>NC_092415.1:6208388-8673388 GCF_040894005.1 Engystomops pustulosus | reverse complement strand
AGGGGCCTCTATAGGGGCTTTATATATAGACAGATGTATTGTCAGATATAGGAAGATTTGACCAACCATCCCCCACTCCACTGATGAAATCACATTTTACTATCAAACTGTTGATCTAAGCAATAACTTCTCTCATTCCCTGCTGCGGAGATTATTGATAACATGGAAGGGCTATTTGGGCTCTGGTGTCACTGAGGCGAATTCACAGAAGAGAAGTTATAAGAGTCAAAGATTACATAACAATAAAAAAGGAAGTGTATGAGGAGATATTAATACTGCCCCCTATGTACAAGAATATAACTACTATAATACTGCCCCCTATGTACAGGAATATAACTACTATAATACTGCCCCCTATGTACAAGAATATAGCTACTATAATACTGCCCCCTATGTACAAGAATATAACTACTATAATACTGCCACCTATGTACAAGGATATAACTACTATAATACTGCCTCCTATGTACAGGAATATAACTACTATAGTACTGACCCCTATGTACAAGAATATAACTACTATAATACTGCCCCCTATGTACAGGAATATAACTACTATAATACTGTCCCCTATGTACAGGAATATAACTACTATAATACTGCCCCCTATGTACAAGGATATAACTACTATAATACTGCCCCCTATGTACAGGAATATAACTACTATAATACTGCCCCCTATGTACAAGGATATAACTACTATAATACTGCCCCCTATGTACAGGAATATAACTACTATAATACTGTCCCCTATGTACAGGAATATAACTACTATAATACTGCCCCCTATGTACAAGGATATAACTACTATAATACTGCCCCCTATGTACAGGAATATAACTACTATAATACTGCCCCCTATGTACAGGAATATAACTACTATAATACTGCCCCCTATGTACAAGAATATAACTACTATAATACTGGCCCCTATGTACAGGAATATAACTACTATAATACTGCCCCCTATGTACAAGAATATAACTACGATAATACTGCCCCCTATGTACAAGAATATAACTACTATAATACCCCCCTAGGTACAAGAATATAACTACTATAATACTGCCCCCTATGTACAAGAATATAACTACTATAATACTGCCCCCTATGTACAGGAATATAACTACTATAATATCGCCCCCTATGTACAGGAATATAACTACTATAATACTGCCCCTATGTACAGGAATATAACTACTATAATACTGCCCCCTATGTACAAGAATATAACTACTATAATACTGCCCCCTATGTACAAGAATATAACTACTATAATACTGCCCCCCATGTACAGGAATATAACTACTATAATACTGCCCCCAATGTACAAGAATATAACTACTATAATACTGCCCCCTATGTACAGGAATATAATTACTATAATACTGCCCCCTATGTACAAGAATATAACTACTATAATACTGCCCCCTATGTACATGAATATAACTACTATAATACTGCCCCCTGTGTACAAGAATATAACTACTATAATACTGCCCCCTATGTACAGGAATATAACTACTATAATACTGCCCCCTATGTACAGGAATATAATTAGTATAATACTGCCCCCTATGTACAGGAATATAATTACTATAATACTGCCCCCTATGTACAAGAATATAACTACTATAATACTGCCCCCTATGTACAGGAATATAACTACTATAATACTGCCCCCTATGTACAGGAATATAATTACTATAATACTGCCCCCTATGTACAAGAATATAACTACTATAATACTGCCCCCTATGTACATGAATATAACTACTATAATACTGCCCCCTATGTACAAGAATATAACTACTATAATACTGCCCCCTATGTACAGGAATATAACTAATATAATACTGCCCCCTATGTACAAGAATATAACTACTATAATACTGCCCCCTATGTACAAGAATATAACTACTATAATACTGCCCCCTATGTACAGGAATATAACTACTATAATACTGCCCCCTATGTACAGGAATATAATTACTATAATACTGCCCCCTATGTACAAGAATATAACTACTATAATACTGCCCCCAATGTACAAGAATATAACTACTATAATACTGCCCCCTATGTAGAGGAATATAACTACTATAATACAGCCCCCTATGTACTGGAATATAACTACTATAATACTGCCCCCTATGTACAAGAATATAACTACTATAATACTGCCCCCTATGTACAGGAATATAACTTCTATAATACTGCCCCCTATGTACAAGAATATAACTACTATAATACTGCCCCCTATGTACAAGAATATAACTACTATAATACTGCCCCCTATGTACAAGAATATAACTACTATAATACTGCCCCCTATGTACAGGAATATAACTACTATAATACTGCCCCCTATGTACACGAATATAACTACTATAATACTGTCCCCTATGTACAGGAATATAACTACTATAATACTGCCCCCTATGTACAAGAATATAACTACTATAATACTGCCCCCTATGTACAAGAATATAACTACTATAATACTGCCCTCTATGTACAAGAATATAACTACTATAATACTGCCCCCTATGTACAAGAATATAACTACTATCATACTGCCCCCTATGTACAAGAATATAACTACTATCATACTGCCCCCTATGTACAAGAATATAACTACTATCATACTGCCCCCTATGTACAAGAATATAACTACTATAATACTGCCCGCTGTGTACAGGGATATGATTACTGTATTATTATAGTGTTGTAGTTAGAAGTTCACTGAAAACTCTAAATAGAAAGTGAAATAAATTCCTTGTATATATAATTGGATAAACAGCAGAAAACAAGTTTTGCAGATTTGCCTGAAGTAAAGAAAACAAACTAAATTTGCTAATTGATCTTTTCCAGCTCGGGATAATCCATTAATTCATAAATCAGATTAACGCAAATTAAATAAATTCCTGTCTGATCATTTAGTTCCAAATGCTCAAAAGCAAATAAATAAAAAAAATGTATTATTTTATGGTTCTCGCTTGATGAATAGAGGACATTGAGGATATTTATTAATATCAGGTTGGTGGGGTCCGACACCCTGCACCCCTGAGGATCACCGAATCTCAACTTCCATCTAAATGATTGAAATCTGTTTGGCAGTAACCTGGTCTGACCACAACACAGGCAATGGCACTGTCTGCTCTGTGTTCTATTCTCTGCTGATCTGAGATGGTGCCCATGTTGGATCCCCATCAATCTTACACTGAGGACCCTTTCCCTGGATATGCTAATTATATTTTTAACCATGAAAACCCCTTAAAGAACATCTACCACCAGGATCAAGGATTGTAAACTAAGCACACTTACATACCGGTGTATGTTTTCTGTCAGGATCTGCTCTTCACTTAGCTTTTTATGCCCTGGTTTTCACAAAAAAGGGTTAACAATTTATGTAAATGAGTCTATGGAGCACCGGGTTCCATAGGTGTTCCATAGGAGTCTGGAGCCCCTTAGGCTCGTTTGCATAATTTTAAAGCCTTTTTTTTTCCTTTCAAATCAGGACATAAGAAGCCTAAAGATGAGCATATCCTGCAAGAGGGGGCACATACCAGTATGTCAGTGTGCTGGGTTTACAATCCTTTATCCTGGTGGTAGTTTTCCTTTAAGTATAACTTATAACCTCATTGTGATTCTTACCGTCTATACTGTGTCCTGGCATCAACATTACAATTCAGTATAACATAGTTAAAGGGATGACTTTATAATGCACATACTCTGTTCCCGTTCTTGGTTCCCACATCACAATGATTGGCCGGGGTTGCGGGGTCACGGGACCTGCTTCAGCCAATCAGTGACCTCTTCAGATAATGAGATCTAACGTGATCTAATGTGATGTAATAGGATGTGACGTCACATGGTCCAAGGAGGCTACGGATCAAAGCCATTCCCGTGACCCTACTAAAATATAACCAATAGCCTTCAGTGCCAAAGGTGGTAAGATTGGTGCCACCGGGACACCATATGGGCTAGGGCAGAAGCTGGGCTTTACCACTGGGTGATAGTCTAGCTCCATCTCCTGGTAGAGGAGTCGGCGAGTGTCTCACCTTGCATCTTCCATCTGTATTGGTAACAGTAACCCCAGTGTTATGTCTTTATTCTCCGTTGCTGAATCGGTTGAAGGACCTCCGAGCGTTCCGCATCTCGATAATTCGAGTGTTTGTTCAGGCTTTATCCGGTACACAATGCCAGCGGCTGCTAAGCTCTCGGAGAGACGAGCGCCGCTTTATATACAAAAGGGACAACCAGCTCAGGTTTAGAATTTGCTTCGTGTTCCTGCCATATTGGGGACGAGCCAAGTTCCCGCGAAGCATCGAGGCCTCGGAGGTGATTTGTGAATACATCTGTAAGACCTGAAGTGGCCGAGCTTCAAACGATACAAATTGTAAAACACGAGCACATCCTACGCACTGACGTGAAGGTTTGTCATGTTTTTGGGTTGGAGGGGGGGGGTGAACAACAGGTCGTGCAAATCCGACAAACTGAGGTCCTGAAATTACCAAAAAGTTGGCGTGTTCCCCAACAAGCAGAAGATGCTGAAATACGTGATGTTTTTGTTTAAGAAAGAATATGGGCGGAATACATAACGGACAGAAGGTGCACAAAGGTCCTACATGCTCAGAAAACATCCGAACTTCTCTATCTCTGTGCTATTATCAATGCCATGAAGCATCAGCAAAGCATCACATAGGCGGCTAGAGGACAGAACTAGACTTATTCGAAAGTCAATGGGGCAAATTCACTTACCCGGTCCTGTTGCAATGCTCAATTCGGGCATACTAAATGTTAAATCTTGCGCATTATCCGAATCTGTCGGGTTGTCTGACGGCCCAGCGAGGGGCTTTCAAGCCGCCGCTGATGCACCAAAATCCGACCGCCTGCGCCAAAAACCCGTTGCAATTCGGCGCAAAACTAAAATCGGCGGTGAACCCGACAATAATTCGCTCCGCGGACCCTTAGTAAATGACCCCCTAGAAGTTTAGTGGGGTAAAACCTCGACGTAGGTTCCCTTTAAGCCTTCATGAAGCTAATGGTGGACATGACGGTGTGAGGACCATTCATAGAATCAGACCCCATATGTTCATGTTTCCGAGCAGCGGAATATTCTGTAGGAAGTTGTTACATCCCGGAGGCGCTCCTGTGCGGCCATGTTTACTCCGCTGATGATATTCTGTATATAGGAGCCGCCTCATTAATATCATTTATCTCCGGGGTCTCATCCCTCTACATGTGGGAGTAGTTTATGAACAATCCCATTTACCATCATGAAGGATACAAGATCCATCGATTCCTCCCGTCCTATAAATCTCTCGGCTCCGGCACCACAGACTGAAGCCTCATTTATTCCGCCTTTACATTGTGTCCTGTGGGTGTCAGCCGCTCGTCACATGCCTGATACACGATGGAGGGAGTCAGGAGCCCCCCGTATCCATATCCGCAGACAGTTTTAGGTATGGGTCATGTGAAATTATATTCCAGAATTGGATCACTAACACTGCTGTGCTCTGTGGACTCTGCATTGCGTTGCTCCCCAGCCCCTCCCCTCTGCTCTGAGTGGCTGCTGCAGAATTCAGCCAGAAGCCAGCTATACATTTTGTTCAATGTGCAGTTCAATGCACAAAGCTAAGGGCACAGCTGTGTGAGGACATGCCCCCAGTGCACTTGCTGAAGCTACAATTCTGAGATAGAATCTCTATATCACAGATAGATAGATCTATATATCACAGTCCTGCTGCTACTAAAAACATTCACACAGGTCTGATTACACATTTACATACACAGGCTGCAAAGAGAACAGAGCACAGCAGTGTGATGACATACCTCCAGTGCACTTGGAGAAATTACAATCATGGGATATAGATCCATATTTCACAGTCCTGCTGCTACTGACAACATCAGGTCTGATTAGACATATCTACAAGAACAATATCTAAAATTGGCACAGAGCACAGCAGTGTGATGACATACCTCCAGTGCACTTGGAGGAGCTGCAATACTGGAATATAAATCCATGTTTGGCAGTCCTGCTGCTACTAACTGAATACACAAAGTTATGATTGCACATCTCTCCAAAAATAGTGCATAGCACTGGCTGCGGAGAGGACAGAGCACAGCAGTGTGAGGAAACACCCCAGTGCACTTGGAAAAGGTTTAGCCCCAGATTATAAATCCATATATAACAGTCCTGCTGCTACCAAAACATACACAAAGATATTATTACACATCTTTCCAGGGACAATACATAACACTGGCTGCACAGAGCACAGCAGTGTGAGGACATACCACTAGTTTACTTGGAGATGCCATAAACCTTGAATATCAATCCATATTTCAAAGTCCTGCTGCGACTACAAGCATGCACAAAGTGAGGACTACACATCCCTCCAGGGACAATACATAACACAGGCTGCACAGAGCACAGTAGTGTGAGGATATGCACCCTGTGCACTTGGAGAAGCTGAAATCCTGGAATATAAATCCACATTTCACAGTCCTGCTGCTACTAAAAACATACACAGAGGCCTGATTAGACATCTTTCCAGGTACAGAAACTAAGACTGGCTTCAAAGTGCACAGAGCACAGCAGTGTACAGAGGACAGATGACGCACTTCCTGTGCACTTGGAGAAGCTACAATCATGGGATATAAATCCATATTTCACAGTCCTGCTGCTACTAAAAACACACACTGAAAGCTCTGATTGCACGTCTCTCTAGAGAAACTCCCTTGTACTGCAGAAACCTCAACCATCCTGACCCACTGCCACATCTCTCCGCAGTAGAGGACGCCCCATGTCATAGTATCCGTACATTGTAATGAGAGCGCCCCCTAGCTGCCTTTTTACATGAAAGTTTCTGAGTAGTAAAATAAGAAGTTCTCCCTACAGAGAGATGGATGTGAGTGACCCGGCCATCGGTCAGTAAGAGTTATATGTGTGAGAGATCTCATCGCCATCGCGCCGCCGTGTATAGGAGACGCATCGATGACATTTTTGTAATTTGATCCGGTTCAATGAGTTTATTATAGCCATTTGTCACAATCCCAGATGTGAGCGGTATTAATTTATAAGTGGCTGGAGAACGCAATTCATCCTCTTTGTGTTTCTATAATGATCAAACAAACAGTGTTACTCATTACTATTATTCATCACACATCCATAATACATCTCCTGCCATCTGGGAAGGCACAGGCAGCAGAGTTACGTCAGCAGGTGGAAGGAGCATCCTCCATTTACAGCTACCATGCAAGGAAGAATAGCCCTGCCACTGCACTCACCCTGACCCTAACACCCTGACCCTCACCCTAACACGCACCCTAAGACCCTACCCGTCACTATCTATATCTACCATGCAAGGAGGAATAACCCTGCCACTGCACTCACCCTGACCCTAACACCCTGACCCTAACCCTCACCCTAACCCTCACCCTAACACCCTAACCCAATCTACAGCTACTGTGCAAGGAAGAATAGCCCTGCCACTGCACTCACCCTAACACCCTAACCCTCACCCTAAGACCCTGCCCTAACCCTCACCCTAAGACCCTAACCCTAACTGTCACTATCTATATCTACCATGCAAGGAAGAATAGCCCTGCCACTGCACTCACCCTGACCCTAACACCCTAACCCTCACCCTAACACCCTGACCCTAACCCTCACCCTAACCCTAACTGTCACTATCTATATCTACCATGCAAGGAGGAATAACCCTGCCACTGCACTCACCCTGACCCTAACACCCTAACCCTAACCCTAACACCCTGCCCTAACCCTCACCCTAACACCCTGACCCTAACCCTCACCCTAACCCTAACTGTCACTATCTATATCTACCATGCAAGGAAGAATAGCCCTGCCACTGCACTCACCCTGACCCTAACACCCTAACCCTCACCCTAACCCTCACCCTAACACCCTGACCCAATCTACAGCTACTGTGCAAGGAAGAATAGCCCTGCCACTGCACTCACCCTAACACCCTAACCCTCACCCTAAGACCCTGCCCTAACCCTCACCCTAACACCCTAACCCTAACTGTCACTATCTATATCTACCATGCAAGGAAGAATAGCCCTGCCACTGCACTCACCCTGACCCTAACACCCTAACCCTCACCCTAACACCCTGACCCTAACCCTCACCCTAACAAGCAAACCGTCACTATCTATATCTACCATGCAAGGAAGAATAGCCCTGCCACTGCACTCACCCTGACCCTAACACCCTAACCCTAACCCTAACACCCTGCCCTAACCCTCACCCTAACACCCTGACCCTAACCCTCACCCTAACCCTAACTGTCACTATCTATATCTACCATGCAAGGAAGAATAGCCCTGCCACTGCACTCACCCTGACCCTAACACCCTAACCCTCACCCTAACACCCTGACCCTAACCCTCACCCTAACCCTAACTGTCACTATCTATATCTACCATGCAAGGAGGAATAACCCTGCCACTGCACTCACCCTGACCCTAACACCCTAACCCTCACCCTAACCCTCACCCTAACACCCTGACCCAATCTACAGCTACTGTGCAAGGAAGAATAGCCCTGCCACTGCACTCACCCTAACACCCTAACCCTCACCCTAAGACCCTGCCCTAACCCTCACCCTAACACCCTAACCCTAACTGTCACTATCTATATCTACCATGCAAGGAAGAATAGCCCTGCCACTGCACTCACCCTGACCCTAACACCCTAACCCTCACCCTAACACCCTGACCCTAACCCTCACCCTAACAAGCAAACCGTCACTATCTATATCTACCATGCAAGGAAGAATAGCCCTGCCACTGCACTCACCCTGACCCTAACACCCTGCCCTAACCCTAACACCCTGCCCTAACCCTCACCCTAACACCCTGACCCTAACCCTCACCCTAACCAGCAAACCGTCACTATCTATATCTACTATGCAAGGAAGAATAGCCCTGCCACTGCACTCACCCTGACCCTAACACCCTGCCCTAACCCTCACCCTAACACCCTGACCCTAACCCTAACTGTCACTATCTATATCTACCATGCAAGGAAGAATAGCCCTGCCACTGCACTCACCCTGACCCTAACACCCTGCCCTAACCCTCACCCTAACACCCTGACCCTAACCCTAACTGTCACTATCTATATCTACCATGCAAGGAAGAATAGCCCTGCCACTGCACTCACCCTTACCCTAACACCCTGCCCTAACCCTAACTGTCACTATCTATATCTACCATGCAAGGAAGAATAGCCCTGCCACTGCACTCACCCTGACCCTAACACCCTGCCCTAACCCTCACCCTAACACCCTGACCCTAACACCCTGACCCTAACCCTAACTGTCACTATCTATATCTACCATGCAAGGAAGAATAGCCCTGCCACTGCACTCACCCTGACCCTAACACCCTAACCATCACCCTAACACCCTGACCATCACCCTAACACCCTGCCCTAACCCTCACTTTAACACCCTAACCCTAACTGTCACTATCTATATCTACCATGCAAGGGAGAGTAGCCCTGCCACTGCACTCACCCTGACCCTAACACCCTAACCCTGACCCTAACACCCTGCCCTAACCCTCCCCCTAACACCCTAACCCTAACCGTCACTATCTATATCTACTATGCAAGGAAGAATAGCCCTGCCACTGCACTCACCCTGACCCTAACACCCTAACCCTGACCCTAACACCCTGCCCTAACCCTCCCCCTAACACCCTAACCCTAACCGTCACTATCTATATCTACTATGCAAGGAAGAATAGCCCGGCCATTGTACTAAGCCTGACCCAAATACATTAAACCTAACCCCCTTACCCTAACCTTCACCCTAACCCTCTAACCCTAACCCCCTCACCCTAACCCTCTAACCCCGATCCAAATATATTAAACCTAACCTCTTACCCTAACCCTCACCCTGTGTCTGTGATTTAGTTTTATTATTAATCCTGGTTCTTATGACAACCCAAAATGTTTAAAATCCAATTGTCACGCCGACCAGAAAAAGTTTGCCTAAAGTTTCACTTAAAAAATCTACCAGTTTCGACTTACATACAAATTCAACCTACAGAACTTAGATCTTATAAGCAACATGGGAACTGCCTGTAATATTAGGAAAATTGTTAAAAGATAAACATAAAACATAAATTTCCCCGGAACATTACACATCGAACAATAGTAAAAACATAAGACAAAAAAATAGTAGTAAATGAAGGAAACATGAACAACCTAAACTATGGGAGAAAAACTGATCCGGGACTAAATTATGAAAAAAAACGAAGACATAAGAAACTAAATTGTATTGTTTAGGAAACCTTGACAAATATTTAGGATAATGATGAGACAAAACAAATAAAACATGACAGCCTCTGACTTGGGCTACATTCACACTACTGGTCCTTCCCTCCGTCAAAGAATGGAGGGTGAATGTATCAGTTTAAAATCCCCCAAATTTCCAATATACTTTCTGTATCAATTCTTAACGGTTTTCTAAATCTCTGCTTGCTGTCATGCAACGAAAAACTTCCTTCTTTACTTCCTGTAGCTATACACTGGTCCATGGTCATGTCACACAGGTGCACGGCTTGTTAGTATCAAACAGCTCTGATTAGTTTCTCTGATATAACGAGCTGTGCACCTGTGTGACATCACATGACCATGGACCAGTGTATAGCTACAGGAAGTAAAGAATGAAGTTTTCCGTTTCATGACAGCAAGCAGAGATTGAATTGATACAGAAAGTATATTGGAACTTAGTATAACTTTTCATTACACAAACAACATCAATTATTTGTTGGAATGTGCTTAAAGTGGACATCCCCTTTAAGTCCGTGACTTTTTTTCTTTTTTGCTTCATGAAGACATAAAACCAAACATCTGAGCCACATTTATAACAATATTATGATTTCCAGAACTTTCCAATGTGGATCATGTCCTATATTTTAAGTTGAATAAAGGGGACAACCCCCTCCCCCCTCCCCCAAATGAACCCAATGATCTCCATGGATTTCAACAGGAGGTGGATTTAGCCAAAAGCGGTCATGTAAATTGGCTCTTAGTGGTCAACCCTCGGACAGTTTTGTTTAAGGACCCAAAAGAGGACCTTTCACCATCTCACACTTGGAGACATGCATGGGGCTGCTATATAGGTTCAGGGGCACCTTACATTTTCTTTCTAACCCCCACGGTTGCTGAGTTATCAGTCCAGATATGTGACCATTATGATCCTCTCCACTGTCAGAGAGGAGGAGCTGGAGCAGAGGAGGGGGCGTGTGTTATGATAATGTTATCACACGCCCCCTGCTCTGCTCAAGCTCCTCCTCTCTGACAGTGGAGAGGCTTATAATGGTCAGATACATTTACTGATATCTCAGCAACCGCGGGGGCTAGAAAGAAAATTCCAAGCGTCCCCGAATTTTCATAGCAGCCCCTACAGGGTGGTATGCTTTGCACAAAAAATTCAAGCCCCGCTAAACACGAGCCGGCCCCATAGTGCAGGATATGTTATGGATAGATGCGACATTACGGAATCTCAAAAACGGATCGTCACTTAATGTTTCTTTTTTGTCCAAAAATGAGTTGTGACAAGTTCTAATAATTCCCGGAGACTGAAGGTGGAAATGTCCTTTAATAATTCCTATTTAGTCCGGTTGGTCTGGTAAATGGGTCACGGCAGCGTCTGTCGCCCGCCTGGGTGATGGCGGCGCTGGAAAACCGAGACGAGCCGGTGGACAGCGCCTCCGGTGCCGAGCGCCGCTAATTGTACTATTATTAGCGCGTCCTGACGATCCCATGTCTCTTCACCTGCTAATTCTCTCCTCTCGGATCATCTCCAGAATCTGCAGAACTGAACTGTTTCACCTCCTCTCCTCCGGAGCCGGAGTCCCCCCCCCCCCCACCGCGACCACGGAGAAGGAGCTGAAAGGGTTAAGGCGGCGGTTACTAGGGAGCCAATACCCGAGAATGGAAATTGAAGACTTTTGAAAACCTGCCGCAATTTAATTTCTATAGCAACGATCCCCACGGAAAAAAAAAAAAAATTCTATATATATATTTGCATCAATTTGACTAATAACAGGTTATTTTAGTCTCTTTTCCTGATTCTCGCTCTTTTGCCTATTAATTTAGAGGAAGGGAAGGTGGATTTCTCCAGGATCTGAGGGAGAACTTCATACAAGACAAAACACCGACAAAAGGGAAGAAATATCTATGCAAAGTATAATAGCAACAAAGAGAAAAACCAGCTAAACGTTATAGTGTCCATCCACCAGACAACTGGGAACGTATGTAGAAATCCACTAGACACCAGGGATATAGTGTAACAGTATGCTAGACACCAGGACCAAAGTGCACTAATCCACTAGACACCAGGGATGTAGTATAATAATATGCTAGACCCTAAGGATATTCTGCATTGTAATATCATACTAGACACCAGGGATGTAGTATAATGACAAACCAACCCCCAGGGAAATAGTGTCCTAACCCACCAGACACCAGGGATATAGTGTAACAATACACTAGACACCAGGGATATAGTGTAACAGTATGCTAGACACCAGGAGCAAAGTATATAAATCCACTAGACACCAGGAATATAGTGTAACAGTATGCTAGACACCAGGAACTAAGTGCACTAATCCACTAGACCCCAGGGACATAGTGCACTAATCCACTTGGGGATACAGTATAGAAACATTACAGACACCAGGGTTATAGTATAATATCATTCTGGATATCTGGGATATAATCTCCGTATCCACCAGACACCAGGGACATAGTGCACTAATCCACTAGACACCAGGGACATAGTGCACTAATCCACTAGACACCAGGGACATAGTGCACTAATCCACTAGACACCAGGGACATAGTGCACTAATCCACTTGGGGATACAGTATAGAAACATTACAGACACCAGGGTTATAGTATAATATCATTCTGGATATCTGGGATATAATCTCCGTATCCACCAGACACCAGGGATATAGTGTATTCACGTGGGAGACAAGAGGGACAAAGTGCATTCATCCATCATTATTAATCCACCAGGGACTATATTAATCCACTAAACTCCTGCTGTAGAAATATCCTGCAGAATGCAAATGTTCACCTTTAGGGCCCTGCTCCGACCTCGCCCCCCAAGTTCATTATTAACCAAGTAATCACCAGTAATATTATGTTTTATCCCCCTAGACACCAGGATATTATACAGCAGCCTGGAGCTTGGGGTGGGAATCTCTGCAGGTCACGGCCCTCACCCGGACGCCTCAGACAGTTCAGGCAGAAGATTGGTGAAGGTGACGGATATCTGACCCCATGGAAGCAAAAACCATTAATATAATTTCCACTTCTTACTGAGTCTTACTGATGATCATGGCTGGGGAGGCCCCCGGGGGTCACTTCTGTCCCGATGCCGCTCACCTCTGTCCCGATGCCGCCACCTCTGTCCCCATGCCGCCCACCTCTGTCCCCATGCCGCCCACCTCTGTCCCGATGCCGCCACCTCTGTCCCGATGCCACCACCTCTGTCCCGATGCCGCCCACCTCTGTCCCGATGCCGCTCACCTCTGTCCCGATGCCGCCCACCTCTGTCCCCATGCCGCCCACCTCTGTCCCGATGCCGCCACCTCTGTCCCGATGCCGCCACCTCTGTCCCGATGCCACCACCTCTGTCCCGATGCCGCCCACCTCTGTCCCGATGCCACCACCTCTGCCCCGATGCCGGCCACCTCTGTCCCGATGCCGCCCACCTCTGTCCCGATGCCGGCCACCTCTGTCCCGATGCCGCCCACCTCTGTCCCGATGCTGCCCACCTCTGTCCCGATGCCACCATCTCTGTCCCGATACTGCCCACCTCTGTCCCGATGCCGCCCAACTCTGTCCCGATGCCGCCCACCTCTGTCCCGATGCCGGCCACCTCTGTCCCGATGCCGGCCATCTCTGTCCCGATGCTGCTACCTCTGTCCCGATACTGCCCGCCTCTGTCCCGATGCCACCACCTCTGTCCCGATACTGCCCACCTCTGTCCCGATGCCGCCCACCTCTGTCCCGATGCCACCACCTCTGTCCCGATGCCGCCACCTCTGTCCCGATGCCACCACCTCTGTCCCGATGCCGCTCACCTCTGTCCCGATGCCGCCACCTCTGTCCCAATGCTGCCCACCTTTGTCCCGATGCCGCCACCTCTGTCCCGATGCCGCCACCTCTGTCCCGATGCCGCTCACCTCTGTCCCGATGCCGCCCACTTCTGTCCCGATGCCACCACCTCTGTCCCGATGCCGCCCACCTCTGTCCCGATGCCGCTCACCTCTGTCCCGATGCCGCCACCTCTGTCCCGATGCCACCACCTCTGTCCCGATGCCGCCCACCTCTGTCCCGATGCCACCACCTCTGTCCCGATGCCGCCCACCTCTGTCCCGATGCTGCCACCTCTGTCCCGATGCCGCCACCTCTGTCCCGATGCCGCCCACCTCTGTCCCGTTGCCGCCACCTCTGTCCCGTTGCCGCCACCTCTGTCCCGATGCCACCACCTCTGTCCCGATGCCACCACCTCTGTCCCAATGCCGCCCACCTCTGTCCCAATGCCGCCCACCTCTGTCCCGGTGCTGCCACCTCTTAGCCCGTGTTCACACTTAGTGTAATGTGCAGCCAGAGATTATGTGGAATTTATGAGTCACACACAAGTATCTCCCCCTCTGCATCTGAGACCCTGATCCCTTCACCAAGAAGTAGCAGAGATTACCCCAGCCTCCTAATCCACAGATTGTATGTCACACCACGGGCACCAGCTGTCCCCCAGTGTCTGCTGCAGACAGGTCAGATCTCGCAGAGCAAATCCCTCTCTCCAGTCAGATCCTTACTGATCCCAGTCTGCGCTCTATACAGACAGCACAGAACAGCAGTCCTGCCCGTCATGGTGTAAGAGATACATATGAGGTGGAAAAGTCATGAAGAGAGGAAGAGAATAAGCACAAGCGGGAGCCGAGAGTTACATGGTCCTGCGCAGCACAGAGTATTTCAGAGAAGGTTTGTTGATTTTGTGGGAGGCAGTGACCTGTCCGCGACGCTAATCTAATCTAATCAAGTCCATATGAAATGGCAAGGACAAGAAGAGAGGCGCAGAATGATGACAAGATGGAGAGTTACATTGTGAATGAAGAAGGATTCACTGCAGCACAAAGTATTTCAGAAGAAGAGTGTGTTGATTGTGCAGGAGGCAGTGACCTGTCCACTAGTGAAATGACAAACACATGATGGAAAGAGGGAATAGAGACGAGTGTTATGATACAGAGAGTTAGATACAGACATGAGATGGTAATGCAGAAGCAGGAACTATATCCAAAGAGGAGCGCGTTGATCTTGCAGGAGGCAGTGACCTGTCCTCTTATGTGATAATATTAGTGTCTGCTGATGAGGCAGAATTATGGGGTCACAGGAGTCAGGGGTCATAGATGGGGCGTTACATAGTGAAAGTAACATTATTCCCAGCACCACAGATTATGTGTATTCTGAATTTGTAGCGGAAAGTGACTTTTGATGTGATGTAATTGAGCGTGGAAGGAAGACAAGCTGGAGAGCGCAAGATGTTATAGGAAACATAACCACCCAGAACACTTATTTCAGGACAAGACTAAACTGATTTTGATGGAGCCAGTGACCCATCATGTGATGATGTTAGTTCGGGGCAGTATAATGAGAAGTAGACATGGTGGAGAGTACAGATGGAAATGAAGTGAAAGGGGTTGGGTTCCCAGTGGCACAAAAGATATTTTTTGGGGGTGGGATGATGTTGATCGTGTAGCGGGCAGTGACCAAACCCCTGTAGCTGTGATCATAAGAACAGCTTTGTACAGTATATAATAGTTCAATGAAACAAGGAACAAATAAAGGAGGCCTGATACTGTACAGTAGAGAGGGTTCTCAGTGGGGCAGATTATGTTAGAAGAGGGGTATGTTGATTTTGTAGGTGGCAGTGACCAGTCCATTTGTAGCGATAGTTGTGATATTTAACCAATGTAATGACAAGTGGTCAATGTGTAATTCTTACATTGCAGAGATAAATCCTCAGCAGCACAAAGTATTTAAGCACTAGATTACCATCATGTATCATTTCCTGGGGAGCAGTGACCTGACCCTTCATCTGATGACAGGTTTGGAGGGTGTGAGCGGCGCCAGTGCTGACCCCATGATGGAGAGCAGCAGTTATGGAGGAGGCGTCCCAGCCTCCCGCTGATGATTATAATGCTGATATTTGCATGAAGCTCTCAATATGTCAATCATAACGAGGTCATTTACATAATTAGCATGAGAAGGCAATCTTATAACTCAACACATGGACGATCCCTGACATTGTATGAATGGATCAATCCACAGGGAAACAGCGGATAATAGAAAGGTCTATGATGGAGAAATCTCATTTTTTCTCCCTGTTTACTAGTTGTGCTCTGGGATATTCCCTCTTGCTGCACCCCATGTGGTCAGGGTGGGTATTACAATTAGAAGAATTGTTACTTGACTGTAATTTAGAATTTAATTGTAATTTAATTGTAATTTGACTGCAAAGCGCATCATATGCCATCACTAACGAGTAATGTTGGATATCATTCAATTGATGCAAAACATTGGTATCAGTCTGGAGTTCTGGTTCTTCATTCCCATCGCATAAGGACCCTATACAGGTCCTCTCTCATTCCTTACAATGAGAGAAACTGCCACACAACGTAGCCAACGCCCACTTTTATGCAAATGTACACAAGCCACGCCCACTAGGAATCATAGAAAATACAAATGGCGATGCGCTACGACGTCATATTGGTGTCTTCATCAGGTTAAAGTACAAGGAGTTCAATGCAGAGCGCCTGGGAATCGATTAGTGCTCATACAAATGGGCGGGGTTAGCAGTCGTAAAAAGGGGCGTGGCTTATGCCATGATAACTTTCAGCAGTATGTGAGATACGTCACTTTATCTTTATTCGAAAAGTTAGGAGATATTCAAAAAAAGGGGTTTTTTTAATAAAAGTTCACATAGAAAAATCATCCGATTTTCCTCTAGATTTGCCGAGTGCGAAAAATAAGAGTAAAAAAAAGTAATCGCCGGAAAACAAACATTACATTGTATTTACTATGGTAGAACGTTCTCTATATTGCAGACTATTTTTCCAGAAAAAGTATAAAAATCCATTTTTTTTTTGGCGGAGTGCAGTCATTTCATT
Source organism: Engystomops pustulosus (assembly GCF_040894005.1). Classification (NCBI taxonomy): domain Eukaryota; kingdom Metazoa; phylum Chordata; class Amphibia; order Anura; family Leptodactylidae; genus Engystomops; species Engystomops pustulosus. The sequence goes on along the minus strand of NC_092415.1, from coordinate 8,656,155 downwards.
TACAATCTTCCATCTCTGGGCGGCCTGAGAGATGACTGTGTTTTCTCCCCATCATTTCTGTTGTTCCCTGTAATGAAGAAAACCGCTGTGCCTATAATTTATCATTGTAAGTAGAAGCCGCTGGAAGGGAAATCAGACTAAAATCTAAGGGCCGGGATGTTAACAAGCTGCGGCACGCCTGGCGAGGGGGGCGCAGTCCTAGGAGGTGCGGGTTAGGTAGGTGCAGGTAGGGATCCGCTCCCTACACATAATACATGTATAATGTTCTATAGACGGAATTCACTCAACAATATAAAAGTCTGGAAATAACAACTGCAAACCTCAGTAAATAATCAGGGATTAAACACATTCCAGATGTGCCGACCGGAAGCCCTACGGATTTACAGCAGAAGAGACGGACAGATGTGGCTATGCACAGCGAGGAGACCCTACCCAGGAGGATGGAAGGGAAGGGATGGCTGTTTGTTAGGTTATAGGGATTTGCTGGATTGTGCTTCAGAACTTGGATTTGGGGAATTGTTGGGTTGTTGAAGGGTAACGAGTTTGTGACGTCCACAAAGTAATGGAAATGGGTTGAGCTTCTCTTGGGAAATGTTGGGTGTATAGTGGGAAGCCGTGGGTTCATGTTGGGTTCATGTTGGGTTCATGTTGGGTTAGTGTTGAGCCCTTGGTTGGGACTCTTGAGCTTGTGTTGGGTTAGTAAGAACGCTTTGGATCATGGAGGAGTCAGAAGTGAGAGGCTTTGGGTCTCTTGAGTCGTTGAACATCTACAAGATAATGTTGGGTCAGCGATCATGAAATAATGGGTAAGTGTTGAGCTGGAGATGGTAAATGAGTTGGTTTGGAGCTGCTGTTAGTATTGGGTTCACTTTGGGTAAGTGTTGATTCTGTGGTTGGAAGAGATGGGCATGTGCTGGGTGAGCAGGGGTCTCTTGGATTGTTGAAGAGTCAGTTTTGTGAGACTTGGGGTCATTAATGAGTTGGTGAAGCATAACAGGTTACGCTTGGGTCAGCTTGGATGGTCTTAAATTGTTGTTTAGGTAAAAATGAGAAGATAGATCATTGTTTAGTTGTTATGTTTAGGCTAATACGATGGATGTTGAGTGTTGGGTCAGCAGACAAAAGCAACGGGTAAGTTGCTTGTTGGGACATGCTTGTTGTGAAGTTGAAAGTTGGAACAAATGTTGGGGTTCATGTTGGATTATTGTTGAATCCATGGTTGGAAATGTTGGGAAAGTGTTGGGTTGGCAGGGGTGTTCTGAGTAAAGAACAAGTTAGAATTCAGAGGCTTTGGGTCGCTGATGAGTTGGTGAAGGGTAATGTGTGGTGCGTTTGGAGTTGATAGTGGGAAGCCTTGAGTGCACGTTGGGTTAGTGTTGAGTCCTTGGTTGGATGCTGAGGATGAACATTTTCAGTTGTGGAAGACAGAAGTTTTCGGGAAGATCGGTGATTGTTAAGAAGGTAGCATTGAGTCCATGGTTTAAAGCAATGGGTGAGTCTTGGGTTAGCAAGTTTTCTCGGAGTTGTGATAAGCTGACAATGAGATGATGGGTCATTGTTTAGTTCAGTGGTTCTCAACCTGTGGGTCGCAACCCCAGCAGGGGTCGAACGACCAAAGCACATGGGTCGCCTAAAGCCATCGGAGCATCGATTTTATCGCGTTTTGGGTGCAAATACAATATTCTTGTACATGGTTTGGGGTCACCGCAACATGGGGAACTGTATTGCGGGGTCACAGCATCAGAAAGGTTGAGAGCCACTAGTTTAGTTGATGAACGGCCACGTGAATTTGTGAGTCAGGACATGCTCAGTGTCTACTTGATAGTTGGAGGTGATTTCATGGTTGGGAGTGATGGGTGAGTGTTGGGTTAGCAGGTGTGTTCTGGGTTGTGGAGGAGTCAGAAGAATGAGGTCCTTTTTGAGTTAATGAAGTGTAATGAGTTAGTGTTGGGTCAGTGGTCGGCGGTGGGTGAAACCATTGCCGGCAGGATGACACAGATGACTTCTAGTGACCGCTAGCCCAATGGTTGGCTTCAGCACCATCAAGGACGGATCATTGAGGTCATCATGGAGAGCACCGGAGCCGCCAGAACGGTGCGGGAAGAAATGTTGGGTGATGCTACTTTCCTATTATGCAGCTTTTCCTTCCAGTAGTTATTTTTGTTGCTCAGAAAACCCCTTTAAATCATGAAGAAAATGCAATAAATCTCCCGTGCGCCTCCGCCATAACAACCAGTCATTAACCCCTTCTTGCCGCACTGAGAGAAATGAAGCGTAAGACAGGGACAATATATCAGCAATAAAACTGATCCCAGACGCGGCGCTCCACGCTCTGTCTTCTACTTTATAACATCATTTTCCTCACGGCAGGGGGAAATGACTAAATATCAGCGGTAGGTGAATCTCATTGCGCCCAGATCCGACAGGTCACTGCAGAACCACCGAGACTAAAGATTCATTTACACAGGACACGTGATCCGCGATACTGACGCCCCGTGTCAGGATGATATGACAAGAGCAATCTCCAATGTATTCATCCATCACAAGGAGAGAACACAGACTGCTCTACAGAGTATGCAGAGGATGGAAGGAAGATAGAGAGAAAGAAGAAAGGAGATAGATGGAGAGATACATTGGACTCCTATAACCCCGCACACCCCTGCACCCCGCGCCACCCCATAGCTCTGCACCCCATGTCACCCATCCCTCACCCACAATCCCCTATTCTCTATAATTCTAAATGTTTTGGCCAAACCTGATTTTATTTGGCCCTACTTTGAATTGAAAATGAATAGATGATACATAGAAAGATTTTAAAAAAATGATAGATAGGTAGAAAGATCAATAGATAGATAGAAAGGAGATAGATAGATAGATAGATAGATATGAGATAGATAGATAGATAGATAGATAGATAGATAGATAGAAAGATAGATAGATAGATAGATAGATAGATAGATAGATATGAGATAGATAGATAGATAGATAGGAGATAGATATATATATAGATAGATATGAGATAGATAGATAGATAGATAGATAGATAGATAGATAGATAGATGGATAGATAGATAGATAGGAGATAGATAGATAGATAGATAGATAGGAGATAGATAGATAGATAGATAGATAGATAGATGGATAGATAGATAGATAGATAGATAGATAGATAGGAGATAGATAGATAGATAGGAGATAGATAGATAGGAGATAGATAGATAGATAGATAGATAGATAGATAGATAGATAGATATGAGATAGATAGATAGATAGATAGATAGATAGATAGATAGATAGAAAGATAGATAGATAGATAGATAGATAGGAGATAGATAGATAGATAGATAGATAGATAGATAGATAGGAGATAGATAGATAGATAGATAGATAGATAGATAGATAGATAGATAGATAGGAGATAGATAGATAGGAGATAGATAGATAGATAGATAGATAGATAGATAGATAGATATGAGATAGATAGATAGATAGATAGATAGATAGATAGATAGAAAGATAGATAGATAGATAGATAGATAGGAGATAGATAGATAGATAGATAGATAGATAGATAGATAGGAGATAGATAGATAGATAGATAGATAGATAGATAGATAGGAGATAGATAGATAGATAGATAGATAGATAGATAGATAGATAGGAGATAGATAGATAGATAGATAGATAGATAGATAGATAGATAGATAGATAGATAGGAGATAGATAGATTACATTACACTGGATGGGGTTATATGCCAATGGATAATAGTGATGGGATTACATAGTGGTGGATGGGATTATATTACAATAAATGGAATTGAATAATAGTGAACAGATTGTTAATGTACAGAATGTTTATGTATTGCAGGAATTATTTACTGGGATTACATGAAAACAAAAAGTATCACATTCCAGTGAAACACAATGGGGGTCATTTACTAAGGGTCCGAATCACGCATTTTTGTCGTGTTTTCCCTATTCTTCCGTTTTGCGCTGAACTGCCCCGGGATTTTGGCGCACGCGATGGGGGGGTGTGGCCGTCGGAAAACCCGACGGATTTGGAAAAACCGCAGAATTTAAAAAACGAACTGGTGGACATGGGGCGCACAACCTTAGTGAATCGCCGGAAGACCCCAATCCTCGTCGGAGAACGTGCCGCTGGATCGCGACAGGACCGGGTAAGTAAATGACCCACAATGTTGGTGGCAAAGTAGTGAAAGTAAATGAGATTACGCACTGATGAACGAGCACTGAATGGGATTATGTAGTAGTCTGTAGGATTACACACAGTAGTAGAGAATGGGATTATATAGTAGTGAATTGGATTAAATAAACAAGTCAATGGGATGAAATCTAGTAGTAGTGAATGGGATTACATAATACAGAATGGATTTACATACACAAGTGGTGAATACACACAGTAGTAAGGAAGGTGACTACACAGCAGTGCATGGGATTACAAACACTGCAATCCTGGAATATAAACTCAGAAATCACAGTCCTGCTGCTACTAACAACATACACAAAAATAATATTACACATCTATCCAGGAACAATACATAACACAGGCTGCAGAGTACACAGAGCACAGCAGTGTGAGGACACTCCCACAGTGCACTTGGAAAAGCTATAATCCTGGAATATAAATCCATATATCACAGTCCTGCAGCTTCTAACCACATACACAAAAATAATATTACACATCTCTCCAGGGACAATACATAACACTGGCTGCAGAGAGGACAGAGCACAGCAGTGTGAGGTCTGATTACACATCTCTCCAGGGACAATACATAACACTGGCTGTAGAGAGCACAGAGCACAGCAGTGTGAGGTCTGATTACACATCTCTCCAGGGACAATACATAACACTGGCTGCAGAGAGCACAGAGCACAGCAGTGTGAGGTCTGATTACACAGCTCTCCAGGGACAATACATAACACTGGCTGCAGAGAGCGCAGAGCACAGCAGTGTGAGGTCTGATTACACATCTCTCCAGGGACAATACATAACACTGGCTGCAGAGAACACAGAGCACAGCAGTGTGAGGTCTGATTACACATCTCTCCAAGGACAATACATAACACTGGCTGCAGAGTACACAGAGCACAGCAGTGTGAGGTCTGATTACACATCTCTCCAGGGACAATAAATAACACTGGCTGCAGAGAGCACAGAGCACAGCAGTGTGAGGTCTGATTACACATCTCTCCAGGGACAATACATAACACTGGCTGCAGAGAGCACAGAGCACAGCAGTGTGAGGTCTGATTACATATCTCTCCAGGGACAATACATAACACTGGCTGCAGAGAACACAGAGCACAGCAGTGTGAGGTCTGATTACACATCTCTCCAAGGACAATACATAACACTGGCTGCAGAGAACACAGAGCACAGCAGTGTGAGGTCTGATTACACATCTCTCCAAGGACAATACATAACACTGGCTGCAGAGTACACAGAGCACAGCAGTGTGAGGACACTCCCACAGTGCACTTGGAAAAGCTATAATCCTGGAATATAAATCCATATATCACAGTCCTGCTTCTACTAACAACAAACACAAAGGAATGATTACACATCTCTTCAGGAACTATACCCAGCACTGTTTGCAGTCTGTGTCATCACACCTGCTGAAAGCTTTCTTCTATTCCCATTAGCGAAACCTATATAATAGTATTTATTTAGATAGATCAAGATAATTTTGAACCTGATTCCATTTAGAGACTTCCCTGTATCCTGGTGGTATCACTCTTGCAGTACCAGACATGACCTATAGAGAGGTGTGGCGCTATTTGTATATAGCTACATTACTAGTAGCTGCAGTACCGGACATGACCTATGCAGAGGTGTGGCGCTATTTGTAGATAGCTACATTACTAGTAGCTGCAGTACCGGACATGACCTATACAGAGGTGTGGCGCTATTTGTAGATAGCTACATCACTAGTAGCTGCAGTACCAGACATGACCTATACAGAGGTGTGGCGCTATTTGTATATAGCTACATTACTAGTAGCTGCAGTACCGGACATGACCTATACAGAGGTGTGGCGCTATTTGTAGATAGCTACATTACTAGTAGCTGCAGTACCAGACATGACCTATACAGAGGTGTGGCACTATTTGTAGATAGCTACATTACTAGTAGCTGCAGTACAAGACATGACCTATACAGAGGTGTGGCGCTATTTGTATATAGCTACATTACTAGTAGCTGCAGTACCAGACATGACCTATGCAGAGGTGTGGCGCTATTTGTAGATAGCTACATTACTAGTAGCTGCAGTACCAGACATGACCTATGCAGAGGTGTGGCGCTATTTGTAGATAGCTACATTACTAGTAGCTGCAGTACCGGACATGACCTATACAGAGGTGTGGCGCTATTTGTATATAGCTACATTACTAGTAGCTGCAGTACAAGACATGACCTATACAGAGGTGTGGCGCTATTTGTATATAGCTACATTACTAGTAGCTGCAGTACCGGACATGACCTATACAGAGGTGTGGCGCTATTTGTATATAGCTACATTACTAGTAGCTGCAGTACCGGACATGACCTATACAGAGGTGTGGCGCTATTTGTAGATAGCTACATTACTAGTAGCTGCAGTACCGGACATGGCCACAAGTCTGTCACTGAGTCAGGTCCTGCTGTGCACAGCTGCATCCATATACCAGCACCTCGTCTTATCTCAGCTGGAGACGTCTTCAGTCTATTAACCCCTGGATCCTGTCATTGTCCCTCCTGGTCCTGATTGGGGACCAGACGTCTTCCTAACAATATACATGACCTGGGGATGAGGTCGCGGTCCGATCTCTCCGTCAGGAAGGGAATGCAACAAGTCTAAATCACCAATATCCATAGTAAGAGGGCGACAGCTGAGACTCTGAGGTCGCCAGAGGATGTCATTGGTCGGAAAGATTGGAACGAGGCAGCGTGACGACGGGTAAGACTACGGCTCAGGGCTGCTGCCTGTACTTCTCACAGCTGAGAGGTTGTTACAATTGTATCCAGTGTAGAAAATCAGATCCATGCATCCCAGAGACTGATACATTGTACATGCACTGATACATTGTAACAAACAGTGTGCTGAGCTCACAGAGCATTGTCCATATAAGATATACCTATGACACATCCTGATTAGTGAGCCATTATCTAAATGAGCAATAATCATGGGGGAAATAAGCAGAGAGTGGGTACATTTTGCCTGCGCTGATACATTGTAACAAAAAGTGGGTTTGTGGGATGTGATTGCACGGGAAGAGATCATGGAAAGGTGATTTGTCATATGTTCTGCTCAAAATGATGATTAGATGTAGGGTCAGTTTTTAGCCTTTCTCTGTATCTGCACCCCGTGTTTTGGGCAGGGCTTAGTGGGACCCAGTGGGAAAATTTTACCCCAATGAAATACCACCCCCCACAGGTCAACAATGAAATCTCCTTTCTAGAGTTCCCTCTTTTATGTGAATTCCCACCCGTTTACCCATTTTAAAAAAATTGCCTCTAAAGTCATGTGACATTATTGGTGTCATGTTAAAGACAAGAATCTCTTCTATTAGATGACACCAGGCTTGTGGTTCTGGGAGCTACAGAGAAATTTGGAAATATGAGCTGCTGATAACGGCCCAATCCCGGCAGATTTACTATCATTTTTACCACAAAGTTGTGTGAAATCAGGAAGAGAAGCCAAACCAAACGCAAACTGTCCCCCATTACCACGTGTACAGCTCACATGCCCTAATTGCCCTAATAAACTACCACCAGGGGGTTGTCAAGCAGCTGAGCAGCTTCTAGATGAAACATCTTTCATGGCCCAGGCTGGTGGCATCACCCAGATAATCAACTTTGAACTAAGATGTAAATTGGTTTTATGAAGTCAAGAAGGTAGAGAGTTTAATACTGAAGTCAAGCTCTCCCTGTCTCAGAACTGTAACTGTAACTTCACTGTAACTGATGGTCCTGTGTCCAGATCTCCTCAAGTCCAGCGCCACTCTCCACCTCCCTGACTTATATATTACTATACACCTAACTTACGTCTCACTTCCACGTTGATTATCTGGATGATGTCCTCACCCTGAGGCATGAGAGAAACCTGATCTAGAAGCTGCACAACTGCTTGACAACATACAGGTTGAGGTTTATTAGGCCACCCTGATGACAGGTTCCCTTTAATGGTGGTTAAAGAAGTGCAGATACAATGTAACAACCTGTGTGTATAGGTCACAGAGCATTGTCCAGGGACTGCACATAGTACACACTGCACATAGTACACACACTGCACATGGTACACACTGCACATAGTACACACACTGCACATGGTACACACTGCACATAGTATACTCTGCACATAGTACACACCCTGCACATAGTACACTCTGCACACAGTACACACCCTGCACATAGTACACCCTGCAGATGGTACACACTGCACATAGTACACACTGCACATAGTACACACACTGCACACAGTGCACACTGCACATGGTACACACTGCACATGGTACACACTGCACATAGTACACACTGCACACAGTACACACACTGCACATGGTACACACTGCACATAGTATACATTACACATAGTACACACTACACAGGACACTGCACACAGTACACACTGCACATAGTACACACTGCACACAGTACACACACTGCACATGGTACACACTGCACATAGTACACACTGCACACAGTACACACTGCACATAGTACACACTGCACATGGTACACACTGCACATGGTACACACTGCACATAGTACACACTGCACATAGTACACTGCACATAGTACACAGGACACTGCACATGGTACACACTGCACATGGTACACAATGCATATAGTACACACTGCACACAGTACACACTGCACATAGTACACACTGCACACAGTACACACTGCACATAGTACACACTGCACATAGTACACACTACACAGGACACTGCACATAGCACACACTGCACATAGTACACAATGCATATAGTACACACTGCACACAGTACACACTGCACATAGTACACACTGCACACAGTACACACTGCACATAGTACACACTGAACATGGTACACCCTGCCCATAGTACACACTGCAAATGGTACACAATGCACATGGTGCACACACTGCACATGGTACACACTGAACATGGTACACACTGCACACGGTACACACTGAACGCAGTACACACACTGCACATGGTACACACTGCACATAGTACACACTGCACATAGTACACCCTGCACATAGTACACGCTGCACATAGTACACACCCTGCACATAGTACACCCTGCACATAGTACACACACTGCACATGGTACACAATGCACATAGTACACACACTGCACATGGTACACACTGCACATAGTACACACTGCACATGGTACACAATGCACATAGTACACACTGCACATAGTACACACTCCACATAGTACACACTGCACATAGTACACCCTGCACATAGTACACGCTGCACATAGTACACACCCTGCACATAGTACACCCTGCACATAGTACACACACTGCACATGGTACACAATGCACATAGTACACACACTGCACATGGTACACACTGCACATAGTACACACTGCACATGGTACACAATGCACATAGTACACACTGCACACAGTACACACTACACATAGTACACACTGCACATAGTACACACTGCACATAGTACACACTGCACACAGTACACACTACACATAGTACACACTGCACATAGTACACACTGCACATAGTAAACACTGCACATAGTACACACTACACACTGCACACAGTACACACTGCACATAGTACACACTACACACAGTACACACTGCACATTCCACACACTGCACACAGTACACACTGAATGCAGTACACACTACACATAGTACACACTGCACATAGTACACACTGCACAGGAGGGTCTGCACACCGCACAGGCTGCACCATGTGTGATAAATCTGGGCCACTGTATCAGGCCGGGAGGGAGATGTAATCAGATCCCTGGATACAATTGTAACAAACCATAGGCTGCGAGAAGTATTCAGCTCATTAATGTAAATCCAATATACTGCCAGCAAACAGAGGTCTTACACATAGTGTAAAATCTCAAAATTTGTAAAGATTTTTGGGAATGTAAATTTGCACCCTAATGTCACCCTGTACTATATTGTTGATCATGAGACAAAGACAACTCTAATCCTAAAATTTGGAGTTCAGTGCGCCAATCCAGGTCTTGTTCCTGGTATTCTGGGTCAAATCAGCTATAACCAGCGGGGGAGGAACTGTGTGGTGCCCTCTGCAGGGGAAATGTAGTATTACAGTGAAATGAATGTACATAAATGTATAATATGGACTCTGCATCCCACCAAAGAGGAGATGGGTCTACAATGTGGTTCATAAAGGGGGGTCCCAAGTGAGAACTGCATGATGTCCAGGACCGGGTGAATATTTATCACACAATCCCTTTAACAGAGTGTTTGTAGGAAAACCTCAAAGTCTCAGGACCCCCATACTTGAGGGATGGGCTCCGAGACCTACAGCCTCTCAACCAACTCCAAAAAGTTACAAAAATAATCAGCACTCGGCTCCGCCCAGCGACACGCGATACACGTATTATAAGAGTCAGGCCGTGACCTGGCATAGATTACTCGCTCCCGGCTTACATAACCTCCAGCCTAACCCGACCTACATCCATTAGTGAGGATTCAGGGCACAATCCATGTGATTAACAACCTCCAGGATCTACGGAAACCAATTGACTTCCAATATCCGTCCTGGCGACCGGACAGAGGGGAACGCGGCACAATCCTTGGGATTTAACTACCGGAGTGTTGGAAATAATAAGGTCCTGAACCGCAGGAATCATCAGGCTCCGCACAATGGCACGACAGAGATGCCAAAAGAGCAACCAATCCCCACAACCGGCTTATAGGAGATGAGCTACGGGAGAAGGGGGGGATAGCTATTCCAGGAAATTACAGGCTTCACCACGTTGTGGATGACCCCCATGACGATCCCCAGCCACAAACATCAATGGACATTCACACAATGAATGAGAAATTGGTCTCAGCTCTCACATCCAAATATCCCATCCGAAGGAAAATCTGAGACTGGGTTTAGGTTGGTCACTTCGTTGGTTGGTAAGTTGGTTGCCTTCAGGTTTGGTTGTTTCATTTGTTTGCTGATTGATTGGTTGGTTGTTGTATTGATTAGTCAGTTGGATTATTGATTGATTGGTTGATTAGTTGGTTAGACAATTAGTTGATTAGCTAAATAGGTTTTGTTTCAATTAGCCAGTTAATTGTTTAATAATTAATTGGCTAGCATTTCAGTTGAGCAGATGATTGAAGGATTGGTAATTAGATGGGGTAGTGATTGGTCAGTTATGTGAATGGTCAGCTATGTGATTGGTCAGCTATGTGATTGGTCTGTTATGTGATTGGTCAGCTATGTGATTGGTCAGTTATGTGATTGGTCAGCTATGTGATTGGTCAGTTATGTGATTGGTCAGCTATGTGATTGGTCAGCTATGTGATTGGTCAGCTATGTGATTGGTCAGTTATATGATTGGTCAGCTATGTGATTGGTCAGCTATGTGATTGGTCAGCTATGTGATTGGTCAGCTATGTGATTGGTCAGTTATGTGATTGGTCAGTTAATTGCTTGATTAATTGATTAAATAGTTGATTGGTTAATTATCTAGTTGGTTAGTAGATCGTTTAATGAATTGGTTAGCTAGTTCATTGGTCAGTTAATGGAGTTCTTGGTCAGTTTTAAAGTTTGTTGATTAATTGGTTGCTAAATGAATTGGTTAGTTTCCTGATTGGGTGAGTAAATTGATGGAATGTTTTGGTTAGCTTGTTGCTTGGCTGGTCGGCAGTTGATTGGTTAAAATCTGGTTAGTGATTTGATTGGTTGATTACTGGATTGGTTAGTAAGTTGGTTTGTCAACTAGTTGGTTGGTTTGTTTTTTGATTGACTTTTTGGTTAATTGCTTGATTATTGCATTGGCTATTTAAATAGTTGACCATTTGATGGGTTAATTATTTGATTATTGAATTTTTTAGTTGTGTGGTTAATTGGTTGATTAATGCTGGTTGGTTGACCAGGTAATTGGTTAACATCCAGTAAGTTGGTTGATTACTGTATTGGTTAGTTAATTGGTTAGTCAGCTCCCTGGTTGGATGTTTGTTAGTTGGTCAATTACTGAATTTGTCAGCTGGTTTAATTTGTTAATTGAGGTACAGACTTCCAAGTTTTTGGAGAATATTAATTAGGCTATGTTAATCTTTATAGTTACAAGGTTATTTCACTGAATTAAACATTGTGTCTTCCTCATGGGCGGGGTCAAGATGCAAAGAGCCACGCCTCTGAGGAAACAGTGCAGTATTATCAAGCTAGAAAAGGAAGACTGAATGGTTTTTTGTTCACAATTTCCTAGTATATTCACATAGGATAGGATTCAACAAGGATAGTCATCATGGAATCATGTGAATCCTTAAAGTGACTCGTTCACAACTCCACTTTCATATAGTAATGAACTGTATTTACAGGTAGAACGCTGAAGACATTAAGGTGATGAGAAACACAAGCCAGCTGACAGCAGTCTACTGCCCTACCCCCTCCCCATTAGTCATTTCAGGTTTTGAAGAAACTGGTCAAGGGGAGGACATTCAAAAATTTCTCAGCCTCTTAAAGGGGTTGTCTCAAATTGACTTTTATCACCTAACCACAGCATCACAATAGCTAGAGATCCCATTCCCTTTAACTGAAGGAACAGTAAGTAAAGCGGGGGTCCACCTGCTTAAAGTCTATGTCGAAAATTTTTTTGAGCACAGCGCCCCCTATCTGCGGCGCTCTCATAGAGGATAATAGTGAGTGATGCAGATAGCCCACGGTGCACCGTACACGACCATCTGCTCTATCAGTACAGGGAGTGGGACACCCTTTTTCGTGAACAGTTGGGTCCCATTGGTTGACTGAATATTGAAGATATAATAATGAAATTTTAGACAACCCCTTTAACAATATTATGTAACATATTTCCATAATCATCCCCCCCCCCCGCCCTGTGTCTGCATTATATAATCTCCTTCTCCATCAGTCATGGTCTGTGCTCGTCTCCATCCGTACGAGGCAGTAATTTGGGGGTTCAGGATGAATAAAATCTGACTCGGCGCAGCGATCTGCATCTCCAAGGCTACACGAAGACCTCACGTATCTATTTATAAAGCCTCTATAAATGTCTTCATCTTCCTGACTGTAGCGGAGCCCACGACTTACTGTACATCTCCAACAACAATCTCCTTCTTCTCCCCGAATTTTACCTCCATGCAAACATTTTGTCGTTCCAGGGTTTGAAAGACGCTGGGAATGATTTTGCTCCGTACAAAGAAAATCATTAACTTTATATTTCCTTCTTGTGGAATTATGAAAATCCATCCCCCGCCGGAGGCAATCGCCAAATACATGATGGGAAATTCAACCTGAAACATATTGTCCTTCCCAGCAGGTTCCCAGTTTTTGACTCCCCTGCCCCCCAACCCTTAGTTCCCCTCCCCCAATACTGATCCATCACCTGACATGGGGCTTTATTTCAATGGGGACTCAAGGGGGGTGTAGGGTCCTGCAAATTATTAGATGCAATTGTCCTCCATTGACCATAAACATAGTAGACATAGAATCTGCCTGCCTAAAAATTAGAGGGGAATCCAAAATCTATTATTGAAAATCCATCCCCCGCCGGAGGCCCCTGACATGGGGCTTTATTTCAATGGGGACTCAAGGGGGGTGTAGGGTCCTGCAAATTATTAGATGCAATTGTCCTCCATTGACCATAAACATAGTAGACATAGAATCTGCCTGCCTAAAAATTAGAGGGGAATCCAAAATCTATTATTGACCCCCATCAATATAAGATCAGTGGGGTCTATCACACGGCCTCCATCCAATCAGTCACAATCATTCCACTCCGGTAAAGCCACATCCTTTGTCATGTGGCTTCTTTGCAGCTCAATCCCTTTAAAGTTAAAGGGGTTGTCCTGGGTTTGAAAATTGATGACACATGTTTAGGATCAATTCAAGATTGTCAGAAGACTCGACCACTGAGTTTACTAAATTCTAGGCACCTGATCACCAGGACACCAAGTGATTTAGCAAATGAGGGTCCACAAGTGCCCACCCCCCACCCTACCATGTGATCAGGGCTCTGCTGTGCATGCTGGGAAATTCCTTGTCACTTCTAGGGACTTCCAGGATTGCTGACTCCTATAGTCCTATACGCCATCTATACTGTGAGCTATATATATATATATACACCAATTATACAATGTGCAGTTTCCTCTCGTCTGTATAAATCTCCAGGAATCGCCGGCAATTTCTATTAAGTGACGAAACATTAGAAGAAGCATAAAATCCTGATGACATCAGTCCAGGGTTATGGATCTTCCGCTATGATAGGGAGGATCTGCGGATACACAGTATAGATGGAAGGTTTTACTATAAGGACAGCAGGAGTAGGCCTATCCCATCAGCACTGCACTGCAACACTGACACGACAAAGCAGCTGTGAGATATTATTATTTATTATATTAATGTTACATTATTATCTATGAGAAATATTACATCTACATGGCAGGTGGTGGCATCACAGTGTGATACTGGGGACTGCCCCGGACTGGTGGCTGCACTGGTGACTGGGGTCTGCACTGGACTGGGGGAAACACTGGACTGGGGGCTGCACTGGTCTGGGGCTGCACTGGACTGGGGGAAACACTGGACTGGGGGCTGCACTGGACTGGGGACTGCACTGGTCTGAGGACTGCCCCGGACTGGTGGCTGCACTGGTGACGGGGGGCCGCACTGGACTGGGGGCTGCACTGGACTTGGGGAAACACTGGACTGGGGGCTGCACTGGTCTAGGGGCTGCACTGGTCTGGGGCTGCACTGGTCTGGGGGAAACACTGGACCGGGGGAAACACTGGACTGGGGGAAACACTGGACTGGGGGCCGCAATGGTCTGGGGAAAACACTGGTCTGGGGGCTGCACTGGTCTGGGGCTGCACTGGTCTGGGGGCTGCACTGGTCTGGGGCTGCACTGGTCTGGGGGCTGCACTGGTCTGCGGGCTGCACTGGTCTGCGGGCTGCACTGGTCTGCGGGCTGCACTGGTCTGGGTGAAACACTGGACTGGGGGAAACACTGGACTGGGGGCCGCACTGGTCTGGGGCTGCACTGGTCTGGGGCTGCACTGGTCTGGGGGCTGCACTGGTCTGCGGGCTGCACTGGTCTGGGGGCTGCACTGGCCTGGGGCTGCACTGGTCTGGGGGCTGCACTGGTCTGGGGCTGCACTGGTCTGGGGCTGCACTGGTCTGGGGGCTGCACTGGTCTGCGGGCTGCACTGGTCTGGGGGCTGCACTGGTCTGGGGCTGCACTGGTCTGGGGGCTGCACTGGTCTGCGGGCTGCACTGGTCTGGGGCTGCACTGGTCTGGGTGAAACACTGGACTGGGGGAAACACTGGACTGGGGGCTGCACTGGACTGGGGGCCGCACTGGTCTGGGGCTGCACTGGTCTGGGGGAAACACTGGACCGGGGGAAACACTGGACTGGGGGAAACACTGGACTGGGGGCCGCAATGGTCTGGGGAAAACACTGGACTGGGGGAAACACTGGTCTGGGGGCTGCACTGGTCTGGGGGCTGCACTGGTCTGGGGGCTGCACTGGTCTGGGGCTGCACTGGTCTGGGGGCTGCACTGGTCTGGGGGCTGCACTGGTCTGGGGGCTGCACTGGTCTGGGGCTGCACTGGTCTGGGGCTGCACTGGTCTGGGGGAAACACTGGACTGGGGGCCGCACTGGTCTGGGTGAAACACTGGACTGGGGGCTGCACTGGTCTGGGGACTGCACTGGTCTGAGGGAAACACTGGACTGAGGACTGCCCCGGACTGGTGGCTGCACTGGTGACGGGGGGCCGCACTGGTCTGGGGCTGCACTGGTCTGGGGGAAACACTGGACCGGGGGAAATACTGGACTGGGGGAAACACTGGACTGGGGGCCGCAATGGTCTGGGGAAAACACTGGACTGGGGGAAACACTGGACTGGGGGCTGCACTGGTCTGGGGGAAACACTGGTCTGGGGGCTGCACTGGTCTGGGGCTGCACTGGTCTGGGGGCTGCACTGGTCTGGGGCTGCACTGGTCTGGGGGCTGCACTGGTCTGGGGCTGCACTGGTCTGGGGGAAACACTGGACTGGGGGAAACACTGGACTGGGGGCCGCACTGGTCTGGGGGAAACACTGGACTGGGGGAAACACTGGACTGGGGGCTGCACTGGACTAGGGGCTGCACTGGACTGGGGGCCGCAGTGGACTGGGGGAAACACTGGACTGGTGGCTGAACTGGTCTGGGGGGCTGCACTGGTCTGGGGCTGCACTGGTCTGGGGGAAACACTGGACTGGAGGAAACACTGGACTGGGGGCTGCACTGGTCTGGGGGAAACACTGGACTGGGGGCTGCACTGGTCTGGGGGAAACACTGGACTGGTGGCTGAACTGGTCTGGGGGGCTGCACTGGTCTGGGGCTGCACTGGTCTGGGGGAAACACTGGACTGGAGGAAACACTGGACTGGGGGCTGCACTGGTCTGGGGGAAACACTGGACTGGGGGCTGCACTGGTCTGGGGGAAACACTGGACTGGGGGCTGCACTGGACTGGGGACTGTCCATACATGGAAAGGGAGTTGGACTGGGCTGAGCTGAGTTGTTCCTACGTCAAAGGGGAAGTGCACCGGACCAGAAGCGGCCTCTACCTGGAAAGGAGCCGTATTGGACTCGGTCCAGTGTTACTCATTTTCCAGGTAATGGCGGCTCTCAGAACATTCACTTTACAGATTGGAGCAGCTCCAGGCAGTTACAATGGACTGGGAGCTGTCCCTTCAGCACCACATCTCCAGCAGTCACCAGCTGTGTATTATAGGGTGTAGTATCAGTAGTAGCATTACTATTATTACTACACACTAATGACCCAGTACACATCTAGCAGATATATCACAGTGACCAGTGCTGCATGGTGCACCTAGGACCCGTGTGCTGGGGCTTCTTGGACAAGCTCTGCCTCATTATGTCCTTTCCTCATTATTTCTATTTGTCTGTGAAATGTGAAATGATTCTCCTGGATTCATGGATCACACATCACTATACTGGGAGCTGCCCCTATGTAGGGGATTATAGGTGTATTATTGTTATTATTGTTATGGTTATTGTTATTATCATTATTATTGTTATTGTTGTTACTATTATTATTGTTATTATTCTTGTTGTTATAAATATTGTAATTTAGTAATTCTCCGATCTTCTCCTTTCAGTGTATATCTCTGTAGCTCCTGGGGTCGTGTGTTACATAAGGTTCAGCCCTGATGGATTTGCAGCTGCTGTGAACATGGAGCCTTCCCTTTAGCTCCATCCTGCAGACAGAGGAGACATTTGCTTTTGGGGGATTTCTAATGTCACTATTATACAGTACAAAACCTCTTTACAGCAAAGTCTGGAGCCTCTTCTGTACAGAATGATTACATAACATCAGCTGGAGAGGGGGCTGCACTGTGCTGGGAGCGGCCCCTGCAGCAGCACTACACAGGCAGAGCACAGGCTGTGACAGCTGCATTGGGGTTACATGTCATTAGTTATGTTATACATCACTCTTACAGATAGTAAATGGGGGTCCTGCACTACACCAGGAGCACCAAACTCTGCTACATCTGCGCAACTAGGAAAGATATTGGGCCTCATTTATTAAAGCCCCTGCGCCAGTTTTCTCTCGGACTTTGCACGTTCTTTTTAGTGCACATGTATTTCTAAAGTGTCCGCACTATACCCGACACGACACAAAATTCTGCACTGAAAGGGGGCGCTCCGGTGCTCAGTCGGACCGCGCAACACATTTATCATGCAATTGTAAGAATGGTATCGCACTCCCCATGTTAAAGGTGTAGCAAACAAAAGTGGTGCCCTATGTAGGGGCCAATGCAGGGGACGCTAGATCCATGAAGAACAGGCTCCAGAAATACTGTATCTGGCGCCCCCTGCACACTACACAGGTAACTGCACATAGTACACACTGCACTGCTCTTAGTAAATGTGCCCCATTAACTGCTATTCTCATTATTATTATTTATCATAATTACCCACCATATAAAGGATCTGCAGTACAATGAGGATAATCTAGAATATTTCTCAGGTTAATGAAAAATTACATAAGAGAAGCCCCCGACTGGAGAAGGACGGTGCTATACTGGGAGCTGCCCCTGCAGCAGCACTACACAGGCAGAGGAGATGAGGCTACTTATTATCATATAGATAGGAGGAAGATAGATATGAATAGATGATAAATAGATTTAAGATATATAATAAATAGAAAATAGAGGTAGATGGATAGATTATTGTGTAGGCACAATAGTATATCAGGTGCAAACATCTGTACAGAGGCGCAATGTAATGACAAATAGGGTGCAACAACACGGTGAATTGAGGCATAACAATCCAAAAAAGCGCAAAATCTGCACAAAACACCCATTAGGCACAAAAACACCAACGGCAAAGGAAAAAAATGATTAAATGACCCCCAATATTTCACTATACTGTATCCTGCAACTACACAGGAGATATGATGAGGATGATGACAAAGGTTACATTTCTCTTCTTAGTGTTATTGGTAATAGAATTCTGTGTATCTGTGGATATTATTGATCACACATCTGATCAGAAATCTACTTATTTTAGAAGCAGAGAATGGGAAGTTTTGAAAGGAAACTATGAAATTGTTCTTCGATGACTCCATTACATAATATCCCCTGGAGGAAAGAAGAGAAAAGAAGGAGACGGACAGACAAAGATAGATAAATATGAGAGAGATGATGTTAGATAGGTAGACTTGAGATAGATAGATAGATAGATAGATAGATAGATAGATAGATAGATAGATAGATAGATAGATAGATAGGAGATAGATAGATAGATAGATAGATAGGAGATAGATAGATAGATAGATAGATAGATAGATAGATAGGAGATAGATAGATAGATAGATAGATAGATAGATAGATAGGAGATAGATAGATAGATAGATAGATAGATAGATAGATAGATAGGAGATAGATAGATAGATAGATAGATAGATAGGAGATAGATAGGAGATAGATAGATAAATAGATAGATAGGAGATAGATAGATAGATAGATAGATAGATAGATAGGAGATAGATAGATAGATAGATAGATAGATAGGAGATGGATAGATAGATAGATAGAAAGATAGATAGATAGATAGGAGATAGATAGATAGATAGATAGATAGATAGATAGATAGGAGATAGATAGATAGGAGATAGATAGATAGATAGATAGGAGATAGATAGATAGATAGATAGATAGATAGGAGATAGATAGATAGATAGATAGATAGGAGATAGATAGATAGGAGATAGATAGATAGATAGGAGATAGATAGGAGATAGATAGATAGATAGGAGATAGATAGATATATAGATAGATAGATGGATAGATATGAGATAGATAGATAAATAGATAGATAGGAGATAGATAGATAGATAGATAGATAGATAGATAGGAGATAGATAGATAAATAGATAGATAGATAGATAGATAGGAGATAGATAGATAGATAGATAGGAGATGGATAGATAGATAGATAGATAGGAGATGGATAGATAGATAGAAAGATAGATAGATAGATAGATAGATAGATAGATAGATAGATAGATAGATAGGAGATAGATAGATAGATAGATAGATAGATAGATAGATAGATAGGAGATAGATAGATAGGAGATAGATAGATAGATAGATAGATAGATAGATAGATAGGAGATAGATAGATAGATATATAGATAGATAGATGGATAGATAGGAGATAGATAGATAGATAGATAGATAGATAGATAGATAGATAGATAGGAGATAGATAGATAGGAGATAGATAGATAGATAGATAGATAGATAGATAGATAGATAGAAGATAGATAGATAGATAGATAGATAGATAGGAGATAGATAGATAGATAGATAGATAGATAGATAGATAGATAGGAGATAGATAGATAGATAGATAGATAGATAGATAGGAGATAGATAGGAGATAGATAGGAGATAGATAGATAGATAGATAGGAGATAGATAGGAGATAGATAGGAGATAGATAGATAGATAGGAGATAGATAGGAGATAGATAGATAGATAGATAGATAGATAGATAGGAGATAGATAGATAGATAGATAGATAGATAGATAGGAGATAGATAGATAGATAGATAGATAGATGGATAGATAGGAGATAGATAGATAGATAGATGGATAGATAGGAGATAGATAGATAGATAGATAGATAGATAGATAGATAGATAGATAGATAGATAGATATGAGATAGATAGTAGAGCCAGTTCTTGGGTTAGTGTTGTAGAGTAATATCCTGCAGATATTCATGAGATGGAGTAACACTCCCAGCAGCTTCCCCAGCAGAGTCACACTTCAGTCTCATAAGAGAATAGGTGAGATTACAACACATTATCCAAGTCCTGAAACCTCCAGCAAGGAGAGGAGTCCATCAGCCGGATCTCTATGGGGGGATAATTAATAATCATTTCTAAATACCTTGCATTATAATGATGGGGGGAGGGGGCTGGGGCAGTGCAGGGGGGATCCATGCACCACATTGACTCAGCAAAGTCCTCTAATGTGCAGATGTGCCCCCAGCCTCATATCATGTAAAGGCTGTGCAGGTATATTATATATATGTATATTACATAGTGCAGGTTATAGGTGGGGTGTATGTGCCCCCAGGCCCCTGTTATGAGTTATTTAGTACCGTATATAAAGGGGGAGTAGTTGTTATATAATACAGGGTACAGTATACACAGGGGGTGTAGTTGTTATATAATGCAGGGTACAGTATATACAGGGGGTGTAGTTGTTATATAATGCAGGATACAGTATATACAGGGGGTGTAGTTGTTATATAATGCAGGGTACAGTATATACAGGGGGTGTAATTGTTATATAATGCAGGGTACAGTATATACAGGGGGTGTAGTTGTTATATAATGCAGGGTACAGTATATAAAGGGGGAGTAGTTGTTATATAATACAGGGTACAGTATATACAGGGGGTGTAATTGTTATATAATGCAGGGTACAGTATATACAGGGGGTGTAGTTGTTATATAATGCAGGGTACAGTATATACAGGGGGTGTAGTTGTTATATAATGCAGGGTACAGTATATACAGGGGGTGTAGTTGTTATATAATGCAGGGTACAGTATATACAGGGGGTGTAGTTGTTATATAATGCAGGGTACAGTATATACAGGGGGTGTAATTGTTATATAATGCAGGGTACAGTATATACAGGGGGTGTAGTTGTTATATAATGCAGGGTACAGCTCTACTTTATCTCACTACATATTTCTGCTATATCTCATTGTACAGCCCAGCTCTTTGCTATATGAATACACAGCTCTGCTCTATCACTGCACAGCTCTGCTCTATCACTGCACAGCCCTGCTATATAACTACACAGTCCTGTTATATCTCATTACCCAGCTCTGCTATATATGACTGCAGATAGACAGACAGAAAATAGATTAACTAAACTTGGGATGGATAGATAGATAGATAGATAGATAGATGATAGATAGATAGATAGATAGATAGATAGATAGATAGATGATAGATAGATATGAGATAGATAGATAGATAGATAGATAGATAGATAGATAGATATGAGATAGATAGATAGATAGATAGATAGATAGATAGATATGAGATAGATAGATAGATAGATAGTAAATAGATAGATAGATAGATAGATAGATAGATAGATAGATAGATAGATAGATAGATAATGCTGTAACCTTTAATATCACAGTAGTAGATGTCACCCTCTGGTATACACCTTACATTCCCTTTGTATATACTGTATATAATACACATTATCTGATGTATCTATTGTACAATCTTTCGTCTGCGATTAATGTCCCCGGTTCCCAACTTCCATAAATGACCACACTCTGGATATTAACTCCTGCACTGCCATGGACAGATGGTCCATACATGTCGAGCAGTAACTTTCTGCAGAGTCTTGTAAATGTTATTGACTGCACGGAATGAATAGATAATAATAGATGTGATACAATGTAACAACCATTATTAATATCGGGGTAACATAAGAAGATGACTGAGGGGCAGGGGCACTGGGTGGGTGACAACCTCTCCCCCTGCTGCATCTGCTGAGGTCACATCCAGCTCCCATCACCCATTTATCTCCACGGATGGAAAATCAATGTTCGCTTAGAAAATTACAAATCTGCTGCTTAATGATCCGTGTAAAAGATCGACCCCAACAAATCTGCTCGTCTGGATATGGATCCAGAAGACCCTTGTATAGAGGGGCCAAAATACCCCAGAAACTGCTCCAGGGGGTGAAAAACAGCGACTATTGCAGGTTTTATCTACATAACCTCCGTCTGCTGCCATAAAGCAACTCCCAGTAAAATTCTCCTACATGTAAAATCTCAGAACATCAGTCCAGAGAAGTTTTTTTTCCCTGATGTGGACCTCAGCACTTGGTTCTGTTGGTGTTTTAGCTGTGGGCACAGCACTGGAAGCTGCAGCATATTAACGCATGACATATATGCTGGACCAGCAATTTTACATCGTGACCCCAGGCACTCTGCCCATACCTGACACATCACAAGACCTGCAGCACATAACATATGTCAACCACTAGAAGAACAAGCCAACCCTCAGGTCAACAAACAGGCAGACTTGGACCTGTAGTTCTGCCATCAGCTCTACAAACACTCACAATCCATATTATACAGGGACATAAGGCGCATGATAAGACCAGCACAGGAGTAATCATGGACCAGAAATCTGCAGGCTGCAATCTTGTAATGCGAACGAGCCTCAAGTAAGAAAACATGAAACATTCCTGATAAATCCTAAAACAGAAAGATAAAATCCTAAAAATGTGCAGTTCTCCAGCATGAGGGAATCCACAAGTTGCTTCTCACAATAAGAACTATACAGGAGACAGTACAAGACTTGCAATCATCTTATCAAAGGTTCTCCACTCTGTACTGTACCTCATTTTAGGGTCATAACTCGCCAGGAGCCCCGACTACACCAGTGTAGCCTTAAATATGCAATTTTCTAGTAAAAGGAAATCCATTAAGTTGCAACATTAGAAGACACTTCTAAAGATTTACACTAATATCAGTTGAGGTCCTTCACCCTAGGCTGAACCCTTTATTAGAGATGCAGAATGTCATAATTCACCAAGAGCCCCGACTACATTAGTGTAGCTTTGGGTGTGCAATTGTCTAGTATAAGGAAACCCAAAAGTTGGAACTACATAGGACAATATGCAAGCTTTGCAATTGTCTCAGTTGAAGCCACCTACCTCATTTTAGGGCCACAGAGTGCCATACCTTACCAAGAGCCCCGACTACACTAGTGTAACCTTCAGTATGTAATTTTCTAGTAAAGGAGATCCACAAGTGGAAACTACATATGACAATATACAAGCTTTGCAATGATCTCAGTTGAAGCCATGTACCTAATTTATGGGCCACAGAATGGCATAACTTACCAAGAACCCCGACTACACTAGTGTAGCCTTCAGTATGCAATTGTCTAGTAAAGGAGATCCACAAGTTTCAACTACATAGGACAATATATAAAAGCTTTGCAATGATCTCGGTTGAAGCCACTTACCTCATTGTAGGGCCACAGAATGCCATAACTCACCAAGAGATCCGACTACACCAGCACAGCCTTGAGTATGTAAATCTATTGCATAAGAAAATCCACAAGTTGCAACTACAGGGGATATTATGCAAGCCTTGCAATGTTCTCAGTTGAGGTCCGTCACCAGGTATATAATTTTTCGGGTTGCAGAATATTTTAATTCATCTAGAACCCCGACTACATGAATGTGCACATTATGCAAAAGCCAACCAAGAGCCCCGACTACGCAAGAAGGCACTTACCTATAGTAGTAATGACTGTGATGGCAAAGTAAAAAGAGCCAGCAAATTTCCACTGGACCCCTGCCCGGTGGGGCTCGGACTGCATGATGACAAGCTCCAGTTGCCGGTAGTCCTCGTTGGAGATGTTATACTTCCCTTTAAGGCGGATCTCCTCGGCTTTAAGCTTCTCTTCCTCTCGCATTTCGTAGTCTGACTCCAGCGCATCAAAGACAGCGGCCCCGACCAGCAGATAAGTGAACGTGCAGATGATGAGGGACAAAGTCCGCACGTTCTGCCGCTTCATGGCCACCAGCAACCGGCTTGTGAGGGGATCATGTCCCCCCGTCCTGTCTGAGAGGGCGCAGCAGCCGCTGGGAAGTTGCAGACAGCAATGGCTGGGCTGGGCACCTGGAGAGTGGGAGTGGAGGGGGTGGCTGTGATGGTGCTGGTGGTGGTGGTGGATGCAGGCTTGGTCACCTCTCCCTACTCCCTGCTCGTTCTCCTGGGAAGAGGAAAGACACAGGAGGCTACTGGATCTCCTGGACCAGGTACCCTGCAGCCTGGAGGCTCGGTGCAGGACTTGCCCAAACCAAGCAGTACCAGTGCGCAGTGCCATCAACAAGACCACCCTTCCTTCTCCACCAAGACCACCCTCTGGGCTTTTACTCTCACCCTTCCTCCTTGGATCTGCAGTAGCACCCTTGATCTTCTGCTTGGTCAAACAATTGGCAAGAGTTGGAGCTCCGAGGAAGCCTCACTAGACTCTGCTCTTCAGATCTGCATCCATCTAAGAGAACAACTCATAAGAATGGCTGTTCCCTGAACAATATGGTGCTTTCTGGATCACCTTATGGACTGTTGACCAGTAGAAACCATCTGCTCTTCAATTAATGATCATTTGGGATGGAATCCAAGAAATAATGGGGGTATCCAGAGCTGAGTAGGCAAAGAAAGCGGCTCCATGGACGCTTAAGTGGAAATAAAACTTGCAAGGTGAGTCTGTAGTGTCTTCTGTGGTCTTCTGCTTAATGCTGGGATCGATGGTGGAACATTACAGAACCCCCCGGAGAGTGATTCTTATTCCTTATTACCCTTCATCTTCCCACAGAAATACAGACAAATCAAAAAGCAAATATTGTCGCCCCAAGACTTGGACACTTTCCATCTAAAGTTGGAGAAAGTCAACTCACAATCTCATGGTTCTCTATGGCTGGAGTCCAGTGGAGAAGAGGTTAATAGACATAGTTGGTATCCTGATGTATACACCGTCCTCCAGGAGAGCTCACAGGACAACTTCCAGTAGGTGACCACTCTTCTTCACCATCAGAGGGGGCAACCAGTCCTGAAGGGTCACCAGCCTTAAGTTTGCAGAAAGTGCAGCGCAGTCTGGGTGGCATCTGAGGAGTCAATCACCTCCTTATATTAGGTTATATTGGGAAATAACCAGAATCCTGTCCTTGCCCTCTTGCATACATCAAACACAGGATTGCAGCTTCTTTGGACTAGGTGCATGAAGAAGACCAGTCAAGGCTGAGGAGACAGAGAGCGGCCACAGCTGGGAGGTGTCCAGACAGTCGGGTCAGAGCATGGAGTGCATCTGTAGGATGCATCAAGTGAGGATCACAAAGCCAGCATAGCCCCATCATCCAGGCTGCAGAGGTAAGTGATGGAGGAGCAGCAGCAGGTAGGTGCCTCAGTGCACAGCTTCATCGTGTAGCACCATCTGTGGATGGAGAGGGGCTGGGTGCATCACTTGTGTCTGGAAGCTAAGAGACACCATGGATGGAAACAGAGCCCCATCAGTCACATCCCTTGTAACTCTCCGCAAGCTTCTGTCTCATTCTCTCCCTGTTTCTCCAACTCTCCTCCCCCAATGTGAACACTCCCCTAGAATAAATTAATTCTTGAGGGAATCACTGGGAGCCAGCAGCACGTGGTTCGGTGTTTGAAGCTGGAAGGGGGGTAGGTGGGGGGGGGGGCAGGATTGGGGGGGGTGACAGCCTTTGCATTAATGATGATGAAGCATCGAGGAGGCAATGTCAAACTGAGCATCACTGCAAATGCTGGAGGAGAAAGGAAATAAGAGGAGATGCAATGCAAACTAGGACAGAGGAGGTTATGACTTTGCAATCTGTGTGAGATTATCTGCATCTGTTGCCTGGAATTGAAGCTTGCATCTGTTCTGGTGTGGATGATGAGGTCCTGGGCAGGCTGCAGGGGACAGCCACTAGCAGGCACTGGCACTGCAAGGGTTACACATGCACCCAGCACTAAGAGGGAAGTGGACTTAGCTGAGGGTCTGTGGGGTGCAATGCTCTGCAGGCAATGTGTGGGGTGGCTCCTGCTCAGGGACATGGGGGTGATGCTCAGAGCTGGGGCAGGAGGGGATGTGACACTTGTGATGCTGAGGAGACTCCTGATCTTCTCCTTCCTCCAGGCTCGGGCTGCTTTAAAGGTTTTAGCTCCAGGATTAATTCATCTAGAAGGAGAAATGAATTTGGCAGCCATGGATAATACAGGGAGGGGGAGGGGCAGCCATAAGTGTCTTATTATCATTATTGCTATTATTACTATCAGTGACCATTATATATTGTGTGTGATATCACTGCTGGGGATTGTACATGTACAGGGGTCACTATAGGGCGGCTTTATGTACATACGTATGGATTAGTGGGATTATTTGTATATTTTTATTGTTAAAAGTTTACGATGATCCGTGTATTTTTAAGTATTATTTTTATTATTATTAATTGCATTTATATATCGTTATTGTTTATTGTTTCACGTTATTTTGCGTTTGTTGCTACTTTTCCTATCTGATGTTCATTACATTTATTAATGACACTTTACATTTCACAACTAAGAATAGTTATATATTATTTTATCAAATATCAAATTATTAATTATCATATTTAGCCATTATTTTATCTGCTTTTTATTAGGAATATTATTATTATTATTGTTATTAATGGGGATAATAGAACAATAGCAAATATTATCATTATTAATTAATTAAATCCATATGGGTATATGGTTCATTATTAGGTATAATAACAATAAGATTTGTATTATTAATAATTAGGTATCAATGTATTAATTGTGCATATATTATTTTTTATTATGTATTATAATGATAATTGAAATTGTATGGTTTGTTATGTTTCATAATACTGATAGCAATAATAAAAATGGTTCCATTCGAATATTCTATAGATCATTTGTTATTTTTCAATAATAATAATTATGTTTCAATTATTCATATAATATATATTGTTGCCATTTGTTATTTGTGTCTTATAAATGTATTCAGATTTATTCACACGCAGCAGACGGGTTGCAGAAATTATTGGTAACTCTTCCATGGAGACCAATGGCTCTTGCAGAATTCGATGCACTTTTTGCAGATACAGTCCCAGGCGGATGAACGGCGCTGAATTCAACAGCAGGTGAATGGGAATATTCCCCACGTGGAACACACAACTTTATTTCAGGTCTGTACATGACAGGTGCAGGGAGCAGTTTGGTTGCAAAAATTTCTGCTGCGAAAACCAAGATTCAGCAGCTGCAAATTCTGCAACAAATCTGCTGCATGTGAACAACAGCTCCCATCATGGAGCCCAGTGATGCCTTTAGGACCCTGCGAACACCTGCGATTTCCCATAAGATTCTTCAAAGCTTTTCCATGAATAATTCATCAATAGCCATTCATAACCTAATGTCATAGTCTTGTGTCTCTATAATATTGTGCCCTATAGTACAGAAGCCTTGGGGCACCGCGCTGCACCTGCTCATGGATCTGATCCCAGGCCTTAAACTGGACACAAATACATATAGAATGATGGTCAGTTCTCCCAGACTGGACCAATATGTGTTCGGGGGCCTCCTGACTCATCTCCAATGGATTTCGGCTTTAGTTGTTAAGATATAAGGGAGAGGTTTTCCCATGCAGAACACATGCATGCTCAGCCAAAACATAGTATATGGACCAAGTCTGATAGATCTGAGCTTACAATCTTTACAGGACACTAATTCTACAAATTCTTCACTTTACCTACAGATGTGAAATCTGGAACAACCCCCCCCCACCACCTCCACATGCTACAAGGCAGGAGCGCTGCACGAGACATGTATGATCCAGGGCTGGGGGTGCATGTGTGATCTGGAGAGGTTACCATTAAATCCCCAACAATGAGGCCAAATTAACCCACGTTATGATTCTCGGTGTAACGATAATTCATTTTGTTGTTTTTGGTTTTTTTAAATTTATTTAAATTAGAATTTTCCAAAATAAACACAAGGTTCTTAGTACATTGAATGAAACATCACAGCGACCTCTGTATAGTGAGAGCCTTTATATAGAGATTATGATTGTGTCACTTCTTGTTATTATTTTTATTCTCGGTTTGAATTAGTAAATATTTTTGCGTTGTATATTATTTATGTGTATATTTTCATCAATAGTTGTATTATTTATATATTCTTTTTTTCTTTTCTACTTTCTTTTGTACATTTTGTATTAATTACTTTGTTTCAGTCCCGTTCATTGTGTTAACTTTTACCTGTAAACTTTATATGTTACTATTTGTGTTTTTTTAATTTATTTTATATATCATGTATATTTTTTAATTGCTTATTTATTTTACGTGTCGTGTACATTTATTGTTTTATTATTTTAAATGATATTGTTATTTTATATAATATATTGTGTTATTATTTATTTTATATACTATGCTTATTTTGAAATGTTTATTGCACATGTTTTAAGGAAGCGAGTCAAAAAAAAAGATACAAAATAAATAAACAAATAATGAAAACAATTCTACACAATAAAATGCAAACCATTTCATTGTGTAGAATTATTTTCATTATTTGTTTATTTATTTTATTTTGTTTTAATTCTTCAGTGGTTAGCACTACAGCCTTGCAGCGCTGGGGTCCTGGATTCAAGTCCATTCCAGGTCAACATCTGCAAAGAGTTTGTATATTCTCTCTGTGTTTGTGTGGATTTCCTCCGGGTCCTCCGGTTTCCTCCCACACTCCAAAACATACTGGTAGGCTGATTAGATTGTGAGCCCCATTGGGGACAGGGACTGATTTGGCAAATTCTGTGCAGCGCTGCAGGATCTGTATGTGCTATATAAATAAAGGAATTTCTTTTACTTGGTTCTTTTAGGCTCCATTCCCTTAAGTAACAGCTTTGGAGGTGATAAAACCTGTTACTTTAGTTCAGCTTTTACAATGAAGTGCTGAGCTTCTTCATGCTCTTCATCCAGTGTCCATGGAGAAGGTAGGTAAGTCAGGAAGGTCGTCCAGTAATCCCAAGACCTGTACCTACATGCACTGGTGCCAATGGCAGTCAATGCACTCTACAATGGACGTCCAGACACATGTAGTAGGGCTTAGTGGCTATAATAATAATTCTTTATATAGCACACACAGATTCCGCAGCGCTTCACAGAGTTTGCCAAATCGGGCTCAAAATCTAATTAGCCTAACAGTATGTTTTTGGAGAGTGGGAGGAAACCAGAGGGCACGGAGGAAACCACGGAAACACGGAGAGAACATATAAACTCTTTGCAGATGTTGCCCTGGGTGGGACTTGAACCCAGGAACCCAGCGCTGCAAGGCAGAAGCGCTACTCACTCACCCACCATGCTGCCAGGTAGGCCATAGCCGTCCCTATAATAGATATAATAGTTGGGTCGGGAGAGGTTTACTCACTGTTCTGACGTATAACAGCAATAAAACATCTACTCTATTATCTCCATAAGACATATGGAAAGTGATTGACCTCGTGAAATATCTCCTGTCAAGGGTCCTTTAAATACCATCCTCCCAGGGGTCCCATTCATCAACACCCCATATAGCCACACACCTCCCCTCCAGTAATCACCATCAAATATACTAAACTGCTCTTACTTATTGACTGCAGTTACAAGAAAGACGTCTTGAGCCAAGTACCTCCACCCTATGACATCCATGGACCCTAATATTCTGAAAGGACCTGGGATCGTGCCGGAGGTCCATACAGTTTCCTACCAGATCCCTGGATCCTGTCTAGTGCAAAGAAACAACTTGCAAGAATAAAAATTGCCAGTGCACAATTTGTGCAGACACTGAACAAGCAGGGAACAACTAGATATCAAATGTGCAGAATTCTGAATGCAGCTCTGGAGTGAAGGTATCAATTTCCATGTAATATTGTATATATTGTATACCTTGTATAAGCTTTCAGCTTTGCCTATAGATAAGCAGGATCTGGTACAAGGACTGGATGGAGAAGTCTTCCGCAGCCGCGCTCGATGCTACATACATTTTTAACCAGGAGAAGAAGAAAAAAAAGCGTGCAGAGATTTTTATCTGGTCTCCAAGGAGATTGAGGCAAAAGGCGCAATGTGTGCAGTCAGTCACCTTCCAGGATTACCCCCTCCCCCCCCCCCCAGCAGCGGAGGACAAGGTGCGATGTGTGTGTTACACAAGGAATGGCGCCACTTAAAAGCCATTAAATAAAAATGCAGTTAACTCGCTCACGTCAGGGAAAATGAGAGCGGAGCCGCTGAGGCAGGTGGAGGAGACGTGGCGAGGACGCACGTACATAACGCGTCCTGACAGCCTCTTATACTTACATTTATGATGATCCGCTAACAGCGAGAGGGAAAACGCAGGAGGAGATCGCATTAGAAGAGTCAAAAGTCACAGAACAATATCACATCCTCATTGCGTCAAACCTTAAACATACGGCAAAAAGTGCAACAATGTGTTTCTTTCCACTTTCATAGCTTCTTCCCATTACTTTTTGGATACAAGGTTTCAAATATACTAAAGGATTAGATGAAAGCATTTTTTACTTCCTGCAGCCACCACTAAGGGGAGCTCACAACTTGCTGATTATACATTGAAGTCTATGATAGCATTGTATGCAATTAACTACTGAGCTCCACCTAGTGGCTTCTGCAGGTTCATCATAGTTCAACCTTTTAGCATTCATTGTCTGTGTAGGTTTTGTTGGGGAGGATTTGTATTCAAAAAGTGAAAGCACCCTACCCTAATTGTAATTTATTTATTTTGTAGCTGTCCCTTACCTGTAGGTAAAACCCTTGGTAATATGCTACTTGAAGGTGAGGTGTCCTACATAATATTGGCTTTCAGGCGGAAATCTGTATACTTAATGCATAAAAAATGTTACTTTTATTTATATGCAAATGAGTACAAAATGGGTGTGGCCAGGAGGTTTGGCGCTCCATTTCCTGCTCAGTTTCACAGGGAGCTGATCACTGACAATCAAGGTTCAGTGGAAGATGCGACGTGGTGAAAATGGCAAAGAGAGGGTGCACCAGATCTTGTGACCACGCCCAATGTGCACCCAGTTACTCCCATTTATCTGCAGAAGCCTCCAATGCATACAATTATGATGATCCGTTAACAGCGAGAGGGAGGTGCAGGAGGAGATCACATTAAAAGTCAAAAGTCACATAACAATATCAGATCTTCATTACTTGAAACCTTAAAGTAAAAAGTGCCAAAATGTGGTTTAATAGCTTCTTTATATGACTTTTTTGGTTGCAGGGTTTCAAATATACTTAGTGGCTAGATTAAAACATTTTTACTACCTGCAAGCACCACTAGGGGAGCTCAAGAGTGTACAACTTACTGTTTATACATTGAAGCGCTGTATGCAATTTGCTGCTGAGCTCCCTCTAGTGGTGGTGACAGGTAGAGACATTTTTATGATGCCAATGTCATGAATTTGGGGTCTCTTTATCCGAAAACCAAATTAATTTGTACAAAATCATAGTTTTGAGGGAATCACATCCATTTCTCCTTGCTCATCCTCTATTTTAAGATAGTAGCTTTACCTTAGAGGAAATCTCGGTTCCTTTATCAGATGGCAACTAAACATCTATATGTAAAGTGTCCTGCATCATAAACTTGTCTTTCAGAAGAAAATCTGTGAAATACTTTTTATTTATATGTAAATTAGTATTTCCATGACCCATGACCCTGGGGTCAGGAGGTCAACTACTGCTTCTCCTACCACTGAGGGAAACGAGCACTGACAATGACGACCAAGTGGAGAACACCAAGTGCTGAAAATGTCATAGAGAGGGAGCACCAGATCTTGTTGTGGCCACGCCCATTGGGCACCCAATTACTCTCTTTCATACAAATTAATGTACAGATTTCTCTGCCTTCAGATCTCAGAGGTTCTCATGGAGGAATTGCTCATAATGCAGACGCTTCACCCACAAGGGCCTATGGTTACTCTATATGTGACCCAATGTATATGGACAATGGGGACTTCATATTTAATCATTGTTTCTCAGTCGCCCTGGTAGCATCACCTTCCCTCTGATACCAGGGAAATCTATAGGAACTTCTTATCTGTAGGGACTGATGGGATGAGCAACTTTGTAAAAATCTGATTTTGTGATACTGTGTCTGGAGAGGTTTCTAGGGGTCTATGGGCGGCCACTAGTGGTTGTGAGGTGTATTGCAGCCCAACGGGAGTTTTGCTATCATGTTGCAATAATGTATCGTGTTTGTATCATGACAAATAAGAGATCTAAACTGTCTGAACCCTGAGCAGATGCCCAATGTCATCCTGATAGACAGCTATAGCTTATATCCTGCATGGATTACTTCTTCATCTGCCATAGGAAACAATTAAGATTTACATTTATTATTTATAACTCTACATATTTCATCTAGTTAGTGGCACTTAAAGGGAACCTGTCACCAGGTTTAATCCCACTAAACTACAAGTTGGGTATAAAATGTTATTGCTATAACTCCCTCTTTAATGTGAAATCTCATCCATTTACCAATAAAAAAAAAAAAGAGTCAGGAAATATGACTCTTCTCATCCCATTTTCACATGAGATGAGTCATGTTTAGTAGTTGCAGGGGATAAAGTCACTTCAGAAGCCCCTATCTTCTGTTATATAGCACCTAGAAACATGCTGGTGTCATATTAAAGCTGTGGATCTCATCTTTCACAACTCATCAGGCTTATGGTTCTGTGGGCCACACAAATGGACATACAGGCAGTTAAAAAGAGGCGGGAACTTGATGTTTATCTACAACTTACATTTCCAACTATGTCTTTATCTCCCTCAATCTCTGATTCTGTAGCTCACAAAACCATAAGATGAGATTCTTATCTTTAATATGGCACCAGCAGCGTGTTTCTAGGTGCTATACAAGAGAAGATAGGAGCTTCTGAAGTGACCCTTCTCTTGCTAGCACTAAACTTGACTCATCTCATGTGAAAATGGGATAAGAAGAGTCATATTTACCCGACTTTGGGGAAGACTTTTTATAAATAATCAATTGAGATTTCACATAAAAAAGGGAATTCTAGAAAGGACATTTCATACCTGACCTGAGGGGATTGGTAGTTTATTGGGGTAAAACTTACTGTCAGGTTCTCTTTAAAGGGGTTTATCATATTGAGACAACACCCTGTGTATATACATCTATCCCAGCCGATCCCATTGGGTGATGCTACACTAATCCCTCGTATTTCCTTGCAGTTTCCACTAATAAAAAGGAAAAATAGAAGAAGGTTTTTGCCGGTTGCGTTTATTATTCCGCTCCAGGATCGGCCTTGTAGACACGGTACAGAGATCACAGGGGCTTCGAAGGGCGGGGGAAGGGCTCCTGCTGCGGCCAGTTGCCTTACAGGTGAGATCTATGGATTATGAAGAGGGATGAAAACGACTGATCTTGTGGGACACATAGAGAATTCTTTCTGTCTTTCTCCCGGGTTTCGAGACGGGACAAGATGAAAGTAAAGGAGATTAAGGGGAGGATTTGTTTGCATTTTGTCTGTTTTCTGTACAGAATTAATGTCCGATCTTCAGAAGCCGAGTGAAGGAGACGAGCGATCGTTAGAAGTTTAGTGAGGAGGTTTCTCTATATCTGGATGTGACTGGTGATAGATCGGGTCGGGCCGTTCCAGGGAGCAGCAGACGCCGCGTTTGGTGAACGTCTCCACATCACATCTCTAGGGTCACAGCCAGAGAGGTTCCAGATCCAATTGATAAATGAGTTGCAAATGCAGCATGTTGTGTATCTAATTAACGGAGGGTGACGAGGATCAATACGTGCAAAGGAGATCTTCTAAATTTAGAAACCGGGAAAGACTGCGAACCATGGGGAGATTTGATGAAAACGTCCCGTGAGTAATTAACCTTTCCTCTTGTTTTTCCAGGAGGGGGTGAGGGGTGAGGAGGCATCGATCGTCATTGTGTTAGATATTGTATATTAAACACAAGCCGATTCCATCCAAACCCTCAGCGTCTCATTAAATCCCTCATAAAGCATCGACTTCTGGGGGAACAAGTGGATGGAGAGGGAAGGTGGGTTCACAATGGAGCGTTAGGTCAGGAAATATAATGGGGACATCACGGGGGGGATGTTGGGACTGATGGATGCTCCTTGTCTTGTGTTGTTTCCCATGGAGCCTTATTTAGCGCAAAATTACTTATTTATTATAAAAATGTATCGAAGACCTCATAAGAATACATGGAAATGGAGAAAGGATTTGTCACAGGATAGTATCCCTGAATGAGAGGAGTTTGGGGGTCTCTGAGCCACGTTCTACATCAGATCCTGGTGGTCAGTCCATCTCCTCGACCATGGGCCATCCTCAGCCTTCCATAAAATGAGGCGGAACATTAGAGATGAGCTGACCCGATGTTCCCATTCGGGGTTTGGCCATGTGACCCAAACATGTTGCCGGATTGGTGGCCAAACAGTCAATCAGCCAAATTGACATCCATAGCAACAAGCCATGGCTGTGATTGGCCAGGGGGATACCCATGGTTGTGATTGGCCAGGGGGAACAACCATGGCCAATCATAGTAATGACTACCCGGGGTGTGTCAATTTACTGAATTGGATGTCTAGTCCTCTCTTCTCCAGGTCCTGCTGACTTGGCGCCCCATGAAGTATAATATCTAGAGGGGTAAAATATACATTATAAACCAGATACACAACAACAACATGAGAAGGAAATGTAAGGTGAGGGAAAATGTATGGATCAAATTATTCACACCCAGATTAAATTAAGACCCAGTAACAGACTTCAAAATTATTTGGACACAGATCAGACTTAAATAATGCATAGATTTAGACCACAGACAAGACCCTAAAGATAACTTGGACCAGAGAATAGACCCCACAATTGATGAAGAACCTACATAACATCTCAAGCTAAATCAAACTCTTGTCCAATCCCCTAAATACAGGCTCCTATAAACTCTGGACATCTTAAACCTATTCAGATCTCAGGACCCTAAAGTTATTTTATGTCCAGAACAACCCAAAATCATCTGACAACCCACATCAGCCACTAGATACGTTATGACCACAAATCACAAAATATATTCAGAACATAGACCCCAAATAAACACAGACTCCAGGGCAGACCCCTAAATAATTACAGACCCCAAACCACAGCATTTGCTTTGATCTTCATCACCCCAAGACGTTGTTGCACCAGGTCTTGATGGTGGCTGCATCGCCCAGGGCCTGGAGGAGATAGGACCTTGGAGTAAGGAGCTGTCAGGATACACATAAATGAGGAAGATCATGAACTATTCACAATAATCAAAAGCCTTCGGGCCATCTTGGTGAGGTGGGACAGAACCATCAGATACAACATGTCACTCCCCAACCCCAAGTGTTCCCTCCGGATAAGACACAGTAGCTGTTCTGTACTTTACGGCTTGGCCGAGCCCTGAGTAAATTGCAGTGGTCATATCTGGTCTTTATCCAGGAGAAGGCGGCTGTGTCCTGTTACTCAATCCTGGACCACCAGCTAACAAATAATAGAGAAGAGATGAAAAATGACACAGGTCCATAAAGTCCTTCCAACACACCAGTGATGATCCAAGGGAAGACAAAAAATCTTGTGAAGCCGTCACTAGTTGTTCCATGTTAGGTGAAGAATCACTTGCAAACCCAAGAAATCTATTTCCCATAACATGTGATCATACATCTTCCAAGAAAGACATCCAAGACCCTTCTCAACCGGCACAATGTATCATCTATAGATGCCAACTCATGGTCACGGATGATGAGAACATCACAATGTTTCTCCAGAAGATGTTCTTCTTCTTCTTCTCTTGGGTCTCCGAGCTTCTCAATGACTCGATCATAACTTCAGATTGTGGCTCTTTTTCTATTCCCTATTGAAAGTATAGTTTTAGAGCCTTTCTAAAAGTTGTCCATATGATGAGGCTTTAGTCTGGACCCACGCGCCATCTTGGTTCTCCGAAACATCTTCAGCCTTGTGACCCGAAACCTCACAGTGTAACCTATGGATTGTGTATCCTTTGTAATTAGGTCTGTGTCCAGTGTCAAGGAGGTCTATAAGAGGTGTAGAATACATAGAAGATCAAAGTAGATGACCCTTCACCCCCCTTTCATTATAACATCCAGCTTCTTCATAGAAATCCACTTCATGGACATCTTATGTGTCTACTAATTGTCTACTCCAGTCCATACCAGATCAAAGGATCGAGATCAAAGGGAGAGACCTGCACTCATCTGTTCCTATATATAGTAAATGATAGTATATTGTAAAGAATCTTCATTAAGAATTCCCTGTTATTTTATGTACGCAGCTCCTATGCAGACCTATGTGTCCTCATAGTTACAGACTATAAACAGTCTCACCCCATAATCAGATGTCACCCCAATTCTCCCACCGCTTCTTGTTCTTACCATAGAATAGAAGAATGCAACAAAATAACACAACACATCTGGATCTGACAACTTACTGGGTTTGTTTGTCGTCTGGAACCATGGAAACACATAGGATGAATATTCATTGTTAATAAAGTTTTTTTTTTTTTTTACAATGTTACATTTTTACTGCAGATACTTTGAAGCAATAAAACGAAATGTTGCAATAGTCTCCGCACCCTCTGGAATATTAGGGAAGGGGCCGCGGATCACGACGCATCTCACATCATGGAGCGGCGCAGGGTAAGAGATGACATTGGAGGTTTTTTTTTTTCGTGAAGCAGCCGGGACCTAAATATAGAAAAACGCTGTGGATTAAGTAGGATCTGAGGATTTAAAGCCGATATGAAAATTAGCCTGCAGTTTTTATCTTCTGTCATATATAAACAAGGGATAGAGGAACCTACTGACGGCGATGATCCGGGGACTGGATTAATGTATCCGCGCCGTAAATATGATTCAGTGTTTAACAGGTCGCGGCTTAATGCAGGAGACGTGTGCAGCCCCTGATTAAATGCACCGAAAAGATGCCAGGCGGCTGCCGCTTTACTGTAAAGCTCTGGGACAACACAAAAATCAATCATCTATGGGAAA
The DNA here is from genome assembly GCF_040894005.1 of Engystomops pustulosus. NCBI lineage: Eukaryota > Metazoa > Chordata > Amphibia > Anura > Leptodactylidae > Engystomops > Engystomops pustulosus. Next base: position 8,618,778 of record NC_092415.1, on the reverse strand, counting down.
TATATTAGGGGAATTCATTAAGATTGGAGTTCTGAACACCAGGGGTTCATACCCTCTGCCCTCCCCGATCCTCTTCCACTCTCCTCCCTGACAACCCAATGTGGTGTGCGGCTCTAAGAGGCCCAAAAACTGGTGGGGAAGGCATAGTGAATCTCCCTCATTATGCTTAGCTTCAAGTGTCCCAGCCCCTATGACACTTTGTCTCAAATGTATAAGACCTCTGCCCTAGTACAACATCTTTAAATTAAAGGGGTTGTCCTGGCTTCAAAATTTCGATGACCCATAGCAATAATAAATCACACATATCAGATTGGTATCAGAACCATGATACAGATGATACAGGGGCTGGGGTTCGGGTGAGTGGTGGGAACGGGTTAGGAAGTTGGGAACGGGTGTCAAAATTGACTACTTGACTATACTGTTGACTAATAAGGACTTCTTAAAGGGGTTGTCCCAACAATATCCATTATCCACAAGACAATTCCCAGCGATTAGACAATGGGGGGCCATCACTATTCCCTTCTATGGGACTGATTTTTAAGAGGAATAGGGTGCATGTGGACCCCCATTATTTGGATCGCTGTGGGACCCCCAGTGATCCTTGTGAGAATTAATGATTGTGATGGCATCTTCTGAGGGTATCACAAAATTATGGTAACTTTTCCAAATCTGATCATTTTTCGCTGTTCCTCTTGAAACATGAATGCATTTCTGTATGGAGCTGAGTCCTCGTAGAGTATCTCAGTATGGAGCTTGCTTCTGGTGCCGTATGCCTGTATAGAGTATGGTTCTAGTGTTGGATTTCTGTATGCAGCTTGGTTCTGGTGCCGTAATTCTGTATTAACTGCCGTATAGTGTTTGGTTTTGGTGCTGTATTTCTGTACAGATACTTTATTTTTGTATGGAGCTCAGTTCTGGTTCTTTATTTCTACATGGTGCTCAGTTTCGGAGATGTAATGGAGCTTGCTTGTGGTGCTGTATTGGAGTATGGGGGTAGGTTCTGGTATGATATTACTGTATGGAGCTTGGTTATGGTGCTGTATTTCCTTATAGAGATTTATTCTGGTGCTGAATTTCTATACGAAGCTAAATACCTGTGCTGTATTTCAGTGTGGAGCTTGGTTCTGATGCTGCATTTCTATATGGAGCTTGGTTCTGGTGCTATATTTCTTTATAGAGATGGTTCTGGTGCTGCATTTCTTTATAGAGATGGTTCTAGTGCTGCACTTCTTTAGAGAGATCAGTACATGTGCTGTATTTCAGTGTGGAGCTTGGTTTTGATGCTGTATTTCTGTATGGAGCTTGGTTCTGATGCTGTATTTCTGTACGGAGCTTGGTTCTGGTGCTATATTTCTTTAAAAAGATGGTTCTGGTGCTGCATTTCTGTACAGAGATCAGTACCTGTGCTGTATTTTAGTGTGGAGCTTGGTTCTGATGCTGTATTTCTGTATGGAGCTCGGTTCTTGTGCTACATTTCTTTATAGAGATGGTTCTTGTGCTGCATTTCTATATGGAGTTAAATACCTGTGCTGTATTTTAGTGTGGAGCTTGGTTCTGGTGATATATTTCTTTATAGAGAGGGTTCTTGTGCTGCATTTCTATAGAGAGATCAGTACCTGTGCTGTATTTTAGTGTGGAGCTTGGTTCTGATGCTATATTTCTGTATGGAGCTTGGTTCTGGTGCTATATTTCTTTATAGAGAGGGTTCTGGTGCTGCATTTCTATAGAGAGATCAGTACCTGTGCTGTATTTTAGTGTGGAGCTTGGTTCTGATGCTATATTTCTGTATGGAGCTTGGTTCTGGTGCTATATTTCTTTATAGAGAGGGTTCTGGTGCTGCATTTCTATAGAGAGATCAGTACCTGTGCTGTATTTCAGTGTGGAGCTTGGTTCTGATGCTGTATTTCTCTATGGAGCTTGGCTCCGGTGCTGTATTTCTGTAGGGAGCTGGTTCTTTTACTGTACTTCAGAAATGGGCAATATCGTTATGGATTTCCCCTATCTGATCGGCCTCCTGGGGGCGCCCTTTATTAATCAGGACTTTATCAGAGCAGCGCTGGAGTTTCCAGTTCCTTAATCCAACGTGGATACATCAATATCAGTAGAGGAAGGTGAAGTCGGGAATCAATGGCGCTCCCTCCATGTGCCGGATACAGCGCTTCCTTCCATAAATTACAATCTACTTACTGGCTTAAGCGTCGCCGTTTCGAAATTATATTTCAAGAGCCTGGGAGGGCGCGTGTCAAGAGCGGCGACACGTCCCGCTGGTAAACAGTCTCACGTTGCTAATTAACATCAAGGAGATGATTGGTTACTTTGTAGCAGGAGAGACGCCGGCGCCGGGATACGATGTGCGGGAGCAACGCGAATCCTATTTACTTCTAATCTCCTTAAAGCAGAAAAGATGCGAACAAGATTAGAACAATAGCAACAGGGAAGAGGGAACGATAGGGAAAGGATTGATGATACTGCAGGCGGAGATTAAAGGGGATGTGCCGCAGGATAGGGGCTACGTGTCTGTACACTAGGGGGTACGACCACTGATCAGCGGCCATGAGAACAGGGGCTACAAGAAGTCTACAATGTGACTCCGCCTGCTCTATGGAGGTGCAGACATCTCCGGACCTGGGTCGCTGGACATATTGGGATATGAGTATCACAGGATAAGCAGCTTTTCACGAGGCAACAAGATCGCGTGACGGCTTAACCGATAGTGATAGGGAAACTCTCCTATTAATGTGGATGTGGGGGAGGGGGAGGGGTGAATTATATAGTAACATATTGTAATATTGTGGGGATTTGTATCATGAAAAGAAGTTAGTTATAAAACTATGACATCACTTCTTATTCACGTGACATCACAGATGAGATACAGCCAGGGCAGGTGCTGTGACATCACAGGAAAGATATAGGCAGGGCAGGTGCGGTGACATCACAAGTGAGGTATAGCCAGGGCAGGTGCTGTGACATCACAGGTGAGATACAGCCAGGGCTGGTGCTGTGACATCACAGGTGAGATATAGCCAGGGCAGGTGCTGTGACATCACAGGTGAGATACAGCCATGGCTGGTGCTGTGACATCATAGGTGAGATACAACCAGGGCTGGTACTATGACATCACAGGTGAGATACAGCCAGGGAAGGTGTTGTGACATTATAGGTGAGATACAGCCAGGGCTGGTGCTGTGACATCACAGGTGAGATATATCCAGGGCAGGTGCTGTGACATCATAGGTGAGATACAGCCAGGGCAAGTGCTGTGACATCACAGGTGAGATATAGCCAGGGCAGGTGCTGTGACATCACAGGTGAGATATAGCCAGGGCAGGTGCTGTGACATCACAGGAGAGATATAGCCAGGGCAGGTGCTGTGACATCACAGGAGAGATACCAGGGCAGGTGCTGTGACATCACAGGAGAGATACAGCCAGGGCTGGTGCTGTGACATCACAGGAGAGATACCAGGACAGGTGCGGTGACATCACAGGTGAGATACAGCCCGGGCTGGTGCTGTGACATCACAGCTGAGATGTAGCCAGGGCAGGTGCTGTGACATCACAGGTGAGATACCAGGATAGGTGCGATGACATCACAGGTGAGAAATAGCCAGGGCTGGTACTGTGACATCACAGGTGAGATATAGCCAGGGAAGGCGCTAGGACATGACAGGTGAGATATAACCAGGGCAGGAGCTGTGACATCACAGGTGAGATATAGCCAGGGCAGGTGCTGTGACATTGGGTTGATGTTACCAGTGGAGTGCCACAGGGGTCAGTATTGGGGCCACTTCTTTTTAATATTTTTATTAATGACCTTGTAGTGGGTTTACACAGTCAAGTTTCAATATTTGCAGATGATACTAAGCTGTGTAAAGTAATAAATACTGAGGTCGATAGTTTAGCAATACAGAGGGATTTGTGGAAGCTTGAGGGATGGGCAGAGAAATGGTTGATGAGGTTTAATGTAGATAAATGTAAAGTTATGCACTTGGGCCATGGAAACAAAAAGTATAATTATGTTCTAAACGGTCAATTACTTAGTAAAACTGAAGCTGAAAAGGACTTGGGCGTATTGGTGGATGGTAAACTTAATTTTAGTGGCCAGAGCCAGGCGGCTGCTGCTAAAGCAAATAAAATAATGGGATGTATCAAGAGAGGAATAGATTCTCATGATAAAGACATAGTTCTGCCCTTATACAAATCCCTGGTCAGACCACACATGGAATATTGTGTACAGTTTTGGGCACCAGTATATAAAAAGGATATAGTAGAGCTGGAACGGGTGCAGAGAAGAGCAACCAGGATTATTAGGGGAATGGGGGGATTAGAATACACTGACAGATTACAAAATTTGGGATTATTCAGTTTAGAAAAAAGACGACTGAGGGGAGACCTCATTACAATGTACAAATACCTGAACGGACAGTACAAGGATCTCTCCAAAGATCTTTTTATACCTAGGCCTGTGACCAGGACAAGGGGGCATCCTCTACGCCTAGAGGAGAGGAGGTTCTACCATCACCATAGACAGGGGACATCCTCTACGCCTAGAGGAGAGGCGATTCTACCATCACCATAGACAAAGGTTCTTTACTGTAAGAGCAGTGAGACTGTGGAACTCTCTGCCGCAGGAGGTTGTTATGGCCGACTCTATGTACATGTTCAAGAGAGGCCTGGATGACTTTCTGGAGAGAAAAAATATCACGGGTTATGGGGATAAAACATTTATTTAATTCTTGTAGGTTGGACTTGATGGACTTGCGTCTCCTTCCAGCCTTATATACTATGATACTATGATACTATGACATCACAGGTGAGTTATAGTCAGGGCAGGTGCTGTGACATCACAGGAGAGATACCAGGGCAGGTGCTGTGACATCACAGGAGAGATACAGCCGGGGCAGGTGCTGTGACATCACAGGTGAGATACAGCCAGGGCAGGTGTTGTGACATCACAGGTGAGATATAGCTAGGGCAGGTGCGGTGACATCACAGGTGAGATATAACCAGGGCAGGTGCTGTGATATCACAGGTGAGATATAGCCAGGGCAGGTGCTGTGACATCACAGGTGAGATATAGCCAGGGCAGGTGCTGTGACATCACAGGTGAGAAATAGCCAGGGCAGGTGCTGTGACATCACAGGTGAGATACAGCCAGGGCAGGTGCTTTGACATCACAGGTGAGATACAGCCAGTGCAGGTGCTGTGACATCACAGGTGAGATATAGCCAGGGAACATGCGGTGACATCACAGGTGAGATGTAGCCAGGGCAGATGCGGTGACATCACAGGTGAGATATAGCCAGGGCAAGTGCTGTGACATCACAGGTGAGATATAACCAGGGCAGGTGCTGTGACATCACAGGTGAGATATAACCAGGGCAGGTGCTGTGACATCACAGGTGAGATACAGCCAGGGCAGGTGCTGTGACATCACAGGTGAGATACAGCCAGGGAACATGCTGTGGCATCACAGGTGAGATACATCCAGGGCAGGTGCTGTGACATCACAGGTGAGATACAGCCAGGGCAAGTGCTGTGACATCACAGGTGAGATACAGCCAGGGCAAGTGCTGTGACATCACAGGTGAGATACAGCCAGGGCAGGTGCTGTGACATCACAGGTGAGATACAGCCAGGGCAAGTGCTGTGACATCACAGGTGAGATACAGCCAGGGAACATGCTGTGGCATCACAGGTGAGATACATCCAGGGCAGGTGCTGTGACATCACAGGTGGGATACCAGGGCAGGTGCTGTGACATCACAGGTGAGATACCAGGACAGGTGCGGTGACGTCACAGGTGAGATATAACCAGTTTAATCAAAGTTCAATCAGATGAGCTACCTAGTCACTTTCACTCCGTCAGTTGATTGGTTCAGACATCACAAATGATCTAAGATGTTATTGTGACATCATAAAGTAAGTCTTTATGACATCACAAGTCTGTTTGAATCAGTGACATCATAACTGGGTTTCAGGGAAGTTACTGTGACATCACAAGTTGGTTTATGTCCTGTGAGCTGTTATGACATCACAACGGCACCAGTCAGATACCTGACACAGGCATAGGGCAGCCCGATGCATTATGGGATTATGGGAGTTGTAGTTGTACAACATCGGAGGTTACAGAGGTTACTCGGGTCACAGAGCCGTCATGTAATGGATGTAATTGTTACGGATCCTTAACTTGATTTGTTTCGCCAGCGTCCAAGTGTATCCGATCCGCAATGCTACATGATCCCCCGAGCATCGGCCGGCGGTGGTCCGTGCCCGTATCCTGCTGGAAAATCTACCCTCCTTCTCCTCCTGCTGTGGGACGGGGACTTACAGCGATTCCAGGGAATTGGAGGAATGACGGACGCCTCTCCAGTAATAACTCAGCATCTGCCGCATTGAACTCGTGCGACGCTCAAAATAAGGAAAAGTCGTTTATTTTTCATTATTTTGAAACCGATTCCTCGTTCTCGGAGGAGCTGATAATATGCAATAACGTCTCTGCAGACCGTGTGTACAGCGGCTTTACAGAGCCGCGTAGCGTCCCCCGTGTACCGATAAACCAGAGGCCGAGGGAGCGGAGGAGACAAAGGCCGAGGATGGACAATGGCGCCGATAATATAATATGTATCAACAGCGAAAGTATCTGTCACCCCAAACCTCATCATCACCGGATACATAAGGCATGAAGGGTCCTACGGTCATTGCCCCCTCACCTCTCCATGGCACCGGGCTGCTTCTTTTCCAATTTTTGTGGGCGGTATAATACTATAAGCAGTATAATGATAGCAACACAGAGAGCTGGCCTACTGAAGGGGTTATGGTTAACGTCCCTGGTGGGCTAGGTTATTAAACAGTTTATGGGTTAAATGCCCGGCTACCTGGGGGTCTACAGAGGTTTGAGATAACATTACAGGAGGACAGAGTTACTTACGGAAATAATGATAACATCCCTGGTGGGCTAGGATATTAAAAGGTTCATGAGAAAGATCCCACGTAGGCAGGAAACAGAAAAGGGTTAGTGGAAACATGGAAGGGGAATAACGTCCATCGTGGGCGAGGTACCTGAATGGGATGATGACAATTTCTCTGGTGGGTAGACAACTTAAAGGACACCTGTCATCAGGTCTGTGTCACTAGTCCTGTCACCTCTACCTGTTGGAGCAGCTCCCAAGGATCCTATCACAGCCTTTATCTAGTTATTTCCTACATTAATCATGATAAAATCATCTATTCTTTATCATATAAATGAGGCTGGTCACATGGTCAGAGGCAGTGATGTCACCCCTGTTACCCCGCCCCTCTCCTCCCCCTGCTCATGTCTGTGTGTAATGTATAGTAAAGCATGGCTAGTGTGTGTGCTGCATCTGCTGACATGCTGCATCCTCCTAATACACAGAGACACAGACATCAGCTACACAAGTGCCTGACATGTTCTGCTATAACATGGCTGCATCCTCCTAATACACAGAGACTCAGACATCAGCTACACAAGTACCTGACATGTTCTGCTATAACATGGCTGCATCCTCCTAATACACAGAGACACAGACATCAGCTACACATGAATCTGACATGTTCTGCTATAACATGGCTGCAGCCTGGAGCTGCTGTATCTCTCCTGTACACACACACAGACTGCAGGGTACGCCAGCACCAGGAAGCACATCATTATACAGCCTCACATCATTATACAGGCTGTCAGTCAAGCACTGGGGGTGTGGCTGTGCCTCCCACTCATGAATAAGCTGGACAGCTGAATATGCTAATGCTTCATTGGACATCTCACAGGTCATTTGCATACAGCTTTAGGATCTCATTGCTTAAGTTTACAGGCATGTAGAGGGACAATAAAGGGATAGAGGCAATGCTCTCTAATGGCAGTTTATGAAAATATATTTAGATTAGGGGGGTTATTTTGCATGACGGGTTCTCTTTAAATATATAAATATAGAATACTTGAAGGGTTAATGATAACATCCCAGGTGGGCTACAGTTCTTTAGAGTTAATAATAACTTACCCAGTGGGGTAGAGTACTTTAGAGTTAATGATAGATAATATCCCTGGTGGGCTAGAGTATTGAAGAGTTAATGATAACATAACTGGTAGGCTAAAGTTCCAAAAACTTAATGATAACATCCGTGATTTGCTACAACACTAGTGGGCTAGGGACAATTGGGTAACTGGTATAAGGTCCAGTTCACACTTATTAGAGACCTGTGACATCATGTTCTCTGGGGATGATGTGAGATGCAGGATACTTGTGGTAAGTCCTGCTATAGACAGTGTCCCTCAGACCCCTGTGCATCTGGCAAAGCTCTATCATCCATGGATCCTTACAAACACCTTCTGGGGAATGAACTTCCCCTTCCTGAAGATGATGAAAATCACATCTAGGCCTTCACCCACCAGGGACTTTGCACCGTTAGCATGATAATTCATCCTGCCTGCAGCGAGCACTAGGGGGAGCTGATGAGCTGATTGCAGACTGTACATACATTGAGCTCTATGGTAACATGTATATCGTAAGCTCCTGTGCTCCCCCTAGTGGTGGCTGCAGGCAGGATGAATAGGAACATTTCGCCCAGTGACTATGCAGGGGGAGCCCTAATAAATATAAAGCTATCAACTAAATTAATCTGGGATCTAAAAATAGCCAAAGTGATAAAAAGCAGAAATTTTAATGTATTATTGCAGGTCAGCACAGAGGCAGCATCTGGGTCATAGTCTCTGGGGCAGAGAGACCTTTGGTTCCATCCCTGGTAGGTGCACCCCTGGCCAGACGGGTGCCCGGGCGCACTCTATGTTTCTGCCCATCTTCCTTGTTAACCATGAAGGTGACTTTGTGTTTTTATGGCGCTGATGTCATGATGACAATGTCCTTGTCCTGAGTCTGCAGAACTTCTGATGGACTATAAATAGCCGCCTGTGATGTGTCCACCCGGGTCACCGCGCCAGAAGATATCAGCGCGTCATCCGCCGCCCGCACTATATATGAGATAGATAGATATGAGATAGATAGATAAATATGAGATAGATAGATATGAGATAGATAGATGGATAGATATGAGATAGATAGATATGAGATAGATAGATAGATAGATAGATAGATAGATAGGAGATAGATAGATAGATAGATAGATAGATAGGAGATAGATAGATAGATAGATAGATAGGAGATAGATAGATAGATAGATAGATAGATAGATAGATAGGAGATAGATAGATAGATAGATAGATAGATAGATAGGAGATAGATAGATAGATAGATAGATAGATAGATAGGAGATAGATAGATAGATAGATAGATAGGAGAGAGATAGATATGAGATAGATAGATAGGAGATAGATAGATAGATAGATAGGAGATAGATAGATAGATAGATAGATAGATAGATAGATAGATAGATAGATAGATAGATAGATAGATAGATAGATAAATAGATAGATAGATAGATAGATAGATAGATAGATAGATAGATAGATAGATAGAAGATAGATAGATAGATAGATAGATAGATAGATTGATTGATAGATAGATATGAGATAGATAGATATGAGATAGATAGATAGATAGATAGATAAATAGATAGATAGATAGATAGATAGATAGATAGATAGATAGGAGATAGATAGATTGATAGATAGATAGGAGATAGATAGATAGATAGATAGATAGATAGATAGATAGATAGATACATAGATAGATACATAGATAGATATGAGCAGTCGTACATTACGTTGTCTCCACCACTGCCTGCGCTCCGGAGTCTCGGCCGCTCTTCTCGCTCGGTGCTTCCAGCCCTGGGCCTTCTCTATCAATTTTTAATCACAATAAGTACTAACGAGATTTGGACGCGCGGCTGCTTACTCATCCAAACAAACCGCGCAGACGATGGAAAGTTTATCAGTGATTTCCATTACATTTCTTGTTTGTCTGCTGCTGTGAGGTTTTACCAGGGTGCGGTGGGTCTGGGCTCACATACAGGACTCCATCTAGACTGATCTACTGCACGTCCCATGTAACAACTGTTCTTCATTTGTAAAAATTTTCAGACCCCAGACCTCAAAATTTCTAAGAAGCCCGATCCTCAGACAATCAATCATCAGATCCACCATGGACTATCAGAACTATTGAGTTCTTACTCCAACCTGAATATGGATCTGTCATAGAATCTTCCGCCTGACATGGATCTATAGTTTTGAGTCCGTGAAAAAGACATGTTATAGTTTTTACTCCAACCTACATCTTGACTCAAGAGGTAAAATTCTGAGTTTGGGAAGAAAATGGACCATAGATCTTACACCAGCCGGCATGGAGCCATGAGTCTGAGGAGAACATAGCTCACTCCAACCTGTATCCTGACCTAGTGGTGGAGCCATGAGTCTGAGGAGAACATAGCTCACTCCAACCTGTATCCTGACCTAGTGGTGGAGCCATGAGTCTGAGGAGAACATTGCTCACTCCAACCTGCATCCTGACCAAGTGGTGGAGCCATGAGTCTGAGGAGAACATAGCTCACTCCAACCTGCATCCTGACCAAGTGGTGGAGCCATGAGTCTGAGGAGAACATAGCTCACTCCAACCTGCATCCTGACCAAGTGGTGGAGCCGTGAATTTCAGGAGAAGACTGACTATAGTTCTTACTCTAAACCCTAGTGGTTGACTCTTAATTCCCTGTAGAACACGTATTATAGTCCTCCCTCAAATCCCATCCTTGATCCGAATGGTGGACCCTCGAGTTTCAGGAGAAGATGGATTATAGTTGTTGCTCCAAGCTGCACCTTGACCCAAGAGGTAGAGCCATTATTCTTAGGAGAACACTGACTATAGTTCTTACTGTGACCAAAGTGGTAGAGCCTTGAGTCTGCAGAGAAGACCGACTATAGTTCTGACTAAAACTTACTTTGGGACCCTGGTGGTAGACCCATGTCTCTGAGGAGAAGACTGATTATACTTTTAACACCAACTTGGCTTGTGACTAGAGATGAGCGAGTATACTCGTCCGAGCTTGATGCTCGTTCGAGTATTAAGGTACTCGAAACGGCTCGTTGCTCGGACGAGTATTTCCCCTGCTCGAGATCGAGCATTTAATTAAAAAAAAAACGGTGAAGAACAGTGAAGAATAGAATAAAAACAGTGAACACAGTGACCACAGGATCATTTAAGTGAAAAACACAGTGAAAAACACAGTGAAGAATAGATTACAGATGTTCGGCACACCTGCTTACTTGTCGGAAGATACGCGCGGAACGGTGCGATCAAAATAGTATGTGAAGAACACATTGAAGAACGTGGTGAGCAGGACAGAGACACCAGGGAGCAGCACAGAGACACCGGGGAGCAGCACAGAGACACCGGGGAGCGGCACGGAGACATGGGGCAGCGGCACAGGCAGCGGCAGGCACGGAGACAGCGGGCAGCGGCGGGCATGGAGACAGCGGGCAGCGGCAGACACGGAGACGGCGGGGCAGCGCCAGGCACGGAGACAGCGGGGCAGCGTCAGGCACAGAGACAGCGGGCAGCGGCGGGCACAGAGACAGCGGGGCAGCGCCAGGCACGGAGACAGCGGGCAGCGGCGGGCACGGAGACAGCGGGGCAGCGCCAGGCACGGAGACAGCGGGCAGCGGCAGGCACGGAGACACCGGGCAGCGGCAGGCACGGAGACAGCGGGGCAGCGCCAGGCACGGAGACAGCGGGCAGCGGCAGGCACGGAGACAGCGGGGCAGCGCCAGGCACGGAGACACCGGGGCAGCGGCAGGCAAGGAGACATCGGGGGAGCGGCGGGCACAGAGACACCGGGGCAGCGGCAGGCAAGGAGACATCAGGGGAGCGGCGGGCACGGAGACACCAGGGCAGCGGCGGGCACAGAGACAGCGGGGCAGCGGCGGGCACGGAGACAGCGGGGGAGCGGCAGGCACGGAGACACCGGGGCAGCGGCGGGCACAGAGACATCTGGAAGGGCAGAGAGATCGGGGAGACTTCAGTGGAAGAAGAGCAGCGGATCCCGGGACAGCGTATCTCCCGACAAGTAAGCAGATGTGCAGAACATCTGTAATCTATTCTTCACTGCGTTTTTCACTTAAATCATCCTGTGTTCACTGTTTTTATTCTATTCTTCACTGTTCTTCACATCTGCTAACTTGTCGGGAGATAATATACGCGCGGAACAGTGAAGAATAGATTGCAGATGTTTCCATACATCTGATCACTTATCAGAAGACATTCTTTTTCAATTAAATAAAACATTTTATTCCCGAACCATGGTCCCTTTGAAAAATGCTCGAGTCTCCCATTGACTTCAATGGGGCTCGTTATTCGAGACGAGCACTCGAGCATCAGGAAAAGTTTGTCTCGAATAACGAGCACCCGAGCATTTTAGTGCTCGCTCATCTCTACTTGTGACCAAAGTTGTGGAACCATCACCTCCAGGGAAGACTAACTATAGTTCTCAATCCAACTTGCATCGGACCCAAGTGGTGAGTCTCAGTAGAACACTGACTATAGTTCTTATACCAACCTGAATTGAGACCCAAGTGCCAGAGCCATAAGTCTCAGGAGAAGAGTGGTGGACCATTGGACTGTAGTCCTTACATCACCATGTGCCATGACCTAAGTGGTCACCATTGAACCCCTGGAGAAGACTGACTGTAGTTTTTGCTGTAACCTGCACCAGGTGGTTCCCATTAAATAGACACTAACACTAGACTATAACAAGTTCTTGGGTACCCAACCAGTCCATCTTACTCCAACCTGCACCTAGATCCCGGTGGTGGACTCTTGAGTCCCCGAAGAATGTGGTTTCTAGTTCTTATCATGAGTTTTCTCACGTCTGTCTGCTCACCATGGGACAATTCTTCATCTCAGGCGTCTCCACCATCGCCGCTCATCTCCTTAGCAGTAAACATCTTTACCTAATTGCTCCATAAATACTTTTGTTCTCTTTTCCGCAGTCGGTTTTGTCAATCAATTGATGGTTTGCTGCATTAAGCTTGGAGAGTAGAGAGCGGAGAACGGGAGCCCGGAGAGCGCTGCCACCAGAAGAATGTCACATTTTATACAGTAATGATAAAGCACTTGCGGCTTTCCAGTAAATAAAGACACTCGATAGACGGCACAACTCTGCCCATTAGTTTTTATTATTTAAAAAGTAAATAAATGGAGACATATTTATTCCTGACAGGCGACTCCCTGGTGCGTATAAATAACCGTCACTGAGAGGGCCCGGAATATCAATGTGTAATGGACTGCGTGGCCGGTGGCCAGGAGCTTCACCAGGGAGGTCTAAATATAGAAAAATAGAACACTGACTGTCAGAGTCCGATCGTCACCTCCCACCGAATATAGGCCCCACCTCCCACCGACTATAGATCCTCACCTCCCACCGACTATAGGCCCCACCTCCCACCGACTATAGGCCCCACCTCCCATCTGCTATAGGTCCTCACCTCCCACCGACTATAGATACTCCCACCGAATATAGACCCCACCTCCCACCGACTATAGATCCTCACCTCCCACCGACTATAGATCCTTACCTCCCATCTGCTATAGATAGATCCTCACCTCCCACCGACTATAGGCCCCACCTCCCACCGACTATAGATCCTCACCTCCCACCGACTATAGATCCTCACCTCCCATCTGCTATAGATCCTCACCTCCCACCGACTATAGGCCCCACCTCCCATCTGCTATAGATCCTCACCTCCCACCGACTATAGATCCTTACCTCCCACCGACTATAGATCCTCACCTCCCATCTACTATAGATCCTCACCTTCCACCGACTATAGGCCCCACCTCCCATCTGCTATAGATCCTCACCTCCCACCAACTATAGGCCCCACCTCCCACCGAATATAGGCCCCACCTCCCATCTGCTATAGATCCTCACCTCCCACCGAATATAGGCCCCACCTCCCACCGAATATAGGCCCCACCTCCCATCTGCTATAGATCCTCACCTCCCACCAACTATAGATCCTCACCTCCCACCGACTATAGGCCCCACCTCCCATCTGCTATAGATCCTCACCTCAATAGACGGCACAACTCTGCCCATTAGTTTTTATTATTTAAAAAGTAAATAAATGGAGACATATTTATTCCTGACAGGCGACTCCCTGGTGCGTATAAATAACCGTCACTGAGAGGGCCCGGAATATCAATGTGTAATGGACTGCGTGGCCGGTGGCCAGGAGCTTCACCAGGGAGGTCTAAATATAGAAAAATAGAACACTGACTGTCAGAGTCCGATCGTCACCTCCCACCGAATATAGGCCCCACCTCCCACCGACTATAGATCCTCACCTCCCACCGACTATAGGCCCCACCTCCCACCGACTATAGGCCCCACCTCCCATCTGCTATAGGTCCTCACCTCCCACCGACTATAGATACTCCCACCGAATATAGACCCCACCTCCCACCGACTATAGATCCTCACCTCCCACCGACTATAGATCCTTACCTCCCATCTGCTATAGATAGATCCTCACCTCCCACCGACTATAGGCCCCACCTCCCACCGACTATAGATCCTCACCTCCCACCGACTATAGATCCTCACCTCCCATCTGCTATAGATCCTCACCTCCCACCGACTATAGGCCCCACCTCCCATCTGCTATAGATCCTCACCTCCCACCGACTATAGATCCTTACCTCCCACCGACTATAGATCCTCACCTCCCATCTACTATAGATCCTCACCTTCCACCGACTATAGGCCCCACCTCCCATCTGCTATAGATCCTCACCTCCCACCAACTATAGGCCCCACCTCCCACCGAATATAGGCCCCACCTCCCATCTGCTATAGATCCTCACCTCCCACCGAATATAGGCCCCACCTCCCACCGAATATAGGCCCCACCTCCCATCTGCTATAGATCCTCACCTCCCACCAACTATAGATCCTCACCTCCCACCGACTATAGGCCCCACCTCCCATCTGCTATAGATCCTCACCTCTCACCGACTATAGATCCTCACCTCCCACCGACTATAGATCCTCATCTCCCACCGACTATAGGCCCCACCTCCAGTTGATTACTTTTCAGCTCTGTTGCAAATTGCATCAATTATAGGTCATGTCAACCATCTCTCCAACCAACATTGAGATCAAGGCCAGTTTAAGTTATAAACGTGGACTCCCATTACCTCTTTTTCGAAAACTCTGTCAATATTGAGCTTGGCCTTACCCAAAGCCCAACTTGTGTTCTCTTTAACCCTTGCCAGTTGTACCTAGTACCTTCTACCCCCTCAGAGTAAAAGAAACAGTACCAACAAATGCAACCTTACACCAATACAGTATAATGATAATACCAATACACCTCCCACCGACTATAGATCCTCACCTCCCACCGACTATAGGCCCCACCTCCCACCGACTATAGGCCCCACCTCCCAACTGCTATAGGTCCTCACCTCCCACCGACTATAGATACTCCCACTGAATATAGACCCCACCTCCCACCGACTATAGATCCTCACCTCCCACCGACTATAGATCCTTACCTCCCATCTGCTATAGATAGATCCTCACCTCCCACCGACTATAGGCCCCACCTCCCACCGACTATAGATCCTCACCTCCCACCGACTATAGATCCTCACCTCCCATCTGCTATAGATCCTCACCTCCCACCGACTATAGGCCCCACCTCCCATCTGCTATAGATCCTCACCTCCCACCGACTATAGATCCTCACCTCCCACCGACTATAGATCCTCACCTCCCATCTACTATAGATCCTCACCTCCCACCGACTATAGGCCCCACCTCCCATCTGCTATAGATCCTCACCTCCCACCAACTATAGGCCCCACCTCCCACCGAATATAGGCCCCTCCTCCCATCTGCTATAGATCCTCACCTCCCACCGAATATAGGCCCCACCTCCCACCGAATATAGGCCCCACCTCCCATCTGCTATAGATCCTCACCTCCCACCGACTATAGATCCTCACCTCCCACCGACTATAGGCCCCACCTCCCATCTGCTATAGATCCTCACCTCTCACCGACTATAGATCCTCACCTCCCACCGACTATAGATCCTCACCTCCCACCGACTATAGGCCCCACCTCCAGTTGATTACTTTTCAGCTCTGTTGTAAATTGCATTAATTATAGGTCATGTCAACCATCTCTCCAACCAACATTGAGATCAAGGCCAGTTTAAGTTATAAACGTGGACTCCCATTACCTCTTTTTCGAAAACTCTGTCAATATTGAGCTGGGCCTTACCCAAAGCCCAACTTGTGTTCTCTTTAACCCTTGCCAGTTGTACCTAGTACCTTCTACCCCCTCAGAGTAAAAGAAACAGTACCAACAAATGAAACCTTACACCAATACAGTATAATGATAATACCAATACACCTCCCACCGACTATAGATCCTCACCTCCCACCGACTATAGGCCCCACCTCCCACCGACTATAGACCCCACCTCCCAACTGCTATAGGTCCTCACCTCCCACCGACTATAGATACTCCCACCGAATATAGACCCCACCTCCCACCGACTATAGATCCTCACCTCCCACCGACTATAGATCCTTACCTCCCATCTGCTATAGATAGATCCTCACCTCCCACCGACTATAGGCCCCACCTCCCACCGACTATAGATCCTCACCTCCCACCGACTATAGATCCTCACCTCCCATCTGCTATAGATCCTCACCTCCCACCGACTATAGCCCCACCTCCCATCTGCTATAGATCCTCACCTCCCACCGACTATAGATCCTCACCTCCCACCGACTATAGATCCTCACCTCCCATCTACTATAGATCCTCACCTCCCACCGACTATAGGCCCCACCTTCCATCTGCTATAGATCCTCACCTCCCACCAACTATAGGCCCCACCTCCCACCGAATATAGGCCCCACCTCCCATCTGCTATAGATCCTCACCTCCCATCGAATATAGGCCCCACCTCCCACCGAATATAGGCCCCACCTCCCATCTGCTATAGATCCTCACCTCCCACCGACTATAGATCCTCACCTCCCACCGACTATAGGCCCCACCTCCCATCTGCTATAGATCCTCACCTCTCACCGACTATAGATCCTCACCTCCCACCGACTATAGATCCTCACCTCCCACCGACTATAGGCCCCACCTCCAGTTGATTACTTTTCAGCTCTGTTGCAAATTGCATCAATTATAGGTCATGTCAACCATCTCTCCAACCAACATTGAGATCAAGGCCAGTTTAAGTTATAAACGTGGACTCCCATTACCTCTTTTTCGAAAACTCTGTCAATATTGAGCTTGGCCTTACCCAAAGCCCAACTTGTGTTCTCTTTAACCCTTGCCAGTTGTACCTAGTACCTTCTACCCCCTCAGAGTAAAAGAAACAGTACCAACAAATGCAACCTTACACCAATACAGTATAATGATAATACCAATACACCTCCCACCGACTATAGATCCTCACCTCCCACCGACTATAGGCCCCACCTCCCACCAACTATAGACCCCACCTCCCAACTGCTATAGGTCCTCACCTCCCACCGACTATAGATACTCCCACCGAATATAGACCCCACCTCCCACCGACTATAGATCCTCACCTCCCACCGACTATAGATCCTTACCTCCCATCTGCTATAGATAGATCCTCACCTCCCACCGACTATAGGCCCCACCTCCCACCGACTATAGATCCTCACCTCCCACCGACTATAGATCCTCACCTCCCATCTGCTATAGATCCTCACCTCCCACCGACTATAGGCCCCACCTCCCATCTGCTATAGATCCTCACCTCCCACCGACTATAGATCCTCACCTCCCACCGACTATAGATCCTCACCTCCCATCTACTATAGATCCTCACCTCCCACCGACTATAGGCCCCACCTTCCATCTGCTATAGATCCTCACCTCCCACCAACTATAGGCCCCACCTCCCACCGAATATAGGCCCCACCTCCCATCTGCTATAGATCCTCACCTCCCACCGAATATAGGCCCCACCTCCCACCGAATATAGGCCCCACCTCTCATCTGCTATAGATCCTCACCTCCCACCGACTATAGATCCTCACCTCCCACCGACTATAGGCCCCACCTCCCATCTGCTATAGATCCTCACCTCTCACCGACTATAGATCCTCACCTCCCACCGACTATAGATCCTCACCTCCCACCGACTATAGGCCCCACCTCCAGTTGATTACTTTTCAGCTCTGTTGCAAATTGCATCAATTATAGGTCATGTCAACCATCTCTCCATCCAACATTGAGATCAAGGCCAGTTTAAGTTATAAACGTGGACTCCCATTACCTCTTTTTCGAAAACTCTGTCAATATTGAGCTTGGCCTTACCCAAAGCCCAACTTGTGTTCTCTTTAACCCTTGCCAGTTGTACCTAGTACCTTCTACCCCCTCAGAGTAAAAGAAACAGTACCAACAAATGCAACCTTACACCAATACAGTATAATGAGGCCTCACAAAGAATAATTGCCCCCATCACGTCCACTCCCTCTCAGTTGCCCCCCACTCTGTTTAATGTCAGTCCCTCCAGCCTCTCTTATTGGCCACAACACTGTGCAATATCTCCTCAGATGTACAAACATCCCATAGCACCCCATAAGTGGCAACACAATGTCCAGTCTCTCTCAGTTGCCCCAACATAATATAAAGCATCTTTGGCTGCCCCACAACATCCAGTCTTTAATGACAATGTCCTTAATGACCCAAGTAAAATGCTCCAAAAGCATAATTCATAATGTAATGCCCATTTAGTGGCCCAACAACTACAGTATGAAGCTCTAATGTCCCCTTAGTGGCCCCATTACTACAGGATAATGTTGCCCCAGGGGCAACAACAACTATAACAAGGACAGACAATAGTCCAGGCGTGTGGCAAGGACAGAGAATAGTCCAGGCGTGTGGCAAGGACAGAGAATAGTCCAGGCGTGTGGCAAGGATAGAGAATAGTCCAGGCGTGTGGTGAGGACAGAGAATAGTCCAGGCGCGTGGCATGGAGAGAGAATAGTCCAGGGGTGTAGCAATGACAGAGAATAGTCCATGCGTGTGGTGAGGACAGTGAATAGTCCAGGCAAGTGGCAAGGACAGACAATAGTTCAGGCGTTTGGCAAGGACAGAGAATAGTCCAGGTGGATGGCAAGGACAGAGAATAGTACAGGCGCGTGGAGAGGACAGAAAATAGTCGAGGGGCATGGCAAGGACAGAGAAAAGTACAGGAGCGTGGCAAGGAGTGAGAATAGTACACGCGTGTGGTGAGGACAGAGAATAGTCCAGGCATGTGGTGAGGAAAGAAAATCGCCCAGGCGCATGGCGAGGACAGAGAATACTCCAGGTGTGTGGCAAGGACAGAGAATAGTCCAGGCACATGGCGAGGACAGAGAATAGTCCACGCGCATGGCAAGGACAGAGAATAGTCCAGGTGCATGGCAAGGACAGAGAATAGTCCAGGTGCATGGCAAGGACAGAGAATAGTCCAAGCACATGGCGAGGGCAGAGAATAGCCCAGGCATGTGACAAGGACAGGGAATAGTCCATGCGTGGAGTGAGGACAGTGAATAGTCCAGGCGGGTGGCAAGGACAGACAATAGTACAGACGTGTGCAAGGACAGCAATAGTCCAGGCGTGTGGCAAGGACAGAGAATAGTCCAGGCGTGTGGTGAGGACAGAGAATAGTCCAGGCGTGTGGCATGGAGAGAGAATAGTCTAGGGGTGTACCAATGACAGAGAATAGTCCATGCGTGTGGTGAGGACAGTAAATAGTCCAGGCACGTATCAAGGGCAGACAATAATCCAGGCGTGTGGCAAGGACAGGGAATAGTCCAGGCGCATGGCGAGGACAGAGAATAGTCCAGGCGCATGGCAAGGACAGAGAATAGTACAGGCGCGTAGCGAGGACAGAAAATAGTCGAGGGGCATGGCAAGGACAGGCGCGCGGCGAGGACTGAGAATAATACAGGGGCGTGGCGAGGACTGAGAATAGTACAGGCGTGTGGTGAGGAAAGAAAATAGCCCAGGCGCATGGCGAGGAAAGAGAATAGTCCAGGTGGGGGCGGGGACAGAGAATACTCCAGGTGTGTGGCAAGGACAGAGAATAGTCCAGGCACATGGCAAGGACAGAGAATAGTCCAGGCGCATGGCAAGGACAGAGAATAGTGCAGACGCATGGCAAGGACAGAGAATAGTCCAGGTGCATGGCAAGGACAGAGAATAGTCCAAGCACGTGGTAAGGACAGGGAATAGTCTAGGTGGATGGCAAGTACAGAGCATAGTACTTGCAGGTGGCAAGGACAGAAAATAGTCGAGGGACATGGCAAGGACAGAGAATAGTACAGGCGCATGGCGAGGACTGAGAATAGTACACGCATGTGGTGAGGACAAAGAATAGTACAGGCGCATGGCAAGGACAGAGAATAGTCCAGGTGTGTGGTGAGGAAAGAAAATAGCCCAGGGCAGGGCGAGGACAGAGAATAGTCCAGGTGGGGAGGACAGAGAATATTCCAGGTGTGTGGCAAGGACAGAGAATAGTCCAGGCACATGGCGAGGACAGAGAATAGTCCAGGCACATGGCAAGGACAGAGAATAGTCCAGGCTCGTGGCGAGGACAGAGAATAGCCCAGGCACATGGCGAGGACAGAGAATAGTCCAGGTGGATGGCAAGGACAGAGAATAGTACAGGTGCGTGGCAAGGACAGAAAATAGTCCAGGGGCATGGCAAGGACAGAGAATAGTCCTGGCACGTGGCGAGGACCGAGAATAGTACACGCATGTGGTGAGGACAGAGAGTAGTCCAGGTGCATGGCAAGGACAGAAAATAGTCCAGGGGCATGGCAAGGACAGAGAATAGTCCTGGCACGTGGCGAGGACTGAGAATAGTACACGCATGTGGTGAGGACAGAGAGTAGTCCAGGTGCATGGCGAGGACAGAGAATAGTCCAGGTGGGGGTGAGGACAGAGAATAGTCCAGGTGTGTGGCAAGGACAGAGAATAGTCAAGGCACATGGCGAGGACAGAGAACAGTTCAAGTGTGTGGCAGGGACAGAGAATAGTCCAGGCATATGGCAAGGACAGAGAATAGTCCAGGCATGTGGCGAGAACAGAGAATATTCCAGGCACGTGGGGAAGACTGAGAATAGTCCAGGCTCATGGCGAGGACTGAGAATAGTCCAGGCACATGGCAGGGACAGAGAATAGTCTTGGCGCATGGCGAGATCCGAGAATAGTCCAGGTGTTTGGCCAGGACAGAGAATAGTCCGGGCACGTGACAAGGATAGAGAATATTCAAGGCGCGTGGCAAGGACTGAGAATAGTCCAGGCATTTGACAAGGACAGAGAATAGTCCAGGCGTGTGGGAAGGACAGTGAATAGTCCAGGCGCCTGACGAGGAATGAATATATCCGTGTCTGTAACATTGTATCCATCAGTTGTGTACAATAAAATAAGAACTTTTGTTTGTTTTTTTTTACTTTTTTTGCTTGAATTTTTGCCTGAAAACTAGAATATATCTAAAAAGTTTCTCTCGCTGTTCTAAGAGAATCATTCGACAACGCGGATGGAGGTGAAGTGAAGAACCTTCCGGCAAAACTGAGGAGACGAGGAGCCAGGAATGAAGCAAGTAAGAAGAACACCGGGGGATTCGCTATAAAACTTGCAAACCACCGGCTTTTATGTTCTGTATTTATCAAACATAGGAGCTATTTTTTGGAATTTGAAAGTATTTAACCATTTTTACACCTCGTCAGAGGACGAGGGGCTGAGGGGCTGAGGGCGAGGGGCTTAGGGTGAGGGGCTGAGGGGGAGTCTCCCAATATCTTCCAGTGCGGATGAAATGAGAAGAAACCTGATATTTTCTGCTGTGAATGTAAATGAAGGTGAATGATACAATTTCATGTGTCTGCGGGGGGCGCTGTCACTGTCATCCATCCAATCTGCGCCTCCATTGATGTTCTCCCTCCTTCCCGCTATGGACTTGTGGGCTGGGGGAGGGGGATTATTGGATCTTCTTCAGATTTTATGGATTGATACAAGTCGCTATTTACATTTTCATTGATTTTGGCGTTTTTTCTATCAGGTCTTCACTTTCCAATCTCTTTTCCAGGGGTGCGGACACGAGCAGCTGTCCATCTGGACGGATAATTAAAATGTAGTAACAGATACGTCTGACGCGCACTTTTTATTCTGCATCGATCCCCTCCGCTCCGTATGTTGCCTTATAGAAGCCAATAATGGGGAGAAACAGATGTGACTGATCCTGACATCCAGATGTAGCAGAGGTGAGAGCGCACTGCAGAGCGAAACACTGAGCAAATCACAGAAATCTGGTATAACGAGCTGTGCATCTGTGTGACATCACATAACCATGGATATAACGAGCCGTGCACCTGTGTGACATCACATAACCATGTATATAACGAGCTGTGCACCTGTGTGACATCACATGACCAGGGACATAACGAGCCGTGCACCTGTGTGACATCACATGACCAGGGATATAACGAGCCGTGCACCTGTGTGACATCACATGACCAGGGATATAACGAGCCGTGCACCTGTGTGACATCACATGACCAGAGATATAACGAGCCGTGCACCTGTGTGACATCACATGACCAGGGATATACCGAGCCATGCACCTGTGTGACATCACATGACTAAGGATATAACGAGCCGTGCACCTGTGTGACATTACATGACCAGGGATATAACGAGCCATGCACCTGTGTGACATCACATGACCAGGGATATATAACGAGCCGTGCACCTGTGTGACATCACATGACTAAGGATGTAACGAGCCGTGCACCTGTGTGACATCACACGACTAAGGATATAACGAGCCGTGCAACTGTGTGACATCACACGACTAAGGATATAACGAGCCGTGCAACTGTGTGACATCACATGACCAGGGATGTACCGAGTCGTTCACCTGTGTGACATCACATGACCAGGGATGTACCGAGTCCTTCACCTGTGTGTCGTGTGTATCCACTGGAAGTAAACAATAAAGCTTCCTATTGGATGACAGCAAGCAGAGATCTATAAAACAGTGAGGAATTGATACAAAGAGATATTGGAGGTAAATGGTGTGGAACAGGAGTAAATCCGGTGGTCAGTAATTCCACAAGTCACTGGCGTTTGTGGCCCAAAGAAAGGAGGGTCTTTATTGGTGAAACAAGCGGCATGCAATGAGTTTCGGCTCTTACATGAGCCTAACAATGGGTCACGAGGTCAGCGCTTTTTGTCTCTCTCTTGCTCTCTCCCCATTGGCTCATCAGATAACTACCAAGAGCCTAAGGGAGTGTTCTGCCAGACCCGAGCATCCAAAAGTGTATCGGAAAATTGTGCCTATTATTCACTATAAAAACAATAATTTTAGATGCTGAAATGGGACAACCCCTTTAAAACCAGGTCCTAGCCTGAGGTATTTATATAGGGGTTCAGGCCAGGGTAGATATATAGGGACCTACCTAGGACTAAATCCTTCTGGGCCCGACCAACACAATCTTCTCTTAGACACCGGCAGCTGAATGATTTCTTTTCACAGCAAATGATCCGACTACAGAGGAATCTCGACCACACGAGCTGCGGCATAGACCTCTCCCGTCAGGGCCGGCGCCAGCACTGGGCATACCGGGGAAAGTGCCGGGGCCTGAGCTACTGGGGGCCCACATATTGGATGACACGGTGGATAAGTGGGTAGCACTTCTGCCTTGCAGCGCTGGGTCCTGGGTTCAAATCCCAGCCAGGTCAACATCTGCTAAGAGTTTGTATGTTCTCTCCGTGTTTGCGTGGGTTTCCTCTGGGTCCTCCGGTTTCCTCCCACACTCCAACATACTGGTAGGTTGATTAGATTGTGAGCCCCATGGGGACAGGGACAGGGCAAACTCTGTGCAACGCTGCGTAATCTGTGTGCGCTATATAAATAAACAATTATTATTATTAACTAATGCTGTAGATAAGGAATCCATAGGGGGCTGTATATAAAATTACCATGAGGGGGCTGTTTGATGATAAACTAGGGAGACTGTTTTAGTTTCTGAATTTTTTATGACATCATGTGAGTTCACTGCAATGGGGCCACTGAGGTTCTCTCACCCAGGGGCCTACTGATACCTGGAGCGACCCTGCCTCCTGTGTCCGGATTTTTGGGATGCAATTTTTCAAGTTTTTAAGGAAGCAAATGAAATCAGTCGACCCCGGCGCTTGGTCCTTTCCTAAAAAACGTTTTCATCTAATTTCTGGCTCCTCCTATTTGGCTGGTAAATCCTGTGCGTCCGGGTGATGGGCGCAGCACCCGCTCCGTGACTCGGCGTCAATCAGTTTTATCAGTTTGTACAATGAGAAGTTCTGTGCCTTCATTTCCTCCATCCTACAGAAAGTGGAGGGTCCCGCAGTCTCCCCTGTCATCCCTCTCACGGGTCATTACACTCAGGTAGCGCACGCTCGGCTCTGCTACACGGACGCAGGTTGCAACCTTTTAGCCAAAACGACCTGCAGTGCAACAGATGGGTTAATTAAAGGAGCATATGTAATGGCGGGGGGGGGGGTCAGCGCTAATAGGGCGCGATACAAGCATCTGCTGCTCACATCACCAGCAGCCGACGCCACGAATTTATACCCAAGATTATTCAGTCCTAGAGATGGTGGAGGGAGGGGGAGGGGAGGATACGAGAGTCCCCCCTGTATCCAGCAGCATCACTGAACTATGGGGGGGGGGCAGGGGACAATGGGTGATACATTTGGCAACAACAGAATTCTATTTGCTGGATGTTCTTATTCGGTGATTAAAGCCACTAAATATCATTATTAGTAGTAACCGACATGAGCCCCGTGTAAACAGGAACATATTTGGAGACAATGGGGCACATGTACTTACCCGGACCTGTCACAATCCCCGCTGTGCGTTGTCTGACGATCATGGACTCCACCGCTGTTCACTAAGATCATGCGTCCAATATCCTGCATGTGTTGCTTCCCCGCTCAGGTCCCTGGAGTTCACCTTCTTCTTCCTGGTGCATGTAAGTGCATTGTCCGTGTATAATGCGCTGTGCGGGGAGTCACTAAGATCCTGCGCCCGATATCCTGCATGTGTCGCTCCTCCGCTCAGGTCCCTGGAGTTCACCTTCTTCTTCCTGGTGCATGTAAGTGCATTGTCCGTGTATAATGCGCTGTGCGGGGAGTCACTAAGATCCTGCGCCCGATATCCTGCATGTGTCGCTCCTCCGCTCAGGTCCCTGGAGTTCACCTTCTTCTTCCTGGTGCATGTAAGTGCATTGTCCGTGTATAATGCGCTGTGCGGGGAGTCACTAAGATCCTGCGCCTGATATCCTGCATGTGTCGCTCCTCCGCTCAGGTCCCTGGAGTTCACCTTCTTCTTCCTGGTGCATGTAAGTGCATTGTCCGTGTATAATGCGCTGTGCGGGGAGTCACTAAGATCCTGCCCCCGTTATCCTGCATGTGTCGCTTCCCCGCTCAGGTCCCCGGAGTTCACCTTCTTCTTCCTGGTGCATGTAAGTGCATTGTCCGTGTATAATGTGCTGTGCGGGGAGTCACTAAGATCCTGCGCCCGATATCCTGCATGTGCCGCTTCCCCGCTCAGGTCCCCGGAGTTCACCTTCTTCCTGGTGCATGTAAGTGCATTGTCCGTGTATAATGTGCTGTGCGGGGAGTCACTAAGATCGTGCACCTGATATCCTGCATGTGTCGCTTCCCCGCTCAGGTCCCCGGAGTTCACCTTCTTCTTCCTGGTGCATGTAAGTGCATTGTCCGTGTATAATGTGCTGTGCGGGGAGTCACTAAGATCCTGCGCCCGATATCCTGCATGTGCCGCTTCCCCGCTCAGGTCCCCGGAGTTCACCTTCTTCCTGGTGCATTTAAGTGCATTGTCCGTGTATAATGTGCTGTGCGGGGAGTCACTAAGATCGTGCACCTGATATCCTGCATGTGTCCCTTCCCCGCTCAGGTCCCCGGAGTTCACCTTCTTCTTCCTGGTGCATGTAAGTGCATTGTCCGTGTATAATGCGCTGTGCGGGGAGTCACTAAGATCCTGCGCCCGATATCCTGCATGTGTCGCTTCCCCGCTCAGGTCCCCGGAGTTCACCTTCTTCTTCCTGGTGCATGTAAGTGCATTGTCCGTGTATAATGCGCTGTGCGGGGAGTCACTAAGATCGTGTGCCCGATATCCTGCATGTGTCGCTTCCCCGCTCAGGTCTCCGGAGTTCACCTTCTTCTTCCTGGTGCATTTAAGTGCATTGTCCGCGTATAATGCGCTGTGCGGGGAGTCACTAAGATCCTGCGCCTGATATCCTGCATGTGTCGCTTCCCCGCTCAGGTTCCCGGAGTTCACCTTCTTCTTCCTGGTGCATGTAAGTGCATTGTCCGTGTATAATGCGCTGTGCGGGGAGTCACTAAGATCCTGCGCCTGATATCCTGCATGTGTCGCTTCCCCGCTCAGGTTCCCGGAGTTCACCTTCTTCTTCCTGGTGCATGTAAGTGCATTGTCCGTGTATAATGCGCTGTGCGGGGAGCCACTAAGATCGTGTACCTGATATCCTGCATGTGTCGCTTCCCCGCTCAGGTCTCCGGAGTTCACCTTCTTCTTCCTGGTGCATTTAAGTGCATTGTCCGCGTATAATGCGCTGTGCGGGGAGTCACTAAGATCCTGCACCCGATATCCTGCATGTGTCGCTTCCCCGCTCAGGTCCCCGGAGTTCACCTTCTTCTTCCTGGTGCATGTAAGTGCATTGTCCGTGTATAATGCGCTGTGCGGGGAGTCACTAAGATCCTGCGCCCGATATCCTGCATGTGTCGCTCCTCCGCTCAGGTCCCTGGAGTTCACCTTCTTCTTCCTGGTGCATGTAAGTGCATTGTCCGTGTATAATGCGCTGTGCGGGGAGTCACTAAGATCCTGCGCCCGATATCCTGCATGTGTCGCTCCTCCGCTCAGGTCCCTGGAGTTCACCTTCTTCTTCCTGGTGCATGTAAGTGCATTGTCCGTGTATAATGCGCTGTGCGGGGAGTCACTAAGATCCTGCGCCCGATATCCTGCATGTGTCGCTCCTCCGCTCAGGTCCCTGGAGTTCACCTTCTTCTTCCTGGTGCATGTAAGTGCATTGTCCGTGTATAATGCGCTGTGCGGGGAGTCACTAAGATCCTGCCCCCGTTATCCTGCATGTGTCGCTTCCCCGCTCAGGTCCCCGGAGTTCACCTTCTTCTTCCTGGTGCATGTAAGTGCATTGTCCGTGTATAATGTGCTGTGCGGGGAGTCACTAAGATCCTGCGCCCGATATCCTGCATGTGCCGCTTCCCCGCTCAGGTCCCCGGAGTTCACCTTCTTCCTGGTGCATGTAAGTGCATTGTCCGTGTATAATGTGCTGTGCGGGGAGTCACTAAGATCGTGCACCTGATATCCTGCATGTGTCGCTTCCCCGCTCAGGTCCCCGGAGTTCACCTTCTTCTTCCTGGTGCATGTAAGTGCATTGTCCGTGTATAATGTGCTGTGCGGGGAGTCACTAAGATCCTGCGCCCGATATCCTGCATGTGCCGCTTCCCCGCTCAGGTCCCCGGAGTTCACCTTCTTCCTGGTGCATTTAAGTGCTTTGTCCGTGTATAATGCGCTGTGCAGGGAGTCACTAAGATCGTGCACCTGATATCCTGCATGTGTCGCTTCCCCGCTCAGGTCCCCGGAGTTCACCTTCTTCTTCCTGGTGCATGTAAGTGCATTGTCCGTGTATAATGCGCTGTGCGGGGAGTCACTAAGATCCTGCGCCCGATATCCTGCATGTGTCGCTTCCCCGCTCAGGTCCCCGGAGTTCACCTTCTTCTTCCTGGTGCATGTAAGTGCATTGTCCGTGTATAATGCGCTGTGCGGGGAGTCACTAAGATCGTGTGCCCGATATCCTGCATGTGTCGCTTCCCCGCTCAGGTCCCCGGAGTTCACCTTCTTCTTCCTGGTGCATTTAAGTGCATTGTCCGCGTATAATGCGCTGTGCGGGGAGTCACTAAGATCCTGCACCCGATATCCTGCATGTGTCGCTTCCCCGCTCAGGTCCCCGGAGTTCACCTTCTTCTTCCTGGTGCATGTAAGTGCATTGTCCGTGTATAATGCGCTGTGCGGGGAGTCACTAAGATCCTGCGCCTGATATCCTGCATGTGTCGCTTCCCCGCTCAGGTCCCCGGAGTTCACCTTCTTCTTCCTGGTGCATGTAAGTGCATTGTCCGTGTATAATGCGCTGTGCGGGGAGCCACTAAGATCGTGTACCTGATATCCTGCATGTGTCGCTTCCCCGCTCAGGTCTCCGGAGTTCACCTTCTTCTTCCTGGTGCATTTAAGTGCATTGTCCGCGTATAATGCGCTGTGCGGGGAGTCACTAAGATCCTGCACCCGATATCCTGCATGTGTCGCTTCCCCGCTCAGGTCCCCGGAGTTCACCTTCTTCTTCCTGGTGCATGTAAGTGCATTGTCCGTGTATAATGTGCTGTGCGGGGAGTCACTAAGATCCTGCACCCGATATCCTGCATGTGTCGCTTCCCCGCTCAGGTCCCCGGAGTTCACCTTCTTCTTCCTGGTGCATATACGTGCATTGTCCATGTATAATGTGCTGTGCGGGGAGTCACTGAGATCGTGCGCCTGATATCCTGCATGTGTCCCTTCCCCGCTCAGGTCCCCGGAGTTCACCTTCTTCTTCCTGGAGCATGTAAGTGCATTGTCTGTGTATAATGTGCTGTGCGGGGAGTCACTAAAATCCTGCGCCCCATATCCTGCATGTGTCGCTTCCCCGCTCAGGTCCCCGGAGTTCACCTTCTTCTTCCTGGTGCACGTAAGGGTGGTGACACACATGGCGTTTTTAGACCGTTTTTGGGCGATTTTTAGTTTTTCAAACTGGTCAAAAATGCATGCATTTTTTACGATCTGAAAACTAAAAACGCCATGTGTGTCACCACCCTAAAAGTTAAATCCCGCGCTCAGTCCGAATCAGTCGGCCCGCTCCCGATTTGTGTCGCATAAAAGCAGCGCAGCTGCGCCATAATCCGATAACGTGCAACATAATCTCCTTTGAAATCCCTGTCCCGCCGGCGCGATCCCCGAAAATTCGGGAAACCCAACGGCAATGTGGCTGCGGGACCCTTAGTAAATAAGCCCCAATATTGCTGACTGCTTCTTATAACTGCTGCGTGTTGAATTGCCGCTTAGTATTGGATGCATTACACCCTGAACTGTCTGACACGTCTTGTAATATATATATATACCCTTACCCTGACCACCCCCAGCCATGTGCTATATACTCAGAGCTGCAGGAGGAATCTGTGTCGCTGTCCAGGGTCCTGTAGCACCGCTGATAGTGTTCTATATACAGACCCACAGACACAGAGCTCCAGCACCTCAGCTGTGACAGGTCAGGGGATGTATAATCTGTGGTATGTGAGTTCCAGGAGGACGAGGAGGATTCATGAATAAACTGCGGCAAATTGACAGCAGAAAATCAGGATTGACGCTAATGTTTAATTTTGACTCAAAACCCCCCGGGGGCCGCAATCCGACGGCAGACATATTTGTTTGTCCGCGAATGAGATTTCTAAATTATTCAGTGCGGACAAAAAAAATATGGGATTTAATATTCCGGAAGAAGTTTTATTTTCTAGACAGAAAAGAAAACGAGACGTAGGAAAAATGTAATAATATACAGAGATATATAGAGTTACCTAATAATGTCTATACACAGTAGTGTGACTCAACCAGCAGAATAGTGAGTGCAGCTCTGGAGTATAATACAGGATGTAACTCAGGATCAGTACAGGATAAGTAATGTCATGTATGTACACAGTGACTGCACCAGCAGCAGAATAGTGAGTGCAGCTCTGGGGTATAATACAGGATGTAACTCAGGATCAGTACAGGATAAGTAATGTCATGTATGTACACAGTGACTGCACCAGCAGCAGAATAGTGAGTGCAGCTCTGGGGTATAATACAGGATGTAACTCAGGATCAGTACAGGATAAGTAATGTCATGTATGTACACAGTGACTGCACCAGCAGCAGAATAGTGAGTGCAGCTCTGGGGTATAATACAGGGTGTAACTCAGGATCAGTACAGGATAAGTAATGTCATGTGTGTACACAGTGACTGCACCAGTAGCAGATAGTGAGTGCAGCTCTGGAGTATAATACAGGATGTAACTCAGGATCAGTACAGGATAAGTAATGTCATGTATGTACACAGTGACTGCACCAGTAGCAGATAGTGAGTGCAGCTCTGGAGTATAATACAGTATGTAACTCAGGATCAGTACAGGATAAGTAATGTCATGTATGTACACAGTGACTGCACCAGCAGCAGAATAGTGAGTGCAGCTCTGGAGTATAATACAGGATGTAACTCAGGATCAGTACAGGATAAGTAATGTCATGTATGTACAGTGACTGCACCAGCAGCAGAATAGTGAGTGCAGCTCTGGGGTATAATACAGGATGTAACTCAGGATCAGTACAGGATAAGTAATGTCATGTATGTACACAGTGACTGCACCAGCAGCAGAATAGTGAGTGCAGCTCTGGAGTATAATACAGGATGTAACTCAGGATCAGTACAGGATAAGTAATGTCATGTATGTACACAGTGACTGCACCAGCAGCAGCAGAATAGTGAGTGCAGCTCTGGGGTATAATACAGGATGTAACTCAGGATCAGTACAGGATAAGTAATGTCATGTATGTACACAGTGACTGCACCAGCAGCAGAATAGTGAGTGCAGCTCTGGGGTATAATACAGGATGTAACTCAGGATCAGTACAGGATAAGTAATGTCATGTATGTACACAGTGACTCCTCCAGCAGCAGAATAGTGAGTGCAGCTCTGGAGTATAATACAGGATGTAACTCAGGATCAGTACAGGATAAGTAATGTCATGTATGTACACAGTGACTGCACCAGCAGCAGAATAGTGAGTGCAGCTCTGGAGTATAATACAGGATGTAACTCAGGATCAGTACAGGATAAGTAATGTCATGTATGTACACAGTGACTACACCAGCAGCAGAATAGTTAGTGCAGCTCTGGAGTATAATACAGGATGTAACTCAGGATCAGTACAGGATAAGTAATGTCATGTATGTACACAGTGACTGCACCAGCAGCAGCAGAATAGTGAGTGCAGCTCTGGGGTATAATACAGGATGTAACTCAGGATCAGTACAGGATAAGTAATGTCATGTATGTACACAGTGACTGCACCAGCAGCAGAATAGTGAGTGCAGCTCTGGGGTATAATACAGGATGTAACTCAGGATCAGTACAGGATAAGTAATGTCATGTATGTACACAGTGACTCCTCCAGCAGCAGAATAGTGAGTGCAGCTCTGGAGTATAATACAGGATGTAACTCAGGATCAGTACAGGATAAGTAATGTCATGTATGTACACAGTGACTGCACCAGCAGCAGAATAGTGAGTGCAGCTCTGGAGTATAATAGAGGATGTAACTCAGGATCAGTACAGGATAAGTAATGTCATGTATGTACAGTGACTGCACCAGCAGCAGAATAGTGAGTGCAGCTCTGGGGTATAATACAGGATGTAACTCAGGATCAGTACAGGATAAGTAATGTCATGTATGTACACAGTGACTGCACAAGCAGCAGAATAGTGAGTGCAGCTCTGGGGTATAATACAGGATGTAACTCAGGATCAGTACAGGATAAGTAATGTCATGTATGTACACAGTGACTGCACCAGCAGCAGCAGAATAGTGAGTGCAGCTCTGGAGTATAATACAGTATGTAACTCAGGATCAGTACAGGATAAGTAATGTCATGTATGTACACAGTGACTGCACCAGCAGCAGAATAGTGAGTGCAGCTCTGGAGTATAATAGAGGATGTAACTCAGGATCAGTACAGGATAAGTAATGTCATGTATGTACACAGTGACTGCACCAGCAGCAGAATAGTGAGTGCAGCTCTGGAGTATAATAGAGGATGTAACTCAGGATCAGTACAGGATAAGTAATGTCATGTATGTACAGTGACTGCACCAGCAGCAGAATAGTGAGTGCAGCTCTGGGGTATAATACAGGATGTAACTCAGGATCAGTACAGGATAAGTAATGTCATGTATGTACACAGTGACTGCACCAGCAGCAGAATAGTGAGTGCAGCTCTGGGGTATAATACAGGATGTAACTCAGGATCAGTACAGGATAAGTAATGTCATGTATGTACACAGTGACTGCACCAGCAGCAGAATAGTGAGTGCAGCTCTGGAGTATAATAGAGGATGTAACTCAGGATCAGTACAGGATAAGTAATGTCATGTATGTACAGTGACTGCACCAGCAGCAGAATAGTGAGTGCAGCTCTGGGGTATAATACAGGATGTAACTCAGGATCAGTACAGGATAAGTAATGTCATGTATGTACACAGTGACTGCACCAGTAGCAGATAGTGAGTGCAGCTCTGGAGTATAATACAGGATGTAACTCAGGATCAGTACAGGATAAGTAATGTCATGTATGTACACAGTGACTGCACCAGTAGCAGATAGTGAGTGCAGCTCTGGAGTATAATACAGTATGTAACTCAGGATCAGTACAGGATAAGTAATGTCATGTATGTACACAGTGACTGCACCAGCAGCAGAATAGTGAGTGCAGCTCAGGAGTATAATAGAGGATGTAACTCAGGATCAGTACAGGATAAGTAATGTCATGTATGTACAGTGACTGCACCAGCAGCAGAATAGTGAGTGCAGCTCTGGGGTATAATACAGGATGTAACTCAGGATCAGTACAGGATAAGTAATGTCATGTATGTACACAGTGACTGCACCAGCAGCAGAATAGTGAGTGCAGCTCTGGAGTATAATACAGGATGTAACTCAGGATCAGTACAGGATAAGTAATGTCATGTATGTACACAGTGACTGCACCAGCAGCAGAATAGTGAGTGCAGCTCTGGGGTATAATACAGGATGTAACTCAGGATCAGTACAGGATAAGTAATGTCATGTATGTACACAGTGACTGCACCAGCAGCAGCAGAATAGTGAGTGCAGCTCTGGGGTATAATACAGGATGTAACTCAGGATCAGTACAGGATAAGTAATGTCATGTATGTACACAGTGACTGCACCAGCAGCAGAATAGTGAGTGCAGCTCTGGGGTATAATACAGGATGTAACTCAGGATCAGTACAGGATAAGTAATGTCATGTATGTACACAGTGACTCCTCCAGCAGCAGAATAGTGAGTGCAGCTCTGGGGTATAATACAGGATGTAACTCAGGATCAGTACAGGATAAGTAATGTCATGTATGTACACAGTGACTGCACCAGCAGCAGAATAGTGAGTGCAGCTCTGGAGTATAATACAGGATGTAACTCAGGATCAGTACAGGATAAGTAATGTCATGTATGTACACAGTGACTGCACCAGCAGCAGAATAGTGAATGCAGCTCTGGAGTATAATAGAGGATGTAACTCAGGATCAGTACAGGATAAGTAATGTCATGTATGTACAGTGACTGCACCAGCAGCAGAATAGTGAGTGCAGCTCTGGGGTATAATACAGGATGTAACTCAGGATCAGTACAGGATAAGTAATGTCATGTATGTACACAGTGACTGCACCAGCAGCAGAATAGTGAGTGCAGCTCTGGAGTATAATAGAGGATGTAACTCAGGATCAGTACAGGATAAGTAATGTCATGTATGTACAGTGACTGCAGCAGCAGAATAGTGAGTGCAGCTCTGGGGTATAATACAGGATGTAACTCAGGATCAGTACAGGATAAGTAATGTCATGTATGTACACAGTGACTGCACCAGCAGCAGAATAGTGAGTGCAGCTCTGGAGTATAATACAGGATGTAACTCAGGATCAGTACAGGATAAGTAATGTCATGTATGTACACAGTGACTGCACCAGCAGCAGAATAGTGAGTGCAGCTCTGGGGTATAATACAGGATGTAACTCAGGATCAGTACAGGATAAGTAATGTCATGTATGTACACAGTGACTGCACCAGCAGCAGAATAGTGAGTGCAGCTCTGGGGTATAATACAGGATGTAACTCAGGATCAGTACAGGATAAGTAATGTCATGTATGTACAGTGACTGCACCAGCAGCAGAATAGTGAGTGCAGCTCTGGAGTATAACACAGGATGTAACTCAGGATCAGTACAGGATAAGTAATGTCATGTATGTACACAGTGACTGCACCAGCAGCAGCAGAATAGTGAGTGCAGCTCTGGGGTATAATACAGGATGTAACTCAGGATCAGTACAGGATAAGTAATGTCATGTATGTACACAGTGACTGCACCAGCAGCAGCAGAATAGTGAGTGCAGCTCTGGGGTATAATACAGGATGTAACTCAGGATCAGTACAGGATAAGTAATGTCATGTATGTACACAGTGACTGCACAAGCAGCAGAATAGTGAGTGCAGCTCTGGGGTATAATACAGGATGTAACTCAGGATCAGTACAGGATAAGTAATGTCATGTATGTACACAGAGACTGCACCAGCAGCAGAATAGTGAGTGCAGCTCTGGAGTATAATACAGGATGTAACTCAGGATCAGTACAGGATAAGTAATGTCATGTATGTGCACAGTGACTGCACCAGCAGCAGAATAGTGAGTGCAGCTCTGGTGTATAATACAGGATGTAACTCATTACAGGATAAGTAATGTCATGTATGTACAAAGTGACTGCACCAGCAGCAGAATAGTGAGTGCAGCTCTGGAGTATAATACAGGATGTAACTCAGGATCAGTACAGGATAAGTAATGTCATGTATGTACACAGTGACTGCACCAGCAGCAGAATAGTGAGTGCAGCTCTGGAGTATAATAGAGGATGTAACTCAGGATCAGTACAGGATAAGTAATGTCATGTATGTACAGTGACTGCACCAGCAGCAGAATAGTGAGTGCAGCTCTGGGGTATAATACAGGATGTAACTCAGGATCAGTACAGGATAAGTAATGTCATGTATGTACACAGTGACTGCACCAGCAGCAGAATAGTGAGTGCAGCTCTGGAGTATAATACAGGATGTAACTCAGGATCAGTACAGGATAAGTAATGTCATGTATGTACACAGTGACTGCACCAGCAGCAGAATAGTGAGTGCAGCTCTGGGGTATAATACAGGATGTAACTCAGGATCAGTACAGGATAAGTAATGTCATGTATGTACACAGTGACTGCACCAGCAGCAGCAGAATAGTGAGTGCAGCTCTGGGGTATAATACAGGATGTAACTCAGGATCAGTACAGGATAAGTAATGTCATGTATGTACACAGTGACTGCACCAGCAGCAGAATAGTGAGTGCAGCTCTGGGGTATAATACAGGATGTAACTCAGGATCAGTACAGGATAAGTAATGTCATGTATGTACACAGTGACTCCTCCAGCAGCAGAATAGTGAGTGCAGCTCTGGGGTATAATACAGGATGTAACTCAGGATCAGTACAGGATAAGTAATGTCATGTATGTACACAGTGACTGCACCAGCAGCAGAATAGTGAGTGCAGCTCTGGAGTATAATACAGGATGTAACTCAGGATCAGTACAGGATAAGTAATGTCATGTATGTACACAGTGACTGCACCAGCAGCAGAATAGTGAATGCAGCTCTGGAGTATAATAGAGGATGTAACTCAGGATCAGTACAGGATAAGTAATGTCATGTATGTACAGTGACTGCACCAGCAGCAGAATAGTGAGTGCAGCTCTGGGGTATAATACAGGATGTAACTCAGGATCAGTACAGGATAAGTAATGTCATGTATGTACACAGTGACTGCACCAGCAGCAGAATAGTGAGTGCAGCTCTGGAGTATAATAGAGGATGTAACTCAGGATCAGTACAGGATAAGTAATGTCATGTATGTACAGTGACTGCAGCAGCAGAATAGTGAGTGCAGCTCTGGGGTATAATACAGGATGTAACTCAGGATCAGTACAGGATAAGTAATGTCATGTATGTACACAGTGACTGCACCAGCAGCAGAATAGTGAGTGCAGCTCTGGAGTATAATACAGGATGTAACTCAGGATCAGTACAGGATAAGTAATGTCATGTATGTACACAGTGACTGCACCAGCAGCAGAATAGTGAGTGCAGCTCTGGGGTATAATACAGGATGTAACTCAGGATCAGTACAGGATAAGTAATGTCATGTATGTACACAGTGACTGCACCAGCAGCAGAATAGTGAGTGCAGCTCTGGGGTATAATACAGGATGTAACTCAGGATCAGTACAGGATAAGTAATGTCATGTATGTACACAGTGACTGCACCAGCAGCAGAATAGTGAGTGCAGCTCTGGGGTATAATACAGGATGTAACTCAGGATCAGTACAGGATAAGTAATGTCATGTATGTACACAGTGACTCCTCCAGCAGCAGAATAGTGAGTGCAGCTCTGGAGTTTAATACAGGATGTAACTCAGGATCAGTACAGGATAAGTAATGTCATGTATGTACACAGTGACTGCACCAGCAGCAGAATAGTGAGTGCAGCTCTGGAGTATAATACAGGATGTAACTCAGGATCAGTACAGGATAAGTAATGTCATGTATGTACACAGTGACTGCACCAGCAGCAGAATAGTGAGTGCAGCTCTGGAGTATAATAGAGGATGTAACTCAGGATCAGTACAGGATAAGTAATGTCATGTATGTACAGTGACTGCACCAGCAGCAGAATAGTGAGTGCAGCTCTGGAGTATAACACAGGATGTAACTCAGGATCAGTACAGGATAAGTAATGTCATGTATGTACACAGTGACTGCACCAGCAGCAGCAGAATAGTGAGTGCAGCTCTGGGGTATAATACAGGATGTAACTCAGGATCAGTACAGGATAAGTAATGTCATGTATGTACACAGTGACTGCACCAGCAGCAGCAGAATAGTGAGTGCAGCTCTGGGGTATAATACAGGATGTAACTCAGGATCAGTACAGGATAAGTAATGTCATGTATGTACACAGTGACTGCACAAGCAGCAGAATAGTGAGTGCAGCTCTGGGGTATAATACAGGATGTAACTCAGGATCAGTACAGGATAAGTAATGTCATGTATGTACACAGAGACTGCACCAGCAGCAGAATAGTGAGTGCAGCTCTGGAGTATAATACAGGATGTAACTCAGGATCAGTACAGGATAAGTAATGTCATGTATGTGCACAGTGACTGCACCAGCAGCAGAATAGTGAGTGCAGCTCTGGTGTATAATACAGGATGTAACTCATTACAGGATAAGTAATGTCATGTATGTACAAAGTGACTGCACCAGCAGCAGAATAGTGAGTGCAGCTCTGGAGTATAATACAGGATGTAACTCAGGATCAGTACAGGATAAGTAATGTCATGTATGTACACAGTGACTGCACCAGCAGCAGAATAGTGAGTGCAGCTCTGGAGTATAATAGAGGATGTAACTCAGGATCAGTACAGGATAAGTAATGTCATGTATGTACAGTGACTGCACCAGCAGCAGAATAGTGAGTGCAGCTCTGGAGTATAATACAGGATGTAACTCAGGATCAGTACAGGATAAGTAATGTCATGTATGTACACAGTGACTGCACCAGCAGCAGCAGAATAGTGAGTGCAGCTCTGGGGTATAATACAGGATGTAACTCAGGATCAGTACAGGATAAGTAATGTCATGTATGTACACAGTGACTGCACAAGCAGCAGAATAGTGAGTGCAGCTCTGGGGTATAATACAGGATGTAACTCAGGATCAGTACAGGATAAGTAATGTCATGTATGTACAGTGACTGCACCAGCAGCAGAATAGTGAGTGCAGCTCTGGAGTATAATACAGGATGTAACTCAGGATCAGTACAGGATAAGTAATGTCATGTATGTACACAGAGACTGCACCAGCAGCAGAATAGTGAGTGCAGCTCTGGGGTATAATACAGGATGTAACTCAGGATCAGTACAGGATAAGTAATGTCATGTATGTGCACAGTGACTGCACCAGCAGCAGAATAGTGAGTGCAGCTCTGGTGTATAATACAGGATGTAACTCATTACAGGATAAGTAATGTCATGTATGTACAAAGTGACTGCACCAGCAGCAGAATAGTGAGTGCAGCTCTGGAGTATAATACAGGATGTAACTCAGGATCAGTACAGGATAAGTAATGTCATGTATGTACACAGTGACTGCACCAGCAGCAGAATAGTGAGTGCAGCTCTGGGGTATAATACAGGATGTAACTCAGGATCAGTACAGGATAAGTAATGTCATGTATGTACACAGTGACTGCACCAGCAGCAGAATAGTGAGTGCAGCTCTGTGGTATAATACAGGATGTAACTCAGGATCAGTACAGGATAAGTAATGTCATGTATGTACACAGAGACTGCACCAGCAGCAGAATAGTGAGTGCAGCTCTGGAGTATAATACAGGATGTAACTCAGGATCAGTACAGGATAAGTAATGTCATGTATGTGCACAGTGACTGCACCAGCAGCAGAATAGTGAGTGCAGCTCTGGTGTATAATACAGGATGTAACTCATTACAGGATAAGTAATGTCATGTATGTACAAAGTGACTGCACCAGCAGCAGAATAGTGAGTGCAGCTCTGGAGTATAATACAGGATGTAACTCAGGATCAGTACAGGATAAGTAATGTCATGTATGTACACAGTGACTGCACCAGCAGCAGAATAGTGAGTGCAGCTCTGGAGTATAATAGAGGATGTAACTCAGGATCAGTACAGGATAAGTAATGTCATGTATGTACAGTGACTGCACCAGCAGCAGAATAGTGAGTGCAGCTCTGGAGTATAATACAGGATGTAACTCAGGATCAGTACAGGATAAGTAATGTCATGTATGTACACAGTGACTGCACCAGCAGCAGCAGAATAGTGAGTGCAGCTCTGGGGTATAATACAGGATGTAACTCAGGATCAGTACAGGATAAGTAATGTCATGTATGTACACAGTGACTGCACAAGCAGCAGAATAGTGAGTGCAGCTCTGGGGTATAATACAGGATGTAACTCAGGATCAGTACAGGATAAGTAATGTCATGTATGTACACAGAGACTGCACCAGCAGCAGAATAGTGAGTGCAGCTCTGGAGTATAATACAGGATGTAACTCAGGATCAGTACAGGATAAGTAATGTCATGTATGTACACAGTGACTGCACCAGCAGCAGCAGAATAGTGAGTGCAGCTCTGGGGTATAATACAGGATGTAACTCAGGATCAGTACAGGATAAGTAATGTCATGTATGTACACAGAGACTGCACCAGCAGCAGAATAGTGAGTGCAGCTCTGGAGTATAATACAGGATGTAACTCAGGATCAGTACAGGATAAGTAATGTCATGTATGTACACAGTGACTGCACCAGCAGCAGAATAGTGAGTGCAGCTCTGGAGTATAATAGAGGATGTAACTCAGGATCAGTACAGGATAAGTAATGTCATGTATGTACAGTGACTGCACCAGCAGCAGAATAGTGAGTGCAGCTCTGGAGTATAATACAGGATGTAACTCAGGATCAGTACAGGATAAGTAATGTCATGTATGTACACAGTGACTGCACCAGCAGCAGAATAGTGAGTGCAGCTCTGGAGTATAATACAGGATGTAACTCAGGATCAGTACAGGATAAGTAATGTCATGTATGTACACAGAGACTGCACCAGCAGCAGAATAGTGAGTGCAGCTCTGGAGTATAATACAGGATGTAACTCAGGATCAGTACAGGATAAGTAATGTCATGTATGTGCACAGTGACTGCACCAGCAGCAGAATAGTGAGTGCAGCTCTGGTGTATAATACAGGATGTAACTCAGGATCAGTACAGGATAAATAATGTCATGTATGTACACAGTGACTGCACCAGCAGCAGAATAGTGAGTGCAGCTCTGGGGTATAATACAAGATGTAACTCAGGATCAGTACAGGATAAGTAATGTCATGTATGTACACAGTGACTCCTCCAGCAGCAGAATAGTGAGTGCAGCTCTGGGGTATAA
Organism: Engystomops pustulosus; assembly: GCF_040894005.1. NCBI lineage: Eukaryota > Metazoa > Chordata > Amphibia > Anura > Leptodactylidae > Engystomops > Engystomops pustulosus. The sequence goes on along the minus strand of NC_092415.1, from coordinate 8,578,724 downwards.
TACAGGATGTAACTCAGGATCAGTACAGGATAAGTAATGTCATGTATGTACACAGTGACTGCACCAGCAGCAGAATAGTGAGTGCAGCTCTGGAGTATAATACAGGATGTAACTCAGGATCAGTACAGGATAAGTAATGTCATGTATGTACACAGTGACTGCACCAGCAGCAGAATAGTGAATGCAGCTCTGGAGTATAATAGAGGATGTAACTCAGGATCAGTACAGGATAAGTAATGTCATGTATGTACAGTGACTGCACCAGCAGCAGAATAGTGAGTGCAGCTCTGGGGTATAATACAGGATGTAACTCAGGATCAGTACAGGATAAGTAATGTCATGTATGTACACAGTGACTGCACCAGCAGCAGAATAGTGAGTGCAGCTCTGGAGTATAATAGAGGATGTAACTCAGGATCAGTACAGGATAAGTAATGTCATGTATGTACAGTGACTGCAGCAGCAGAATAGTGAGTGCAGCTCTGGGGTATAATACAGGATGTAACTCAGGATCAGTACAGGATAAGTAATGTCATGTATGTACACAGTGACTGCACCAGCAGCAGAATAGTGAGTGCAGCTCTGGGGTATAACACTAGATGTAACTCAGGATCAGTACAGGATAAGTAATGTCATGTATGTACACAGTGACTGCACCAGCAGAATAGTGAGTGCAGCTCTGGAGTATAATACAGGATGTAACTCAGGATCAGTACAGGATAAGTAATGTCATGTATGTACACAGTGATTGCACCAGCAGCAGAATAGTGAGTGCAGCTCTGGAGTATAATACAGGATGTAACTCAGGATCAGTACAGGATAAGTAATGTCATGTATGTACACAGTGACTGCACCACCAGCAGATAGTGAGAGCAGCTCTGGAGGCGGTTACCTCGTTAGAGGAGGGTGTGTCTGTGTGTGAAGCTGCTCTGTGCTTGTGCTCCTGAGCTCCTGGAGGATCCATCTACCTACCCAGGGCCTGCTCTCTCCTCTCCCAGGGAGGGAGTTGGGTTCCTGGGGATGAGCGAGGGAGCCGACTCCCAGGCTCCTGCTTCCCGGTCTAGGCCGGCGGGAGGCAGGAGAGGACAGCAACCGGCCAGCGCGATGGAGGACTCAGGGGTGAGACGGTCCACCAGGAGTCGCAGCAGTGTGACTCCCACCCCCCCTGAGTCTAATGTGAAGCAACACCCTAAGAACCTGGATGTGGGTGCGGGTGAGAGCGGTCCTTCCGGGGCTGGAGCCATGAAGCGGAGTGCTCACAGAGGTAAGGCTGACCATGCGGGGGGAGGCTGGGCGGTGCAGGGGCCCCGGGAGTCTTTGTCCACCTATGCCTCCCGGGTCCAGAGCCACCTCTGTGAGTACGAAGAGGCGACAAAGACCATCAGGAGGCTCCGGGAGGAGCTGCGATGTGCCCGCGCCAGGGCGAACACAGCGCAAAAAAAACGGAAAACAGAAATTTATTGTGAAATTAACAAACTTAAAGCTGACATTGATAAGCTGATGAAGAGAAAGAACTTTATTTGTAATAACAGCGGTCCATTTAAAGAAAAACTTTTAAATGATGAGAGATTTTCAGAAATGGCTGATACCAGAGAGCAAAGGCTGAAGGGGTTGCAGCCTGCAAGCCAGGTGGAGGAGGAGGATGATGATGATGATAACGAGCAGCAGTTCCCACCTGGCGGCCTGCAGGAAGATCAGCAGGCCTCGTGCAGTGCGCCCCCTGCAGGACAGCCAGCAGTAACACCTCGCTCGGGGGAGGACAGTGACACCGGCAGCCAGGGAGGGGCGCTCATGGCGGAGATCCGGCTGCTTGAGTCCCCAGTGCGCATGGAGAACTTTTCTTTTGGTGACGAACTCCCAGAGGAAGCCACTGGGGGGAGCAGCCGGAGGAAGAGTAAGAAGACCAGGCCAAAGCAGCAAGAAGAGGTACGTTTCATCTTTACCCCCCTCCCTGTACACCCCCCCGGGCAAAGCGCAGGGTCAGCTCACTGTGCAAGCCCTGCTACCCAAACCCCCCCGAGTTCTGCAGTGGACCCGGTGCAAAGGTGCAGGGAGATTACAGGTGTGACATCTGATGTGGCGATGGGCTCCGTCTCTGTTTGTGGTAACAGTGGGGGAGCAGGGGAGGCATCGGCTGCAAGGCCGGACAGTCAGGGCGGCTCGGCAGTGGCGATAACATCAAAATCCAGTGCTGTGGTGCGTCCCCCGCTGGGAGGGGGGGATAGCCCGGCACTGGTGGCAGCTTCCGGTGCCTCGGCGCCTCTTCATGCTGTTGCCGCTGATCACTTGGTTATGGGGCGGCGGCAGTGTGGAGGGGTCGCTGAGGCTGAGGGCTCCGGACCTCCCAGACAAAAAGTGTTATTCTGTGTTGGTGTTGGGGATAATGTGAATTCTACGGAAATTGGAGATCAGCGGCGCCTCACACCGGCTAAAGAACAGCGGCGAATGTTACCAAGCCCTAGGAGAAGTAAAATAACATCTGCTACCGATGATGCGGAGGGCACAGGTGTGACAAGAGTTGTGGTCCCCTCTGGGCGATGCTCTGCGGGGGGATCCCCGTCCCTTGTGCCTGAAGATGCGGAGGTGGTCATGTCCCCTGATGTTGTTGCTGGTCCAGCCAGTGTGAGTGGAGTCAGTAATGTTGTGGTGGATAATGTGAATGGTGTGAGTGGTGGAGAACCGTTACCAGTTATGGGGGTGAGTGATGGAGTGACTGGGGGTGTGAGTGGTGGAGAATCTTTTCCAGCTTTGGGGGTGGGTGATGGAGTGACTGGGGGTGTGAGTGGCGCGGCTGAGTGTAACATGCAGGTGGGTAGTGTTAATGTGGTGGGTGCAGGGGTTGGTCCGGTTGCTCCCCCAGTGGCGGCCCCCGTTAAGAGCTATGCCAGTGTCGCTGCTGGGGGAAGTAGGGGTCCATCATCCTCGTCTCTGGGCTCTGGGGACGGCTTTTTGCAACGGCGCCTCCTGCAGGCCTTACAGAAGGGAGAAAGGACGATCAATGTAGCGGGGCAGGAGGTTGATTTGTCGTTTTGGATAGAGAGGCACGGCCTGTCTGCCTTCCGAGAGCAAAGAGGCAGGGAGACACCATGGTCGCTCCCGACAACCGGGCCGGGTGCTAACCGTAGGAATGTGGTCCGTCTTCGGTGGCGTGGCAGTGATGTGTGTCCCCCTCGGGCACGGGTAGTTGAGCTGCTGCTGAAGATGGACTTCAAGGCGGCTGACATCTTTGCCTTGATCCATCCCTATGGTACATCTGAGTTTGATGTCAGCTTTGTTCGGCCGGAGGGGCTTGAGCTCTTCTGGTCCAACTATGAGCTGAGATACAACGAGCCCGAGTGGCGGGACTTTGCTGTGCAAGCAGTGTCCCGCCAGAGCGAACTCAAGAAAGTGACTGTTCTTACCTGTAACGAATCACTATCTTGCTTTGACATCATGACCTGGATGAATCGTTATGGAGAGGTACTGGGAGTACCCGAGAAAAATCGAGACGAGTTTGGTATCTGGTCAGGGGCCTGGACCTTCATGGTAAAGTTGAGGCGTTCAGGTAACTCAGTCGCCCACATCCCTTCATCAGCCTTCCTGGGGAGGGATCGGATCCTGATCTTCTACCGGGGGCAGCCTAAGCTGTGTCACAGGTGCGGTGACCCCACACATTTCAGCGCAAACTGCACCGTGCAGAAGTGTGCGTTGTGTGGGGGTGTCGGCCATCTCGCTGCATCCTGTACAGGGCAGATTAGGTGTAACCTGTGTGGTGATCTCGGTCACCCGTACAGTCGTTGTCCTCTTTCCTTCGCTAATGCGGGCTCAGCCTCAGCGGATGAAAGCCATGAGGCTGAATCTGCTGGGGAGGGGACTAGCAGAGGCGGAGGAGTGGAGGGGCCAGGGAAGAAAGACAGGAAAAAGACGCCTGCCCAGCTAAGGCGTCTAGAGAAGCGTCAACAGGAGAGAGAGCGGGGGGAGTCTCGGGCTGCTGGGACAACCTCTGGCGCTGTCCTGGAGACCACACCTGTCGCTGAGGCCCCAGGGGATGATGTACTGGATGAGGAGGTCAGGAGGATCGAGAGAGAGGAAGGTGCCACGTCCTCAGACTCCTCCCATTATGAGAGTATGGACGAGGATAATAGGGCGTGGCTAGAGGAAAAGCGTAAGCGTGGCGCCAAAAAGAAGAAAAAGGGTAAAAAGAAGGGAGGTGTAAGATCTTCTCCCTCCCTGACTAAGGTACCCAAGGAAGGTGCAACCGACCCCCCGCTGGTCGAACTTTCAAATCGATTCCTGGCCCTGGATGGAGCCTCTCCTGCCGATGGAGGGGCTGAGGGTGAAGGGCCAGAGGTGGCGGAGCCTGCAGGGGGTGCCGAGTCTCTCCCTGGGGAGTCAGGGTCCTCAGGAGGGGAGACTGGCCCAGAGTCTGGAGACGAGGATGAGGGGGCAGGTCCTGGATCTGCCCCTGAAGCATCAGAGGTGCGGGAGATGGACACCACAATATGTCTAAAAAGGGGGTGTTCATTTCCCGAGGGTGGTGGTAAGATGGGTAAAAAGAAAGCCGTCTAACTCAATCACTCATGATGGCGGCACCCACTCCGTTGACGCTGGCGTCCATTAATGTCGCCAGCATTAAGTCTGATGCGGCTAGATTTGCGGCCTTTGATTTTCTTGGCCGTGTTGAAGCCGACATTTTATTTTTGCAGGAGACCAGGCTGCCAGATTTGGCGGCCGTGTTTAAAGCTAAGAGGGAATGGAGACACGGGCCTTCCTATTGGTCTCTTGCGGCCGAGCCGTATAGCGGAGTGGCGGTCCTTTTTACCGCACCGGTAGAATGCAGACGAGTTATTGAGTTAGAAATGGGGAGGTGCCTGATCCTGGATGTCCTCATGAAGGGACAAGAACTTCGCCTAATTAATATCTATGGTCCCCAGTCCAAGTGGGACAGGAAGTGTCTCTTTATGAGGATCAAGCCCTACCTTTTTACAAGTCGGCAGGTGGTCTTTGGAGGGGACTTCAATGCTGTCACGAGGTCCCAGGATAGGGGAGGTTCCAGAGACAAGCTGACTTATGATAGCGTCGCTCTTAATAGCATAGCTAGTGAGGCTCGCCTGGTGGATGTCCACATCCGGCACACCCCAGGCCACGCAGGGTTCACCTATTATAGGGGTAGCTGCAGGTCTAGAATAGACAGGTTTTATTTAAAGGAGGAAGCCATTTCTTCAGCAGTGTCCGTTGTTGAGGTGGAGTTCTCCGACCACTGTTTAATTTTGTTTTCTCTGAATGTTACAGAGACCCCCCGGATGGGAAGAGGCTACTGGAAGCTCAATTCGTCTCTCCTGGAGGAAGCGGAGATCAGACAATCCTTTGAGGACTTTCTTCAGAGCCAGGTACCATTGCTGGGCCTTTGTAGCAGTAAGTCAGAGTGGTGGGAGATGCTCAAGAAAAGGGTGGCGAGATTCTTCCGCCAGCTCTCGAGCCTCAGGAGCCTGGACAGGTACCGCCTGTATCAGGGCCTGAGGAGGAAACTCGAGCATCTCGTCTCGACTGGGGGTAGTCGTGAGGACATCTCCAGAGTGAAATCCTTGCTGAAGAGGTGTCAGTACGATAGACACGCATCTTTGGTTTTTGAGAGGGATTACGGGAAATACCGCTCGCCCGACCCTTACAGAAACTGCAAGATGTCAGTGAATGGTAAAGTTGTCACGGGACTGGTTGACAGTACGGGATCCCTGAAAAGGTCCAGATCAGGGATTCTGGAGATCGTCAGATCCTTCTACTTGCACCTCTTGGGCAGGAAGGATCTAGATCGGGATGTGATGTCGGATTTCCTGGCTGAAACTGTCCCTGAGCCAGGAGTAGAACCCTCTCTTGATGTTTTGACAGAGATGATCAGTGAAGAGGAAGTCAGCCGGGCGATTGAAGGGCTCGCCCTCAAGAAATCGCCAGGTCCGGATGGCTTAACATCTGAGTTTTATAAGACCTTTAAGGACGCCTTGGTTCCCCTCTTGACTGAGGTATTCAATGAGTGTCTTTCCTCGGGCGCTCTGCCGAAGTCAATGAGGAGGTCTGCCCTGATCATCCTGTCAAAAGGTAAGGACCGATCTCGTATTGAGAACTGGCGTCCCATAGCGCTTCTCAATACGGACAGAAAGGTTTTGGCAAAGGTGCTGTTTAATCGGCTGGTGCAGTTTGCGCCCCGGCTCCTTTCGGGGACCCAGCACTGCTCTGTTCCAGGCCGCAGTACATTTAGTGCTGTGCTTTGTGTCCGGGAGGCAGTGGAGCAGGGCCGGGCTGGTAACTGGAAGGGGTACTTGCTGTCCTTGGATCAGGCAAAAGCGTTTGATCGGGTTAACCACGAGTACCTCTGGTCTGTCCTTCTGAGGTATGGCCTGCCTGGGGAGTTTGTCAATTGGCTGAAAGTTTTGTACGCAGGGGCAGAGAGTTTCCCGCTTGTGAACGGTTGGATTGGCCGCTCTTTTGAGGTCGGGTCTGGTGTTCGCCAGGGTTGTCCTCTGAGCCCACTTTTATACGTGTTCGCGATTGACCCATTCCTTAGGAGGGTTGATCGTGGGCCGTTGGTGGGAGTCGGGATGGATCGGGCAGCACCGGAAGCCACTCTAAGGGTGGTAGCGTATGCCGATGATGTCACCGTTTTCGTGTCCTCGGGAGGGGAGGCGCAATGGGTGATGTCAGAGGTTGACCGCTACTCAGAGGTTTCTGGGTCCAAGATCAACCGGGATAAGTGTGAGAGTCTCTGGCTGGGAGAGGGGGATCCAGGCTTTGATCTCCCGGACACTCTTCCAGGGCCCCAGGACTCTGCCAAAGTTCTCGGCATCGAATTCGGCCAGGGGGATTACCCCATGCAAAACTGGGACGGCAGGCTTAAGATCGCCGCTCAGAAGGTGGACCAGTGGAAGGGTTGGTCTTTGACCCTCAGAGAAAGGGTTAATCTGATCAAAACTTACCTGCTCCCGTTACTGATTTATCTGGGCAGTGTGTGCATGTTGCCAGAACCCCTCTGGACTCGGGTGTACAGTCTGTTCTTCCAGCTGTTATGGGGGAATAGGCTGAACCTTATCAAGAGGGAGGTTACTTACCGCACGAGGAGACAAGGAGGGTTGTGTATGGTCAACCCTGTGGTGTTCCTAGTGAATACCTTTCTTAAGATCAATGTAGCAAACCTCTGGAAAGAGAGGGCTCCTCCGTGGGTATACTCCTGCAGGGGATGGTTTCGGCCTTTCTTCCAGGAATGGGAGACAGGAGGGCAAGTGAAGGATCTTCGCACACCGCATGGGCATCTTCCGGCTTACGCTACCCCGGTTCTGAAGGTGATTCGCCGGTGGGGTCTGGGAATGTGGGAGATCAGGACCATGTCGAGGAAAATCCTTGACAAAAGGGTTCTGTTGACCCATTTCCAGAAGCCCCTGGCCCTCAGGGATTGCCCAAGTCGGGATCTGGGGGTGGGTTTGAGTTTATTGAATTCCATCAGGATCCCCTTGAAGTTTTGGGACTTGACTTGGCGCTGCTTCCATGGAAAGCTGTGTGTGAGGGACAATCTGAAGTGTAGGAGCTCTGAGGAAAGGGGTTGTCCCCGGGAGGAGTGCGGTGGCCTGCTGGAGAGCATGGACCACTTCCTGCTTCAGTGCCCCTTTAACACAGAGGTGTACAACCGGGTGGGCGCTTCCATCCATTGGCCCGGGTTGGCCGGTCTCTCCTATGCGGAGTGGGCCTATGGAGCATTCAGAGGCCTGGGTGGCCGGGACCGATGCACGTTATTCCTAGTCAGTCTAGTGGTCAGGTACCACACGTGGAACGCACGGTGCTTAGTTTCGACGCAGCGTAAAATCCTCCCGGTGGATGAGGTGGTTAGGAACATTCTGGGTGACCTGGTGAAGGTGCGCTCTCTGGAGTATGAGGGGCTGGGCACGGGGAGGGCCTCTCTCCTTTGGAGGGGGTTCTCCTTTAGTGTCCCTTAGTCTGTCATCTCCGCTCCTGGTGTTGGGCTGAAGCTGACACTGTAGATTTTTGTTTTGTATCTGGGCATGTAGTGATGTTGGGCTTGCAGGGGCCGAACCTGGGCTTTATGTGGTTTGGATTGATGTTGTTTAGACTTTATTTGTATTCTGTTTTCTTTATGTTATGTTGTAATTACTGTATATATATTGTATATATTGTATATAGTGGGGTTTGGGGCATAGCGTTAGGTTGGGAGGGGGGTGATGGTGGTGGGACTTATGAACTGACCTGGGCACTGGTCTGGACTACTTAACGCAAACTTTGGACGTTAGACCAGTGTCTGGGGGGAAGGGGAGGGTGCGGGTGAGGGATTTAGTTTAGTGTAGTGTTATGTGTATTCTGTGTTTGTTATTATATATATTAAAAAAAAAAAAAAAAAAAAAAAAAAAATAATAATAAATGGGTGTGGGGTGGTTTGTTATTAGAGGGTGCGGGTGGGTTTATGTATATTTATGGTCATTTATGTTTATTTGTGGGTGTGGCTTGTGTTTTGTTATTGGTTTGGTTTAGGATGTAATAATCGGTTGGGTGGGGGTTGTGGTATTTGGTGTTTATTCATTTTGGTGTATTGTAAGTTATTATTTTTGCTAGGTATGAATGGGGCTGGACCAGCAGGTAAGATATTGTATATATTTTGTATATATTGTATATTATGTTTGGTTTGTGTTATGTTTTTTACTTTTATATAAAATAAAAGATTTACAGGATGTAACTCAGGATCAGTACAGGATAAGTAATGTCATGTATGTACACAGTGACTGCACCAGCAGCAGAATAGTGAGTGCAGCTCTGGGGTATAATACAGGATGTAACTCAGGATCAGTACAGGATAAGTAATGTCATGTATGTACACAGTGACTGCACCAGCAGCAGAATAGTGAGAGCAGCTCTGGGGTATAATACAGGATGTAACTCAGGATCAGTACAGGATAAGTAATGTCATGTATGTACACAGTGACTGCACCAGCAGCAGAATAGTGAGTGCAGCTCTGGAGTATAATACAGGATGTAACTCAGGATCAGTACAGGATAAGTAATGTCATGTATGTACACAGTGACTGCACCAGCAGCAGAATAGTGAATGCAGCTCTGGAGTATAATAGAGGATGTAACTCAGGATCAGTACAGGATAAGTAATGTCATGTATGTACAGTGACTGCACCAGCAGCAGAATAGTGAGTGCAGCTCTGGGGTATAATACAGGATGTAACTCAGGATCAGTACAGGATAAGTAATGTCATGTATGTACACAGTGACTGCACCAGCAGCAGAATAGTGAGTGCAGCTCTGGAGTATAATAGAGGATGTAACTCAGGATCAGTACAGGATAAGTAATGTCATGTATGTACACAGTGACTGCACCAGCAGCAGAATAGTGAGTGCAGCTCTGGGGTATAATACAGGATGTAACTCAGGATCAGTACAGGATAAGTAATGTCATGTATGTACACAGTGACTCCTCCAGCAGCAGAATAGTGAGTGCAGCTCTGGAGTTTAATACAGGATGTAACTCAGGATCAGTACAGGATAAGTAATGTCATGTATGTACACAGTGACTGCACCAGCAGCAGAATAGTGAGTGCAGCTCTGGAGTATAATACAGGATGTATCTCAGGATCAGTACAGGATAAGTAATGTCATGTATGTACACAGTGACTGCACCAGCAGCAGAATATTGAGTGCAGCTCTGGAGTATAATAGAGGATGTAACTCAGGATCAGTACAGGATAAGTAATGTCATGTATGTACAGTGACTGCACCAGCAGCAGAATAGTGAGTGCAGCTCTGGAGTATAACACAGGATGTAACTCAGGATCAGTACAGGATAAGTAATGTCATGTATGTACACAGTGACTGCACCAGCAGCAGCAGAATAGTGAGTGCAGCTCTGGGGTATAATACAGGATGTAACTCAGGATCAGTACAGGATAAGTAATGTCATGTATGTACACAGTGACTGCACAAGCAGCAGAATAGTGAGTGCAGCTCTGGGGTATAATACAGGATGTAACTCAGGATCAGTACAGGATAAGTAATGTCATGTATGTACACAGAGACTGCACCAGCAGCAGAATAGTGAGTGCAGCTCTGGAGTATAATACAGGATGTAACTCAGGATCAGTACAGGATAAGTAATGTCATGTATGTGCACAGTGACTGCACCAGCAGCAGAATAGTGAGTGCAGCTCTGGTGTATAATACAGGATGTAACTCATTACAGGATAAGTAATGTCATGTATGTACAAAGTGACTGCACCAGCAGCAGAATAGTGAGTGCAGCTCTGGAGTATAATACAGGATGTAACTCAGGATCAGTACAGGATAAGTAATGTCATGTATGTACACAGTGACTGCACCAGCAGCAGAATAGTGAGTGCAGCTCTGGAGTATAATAGAGGATGTAACTCAGGATCAGTACAGGATAAGTAATGTCATGTATGTACAGTGACTGAAGCAGCAGCAGAATAGTGAGTGCAGCTCTGGAGTATAATACAGGATGTAACTCAGGATCAGTACAGGATAAGTAATGTCATGTATGTACACAGTGACTGCACCAGCAGCAGCAGAATAGTGAGTGCAGCTCTGGGGTATAATACAGGATGTAACTCAGGATCAGTACAGGATAAGTAATGTCATGTATGTACACAGTGACTGCACAAGCAGCAGAATAGTGAGTGCAGCTCTGGGGTATAATACAGGATGTATCTCAGGATCAGTACAGGATAAGTAATGTCATGTATGTACACAGTGACTGCACCAGCAGCAGAATAGTGAGTGCAGCTCTGGGGTATAATACAGGATGTAACTCAGGATCAGTACAGGATAAATAATGTCATGTATGTACACAGTGACTGCACCAGCAGCAGAATAGTGAGTGCAGCTCTGGAGTATAATACAGGATGTAACTCAGGATCAGTACAGGATAAGTAATGTCATGTATGTGCACAGTGACTGCACCAGCAGCAGAATAGTGAGTGCAGCTCTAGTGTATAATACAGGATGTAACTCATTACAGGATAAGTAATGTCATGTATGTACAAAGTGACTGCACCAGCAGCAGAATAGTGAGTGCAGCTCTGGAGTATAATACAGGATGTAACTCAGGATCAGTACAGGATAAGTAATGTCATGTATGTACAGTGACTGCACCAGCAGCAGAATAGTGAGTGCAGCTCTGGGGTATAATACAGGATGTAACTCAGGATCACTACAGGATAAGTAATGTCATGTATGTACACAGTGACTGCACCAGCAGCAGAATAGTGAGTGCAGCTCTGGGGTGTAATACAGGATGTAACTCAGGATCAGTACAGGATAAGTAATGTCATGTATGTACACAGTGACTGCACCAGCAGCAGAATAGTGAGTGCAGCTCTGGGGTGTAATACAGGATGTAACTCAGGATCAGTACAGGATAAGTAATGTCATGTATGTACACAGTGACTGCACCAGCAGCAGAATAGTGAGTGCAGCTCTGGAGTATAATACAGGATGTAACTACAGGAGACGCGTTCTTTGACGCTGATTCGGGTTCTGCCGGGATTCACTAAGGTCGTGCGTCCGATGTCCACTAGGTGTCGCTGCTGCGGTGAAGTCCGCTGGAATTCACCTCCTCCGTCCCGGTGCATGTGAGTGCTATTTTTGTCACCAAAAATGTTTGTTTTAAATCCAGGGTTTTTCCGGACATGTCAGGTTTTGTGACGGCCACGCCCCCCGCGTTCTGTCGCGTTAAAGCCGCAATCTGCTTGCGCTCGCCAGAATCCCGGGGCAATTCGGCGCAAATCAGAATAAATTGGGAAAACCTGTAGGAAAAACGTGATTTGGACCCTTAGTAAATGTGCCCCAGTGACTGCACCAGGAGAACAGTGAGTGCAGCTCTGGAGAAGCAGTAAAACAATAATGAAAACAAGCTATGAATATTTCCGCCCCATTAATAATGACTATTTGGTTCTGTCCTTACGGGTCAGGGGTCAATGAGGTTTAGCTGTGGTTCTTGTGGCGGGGGAACCGTCCTGATCCAGCGCTGATCTCTGCTTCTTCATTGTAGCTGTAATTAATTGCATTAATTAATTGTAGTCCTTAGAGAACCTGCAGATCTGCAGCCGAGAAGAGATGGAGGCAGGACAGTGCTGTGTATACTGGGGGGCAGTGCTGTGTATACTGCTGATATAGGGGCAGTGCTGTGTATACTGGGGGGGCAGTGCTGTGTATACTGGGGGGCAGTGCTGTGTATACTGGGGGGCAGTGCTGTGTATACTGGGGGGCAGTTCTGTGTATACTGGGGGGCAGTGCTGTGTATACTGGGGGGGCAGTGCTGTGTATACTGCTGATATGGGGGGCAGTGCTGTGTATACTGCTGATATAGGGGGCAGTGCTCTGTATTCTGCTGATATGGGGGGCAGTGCTGTGTATACTGCTGATATAGGGGGCAGTGCTGTGTATACTGCTGATATAGGGGCAGTGCTGTGTATACTGCTGATATAGGGACAGTGCTGTGTATACTGGGGGGCAGTGCTGTGTATACTGCTGATATAGGGGGCAGTGCTGTGTATACTGCTGATATAGGGATCAGTGCTGTGTATACTGCTGATATAGGGGGCAGTGCTGTGTATACTGCTGATATGGGGGGCAGTGCTGTGTATACTGCTGATATAGGGGCAGTGCTGTGTATACTGCTGATATAGGGGGCAGTGCTGTGTATACTGCTGATATAGGGATCAGTGCTGTGTATACTGCTGATATAGGGGGCAGTGCTGTGTATACTGCTGATATGGGGGGCAGTGCTGTGTATACTGCTGACATGGGGGGCAGTGCTGTGTATACTGCTGATATAGGGGACAGTGCTGTGTATACTGCTGATATAGGGGTCAGTGCTGTGTATACTGCTGATATAGGGGGCAGTGCTGTGTATACTGCTGATATAGGGGCAGTGCTGTGTATACTGCTGATATAGGGGGCAGTGCTGTGTATACTGCTGATATAGGGGCAGTGCTGTGTATACTGATGATATAGGGGGCAGTGCTGTGTATACTGCTGATATAGGGGGCAGTGCTGTGTATACTGCTAATATAGGGGCAGTGCTGTGTATACTGCTGATATAGGGACAGTGCTGTGTATACTGGGGGGCAGTGCTGTGTATACTGCTGATATAGGGGGCAGTGCTGTGTATACTGCTGATATAGGGATCAGTGCTGTGTATACTGCTGATATAGGGGGCAGTGCTGTGTATACTGCTGATATGGGGGGCAGTGCTGTGTATACTGCTGATATGGGGGGCAGTGCTGTGTATACTGCTGATATAGGGGGCAGTGCTGTGTATACTGCTGATATAGGGGTCAGTGCTGTGTATACTGCTGATATAGGGGGCAGTGCTGTGTATACTGCTGATATAGGGGGCAGTGCTGTGTATACTGCTGATATAGGGGGCAGTGCTGTGTATACTGCTGATATAGGGGGCAGTGCTGTGTATACTGCTGATATGGGGGGCAGTGCTGTGTATACTGCTGATATAGGGGCAGTGCTGTGTATACTGCTGATATAGGGGGCAGTGCTGTGTATACTGCTGATATAGGGGCAGTGCTGTGTATACTGCTGATATAGGGACAGTGCTGTGTATACTGGGGGGCAGTGCTGTGTATACTGCTGATATAGGGGGCAGTGCTGTGTATACTGCTGATATAGGGATCAGTGCTGTGTATACTGCTGATATAGGGGGCAGTGCTGTGTATACTGCTGATATGGGGGGCAGTGCTGTGTATACTGCTGATATAGGGGCAGTGCTGTGTATACTGCTGATATAGGGGGCAGTGCTGTGTATACTGCTGATATAGGGATCAGTGCTGTGTATACTGCTGATATAGGGGGCAGTGCTGTGTATACTGCTGATATGGGGGGCAGTGCTGTGTATACTGCTGATATAGGGGGCAGTGCTGTGTATACTGCTGATATAGGGATCAGTGCTGTGTATACTGCTGATATAGGGGGCAGTGCTGTGTATACTGCTGATATGGGGGGCAGTGCTGTGTATACTGCTGATATAGGGGGCAGTGCTGTGTATACTGCTGATATAGGGATCAGTGCTGTGTATACTGCTGATATAGGGGCAGTGCTGTGTATACTGCTGATATGGGGGGCAGTGCTGTGTATACTGCTGATATAGGGGCAGTGCTGTGTATACTGCTGATATAGGGGACAGTGCTGTGTATACTGCTGATATAGGGGTCAGTGCTGTGTATACTGCTGATTTAGGGGGCAGTGCTGTGTATACTGCTGATATAGGGGGCAGTGCTGTGTATACTGCTGATATAGGGGGCAGTGCTGTGTATACTGGGGGGCAGTGCTGTGTATACTGCTGATATAGGGGGCAGTGCTGTGTATACTGCTGATATAGGGGGCAGTGCTGTGTATACTGCTGATATAGGGGGCAGTGCTGTGTATACTGCTGATATAGGGACAGTGCTGTGTATACTGGGGGGCAGTGCTGTGTATACTGCTGATATAGGGGGCAGTGCTGTGTATACTGGGGGGCAGTGCTGTGTATACTGCTGATATAGGGGGCAGTGCTGTGTATACTGCTGATATAGGGGGCAGTGCTGTGTATACTGCTGATATAGGGATCAGTGCTGTGTATACTGCTGATATAGGGGGCAGTGCTGTGTATACTGCTGATATAGGGGGCAGTGCTGTGTATACTGCTGATATAGGGGTCAGTGCTGTGTATACTGCTGATATAGGGGTCAGTGCTGTGTATACTGCTGATATAGGGGTCAGTGCTGTGTATACTGCTGATATAGGGGTCAGTGCTGTGTATACTGCTGATATAGGGGCAGTGCTGTGTATACTGCTGATATAGGGGGCAGTGCTGTGTATACTGCTGATATAGGGGGCAGTGCTGTGTATACTGCTGGTATAGGGGGCAGTGCTGTGTATACTGCTGATATAGGGGGCAGTGCTGTGTATACTGCTGATATAGGGGGCAGTGCTGTGTATACTGCTGATATAGGGGGCAGTGCTGTGTATACTGCTGATATAGGGGCAGTGCTGTGTATACTGCTGATATAGGGAGCAGTGCTGTGTATACTGCTGATATAGGGGTCAGTGCTGTGTATACTGCTGATATAGGGGGCAGTGCTGTGTATACTGCTGATATAGGGGCAGTGCTGTGTATACTGCTGATATAGGGGGCAGTGCTGTGTATACTGCTGATATAGGGGCAGTGCTGTGTATACTGCTGATATAGGGGGCAGTGCTGTGTATACTGCTGATATAGGGGCAGTGCTGTGTATACTGCTGATATAGGGGGCAGTGCTGTGTATACTGCTGATATAGGGAGCAGTGCTGTGTATAGTGCTGATATAGGGGGCAGTGCTGTGTATACTGCTGATATAGGGGGCAGTGCTGTGTATACTGCTGATATAGGGGCAGTGCTGTGTATACTGCTGATATAGGGGGCAGTGCTGTGTATACTGCTGATATAGGGGTCAGTGCTGTGTATACTGCTGATATAGAGGGCAGTGCTGTGTATACTGCTGATATAGGGGTCAGTGCTCTGTATACTGCTGATATAGGGGCAGTGCTGTGTATACTGCTGATATAGGGGGCAGTGCTGTGTATACTGCTGATATAGGGGGCAGTGCTGTGTATACTGCTGATATAGGGGCAGTGCTGTGTATACTGCTGATATAGGGGGCAGTGCTCTGTATACTGCTGATATAGGGGGCAGTGCTGTGTATACTGCTGATATAGGGGCAGTGCTGTGTATACTGCTGATATAGGGAGCAGTGCTGTGTATACTGCTGATATAGGGGTCAGTGCTGTGTATACTGCTGATATAGAGGGCAGTGCTGTGTATACTGCTGATATAGGGGTCAGTGCTCTGTATACTGCTGATATAGGGGCAGTGCTGTGTATACTGCTGATATAGGGGGCAGTGCTGTGTATACTGCTGATATAGGGGGCAGTGCTGTGTATACTGCTGATATAGGGGCAGTGCTGTGTATACTGCTGATATAGGGGGCAGTGCTGTGTATACTGCTGATATAGGGGGCAGTGCTGTGTATACCGTTGATATAGGGGGCAGTGCTGCGTATACCGCTGATATAGGGGGCAGTGCTATGTATACTGCTGATATAGGTGGCAGTGCTGTGTATACTGCTGATATAGGGGCAGTGCTGTGTATACTGCTGATATAGGGGGCAGTGCTGTGTATACTGCTGATATAGGGGGCAGTGCTGTGTATACTGCTGATATAGGGGTCAGTGCTGTGTATACTGCTGATATAGGGGCAGTGCTATGTATACTGCTGATATAGGGGCAGTGCTGTGTATACTGCTGATATAGGGGGCAGTGCTGTGTATACTGCTGATATAGGGGGCAGTGCTGTGTATACTGCTGATATAGGGGGCAGTGCTGTGTATACTGCTGATATAGGGGCAGTGCTGTGTATACTGCTGATATAGGGACAGTGCTGTGTATACTGCTGATATAGGGAGCAGTGCTGTGTATACTGCTGATATAGGGGGCAGTGCTGTGTATAGTGCTGATATAGGGGGCAGTGCTGTGTATACTGCTGATATAGGGGGCAGTGCTGTGTATACTGCTGATATAGGGGCAGTGCTGTGTATACTGCTGATATAGGGGGCAGTGCTGTGTATACTGCTGATATTGGGTCAGTGCTGTGTATACTGCTGATATAGGGGGCAGTGCTGTGTATACTGCTGATATAGGGAGCAGTGCTGTGTATACTGCTGATATAGGGGGCAGTGCTGTGTATACTGCTGATATAGGGTCAGTGCTGTGTATACTGCTGATATAGGGTCAGTGCTGTGTATACTGCTGATATAGGGAGCAGTGCTGTGTATACTGCTGATATAGGGGGCAGTGCTGTGTATACTGCTGATATAGGGGGCAGTGCTGTGTATACTGCTGATATAGGGATCAGTGCTGTGTATACTGCTGATATAGGGGCAGTGCTGTGTATACTGCTGATATAGGGGCAGTGCTGTGTATACTGCTGATATAGGGGCAGTGCTGTGTATACTGCTGATATGGGGGGCAGTGCTGTGTATACTGCTGATATAGGGGTCAGTGCTGTGTATACTGCTGATATAGGGGGCAGTGCTGTGTATACTGCTGATATAGGGGTCAGTGCTGTGTATACTGCTGATATAGGGGTCAGTGCTGTGTATACTGCTGATACAGGGGGCAGTGCTGTGTATACTGCTGATATAGGGGACAGTGCTGTGTATACTGCTGATATAGGGGGCAGTGCTGTGTATACTGCTGATATGGGGGTCACTGCTCTGTATACTGATGATATAGGGATCAGTGCTGTGTATACTGGGGGGCAGTGCTGTGTATACTGATGATATGGGGGTCACTGCTCTGTATACTGATGATATAGGGATCAGTGCTGTGTATACTGCTGATATAGGGGGCAGTGCTGTGTATACTGATGATATAGGGGTGCAGTGCTGTGTATACTGCTGATATAGGGGCAGTGCTGTGTATACTGCTGATATAGGGAGCAGTGCTTTGTATACTGCTGATCTAGGGGGCAGTGCTGTGTATACTGCTGATCTAGGGGGCAGTGCTGTGTATACTGCTGATCTAGGGGGCAGTGCTGTGTATACTGCTGATATAGGGGGCAGTGCTGTGTATACTGCTGATATAGGGGGCAGTGCTGTGTATAATGGGGGGCAGTGCTGTGTATACTGCTGATATAGGGAGCAGTGCTTTGTATACTGCTGATCTAGGGGGCAGTGCTGTGTATACTGCTGATATAGGGGGCAGTGCTGTGTATACTGCTGATATAGGGGGCAGTGCTGTGTATAATGGGGGGCAGTGCTGTGTATACTGCTGATATAGGGAGCAGTGCTTTGTATACTGCTGATCTAGGGGGCAGTGCTGTGTATACTGCTGATATAGGGGCAGTGCTGTGTATACTGCTGATATAGGGGGCAGTGCTGTGTATACTGCTGATATAGGGGGCAGTGCTGTGTATACTGCTGATATAGGGGGCAGTGCTGTGTATACTGCTGATATAGGGGCAGTGCTGTGTATACTGCTGATATAGGGATCAGTGCTGTTTATACTGCTGATATGGGGGACAGTGCTGTGTATACTGCTGATATAGGGGACAGTGCTGTGTATACTGCTGATATAGGGGGCAGTGCTGTGTATACTGGGGGGCAGTGCTGTGTATACTGCTGATATAGGGGCAGTGCTGTGTATACTGCTGATATAGGGGCAGTGCTGTGTATACTGCTGATATAGGGGGCAGTGCTGTGTATACTGCTGATATAGGGGACAGTGCTGTGTATACTGCTGATATAGGGGGCAGTGCTGTGTATACTGCTGATATAGGGGGCAGTGCTGTGTATACTGCTGATATAGGGCAGGGCTGTGTATACTGCTGATATAGGGATCAGTGCTGTGTATACTGCTGATATAGGGGGCAGTGCTGTGTATACTGCTGATATAGGGGGCAGTGCTGTGTATACTGCTGATATAGGGGGCAGTGCTGTGTATACTGCTGATATAGGGGGCAGTGCTGTGTATACTGCTGATATAGGGGCAGTGCTGTGTATACTGCTGATATAGGGGCAGTGCTGTGTATACTGCTGATATAGGGGTCAGTGCTGTGTATACTGCTGATATAGGGGCAGTGCTGTGTATACTGCTGATATAGGGGTCAGTGCTGTGTATACTGCTGATATAGGGGGCAGTGCTGTGTATACTGCTGATACAGGGGGCAGTGCTGTGTATACTGCTGATATAGGGGCAGTGCTGTGTATACTGCTGATATAGGGGCAGTGCTGTGTATACTGCTGATATAGGGGACAGTGCTGTGTATACTGCTGATATAGGGGGCAGTGCTGTGTATACTGCTGATATAGGGGCAGTGCTGTGTATACTGCTGATATAGGGGACAGTGCTGTGTATACTGCTGATATAGGGGGCAGTGCTGTGTATACTGATGATATAGGGATCCGTGCTGTGTATACTGCTGATATAGGGGACAGTGCTGTGTATACTGCTGATATAGGGGGCAGTGCTGTGTATACTGGGGGGCAGTGCTGTGTATACTGCTGATATAGGGGCAGTGCTGTGTATACTGCTGATATAGGGGACAGTGCTGTGTATACTGCTGATATAGGGGACAGTGCTGTGTATACTGCTGATATAGGGGGCAGTGCTGTGTATACTGCTGATATAGGGCAGGGCTGTGTATACTGCTGATATAGGGATCAGTGCTGTGTATACTGCTGATATAGGGGGCAGTGCTGTGTATACTGCTGATATAGGGGGCAGTGCTGTGTATACTGCTGATATAGGGGGCAGTGCTGTGTATACTGCTGATATAGGGGACAGTGCTGTGTATACTGCTGATATAGGGGCAGTGCTGTGTATACTGCTGATATAGGGGGCAGTGCTGTGTATACTGCTGATATAGGGGCAGTGCTGTGTATACTGCTGATATAGGGGCAGTGCTGTGTATACTGCTGATATAGGGGGCAGTGCTGTGTATACTGCTGATATAGGGGGCAGTGCTGTGTATACTGCTGATATAGGGGGCAGTGCTGTGTATACTGCTGATATAGGGGCAGTGATGTGTATACTGCTGATACAGGGGGCAGTGCTGTGTATACTGCTGATATAGGGGCAGTGCTGTGTATACTGCTGATATAGGGGGCAGTGCTGTGTATACTGCTGATATAGGGGGCAGTGCTGTGTATACTGCTGATATAGGGGGCAGTGCTGTGTATACTGCTGATATAGGGGGCAGTGCTGTGTATACTGCTGATATAGGGAGCAGTGCTGTGTATACTGCTGATATGGGGGGCAGTGCTGTGTATACTGCTGATATAGGGGGCAGTGCTGTGTATACTGCTGATATAGGGGGCAGTGCTGTGTATACTGCTGATATAGGGGGCAGTGCTGTGTATACTGCTGATATAGGGGGCAGTGCTGTGTATACTGCTGATATAGGGGGCAGTGCTGTGTATACTGCTGATATAGGGGGCAGTGCTGTGTATATGCTGATATAGGGGGCAGTGCTGTGTATACTGCTGATATAGGGGGCAGTGCTGTGTATACTGCTGATATAGGGGGCAGTGCTGTGTATACTGCTGATATAGGGGCAGTGCTGTGTATACTGCTGATATGGGGGGCAGTGCTGTGTATACTCCTGATATAGGGGGCAGTGCTGTGTATACTGCTGATATGGGGGACAGTGCTGTGTATACTGCTGATATAGGGGGCAGTGCTGTGTATACTGCTGATATAGGGGGCAGTGCTGTGTATACTGCTGATATAGGGGCAGTGCTGTGTATACTGCTGATATAGGGATCAGTGCTGTGTATACTGCTGATATGGGGGGCAGTGCTGTGTATACTGCTGATATGGGGGGCAGTGCTGTGTATACTGCTGATATAGGGGGCAGTGCTGTGTATACTGCTGATATAGGGGCAGTGCTGTGTATACTGCTGATATAGGGGGCAGTGCTGTGTATACTGCTGATATAGGGGGCAGTGCTGTATATACTGCTGATATAGGGGGCAGTGCTGTGTATACTGCTGATTGGGGGGCAGTGCTGTGTATACTGCTGATATGGGGGACAGTGCTGTGTATACTGCTGATATAGGGGGCAGTGCTGTGTATACTGCTGATATAGGGGGCAGTGCTGTGTATAATGCTGATATAGGGGGCAGTGCTGTGTATACTGCTGATATAGGGGGCAGTGCTGTGTATACTGCTGATATAGGGGCCAGGGGGGGTGTCCTCACACTTCTGTGCTGTCAGTGTTACATATTGTACATGGAGAGATACCCTTGTGTATGTTATTATTAGCAGCAGGACTATGGATTCATATTCCAGGATTGTACTGGAATACGTGTCCTCACACTGCTGTGTTCTGTTCTCTCTGCACATTTTGGCGTCTGACATTCTATCTCAGCTGGGATCAGACATATTGGGGGTCATTTACTAAGGGCCCGATTCGCGTTTTCCCGACGTGCTACCCGAATATTTCCGATTTGCGCTGATTGTACCTGAATTGCTCCGGTATTTTTTAGCGCACGCGATCGGATTGTGGCGCATTGGCGCTGGCATGCACGCGACGGAAATCGGGGGGCGTGGCCGAACGAAAACCCAACATATTCGGAAAAACCGCCGCATTTAATAACCGAAAATGTGTCGCTTGGGAAGTGCTTACCTTCACCTGGTCCGGCTCGGTGTATTCCGGCGCGATCAGATGCATTTCAGCGCAGCAGCGCCACCTGGTGGACAGCGGAGGAACTGCCATCATAAATCCCGTCCGGACCCGAATCCTGTTCAGAGAACGCGCCGCTGGATCGCGAATGGGCCGGGTAAGTAAATCTGCCCATTGGACCTATAAAATCCAGCCCTCCTTAACCTGAGTAATTGGTCTCCTTACTTCTATGTATTGATGAATTGAGTTTGGATGAAGGTTTCGGCGCTGGTTTCTCTCCGTGGTCTGAATTCCGGATTCCTAGATTTCTATTATTGTACCCGTTACACGAGGCGGGTGTGAATTATTCTGCTGCTCTTTTATTAATCTATCGACTTCACTCAATAGCGAGAGACGCTGCGGAACATCCCGAGACTGGGGGAGGGGGTCAATGGATGGCGCGTCTGACAGTCGCTGCAGAACATCCTGAGACTGGGGGAGGGGGTCAATGGATAACGTGACTGACAGCCGCTGCAGCCACCGAACATCCAGGATGTCTTCTCAAAAAGTTCCAATTTCACAAGGAATATTTACAAGGTTTGTATACAGCTATAACCGATGACTCTGGGCTCGCTGCACAATCGTTACACAATTGGAGGCTCCACCATAGGTCCAATGTCTATTGGAGTCTGTGCTGGTCTACAATTGACTTTCTGTCTCTTCGAAGACTTGGACGACTACTTTGTGCCTCACCGGGAGGTGACAGATATAATCAGAGACTCTTCCTTATCCACATTGTCTCCTTGAGTCCACCTCCTTCCTCATCAGTGCCTCCAGCTTAGGCGCATTGCCTATAGGAGTCTATGGTTGTCTGAACTTCACCAGAGCCTCCAGTTTAAGCTTTCTTCATCGTTCATTGAGTCATCACATCTGCTGCCCCATTTATGCTCCATGCTTACCTTTTTATTTGGATCCATTGACCAAGGGTTTCTAAGATTAGACATAGCGCCTCCATACGACCATGGACGTGTCTGGTAGTGCAAGTTGTTTCCTATATTTGCAGCATACATCAGTGACATCAATGGCTACAACTCCCACAATGCAGCATAATAATGATTGACAGGTGAATATTAGATGCCCTCCTCTAAGGACAACCCCCTATCTCCAGTACTGTGAAATGATGTTGCGCCCTACATTAGATTAGTGACATCCGGATCTATAGTAAGTACATCTCCTTCTAGGCTTCTCCAGGATGATCCTTTGTGACCTTCTGAGGGAAAAATCAGCAAATGCTGATGAGAAAGATAATGGGGCGATTTAATTAGATTCCTATTATACAATGTGACCTTTGATCATGAATGGCCTTCCCGAGGTAATAAGATAAACGGGCGAGACGTACAATTATCGACCAGAAGAGGCTCCGATGATTCACCAATCTACACTGATCTCTAGAGAACGTCAAGATCTTCATAATTTTCATCTCCCCCCCCCCCCCCCTGGTGAAAACACATTGAGAAAAAGGTCTCCGAAATGTGATGTAACAGGACCTCCTGGTTGTGATGTAGAGCACCATGAACTCCTGGATGTGATATGCTAAGACCATGTAGATGTGGTACAATGGCGCCTCCTGAATGGGATACACCAGGATCTCCTAGATGATATATACCAGACCTCCTAGATGTGACCCACCAGGACCTCCTAGATGTAATATACCGGACCTCCTAGATGTAATATACCGGACCTCCTAGATGTTATATACCGGACCTCCTAGATGTTATATACCGGACCTCCTAGATGTGACCCACCAGGACCTCCTAGATGTTATATACCGGACCTCCTAGATGTTAAATACCGGACCTCCTAGATGTTATATACCGGACCTCCTAGATGTTATATACCGGACCTCCTAGATGTGACCCAGCAGGACCTTCTAGATGTTATATACCGGACCTCCTAGATGTGACCCACCAGGACCTCCTAGATGTTATATACCGGACCTCCTAGATGTGACCCACCAGGACCTCCTAGATGTTATATACCGGACCTCCTAGATGTGACCCACCAGGATCTCCTAGATGTTATATACCGGACCTCCTAGATGTGACCCACCAGGACCTCCTAGATGTTATATGCCGGACCTCCTAGATGTGACCCACCAGGACCTCCTGGATATGATGTGCCGGAGCATCCTAGATGTGATATACAGTATCGTGAACTCCTGAATGTGGTATGACGGAGCATCCTGGATGTGATAGACCATGAACTCCTATATCACTCCTGAAGGTGATATACCTGGGCCTCTTAGGCCCCTTCCACACTAGCGAGTGTGATGCGATGAACTCGCATCACACTCGCAACGCAAGCTGCCGGGAACGCACGGCCCGAACGCTGCACCGCGGGAGTGAACTCACATGCTGAGTTCACTCCCGCGGTGCAGCGTTCGGGCCGTGCGTTCCCGGCAGCTTGCGTTGCGAGTGTGATGCGAGTTCATCGCATCACACTCGCTAGTGTGGAAGGGGCCTAAGTGTGATAGTAGGCCTCCTTCATGTCAGTTACTAGGACCTCTCCTTGATGTCAGTTATAAGGACTTTCTAGATGTGATATAACGGGGCTGCCTAGAGGTGTAATACAGAACCGTGACTGTGATATAGTGAGATCACCAAGATGTGGTATAATTGATCGTCCTGTGATGTAATGGGTTCTCCTAGTTGTGATATATTCAGGCTTCATCTATGTGATATCCAGTACGGAGCAGAGTATTCCCCTCCATCACCAGGGCCTATATCTATGTTATATACAGGGAGGTTCCTGAACATGATATATAATATAGTAGAAGGACCTTCTTGCTGTAATGGTTCCTCTTATATATTAGAGGCCTCCTGAATGTTGTATTCCAGTTCCTTCTAGAAACAATCCAGAGTTGTAGCTTGAAGGGACCACCGGATCATCAGGCCTGGGCACAGGTTGTCCCATGGGCACCAACAACTTACTTTTATGTAGGCAAAGTAGTGAACATCTGCCCCAGGTGATAGAAAACCAAGATACAGCTGAAGACCTGAGACCTTGTTATTAGACCTTCATTCTTGTTCCAGTTCAGGGATCAGGGGGATTACTAAAAACAATCCGAATGTCTGATACTGAGCTCATCCAGTCCTGACATCATACAAGCTACTACAAGAGGACAAGCTCCGAGATGTATCTCCATCAGAACAAGTCAGGTAATACATTGTGATTGATACGGCTGAGTCATGTGTCCCTCGAGACGGATACTCAGTAACAGTGATGGATAATTGGAGGCCTCCTGCTCCGGATACACCGCTGCCTCCGCGTGTGCCTCTCTATGCCTGGGCTGAAGATGTATACATTCACACTGATTTATACCAATGACCACTGATAGGACAGGGGGACGAGGCAGAGAAGAGTAAAACATCGAAGGAGTTTATTAAATTCATGACTTACTGCAGACGTCTCAATCCTTAGCTTTGTTCTTGGCTCAACGTGTTAAGATGTCCATCGCCAGATCAGGTTCTATCCTGTAGACTCACTAAAATAAGCTCCTTGGATTTCACCCTTTAACCTCCCTACTTGGATTAGGACTTCTCTTTGCCTCCTGAAGTGGTCTTGGTGCTGGTTGAAGCAGGTGAAGAGACATTGGTGCATAGCACTGAAGGGACTAATAGGAGCCAAGACTTGGGGCAGCCCCAGGTCAGGGCATTAATAATATGATTGTACAGGCAAAGGTGCGGATGGTCCAGGATCAAGATCAGGAGATTTGTAACTTCAGTAGACAATGCACTGGAACAACTACTTGCGGTAAGAAAACTCAATTGCTCAGGCACCTTCTTTTGCCTATTAGACAGGGGCAGAAGATGATCGGCCTGGGAAAAGACATAAGAAGGGTCTGATGAGTGGAGACTGTAAGTAACCTGACAGCCATGACCACCAGAGTAAGTAATGGTGAGGAACAGCCATAAGGCACCTGTTGTAGGGTCCAATTATATTGGTGCCACCGCCAGAACACTATAGAAGGCACATACCACCGGCGCTGCTATATGACTCTAAGGGGTTGGTTGGCTTCATGTTGCCCTTCCTTCTGTTATATGGTTCATGGGCTCATATAATAGAGCGTTATGTTATCAATGTGGTGACAGGACCCTAATATTACTATTCAGAATTTTATATAAGTTTATTTCACATTACCTGACTCCCTGTCAGCAGTGAGTGCTGAGTCCCGGGGGGAGGCAGCTGCAGGTTGTGTCTCAGTCTCACCTCCTCCTCCCCACTTCCTGTCCTGTGCAGGGGAGGGAGGGGATGGTGTGAAGTAGAGGAAGAAGACATGAGGAGACGCAGGCTGCAGCTGCTCCTCCCCCAGGACCCCTCAACTGAACTTATATAAACTACTGAAATGATGCATAATGTTCACAAAAGTGTTTGTATAATCAGCTTATTATTGGCGATAGGAGCCTGTCTCCAGCTAAAAATCATATTCCGTGCAACAGATTCACTATAAATTATCAGATTTTGTAAAAATATCTGAGCTTTTTTCCCCTTTGCAGAATGGGGGAGGGTCTCCCGCACATTACATTATGTTTTAGGGATTTCAAGGCTTTAAGAAGCCGGATATAGTGAGAGCAGCTCCGTATGTAAGCGCTCAGACTCATCAATCTCAATATCGCTCACAACACCCGAGATGAAGTGATGTCTGGAGACTTGTCAGGAGCCAAATCCCCAAAGCTGAAATTATGATGATTCGTCAGATTTACTCAATAAAAGTCAATGAAACTTCACAACTCAGAGGAGATGGAATTAAGTAAATGGATTTAGCAGCAAAAAAATCAGCAACTAGAAACTTGAACAAACCAGACAAAGTGCCGCCTCCGTGTATCCCACCACCCACCATCAGGTGAGCCATGGTTATACCACAGGAGACGACATCGCACTCATAAAACAGTGCAACCCTGAGAGATCCAATAACTCGGTGCCCCCTGGGCAGTGCCACCTACAGTGTCAAGATATCAGAACTACCACAGCAGTGCTACCTACCTCTATCCTACCACTGAGTACCCATAACTCACTAGTAACACACTCAGCGCCCTCATAGCAGTAATAGCCCTAGTAGTGGTGCCAGATGCCGTGTTAAAAGCTTCCTAAAATCACAGTTACTCTATAAGCAAAGTGCCCCCATAACTGTACCTGAGTAGTGTTAGTATAACATTACCCCTCAGGCGGCCATTGATGGGATACGGTAGTGTTTCCATCCAACTATAAATGGCCATTGGCTACATGTACCACCCAGCATGGTCCAGCATAGTGAGAGCCACTCTGGATTTGCAATTCTTTGCTCCAGTACAAGATTGTAGCAGCCTGACACCAGGGATCAGACGAGGGAGTGGTTAGAGACAATCCGAGGTCAGGGCAGGCAGCAAAATCTTGAGACGGACAGAGTCAAAGCAGAATGGAACGGAGATCAGAAACAAGTCAGAACTAGACAAAGAGGAAAAGAAATTGTAATCAGATTAAGGGAAAAATGAAGGATCAAACACGAGGAATCAGCAGGAGAAACACCTAACCTCACCTAAGGAAGAGCATTCTGGTATCTATAGCCCCAGGCGGAAACCCTGGGGACTCATAAGGTGGTGCAGAGAGCCGGCACCATCAACCTAAGGGAGCAAGAAGAGGAGGGCACAGAAGGCGGCCAGTTACCTGGTGGGGTATGTTGGCTGAGCGGAACCTGCAGTTACAACACCCCAATGCCCTGACAGGGGCAAGAAGATCATAAAACGATTTGAGCTCGGAATAAATCTACTTCCGTGAACATCAGGATGAACAGCGAGACCCACAATGTGACTGCAGACCCAGGAGGGACGAGAAAGTCTTCAGTGGTAAATATTGATATTTGTAAACTCTCAGCTTGTTGTGTTCCTCTCTGTTCTCGGAGAATTTATGGGCCGTGGTACAAATCTGACAGCGAGTGATGTTTGTTTCATTTGAATAATTATGCCATTAAGAACATGACACAGAACATCCATTACCGCATGGGTGACGCAATATGACCGAGTACAGACCTAGTGGCGACGTGTGGGGGCAACACACTGGGCTGAGCCCGTGGAGCTAATGGGACATATCAGTTTACGACTGGTGGGGGAAGACTATAACCTAAATAACAAAAGAAAAGCCATATTTACCAATGTAACAAAATAGATCTACATTGGGAACAATGACGGGTGTGTCCACCAGTCCAAGACCCCTACCAGTGGAATGGAGTCCAACACCAACAAGTATTACACTGTCCAAAATATATATTGGGCCCAGAAAGTATGTGACCCCATTCTTGATTGGTCCCTTACCATAAGAATGGCAGAACTCCATCTCCAGAGGAACAATGTTGTTGTTTCTCAACTGAGTTGTAATTCATTGAAGGATCCTGAAATTGGTAGAAACTTGAGTTCTAAAAAAAATTCCATCAAAACGACAAAAACAATACAGACAATCCAAACTGGATGAACCTCACCAAACATTTATGAACGGTCACCCAAATGTAAGATACCGTACCTTGGAATAAAAGGGAAAGATTCTGTAGGTTGTTCTAGCCGTGGAGAATCAATATCTCTGCTGCCTTCTAGAAATCTTATAGAAATTAGCCTGGACTCAAAGTCTACGAGTCCATACTTGCCCAACCTCTCCGGCAGTGATAATAACCTTCTTTTAGCAAGTGGAGTCTCATTGAGAAAAAAACATGCATCAAAAACCTTCAGAATGACAAATAGATATTATTTTGGACCAATGTGTTGGTTGATAATGGCCAATGCCGTAGATCGTGGACTAGACTTGAAGATACTGATGTCCTTTGTGGAGATGGGGGTGGACAGTTAAAACAGGATAATACAAACAATCTATGGCAGTGATGGCGAACCTTTCAGTGACCGAGTGCCCAAACTACAACCAAAATCCACTTATTTACCATGAAGTGCCAACATGGCATTTCTAGCAGTATCTTATTGTTACCTGTTCTTCCACATGTTCCAATTGTATTGGCTCTCCTAAGGCCACCAATGCAGTAGAAAGAAGGTGGGCAAATAAGTTCAGACCATCATAGTAGCTTCTCTCCAGGAAGAATGGTGGATCCAGCAGGAGGACCTCCAAGGACAATGCAGTTCTGTCAACACCTTCTCACTTTTCCCGCAGTTTCTAACAGCCAATGAATTGTCGCTTTAAAATAGCGCTGAGAGCAGCATCCCTTAAGTTGCTTGGGACTGCAGGAAGATTCGGTGGATTTTGTCCTGTTTGGTGAAATTGGGGAGATGGCCTGAGTGCCCACAGAAAGGGCTCTGAGTGCCACCTCTGGCACCCGTGCCATAGGTTCGCCATCACTGATCTATGGGATGCGGCTATGCAGAGCAGTGGGGTCTAGGTACAGTAATTTATTGCTCAGGCACCTTCACCATCCAAAAATGTGCCTGAAATAAACCATTGGTTGAGCAGTGATGAGTAGACCGGGCGTGTGCTGGCCTCGAGAAGCTGGCAGAGCATGCATGTGGGCTGTGGGGAGATGTGAGCACTAGCGGGACCGGAAGCCGATGCTCTTTGGTTGATTTCCATTCTACTTTACATATTCTGTCTTCAAAGTAACAACTGTTTGCCGAGATGTTTGATCATGTGACCTTCACTCAACCTTAATATCAATTATAATTTGTTAGTTGTGTTGTTTTGCAGATTCTGGGCTTCGCTAAAACAAATAATGAGCAAGGAATGAACCTAAAGTTCAATACAACGAAGCTTGTATCTTCACAGGACTTCAAAGAGAGATGAAAGAATCTTGACCAAAATTGATGGAAGATCTTGAAGTGGTGGAGGCCACAATATGGACACGTTGATAGGCAAGACCCCGAGCAAAGAAAGAATTCCACCTCTGTTCTGATGGAAGGAATCTACGAAAAGTCAACCACCTGGTGGTTACGACTCTAGAGACTGATGGAAATCTTGTGGGTTTCTTCTTCAGAGTCAAAGTTTCCCTTCCAGTGTTACGAGGGAAAATTCCATTTGGAAGAGTTCACCTCCAGCTCTCGTTCCATGGACTAGGACTTCACTCCGGACAATGGTGAAGGAGATACCTGAAGCTCTTGTGGTCTTTTTGTGAGGATCTTGAGATCTTAAAGACCATCTTTGAAATATGTTGGATTATAAAAAGGGAAGACCTGGAACATTATCAGCAACAGGTCCAAAAAATTACTAGGTCCTGCAATATTTACCAATGGGTGCAACTGCAGACTATGGATTTGTACTATGGAAGTCAAAGAAGTCCAATCAGAACCATCAATAAGAGGGCTTCAAAACACAGACCTAGATCAAAGCCGGGAAACGGCATCAACCGGAAGAGAAACAAAAAGGACCAAAACAGAAACTCAAAGATGTTGGGGCAAGATTTTAAGGAGGACACGTGTAGATTGAAGCTTCAGAGTCCACTTTTGGGTATTGGACCTCTTGGTGAGAGATTGTCCAGGCCTCAGTGTATCATCGGTGTGAGAGAAGTCCTTACTGTATCACTTTAGGTCTCTTGTGGTCATTTTGTGGTCCTCATGGTCCTTCATTGTCCTCCTATCCCAGAACATGAATCCCTGGATGAAGCCCTCCATGTGAATGGAGCTCTACGTGTGACTGATGTTTTCCATGACATAAAATCTACAAATAATCGGCAGTGAATATCGGGGGCCGTTAATCTGATTTGGAGACCAGAATCTCCACGTGTCATAAATTACCTCAATAAAACAATAATCAAAAATAAATGAACAAAAATCACAATCAATAAGAAGCCGCACTCTCCGGCGATCTGATCATCTGAAGGTTAGATTCATCTGTCACAAGGATTTACACCCGGAGCGAGGAAGCGGGGCTGGCGCCATTTATCTCCATGTGACCCTCGTAGAACATTACACAAAATTCACCCAATAAATACAAAAAATGTGCAAAAAAAAAGAGAAGATAAGGAAAAACGTATGAGAAAATCTCAACGTAGAAAAGGAAATGTAGGTCATTGATTTCTCTACAGCGCCTCCACAGGAGCAAGAGGGCATTACACCGCTCAACGTGAATCCACAGAACCCACAGACTTGCAGAGTCCTTCAGACGTTTTCTAAAATTTTCTAAATTAAATCCTTTAATTAAAGGAGTTTCCGGCTGACTATTGGGGGTCTGAGCCCGAAAATCACAATTTTGAAAAAAATTGGGGGTTCAATATTGACCTAATTTACTAGACTCGAAGTGCACATCCCACTATGGAAAATATTATAGTTCCAGTCGTCAGATCCAGATCCGCCAGATAATTATCCACCAATCCTGTAGGTGAGAGACATTCACAAGCAGGAGGACCCCTTTAATTGTCCACTTCAACTCTACAATACATGAAGACTTAATACAGGATTCACAGAAAGGGGTCTTCTACTTATTGCAATTCCCACCATATGGCAGGATTATTCCTGTACATTATACACTCACCGGCCACTTTATTAGGTGCACCATGCTAGTAACGGGTTGCACCCCCTTTTGCCTTCAGAACTGCCTCAATTCTTCGTGGCATAGATACAACAAGGTGCTGGAAGCTCCTCAGAGATTTTGCTCCATATTGACATGATGGCATCACACAGTTGCCGCAGATTTGTCGGCTGCACATCCATGATGCGAATCTCCTGTTCCACCACATCCCAAAGATGCTCTATTGGATTGAGATCTGGTGACTGTGGAGGCCATTTGTGTCCAGTGACCTCATTGTCATGTTCAAGAAACCAGTCTGAGATGATTCCAGCTTTATGACATGGCGCATTATCCTGCTGAAAGTAGCCATCAGATGTTACAGGGTACATTGTGCTCATAAAGGGATGGACATGGGCAGCAACAATACTCAGGTAGGCTGTGGCGTTGTACCAAGGGGCCCAAAGACACCATGACACCACCACCCCCAGCCTGACCCGCTGATACAAGGCAGGATGGATCCATGACACCACCAGCACCAGCCTGACCCGCTGATACAAGGCAGGATGGATCCATGACACCACCACCACCAGCCTGAGCCGCTGATACAAGGCAGGAGGGATCCATGACATCACCACCACCAGCCTGAGCCGCTGATACAAGGCAGGATGGATCCATGACACCACCACCACCAGCCTGAGCCGCTGATACAAGGCAGGATGGATCCATGACACCACCACCACCAGCCTGAGCCGCTGATACAAGGCAGGATGGATCCATGACACCACCACCACTAGCCTGACCCGCTGATACAAGGCAGGATGGATCCATGACACCACCACCACCAGCCTGACCCGCTGATACAAGGCAGGATGGATCCATGCTTTCATGTTGTTGACGCCAAATTCTGACCCTACCATCCGAATGTCGCAGCAGAAATCGAGACTCATCAGACCAGGCAACGTTTTTCCAATCTTCTACTGTCCAATTTCGATGAGCTTGTGCAAATTGTAGCCTCAGTTTCCTGTTCTTAGCTGAAAGGAGTGGCACCCGGTGTGGTCTTCTGCTGCTGTAGCCCATCTGCCTCAAAGTTGGACGTACTGTGCATTCAGAGATGCTCTTCTGCCTACCTTGGTTGTAACGGGGGGGCGATTTGAGTCACTGTTGCCTCTCTATCAGCTTGAACCAGTCTGCCCATTCTCCTCTGACCTCTGGCATCAACAAGGCATTTCCGCCCACAGAACTGCCGCTCACTGGATGTTTTTTCTTTTTCGGACCATTCTCTGTAAACCCTAGAGATGGTTGTGCGTGAAAATCCCAGTAGATCAGCAGTTTCTGAAATACTCAGACCAGCCCTTCTGGCACCAACAACCATGTCACGTTCAAAGGCCACAAATCACCTTTCTTCCCCATACTGATGCTTGGGAGAACTGCAGGAGATTGTCTTGACCATGTCTACATGCCTAAATGCACTGAGTTGCTGCCATGTGATTGGCTGATTAGAAATTAAGTGTTAACGAGCAGTTGGACAGGTGTACCTAATAAAGTGGCCGGTGAGTGTATATCACCATTATATGTGTACAGTATGTGGTGGTATTATTCCTGTACATTATATAGCGCCATTATATGTGTACAGTGTATAGTAGGATTATAATGGCGCTTTATAATGTACAGGAATATGTGTATAGTGTATGGCAGGATTATTCCTGTACATTATATAGCGCCATTATATGTGTACAGTATATGGCGGGATTATTCCTGTACATTATATAGCGCCATTATATGTGTACAGTATATGGCGGGATTATTCCTGTACATTATATAGCGCCATTATTTGCAGATTTAGCAATCGCCATCGCACCGTTATTAGTGTTCAGGATACGGCGCATTTATTTGTCTACATTGTGTAGCGTTATTATATATTTGCAGTGTATGTAGAGGTTATTTGTGTAGTTTATTATTACGCTGCAGTGTGCGGCTGCATTATCTTTGGCGCCGGTGTTTATGTAATGTACAGTATTACGGTGGAATTATTTGTGTACATTACGTATTTATCTTACATACTGTATTGTTTGCTTATATATGAATAATGTATGGCGCCATTATTCAGGTACGGAGTATGGCGGGATCATTACTATACGTATTGTACATTATATGGCGCCATTATTTATGTCTCGTACACCCATGTGCATGCTTAGTGCTGTGATGTATACACAGTCGTGCAGGTTTTGTGCTGGTGGTGGGGACTCATGAGCCTCCAGCGACACCTCTGCTGCGGGCAGGTAATAATGTGAACACGCAGGATGGATGGAGCCGAATCATTGCACCGCGTTTCCTCAATCCTCTGCCCTCACATCGCCTCCAGTCCTGCGGCTGCTGGTAAACAAGCGCTTGTTAGGAGGTGACATATTTACAGCGTTCATAGATCCTGGAGATGGAGAGTTCGGGGGATTCACATTTACTACAGGAACAAAAATACTTTGCTCAGGGCAAAATCCACATATGTCACCGCTGGAGACTCAGCACAAGCAGCAAAGTCAAGATACAGATCTAAGATGGACACGTATGTACAGTCCTATGAGGGGCAATAAGGATCGTCAATTTTACCCCCTACTGTGGGCATTGTGATGTCCTGGTGGCCCTGTGGTTGGCCTTTCTGTCCCTCATGTATTGCAATCACCTTGTTTCCCTTTGAGAGGTGAATAACACATGAATGTCTCCACCAGAAGCTGCTGAGATGTTGGTGTTCATCCACCTAAACCGCTTAGTCACCTAAATCAGTGCAATCAGTCTTACATATGTCTGTGGACCAAATCTGGTTCCTTGTACCCTGGATGTCTTGTACCCTGTCTTGGTCCTTGCCACCTGTGATGACATTACCAGATCTCCCCTTAGTTCTCCTGCTCTAGATGTTCAGCTCCATGGATGGACAATGCAACTGGTGCCCAATGATGACATCACGTATAGCAGCAGGAGTTGGTCAGGAATAACTGCCCTTAGAGGAGGCAAATAGTAGCTGAACATTGAGGGGTTGACAACCGTTTCCTCCGACGATTGTCTAACCTTGGTCTTGTTTGGATGGTTGGGTTGCTCTTTTTATGACTTTGACCCAAACCTTCTTCTTCTTCTGATTACTCCCGGCCTCATCCCTAAGGATCCTCCTGCAGCAAACTCCACATTGTGACCAGGGTCTAGCAAAGGATCCCCAAAACTTCACATTCCAGAGTCATATGTGTGATAATGTGGACAATCCACATCTACAAGACCATAACAGGACGATGAAGCTCCACAGATCGGGAATCAAGTTCCAACCCCATTGTAAATACACTATAAGATGAGCAAATCCCGGATCTACTGAAGATCAATGTTTGACACCACGCAGTAAAGATTTCACCTCCTCCTCCAGTTTTCTTACGGGGAACCTATTATTATAAAGGTCAGGAGACCATCACCGAGCCTGGAAACAAAGGGGACATTGGTTTTGTCTTTCTCCTTCTTACTGCATCGGAGAAGGGTTTATTAATTCAAGGCTATATTCACACTGCCGTTGCCCGCCCGTACCGTAGCGGGCAACGGCAGTGTACGGGGAGAGGAGGAGGAGGTGAGCGCAGCTCAACCCCGCCCCTCTCCATAGCAACCTATGGCGCACGGCCCCGTATTACGGGAAAAGATAGGACAGGTCCGATCTTTTTCCCGGGTACGGAGCGGTACGGTGCCGCACGTGTGCTGCACCGTACCGCTCCCGTAGGGTGCCGTGCGCCCATAGGAGTGTATGGGGGACGTATATCGGAAGTATATACGTCGGCCGTATATACGTCCCCCATACGTTCGTGTGAATGTAGCCTAATGGTTAAATTATTAATAAATAAGGAGTAAAAATTCCAAGCGTCGGCTCTGGCTCAGTGCCAAACACATCTCCTGCCAGTACAACCTGCGGAGACCTTGTGAGGTCTGTACATGTAGGGACACAAGGACTACACATGATACAATGTGGACCTCCTGACCCAACGAGACATTGCAGTGTTCCAGGTTTCGTTGGTTAGTTGGCCATCTGGATATATTAGTCGCAGATCCGCTATGGACCTTTCCTATAGTCACCTGGACCCCAGGTGGAGGCAGTGGTTGGAGATTTGAGCTGCAGAGAGGCCACTGACAAACCTTGTGAGGCCTGTACAGACCCCTGTTATTTGGTCCTTCTCCAAAATAAATGAGGTCAACCATGTTGGAAGATCACTTGCTGGACTGTGAATATTATTGGGGTGCAGGAAGGAGAACTCAGATGTCAACAGGTCAAAGGTTACGAGACCTATGGGAACAATTATGGACTGGAGGACCTGTGCTTATACTACAGGGCTGGAAAACCTGTCCTTATATGGATGGGCTGGAGGACCTGTGCTTATACTAAGGGCTGGAGGACCTGTGCTTATACTACAGGGCTGGAGGACCTGTGCTTATACTACAGGGCTGGAGGACCTGTGCTTATATGGATGGACTGGAGGACCTGTGCTTATACTACAGGGCTGGAGGACCCGTGCTTATATGGATGGGCTGGGGGACCTGTGCTTATACTACAGGGCTGGAGGACCTGTGCTTATATGGATGGGCTGGAGGACATGTGCTTATACTACAGGGCTGGAGGACCTGTGCTTATATGGATGGACTGGATGACCTGTGCTTATATGGATGGACTGGAGGACATGTGCTTATACTACAAGGCTGGAAAACCTGTCCTTATATGGATGGGCTGGGGGACCTGTGCTTATACTACAGGGCTGGAGGACCTGTGCTTATATGGATGGACTGGAGGACCTGTGCTTATATGGATGGACTGGAGGACATGTGCTTATACTACAAGGCTGGAAAACCTGTCCTTATATGGATGGGCTGGGGGACCTGTGCTTATACTACAGGGCTGGAGGACCTGTGCTTATATGGATGGACTGGAGGACCTGTGCTTATACTACAGGGCTGGAAAACCTGTCCTTATATGGATGAGCTGGAGGACCTGTGCTTATACTACAGGGCTGGAGGACCTGTGCTTATACTACAGGGCTGGAAAACCTGTCCTTATATGGATGGGCTGGAGGACCTGTGCTTATACTACAGGGCTGGAGGACCTGTGCTTATACTACAGGGCTGGAGGACCTGTGCTTATATGGATGGACTGGAGGACCTGTGCTTATACTACAGGGCTGGAGGACCCGTGCTTATATGGATGGGCTGGGGGACCTGTGCTTATACTACAGGGCTGGAGGACCTGTGCTTATATGGATGGACTGGATGACCTGTGCTTATATGGATGGACTGGAGGACATGTGCTTATACTACAGGGCTGGAGGACCTGTGCTTATACTACAGGGCTGGAGGACCTGTGCTTATACTACAGGGCTGGAGGACCTGTGATTATACTACAGGGCTGGAGGACCTGTGCTTATACTACAGGGCTGGAGGACCTGTGCTTATACTACAGGGCTGGAGGACCTGTGCTTATACTACAGGGCTGGAGGACCTGTGCTTATACTACAGGGCTGGAGGACCTGTGCTTATACTACAGGGCTGGAGGACCTGTGCTTATATGGATGGACTGAGGGACCCGTGCTTATACTACAGGGCTGGAGGACCTGTGCTTATATGGATGGACTGGAGGACCTGTGCTTATACTACAGGGCTGGAAAACCTGTCCTTATATGGATGGACTGGAGGACCTGTGCTTATACTACAGGGCTGGAGGACCTGTGCTTATACTACAGGGCTGGAGGACCTGTGCTTATATGGATGGACTGGAGGACCTGTGCTTATACTACAGGGCTGGAGGACCTGTGCTTATATGGATGGGCTGGGGGACCTGTGCTTATACTATAGTCAATTACGTCATTGACTGGAGGACCTGTAGTGATGTCATAGACTGGAGGACCTGTAGTGATGTCATGCACAGGTTGACCTGTAGTGATGTTATGGACTGGAGGACCTGTAGTGATGTCATGCACAGGTTGACCTGTAGTGATGTCATAGACTGGAGGACCTGTAGTGATGTCATGCACAGGTTGACCTGTAGTGATGTCATAGACTGGAGGACCTGTAGTGATGTCATAGACTGGAGGACCGATAGTGATGTCATGCACAGGTTGACCTGTAGTGATGTTATAGACTGGAGGACCTGTAGTGATGTTATGGACTGGTTGACCTGTAGTGATGTCATAGACTGGAGGACCTGTAGTGATGTCATAGACGGAAGGACCTGTAGTGATGTTATGGACTGGAGGACCGGTAGTGATGTCATGCACAGGTTGACCTGTAGTGATGTTATAGACTGGAGGACCTGTAGTGATGTCATAGACGGAAGGACCTGTAGTGATGTTATGGACTGGAGGACCGGTAGTGATGTCATGCACAGGTTGACCTGTAGTGATGTCATAGACTGGAGGACCTGTAGTGATGTTATGGACTGGAGGACCGGTAGTGATGTCATGCACAGATTGACCTGTAGTGATGTTATGGACTGGAGGACCTTTGAATTTTAGGACGTTTGGGGACAATTGTGTAAATGTTTAACGGGTTTAGGTGGAAATTTCATCTTGGCGCCATGGACCTGGTTTATCCCTCTAAGAATATGATGTAACAAGCCGAGCTCTGATCTCATGATGACCCCGACATCGCTCCAGCCCCTAGAAGCGCGTGAAGGTTCCTATTCCCTGACAGCAAGCAGAGATTGTGCAGTGAATGTAGTCGGATTTCTCTGCTGTTTCCTCCTCCCGGTGACTGATAATGGAAGGTTCCGTCTATTAATAGATCGGTCGGAGGTAAAATTAGCGACGGACGTGTCAGACGAGAGCGACAGTGTAATTATACCGTCTCCGCTCCCCCCGCAACCTCTGGACTTGGGGGCAGTTTTATCCGAGGCGCAGAGATTATTAGGATAATGATCTATCAGAGGACGGATTATTCCCTGTTGTGAGCCGTCATCCAGATCCATTACAAAGCGCCGGCGCCGCTAATGAGGTTATTACAGGACGGGTCAGGAGGCGGCAGGACAAAATTATCTCCAGGAAAACATCCCGGAGAGCAGCGGCGTCACCGCACGCGTCCTATTATCCGGAATACACAGATATGAGCATCTCCCATCATGCCTCACTCCATAGACCACCCTGGATAGCGCCTGGTCCTGTGCCGCTCCTATCTCTTGGATCCACATCAATGTTGGGTTAAGTCCCAGAACTTCCGATAACTTCCGATACAAAACGGATCGAGACGCACAAATACGTGCAGCCGCGTCTCTAACCATCTGGATGTGGGGCCCTGTGACCGGTATTGTTGGCGGATCTCTAGCGCCCAGGCTCCGCAGAAATACAAGATGGTACCGCATAGCCCCTCCCATTGGAGCTGAGAGCACAGAGCACAGCAGTGTGAGGACACACCTCCTGTACACTTAAAAAAGCTGAAATCCAGGAATATAAATCCATATTTCACAGCACTGCTGCTACTATCAACATACACAAAGGTTTGATTATACATCTCTCCAAGGATAATACATAACATTGACTGCACAGAGCACAGCAGTGTGAAGACACGGCCCCCAGTGTACTTGGGGAAGTTACAATCCTGGAAAAAAAAATCCGTATATCACAGTCCTGCTGTTACTAACAACATACACAAAGGTTTGATTACACATCTCTCAAAGGACAATACGTAACACTGACTGCACAGAGCACAGCAGTGTGAGGACACGGCCC
This sequence comes from Engystomops pustulosus, assembly GCF_040894005.1. Lineage (NCBI taxonomy): Eukaryota > Metazoa > Chordata > Amphibia > Anura > Leptodactylidae > Engystomops > Engystomops pustulosus. The sequence continues at coordinate 8,540,339 of NC_092415.1, read as the reverse complement.
CCAGTGCACTTCGGGAAGTTACAATCCTGGAAAATAAATCCATATAGCACCGTCCTGCTGCTACTAACAACATATACAAAGGTGCTTAAACTTACCCAACACTCGCTGCAGAGAGCACAGAGCACAGCAGTGTGAGGACATAGCCTCCAGTGCTCTTGAAGAATCTACAAACCTGGGATATAAATCTATTTTTCACAGTCCTGATGCTACAAACACACATCTCTCTTTGGACAATGCCTAATACTGGCTACAGAGAGCACAGAGACCAGCAGTGTGAGGACACGCCCCTAGTTTTTCATACTTCGGTGTACCGGTCTGTGTGAGGTGTCATTTTTTGTGAGATGAGCTGACATTTTCTTTGCTGCCATTTTGGGGATTGTACGATCTGTGATCACTATTTTGTTGCAATAGTGTTTTGGACTTTTGGGTGCTATTTTCTGTGGTGGGTTTCAATGCCGGGAATAACAGTTATTAAATTTTGATAGATCGTACATTTTGGTACCTAACAAATTTATTATTTTTACAGTTTTTTTTTATTTTTATATCATTTATAGGGAAAGAGGGGTGTTTTTATTTTTTATTTTTTTACTATTTTCCTAAGGTACTCTAACCCTAGGTTGTCTGATTGTATCATATACTGCTGTACTACAGTAGAGGACCCGCTCCCAGTTCACTTGGAGAAGCTGCAATCCTGGAATATTAATACATACATCACAGTCCTGCTGCTACTAAACACATACCCAGAGGTCTGATTACACATCTCTCCAGGGACAATACATAACACTGGCTGCAGAGAGCACAGAGCACAGCAGTGTGAGTACACACCCCAGTGATCTTGGATATGCTACGGCCCTGGAATATTAATACTTATTTCACAGTCCTGCTGCTACTAACAACATACCCAGAGGTCTAATTACACATCTCTCCAGGGCAGGGACACACCTGCCATGAGGCGAGTTGAGAATCTCACCTCAGGCGGCGCGCCTCCTGCTGTACAAGGGGGCGGCACCGTTCTCCCACCCACCCTCCGGCCCGCGCTCCAGCCGGCATGGGGCTCCCTGCTCCAGCCGGCACTGAGCTACCATTTGCGCGCCCTCCAGCCACCACCATTCTCCCGCGCTCTGTTCCCGCTGCCCGGCACCGAGCTACTTTCCGCACAACCGTCGGCCGGGACCATGCGACCTCCTGCAGGCCGGCACCATTCTCGTGCCCGTGCTACGGCCGAGCTCTCAAGCGCCCGCCCAGCACCGAGCACCTGGCCGCATACCAGATGGCTGACACCACTTTATCTGTGCATGTATATCTTTACACTCACTGGCCACTTTATTAGGTACACCTGTCCAACTGCTCGTTAACACTTAATTTCTAATCAGCCAATCACATGGCGGCAACTCAGTGCATTTAGGCATGTAGACATGGTCAAGACAATCTCCTGCAGTTCTCCCGAGCATCAGTATGGGGAAGAAAGGTGATTTGTGGCCTTTGAACGTGGCATGGTTGTTGGTGCCAGAAGGGCTGGTCTGAGTATTTCAGAAACTGCTGATCTACTGGGATTTTCACGCACAACCATCTCTAGGGTTTACAGAGAATGGTCCGAAAAAGAAAAAACATCCAGTGAGCGGCAGTTCTGTGGGCGGAAATGCCTTGTTGTTGCCAGAGGTCAGAGGAGAATGGGCAGACTGGTTTGAGCTGATAGAAAGGCAATAGTGACTCAAATCGCCACCCGTTACACCCAAGGTAGGCAGAAGAGCATCTCTGAACGCACAGTACGTCGAACTTTGAGGCAGATGGGCTACAGCAGCAGAAGACCACACCGGGTGCCACTCCTTTCAGCTAAGAACAGGAAACTGAGGCTACAATTTGCACAAGCTCATCGAAATTGGACAGTAGAAGATTGGAAAAGCGTTGCCTGGTCTGATGAGTCTCGATTTCTGCTGCGACATTCGGATAGTAGGGTCAGAATTTGGCGTCAACAACATGAAAGCATGGATCCATCCTGCCTTGTATCAGCGGCTCAGGCTGGTGGTGGTGGTGTCATGGATCCATCCTGCCTTGTATCAGCGGGTCAGGCTGGTGGTGGTGGTGTCATGGATCCATCCTGCCTTGTATCAGCGGCTCAGGCTGGTGGTGGTGGTGTCATGGATCCATCCTGCCTTGTATCACCGGGTCAGGCTGGTGGTGGTGGTGTCATGGATCCATCCTGCCTTGTATCAGCGGCTCAGGCTGGTGGTGGTGGTGTCATGGATCCATCCTGCCTTGTATCAGCGGCTCAGGCTGGTGGTGGTGGTGTCATGGATCCATCCTGCCTTGTATCAGCGGCTCAGGCTGGTGGTGGTGTTATGGTGTCTTTGGGCCCCTTGGTACAACGCCACAGCCTACCTGAGTATTGTTGCTGACCATGTCCATCCCTTTATGAGCACAATGTACCCTGTAACATCTGATGGCTACTTTCAGCAGGATAATGCGCCATGTCATAAAGCTGGAATCATCTCAGACTGGTTTCTTGAACATGACAATGAGGTCACTGGACACAAATGGCCTCCACAGTCACCAGATCTCAATCCAATATAGCAGTGATGGCTAACCTATGGCACTGGTGTCAGAAGTGGCACTCAGAGCCCTTACTGTGGGCACTCAGGCCATCACCAGAGAGGACTCCAGGTATCTTCCTGCAGTCCCAGACAGCCCAGGACTTGCTGTGCTCAGAGCTATTTTAAAGTGACAGCTCTACCTGGGACTACTGGAGGAGTGGGAAGGTGTGGGCAGATCTGGATTATCATTGTAGCTCCTGCTCCGGCCCTGACAATTCTTCCTGTTTATGGGACCCTGGAGGGAAGCTACAATGATCATCCAAATTTCTTCTATTTTCTGCTTTATTGGTGTCCTCAGGTACCGGTATCAATGAAAGCTGTAACAGTAATCACAAATTAAATTTCTGTGTTGGCACTTTGTGATAAATAAGTGGGTCTTAATTGTAGCTTGGGCACTCGGTCTTTAAAAGGTTCGCCATCACTGCAATAGAGCATCTTTGGGATGTGGTGGAACGGGAGATTCGCACCATGGATGTGCAGCCGACAAATCTGCGGCAACTGTGTGATGCCATCATGTCAATATGGAGCAAAATCTCTGAGGAGCTTCCAGCACCTTGTTGTATCTATGCCACGAAGAATTGAGGCAGTTCTGAAGGCAAAAGGGGGTCCAACCCGTTACTAGCATGGTGGACCTAATAAAGTGGCCGGTGAGTGTATATGTGTTCGTGTATTTATATGTGTGTGTGTATAAGTGCATATGCTGTATGAGTGCTTATGTATATTCTGTATATGTGTGTGTATGTGTGTGTAAATGTGTATATGTGTGTGTTTATGAGTACGTATGTGTGTATATGTATGTGTATGTATGTGTGTGTATATGTATGTGTGTGCAGTGTGTGTATATACTGTATATACTATTTGTATATGTAGTATTTGGGATATTTATCAGGGCTTCAATTTTGTACTACATGGCAATACACTGTATACATTTTATACTACTTGGCAGTATGCTGTATGCATTTGATACTACATGGCGGCACGCTGTATGCATTTGATACTACATGGCGGCACGCTGTATGCATTTGATACTACATGGCGGCACGCTGTATGCATTTGATACTACATGGCAGCACGCTGTATGCATTTGATACTACATGGCGGTACGCTGTATGCATTTTATATTACATGGCGGTACGCTGTATGCATTTTATATTACATGGCGGTACTCTGTATGCATTTTATACTACACTGCGGTACTCTGTATGCATTTTATACTACACTGCGACACGCTGTATGCATTTTACACTATACGGCCGCACGCTGTATGCATTTTATACTACATGGCGACACGCTGTATGCATTTTATACTACATGGCGACACGCTGTATGCATCTTATACTACATGGCGACACGCTGTATGCATCTTATACTACATGGCGGCACGTTGTATGCATTTTATACTACATGGCAGCACGCTGTATGCATTTTATATTACATGGCGGTACGCTGTATGCATTTTATATTACACGGCGGTACTCTGTATGCATTTTATACTACACTGCGACACGCTGTATGCATTTTACACTATACGGCCACACGCTGTATGCATTTTATACTACATGGCGACACTCTGTATGCATCTTATACTACATGGCGACACGTTGTATGCATTTTATACTACATGGCGGCATGCTGTATGCATTTTATACTACATGGCGACACACTGTATCTATTTTATACTACATGGCGGTGCGTGGGGGGGGTGTCTCTCTATGGCTTGCCTCAGGCAGCAGAAAGGCTTGGTACACCCCTGCTCCAGGGACAATACATAACACTGGCTGCAGAGAGCACAGAGCACAGCAGTGTGAGTACACACCCCAGTGATCTTGGATATGCTACAATCCTGGAATATTAATACTTATTTCACAGTCCTGCTGCTACTAACAACATACCCAGAGGTCTGATTACACATCTCTTCAGGGACAATACATAACAGTGACTGCAGAGAGCACAGAGCACTGCGGTGTGAGGTCTGATTACACATCTCTCCAGGGACAATACATAACACTAGCTACATAGAGCACAGAGCACAGCAGTGTGAGGACACACCCCTAGTGATCTTGGAGATGCTACAATCCTGGAATAGAAATACATATTTCACAGTCCTGCTGCTAATAACATATACAGAGGTCTGATTACACATATCTCCAGGGACAATACTGGGGAGCGCATCTTATAACTACATTATGGGGTTTTCCATGTAATCTCTGTAGGGACCATTCTCATCATGTGGACGTGTCTACAGCTCAGTCCTGGCTGGATGTCATTTGCTTATTTAGGTCAATAGATTTTGGGTCGGCAGAGACCCCTGACCTCTCACGTCTGATGGTCCCATGGGGGGTAAAACCCTACAGTCTGGTCCGTATACTGAGAAGAAAGAACAAAGTGACAGCACGTGATCCCGTTGCTTTATTCCAGATCTTATGTAATACAAGGAGAGGTAAGTACAGACATGTCCACCATCAAAACACCAGAAGAACATTGGCGCCAACAAGGTTATTTCAAGCCAAAGTCTCCCAGATGACTCTACTGTCCATAGAATTTAAGATAAGACTTCTCTAATGAGGTCCACATCTGGCCCAACATAAGACCTGCAGAGTAGATGAAGGACATCACTACAATTATGGCCACATCAACTCAGGGTTAGACTGGTCCACTAGAGGAACCTCCGGTGGCCCCAGGCCCCAACGTAACAGGAGAAGACCAGCAGATGTTCTAGAACTTGCTCCTGGAAGGAGGGTGACCCAATTCATCTGGTGGACCCAAGGAGTTAAGTCCAAAACGGTTTGTATGGGTCCACCTATTAAGACATAGCTTGACCACATTCTCCCAACAACTCCACCATGGACCTTCCCCCCTTGGCTAGTCTGGGCTTCTAGGTCTTCTCAATGTGCACTCATCCATCTCCCATAGAACTGATGCTGAAATCCAACATGACCAATCCTTGTTCTGATATCTGATATTAGGAGGCCCGAAAATGATGGGTAAGGAAGCTAAAGGGTCTTCGATCACTATGGATGGTGTCTGGGGTCGGAGACTTAAGAGGGGAACACTGACACATTCTGGAGCTTAAGACTAATGTCTGAGGTGTCCACTACCGGCATCACCGGGAGGAGTGTTGAGTGTTGGCATATGGTTTCATCCAAGGTAAATGATGAGGAGCCAGATTTAGAAGGTGACCCCATGAATTAAGACGAAATGTAGTACAGGAAAGTTCTGTAGTCCATAACAACAGAACATGACCCTAGGAGTGTTACCATGGTTGGTGGCCATCTCTTCTGGTCTCGTCCGTAGTCTTCTGAGGCCGCGTTCTTCACCACACCGGCTCAGTTGTTTCTCTGGTTACACAGATACAATAAAATATCCAAGTTTATCATCTCATAGTTTGGTAAAGAATGAACTAAATTCCTTGACCAGATGTGAGGGTCCCTCAAAAATGAGTCTCACTGATGGTGTCCACGGCCCGTATGTGAACGCTGGGGAGGCAGAACCAGGACAGGGGCAATTCCCGGCCTGCGTTATCGTCCTGAAACTTTATGTCCAGGTAAAAGTCTCCGGTGTAGAGAAATAACAGAGAACCATAACAGACAGAATGCTCCGTGGGCTGGACCTGCATGAAGAGAGAAAGGGTCAATGGTAAGAGGCGGGAGAACCTTCTAGAACGTCAGGAGGACCATGCCTACAGAAATATGAAGAAAAAAACATCACACAGAGAGACAGCTTCTACATTACCAGGAACAGAAGAAGAGACGTGAGGGGTGAAAATACACAGGGGACGGCAGAGACACGAGGGATGGAGACAGCAGGGAAGAGGGGTGCTAAGATGTGAGGGGCGCAGAGACACAGAGGACAACAGAGACATGAGCTGCAGACATGTGAGCAGTACATAGACACAAGGAGTCAGAGACACGTACAGTATAGAGACACAGGGTCAGAGATGTGAGCAGTACAGAGACACAAGGAGTCAGAGACACGTACAGTATAGAGACACAGGGTCAGAGATGTGAGCAGTACATAGACACAAGGAGTCAGAGACACGTACAGTATAGAGACACAGGGTCAGAGATGTGAGCAGCACAGAGACACAAGGAGTCAGAGACACGTACAGTATAGAGACACAGGGTCAGAGATGTGAGCAGTACAGAGACACAAGGAGTCAGAGACACGAACGGTACAGAGACACAGGGTCAGAGATGTGAGCAGTACATAGACACAAGGAGTCAGAGACACGTACAGTATAGAGACACAGGGTCAGATATGTGAGCAGCACAGAGACACAAGGAGTCAGAGACACGTACAGTATAGAGACACAGGGTCAGAGATGTGAGCAGTACAGAGACACAAGGAGTCAGAGACACGAACGGTACAGAGACACAGGGTCAGAGATGTGAGCAGTACAGAGACACAAGGAGTCAGAGACACAAACAGTACAGAGACACAGGGTCAGATATGTGAGCAGCACAGAGACACAAGGAGTCAGAGACACGTACAGTATAGAGACACAGGGTCAGAGATGTGAGCAGTACAGAGACACAAGGAGTCAGAGACACGAACGGTACAGAGACACAGGGTCAGAGATGTGAGCAGTACATAGACACAAGGAGTCAGAGACACGTACAGTATAGAGACACAGGGTCAGAGATGTGAGCAGTACAGAGACACAAGGAGTCAGAGACACGAACGGTAGAGACACAGGGTCAGAGATGTGAGCAGTACAGAGACACAAGGAGTCAGAGACACGGACAGTACAGAGACACAGGGTCAGAGATGTGAGCAGTACAGAGACACGAACAGTACAGAGACACAGGGTCAGAGATGTGAGCAGTACAGAGACACGAACAGTACAGAGACACAGGGTCAGAGATGTGAGCAGTACAGAGACACAAGGAGTCAGAGACACGGACAGTACAGAGACACAGGGTCAGAGATGTGAGCAGTACAGAGACACGAACAGTACAGAGACACAGGGTCAGAGATGTGAGCAGTACAGAGACACAAGGAGTCAGAAACACGGACAGTACAGAGACACAGGGTCAGAGATGTGAGCAGTACAGAGACACGAACAGTACAGAGACACAGGGTCAGAGATGTGAGCAGTACAGAGACACAAGGAGTCAGAGACACGAACAGTACAGGGAGACAGGAGTTCAGTGATGTGAACGGTGCTCAGACATGTGTTGTGCAGAAACACAGGGGGTCATAGATTTAAAAAGGACAAAGAGACAAAGTGAATTTTGCAAAGATGCATGGGGTCAGAGAGACGAACAGTACTGAGACATGAGGTCAGAGACAGGAGGGCAGAGGCATAGGGTTAGACACACGAACAGTACTGAGACACAGGAGTTCAGAGACGTGACCAGTACAGACACAGGGGGTCAGAGACAAGAGCAGTACTGAAACAAAAGGGTCAGAGATTTGGACAGTACAGAGACACAGGGTCACAGACGTGAGCTGTGCAGAGACGTGGGTTCAGAGAGACAAACAGTACAGAGATGACACAGGGAGTCAGAGACGTGAGCTGTGCAGAAACACAGGGGATCAGAGACAGAAACACTAGAGACACGGGTTCAGAGAGAAAAACAGTACAGAGACAACACAGGGAGTCAGAGACGTGAGCTGTGCAGAGACACGGGGTCAGAGACTTGAGCTGTGCAGAGACACGGGGTCAGAGACGTGAGCTGTGCAGAGACACTGGGTCAGAGACGTGAGCTGTCTGAGAGATGAACAGTACAGGGAGACAGGAGGTCAAAGATGTGAACAGTACAGAGACACGGGGGTCAGAGAACCAAACAGTACAGAGACACAGGAGTTCAGAGACGTGACCAGTTCAGAGACACAGGGGGTCAGAGACAAAAGCAGTACCGAAACACAAGGGTCAGAGATTTGGACAGTACAGAGACACAGGGTCACAGACGTGAGCTGTGCAGAGACGTGGGGTCAGAGAGACAAACAGTACAGAGACGACACAGGGAGTCAGAGACGTGAGCTGTGCAGAGACACAGGGGGTCAGAGACAGAAACACTACAGAGACACGGGTTCAGAGAGACAAACAGTACAGAGATGACACGGGGTCAGAGACGTGAGCTGTGCAGAGACACGGGGTCAGAGACGTGAGCTGTGCAGAGACACGGGGTCAGAGACGTGTGGCTACACCTGCTAGTGCCCGCACTATGCTGATTTATAGTTTACTTATTGGGGAGGCCGTGGACCCCTGTAATCCGGGATTTTTGTGTTTTCCTATTCCCCTCATGTCCATGACATCACATGATACTTACGGATCCTATGAAGAAGGTGTTGGAGCCCACGAAGGTGACCATGTTTTTCAGGTCGTAGTTGTGGACCCCGTTCTGGTAATCCTGGTACGGGATGACAGACAGGGCGAAGGGTCCCACGGCGCTGCCACTGCGATTGGTCAGCTTGACCTCCAGGCGTATGGGGTCACCGACTTTACAGTCCGCCATGATGTCACAGTCACACGGCTTCCCGTCCACCAACACGTCTGCAACACAAACACCAAGAAGACCTAAGATTGGGGAAACTTTTTTAATACATTTGACATATTTTTTTTGGCCTTTTCTCCATAAATTCAAAATCTGTCAGAATTTTGGGTAAAGTCTCTACAAAGTCCTGGGATTCACCTTCTCCTCCTCAGTAGTTACAGAATCTTCTCCGAACTAAATACACAATACATAAAGTCTACTGCTCCAGATTACAGCCCGTCCATCCAGTCACAAAGACCTGAGAGAAGTGCACAGAGCACAGCAGTGTGAGGACACGTCCCCAGTGCACTTGGAGCAGCAACAATCCTGGAATATAAATCTATTCTTGCTGCTATTAACAAAGGAATGATTACACATCTTTGCAGGGACAATACATTACACTGTCTAGAAGCTTTGGGCTGGTGCTGGGTCACTTTGGGAGCACAGGAGGACTCCATTGGAAGTGTCCGGTGACCTCCATGACCTCCCTGCACCGGACAAGCTTGTCCACGCCTCACACATCATCTATACCGGTGGTCCCCTACTTAAGGACACTCGACTTACAGACAACCCCTAGTTACAGACGGCCCCCTGTGACCTCTGGTGACCTCTCTGGATGTGACTATAGTCCCAGGCTGCAATGATCAGCTGTGAGGTGTCTGTAATGAAGCTTTATTGATAATCCTTGGTCCAAATAGAGCAAAAAATTTTAAAACTCCAATTGTCACCGGGGCAAAAAAAAATGTTTTGTCTGGATCTACAATTATAAAATATACAGTTTCGACTTACATACAAATTCAACTTAAGATCAAACCTATGGACCCCATCTTGTATGTAACCCGGGGGCCGCCTGTACTGAAGACACCGGATAGAAGGAGGAGCCTCTTATGTATCGGGGGACACTGTTACATTTGATACAATATTATGTTCCGGAATCTTTATCCCCCGGAATCAATGTCGATGAAGACAAATCCGTGTTGTCGTCACGTTCTGGCGGCTTCAGAGCTGCGCTCCGCTCCGCTTCGTGTACATTCGTGTGAAGCACAATCTGCCTTAATGAAATGGAGATAAAGCGGAGGATAGCGGGAGCCGAGGCGTCTCGGGCGTCTGACGTTCAAGTGGAGATTTCTTACAGAATCAATGAGATTTGATAAAACTTGAAAGTTTCTCTACTAAAGAAGTAAGTTATGCGCTGTATGAGAGCTGCAGACGTCGTTACAATGTGTCGAGACGTCGTCATCTGCCAGATCATCTTCCTGAAATACTCTGCGCTGCTCAGGACCTCCTCATGTATCACACTTAGGTCAGGGCACTGCTTTTCTTAAACACTCTGTGCTGCTGGAGGACCCTGCACTGTGATAACCCAGACTGTGACCACCTACAGTGAGCACAACCCTCTGCTGAAATACTCTGTGCTGCTTGAAGAGACTCAGATCAGGTCTGACGGGTGGTGCATGACTTCTCAGTCCGGTGTTTCTGGACCTCTGGGTCCCCCCAATAGACATAAGACGGGCCATGGCTTGTACCCGGAGCGTCCCTTTAAGCCTCTCCTCCAGATACAGCAGGATCTCCAGCTGGAAGGAGAATTTAATTATATTCTCGGATAAGACACAAGGGAGGACTCGGCCCGCGCTCATTTCTAAATTGCTCTGCTTTAATTTTTAATAAAAGTTTTTAGAACTTGGGCAAGTTTTACAGCGGGCAGGAAAGTGAGAGCTAAAAATAGATCAAATTAATCAAATACTCTAAATCTAATCAGAAGACGCGAAGATCCTGATGTCTTAAAGTCTCGTCTTCTCGATCTTATACATACAAGAGAAAGGGCCGTACATAGTACCAGGGCTGAATATACATGGGGTAAAGGGTGCAGCTACACCGGGCCCGAGACAAAGGGGCCCCAGACAGTCACAACTACATCATCAGGACAGAAAGTGCAGGGTAATATGTGCTGTGTCTACTGTATATATAGGAACAGCACAGTACTACTACTCCTATCCTGTATATATGGGCACAGCACAGTACTACTACTCCTATCCTGTATATATGGGCACAGCACAGTACTACTACTCCTATCCTGTATATATGGGCACAGCACAGTACTACTACTCCTATCCTGTATATATGAGCACTGCACAGTACTACTACTCCTATCCTGTATATATGGGTACAGCACAGTACTACTACTCCTATCCTGTATATATGGGCACAGCACAGTACTACTACTTCTATCCTGTATATATGAGCACTGCACAGTACTACTACTCCTATCTTGTATATATGGACACAGCACAGTACTACTACTCCTATCCTATATATATGGACACAGCACAGTACTACTACTCCCATCCTGTATATATGGGCACAGCACAGTACTACTACTCCTATCCTGTATATATGAGCACAGCACAGTACTACTACTCATATCCTGTATATATGGGTACAGCACAGTACTACTACTCCTATCCTGTATATATGGGCACAGCACAGTACTACTATTCCTATCCTGTATATATGGGCACAGCACAGTACTACTACTCCTATCCTGTATATATGAGCACTGCACAGTACTACTACTCCTATCTTGTATATATGGACACAGCACAGTACTACTACTCCTATCCTGTATATATGGGCACAATACAGTACTACTATTCCTATCCTGTATATATGGGCACAGCACAGTACTACTACTCCTATCCTGTATTTATGGGCACAGCACAATACTACTACTCCTATCCTGTATAAATGGGCACAGCACAGTACTACTACTCCTATCCTGTATATATGGGCACAGCACAGTACTACTACTCCTATCCTATATATATGGGAACAGCACAGTACTACTACTCCTATCCTGTATAAATGGGCACAGCACAGTACTACTACTCCTATCCTGCATATATGGGCACAGTACTACTACTCTTATCCTGTATATATGGGCACAGCACAGTACTACTACTCCTATCCTGTATATATGGGCACAGCACAGTACTACTACTCCTATCCTGTATATATGGGCACAGCACAGTACTACTACTCCAATCCTGTATATATGGGCACAGCACAGTACTACTACTCCTATCCTGTATATATGAGCACTGCACAGTACTACTACTCCTATCCTGTATATATGGGTACAGCACAGTACTACTACTCCTATCCTGTATATATGGGCACAGCACAGTACTACTACTTCTATCCTGTATATATGAGCACTGCACAGTACTACTACTCCTATCTTGTATATATGGGCACAGCACAGTACTACTACTCCTATCCTGTATATATATGGGTACAGCACAGTACTACTACTCCTATCCTGTATATATGGACACAGCACAGTACTACTACTCCTATCCTATATATATGGACACAGCACAGTACTACTACTCCCATCCTGTATATATGGGCACAGCACAGTACTACTACTCCTATCCTGTATATATGAGCACAGCACAGTACTACTACTCATATCCTGTATATATGGGTACAGCACAGTACTACTACTCCTATCCTGTATATATGGGCACAGCACAGTACTACTATTCCTATCCTGTATATATGGGCACAGCACAGTACTACTACTCCTATCCTGTATATATGAGCACTGCACAGTACTACTACTCCTATCTTGTATATATGGACACAGCACAGTACTACTACTCCTATCCTGTATATATGGGCACAATACAGTACTACTATTCCTATCCTGTATATATGGGCACAGCACAGTACTACTACTCCTATCCTGTATTTATGGGCACAGCACAATACTACTACTCCTATCCTGTATAAATGGGCACAGCACAGTACTACTACTCCTATCCTGTATATATGGGCACAGCACAGTACTACTACTCCTATCCTATATATATGGGAACAGCACAGTACTACTACTCCTATCCTGTATAAATGGGCACAGCACAGTACTACTACTCCTATCCTGCATATATGGGCACAGTACTACTACTCTTATCCTGTATATATGGGCACAGCACAGTACTACTACCCCTATCCTGTATATATGGGCACAGCACAGTACTACTACTCCTATCCTGTATATATGGAAACAGCACAGTACTACTACCCCTATCCTGTATATATGGGCACAGCACAGTACTACTACTCCTATCCTGTATATATGGGCACAGCACGGTACTACTACTCCTATCCTGTATATATGGGTACAGCACAGTACTACTACTCCTATCCTGTATATATGGGCACAGCACATTACCATTACTTCTATCCTGTATATATGGGCACAGCACAGTACTACTACTCCTATCCTGTATATATGGGCACAGCACAGTACTACAACTCCTATCCTGTATATATGGGCACAGCACAGTACTACTACTCCTATCCTGTATAAATGGGCACAGCACAGTACTACTACTCCTATCCTGTATATATGGGCACAGTACAGTACTACTACTCCTATCCTGTATATATGGGTACTACACAGTACTACTACTCCTATCCTGTATATATGGGTACTACACAGTACTACTACTCCTATCCTGTATATATGGGTACTACACAGTACTACTACTCCTATCCTGTATATATGGGCACAGCACAGTACTACAACTCCTATCCTGTATATATGGGCACAGCACAGTACTACTACTCCTATCCTGTATAAATGGGCACAGCACAGTACTACTACTCCTATCCTGTATATATGGGCACAGTACAGTACTACTACTCCTATCCTGTATATATGGGTACTACACAGTACTACTACTCCTATCCTGTATATATGGGCACAGCACAGTACTACTACTCCTATCCTGTATATATGGGTACTACACAGTACTACTACTCCTATCATGTATATATGGGTACTACACAGTACTACTACTCCTATCCTGTACATATGAGCACAGCACAGTACTACTACTCCTTCTATCCTGTATATATGGGCACAGCACAGTACTACTACTCCTTCTATCCTGTATATATGGGCACAGCACAGTACTACTACTCCTATCCTGTATATATGGGCACAGCACAGTACTACTACTCCTATCCTGTATATATGAGCACAGCACAGTACTACTTCTCCTATCCTGTATATATGGGTACTACACAGTACTACTACTCCTATCCTGTACATATGAGCACAGCACAGTACTACTACTCCTTCTATCCTGTATATATGGGCACAGCACAGTACTACTACTCCTATCCTGTATTTATGGGCACAGCACAGTACTACTACTCCTATCCTGTATTTATGGGCACAGCACGGTACTACTACTCCTATCCTGTATTTATGGGCACAGCACGGTACTACTACTCCTATCCTGTATTTATGGGCACTGCACAGTACTACTACTCCTATTCTGTATTTATGGGCACAGCACAGTACTACTACTCCTATCCTGTATTTATGGGCACAGCACGGTACTACTACTCCTATCCTGTATTTATGGGCACTGCACAGTACTACTACTCCTATGCTGTATATATGGGCACTGCACAGTACTACTACTCCTATCGGAATGTGCTTGTAACCCTTTGCATTATACTGCTCAGCAGACTGTGGCCTCTGCTATGAGCAAAGCTGTAGCAATGTTGAACACTAGAGCATTTACTGACGCGCTGTGCATTGGGTTATGCAGAGAGCTCAGAGCACAGCAGTGTGAGTACACCCCCCTCCCTCCCCCCGGTACACTTAGAGAAGCTACAATCCAGGACACTATATATCACAGCCCTGCTGCTACTAACAACATACACCTCTATCCAGGGACAATACCTAGCAATGTCCTTAGCGCTCGTCACACATTGTCACTACTGGGCGCATCCGGCACATCATGAAAACACAGCGGGACCAGTGAAAGGGTTAATGGCGCAGGTAGATTTTATTAATAAGATTAAGATAAAACCAGATCCTTTAACCCAGAACAGAAGTGTCAGATAAAAGGGAACACTCGCCACGTGTCACCTATTAGCAGCATATAATACCGCCATAATGTCATTATCACCAGAGCAAACACAAAGCAGAAGCCACCAGGACCGCAGTGATGTCACAGGACCGACCCTGCTGTGCGCACAGACATCTGCAGGCAATGAGGCCGAAACCGCACACAAGACCCGGAGCTGCACAAAGATGGAGGCGACAGAGGGCGCACCCAGGTAATAGCACCCAGGATGGAAACCATCAGTAAGGGAGAAAACCACTGGAGACCACCAGCAGGTGTGACCATACAGACTGCAGCCAACTGTGAGGGGGGGTGTCCTCACACTGCTGTGCTCTCTGCAGCCAGTGTTATGTATTGTCCCTGGAGAGATGTGTAATCATACCTCACACTGCTGTGCTCTCTGCAGCCAGTGTTATGTATTGTCCCTGGAGAGATGTGTAATCAGACATCACACTGCTGTGCTCTGTGCTCTCTGCAGCCAGTGTTATGTATTGTCCCTGGAGAGTTGTATAATCAGACCTTAGTGAATGTTGTTAGTAGCAGCAGGACTGTGGTATACAGATTTATATGGAATATAGTTAAATATTGGTCCTGGAGAGCTGTGGAATCCTATCTGTGTGTATGTATCTAGTAGGAGACTATGGAAAATAGATGCATGTGTCCTGTAAACTTGTCCTCACACTGCTGTGCTTATAACCATTACAAGTCAGATGCAGAGAGGATAGGCTCAATGTAGATAGCACAGAGCACAGCAGTGTTGAGATGCATTTGCAAAGCACTTGGAGAAGCTACAATCCTGGAATATAGATCCATATTTCACAGCCCTGCTGCTACTAACAATCTACACAAAGATCTGATTATACACCGCTGCAGGGACAATACATGACACTGATAGCAAAAAAAAGCACAGGGCACAGCAGTGTGAGGACAAGCCTCTAGTGCACCTGGAGCACCTACAATCCTGGAATATAAATCCAGATACCACAGTCCTGCAGCCAGTAACAACATACACAAAGTTATGATTACAGATCTATACAGGGACACTAACGGACACTGGCTGTAGAGGGTACAGCGCACAGCAGTGTCAGGACAAACCCATTACAATCTGGAATTGAAATCCATATTTCACAGTCCTGCTGCTACTAACAATGTATACAGAGGTCAGATTACACATCTAGCAAGGGACAATACATAACACTGGCCCATGTGGCGCCCCCTAGGCTCTCCGCACTCATATGGCAACATACTACGTAATATGTGTCCACACCGCGAGGACATGTGACCGGACCTAATATCATGTTACTCAGTAACAAAGTAAATCTGCGCAACACTAACTCATCTCCCGGCGCCGCTCATCACCATGTGCAGTCACGGAGAGGAAGCGATGCTCTGCAGAGGGTGGGGGGACAATCTGTTCCCATCCGGACAGGAGGGGGTTAAACACGTGACCGTAATAAAGGGGAACATATGCCAGGGAGCAGTCAGCCAGAAACCTCCCTCCCAGCAGATGGACAAGGCGCAGCGCTAATGTTTAACAAGGTGACAATGTTTTCTTACATTAACCTAAAGATAAGAGTCGCACGGGCAGACACAGGGGGAGGGGTGAGTGTACAAGACCCCCCGCCAAACCGAAATATGGAGGATAAAAGACAGAATTATTTATATTTAGGACATAATGACCCGACCAACAGAATAGTGAGTGCAGCTCTGGAGTATAATACAGGATGTAACTCAGGATCAGTACAGGATAAGTAATGTCATGTATGTACACAGTGACTGCACCAGCAGCAGAATAGTGAGTGCAGCTCTGGGGTACAATACAGGATGTAACTCAGGATCAGTACAGGATAAGTAATGTCATGTATGTACACAGTGACTGCACCAGCAGCAGAATAGTGAGTGCAGTTCTGGGGTATAATACAGGATGTAACTCAGGATCAGTACAAGATAAGTAATGTCATGTATGTACACAGTGACTGCACCAGCAGCAGAATAGTGAGTGCAGCTCTGGAGTATAATACAGGATGTAACTCAGGATCAGTACAGGATAAGTAATGCCATGTGTGTACAGAGTGACTGCAACAGCAGAATAGTGAGTGCAGCTCTGGGGTATAATACAGGATGTAACTCAGGATCAGTACAGGATAAGTAATGTCATGTATGTACACAGTGACTGCACCAGCAGCAGAATAGTGAGTGCAGCTCTGGGGTATAATACAGGATGTAACTCAGGATCAGTACAGGATAAGTAATGTCATGTATGTACACAGTGACTGCACCAGCAGCAGAATAGTGAGTGCAGCTCTGGAGTATAATACAGGATGTAACTCAGGATCAGTACAGGATAAGTAATGTCATGTATGTACACAGTGACTGCAGAACAGTGAGTGCAGTATTATAGTAGTTATATTCCTGTACATAGGGGGCAGTATTATAGTAGTTATATTCTTGTACATAGGGGGCAGTATTATAGTAGTTATATTCTTGTACATAGGGGGCAGTATTATAGTAGTTATATTCTTGTACATAGGGGGCAGTATTATAGTAGTTATATTCTTGTACATAGGGGCAGTATTATAGTAGTTATATTCTTGTACATAGGGGGCAGTATTATAGTAGTTATATTCTTGTACATAGGGGGCAGTATTATAGTAGTTATATTCCTGTACATAGGGGGCAGTATTATAGTAGTTATATTCCTGTACATAGGGGGCAGTATTATAGTAGTTATATTCTTGTACATAGGGGGCAGTATTATAGTAGTTATGTTCTTGTACATAGGGGGCAGTATTATAGTAGTTATATTCCTGTACATAGGGGGCAGTATTATAGTAGTTATATTCCTGTACATAGGGGGCAGTATTATAGTAGTTATATTCTTGTACATAGGGGGCAGTATTATAGTAGTTATATTCTTGTACATAGGGGGCATTATTATAGTAGTTATATTCCTGTACATAGGGGCAGTATTATAGTAGTTATATTCTTGTACATAGGGGCAGTATTATAGTAGTTATATTCTTGTACATAGGGGCAGTATTATAGTAGTTATATTCTTGTACATAGGGGGCAGTATTATAGTAGTTATATTCTTGTACATAGGGGGCAGTATTATAGTAGTTATATTCCTGTACATAGAGGGCAGTATTATAGTAGTTATATTCCTGTACATAGGGGGCAGTATTATAGTAGTTATATCCCTGTACATAGGGGGCAGTATTATAGTAGTTATATTCCTGTACATAGGGGGCAGTATTATAGTAGTTATATTCTTGTACATAGGAGGCAGTATTATAGTAGTTATATTCCTGTACATAGGAGGCAGTATTATAGTAGTTATATTCCTGTACATAGGGGCAGTATTATAGTAGTTATATTCTTGTACATAGGGGCAGTATTATAGTAGTTATATTCTTGTACATAGGGGCAGTATTATAGTAGTTATATTCTTGTACATAGGGGGCAGTATTATAGTAGTTATATTCTTGTACATAGGGGGCATTATTATAGTAGTTATATTCCTGTACATAGGGGCAGTATTATAGTAGTTATATTCTTGTACATAGGGGCAGTATTATAGTAGTTATATTCTTGTACATAGGGGCAGTATTATAGTAGTTATATTCTTGTACATAGGGGGCAGTATTATAGTAGTTATATTCTTGTACATAGGGGCAGTATTATAGTAGTTATATTCTTGTACATAGGGGCAGTATTATAGTAGTTATATTCTTGTACATAGGGGGCAGTATTATAGTAGTTATATTCTTGTACATAGGGGGCAGTATTATAGTAGTTATATTCTTGTACATAGGGGGCAGTATTATAGTAGTTATATTCTTGTACATAGGGGGCAGTATTATAGTAGTTATATTCTTGTACATAGGGGGCAGTATTATAGTAGTTATATTCTTGTACATAGGGGCAGTATTATAGTAGTTATATTCTTGTACATTGGGGGCAGTATTATAGTAGTTATATTCTTGTACATAGGGGGCAGTATTATAGTAGTTATATTCTTGTACATAGGGGGCAGTATTATAGTAGTTATATTCCTGTACATAGGGGGCAGTATTATAGTAGTTATATTCCTGTACATAGGGGGCAGTATTATAGTAGTTATATTTCTGTACATAGGGGGCAGTATTATAGTAGTTATATTCCTGTACATAGGGGCAGTATTATAGTAGTTATATTCTTGTACATAGGGGGCAGTATTATAGTAGTTATATTCCTGTACATAGGGGGCAGTATTATAGTAGTTATATTCTTGTATATAGGGGGCAGTATTATAGTAGTTATATTCTTGTATATAGGGGCAGTATTATAGTAGATATATTCCTGTACATAGGGGGCAGTATTATAGTAGTTATATTCCTGTACATAGGGGACAGTATTATAGTAGTTATATTCCTGTACATAGGGGAAGTATTATAGTAGTTATATTCTTGTATATAGGGGGCAGTATTATAGTAGTTATATTCTTGTACATAGGGGAAGTATTATAGTAGTTATATTCTTGTACACAAGGGGCAGTATTATTGTGCACAGTATTGGGGATGATCACGCAGCGGCTCTGGTGTAATTTGCCCTCCTGTACTCTCTGATGCTTCGCTCCCTGGTGAGCGCCTTTCTTGATAAGTTGTAATAAAGTGTAATGGAGCAGGAGATTGTAGGTACAAGACATTTTGGTGGAAGCTGGAAATGCATGATGAAGCGTTACTGACTGCATAAAAGATCAATAGTGATATAACAGTTCATTATGTTATACCGCCACCCAATACATTATAACACGGTCACAACGTGATCCAATAACACTGTGCAGCTCCCTGTCACCAAGTGAGGCGGAGTCATAGATGTACGATTCTGCTCCTCTGCATATAGTTACATATAAGATATATGGTGACCCCTTTATCTACTAAGGTATGTTATAATATTTCTGCCTTACAACCTACCCAGTCACAGTGATCAGTTGGTCACATAGTACAGGACTGTGTGGAGTGTCCTCACACTGCTGTGCTCTGTGCAACAAGTGTTATTTATTGCTCCTGGAGAGATGTGTAATAAGACCTGTTTGTATGTTGTAAGTAGCAGCAGGACTGTGATATATACTTTTATATCCAGTTGTAGCTTCTCGAAATTCACTAGGAACATGTCCTCACACTGCTGTGCTCTGCAGCGAGTATTACTTATTGTTCTTGTACTTATTGTTCCTGGAGAGATGTGTAATCAGACCTTTGTGTATGTTGTCAGTAGCAGCAGAACTGTGATATATGGTTTTGATTCTAGGGTTGTAGCTTCTCCAAGCGCACTAGGGGGCGTGTCCTCACACTGCTGTGCTCTTAGCTCTCTGCATGTAGCACAGCACTCCACAGTCCCTCTCCTCTGTGAATGCTCTAATGTTAAACCATTGTAGAAATTTGGCTCAGAGCACAGGGTAGAGACTGTGCTGCAGGTCATTGCAGGGAGCTAAGATCACAGCAGTGTTAGGATGATTCTGGACTTCAAAAATGGAATACAATTTAAATCTTTCATGGGTAATCTGTAGGAATGGCGCAGTGATCAGCAGTAACCGGCCTTGTTTTGTGGATAACCTCTGTATGACATGTGTCTAGCCACACACTCGGCTCTGCTGTGCTGCCACATTCACCTCTCATTAACCTGCCTTAAAGTGACGGTGCGCCTTAAATCTGCCACATTATATAACAATCCTCTGCACTTAATAGAAGCTCTGGAGCTCTATGAATCACGGCGCTAATGTAAATATGTCATAGGTCGTTTTCCCAGTGTAGCCGCGAGTCGAGGAGCGCACGGCGGCCGCCATGACATGAAGTTTATGGCTGATATAAAGAGGTACATTAAGGCTAATAGCAAGAGGGACCCGCGCTCTCCCTGCAAGTAATTAGTCGCGGATTCATTTGGACGGCGTCCAGGAGTGAGAGTACACAGAAAATCCGGGTACGTGTACAGCGCTGCCGAGCGCGAGTGTGGAAAATCAGGGATTACACGGATACATTCTACATCCATTGTTTAGTATTTTCTATCCAAATCACAATCGGCACATTCTTGTTACAATGTATCTACCTGAAATCACAGTATTACCCACCAAAAGGATCGGATACAATTGTAGCAAATGCTCAGCTGTGAGAATTAGGCCTGTGGATAGCTTGTTACTCATGGTATTTATATCAGGGGGACTCAAACACGGAGCGCAGCGCATCCAGGCTCCACAGTCACATGACTAAGAGACACCTATTCTTCATGTCACAATCCATGGAATCCTGAGACCACCATAAGGGGACGGAACACTGAACTGACACACTGTGACGAAATAATGTATATACACAGCACGTTACTACAATCATATCTATCTAATATCTATCTCTTATATGTCTATATATCTTTCTACTTATCTCTATCTCATATCTATATTTCATCATATCTCACATCTATCTAATTTCTATTTCATATCTATCTATCTCCTATCTATCTATCTCATATCTATCTATCTATCTCCTATCTATCTATCTCATATCTATCTATCTCCTATCTATCTATCTATCTATCTATCTATCTCTCTATCTCCTATCTCCTATCTATCTCATATCTATCTATCTATCTATCTCATATCTATCTATCTATCTATCTCATATCTATCTATCTATCTATCTATCTATCTATCTATCTATCTCCTATCTATCTATCTATCTATCTCATATCTATCTATCTATCTCATATCTTTCTATCTATCTATCATATCTATCTATCTCCTATCTATCTATCTATCTATCTATCTATCTCCTATCTATCTATCTATCTATCTCCTATCTATCTATCTATCTATCTATCTCATATCTATCTACCTTATATACTCGAGTATAAGCCTAGTTTTTCAGCACAAAAAATGTGCTGAAAAACCCAAACTCGGCTTATACTCGAGCAAAAAAAATAAATATATCTAAACTCACCTTTCCGGCGACCCCTGTATATCTTCTGTGCGATCTGTCCGGCAGTGGCGGCAGGCTATATACACTGGGGCAGGGTCTGGCAGGCTATATACACTGGGGCAGGGTCTGGCAGGCTATATACACTGGGGCAGGGGCTGGCAGGCTATATACACTGGGGCAGGGTCTGGCAGGCTATATACACTGGGGCAGGGTCTGGCAGGCTATATACACTGGGGCAGGGGCTGGCAGGCTATATACACTGGGGCAGGGTCTGGCAGGCTATATACACTGGGGCAGGGGCTGGCAGGCTATATACACTGGGGCAGGGTCTGTCAGGCTATATACACTGGGGCAGGGGCTGGCTGGCTATATACACTGGGGCAGGGTCTGGCAGGCTATATACACTGGGGCAGGGGCTGGCTGGCTATATACACTGGGGCAGGGTGCGGCAGGCTATATACACTGGGGCAGGGTCTGGCAGGCTATATACACTGGGGCAGGGTCTGGCAGGCTATATACACCGGGGCAGGGTCTGGCAGGCTATATACACTGGGGCAGGGTCTGGCAGGCTATATACACTGGGGCAGGGTCTGGCAGGCTATATACACTGGGACAGGGTCTGGCAGGCTATATACACTGGAACAGAGGCTGGCTGGCTATATACACTGGGGCAGGGGCTGGCAGGCTATATACACTGGGGCAGGGGCTGGCTGGCTATATACACTGGGGCAGGGGCTGGCTGGCTATATACTGGGGAGGCTGTGACCAATGCATTTCCCACCCTCGGCTTATACTCGAGTCAATAGGTTTTCCCAGTATTTTGTGGTAAAATTAGGGGCCTCGGCTTATACTCGAGTATATACGGTATCTCCTATCTATTATATCTATCTATCATATCTATCTATCTATCTCCTATCTATCTATCTCATATCTATCTATCTATCTATCATATCTATCTATCATATCTATCTCCTATCTATCTATCTATCTATTTACCTTTCTCTTTATCTATCTATCTCTGTATCTTCTATACATCTATCTCATATATATGATCTATAACATATGCATCAATCTATCTATCTCCACCTATCAATTCATCTCATATCCACCCATCTCTCGGTGCTGTGTGCGTCTCCTCTGTCCCTCCTGCTTTTTCCCCTTTAATGGTTCGGTAATAAGTAGCATTTTCCTCTTGGTGCTCCCCCTGGATTTATTACCACAATTTTATATTCCGACTTTAAATATTTTATCACAGGAGCAGAAGCAGCAAGGAGAGAGATGGATGTAATGAGAGCTGGGGAGGGGGGTGTGTAGGCAATGAGCTGCCACTCAATGTGTCCCTTTAATTAAAGGAACTGTCCATATTTTGGGAAACCCCTTTTCATTTGCTCAGATTGTACAGGGGAGTATAGTTTATCACTTCTTCTTCATGATTCACCGCAGCCTAAGCCAATGGTGAGAGAGGAGGCGTGTCTCAGACTACCTAGTCACTGACCATGCATTATAAACAGTAATTAAAGGAGTTGTCCTTTTTTGGGGAACTCCTTTCCACATGCCCCAGGCCAACATGTAGTCTTAGACACAATCTGCTATTCCCTCCATCATTCTGCTGTACAGAATTGGGGAGTACAGTACAGGCACTGTGCCATGCAAACACTCTCTGTGTTTGCATGGGTTTCCTCTGGGTCCTCTGGTTTCCTCCCACACTCCAAAACATACTGGTAGGTTGAATAGATTGTGAGCCCCAATGGGGACAGGGAGTGATCTGGCAAGTTCTGTGTCATAGACTACCTCCGATTTCCTGCAGGTACAGAAGCTAAATTTGATTCATCGGTCACACAGTCTCCCTTTAATTAAAGGACTTGTCTTTTTGCCTGGATTGTGGGGACTGCAGTACAGTGACTGTTTCTACCGGGAGTCTAAGGTCATCAGTGCTAGGGATTGTCTGCCATTCCTTCCTCCAGTGCCGCTATACTCTGAACCAATGATGTGAGACAAGGGGCGTGTCTTAGACTACCTCGGTCTCCTTTAGACACTGCATCAAAACTTCGGTCAACGATCACCACCATTTTGGAAGTAAAGATCAGCCAAGTAAATGTGGAAATAATGTTATTATCTGATGTAGTATATATATATATATATATATATATATATACATATATCTGACCTATATACTATTGTCTGAGGTCCATACAGGATACCACTTAAAAGGGACTTTAAGGGGAAGTAGGACATCTATACGTTTAACTATAAAAGCAAGTTAAATTCTTAGAAGCGCGTCCGCACCTCTTTCTCCATGCCCCGGGTCAGTGTTCACAATATTTCTAAGGTCCTATTAATAGCCGCCCAGATAATCCCCGTTATGCTCACATACTTTCCATTGAAGCTTCTATCTATAGGGTAAGAGATAGAAGATGAATCCGTCTCTATTCTGTGGTCCTGTGGGACAGGGGGCTCAGACCGCAGCGACGCATGGAACAAAGTCGTCTTCTGGGACAGGAGATTCCTCCACACACAAAAAGAGAAAGAGGTTCGTTACAATGTACAAACCCCGAGCTTCATAGTGTTCGATACAATCAATGGAGGATTCTTGGTGAGAAATACGAGACACAGTTACTAAATCTATATAAAAACCACATGTATTGACCACACATACAAAAAGGGGGTAACTGCACTGCTACAACACAAAGGGGGTCATTTACTAAGGGCCCGATTCACGTTTTCCCGACGTGTTACCTGAATATTTCCGATTTGCGCCGATTGTACCTGAATTGCCCCCGGATTTTGGCGCACGCGATCGGCATGCGCGCGACGGAAATCGGGGGGGGCGTGGCCGAACGAAAACCCGACGTATTCGGAAAAACCGCCGCATTTAAGAACGGAAAATGTGTCGCTCGGGATGCGCTTACCTTCACTCAGCCCGAGCCGGTGAACTCCAGCTCGTTCCAATTCTTTTCAGTGCAGCAGCGCCACCTGGTGGACGGCGGAGGAACTACCTTATTAAATCCCGGCCGGACCCGAATCCAGCGCAGAGAACGCGCCGCTGGATCGCGAATGGACCGGGTAAGTAAATCTGCCCCAAAGTGTGTAAGTGTATGAATTTTTAGGAAACTAAGACATTTTTTAGAAAATATTTTAGAAATATCAGATTATTTTATATTGCTAGCTTTAAGGGGGCTTCATCTGATGTAACTGCTCAGAGGATGTTCCCTACTTGTGTACCTGCCAGTTCAGAGCTCAGAGGGTGTTCCCTGCTTGTGTACCTGCCAGTTCAGAGCTCAGAGGGTGTTCCCTGCTTGTGTACCTGCCAGTTCAGAGCTCAGAGGGTGTTCCTTGCTTGTGTACCTGCCAGTTCAGAGCTCAGTGGGTGTTCAAGTGTATGTCCCTGCAGGCTCAGAGCTCAGAGAATGTTCCCTGCTGGAATACCTTACATTTAAGAGCTCAGTGAGTGTTCACTGTTTATGTACCTGCAGGTTTAGAGATCAGTGGGTGTTCCCTGATTGTGTAACTTCCAGTTCAGAACTCAGTGGGTGTTCTCTGCTTGTATACCTGCCAGTTCAGAGCTCATTGGGTGTTCACTGTTTATGTACCTGCAGGTTCAGAGCTCAGCTCCCCATCAGTGTATTTCTGGGTGTGGAGCTTAAGAGGGTGTTCTCTGCATGGGTAGCTGCAGTATAAAAGTTCAGTGGGTGCAGCTTGTTGTAGAGAAGTGAATAGAGTAATTAGATAATGTTCTCTGCGTGTTTTGCTTCAACTAAAGCTCAGTCTCTGTTCCCTAATAGTGTAGCAGCAGAATAAAAGTTTTGTGTTTTTGGTGTTGGTGCTGTAGGTTCAGTGTCCAGTAAAAATGTTCTTCTTGTAGAAATGTGTGCCTAAACACACAGTGGGATTTCCCTTTTTTGTGTGGCTACAAGTTAGGACCTAATGTATCTGCAGATTTAGAGATCAAGCTGTGGAGATGTATGCTTAACACTGGGTGGGTGTTCCATGCTTGTGTAGCTTCAGAGTTCAGAGTTCAATGGGTGTATAATATGTATGGTGCTGCTGGTTCAGTGTTAAATGGGTGCCCCCTGCCTTTATAGCTGAAGGTTAGGAGCTCAGTGCTGGTTTCCTTTCCATGTATTTGCTGGCTTAGAGTTTGTAAGTGTTTAATGCTTGTGTTTCTACAAGTTAAGAGCTTAATGGATATGTATATCATAAGTGGTCCTGCAAGCTCAGTGGGTGTCTCCTTCTTGCTTAGCTGCACATAAAGAGCTCAGTGAGGGTTTCCTTCCCACGAGGCTACAGGTTTAGAGCTCAATGGAAATTACTTCTGATACTGATAGCTCAATGGGGGTATACTATGTATGGTGCTGCTGGTTCAATGTTATAGCTGAAGGTTAGGAGCTCAGTGGTATTCATTTCTGTGTATTTGCAGACTTGGGTGCTCAACGGGTGCTTGTAAAGCTGTGGGCCAAGTGTTTTCTGCTTGTGAACTTGCATATTCAGTGTTCAGCTGCACCCTATCTTCTCCTCACCCTTCCATTTAACACTCAATCTCATTTAGATCTCATTTACTTTCCCTCTCTCGCACTGCAGTACAAGCAGTGGTCCTTGGGGGAAAATACAGAATACCTCCCTCTAGTGGTGACTGCAGGATGGCTGAATTTAATCATTACAATATGTATGCAGTGGGTTTGGAGCTATGTATCAGGACATAAAACCTCCAACTAAACTTTACCCAGTACTAGATTTTGGACAGATTCAGAATAAAAATGACATAATGTTGTAGTTTTGCTTTGTGTCACTGAATTGTGTTATTCTCATATGTACCAGGTGACCTGTTTTCTGCCGGGATGTCACATCCACAGCGTCTTCAGGATGTGACTCGCCCCGGACACGTGCAGCTACAGGTGCGGGGGCATCTCACCGACTGACATTGCATTATTTTAATTGGATTCTCTTCTGTCCAACTTGGCCGCAGAACATAAAATACAAAGTAAAACTCCACAAAACCCTCGGCTTCCAGCCCGAGTCCAGCGGACGATTAATGTTTAAAGAGATGCAGTGTATCTGTCAGAGATGACTGGTATTCAGCCTGCCCGCGGCTCCTGCACTGAAGAACTCCGCTGCCAAAAGCTGAAAATCAAACGTTTGTTCTTTTCTAGCCAAAATTATAAGCACTACCTTCTCTGCTGGAGACGGGACCCGGGTGATGCAGGAAGCCAGACATCAGCCCTCAAGATACAATGTATCACTGGGTGCCCAGGGGGGTGACTGTGGCACTCATTATGGGGGCTATGTTATAGGAAGACCTGTACTCCCTCCACAAAGAGCGGAGGCGGGGCACCCCTATAGTGTGATGGTTATATCAGGGGCTAAAGTAGATTCGATCTATTCCCTTTCCAAAAAGTGACAGACGAGCCGAAAGGATGAGTCTACTGTTCAATAAGTGGTACTAAACTGCAATACCAGACACTATGGAAGGTCAATGGGGGCGCTATAGCTGAGACACATAAAAGATGACCCTAATAGGACATCTCCAGGAGCTTCTTGGCACAAGGTGTCTAGATGAGATGGGAACATGGGGTTCACTGTTCCTTTTCCCTTCACATTGTCGGTAGGATAAGCCACACATTTTTCTTAAAGGTCCCACCTCTGCTTCATCCCAAGAACAGGGGTCCTCCAACTCCCACCTCAAAGATATAATAGGTGAAGACTTGCACCTCTATTTGTTTACTTCTATAGGAGGTCACAAGCCCAGCAGGGAGAATGAATGAAGAGGGACACGCATCCCCGGTCAGCTTTCATCTCTCTATGATGGAGAAACACATCTTGGAAGAGCCACAACATGCGCTGGGAATATCTCACACAACCCCAGCTGTCCAAATGCCGAACCCAGACGTCTGGACGATGTCTGGGGCCCTGAACCTGTAATGTTTGGCATGCAAACGTTCCCTACTGGCGACGACTTATGAAACAGTACGTATTGGTCATTGGGCAGAGTGGATGCGCTTTGGTGCCATAAATGAGAAAATCCAGCCTAATGGATCCACATATCAGCCCTCTGGACCTCCAATAGTCCATAGAGCTTCTCTAACATTAGTGAATCTCTGTGCCGTCCAGTATCAAGGTTCAAACAGAACCTAAAGAACAAGGTCATATGTTTCCACCCCAGTCCTTGATAGCCATATACTAACCTCCAGTATGGATTTATGGACGGCGGTTTTATGCTCCACTATGAAACATAATCTGGGCTTGTTCTATGGCAGTGGTGGCGAACCTATGGCACGGGTGCCAGAGGTGGCACTCAGAGCCATTTCTGTGGGCACTCAGACCATCACTCCAGGATAGAGTTCACCAAATGGACCAAATCCACCAAATCTTCCTGCAGTCCCAAGCAACTGCTGCTGAGATGCTGCTCTCAGCGCCATTTTAAAGTGACATTTCATTGACTGTTTGGAACTGCAGGAAAAGTGAGAAGGTGTTGAAAGAACTGCAATATCTTTAGAGGTTCTCATTCTGGACCCACTATTCTTCCTCAACAGAGAGACCCTGAAGGGAAGCTACAACAAGCGTCTGAATTTGCCCTCCTTTTCAACTGTATTGGTTGCCTCCTGGGGCCGATATGAAAGATGTGGAAGAGCAGGTAGCAATAAGTTACTGTATAAAATGCCTTGTTGGCGCTTCATGGTAAATTAGTGGATTTTGGCTGTAGTTTGGTCTCCAAAAGGTTCGCCATCACTGTTCTATGGCATGGTTCATGTAGACCCCATATGGAGCCACACCAGGGGCTGAGCGGTCTATAACAGAGGCTGGACCCGTCTCCATGCAGCCGAGTGCCTACTTCAATAGGAGACAATGCAACAATGTAACTAATCTAAGTACATTGTGTAACTCCGCGGAATGTGCACAATTCTGGGCGACTATTCCACAATCCAGAAGAAAATGGAGTAAACATTGCAGCGACTTCCGGCCGATATCCGTATTATTCTTATTATCCCCGTGTGATGTTCTGGTCTTCAGACTTTCTATAATATAAGGAAGGGGGGTGGGCAGAGATCTCCACCATGTGAGTGATCGCGTGTGGCGGAGCATCCGACCAGCACAGATACGCGGCTTCTGCTTTACAGCACATTTACAATACCGCCATACAGTACACACGCCCGTCACACCGCGCACGGACAATAATGTGGCACCGCTAATACACTTTCTAATTCTATAGGAAATCCTCCCAGTGCTCAGGCACCGCGACTAATAAGATGTCTATGACATTACAAGACATGTATGAAGACACGGCGGAGGCGGAAGTCACCTCCATGATCTCAGTATAGCAGCGAGTGACAGGTACATGTAGTGATCCCCACCATAGGAAATTATCTGCCATAGATGGTTAATCAGACCATTGTGTGTCTTGTTAGGAGCAGCAGGACTGTGACATAAGGATTTATATTCCAAGGTGGGGAGGGGGGGGGGGTTCGTCCATAAACTGCGGTGCCCTACCACCATGATTCTACCTATAAAGGTAGAACGGGTGGTAGGTGGCTGTATGGGGTACGTGAGATAGCCCTTTTTAGAGCTAATCCTTACATCCTGGCTATCTTTTTGAAAACTTTATTCCCTAATATGTACATTTTGTAAAGTGGCTCCTGGGGCGTGGAGTAGCCAGACATGAGGCTACACGTCGCGGCTACTCCACGCCCCAGTAGCCTCTATGCTCCTCCTAACTTGAGATCTTTGGCGCGCAGCTTCTCGCAGCTGCGCCCTCGTCTGAGGAGCCAGAGTTCTGTGCATGCGCAGTAGATTTGGCCTCGGAGCTGCGACCACACAGACGCGGGCCTGCGTTCATGCTTCTTGGACAAGGATGCATAGCTCCTCGTACCTCAAAGATCTCAGGGTAGGAGGAGCAGAAATTACTGGGGCGTGGAGTAGCCGCAACGTGTAGCTTCATGTCCGGCTGCTCCACACCCCAGTAGCCACGTTACAAAATTTACATATTAGGGCAATAAAGTTTTCAAAAAGATAGCAGGACGTGAGGATTAGCTCTAAAAAGGTCTATCCTCACGTCCCATACATCCACCTACAACCCGTTCTACCTTTATAGGTAGAATCGTGGTGGTAGGTTCCCTTTAATTCTCAGTGTCCTCACACTGCTGTGTCCTGTGCTAATTGCAATCAGCTGCTCCACTGTTCTGAGTAAACGCCATAGGCTGTGATAAAGCTCAATACAGAGAGCACAGGGCACAACAGTGTGAGGTTATGTACAATCAGTAGAATCCTGGAATATAAAACCACACACTGTCAACATTGTAATCATACCTTTATGTAACTTCTAAGGTCTCCAGGAACATCTAACACTAGATGTAGTGAGCACAGAGCAAAGCAGTGCAAAGACACAAGTCCTGTGCAATTATTGAAGCTGCAATCCTGCATGACAGTCCTGCTGCTACTAACATCATATAAAAAGATATGATTACACATCTCTCCAGGGACAGTACATAACACTGGCTGCAGAGAGCACAGAGCACAGCAGTGTGAGGTCTGATTACACATCTCTCCAGGGACAATACATAACACTGGCTGCAGAGAGCACAGAGCACAGCAGTGTGAGGTGTGATTACACATCTCTCCAGGGATAATACATAACACTGGCTGCAGAGAGCACAGAGCACAGCAGTGTGAGGTCTGATTACACATCTCTCCAGGGACAATACATAACACTGGCTGCAGAGAGCACAGAGCACAGCAGGGTGAGGATACATCTGAAGTGCAGTTGGAGAAGTTACAATCCTGGAATATGAATCCATCTATCACAGTCCTGCTTCTAGTGACATCATACATAAAGGTCTGATTACACGTCACTCCAGGGACAATAGCAAACACTGGCTGCAGAGAGCACAGCAGTGTGAGGAGACATCCCCAGTGCACTTAGAGATATTACAATCCTAGAATATAAATCCATATATCACAGTCCTGCTGCTACTAATAAAACACACAAAGGTCTAGTTACATGTATCTCCAAGGATAATACATAACACTGGCTGCAGTCTCATGGTGCATACAGATGTTTAGTCCCTAAGACCATGGTGGGGGGGTCCCTGGTAGTGTTCATCATAGTATTGCTGACAGATTAATGAGAGCATCTTATACTATGTCACATTAGAGAGCAGTAACCAGGGTCGTGGAGACCCGATGCCTATGGGGCACCCTACAACTGGAGGAGCAATGTGCCACGTGTGATGCCAGCTTTAGCTATGGAACCGCAAGGACAATGACAACCCTGCTGGAAACGAGATGGAACGTGGGATGTCTCGCAGGTTGACGAGATCCCACACGACAGGAACGTTCCTCGAAGCCCTTCTCTAAAAAGAACCGAGGACTCAACCGCAAGAAGACGCACGGACAGCGCGTTGTATCTGAGGGGCTTCAGCGGCCACTTCAGGGGTCATCTCTCCCGGCTCCTACGTCAGGACCAACGTAACCAACAGGACGTCCGTGGCGACTGTAGCTCGTAACCTGCGGCCATGGATATTTTTACACTTCTGCGGAGTCTCGGAAATCCAGTTCTATATTTATATATATATATGCAGATATCGTGCGGGGCAGCGGATACACCGAGATTAAGGATATGAAGTCCCGTAATCTGAGAATCTCAGACTCAGCCGGCCTCAGAGGCGAATCGGCGGGAGAGCGAGGTGTAACAGCGGGAGAGCGAGGCGTAGCGGCGGGAGAGCGAGGCGTAGCGGCGGGAGAGCGAGGCGTAGCGGCGGGAGAGCGAGGCGTAGCGGCGGGAGAGCGAGGCGTAGCGGCGGGAGAGCGAGCCATAGTACCACACTCCACAATACAGCCGGCATTGATTGTGCACAGACAATACAATCTCATGACACGTTGTAGCCGGAGGGATACGCTGTGTTTCATGCCGCTTCTACGCACTTGTGGGGATAAGATTAAAAGCAGGATAAAAGGACAAAGATGAATGACGTCAAAACGTAACGCGGCGCTGTTCTACGAGAGGAAAAATACGAGAGAATAAGAAAAAGTGGAGAATAAGCAGAAATCTGAATTGCAAAAAAGGGGGATCTTTGTAGCGGAGATCAGTGGGACGGCTCCAGTGCCCCAGAGGGCGATGCTGCCGAATACCATAAATGGGCATATTAATAATGTATGTGCTAATCGTCTAACCGCTGCTGGTGGTGGGGCCTCAGGGACCGGCACTGATCACTACACTCAGGAGCAATGCTCTGCAGGTAGTAATAATTAGTAAAAAAGAAAAGAAATCATTAAAGAGTGTCCCTTTAAAATATATGCTCTCTAGTGATGGATAGGCTGTATTCTCAGTGATGGCACCGCTGCTCTCTAGTGATGGATAGGCTGTATTCTCAGTGATGGCACCGCTGCTCTCTAGTGATGGATAGGCTGTATTCTCAGTGATGACACCGCTGCTCTGTAGTGATGGATAGGCTGTATTCTCAGTGATGGGACCGCTGCTCTCTAGTGATGGATAGGCTGTATTCTCAGTGATGACACCGCTGCTCTGTAGTGATGGATAGGCTGTATTCTCAGTGATGTCACCGCTGCTCTCTAGTGATGGATAGGTTGTATTCTCAGTGATGGGACCGCTGCTCTCTAGTGATGGATAGGCTGTATTCTCAGTGATGACACCGCTGCTCTGTAGTGATGGATAGGCTGTATTCTCAGTGATGGCACTGCTGCTCTTTAGTGATGGATAGGCTGTATTCTCAGTGATGTCACCGCTGCTCTCTAGTGATGGATAGGCTGTATTCTCAGTGATGTCACTGCTGCTCTTTAGTGATGGATAGGTTGTATTCTCAGAGATGGCACCGCTGCTCTCTAGTGATGGATAGGCTGTATTCTCAGTGATGTCACCGCTGCTCTCTAGTGATGGATAGGCTGTATTCTCAGTGATGGCACCGCTGCTCTCTAGTGATGGATAGGCTGTATTCTCAGTGATGGCACCGCTGCTCTCTAGTGATGGATAGGCTGTATTCTCAGTGATGGGACCGCTGCTCTCTAGTGATGGATAGGCTGTATTCTCAGTGATGGCACCGCTGCTCTCTAGTGATGGATAGGCTGTATTCTCAGTGATGACACCGCTGCTCTGTAGTGATGGATAGGCTGTATTCTCAGTGATGGCACCGCTGCTCTCTAGTGATGGATAGGCTGTATTCTCAGTGATGACACCGCTGCTCTGTAGTGATGGATAGGCTGTATTCTCAGTGATGGCACTGCTGCTCTCTAGTGATGGATAGGCTGTATTCTCAGTGATGTCACCGCTGCTCTCTAGTGATGGATAGGCTGTATTCTCAGTGATGACACCGCTGCTCTCTAGTGATGGATAGGCTGTATTCTCAGTGATGTCACCGCTGCTCTCTAGTGATGGATAGGTTGTATTCTCAGAGATGGCACCGCTGCTCTCTAGTGATGGATAGGCTGTATTCTCAGTGATGTCACCGCTGCTCTCTAGTGATGGATAGGCTGTATTCTCAGTGATGTCACCGCTGCTCTCTAGTGATGGATAGGCTGTATTCTCAGTGATGACACCGCTGCTCTGTAGTGATGGATAGGCTGTATTCTCAGTGATGGCACGGCTGCTCTCTAGTGATGGATAGGCTGTATTCTCAGTGATGTCACCGCTGCTCTCTAGTGATGGATAGGCTGTATTCTCAGTGATGTCACCGCTGCTCTCTAGTGATGGATAGGTTGTATTCTCAGAGATGGCACCGCTGCTCTCTAGTGATGGATAGGCTGTATTCTCAGTGATGGCACCGCTGCTCTCTAGTGATGGATAGGCTGTATTCTCAGTGATGGCACCGCTGCTCTCTAGTGATGGATAGGCTGTATTCTCAGTGATGGCACCGCTGCTCTCTAGTGATGGATAGGCTGTATTCTCAGTGATGGCACCGCTGCTCTCTAGTGATGGATAGGCTGTATTCTCAGTGATGGCACCGCTGCTCTCTAGTGATGGATAGGCTGTACTCTCAGTGATGGCACCGCTGCTCTCCAGTGATGGATAGGCTGTATTCTCAGTGATGGGACCGCTGCTCTCTAGTGAGGGATAGGTTGTATTCTGAGTGATGGCACCGCTGCTCTCTAGTGATGGATAGGCTGTATTCTCAGTGATGGGACCGCTGCTTTCTAGTGATGGATAGGCTGTATTCTCAGTGATGGCACCGCTGCTTTCTAGTGATGGATAGGCTGTATTCTCAGTGATGGCACCGCTGCTCTCTAGTGATGGATAGGCTGTATTCTCAGTGATGGCACCGCTGCTCTCTAGTGATGGATAGGCTGTATTCTCAGTGATGGCACCGCTGCTTTCTAGTGATGGATAGGCTGTATTCTCAGTGATGGCACCGCTGCTCTCTAGTGATGGATAGGCTGTATTCTCAGTGATGGATAGGCTGTATTCTCAGTGATGGATAGGCTGTATACTCAATGATGGATAGGCTGTATACTCAATGATGGATAGGCTGTGTTCTCAGTGATGGATAGGCTGTAAACTCAGTGATGGATAGGCTGTATACTCAGTGATGGATAGGCTGTATTCTCAGTGATGGATAGGCTGTATTCTCACTGATGGATAGGCTGTATTCTCAGTGATGGATAGGCTGTATTCTCACTGATGGATAGGCTGTATTCTCACTGATGGATAGGCTGCATTCTCAGTGATGGCACCGCTGCTCTCTAGTGATGGATAGGCTGTATTCTCAGTGATGGCACCGCTGCTCTCTAGTGATGGATAGGCTGTATTCTCAGTGATGGATAGGCTGTATTCTCAGTGATGGATAGGCTGTATACTCAATGATGGATAGGCTGTATACTCAATGATGGATAGGCTGTGTTCTCAGTGATGGATAGGCTGTAAACTCAGTGATGGATAGGCTGTATACTCAGTGATGGATAGGCTGTATTCTCAGTGATGGATAGGCTGTATTCTCACTGATGGATAGGCTGTATTCTCAGTGATGGATAGGCTGTATTCTCACTGATGGATAGGCTGTATTCTCACTGATGGATAGGCTGCATTCTCAGTGATGGATAGGCTGTATTCTTAGTGATGGATAGGCTGTATTCTCAGTGATGGATAGGCTGTATTCTCAGTGATGGATAGGCTGTATTCTCACTGATGGATAGGCTGCATTCTCAGTGATGGATAGGCTGTATACTCAGTGATGGATAGGCTGTAAACTCAGTGATGGATAGGCTGTATACTCAGTGATGGATAGGCTGTATTCTCAGTGATGGATAGGCTGTATACTCAGTGATGGATAGGCTGTATTCTCACTGATGGATATGCTGCATTCTCAGTGATGGATAGGCTGTATTCTCACTGATGGATATGCTGCATTCTCAGTGATGGATAGGCTGTATTCTCAGTGATGGAAAGGCTGTATTCTCAGTGATGGATAGGCTGTATACTCAATGATGGATAGGCTGTATACTCAGTGATGGATAGGCTGTATTCTCACTGATGGATATGCTGCATTTTCAGTGATGGATAGGCTGTATCCATACATACAGTGATAGCACATTTACCCCTCAGTGAGCGGCTAGCCTCCATGCTTGTGTCTCACTGTCTGGATAGATGAGACAGACAAAACATATTAAAGTAAAACCTCTATTTACTTAACAACCAGCCGGGGAGAGCGCCGAGCAGCTTGAATTTTTCCAATTTCTGTGCCGCTTCAAAAACTCCATTAACCTCCTTAGAAAGTCAGTTAACACTTTCAGTGATGCTGAAACCAGACAGCTGCGGCCGAGGCGGGGGAACCTGCGCTAGATGCCACCCCGGGCGTCCGCTGAACCGTCCCTGCAACAGTGTCTTCAGATATTTATAGAAATATTACTGGACTGGAACTGGAGAAGGAATCGTGGAGGGGGCCCAGAGCCACGAGAAGCCTTAAAGGGGATGTAACGGTACAGACATGTGCTCTATGGGGACTGGGCAGGGTAATTATTATAACACAGCAGTGATTGGGGCTGTTACAGTGTATGCAGAGCGTCCCTACGATACAGAACATATTATGGCTATGATCTCTGTGATTCTGTAAATCAATAGGAGCAGATTTGTGGCTCAGAAATGCAACATAAAACTTTACGATTATTTCTAGTCATCTGTATAAAAGTAAGAAAATAGCAGAAGACTTTGACAACTGCAGTCCTTTACTTCCTCCCTGCTGATATCAGCTGGAGTATGGGGGGTGCATGGACCAATATAGAATAACTTGTATAACACTATTTTATGACTATGTGAATCTTACTCAATACATAAAGAGCCCCTCCAATACTCTATAGGGAAATAGAGAAGTAACAGAAGTACAGACCTTTACTTCCACCCTGCTGATATCTGCTGGAACAACCTCATAGGGGCTCATTTACTAAGGGTCCGCGAACCGCACAAACGTCATATATTCCGACTATTACCCATTTGCGACGCATTTAAAAGGGTATTGTGGCGTACGAGATCGGATTTTGCCACAATCGTGCCGGCTTTCATGCAACAGAAATGGGGAGGAGAGGGGCGGGCCGACAGACTATCCGATGGATTCAGACTGATCGCAGGATTTAATATTTAAATTGTGTCGCAAGACAATGCACTTACATGCACGAGGAAGAAGAAGGTGAACTCCAGGGACCTGAGCGGGGAAGTGACACATGCAGGATATCGGGCGCAGGATCTTAGTGACTCCCCGCACAGCACATTATACACGGACAATGCACTTACATGCACCAGGAAGAAGAAGGTGAGCTCCGGGGACCTGAGCGGGGAAGCGGTACATGCAGGATATCGGGCGCAGGATCTTAGTGACTCCCCGCACAGCGCATTATACACGGACAATGCACTTACATGCACCAGGAAGAAGAAGGTGAACTCCGGGGACCTGAGCGGGGAAGCGACACATGCAGGATATCAGGTGCAGGATCTTAGTGACTCCCCGCACAGCGCATTATACACAGACAATGCACTTACATGCACCAGGAAGAAGAAGGTGAACTCCGGGGACCTGAGCGGGGAAGCGACACATGCAGGATATCAGGTGCACGATCTTAGTGACTCCCCGCACAGCGCATTATACACGGACAATGCACTTACATGCACCAGGAAGAAGAAGGTGAACTCCGGGGACCTGAGCGGGGAAGCGACACATGCAGGATATCAGGTGCAGGATCTTAGTGACTCCCCGCACAGCGCATTATACACAGACAATGCACTTACATGCACCAGGAAGAAGAAGGTGAACTCCGGGGACCTGAGCGGGGAAGCGACACATGCAGGATATCAGGTGCACGATCTTAGTGACTCCCCGCACAGCGCATTATACACGGACAATGCACTTACATGCACCAGGAAGAAGAAGGTGAACTCCAGGGACCTGAGCGGGGAAGCGTCACATGCAGGATATCGGACAAATGATCTTAGTGACTCCCCGCACAGCACATTATACACGGACAATGCACTTACATGCACCAGGAAGAAGAAGGTGAACTTCGGGACCTGAGCAGGGAAGCGACACATGCAGGATATCAGGCGCAGGATCTTAGTGACTCCCCGCACAGCGCATTATACATGGACAATGCACTTACATGCACCAGGAAGAAGAAGGGGAACTCCGGGGACCTGAGCGGGGAAGCGACACATGCAGGATATCGGGTGCACGATCTTAGTGACTCCCCGTACAGCGCAGTATACACAGACAATGCACTTACATGCACCAGGAGGAAGAAGGTGAACTCCAGGGACCTGAGCGGGGAAGCGACACAAGCAGAATATCGGGCGCAGGATCTTAGTGACTCCCTGCACAGCGCATTATACACGGACAATGCACTTACATGCACCAGGAAGAAGAAGGTGAACTCCGGGGACCTGAGCGGGGAAGCCACACATGCAGGATATGGGGCGCAGGATCTTAGTGACTCCCCGCACAGCACATTATACACGGACAATGCACTTACATGCACCAGGAAGAAGAAGGTGAACTCCAGGACCTGAGCGGGGAAGCGACACATGCAGGATATCGGGCGCAGGATCTTAGTGACTCCCCGCACAGCACATTATACACGGACAATGCACTTACATGCACCGGGCAGAAGAAGGTGAACTCCGGGGACCTGAGCGGGGAAGCGTCACATGCAGGATATCGGGCGCAGGATCTTAGTGACTCCCCGCACAGCGCATTATACACGGACAATGCACTTACATGCACCGGGAAGAAGAAGGTGAACTCCGGGGACCTGAGCGGGGAAGTGACACATGCAGGATATTGGACGCACATTTTTGGTGAATCGCGCTGGAGTGCATGATCTCAGGGAACGCACAGTGAGAATCACGACAGGGCCGGGTAAGTAAATGTGCCCCATTATTTTACCTTAGGAGCAGAATAGTAATCAGAGCACCTCTAATAATCCATAGTAAAATAGAAAAGTAGCAGAAGATCTGCAGTCATTTACTTCCACCTTGCTCATATCATCTGGAGTAAATTAATGGATCAACCTTGAATAAACATAATAGTAGCGGCAAAACAAAGTCCTGTGATCACAGCGGCATCAGCCGTGATTAACGCCGTTTACCCAAGAGCAAGTTTGGTCCAAGAAAACCTTTGAATCTGAACTGAATTGAGCTCGTCAGTCCAGCAAAATGAGGTTCAGTATGGGAAAACAGAACATTATTCTCAGACCAAACTTACTTGTGGGCTACCGACCTAAAGCAGACAAGTGGCAGCTATGTGTTATAGTGCTTGTGGGGCAACCTGGCCTATAATCCAGGGAAACCCAGAATTCCCTCTCGTACCATTTTTATCTTCTTTTCAAACTGGAAATCTAAGTATTGTAAATCCTTCGCAAGCTCCCTGCGCTGAGATTTATGATACACGTCCTCTTTTTAGAAGATCTTTATATTTTTACAGCTACAATTGGAGATATATATATATATTCTGCAGGGGTTTGGCATTCTCCCAGTACATGTCTGTATGATGGAGACTGGGAAGCGATAAAGAAGATGCTACTCCATTCTCAGTACTACAGTATAAGGAGACGTCACCAGATGGAACTGGAGCAGAATCACTTGTATTAGTTACAAATGGGATCTAATCCATATTATAGAGGTATTCCAGACGTCTGTATCACCCCACCCCAACCAGGTGGAAGTGTGAGTCTTGTGACGCAGAATGAATTACATTTGAATGTTTATGTTTGATTTCGTGCTTTTCCACGGTCGGGGGAATCCAGCTCCATATTCTTACATTTAACACTTGTTACAAAGGGGAAAACAAGTAGAAAACACATTACGGATCATTTAACAGCTTTACCAAAATTACACCTCAAAGCAAACAGCAAATAAGTGAGAGATGCGTAACAACACTGGATACGAGAATGAAGGTGATACAGAGGAATGTCTCGGCACACGGCAGCTGGGAGTCAGCACAGGGAATTATACCTGGAAAGCCAAGTCCTATAAGCGACAACTGCAAACCATTCCTCATTACAGGCGGTCCCCTACTTAAGAACACTCGACTTACATACGACCCCTAGTTACAAACGGACCTCTGGATATTGGTAATTTATTGTACTTTAGTCCTAGGCTACAATGATCAGCTGTAACAGTTATCACAGGTGTCTGTAATGAAGCTTTAGTGTTAATATTGATTCTTATGACAATCCAACATTTTTTAAATCCAATTATCACAGAGACCAAAAAAGTTCTGGCTGGGATTACAATGATAATATATACAGTTAAGACTTACATACAAACTCAACTTAAGAACAAACCTACAGACCCTATCTTGTATGTAACCCGGGGACTGCCTGTATATGAAAAGTGGGGAATGTATCATGGACTGCGCTGCAGTTTTCTGATGTACAAGGCATAAAGAAGTTGCAGGTGCAGGAAAAATTGTGAATTCTTCCCCCCTTACACAGTAAGTGGGTGGGAGAGGGCGCTGAGCAGGTCCTACCCGGGCTGGGATCTTGATGCAGGCTATAGTGGAAATCTATGCCAGGCAGGACCTGGGTTGCAATTAACCTGGCACATGATACAAGAGGTTAGTATGTCAGGTGCTAAAAGTGGTCGGAGTTAGTATGTCGGGTGCTACAAGTGGTCGGAGTTAGTATGTCGGGTGCTACAAGTGGTCGGAGTTAGTATGTCGGGTGCTACAAGTGGTCGGAGTTAGTATGTCAGGTGCTACAAGTGGTTGGAGTTAGTATGTCAGGTGCTACAAGTGGTCGGAGTATGTCAGGTGCTACAAGTGGTCGGAGTATGTCGGCTGCTACAAGTGGTCGGAGTATGTCGGCTGCTACAAGTGGTCGGAGTATGTCAGGTGCTACAAGTGGTCGGAGTATGTCGGCTGCTACAAGTGGTCGGAGTTAGTATGTCGGGTGCTACAAGTGGTCGGAGTATGTCGGCTGCTACAAGTGGTCGGAGTTAGTATGTCAGGTGCTACAAGTGGTCGGAATTAGTATGTCAGGTGCTAAAAGTGGTTGGAATTAGTATGTCAGGTGCTACAAGTGGTCGGAGTTAGTATGTCAGGTGCTACAAGTGGTCGGAGTATGTCAGGTGCTACAAGTGGTCGGAGTATGTCGGCTGCTACAAGTGGTCGGAGTTAGTATGTCAGGTGCTACAAGTGGTCGGAGTATGTCAGGTGCTACAAGTGGTCGGAGTATGTCGGCTGCTACAAGTGGTCGGAGTTAGTATGTCAGGTGCTACAAGTGGTCGAAGTATGTCGGCTGCTACAAGTGGTCGG
Source organism: Engystomops pustulosus (assembly GCF_040894005.1). Classification (NCBI taxonomy): domain Eukaryota; kingdom Metazoa; phylum Chordata; class Amphibia; order Anura; family Leptodactylidae; genus Engystomops; species Engystomops pustulosus. The sequence continues at coordinate 8,499,658 of NC_092415.1, read as the reverse complement.
AGTTAGTATGTCAGGTGCTACAAGTGGTCCGAGTTAGTATGTCAGGTGCTACAAGTGGTCGGAGTTAGTATGTCAGGTGCTACAAGTGGTCGGAGTTAGTATGTCAGGTGCTACAAGTGGTCGGAATTAGTATGTCAGGTGCTAAAAGTGGTTGGAATTAGTATGTCAGGTGCTACAAGTGGTCGGAGTTAGTATGTCAGGTGCTACAAGTGGTCGGAGTATGTCAGGTGCTACAAGTGGTCGGAGTATGTCGGCTGCTACAAGTGGTCGGAGTTAGTATGTCAGGTGCTACAAGTGGTCGAAGTATGTCGGCTGCTAGAAGTGGTCGGAGTTAGTATGTCAGGTGCTACAAGTGGTCGGAGTTAGTATGTCAGGTGCTACAAGTGGTCGGAGTTAGTATGTCAGATGCTACAAGTGGTCGGAGTTAGTATGTCAGGTGCTACAAGTGGTCGGAGTTAGTATGTCAGGTGCTACAAGTGGTCATAGTTAGTATGTCAGGTGCTACAAGTGGTCGAAGTTAGTATGTCAGGTGCTACAAGTGGTCGGAGTTAGTATGTCAGGTGCTACAAGTGGTCGGAGTTAGTATGTCAGGTGCTACAAGTGGTCGGAATTAGTATGTCAGGTGCTACAAGTGGTCGGAGTTAGTATGTCAGGTGCTATAAGTGGTTGGAATTAGTATGTCAGGTGCTACAAGTGGTCGGAGTTAGTATGTCAGGTGCTACAAGTGGTCGGAGTTAGTATGTCAGGTGCTACAAGTGGTCGGAGTATGTCGGGTGCTACAAGTGGTCAGAGTTATTATGTCACGTGCTACAAGTGGTCGGAGTTAGTATGTCGGGTGCTACAAGTGGTCGGAGTTAGTATGTCAGATGCTACAAGTGGTCGGAGTTAGTATGTCAGGTGCTACAAGTGGTCGGAGTTAGTATGTCAGGTGCTACAAGTGGTCGGAGTTAGTATGTCAGGTGCTACAAGTGGTCGGAGTTAGTATGTCAGGTGCTACAAGTGGTCGGAGTTAGTATGTCAGGTGCTACAAGTGGTCGGAGTTAGTATGTCAGGTGCTACAAGTGGTCGAAGTTAGTATGTCAGGTGCTACAAGTGGTCAGAGTTAGTATGTCAGGTGCTACAAGTGGTCGGAGTTAGTATGTCAGGTGCTACAAGTGGTCGGAATTAGTATGTCAGGTGCTACGAGTGGTCGGAGTTAGTATGTCAGGTGCTATAAGTGGTTGGAATTAGTATGTCAGGTGCTACAAGTGGTCGGAGTTAGTATGTCAGGTGCTACAAGTGGTCGGAGTTAGTATGTCAGGTGCTACAAGTGGTCGGAGTTAGTATGTCAGGTGCTACAAGTGGTCGGAGTATGTCGGGTGCTACAAGTGGTCAGAGTTATTATGTCAGGTGCTACAAGTGGTCGGAGTTAGTACGTCAGGTGCTACAAGTGGTCGGAGTATGTCGAGTGCTACAAGTGGTCAGAGTTATTATGTCAGGTGCTACAAGTGGTCGGAGTTAGTACGTCAGGTGCTACAAGTGGTCGGAGTATGTCGGGTGCTACAAGTGGTCAGAGTTATTATGTCAGGTGCTACAAGTGGTCGGAGTTAGTATGTCAGGTGCTACAAGTGGTCGGAGTATGTCGGGTGCTACAAGTGGTCAGAGTTAGTATGTCAGGTGCTACAAGTGGTCGGAGTTAGTATGTCAGGTGCTACAAGTGGTCGGAGTATGTCGGGTGCTACAAGTGGTCAGAGTTATTATGTCAGGAACATTGTGCACGTGCTCCCAGTAGTGATAAATCCCCCCAACAAGCTAATATATTGGTCATAGCCTTAGTCATTGAATTCAGGTTTCATTATGTCCCATCACCTCTGTTGTGTACCAAAAGCACAATACCACATGTCAAACGGATGAGACTGATGGATCCTGCTTTTCCATATAGCGCAAACTGAGTAGCTCCAAGGCGATGGAGGGGAGATGTTCAGCTTCAGCACACAAAGTGGAGAAGTGTTGTCTTGTCAATACAGTCATTGTTAGTAGAGTGTGGTCTGGTCCATATAGTCATTGTTAGTAGAGTGTGGTCTGGTCCGTAGAGTCATGGTTTGGAGAGTCTGGTCTGGTCTGTAGAGGCATGAGTGGAGTAGTGTGGTCAGGTCATACAGTCATGAGTGGAGTAGTGTGGTCTAGTCTATACAGTCATGGTTGGTGGAATGTTGTCTGCTCCGTAGAGTCATGGTTTGAGGAGTGTGGTCGAGGCTAAACAGTCCTGTTAATACCTATGAATTTTGTATGGTATAATGGTCATTCAAGCTTCAGTAGGTGCAATGTGTATGGGGTCAAGATATTGTGTAACTTTGCCATAAAGATCTTGGACAACCCCCTTAAGATCAGAGCTGCAGCCTACTCAGCTCCCAGTAGCCCTCTTGCATCACACAGACAATATGTCTGTGGGTAGGCCCAGGCCCCGTAGAGTGAAATCTGACCCTACATTTCGTGTAATTATGGAAACTTGGCATGTCCAGAATTCAGGCAATGGAAATTTAAAAAATAATCCCTCGGCATAGACTCAGATTCATATTTTTGGGATTTTACTGCATTTTTACAAAACTCCGAAGTAGAAGCCAGTAACGGAGAAACATTCAGAGCGATGATATATTAATCCCAGCGCGCAGGATCTGCAAACTCGGCTAATCTGCCATTCATATTTAATGGAGTGGTCTATTATCAGGGAGAACATTTTTATGATCGCTCAAATTAATATTTTACTTCTTCCAAAGAGAAAGAAAAATATTCTGATATTTTATAAGAAAAAAAAAAAAATCATCCGTCCTAATGAACAAAATGAGATCTAATCCTCATCACTCAGATATTTCACGGGTAATAAGAAGTCGTTTAACAGTGCCGACCTCCAAGACCGGCCATAATCAGATGACTCTTCTTCTACCAGCCCCCACCAAGGACTGACGAGAGCTTGGGCGTAGTCAACATATCTGGTTGTCCCTCCTCATGCTCTGGGAGCCTCCGTAGCTTTATTCAGCTCTCCATTGGGTCTCTCCATTGGCTACTCACGTTTCCAGGAAAGCTGGAAGTCATAGACACGTCCTTCTCTACTACTCCGAATTGGGACAATGGAAGAGGTGGACCACGGAGGAGGTGGACAACAGAAGAGGTGGACAACGTGCCTGAAGAAGGTAGCAGCCATATTTGGAGTAACCAAATGGTGAGGTGAATAAAGCAAAAGAGGTCTCCGAAGCAGAAGGAGGACGATAATCATGACAAGTGAAAAGTCATATTTGGTTTTCTGAATAAAGGGTTTCTTAAAATACTGTAGGACTTGTTAGCATCGGCATCCATAAATCTGCGGGGGGAGTCCATCAATGCTTAGTAAATGTTCCCAAAAAAGTCAGGTCATCGTAAAGAAAATTTGATGATCAGAATCGTAACCAAAATAAGTGAAGGTAGAGAAAAAACTAAGGGAAAACCTTGGACCCTAGGGTTACGTTAGAGTTTTCAAAGAATCCTAGTGGTGGTAGTTTTAAAGTTTGGCTGAAAGTATCCGGAGTCAGGGACTCTCTCACACCATTGGACAATATGACATCACTTCCTCTTACATGACATGGGACGTCCTGTGATCCGATGTGGCCAATGATTGGCTGTAGCAGGACTGGGAGAACTGGGAGTTGGGGCATCGGCCCAAAGAAGGTTTTCTAGGATTCCTGAAAGACTCCTTTTATGAAATAAGATATGACAAGCTGCCCACCTGTTGTCTATGGGGGTGTCCAATCTTGATGCCAAATATTGGGAGAAAAGAGGACCTTTTGATCCTACGGGTTATAGGCCCTCACCAGAAGGCTTATACCCATCTACAACCAACTATGGAGAAAGGGGGGCAGAGGAAGCAGCTATCAATTTAATTAGCAACCTGTATGTCCAGCTTTAGGGGTCATATGTAGTAATGGCTCCCCCTCGTACAGCAGGGGCACATGGGAATAACAGACCATTTATTTACATGGTCTAATCTGTGGCTGACCATAGAGGAGCCACCATGGTTGTATGAAGGAGCTCTTGTTTCTCAGAGATGGCCATCCTTGTTAAGAACCTCGTATGGTTTGTATGTTGCTCATACCAGATAGCAATGCTGTCCCTGAGTGGTGAGGAAAGGACACGCTGGGACTTGTAGTATCAGCGAAGCTGAGGATGCACCTTGCTCCACATACAGCAGCTCCATATTGCAGCACGAGAAGATCACACATGGAGACATCTCTGCTGTTTGCAGCCATCATCTGGGATCAATATGGAATAATATACATGGAGCAAAGTCCAGACATTAGCGCGTCCCGCAGATCGTTACACCTTTTACAAGATCATCCGTCTGTCGCCTAAATGGAAATTCAAATATTTTCCTAAAGCGACAAAGAAGAAAATATCAGGAGCAGAGCAAACACGTCCGACACCCGTGGCCGTCGCCGCACATAAAATGCCTGTAATTTCCAGGTATATTCACAGAGTCATTGCACTAATCCGCTGATAACAGGGTCCTACAGAAAAAATATGGAATAATTCAGGAGCCGACGGAGAGGAGAGAGCAGGGCGACTGCACAGAGTCACCCGGAGAGGAGGAGGGTGGGAGATGAAGCCTTAGATGTGGAGGACCCAGAGCCCTGGTGCAGGTCTCCTACTCTGCACATCCTGGGGGGTCTCTGACCCTGCACCCCACCACTACATATCACCTACTACCACATCAAAGCTACTCAAATTGGCAATCCTGTTTAATAAGCGGGGGATGAGCCGGTGATGACAAGTATGGTGAGAGTGACGGCGCCCATGGCGTTATCTGAACGTCTCCCATGTACCGAAGGTTTTCCTGCTCAATCTCCTGTGACATAAAATCGCCCCCAGAAATCCAGCGCATATCAGGAGCCCCCCGCCCTCCATCATGTCACCTCACATTTACTCTGTAATATTTACAAGCCCGACGGCTGCAGAATTATACAGAACTGACACATCTCTCCGCTGCCATGACACATCTCCATCCAAGAGGGGGACAGTCCCAGCCTCCACACATCACAGGGAGGGGGCAAATGTCAGAGCAAAGGGATGAAGTTATCGGGGGACAACAAGCAGGCTGAGTGGTGCATGGGGGGCTCACAAGTGAGCAAAAGATATTCTGTCACCAGAACATGATAATAATGTACCCCAAGGATCATTGCCCTGTACCCCAAGAGTCAGCAAGTCCCTGTCCTGTCCCCCAAGTGTCACTGTCCTATCCCCTAAGTATCAGTGTGTCCCTGTCCTGTCCCCCAAGTGTCAGCCTGTCCCTGTCCCCCAAGTGTCAGCGTGTCCCTGTCCTGTCCCCCAAGTGTCACTGTCCTATCCCCCAAGTATCAGTATGTCCCTGTCCTGTCCCCCCAAGTGTCAGGAAGACTCTGTCCCCCAAGCGTCAGCGTGTCCCTGTCCTGTCCCCCAAGTGTCAGCCTGTCCCTGCCCTGTCCCCCAAGCGTCAGCGTGTCCCTGTCCTGTCCCCCAAGCGTCAGCGTGTCCCTGTCCTGTCCCCCAAGTGTCAGCGTGTCCCTGTCCTGTACCTCGAGTGTCAGCGTGTCCCTGTCCTGTCCCCCAAGTGATAGCGTGTCCCTGTCCTGTCCCCCCCCCAAGTGTCAGCGTGTCCCTGTCCTATCCCCCCAAGTGTCAGCGTGTCCCTGTCCTGTCCCCCAAGTGTCAGCTTGTCCCTGTCCTGTCCCCCAAGTGTCAGCGTGTCCCTGTCCTGTCCCCCAAGTGTCAGCGTGTCCCTGTCCTGTCCCCTAAGTGTCAGCGTGTCCCTGTCCTGTCCCCCAAGTGTCAGTGTGTCCCTGTCCTGTTCGGCACCCCAAGTGTCAGTGTGTCCCTGTCCTGTTCGGCACCCCGTGTCAGCGTGTCCCTGTCCTATCCCCCCAAATGTCATCGTGTTCCTGTCCTGCACCCCAAGTGTCAGCGTGTCCCTGTCCGGCACCCCAAGTGTCAGCGTGTCCCAGTCCGGCACCCCAAGTGTCATCGTGTCCCTGTCCTGCACCCCAAGTGTCATCGTGTCCCTGTCCTGCACCCCAAGTTTCAGTGTGTCCCTGTCCTGTCCGGCACCCCAAGTGTCAGCGTGTCCCTGTCCTGCACCCCAAGTGTCAGTGTGTCCCTGTCCTGTCCCCCAAGTGTCAGCGTGTCCCTGTCCTGTACCTCGAGTGTCAGCGTGTCCCTGTCCTGCACCCCCCCAAGTGTCAGCGTGTCCCTGTCCTGTCCCCCAAGTGTCAGCATGTCCCTGTCCTGTACCCCCAAGTGTCAGCATGTCCCTGTCCTGTCCCCCCAAGTGTCAGCGTGTCCCTGTTCTGCCCCCCAAGTGTCAGCGTGTCCCTGTCCTGTCCCCCAAGTGTCAGTATGTCCCTGTCCTGCCCCCAAGTGTCAGCGTGTCCCTGTCCTGTCCCCCAAGTGTCAGTGTGTCCCTGTCCGGCACCCCAAGTGTCAGCGTGTCCCTGTCCGGCACCCCAAGTGTCAGCGTGTCCCTGTCCTGCACCCCAAGTGTCAGGGTGTCCCTGTCCTGTCCCCCCAAGTTTCAGCGTGTCCCTGTCCTGTCCCCCAAGTTTCAGCGTGTCCCTGTCCTGTCCCCCAAGTGCCAGCGAGTCCCTGTCCTGTCCCCCAAGTGTCAGCGTGTCCCTGTCCTGTCCCCCCAAGTGTCAGCGTGTCCCTGTCCTGTCCCCCCAAGTGTCAGCGTGTCCCTGTCCTGTCCCCCCAAGTGTCAGCGTGTCCCTGTCCTGTCCCCCCAAGTGTCAGCGTGTCCCTATCCTGTCCCCCAAGTGCCAGCGAGTCCCTGTCCTGTTCCCCAAGTTTCAGCGTGTCCCTGTCCTGTCCCCCAAGTGTCAGCGTGTCCCTGTCCTGTTCCCTAATTGTCATTGTCTTAAGGGTGTCATTGCTAAGTGTCAGCACATTAATGTTAGGCTTCCCACTTGTGGCAGGACACTTGTACCATCTTTCTAGGATCCCTCTAGGCTCAGTAGGAGACGCTCCATGACACAACATATTGCACATAAACCTCTATGTGGCGGCACAATCGTAATCTCCCAAACAGATGCATCCAGTAGAGCGCACCGGCAAACCCTGGGCTATCAGAGGACACGCTCATCGCCTCTGCTTATTTTGGTGGGGGAGAAGGACATGTTGTGACAATACTATTTGCAGAGGCCGGACTGAGCAGAGCACAATACCCGACCACAGCACAATTATAGGATATAATGGAAAGGCAAACACCGCGGTTCAGTTTATCAAAACCAAACAGGAGAAGCTAATAACCCTGAAAGACGAAGCGCTCTGATCATCTCTGCGAGCGAGCAATATCCTAGAGCCATTGTGCCGGGAAGAGCTGCCAAGCCGTGGACAAAAAGCACATTCTGCGCCTGTAGAGAAGACGTGACATTGCTTATTACTGTCCTACTATTAATCACTGGGTAAAGGACAATCGAAATATCCGCCTCTTGGAGGGTTTACATGGGAAGAGACATCACTCATGTCATGCCACACTCTCCCACCTCCAGGTCCTACATGTATCATCTTCTTGTCTCTCGTTCTACTGATTTAATAATGTGGGAAAGTCTATGAGAAGACGTTTCATCAGGTAGACTTTAACCTTTGCCATCGAGTTGTAGTCAAGTACAACCATTGACCATTTAAGAAGACAGATGACGAGACCACATAGCAACAAGTGGGTTCTGTTCTTCTCCATCACAAGAGCTGTATGACCATTCAAATCCAGCCAAAATTCAGTGGAGCTTAGTCAAAAGGTCAACCTAAAGTCATCCATACACTTTAGATGGTCGGCCAGAGACACTGATTTGGTACTGGTTTGGTATGATATAAGATGGCAGCAGTTACTTTCCTAATCTAGTTCCTCGTAAAGTTCATGTTTACCAGGTTATTTATAATGTGCACTTTAATGCAGAGACTATGGACACATTTACTAAGGGTGCGTCGGATACATTTTCGTCAGGTTTCCCGCCAATTTTCGCTTTGCGCCGAATTGCCCCGGGATTTTAGCTCACGCAAACGGATTTTGGTACAACAGAAATCGGGGGGCCTGGCCGTCGGACAACCCGGCAGATTCGGACACTGCGCAGGATTTAACATTTAAAATTGTGTCGCAAGAAACGCACTTACATGCACCGGGAAGAAGCAGGTGAACTCCGGCGGACCTCGGCGCAGAAGCGACGGATTCAGGAACTTGGGCGCCCGAGCTTAGTGAATCACGGCAGACCCGAATCCTTGTCGGACAATGCACTGCAGGATCGCGATAGGACCGGGTAAGTCAATCTGCAACAATGTCCTGATCTGATATCTACCGACATTCTATGTTTCACCTGTATAGACTGTTCTGACCTCAGCCTGTACATAGACATACATCTTTATCTCATTGGTACCATGGACTGGTGCCTTCCAACAAAGGAGTCAGCACTCACCAATGTCCCGCCCAACTCCAAGAGGTAGAGACCTCCAAGTTCAGATAAGAGCTTAAGGTGTGAAAACCCAAGAGGTCACTTGGATAATGTTGAGTATAAGATCCCCCCAGCCTCCCACTTACCATGATCATTGGATTAAAGTGGGGACAGTATGGTGGCCCCTGCCAATGGCTCATGCACCACCACAAAGCAGATTATTTTCTGTGGACAATAAGGGGAATGCAGAAGCGTTTTTGGACTTGCTTAATGAACGGAATTCCCCAGGCTTTGAACAGACACATTATTTGTTATGAAGTATGCGAGTATTTTCATAGAGCAGAGAGTCCCATCCATCAGAAGCTGAAATAACACAAGGGTTATTACCTCGGAATAATATACATGGAGTGCACACACAAGAGCCGCTTCTTCGTGCCGGAGCCTCGTGCTACGCTGTATGTGTCTCTTCACCCATGGGAGAGCTCAGAAGACTAATATTGTTGTGGTTAATAATCGTGCGGCGCTCCTCCTCCGCCATTAGTTATACAGGACCGGTCACTTGATTTCTTATTAGTTTCAGCTACTCGAAACTAAAGTATCCCACCAGGGAACTGGCAACATAATAGTAGAGAACAACAAATTGCATTGTGGCTGATAATATTTTCAGGAATGGTGGGCAATGACTATGCAAAGAACATAGGGTGCAAGGGTGGACCCCTGATAGGGAGCTCCTTCTATAGGCCAAATACACTCTGAGGAACCTAACGACTTTGCTAAGTCAACCCAAGTCCATATTATGTTTGCCAAGCTGGATTTGCCTGTGAAATCCTACCTTCAAACTGGCGCCATATAAGTCCTTATTCCCAATGTAATAAAGCTACATAGGGAATAAATAGTGAACATTTGCTTTCCCCATTAATTTCAGATGAGGCCAGTGGATCTACGAGCATGGTTCCACCTAGAGGCAAATAGGCCAACCTAAAGGACTTGCAAAGACATTGTATGACCTCAACACTTGTGGTGGGATTTCTTAGGACCTTGTGTCACAGGAGCTGAAGACGAAAAGATACTAGGACTTTGATGGACCCTTCTTCCCAGTAGGAGTGTGGTGTGAGGAAAAGGGGTCTAATTACACCCTGGATGAGGGAATGCCATGCATAACATGTGATCCAACCCAATTAAGTCCATAAAGTTTGTTACGTTGGATTCATCTGAAGAAGGGAAGTGGAGCAAACTGCATCCAGCTCCATGTTTGCTATGGCCACTACGGCTGATGGGTGCTTGGGGGATGTGGATGCCTTCGGCTATCCAAAATAAATTTCTGGCCAACTTGTTTAAGGAACATCAACTCAAGGTTAATAGAGACGGGCCCACTCCTCCGCACCCCCATCCTCACGCTCTAGAGGACCGACCATTTATCTATGCCTAAAAAATAGCTTTGATATTCTGCAAAGGCACCTGCCTGGAACAGAGCAATGTTCTGCAGGGTGGAAACTAAGAGGTTACAGGCTGCACATTGAGAAGTATACAAAGCTTACAAAACACAATGGAGGGATCTTCATGAAATAAAAGCTTTTTGTTTTTTAGGGGGGGCTCTCTAAAATCTTTCACTTAGCTCCGCTATATCAATAGAGCGTGTGGGCTGGAAACTACTAGAGGCAATAAGTGAAGTACAAAACAAGACTTAGCAGCGAGTACAATGCGGCACAGATCCCCCTCTGCAGCCTCTTGTAACGGTTCCTTTACAAGAGCCGCATGGAGCTCGCTTCATTTAGTTCAAGCCGAGGTTGCTGTGAGCTAAACAGACGGCGGGGGGTACGTGAGCCCTCATAAAGGGGCTTGTTTATCACATTCATCTTTAGCGTTAATAGTGCTGCTCCGCGTAACAATCGATTACCGATTCGGAAAGGGCGCCTGAGCTCTTCAGTAAGAAAAATGGTCTGAAATGTATGTGCTCTATAACTACCGCGTGTGCCCACGGCGTAGAGCCCACATGACAGCCCACATAGATGCCAATGGGCAGCACGAAGGATATGCACTAATCACAACCAAACCTGCACCCTTCACGTTCAAGCAGAGAATACTATGGGCAGACTGGCCGTCTGTATCCTTCAGGGTCTATACAGTACATCAGTAAACATCAGGGGTAGGTACATACTTCAGTTAGATGAATAAGCAGGTTGTGACACGTCGCCCATTGGCTTTCATGCTCAGGACACCATTTTGACCTCCATTGGGTTAATGGGACCAATAAAGTTGACTATGTTTTGGATACCTCCAGGTTGCATATGCCGAATGGGCACTGCAAATGCAATGTGAATACACCCTAAGGCCAGTGTCAGACAATACATAAGCCATATTTTCCATACTACATACTGTGTGGGAACTGGGACTGAAGACTGAAGTGTCTTTCTTAAGACTATGGTCCTGTTCTACCATGTTTATAGTACGGGATAGTAATCGGATGGTATCGTGCTGGCTCGCAGAAGGATCGATGACTATGAACCTGGAAGTCTGGATTCTTAGTCCGTGTTCCATGTGAAAAATGTGGCCTACATATTTTCAATACACGATGGACTGAATATACTATCTAAATCAAACCTTAGTCTAAAAGTGAAAGGAACTCTTATCCAAAGACCAAGTGCAAGAAGAGGAACAAAACCAACCACATTCACCACGTTCCTGTCCAGGATTTATGGGGTTTGACATTGTAACCACAAAGATGTTCCACATGTGGGTCCACCTGACCTCTGTGTTAAACCAATATTACACATACAAATCTGGGCGCTTCACTAATCCAACAAAATGCAGGACCTAAACGTTCCTGGGACAATGGGCCTGGGATGACTCTGACATGGTGTTGTTGTCAAGTTGACGTCTTGGCTGTCAACCTTGGCTGTCAAAATATGACAATCTTTTATTGTACTCTATGTAGAATTGGGAACAACATAATCGCCTTGGTCTCTGCTAGTGGAAAATGTGACAGCGATTCATGAAGTGTCCACAGAAATTATGAAGAACTCGGAAATGTCTTTTGCTCAACACTTATCTACTGTGGAACTCACAAGATTTAGGCAACTGGAATTTGTGTCCCGACAGGTTCTTCCTGATGTCTTCCGATCTGCCAGGATTCATCTTGCCCCAATCAGTTATCATTCCAACTGGAGAACTCTGTTGGTTGCAGATTTTGATTTAGCGATTTCTCCTGAGGCAACCACCAAGAGTATCTTCCTTTTTCGCTCGTTGAGCCAGAGAATTTTCATTTCCATTTCCCTGGTACGTAGGTAAGTGGATTGTGACTACGCTCATCATCAACGTGCCAGAATCCACGGTGTCTCTCGTGCTCTCCACATGATGAAAGACGATGGAGTTCCTGGAAGAAGGAGGCTGGAGATAGACACTGCAGATACCCCTTTATCCTCAATATACACGAGGCACTTCTCATTAAGTGAGAATTCCCTTCATTTGATCGGAATCTCGGGAGCTACGCGGGGATGGCACTCGTGAGCGGCTTCTGATTCCGTGAGGCCGCATGTCATGGAAAACTCTGATTTCAAGCTCTCGCCGGCACCGAGACGCTGCTGATAAAAGCATAAAGTGAAAAATTATAGATGAATCTGATGGTATAAAAATAACACAGCGACATGAGGAGAAGCAGCAGGGAGAAGAGCTGCGGCTATGGATGTTGGCGCACGGCTAAGCGGTTCTATAGGGTGTGAAAAATGTGCTGGAAAATCGAAGCAGAATTTATCAAACGGAATTTGGGTGACCCAAACTAAGTGCTATAGTCCAAAAAAGACACCGGAATCTTAAAGACACATGAATATTGCCCCCCTTTGCCTTCAATATAAGTTGAGCTAAAGAAGAATTAAGACGTACCAAGGCAGATATTCATGGAAATATAATGGTCCCCAGCTCATCACCGGCACTGACTCATCATCCTTGACCATGATGTGGCCAATCAAGAGGCACCATGTTCCATTGTGGAGGCATCATTCTTCATTTTGAGATGACCCAATATGAGTCCATATAATTTAGCTATGGTAGTCGCCCTCTCGTTTCCACCTCTTATCCCCCATGGGGAAATTAGTTTCCACTGTGGGAAGACCACCAGTTTGCTACTTGTTGTGACCTCGCTGTAGGTAGAGACTGGCCTAGGGTTAGGGTATGAACCACCAGGGGCAGTGCATGGGAATGGCCTGGTATGGGCTGAGGTCAGGGCTGCCAGAAATCTAGTTTAGAGATGAATTGACAAGCAGAAAGCCTTGCAGGAACTATGAACTATGAACCTGTATCGTGCAAGTGATGGCCAAGATTGGCTGGGGATACCTATTAAAAATCAGCAAGAGCCAGCAGAAGCACCCTATGGGTTGGTGAATGGGAGAAGGTGTGTAGGCAGCCACAAGTCCTGCCACACATTCAAGCAATGGAGGAGGATGCCACAATGTTTATTCCCGCCACATGCGCAGAGGGGTTAAAAATTTGAAGCAGCAAAGACTTCAACCCAACTGGTGGCTATGGAGCCGGCTGACATTATAACACACGTGTAAATACAAGTCAATGATGGAAGAATACAGAGCGCACACTCGGCAGAGCTCACAATCAGAGCGGATTAGTCAATAAACAGAAGGCAAACCTTCTAGAGCCACCAGGAAGGACGTTATCTATACACATTCAGGGATGAGTTGGGGGATGGAGGGTCTTTAATAGGCAATTATTGGGTCTGCCCTATACGAGCGAGCGGGTGTGCGTGCAAAGATACAGCGCAAATATATGCTAAACATTATAAGCTTCTTACAATACCGGAACCAAACGCAGTAATCTTTATACACTGTATACTTCAAAGCCCGGCTGTCATGGATCAGGGCGCAGGAGGTCTGCAGGAATATGATGGAGCATCTCCCTAGGACACGGAGGCCGAACACAAGAGAACCTGAGTATCTGGGAAATGGAGTAATAAAGGAAGAACAGGTAATGGCCGTGCGCCCTATATACGTCTGGTAAGGGTGTCTTAAAGAGAATGCAGACTGCAACCAGTGTTAGGTATTGTCCCTGGAGAGATGTGTAATCAGACCTTTGTGCATGTTGTAACTATGGATTTATATTCCAGGATTGTAGCTTCTCCACGTGCACTGTGGGCGTGTCCTCACACTGCTGTGCTCTTAGGTCTAAGCATCGAGCTTCTCCACAGCCCCTTCCCTCTAATATTTGTGACTGCTATGGTATTCAACAAGAAGCATGCTTGAGCTTTAACTGAAGAAAGAACAGAGGGGCTATGGGACAGGTCAAATAATAGAGCTAAAAAAACAGCTGCGTGAGGACTCTCCTCAAGTCCAGCTACAAACATAGAATAGAAATCAATTTTCAAGGCACGTGAAGTGAGATACAGTGACATTAGCATCACTACCTGCAATGTGCATGCGCTGGAGGTCCATTGTGCACTCAGGTAACCGAACCCCCTGATTGTGAGGGTGCGCCACTAGGCCCTGCATCTACCAGCCGGTGAGTAGGAGCAGAGGGGCCAGAGCCGTCTAGACCTGTCCTCTGTATAGCTTTTAACATCTGGTGGCAGCCCATGGAGTTAATCTAAGTGGGCTTCTGGGTTTCGGACCACTGCTGATCGGGGACTGGTGGCCAATCCTCAGGGCTGTTGATAACCTATGAGACCAGGAAACACCTTGTAATAGTGTCCTGGGATGTAAGGGCTGGTTCTTCGGGAGGCTTCCTGTAGATTTCTGTAGAATCCAACCTCCCATTCTTTGAACGAGTCGCTCCCGATAATTGGCCCCGACTCCCGTAGCCTCTTGTTACTCCTTCCTATGAGCCAAGATCTGGGAATGACTTGTCTCTTCACACCGGAGAATGACAGGCAGCGATACATTAAGTTACAAGAGAGGGGAGGTGGCGCTACACCCACTCGCTTGCAGAAAGTGATCCCACTGCCTGGGCGCTTTGTAGTATAAATATAATGCCGTCACTCTGTACACACGCGGCAGCGGCCTCCCCCGGGGGCTGCATTAATAGATGATGGTTATAATATTAGGTTATTGAACTTGTGCCTACTGAGCAGAAACAGAGCCGTGTAGCCGGGAGCTCCTGAGCAAAGTGTAGCAGAGCTGGCACCGGCTACGGGGGCATGACAGATCCGTGCCTCTGGGTGATGGGAGACTCCCCGGGGATGGCACATCCTGGATGGTCGGCTCCTTTTATCACCTCCAGGATATAAGTCTTACACACAGCGAATATGATGATATGATGAGAGAGGTACAGGGAGGACGATGGTATCAGCATACAGCAATGAATGTTCTCATCACCACATACACGCGTCATGTGCTTCTGTATAATCCGAGCTTAAAGGCGCGCTCTGACGCTCTGCAGAACATTTATTGACCTGTTTATAACATACATTTTATGTATCATTATGTAGTATGTATCATTATGTATCATTTTACATTAGAACATGGTCTACTGGAAAAGTGTCTAACGGAAAGGCGGGGCCGCACAGGGAAAGGAGTGTGCATTAAAATGATGTAAATGTTTACATTTTGGAAACTTTATTCAGCTTAATACAATGGCAGATGTTGCCTTTGTGAAACTTCTATGTCACTTTTTAGTGCTTTTTGTATTGAGAGAAACTTTTGATTTTATGTTATTGTGTCCTGTATTTTTTTTCCAGTAATGTGACACCTCTCTGTAGCTTATATGGAATTTGGGTGCTCTCACCCATGTCAAGACACTATATGACTGTACGTCCACTGTTCAGTGCTGAACTGGTGAGCAATTCCAGCTGCAGTAATGAAAAGATTACCTATGGAGATTCTCAGCGTTATCCTGTCCTCTCTCCTGTCCAGGCTTCTTGGGGTGACATGAGTTGGTGATATTGTAAGGATGCAATATTCAAGAATTCACTGATTTGGAAAGACTCTTCTTGCTATGGCTGAAAGGGTCACCCCTTTGGGCTCCATCTGAACAACCTAGTGCAGAGTCTTTTTGGAACAGCACAACATTTCTGCAAATTTGCTCTATTTCCATTTTCATTTATCTCACGAACATTCTAATTCTGTGATTTACAATACAAACATTTTATGAAATAAGCTACAAATACTGTTATATTACTCCTGTTATTATGTATTCTCACAGGACACACAATGACCTGGGCATTTAGGAAATTGTGTGTTGTTCTCTAATGTAGATCAGTGCATATCCAAATAATTACCTCTTCTTGTCTTGTATTATACTTTGTATTGTAGTCTGCACTAACTTTGCTCTGAGCAGGATGTTTAATATTGTTTCATCACTTTTAATGATCAGATTGGAGACCCCCCCCCCCCAGCAATGGCTCCTGGGATTGGTGACCTCCCAGTGTATTGGTCATTGGTACGAGATCCTCCTTGCAGTTTAACTTTATTAAAACAGATAAATTTACAACGTGAAGGAAACACAAACGGTTCTAGAACTTGTGGTCCCGCGGGAGACCCCCGGACAAATAACCTTGTTAGTTTATTGTACTAGACAATGGGGAGAGATCGATAAAAAACTAAATCACCCGATAGATTCTGCCGTTTCCTCGCACGCAGATACATCTATACAGTATCGATGTAACAGCTCGATTGTGGAGGTCGGTGCCCACAACATTGATTAGGCAAAATTGTGATAAAAATAAACTAATATATAACATATAATATTGAGGTTAAAACTTTAGATTCTAACTCCTATAAGTAGATCACATCCCTATGGGAACATATTTAGGGGGGATCCTGGAACACTGACGCATGGATCCACAAAATGCAATTTTTTGAAACATTGAAACAAAACCACGAAGGTTTATAGAACATGGAGGGAGAAGGCTGCGGCAAAGCTAAAGAATCGAAATCTCTCACACACCCAACATGGAGAACTCTGGAGATCCAGGATCTATATGAAAAACGCCCCCGTCGTAGCAGATTATCCCACAGACACTTATAGTAGTTTTCCATTTCCCATATTCGCTTTACCTCTGAGATGAGTCCCACAGTAATGCAATTTCCATTTGTTTCCACGGCCCTTGAGTAACCCGATCTGGTGGTAATCTTACACGAAGCGGGAGAGGACTGACCTCTGGACACCAATAAGGGATGGGAATAACGGTGGAAAATGATAAGGGATTGTACTGGACAAATAATACACCACACATATACACTGCAGAAATAGCAACACATCACAATAACCTTCATTCATTGTGTCTACTTCATATGAGAATTTAATGGGGCAAGAATTGAAAAAAGAAAAAAGGCTTTTCCCCAGAGATAAAACATGTGAAAACTACAGAAAATCAAAGAAACGTTTGTCTGAATTTATTTCTGTATACAATTCTACTGCATATCCACAAAAAATTAATATATACTGCCCCCTATGTGCAAGAATATATAACTACTATAATACTGCCCCCTATGTACAAGAATATAACTACTATAATACTGCTCCCTATGTACAGGAATATAACTACTATAATACTGCCCCCTATGTACAAGAATATAACTACTATAATACTGCTCCCTATGTACAGGAATATAACTACTATAATACTGCCCTCTATGTACAAGAATATAACTACTATAATACTGTCTCCTATGTACAAGAATATAACTACTATAATACTGCCCCCTATGTACAAGAATATAACTACTATAATACTGCTCCCTATGTACAGGAATATAACTACTATAATACTGCCTCCTATGTACAAGAATATAACTACTATAATACTGCTCCCTATGTACAAGAATATAACTACTATAATACTGCCCCTATGTACAAGAATATAACTACTATAATACTGCCCCCTATGTACAAGAATATAACTACTATAATACTGCCCCCTATGTACAGGAATATAACTACTATAATACTGCCCCCTACGTACAGGAATATAACTACTATAATACTGCCCCCTATGTACAGGAATATAACTACTATAATACTGCCCCCTATGTACAGGAATATAACTACTATAATACTGCCCCCTACGTACAGGAATATAACTACTATAATACTGCCCCCTATGTACAGGAATATAACTACTATAATACTGCTCCCTATGTACAAGAATATAACTACTATAATACTGCCTCCTATGTACAAGAATATAACTACTATAATACTGCTCCCTATGTACAAGAATATAACTACTATAATACTGCCCCTATGTACAAGAATATAACTACTATAATACTGCCCCCTATGTACAAGAATATAACTACTATAATACTGCCCCCTATGTACAGGAATATAACTACTATAATACTGCCCCCTACGTACAGGAATATAACTACTATAATACTGCCCCCTATGTACAGGAATATAACTACTATAATACTGCCCCCTATGTACAGGAATATAACTACTATAATACTGCCCCCTACGTACAGGAATATAACTACTATAATACTGCCCTCTATGTACAAGAATATAACTACTATAATATTGCTCCCTATGTACAAGAATATAACTACTATAATACTGCCCCCTATGTACAGGAATATAACTACTATAATACTGCCCTCTATGTACAAGAATATAACTACTATAATACTGCCCCCTATGTACAAGAATATAACTACTATAATACTGCCCCCTATGTACAGGTATATAACTACTATAATACTACCCCCTATGTACAAGAAGATAACTACTATAATACTGCCCCCTATGTACAAGGATATAACTACTATAATACTGCCCTCTATGTACAGGAATATAACTACTATAATACTGCCTCCTATGTACAAGAATATGACTACTATAATACTGCCCCCTATGTACAAGAATATAACTACTATAATACTGCCCTCTATGTACAGGAATATAACTACTATAATACTGCCTCCTATGTACAAGAATATGACTACTATAATACTGCCCCCTATGTACAGGAATATAACTACTATAATACTGCCCCCTATGTACAAGAATATAACTACTATAATACTGCCCCTATGTACAGGAATATAACTACTATAATACTGCCCCTATGTACAAGAATATAACTACTAGAATAATGCCCCCTATGTACAAGAATATAACTACTATAATACTGTCCCCTATGTACAAGAATATAACTACTATAATACTGCCCCCTATGTACAGGAATATAACTACTATAATACTGCTCCCTATGTACAAGAATATAACTACTATAATACTGCCCCCTATGTACAAGAATATAACTACTATAATACTGCCCCCTATGTACAAGAATATAACTACTATAATACTGCCCCCTATGTACAAGAATATAACTACTATAATACTGCCCCTATGTACAGGAATATAACTACTATAATACTGCCCCCTATGTACAGGAATATAACTACTATAATACTGCCCCCTATGTACAGGAATATAACTACTATAATACTGCCCCCTATGTACAGGAATATAACTACTATAATACTGCCCCCTATGTACAGGAATATAACTACTATAATACTGCCCCCTATGTACAGGAATATAACTACTATAATACTGCCCCCTATGGATAAGAATATAACTACTATAATACTGTCCCCTATGTACAGGAATATAACTACTATAATACTACCCCCTATGTACAGGAATATAACTACTATAATACTGCCCCCTATGTACAGGAATATAACTACTATAATACTGCTCCCTATGTACAGGAATATAACTACTATAATACTGTCCCCTATGTACAGGAATATAA
Source organism: Engystomops pustulosus (assembly GCF_040894005.1). Classification (NCBI taxonomy): domain Eukaryota; kingdom Metazoa; phylum Chordata; class Amphibia; order Anura; family Leptodactylidae; genus Engystomops; species Engystomops pustulosus. The sequence continues at coordinate 8,480,527 of NC_092415.1, read as the reverse complement.
CTACTATAATACTGCTCCCTATGTACAAAAATATAACTACTAGAATACTGCCCCCCTATGTACAAGAATATAACTACTATAATACTGCTCCCTATGTACAGGAATATAACTACTATAATACTGCCCCCTATGTACAAGAATATAACTACTATAATACTGCTCCCTATGTACAGGAATATAACTACTATAATACTTCTCCTATGTACAAGAGTATAACTACTATAATACTGCCCTCTATGTACAAGAATATAACTACTATAATACTGCCCCCTATGTACAAGAATATAACTACTATAATACTGCTCCCTATGTACAAGAATATAACTACTATAATACTTCCCCCTATGTACAAGAATATAACTACTATAATACTGCCCCCTATGTACAGGGATATAACTACTATAATATTGCTCCCTATGTACAAGAATATAACTACTATAATACTGCTCCCTATGTACAAGAATATAACTACTATAATACTGCCCCCTATGTACAAGAATATAACTACTATAATACTGCCCCCTATGTACAAGAATATAACTACTATAATACTACCCCCTATGTACAAGAATATAACTACTATAATACTGCCCCCTATGTACAGGAATATAACTACTATAATACTGCCCCCTATGTACAGGAATATAACTACTATAATACTGCCCCCTATGTACAAGAATATAACTACTATAATACTGCTCCCTATGTACAGGAATATAACTACTATAATACTTCTCCTATGTACAAGAGTATAACTACTATAATACTGCCCTCTATGTACAAGAATATAACTACTATAATACTGCCCCCTATGTACAAGAATATAACTACTATAATACTGCTCCCTATGTACAAGAATATAACTACTATAATACTTCCCCCTATGTACAAGAATATAACTACTATAATACTGCCCCCTATGTACAGGGATATAACTACTATAATACTGCTCCCTATGTACAAGAATATAACTACTATAATACTGCTCCCTATGTACAAGAATATAACTACTATAATACTGCCCCCTATGTACAAGAATATAACTACTATAATACTGCCCCCTATGTACAAGAATATAACTACTATAATACTACCCCCTATGTACAAGAATATAACTACTATAATACTACCCCCTATGTACAAGAATATAACTACTATAATACTGCCCCCTATGTACAGGAATATAACTACTATAATACTGCCCCCTATGTACAGGAATATAACTACTATAATACTGCCCCCTATGTACAAGAATATAACTACTATAATACTGCCCCCTTATGTACAGGAATATAACTACTATAATACTGCTCCCTATGTACAAGAATATAACTACTATAATACTGCTCCCTATGTACAAGAATATAACTACTATAATACTGCCCCCTATGTACAGGAATATAACTACTATAATACTGCCCCTATGTACAAGAATATAACTACTATAATACTGCCCCCTATGTACAAGAATATAACTACTATAATACTGCCCCCTATGTACAAGAATATAACTACTATAATACTGCCCCCCTATGTACAAGAATATAACTACTATAATACTGCCCCCTATGTACAGGAATATAACTACTATAATACTGCCCCTATGTACAAGAATATAACTACAATAATACTGCCCCCTATGTACAAGAATATAACTACTATAATACTGCACCCTATGTACAGGAATATAACTACTATAATACTGTCCCCTATGTACAGGAATATAACTACTATAATACTGCCCCCTATGTACAGGAATATAACTACTATAATACTGCCCCCTATGTACAGGATTATAACTACTATAATACTGCTCCCTATGTACAGGAATATAACTACTATAATACTGCCCCCTATGTACAGGAATATAACTACTATAATACTGCCCCCTATGTACAAAAATATAACTACTAGAATACTGCCCCCCTATGTACAAGAATATAACTACTATAATACTGCTCCCTATGTACAGGAATATAACTACTATAATGAAAATTCAAATTCAAGGAATAGCTCAGCATCAGTAGTAAAAATCCATTCTTCTTTATTTCATTTAAATTAAAAAGTCCATAGCAAAGACCAACGCGTTTCAGGAGAATAATCTCCCTTAATCATGGTAACATTTTGCTCAATGCACAACCATATTTAAAAGAAAAGAGGACTGACATGGGCGGGTACACCCAAGTCTGGACATCACTTCCTCTTTACACAGCAGATACAATTACAAATACACAGTGGATACAATTGTCATTACAAAACATTTTATACATTTCTTTAAAAAATCATCATAAGGTCTTCCCTGAAATTCATACCTGAGGGGATCCTAGTGTTTAAATTCATAATCCAATAAGCCTCTCTTTTTCTTAATGCTTTTAGCCAGTCACCACCTCTTTCTGGTCGGTTAACCCTCTCTACACCAAAGAATTTCAAAAAATTTGTTGTTCTATTGTGTTTTTCTACAAAGTGCTTTGTCGCCCCTGATATTCCCTTACTTTTCTTTGACACATCCCCTATATGTTCCCTTATTCTGTCCTTTATTTTTCTTTTTGTGCTGCCCACATATTTTATGCAGCATGCTGTGCATTCAATGACATAAATCGCATAGTCTGAATTGCAATTAATGAATGTTTCAATATCAAAGGATCTGTCATTGCTTTTCACAGTGTTACATTTTTTGGCATATGCGCACATATTGCACCTACTCCCATGACAAGGAAAAAAGCCCTTCTGTGAGAGCCAAATTTTTTTGTTTTTTTGTTCTTTGTAAAGACTAGGGGACACTATGCTTCCAATGGTTCTACCTCGTCTGGCTACAAATTGCACTCCCTCCTTTAAGATAGTTCGTAATTTTATGTCACTATTCAGCATTGGCAGATATTTTTTTACTATATTACACACTTGCCCATAGTTGCTGTTAAAATTTGTTGAAAAGGTGATTTTTTCCTTTTTTTGTTTTTTTCTTATTGCACCCTGTTCAGACTCTAATAAAGTGCTTCTGGGAACAGTGTCTATGCGTTTTTTTGCTTCCTCAATATGCCATCGCTTGTACCCTCTAGACTTTAAATTTTGGGCTAATTTCTCACATTCTACTTGAAAAACCTTATCTTCAGTGCAGTTTCTTTTTAGTCTGTGCATCTGACCTAGTGGGATTGCTTTTATCGTGTGGCTCGGATGACAGCTATCAGCCTGTAAAATTGAATTGACTGCTTGTGGTTTACTGTATGTCTCTGTGAGGATTGATCTGCATTTAGGATCTCCTGTGAGGAGCAGATCCAAAAATGATATCTTATCCTTTGCCATATCTCCTGTGAACACCAGATTGCAGGAATTATTATTAATATATTGCCTGAATAAACTTATTCTGTCCTCTGGTCCCTTCCAAATAATGAGGATGTCATCCATGAATCTGCCATACCATAGTATATCACCTATAAAAGGGTTGGCAGATCCATAGATGACACCCTCCTCCCACCAGGACATATATAGATTAGCTATTGATGGACTGAATTTTGACCCCATCGGGGCTCCCTCTGTTTGTAGGAAAAAATCACCATTAAAGCAAAAGTAGTTAGTCTGAAACAAGTGGAATACAGCTGACAAAAGAAACTCCTTCAAATTATTATCATACCCACTGTATTTGTATAGGTGGTGTTTGAGTGCTTCCATAGCCAGGTGATGGGGGATGCAGGAGTATAAAGCTGTGACATCACAAGTCACCCACCTGCATCCCTCATCCCACGCAATATTGCGCATTGCCTGAAGTACAGATGTTGTATCTCTTAAATATCCAGGGGCTCTCTGAACAAGGGGCTGAAGGTGCAAATCCACCCAGTTACTCAGCCCCTCATTCAGGGAGCCAATACCCGCAATAATGGGTCTTAGCGGAGGTGGGAAAACAGGTTTGTGGATTTTTGGCAATCCATGAAAGATAGGTGTGATGGGGTTTTTATTAAACAGAAAATTAGCTTCTTTTTGGGAAAAAACTCCTAGAGCTTTACCCTCCTCTAACAATCTCAGAAGATGCTCTGAAAAAGACTCTACTGGGTCTTCTTTAAGCTTTCTATAGGTAGACTCTCTATCAAGCATTGTGTATACAATCTTCTCATATAATTTAGCATCTAAAATGACCACTGCACCCCCCTTATCCGCACTGCGGATTACAATATTAGGATTCCTCTTTATGTCATACAAGGCAACACTTTGTTTCTTAGTTAAATTCCTAGATGGAATTGTATCAGTCTTTAGGTTCTGCTCATGTAGGTCTCTCAGCTCTCCCTCAATCAGAGCATGAAAGTCCTCCAGAACAGAAGCTCTAGACTTGATGGGATAGAAGTGGGGGTTGGGAGTCATTAGAATACCTGGAGTTAGAGGGGCAGTATCAGTATTCAACCTAGATAGATCTTGTAAGTCACATAAAGTATTCTGTTCTGCAAACAGCATATCCGCATATTCATTTGGCATGTTTGACACCTCAACCGGCATATTATTGCTTGCACATTCATCATCAAAAAAATGTCTTTTAATGGTTAATAACCTAATAAATTTATTTAAATCCATCAGGGTGTCAAACATGTTAAACGTATTAGTGGGAACAAACCCCAAGCCCTTGTTTAGAACCTCTATCTGATATTCATTCAAAACCGTGGCAGACAAGTTTATGACATTGTTCACACAGTCCATATTTAAGTTGTTTGGGCTTGGTTTGATTGGATAGTGGTTTTCCTTGTAGTATACCTTCGACCTCCTCCATCTTCTGCCACCTCTCCTCCGTTTTTTGATGCCTGTTTATTTTTTTGTTGTTTTTTATTCTTTTTACTAGCATTGTCATTATCGGATAAATCAACATTTGAGTCCGATGTCTCCAACTCTGATGATGTAGAGGATACATGTTTTTCCCTAGATTTCCTCAAAATAGATCTTAAACGTCCCCTCTGTTCTTTTCTTTTCCACTCATATACTGTATTTGTGGCATAATCATTAATATCTCTCTGATACTTGCGGCTTTTGGTATCCATGATCGTCTGCTCCAGATGTTGAAGATTTTTCATGATGTTGGAGTTTAGATCTTTATACTCTGCAGTGTCTGAGTATTTTCCCACATTTTGTCTTAAATCTTGTATATTAAGTTTTAGTTCTTCCATTTTTATTTCCTCATGTTCCACAATAAGATGCATTAGTTTCATAGAGCATTCGCTCAAGATAGTAAACCATGAGTTTTTAAATTCGTCAGAATATATGAAAGTTGGCATTTTTCTTAGACGAAGTCCACGTGGGATCATGCTCTTTTCAATATATTTTTTAAGGGTATGATGGTCCCACCAGATCCTCTGTTCCGATACCAGCAGTTTTTCTAGTTTCATTAATTCAGTTCTACAAACATTTGTTTCTTCATTTGTCCGATCATTAAACATCTTTGTAAGTTTAGAAAAACGTGCTTCTAAGTCCGTATTAAATACATTATTCATATCAGAGTCATTTGACACCACATCTGCCATGTTGAGAAAAGCGTCCAATGTGAACACAGTTCAATATGAAGAAGGATAATTAAATGAGAATCACACTTCCAGAAAAGTTCCGTGGAGAAATGGACAATGTCAGATCATCTTATTGCACTTTGCCCTCCAAGATATCACACAAGCAAGTGTTATAAGGCAAATATATTGCAAAAGTCCTGTGGGAGCACAATGCTCAAAGTAATGAGAGGGAAACAGGTATAAGCGCTCACACACCTGGACATGTAGTCTGTAATCCAGTCTCCACTCCTCTGGGATGCAAGAGAGCCTATGACATAAAATTACGAACTATCTTAAAGGAGGGAGTGCAATTTGTAGCCAGACGAGGTAGAACCATTGGAAGCATAGTGTCCCCTAGTCTTTACAAAGAACAAAAAAACAAAAAAATTTGGCTCTCACAGAAGGGCTTTTTTCCTTGTCATGGGAGTAGGTGCAATATGTGCGCATATGCCAAAAAATGTAACACTGTGAAAAGCAATGACAGATCCTTTGATATTGAAACATTCATTAATTGCAATTCAGACTATGCGATTTATGTCATTGAATGCACAGCATGCTGCATAAAATATGTGGGCAGCACAAAAAGAAAAATAAAGGACAGAATAAGTGAACATATAGGGGATGTGTCAAAGAAAAGTAAGGGAATATCAGGGGCGACAAAGCACTTTGTAGAAAAACACAATAGAACAACAAAATTTTTTGAAATTCTTTGGTGTAGAGAGGGTTAACCGACCAGAAAGAGGTGGTGACTGGCTAAAAGCATTAAGAAAAAGAGAGGCTTATTGGATTATGAATTTAAACACTAGGATCCCCTCAGGTATGAATTTCAGGGAAGACCTTATGATGATTTTTTAAAGAAATGTATAAAATGTTTTGTAATGACAATTGTATCCACTGTGTATTTGTAATTGTATCTGCTGTGTAAAGAGGAAGTGATGTCCAGACTTGGGTGTACCCGCCCATGTCAGTCCTCTTTTCTTTTAAATATGGTTGTGCATTGAGCAAAATGTTACCATGATTAAGGGAGATTATTCTCCTGAAACGCGTTGGTCTTTGCTATGGACTTTTTAATTTAAATGAAATAAAGAAGAATGGATTTTTACTACTGATGCTGAGCTATTCCTTGAATTTGAATTTTCACTATTTGTGTCCGTGGCCGGCGGACTAGGCTCTCTTGCATCCCAGAGGAGTGGAGACTGGATTACAGACTACATGTCCAGGTGTGTGAGCGCTTATACCTGTTTCCCTCTCATAACTACTATAATACTGCCCCCTATGTACAAGAATATAACTACTATAATACTGCTCCCTATGTACAGGAATATAACTACTATAATACTTCTCCTATGTACAAGAGTATAACTACTATAATACTGCCCTCTATGTACAAGAATATAACTACTATAATACTGCCCCCTATGTACAAGAATATAACTACTATAATACTGCTCCCTATGTACAAGAATATAACTACTATAATACATCCCCCTATGTACAAGAATATAACTACTATAATACTGCCCCCTATGTACAGCGATATAACTACTATAATACTGCTCCCTATGTACAAGAATATAACTACTATAATACTGCTCCCTATGTACAAGAATATAACTACTATAATACTGCCCCCTATGTACAAGAATATAACTACTATAATACTGCCCCCTATGTACAAGAATATAACTACTATAATACTACCCCCTATGTACAAGAATATAACTACTATAATACTGCCCCCTATGTACAGGAATATAACTACTATAATACTGCCCCCTATGTACAGGAATATAACTACTATAATACTGCCCCCTATGTACAAGAATATAACTACTATAATACTGCTCCCTATGTACAGGAATATAACTACTATAATACTTCTCCTATGTACAAGAGTATAACTACTATAATACTGCCCTCTATGTACAAGAATATAACTACTATAATACTGCCCCCTATGTACAAGAATATAACTACTATAATACTGCTCCCTATGTACAAGAATATAACTACTATAAAACTTCCCCCTATGTACAAGAATATAACTACTATAATACTGCCCCCTATGTACAGGGATATAACTACTATAATACTGCTTCCTATGTACAAGAATATAACTACTATAATACTGCTCCCTATGTACAAGAATATAACTACTATAATACTGCCCCCTATGTACAAGAATATAACTACTATAATACTGCCCCCTATGTACAAGAATATAACTACTATAATACTACCCCCTATGTACAAGAATATAACTACTATAATACTGCCCCCTATGTACAGGAATATAACTACTATAATACTGCCCCCTATGTACAGGAATATAACTACTATAATACTGCCCCCTATGTACAAGAATATAACTACTATAATACTGCCCCCTTATGTACAGGAATATAACTACTATAATACTGCTCCCTATGTACAAGAATATAACTACTATAATACTGCTCCCTATGTACAAGAATACAACTACTATAATACTGCCCCCTATGTACAGGAATATAACTACTATAATACTGCCCCTATGTACAAGAATATAACTACTATAATACTGCCCCCTATGTACAAGAATATAACTACTATAATACTGCCCCCTATGTACAAGAATATAACTACTATAATACTGCCCCCCTATGTACAAGAATATAACTACTATAATACTGCCCCCTATGTACAGGAATATAACTACTATAATACTGCCCCTATGTACAAGAATATAACTACTATAATACTGCCCCCTATGTACAAGAATATAACTACTATAATACTGCACCCTATGTACAGGAATATAACTACTATAATACTGTCCCCTATGTACAGGAATATAACTACTATAATACTGCCCCCTATGTACAGGAATATAACTACTATAATACTGCCCCCTATGTACAGGATTATAACTACTATAATACTGCTCCCTATGTACAGGAATATAACTACTATAATACTGCCCCCTATGTACAGGAATATAACTACTATAATACTGCCCCCTATGTACAAAAATATAACTACTAGAATACTGCCCCCCTATGTACAAGAATATAACTACTATAATACTGCTCCCTATGTACAGGAATATAACTACTATAATACTGCCCCCTATGTACAAGAATATAACTACTATAATACTGCTCCCTATGTACAGGAATATAACTACTATAATACTTCTCCTATGTACAAGAGTATAACTACTATAATACTGCCCTCTATGTACAAGAATATAACTACTATAATACTGCCCCCTATGTACAAGAATATAACTACTATAATACTGCTCCCTATGTACAAGAATATAACTACTATAATACTTCCCCCTATGTACAAGAATATAACTACTATAATACTGCCCCCTATGTACAGGGATATAACTACTATAATACTGCTCCCTATGTACAAGAATATAACTACTATAATACTGCTCCCTATGTACAAGAATAAAACTACTATAATACTGCCCCCTATGTACAAGAATATAACTACTATAATACTGCTCCCTATGTACAAGAATATAACTACTATAATACTACCCCCTATGTACAAGAATATAACTACTATAATACTGCCCCCTATGTACAGGAATATAACTACTATAATACTGCCCCCTATGTACAGGAATATAACTACTATAATACTGCCCCCTATGTACAGGAATATAACTACTATAATACTGCCCCCTATGTACAAGAATATAACTACTATAATACTGCTCCCTATGTACAGGAATATAACTACTATAATACTTCTCCTATGTACAAGAGTATAACTACTATAATACTGCCCTCTATGTACAAGAATATAACTACTATAATACTGCCCCCTATGTACAAGAATATAACTACTATAATACTGCTCCCTATGTACAAGAATATAACTACTATAATACTGTCCCCTATGTACAAGAATATAACTACTATAATACTGTCCCCTATGTAGAAGAGGCAGCTCCCTCCTTACCCTGCACATTAGGCTATGACACTGCTATACAGACCTGGATTTGCTCCAACTCAAAACTATTTCCAGCATGCAGGGGAGCATATATATATATGTATGTATACGGTTGGTAGACTGACACACTGTGACGATTCCCCCTTTTCAACTCATGACTTCAGGAGATAGCAGAGAAATTTCTTTAGTTGTTCTCCCGCAGCACCTGAAGGCCCCCGCAGCTCGGCTGCAGATGTGACACTTGTAGACCTCTTTGTTACCGCTGCGCTCTTGATGCCACACTCCATGTCCTGCCGCTCTGTAGCCTCCACCTAACGGCAACTTCACCCCTTCCGGCTTCTAGAATATCTTATTCCTTAGAGATCTTGCATGCAACTTCTAAATAATTCTGTGATAAGTTCTGCTGCTGATCACTAACATTTTGTTGATGGAAGTGAATCTCAGAGGTGTTTTTAAAAATTTAGACCGCGTTCACACGACGCATACTGGAGGCTGTCCTCACACTGCTGTGCTCTGTGCTCTCTGCAGAGACGTAATATGTAACCAAAGACACAGGAACGGGATGAGAGGATCCTCCTCCTTACCAGCGTAATAGGAAAGACGTATTAAAGGCGATGGCTCGAGTCGTGAAGTGTTCAAAATTGGAAAATCCTATGTTAGTGATAAATGCGAGTTATGTAAACAATGTAATTAGCAGCTGGCGGAGGTAATAACTATCTATGAGATTCCGTCCTGTTACTTTAATGATTTGGTTTGTGACCCGAGTCCAGGGCGTCTTAAAGGAGCGTTTGATGTATTGTTACGCTGCGGTGATAATAACTTGCCCCTCACCGGCGTCTTCTATGAAGGAAGTTACAGAGAAACTAATTACCAGGACAACAATCGGGAGCCGGTCACGAGGACGGGCAGAATAACACCCACAACAGGCTTTCTAATATGTCTCATATTCAGATCAGGTGCCGAGACAATGAAGAGGACGGAGGCTTTCATGGCAAGGGTTAATGGCGGGAGATGACACAGGACTCGGAATACTTTGTATCAGTATCAGAGAAGTATCAAGTGTCAACCAGGAAATGGATAATGACGGATCCTCCCGACGCACAACATTCTACGTGATTATTAAAGGGGCGACGCAGGAATAAATTAGTGATTCACTATCCTTAACCCCTTCCCGTCGTGCTTCCCTTCTTTAAAAATCCTTAACTTTTTGATTTTGCCGTGTATGGAGCTTTATAAGGACTTGATTTCTGCATAACAAACACAGTGGCAGTACAGGCGGTCCCCTACTTAAGGACACCTGACTTACAGACGACTCATAGTTACAGACGGACCCCTCTGCCCACCGTGACCTCTGGTGAAGCTCTCTGGAGGCTTTACTATAGTCCCAGACTGCTATGTCCAGCTGTAAGGTGTCTGTAATGAAGCTTTATTGATAATCCTTGGTCCAATTAAATAAAAAATTTTTTAACTCCAATTGTCACTTGGGCAAAAAAAAAAATTTGTCTGGAGCTACAATGATAAAATATACAATTCCGACTTACATACAAATTCAACTTAAGAACAAACCTACAGAACCTATGACTTATAATGAAAAGCGGGAAAAAAAATAAAATGCAGTAAATTTGATGAGAAAAAAATACTTATGTTTTTACAACTTTCCCCCTGAGCTCCAAATGCCCCCGCCATTTTATTATTTGGGTCAGTACGATTATAGGGACTCCAAATTTATTAGGGTTTAAAGAATTAAATCCTATTTTGGGGGGAAAAAATTCTTCATTTTGACATATTGGGGCACATTTACTTACCCGGTCCAGTCGCGATCCAGCGGCGGGTTCTACGACGCTGATTCGGGTTCTGCCGGGATTCACTAAGGTCCGTGCGCCGATATTCAACAGGTGTCGCTACTGCGCCGAGGTCCGCTGGAGTTCACCTGCTTTTTTCTGGTGTATGTGAGTGCTTGATCTTGCGACACAAATGGTTTTTTAAATTCCGCGGTTTTTCCGAATCCTCCGGGTTGACCAGTGGCCACGCCCCCCGATTTCTGTCGCGCGAAAGTCAGCGCGATTGCGCCAAAAATCGATCGCGTGCGCCACAATCCCGTGAAATACAGCGCAAAACGGAAATATTCAGGAAAAACCCGACAGATTCGCGGCTGCGGACCCTTAGTAAATGTGCCCCATTGTGACATAATAAACTTTTTTCATATTTTGGCAAATTGATGTCTGTACGGTGTCACTTTTTCCAGGACATGATGATATTTGGGACTGTATGACATTCAGATGACCCTTCGTTTACATTTTTATGTGTTACAAAATGACAAAAAAGTGGCATTTGGGACATTTGAGTATTAGTTTCCATTACGGGGTTCACATTTTTGGGACCCGTCTAACCTGTTTATGATTTTTATCAGTTCTAAGGAAACGGGAGGGGGGGGGTTTGAACTTACAGTTTTTATATATATATTTTTTTTTCCAATTTTTTTTAGACCCCTCCCCCAGGGTAATTTAACCCTGGGTTGTCTGATTGATCCTACCATATATCTGGAGTGGTAAGCTTGCTACCCTACCATATGCTGGCATACTACAGTACAGCAGTATATTGTATTGGATATGGCATTTGCACTGTAGTGTGAAATACCGGTGGGTGAAATATGCACCAAAAAACAAGTCTGTATGGAGAGGGCTCAACACATGATCCCTCTCCATGCACCCCTTGCCATGACAAGTTTTATTGTCATCCCATATCCACAGGTCCTTCAGGATCGGAAAAATAGGGTCCTGTGCTAGTTAATGGTACGCCAGGTCAAGTTTGGGTCCTGTCACTCCATTCAATACTATGCGAGTTGAAAATTTCCAAATAAAGCTCATCTCATAGATTATGCAACTCCCAACACTTGGTCAATGAATGGAGCGGCAGGATGCAAGCTCGACCCGCTGCTCTATTTGTTAGTTCTTGTTATTGTGTAGGTCCCAAAGGTCAAAGCCCAAGCGATCAGATCATGTGGAAAGGACATCAATGCTCGGTTAGTAATTGGCTAAACTGCAAGACTCCAATGGATTATCACGATGAAGAGACTGAATAGGCAAAGTTTAGTCCTGAAAAATAACTTTAAAGGGGGCTTCATCACTTCCGATCCATAGGATAGAAAATACAAGCAGATCCGCAGGGATCCAAAAACTGGGACTATCCGGAAGAAAATGGGTTTACAAGTCTCTTTCAGTTATCCGGCACTCCCATTCTCAATTACCTCCTCAGTGCACTAGGGGCGGAGCCAAATAAGCTGGTGCACTAGATTTCTTCTGGCTGCACCTTCAGTCTACAGAGGACGTCACTCAACGCACATAGAGGGGTACTAAGCAGCAACAGAAGAAAATGGGTGCACCGGCAGATGTGGCTCCATACCTAGCGCACAGAGAAGCTAATTTACATAAAGATGGAAATGGAATTTTCTATGAGATAACAGGAAAACAGGAAACAAGTTGAATTTTGGCCTTTTTTTTAAGTAAAACTTTTTAATAATCTGACCAGGATGAGGACTCGGCCACCTGTCACCAGGCTATAATCCTATCCAGAGACTTGTTTAAGTCCCTACACAAAATCCAGCCTCAAGGCGGCAGGGTAACAATAGCAAACCTCAAAAAATATCCCCCGGATCATGTTATGACTCCAGACGTCAGCAGTCGACCACTTACGGCTTTAGGAGCATTAAACTTTTTCGTATAAAGCCTCTCGCTGCTCGAAAATCATTAGAGGTGATGGGTGGAGGTAGGAGAAGGGCTGCGTCACCACAACAGCGCGGGCAACGTGTGAATGATATCAGAGATTAGACGCCCGCTCCGAGGTACAAAGACACCGAGCGCTGACGTCTGCATATAGTAAGGTCACCCGGAGCCATGGAAGTGAAAAATATAAATTACCAGAGAAGCTTCTCGGCATAAAAATAAGGTGGAATAACAAAAGATCAGATTTCCTTCTCAGAAGAAACTTCTTATCTCGTTGCCAGGAGATGTGCAGGTAAATAGAAAACGTAGTCGAGAAGATTTACCGAAATTCTATTCCATGATTCCGGCTTGTACTGTGTATAAGAACAGGGTCCCCAATGGAGTCTACGATTCAAAGATTTCTCTTCCAAGGAGACCACAATGATAAGGCAAGCACAGAGTATACACTATATAATATATACAGAGTATACAAACAATCAAAAGAGGAACGTAGCAAGAATTGAGATAGCTACAGCTCCTCCACAGGGCAAATGAGGAACTGCTTGGTTCTTGATGCAATCAGGTCCTCCTCTTTGTAGACACACTCTGGCTCTGGGTAATCAAAGACCAGGAACATAAACGAGAGGGTCTTTCATGCAGTCAAACACCGGATGCCTAATGGTCTTTGGAAATATGCAATTATGTTTTCCATAAATGCCTCCTTTTCCTACCTTGAAAGGCAGCCCCCTTAAGACCAAGCATGACTTACAAGAAGCCTAATAACATAATGTGAGATTAAGCCAAACGAGTATATCTATTCCAGAAGGAACAGATTCCCTACTGTGGACAGTGCTATTTCCACCTGGTTGGGTCTCTTCAGTACAACGTAGGGAACTGGTTTTCGATGAGCTACTAGGGCCAGGAAGAACTCTTGGAGAACTCTTACTTCCTGACCTTAGTGGTTTTAGTGAAGTTCACAACATTGGACAAACGAGCCAACCTAAAACCATTATCCAGGGATAACGCATCTTCAATTCACTCAACCATCTCATGACCGGTAGGGGATGAGGCTTACGAGAAGATCAGCACAAACATCTCAGGCAAAATGTTTGATCTAGAGGAGAACCTTGCTCTTTCCATTAAACTTCTCAGAGTGTTTGTGTCCTTCATAAAGTTTCATCAGATCACGGACCACCCAATCCTAAACACCATAAATTCTCAACAACCCTTTACTATCCTGTCGTCAATTTCAATCCACGATTATAGGGTTTCCATGTGTATTCCACCACCCATGGCCTTGATCCAGTTTTATGTGGTCTTGAAGAATGATGGTTAAACCGAAGGATCAGGTCTGGTTGTCTCTAGGTCTTCTCAAGGCTCCTCTACTGGAGAACAACCTTCTTATATGTTAATATAGAAAAATATTGTGACAGCTATAAGATCTTCTGCTACTTTCTAAACCTTTATACGACGAATCATCTACGCTGAATAAGATCAGGCTGGTTGCACAACGTCTGGAGATGCCAATTATGGAGCAGAAACATGTGTGGGCTGAGCTGCTATCGATCAGCAGTATAATGAGCAGCGATTGCCATTTCATATTGGAACTGCTCGAGAAATGAAATCTAAACCCTGGCTGGCTTATCTGACGCGCCGACTTCATCTATTCAAATGTCAAGAGCCATTCCCCATACAGAATATACATTGTGGACTTTATTGTTATTAACTTCAGGCTCTTCCCTATAAAATGGAGCCCCAGATATAAGTAATTAGAATGATTTTCCTGGAAATGAAAAGACTATAATCCTCAATAGGTAATGACAAATGACCATCATTGACCAAGGCCGTCAGACAATGCCCACCAGAAGTGTTTCTTAGAAACCTCAATGGACCATAGCAATGTGGTCTCCGAAACTGAGATGTCTATGTGAATAGTTCCCGGTAGAACATGCTTGAGGCCAACATGTTTTGGGTCAACCCTTCATCTGTACTCAGGCCAGGATGCATTGTCTAGTAGCAAACGCAAGGATCTCTGTTCTTTTGCTAATAATTTCATAGGAGGAAAAGTTTGACCATCAATGACAATGGACAGCCTGGAGATCCCTTGATAAAGAGAACTGATTGGGACACTAAATGGACTACAGCTCCTTGTGGACGTGTGGTTGAGTGTCCCAAAATGCCCTGTTATAAAGACCTGCAAGTGGTTATGTGCCCCAAATCACCGTATAGCAGTGGTGGCGAACCTATGGCACGGGTGCCAGAGGTGGCACTTAGAGCCCTCTATATGGGCACCTGCACCATCATGCCAGACAGAACTCAAGGCCTCTTGCAGTCCCAGGCAGCCCAGGACCTTAGAAGGAAGCTACAATGATAATCCAAGTTTCTTCTCCTCCTTTCTACTGTATTGGTGTCCTCAGCTGTCTATACAATTTAAACATGTGACAGAGCAGGGAGTAATAAGTTACTGCTTAAGTTGTCGCATCGGCACTTTGTGAAAAATACTTGGGTTTTGGTTGTAGTTTGGGCACTCGGTGTCTAAAAGGTTTGCCATCACTGCCCTATAGGTTCCCTTTAAGCTTAGTGGATCCCCTTGTCAAGTTTGATACTTCCCCTTGCAAATCTTAGTGGTTCCAGCCTTCAGCTTTGCAGTAATTGCAGTTATGGTGGTCATCATGAGTTAAGCGTAGAGGTCATCTCTTTAAGCTCTTTGCTTTGCCTAACATTTCTGTGCAGGAAACCTGACGTTGTGGTTCTTCTGTCATAAAATTAGTAGTTTCCATTTGTAAAACTTTGTGGATGGGAATATTTGTGGTTTCTTTGGAAGTTCTCAGATTTAACATCACAGTTGTCATAGGTGATAAGCTTGGTGGTTCTCTGTTGAACGTTGTGGTTTCCTATTTTTATGCTTTGTTGTTCTTTCTTCTTGTTCATTGACATTAGATTTTGTGCTTTCCCATTGATAGGATCGTAGTTCCCTCTAGTTCTTGTTAAACATTGTTTCTCCACTAACAAGCTTTGTCGTTACCTTTTTGTGAAGCTCATTGATGTCTCCACTCAGTGTGGTGGTACAAACCTCCCTTGTATCTTTGTCATTCCTATTAAGTAGGCTTGGAGATTCCGGCTAATAAAGCTTCCTTTAAGTTCTCCCTTTTAACTTTGTGATTGCCCTTTGACAAGTTTGGTGGTTCCTTCTTGGTGGACAATGTCGTTTCCTCCTCAAGTCTAGTTCCACCGTTAAACAATGCCTCTTTGATAGGTTTGAAGGTTTCCTTATTGTTAAACTTTGTAGTTTCCCTTTAAAAAGCATGCTAGTTCCCTTTTATTAATATGGTTTTGTAGTTTAGGGGTTTTCCCTTTTAACCTTGTGGTTCCCTGTTGATCATCTTGATGGTTTCTTAAGTGTGGTCCTCTGCTTGGACTTAAATGACATCTACTACCAGGATAAGGATTGTAAACCAAGTGAACTTGCTAGTGTGTGTCGCCTCTGCTAGGATCGGCTCTTCTTCAAGCTTCCTATGACCTTGTTTTTAAGGGAAAAAAAAGGCTTTCAAATTATGCAAATGAGACTCAGGGGCTTATGGATCCATTAAGACCAATGGAACCTGAAGCTCCTCAGGCTCATTTGCATAATTTTAAAAAGCATTTTTTTGTAAAAAGAAGAGTACATCATGCCAGGGGGGTCACACACCAGTATCGTTCTTTGCATGGTTTTCAATCCTTCATTCTGGTAGTAGATGTCCTTCAAACTCAATGGATCTCTACTGTCGATCACCTTCAATAAACTTGGTGGTTCCCTGCTGATAAGCTGTTAAGCTTGGTGGTTCCACCTTAAAGAACTAAACATGGGACCTCCCCTATCACCAGTAGATTTACACCCAGCATTCTAATTACTAATTATTACTCATTAAGGTCATACATAATTGGTGGGTTTGGGTATTAGAGCCATACAAGAGTTTCCTTCTCCTCTCGGTGAATATCAATATTGTTACATTTCCTGTCATTTCATGTAAAGTAGAACCAGGCCGGATACATTTTCCATGTCCCATAGGTAAACATCCAGCCGGCTAATTTACGTGGGATCGCTACACTCCGCTACATCACAAATTCGATACACAACACAAATCATTAAGTGGCGAGCCGGATGAGAGTGTTCCTGATCAAACAAGGAGATGGGAGAGGAGACAAATAGATGAGCGGTATCACCGGAGAACTCAAAAGTGATGCCGACTCTGACAAGTTACTGTATAATTGGAAACGCCAGAGACACGTTTATACATCTAGTTACTAAACAGTCAATCTCGGCTCCGAGAATGTAATTTAATGTTCCCAGACAGATCTGAAGAAGGTTTAATTGTATCACGTATCGGGAACCAAGTGATTGCCTCCTCTCTTTATCTCTACCAGTGTGTGTTTAATACAGATAGTGGGAGCGGGGGGAACGAGTTACTTTTAAAGGGTTCTCCAGATAATGTTTTCTTATTGTATTGGAACGTCAGTCAATAATTACATTCCGGAACGTTCTCACATGAGAAGATGCAATTGGAATGTAACTTTTCTTTAAATTGCTATTATTTCGCTTTTAAATTGGGAGTCGGTAGACTGGGCCCTACGCGAGTTGTCATGGACTGACGGGGGGAGATGTGGAGTCGCAGCGAGATGTTATAAAGGTGTCAGATTATAGGAACAGTCTGGAAATTATAATAAAAGGGAGTCAGATCTTGGCCTCGTAGACAATGGAGACTCCTCGTGGGAGTGCGGCACTGCTGGATCACCTGCGAAGAGCGCAATCTTTAATTTCGATATTTGAATATACGACAAAGCCCTTGATACAGTCATTCGTAGGTCAATCCCAGATTTAAAGGGAATGTCCATTTTTTCTTTTGTTTTTTGTTTTAGGGAGTGGAAATACTATGGGCTGTGCCCATTTCTCTCATTACATATTCGTTTGTATTCAAGGACAATTTTATAATTGTAAAGATGTTGTATGTCCGAGTGACAATTGGATTTTCATAGTTTTTTGCTGTCGTGGGAAGGAAGATTATCAATAAAACTTCCAAAATAGAAACCTTATAGCTGGGACTAAAGTAAAGCATCCAGAGAGGTCACCAGAGGTCACAGAGTGCGGAGAGGTCCGTCTGTAACTAGGGGCTGTCTGTAGGTCGGGGTCCTCCCTGTATGTGTAAATATAAAGCTATGTAAGTGCTGGATTGATCCCCCCAGCCTATCAACACCTCATAAGTATAGCCGGACCCTATAGCACATTGGAAAGAAGAGATACAACCATCTGCTATGGAAGTCATAGTAGTCGCAGGGACCGATGTCTTCCTATTATCCTATACAGTAACAGGCAACAATGTAGCTACTGTAGCCCCTCAATGGGAGTTAGTCCTCACACTGCTGTGTCCTTAGTTCTCTACAATGATCTGATTTAAACCCCAAAGTGTTTGTGATACAATTCAGCCATTGACCTGCTACACATTATAACAGGAGGGGGTGCAGAGCAGTTACACGCACAGAGCACAGCAGTGTAAGAACAGGCTCCCGGTGCACTACGGTGACTTCTCCCATGGTTAAGATTGACAGATTCCCATTTGGTACCATTGGAAACATGGAGACTTGAGCTAAAACTTATCATCATGATGAGTACATAGCTGAAAAATATTTAGGTTTTAGGCAGGGGTGAACTAATACTTCCATGGGCCCGGGGCTGTAGGAATATTATCTCCCCTACAAGTCTGGAATCACTTCCTACATCTGGTATAGAATCAGCTTCTTGGGGAATGGAGGATGTGTCCATATTTCTGCTGTTTTCAATCTGTGGTTTCAGGACCTTTGGAGGACCTTTAAAGGTCCTGAAATGGCTCTTGTGTTGATGTGTATTGAGAACAGGGACAGATGTACGAGGATTTCATGGGTGAAGGTCCTTCTCAGCATAACATTTGGTGAAACCTCCTATATTATAACAGACTGATGGCTTTTGGGTCCGTTCGGCCCGTTTCGGCCATTATGTAGGATGGGTGTAGATGATCCCGGGGCCTCTCGGTGGCGTCTTGTATCCGGCAGTCCCTGGTTTCCTATTTCTAGTATATTATTAAAGTGGCAGGAGCTGAGGCTTCTGCTTCCTTCAGCACATATTAATTGAATCCATACTGTGAAAATGTGAGCGCGGATCGATGTCTCCGGCGAGCGCGCACAATTCAGCACAAGGTAATTGCATTATTGCTACAATCTTTTTTTATTAATTGCCCTAAACATTTAGGAGCCAGCAGTTTGCAGTCAGATCGCGCTCATAAATAATATCTGTGCAGGAAATGATGATATTTATGTATCGGTTATGATGAAATAACAGCGCGGAGGGGGAGGACGCTGCCGTGCGGGATGTATATTACAGAATCACGATGAGTAATCTACTGCATCGGGGACTTTACAACCTGGAGGCGTAACAGGAAGAGAAATTACACTTCGATAAGCTCCACCCCTTAGCACCACAGGCTCCACCCCTTTGCGCCATAGCCCTATTCAGATTTGGCGTTTCCGGTTTTTTACACTCCACCTTCCTGAAGCCAGAACATGTTTTATTTTTCCCGCTAACAGAGCCATAAGAGGGCTTGTTTTCTGTGGGACAAATTGTCCTTCCAATAGGCACCATTTAATCAGTAGGAGAAAGCAGATCTATATTATTTTATTAGAATATACAATATTTAATTTTATATACAGTGGGGCAGATTTACTTACCCGGTCCATTCGCGATCCAGCGGCGCATTCTCTGCGGTGGATTCGGATCTTCCGGTGATTCACTAAGGCAGTTCCTCCGACTTCCACCAGGTGGCGCTGCTGCGGTGAAGTCCGCCGAAGTTCACGATACATTGCCAGGTGAAGGTAAGCGCGTGTCCTGCGACAGTTTTTTTTTAAAATGCGGCGGTTTTTCCGAATCCGTCGGGTTTTCATAAGGCCACGCCCCCGATTTCCGTCGCGTGCATGCCGGCGCCAATGCGCCACAATCCGATCGCGTTCCCTGAAATCCCGGGGCAATACAAGGAAAATCGCCGCAAAACAGAAAAATTTGGTTAACCCGTCGCAAAAACGTGAATTGGGCCCTTAGTAAATGACCCCCAATATATAATATTATTACAATTTGATACCTTAAAAAAAAACCTCCACATATGCAGTGTCTTCTTATTTTTAGATACTTTGGTGTACACAGCTGTGTAGGGAGTCAATTTTTGTGGGATGAGCTGAAGTTTTCATGGACAACATTTTGGGAACTGATTGACCTGTTTATTAACCCCTTTACGACTGCCATGTCCTATTTGCACATGCAGATATGACATGTAGAGATGTCGTGACATTGACAATGTTCATAGCTTCAGAAAGATGGCGCTTAGAAACATAGTGTCATATTAAACAGAATCTCCCATTTAATATGATATCTGGGTTGTGCTTCTAAATGCCAGAGAACTGGAGAGATTATTTAAAGGGCACCTACCACCACAAATGTACCTATAAAGGCAGATCGAGTGGTAGGTGGATCAATGGGACGTGAGAATAGCTCTTTTAAGGGCTAATCCTCACGTCCTCGCACTTTTTTGGTAACTTTTATTAGACTTGTATGCAAATTTTCTTATGCGGCTACTGGGGCGTGGAGTAGCCGCATCTGAGGTTACACGAGGCGGCTACTCCACGCCCCGGTAGCCACTTTACTCCTCCTACTCACCCATCTTCGGCGCACAAATACGATCCTGCCATCTGCGCAGAACAGCAGGCCCGCGCCGAAGATGGTGAGTAGGAGGGGAAAAGAGGCTACCGGGGCGTGGAGTAGCCGCCTCGTGTAACCTCAGATGCGGCTACTCCACGCCCCAGTAGCCGCATAAGAAAATTTGCATACAAGTCTAATAAAAGTTAGTAAAAAAGTGCGAGGACGTGAGGATTAGCCCTTAAAAGAGCTATTCTCACGTCCCATTGATCCACCTACCACCCGATCTACCTTTATAGGTACATTTGTGGTGGTAGGTGCCCTTTAAAGTTGCAGTAAAAAAATTGGGATTTTTATAAACAGCTTTTCCTTCCCAACAAACTTTAACAGTGGATATCACAGGTTCTGTGTCATCTAGAAACACCTTCTGATATCATATTAAAGAGGAAATTATACTCTTTAATATGACACTAGAACTAGGTGTTTCTAGGTGCTGGGGTTCAGAAGTTATAACCATGTGAACTATAACCCCTTCAGCCGGTCAGCTGAAGGCAGAATGTAGAGGAGCTGCAGGGAGACTGAGCTGACATTCTGCAGTACATGCACCCTCTGCAGCTGAGCTTGGGGAAGTCTGACACATTGATGTTGTACATATTTACAATATCATTTTGTAATACTTTATTCAATTTTGCAACTTAAAATTTTTTAAAGGGAAAAAAAATATATACTGCTAATTCCACTAAAGGATGCTCTTCTATTATCTTCCTATGCCCTTCTGTTTGCGAGGAAAAAAAAAATGCTTTAAAAATTATGCAAATGAGCCTTATGGGCTCTGGGCTACACAGCTGTTAATTGAGCCTGGAGCCCCTCAAGCTCATTTTTTTTTTTTTTTTTTTTTTTCGTAAAAACATAAGAAGCCAAAAGACTAACAGATCCTAGCATAGAGGGCACACATCAGCATGCAAGTGTTATTGGTTTACAATCCTTCATCCTTTAAGAAAAAAACTAAACTGTTATTTTTAGAAGAAAGAAGGAAAAAAAAACAACACAAAAAGCTAAAAAAAAACTATGACATCTGGAGATTTTTCCATATGATGATTGCCATTATTTTATTATAATATAGTATATAATCATATTTTATATATTTTCTAGGCCCTCCAAAGTGTAATCACCTGTATAATATTTTACACCCATGATGGGGGTCCGGAGCCGCCCCCCGCGGTGACGGAATGTTTCTCTTATAAATCTCTTTGTATATAGAAAGCAATTGCGAGCACAATCCGGCTCTCCTTACCGCACTCCACACATTAAGGGCCACATGTGAGAATCTGAGGGTTATGCTGATGGCCGCCCCGATCTCCCGCCGTAAATGTGAACATGCCGGAGTCTCCGCACACACAACGCCGCCTGTTTATTTGCCGTGATGGAGTCTAAATGAGCCTGAAAATCTATTAGCCGCAGCGAGAAGTAACTCCAGCTACTTATAGAAGAAGAGGGAACGCACCGAGCCGTCTACTGCCGGAGTAATATGGAGATTATGCCAGTCCCGATACAGCGGAGAGAGGCAGGGAGCATCATGGGAGGATGGCAGAGCGCCACTAGGGATCAATAGATTACCTGTGCTAGATCCTATACATGACCTGTTCTACTAATAAGGGGGGTCATAGGAGCAATGCACTCACTATTCTGCAGCTGGTGCAGTCACTGTGTACATACATGACATTACTTATCCTGTACTGATCCTGAGTTACATCCTGTATTATACCCCAGAGCTGCACTCACTATTCTGCTGCTGGTGCAGTCACTGTGTACATACATGACATTACTTATCCTGTACTGATCCTGAGTTACATCCTGTATTATACCCCAGAGCTGCACTCACTATTCTGCTGCTGGTGCAGTCACTGTGTACATACATGACATTACTTATCCTGTACTGATCCTGAGTTACATCCTGTATTATACTCCAGAGCTGCACTCACTATTCTGCTGCTGGTGCAGTCACTGTGTACATACATGACATTACTTATCCTGTACTGATCCTGAGTTACATCCTGTATTATACTCCAGAGCTGCACTCACTATTCTGCTGCTGGTGCAGTCACTGTGTACATACATGACATTACTTATCCTGTACTGATCCTGAGTTACATCCTGTATTATACTCCAGAGCTGCACTCACTATTCTGCTGCTGGTGCAGTCACTGTGTACATACATGACATTACTTATCCTGTACTGATCCTGAGTTACATCCTGTATTATACCCCAGAGCTGCACTCACTATTCTGCTGCTGGTGCAGTCACTGTGTACATACATGACATTACTTATCCTGTACTGATCCTTAGTTACATCCTGTATTATACCCCAGAGCTGCACTCACTATTCTGCTGCTGGTACAGTCACTGTGTACATACATGACATTACTTATCCTGTACTGATCCTGAGTTACATCCTGTATTATACTCCAGAGCTACACTCACTATTCTGCTGCTGGTGAAGTCACTGTGTACATACATGACATTACTTATCCTGTACTGATCCTGAGTTACATCCTGTATTATACCCCAGAGCTGCACACACTATTCTGCTGCTGGTGCAGTCACTGTGTACATACATAACATTACTTATCCTGTACTGATCCTGAGTTACATCCTGTATTATACCTCAGAGCTGTACTCACTATTCTGCTGCTGGTGCAGTCACTGTGTACATACATGACATTACTTATCCTGTACTGATCCTGAGTTACATCCTGTATTATACTCCAGAGCTGCACTCACTATTCTGCTGGTGCAGTCACTGTGTACATACATGACATTACTTATCCTGTACTGATCCTGAGATACATCCTGTATTATACCCCAGAGCTGCACTCACTATTCTGCTGCTGGTGCAGTCACTGTGTACACACATGACATTACTTATCCTGTACTGATCCTGAGTTACATCCTGTATTATACTTCAGAGCTGCACTCACTATTCTGCTGCTGGTGCAGTCACTGTACATACATGACATTACTTATCATGTACTGATCCTGAATTACATCCTGTATTATACCCCAGAGCTGCACTCACTATTCTGCTGCTGGTGCAGTCACTGTGTACATACATGACATTACTTATCCTGTACTGATCCTGAGTTACATCCTGTATTATACTCCAGAGCTGCACTCACTATTCTGCTGGTGCAGTCACTGTGTACATACATGACATTACTTATCCTGTACTGATCCTGAGTTACATCCTGTAGATCTTTTATTTTATATAAAAATAAAAAACATAACAATACAAACCAAACATAAAATATAATATATACAAAATATATACAATGTCTTACCTGCTGGTCCAGCCACATTCACTCCTAGCAAAAACAATAATTTAAAATACACCAAAAATAAATAAACACCAAATATCACAACCCCCACCCAACCGATTGTCACATCCTCAACCAAACCAATAAACAATAAGACAAGCCACACCCACAAATAAACATAAATGACTATAAATATACATAAACCCACCCCACACCCTCTAATAACAAACCACCCCACACAGATCACATCCCACACCCATATTTTTTTTTATTTATTTTTTTTTAAATATATATAATAACAAACACAGAATTCACATAACACTACACTAAACTAAATCCCTCGCCCGCACCCTCCCCTTCCCCCCAGACACTGGTCTAACGTCCAAAGTTTGCGTTAAGTAGTCCAGACCAGTGCCCAGGGTCATAGAGTCCAAGGTCAGTTCATAAATCCCAAAATCCCACCACCATCACCCCCCTCCCAACCTAACACTATGTCCCAAACCCCACTATATACAATATATACACTGATTACAACATAACATAAAGAAAACAGAATACAAATAAAACCTGAACAACATAAATACAAACCACATAAAGCCCAGGTTCGGCGCCTGCAAGCCCAACATCACTACATGCTCAGATACAAAACAAAAATCTACTGTGCAGCATCAGCCCAACACCAGGAGCGGAGATGACAGACTAAGGGACACTAAAGGAGAACCCCCTCCAAAGGAGAGAGGCCCTCCCCGTGCCCAGCCTCTCATACTCCAGAGAGCGCACCTTCACCAGGTCACCCAGAATGTTCCTAACCACCTCATCCACCGGGAGGATTTTACGCTGCGTCGAAACTAAACACCGTGCGTTCCACGTGTGGTACCTGACCACTAGACTGACTAGGAATAACGTGCATCGGTCCCGGCCACCCAGGCCTCTGAATGCTCCATAGGCCCACTCCGCATAGGAGAGACCGGCCAACCCGGGCCAATGGATGGAAGCGCCCACCCGGTTGTACACCTCTGTGTTAAAGGGGCACTGAAGCAGGAAGTGGTCCATGCTCTCCAGCAGGCCACCGCACTCCTCCCGGGGACAACCCCTTTCCTCAGAGCTCCTACACTTCAGATTGTCCCTCACACACAGCTTTCCATGGAAGCAGCGCCAAGTCACGTCCCAAAACTTCAAGGGGATCCTGATGGAATTCAATAAACTCAAACCCACCCTCAGATCCTGACTTGGGCAATCCCTGAGGGCCAGAGGCTTCTGGAAATGGGTCAACAGAACCCTTTTGTCAAGGATTTTCCTCGACAAGGTCCTGATCTCCCACATTCCCAGACCCCACCGGCGAATCACCTTCAGAACCGGGGTAGCGTAAGCCGGAAGATGCCCATGCGGTGTACGGAGATCCTTCACTTGTCCTCCTGTCTCCCATTCCTGGAAGAAAGGCCTAAACCATCCCCTGCAGGAGTATACCCACGGAGGAGCCCTCTCTTTCCAGAGGTTTGCTACATTGATCTTAAGAAAGGTATTCACTAG
Source organism: Engystomops pustulosus (assembly GCF_040894005.1). NCBI lineage: Eukaryota > Metazoa > Chordata > Amphibia > Anura > Leptodactylidae > Engystomops > Engystomops pustulosus. The sequence continues at coordinate 8,454,821 of NC_092415.1, read as the reverse complement.
GAACACCACAGGGTTGACCATACACAACCCTCCTTGTCTCCTCGTGCGGTAAGTAACCTCCCTCTTGATAAGGTTCAGCCTATTCCCCCATAACAGCTGGAAGAACAGACTGTACACCCGAGTCCAGAGGGGTTCTGGCAACATGCACACACTGCCCAGATATATCAGCAATGGGAGCAGGTAAGTTTTGATCAGATTAACCCTTTCTCTGAGGGTCAAAGACCAACCCTTCCACTGGTCCACCTTCTGAGCGGCGATCTTAAGCCTGCCGTCCCAGTTTTGCATGGGGTAATCCCCCTGGCCGAATTCGATGCCGAGAACTTTGGCGGAGTCCTGGGGCCCTGGAAGAGTGTCCGGGAGATCAAAGCCTGGATCCCCCTCTCCCAGCCAGAGACTCTCACACTTATCCCGGTTGATCTTGGACCCAGAAACCTCTGAGTAGCGGTCAACCTCTGACATCACCCATTGCGCCTCCCCTCCCGAGGACACGAAAAGGGTGACATCATCAGCATACGCTACCACCCTTAGAGTGGCTTCCGGTGCTGCCCGATCCATCCCGACTCCCACCAACGGCCCACGATCAACCCTCCTAAGGAATGGGTCAATCGCGAACACGTATAAAAGTGGGCTCAGAGGACAACCCTGGCGAACACCAGACCCGACCTCAAAAGAGCGGCCAATCCAACCGTTCACAAGCGGGAAACTCTCTGCCCCTGCGTACAAAACTTTCAGCCAATTGACAAACTCCCCAGGCAGGCCATACCTCAGAAGGACAGACCAGAGGTACTCGTGGTTAACCCGATCAAACGCTTTTGCCTGATCCAAGGACAGCAAGTACCCCTTCCAATTACCAGCCCTGCCCTGCTCCACTGCCTCCCGAACACAAAGCACAGCACTAAATGTACTGCGGCCTGGAACAGAGCAGTGCTGGGTCCCCGAAAGGAGCTGGGGCGCAAACTGCACCAGCCGATTAAACAGCACCTTTGCCAAAACCTTTCTGTCCGTATTGAGAAGCGCTATGGGACGCCAGTTCTCAATACGAGATCGGTCCTTAACCTTTGACAGGATGATCAGGGCAGACCTCCTCATTGACTTCGGCAGAGCGCCCGAGGAAAGACACTCATTGAATACCTCAGTCAAGAGGGGAACCAAGGCGTCCTTAAAGGTCTTATAAAACTCAGATGTTAAGCCATCCGGGCCTGGCGATTTCTTGAGGGCGAGCCCTTCAATCGCCAGGCTGACTTCCTCTTCCCTAATCATCTCTGTCAAAACATCAAGAGAGGGGTCTACTCCTGGCTCAGGGACAGTTTCAGCCAGAAAACCCGACATCACATCCCGATCTAGATCCTTCCTGCCCAAGAGGTGCGAGTAGAAAGATCTGACGACCTCCAGAATCCCTGATCTGGACCTTTTCAGGGATCCCGTACTGTCAACCAGTCCTGTGACAACTTTACCATTCACTGACATCTTGCAGTTTCTGTAAGGGTCGGGCGAGCGGTATTTCCCGTAATCCCTCTCAAAAACCAAAGATGCGTGTCTATCGTACTGACACCTCTTCAGCAAGGATTTCACTCTGGAGATGTCCTCACGACTACCCCCAGTCGAGACGAGATGCTCGAGTTTCCTCCTCAGGCCCTGATACAGGCGGTACCTGTCCAGGCTCCTGAGGCTCGAGAGCTGGCGGAAGAATCTCGCCACCCTTTTCTTGAGCATCTCCCACCACTCTGACTTACTGCTACAAAGGCCCAGCAATGGTACCTGGCTCTGAAGAAAGTCCTCAAAGGATTGTCTGATCTCCGCTTCTTCCAGGAGAGACGAATTGAGCTTCCAGTAGCCTCTTCCCATCCGGGGGGTCTCTGTAACATTCAGAGAAAACAAAATTAAACAGTGGTCGGAGAACTCCACCTCAACAACGGACACTGCTGAAGAGATGGCTTCCTCCTTTAAATAAAACCTGTCTATTCTAGACCTGCAGCTACCCCTATAATAGGTGAACCCCGCGTGGCCTGGGGTGTGCCGGATGTGGACATCCACCAGACGAGCCTCACTAGCTATGCTATTAAGAGCGACGCTATCATAAGTCAGCTTGTCTCTGGAACCTCCCCTATCCTGGGACCTCGTGACAGCATTGAAGTCCCCTCCAAAGACCACCTGCCGACTTGTAAAAAGGTAGGGCTTGATCCTCATAAAGAGACACTTCCTGTCCCACTTGGACTGGGGACCATAGATGTTAATTAGGCGAAGTTCTTGTCCCTTCATGAGGACATCCAGGATCAGGCACCTCCCCATTTCTAACTCAATAACTCGTCGGCATTCTACCGGTGCGGTAAAAAGTACCGCCACTCCGCTATACGGCTCGGCCGCAAGAGACCAATAGGAAGGCCCGTATCTCCATTCCCTCTTAGCTTTAAACACGGCCGCCAAATCTGGCAGCCTGGTCTCCTGCAAAAATAAAATGTCGGCTTCAACACGGCCGAGAAAATCAAAGGCCGCAAATCTAGCCGCATCAGACTTAATGCTGGCGACATTAATGGACGCCAGCGTCAACGGAGTGGGTGCTGCCATCATGAGTGATTGAGTTAGACGGCTTTCTTTTTACCCATCTTACCACCACCCTCGGGAAATGAACACCCCCTTTTTAGACTTATTGTGGTGTCCATCTCCCGCACCTCTGATGCTTCAGGGGCAGATCCAGGACCTGCCCCCTCATCCTCGTCTCCAGTCTCTGGGCCAGTCTCCCCTCCTGAGGACCCTGATTCCCCAGGGGGAGACTCGGCACCCCCTGCAGGCCCCTCCGCCACCTCTGGCCCTTCACCCTCAGCCCCTCCATCGGCAGGAGAGGCTCCGTCCAGGGCCAGGAAACGATTTGAAAGTTCGACCAGCGGGGGGTCGGTTGCACCTTCCTTGGGTACCTTAGTCAGGGTGGGAGAAGATCTTACACCTCCCTTCTTTTTACCCTTTTTCTTCTTTTTGGCGCCACGCTTACGCTTTTCCTCTAGCCACGCCCTATTATCCTCGTCCATACTCTCATAATGGGAGGAGTCTGAGGACGTGGCACCTTCCTCTCTCTCGATCCTCCTGACCTCCTCATCCAGTACATCATCCCCTGGGGCCTCAGCGACAGGTGTGGTCTCCAGGATAGCGCCAGAGGTTGTCCCAGCAGCCCGAGACTCCCCCCGCTCTCTCTCCTGTTGACGCTTCTCTAGACGCCTTAGCTGGGCAGGCGTCTTTTTCCTGTCTTTCTTCCCTGGCCCCTCCATTCCTCTGCCTCTGCTAGTCCCCTCCCCAGCAGATTCAGCCTCATGGCTTTCATCCGCTGAGGCTGAGCCTGCATTAGCGAAGGAAAGAGGACAACGACTGTACGGGTGACCGAGATCACCACACAGGTTACACCTAATCTGCCCTGTACAGGATGCAGCGAGATGGCCGACACCCCCACACAACGCACACTTCTGCACGGTGCAGTTTGCGCTGAAATGTGTGGGGTCACCGCACCTGTGACACAGCCTAGGCTGCCCCCGGTAGAAGATCAGGATCCGATCCCTCCCCAGGAAGGCTGATGAAGGGATGTGGGCGACTGAGTTACCTGAACGCCTCAACTTCACCATGAAGGTCCAGGCCCCTGACCAGATACCAAACTCGTCTCGATTTTTTTCAGGTACTCCCAGTACCTCTCCATAACGATTCATCCAGGTCATGATGTCAAAGCAAGATAGTGATTCGTTACGGGTAAGAACGGTCACTTTCTTGACCTCGCTCTGGCGGGACACTGCTTGCACAGCAAAGTCCCGCCACTCGGGCTCGTTGTATCTCAGCTCATAGTTGGACCAGAAGAGCTCAAGCCCCTCCGGCCGAACAAAGCTGATATCAAACTCAGATGTACCATAGGGATGGATCAAGGCAAAGATGTCAGCCGCCTTGAAATCCATCTTCAGCAGCAGCTCAACTACCCGTGCCCGAGGGGGACACACATCACTGCCACGCCACCGAAGACGGACCACATTCCTACGGTTAGCACCCGGCCCGGTTGTCGGGAGCGACCATGGTGTCTCCCTGCCTTTTTGCTCTCGGAAGGCAGACAGGCCGTGCCTCTCTATCCAAAACGACAAATCAACCTCCTGCCCCGCTACATTGATCGTCCTTTCTCCCTTCTGTAAGGCCTGCAGGAGGCGCCGTTGCAAAAAGCCGTCCCCAGAGCCCAGAGACGAGGATGACGGAACCCTACTTCCCCCAGCAGCGACACTGGCATAGCTCTTAACGGGGGCCGCCACTGGGGGAGCAACCGGACCAACCCCTGCACCCACCACATTAACACTACCCACCTCCATGTTACACTCAGCCGCGCCACTCACACCACCAGTCACTCCATCACCCACCCCCAAAGCTGGAAAAGATTCTCCACCACTCACACCATTCACATTATCCACCACAACATTACTGACACCATTCACACTGGCTGGACCAGCAACAACATTAGCAGACAAGACCACCTCCGCATCTTCAGGCACAAGGGACGGGGGTCCCCCCGCAGCGCATCGCCCAGAGGGAACCCCAACTTGTGTCACACTTGTGCCCTCCACATCATCGGTAGCAGATGTTATTTTACTTTTCTTAGAGGAAGGTAGGAGTCGCCGCTGATCTTTGGCTGGTATGTGGCACCGCTGATCCCCACCTTCCTCAGCACTCCTCTGCAGACTGTCTCCAACACCAACACAAAATAGGACTTTAGGTTTGGGAGGTCCGGAGCCCTCAGCCTCAGCGACCCCTCCACACTGCCGCCGCACCATAACCAAGTGATCAGCGGCAACAGTATGAAGAGGCGCCGAGGCACCGGAAGCTGCCACCAGTGCCGGGCTATCCCCCCCTCCCACTGGGGGACGCACCACAGCACTGGATTTCGATGGTATCGCCACTGCCGAGCCGCCCTTACTGTCCGGCCTCGCGGCCGATGCCTCCCCTGCTCCCCCACTGTTACCACAAACAGAGACGGAGCCCATCGCCACATCAGATGTCACACCTGTAATCTCCCCGCTCCCTGGCACTGAGTCCACTGCAGGACCCGCGCTGGGCTGGGTAACGGGGCTCGCACAGTGAGCTGACCCTGCGGCCGACTCGGGTTTTACGGGGAGGGGGCTGTAGACTAGACTCACCACTTCCACGGATTTGGTCTTCTTCTTTCGTGGTTTGCTGCCCCCCGGTGCATCCTCCGGCAGATCGTCTCCAAAAGTAAAGTCCTGGAGGTGCACAGGGGACTCGAGCCGTCTGATCTCCTCCATCAGCGCCCCTCCCTGGTGGCTGTCACTATCCTCACCCGGGCCGGCAGAACCGCAGCCAGATGACAAGGCCGCTTGTCCTGCAGGGGGCCCACTGTACGGCACCGGGCTTTCCTCCTCCATCTGACTCTCAGGCTGAAGCCCCATCAGCCGCCTCTGCTTCTCCTCCTCCATCTCCCGGAACCGCTCATCATTAAGAATTTTTTCTTTAAACGGACCGCTCCTCTCTAGCAGATAAGCCTTCCTCTCCTCCAAGGCCTGGATGTTAGTCTGGAGCCTGGAAATCTCTGCCATAATCTGCTCCTTCTTCCTCTTTGGGGCAGAGCTTGCCCTGGCATGGGCGCACCGGAGCTCCTCCCGCAGTCTCCTCACCGTCTTGCTGGCTTCTTCGTACTCAGAGAGGTGGCCCAGAGCCCGGGAGGCATAGCTGGAAATAGACTCCCGGGTCCTCAGCATTCCCCAGCCCTCTTCACTGAGGTCAGCCTCACCTCCCTGAGCACTCAGCTTTCCTGCGGTATCCAGCTTTTCCGAGGTACCCAGCTTTCCCAAGGTATCCAGCTTTCCTGGGGTTTTGGCGCTTTTTGATGCCTTAGCTGGCCTGGGGGTACTTGGAGCAGCATTGCTGCTGTTCCTTGCAGATCTTCTTACCCCCAAGGCTTCCGCAGCGCTGGCCGGTTCCTGGCTACCCCTGCCCCCCGCCGGCCTAGACCGGGAAGCAGGAGCCTGGGACTTGCTGCCCTGGCTCATGCCTGAAAACCCACTCCCTCCCTGGGAGAGGAGAGAGCAGGCCCCAGGTGGAGGTGGTTTTCCCTGGAGCTCAGGAGCAGCAGCAGCACACAGCCTCTCACAGCAACAGACAGAGATAACGAGGTAACGAGATACACCTGAGATGCACTCACTATCTGCTGCTGGTGCAGTCACTGTGTACATACCTGACATTACTTATCCTGTACTGATCCTGAGTTACATCCTGTATTATACCCCAGAGCTGCACTCACTATTCTGCTGCTGGTGCAGTCACTGTACATACATGACATTACTTATCATGTACTGATCCTGAATTACATCCTGTATTATACCCCAGAGCTGCACTCACTATTCTGCTGCTGGTGCAGTCACTGTGTACATACATGACATTACTTATCCTGTACTGATCCTGAGTTACATCCTGTATTATACTCCAGAGCTACACTCACTATTCTGCTGCTGGTGAAGTCACTGTGTACATACATGACATTACTTATCCTGTACTGATCCTGAGTTACATCCTGTATTATACCCCAGAGCTGCACACACTATTCTGCTGCTGGTGCAGTCACTGTGTACATACATAACATTACTTATCCTGTACTGATCCTGAGTTACATCCTGTATTATACCTCAGAGCTGTACTCACTATTCTGCTGCTGGTGCAGTCACTGTGTACATACATGACATTACTTATCCTGTACTGATCCTGAGTTACATCCTGTATTATACTCCAGAGCTGCACTCACTATTCTGCTGGTGCAGTCACTGTGTACATACATGACATTACTTATCCTGTACTGATCCTGAGTTACATCCTGTATTATACTCCAGAGCTGCACTCACTATTCTGCTGCTGGTGCAGTCACTGTGTACATACCTGACATTACTTATCCTGTACTGATCCTGAGTTACATCCTGTATTATACCCCAGAGCTGCACTCACTATTCTGCTGCTGGTGCAGTCACTGTACATACATGACATTACTTATCATGTACTGATCCTGAATTACATCCTGTATTATACCCCAGAGCTGCACTCACTATTCTGCTGCTGGTGCAGTCACTGTGTACATACATGACATTACTTATCCTGTACTGATCCTGAGTTACATCCTGTATTATACTCCAGAGCTGCACTCACTATTCTGCTGGTGCAGTCACTGTGTACATACATGACATTACTTATCCTGTACTGATCCTGAGTTACATCCTGTATTATACTCCAGAGCTGAACTCACTATTCTGCTACTGGTGCAGTCACTGTGTACATACATGACATTACTTATCCTGTACTGATCCTGAGTTACATCCTGTATTATACTCCAGAGCTGCACTCACTATTCTGCTGGTGCAGTCACTGTGTACATACATGACATTACTTATCATGTACTGATCCTGAGTTACATCCTGTATTATACTCCAGAGCTGCACTCACTATTCTGCTGCTGGTGCAGTCACTGTGTACATACATGACATTACTTATCCTGTACTGATCCTGAGTTACATCCTGTATTATACCCCAGAGCTGCACTCACTATTCTGCTGCTGGTGCAGTCACTGTGTACATACATGACATTACTTATCCTGTACTGATCCTGAGTTACATCCTGTATTATACCCCAGAGCTGCACACACTATTCTGCTGCTGGTGCAGTCACTGTGTACATACATGACATTACTTATCCTGTACTGATCCTGAGTTACATCCTGTATTATACTCCAGAGCTGCACTCACTATTCTGCTGGTGCAGTCACTGTGTACATACATGACATTACTTATCAATCCTGTATTATACTCCAGAGCTGAACTCACTATTCTGCTGCTGGTGCAGTCACTGTGTACATACATGACATTACTTATCCTGTACTGATCCTGAGTTACATCCTGTATTATACTCCAGAGCTGCACTCACTATTCTGCTGCTGGTACAGTCACTGTGTACATACATGACATTACTTATCATGTACTGATCCTGAGTTACATCCTGTATTATACCCCAGAGCTGCACTCACTATTCTGCTGCTGGTGCAGTCACTGTGTACATACATGACATTACTTATCCTGTACTGATCCTGAGTTACATCCTGTATTATACTCCAGAGCTGCACTCACTATTCTGCTGGTGCAGTCACTGTGTACATACATGGTATTACTTATCCTGTACTGATCCTGAGTTACATCCTGTATTATACTCCAGAGCTGCACTCACTATTCTGCTGGTGCAGTCACTGTGTACATACATGGCATTACTTATCCTGTACTGATCCTGAGTTACATCCTGTATTATACTCCAGAGCTGCACTCACTATTCTGCTGCTGGTGCAGTCACTGTGTACATACATGACATTACTTATCCTGTACTGATCCTGAGTTACATCCTGTATTATACCCCAGAGCTGCACTCACTATTCTGCTGCTGGTGCAGTCACTGTGCACATACATGACATGACATTACTTATCCTGTACTGATCCTGAGTTACATCCTGTATTATACTCCAGAGCTGCACTCACTATTCTGCTGCTGGTGCAGTCACTGTGTACATACATGACATTACTTATCCTGTACTGATCCTGAGTTACATCCTGTGTTATACTGCAGAGCTGCACTCACTATTCTGCTGCTGGTGCAGTCACTGTGTACATACATGACATTACTTATCCTGTACTGATCCTGAGTTACATCCTGCATTATACCCCTGCTGGTGCAGTCACTGTGTACATACATGACATTACCTATCCTGTACTGATCCTGAGTTACATCCTGTATTATACCCCAGAGCTGCACACACTATTCTGCTGCTGGTGCAGTCACTGTGTACATACATAACATTACTGATCCTGTACTGATCCGGAGTTACATCCTGTATTATACTCCAGAGCTGCACTCACTATTCTGCTGCTGGTGCAGTGACTGTGTACATACATGACATTACTTATCCTGTACTGATCCTGAGTTACATCCTGTATTATACCCCAGAGCTGCACTCACTATTCTGCTGCTGGTGCAGTCACTGTGTACATACATGACATCACTTATCCTGTACTGATCCTGAGTTACATCCTGTATTATACCCCAGAGCTGCACTCACTATTCTGCTGCTGGTGCAGTCACTGTGTACATACATGATATTACTTATCCTGTACTGATCCTGAGTTACATCCTGTATTATACCCCAGAGCTGTACTCACTATTCTGCTGCTGGTGCAGTCACTGTGCACATACATGACATTACTTATCCTGTACTGATCCTGAGTTACATCCTGTATTATACTCCAGAGCTGCACTCACTATTCTGCTGGTGGTGCAGTCACTGTGTACATACATGACATTACTTATCCTGTACTGATCCTGAGTTACATCCTGTATTATACTCCAGAGCTGCACTCACTATTCTGCTGCTGGTGCAGTCACTGTACATACATGACATTACTTATCCTGTACTGATCCTGAGTTACATCCTGTATTATACTCCAGAGCTGCACTCACTATTCTGCTGCTGGTGCAGTCACTGTGCACATACATGACATTACTTATCCTGTACTGATCCTGAGTTACATCCTGTATTATACTCCAGAGCTGCACTCACTATTCTGCTGCTGATGCAGTCACTGTGTACATACATACATGACATTACTTATCCTGTACTGATCCTGAGTTACATCCTGTATTATACCCCAGAGCTGCACTCACTATTCTGCTGCTGGTGCAGTCACTGTGTACATACATGACATTACTTATCCTGTACTGATCCTGAGTTACATCCTGTATTATACCCCAGAGCTGCACTCACTATTCTGCTGCTGGTGCAGTCACTGTGTACATACATGACATTACTTATCCTGTACTGATCCTGAGTTACATCCTGTATTATACTCCAGAGCTGCACTCACTATTCTGCTGCTGGTGCAGTAACTGTGTAAAAACATAAAATTACATTCTGAACATTAGTATTTTGTTCTGAGTAAAACAAATGCTGAAGTTCTTGTGAATCAGAGCATCATGTGACCTCCATCTAATATACTTAACTACATCGGACCAATGGGTCCAAGAGGATAAAAGGGGCTCAATATAATTAGCTCTATTATTTCCCAGTAATAGGGTCTTATTAGCTCTTTGGAGCTTCGCTTGGGCCCATCGCGGAGATAAAAAGGACGTAATCTGAGCCTTTGAAATCCTTCAAACAACAAGTGCGGCCGCATCTCTCCTAGAAGGATCAATACTCTTATTTAGGTAAATTTCCCTGAGATGAGAGCTGGATACATGGCGGCTGAGTCATCACACCAAGGACCCGGAACCGTGGCCTCTCCTTTCTGTAAGGAAAGGATATTAGAGACGCTGAGTCTCCTTGATAGGGTTAGGAAAACAAATGGTGATAAGAAAAATGAAATGGGCACCCAAGCCGAGGCAATCACTTCCCTCATGGAGAGGCCACACAACCCATGGCCCACACGGCCACTAATCCACATCCACATATTCTCCTTACGGTCTGCACCACCACTTCTGATCCTTAAGCTTCATACCTCTGTGCCGTGGCCTCCGGAGAAGAACTAGTCTGGCATATGGGTCTATATTATTACAAATTATCTGGTCTGGGGTTATTTATGGTCTCCACTGGGGTCTATATTATTATTCATATTCTGGTCTGGGCTTTGTATTACTTTTATCTGGTCCGGGGCTTCATAGTTATTATTTTAATACTTTCTATATTTTTTATTTATCCTCTGGTCTGGGCTCTGTATTATGGTCTGGTCTGGGCTCTGTATTATGGTCTGGTCTGGGCTCTGTATTATGGTCTGGTCTGGGCTCTGTATTATGGTCTGGTCTGGTCTCCGTTTTATGGTCTGGTCTGGGCTCCGTATTATGGTCTGGTCTGGTCTCCGTATTATGGTCTGGTCTGGGCTCCGTATTATGGTCTGGTCTGGGCTCCGTATTATGGTCTGGTCTGGGCTCTGTATTATGGTCTGGTCTGGGCTCCGTATTATGGTCTGGTCTGGGCTCCGTATTATGGTCTGGTCTGGGCTCCGTATTATGGTCTGGTCTGGGCTCTGTATTATGGTCTGGTCTGGGCTCTGTATTATGGTCTGGTCTGGGCTCCGCTTTGTTATTCACTGTTTGGTCTGGGGTCATTTTTATTGACAGTCTCTGCTGGGGTTTATATTATTATTCAGACTCTGGTCTGGGCTGTGCTTTATTATGGTCAGGGGCTTTGTAATTATTAATTGTCTTGTTTCCATATTTTTATTTATTGTCTGCTCAGGGGCTTTGTGAGTTTCTATATGTTTATTCATTCTCTGGACTGGGCTCTGAATTATTATTGCTTGGGGACACTTACTTATGGTCTCTCCTGAGTGAGTTATCTGGGGAAGTATTTGGGGTGCAGTATTTGATAAATGCGGCAGGGGAATTATAATTTGGCACTGTGTTACTTGCTTGGAGCGTCTAGGTTGGTGCTTTGTGCTGTATTGTGTAATTAATTGGGTCCATTGTTAGGTTGAAGAGTTCTACCAGTTGTTGGATTCTCGAAGAGTGGTTGATACTGAACTCAAAGAATGGGGGGAGGGGGTGTCAATCTCTACATAAATTTTCATGGATCTGGAGTAGGATGTCTATCAAGTAGTGATAGGCTATGAGGGGCTCACTTACTTTCTTTACTTTGAGGTACACTGCACATTTTGTATGGGCTCTCCAGATAAAGGCCGTCTATTCGAATCCAGGAGAACATGGGTTAAGACTTATTCTATTAATGCAGTATTTGTTGGTGAGAGCACGTGGGAGCCCGGACGCGCTAATCCTTTAATTGTCCAGCCGCTCTTACAGTTATCGATTAACAAATGAGATTCACTTCTCATTTAATGAACGAGCTAAAGCGCGGAGCTGATCTTTATTACACGTCCGTGGAGCGGGGAGATGTATCGTAATAATGGACTGGATGAGTGTCAGGAGTAAATAAAATGCTGGAAAATCAAGAAAAGCTTCATCTCGAATGTCAGAGCAATGACTCGGATGAGAATATGAATGAGAAAGGATAAGAACCCTTGACAGATAGCGGGACTTACATCTGGAGAGTCACTAAGAGGGTGTTCATCTTGTTTTAACTTGTAAAAGGAGCTAGTATTGACCCAAAAAGTTCTTCTTCTTATGAATATCGTAAAAGAAGCCGTGGAAGACTCTCAAGAACTAAAACGAGACACTCAAAAGGAGAGGGACCTACATCTATAGAGTCACTTAGAGGGTTTTAGTGGTGATGGTTTCGTATTGACTCAAAAAGTCTCTCCACTGTGAATATTATAAAAGTAGCAAGAGAAGATCATCATCGGCTCGAAAGAGAACCCTTGTGAGAGTGGGAATTTCCTTTGAAGAGTCTCTATGAAGCTGCTCAGCACTGAGGGTCTTGTATGGACTCGGAGTCCTTCTACTGTACACATAAATAATGTTCGGGAAGACCCTCATCAGCTAGAGATACCTCAAGACTGCGCGAGTTACATCTGAAGAACCACCAGAAGGTCTTCTATTGACTCAAGTAGTCCTAGATATGAATATTGTAAAAGGGGCTGGGGAAGACTCTCACTGGCTAAGAAGAGATACTTGGAAGAGTAGCACTTCCATCTGCAGAGTCAAGGAGAGGGTGTGACATGGTGAGGGCCTCGTATTGAAACAAAAAGTCCTTCTATGTGTGGATATTGTAAAAGACGACAGAGAAAACCACCATCAGCTAGAAAGCGTGAATTTCGCTCGTCTCTACAGAGGTGTTCAGCCATGAGGGTTTTGTATTGACCCGTAGAGTCCTACTGTACACATAAATATTGTAAAAGGAGTTAGAGAAGACCTTCAAATGGCTAAAAAAGGTGAAGAATCACCAGAATCACATCTGAAAAATCACCAAAAACGGGTTTAGTTCTCAGGGGCTTGTATTGACTCAAATAGTCCTATATAACTATAGGACTATATACAATACAATGATACTTTATTGACCCCTGTGGGGGGGGGGATTCTTTTGTTCTGCAAGTAAGGACCTGGGAAAGACTCTCTTGCTCTTGTATTGACTCAAAAATATGAATAGCGTAAAAGAAGCTGGAGCATCACTGGGTAGAACGAGAACCCTTGTGAGAGCGGGAACTTCCTGTAAAGAGTTCATACATAGGTGAGGGTCTTATATTACCCCAAAGAGTCCTTCTACTGTACACATAATTATTGTATAAGAAGTTAGGGAAGACCCTCATCGGCTACATGGCGATACAGCGAGACTTACTCTAGAATCACCAGAAAGGTGTTCAGCTCTAAGAGAATTGTATGGACTCAAACAGTCCTAGATATGAAGAGTTGAGGAAGACGCTCACCGGCTAAAACAAGGTCCTCAAAAGAGTGGGACTTACATATGGAGAGTCAGTGTGAGACTTGTTCAGTGATGGGGGCCTTGTATGGACTCAAGAAGTCCTTCTATGTGTGAATATTGGAAAATGAGCGAGAGAAAACCATCATCAGCTGAAGTGAGAGCCCTGGTGGGAGCGGGACTTTAGGGTAGAGAGTCCCTACGGGGGTGTTCAGCACTGAGGGTCTTGTATTGACCCAGACTTCTTACGCTGTAAACATAAATATAGTAAAGGAAGCTAGAGAATACGTCACTTCTGATGAACCTGCCATTCTGTATCTTCTTTTGTGTATTGGAGACCGAAATCTTGGAAGTTCATACACACCCACTGCTGCCAACTACTGCCAACCCTCCAGCTCACAGAACTTAACACAATTAACGTCCTGGTGGTCAGATCCCACCAATCACCACCAATCAGTTTTTCTTATCAAGTGTATAGGAAAAGACTTTAAAGGGAACCTGTCAGCAGGTGTGACAAAGCAGACTGCATCCAGTGTTATGAATTGCCCCTGAGAGCTGTGTAATTATACTTTTAATTATGTTAGTAGCAGCAGGACTGTGAAATATGGATTTATATTCTAGCATTGTAATGGGGGGGGAGGGTGTCCGCACACTGCAGTGCTATTAACTCCCTGCACTTTACTTCTCCACTGCTCCTGCTTCCTGCTGAATAACTGATATAAAATTCAAAAGGAAGGGGGAGGGGCTGTGGAGCAAAGATCTAAGAGCACAGCAGTGTGAGGATTCATTAGAGAAGTCATTGGAGAAGCTATAATCTCATATAATAATCCAGCAAACATAAACTCTCTGCGTTACTCTGTCTGCAGTTTTTCAGTACATACAGTTTTCTTTAAACCTACATGAAGCAGAACCCTATATTCTATCCTTCGAGCACAGGAATTTGCATTCCAGGTAGTATCCGGTGTTCCGGCTCGGCCTGCGCGTCTGTAAATAAATAATACAGCCGGTACATCACACGAGAAACATCACAAAGTCTGCATGATGACCAGTCACCGCAGCGATCACATAGACTAGAAAGACTTAAAAAGAAAAAAAAATAACGATTGAAGAATTTTTCCCGATATTCGGGTTGATGTGCTTTTTTTTTTATATGTATTTCTTGCTTTTTTTTCCAAAGTCCAAAAAACTAGGAGTCGGTTTTGATGTTGTTTCCCGGGAGAGATCTATCAAAGGACTTCCTGGATTTCTAGTAATCAAGATGTGGAATATTGGATCGGTCAGAGGAGTCGTCCCGGTAGAGACCCATATTGGGAGCTCAGGATACTTATAGCAGGTGAGGTCTCGGAGGAACGGAACTTTGATCCGGAGATGTGAAAATTCCAATGGTTTGAAGTTTGGACAATCTATTGGTGTTTTCATGTCACATATCGTGAAAGTTGTGAAAGTGAATAGGAAATCTGGCGAGACGATGATCACTCACGGAAGCCACGTGAGTCATGTGACTCAGAAAGGGAACCAATCAACTACAACATTATTTAGACAAGTGATGTAAGTAAGCCAGAGGTCTTCTCTCTGCTGCTCCCTCTCCCCTCCCACAGCACGCTGGGAGAAATAATCCTGAATAATCCAGCTTTCTCTTATGACTCCCACATCATATTGCATGACCGGCTTGGCCCAACTTGCCTGTGTAATTAGTTTTCCAAAAAACAAAAGGCTTCGGAATTTGAATTTCAACTAGCCTGATCCTTATCTCCCCAACACCCGCCTCTGGAGGAGAAGAATCGGGAGCTTCAGCCAGAAGATCAGAGCATTGTTTGAAAATCTGTCTTTCCCTTTGGAGGATCAACGCTGTGCAATGCTTCATTTTGCCTGCGGGGGTGCTGTGGGGAAATGAAACAGGTTCTCTCGCAGATTACGGGAAAAGATTCCAGTAACAAGACAACCCAAATCTCCGGAACATTCATAGTGAAAGACAAGGTAGAACGCAGGCTGAAAAGTAACTCCATAAATCAGGGGGACAAGACTTTCATGATCAGTGGGGGTCCCGGTAGTCTGGTTCTCACTGATCATATTGTGATTATTAAACTTGGGACAACCCAAATTAATTAATCTGATAACAAACTGCAAAAAAAGTTTGAGTTTAATATAAAAGATAAAAAAAATAACCCACATGCCTCATGCATATAAATCAATGACACAGCCAAAAATAAATACCTAAAAATAATGAATAAATAAAAATAGAAAAACAAAAAAAAAAATTATGAAAAATTCATGACAAATTTCTTATTAAAATTAAGATTCGGGGTTGAGGATACGCAGCCGCTACGATCTTATTATTAGATGAGATGCATAATTCATGTTTTTCGGGTTACGATGGAGTTCACCAACTGAATTTGTTTACATAAAATTTATGTCCAGAAATGTTTCCCCCGCAGCTCTCCTGCCGGCTCTGCATAACCGGATAGTAATCATATAAAAAGTACACAGAAACGATACAGAGTCTGCATCTACCTGCATAATCCCAGTGTTACAGCAGTCAGTGTGTACAGGAGGAGGTCATCAAGGTCAGCAGCTTTCTCCTCTGAGCTTGTGGGTGGAGTCCTAGCTGCTGTGACTCACTGACTCTGCAGGGAGCTGCTGTCTTGTTATGGGCAAGGTGGAATTTAGCAGAGTGATAACAGGCGAAGAAAGATAATAAAAGACAAGTAAGTAAGTGGAGAAAGAAGGACTTTGCTCTGATAGATATATCACACAGTTTCCTTTCCTTCCAGTTTTCCTCTTATGCTACTGAATTCAGTTTGTCGGGCACTGTTTTGGAGAAAAAAAAAATTAGAAGATATTTTTCCGACCTCTATTAGAGACAGATAGGGGATAGATTTTTGGATGCTGATACAAACAGAACAATAGGGGATGAAAAGTTTCCCTTAACCCCTTAAGGACGGAGGGTTTTCCGGCTCATTTCTCGCTCTCCAACTTCAAAAATCCATAACTTTTCCATTTTTCCGTGTACAGACCTGTGTGAGGGCTTATTTTGTGCGTAACAAATTTTACTTTCCCGTAATGTTATTTATTTTAACATGCCGTGTACTGCGAAGCTGAAAAAAAATTCCAAATGTGGAAAAATTGAAAAAAAACCGCACGTGCGTCATGTTCTTATGGGCTCAGTTTTTACTACTTTCACTCTTCGCTCCAAATAATATGCCTACTTTATTCTTTGGTTCGGTGCGATCGCGGTGATACCAAATTTATATAGGTTTTATTGTGTTTTAATACATTTTCAAAAATTAAACGAATGTGTACAAAAAAGAAAAAAAATTTTTTGCCATCTTCTGACGCTAATAACTTTTTCATACTTTGGCGCACAGAGATGTGTGAGGGGTCATTTTTTGCGAAATGAGGCGACGTTTTCATTGCTACCATTTTGAGGTCTGTGCGACATTTTGATCATTTTTTATTTCATTTTTTATGTTATGTAAAAAGGTGTAAAAGTCGCATTTCGGACATTTGGGCGCCATTTCCCGTCTCGGAGGTCACCGCCGTCTGTAACCGTTTTTATATTTTGATAGATCGGGCATTTTGGGACGCGGCGATACCTAATATGTTTGTGATTTTTACTGTTTATTATGTTTTATATCCGTTCTAGGGAAAGGGGGGTGATTTGAACTTTTAATATTTTATTAATTTTTTTTATTTTTTAAACTTTTTTTTTTATTTTTTTTTTCACTATCTTTTAGACCATCTAGGGTACATTAACCCTAGATGGTCAGATCGCTGCTACCATATACTGCAATACTTCTGTATTGCAATATATGGCATTTTTGCAGCACATTCATTACAATGAGCCACTGGCTCATTGTAACGAATCTGCAGCTGCCAGATAGCCTCGTGTCAAAAGAAGACACGAGGCTACCATGGCAACCGATCGCCGCCCCCCGATGACGTTCGGGGGCGTGGCGATCGGAAAAAAGATGGCGGCGCCCACGCGCCGCCGTCTTTTAAACGCCGCCGGCGACTTTGCCGGCGGCGTTGAAGGTGTTAATAGCCGCGATCGGTGCAAGCACCGACCGCGGTTATTAGCGGTGGGGGTTTTGTGCAATATGCAAAAACCCCCACCTCTGTATGAAGAGGACTCAGCCCGTGAGCCCTCTTCATACATCCCTTATACCTCTGCGCCGTAGAGCTACGGCGCAGAGCGTTAAGGGGTTAAAGGACATCTACCACCAGGATGAAGGATTGTAAACCAAGCACACTGGCATAAGAAGCTAAGGGAAGAGCAGATCCTAACAGAGGAGGCACACACCTGTATGTCAGTGTGCTCTGTTTACAATCCTTCATCCTGGTGGTAGATTTCCTTATACTGTAAACAAAGGGATAGGACTTCTGGGATTGGGCGTCCTAGAAGTCATAGAAATCAGTGGAATATGGAATGTGTTCGCCCTTCGCTCTATTGATTCTATGACACCTCTGTGATAGTTAACAGGAGAAGATGATCATTGGAGGTGTCAGCAGTTGGACCCCAAATGATCAGACCTCTGTGCATGTGTAGAGAGCTAAGGCTACTCCACGCCCTAGTAGTCTCTCTTGATCTGCCTCCCACCGTGTCCCTGCTGCACTGTTAACCATGAATGCGCTACCACAGAAAATACAGGCTCGCTTCTCTGGAGCGCTGTGCATGCGCAGTAGCTCCACATCCATTTTCATCGAACACACATGATAGACTGCGTGCTACGCATAGACAGAACTGTGTGCGTCCTTGATGAAGGCGGCAACGAGATGTGGAGCTACTGTGCATGCACAGGACTCCAGAGAAGCTTACGGTAAGTCTGCATTTGCTATGCATGCGCGGGCATGATAAACAGTGCCGCAAGAGGCAGAGCCAGAGAGGCCCCTTTGACTCCACTTAATGGCCTCTAAAGGTAATTTGCATATCAGAAAGATTTTTGTTAGTTAGACTAGACTAGGATAAGCCAAAGACAGTACAGGGATGAAAAAAGAAGCAGAAATTTACTACATTTAGTAGATTTCCTTTAAGTTTTTGTCTAATGAGACCTTTTCATATATTAGGAATACGTCGTGTGTTATACATATATTCATACAACACGGATCCGCCTGACGCAGCTCCATTACAGGAACAGAAAAAATAAAATAAAAACATCACTTACAGCGACTCCAATAAGATGTAAGGGGAAGCGCTCTGCCTCTGCAAACACGAAAATCCCTTTAATCTTGTAATATTCATCAGACACTTATTGAATGAGTGTTAACCTGTTCTCTAAACACCTCATATTCCAACATCGCGGAGCCGACACTTCAATCCTCTCCATCTAATGACTTTACACAATGTAACCATCAAGGAGAGAGCCGCAGCCTGCGGAATCTCCGGGTATAATGACTTCTCCTAATCATAAAGGAAATATGAGGGCGACAAGAAAGCTCCAACACTCCGCAAACAAAGATTATACAAATACAACAGGTAATAACCTATGAGACTCGCGACGGGAGCCCGGGGGTTAAATCTGAATACAAATTAGGAAATAAAAAAAAAAAAGAGACAAAATTCTGAAAATCAGGAAGATCAAGTTAGAAAATTAAGGAATTCTTGTTGGACTAAAGTGTGGATGGGCCTGTGCCTGCAAGGGTTAAAAGCGGGAACGGTGTTATCCTGATGAAGGTCAATGATCCTGCCTCTCATTGGCTGCAGTAGCCATGAAGGCACCGATACTTGTAGATGGGAATGTGAATAAAGTGACTCGGATCTGGGACACTAAACCACTAACAGGTCCCAAATTGCCCTGTACAATGTCCGTCCATGACCGTAATAGACAAAACAAACACATAAACTTACCTCAGTCTGGAGCGCTCTCATTACTGTAATGCAATAAAGACATTGTAGTCCACCACCTGTGCAATAGATGCGGTGTCCAGGCTGTACTACGTCGGCTTCATTGCCAGGAGAACCAGAGATGAGTCTGATGAGCCGAATCAGAATCATTTATAAAGTATAAACCTTTATTTTTCATTATTATAACTACAGACCAAAATGTTATTTGGGACAATAGACCCATATGGGCTCATCTTGTCTTCATTTATTTTTAAGGGTCGGCCGCTGTACTTTTTTCAGACTGTGAACGTTCTTCATGGCTAAAACAGCTTGCACAGAAGTGTCTGTGCCGTGATTGTGGCACTTGCAACTCTTTTGTGGCACAGCTGCTCTGGTGTCCATGCTTCATAAATTAGGGGGCGTGCCATCGGACGATCCGACTGATTCGGACCAAGCACCGTATTTTAACTTGCAAATTGTGTTGCATGCCCTATATTAAATATGCACAACTAAAAAGATGGTGAACTGTGTCGAACCTGTTGGTTCTATCTCATATCTATCTATCCATCTCCTATCTATCTCCTATCTATCTATCTATCTATCTATCTCCTATCTATCTATCTATCTATCTATCTCATATCTATCTATCTATCTCCTATCTATCTATCAATCTCATATCTATCTATCTATCTATCAATCTCATATCTATCTATCTATCTCATATCTATCTATCTCCTATCTATCTATCTATCTCCTATCTATCTCATATCTATCTATCTCCTATCTATCTATCTATCTCCTATCTATCTATCTATCTATCTCCTATCTATCTCATATCTATCTCATATCTATCTTCTATCTCTCTATCTATCTATCAATCTATCTCATATCTATCAATCTATCTCATATCTATCTATCTATCAATCTATCTCATATCTATCAATCTATCTCATATCTATCTCATATCTATCTTCTATCTATCTATCTATCTATCTATCTATCTATCTATCTCCTATCTATCTATCTCATATCTATCTATCTATCTCCTATCTATCTATCTCATATCTATCTATCTCATATCTATCTATCTATCTATCTCATATCTATCTCATATCTATCTCATATCTATCTCATATCTATCTTCTATCTCTCTATCTATCTATCAATCTATCTCATATCTATCTATCTATCTATCTCATATCTATCTATCTATCTCCTATCTATCTATCTCCTATCTATCTATATTTCTATCTCATATCTATCTATCTCTCATATCTATCTATCTATCTCATATCTATCTATCTATCTATCTATCTCCTATCTATCTATCTATCTATCTCCTATCTATCTATCTCCTATCTATCTATCTCCTATCTTATCTATCTATATCTCGTATCTATCTATCTATCTATCTATCTATCTTCTATCTATATTTCTATCTATCGATCTATATACATATCTCCTATCTCTATATACCTAACTTTTTTATATCCATCTATCTTTCTATCTAAGATAAATGGCTAGATATAATACAGATTTGTTGCCTTTACAGTTTCTTCATCTGACACACATTTGAAATATAAGGAAGCAAAACTCCAAGAACAATAAGTAAAATAATGTGGTGATACTGTATGGAGTCAGCGCCGGTCCTGAGTGCACGCAGGGTTAATGGCGGCTCCGCTCCTGATTACTGGGGCAGCAAATTGCTCTGAGTAAGAAATTAAAAGGAGCGTCTGTAATCCACATAATACAAGCCGATCCCCTCTCTGACACAATTCATTTGCTTAAAATATTCCATCTGCCCCCTGATTATTAAATAAAAAATTCATTAATAAAAAGAAGGTGGGGGGGGGGGGCGGTGGTCGCGTCCGGCTGGCGCAGAGACACTGCCATGCTGCAGGCTTATGACGCCAGTGCTCCCATGGGTGCTTCCAGGTCACGGCCATCACATATTAATGTCACCTGATATTATTATTATTATCAGTTATTTATAAATCACTAGTTTTTTTCCTGTGCAAAAACAAATTGGATTATCAAACAAAATGACAAACAGGAATCTCTGCGATACCGGCGGAACCAGCGCCAAGACCGGTCCAGACCGAAAAGGATCGACAAAACCAGGACTGTAGTCTAAGACTGCGGAGGAGGAGAAGAGCAGCGCCCAACTACCACTCCCAACATGGTCTACGGAGTAAATTCTTCCTTCTCCGTTTACCAGGATCTTTTCCTCTTCCTTCTAAAATTGAGATTTCTCTGTAACGTCTGATATGATCCTGCAGATACTTCTGAGTGATAAAGAATAAACAATAGCACAGACAGAGGCTGCTGGAGAGAAGAGTAAGTTTTATATCTCATCTGAGAGCTTTACTCCCATCAGTACAGGCAAGTTCTTCTCTGTAATGTCTGATATGATCCTGCAGATACTTCTGAGTGGGAGAGGATAAACGCCGGCACAGATAGAAAACTTACTCTTATGTCCAACGGCCTCTATCTGTGCCGGCGTTTATCCTCTCCCACTCAGAAGTATCTGCAGGATCATATCAGACATTACAGAGAAGAACTAGCCTGTACTGATGAGAATAAAGCACTGGGGTTGAGATAGAGGCCGTTGGACATAAGAGTAAGTTTTCTATCTCAACCCCAGTGCTTTATTCTCATCAGTACAGGCTAGTTCTTCTCTGTAATCTCTGATATGATCCTGCGGATACCTCTGAGTGGGAGAGGATAAACACCGGCACAGACAGAGGCTGCTGGAGATAAGAGTAAGTTTTCTATCTCAACCCGAGTGCATTATTCCCATCAGTACAGCTTAGTTCTTCTCTGTAATGTCTGACATGATCCTGCAGAAACTTCTGAGTGGTAAAAGATAAACAATGGCACAGACAGAGGCCGCTGGAGAGAAGAGTAAGTTTTATATCTCATCTGAGTGCTTTATTACTATCGGTACAGGCCAGTTCTTCTCAGTAATGTCCGATATGATCCTGCAGATACTTCTGAGTGGGAGAGGATAAACACCGGCACACACAGAGGCCGCTGGAGATAAAAGTAAGTTTTATATCTCATCGGAGTGCAGTATTACCATTCGTACAGGCCAGTTCTTCTCTGTAACGTCTGATATGATCCTGCAGATACTTCTGAGTGATAAAGAATAAACAATAGCACAGACAGAGGCTGCTGGAGAGAAGAGTAAGTTTTATATCTCATCTGAGTGCTTTATTACTATCGGTACAGGCCAGTTCTTCTCAGTAATGTCCGATATGATCCTGCAGAAACTTCTGAGTGGTAAAGGATAAACAATGGCACAGACAGAGGCCGTTGGAGATAAGAGTAAGTTTTCTATCTCATCTGAGTGCTTTATTACCATCGGTACAGGCTAGTTCTTTTCTGTAATGTCCGATATGATCCTGCTGATACTTCTGAATGAGCTTTCTGTGTGCAGCATATAGGAGACATCATAGCAGCTAGTCTTCACCACCAGACAACTCAGAATTAGAGGCAGAGCCTCTAAACAAGTCATATATGGTGTTACTCCTTATGTACTAACACTGGACTAGGGATGAAAGGGAAGTGATGACAACTACTGGGGTATAATTTACATAATATATGGATATCTATTAATGTTTGGTCAATGGCACTCTCTCTCGATCCCCCTTTTCCCCCATATAAGAGCATGGGTCAGCAGTCTGGAGAGAGTCGGTATCAGAGTCCCCTGTGGATGGACAGGATCAATCAACTCAATCCTACTCTGTCTCTCATCCAAAGTTTGACGTGAATTGTTGGGTCTCCACACCAATTAGATGTCTGGCTATTGGTGACCTCCCATCTTAATTCTTTTGTGTTCGCGTTTGAAATATCTTATCCTTGTTTTTGTCCTGGTTTTGTATTTATCTTATCTTTTTTTATTCCCTCTTCCTCTTACTTTTTCAAAAGCGAGAAAGCAAGAAACGAGCCATCACCTCCAAACGATGGGAGAGATGACTCATCTCCTCTTTGCTATAGGCGGAGGAGGGGTCATCCTTTGAATCTGACACCATCTTCTCGCCACCCTTCCCCTTAGGGGCATGTGTTGTGTAATGAACAAGATATGAGCTTAATGTGTGTGACTAATGCACAGTGTACCTAATAAACTGTTAGCGCGTCTACGAGGCCCTCGGAACGGTGGTGGCCCAGCGGGCGGGAGAACATGAAGTCATCTGATGTATATCATCTCTCCCGGTAATGGTTATCCCATCTCGCTAAATAAGCCCCCCCACCTGCAAGACATTTACAGACTTTTAAACACGTCTCCTTAAATATCCTTCTCAAACTTAACATGAAGTCACACCGGCGTTAAATACAGCGCTATATTTATACTCGGAGAGTGGGAACCTTCCGACAGAGAGAGACCTCATTAAGTTGGGTTAGTCATAGAACGGTCTCGCGAAACGGAAAAGGGTTTTCCTGGAGTAAAATAATTTAAGCCGTTAATATCTCATCAGTGATCCCTCCAGCTAAATAAAAGGGGTTGTGGCGCTCGCCTCAATGTTTAACCAGCAACAGCGCCGCTTCTATACATGTGGCAGGTGCCTGGTATTGCATAAACAAAAAAATGATGCCATCATTGGGTAAACCAAAGAGACTCTTCAATCAGTTGACTGAGAGAGTAGCAGCATTCAAGAATTGATGGCCTATGATATTATAGTTCCCGTCTCTAAATTGCATAATCGGTTAAATAAAATAACAAAACAAAAAAACTTTACCATGAGGTTTTGACTGCTGGATTACCTAGATGTGTCTTAGCCATGTTCACAATGGGAATCAGATACTTACATCTGCATGTGGACACTCCTCATAGCCTATCAAAGGACACCTTTATGGTGAATGATGCCATCTATGGTATACACTCTTAGACGCCTTCAACTCATTCTAAAAATACAGGATATACTGTATGCATTCTTGGGGTCTTCCCTGTTTTAAGTCTTAGGGAGAGATCAAATTTTAAAATAATTTAATAAATAAATTACAATAACTTGATTACCGACTCTTTTAAAGTTTTCTGTTTGAGGCTTGTTTTTTGCTGGCTGAGCTTTATTTTGTTACACCAACATCTTAAGCAAGATAAAATTTATTGATACATTTTTATTATTTTGTTTTAGGTGGAAGTGGTACACAAAACTGTCATCACTGCCCCTCTAGTGGTGGAGATGTAACTTGCACCAGTGTATGATGAAAGTACCACCCCCTCTGGAGCTGTCAGATACATCAGGAGACTGCAGAGTCCTGATGTATTCAACGGTGCTGGCTGTAGGGAGTGCACATGGCAAGAAAGCCCCATGCCGGCCCACTCTGCCACCGGCCGCGCCCCCCTGTATGTCCCTCCATGCCCAACGGATCGCTAGGCACTGCGATTATTGTATGTGACGTACAAGTTGTGCTAAATATTGCCCAACGAGCCCATGTAAAAAACAGATTTAAAAAATGTCACTGGGCACCTTGATTAGACAAAAAATCTCCATCCAGTCAGTTTACAGGTAGTGGGTTGTTGGATATTAGATTGGAGTAGAATATCGTAGACCAAGTCTACCTCTGAAACGAAGCTGGAGAAAACTACCTTGGGCTCCTCAAAATACAAGGTACAATTTTTATACAACTCGAGATATAGAGACACGCTTTCATTTTCAATAAGGTTAGAAGGGGTCAAGGGCACCTGTAATGGGCCTGTTGATGGATAAGGTAACAAGCAGCTTCTCCACTGATAGCTCCAGACTCATGGTCCTTCAGCATCTACACCCTCCGGCACTCTCCAATTTGTTGGACCAATGTCAGTCCAGTGTCCTGAGCCGTTACATTTCCCACTGAACCAGACAGTGATGTATTACAGTGATAAGCCGGTTGTTACATCATGTGGCCAAGGGCAAAAACATCCCCAAAATTTGTTCTAATCAATAAAAGTCTGAGCCGCAAGTAAATGTTCTGATCCTCCGGGTGCCGGCAAATTCCCATCCGAGCTAATGAGCAATTTAATTGATATCCGAGCACCATCTCCATGTGTACACCACTGTATTGTGGCCTCATTAGGTCGTGATGAGAAATCAATATCTACGTAGAGCGAGAAGTCAGGGAGTGTTTGAGGCAAGTCCCTGCTCTGATTAGATCATAAACCCGGATTATCATCTCCGACAGAGATTTTCTTGTATGGTTGTAGGGAAAATGAAATACGTATTTACATGAACTAAAATGGGAACATTTGAAAGTTCACATTTCAATGAGCTTAAAGTTAAAGTATAAGACTGAAATCCTGTAAGACAAAATTTAACTACAGACCATCATTTTAAGCAATAAAAGATGGCTGCTAAGGTCGGGGAAGAAGTCGGCCAAGTGGAGTCCATGGGAATGTGTAATGAAACTGCAATAAAAGTTACGGCTTGGCAGGAATTGCTCTTCGATCAAATCTCTAAAATCTGGCAAGACATAGTCTACAACTATAGGAAAAGTATCCACAATCCAACAACGATCTGTGTGTCGGAGTCTAAGGATACTGGTTGGTGTTCACCATCACACCTCACAACAAGGGTTGGGACTCAGGTTGACCCAATGGCTCAAGGTCCGAAAATATAGGAACTGTCTGGGGATAATGACCAGGTCCTGATCCAACTGAGCAGAAGCAAATAGGTGGGGCAACCTTAAATGGGATTTTCAAGATTGTCTAAAATAAGAAAGTGCCAAAGACTTGTCGTTCTGTTGTTTTGCACTTCCGGCCAGGCTGGAGTCACAGGACTAACTTCCACCAATCTGTGGCCTCCACGGCCCACACAACATAAGAAGTGTCAAAGACCACAGGTAAAAGCACGACATGGGAATTGGATGTCAAGGCATGGTAAGTAAACCTTAGTTTTTTTGCCACCCCTGACCCCGACAGGATTTTCCATAATTCGTGGGAACCTTTAAGGAAACCATTTCAGAAAGAATAAATATATTGACCAATAGGGGTTAAATTTTTATTGGTATATGAGACAATTACTATCTGACCATCAGACTGTGGGTAGTTCAACCATCAAATAATTACCCTCCATTGCGGTTGCCTAACTTTAGACATTTTAGGTGGCACTTACCAAGGTCAGGAGGTCTTATGGAGACCAAACAATAATTCACGGCGTTCTGGTGAGGGGCCGCCAAACAGAATCAAAAAGATACAGCCGACGATAAAGTACAACACCACAAAGAATATCTGGAGATATCCCCTTACAATTGTCATCATAAAATGTTACATAACACAGTCGTGCACTTCAATTTTTTCCAAAATCCATAATAATTTATCTATGCAGAAATGGGTGGTTTCAGTGGACTTGTGAAGATATCTTTTCTGTAGATTTTTTCATATTTTCTCCAGAAGGATGTGCATGTCCGCAGCAGCCTGGTTGGCCTGGCACGGTATCGGTATCTATCATCTGTATGTAAGTCAGTAACTGGTCATTAACCGTATCCGTCCTGGCAGCCCACTGGAAGGCATCAGCTGCACGCTTGAGAGGACGCCATGACATACAAGGCACATTGGCTTTTTTTAGTAACTGTGTTATTTTGGGACACAGCGCAGAGCTGCTGGCGAGGAACAGCAAATGCCTGGGAGAGACAGAGGCGAGATGAAAGGCTGATGCAGTCACTCAGAAAATCGCACATTGAAGGCAATGGCAGCAGTGATGTCCAGCTGCACATGGAAACAAAAGGGTTACACCCACACAACGAGCAAAATTTACCTACAAAATCTGTTAACCCCAGTAACGGGAGATGATGGATGGGCAATCGCTTATTATGTAGTAGTTTCTTCATTTTTCAACTGAATGGCACGATCCAACCATGACTAGGACCAAATGCCGGTGGGTGGATTGTGGTCTTGTTTTAGTCTATATTCTGCAGATAACTCTACGAATCACCAATGGTTCTAGCAAATCAGGACTCCGTATCACAGATTAACAGGGTCCCAGGACCCCCTTTTAATCCTGAAATCCAACATGACACATCTGATATCCCAGAAAGTAATGGGCGAGGAGTCCTATATAGAACATCTTGAAAGCCACCATACTGGACCATGGACAAGGCCATAGGGAAGATGTTCAAGTAGCACCTGGTCTGCAATGACATCTGCAATATCTCGTGTCATTCAAAAGTTATTAGCACAGAGATTCTCCATAGATTCTCATGTGGCTTCATAACGATTGGATCCAGTGCCTTCAGCTCTGTGTTCAGCACCATGGACAACACATCCTGGTTGCTGCAACTTAGTGTCAAAAATTTCCTAAGGTACTCGCCCTGTATACAGCTCAGTTCAGACAGAATAAAAGAGAGGGTCAAGGGGATACATTGAGTTTAAGTTTCACAAACCAACAATATATACCACATGCCTTCTAGAACCTTAGATATCTTCTCATATACAATGTCCAAAGCCACATGCATTCTAGAACCCTAGATAACTTCTCATATACAATGTCCCAAGCCACAAGCATTCTAGAACCCTAGATAACTTCTCACATACAATGTCCCAAGCCACAAGCATTCTAGGACCCTAGATAACTTCATATATACAATGTCCCAAGCCACAAGCATTCTAGAACCCTAGATAACTTCTCATATACAATGTCCTAAGCCACATGCATTCTAGAACCCTAGATAACTTCTCATATACAATGTCCTAAGCCACATGCATTCTAGAACCCTAGATAACTTCTCATATACAATGTCCTAAGCCACATGCATTCTAGAACCCTAGATAACTTCTCACATACAATGTCCTAAGCCGCATGCATTCTAGAACCCTAGATAACTCCTCATATACAATGTCCCAAGCCACAAGCATTCTAGAACCCTAGATAACTTCTCACATACAATGTCCCAAGCCACAAGCATTCTAAAACCCTAGATAACTTCACATATACAATGTCCCAAGCCACAAGCATTCTAGAACCCTAGATAACTTCTCACATACAATGTCCCAAGCCACAAGCATTCTAAAACCCTAGATAACTTCTCATATACAATGTCCATAGCCACATGCATTCTACAACCCTAGATAACTTCTCACATACAATGTCCCAAGCCACATGCACTCTAGAACCCTAGATAACTTCACATATACAATGTCCCAAGCCACAAGCATTCTAAAACCCTAGATAACTTCACATATACAATGTCCCAAGCCACAAGCATTCTAGAACCCTAGATAACTTCTCACATACAATGTCCCAAGCCACAAGCATTCTAGAACCCTAGATAACTTCTCACATACAATATCCCAAGCCACATGCATTCTAGAACCCTAGATAACTTCTCATATACAATGTCCCAAGCCACAAGCATTCTAGAACCCTAGATAACTTCTGACATACAATATCCCAAGCCACATGCATTCTAGAACCCTAGATAACTTCTCACATACAATATCCCAAGCCACATGCATTCTAAAACCCTAAATAACTTCACATATACAATGTCCCAAGCCACAAGCATTCTAGAACCATAGATAACTTCATATATACAATGTCCCAAGCCACAAGCATTCTAGAACCCTAGATAACTTCTAAAATACAAGGTCCCAAGACACAAGCATTCTAGAACCCTAGATAACTTCTAAAATACAAGGTCCCAAGCCACAGGCATTCTAGAACCCTAGATAACTTCTAAAATACAAGGTCCCAAGACACAAGCATTCTAAAACCCTAGATAACTTCTCACATACAATGTCCCAAGCCACAAGCATTCTAAAACCCTAGATAACTTCTCACATACAATGTCCCAAGCCACAAGCATTCTAGAACCCTAGATAACTTCTCACATACAATGTCCCAAGCCACAAGCATTCTAAAACCCTAGATAACTTCTCATATACAATGTCCATAGCCACATGCATTCTAGAACCCTAGATAACTTCATATATACAATGTCCCAAGCCACAAGCATTCTAAAACCCTAGATAACTTCTCATATACAATGTCCATAGCCACATGCATTCTAGAACCCTAGATAACTTCTCACATACAATGTCCCAAGCCACATGCACTCTAGAACCCTAGATAACTTCACATATACAATGTCCCAAGCCACAAGCATTCTAAAACCCTAGATAACTTCAAATATACAATGTCCAAAGCCACAAGCATTCTAGAACCCTAGATAACTTCTCACATACAATATCCCAAGCCACAAGCATTCTAAAACCCTAAATAACTTCACATATACAATGTCCCAAGCCATAAGCATTCTAGAACCATAGATAACTTCATATATACAATGTCCCAAGCCACAAGCATTCTAGAACCCTAGATAACTTCTCACATACAATGTCCCAAGCCACAAGCATTCTAGAACCCTAGATAACTTCTCACATACAATATCCCAAGCCACATGCATTCTAGAACCCTAGATAACTTCTCACATACAATATCCCAAGCCACGTGCATTCTAAAACCCTAAATAACTTCACATATACAATGTCCCAAGCCACAAGCATTCTAGAACCATAGATAACTTCATATATACAATGTCCCAAGCCACAAGCATTCTAGAACCCTAGATAACTTCTAAAATACAAGGTCCCAAGACACAAGCATTCTAGAACCCTAGATAACTTCTAAAATACAAGGTCCCAAGCCACAGGCATTCTAGAACCCTAGATAACTTCTAAAATACAATGTCCCAAGCCACAAGCATTCTAAAACCCTAGATAACTTCTCACATACAATGTCCCAAGCCACAAGCATTCTAAAACCCTAGATAACTTCTCACATACAATGTCCCAAGCCACAAGCATTCTAGAACCCTAGATAACTTCTCATATACAATGTCCATAGCCACATGCATTCTAGAACCCTAGATAACTTCATATATACAATGTCCCAAGCCACAAGCATTCTAAAACCCTAGATAACTTCTCATATACAATGTCCATAGCCACATGCATTCTAGAACCCTAGATAACTTCTCACATACAATGTCCCAAGCCACATGCACTCTAGAACCCTAGATAACTTCACATATACAATGTCCCAAGCCACAAGCATTCTAAAACCCTAGATAACTTCTCATATACAATGTCCATAGCCACATGCATTCTAGAACCCTAGATAACTTCAAATATACAATGTCCAAAGCCACAAGCATTTTAGAACCCTAGATAACTTCTCACATACAATATCCCAAGCCACAAGCATTCTAAAACCCTAAATAACTTCACATATACAATGTCCCAAGCCATAAGCATTCTAGAACCATAGATAACTTCATATATACAATGTCCCAAGCCACAAGCATTCTAGAACCCTAGATAACTTCTCATATACAATGTCCCAAGCCACAAGCATTCTAGAACCCTAGATAACTTCTCATATACAATGTCCCAAGTCACAAGCATTCTAGAACCCTAGATAACTTCTCACATACAATGTCCCAAGCCACAAGCATTCTAGAACCCTAGATAACTTCTAAAATACAAGGTCCCAAGCCACAAGCATTCTAGAACCCTAGATAACTTCTAAAATACAAGGTCCCAAGCCACAAGCATTCTAAAACCCTAGATAACTTCTCACATACAATGTCCCAAGCCACAAGCATTCTAAAACCCTAGATAACTTCTCATACACAATGTCCCAAGCCACAAGCATTCTAGGACCCTAGATAACTTCTCATATACAATGTCCCAAGCCACAAGCATTCTAGGACCCTAGATAACTTCTCACATACAATGTCCCAAGCCACAAGCATTCTAGGACCCTAGATAACTTCTCATATACAATGTCCTAAGCCACAAGCATTCTAGGACCCTAGATAACTTCACATATACAATGTCCATAGCCACATGCATTCTAGAACCCTAGATAACTTCTCATATACAATGTCCAAAGCCACAAGCATTCTAGGACCCTAGATAACTTCTCATATACAATGTCCCAAGCCACATGCATTCTAGAACCCTAGATAACTTCTCATGTACAATGTCCCAAGCCACAAGCATTCTAGGACCCTAGATAACTTCTCATATACAATGTCCCAAGCCACAAGCATTCTAGGACCCTAGATAACTTCTCATATACAATGTCCTAAGCCACAAGCATTCTAGGACCCTAGATAACTTCACATATACAATGTCCATAGCCACATGCATTCTAGAACCCTAGATAACTTCTCATATACAATGTCCCAAGCCACAAGCATTCTAGAACCCTAGATAACTTCTCATATACAATGTCCCAAGCCACAAGCATTCTAGAACCCTAGATAACTTCTCATATACAAAGTCCCAAGCCACAAGCATTCTAGGACCCTAGATAACTTCTCATATACAATGTCCCAAGCCACAAGCATTCTAGAACCCAGGATAACTTCTCATATACAATGTCCTAAGCCACATGCATTCTAGAACCCTAGATAACTTCTCATATACAATGTCCCAAGCCACAAGCATTCTAAAACCCTAAATAACTTCACATATACAATGTCCCAAGCCATAAGCATTCTAGAACCATAGATAACTTCATATATACAATGTCCCAAGCCACAAGCATTCTAGAACCCTAGATAACTTCTCATATACAATGTCCCAAGTCACAAGCATTCTAGAACCCTAGATAACGTCTCACATACAATGTCCCAAGCCACAAGCATTCTAGAACCCTAGATAACTTCTAAAATACAAGGTCCCAAGCCACAAGCATTCTAGAACCCTAGATAACTTCTAAAATACAAGGTCCCAAGACACAAGCATTCTAAAACCCTAGATAACTTCTCACATACAATGTCCCAAGCCACAAGCATTCTAAAACCCTAGATAACTTCTCACATACAATGTCCCAAGCCACAAGCATTCTAAAACCCTAGATAACTTCTCATACACAATGTCCCAAGCCACAAGCATTCTAGGACCCTAGATAACTTCTCATATACAATGTCCCAAGCCACAAGCATTCTAGAACCCTAGATAACTTCTCACATACAATGTCCCAAGCCACAAGCATTCTAGGACCCTAGATAACTTCTCATATACAATGTCCTAAGCCACAAGCATTCTAGGACCCTAGATAACTTCACATATACAATGTCCATAGCCACATGCATTCTAGAACCCTAGATAACTTCTCATATACAATGTCCAAAGCCACAAGCATTCTAGGACCCTAGATAACTTCTCATATACAATGTCCCAAGCCACAAGCATTCTAGAACCCTAGATAACTTCTCATATACAATGTCCATAGCCACATGCATTCTAGAACCCTAGATAACTTCTCATGTACAATGTCCCAAGCCACAAGCATTCTAGGACCCTAGATAACTTCTCATATACAATGTCCCAAGCCACAAGCATTCTAGGACCCTAGATAACTTCTCATATACAATGTCCTAAGCCACAAGCATTCTAGGACCCTAGATAACTTCACATATACAATGTCCATAGCCACATGCATTCTAGAACCCTAGATAACTTCTCATATACAATGTCCCAAGCCACAAGCATTCTAGAACCCTAGATAACTTCTCATATACAATGTCCCAAGCCACAAGCATTCTAGAACCCTATATAACTTCTCACATACAATGTCCCAAGCCACAAGCATTCTAGGACCCTAGATAACTTCTCATATACAATGTCCTAAGCCACAAGCATTCTAGGACCCTAGATAACTTCACATATACAATGTCCATAGCCACATGCATTCTACAACCCTAGATAACTTCTCATATACAATGTCCAAAGCCACAAGCATTCTAGGACCCTAGATAACTTCTCATATACAATGTCCCAAGCCACAAGCATTCTAGAACCCTAGATAACTTCTCATGTACAATGTCCCAAGCCACAAGCATTCTAGGACCCTAGATAACTTCTCATATACAATGTCCCAAGCCACAAGCATTCTAGGACCCTAGATAACTTCTCATATACAATGTCCTAAGCCACAAGCATTCTAGGACCCTAGATAACTTCACATATACAATGTCCATAGCCACATGCATTCTAGAACCCTAGATAACTTCTCATATACAATGTCCCAAGCCACAAGCATTCTAGAACCCTAGATAACTTCTCATATACAATGTCCCAAGCCACAAGCATTCTAGAACCCTAGATAACTTCTCATATACAAAGTCCCAAGCCACAAGCATTCTAGGACCCTAGATAACTTCTCATATACAATGTCCCAAGCCACAAGCATTCTAGAACCCAGGATAACTTCTCATATACAATGTCCTAAGCCACATGCATTCTAGAACCCTAGATAACTTCTCATATACAATGTCCCAAGCCACAAGCATTCTAGGACCCTAGATAACTTCTCATATACAATGTCCCAAGCCACATGCATTCTAGAACCCTAGATAACTTCTCAAATACAATGTCCCAAGCCACATGCATTCTAGAACCCTAGATAACTTCTCATATACAATGTCCCAAGTCACAAGCATTCTAGAACCCTAGATAACTTCTCATACACAATGTCCCAAGCCACATGCACTCTAGAACCCTAGATAACTTCACATATACAATGTCCCAAGCCACAAGCATTCTAGAACCCTAGATAACTTCTCATATACAATGTCCCAAGTCACAAGCATTCTAGAACCCTAGATAACTTCACATATACAATGTCCATAGCCACATGCATTCTAGAACCCTAGATAACTTCTCATATACAATGTCCCAAGCCACAAGAATTCTAGAACCCTAGATAACTTCTCATATACAATGTCCCAAGTCAAAAGCATTCTAGGACCCTAGATAACTTCTCATATACAATGTCCCAAGTCACAAGCATTCTAGAACCCTAGATAACTTCTCATACACAATGTCCCAAGCCACATGCACTCTAGAACCCTAGATAACTTCACATATACAATGTCCCAAGCCACAAGCATTCTAGAACCCTAGATAACTTCTCATATACAATGTCCCAAGTCACAAGCATTCTAGAACCCTAGATAACTTCACATATACAATGTCCATAGCCACATGCATTCTAGAACCCTAGATAACTTCTCATATACAATGTCCCAAGCCACAAGAATTCTAGAACCCTAGATAACTTCTCATATACAATGTCCCAAGTCAAAAGCATTCTTGGACCCTAGATAACTTCTCATATACAATGTCCTAAGCCACATGCATTCTAGAACCCTAGATAACTTCTCATATACAATGTCCCAAGACACAAGCATTCTAGAACTCTATATAACTTCTCATATACAATGTCCCAAGCCACATGCATTCTAGAACCCTAGATAACTTCTCATATACAATGTCCCAAGCCACATGCATTCTAGAACCCTAGATAACTTCTCATATACAATGTCCATAGCCACATGCATTCTAGAACCCTAGATAACTCCTCATATACAATGTCCCAAACCATAAGCATTCTAGAACCCTAGATAACTTCTTATATACAATGTCCATAGCCACAAGCATTCTAGAACCCTAGATAACTTCTCATATACAATGTCCCAAGCCACATGCATTCTAGAACCCTAGATAACTTCTCATATACAATGTCCCAAGCCACATGCATTCTAGAACCCTAGATAACTTCTCATATACAATGTCCATAGCCACATGCATTCTAGAACCCTAGATAACTCCTCATATACAATGTCCCAAACCATAAGCATTCTAGAACCCTAGATAACTTCTTATATACAATGTCCATAGCCACAAGCATTCTAGAACCCTAGATAACTTCTCATATACAATGTCCATAGCCACAAGCATTCTAGAACCCTAGATAACTTCACATATACAATGTCCCAAGCCACATGCATTCTAGGACCTTAGATAACTTCTCATATGCAATGTCTGGCCACTAAGACATATTGGCAGAACATGTTCCATATGAAAGTATAGGAAATTAGGGAATGTCAGGGTGACCTTACCGCTCATCCACAAGAAAGTGGCCCCTTTAATCTTCAACAAAACGTCCGCTCCCCAGGATACAGAACGATCCGGTAATACATATTAGCAACTTCACACAAAACCTTCCGATGACAAGAACTCGTAGCGGGAGTCACGCAGGACGGCTGTCAGGATTAAGGAAAACACTCCCATCATTTTGATATGACAATCAGAGCCGCTTTCCCTATCTACCTCGATTTCGGCAGCTTTTCCCCCCGTTGCATTCAGCCCACTCGGAAATAAGAGCCGAGACTGATTATCGAGTCAAGATGTCCGCACATCAAACTACCATTGTCAATTAACATAACGCGGTGTATGATCTGGGATCACAATCTCCCCGGGACCACGTCCTTCACAAGAACAAAGTGATTGCACTCAAAAAGTTTAACAGGGAGAAAAAAAAGTTTTCTCCTTATGTGCCGAAAAAGTCTTCACCTGATCAGAGCCAAGACGAAGCTCAATCATCAGAGCACAGTCAGACGGGTGACTCAGCAGGGATAGACACTCGCTTCAGGAGAGAACACAGAAATCATTGCTGCTAAATTATTGTAATGAGCAGAACAAATATTAGGGAATTAATTCTAAGTATATACAACTTATCAAGAGTCACCCGCTGCTAAGGAAGAGAAACTTCTGGCAAGAAGAAAAAGCCGAGAACCGAGTAGGACTGAAATCTTTCCATCTGATGTTTATGTACTCCAAAGCATTATAGTAGTTATATTCCTGTACATAGGGGGCAGTATTATAGTAGTTATATTCCTGTACATAGGGAGCAGTATTATAGTAGTTATATTCCTGTACATAGGGAGCAGTATTATAGTAGTTATATTCCTGTACATAGGGGGCAGTATTATAGTAGTTATATTCCTGTACATAGGGGGCAGTATTATAGTAGTTATATTCCTGTACATAGGGGGCAGTATTATAGTAGTTATATTCTTGTACATAGGGACAGTATTATAGTAGTTATATTCCTGTACATAGGGGCAGTATTATAGTAGTTATATTCTTGTACACAGGGGGCAGTATTATAGTAGTTATATTCTTGTACATAGGGGGCAGTATTATAGTAGTTATATTCCTGTACATAGGGGGCAGTAATATAGTAGTTATATTCTTGTACATAGGGGGCAGAATTAAAGTAGTTATACTCCTGTACATAGGGGGCAGTATTATAGTAGTTATATTCTTGTACATAGGGGGCAGTATTATAGTAGTTATATTCTTGTACATAGGGGGCAGTATTATAGTAGTTATATTCTTGTACATAGGGGGCAGTATTATAGTAGTTATATTCTTGTACATAGGGGGCAGTATTATAGTAGTTATATTCTTGTACATAGGGGCAGTATTATAGTAGTTATATTCCTGTACATAGGGGGCAGTATTATAGTAGTTATATTCCTGTACATAGGGGGCAGTATTATAGTAGTTATATTCCTGTACATAGGGGGCAGTATTATAGTAGTTATATTCTTGTACATAGGGGCAGTATTATAGTAGTTATATTCCTGTACATAGGGGGCAGTATTATAGTAGTTATATTCATGTACATAGGGGGCAGTATTATAGTAGTTATATTCTTGTACATAGGGGCAGTATTATAGTAGTTATATTCCTGTACATAGGGGTAGTATTATAGTAGTTATATTCTTGTACATAGGGGACAGTATTATAGTAGTTATATTCCTGTACATAGGGGGCAGTATTATAGTAGTTATATTCTTGTACATAGGGGGCAGTATTATAGTAGTTATGGCAAAGAAAACAGAGGTGCGGACTCCAGCAAAGAAGTTAAGAGCAAGTAGAGTTTTGTAAGATAAAAGTATTCAAAAAATTTATTCCATCTTCATTAAAAGGAAAAAACTTGCAAATAGCAAGGTGGCAGGCATGGGATCACACAGACGACATGACATGAAAACACGGAAAAAGGGGAGCTTGCGGTAACGCGTTTCGGACCTTAAGCTGTATGGTCCTTACTCATACCTAGCTCAAAGTAACTCGTGACAGGACTTAAGTAATGCCTAGTGGTACACCTGCACGAGTTTCCGGTGAGGTCACGGGGAAAGCACACACCCTCCACGGGCGTGGATACAGGTAACATGGGAAACAATGGGAAAGGGGGAGGGGGGAGAAAGAAGGGGAAAGAAGATACATGTATGTAATCATAATCAAAGTAAACATAAACATTAGTAGAAATACATGAGATCTTGTTTAGAATTTAACCCCTTCGGAGATCGAGTCTCCAAATTTAAAATCCATAACGCTTCTCGGGAGTACAGCAATTTTTTCCAATCTCCTCCTCTAGAGGGCTTTCGGACCTGTTCTATGGCTATAACACGCATGCTACTCATGGACCCTGAGTGTATATCTCTGTAGTGTTTGGATATGCCAGAGAGACTGCGTGTGCTAGCTATAGTACGTGGATTGGCACCAGTTATATGTTCACTGATGCGGTCCTTCAGCTTGCGGGCAGTGCAGCCCACGTACAGCCCACGCACCCTCGGCACCTCCCTCCACTCCCTACACATCCTCACTGAACAATCCAGATCGTCTCAACAAGGTTTTAGAGTTGTTCTCGCAAACCACTGAAACTGATGATTCAGAAACACAACTCCGCTGTCTATCTCACAAACTTGAGAGTCTACTAATTAGCCAGATGAAGCTCTGGTGGGACTCCACCACACTTCAAACATACTCAGACAAAAACATGATCCCTAGGGGACTAAGAATCAGAAAATTCCCCTCGACAGAACAAAATGCTGAATTTGAAACTAAGTGGAATGATATACTCTCCAACTGTTCTCTACAACTAATGCAACTAATCATCACGGATGAACAGGAAAAGCTTGCATCTTTAGAGAATGATATTACAACCATTCAGACACAAATGAAGCAATTCGAATCTTGCAGTAACTATCAAGACTTACAGAATATCACACAGGAACGTCTTAATTCTCTTGAAACTGAAATTATGCAAAAGAAGAAAGAAAAATTTAAAAGAGACTTAGACGATTACACTACAAATCAAGTCTATACGAAAACGTCCCAGTCAAAATACAGACCTATTCTACGTAGGAGAAACAAACGTAATAAACCTAAAAGCAAAGTGACATTTTCGTCCTCGGAGTACGAGTCAGACCTCAACACTGATATGTCGGACGCTGAAAATTCCTCTCTCCCAAAAGAGCAGCGGTCAAAAAACTTCAGACCGGTGGCCAAAACGGCCACAAAAAATATCGCAGAGGGGGCAGAAAACACAAAGGAGGACGCGGCGAAACGCACCTACACAACCAGGCAAACCAAGAAATAAATCATGACAATTGTGATAAATCTTCTATATCTACTGCCACAACACGTTGCACGACCACCTTTAGTGTTGTCAACCTTTCCGCTAACACTTTGTCTTCCGACCAAATCAGTGTTTTGAAAAAGGGGCTGAGCTTCGCTCCTACCAACAATATGGATCTGTACCAGACCATTAAGGACGTAAATAAATTTATCAGACTCTTAACAGTAAAAAAGCATTTCTTTGATCCCAATAAAGCACACAGTACATTGTCTCCTAATATCTTGAACCTGACCAATAGTACGGGACAAGAATTGTTTGATCAAAAACTTCATTTCCAAGAACAAACTCTACTACTCAACCTAATAACCGACGACACTCAAGAAGAAACACTTACCTCCATTCTGGATACTTCTAAAATCATCAATACCAAAAATCCCACCTTCTATCCAGTCAATGCGAGATGTACTGAAATGGACATGTTTCAAGAAGCAGTCGAACACGAACTTAAGATTTTACGAGACTCCTCTATGGCAAATTCACACAATTGCAATCTTACCTCTAGGGAACGCAGGGCAATAACACAACTACGTAACAACCCTAATATTTACATCAGACCATCTGATAAAGGTGGCTCCATAGTTGTACTTGACAAAGAGTTATACAAAAGGGAAGTTGAGACCATGTTACATGATCCCTATATATACACTAGATTGTCATCTGACCCCACCGAAATCATTTCGGGTAACTTAAAACTTTTATTACAAGAGGGCAATTACTTGGGCATTTTCGATAAACACATGACCGAGTATCTTCTTCCACTCAATCCCGTTACTCCATCGTTTTATGCCCTACCCAAAACACACAAAGAGCAGTTCCCTCCACCCCTCAGACCCATTGTTTCTAATACTGATTCTCTCACTGAACGGCTCAGTGCATGGCTTGACAAACTTCTCCAACCCCTGGTGTCCCGTCTTCCTGGCTTTCTTCAAGACTCCAAAACAGTCCTAAATGTCATGAACAACTTCTCTTGGCAATCATCTTACAGTTGGCTCACATGTGATGTTACTGCATTATACACTTCTATTCCACATAATACAGCATGCACAGCAGTCAAGCATCACTTACAGAAATACAGTAATTACAATAAAACACTCCAGGATTACATCATCACAGTCCTTACCTTTTTATTATCCAATAATTTTTTCACATTCAATCATGTTTTTTACCTTCAAAAACTTGGATGTCCCATGGGGGCTATTTTCTCCCCCTCACTAGCCAACTTATACATGGCATACTGGGAAGAACTTTATCTCTACACTTTTGACAATCCATTTCTCACATCTATTACCTGGTACGGCCGGTATATAGATGACTGTCTCCTGGTCTGGAATTCCGACCAGGAGGCAGTCCAACATTTTGTTACTTATCTTAACCACAACACTCTGAACTTACAATTTACATTTTCCCATCACCCTGTTTATATGCCTTTTCTGGACATTATGCTAACAGGTGACTTCCAAACTCATTCTGTCACCACCAAATTATATCGAAAATCCACTGCTGGTAACACTCTATTACATGCAAACAGCTGTCATCCACCGCATACTGTCAAGAATCTCCCCATAGGTGAGTTTCTCAGGGCTAAACGAGCCTGTACACTATCCAATGACTACATCACTGAAAGCCAAAATATTGAGAACAGACTCACACAAAGGGGTTACACCCGCAAATTGTGCAGTAGAGCCAAAAACATAGTGGATAATAAGAATCGTGATACTTACCTGGCACCTAAACATGTAAAGAATACACATAACCAGTCCCGTATTACGTTCACCACCCAATACAGCTTACAGTATCATCAAATTATCGACATCATTCATAAACATCTGCCCATTCTCAAACATGAGACGACACTTAGACAAATACTGCAAACTGGTGTATCTTTCTCTTCCACCCGAGCCCGCACGTTAGGCAATATCTTGTCCCCTAACACTTTCTCTGACAAAATTTCACAGAGACAGTGGCTCCAAGTCAAAGGCAGCTATTGCTGCGGTGGCAGTCGCTGTAACCTCTGCAAACACATGTGTAAAGCCACATCATTCACTTCAGTAAGCACAGGTTTAAGCTATAACATCTCCTCATACATCAACTGTGAGACCTCTCATGTTGTTTATCTTGTCCATTGCCCGATTTGTTCCCTTCAGTACGTGGGCTGCACTGCCCGCAAGCTGAAGGACCGCATCAGTGAACATATAACTGGTGCCAATCCACGTACTATAGCTAGCACACGTAGTCTCTCTGGCATATCCAAACACTACAGAGATATACACTCAGGGTCCATGAGTAGCATGCGTGTTATAGCCATAGAACAGGTCCGAAAGCCCTCTAGAGGAGGAGATTGGAAAAAATTGCTGTACTCCCGAGAAGCGTTCTGGATTTTAAATTTGGAGACTCGATCTCCGAAGGGGTTAAATTCTAAACAAGATCTCATGTATTTCTACTAATGTTTATGTTTACTTTGATTATGATTACATACATGTATCTTCTTTCCCCTTCTTTCTCCCCCCTCCCCCTTTCCCATTGTTTCCCATGTTACCTGTATCCACGCCCGTGGAGGGTGTGTGCTTTCCCCGTGACCTCACCGGAAACTCGTGCAGGTGTACCACTAGGCATTACTTAAGTCCTGTCACGAGTTACTTTGAGCTAGGTATGAGTAAGGACCATACAGCTTAAGGTCCGAAACGCGTTACCGCAAGCTCCCCTTTTTCCGTGTTTTCATGTCATGTCGTCTGTGTGATCCCATGCCTGCCACCTTGCTATTTGCAAGTTTTTTCCTTTTAATGAAGATGGAATAAATTTTTTGAATACTTTTATCTTACAAAACTTCACTTGCTCTTAACTTCTTTGCTGGAGTCCGCACCTCTGTTTTCTTTGCCATTTGCCTCCTCGGTGGTCCCGATACCGGACAGGACCTTGGACTCCGTGCAACCTGCCGCTACCAGGCCACAAGAGAATCTATCTGGGTGAGCTATTTTTTCTCTTTCTTTTTCTTTTTGCATTATAGTAGTTATATTCCTGTACATAGGGGGCAGTATTATAGTAGCTATATTCCTGTACATAGGGACAGTATTATAGTAGTTATATTCCTGTACATAGGGGGCAGTATTATAGTAGTTATATTCTTGTACATAGGGGGCAGTATTATAGTAGTTATATTCCTGTACATAGGGGGCAGTATTATAGTAGTTATATTCTTGTACATAGGGGCAGTATTATAGTAGTTATATTCTTGTACATAGGGGGCAGTATTATAGTAGTTATATTCTTGTACATAGGGGGCAGTATTATAGTAGTTATATTCCTGTACATAGGGGGCAGTATTATAGTAGTTATATTCTTGTACATATAGGGTAGTAATATAGTAGTTATATTCCTGTATATAGGGGCAGTATTATAGTAGTTATATTCTTGTACATATGGGGTAGTAATATAGTAGTTAT
This sequence comes from Engystomops pustulosus, assembly GCF_040894005.1. Classification (NCBI taxonomy): domain Eukaryota; kingdom Metazoa; phylum Chordata; class Amphibia; order Anura; family Leptodactylidae; genus Engystomops; species Engystomops pustulosus. Next base: position 8,412,943 of record NC_092415.1, on the reverse strand, counting down.
ATTCCTGTACATAGGGGGCAGTATTATAGTAGTTATATTCCTGTACATAGGGGGCAGTAATATAGTAGCTATATTCCTGTATATAGGGGCAGTATTATAGTAGTTATATTCCTGTACATAGGGGGCAGTATTATAGTAGTTATATTCCTGTACATAGGGGGGCAGTATTATAGTAGTTATATTCCTGTACATAGGGGGCAGAATTATAGTAGTTATATTCCTGTACATAGGGGGCAGTATTATAGTAGTTATATTCTTGTACATAGGGAGCAGTATTATAGCAGTTATATTCCTGTACATGGGGGCAGTATTATAGTAGTTATATTCCTGTACATAGGGGGGCAGTATTATAGTAGTTATATTCCTGTACATAGGGGGTAGTATTATAGTAGTTATATTCCTGTACATAGGGGGCAGTATTATAGTAGTTATATTCCTGTACATAGGGGGTAGTATTATAGTAGTTATATTCTTGTACATAGGAGGCAGTATTATAGTAGTTATATTCTTGTACATAGGGGGCAGTATTATAGTAGTTATATTTCTGTACATAGGGACAGTATTATAGTAGTTATATTCTTGTACATAGGGGGTAGTATTATAGTAGTTATATTCTTGTACATAGGGGGCAGTATTATAGTAGTTATATTTCTGTACATAGGGACAGTATTATAGTAGTTATATTCTTGTACATAGGGACAGTATTATAGTAGTTATATTCTTGTACATAGGGGGCAGTATTATAGTAGATATATTCTTGTACATAGGGGCAGTATTATAGTAGTTATATTCTTGTACATAGGGGGCAGTATTATAGTAGATATATTCCTGTACATAGGGGGCAGTATTATAGTAGTTATATTCTTGTACATAGGGGGCAGTATTATAGTAGTTATATTTCTGTACATAGGGACAGTATTATAGTAGTTATATTCTTGTACATAGGGACAGTATTATAGTAGTTATATTCTTGTACATAGGGGGCAGTATTATAGTAGATATATTCTTGTACATAGGGGCAGTATTATAGTAGTTATATTCTTGTACATAGGGGACGGTATTATAGTAGTTATATTCCTGTACATAGGGGGTAGTATTATAGTAGTTATATTCTTGTACATAGGGGGCAGTATTATAGTAGTTATATTCCTGTACATAGGGGCAGTATTATAGTAGTTATATTCCTGTACATAGGCGGCAGTATTATAGTAGTTATATTCTTGTACATATAGGGTAGTAATATAGTAGTTATATTCCTGTACAAAGGGGCAGTATTATAGTAGTTATATTCTTGTACATATAGGGTAGTAATATAGTAGTTAAATTCCTGTACATAGGGGGCAGTATTATAGTAGTTATATTCTTGTACATAGGGGGCAGTAATATAGTAGTTATATTCCTGTACATAGGGGTAGTATTATAGTAGTTAAATTCTTGTACATAGGGGACAGTATTATAGTAGTTATATTCCTGTACATAGGGGGTAGTATTATAGTAGTTATATTCTTGTACATAGGGGGCAGTATTATAGTAGTTATATTCCTGTACATAGGGGCAGTATTATAGTAGTTATATTCCTGTACATAGGCGGCAGTATTATAGTAGTTATATTCTTGTACATATAGGGTAGTAATATAGTAGTTATATTCCTGTACATAGGGGGCAGTATTATAGTAGTTATATTCTTGTACATAGGGGGCAGTAATATAGTAGTTATATTCCTGTACATAGGGAGCAGCATTATAGTAGTTATATTCCTGTACATAGGGAGCAGTATTATAGTAGTTATATTCCTGTACAAAGGGGCAGTATTATAGTAGTTATATTCTTGTACATATAGGGTAGTAATATAGTAGTTATATTCCTGTACATAGGGGGCAGTATTATAGTAGTTATATTCTTGTACATAGGGGGCAGTATTATAGTAGTTATATTCTTGTACATATGGGGCAGTATTATAGTAGTTATATTCTTGTACATAGGGGGCAGTAATATAGTAGTTATATTCCTGTATATAGGGGCAGTATTATAGTAGTTATATTCCTGTACATAGGGGGCAGTATTATAGTAGTTATATTCCTGTACATAGGGGGTAGTATTATAGTAGTTATATTCTTGTACATAGGAGGCAGTATTATAGTAGTTATATTCTTGTACATAGGGGGCAGTATTATAGTAGTCATATTTCTGTACATAGGGACAGTATTATAGTAGTTATATTCTTGTACATAGGGGGTAGTATTATAGTAGTTATATTCTTGTACATAGGGGGCAGTATTATAGTAGTTATATTTCTGTACATAGGGACAGTATTATAGTAGTTATATTCTTGTACATAGGGACAGTATTATAGTAGTTATATTCTTGTACATAGGGGGCAGTATTATAGTAGATATATTCTTGTACATAGGGGCAGTATTATAGTAGTTATATTCTTGTACATAGGGGGCAGTATTATAGTAGATATATTCCTGTACATAGGGGGCAGTATTATAGTAGTTATATTCTTGTACATAGGGGGCAGTATTATAGTAGTTATATTTCTGTACATAGGGACAGTATTATAGTAGTTATATTCTTGTACATAGGGACAGTATTATAGTAGTTATATTCTTGTACATAGGGGGCAGTATTATAGTAGATATATTCTTGTACATAGGGGCAGTATTATAGTAGTTATATTCTTGTACATAGGGGACGGTATTATAGTAGTTATATTCCTGTACATAGGGGGTAGTATTATAGTAGTTATATTCTTGTACATAGGGGGCAGTATTATAGTAGTTATATTCCTGTACATAGGGGCAGTATTATAGTAGTTATATTCCTGTACATAGGCGGCAGTATTATAGTAGTTATATTCTTGTACATATAGGGTAGTAATATAGTAGTTATATTCCTGTACAAAGGGGCAGTATTATAGTAGTTATATTCTTGTACATATAGGGTAGTAATATAGTAGTTAAATTCCTGTACATAGGGGGCAGTATTATAGTAGTTATATTCTTGTACATAGGGGGCAGTAATATAGTAGTTATATTCCTGTACATAGGGGTAGTATTATAGTAGTTAAATTCTTGTACATAGGGGACAGTATTATAGTAGTTATATTCCTGTACATAGGGGGTAGTATTATAGTAGTTATATTCTTGTACATAGGGGGCAGTATTATAGTAGTTATATTCCTGTACATAGGGGCAGTATTATAGTAGTTATATTCCTGTACATAGGCGGCAGTATTATAGTAGTTATATTCTTGTACATATAGGGTAGTAATATAGTAGTTATATTCCTGTACATAGGGGGCAGTATTATAGTAGTTATATTCTTGTACATAGGGGGCAGTAATATAGTAGTTATATTCCTGTACATAGGGAGCAGCATTATAGTAGTTATATTCCTGTACATAGGGAGCAGTATTATAGTAGTTATATTCCTGTACAAAGGGGCAGTATTATAGTAGTTATATTCTTGTACATATAGGGTAGTAATATAGTAGTTATATTCCTGTACATAGGGGGCAGTATTATAGTAGTTATATTCTTGTACATAGGGGGCAGTATTATAGTAGTTATATTCTTGTACATATGGGGCAGTATTATAGTAGTTATATTCTTGTACATAGGGGGCAGTAATATAGTAGTTATATTCCTGTATATAGGGGCAGTATTATAGTAGTTATATTCCTGTACATAGGGGGCAGTATTATAGTAGTTATATTCCTGTACATAGGGGTAGTATTACAGTATAGTAGATATATTCCTGTACATAGGGGGCAGTATTATAGTAGTTATATTCCTGTACATAGGGGGGCAGTATTATAATAGTTATATTCCTGTACATAGGGGGCAGTATTATAGTAGTTATATTCTTGTACATAGGGGGCAGTATTATAGTAGTTATATTCCTGTACATATAGGGGGCAGTATTATAGTAGTTATATTCCTGTACATATAGGGGGCAGTATTATAGTAGTTATATTCCTGTACATATAGGGGGCAGTATTACAGTAGTTATATTCCTGTACATAGGGGGGCGGTATTATAGTAGTTATATTCCTGTACATAGGGGGCAGTATTATAATAGTTATATTCCTGTACATAGGGGGTAGTATTATAGTAGTTATATTCTTGTACATAGGGGGCAGTATTATAGTAGTTATATTTCTGTACATAGAGACAGTATTATAGTAGTTATATTCTTGTACATAGGAGTAGCATTATAGTAGTTATATTCTTGTACATAGGGGGCAGTATTATAGTAGTTATATTCCTGTACATAGGAGATAGTATTATAGTAGTTATATTCCTGTACATAGGGGGCAGTATTATAGAAGTTATATTCTTGTACATAGGGGGCAGTATTATAGTAGTTATATTCCTGTACATAGGGGGCAGTATTATAGTAGTTATATTCTTGTACATAGGGGGCAGTATTATAGTAGTTATATTCCTGTACATAGGGAGCAGTATTATAGTAGTTATATTCTTGTACATACGGGGCAGTATTATAGTAGTTATATTCCTGTACATAGGGGCGGTATTATAGTAGTTATATTCTTGTACATAGGGGGCAGTATTATAGTAGTTATATTCCTGTACATAGGAGATAGTATTATAGTAGTTATATTCCTGTACATAGGGGGCAGTATTATAGAAGTTATATTCTTGTACATAGGGGGCAGTATTATAGTAGTTATATTCCTGTACATAGGGGGCAGTATTATAGTAGTTATATTCTTGTACATAGGGGGCAGTATTATAGTAGTTATATTCCTGTACATAGGGAGCAGTATTATAGTAGTTATATTCTTGTACATACGGGGCAGTATTATAGTAGTTATATTCCTGTACATAGGGGCGGTATTATAGTAGTTATATTCTTGTACATAGGGGGCAGTATTATAGTAGTTATAGTCTTGTACATAGGGGGCAGTATTATAGTAGTTATATTCTTGTACATAGGGGAAGTATTATAGTAGTTATATTCCTGTACATAGGGGCAGTATTATAGTAGTTACATTCCTGTACATAGGGGGCAGTATTATAATAGTTATAGTCTTGTACACAGGGTGCAGTATTATAGTAGTTATATTCCTGTACATAGGGGGCAGTATTATAGTAGTTATATTCTTGTACATAGGGGCAGTATTATAGTAGTTATATTCTTGTACATAGGGGGCAGTATTATACTAGTTATATTCCTGTACATAGGGGCAGTATTATAGTAGTTACATTCCTGTACACAGGGTGCAGTATTATAGTAGTTATATTCTTGTATATAGGGGGCAGTATTATAGTAGTTACTGTAAATAGAGGAGCAGTTTTTTTTTCAGGATGATCGGTAAAAAGTCAACCACTTTCATGACATACAAAATATGTGCAGAACACTTTACTTCTCATACAGTCCTCATTACTCACCAGGGGACGGCAATGGACTCGGGAACAATTACACATGACGCTAGTGATATATTTTAAGGTAAGCAGATGCATAAATGATGGCATGTCTTCTCTTTTGCATTGATTGTTGTGTAATTACATGTTGGGATTACTAGCTGTTGGCTCTTCTTTATGACAGATGCAGATATGTAAGGTGACATCCTTTGGATATATGAATATATATATGTTCCTGGTGAGTTTATCCAATGACTTCATTACGTAAGACGACATCACGATTGCGCACGTGATTCTATTTAAAATCTAATGCCCCACAGGACTTTGACTAAATCTCCCCATGTGTCACTTTCGCCTCGCTGTGGTGACATGGCCTGCGGTGATCAGGACCTCACTAACTTTCAAAGGCAAACATGACGCAAGTCTCCAGTGGCAGCATCACTGCAGGCGGGTTCACGTGAGGTGGAGATCACTCCCAACCCAACACAATGTTAAATCCAGCAGCTTCCTCACTAAAATTTAATGAAGGAAGAGCAACAACTAGAGAAGAGCAGACGTTGCCTGACATGGACATATTGGGGGAGAGCAGCCAATCCAGTTGACACCCCTAGAAAGTAACCAGGGCTATGATTGGACAGTGCGTATAAGGGGTATGAAACATGGCCGATCATCTCTAGCAACAAAGAGTGTAGAATTGCCCATGACCAAGGACCACATGGGATCTGAGGATTGTTTTTGGAGAGCTACAGATCAAAATTTGTCCAACAATTGTGTCTTGTCTTTGTCCCGTTTGTAATATCTGGAGACGGTAGAACTAAGTTTTAGTTGTAGAAGCTCCAATGAGTGGAGACGTCTCTAGAACACTCACTCAACATCTGACTGTACTTTTATCGAAAAGTCTACCCCATGAACACCACGAGGTTCTCAGGTCAACATCTGACCACACTTTTATCGAAAAGTCTACCCCATGAACACCACGAGGTTCTCAGGTCAACATCTGACCGCACTTTTATCGAAAAGTCTACCCCATGAACACCACGAGGTTCTCAGGTCAACATCTGACCGCACTTTTATCGAAAAGTCTACCCCATGAACACCACGAGGTTCTCAGGTAAACATCTGACCGCACTTTTATCGAAAAGTCTACCCCATGAACACCACGAGGTTCTCAAGTCAACATCTGACCGTACTTTTATCGAAAAGTCTACCCCATGAACACCACGAGGTTCTCAGGTCAACATCTGACCGTACTTTTATCGAAAAGTCTACCCCATGAACACCACGAGGTTCTCAGGTAAACATCTGACCGCACTTTTATCGAAAAGTCTACCCCATGAACACCACGAGGTTCTCAGGTCAACATCTGACCGCACTTTTATCGAAAAGTCTACCCCATGAACACCCCGAGGTTCTCAAGTCAACATCTGACCGTACTTTTATCGAAAAGTCTACCCCATGAACACCACGAGGTTCTCAGGTCAACATCTGACCGTACTTTTATCGAAAAGTCTACCCCATGAACACCCCGAGGTTCTCAGGTCAACATCTGACCGTACTTTTATTAAAAAGTCTTACCTCATGAGCACCACAAGGTTCTCAGAGAGGCTTCACTGTATATTTAATAAAGATGACAGGTCAATAACCAGGAGCTGAACTTTAAGGATGCTGCAGAGATTGATGTTCTCTACCTCTCAGCAGTAACAGAGGAATCCCAATAACTTGTCACTGATCGCTCAGCATTATTGGTTCCTTGTAAATATTCATGGAGTATGACGCAGTTTTATCCATGTGCTGACCACGGCAAAACGGTTAAGCAAAGGTCGAAACTGAATTCAATTTTTCAAGCCGTTGGATTCAAGGTTTGCTTGGCCGGCACTAGATAATTACAGTCAGGTAACCCTTGCGACTAACACTATGTGACATTGAACTCTCACGACGGGGTTTTACATAAAGGCCTTCTATCTTGGACATTAGAAGTTGGCATTGAGGCTTCAACACCTGTTCATGTCATGAAACCGGCCAAGAGATCGTCAACAGTGGAGACATAAGACAGTGGTGCCCCCCACTTACCCCAAACCCAAATGTTAACAAGGTCCATTCCCAGTGCAAACCAATCAACCAGTTCTCGTTTGGTCCGTTCTCATCTTCAAATGGTGGTAATATCCTCACATCGACGTGTGAACTGAATGTATCATGGCGTGCACTACTCATCAAGCTGAGAGAGAGAATTTAGTAAGGAGCTTTCCTTGTCTTAGGATATGAGGCTTCAAAGTCCTTTTAGGAGCAAACGTTAACAAGAGTTTGGCTCAAATATGGTTTAGAAACTGTACAGGCATTTCCTCCAATACTTTTATTAAAGGTGCAAATATTTTGGAGAGTCCTTTTTGTGGTTTCGATAGGTAAACCCAATGTCCTTAACTTGCCCCTTTTTATAATGTATCCTGATGACCTTATAAGTTTTCTTCTTTATTGAGGAAACGGGTAGTGTTTTATGATTTGTTATTTAAAAAATCATTTAAAAATATATATATACACCGTATATAACCAAGTATAAGCTGAGACCCCTAATTTTACCACAAACAACCGGGAAAACGTATTGACTCGAGTATAAGCCGAGGGTGGGAAATGCAATGGTCACAGCCCCTGCCCCCCAGCATATAGCTGCCTGTCCCTGCCCCCTCCGTTTTTAGCCTGCCAGCCCCTGCCCTCCATTATATAGCCTGCCTGCCCTTATCCCCCAGTATATAGCCAGCAGCCCCAGTATATAGCCAATCCCCCTACCACATTATAAAGGCAGCCCCCTGCCCCGGCACACACATTACTATTGCAGTGGCGGCTGACGTCAGCACCTGTGACGTTGCACGGACCTGCTGCTGACGGATCGCACAGAAGACCTGCTGGGCTCGAGTATAAGCCGAATTTCGGCTTTTTAGCACATTTTATGTGCTGAATAACTTGGCTCATACCCGAGTATATACGGTCACTTTAAACTTGCCTCTTTATAATATAAAAAAGCCAAGACCCAATTTTTCCAAAAAGTTGCAAGTGAAAAATGACTCCCACTGTGTGTTTAACACAACTTTGTGATGAACCCTCGAGCAGCCCTCGTCAATGATGAAACACAAAAAGTGGAAATAAGCAGTCAAATTTAAAAAGTCAATTTAAAAATGGCAATAAACAAATGTCCCTGTAGGACACCAAAATGTCTCTGTCAGCAGAAGCCAAAAATATTCCATGAACATTTAATGAAACCAGCGTCAGGATGACGACCAGCGCTCTGACAGTTGCGGTCGGCAGCCATCACACTGCTGCCCAAATGGCCCCTGACATCGCTTCCACATTAAATGTCCATGAAGTGAAGTCCAATAACCCAACAGGGCAGATGCTGACAAGCAGTTTCCATAGAAAACATAATAAGATAATATCAACCAGAAGGACAAAAATGTAGGAGTGAAAATAAAAGTTTAAAAAATCCATAGAGATTTTACTGGCTTGTTAAAGAATTTTCCCATCCAAAAATTATAATTTTTCCAAAAATAAAGATTGGCCGGGATACAGTAGATGTTTCTCAGAGGAACGGTTGATCTAGTGATTATTCCAATTCTCTCGTAATTTTTTTTTTGCTTTCCTCTGGATAAGGACGATAAAGGTGTCCATTCAGCCCAACACTGTAGTTTTGGAATGGTTGGGTTCTGATTTTTTTGAAGCCCCATTGATTCTGAGAATGTAGGACCAATATTGGTTGCATTCCGAAGAATATCCCAATGGCTAGAAGAAGCAAGATATAAGATATAATGTCACAACCCTTTTTAGTTTTTTGTTTTTCACCCTCATCTTCAAAATTCCAATACATTTTGAATTTTCAGAGTTGTATGTACAGAGCTGTATGACAACTTGTATTCGGGGTAAAAAATTTGTACTTACTTGTGATGATATTTAATATTCCATGCTCTGGGAAGTTGGAAAAAAAATTCCAAATACAGTAAAGTTGATGAAAAACCACATTTGCGCTATTTTCTTGTGGACACTTTTTACGGCTTTCATTCTCCTCTTAATTCTATTGGTTGATACATTCAAAGTGATATATCATTTATATGGGGTTTAATACATAGAGTAATAGAAAAATGAAAACCTTTTGTTTTGCCGTATTCTGGTGCTAATAACTTTTTTAGACTTCATGTTAGGGCACATTCACATGGCCGTCTGTGGGGACGTACATGCGGCCGCATGTACGTCCCCATAGACGGCAATAGAGGCGCGGCGCAATAGCGACCAGGCCGCACACCGCAAAAAGATAGAGCATGCGCTATCTTTTGGTGTGTGTGCGGCCGTGCGCCGCTATTCTCTATGGAGGGAGGAGGGGCCGCCTCCTCCTCCTCTCCAGCACACGGCGGGCATACCGCCGTGTGAATGTACCCTTACAGAGCTGTGTAAGGTGTAATTTTTTGCGGGATGAGCCGAACACTTTGTGGACCGTATGACAAATTGATCCCTTTTTATAAAATGGTGAAAAAGTGGTGATCCTGACATTTGTGCTCATTTTCCGTTACGGAGTTCATCATCGGCAATAACTGTGTTATTCTATGACATATCAGGTCTACCATGTCTATAATTTTATTTCTTTATTTTATATCATATTTTATATATTCTGGGGCAAAGGGGGTGATTAAAACTTTTAAGTCTTTATATTGTTTTAAATCTTTTAAAACTTTTTTATTTTAATTGTATTTTTAGTCCACTGGGGAAACTGGAGCCCAAGGGGGGTCTGATCATTCCTATCATGTACCACAATACAGCTGTATTGCAGTATATGGGTATATTCCACGGTGAGCACTCTTCATACATCTTTTACAGCATTAATAGGAATGATGAGTAGAGATGATCGGACCTGACATTCCCATTTGGGTTCGGCTCTACGACCCGGACATACTGTTGGAATTGCTGCCGAACAGCCAAATGGGCAAACTAGCCATCTCTACGATTGTCTATGATGATCAAATTTTCTGGATTGGCTGTTCAGCCACCAATCCGGCGATGCATTCGGGTTGTGCGCCCAACCAAAACGGGAACAGCGATTCCGCTCAACTCTTATGGTTAGTTAAGTGGTAAAAGGGGTTTTAGCACCTGAGCGAGATACTAGAACAAGCTACACCCCTGTGGAGGATTTTACTGGCTCTTCCACCGCCCCCTGACAACCATTGATGATCAAGTCATTTTCATTGTGCACATTGGGGTTATTTATCATACGTTGGCACACAGGACCCACCAGACGCATGCACCCCCCGGCCGCCCACGTCTCCTTCACGTCCCTCGGGCGGAAAGGGGGAAATAATCGCCATGCTACCATTCAGATAACATTTGCTAATATTCCAGGACTTGTATGTGACTGCTGTGGTCGCAGAGGCCCCGAAAAATACCCCTGGTGTTTAGTCCAATCCCAACCTCACATGAAGGTCCAAGGATTTATTGATGCGATCACCTACAGGTGCAGAAGCATCCGGAAAAGGAAAGCCGGTGCCAGGTACGACCCCCTGAAGCCGTAAGTATCTGGTCACAAAAGATTGTTGCAAAAGGAGAAACCCCTTTAACTAAAATGAAGGAAATATTATCAAATTTTCCCTAAAAAAATTTTTTTTGTGTGTTAAAATAAAAAAAAACATACATTTTTGAACTGGTTAATCCTCCTCCAGATTTTAGACTGTAATTAGAATTAGCTTCTTCTATTAAGATGACAAAGCAACGTCTTGTTCAATGAAAAGAAAACCAAACGTTGGCTTATACAGTGAGTGAGTAGCGAAGCGAATGGAGCGGAGGCTGCGGAGCGTGAAAGAGCTGATAGTACAAAGCGTTTGTTATGTCTCCAGTGCCGATAAAGTAAAAAAAAAAAATAATAATAATGTGGAAAAAAAAAGTTGGTGAAAAAAAAAAAAAACGGTTGACATACACAGAGTTTTTCAATTTCTTCCTGGTTATAAACAGACTTGGATATTGTTGGAGAGAAGATGGAAACGGCTCCGTATCCACAATTGTTGAAAAAAAAAAAAAAAATAGTCTATGACCCTTATAAAGAAAGCAAAAGTATTTTTCCAAAAACTTAAAAAAAGGAAAGAATAAAAAGCATGCTTTTCCAAATCCGGACATTTCATCACACTGCTGTGCTCTGAGCTCTCTGAAGATTGTGTAATGTATAGTCCCTGGAGAGATGTAATTAGCAGCAGGACTGTGATACATGGATTTATATTTGAGAATTGTAGATTCGACATTTGCACGGGGGGGGGGGGGCGGGGTTCCTCACACTGCTGTGTTCTGTGCTCTCTGTACACAGTGTGTAGGAATTGTTCTGGAGAGGTGTGTAATAAGACCTTTGTTTATATTGTTAGTAGAAGATGGGCAAGTGAAATGTCCTGCTGCTTCTAACAACATAGACAAAGATTTGATTATGCATCTCTCCAGGGACAAACTCCAACATTGTCTGCAGAGAGAACAGCAGTGTGAGGACATAAGACTTGTCTACTCGGAGAAGCTACAATGCTGGAATGCAGATCCAAATTTTTCACAGTCCTGCTGCAACTAACTACATACACAAAGGTCTGATTACACATCTGTCTAGAGACATTACCTAACGCTGGCAGCAGTGTTGTACTAGATTAGATTAGCTCTTAACCACCCTCAGTCCCAGATTTATATGCGCATATGTCGCTGTGGCAGCAATGGTGACTGAGGGGCTAGATGTCTTCAGTACAGCAGCATGCAGCAATGGTGACTGAGGGGCTGGATGTCTTCAGTACAGCAGGATGCAGCAATGGTGACTGAGGGGCTGGATGTCTTCAGTACAGCAGCATGCAGCAATGGTGACTGAGGGGCTGGATGTCTTCAGTACAGCAGCATGCAGCAATGGTGACTGAGGGGCTGGATGTCTTCAGTACAGCATCATGCAGCAATGGTGACTGAGGGGCTGGATGTCTTCAGTACAGCAGCATGCAGCAATGGTGACTGAGGGGCTGGATGTCTTCAGTACAGCAGCATGCAGCAATGGTGACTGAGGGGCTGGATGTCTTCAGTACAGCAGCATGCAGCAATGGTGACTGAGGGGCTGGATGTCTTCAGTACAGTAGGATGCAGCAATGGTGACTGAGGGGCTGGATTTCTTCAGTACAACAGCATGCAGCAATGGTGACTGAGGGGCTGGATATCTTCAGTACAGCAGCATGCAGCAATGGTGACTGGGGGGCTGGATGTCTTCAGTACAGCAGCATGCAGCAATGGTGACTGAGGGGCTGGATGTCTTCAGTACAGCAGCATGCAGCAATGGTGACTGAGGGGCTGGATTTCTTCAGTACAGCAGCATGCAGCAATGGTGACTGAGGGGCTGGATGTCTTCAGTACAGCAGCATGCAGCAATGGTGACTGAGGGGCTGGATGTCTTCAGTACAGCAGCATGCAGCAATGGTGACTGAGGGGCTGGATGTCTTCAGTACAGCAGCATGCAGCAATGGTGACTGAGGGGCTGGATTTCTTCAGTACAGCAGCATGCAGCAATGGTGACTGAGGGGCTGGATGTCTTCAGTACAGCAGCATGCAGCAATGGTGACTGAGGGGCTGGATGTCTTCAGTACAGCAGCATGCAGCAATGGTGACTGAGGGGCTGGATTTCTTCAGTACAACAGCATGCAGCAATGGTGACTGAGGGGCTGGATATCTTCAGTACAGCAGCATGCAGCAATGGTGACTGGGGGGCTGGATGTCTTCAGTACAGCAGCATGCAGCAATGGTGACTGAGGGGCTGGATGTCTTCAGTACAGCAGCATGCAGCAATGGTGACTGAGGGGCTGGATTTCTTCAGTACAGCAGCATGAATTCACTCCAACTCTCGAAAACATGTGAGTTGGAGTCGGAGTGTCCTTACAAAGCAGGATAAAGACACTGATTCCTGATCCCCACATCAGATCAGTTAGATAAAATCGGATGCAGAGAATTTAGCGAGGGCCCCGATTCAGCGAGAATGCTCGATGCTCCCCGGATGACCCCTTTACAAACAGGTGGACACGCTGAAGATCAGTGTCTCACTATACATTGCAGCGTTCTATCATTACCGTCATGTACTATCTGCTGTGCGCCTGGTTTATTGCAGAACATCTCAACAATAAATTTGTACCCCCCCCCCCTTTAAATGCCGCTCTAAGGCTACAGTCAGAGCAAATGAAATGCCACGCTACGCCAGGAGTCACGCGCTGTCACAGTGTCACAGAGTATCCTCAGGGAAGATCTCATCTCAGCTACAATAACCGCAGCTAAAAATAGAAAGATGTTCAAAAGCACAAAGATCCCCTGGACCCCGCGCGTCCCCCTCCCCCTCCCCCCGGGAGACGCCAATTAACTTCCAATAATACAATGTATCCTGTGCGCCCGCTCCGGCCTCCTCCCTACAAGGCGCTGGGTGATAGTTAGGAGGAGGTCAGGTTATAAGTGCCAGGTGGTGATATTATATAGTCACCCGGACAGATGGTGTATTATTATTACCGCCATAGAGTGCACCGCCGCGGAAACCAGCCCCAATAAACCCTAAACTAGAAATGAACCCCCTGATGGCAATCAATGTAAATGTGTATTGCTGAAAATTTTTACTAGACCTCCAGGATTGGACTTGAAGATGCTGGACCCCCATTGGCAAAATATTTTGAGTCTACTTAGGCTCCTTGGTTTTAAGTTTATGTTTAAGTTTAAGACCTGGTTAATGGCGTTATGATTGTGGCAACTCAATCCATGTCATCTCAATGAATCGTCAATAGTCAGTGTCAATAAATAAGTAGTCAGTGCCCCCCACGGCAGAGAAAAGTCAGAGTTTCCCCCACGGCAGCCAAAAGGCAGTTTCCACCACAACAGCCAATAGCCAGGGTCCCCCACGGCAGCCAATAGACAGGGTCCCCCATGGCACCCAATAGTCAGTGTCTCCCATGGCACCCAATAGTCAGTGTCTCCCATGGCACCCAATAGTCAGTGTCTCCCACGGCACCCAATAGTCAGTGTCTCCCACGGCACCCAATAGTCACAGCGCCCCCCCACAGTAGTCAAAACTCACAGTGTCTCCCACAGCAGCCAATAGCCACAGAGTCCCCCACAGCGACCAATAGTCACAATGTCCCCCAGAGGAGCTAATAGTCACAGTTTCCCCTACAGCAACCAACAGTCACAGTGTCCCTCACAGAAACCAATAGTCAGTGTCCCCCACAGTAGCCAATAGTCAGTGTCTCCCATGGGACCCAATAGTCACAGCGCCCCCCACAGTAGTCAATACGCAAAGTGTCCCCCACAGCAGCCAATAGTCAGTGTCCCCCTCAGCAACCAACAGTCACAGTGTCCCCCACAGCAACCAATAGTCAGTGTCCACTACAGCAACCATTAGTCAGTGTCTCCCATGGCACCCAATAGTCAGTGTCTCCCACTGCACCCAATAGTCACAGTGCCCTCCACAGTAGTCAATAGTCACAGTGCACTCCACAGTAGTCAATACTCACAGTTTCCCCCTCAGCAGCCAATAGTCACAGAGTCCCCCACAGCAACCAATAATCACAGTGTCCCCCAGAGTAGCCAAAAGTCACAGTGTCCACCACAGGAGCCAATAGTCAAAGTGTCCCCAACAATAGGAAAAAAACATTTACCCTCCTCGCTCCCCAGAAACAGGTACAGTCTTCTACTCTTCTTCTCTTGGCGGCACATGTTGTGGCTATGATGTAGGCAGACAAGATATAATGACATCATCACATCTCCCGGCTTCAGTGCCAAGCACAGGTGCCGCAAAGAAGAGAAGACAACTTCTGTTGCTTCAAAGAGGTGAGGAAAGGTTAGTAAATGTTTTTTTTTTCCTACTGGTGGGCACACTAGGACCTGTGTTGCTATCTTGAATAGTGCAACAAAGGGGAAAGGAGACAGGCTTGTATTTGACACCCGTGCCATATACAATACCTAGACTAACAAGCAGCTTGAGGGATCAGTGTTCTCGAGCTTCATGGAGGTCCAGTGGTTAGTGGTGGGGGTAGACTTTGTTTAAAGGGAATCCATCAGAAGTTTTATATAAATGTAGTAAATTGGTGGCTTGCACGGGGGCAGCATTGCAGAGGTTATAGTCCCATTGGGGCCCCAATATTGTAAAGGGCCCCACAATCCCTCTGCTATTTAGGAGGTTCTCAATATCTTCTGGCCATACAAGGAGAACAGAAAGCGCTGTCATCTCTGCCAATGTTGGATCTGGGTGACTTGTAAATTCGAAGGCGACTTTTCGCTCTTGACTAACGACACTACCTGGCTTCCAGACTGTCTCGTTTCATCACATTAAATTGATTATAAATATTAGATGGTGCTCAGATTCGCAGAAATATTGCACAGAGCAGGTTTTCATTGCTTTACAGCCCAAAATGTATTTTGTATCAGTGCACATCACTTAAACAGTAAAAGTGTCGCCTCCGGGGGCTGCTGACTTGGCATTCTGACTGACTGGGAGAGAGCGAGCGCTTGCTGGCACGAGCTGACTGTGACGTACTTTGCTGCCTCAGATAAAAAAGCGTCAGGTCTTAGATCACAGGTAATGTAGGATGAAACGCTCCGTTATTTATTCACTCGGAGCTGCAGCGCCATTGTGCCTCCTGCCAAAAGTGTCATTTACCAACTAGGTAATAGATTTCCATGCAATTGCATTAGCGAGGCGGTGAGGGGAAGGGGGGCGCGTAACAGAAAACAAAAAACTTTAAAGCTTGCAAATTCCCAAAGAATATGGAATATAAAGATTTAGGAGTTAGAGGCCAACACATATATACGAACATCCATGGCCACAGTTCAGTATCCTACATATGGATCTGAAAATGTCATAAAGGGGAAAGGGATTTGGTCTATTATATTGGGAACGTTGTGATACCTTGTCAGAGGCTTTCATCACAGGCAGCAAATAAACTTACCGCTTTGCACCAGCACCGTACTTTGTTACAAATCACTTCTCCATATTTACTGAGCTGTGAACCTGGAGACCCAACTGAAGGGAACACCCACTGAGCTCTGAACCTGAAGCTCCACAAGAAGGAAATAATAATTGAACTCTGAACATGGCTCTTCACAAGCAGGAAACGTCCACCAAGTTTTCAAGTAAACTTCAGCGCCACAAGCAAGGAACACTAAATGAGCTCTGAATGTGCAGTTCCACATGCAAGGAACACTTACAAAGCTTGAAACCTAAAGTCCCACAAGCAGGAAATAACCACTAAAACATCCACTAAGCCCTGAATCTGTAGTCTCATGAGTAGGAAACACCCGTTAATCTCTCAATGCACAGTTCCAGAAGAAAGTAACACTTACAGAGCTCTAAACCGAGAGTTCCACAAGCAGAAACATCCATTGAGCTTTGAACCTGCAGCTCCACAAGCCGGAAACATCCACTGAACTTAAAACCTTCACCTCCAGTTGTAGGGAACAACACCTGGGTCCTGATTCTGAAGTTGCACAAGGAGACAGCAACCAAGCACTGAATATGCAGGACCGCAAGCAAGAAAACATAATAAGCTTTGATGCTGCTTTGAGTTTTGATAAAGTCAATTTTAAGAAATATCTTAGCATATACGATGGGAGCTCTGTGGTTTTATGAAGAGTATTTGGAGCTCTGTATCAAAATTGGGCTTTCAGACATCCACCCATCAGGTGGTTCACTAATTTATTCTTAACCAAGGGAGGATGCTGCATGGACTAGCTGCGGCAAGGGAGCCTCTTCATACTGCCTACGACTGGATGATATCCCACTTAGCACCAATAAAAGAAACAATTAAAACAGGTAAGAATGTATCTGCCTCCCAGAGAAAAGAACAGCACGACATATTATTACGGCTTATTAAAAAGGTGATGGAGAGGAGCATTTTAATGAGACAGTTTAATTTACATCCACAGCCAGCGCTGTCCGGCTAAATATAACTCGCTGTAATTCACCGTTGCCATTTAATTGATGACTGCTCTCGGCAGACACTGTTTGCTTGGCGTACGACTTCCATCCTGGCCTCGTCCCGGGCGTGACATCGCTCAATCTGCATATGTTTACTTATTTTCCGTAAATCACATTTTATTTGGTTTCCATTTTAATCAGCATCATTTCCTTCTGCTCTTTTCATTTTCCTGAATTCTATTAAACCGTGCATCTGCTGCAAAGACACAGAGAGAGAGAGGCGGGCCGGGTAGACCTCGAGCAGACCCACCGGCGCAGTTCTCCGAGCATTGAGTAAACTCTATCTACAGGCTTGTGCCGAGTGGCGGTCCTGGGCTCATCATTCACATGAGAGGCGCGCATGGAAAACATATGGTCTCCATTAATGTCGCTGAAAGCGCTGACTGTAATGTGAACAGAGGATTTGTGATCATCGGGAAAGATCCAAATCTGCAGCTTGGGGGAAGAGTGGTGAAGAGCAGAGCCGGACGAGAAGAAAATGTATAATCAAGGAAGGGCAACAGGACAATTATTAACGATTGACGAGAGTTTAAATTTTGGAATGAAAAGAAAACTATTCTGTAAAGCTGCCCCAATATGTGCCCAAGTAAATTGAGATATAAGGTGTCGCTTGGTGAGGTCCAGACAAAATCTAAACTGCCATTGAGACGAAGGGTTGTCCACAGTGTTGGTCTAGGCTTTCTTGGGCCCACCAGATAAAATTACTCTGGGGGTCAACCTTCCATCAGCCGCTTAGGTAACAGCCCTCTCGAGCTTCAAAAGAGGGTTATCTTTTGTGAATCTCTTGAGTACAGAAGTGGGTTGGATCCTGGGTTCACTGGATATCTTATGGTACTCTGGGTGGAGTCATCCAGGACTGTGAAACATTGTATATTGCATTTCTCTGGTCATTAGACGTCAGTGTTTCTCTCGGTCCTGCTCACCCGGTCTTCACTGGTTAACCATCTTTGTAAATAAAATTCATAGCCTGCAGGTTCTCCAAGACATGAAACAAGTACGGAATCTTTTGAAAACTTCTGAAAACAGAGAGAGCCGCACATCCCTGTGATTCAGAATTAAAGGATCCCAATGTTACTTATTAACAGGTGAAAAGTAAAGTAACAATAAAAAAAAGACAAAATCAAAAGAGGATATAAAGATGAAGAGGGGAGAGAGGTTCTTCACAGGTGGGAGGGACAGCTTTGTACTACCCAAGATGGGGGCAATTGTTAAGTCAGGCGATTATGCATGAACATCGCCACCATAATCAATATCACAATATACAATATTATATGAATTCCAAGAAGAGCCTAATTATAGAAGGGGCAATAGAGTGACTTACCTTATTAAAGGAGGGGACTGTATCTCGACTCACATACTAAAATGGACAGTGGGCAGACTTTGCCACCGTAATGGTTAGACTTAGGGCTAAACTGAAGGGTGTTGTCCAGTTAACCTAATCAGCTTTAACCCTTTACCTTCAATACAGGGATCTGGACTTTGCTTTGAGTCGATCACAAGGCCGCTACCTCTAAGAGTAGGTCAATATATGCTCCTGCAAAGCACTAGGGAAGATGGCAAACCTATGGCACGGGTGCCAGTGGTGTCACTCACAGCTCTCTCTGTGGGCACTGAGGTCATCCCACCCCAGCACACAGTTCACCAGACATTACTCAAGCCATTCCCCAGCAGTCCGAGGCAGCCCAGGATTTGCCGCATTCAGAACTATTTTACAGTGACACATCCTGAGCTTTCGTGGACAACAAGAGGAACAAGAGGCTAGATTTTTATTGGAGCACCTGCATCGGGCCCAGCAATTCGTCTTCTTCATGGGTTCCGGGAAGGAAGCTTCAAGTATACACTGAATTTCTCAACTCTCTGTCTATTGTATTGGTGTCTTCAGGACGCCAATACAATTGGAAACTGTGACAGAGTAGGGACCAATGAGTCCTCAGGGCGCCACTATGATTTAAAACTGTGCAGGGTAGGGACCAATGAGTTACTGCTGATATTACCCAGTTTGGCACTTTGTGATAAATAAGTTATTAGTTGTGGTTTGGGCACTCGGTCTCTAAAAGGTTCGCCATCCCTGCACTAGGGGATCAACCAAAAGATATAGAAGTCAAAGGCCAAGGTCGAGGCCGAGTCCACAGTAGTGAAGGCAGGGTCAGAGAAGTAAAGGATAAAGCTCAGAGTTAGGTAGGGTCAAGGTTGTCATCAAGAATTGGAATATAAATCGCAGGTCTGAGATGTGCAACAGGAACACAGGGTCACAACACTGAGCAAAGTCCTTTGCGGTAATCCTATTCTAGAACTTTCGGTGCTGAAGCACCTTCCTGTGGGGGAGGTGCATTTTAACATAAGGGGTGTTTAAGGATTGGCTGGGGAAACACTGGCATTCACATCTTAGGCGATAGGTGCGATAGCCAGGAGCTGTAGGGAGTGAAGAAGAAGAAGAGTAGGAAGGACGTTGTGCACAGGTAACTCGCCCCGCCGGTGGGCACAGAGCTTCGTCTCTTCACTAACATCTTAACGTTAGATATATTCTATATTTTCTTTCTTAAAAGTAACTTTAAGAATTCAAGAACACAGTCTACATCTTCAACTGCTGAAACGAATTCCCCAAATGAAAAAGCTTAGCAAGCAAATAAAGATCAATAATCCTATCTCCGAGCAGAGAAAACAATTTCCCCCGCATTATAGGGAATCATTACACGGCCAGTGCTGACGTACATCACCGGGAACCTGACAAGTGCCGGGCGGATGTCAGGTCTGATCCACAGGAATCCCCGGCTACAGCAATAACTTCACATTCAAGTGAGTTTGGCAGGAATGCGAAAGTTTATGAACCTTTCATATGCAAATCTAGAAATCCTGGCTTTTTCTGCTCCTGGAACCTGGTATCTGAGCCGATAACCTACCGGCTCTCCAAGAAACACCCCGGTGTGATGAGCGGACCTATTCAGATTTGGGTTTGCCGAGATTGGTCAAACCTCAAACAAAAGTTTGTCCACCGGCAGCATTTAAAGGGTTAACAACTCTTGTAGACTCACAACATTTGTCTTTATATGACCCCCATTATACTTAAAGGCAATTAAAAGTGAATTATAGGTAGAGTGGTTTCAATGATGCAACATCTTGAAAACCGCGGCAAGCCATGGACTTTGTAAGTCAGTAAAGTAGTTAGAAGCTAATGACCTCGGCAAAATAGAATTCCTGGAAACCCTTTAGGGTCTGGTAACTTAAAAAAATGGACCTTGCCCCAGCTCTCGATTCTGGTGCCGCAGTGGTCTCCAGATCTTCTCCACTCTTTTTTTTGGGGGGGGGTCAACCCCGCACCAAGAAGCTTTTCATGGTTATGAATGAGCAATATTCACCACGGACCCCAACATTGTGTTTTGGGGCTGCTTATCCCCAGTTGTTACACAGTGTCTCAAACTACTAATAACTCTGGTGTTTCATAGATCCTAACCTCAAAGTCAAAGTGGCACGGACTTCAGGATGAGAATGGAAAAGGAGGTTTGGTAGGAATATAACAAGAACAAAACTGGATAATGCTAGTCTCAAGAAGTAAGATGTCTCCTTAGAGCTCCACACAGACATCGGAGAAGGGGGTCTAGTACTTTTTTGATGTCACATTACCAGATGAACCAGTCATGGACATCTATAAAGATTCCCATATATCTCTACCTAGAACATAAGAGACAGGAGTTTTTCTATTTCCAGTTGTATCGGTGATGGACACCGATGGAAATATTGATAGACATCTACTAAGAATATACGTAACATAGTTCCAGTTGCTCCTTATGTGATGCACCAAGTGACTATCTGCAAAACTATGCATAGACCTCTAATACGTAAACCAGAGATGGGGTTCTGTTAATTCCAGAAGTATG
Source organism: Engystomops pustulosus (assembly GCF_040894005.1). Classification (NCBI taxonomy): domain Eukaryota; kingdom Metazoa; phylum Chordata; class Amphibia; order Anura; family Leptodactylidae; genus Engystomops; species Engystomops pustulosus. Next base: position 8,391,698 of record NC_092415.1, on the reverse strand, counting down.
ATGTTCATAGAGATCTACCTAGACCATCAGAGACAAGCCACTGTTCTTTTAGATGTTTCCTCACCAGATCATATTGGGGCAGATTTACTTACCCGGTCCATTTGCGATCCAGCGGCGCATACTCTGCGGTGGATTTGGGTCTTCCGGCGATTCACTAAGGTAGTTCCTCCGACGTTCACCAGGTGGCGTTGCTGCGCTGAAGTTCCCCGAGGCCCGCCGGAATGCACTGAAGTTCACCGGCCTATTCCTGGTGCAGGTAAGCGCGTGTCCCGCGACACTTTTTTTTTTTTTTTTAAATGCGGCAATTTTTCCGAATCCGTCGGGTTTTCGTTCGGCCACGCCCCCGATTTCTGTCACGTGCATTCCAGTGCCGATGCGCCACAATCCGATCGCGTGCGGCAAAATCCCGGGGCAATTCAGTAAAAATCGGCGCAAATCGGAAATATTCGGGTAACACGTCGGGAAAACGCGAATCGGGCCCTTACTAAATGACCCCCATAGACCTCTGCCAAGAATATCAGAGAAGAGGTTCTGATATTTTCAGGTGTCTCAATGGCAGGATCACTCCTCGAATGTTGGCTTGTCCAGTTATTGATTAGGTTTTGGATGTCTACAAACATTTGAATTCTTGATGTCCACCTACATCATCAGACATGGGGTTGTGTTACTGTTTAAGATGTTTCATTACCAGACGTGGTCAACTACAAAGATTCCCATATGGACTGCTTCAGATAGAGGGTTTCGGTTATTTTAGGATGTCACCTTAGCTCTCAGAATTTATATCTACTTTGTTGGACGAGGAGTTAAAATCCATTATTGTATCTTTTTCTTACAGAAATAAATTTGCAGAGACAGAAATGTTAATTTGTGCGGAATATAAATTTTGTCATTAGGGTCAAGTGTTTTACATCACTGTAGGATTCCCCAGGGATGTGCCAAGCTGAGAGAGGGCACTCTTCAGGCCATAACTTCCTAAGCCAGGTAAGTAGGTCAGGCTGCCGTAGTTTATCACTGTGGACAAGATTTTATATAAGTCATTGCTGAAATATGATAGAACGTCAATGAGGGCTGAACCACTAACCAAGACAAGCCAAACTCAAGGAGTATTTCTATGTTCCCCTCGAAGCACCACCATGTAGTCCACTCATGGACATGTCAGTCTTTAGAACTGGTGGCAAATGTACAAGGTTAAAAGTAATATGTAGAGGATACACGAAGAGAACGTGACTTCATCACTTCCCGTTCAGAAGATATAAAGTGGTGGAGATCTGCCAATTACACTACGGAGTAATCGGGAGAGGGAGGTCTCCATATTATTTACCTTTGGGCAAAAGCAACATCGTAGGGATTTTTTCCATACATCTGAAAACCCCATTCAAGAGTATTTTCAAATAATAATGCATATTCCTCCCAAAGGATATAGGATTGGTGTTCAATTTAATGGGGACTGACCAGAGTAGTCCCTGGTGACCACAAGATAGTGGAGAAGAGGTGAGGCCCATAAATGGCCACCGCTCCAATCAAATTGTCAAAAAGTCACATACAGAAGTAAAGGGTATGGTGGTCAAGGGATCTGTTATTAAGATTGCTGCAGATCCCGACAGTTGTAACCCTACTAATAAGACAATAGGATGGTGGATATAGAATAGGAATTATAAGTACGGTAATAAAAGCCTTTCATCGCTCTAATAATTAGAGTGGTCAATGATGTAAGGCAACATCAATGCAGAGGAAGACAGAAGACATGTTTTTCCAGTCCCAGATGATCCCTTTAACTTCTAAAACCGACTAACTATTCAAGAGAGGTGTAGACTCATACAAAAGCCTAATACATACCCTCTGCAGGCCCTATTTTTGGTATGTAAGTAGTAAGTAGAGTAGGAAACCACAACATTTTTGGTCGGAGAGAGTAGTAAGTCCTATAACAACATGTGAGATTAATGGCTTCCAGGCAGAAGTGATACATTTGGTATTTCTCGCCTTTTCTGTCACTTTTCCATGATTAGTATTAGTGGTTATTAATATCTGGATGTAGGAGCCATGTGAGGCGGCTTTGTATGATTTATACCCTGAGCATAAATCATTGTCAATATTTGGACATCCCGGCAATTTGTCTCCTGTTACTGTCTAAATTTTTGTAATTCGAGGAAGAGATTTGTGGATTTTACTATTTTAGTTGAAGGGGGGAAAAAAATTATTTTTTTATTCAAAAACTCTCCATGTGATTTGTCAAGACAGAAACAATTACCTGAATTCCCGTCTGGGGAGGATTCTGTGTATTCGGCGGTCACTTTCATTTATCAGTCTGATTATCTTGCGTTGTAATTCTTTTTTTCATATTCATGTGTTCATAAAATTTAATTGGGGAAAAGGGGGGCAAATACTTAACATAAAGTGTTTATTGACCTTACATTAGATTATTCCTCAACCATTTGCGAAAAAGCCCGCACCATCATGGTCAAGCGCTAGATTCAACTTGGGTAAACTCAAGATATTTGTCTCTATATGACCACCATAAAGGCAACCAAGTGATTTTTAGGTAAAGGAGTTTTAGTGACGCAACATCTTAAAATCTGGTAAATTGGTAAATCAGTAACACCTAACTTCCTCGGTAAAGTTCGATTTCTGGACAACCCTGAGAAGTCTAGGACAAGGTTGCGTAAAATAAAGAAAAAGTACCTTACCCCTTCTCCCAACTCTAGTGCCACAGTGGTCTTCCGATCTTCAGCACTTTATTTTTTATGGTCACCCCTGTTCACCCCCCCCAGAGGGTTTTCATGGATTCCTGGAAAACCTTTTTAAGACTCTCCATCAAAAAACTTTTTAGATACTTTTGATAAATCTGCCCTACAGCCTTGGAGGCACCTTTAAAACAGGTTCTGCAGATCTAAGAACAATTGCCCCCTCCGACAACACATCGGGCTATTCGATTGTGACGTTGACTATAAATAGAATGCATTTTTAGTAATGCTCTAAAAAGAAAACGTTCCGTCGTTACCAGACGTCAAACTCACGAGAGACGTCAACATTTTTTTTAATTTTGCCCGAGTAAAAATAAGACAAGACGTTCTTGTGAGTCGCAGCTCTTACTTTTAGGTGATGACGTGTTCGTAGATATAAAACAGCGACATAAAATTTAATAGAGTGGAACGCTGTAAAACAAGCGCCCGGGTGGAGGCTTGCGATGACGATTTGTACACAGGAGAAATGATTGAACATTATTAAAATATCTGTTCAACACACAATACCTCCCAAGTCTTTCCTCCGAGCCTCATCCAAAGGTCAAGTGAAAGGATGAAAAATCTAAAGAGGGAAGCGAGGATAGGAAGAACGAGCTTACAAAACCGTGACCTTTCGTGCTGCCCGCTGTCACGTCAAAACAGACAACGGGCAACTTCTTGTCAGAACAGGTCGTCACAGTGAGGACTAAGTCTTTTCATGGAAGATTTCATTATTGTGTCAATGAAGAGGCACAAGATGATGACACTAAAGGAAGACACATTCAGCTATTGTGCGAGGCTTCACAGGATGCAACCACCGCCTGGCATGAAAAGAACAAGGAGTAGAAGTTTTGGTGAGGATCTCAATGGACAATACCATCATGAATTACATCGACTGTTTTAATCAGTGGTTGTCCACCGTTTTGCAAGACCATGATGGTTGTTGGTTAAAAGAGTTGCAGAACTACTAAAATAAAGAGTTATTAAGTCAAGAAGACTCAAGTAAAGAGTTAACTCAAGAAGACTCTGGCTGTGATCATCAAAAATGTGGTGAAGTAGATGGGTCGGCCAATAATGGCCATGTCTAGTAGAAAAGGGCCTCCATTTGCCGGATTGGCTGTTGGGCCGCCAATCTGTCAATACATCCAGATTGCGCACCCGAACCCAAACTAAAACTATGGGTCCATTCATCTCTAGTAAAGACAAACAAGTAGTGGGTCTGGTGTCTGATGACTGAAAAGAAACCCTTTATGGTGTTGATTAAAAATTCACCACTAACCAAAAAATCAGACAGGAGGACCTCAGAGGTTTTCTACGAATCCTGGAAAAACCCAGGGTAACGGAGAACAAAAAGTGTACCGACACTATTTTGGCTCTCAGTCCCAGGACTGTGGAGGTCTCCCATTCTTGAGTTCTGATAGGGAGGAACAAGTGATGTCCAATGGGCTGTTGAGGCCACCGACCATAGATGTAACTTGTTTTATGTCCCCAGCCCATGATGCTAGAATCGGCAGCCAGTTTTTTTGATGGTCCTAGCACTAGATACCCAGAAAACCTCTTTAAGTGGTTATACCAAGGTCTACAATCTAAAACCAAGTCAAGAAAGTTGCAGATGTATACAAAAAGAGAGTCACCTTTTCACCAAACCCAACATTATCAGCCTACATTGCGCTCATAGTTGCTCACAGATATCAGATGTGTTATCAACAGCCTCATATCAGAGAGCTACGACCATGTCTTCGGCCTTTACAATGAAAAATCAAAAAGTAACGAAAATTTTCACCTCTACTGACAAACAGGTATCTTTTTTTTTTAAACAAATCCACGTTCTTTGCGAGTCACAGTGCCTGGTACATCAAGGAATCAAATCCCTGCAGATTTTACCGCTCACACAAGTATTTTTAGACTTTTTGTTATGACACGTTTGTTGGAATGGAAGGCTCAGCCTTCAAGTGTCCGGCTTTCATGAACTGTCCAGTCATAACATGAGGATCACATAAATCCATTTACATCTAAAAAAAAATTGGAGCTGAATGTTTTGCTCGCACACAGCATGCCCTAAATGCTAAACCGGCTGTATCAGACACCGGGCAATGGCATGGACTGTACCGCACAAGATCTCCATGGAGCACAACCTGCTATTAGAGCTAAATATGATGATAATACGGGTTCCTGACAGATAGTTATAACATAAGGGATGACAGTGATGCATTCCTGACTGTATACTTATGTTCTCTTAAATTTTTAAGAGGATATAGAGACCAGGAAAATCATACAATCCGCCAGTAGGCAGTGGTTATAGTGGTACTACCGGCCCTTGTGGTGCTGTAAACACCTATATAAATGCTAAGAAACGGAGAAACTATGGGGCACATTTACTTACCCGGTCCGGCGCGATCCCTTGCTGTGCGTTGTTCGACGACCATGGACTCCGGCACGATTCACTTAAATCGTGTGCCCGATTTCCTGCATGTGTCGCTTCCCCGCTCAGGTCCACCGGAGTTCACCATCTTCTTCCCGGTGCATGCAAGCACATTGCTTGAGACACAAATTTTAATGTTAAATCCTGCGGTTTGTCCGGATCCGTTGGATCGTCTGACGGCCCGCCCCCCTTATTTCTGTCGCTCTATGCGCCAAAATCTGATCGTGTGCGATCATAGTCCCCGGCGCGATCCCCAAAAATTTGGAACACACGATGAAAATGTGGCCACAGGACCCTTAGTAAATAAGCCCCAATAAGTCAGCCTAAAATAAATGAATACATTCCCACAATGAACCAAAATATAATGGAATCCCAGAAATCAATATAAAAATATCTTCAATATTTTTTTTATCACCTTGTGGTTCTGTGCCGAGGCATCTTGGGATTGATAACAGACAGCCCAGAAATGGTTGGCACTTTCGTTACGTGCACTGAGGGTTTTACCAACTAATTTTCACGTGTTCACGTACTCAAGAAAATCTCTCCTTACGATTAATTACGAGTCCATGTATTCTTAGAAACCCATCTATTACTACGTAGTGATACATTATGTTTCCACCCTCAGTATAAATATACTCGTCGTGATGTGATAATCGGCCTCTTAACTAACTTCATATTAGCTCGTGAGTCATGTTACTACTGCAAACATCACCAAAGAAAAGCCTTGCATAAAGGAATGAGTCAATGTGTTCACACGTTCCGGCCCTTGTTCTCAAGGCTTGATGCTAATTTTTGTAACATGTTTCTTTTTGTAGAATTTTGTAATGAGTATTACACTAATATTCGTCTTCCCCTAATATTATAACTTTCAGAACGTTCTGTAATTTCTCCCTTTCCCGACACATGACGGAGGAGAACATCAATCACTTTTGCAACTTTTTAGTTAGTCCTTTGTATCTACAAAAAGAGTAAAGGTTAGGAACGCTGAGCCTCTGTTCACACTTGGTTGATCCATGGCACATTATATTTCACCGGAGCCTGACCCAATGCCTTAAAAATGGGGGAAATCAAGATAAACTAAGGCATCCATCATTGTGATGGAATTCTGACAACACCAAACAAAGCCTCCAATACAAGTAGCCTGACTCCAGGCCATGGATCTGACCGGTAGAGGCAACAATGATTCAAAGGCTCAGAAAAAAAAGATTCTAGAAAATCTCCAAAATTCCCAGTGATTCCTGAGGTTTAGTAAAAACAAAAATAACTCTATTGAGTTCATCTATAAAATCCCATTTAAAACTATTATTTGCTTATTATGAAGCCCCTCGGAGCACAGACAGACGCCTCTCGAGATGGAGACGGTGCGAAACAGCAAACGAGGCGATTACGATACCGGTTGCCGATCCACCGTAAACAAAAATAACTACGTACCTGCTGAGAATACAGATTTATTTTTATCCGATTTCAGAGTTTGTTTACTTCTATACATCGTCTCTGCTGACTTAATTTGTGGTTTCGCTCAGGTAAGAAACTACAAAACGCATCAGCGAGTGCGCAGTTGTGGGCTGGTTGAGGAGAACGGATATGCCGCCGCCGCGCTGAGACGCAACGGTAGTCGTAAAGTTTTTACAAATAAAAAGTATTCTTGAGTCAAGGCAGTAGAATCTGCATTACCTAACGATGCCACAGGGGGCATCATCATACATTGGGAGGTGTAGTATGTATAACGAAACTGCCCCCGTCAATTATATCAGGCAAGTCTTTGGAAACGTCAAAATCGTTGTGTGGATCCTTTGTCAGACCATCGTAAGACCAGGACTAGGCACATCATCGATAATTTGATTCAATAATTTGATAAAGTCACCATTGTAAAGTATAGTTATCAGAACTACAAAACAAATTTACTGGGTAGATTAATGCCCTATTGGGGGCGGAGCCAAGAGCGGAACTAGGCGCATATCCCCCGGCTCATTGCCCTACAGATCTGGTGATACCAAAGGTAGTTATGCCAAAGGGACGGAGCCAACTGCAGAACAAAGGTGGAGCTATCATCAAAAGTATTTCTTGATGCATAAAGAAATAAGTAGAAGCAACAAAGTAAGATGGGAACAGGGACGAGCAACATAGACAAATAGTGGGAGACAACATAGATGGCAATGAGGGTAGATGCTAGCAGGTTCATTAAAGAATGGGGGCATCATAGAGAGGATGTTCTAAAAGTGTGGCACTCACCTCGACTGAATGGACTGGTTGTGACACCCAGACCTTTCCCTTGGGTTTTCTGTAGGCACTGTACCAATGGAGCCAAACATGGAACCAAACATGATCCAACATGTTCCTCACCACCATAGACCACCAGTCTTAGCCGTCAACAGTTGTCGGTTATATGACTTTGGAGATCAAAGTCTGCACCTCAGGCTAGTTGTAGGGCGTAATACAATAATATCATCTTGTCAACATTGATTTGTAAAGCTTGGCTGGCCAATGGTTGGTGGTGAAGTGAAGGAACCATCCAAGGGCCAAACTCAAGGTGAGACATTCCATGGGGTCCTCTGTCGACAAAAGTTGGAAGGAAGACTTTATATCCCATGATGCCAAACCCAACCTTTTGGGTTGACCTTCACAATTAGTTGGTCCAACGTTGGACCTGGGACCTCTAGTACCAATTCAGCACCGTTTTTTGTGTCTAGCAGACAGTAGAAAAAATGGAAAAAAACAAGATCTTGAAACGTATGACAATCTGATCATTTCCTGCATTTTCTACGAGAATTTTTGACAGTTTTCGAGCAAAGTTGAACATTTTAGGTTTGTTACAGTTTTGTAGAGAAGAAATGAGCGTTAGAACATAAAGAATAAAAAGAACAAACTTCAGAGAAGAGGAGGAGGTCTGCCTTAAAGAGCATGAATATTATAATGAAACAAATATATTCGGAGAGTATAATAGACAGCGCTGATCACATCAAATTAAGGCTAACTGATCATTTTGCCTGTATATTTCCACAGCAACAGTGCTCCGGCTCACAGGCAGTCGCAGCAAACGAATACAGCTTGTCAGGCCCAATTACATCACTTGCCGTTCTGGCGGTGGTGGGGGGAGGGGAAGACTTTAGGAGCGAAAAGAGGACGCAGCATAAAAGACACCGAGATCCCTTTTCCAGAACAAAATTCGTAAAGCAGTAAAACTGAGGGTAACAATGCGGGTAAAAGTCCATCGTAATATGCAGATAGAATAAACTGGGCTACAGGAAAAACTAAATAAACGTGAATAAACATTCAAAAAAACTTGATGGATGAAAACGTGTCCAGCCAACACCTCTTTCTCTAGCCCACCATACACATGTATGCACAGTCCGGCCAACACCTGTTCTTCTAGTCCACCTTACACAGTCTGGCCAAAACCTGTTCCTTTAGTCCACCATATACATGTATGCACAGTCCGGCCAACACCTGTTCTTCTAGCCCACCATACACATGTATGCACAGTCCGGCCAACACCCGTTCTTCTAGTCCACCATACACATGTATGCGCAGTCTGGCCAACACCTGTTCCTCTAGCCCACCATACACATGTATGCACAGTCCGGCCAACACCTGTTCCTCTAGTCCACCATACACATGTATGCACAGTCCGGCCAACACCTGTTCCTCTAGTCCACCATACACATGTATGCACAGTCCGGCCAACACCTGTTCCTCTAGTCCACCATACACATGTATGCACAGTCCGGCCAACACCTGTTCCTCTAGTCCACCATACACATGTATGCACAGTCCGGCCAACACCTGTTCCTCTAGTCCACCATACACATGTATGCACAGTCCGGCCAACACCTGTTCCTCTAGTCCACCATACACATGTATGCACAGTCCGGCCAACACCTGTTCCTCTAGTCCACCATACACATGTATGCACAGTCCGGCCAACACCTGTTCCTCTAGTCCACCATACACATGTATGCACAGTCCGGCCAACACCTGTTCCTCTAGTCCACCATACACATGTATGCACAGTCCGGCCAACACCTGTTCCTCTAGTCCACCATACACATGTATGCACAGTCCGGCCAACACCTGTTCCTCTAGTCCACCATACACATGTATGCACAGTCCGGCCAACACCTGTTCCTCTAGTCCACCATACACATGTATGCACAGTCCGGCCAACACCTGTTCCTCTAGTCCACCATACACATGTATGCACAGTCCGGCCAACACCTGTTCCTCTAGTCCACCATACACATGTATGCACAGTCCGGCCAACACCTGTTCCTCTAGTCCACTATACACATGTATGCACAGTCCGGCCAACACCTGTTCCTCTAGTCCACCATACACATGTATGCACAGTCCGGCCAACACCTGTTCCTCTAGACCACCATACACATGTATGCACAAAATCTGACGTTCTGCGGACCCTTGGTAAATAGGTCCCAAAATGCCCAACCTGTCGTCCCTCATATTTATCAGGGGAAAGTCAAATTTCATGTGATAGTCCGCAGTCCAACAAAAATTAGAAGTTTTATCTTACTTTGTATTGGGTTTCAGTCTCCAACAGTCTAAACCTTCCTGCACAGCAGCGTGTCTACTACAGGGCAAGAGAAACAAACCCGTGGAATAGGATCTGCTCCCAAATTTCCTGGAATGCCCCTTTAAGGTACTGATTCAAATTTTTAATTATATAAAAAATAATATTTATATGTTGAAAGCAAAACACACCCTAAAAAAAGTTGTGTCTACCATTCCTGGTTGCCGGCCTCGTGTACCCATATATTGTAAAATTGCACTTGTTGTTACATTATATGCCTTACAACGTCGTTAACAAAGCACCAAGCTATTCACATTATACCGTAGCTCTTGGTTAAATAAAATCTTTTTCAATTTTGTGTATACAGTTCTGAGAGCATTGCGTCTCCATGCCAACAGACTACACCTGAGCTCTGTGTAGTCTGAAGTCCTGCTACTGCACTGCTTTTTCCTTTTTCCAAAGTGAAAGACACTTTGTTTGGGTTATAACGAAGAGGAACCAGAGTAACAAGCGGAGTAACACTTGATCAATACACAGGACTAGGATTGTAGTCGGTGATGGTGGAAACTCACGGGTTAGCAAAGGGACTGTATACAAATAACGAGAGGTTTGTTATAATGATTTGCCCCTTAGTGTCACATTATGTCAGGTCTGAATACACACTTGCTGTCACTTTCTCTGTTGCATTGCTCAAAACTAATGCAGAATTTCTCCTTACGCCGTCCAAACCTTCAAAAGAGCCAGAAAAATTCACAAACTGCAAGCTGGTCATATTCTTGCTCGTTAACCGTACGCTATGCAAATTTTAAGGGAAAAAAACTGAACACGTTGACCTTTTAAAATGCAGATTCGCAACTTTCCCGAATTCCGTTAGCAAGCCAGGAAAAATATTACAATTTGTTGATTTTTTTTTTTTCTTAGGTAACACGAGGATGATGTTTACAGCTCCGACGCTCGCAGATTAGGACGACGGAGCGCAGGTCGGATTCCATATTCCTCCCGGGCAGTGGCACGGAGGAGACGACAGAACACTATGTATCGCATTAGGCAAACATGTGTATCACATCCTCCCTCTCATGGACTGACATGATGAAACGTGCGTGGTGGACCCCTAGGAAAGGAGCGGCCATATGGCGAGCCGTTTCTTCGATCCAGGTTTCATCCATCAATCACATGTTAATGAGATGGATGACTTCCCCAATGAGATACAAGAGAGGAATATAATGAGCGCTAAGCATCAGTTAGAATTTAGGATGAGGGTTGCATGAGTAACTCTCTAGGGAGGATCTATTGTGCCATGAACACCGTGCCATAAAAATTTTGCCGAATTTTTCCATCTAACCTTCATGTTTAAAGTTCAATTATAATTGTGCAGAGGCGGAAGCGATAAAGACTGGGATGGTGTCTGCATGTGTTAAGGGGTCCTGGGGTTGTATCGGTATTGATTGAGGGGTCTTGGGTCTGTATTTGTTTGCAGGGTTTGGTGTAGGGTCTGTATTTGTTTGGAGGGTTTGGTGTAGGGTCTGTATTTGTTTGGAGGGTTTGGTCTTGGGTCTGTATTTGTTTGCAGGGTTTGGTGTAGGGTCTGTATTTGTTTGGAGGGTTTAGTGTAGGGTCTGTATTTGTTTGGAGGGTTTGGTCTTGGGTCTGTATTTGTTTGCAGGGTTTGGTCTTGGGTCTGTATTTGTTTGGAGGGTTTGGTGTAGGGTCTGTATTTGTTTGGAGGGTTTGGTGTAGGGTCTGTATTTGTTTGGAGGGTTTGGTGTAGGGTCTGTATTTGTTTGGAGGGTTTGGTCTTGGGTCTGTATTTGTTTGGAGGGTTTGGTCTTGGGTCTGTATTTGTTTGGAGGGTTTGGTCTTGGGTCTGTATTTGTTTGGAGGGTTTGGTCTTGGGTCTGTATTTGTTTGCAGGGTTTGGTGTAGGGTCTGTATTTGTTTGGAGGGTTTGGTCTTGGGTCTGTACTTTTGTGCCGGGTTTGGTGTAGGGTCTGTATTTGTTTGGAGGGTTTGGTGTAGGGTCTGTATTTGTTTGCAGGGTTTGGTGTAGGGTCTGTATTTGTTTGGAGGGTTTGGTGTAGGGTCTGTATTTGTTTGCAGGGTTTGGTCTTGGGTCTGTATTTGTTTGCAGGGTTTGGTGTAGGGTCTGTATTTGTTTGGAGGGTTTGGTCTTGGGTCTGTATTTGTTTGGAGGGTTTGGTCTTGGGTCTGTATTTGTTTGGAGGGTTTGGTCTTGGGTCTGTATTTGTTTGGAGGGTTTGGTGTAGGGTCTGTATTTGTTTGGAGGGTTTGGTCTTGGGTCTGTATTTGTTTGAAGGGTTTGGTCTTGGGTCTGTATTTGTTTGGAGGGTTTGGTGTAGGGTCTGTACTTTTTTGCAGGGTTTGGTGTAGGGTCTGTATTTGTTTGCAGGGTTTGGTCTTGGGTCTGTATTTGTTTGGAGGGTTTGGTTTTGGGTCTGTATTTGTTTGCAGGGTTTGGTGTAGGGTCTGTATTTGTTTGAAGGGTTTGGTGTAGGGTCTGTATTTGTTTGAAGGGTTTGGTGTAGGGTCTGTATTTGTTTGGAGGGTTTGGTCTTGGGTCTGTATTTGTTTGGAGGGTTTGGTGTAGGGTCTGTATTTGTTTGAAGGGTTTGGTGTAGGGTCTGTATTTGTTTGGAGGGTTTGGTCTTGGGTCTGTACTTTTGTGCCGGGTTTGGTGTAGGGTCTGTATTTGTTTGGAGGGTTTGGTGTAGGGTCTGTATTTGTTTGCAGGGTTTGGTGTAGGGTCTGTATTTGTTTGGAGGGTTTGGTCTTGGGTCTGTATTTGTTTGGAGGGTTTGGTCTTGGGTCTGTATTTGTTTGGAGGGTTTGGTCTTGGGTCTGTATTTGTTTGGAGGGTTTGGTCTTGGGTCTGTATTTGTTTGCAGGGTTTGGTCTGGGGTCTGTATTTGTTTGGAGGGTTTGGTGTAGGGTCTGTATTTGTTTGCAGGGTTTGGTGTAGGGTCTGTATTTGTTTGGAGGGTTTGGTCTTGGGTCTGTATTTGTTTGGAGGGTTTGGTCTTGGGTCTGTATTTGTTTGCAGGGTTTGGTCTTGGGTCTGTATTTGTTTGGAGGGTTTGGTCTTGGGTCTGTATTTGTTTGCAGGGTTTGGTCTTGGGTCTGTATTTGTTTGGAGGGTTTGGTGTAGGGTCTGTATTTGTTTGCAGGGTTTGGTCTTGGGTCTGTATTTGTTTGGAGGGTTTGGCCTTGGGTCTGTATTTGTTTGCAGGGTTTGGTCTTGGGTCTGTACTTTTTTGCAGGGTTTGGTGTAGGGTCTGTATTTGTTTGCAGGGTTTGGTCTTGGGTCTGTATTTGTTTGGAGGGTTTGGCCTTGGGTCTGTATTTGTTTGCAGGGTTTGGTCTTGGGTCTGTACTTGTTTAGGACTTTGAATAGAATGGAATCTATATTAGTTTGAAGAGTCCTAACCAGGACATCATTTTGTATGGGTAGCTTTGTGTTTCTAGTTTGATTTCAACATACCATGATAAAGGCTCAGTATTAAGCCGAAACGCGTAGGTGTTTTTGTACCTACACCGACCATTCACACGGATCGGGCACCAATTTTAAGGAACATCAAATAAAGAATTTTTGGATTTTATCTGGATGTGCCGCGGCTTTCTGTTGCGGTTTCTTGGACAATACTCTATGCCAGACACCGCGGAGCACTCACCTGTAATGTTCCAACCACTGGGTATGTGAGACTTTTTAAAAACTTTTTATATACGTTTATTTTTTTTAAAATTATGGTCTGGGAACCGCTTTAGTTTGGAGGGTTTGGTCTGGAGCCAGTTGAGAGGTTTTAGAGGCTGCATTTTCCCTCAATCAGCATTGGCATTACTTGGGGGTTTGGTCTGGGATTGGCATTACTTTAGATTGTTTGGTCTGGAGTCTGCATTTGCAGGTGTTGATCATTGTTGGTATACGTTGAGGGGGTTAGGTCTAGGATCTGTACTAGTGTGAAGAGTTTGGCTTTGGGGGTCAGTTAAGGTGGTAGTTGGGTAGTAATATGGTGGTAAGTTGTTTCAGATTAAATCAAATGAAAAGACGAGGGGGCACTGTCTCCGTCTGGAGAAAACAAGGTTTAATCGACGGAGGCTTTTTTACTATGAGAACTGTCAATCTGTGGAATAGCCGCGCTCAGGCGCTGGTCACAGCAGGGACAGCAGAGAGCTCAGGCGCTGGTCACAGCAGGGACAGCAGAGAGCTCAGGCGCTGGTCACAGCAGGGACAGCAGAGAGCTCAGGCGCAGGTCACAGCAGGGACAGCAGAGAGCTCAGGCGCAGGTCACAGCAGGGACAGCAGAGAGCTCAAACGCAGGTCACAGCAGGAACAGCAGAGAGCTCAGGCGCAGGTCACAGCAGGGACAGCAGAGAGCTCAGGCGCAGGTCACAGAAGAGACAGCAGAGAGCTCAGGTGCAGTTCACAGCAGGGACAGCAGAGAGCTCAGGTGCAGGTCACAGCAGGGACAGCAGAGAGCTCAGGTGCAGGTCACAGCAGGGACAGCAGAGAGCTCAGGTGCTGGTCACAGCAGGGACAGCAGAGAGCTCAGGTGCAGGTCACAGCAGGGACAGCAGAGAGCTCAGGCGCTGGTCACAGCAGGGACAGCAGAGAGCTCAGGCACTGGTCACAGCAGGGACAGCAGAGAGCTCAGGAGGGGGTCACAGCAGGGACATCAAAGAGCTCAGGCGCTGGTCACAGCAGGGACTGCTGAGAGCTCAGGTGCAGGTCACAGCAGGGACTGCAGAGAGCTCAGGTGCTGGTCACAGCAGGGACAGCAGAAAGCTCAGGTGCAGGTCACAGCAGGGACAGCAGAGAGCTCAGGCGCTGGTCACAGCAGGGACAGCAGAGAGCTCGGGCGCTGGTCACAGCAGGGACAGCAGAGAGCTCAGGAGCTGGTCACAGCAGGGACAGCAGAGAGCTCAGGTCACAGCAGGGACAGCAGAGAGCTCAGGCGCTGGTCACAGCAGGGACAGCAGAGAGCTCAGGCGCTGGTCACAGCAGGGACAGCAGAGAGCTCAGGTGCAGGTCACAGCAGGGACAGCAGAGAGCTCAGGTGCTGGTCACAGCAGGGACAGCAGAGAGCTCAGGTGCAGGTCACAGCAGGGACAGCAGAGAGCTCAGGCGCTGGTCACAGCAGGGACAGCAGAGAGCTCAGGCACTGGTCACAGCAGGGACAGCAGAGAGCTCAGGAGGGGGTCACAGCAGGGACATCAAAGAGCTCAGGCGCTGGTCACAGCAGGGACTGCAGAGAGCTCAGGTGCAGGTCACAGCAGGGACTGCAGAGAGCTCAGGTGCAGGTCACAGCAGGGACAGCAGAAAGCTCAGGTGCAGGTCACAGCAGGGACAGCAGAGAGCTCAGGCGCTGGTCACAGCAGGGACAGCAGAGAGCTCGGGCGCTGGTCACAGCAGGGACAGCAGAGAGCTCAGGAGCTGGTCACAGCAGGGACAGCAGAGAGCTCAGGTCACAGCAGGGACAGCAGAGAGCTCAGGTCACAGCAGGGACAGCAGAGAGCTCAGGTCACAGCAGGGACAGCAGAGAGCTCAGGTCACAGCAGGGACAGCAGAGAGCTCAGGTGCTGGTCACATCAGGGACAGCAGAGAGCTCAGGCACAGGTCACAGCAGGGACAGCAGAGAGCTCAGGCGCTGGTCACAGTACGGACAGCAGAGAGCTCAGGCACTGGTCACAGCAGGGACAGCAGAGAGCTTCAAGAAGGGTCTAGATGCCTTTTTACACCTAGGTAACATTGATGGTTATGTTATATAGAATTGTTTCACCTAAATCCCTTCCTCATCCAATCCCTTCCCTTCCTTGGTTGAACTTGATGGACAATGTGTCTTTTATCAACCGTATAAGCTATAACTATGATAAAAGTATGGTCAGGGATCTGCTTAAGTTAGGAGGGCTCGGTCTGGGGTCTGTATTAGCCTGGATGGTTTGGTTTAGGGTCTGGTATTGGTTAAGGTCTCTATTCTCCAGACAGTGTCATTAGGGTCCCTAGACTTGCATTGCTACTAGGTGGTGGGGGTCTCGGATCTATATGTTGTGAACAGCCCCCAGTTTGTGTAGTTGCCCCCCATATTCCTCACTGCCCCGCACTGACAAGCCATATTCCTTAGCACCGCTCTACGACAACCTATAGATTCTTTCTTTTCCGCCACCTGTTGACTCTTTCTATGTCGCTCCGGCCCGGCTCTGCGCTCGTCCCTTTCTGTAGTGTTGTACAAGGACAGATCAATAAATTTCCTTGTGTAATTTGTCACAGAAGTGGAACACGCGCAGTAATGGGGCCCCTGGGGCTCTATAAATCCCGGGCTGACCAGTGATATATATGGAGAAGATACTTTTATGACTTAAAGATGTTGTGAAAGGTTTCTACTAATAGATGCAGGAGGAATAAAAGAAAAAAAAAAAAAACTCGGAAAAACTGAGGACATTTTGTCCAATATCCGAGACCATGGAAGTTCTTCTGAACCCGTCACGTTGTCATCAGGAGAAGAAAGCTGTGGCATTTTGATCCATGTTAGGTCTAAATTTGGACCCTTTAGGAACCATATATATATTTAAGATCACTCAAAGGAGCTGGAAAAATAATTAAGCCTCTGATTTTGTTCATGTATGTGCTGTATCTGTGAGGGTATGTGCAGCATGTGACATGGGGCAATACGGTGGCTCAGTGGTTAGCACTACAGCCTTGCAGCACAGTGGCTCAGTGGTTAGCACTACAGCCTTGCAGCACGGTGGCTCAGTGGTTAGCACTACAGATTTGCGGCACGGTGGCTCAGTGGGTAGCACTACAGATTTGCAGCTCGGTGGCTCAGTGGGTTGCACTACAGCCTTGCAGCACAGTGGCTCAGTGGTTAGCACTACCGCCTTGCAGCACTGGGTTCCTGGATTCAAGTCCCAGGGTCAACGTCTGCAAAGAGTTTGTATGTTCTCTCTGTGTTTGCGTGGGTTTCCTTCGGGTCCTCTGGTTTCCTCGAACACTCCAAAACATACTGGTAGGTTGATTAGATTGTGAGCCCCATTGGGGACAGGGACTAATGTGACAAGCTCTGTGCAGCGCTGCAGTATCTGTGTGCGCTATATACATAAAGGAAATATTATTATGCCAGCTAATGTTATTACATGGGTTCACAGAGCAAACTAATGTGCACTCCAGCATGTATTCGCCCTCTTCATCCAAATAAAGCTTACCCCACCTATAAGCACATTTTTCAGAAATAAGGGTGTGGGGTGGGGGGGGGTGCCACCATTTCGGCCCATTGTTTGACTTCTATGACTCATTACTCCCCTTCCCCTCCGCATGGACCTCGATGTAATCTGACATCTCCACGAGCTTCTGGACAACTTGCTAGCAAGACAGAATTCAGCAGAGGTCAGTGTGATTATAAGAGAAGGGAGCGCTCCAAAAAACTATCCTGGTAATCACATGTACTATTGGTTTATAGCCTTTCACCCATTACAGGTAGATAATATAAATGTCATTGGTGTAAGTACAATAATAATATGACAGCGTATATACACAATAATATTTTTCTCCGATTTTTCTTTTGTTCGGGGTATCGAATAAATGCTCCTTGATGAAATTTAACATGCAGTATCATATCTACAATGAGGGTAGAAGAGCCTTTGGCCTCAGGCGGCATGGTGCAGTAACACAGAGGTGGTGACATGAGCTAATGCCTTTCAATTAAGGTCTCCTGCACTTTTTAGCTTCTGTAACTTATTCCACGTCCTCGATGCAGAGGGGAACGCTGCTGGGGAACATAATTCAGCTCAGAAGGGACAGAGAGAGAGACAGGATGGAGGCAGGATAGCCACACGCAGGACACCCATACGCAGGATAGCCACATGCGATACGCAGGATACCCGCATGCAGGATAGCCACACGCAGGATACCCGCATGCAGGATAGCCACACGCAGGATACCCGCATGCAGGATAGCCACATGCAGGATACCCGCATGCAGGATAGCCACATGCAGGATACCCGCATGCAGGATAGCCACATGCAGGATACCCGCATGCAGGATAGCCACATGCAGGATACCCGCATTCAGGATAGCCACATGCAGGATACCCGCATGCAGGATATCGACATGCAGGATAGCCACATGCAGCACGCAGGATAGCCGCACGCAGGATAGCCACAAGCAGCATGCAGGATAGCCACATGCAAGATAGCCACACACAGGATAATAGCCGCACACAGGATAGCCACATGCAGCCTAATCATGACGACTGAAACCCGCAACAATGTATGGAAGACTCAGTAAACAACCTCAACCAGCGCCCTCTCTAATTACAACTTAATTGTGCTCCGTTCCCAACGATTTATCACTGCTTTTTGTTAATTAAGATCTTTAATTGCTAATTCCTTTTGGCAGCCGGAGCCGTTTCTTCCAAACAATAAAGTGAGCATTGGCGCTGGTACCGAACAATGAGGCGACAGTGGGGTTTTCGTGGTGCCATTCAGTCTTACGCTCCACTCTGAATGCCCCGTACCCTCACTCAATGCCTAGCAAAAAGTCACCGCCCCGCTGCGTGCACGACCCATACTGATACATTCGCTCTCACAATCGTCTCCCGGGAGAACGCGCTGCTTTTTCCAAACTCAAAGAAAGGCAACTAAATAAAGGAGAAAATATAACGGAAAAAAAAAGGGCGACTCCCGGGGGCAACTAAAGAAAATATTACAAAAAAGCAAAAATAGAAGCAAAACAAAAGACAAAGACCTAGAAAACACCTAAAACAGGGAACAACAAGCCCCGATTTGACTTTGATGAACAATTTCTTCCAAATCCGTGTCCATTACCTTTGGAAGTATCGCAACTCAATGTAACTGGGGTGAATGAAATGGTCAGATGATGATTCTTTACTCTATATATGGCACAATGTAACGAGGACTCAATGGGGCAGATTTACTTACCCGGTCCAGTCGCGATCCAGCGTTCTTTGACGCTGATTCGGGTCCGGCTGGGATTCACTAAGGTCCGTGCGCCGATATCCCCTAGGTGTCGCTGCTGCGCCGAGGTCCGCTAGAGTTCACCTTCTATTTCTTGGTGAAGGTAAGTGCGTGTCAAGCGACACTTTTTTTTTTTTAAATACCGCGATTTTTCCGATTCCGTTGGGTTTTCCGACTGCCACGCCCCCCGATTTCCATCGCATGCATGCCGGCGCTGAAGCGCCACAATCTGATCGTGTGCGTCAAAAACCCGGGGCAATTCGTCGCGAATCGGAAAATTCGGGAAACCCGCCGAAAAAATGCGATTCGGGCCCTTAGTAAATGACCCCCAATGTGTCTTACAGATGTGTCTGTCCAATTCTGTGGTCCACATAATGAACAGATCTGAAATATCGAATGGTTTCACAGGATCAAATCACAAAATGATATTATAGAGATCTAGAAGTGCGGCCGCTAGAGGTTACGTTGGGGATTGCAGGTGGTTTTTTTAAAGCATTTTGTATTGGAAGTTTCATAAGAAATAGATCCAAAAAAAAGAAAAGAAATTTTTTATTTTAAATGTAGAACTTTAATATTTTATAATGTAAGGGTAAAAGGGTTAAAGTAAATTGAGATGCCAAACCAATGTGGTCAGTTTTCTGTCAGTGATTGTCTTCTTTCCATTCAGAGGCAGTAACGCTGTACACAGCAGGTCCTGCTCTCAGATGAGATGTGGAGTCAATTGTATCCAGTCCAGACAATGCTCTGTGAGTTCAGCACATCAGCAGCAGCTCCACGATCTCTGCTATTTCGTCTGCATTGTCTAGACTCAATACAGGTGTCTAAACTTCTAAGCCGAGAGCAGGACCTGCTGAAGTCCAGGATTTTAGCTCACAGAGCATTGTCCAGACTAGATACAAGTGACTTCAGTTCTTAACAGCAGGGCTAGCTATATTCTCATTCACTAATTCATATCAATTCTACTTGTAGCTAGCCAGCTGAGACTTTGTCACAAATGTATCCATCTAGACAATGTTCTGAGAGCAACATACATTGTAAAGCAGCTGAACAACTCACTTTGCTAGTTGGCTACAATGTATAAGTCTGTTTAGCTCACAGAGCATTCTCCAGACTGAATATAAGTGTCTTTATTTCTCAGGTGAGAGCAGGACGTGCTATGTAGAGGTGTGTTACAATGTATCCCTCTGGAGTCCAGGATTTAAGCTCACAGAGCATTGCCTAGATTGGATACAGGTATCTTCAATTCTTAGCAGCAGTGCTAGCTATATTCTCATTCACTGATATAAACTCTACTCATAGCTAGCCAGCTGAGACTGTGTCACAATTGTATCCCTCTAGACAATGCTCTGAGAGCGAAATACATTGGAAAGCAGCTGAGCAACTCACTCTGCTAGTTTGCTACAATGTATAAGTCTGATGAGCTCACAGAGCATTGTCTTGACTGGATGCTATTCAATCCACTTTCTCTGAATGTACTCAAGATTGGGCCTTACTCTGCCTAAAATGGGGATGGTGCTTGGGTGGAGAAGGGTGAAGGTGAAGTAGGAGCTGGACATGAAATATCTGGTGAGAGTACAGTAAGTGTGGCAGCATCCCAGCATGAGCTGCTGCCCTGTCTTCTATCCTGCCCTCATGTCCATGTATAGAGGTATGGATTTCATACACGATCGCCCCAAGTCATATAATATATTATGTTGCCTCTATTCCCAGGATGTACATCACAACAGATACAAAAAATTCTGGGAATGTTATATTTATTTTTGCTACAATCTGTATCTCATTCTATATCGTCTACCGAAGACACAGAGACCAAACAGACGTTTCCCTCCGCTCCATATATTTATTTTATATTGTGTTCATTTTCAGCCAAATTAAAGCGCGGGATCATTTAGCGGATCAGTGCTTTCCATCTGGAGACCCGTATGGATGTTACACATACGTTGCATCCATATATTCTGAGTGGCAACGTTTCAATTTGAAGGGTCTCAGCGGAGAGATGGCCTCGGGGGGACCTCATCACGGATTCCTCAGATCACGACCACTACTTACTCTTCAATTACGCAGCGGGAAAGAAGTGGGTTTTTTAATTACTTTTTTTTTCTGCTTGCATTATCGTTATTGAGCTTCTCTGCAATATGGAGGAAAGAGTGGGTTCCTACAGCTAAGGGGGCGCAGATCTTACAGAGAAGATTTGTTCAGCTGAAGCTTCTGGGTGGTTCTGATAACAAGGTCCAAATTCGTTACATAGTCACGGCGTTAAACAATTAATTATATTTCAATGAAAACTTCATATAATACAACAATAGCAAATATATATATACATATGTATAATGCATGTAGGTAACAGATTATATACAATCCTATGGGAAAGGGAATAGAAAGTGAATGGGAAAGGAGTGTGAGACAGCACAGATGGAGGCTGCTGGAGGTAGTAAGTTTCTATCTCACCCCAAGTGCTTTATTCTCATCAGTATAGGTCAGCACTTCTCTATAATGTCCTATATGAACCTACTGATGCTTGATTAGTGAGAGAGAGAGGCTACTGGAGATAATAGGATGTTTCTAGTTCACCCCCATCAGTAAAGATCAGTCCTACATGATCAGGTTTCTGTGTGATAGAGAGACCCCGGTGAACTCCGGGGACCTGAGCGGGGAAGCGACACATGCAGAATATCGGGCGCAGGATCTTAGTGACTCCTCGCACAGCGCATTCTACACGGACAATGCACTTACATGCACCAGGAAGAAGAAGGTGAACTCCGGGGACCTGAGCGGGGAAGTGACACATGCAGGATATCGGGTGCAGGATCTTAGTGACTCCCCACACAGCGCATTATACACGGACAATGCACTTACATGCACCAGGAAGAAGAAGGTGAACTCCGGGGACCTGAGCGGGGAAGTGACACATGCAGGATATCGGGGGCAGGATCTTAGTGACTCCCCGCACAGCGCATTATACACAGACAATGCACCTACATGCACCAGGAAGAAGTAGGTGAACTCCGGGGACCTGAGCGGGGAAGCGACACATGCAGAATATCGGGCGCAGGATCTTAGTGACTCCCCGCACAGCACATTATACACGGACAATGCACTTGCATGCACCAGGTAGAAGAAGGTGAACTCCAGGGACCTGAGCGGGGAAGTGACACATTCAGGATATCGGGCGCAGGATCTTAGTGACTCCCCGCACAGCACATTATACACGGACAATGCACTTACATGCACCAGGTAGAAGAAGGTGAACTCCAGGGACCTGAGCGGGGAAGTGACACATGCAGGATATCAGGCGCAGGATCTTAGTGACTCCCCGCACAGCGCATTATACACGGACAATGCACTTACATGCTCCAGGAAGAAGAAGGTGAACTCCGGGGACCTGAGCGGGGAAGTGACACATGCAGGATATTGAGCGCAGGATCTTAGTGACTCCCCGCACAGCGCATTATACACGGACAATGCACTTACATGCACCAGGAAGAAGAAGGTGAACTCCGGGGACCTGAGCGGGGAAGCGACACATGCAGAATATCGGGTGCAGGATCTTAGTGACTCCCCGCACAGCGCATTATACACGGACAATGCACTTACATGCACCAGGAAGAAGAAGATGAACTCCGGGGACCTGAGCAGGGAAGTGACAAATGCAGGATATCGGGCGCAGGATCTTAGTGACTCCCCGCACAGCGCATTATACATGGACAATGCACTTACATGCACCAGGAAGAAGAAGGTGAACTCCGGGGACCTGAGCAGGGAAGTGACAAATGCAGGATATCAGGTGCAGGATCTTAGTGAATCAGGGCAGATGTGCATTATACACGGACATTGCACTTTTGGGAACTCCGAGGGACCGGGTAAGTAAATGTGTTTGTAGTTCACTGCAAGTTATGCAAAGTTTCAAATAGTGTCAAGGTGAAGTTTGGTTAATGCTTTCTGAGATAGATAGATAGATAGATAGATAGATAGATAGATAGATAGATAGATATGAGATAGATAGATAGATAGATAGATAGGAGATAGATAGATAGGAGATAGATAGATAGATATGAGATAGATAGGAGATAGATAGATAGATATGAGATAGATAGGGGATAGATAGATATGAGATAGATAGGAGATAGATAGATAGATAGATAGGAGATAGATAGATAGATAGATAGGAGATAGATAGATAGATAGATAGATAGATAGATAGGAGATAGATAGATAGATAGATAGGAGATAGATAGATAGATAGATAGATAGATATGAGATAGATAGATAGATAGATAGATAGATAGATAGATAGATAGGAGATAGATAGATAGATAGGAGATAGATAGATAGATAGATAGATAGATAGATAGATAGATAGATAGATAGATACTCATAGAAATACAAAACAGCACACTAAGAAAGGCAGTTGTGGGTGCAAGCTCACTAGGATCGGGCTCTAGATCCTCCAACAATAACAAACGAGAGGTAAGCAGCATGCTTTCAAGCCTCCATGAGAGACGAAATGTTGCTGCACTTTATTGTACTTGTGAACATGGAATAAAGAACACTTCTTCTTACCACTCGACAGCGGATGTCTGG
Organism: Engystomops pustulosus; assembly: GCF_040894005.1. NCBI lineage: Eukaryota > Metazoa > Chordata > Amphibia > Anura > Leptodactylidae > Engystomops > Engystomops pustulosus. The sequence goes on along the minus strand of NC_092415.1, from coordinate 8,368,468 downwards.
GAGTGCTGCTTACCTCTCGTTTGTGATAGATAGAAAGATAGATAGATAGATAGATAGAAGATGGATAGATAGATAGATAGATAGATAGGAGATAGATAGATATGAGATAGATAGATAGATAGATAGATAGAAGATAGATATGAGATAGATAGATAGATAGATAGATAGATAGATAGATAGATGGATAGATAGATAGATAGATAGGAGATAGATAGATATGATAGATAGATAGATAGATAGATAGATAGATAGATAGATAGATAGATAGATAGATAGATAGGAGATAGATAGATAGATAGATAGGAGATAGATAGATAGATAGATAGATAGATAGATAGGAGATAGATAGATAGATAGATAGATAGATAGATAGATAGGAGATAGATAGATAGATAGATAGGAGATAGATAGATAGATAGATAGATAGATAGATAGATAGGAGATAGATAGATAGATAGATAGATAGGAGATAGATAGATAGATAGATAGATAGATAGATAGATAGATAGGAGATAGATAGATAGATAGATAGATAGGAGATAGATAGATAGATAGATAGATAGATGATAGATAGATAGATAGATAGATAGATAGATAGGAGATAGATAGATAGATAGGAGATAGATAGATAGATAGATAGATAGATAGATAGATAGATAGATAGATAGATAGATAGATAGGAGATAGATAGATAGATAGACAGATAGGAGATAGATAGATAGATAGATATGAGATAGATAGATAGATAGATAGATAGATAGATAGATAGATAGATATGAGATAGATAGATAGATAGATAGATAGATAGATAGATAGGAGATAGATAGATAGATAGATAGGAGATAGATAGATAGATAGATAGATAGGAGATAGATAGATAGATAGACAGATAGGAGATAGATAGATAGATAGATATGAGATAGATAGATAGATAGACAGATAGGAGATAGATAGATAGATAGATAGATAGATAGATAGATAGATAGGAGATAGATAGATAGATAGATTGATAGATATGTGACAGATGCTGCTCTCTCTCCTCAGGTCTGTATAATATATAAAAGCTGGGAGTGTTTTCTCTGTATATCTCGGCTCTCGTGATGTCATCAGGCCTCTCCAGCTTGCGGACTGAGCCCCAGAGATTTCTTTTTAAATTCTGTTCAAGCCTAAAACCCCGTGCCGCCACGCAGCGCACCTCAGAGGGACCCAGCGCCATATGGTGCACTGATACACATTAATAAATGAGGAGCGGATGGCGAGTACCATGGCTCGCTCCCCGGCAGCGGCTCCGCTGTAGTGACAGCTCCTGTGTGATCTGCTGCACTGCACAAATATCTCCAGGGGATGGATGGACCATGGGTGGTCTATGTGAAAAACATGAGAATGATGTGGGAGGAATAAATCGTTATCGGGTGTCTAACATTCCCTCCGACCACATAAAACACATTTATAAGTGGTAAAGAGTCTTGTTGTGAGGTGCACGTTACCGTTATAAGGATGCGATTTTCCAAAATCAGAGTATGCTAATTAGTTACTAGGCCATCTGACTGGGTGACATCTTGGTAGTCAAAGATCTGTGGTGTAGACCTTGGTTCGTCCGGCACCGAGCTTGTGCCAGCAAATTAGTTCTGTCCCAGGAAAAGACCAGGAACCTCAAGATGCTCCAATAACAAGATCGGGTCCTTTCCTCTGCAGGGGCAGGACTTGTGAATGTGCGGACCCCTAAAATCTGGCATCAAGAACATTATAGGGAGTTGCCAGATTGGTAGGTCAAAAGTAGCCCTAGATTATGATGGGTAGCCCAGAAAAGTGACTGAGGCCGGGGCAAGTAACATAGTATCATAAATGGTATTCCGACTGAGGTTAGTGCAGGCAGAACTGGGAGCACGGGACAGTGATGTGACGTAATACGAAAGGCGTGAATTTGCGCCTCTCCTGTGACGTCGCCTCACTTTTCCATCACGGGAAAGGGAGGTGCAAGGGTGTACATAATTAGCAGCCCGGAGCACCGGACATCTTGTCCCCAAGCTCCGGGCTGCTAATTATAAGTTTGTTTTCTAGGTGATCCCAGGGCGTCAAGACTAGCGGAGGACAGCGCAGGGATCAACATCAAGAGGAGCGGAGGTGTGTATTTTTAGGTGTTTTTTGTGTTGTTATCTACGTGGTTGATTTCCTTTAAAACCATAGTGCTGGTACTCAGCAGATCCTGGACAACACAAGTACCACAAGAGAGATGTGGCACCTACATGAGTTTTGTAAATGGCTCCTAGGACCTGTACTACTCAGTAGATATGCGGGGTAAAGCGTTTCACTTTGTGGGTACTTCCAAAAAGTACAATGGTGGAGAATCAGCGGAAGGTTTCTTCTCATTTCTATCCCCGCCTCCTTTTTCCATACATTTGCATACTAATTATGGACAGAAGAAGTTCTGTCCATTGAGACAAACCTGTCTAAACAAACCACAACTCTTCCGATCCTCTACAGTATGAGAAGCCCAAGTGGTAATAACCCATCGTCTCCTCCTGTAGGAGCCCCGCCCACTGATATCCCGATCCTGGATCTATAAGGACCGCCCACTATACCCATGAGTATTTCTATGATACTTCCTACACCATCAGCTCCTTTCCTACTGCTCTTCACACTCCAGTAGCTACATCCAGTAGTCACGTGGCGCCGGTGGCTCTTCATTATAATCTATAATTCAGCCGTCAATCTCACCGTGTTTACTAATTCACAAACAGATTTACTCGACTCGTTTTAATGCAAAGTATATTTAACGCAGCCGTAAAAGCATCAGGCAGCACCTACAGGGATTATACATCTATGGATACAATACGCTTCCAATATGTGCAACAATTTAATTTGATCATTTAACGTGTGCGCTGCTCTCGGAGGCCGCGAGCTGTCGGTTTCGAGGCGTGGAAGACCCTCTCTTCAGAGATTAGACAACCTTCTTTTTTTTCTCTTTTTTTGGCTGCTGTTTGCATAATTGCCAAAAATAGAACTCAATCTGTTTGTCTTTCCAGGGTAAGTAAATTCGACTTTTTTTTTTTTTTTCACCCCAGTTTCCATGGAGATGGTGAGAGTATCAATGACAGACAGAAACGGCTCCAGAGTGGAATCTGGCTATTTATAAACTATCGGGACACATGGAGATGTCTAGTTACACTGAACGATGGCCTGCACCCAAAAGACACTCGCAACCGACCTGAAGGTGAGGGAGGGTAACGGGGTAATTGTACCTATAGATGGATCTAAATATGTACTGTAAGACGGACGTAGGATATTCTGGATTTGGGGTCCCCAGAGCCACCACCATCAGTCTCGTATACACTGTAATTTTGTAAAGTTTCTCCACCTTGGACACGACCACCCTCCACCAGATCTTCTGAGATGCATTACCCCTTTTCTTCTATACTGACCCTCTTGTACAAGGGCATTATCATTTTCTTGCCCCGGGGACCAGTAGATGGATAATTATTGTTCTGGGTTTGGCAGTGGTGGTGGGTTACCTGATGTGATCCATGATAAGAAGTGGTGCAAGTGTCTGGTGTCTGTGTTTCTACTCTTCACACCTCCGGAAAGTGAAGGTGTGATGGATGAGTCTACAGGGATTTTACTCACACCTCCTACTACCCACAGCTGTACTACTACTAGTGCCAGGAAAGCTTCACACCTTCAGGCAGCTACAACTGAAAATTCCCATAACTTCCCATGCCTGTGCTTTGTACCAGTATCCACCTAAACTGGAACCAACTCAAGAGTTAGCCACCTGGTGGTCACCCTTCAACACAGACTAAATCTCTCTAAAATTGCAGTTAAAGGGTAAAACCCCGGTAATTTACTTAGACTTAAAAGAAGCCCAAAGTAAAACCAGTCGGGGGATATAGTGTATCTACATCACTTCATCCCACTCCCCATTTCTTATTGATCTTAACTCTGCCCCGGACTAATCAGACTAATACCCAACCTCGAAAGTTTCCAACTCATCTCTTTAGGTAGATCTATAACACTCGCTAACTGCATGAAATGTCAACTCTATACTAGCCCATCCTGTGTCTTCCTACCGCCTGTTATCCAGCAACCCCCAGACACCGAGCTCCAGGCTTCTGTGCAGTCACATTCACCTTGGACTGATTGCTGGATACTGTGGGCAGCTGTGTAATTGCTGGCTACTGGTTGGAATGCGTGTGACCGCCGGCTACTGGGGACATCACTGTGACTACTGGGGGCAGGCGCTAATAGGGGTATCACTGTGACTACTAGGGTCTTCATTGTGACTATTGGGGGTAGGCGTGGTGACAACTGAGGGGAGGCGACGTGACTACTGGCCACTGGGTGATCATTGTTACTGGGATTGTAATTCATCACAGTAGCAAAATTACCGGTGTGAAGTAACAATAACAATTTTATGGTTGGGGGTCACCACAACATAAGGAACTACAGTAGAGGTTGAGAACCACTGCACAAGAGGCTGCCCCTAATGCCTGATGGCTTAGAACAGTCACACTGATATTTCATTAGGATTTTAGGTAGAAGAACCTAGAAGAGATTCATAAGTAAGACTGGATAATCTAGAACCTAAGTCAACCTATTGTATGTGTAGGGTCCATAGATTATTTTTCTCAGTGCCAGAGTTCAGGAGTCATAGCCTTTTAAATGCGACCACTGTCATGACGTTTATAAATGTGCTTTCCACAGGGGGATACGTGAAATTAGGACATATAAAGCCGCATGGCACCGGTAAAGATGTAAATTATATATCTCTATATATCAGGTTGAGCACGTTTATCCGGAATACAGACACATTGTTAATCTAGAACATGGACACTAATTAGCACTAATTAGACCACCACCATGACAATAACACTTTGTTATCATCACTTGTCACTTGTTAGGGTGCGGTCACACGTTCTGCTAGTGGGGCAGGCCTCAATACCAGTGAAATGTATGGGATCGGTAACCAGCACTCGCTATCTTGTATTGTTTAAAAGGAAGACCCCGGGTGCTGGTTACCGATCCTATGCATTTACCTGAAAGCACATACGTGATTGGGCCACCTGCACAACCGTTGTGCTAGGAAACACAACCCTAGCGGAACGTGTGACCGCACCCTCAATCTAGAACAATGCCACATTGACAATCAATCTAGAACCTGGTAATCATGAACATTGATATACATAAACTAGAACATTGACACTTGTTAATCTGGAAGACTGACAAAATAGACACTTGATGATCTAGAACGCCGGCATAGTGAGACTTGGTTATCTAGAACACCGACATATAGATACTTGTTTATGTAGAACACCGACCTATTGAGACTTGTTTATCTAGAACACCGACCTATTGAGACTTGTTGATCTAGAACACCAACATATAGATACTTGTTTATCTAGAACACCAACCTATTGAGACTTGTTTATCTAGAACACCGACCTATTGAGACTTGTTGATCTAGAACACCAACATATAGATACTTGTTTATCTAGAACACCAACCTATTGAGACTTGTTTATCTAGAACACCGACCTATTGAGACTTGTTGATCTAGAACACCGGCATAATGAGATTTGTTCTTCTAGAACAACGAGAATTATTTTACAGAAAATCTGCTTTCAGCAGCTCCAGAGAAATGTCCATTACATGTGGATTTGTACGATGTAATACACGATTAACATGAGAAAAACTGAATAGAAACATGACTATTCCACAGAAATATCAGCGGTGTCGTAACTAAGTCACTGCGCGGCCTCGGGGCAGGGACAGGACTCTTTAATAATGCAAACAATGGGAGACGGCTGCCCTTCTGATCAGCAAGAAAAACAATATTATTTCTATAATACGGAACGTGGCTGGGTGGAAGCCCGGGGGCTCGACTATTCCCTGACAGCGCAGAGATTATTGGAATCATGAATATTTAATTGCCGTTCAGACAAATAAACTCAACGGAACAATCATCACGCGGCTCCGGAATGGTAATGCGGAAAAACACAATGCAAAAACTGTCATGGCCGCCGAGACCGGATCATAAATTCTGCAACACAAGGATAATTCCCCCGACCCTGAGCACGAGGGCGGAGCACAACTGCTGCATATAAACATGTGACTCACCTGTCGGGTCACATGACTACATTATTCAGAACCACGGACCCCTAGACAGAAGACCCCCTGCTGCCCCCAAAAACCTACTTAGGGTTACTACAAAGGGGTTTAAACAAATTAAGATCTTGAATCAAATTAATGCAGTTCTTCACCGCCATGGATTCTAATTATTGCCATGTAATACCACATTTCACCAGTAGTGGCCGCTGCAGAAAAAAATTATGATCTAAGGCCAAACCAGCGGCGATCAGCTGATCAATGATTCCATCCCAATTCCAACCACATAAAAAAAGTCCCTGATGTTCCAGATATTTACCAGGAAAACAGTGTCAGAAAACATTTACCGCGTTCCGTAATTACACAAGTCGCCGCGGTGGGATTGTGCAGAAAATTTTAAATAACCCTCGTTGTCACTTATAAAGAATTAACTCTGTCTCCTTAATTAATTGTGCGATTATTAAACCATTAGCTGCTCCATTCCCTGGAGAATTCTCACGATGACTCCATAGAAAGAGAGACGGGAATTTGTCTCGAGAAGGAAAGTTACATTTTATACAAATGACCCAGATACATGAGACTATAACTGGTGAAAAGGCAAAACAAAGAGGTTTTTTTTTTATGGGAGTCGAGAGATATTATCAAATATGTATAAACCTAAAAAAAAAAAACTTAAAAAATATCTATAAAAATTTTATTTGATCTGTAAACACTTTCAAAAATTCATTGAGAATCTTGGTGGTATTTTTGCAGTCCTTTCCTATTTGGGTTAGAATGGAGGCGGTCCTTGCTGGTGCACTGTGGGTGGAGGCAGTCCTTGCTGGTGCACTGTGGGTGGAGGCGGTCCTTGCTGGTGCACTGTGGGTGGAGGCGGTCCTTGCTGGTGCACTGTGGGCAGCAGCATTCCTGCTGGTGCACTGAAGGCGGAGGCATTGGTTCTGGTGCACTGTGGGTGGAGGCATTCCTGCTGGTGAACTGTGGGTGGAGGCGGTCCTTGCTGGTGCACTGTGGGCAGCGGCATTCCTGCTGGTGCACTGAAGGCGGAGGCATTGGTTCTGGTGCACTGTGGGTGGAGGCATTGCTTCTGGGGCACTATGGGCGAAGGCATTACTTGCTGATGCACTGTGGGCGCAGGCATTTCTGCTGCTGCATTGTGGGTGGAGGCGGTCATTGCTGGTGCATTGTGGGTGGAGGCGGTCCTTGTTGGTGCACTGTGGGCGGAGGCGGTCCATGCTGGTGAACTGTGGGCGGAGGCATTCCTACTGGTGCTCTGTAGGTGGAAGGATTTCTGTGGGTGCACTGTGGGCGGAGGCACCCCTGCTAGTGCACTGTTTGTGGAGGCATTCTTCCAGGTGCACTGTGGGTGGAGCCATTCCTTCTGGTGCACTGTGGGCGGAGTCATTCCTGTTATTACCCAGTTAACTAAATAACTTCAATTCTACTTGAAATATCAATAATGGTGTAAAGAATCAGCTCTGAGTAGCCATAGGCAGCACAAAAAGATAAAAACAGAGGCACTAGGGGCCACAACCCCGCCCCCAGGGCACCTGTAAGCACATATGCATAAAGACAAAACTGAAAATTTCTCTTAAATGACAAATCTTTGTGTAACAAAAAAGTTTATGTATGAAAAGCGTCTGAAGTGCCCGATACACAGCTGGTCCTACTTGTCATGCCATTTAGCAGCTCCGAGGCTCCCTTAAAGGGATCCGGTTTAGCGCCTATACAACCAATTATCTCATAAACCTGTACATTTCAGTCTGGTTTGGAGGAAAAGACGTCATCTCATGAGCCACTGAAGGTCCTGTCATCCATCCGATGTAAATAGGAGGATTTTGTAGCACCGTGGCCGTGCGTGCTAAAGGAGCGTGCAGAAAACATATCACCGTCAGAGCCAAGCAAACTAGTTATGCGTCCGGGGAATGGGAGAGAGGATAAGTTCACGCTTCATTGGGTGTGAGTTGTCTGTAGGGGTGAGATCCATCGTCTGATTAAATTACCGAGGAGCAAGTTCCCCATTCATTACCGTGTCGGCCGCACTCGGCATGATACAGTGTAATGGGATTCCTATCAGATACCCGCGCTCAACCGGAAAACTCTCCTGACACCAGATTCTCTTCCAGCTGAGAGAACTCTGATCTCCCAGAACTACAAACCCAACAGACCCGCGGATCCTGGCATCTAATTTCTTGTGCAAAAAGTACAAAAATATTCTGTAACCAGGGAAAAAGTTATGGAAAAGTTCAATAATTTATGGGCGATAAGAGGATAAAGTAAAAACACTGCCTTTGCTTATGAGTGGACATGACATAAATACCAAAGGGAACCTGTCAGTAGGTGTGACCAACAAGAAGGCAGTGAGTGTTGGGAATTGTCCCTGGAGAGACGTGTAACCAAACCTTTGTGTATGTTCTTAGTAGCAGCAGGACTATTAAATATGGATTCATATTCCAGAACTTTAGCTTCTCCAAGTGAACTGGAGGCATGTCCTCACACTGCTGTGCTCTGTGCTCTTTGCAGCCAGTGTTAGGTAGTGTCCCTGGAGAGATGTGTAATCAGACCTCACACTGCTGTGCTCTGTGCTCTCTGCAGCCAGTGTTATGTATTGTCCCTGGAGAGATGTGTAATCAGACCTCACACTGCTGAGCTCTGTGCTCTCTGTAGCCAGTGTTATGTATTGTCCCTGGAGAGATGTGTAATCAGACCTCACACTGCAGTGCTCTGTGCTCTCTGCAGCCAGTGTTATGTATTGTCCCTGGAGAGATGTGTAATCAGACCTCACACTGCTGTGCTCTGTGCTCTCTGCAGCCAGTGTTATGTATTGTCCCTGGAGAGATGTGTAATCAGGCCTCACACTGCTGTGCTCTGTGCTCTCTGCAGCCAGTGTTATGTATTGTCCCTGGAGAGATGTGTAATCAGACCTCACACTGCTGTGCTCTGTGCTCTCTGCAGCCAGTGTTATGTATTGTCCCTGGAGAGATGTGTAATCAGACCTCACACTGCTGTGCTCCCTGCAGCCAGTGTTATGTATTGTCCCTAGAGAGATGTGTAATCAGACCTCACACTGCTGTGCTCTGTGCAGCCAGTGTTAGGTATTGTCCCTGGTGAGATGTGTAATCAGATCTTTGTGTATGTTATTAGTAGCAGCAGGGCTATTAAATATGGATTTATATTCCAGAACTTTAGCTTCTCCAAGTGAACTGGAGGCATGTCCTCACACTGCTGTGCTCTGTGCTCTTTGCAGCCAGTGTTAGGTAGTGTCCCTGGAGAGATGTGTAATCAGACCTTTGTGTATGTTGTTGGTAGAAGCAGGACTGTGATAAATAGATTTATATTGCAGGATTGTTGCTCCTTCAAGCGATCTGATGGCATGTCCTCACACTGCTGTGCTCTCTGCAGCCAGTGTTATGTATTGTCCCTGGAGACATGTGTAATCAGACCTCACGCTGCTGTGCTCTGTGCTCTCTGCAGCCAGTGTTAGGTATTGTCCCTGGAGAGATGTGTAATCAGACCTCACACTGCTGTGCTCTGTGCTCTCTGCAGCAAGTGTTAGGCATTGTCCCTGGTGAGATGTGTAATCAGATCTTTGTGTATGTTATTAGTAGCAGCAGGGCTATTAAATATGGATTTATATTCCAGGATTGCAGCTTCTCCAATTGCACTGGGAGTGTGTCCTCACACTGCTGTGCTCTCTGCAGCCAGTGTTAGATATTATCCCTGGAGAGATGTATTATCATACCTAAATATGTGTTGTTATTAGTAGCAGCAGCAGTAAGAATGTGATGTGTGGATTTATATTCTAGTATTGTAGGTGAAGTGTTTCCTCACACTGCTGTGCTCTGTGTTTTCTTCAGCCACTGTTAGATATTGTCCATGGAGAGATGTGTAATCAGACCTATGTGTATGTTGTTAGTAGCAGCAGGACTGTGATATATAGATTTATATTCTAGTGTTGTAGTGTGTCCTCACTCTGCTGTGCTATTTTTGGCCAGTACTAAATATTGTCCCTGGAGAGATGTGTAATCAGACCTTTGTGTATGTTGTTAGTAGCAGCAGGACTGTGATACATGGATTTATATTCAGGATTTTAGCTCCTCCACATGCGCGGTCACCCTGTCCTCATGCTCAGAACTGAACTTCTTCACAGCGATTCCCTCTTCTCTGAATGACTTGCTGTATTATTTATTCTGACAACTGCAATAGCTTTTGCTATGTATAGAGGGGAGGGGCTCTGGATCAGCCTAATGCACAGAGCACAGCAGTGTGAGGACTCACCCTCCTGCACACGCTTTTGCTCAATTCAAATTTATTCTTCCAGTCGTATGAGTTTGAGAGAACACAGAGGAATCTCCTGAGGACAGGGGAGAAGGTACGGACTACGTCTCTAATTGGGCTGAAACTCTGGAGCCCTGGTGCTGTAAGTCCGCGCTCCTCACCCCGGGCTGATGATGCTACTCGTAACATGAATGTTATACTTTATAAGGTAGGTGACTGCATCTGACATGTCGCTCCTCGTACGGAGCAATTAAGCAGCTCATGACTCATGTGACAGCTGCGGCAGCCGTACAGGGAACAACATATGGAAATCATCATCTGCATCAGGCTCCTGCATCAACTGCAACAACACGTTGTATCAGGACTGTGCTCCAGCTCCAAAGAAGAGACAAATATTTCATGGGAAACTGTCCCCAGGTTTTACCCCCGATAAACAACCACCCTCTTCAGGTAGGGCACAAAAATGTCCCTCTTATGTTAAATCTCCTCCAAACTCAGACAAATATGACTCTTCTCACCTCATTTTCCCATGAGATGAGTCAAGTTTAGAGGTTGCAGGGGTAAATGCACTTCAAGAGCCCCTAATTTATTGCATGGATACATGGGGGGTTTATAATACGGCCCTAATAAGGCTAGGGGCAATTCCTGGGAGTAACTAAGGCAGAGGACTCTATAAATCCTGATACTTGCAGGTCTAAGCTCCCTTGAACGAGGCACGTGAGGACCACCGAGTAGCGTGGACCCTTCACTCAAGGAACGGAGAAGGACTAAAACCTACTCATATCTTCTATTCCACAATATTATATATCCATCATACTCCGAAAAATCTACCAAGCGTCAGATCTCAACTTTAGCGCTCGCCTTCCTGCGACATTGTTTCAGTCCAAGTGCTAAATACTGTTACAGTAACAGGCCGGTACTGAGGAGATTTAGTTTTTGATATGAATAAGGTAACAGAGATGCGTAAGGACTAAAGAATACAATAGAATAATCTAAAAATATAGTCTAGATCACAAAAGCAACGTAAAGGTCCAAGATCGGGAAAGTCGAGAACAGCAAGTCCTACAGGAACTAATGCTACAACAGGCCAATACTCGTGTGATATAAGCACTGATTACCGTATATACTCGAGTATAAGCCGACCCGAGTATAAGCCGAGGCCACAAAAACCTGGGAAAACCTATTGACTCGAGTATAAGCCGAGAGAGGGAAATGCATTGGTCACAGCCTCCCAATTTATTTAGCCTTCCGGACCCTGCTCCATAGTACATAGCCAGCACCTGCCCCCCAGTATACAGCCTGCTACCCCATATCCCCCAGTATATAGCCAGCCCCCTACCCCAGTACATAGCCAGAAGCGGGGGAAGCCGGAAAGGTGAGTTTTTATTTTTTTTTTTTTTTAACTCGAGTATAACCCGAGTTTGGGTTTTCTGCACATTTTTATGCTGAAAAACTAGGCTTATATTCGGTATATATGGTATATCACTAGTGACTAGTGAATAGGAAAGTTTACTATAAAATACTTGCTAAATTTGCATTTGTGTAAATCTGTAGACAGAAACTCCCCCTAGTGGTGGCAAATAAAAGCAAAAAATTTAACAATTAAAAAAATAAATAAATTCAACAGGAGTCTGACCTGAATCATTGGGCTTTGTCAAGTGAATTACAGCAAATCCCTTATTCCGGCGGCTTTAGCGCCACAGTCTATGCGCCACCTCACCTGCGCGCCTGCATTCCCGTCAGCCTTCCACAACGTCGCCATAAAGTGAGACTGACAACACGAATGAATGAGCGGAGGAGAGACGGCAAAGTCAATATAGACATGACCGATCCTCTACTTCCTAGAGATTACCTTAATGATCAATGTGACGCCGCTGTCACCGCCATCAATTTGTGGCAGATTTTTATATTATTATTATTTTTTTTTTTATGTATAAGAAAATCTCCTCCTGACAAGTCGCCGGGCAGTGAGAATAATACGAGCTGCCTGCTAGGAAATGAGCCGGATTACGCAGGGAAAAGCTGCTGCGGCGCATGTGACAGATGTAGACGGCTTGTACATGTTTAACATGAGTCCGACAGACGCTTGTGGCAATTATTCCATTGGCTTGTACCAGCGACCGGCGGCAGAGACCACGCAGACCACGAGAGGGATTTCCATTTACATTTATTGGACATCCGGGAGCCGCTCATAAATCTCAGCCCTAATAATCAAAGGTGAAAAATTAGAGCAAAAATCTGACTCCGGACTGAGATGTATATGGGAAGAACCAGGACTAATATCCAGGACAGACAGGATTCACCAGCCGCCACTGAAAACCTTATATCCAGGTACATAGGACATAAAACACATTATATATTATATACAGAACAGACCAAAAGTCTGCACACACCTTCTCATTCAAAGAGTTTTCTGTATTTTCATGACTATAAAAATTGTAGATTGGCATCAAAACTATGAATTATCACGTGTGGAATTATATTCTTAACAAATAGTGTGAGACACCTGAATCTGTCTTATATTCCAGGTCCTTTTGCTGTGATCACTGCTTTGCTCTCTCTTGGCTTCTCTTGAAATGGTCAGCAGCAGTGGTGACTCTTCTCCCGAGCAGCAGTGGTGACTCTTCTCCCGAGCAGCAGTGGTGACTCTTCTCCCGAGCAGCAGTGGTGACTCTTCTCCCGAGCAGCAGTGGTGACTCTTCTCCCGAGCAGCAGTGGTGACTCTTCTCCCGAGCAGCAGTGGTGACTCTTCTCCCGAGCAGCAGTGGTGACTCTTCTCCCGAGCAGCAGTGGTGACTCTTCTCCCGAGCAGCAGTGGTGACTCTTCTCCTGAGCAGCAGTGGTGACCCTTCTCCTGAGCAGCAGTGGTGACCCTTCTCCTGAGCAGCAGTGGTGACCCTTCTCCTGAGCAGCAGTGGTGACTCTTCTCCTGAGCAGCAGTGGTGACTCGTCTCCTGAGCAGCAGTGGTGACTCGTCTCCTGAGCAGCAGTGGTGACCCTTCTCCTGAGCAGCAGTGGTGACCCTTCTCCTCCGCAGCAGTGGTGACCCTTCTCCTCCGCAGCAGAGGTGACTCTTCTCCTCCGCAGCAGAGGTGACTCTTCTCCTCCGCAGCAGAGGTGACTCTTCTCCTCCGCAGCAGAGGTGACTCTTCTCCTCCGCAGCAGAGGTGACTCTTCTCCTCCGCAGCAGAGGTGACTCTTCTCCTCCGCAGCAGAGGTGACTCTTCTCCTCCGCAGCAGAGGTGACTCTTCTCCTCCGCAGCAGAGGTGACTCTTCTCCTCCGCACAAGTGGTGACTCTTCTCCTCCGCACAAGTGGTGACTCTTCTCCTCCGCAACAGTGGTGACTCTTCTCCTCCGCAACAGTGGTGACTCTTCTCCTCCGCAACAGTGGTGACTCTTCTCCTCCGCAACAGTGGTGACTCTTCTCCTCCGCAACAGTGGTGACTCTTCTCCTCCGCAACAGTGGTGACTCTTCTCCTCCGCAACAGTGGTGACTCTTCTCCTCCGCAACAGTGGTGACTCTTCTCCTCCGCAACAGTGGTGACTCTTCTCCTCCGCAACAGTGGTGACTCTTATCCTACACAGCAGTGGTGGCTCTTGGTCTTCCTTTCCTGGGGCGCTCCTCATGTTAGCCAATTTCTTGGTGGTTTTTGCACCTGCACTAGGAGACACTTTCAAAGTTTTACCAATTTTTCAGACTGACTGATTTCTTAAAGTAATGATGGCTGCTTAGAATTTGTATTATGGCTAGAAAAAAAAAGCAGCTAACAGTCTGTTCACCAGGAAAGAGAGAACTGCGAACCAGACAAAGAACAAGTCACACGGTCACCAGAAACATTGTTACCCGGGACTGATGACTACAGACCTTGTTACAGGTGAGGTACCTTGGTTAGAGCCTACTTCCCAAAATCCATGGACACGGAAGTCAGAGACAATGGTGTACAGGTGAGCACATGACTACACCTGCAGCGGCAGTAAGTCTGGGCCCATTACCGTAGAGTATCACTAGACCCCCTAACTTCACGTAATTCTGAGTTTCGAGTCCGGGTTGAGTGCTGATCCTGTGCACAGGTCCATGCAGTGGGATGTGATGTCCTGGAGCTCGGCCGCCTCTCGCTAACCCTCATACATTAAAAATACCGTTTCCTCGCGGCTACAGGGAAAGGCGCAGCGGCGGTGGCGGTTTCCGCATCAAGCGTTTCTTTACTGTAAAGTTAATTATTCATAATAGCTTCATAATGGAGTTCAGGATTACAAAGCGCTGCTAATGCTCTGGAAGGATATAATCGTCAAGGCAACAATTAGGATGTCATTAGCGGAGGATTCTAGGACACGGCACGGATCAGGCCAGATCAGCTAAAAAAAGCGGGAAAGTGTCATTCTCCGCGCTCTGAATACAACCAACTCTGCTCGAAGAACTTCTACATGGTGCGGAAGGGATGAGAAGGCTGTAATAGACTGGGAACGCCGGATCTCAACTAACTGGACGTCTTCTAGCAATGGATGGAGGATCATGGAGAACGTCCACCCGTTAGGAGTTTACCTATATCGGTGTTATTACATGACCATTACCCCAACCATGAGTTCTGTTGGATCATTTGGACAACATGCTGGGTCAACTAGGTGAAACTGAGGCAGGACAGGGGAAAGTCATTAATTGAAACATCTTCTTCCAGTGGTTGGAACATCATGAAGAACTTCTAACTCTGAATTGTGGGCACCATGGCTGATCAAGTATTACTAGTTTACCCATAGAGGTGTGGTTATATGACCATTAGCACAGCCATAGGTTCCAGAACCAGAATGGAGAAAAGTTATTCATTCAAACAGGTTCTGCTAATGGTTGGAGGATCGTGAAAAACTTCCACCCGTTGCATTGTGAGCTCCATGGCTGCTTATGTATTGGTAAATTTCCTATATAGGAGTTGTTACGTCATGTGCCCATCATAGAGTAGGGTCAACTACTCAAAACTCAGATAGGATGGAGGAAAGTCATTAATTGGTTGGAGGATCCTGAAGAACTTCTATCTGTTGCTTTGTGGGCACCACGGCTTCTAACTTATTGGTGGTTTAGCCATGCAGGTGTCCCATTAGGGTAGGGTCAATTACTCAAAACTGAGTCAGGATGGAGAAATGTTTCAAAAAAAAACCTCCATCGTTGGTGGACGTATTCTACAGATGACCACAGTCTTACCAGATGCTATTTAATGCTAGAGCTCCTTTAACCCCTTAATGACCGCCCTATCGGGAATCTACGTCGGTCATTAAGGGTCGGTATAAAGACGCGACGCCTTTCTACGGCGCCACATCAGAAGAAGATTTCGGGACATCGGGTCAGTATAGTGCCGGTGTCAGGCTGTGATATCACAGCCCAGACCCGGCACTAACACCCGGGATCGGAAAAACTCAGATCCTGGGTGTTTAACCCCTTACACGGCGTGCAAGTGTGTCCCCCGTGGATCGGACCCCCCCGGTGTGCTTACCGGGGGATCCGATCCCTCCTGTTGCTGCCCCGGGTCCCGACGAGTGACCCGAGGCTGTCGGCTCCTCTCTGTGCCGGGTTCCGCCTCCTGGCAGGACCCGGCTGTGTGTAACTGAGCATGCTCAGCATGCTCAGTTACTTACACTATACACTGCAATACAAGGGTATTGCAGTGTAAAGGCTTGAATAAGCGATCGGATGATCGCTTATTCAAGCCAAGAAGTAGAAAATGTAAAAAAGTTAAAAAAAAAATATTAAATTTTTTTATAATATAATTAAATAAATAAAATAAAAGTCCCATAATCTCCCCAGTAACACATAAAACACAAATACAGTAAATAAAACACAAAAACGCGTACATATTTGGTATCACCGCGTCCGTATTAATCTGTACAATACGTAGCTCGGTGAACTACGTAAAAAAAAAACTCGAAAAACTTCCCATAATATACAATTTTTCATCAAACACCATCACAAAAAATGTTCTAAAAAGTGATCAAAAAAAGTCACGTTCCCTAATATGATACGACTGAAAAGAACAACTGTTTTCGCAAAAAATAAGCCCTCAACCAGGTCTGACAACAGAAAAATACAGAAGTTATGGCCCTGAAAAGTTGTCAATAGTAAAAACAATATTCTCCAATATTGGTTTTGCTCAGGAAAATTGAGCAAAAATAAGAAAAACTATATAAATGAGGTATCACCGCAATCGTAGTGAACCAGAGAATAAAGATAAAATATCATTTTTACATTACGGTAAACGGGGGGGGAAAAAATGCTAAAAATCCAAAATAAAAATTGATGATTTTGTTTGTGTCCCCCTTGAAATAGTTAATAAAATCTCATGAATAAGCTTTAGACTCCCAAAATAAATAATCTATACATTGTATCTCATCCCATAAAAAATAAGCCCTCATATGTTTGCATTACCAAAAAAAAAAAAAATTTATAGGTCGTACAATGTGACAATACAAATCTGCTGTGAATGGCGCCTCCATTCATTCTATGCTCGGCCGTGCGCCCGTACAGCAGTCACCACCACATATGGGGGATCAGTACACTCTGGAGGAATTGGGCATCAAGCGTTGCAGTGCGTTTCATCATTTAATTTATTCTGAAAATGTCAGTTTTGGCCTAAATGAATGTATTTTCCAAAAAAATTCTATAGTTTCTAAATCGCAGGTCCATATTGTTTTAACCCATGTGAAACACTTAAAGGGTTAATAGACTTAATAGAAGTTGTTTTACATATGTTGAGGGGTGAACTTTCTATAGTGGGGTAATTTATGGGGTTTTACTATTATTTAGGCCTCTCAAAGTCACTTGAAAGCTGAGTTGTCCCTCAAAATGTGAGTTTTGGCAATTTTCATGAAAATAAGAAAAATCGCACCTAAAGTTCTGCGCCTCATAACATCCTAGAAAAATGACCAGAAGCATAAAATATCATCCCAACATAAAGCAGACATTCTGTAAATGTTAATTATCAAACTTTTTGGGTAGTTTTACATCTTGTCTGGAAACCAGAACATTTCAAACTTGGAAAATGAAGAATTTTTACAAACTTTTGCCAAATTTTCACTTTTTTTCAGAACGAAACGCAAAACTTATCACTTAAATTTTATAACTAACATGAAGTACAATGTGTCACGAGAAAACATTCTCAAAATCACCCGGATATGTTAAAGCGTTCCGAAGTTATAACCAATTATCGTGAGACATGTCAGATTTGAAAAATCGAGTCTGGTCATTGAGCTGAAAACTAGTGTCGGTGATAAGGGGTTAAGTTTTTTTTTATGTAGAAACTCAACTCAATTGTAAATATTAATATCTACCAACCTGTGTAAAGCCAAAATTCCAAAACAGTACCAAACATCACGACTAGAGATGAGCGAACATGCTCGTCCGAGCTTGATGCTCGGTCGAGCATTAGGGTACTCGAAACTGCTCGTTACTCGGACGAATACTTCGCCCGCTCGAGAAAATGGCAGCTCCCGCCGTTTTGCTTTTTGGCGGCCAGAAACAGAGCCAATCACAAGCCAGGAGACTCTGCACTCCACCCAGCATGACGTGGTACCCTTACACGTCGATAGCAGTGGTTGGCTGGCCAGATCAGGTGACCCTGGGATAGACTAGCCGCTGCCCGCGCTGCTCGGATCATTCTGTGTCTGGATGCCGCTAGGGAGAGAGCTGCTGCTGGTCAGGGAAAGCGTTAGGGTGTTCTATTAGCTTACTGTTAGGCAGGAGTGATTCTCCAAGAACCCAACAGCCCTTCTTAGGGCTACAATAACGTTCTACTTTTTTTATTTTAATTTGCATCTTTTACCATTTTGTGAGGAATTAGCAGGGGGACTTGCTACCGTTGTGTTTAGCTCTTAGTGGCACACATATCCATAGCAAAGACCGAAGTGGGAAAATTTAGTAGGGGTTGGATTTCTATTAGGCAATAACTCAGTGTCATCTCATCTGGCATAGTAGTGTGCTTCCTTTGATACTTGGCTAGAAAATAGCCATAGCAATAGGATAGGATTGTTTGGTTTTAAAAACTCAAAAAAAAACAAAAAACACAAAAAAAAAAAAAAAACACAAAAAACACAAAAAAAAACAAAAAGAAGTAAAAAAAAAAAAAAGTTATAACTCTCATTTTAAAAATGTTTAACCCGAGGGCTAGGGGTAGAGGACGAGGGCGGGGACGTGGGCGTCCAACTACTGCAGGGGTCAGAGGCCGTGGTCCTGGGCGGGGTGAGACACCACCTGCTGATGAGGGAGCAGGGGAACGCCGCAGAGCTACACTCCCTAGGTTCATGTCTGAAGTTACTGGGACTCGTGGTAGAGCACTGTTGAGGCCAGAACAGTGCGAACAGGTGATGTCGTGGATTGCTGACAATGCTTCGAGCAATTTGTCCACCACCAGTCAGTCTTCCACGCAGTCCACCCATGTCACCGAAATCCCCACTCCTCCAGCTCCTGCACCTCAGCCTCCTCCCCCCCAGTCTGCCCCCTCCCAGGAAAATTTGGCATTTGAACCGCCATACTCTGAGGAACTGTTTTCTGGACCCTTCCCACAGTCACAAACCACTTGTCCGGTTGCTGCTGAGCAATTTTCCGATGCCCAGGTTTTCCACCAGTCACAGTCTGTGGGTGATGATGACCTTCTTGACGTAGTGGAAGTGTGTAAAGAGGTGTCCGACGATGAGGAGACACGGTTGTCAGACAGTGGGGAAGTTGTTGTCAGGGCAGGAAGTCCGAGGGGGGAGCAGACTGAGGGATCGGAGGATGATGAGGTGACAGACCCAAGCTGGGTTGAGAGGCCGGGTGAACACAGTGCTTCTGAGACGGAGGAGAGTCCTCGACCTGAACAGGTTGGAAGAGGCAGTGGTGGGGCCAGACGGAGAGGCAGGGCCAGAGCTGGTGCATCAGCGCCACTGTCAACTAGTGAAGCTCCCGTGGTGAGGGCTCTTGCGGCGAGGGCTAGATCTTCAGAAGTGTGGAGGTTCTTTAAGGAAACACCGGATGACCGACGGACTGTGGTGTGCAACATTTGCCAAACCAGGCTCAGCAGGGGTTCCACCACTACTAGCTTAACTACCACCAGTATGCGCAGGCATATGAATGCTAAGCACCCCACTCAGTGGCAACAAGCCCGTTCACCTCCGGCCGTGCACACCACTGCTCCTTCCCCTGTGTCAGCTGCTAGTCAGCCCCCTGCCCAGGACCCTGGCACAAAAACCCCATCGTCGCCTCCACGATCCTCCACAGCATCCACCAGCGTTCAGCTCTCCATACCCCAGACGCTGGAGCGGAAACGCAAATATAGTGCAACCCACCCGCACGCCCAAGCCCTTAATGTGCACATCTCCAGATTGCTTAGCCTGGAGATGCTGCCCTATAGGCTAGTAGAGACCGAGGCCTTTCGCAACCTCATGGCGGCGGCCGCCCCTCGGTATTCGGTCCCCAGCCGCCACTACTTTTCCCGATGTGCCGTCCCAGCCCTGCACCAGCACGTGTCAGACAACATCATCCGTGCCCTGACCAACGCCGTTTCTGACAAGGTCCACCTGACCACGGACACGTGGACGAGTGCTGCCGGGCAGGGCCACTATATATCGCTGACGGCACATTGGGTTAACTTGGTGGAGGCTGGGACCGAGTCTGACCCTGGGGCTGCTCATATACTGCCGACGCCGAGGATTGCGGGGCCTACCTCGGTCCAGGTGTTTCAGGCCTACTATGCCTCCTCCTCCTCCCACCCCTCCTCCACCTCCTCCTCCGAACTACCATCCGTGGGCACGGCGCCATCAGTCGGTAGCTCTAGGCACAGCAGCAGTGCCGTCGCTAAGCGACAGCAGGCGGTGCTCAAACTGCTGAGCCTAGGCGACAAAAGGCACACCGCCCAAGAGCTATTACAGGGCATCACGGCGCAGACTGATCTGTGGCTGGCACCGCTGAACCTCAAGCCGGGAATGGTTGTGTGTGACAACGGCCGTAACCTGGTGGCGGCTCTGCAACTCGGCAGACTGACACATGTGCCATGCCTGGCCCATGTGTTAAATCTGATAGTGCAGCGTTTCCTCAAGACATACCCCAATCTGTCTGATTTGCTCACGAAGGTGCGCCGCATCTGTGCGCATTTCAGGAAGTCCAGCCCAGATGCTGCCACTCTCAGGGCAGCGCAGCGCCGCCTCCAACTGCCCGCTCACCGACTGTTGTGCGACGTGCCCACGAGGTGGAATTCAACACTGACCATGTTATCCAGAGTTTACCAGCAGCGCAGAGCGATTGTAGACTGCCAGATGTCAACTTCCACCAGAACTGGTAGTCAGGTCAGTCAGCTTCCTCAAGTCTACAATGAGGAGTGGACGTGGATGTCTGATATCTGTCAGGTGCTGAGTAACTTTGAGGAGTCAACACAGATGGTCAGTGGCGATGCCGCCATCATCAGCCTCACCATCCCGCTGCTTGGCCTGTTGAAAAACTCTCTGGTCAGCATGAAGTCGGAAGCTTTGCGCTCGTCACAAGAGACGGGGGAAGAATATTCCCTTGTTGATAGCCAAAGCACCCTTAGGTCTGTTTCTCAGCACATATCGGAGGAGGTGGAGGTGGAGGAGGATGAGGAGGAAGAGGAGGAGAATGTTGGCGAGACACAAGAGGGGACCATTGTTGAGTCCTTCACTGTTCAGCGTGTATGGGCAGAAGAAGAGGAGTTGGAGGAGTTGGAGGAGGAGGAAATGGACAGTCAGGCCAGTGAGGGGAGTGAATTCTTACGCGTTGGTACTCTGGCGCATATGGCAGATTTCATGCTAGGCTGCCTATCCCGTGACCCTCGCGTTCAAAGAATTTATTCCAGCACCGATTACTGGGTGTTCACTCTCCTGGACCCACGGTACAAGCAAAATCTTTCCACTCTCATCCCTGGAGAGGAAAGGAGTGTGAGAATGCATGAATACCAGCAGGCCCTGGTGCACAAGCTGAAACAGTATTTCCCTTCTGACAGCGCTAGCGGCAGAGTGCGTAGTTCTGCGGGACAAGTAGCGAGGGAGAGTAGGCGAGCAGGCAGCTTGTCCAGCACTGGCAAGGGTACGCTTTACAAGGCTTTTGCCAGCTTTATGTCACCCCAGCAAGACACTGTCACCTGTCCCCAGTCTCGGCAGAGTAGGGCTGATCTTTACAGAAAGATGGTGAGGGAGTACGTAGCTGACCATACCATCGTCCTAAATGATCACACAGCTCCCTACAACTACTGGGTTTCAAAGCTGGACATGTGGCACGAACTGGCGCTGTACGCCTTGGAGGTTCTTGCCTGCCCTGCCGCTAGCGTCTTGTCCGAGCGGGTTTTCAGTGCAGCTGGTGGCATCATCACCGATAAGCGTACACGCCTGTCGACTGACAGCGCTGACAGGCTGACGCTTATTAAGATGAATAAAGCATGGATTTCTCAGAATTTCCAATCTCCACCAGGTGAAGGAAGCTCAACCTGAATAATTGATCCACTCCTCCTCCTCCTCATTTTCCTCATTCTCCTCCTCTTTGTACAGTAAAGCAGAGGAAAATGGCTATTTTTTGACAGGGCCCACTGGCTCTTGCTATAGTACTTCATGCATTTAATTTTTCTGGAGGGCCACCTACCCGGTCCTCTGTTTGAAACAATTTTTGTGAGTGCCACATACAGGCACTCAATCTATTCCATTTTACTGGAGGGCCACCTACCTGCTCCTCTGGTTTGAAGAATTTTTGGGACTGCCACATACAGGCACTCAATCTATTCCATTTTACTGGAGGGCCACCTACCTGCTCCTCTGGTTTGAAACATTTTTGGGACTGCCACATACAGGCACTCAATCTATCCCATTTTACTGGAGGGCCACCTACCTGCTCCTCTGGTTTGAAAAATGTTTGGGACTGCCACATACAGGCACTATCCAAATTAAATTGTCTCCATAGCAGCCTCCACACGTTGTCTCCATTGCTACCTCCAAAAGTCGTCCATATAGCTGCCTCCATACATCGTCCCTTTATCAAACGAGGTGTGTCAGGCAGAAATTTGGGTTGTTTTCATGGATTCCACATCAAAGTTGTTAACTTTGTCGCCACCCTGCTGTGTTATCCACAAAATATACTGGCAAACTTTTACCATTTAGGGATATTATTTCAGCGCTTCTTGCGCATCTGTTTACATTCCCCTCACCCGGCATATCCTAAACTTATAAGAACGCTACTACACTTGATCTTATACAAAAGGTTCTTAGAAGTGCTGTTTGGGGAGTAGCCTAGAGACAGGGGCTTGGATTGGCGAAAGCTCGCCTGGCAGCGGAACGCCAGCTCCATGCGCATCATGCGCTTCTTGCGCATCTGTTTACATTCCCCTCACCCGCCATATCCCAAACTTATAAGAACGCTACTACACTTAACTTGGTGCAGGCTGGGACCGAGTCTGACCCTGGGGCTGGTCATATACTGCCGACGCAGAGAATTGCGGGGCCTACCTCGGTCCAGGTCTCAAAGGCCTACTATACCTCCTCCCACCCCTCCTCCACCTCCTCCTCCTCCGAATTACCATCCGTGGGCATGGCGCCATCAGTCGGTAGCTCTAGGCACAGCAGCAGTGCCGTCGCTAAGCGACAGCAGGCGGTGCTGAAACTGCTGAGCCTAGGCGATAAAAGGCACACCGCCCAAGAGCTATTACAGGGCATTCCACATCAAAGTTGTTAACTTTGTCGCCACCCTGCTGTGTAATCCACAAAATATACTTGCAAACTTTTACCATTTAGGGATATTATTTCAGCGCTTCTTGCGCATCTGTTTACATTCCCCTCACCCGCCATTTCCTAAACTTATAAGAACGCTACTACACTTGATCTTATACAAAAGGTTCTTAGAAGTGCTGTTTGGGGAGTAGCCTATAGACAGGGGCTTGGATTGGCGAAAGCTCGCCTGGCAGCGGAGCGCCAGCTCCATGCCAAGATCCAACTAACATAGTTTTAACTGCAGCACCTTTAATCTACTACTAGTTCACTGCCTCCATACATGGTCCCCTTATCAAACGAGCTGTGTCAGGCAGAATTTTGGGTTGTTTTCATGGCTTCCATGTTAACTTTGTCGCCACCCTGCTGTGTAATCCACAAAATATACTGGCAAACTTTTATCATGTAGCGATATTATTTGAGCGCTTCTTGCTCACCTCCTTTGGTTCCTCTCTGCCACCCATTGGTTTGAAGCCTGAGTCCATTTAGGGTATGTCGCCATGCCACTCTCTAGCCTGCCGCTGCTGCCGCTGCCTCTGCATGCCGTCCCCTATAGTGTCAGGGTCAATTATTGGATGTTTTAGATGCTATCTAGCTTCATTCTGTCACTCTGTCATGGCCATGCTGTTGCCCATAATTTTGGCATAATGGTGTGATTAGGCAGCCTCAGAGGCATCCATGCATGCTGCCCCTGCTGTTTCCTGTCCATTTCCGTGGTGTTTCCATCCTTTTCTGAGGTTCCCAGGTGTTTGGCCAAGCTTCCCTGTGCAGAGCCTTGGTCCCCTTGAAAAATGCTCGAGTCTCCCATTGACTTCAATGGGGTTCGTTATTCGAGACGAGCACTCGAGCATCGGGAAAAGTTCGTCTCGAATAACGAGTACCCGAGCATTTTAGTGTTCGCTCATCTCTAATCACGACCAATATGTCTCCAGGATGTTGATAAAATGTAACAAATATGTTTACAAAAGAAGCAACAAATAGTGGAACATCGACCACATTGACTAGTAAAAGGCAATTAGCTACTGAACTCAACTCCCTCAGCACCCATGGGTGAAGCATGTCTCCCATTACCCTCTTCAAACTATACTGGACAGAAAAGAAAAGGTCCGATGATGAAAAGGCCCTTGTTTGTTGCAGTTTCGGTTGTTACCAATTATTTTCTAGGAATATAGAATTATAGATCTGCCAACATGACACAGGAGAAGGTCCCCATCCATAGAAAACCTTAAAGAGAACCCGTCATGCAAAATAACCCCCCTAAACTAAATATATTTTCATAAACTGCCATTAGAGAGCATTGCCTCTATGCCTTCATTGTCCCTCTACATGCCTGTAACCCTAAGCAATGAGGTCCTAAAGCTGTATGCAAATGACCTGTGAAATGTCCAATGAAGCATTAGCATATTTAAGCTGTCCGGCTTATTATGTGGGAGGCACAGCCACACCCCCAGTGCATGACTGACAGCCTATATAATGATGTGAGGCTGTATAATGATGTGCTTCCTGGTGCTGGCGCCCCCTGCAGCCTGTGTGTGTGTTTAGGAGAGATACAGCAGCTCCAGGCTGCAGCCATGTTACAGCAGAACATGTCAGATTCATGTGTAGCTGATGTCTGTCTCTCACCTGTATATTAGGAGGATGCAGCATGTCAGCAGATGCAGCACACACACTAGCAATGCTTTACTATACATTACACATAGACATGAGCAGGGGGAGGAGAGGGGAGGGGTAACAGTGGTGACATCACTGCCTCTGACCATGTGACCAGCCTCATTTATATGATAAAGAATAGATGATTTTACAATGATTAATGTATGAAATAACTAGATAGAGGCTGGGATGGGATCCTTGTTAGCTGCTCCAACAGGTAGAGGTGACAGGACAAGTGACACAGACCTGATGACAGGTGTCCTTTAATGTCTCCAATACAGGATTTCAATGAAGAAAAGAGAGGGAAACATCAGCCACACAGACGAGTAAAACATAATTGGGGGAAAGTTATTATTGTGTCCTCGGGACTAGTCTAGTGCCGCCCCACATCCAGCATCGTGATGATGTATTCCGGCGCAGTGTTAGGCTATCAGGTTCTATGTTACACCTGCTTTCGGCTGATCTAAACTGAGCACCACAAAGGAGTATTTTCCACCCGGCTATGACAACTTTTCCAGAGATTACGTCCCTTACCAATGGCCACACCCCCTTTGTCGGGAAAGTTGGAAAAGAGTAAAGATGGTTTAAAAAACTTTATTAAAGTATCGTAAGGCCCTTTAAGTTGTAAATTCTGCCACAAGACTGGACAAAGTGGCTTCATAAAATCCCACCAATAAGTTACTATAGGTAAAACTTGTTTTACATAAGAGAATTGGAGGGAAGAAGCGAAAAAATGTGGAAAGAGCGAAAATCTATTTCACCCTAAAGGGAACTGGTCAGCAGATTTTCACTGTTCTACCAATCTCACTGCTCACGGAGAAGCCACATGTGGGATAAAGGAATAATTTCTAAATGAGCTGTAGCTATTATACCGCCACCAATGTAATGTTGCTGAGCTGAAGACCCCTTTAGGATAGACAAGAGTTGTTCCCCAAGAGATTGGACCCTACAGGGGCTTCAAAGAGGCCACAATCACTCTCCACGTGGCCTCATCCAGTGCATGGGGGGCACTGATAGTATATAGCTGATGGCTGCTGAGAGAGGCCGCTTCCCTCCTCATCTTGTACATGGATGATGCAGGAGATGACGCAAGGCCCATTATTACGCTATAAGAGGTATCGCGTGCTGACATTTCCAGGAAGGTCACATACATGATCGGTGGTAACTAGGACTCTGTGCTCACACAACAGATTCCTGCGCTCAGCACACACATTGCTGGGATCGGGCATGTCCGCGGCTAATTACCTCCTCCTATTTATGGCGCATAAGCTGCTGCTTACACCAGTCAGGACCTACACAGGGATAACTCATTCACTGCTGGGAAAGAAGTAACCACAATCATTCAATTACAGTGTAAACCTTCTATTTCCTTTCCAGAGAGTTTGTTACAATTTGTTACAATGAGTCAATGTAAATCCGACTAAAAGGAAACCATCAGCAGCAGTAACCATGTACAATGCAGCCAGTGTTATGTCCTGTACATGGAGAGATGTGTAATCAGATCTTTATATTTCAGGACTGTACCTTCTCCAAGTGCACTGGGGGGGGGGGGGGGGGTGTCCTCACACTGCTGTGCTCTGTGCTCTTTGAAGCCAGTGTTATTTATTGTCACTTACTGACCTAGCGGATGAAGGCAGCACAGGATACTAAGACCCTGAAATGTCACCAAGGCCGGCACGAAGATGCGACCATCACGTGGCGATGAGTAAGAGGCGCTCCTGGCCCCGCAGTCCTCGCCAGAAGTCAGGCCGAGCAGTAAACACGAACAACACCATAAATTTTGGATAGATGTGAACTCGGCAGTAAGATCACAGCAGCTTTTTCAATTACTAATGAGTTATGAGAGGCTGTGAGGCTGCAATCCGGAAGGGGCAGGAGGCCGGGGCTATGCTCCACAGGAGGATGTTCAGGGGACAACGTGTCGTGTCTGAGAAGAGAGATTAGACACATTGCCCTTTGTAGGGCGCATCACTTCCAGACTACACCCGGCTCATTAACACTTCAGTCATATTAATAATGGGCCGCAGTTCCATCTCCGGCATGAAATACAGAACTGTAGACTGAGCAGCGCCGATCCTGGAGGACTTCCCTATACATCAGGAGACATAGGGATCATTACAATGTAACAAAGTATAAGAGACTAAGGATGTAACCATGGAGAACATATGAATGGTGGAACACACGGAGCATGGGCGCCAGTTCCAGCCCACAGAGCATTTAGTAATACCAGACCGGAAGAGTGACATCACGCTCCATGTGCAGGTGACAAAACACCGGCCACAGGAGTAGCATGTAATGAATGGCAGCGTCACTACCTCTGCTGGCTGAGGCGAGTGTAGAACGACGCCCCCTACAGACGGAATATATCAGGTAGTGTGTTTTAGTAAGTGCATTCTCCATGCGGTGTATTACACCCATGCTGGAATCTGGGGTTCAGCGGAAATATTTTTAGGTCCCGAGTCTTGTTTTAAAGCAAGTGATTGCGTCCTAGATGCTGCCGCACATCTTGGTGATGCTGTCTGAGGCAAGAAGCTAAACTCGCCTCTTGGTTGGTGCACCCCTGGTGACTGTGAATACATTACTGGAACCTCTACAGCAGATCAGATTGGATAGACTCACGGAGTTGGAAGAAAATGCAGGACTAGTGAATATGTCATCTCTCATAGGCACCAATAGGTTCTCTGGATAATCAGGTAACATCTTTAAAGTAAATCAGAATCCATCATGATAAACCCAAGACACTTACTTATAGATCCCGTCATCGTGACTTTGATATTTTCCTATATTTGTTACCAAATCTTCTTAATCAACTTTTAAAAACTCTAAACGGCTCTAGGGGGTGTTACCAGAGCCCCTTCTTGCTTCACAGGCTGTTACACTGACAAAATCTTTTCTCATGAAAGATTCTCTCTCTAAAACAAGGAAGACTTGTTTTCCGTGAATAATTCCATTTCTCTTCAAATTATCCGGAAGCTCTCGCAGGTTACAGTTTAACTCAGAAGATGAAATATAATCTGTGACGACACAATGTATGTAAAACCGAGGACAGGTCACTTACCCCACTGCAGTGGCGCCAGCTGTAGGTGCTCCAGAACAAGCTGATTCAGCACCCCCTCCACACTGGCCTCTCCGTCACGCTTCAGGGAGGGGTGGGAAGAAGTTAAGGTGAAATATATAATATACAGACAAAAAAACAAAACATTAAAGAATTGTACAGAGATTATATAACTAGCAAATAGAATGCATAAAAAATAGAATGATTATAAAAGATGTAAACAAACATGAAATGCACAAACACTTCTATTATATGCAAATAATAATACAGGATGTAACTCAGGGTCAGGTGCTAGGTGTGAATGAGGCTGGACCAGAAGGTCAGTTGTTGTAAATATTTTGTATATATTGTACATAATGTTTGTTTTATGTTTTGTGTTTTTGATATGTTTTATATGATATATTTTAATAAAAGATCTACAGGATGTAACTTAGGATCAGTACAGGATAAGTAATGTCATGTATGTACACAGTGACTGCACCAGCAGCAGAATAGTGAGTGCAGCTCTGGTGTATAATACAGGATGTACCTCAGGATCAGTACAGGATAAGTAATGTCATGTATGTACACAGTGACTGCACCAGCAGCAGAATAGTGACTGCAGCTCTGGAGTATAATACAGGATGTAACTCAGGATCAGTACAGGATAAGTAATGTCATGTATGTACACAGTGACTGCACCAGCAGCAGAATAGTGAGTGCAGCTCTGGAGTATAATACAGGATGTAACTCAGGATCAGTACAGGATAAGTAATGTCATGTATGTACACAGTGACTGCACCAGCAGCAGAATAGTGAGTGCAGCTCTGGAGTATAATACAGGATGTAACTCAGGATCAGTACAGGATAAGTAATGTCATGTATGTACACAGTGACTGCACCAGCAGCAGAATAGTGAGTGCAGCTCTGGAGTATAGTACAGGATGTAACTCAGGATCAGTACAGGATAAGTAATGTCATGTATGTACACAGTGACTGCACCAGCAGCAGAATAGTGAGTGCAGCTCTGGAGTATAATACAGGATGTAACTCAGGATCACTACAGGATAAGTAATGTCATGTATGTACACAGTGACTGCACCAGCAGCAGAATAGTGAGTGCAGCTCTGGAGTATAATACAGGATGTAACTCAGGATCAGTACAGGATAAGTAATGTCATGTATGTACACAGTGACTGCACCAGCAGCAGAATAGTGAGTGCAGCTCTGGGGTATAATACAGGATGTAACTCAGGATCAGTACAGGATAAGTAATGTCATGTATGTACACAGTGACTGCACCAGCAGCAGAATAGTGAGTGCAGCTCTGGAGTATAATACAGGATGTAACTCAGGATCAGTACAGGATAAGTAATGTCATGTATGTACACAGTGACTGCACCAGCAGCAGAATAGTGAGTGCAGCTCTGGAGTATAATACAGGATGTAACTCAGGATCAGTACATGATAAGTAATGTCATGTATGTACAGTGACTGCACCAGCAGCAGAATAGTGAGTGCAGCTCTGGGGTACAATACAGAATGTAACTCAGGATCAGTACAGGATAAGTAATGTCATGTATGTACACAGTGACTGCACCAGCAGCAGAATAGTGAGTGCAGCTCTGGGGTATAATACAGGATGTAACTCAGGATCAGTACAGGATAAGTAATGTCATGTATGTACACAGTGACTGCACCAGCAGCAGAATAGTGAGTGCAGCTCTGGAGTATAATACAGGATGTAACTCAGGATCAGTACATGAAAAGTAATGTCATGTATATACACAGTGACTGCACCAGCAGCAGAATAGTGAGTGCAGCTCTGGGGTATAATACAGGATGTAACTCAGGATCACTACAGGATAAGTAATGTCATGTATGTACACAGTGACTGCACCAGCAGCAGAATAGTGAGTACAGCTCCGGAGTATAATACAGGATGTAACTCAGGATCAGTACAGGATAAGTAATGTCATGAATGTACACAGTGACTGCACCAGCAGCAGAATAGTGAGTGCAGCTCTGGGGTATAATACAGGATGTAACTCAGGATCAGTACAGGATAAGTAATGTCATGTATGTACACAGTGACTGCACCAGCAGCAGAATAGTGAGTGCAGCTCTGGGGTATAATACAGGATGTAACTCAGGATCAGTACAGGATAAGTAATGTCATGTATGTACACAGTGACTGCACCAGCAGCAGAATAGTGAGTGCAGCTCTGGAGTATAGTGCAGGATGTAACTCAGGATCAGTACAGGATAAGTAATGTCATGTATGTACACAGTGACTGCACCAGCAGCATAATAGTGAGTGCAGCTCTGGGGTATAATACAGGATGTAACTCAGGATCAGTACAGGATAAGTAATGTCATGTATGTACACAGTGACTGCACCAGCAGCAGAATAGTGAGTGCAGCTCTGGGGTATAATACAGGATGTAACTCAGGATCAGTACAGGATAAGTAATGTCATGTATGTACACAGTGACTGCACCAGCAGCAGAATAGTGAGTGCAGCTCTGGGGTATAATACAGGGTAAGAGCTGTATACATTGTGTAGTATATACGATACATAGTGACAGCCTGATAAGCACATGGTTATGTATCTGATGGAATGACCTGTATTCTCCTCGGGGTCTTGTGGTGTGAACGCGGTGTAATAAATTGTTTCTCAGTAAATGGCCGAGCATCAGGCTCCATGTGGGAACATTAACTCCCGATTGTTCCGGCATAAACAGCTTGTTATATCGTTGCGGTTGTGGTTGGGGAGGGGGCGGCTTTATTTCCAGTTCATAAACTAAGTATAAAGATGCAGAAGTGTGAAACCCGTCAGAAACCCTGGTGCTGACCACAATGCACTTCCCTCGCGCTCTGCGGTACAGCAATGTGTATCTATGGTAACACAGTAACCGGACCCATGTGGTGGAGCTTATCCCTGCAGGACCACAGCGCCCCCTCCTGCACAGGGCTATATATATCCATTACACCACGTTGCTATGGTTCAACACTCTGCGGTCCTTAACCCTTACACCCCTTGAGTATCTACACCAGTCCATGATCCGAGAGAGCTTACAAAACCCCGACCCAAAGTGTAAGAACAGAACCAGCGCCAAGAAAAGTGGGGTCCAGAAAAAGAAGACTTAAAGGGCTGTTCTCAGACCTTCTAGATACTTATGGCCTGTAATTACCATAGGTAACAGTAGGATGGTGGTCCGACACTTTAGGACCCAAAAGATGATCTATGGTGCTGCCCATTAAGAGACCTGCCAGTACCACCCAGCTTTCCCAGTACTGTGACACATCAAATTCCAATTACACAAAGTGCACAGATACCTGGGGAAGCTTCCGATGATGGGAAATATTAGATCCCATCTGTATCTCTTATCTATCTATATCTCTGTATCTCTCATCTATATCATATCTAACATATAAAGTGTATGTATGAATGTATGCATGTGTGTATGTGTATGTATGAGTGTGTATGTGTATGTATATGTATGTATGTATGTATGTATGTACACTCACCGGCCTCTTTATTAGGTACACCTGTCCAACTGCTCGTTAACACTTAATTTCTAATCAGCCAATCACATGGCGGCAACTCAGTGCATTTAGGCATGTAGACATGGTCAAGACAATCTCCTGCAGTTCTCCCGAGCATCAGTATGGGGAAGAAAGGTGATTTGTGGCCTCTGAACGTGGCATGGTTGTTGGTGCCAGAAGGGCTGATCTGAGTATTTCAGAAACTGCTGATCTACTGGGATTTTCACGCACAACCATCTCTAGGGTTTACAGAGAATGGTCCGAAAAAGAAAAAACATCCAGTGAGCGGCAGTTCTGTGGGCGGAAATGCCTTGTTGATGCCAGAGGTCAGAGGAGAATGGGCAGACTGGTTCGAGCTGATAGAAAGGCGACAGTGACTCAAATCGCCACCCGTTACAACCAAGGTAGGCAGAAGAGCATCTCTGAACGCACAGTACGTCCAACTTTGAGGCAGATGGGCTACAGCAGCAGAAGACCCCACCGGGTGCCACTCCTTTCAGCTAAGAACAGGAAACTGAGGCTACAATTTGCACAAGCTCACCGAAATTGGACAGTAGAAGATTGGAAAAACGTTGCCTGGTCTGATGAGTCTCGATTTCTGCTGCGACATTCGGATGGTAGGGTCAGAATTTGGTACAACAACATGAAAGCATGGATCCATCCTGCCTTGTATCAGCGGCTCAGGCTGGTGGTGGTGTCATGGATCCATCCTGCCTTGTATCAGCGGGTCAGGCTGGTGGTGGTGGTGTCATGGATCCATCCTGCCTTGTATCAGCGGGTCAGGCTGGTGGTGGTGGTGTCATGGATCCATCCTGCCTTGTATCAGCGGCTCAGGCTGGTGGTGGTGGTGTCATGGATCCATCCTGCCTTGTATCAGCGGGTCAGGCTGGTGGTGGTGGTGTCATGGATCCATCCTGCCTTGTATCAGC
Organism: Engystomops pustulosus; assembly: GCF_040894005.1. Taxonomy (NCBI): domain Eukaryota; kingdom Metazoa; phylum Chordata; class Amphibia; order Anura; family Leptodactylidae; genus Engystomops; species Engystomops pustulosus. The sequence goes on along the minus strand of NC_092415.1, from coordinate 8,336,207 downwards.
GGGTCAGGCTGGTGGTGGTGGTGTCATGGATCCATCCTGCCTTGTATCAGCGGCTCAGGCTGGTGGTGGTGGTGTCATGGATCCATCCTGCCTTGTATCAGCGGCTCAGGCTGGTGGTGGTGGTGTCATGGATCCATCCTGCCTTGTATCAGCGGCTCAGGCTGGTGGTGGTGGTGTCATGGATCCATCCTGCCTTGTATCAGCGGGTCAGGCTGGTGGTGGTGGTGTCATGGATCCATCCTGCCTTGTATCAGCGGGTCAGGCTGGTGGTGGTGGTGTCATGGATCCATCCTGCCTTGTATCAGCGGCTCAGGCTGGTGGTGGTGGTGTCATGGATCCATCCTGCCTTGTATCAGCGGGTCAGGCTGGTGGTGGTGGTGTCATGGATCCATCCTGCCTTGTATCAACGGTTCAGGCTGGTGGTGGTGGTGTCATGGATCCATCCTGCCTTGTATCAGCGGGTCAGGCTGGTGGTGCTGGTGTCATGGTGTCTTTGGGCCCCTTGGTACAACGCCACAGCCTACCTGAGTATTGTTGCTGACCATGTCCATCCCTTTATGAGCACAATGTACCCTGTAACATCTGATGGCTACTTTCAGCAGGATAATGCGCCATGTCATAAAGCTGGAAGCATCTCAGACTGGTTTCTTGAACATGACAATGAGGTCACTGGACACAAATGGCCTCCACAGTCACCAGATCTCATCCAATAGAGCATCTTTGGGATGTGGTAGAACGGGAGATTCGCATCATGGATGTGCAGCCGACAAATCTGCGGCAACTGTGTGATGCCATCATGTCACTATGGAGCAAAATCTCTGAGGAGCTTCCAGCACCTTGTTGTATCTATGCCACGAAGAATTGAGGCAGTTCTGAAGACAAAAGGGGGTCCAACCCGTTACTAGCATGGTGTACCTAATAAAGTGGCCGGTGAGTGTATGTGTGTGCATATATAAGTCTGTGTGTGTGTATGAGTGTATGTATGTCTAAGTGTACTTATGTGTGTAGGTATGTGTATGTATGAGTGTATGTGCCACAGGTCATTAACATGAGCTCTGAGCTTTGATTGGTTACATTAGGCAATGAGTATAAGATAATTATGTGTGAGGTAAGATGGATAGAGACAGACGGAGACAAAAAGAGACAGAGAGAAACAACATGAGAGAACATACAGAGAGAGATACAGACAGAGACAAGGAGATAAAGAGAGAGAGACTGATATAGACAGGCAATGAGAGAGAGAGAGACAGACATAGAGAGATTCAGAAAAACAGAGAGATAGAGAGAGAGAGATAGAGAGAGAGAGAGAGACATATATAGAGACAGATAGAGAGAGAGAAATATAGATAGAGATATTCATTATATTTTGTTATAGCTAGAAGCACACAGAGATAGATAAGGAGATAGAGAGACTGATATAGACAGGCAATGAGAGAGAGACAGACATAGAGAGATTCAGAAACACAGAGAGAGAGAGAGCGATACAGATAGAGAGAGAGACATATACAGAGACAGATATATATAGAGGGAAATATAGATAGATATAGATATGCATTCTATTTTGTTATAGCTAGAAGCAGTTACTTACTATCCCGGGTAACTCTGGGAGCTACAGCTAGTGTATACATATATGTATCTCTGTATCTTATTTCTATCTATCTAGATCAATTCCTTGATAACTTTATCAGTAACTGTTATCTGTCAGACAGATAATCACCCAGCTTTCCTGGGAGCAGATATCCAGAGCCTATTCCTTTACTCCATAGTGTGCCGTTTCGGCTTTGGAGCGCTGCCTATTCCCTGGAATATCTGTAAATGACCTTTAGGGTCTTACGGATTTGCACCCACAGACACTTTCCCTGGATTGGGGGTAAAGGCTCTTTTTTTCCTATCAATTCACTTCTATAAGTAAATGAAATGCAGTAACAGGAGATAAAAATAAAGGTAGTAAATTCCGTGGAATGTAGAATTGTATCCGATGTATGGGGGAGGATCAGCCCCTCCCATGTGACTAATTACAATGTAACAATGTATGAGGTCAGTGATACAAAGTGTCCGCACATCTCCGGGACCGTGGTGCGCTGCTTGCACATGGGCCTCATTACTGGCTGCTATAATATGTGCCGAGCAGATGGGCTGCAGCGTCCGGACGCACGAGGATGGAGATGGAAAAATAAACAGATGTTACGCAGAAGCTTTTATAGCGGCCCCCAGCGCGGCAGGTGGAGCGGAGGAGCGATGGAGGGCGGGGAGGTGAGAGAGAACCAAGGAGGAGCACAAACATGTCTGATAACAAGTAATGCAATGTCCGCTCAGAGCTGCGTCACACAGGGATCACAGTATTATCTCTGCACTGTGACACCCCAAAGTGTGGGGGGACCCCAAAGTGCGGGAGACCATGTGTCCAGGGAGGAGGAAAACTATGATTTTTGCCATAACTCTCATATATAACAAAACACAACAACAGAACCACCCGTTCCTTTAAGGGAACCTGTCAGCAGGCGTGACAGAGCAGTACTGCATTAGGTATTGTCCCTGGAGAGATGTGTAATCCAACCTTTATATATGTTGTTAGTTGCAGGACTGTGCATTATGGATTGATATTACGTTATTGTGAACAGGGGGTGGGGGGTGCCCTCACACTGCTGTGCTCTTAACTCTGTGATGTGGATTTCTTTACAGCTCTTCCTATCCAGTATTCAGTATCTGACTAGTAGCCAGAAACAGCAGTAACTTAGAGCAGGGACTGCTGATCAGCTAAACGCATAGCTAAGAGCACAGCAATGTGAGGACACTCCCCCAGTGCACTTGGAGAAGCTAAAATCCTGGAATATAAATCCAATGCATCACAGTCCTGCTGCTACTAACAACATACATATTACACTGACAATACTTAACACTGACTGCAGAGAGCACAGAGAACAGAAGTGTGAGGACACAGCCCCCTGTACGTTTAGAGAAGCTAAAATCCTGCAATATAAACCCTATTTCACAGTCCTGCTGCTACTAACAACATACACAAAGGTCTAATTACACTAACAATACATAACGCTGACTGCAGAGAGCACAGAGAACAGCAGTGTGAGGACACAGCCCCTGTACATTTAGAGAAGCTAAAATCCTGCAATATAAACCCTATTTCACAGTCCTGCTGCTACTAACAACATACACAAAGGTCTGATTACACTAACAATACTTAACACTGACTGAAGAGAGCACGGAGCGCAGCAGTGTGAGGACACAGCCCCAGTGCATTTAGAGAAGCTACAATCCTGCAATATAAACCCTATTTCACAGTCCTGCTGCAACTAAAAAGATAAACAAAGATACAATTGCACATCTCTCCTGGGACAATACCTAAAGCCTAACAGTTAGGATCCCTATAACTGGTCACATTGGTCCTCGTCCTCGGTAGGGACCGTCCTGTAATACATATCACTGCGGTATCAGGAATTCCATGAAATATTCATCAGCGTCTCTCCGCGCCTCGCGCCTCTGTAACAGGCGACCTCCTCGTCTCAGCAAAGTAAAAGGAAGTGAGTGACGAAAGCCCCTGCACAGCGCTGGGACATAATGATGAAAAAGTGACTCAATAGTCCATCAGCCCGGTCCCTGCCCGAGCGCAGCGGCCCCCGGAGGGTGGGGGGTGACCTCTTCTAGTCTATAGAGTCAGGACACTGACAGTACAGATACATCTGACTCAATTAAATGGGTGACCTGGACCCCAACGGGATCGATATCGAGTCATCTACCCGAGGATCCGACCTCAAGCTGCAGGACTGTACGACCCAACAGGACTTAACCCTCTGCTGTCTGATAGCGATGGGAGGACTTTATCTCAATTGTAACATGTGCCTTAGGATGTAACACAATAGACCTGGCATTACCAATAGGGGGCGATATAAGGGTCATCATTCCGTCCCTCTCCGACAGATGACGCCCCATTTATAATGAAAAAAAGATAAAAAGCATCAAAGAGCAATTAGTAAAAATAATACATAATACAGCAGAACTGACCATACAGACTGCAAACAGTAAAGAATTCTGCCTTCTCCAAGTGCACTGGGGGTGTGTCCTCACACTGCTGTGCTCTATACTCCCTGCATCAAGTGTTATGTACTGTCCCTGGAGAGATGTGTAATCAGACCTCACACTGCTGTGCTCTGTGCTCTCTGCAGCCAGTGTTATGTAATGTCCCTGGAGAGATGTGTAATCAGACCTCACACTGCTGTGATCTGTGCTCTCTGCAGCCAGAGTTATGTATTGTCCCTGGAGAGATGTGTAATCAGTCCTCACACTGCTGTGCTCTGTGCTCTCTGCAGCCAGCGTTATGTAGTGTCCCTGGAGAGATGTGTAATCAGACCTCACACTGCTGTGCTCTGTGCTCTCTGCAGCCAGTGTTCAGTATTGTCCCTGGAGAGATGTGTAATCAGACCTCACACTGCTGTGCTCTGTGCTCTCTGCAGCCAGTGTTCAGTATTGTCCCTGGAGAGATGTGTAATCAGACCTCACACTGCTGTGCTCTGTGCTCTCTGCAGCCAGTGTTATGTATTGTCCCTGGAGAGATGTGTAATCAGACCTCACACTGCTGTGCTCTGTGCTCTCTGCAGCCAGTGTTCAGTATTGTCCCTGGAGAGATGTGTAATCAGACCTCACACTGCTGTGCTCTGTGCTCTCTGCAGCCAGTGTTATGTAATGTCCCTGGAGAGATGTGTAATCAGACCTCACACTGCTGTGATCTGTGCACTCTGCAGCCAGAGTTATGTATTGTCCCTGGAGAGATGTGTAATCAGTCCTCACACTGCTGTGCTCTCTGCAGCCAGTGTTATGAAATGTCCCTGGAGAGATGTGTAATCAGACCTCACACTGCTGTGCTCTGTGCTCTCTGCAGCCAGTGTTATGTATTGTCCCTGGAGAGATGTGTAATCAGACCTCACACTGCTGTGCTCTGTGCTCTCTGCAGCCAGTGTTATGTATTGTCCCTGGAGAGATGTGTAATCAGACCTCACACTGCTGTGCTCTGTGCTCTCTGCAGCCAGTGTTATGTAGTGTCCCTGGAGAGATGTGTAATCAGACCTCACACTGCTGTGCTCTGTGCTCTCTACAGCCAGTGTTATGTATTACCCCTGGAGAGATGAGTAATCAGACCTCACACTGCTGTGCTCTGTGCTCTCTGCAGCCAGTGTTATGTATTGTCCCTGGAGAGATGTGTAATCAGACCTCACACTGCTGTGCTCTGTGCTCTCTGCAGCCAGTGTTATGTACTGTCCATGGGGAGATGTGTAATCAGACCTCACACTGCTGTACTCTGTGCTCTCTGCAGTCAGTGTTATGTATTGTCCCTGGAGAGATGTGTAATCAGACCTCACACTGCTGTGCTCTGTGCTCTCTGCAGCCAGTGATATGTACTGTCCCTGGAGAGATGTGTAATCACACCTCACACTGCTGTGCTCTGTGCTCTCTGCAGCCAGTGATATGTACTGTCCCTGGAGAGATGTGTAATCACACCTCACACTGCTGTGCTCTATACTCCCTGCATCAAGTGTTATGTATTGTCCCTGGAGAGATGTATAATAAGACCTTTGAAAATGTTGTGAGTAGCAGCAGGACTATGAAATATAGGTTTATATCAGAGGATTGCACTTTCTCCAATTGCAATGAGGGCATGACCTCACACTGCTGCAGTCTGTGCTCTATGCAGACTGTTAGCTATTGCCCCTGGAAAGTAGTGGAAAAAAAAATCCTTGTGTAGTATCAGCAGGGCTTTCAAATCTGGATTGATTTCAGGATTGTAGTTCCTCAAGTGCACTGGGAGTGTGTACTCACACTGCTGTGCTCTGTGCACTCTGCAGACTGTTAGCTATTGTCCCTGGAAAGTTGTGAAAAAAATATATTTTGTGTACTAGAGGCAGGACTGTGAAATCTGGATTTATATCAGGATTGTAGCTTCTTCAAGTGCACTGGAGGCAGGTCCTCACACTGCTGTGCTCTGTGCTCTATGCAGCCAGTGTTATGTATTGTCCCTGAAGAGAAGTGTAATAAGCCCTTTGTGTATGTTGTTAGTAGCAGCAGGACTGTGATATATGGATGCATATTCCAGGATTGTACCTCACACGTCTTTACCTTTTAATCAATTCATTTTTTAATAGTTAAAAGTTCTCACTGGAGACATTTTGGGATGTCTCTTGACCGCAGCATCTCAGGGGTTAAATATATGGAGTTAGTATTAACATTGTAACACTGTGACAAGCAAATGGCCCAAAGCATTGAAAAATTTTAAAAATTCAAACATTGGAGTTTATCAGGTGAACACATTAAAATCTATGACGGATCTATTTCTCGGCGTAGGATTTAGTCTCCATGGTAACAGACGACAGAATATTCGTTGTCAGATACAGGTATTTTATTTTAATTTCTGATCCTTTGAATAATATCTAAAAAAATTTTTAAAAAAACTGAAAAAGTAGAGATCGACACATGACTCCAGGATCGGCAGTCACAGTGAGACTTTGTAGTCAGAGCTATGGAGACGCATCGCTCCGCACTGTAGCTGTATACATCTGCAACAATGTATATTTCATCAGATAGTGATTATATTTCAGGAACTTATTACTAGGGGAATTATTATCTGAGAAAAGAGCCGCAGAGAATTATGGGAAAAGCTGAGAATAATTTTCTGCTAATCAAAAATAACCCCCAATAAAGCGATGCGGTGTGTGAATGTGGCTCTATGTGAGGTTACGGCCGACGCTGAGAGCAATCGCTGGAGAATAAATGGGGGAGGGATACGAGCGGCTGCTGCGCTCCGCATAAATCATCTCCTCTCGCAGGTGAAAATTACAATGCGACCGTTTAACTGATGTAAATTCGCTCGGCAAAGACAATCCAAGCTAAAAATAAAATCCTCAGAATATTGTAATTATAATTGCACTGATTTCTCCCGGCTTATTTTATTAGTCCAATTTTCCAAACATGTATAATTGTGCTCAGATCTCCAGCGCTGCCTCCCCAGATGTCTGACGCCACGAGCTCTCCGAGAGCAGAGTAACACTTCACCCTCCGAGGAGATAGTATACACCGGACCATCCGCAGCACAATATGTACAGCACACAGGGGGCAGTATTATAGTAGTTATATTCCTGTACATAGGAGGCAGTATTATAGTAGTTATATTCCTGTACATAGGGGACAGTATTATAGTAGTTATATTCTTGTACATAGGGGGCAGTATTATAGTAGTTATATTCCTGTACATAGGAGGCAGTATTATAGTAGTTATATTCCTGTACATAGGGGACAGTATTATAGTAGTTATATTCTTGTACATAGGGGGCAGTATTATAGTAGTTATATTCCTGTACATAGGGGGCAGTATTATAGTAGTTATATTCCTGTACATAGGGGGCAGTATTATAGTAGTTATATTCTTGTACATAGGGGGCAGTATTATAGTAGTTATATTCCTGTACATAGGGGGTAGTATTATAGTAGTTATATTCCTGTACATAGGGGGCAGTATTATAGTAGTTATATTCTTGTACATAGGGGGCAGTATTATAGTAGTTATATTCTTGTACATAGGGGGCAGTATTATAGTAGTTATATTCCTGTACATAGGGGGTAGTATTATAGTAGTTATATTCCTGTACATAGGGGGTAGTATTATAGTAGTTATATTCCTGTACATAGGGGGCAGTATTATAGTAGTTATATTCTTGTACATAGGGGGCAGTATTATAGTAGTTATATTCTTGTACATAGGGGGCAGTATTATAGTAGTTATATTCTTGTACATAGGGTGCAGTATTATAGTAGTTATATTCTTGTACATAGGGGGCAGTATTATAGTAGTTATATTCCTGTACATAGGGGGCAGTATTATAGTAGTTATATTCCTGTACATAGGGGGCAGTATTATAGTAGTTATATTCTTGTACATAGGGGGCAGTATTATAGTAGTTATATTCCTGTACATAGGGGGCAGTATTATAGTAGCTATATTCCTGTACATAGGGGGAAGTATTATAGTAGTTATATTCTTGTACATAGGGGGCAGTAATATAGTAGTTATATTCTTGTACATATAGGGCAGTATTATAGTAGTTATATTCCTGTACATAGGGGGCAGTATTATAGCAGTTATATTCTTGTACATAGGGGGCAGTATTATAGTAGTTATATTCTTGTACATAGGGGGCAGTATTATAGTAGTTATATTCCTGTACATAGGGGCAGTATTATAGTAGTTATATTCTTGTACATAGGGGGCAGTATTATAGTAGTTATATTCTTGTACATAGGGGGCAGTATTATAGTAGTTATATTCCTGTACATAGGGGCAGTATTATAGTAATATTCTTGTATATAGGGGGCAGTATTATAGCAGTTATATTCTTGTACATAGGGGGCAGTATTATAGTAGTTATATTCTTGTACATAGGGGGCAGTATTATAGTAGTTATATTCCTGTACATAGGGGGCAGTATTATAGTAGTTATATTCTTGTACATAGGGGTCAGTATTATAGTAGTTATATTCTCTTACATAGGGGGCAGTATTATAGTAGTTATATCCCTGTACATAGGGGTAGTATTATAGTAGTTATATTCCTGTACATAGGGGGCAGTATTATAGTAGTTATATCCCTGTACATAGGGGGCAGTATTATAGTAGTTATATTCTTGTACATAGGGGGCAGTATTATAGTTGTTATATTCTTGTACATAGGGGTCAGTATTATAGTAGTTATATTCTTGTACATAGGGGGCAGTGTTATAGTAGTTATATCCCTGTACATAGGGGGCAGTATTATAGTAGTTATATCCCTGTACATAGGGGGCAGTATTATAGTAGTTATATCCCTGTACATAGGGGGCAGTATTATAGTAGCTATATCCCTGTACATAGGGGGCAGTATTATAGTAGTTATATTCCTGTACATAGGGGAAGTATTATAGTAGTTATATTCCTGTACATAGGGGCAGTATTATAGTAGTTATATTCCTGTACATAGGGAGCAGTATTATAGTAGTTATATTCTTGTACATAGGGGGCAGTATTATAGTAGTTATATTCCTGTACATTGGGGGCAGTATTATAGTAGTTATATTCCTGTACATAGGGGGCAGTATTATAGTAGTTATATTCCTGTACATAGGGGGCAGTATTATAGTAGTTATATCCCTGTACATAGGGGGCAGTATTATAGTAGTTATATCCCTGTACATAGGGGGCAGTATTACAGTAGTTATATTCTTGTACATAGGGGGCAGTATTATAGTAGTTATATTCTTGTACATAGGAGGCAGTATTATAGTAGTTATATTCCTGTACATAGGGGTCAGTATTATAGTAGTTATATTCTTGTACATAGCGGGCAGTATTATAGTAGTTATATTCCTGTACATAGGGGGCAGTATTATAGTAGTTATATTCCTGTACATAGGGGCAGTATTATAGTAGTTATATTCTTGTACATAGGGGGCAGTATTATAGTAGTTATATTCCTGTACATAGGGGGCAGTATTATAGTAGTTATATTCTTGTACATAGGGGGCAGTATTATAGTAGTTATATTCCTGTACATAGGGGGCAGTATTATAGTAGTTATATTCTTGTACATAGGAGGCAGTATTATAATAGTTATATTCCTGTACATAGGGGGCAGTATTATAGTAGTTATATTCTTGTACATAGGAGGCAGTATTATAATAGTTATATTCCTGTACATAGGGGGCAGTATTATAGTAGTTATACTCTTGTACATAGGGGGCAGTATTATAGTAGTTATATTCTTGTACATAGTGGGCAGTATTAAAGTAGTTATATTCATGTACATAGGGGGCAGTATTATAGTAGTTATATTCATGTACATAGGGGGCAGTATTATAGTAGTTATATTCTTGTACATAGGGATCAGTATTATAGTAGTTATATTCTTGTACATAGGGGGCAGTATTATAGTAGTTATATTCCTGTACATAGGGGGCAGTATTATAGTAGTTATATTCTTGTACATAGGGGGCAGTATAATAGTAGTTATATTCCTGTACATAGGGGGCAGTATTATAGTAGTTATATTCTTGTACATAGGGGGCAGTATTATAGTAGTTATATTCTTGTACATAGGGGGCAGTATTATATTGGTTATCTTCTTTTCCTGTACATAAATTTGGGGTTAAATAACTGAATGACTTGGAATATTTTCTATCCTCACTCATTGTCGGCTGTCACTTGTGATCTCACACGTCTTATAATACAATATACATCTATCAGCAGGGGGTGACCATGAGCTCAGGAGGAAGCAGATATCAGGATTTTATGCTGTCACATGATAGAATATTCAGAGGTTTTATGAAAACCTGTGACATTTTAATCATTGTGTAAATCATTGGGATTTGGGACACTTCCATGACGTCTTGGTAAGGGGTTAATAAAGTGACCGGTCAGACAGAATAATGCGGCTGCGTCCATGTGATGTGTGCGGCTGCACGGCTTGAGGTCTGGAAATAGTAGCACCCAGTGTTAACCTGTCACCAAAATAAAGTCACTTCCATCAGAATCGCTAAATTTAGACCCTTTAAGTGCTCTGGCGCCACAAGTCCTTGTTTCTGGCACGTAAGGAGATGACAGTAGTAGTGCAGTGCGGCTGCAAACATGGAGGCCATGCATTATTAATGCAATCAGATTATGCCGAGCGCAGCAGCAGCAGCAGCGAGGTTATTACACAAGCTTTATCTCTGCAAGTCAGCAAACGTCCAGAACAGAGGCCGGAGCACTGATCTAGGAAATTATCGACACAAGAGAAGAGCGCGGTAACATAGGAGAGGGGCGTGGCCACAGGGGAACAGAAAGCAGCAACGCGGGAGCAGAGCGCGGTAACATAGGAGAAGAGCGTGGCCACAGGGGAAGAGAGAGCAGCAACGCGGGAGCAGAGCGCGGTAACATAGGAGAGGGGCGTGGCCACAGGGGAACAGAAAGCAGCAACGCGGGAGCAGAGCGCGGTAACATAGGAGAAGAGCGTGGCCACAGGGGAAGAGAGAGCAGCAACGCGGGAGCAGAGCGCGGTAACATAGGAGAAGAGCGTGGTAACATAGGAGAAGAGCGTGGCCACAGGGGAACAGAGAGCAGCAACGCAGGAGCAGAGCGCGGTAACATAGGAGAAGAGCGTGGTAACATAGGAGAAGAGCGTGGCCACAGGGGAACAGAGAGCGGCAATGCGGGAGCAGAGCGCGGCCACAGGGGAAGAGAGAGCAGCAACGCGGGAGCAGAGCTAGGTAACATAGGAGAGGGGCGTGGAACAACAGCGGAAGAGGGAGCGGCAACGCGGGAGCAGAGCGCGGCAACGCGGGAGCAGAGCGCGGCAACATAGGAGAAGAGCGTGGCCACAGGGAAACAGAGAGCGGCAACACAGGAGCAGAGCGTGGTAACATAGGAGAAGAGCGTGGCCACTGGGGAACAGAGAGCGGCAACACAGGAGCAGAGCGTGGTAACATAGGAGAAGAGCGTGGCCACAGGGGAAGAAAGAGCAGCAACGCGGGAGCAGAGCTAGGTAACATAGGAGAGGGGCGTGGAACAACAGAGGAAGAGGGAGCGGCAACGCGGGAGCAGAGCGTGGCAACATAGGAGAAGAGCATGGCCACAGGGGAAGAGAGAGCAGCAACGCGGGAGCAGAGCGTGGCAACATAGGAGAAGAGCGTGGTCACAGAGGAACAGAAAGCGGCAACGCGGGAGCAGAGCGCGGCAACGCGGGAGCAGAGCGCGGCAACACGGGAGCAGAGCACGGCAATATAGGAGAAGAGCGTGGCCACAGGAGAACAGAGAGCGGCAACACGGGAGCAGAGCATGGTAACATAGGAGAAGAGCATGGCCACAGGGGAACTGAGAGCGGCAACGCGGGAGCAGAGCGCGGCAACAAAGGAGAATGGCGTGGTTATAGAGGAAGAGGGAGCAGAGTGCAGTAACATAGGAGAAGAGCGCGGTAACATAGGAGCTGAGCGCATAACAACATAGAGGAACAGGGAGCGGCAACGCGGGATTAGGACACAATTTGAATTGTAAATCCTGCGTGTTGTCCGAATCAGTCCGGTTGTCCGTTGGCCACGCCCCCCGATTTGTGTCTCATGCAAGTCGGCGCGATTGCGCCATAATCCCATTACGTGCACAAAAAACCCCACTTAAATGCGGCGCAAAACAGAAAACTCGGGATCCCCGACGGAAATGCGGTCCGCGGACTCTTAGTAAATGTGTCCCACTGTGTAGACACCGCACCTTGGCCAGGTGACATTGACATCCAAGAACGGTGTGATTTGGCCGCCCATATGGTTGGGCCTACGGAAGAGGGTGGTTCTGCCTAATCATATCCATAGGTCCCAACACCCACTGATGAGATGTTCCAGTAGTGAAACACCAGGTGGGAGGACTATTCAAGGTGCTAAGAAAGGAAGTAAAACAGTAACAATTACTACTTCATCTCCCAAAATGAAATCATAAAATTTAGGATTTTGGGAACCAACTAAATGACCACCTCGGGATGTGCGCGATGATCCATCATGACACTTTGTCATTGAGCCCCGTTCTCCGCTAGGACCTGGTACTGATCCGCTTTGTGCTGTATATGGATTGAAGGACGATACATTGTGTTCCCGACGTTGCAGAATGTATGAAGAGGAGATAACGAGGTTATTTTAGAAGGACTTTAATGAGTTCCCTGTGATGGTACAAATCAATGTTTTCTCGAGGGGGAAACCTCCTTCTGATAAGGAGAATTATAAAGAGGATCCTATTCAGCGCTCAGTGTGAGTGTCGGTGTTCTCCGAGAGAGGTCACCACTGCCTGACCCCATGTACACGGCGCTGCTCCCCGCGCTGCTCACTCTGCTATTGTCTTGTTATTTCCCGGACGCCCCGCGCTCCGTCACTTACTTGCAAATCAACGTTATAGTCCTCACCGCGGAGAAACGCCATTAACCCCTCACCCGTCATAACCCGAGCTCGGAGGATCTCCAGTCACTCCACATGCTGACTAATACAATATCACTTCTATCTAAATGCAAATATCTGCACTAGGGCAACAATGCAAGTATAATCCCCAATACTACAGAGAGGGGTCACTACACTGTACTATACTGCCGGGTCATCCCCAAGGACATGCAGCTACAAACAGCTAAAAGACTATCAAACATCTAATGCTGAATATCTACAAGAACGGTTCATCTGGTCATTACCATCAGTAACCCTCTGAAATAACAAATAAGACATTACTGTACTGATCCAGAGCTGCACTCACTATTCTGCTGCTGGTGCAGTCACTGTGTACATACATGGCATTACTTATCCTGTACTGATCCTGAGTTACATCCTGTATTATACCCAGAGCTGCACTCACTATTCTGCTGCTGGTGCAGTCACTGTGTACATACATGACATTACTTATCCTGTACTGATCCTGAGTTACATCCTGTATTATACCCCAGAGCTGCACTCACTATTCTGCTGCTGGTGCAGTCACTGTGTACATACATGACATTACTTATCCTGTACTGATCCTGAGTTACATCCTGTATTATACCCAGAGCTGCACTCACTATTCTGCTGCTGGTGCAGTCACTGTGTACATACATGACATTACTTATCCTGTACTGATCCTGAGTTACATCCTGTATTATATTCCAGAGCTGCACTCACTATTCTGCTGGTGCAGTCACTGTGTACATACATGACATTACTTATCCTGTACTGATCCTGAGTTACATCCTGTATTATACCCAGAGCTGCACTCACTATTCTGCTGCTGGTGCAGTCACTGTGTACATACATGACATTACTTATCCTGTACTGATCCTGAGTTACATCCTGTATTATACCCCAGAGCTGCACTCACTATTCTGCTGCTGGTGCAGTCACTGTGTACATACATGACATTACTTATCCTGTACTGATCCTGAGTTACATCCTGTATTATACCCAGAGCTGCACTCACTATTCTGCTGCTGGTGCAGTCACTGTGTACATACATGGCATTACTTATCCTGTACTGATCCTGAGTTACACCCTGGATTATACCCCAGAGCTGCACTCACTATTCTGCTGGTGCAGTCACTGTGTACATACATGACATTACTTATCCTGTACTGACCCTGAGTTACATCCTGTATTATACTCCAGAGCTGCACTCACTATTCTGCTGCTGGTGCAGTCACTGTGTACATACATGACATTACTTATCCTGTACTGATCCTGAGTTACACCCTGTATTATACCCCAGAGCTGCACTCACTATTCTGCTGGTGGTGCAGTCACTGTGTACATACATGACATTACTTATCCTGTACTGATCCTGAGTTACATCCTGTATTATACCCCAGAGCTGCACTCACTATTCTGCTGCTGGTGCAGTCACTGTGTACATACATGACATTACTTATCCTGTACTGATCCTGAGTTACATCCTGTATTATACCCCAGAGCTGCACTCACTATTGTGCTGCTGGTGCAGTTACTGTGTACATACATGACATTACTTATCCTGTACTGATCCTGAGTTACATCCTGTATTATACCCCAGAGCTGCACTCACTATTCTGCTGGTGCAGTCACTGTGTACATACATGACATTACTTATCCTGTACTCATCCTGAGTTACACCCTGTATTATACCCCAGAGCTGCACTCACTATTCTGCTGCTGGTGCAGTCATGGTGTACATACATGACATTACTTATCCTGTACTGATCCTGAGTTACATGCTGTATTATACCCCAGAGCTGCACTCACTATTCTGCTGCTGGTGCAGTCACTGTGTACATACATGACATTACTTATCCTGTACTGATCCTGAGTTACATCCTGTATTATACCCCAGAGCTGCACTCACTATTCTGCTGCTGGTGCAGTCACTGTGTACATACATGACATTACTTATCCTGTACTGATCCTGAGTTACATCCTGTATTATACCCCAGAGCTGCACTCACTATTCTGCTGCTGGTGCAGTCACTGTGTACATACATGACATTACTTATCCTGTACTGATCCTGAGTTACATCCTGTATTATACTCCAGAGCTGCACTCACTATTCTGCTGCTGGTGCAGTCACTGTGTACATACATGACATTACTTATCCTGTACTGATCCTGAGTTACATCCTGTATTATACTCCAGAGCTGCACTCACTATTCTGCTGCTGGTGCAGTCACTGTGTACATACATGACATTACTTATCCTGTACTGATCCTGAGTTACATCCTGTATAATACCCCAGAGCTGCACTCACTATTCTGCTGCTGGTGCAGTCACTGTGTACATACATGACATTACTTATCCTGTACTGATCCTGAGTTACATCCTGTATAATACCCCAGAGCTGCACTCACTATTCTGCTGCTGGGGCAGTCACTGTGTACATACATGACATTACTTATCCTGTACTGATCCTGAGTTACATCCTGTATTATACCCCAGAGCTGCACTCACTATCTGCTGCTGGTGCAGTCACTGTGTACATACATTATCTTGTACTGTAAGGGCAATGGAGTCGTCAGGTCACTTTGTAGTGAATCCCGCTGACTTCTCCAAACCTACCATTGGATTCATTAACCCTGCGGTATCTGAGCACGGTTGGATGTAGTGAGGAGAGGTTGAGCGCCTGTTGTTTGGTATTCCATTCTTATCTTCAAGTTAGCAGATAGAAGTGACGTGACAATCCCTCTCCTTTGCTTCTCTCTGTGTCTAATATCATCTATTGCCGACATTTTTCTTCTCTGTGTTACAAATAGACGTTTTTTTTAAACTCCAAACCAATTATTGGCAGAAAAATGGGCGCTCGGCTTTCAAGATAATCTCGGACGCGCAGAGAGAACGCCATTAGCGGATTTAAACAGGGATTTCCACGCGGCTCCTTCAGTTCTGATCTGGAGGACGTTCTAATATCACGTCCAGATTCCAGAATACGGAGGAGGGAGATACATTGTATACATTTCGTTATTTATTGTAGAATTAGGAGAAATTCTTATGATATTTTGAGTTTTAGGAGAGTAAAAAAAATTTTTTTTTTCAGAAAGTCAAAACTTACTTTTTCCTTTAAAGACACTGATTTCCCATTAAATTTTCGTAAAAATTTAAATAAATACAATCTAATAAGAAAAACATGAAATGGTGAAAATGTCATCCTGGAAAAATACACAGCTCCGCACACTAAATCTTAAAAAACGTTAGCAGTGACAAAGAATATTTTACACTTCTCTCCAGGGCCAATGACGAACACTGGCTGCAGAGAGCACAGCAGTGTGAGGACACACCCCCAGTGCACTTAGAGAAGCTACAATCCTGGAATATAAATCCATATATCACAGTCCTGCTGCTACTAACAACATACACATAGGTCTGATTACACATCTCTCCAAGGACAATATCACATGACTAGGGATATAAAGAATCGTGCACCTGTGTGACATCACCTGACCAGGGATATAACGAGCTATGCACCTGTAAGACATCACATGACCAGGGATATAACGAGTCGTTCACCTGTGTGACATCACATGACCAGGGATATAACGAATCGTGCACCTGTGTGACATCACATGACCAGGGATATAAAGAGCTGTGCACCTGTAAGACATCACATGACCAGGGATATAACGAGTCGTTCACCTGTGTGACATCACATGACCAGGGATATAACGAATCGTGCACCTGTGTGACATCACATGACCAGGGATATAACGAATCGTGCACCTGTGTGATATCACATGACCAGGGATATAACGAATCGTGCACCTGTGTGACATCACATAACCAGGGATATAAAGAGCTGTGCACCTTTGTGACATCACATGATCAGGGATATAAAGAGCTGTGCACATGTGTGACATCACATGACCAGGGATATAACGAATCGTGCACCTGTGTGACATCACATGACCAGGGATATAAAGAGCTGTGCACCTGTGTGACATCACATAACCAGGGATATAAAGAGCTGTGCACCTGTGTGACATCACATGACCAGGGATACAACGAGCCGTGCACTTGTGTGACATCACATGACCAGGGATATAAAGAGCTGTGCATCTGTGTGACATCACATGACCAGGGATATAACGAATCGTGCACCCATGTGACATCACATGACCAGGGATATAATGAGCCGTGCACCTGTGTGACATCACATGACCAGGGATATAACGAATCGTGCACCTGTGTGACATCACATGACCAGGGATAGAAAGAGCTGTGCACCTGTGTGACATCACATGACCAGGGATATAAAGAGCTGTGCACCTGCGTGACATCACATGACCAGGGATATAACAAGCCGTGCACCTGTGTGACATCACATGACCAGGGATGTAACGAGTCGTCCACCTGTGTGACATCACATAGGCTGGTATATTACGAATCGTGCACCTGTGTGACATCACATGACCAGGGATATAACAAGCCGTGCACCTGTGTGATATCACATGACCAGGGATATAACAAGCCGTGCACCTGTGTGATATCACATGACCAGGGATATAACGGAAACCAGAAAACTGCTTTAAGTTTTACTTATGCAAAAAAAAAAAAACTAAGAAGAGGAAAGTCTATTTTTATCATGTGAAAAGTTACAATAAGTTTCTTCTCCTTAGAAGTGCATGAAGGGGTTAATAGAACTGCTTAGTGTCAGGTGTTAAAGCGAATGGAAATGTGTTTCACCGATTCTGCGGCTCCAGTACCAGGCGCTGACCCGGCAGACAACGCAGGGAATAGAACAAAGCGCCGTAGCCGTATACTAACAGGAAGAGATTCGGCTTTTTTTCTCCACTTTAAATCGCACAAAGGAATCGTCGAGGGACGGAGCCACGGACGCCGCGTCCCACGGGAGGACGGGCAGAAGAGTAAACTGATTACAATGTGAATGGAGGCCTCGATGGAGACGATGCCCTTTCCACACTTCTCTCTTCCTGCAGACGTTCGGAGCCGGTTGTTTTCTAATAAACCCATTTGATGCGGCAGGGATGTGTTTTTCTCTGCGTGCGTCGTGCGGGGAGAGCTACCAGCGGCGCAGACCGGAGAACGCCGCGAAGGTTTCATGACACATTGTATCGGGAGAGGGATTTGTCACGGCTTGGATTGGTATATAGCGGCTCTCGCCACGAATCTAAACGGCGCAAACATTGAAATCATCAGCGCTAAGTATTCAAGATCCTGCAGAAGAGAAGACTTGTTACACGAGAATATGAGAACACTCAACGTCACTTCACGTCTGGACAAACCTGTGCAAGAGAAGATACAACTCCGGGGAATCCATCCTGATAAAGCAGGGACATTAACAGGAATCAGAACTGTGGTATCCTCTTATATCAGTTATGAGCATGAAGGACTCTGGGGGGTGGGTGGGGGGCTTACCAGAGCACCTCCATGCTGCATATTCACAGGCTGTTACACTGTTCAGAAGCTGATTAGATTACAAGAAGTGCAGAGGGAGGGTGCGACTGAGAGCTGCTGCTGCACAGTGAAACAACAGTTTGTGAAGCCGGAGCACCGGCAGCTTCTGAAATGCCCCCCTGGGCCCTTCTGGCTCCTTAGGATAATAGTAAAAGTAGATATTAGAAAGAATGAGGCCATGGATAACACATATATAAGAAGATTACCACAGTCACAGTACCTGGATCTAGGAGTAAGTGTCCCTAATTCATCATACATTCCCTTTAAGTTTCCTCTGAGATAATAAAGTTTATTATTATCATTATTTCATAGAGAATCTGTCCACGGGAATTTCCCTGAATGTGTAATCAGACCTTTGTGTATGTTGTTAGTAGCAGCAGGACTGTCAAGTATCGATTTATATTCCAGGATTGCAATAGGGTGTGTCCTCACACTGCTGTGATCTGTGCCCTTTACAGCCAGCGTTAGCTATTGCCCTTGGAGAGCTGTGTAATCAGACTTTGTGTATGTTGTTAGTAGAAGCAGGACTGTAATGTGTTGATTTATATTCCAGATTTGTAGCTTCTCCAAGTGCACTGGGGGCGTGTCCTCACACTGCTGTGCTCTGTGCCCTTTAAAGCCAGCGGTATTGCCCCTAGAGAGATGTACAATCAGACCTTTTTGTATCTTGTTAGTAGCAGCTGGACTGTGAAATATGAATTTACATTCCAGATATGTAGCTTCTCCAAGTGCACTGGGGGCGTGTCCTAACACTGCTGTGCTGTAAAATCTGCTTCACATACCTTCACCGGGGCTGTAGAGAAGCTCCATGCAAAGAGCTCAGAGTACAACCCCCTAGTTAACTTGGAGAAGTAACAATCCTGGAAAAGAAATGACTATATCACAGTCCTGCCTCTACTAACAACATACACAAAGGTCTGATTAAACCTCTCTCTGAGGTTGCTACTAGACGGGTCTTACCAAGAAAATCCCCTCATTCCATATTGTTCTACATCAAAGCGGTGAAGTTCCCGCTGATAGGACATTACATCTATAAGAAAGGATATGATCTTCCAGCGGATGTCCAGCTTGTTGTTGATCTCCAGACCCTTAGCTTGCTGCCTCTCCTCCTCCACCTCCTTCTGGTTAACAAATTGAAGGTTGTCTACTGAAGCCTCTGAGATGCCTTCAAAGTTGAATTTGTCCACCTGGATGGCCATTCTGAGGAGAAACACAGGAGGACAGGTAAACAGAAAGTCCCAAAATGAGAAATTGGGGATTGTTCCAGTTATTTCCTATCACATCCAACACAGGGCTGGAAGGTTGGCAGGCCCACGCTGGTGCCATTTTCCAGACACAAGTGCGTTGTCTCCATTGACTCCCTGCCATCGTTCTTGTACTTTATACTTGACTCAATGTTACTACTATTTGCTACAGTTGTTTACACGACTACATTTACACCTCATCGCTGATACCAGACAGTTTTCAGCCTTGTTATTTGCTTCCAAACTACCGAGCATGCTGGGTTTTCCATCCCGGTACCGCACCTTTCTCAGTATAGTAGATCAACAAGGTTTCTGACATTTCCCCTTGAAACTTTATCGTGAAAACCCTACGTTGGTCTTGTGACCCAATACTTTATACCAGGAGAATCCATCAATAGCGAAAAAGAGGGAGAAGAGCAAGTCTTGGGACTATGGCCATAGTCACTGTTGACCCTTCTCCAACAACAAAAGGCACAAACTTCTGATCTTGACCATAAAGCTATGGAAGAAGGAGGCTGGGGTCCACCAAGTGAAATGATGGGTGGGTCTGTGTCACTTACCTTGGAAAGGCTTTGCACCATGATATGCTATAGACACTGCAGGTGGTTGTGGACCATTGGCTCTACCACCCACCTAAAGAGTGAAGCAGACCAAGTGCACCTTTCATGGCACAGCTAATGGAAGAGAAATAATGACTCTACACAAAGTAAAATGTATCCAGCAACATTCTGAGAAACAGGTAAAAGGATGAAGGTGATGACTTTGCTCCAAATAATGCGTATCAATTCAACTTGAGGATGTGATGGAAAACAAGTCCAAACTATGGAGGCCTAAAAGAGCAAATTACTGGACCTACGGAGGTCACAGAACATGAGGAGACCCCCTTAGGATCTGAGAAGGTTAAGCATGGATAGGTCAAAGCTAGAGGAGATAGAGCTAGATGAGACAAGGAGGACCTACAAATATTGGTTTCATTCCTACGGCAGATCGGTGTGAGTGTGGAGTAACCATTGTCATTTCTTATTGTTAAGTGTCCTGCCCACTACATTAAAGATGAATAAAAAGCCCCCCCACAAAAAATCAGGCAGTAGAAATCAATGGACCACAGCGTAACAGACTGTATCACCAAGGTCTATTTGTACACCAATTACGGCAGGCGAAGCGTAGATATCAGCCGACGAATGATAAAAGTGATGTAGCCCGTCCTCCCAAAGTTTAACGAGCAATTAAAAGCTAATTAAAAACCACATAAGACGAGGTTTGTTACTGGCCCCGACTTCTGCAAACACAGAACGTAGGAAGCGAGATAATAAAAAGAAATTAAAAATTAATATAAAGCTACGGAAGCGAGGCGTCGCGACTATTCCGGGAGATTCCAGTCTATTCTATGGGCACAAGGCATCAAGTTACGCAACTTGCAAAAAAGTTTAATTAAAATCAGGAAACGTATGTCGTAAATTCCACAAATTTGGTATATATCAGATAATTAAGAGCTCATCCCGAGATGGCGCCATTTATTAGAAAATATGTGACAACAGAGAATGTTGGTGAGAAGATACGTGAGATATAAGGGTTCTGCCAACAAAGAGAAATTTTTGGAAACCATTTTTCTTTGTTCTTTCTACTATAACTGGTGTCATGGTGCTCCTTCGACCCATGTCCCGGGTTGCAGGGGCAGCCGTGCAACTCTGGGTCCCCCATGATGGCCACCACAAGCTGACTTTACCCGCGTACCAGCGACACCTCCTGTGGTTTGGCGCACGCGTCCCTGCCTCCTAGGGCATGTACGCCGGCTTTGTGAGATTTAAAGGGCCAGCGCGCCGCTAATTGGCGCTGGCCGGCCGCTGGCCTCATAAACAGCCGACCTATTCCTGTGACTCATGCCGGATCTTTGTGCCTCACAGCCTTAGAGAAAGCAGTCTTCTGCGATTCCTGTGTATTATCTGTTGTCACCTCCTGCTATGTTCTTGACCTCGATTCTCTGCCGCCTGTCCTGACCTCCTGCTTTGTCCCTGACTCCAATCCTGTGCCGCCTGTCCTGACCCCCTGCTTTGTCCATGACTCCAATCCTGTGCCGCCTGTCCTGACCCCCTGCTTTGTCCATGACTCCAATCCTGTGCCGCCTGTCCTGACCTCCTGCTTTGTCCCTGACTCCAATCCTGTGCCGCCTGTCCTGACCTCCTGCTTTGTCCATGACTCCAATCCTGTGCCGCCCGTCCTGACCTCCTGCTTTGTCCATGACTCCAATCCTGTGCCGCCTGTCCTGACCTCCTGCTTTGCCCCTGACTCCAATCCTGTGCCGCCTGTCCTGACCTCCTGCTTTGTCCCTGACTCCAATCCTGTGCCGCCTGTCCTGACCTCCTGCTTTGTCCCTGACTCCAATCCTTTGCCGCCTGTCCTGACCTCCTGCTTTGTCCCTGACTCCAATCCTGTGCCGCCTGTCCTGACCTCCTGCTTTGTCCCTGACTCCAATCCTTTGCCGCCTGTCCTGACCTCCTGCTTTGTCCCTGACTTCAATCCTGTGCCGCCTGTCCTGACCTCCTGCTTTGCCCCTGACTCCAATCCTTTGCCGCCTGTCCTGACCTCCTGCTTTGTCCCTGACTCCAATCCTTTGCCGCCTGTCCTGACCTCCTGCTTTGTCCCTGACTCCAATCCTGTGCCGCCTGTCCTGACCTCCTGCTTTGTCCCCGACTCCAATCCTGTGCCGCCTGTCCTGACCTTCTGCCTGACCATGATTCTGCTTGACGATTCTGTACCTCCCCTCGGACATCGCCGCACGCAAAGTCACGACCTAGAGATATCCCACCGCAGCAAGTCCAACCCGCTCTGCGGCGGGCTCTGGTGAATACCGGGTGCCACTTAGACTCCGCTCCCTGGTGTTGGCTTATGCCATCGCTCTTGGTGGTTCAGTGGGTCCACCACCACCGACCCTGACAACTGGTAAGAGAGCTACTTGATGTTTACCCTTTAACCATTATACAGGGACGTCACTGGGCCACATTCTCTAGTAGTGATCTGTATGGGAGGGGGCTCAGCCATGGACTGCAAGACATGAAGGCAAAGCTGCAGGCACAAGACAAGCCCAGACGCAAATCAGGTCGTATGTGATGACAATTGTTACAAACCAAGTCATGGGCAAGCACATCAAACTAAAAAACCCAGAAAGTCCGGTTCCAGAATGTAGGAACCTGGTACGTCAAAAACCTCTTATTCCTCTCGTGGTGGAAAGGGAGTGTTCAACCTTGGACAACCCGATGGTCATGATAAACGGGAGAAGGGAAACTCAATCGATCACAGATCATGGGAATTTGTGAGTCTCTCTGATGCCCAAGGATTTCTAATGGGAGATAATTAGTTATAACCTTCTCTCCAAGTTGGAATAGGACCAATCGTTCATGTTTCTAATGGACACTTGAAGATTCCTTTCCTTTAATACTCCACAGAAACAAGAACTTGAAGAACCTGTGGATCTGCCGTTTTGATTCTTGGTGAAGCCCCCAGCGAATCTGATCTAACCCAGAACTTTCTTTTCCTGATCTTTACCTAGTGCCTAGATTCTGCCTGACCTTGGCCTGATCATTGACCATTCTTTGTCTCACTCCCTGGTGCTCCCTGACCCCTTGTATCAGAATCAATAGTAGCCACCTTGTGATCCCATGAAACAAGGAGCATTTCCCAGTGGGGGCGTCAATAGGTCTAAGCCAACAGCATAACATCCTTGTTATTAGTCCCAAGACAATCCAGTCTGGTGTAACCATAGTCCTAGTACTGAACCACAAAGGGAGTCGCGTAAAAAGAATTTTAGAAACAGTTTGATGGCCCAATGTCTGATTTAGAGGTGCTACGCCCCCTACTGGTGGGTGCCATCTCTACCATCAATGTGTACAATATTACAATATAACATTCTAAACCAGCTACAGAGTTATCTGGATATTCCATGCCTCCTCCTTGCTCACGTGCTATGATCTCTACCTGCGCTCCGTTAGTTAGGAAGCCGCTGGTGTAAGTGATTTCTCATTTAATGGGCAGTCTCCCGGCTCTCCCAGTGGATGCTAAATAAAGCATGAGATTTATAATAGCTGTTCACTATTGATCAGTCACAGGCTCCGCGATCAATGGCCCCAAATGGCAAAGCAATAGCGAGAGCCGCGAAGATTCAGGAAGGATAAGTGGCCAGCGATTTACTGCTGCTGAATCCTGATAAAGCTCAGAGGAGAGGACACCGAGTGTATTATACATGCACCATAAATTATTCACAGCCCTACAGAGGATTCAGGTGCTTCAATCTCGGGGCGGTCACACGCAGTGACAGGGGGCCCCAATTTCTAGGACTGAAAAGAAACATTTACAAGCGAATAAAGAGGTAACAAACAATATAATACTACATAGGACCCACACCATCAGCTGTGCTCTCTCTAAGATCCTGGAAATCAAGTGCTTGAAATACCTGCAGTGCCTCCGCAGGACAAATGAAGAACTGCATGAGGCATAACGATATGGATAAGATACAATACTCCGAATGTTTTCACAGGAAGACCTGAAAAGGAAAACTTGGCAAATTTCATGACCTTTTATGATGTGGAATCCGAGCTCAACTTTGGGCCTTTCCCCAGGTCATCCTTATTTTCAGTAAAAGCTTAACACAGGACAAGGGATATCCGGATCTGTGGAGGACTCTCCGCACAGCATCAGACGTCTCCAGATATCTCTTACAAAATGAATGAAGTGCCAGCCCCTTCATCAAAGCAGATATAAGAGACCTCAATTCTCTTTATGGGTGGGGGTCCTTTTGGTCGAATCCCCCCCTCCCCCCCGATCAAATTATAATCCCAACACTGTGGAAAGGGGGTAACAATTAAAATTTGGACAAACTCTTTTATGCAGCTCTTCATTAAGGTGCATTAGGGCTGAGGAATCTAAGCCGAACATCTGACTCCAGCTCCACCGAAATGGTCATGACTCTGACTCCACAGTCGTGTTTTCCTGTTCCCTCTAGCAGTGCTGAGATACTTTCCTTCCCAGTGCTTTGTTCCACTGATCTGTAGCAGAGGAGTTTCACTCCTGAGCATGTACATAAAGTGCCGCCACATCCATCTCTGTTCTCTGCAGCCAGCATTACTGGAGAGATGTGTAATCATATACCTGTTAGTAGCAGCAGGACTGTACATAAGAACTCATATTCAAGGTTTGTAGATTGTTCAAGTGCACTGGGGGTGTGACCTCAACTGTAGTGCTTGTAGGTCACTGAACTGTATTCTTCCACAACTCCTCCTCTCTGCTCTGAAGACTGCTGTAGTATTCAACTAGAAACCTAATACAGCTTTTACTCAGAGTAAAAGAAATCAGCTGTGTGAGGTCACACGCAGAAACTGAATTACTAGAATGTAAATCCGTGCAGGCTTGGGTCTGACTGGGTCCCTTTAATAAGGCAGGTCTTGAGTTTTCAGTGTATACTAGGAACATGTTATCGGATAAAATAGAAAATGGAGAATTCCCCCTTTGAAACTATTTGAAATATTATAAATCATATTTGAAGCAGATGCTCAGAAGGTTGTCACCTGCTCCATCTGAACACAGAAATCAAATCAGCTTTTAACCAAATGTGAGAAAATCTGCTAAATAATCTGATTTGTAGTGACTCATCGAGTGTCAGCGTGACTCAGCAGAGATTCACTGCACATAACGTTACTCACTATATACTGATTGTATCTACACTGCCGCCCGCCATAAGATACATAATATATCCCCCACACACTAACCAGACAGGTGTGATGTATATACTGGACACAAGGACCATACACTTAGGGTCAAGTTAAATACTTGTACATAGGAGGCAGAATTATAGTAGTTATATTCCTGTACATAGGGGGAGTATTATAGTAGTTATATTCTTGTACATAGGGGGCAGTATTATAGTAGTTATATTCTTGTACATAGGGGGCAGTATTATAGTAGTTATATTCCTGTACATAGGGGGAGTATTATAGTAGTTATATTCTTGTACATAGGGGGCAGTATTATAGTAGTTATATTCCTGTACATAGGGGGCAGTATTATAGTAGTTATATTCTTGTGCATAGGGGCAGTATTATAGTAGTTATATTCCTGTACATAGGGGGCAGTATTATAGTAGTTATATCCCTGTACATAGGGGCAGTATTATAGTAGTTATATTCTTGTACATAGGGGGCAGTATTATAGTAGTTATATTCCTGTACATAGGGGGCAGTATTATAGTAGTTATATTCCTGTGCATAGGGGGCAGTATTATAGTAGTTATATTCTTGTACATAGGGGGCAGTATTATAGTAGTTATATTCCTGTACATAGGGGGCAGTATTATAGTAGTTATATTCTTGTACATAGGGGCAGTATTATAGTAGTTACATTCTTGTACATAAGGGGTAGTATTATAGTAGTTATATTCCTGTACATAGGGGGCAGTATTATAGTAGTTATATTCCTGTACATAGAGGTTAGTATTATAGTAGTTATATTCTTGTACATAGGGGGCAGTATTATAGTAGTTATATTCCTGTACATAGAGGTTAGTATTATAGTAGTTATATTCTTGTACATAGGGAGCAGTATTATAGTAGTTATATTCCTGTACATAGGGGGCAGTATTATAGTAGTTATATTCCTGTACATAGGGGGCAGTATTATAGTAGTTATATTCCTGTACATAGGGGGCAGTATTATAGTATTTATATTCTTTTACATAGGGGGCAGTATTATAGTAGTTATATTCCTGTACATAGGGGGCAGTATTATAGTAGTTATATTCTTGTACATAGGGAGCAGTATTATAGTAGTTATATTCTTGTACATAGGGGGCAGTATTATAGTAGTTATATTCTTGTACATAGGGGGCAGTATTATAGTAGTTATATTCTTGTACATAGGGGGCAGTATTATAGTGGTTATATTCTTGTACATAGGGGGCAGTATTATAGTGGTTATATTCTTGTACATAGGGGGCAGTATTATAGTAGTTATATTCCTGTACATAGGGGGGCAGTATTATAGAAGTTACATTCCTGTACATAGGAGGCAGTATTATTGTAGTTATATTCCTGTACATAGGGGGCAGTATTATTGTAGTTATATTCTTGTACATAGGGGGCAGTATTATAGTAGTTATATTCTTGTACATAGGGGGCAGTATTATAGTAGTTATATTCTTGTACATAGGGGGCAGTATTATAGTAGTTATATTCTTGTACATAGGGGGCAGCATTATAGTAGTTATATTCTTGTACATAGGGGGCAGTATTATAGTAGTTATATTCTTGTACATAGGGGGCAGCATTATAGTAGTCATATTTTTGTACATAGGGGCAGTATTATAGTAGTTATATTCTTGTACATAGGGGGCAGCATTATAGTAGTTATATTCTTGTACATAGGGGCAGTATTATAGTAGTTATATTCTTGTACATAGGGGGCAGTATTATAGTAGTTATATTCTTGTACATAGGGGGCAGTATTATAGTAGTTATATTCTTGTACATAGGGGGCAGCATTATAGTAGTTATATTCTTGTACATAGGGGGCAGTATTATAGTAGTTATATTCTTGTACAAAGGGGGCAGTAATATAGTAGTTATATTCTTGTACATAGGGGGCAGTATTATAGTAGTTATATTCTTGTACATAGGGGGCAGCATTATAGTAGTTATATTCTTGTACATAGGGGGCAGTATTATAGTAGTTATATTCTTGTACATAGGGAGCAGTATTATAGTAGTTATATTCTTGTACATAGGGGGCAGTATTATAGTAGTTATATTCTTGTACATAGGGGGCAGTATTATAGTAGTTATATTCTTGTACATAGGGGGCAGTATTATAGTAGTTATATTCTTGTACATAGGGGGCAGTATTATAGTAGTTATATTCCTGTACATAGGGGGCAGTATTATAGTAGTTATATTCCTGTACATAGGGGGCAGTATTATAGTAGTTATATTCTTGTACATAGGGGGCAGTATTATAGTAGTTATATTCTTGTACATAGGGGGCAGTATTATAGTAGTTATATTCCTGTACATAGGGGGAAGTATTATAGTAGTTATATTCCTGTACATAGGGGGCAGTATTATAGTAGTTATATTCTTGTACATAGGGGGCAGTATTATAGTAGTTATATTCCTGTACATAGGGGGAAGTATTATATTAGTTATATTCTTGTACATAGGGGGCAGTATTATAGTAGTTATATTCTTGTACATAGGGAGCAGTATTATATTAATTATATTCTTGTACATAGGGAGCATTATTATAGAATGGATTAATAGGAGGTTATACTACAGAACTAGTTGAAGACCCCGTAGTGTTACAATACTGGGAGATGTGCGTTGCTTATACAAATCTTTGCAGACATGAGGAGGCGGCACTTGTGTAGTTCTCCCTTTATATTCACACCTGAGGACTGCACTGATGATCCATTCTGTTTAGCAGAACATAGAGAGTGAGGTGAGAGGCGCCGCTGCCTCTGAGCGCTCTAGAATAATATCTGTTTTTTAGCGCGCTCTCACCAGGGGTTGTTTTTCTGTTTCCTTTTTTCGGCTGTGGTGTGAATACATCCTGCCAGAACTTAATATGATGTGAAGAGGTGAACACAGGGGGACGGCTTGTTGAGGCGCCTGGCGCAGCGAGTGGCTCTTATGGTCAACACGGCAGATTTGAGGGGGCAGCGGCGAAAAACAAGAGAGATTGGCAGAATCTGGAAACAACATGGGCAGAAAATAACAGCTTGGAGACAGTAAACAAAAACACGGGGGACAAAGCAGACCCAGCGCATGCCGATAGTTACATACCCTATGGATATAACATAAAGGTCTCCAAGTTTAAAGAAGCACTCCAGCACAAAACAGAAAAAAATCTCCCCCTAAACTCATGTGAAAATGAGCAGACAAGAGTCATATTTGCCAAAACTGAGTCAATTTTATAGGCTGCAGGGGAAGAGTCCCTTCAGGCGCCTTATCTCCAGTTCTGTAGTATCTAGAAAAATGTTGCTGATGCCATATTAGAGATAGGAATGTTACCTTTCATACTAGATCAGGCCTGTAAGGTACGGTAATTAAATAGAAAGCGGGAACTGGATTTTTTCTTCCGCAGTTCACACTTATAACAACTATGGGGCACATTTACTTACCTGGTGGTGTCGCGATCCTGGCGGTCTTCCGCCGATTGGCTAAGGTAGTGCGCCCGAAGTCCACCTGGTGTCCCTGCTGCGCTGAAGTCCGCGGGAGTTCACTATCCTATTCCTGGTGCAGGTAAGCGACACAGTTTTTTTTTTTTAAATTCCGCGTTTTTTCCCAAATCCGTCGGGTTTACCGACGCCCATCGCGCCCCCCCCCCCCCCCCAATTTCTGTCGCATGCATGCGGGCGCCAAGGCGCCACAATCCGATCGTGTGCGCAAGAAACCAGGGGCAATTCAGGGAAAGACGGCTCAAATCGGTAATATTCGGGAAACCCAACAAAAAAGTATCTGGGGTTCTGCAGATCATAGAACCACAAGCCTGATGGGACCTGAACGATAATATTGTTATCTTGAATATAGCACCAGCAAAAAGTTTCTACGAACAAGAGAACCTAAAACAGGGGGGTCAGAAGTGACGCTCTGCTGTAGCCTCTAAAGCTGAATCCCATAAAGAGGGAATTCTATAAAAGACATTGGGGGTCATTTACTAAGGGCCCTATTCGCGGTTTCCCAACCTGTTACCCGAATATTTCCAATTTGCGCCGATTTTCCCTGTATTGCCCCGGGATTTTGGCGCACGCAATCGGATTGTGGCGCATCGGCGCCCGCATGCACGCGACGGAAATCGGGGAGCGTGGCCGAGCGAAAACCCGACGGATTCGGAAAAAAACGCCGCATTTAAAACAATAAAAGTGTCGCTTGGGACGCGCTTACCTTCACTACGTCCGGCTCGGTGAATTCCAGTGCGTTCAGATGCTTTTCAGCGCAGCAGCGGCACCTGGTGGACGGCGGAGGAACTACCTTGATGAATCCCGACCGGGCCCGAATCCACCGCAGAGAACGCGCCGCTGGATCGCGAACGGACTGGGTAAGTAAATCTGCCCCATTGTATAGGCTACCCGAGGAGGCCAGTACTAGCCCTACCTGTCTGGTGGCAGTATCCCTTTAAATCCATTTTGTCCATTAAAGTCCAATTACCTTCCTCACAGTTGTCTCAGGAGGTCTCTTTACTCCATGCTCCAATGATGATACAACTGTATCAATTGCACCACACAAGTATCACTTTCTCTCCGGTGACAACTGCTCAGGCTCCTGTCACACAATGTAGAAGATGACAGTGCAGCCTCCCTGACTGTATACTTATCTCTCAGGTTTTATAGGAGAATATACAGAGACTAGTAAAAATTCCCATGCACTGGCTCCAGCTGTCAATGGCATGCTGTGCTGAGGCATCATGGGATTGATTATAGCAGGACAGCGATGGAGAAATCCAACAGTAAAGATGTGCAGGAACCAGGAATATTTTAGGAATATTATAACCAATGGGTGAGAATAGCCTCAACCTTCTGATTTCACCTCCCCCGCCTCTGTGTTATACTCGATTGCATCCACAGACCGGCCACCCGAGCGTCTCAAATAAGATGTTCCGCCCTTAATTCACTTGGCTGGTGCGTCCTTCCTCTTGTGTTTTCCTGGCGGCCGTCGTACATATATTTTCCCTGCTTGAATGGCTGTAATTTCATCTATAGAGCAGTAACAGCTCTTGAAAGTCATCAGTCCATGAGTGTTTGCAATACAAGCTCCGCGCCAGATTCTCATAAGTGTAGCGTATGAATAGTCTGTGACCTGCGAGCCGGAGGCCTACACTGTGCTGTACACAGACCAGAACACAACGGTGTAAGGGTCAATTACAACAAGTAGCACAAGTTCTGAGTGTGGTCTATACACACCGGGCCATCCATGGAGGGGCCGTACAATACTGTGTGCATTCCCTCTCCTTTATAATTAGTGATGGGAGGAGATCCACATCAGCATTCAGCTCACCCACCGTCACCCGACGTCTGTGCTGGAACCAATTGCAGGTGTTAAGCCTTTAAATGCCACCGGCAAAGCCAGGACCGATCATGGGATCACCAGTGGGGCTGAACTCGGCCAAACCATAACGGGTCTGCTCATCCCTTGTCATAACCAATCCCCTATCAGGACGGAGGAGCAAGGAGATCACTAGATCTCCCTAAAAATGAATAACCACAAACAATTTACCTGTCCTTGTACGCTAATCCACCCACTGCCCTAATTATCATATACTGTACTCCGCCCACTTCCCTAATTATCCTATTCTCTAATCCACCCATTCCCTATTGATCCTATACTGTACTCCACCCATTCCCTATTGATCCTATACTGTACTCCACCCACTTCCCTATTGATCCTATACTGTACTCCACCCACTTCCCTATTGATCCTATACTGTACTCCACCCATTCCCTATTGATCCTATACTGTACTCCACCCATTCCCTATTGATCCTATACTGTACTCCACCCATTCCCTATTGATCCTATACTGTACTCCACCCATTCCCTATTGATCCTATACTGTACTCCACCCACTTCCCTATTGATCCTATACTGTACTCCACCCATTCCCTATTGATCCTATACTGTACTCCACCTACTTCCCTATTGATCCTAAACTGTACTCCACCCACTCCCTATTGATCCTATACTGTACTCCACCCATTCCCTATTGATCCTATACTGTACTCCACCCACTTCCCTATTGATCCTATACTGTACTCCACCCACTTTCCCTATTGATCCTAAACTGTACTCCACCCACTCCCTATTGATCCTATACTGTACTCCACCCATTCCCTATTGATCCTATACTGTACTCCACCCATTCCCTATTGATCCTATACTGTACTCCACCCATTCCCTATTGATCCTATACTGTACTCCACCCACTTCCCTATTGATCCTATACTGTACTCCACCCATTCCCTATTGATCCTATACTGTACTCCACCCATTCCCTATTGATCCTATACTGTACTCCACCCATTCCCTATTGATCCTATACTGTACTCCACCCACTTCCCTATTGATCCTATACTGTACTCCACCCACTTCCCTATTGATCCTATACTGTACTCCACCCACTTCCCTATTGATCCTATACTGTACTCCACCCACTTCCCTATTGATCCTATACTGTACTCCACCCACTTCCCTATTGATCCTATACTGTACTCCACCCACTTCCCTATTGATCCTAAACTGTACTCCACCCATTCCCTATTGATCCTATACTGTACTCCACCCATTCCCTATTGATCCTATACTGTACTCCACCCATTCCCTATTGATCCTATACTGTACTCCACCCATTCCCTATTGATCCTATACTGTACTCCACCCACTTCCCTATTGATCCTATACTGTACTCCACCCACTTCCTTATTGATCCTAAACTGTACTCCACCCATTTCCCCTCATAACATTGGCCACTTTCCTCTCCATTGGTTCTGCCCTTGTAATACACTGGTGCCCAATGCTCTACACAATATTCCATATGACTGGTATGAGGGAAAATCATTATCAGGGTCACCTTTGCCAGTGAAGTGGAACCTACTACAGACCAGGTGCCCAAACTATGAATAAAACCCACTTATTTATTGTGAAGAGCCAATGCGGCACTTATTCCCCCCTGTTCTGTCACAGCTGTCAATTGAATTGACGTCTTCCGGCCACCAACATAGTGGGTAGAGAAAGTTGTATTATTATTGTAGCTTCCTTCCAGGGTCCCTGGAACTGGATGGGTTGTGAAGCTCGGAGAAGGAGCTCCAATGATAGTCCAGCCTTGCACCCACCTCCTCACTCCTCCTGAGGTCCCAGGCAGCCACCATGTGTGTTGCTTTGAAGAAGCCATAAGAGTGGCAAGTCCTGAGCTTCCTAAATTGCAGAAGGAGGCCTTGAGTCCTTCCTGGTGAACTCTGTGCTGGGGAGTAGGCCTTGGTGCCAACGGAGAGGGTCCAGAGTGCCACCTGCAGCACCCATGTCATAGGTTCACGGCCACTGAGCTATATCTCTATTATCAAATCCGAAAGGTTTCTTTGCCTTGGCAGAGGCTGCTTAGCGCCGGTCTCTAAAGCAAAGATTTCGCCAATACACTCAATTTACTACTTAATACATCATTTTAGAAGGACCAACTGGTAGAACCTCATTGATCCACAATACCAGGCTGGTCACTGGAAAGTATGGTGACTGTCCATTATCCTTCCATCCATGGAGGTACCTGGGGCTTCATCCCCCTCCGATGGTCGTGGAAGAGGAGCTGGTTTTTTGTCATTGAGAAAATTTTATTGCTTACAACTTTTGGTAACCAAAGGTCAACGTTACATGATGTCTACACATGGGTCAATGTCTGTAGTTTGTCTATAGGACCTCAAATAGCGCAGTGGGGTGACATGATGAGTCCAGTACATATACTGCATAATGGTGAAAAGCTGGTGACCCACTAGAGGTCTTGAACCTACAAGGTTCGAGACATCTGCCTCCAAGAGACCTCTGCCTCCAAGAGACCTCTGCCTCCAAGAGACCTCTGCCTCCCAGAGACCTCTGCCTCCCAGAGACCTCTGCCTCCCAGAGACCTCTGCCTCCCAGAGACCTCTGCCTCCCAGAGACCTCTGCCTCCCAGAGACCTCTGCCTCCCAGAGACCTCTGCCTCCCAGAGACCTCTGCCTCCCAGAGACCTCTGCCTCCCAGAGACCTCTGCCTCCAAGAGACCTCTACCTCCAAGAGACCTCTACCTCCAAGAGACCTCTACCTCCAAGAGACCTCTACCTTCAAGAGACCTCTACCTTCAAGAGACCTCTACCTTCAAGAGACCTCTACCTTCAAGAGACCTCTACCTTCAAGAGACCTCTACCTCCAAGAGAAAGTCCCACATCTACTACTTACTTGAGATAGATCTTGGTTCGTACCTAAATAAATGGTCAATTAGTAACATCTCTGATGCCTATTGGAAAGGTCTCCAAGATTACCATGGAATGAAGTTGAGATAATATCAGATTCTAACAACCAGTTGTACATCCCGAGAAAAAAAGTATCTTTAAAGACTTCCTGTAAAGGATGGGGAACCAGATATCTTCTGTGCACTATTTTGATTCTGAAAACCTTAAGAAAATTCAGGAATTTATCCATCTTTACACAAGGTCAGAATTAATGGGTGCAGTTCAGATGGTCCCGAGTAGAGTGGAAGCATAAACCAGTAATGGTGGCTATCACCGCGCCCCGGACCTGGCCGTACATGAAAAGGCAGCATCTGGTGAGACTCTCAGATGATGTCAGATGAAAGACAAGAAGCTTTCTCCCAAAATTACCCATAATCATTCCAGTTATGTGCAAGAAAATTGGGCTGTTAATCAGATGGAATAGGGGAGGGGGGGCACAGTGGATTAAAGTAATAAAAAATTGGATTACGTCAATCTGAAAGTGGATTGCTGGACTGAATGGTGGAGAAATGCGAGACCAGGACCATGTGTGGAGTCAATGGACGCAAAGTAATAAAACCAAACAAGATATTTACTTGGGAAAACAGTATATAGGTCTAAAGTCTAGTATAGAGCATGAAGTATAGTCAGGGGGCAGTGCAGTACATGTAGTACAGGTAGAGGGCAGTACAGTACAGGTAGTACAGGTAGAGGGCAGTACAGGGCATGTAGTACAGGTAGAGGGCAGTACAGGGCATGTAGTACAGGTAGAGAGCAGTACAGTACATGTAGTACAGGTAGGGGGCAGTACAATACATGTAGTACAGGTAGAGGGCAGTACAGTACATGTAGTACAGGTAGAGAGCAGTACAGTACATGTAGTACAGGTAGAGGGCAGTACAGTACAGGTAGTACAGGTAGAGGGCAGTACAGTACATGTAGTACAGGTAGAGGGTAATACAGTACATGTAGTACAGGTAGAGGGCAGTACAGTACATGTAGTACAGGTAGAGGGCAGTAAAGTACATGTAGTACAGGTAGAGGGCAGTACAGTACATGTAGTACAGGTAGAGGGCAGTACAGTACATGTAGTACAGGTAGAGAGCAGTACAGGGCATGTAGTACAGGTAGAGGGCAGTACAGCACATGTAGTACAGGTAGAGGGCAGTACAGCACATGTAGTACAGGTAGAGGGCAGTACATGTAGTACAGGTAGAGGGCAGTACAGTACATGTAGTACAGGTAGAGGGCAGTACAGTACATGTAGTACAGGTAGAGGGCAGTACAGTACATGTAGTACAGGTAGAGGGCAGTACAGGACATGTAGTACAGGTAGAGGGCAGTACAGGACATGTAGTACAGGTAGAGGGCAGTACAGTACATGTAGTACAGGTAGAGGGTAGTACAGTACAGGTAGTACAGGTAGAGGGCAGTACAAGACATGTAGTACAGGTAGAGGGCAGTACAGTACATGTAGTACAGGTAGAGGGCAGTACAGTACATATAGTACAGGTAGGGGCAGTACACTACATGTAGTACAGGTAGAGGGTAGTACAGTACAGGTAGTACAGGTAGAGGGCAGTACAATACATGTAGTACAGGTAGAGAGCAGTACAGTACATATAGTACAGGTAGGGGCAGTACAGTACATGTAGTACAGGTAGAGAGCAGTACACTACATGTAGTACAGGTAGAGGGTAGTACAGTACATGTAGTACAGGTAGAGGGCAGTACAAGACATGTAGTACAGGTAGAGGGCAGTACAGGGCATGTAGTACAGGTAGAGGGCAGTACAGTACGTGTAGTACAGGTAGAGGGCAGTACAGTACATGTAGTACAGGTAGAGGGCAGTACAGGACATGTAGTACAGGTAGAGGGCAGTACAGGACATGTAGTACAGGTAGGGGCAGTACAGTACATGTAGTACAGGTAGAGGGCAGTACAGTACAGGTAGTACAGGTAGAGGGCAGTACAGTACATGTAGTACATGTAGGGGGCAGTACAGTACATGTAGTACAGGTAGAGGGCAGTACTATTTTAGCTACTTTGGTGTCACTGCACTATATTTAATATAGAAGACCTGCACTGTTAGAATATTGGCTACAACAAGAAGACACTGTTGCTATATTGGCTTCTGTGGGACTGTAATAGTCATCTCTATGGGAAGAACAGTATTACATTTGTGATAAGAAGGTGGAGAAGAAAAGGAAGTGAGGTACCTAAAACGTTTGTGTTGCTAAATCGTCAGAGACAAGTTGTGACTGGAAGAAGCTAACATGGCAGCCAGGTAGAAGTAATGAAAGCGACTCGGCAGATCCTAGATGTCATCTGTGAGTTTCTGGATTTAGTGCTGATATTACACATGAGATTCAAATTCTGAAGGCAATATTCAATATTTATACACAGAGCATGGTTCTGGTAATGTTTCTATGTACCCAGCCAGGTTCTGGTGCTGTATTTATATATTGATTTCAGTTTTGGTGCTGTATTTATGTACAAACTTGGTTTTGGTGCTGTATTTAGTGTATGTATTGGGCTTGGTGTTGTACTTACTATATGACCTCGTTCTTGTGTTGTGTGTTTTCTACCATTTGGATCTATGCAGTTATAACACAACATTTTTGTATTTATGGGGTGCTACTGTATATCCGATATAATTTAAGGGAATAGCTATTGCCCCCCTCGGCTCTTGTGATGATGTACCCCTCCACCAATGCACAGCCTGTGATGGTCACATGGCGGCCGGCTGTCAGCCCGCACTATAAATACTTCCTTTAAGGTTGTACTGGAGCAGATACTAATTAGATTGCCAGATAATTAACATGACATTTTCTGCAGCACTGCTATAATGAAAGGTTATGAGGAGGGAATGGCTGGTTATCAGGAGTGAGTAGTGGATAAGAGGAGGGGGCCGCGGCTATGAGGAGGTGGCAGCCAATTAATAGGGGGAGTTGTTATAGGGAGAGGGCAGTAGGGTGTAGGGACATTTATTCTGAGGACGCTGGGTACAGTGAGTGGACAGTGATAATCAGGGGGGAAGCTACTTATGAGGAGGGGGCTCTGGTTAAGTGGAGGTAATGGTGAATTATGTTGGGTGGTAAAAGGAGGGGAGCTGCAAAGGAAGGATACGGTAATGGAGAAGGGGAGTGTTAATTAATGGAATAGCTGGTTGTAAGGAAAGTGACATGGGTTACGGGGAGAGGACTTGGGTTATTAGGAGGGAGCTCAGGTTACTAAGAGAGGTTATAAAAAGGGGGCACGGGTCACAGTAGGTGGGGGCTCGGATTAGTGGGGTTTACACGGGGAGGCATGGGTTACAAGAAGGTGGTTTGGGTTACAGGGAGGGGGCTTGTGTTACGGAGAGGGGGTTTGGATTACGGGGATGGACCTCAGGTTACGGGGAGGGGGCTTGGCTTACGGGGAGAGGGCTCAGCTTACTGGGAGGGGGCTTGGTTTACGGGGAGGGGGATTATTTTACGGGGAGGGGCTTGGGTGATGGGCTCAAGTAACGGGGGGAGGAGTAACGTGGGGGGGCGCAGGTTATGAGGAGGGAGCTTGGGTTAAGAGAAGAGGGCTTAGGTTATGGAAAGAGGGTTTGGGTTTTGAGAAGAGGGTTTGGGTTTTGAGAAGAGGGTTTGGGTTATGAGAAGAGGGTTTGGGTTATGAGAAGAGGGTTTGGGTTATGAGAAGAGGGTTTGGGTTATGAGAAGAGGGTTTGGGTTATGAGAAGAGGGTTTGGGTTATGAGAAGAGGATTTGGGTTTTGAGAAGAGGATTTGGGTTATGAGAAGGGGGTTCGAGTTATGGGAGGGGTTCGAGTTATGAGGAGGATGCTTGGCTTAAGAGAAAAGGGCTGTGATTTTGAGAATGGCCAGTTACACTAGGGACGGTGGTTATGACATGTGGTTTGTCATGCAAATGTCAAACAAGAAAAATACATGTGCTTTATCAGGCTCCAAAGTACAAAACATCCATCAAACTTTATTGAAAGCGACAAAAAGAATACACATACAGTCCCCGGGTTACGTACAAGATAGGGTCTGGAGGTTTGTTCTTAAGTTGAATTTGTATGTAAGTCGAAACTGTATATTTTATAATTGTAGACCCAGACAAAAAAAATTTTTGGCCCCAGTGACATTTGGAGTTTAAACATTTTTTGCTGTAATGGGACCAAGGATTATCAATAAAGCTTCATTACAGACACCATACAGCTGATAATTGCAGCCTGGGACTATAGTAACATCCAGAGCGGTCACCAGAGGTCTGTCTGTAACTATGGGTTGTCTGTAAATCGAGTGTCCTTAAGTAGGGGACCGCCTGTATCAGCATAAAAACTATTAAAACAATACAATGTGGTGTTAGATTAGGTGGGTTGTATCCTGACCCCTTTGTCCGTTTTGTTTACTGTGTATATTTTATTGTTTTCATTTTTTTTTATGCCATCGTGTGTATTCATTCTGTGGCTTTCAATAAAGATTGTTGAAAGTTTTGTGCTTTGGATCCTGATATAGCACTCGTCTTTTTCTTGTGTGACATTTGCATGGTTTCTGAGTGTAGGCTAATTACATATTAGGATGTGCACATTTCAATCCTCGCATAAGTGGCTGGTAATGAGGATGACAGGGCTAGTTGGTAGGACTGAGTTCTGGAAGAGGAATGGTCTGGTAAAGGGGGGGCTCTGGTTATAAAGAGGGGACTATGAGCTGGATATAAGGTGGGGGATTATTATTAGGACGGAGGTTGGTATGGGTGGGCTCTGTTAACAAAAACACCACACATAACCCCAAGCAATTAACCAAGAATATTACTTGTTTAAACATCTCACAAATATGAAAAATACTCTATTCCCTGCCAGAGCTGCATTCAAAATTCGAAGTTAGATTTCCTGTGTCTGCCCCCCATGCCTGAACATGTTTTATCATTTATTGTAAAGCTGCCTATAGGTTTATAAACTCTATTATATGTGTATGCAAATTACCTGCTGAGGCTACTCGGGGTGTGGAGTAGCACTGCAGAGCCACCAACTACTAAACTAGCAGCTCCCTCAGGAATTGTAGTAAATGTTCTTTCTAAAATTCGCTCTTTAATGTGAAATATCATCTGATTACCTATTAATCAATCAAATTAGTCAATTATTACTCTTCTCAACCCCAATCATCTGTTCTATAGCACCTAGAAACATGATTTTGTGTCATATTACAAATAAAAATATAATCTTGTAGATCACATCAGTCCTATGGTGTTGTGTACTACACAACCAGAGACACAGGCTGATAAATACATACATGCAAGTTCACACAACCATAAGCCTGATGATCTGAAAGATGACATTCTTATCTTTAATATGACACCAGTAACGTGTTTCTGGGTGCTATAGCACAGAAGATACAAACTTCTGAAATCAAATTCCACCACTAAACTTGACTCATCTCATGTGAAAATGAGGAGAGTCATATTTGTCTGACTTTGGAGGAGATTTTTTTTTTTTAATAATTAAATAGATGAGATTTCACATAAAAAAAAAAAAAGAAATACTAGAAAAGACATTTCATCCCCTACCTGAGGGAGCTGATAGTTTAGTTGGGAGCTGTAGAATATAACCATTGAACTGTGGGAGGTCTAATTTTGACCGTAGGAAAAGTCAATTATTTTACGTAATAAAATGCACTTTTAAAAATAAAATAAATCAGATTTGGATGTAACTGGAGAGTAAAAATTGTACACAACCTGAACGACTGTACAACATGGATCAGACTGGGTGTTCTGCAGAAATACGTTTGTAGACAAAGTTGTCAGTCGTGGTAATATGAGTTATCGGGGGAGGGGGGTACAGTACGGTGGGGGGGGGGGGAGGATTAGCAAAACGCCGTCCTCGTCATATAACTCACCAGCGGCTTCACATCCCATCTACTGCCATGACAGGGGGCGCTCCTGGGAGATGCCCAAACCTCATATAATCATCCTAACCCGACATTTCAGGACTGTTTCGTGCTGCGAGATCAAAGAGACTTTTTGCTACAGATTACTGTCGGGCGTGGAAATTTCGGAAACTATTTCGGGATCTTTGTTGCGTAGAAAATGTCAGATAAATGCATTTTCTGAATGGATGTGTTCACAGCTCCAATGCAGAGTTATGTGTGTTATTGGTTATTTGGAAACACCTCCCATATCCGCGTCATGTGGATGTGGCTTCAACAGAACAAACAAAGTGAAGACAGAACAGCCAAAGCCAAGATGTCTGCTACAACTTCCATGCCAAGATCCTACACCCATAGAAAATCTATGCTTAGGTCTCTCAGATGAGAACTCACATGAGTCAGAGACACACCCCCTTCCTATGAGTCAGAGACACACCCCCTTCCTATGAGTCAGAGACACGCCCGCTTCCTATGAGTCAGAGACACGCCCGCTTCCTATGAGTCAGAGACACGCCCGCTTCCTATGAGTCAGAGACACGCCCGCTTCCTATGAGTCAGAGACACGCCCGCTTCCTATGAGTCAGAGACACGCCCGCTTCCTATGAGTCAGGGACACGCCTCCTTACTATAAGTCAGAGACACGCCCCCTTACTATAAGTCATAGAAGCGACCCTTTTCTATAAGTTACAGACAAGCCCCCTTACTGCAAGTCACAGACAGTGGGGCAGATTTACTTACCCGCTCCATTCGCGATCCAGCGGCGCGTTCTCTGCACTGGATTCGGGCCCGGCGGGATTTAATAAGGCAGTTCCTCCGCCTGCTGCACTGAAAAGCATCTGAACGCGCTGGATTTCACCGGCTCGGGCTGAGTGAAGGTAAGCGCGTCCCGAGCGACACATTTTCCGTTCTTAAATTCGGCGGTTTTTCCGAATAAGTCGGGTTTTCGTTCGGCCACGCGCCCTGATTTCCGTCGCGTGCATGCCAGCGCCGATGCACCACAATCCGATCGCGTGCGCCAAAATCCCGGGGCAATTCAGGTACAATCAGTGCAAATCGGAAATATTCGGGTAACACATCGGGAAAACGCGAATCGGACCCTTAGTAAATGACCCCCATTGTCTATAGTACAGTCACATTGGGGCTTATTTACTAAGCGTTGTGGATGCACTTTTGTCAGAATGTTCGCAGTTTTCGGGATTTGCGCAGCTTTGACATGTATTTAACAGGGCTTTGTGCTGGGATTGTGTCGCACGCGATTGGATTGTGGCGCGGCTGAGCTGCTTTCATACAACAGAACTCGGGGGGGTGGGTCGTCGTACAATCCGACAAATTTGGACTGAGCGCGGGATTTAAGATTCAAATTATGTCACAAGCCAAGCACTTACATGCACCAGGAACGTGACACATGCAGGATATCGGGCGCAGGATCTTAGTGAATCTCGGCACAATGCATTATCGTCAGACACTCCGTACTTTGTGAACATCCAGTACTTTATGTGGATGGTCTCTTTAAATAAATAAAAAACTACTCAAAATTTTTAGAATTATCACATAACACACTACAAGGGAGTGGCATATATTCCAATTCATGTGCCACATGGACAGAACTGGTACCAGACCGATTATGTCAGTGACTGATTATTTGGTTTACATTTAATGTTTACAATATCTGGGACTAAAGCAAAAGATACATTTGGGTATTGACCTTTGTATTTGTTTCTATTCAACTTGTTCAGCACTATTGGTCAGGAGTGGTGGACAGAAGTGGAGGTGCTGCACACACTCTTTCCTATGTTGTTCTTTGTAGCACTTTCGTATTTTTTTAAAGTGATCTTAAAGGGGTATTCCTCCCACAAAGACAAGTTTCTTATATGTACTTAGGATAACAAAATAACACATTCTAATTCACTGTTATCAACAAAAATGCAGCATTTCACAGTCCATCCTGTCTCTATCAGTCCTGCTGTACACAATTTCAGTTGCCCCTAGACACGACCCTGTAACTTCTGACTTAGGGTCTGGGGCCCTATCTTGGATTTTTGTGTGAGATGGCGGAGCAGAGATTTCTGTCTGTCTCTGCTGTGAGCCTGTAGCCCCGCCCCCTGCACGGAGCTCAGAGACTCTCACTGATCACTTCCTGCCAGGAGATCGTGAGCAGAGAGAGAGGATGCAATCTACAAGCTACAAGGAGATAAGTGATCCAGGGGAAGGGGGAGGCAGGCAAATATCTGTGAGATGTAGCAGAGCTCACATGGTAACAGAGTAAAGTCAGCAGCCTCTGCGTGATCTCATGCCTCTCTGATCTGTCTCATCCATCTCTCTATGTGTCAGTGTGTGAGTACAATGTCAGAAGCCAGATAAAAGCGCACATACAACTGATAATGTAACCACATTGTCACCGCACAGAACTATATGGATCATAATGTGTCTGCTTAGAGAGGCCCCGCCCACACCCTGGAATCTTACACTGATTATCACTGAGTGATAGCAGCTAAAACAGCAATAACACTGAGAAACATTGTAAAGTAAAGAGTTACAATGATCTTTATTGTGCTAATAAATGTGAAAATTTACTTTCGTGGGAAAACCCCTTTGAATGTCACATGTCCTTGTATCTCTATGAATTAATAAAGATTTGATGGGATTTTTGGTGATATTTTGGTCCACTATAGAACACTCTTTTTCTCAGCAATTTTCAATGGTACCCTACAAGTTCTCCGTCTCATTGATGAGGAATGAAGAATGACTGGCTCTTCATGGAGTCAGGTAGATTATTGGTCGGCCATGCTGGAACCTGTAGTGCCCCAGCACCCAGAGACTGCCAATGTCTGTGCTGCGAGATAACAGCCGACAGCGGGAGCTTAAGCCTCGCTCACTGAGCTCCTGCGAGGCGGAACGGGAAGGTGTAAGATCTACAGTGCGGATACAGGGGGCAGAATAAAACATCAAAGCCAAGTGTTTTACAGAAATCAAGTGAAGCCGCTGTCAGGATCCCGGGGCCGAGGGAAAATGTGAAAAATCCGCTGAATGCAGAAGACAGGCAGCGAGGATCCCGAGCTCCACATCTCCAGCCCTGATACACAAACTGCGCCATAAATCATCCTCTACCGCCTGTCAGACCCAGCAGCTCAACACCACCGGCGCCAAACCCAACAGCGCGCCAGAGCGCTA
The DNA here is from genome assembly GCF_040894005.1 of Engystomops pustulosus. Classification (NCBI taxonomy): domain Eukaryota; kingdom Metazoa; phylum Chordata; class Amphibia; order Anura; family Leptodactylidae; genus Engystomops; species Engystomops pustulosus. Next base: position 8,293,457 of record NC_092415.1, on the reverse strand, counting down.
TCACCAGCCAGAACCCGCTCCACAGGATAAGCAGCTGAAGGTCCGAGGAGGGGGGGGGGGGGAGCACATTGTTCACAAGTCATTTGCATCTGTTTTTTTTCTGCAAAAACAGCAGAAAAATGAAATGTGTTTGAAAATGTGACAAGCAAAAAAACAAACAAAAAACTGAAATAGAAAACAATGTGGAAAAAAACAACTGACAGATCTATAGGTTCATGTACATAGGGGGCAGTATTATAGTAGTTATATTCCTGTACATAGGGGGTAGTATTATAGTAGTTATATTCTTGTACATAGGGGGCAGTATTATAGTAGTTATATTCCTGTACATAGGGGGCAGTATTATAGTAGTTATATCCCTGTACATAGGGGGCAGTATTATAGTAGTTATATCCCTGTACATAGGGGGCAGTATTATAGTAGTTATATTCTTGTACATAGGGGGCAGTATTATAGTAGTTATATTCTTGTACATAGGGGGCAGTATTATAGTAGTTATATTCCTGTACATAGGGGGCAGTATTATAGTAGTTATATTCCTGTACATAGGGGGCAGTATTATAGTAGTTATATTCTTGTACATAGGGGGCAGTATTATAGTAGTTATATCCCTGTACATAGGGGGCAGTATTATAGTAGTTATATTCCTGTACATAGGGGGCAGTATTATAGTAGTTATATTCTTGTACATAGGGGGCAGTATTATAGTAGTTATATTCTTGTACATAGGGGACAGTATTATAGTAGTTATATTCCTGTACATAGGGGGCAGTATTATAGTAGTTATATTCTTGTACATAGGGGGCAGTATTATAGTAGTTATATTCCTGTACATAGGGGGCAGTATTATAGTAGTTATATCCCTGTACATAGGGGGCAGTATTATAGTAGTTATATTCCTGTACATAGGGGGCAGTATTATAGTAGTTATATTCCTGTACATAGGGGGCAGTATTATAGTAGTTATATTCCTGTACATAGGGGGCAGTATTATAGTAGTTATATTCCTGTACATAGGGGGCAGTATTATAGTAGTTATATCCCTGTACATAGGGGGCAGTATAATAGTAGTTATATTCTTGTACATAGGGGGCAGTATTATAGTAGTTATATTCTTGTACATAGGGGGCAGTATTATATTAGTTATATCCCTGTACATAGGGGGCAGTATTATAGTAGTTATATTCCTGTACATAGGGGGCAGTATTATAGTAGTTATATCCCTGTACATAGGGGGCAGTATTATAGTAGTTATATTCCTGTACATAGGGGGCAGTATTATAGTAGTTATATTCTTGTACATAGGGGGCAGTATTATAGTAGTTATATTCTTGTACATAGGGGGCAGTATTATAGTAGTTATATTCCTGTACATAGGGGGCAGTATTATAGTAGTTATATTCTTGTACATAGGGGGCAGTATTATAGTAGTTATATCCCTGTACATAGGGGGCAGTATTATAGTAGTTATATCCCTGTACATAGGGGGCAGTATTATAGTAGTTATATTCCTGTACATAGGGGGCAGTATTATAGTAGTTATATTCTTGTACATAGGGGGCAGTATTATAGTAGTTATATTCCTGTACATAGGGGGCAGTATTATAGTAGTTATATTCCTGTACATAGGGGGCAGTATTATAGTAGTTATATCCCTGTACATAGGGGGCAGTATTATAGTAGTTATATTCTTGTACATAGGGGGCAGTATTATAGTAGTTATATTCTTGTACATAGGGGGCAGTATTATATTAGTTATATCCCTGTACATAGGGGGCAGTATTATAGTAGTTATATTCCTGTACATAGGGGGCAGTATTATAGTAGTTATATTCTTGTACATAGGGGGCAGTATTATAGTAGTTATATTCCTGTACATAGGAGGCAGTATTATAGTAGTTATATTCTTGTACATAGTGGCAGTATTATAGTAGTTATATTCTTGTACATAGGGGGCAGTATTATAGTAGTTATATCCTTGCACATAGGGGGCAGTATTATAGTAGTTACATTCTTGTACATAGGGGACAGTATTATAGTAGTTATATTCCTGTACATAGGGGGCAGTATTATAGTAGTTATATTCCTGTACATAGGGGGCAGTATTATAGTACTTACATTCTTGTACATAGGGGGCAGTATTATAGTAGTTATATTCTTGTACATAGGGGGCAGTATTATAGTAGTTATATTCTTGTACATAGGGGACAGTATTATAGTAGTTATATTCCTGTACATAGGGGGCAGTGTTATAGTAGTTATATTCTTGTACATAGGGGGCAGTATTATAGTAGTTAAATTCCTGTACATAGGGGGCAGTATTATAGTTGTTATATTCTTGTACATAGGGGGCAGTATTATAGTAGTTATATTTTTGTACATAGGGGGCAGTATTATAGCAGTTATATTCTTGTACATAGGGGGCAGTATTATAGTAATCATATTCTTGTACATAGGGGGCAGTATTATAGTAGCTATATTCTTGTACATAGGGGGCAGTATTATAGTAGTTATATTCCTGTACATTGGGGGCAGTATTATAGTAGTTATATTCTTGTACATAGGGGGCAGTATTATAGTAGTTATATTCCTGTACATAGGGGGCAGTATTATAGCAGTTATATTCTTGTACATAGGGAACAGTATTATAGCAGTTATATTCTTGTACATAGGGGGCAGTATTATAGTAGCTATATTCTTGTACATATGGGGCAGTATTATAGTAGTTATATTCCTGTACATTGGGGGCAGTATTATAGTAGTTATATTCTTGTACATAGGGGGCAGTATTATAGTAGTTATATTCCTGTACATAGGGGGCAGTATTATAGCAGTTATATTCTTGTACATAGGGGGCAGTATTATAGTAGCTATATTCTTGTACATATGGGGCAGTATTATAGTAGTTATATTCCTGTACATTGGGGGCAGTATTATAGTAGTTATATTCTTGTACATAGGGGGCAGTATTATAGTAGTTATATTCCTGTACATAGGGGGCAGTATTATAGCAGTTATATTCTTGTACATAGGGGACAGTATTATAGTAGTTATATTTTTGTACATAGGGGGCAGTATTATAGCAGTTATATTCTTGTACATAGGGGGCAGTATTATAGTAATCATATTCTTGTACATAGGGGGCAGTATTATAGTAGCTAAATTCTTGTACATAGGGGGCAGTATTATAGTAGTTATATTCCTGTACATTGGGGGCAGTATTATAGTAGTTATATTCTTGTACATAGGGGGCAGTATTATAGTAGTTATATTCCTGTACATAGGGGGCAGTATTATAGCAGTTATATTCTTGTACATAGGGAACAGTATTATAGCAGTTATATTCTTGTACATAGGGGGCAGTATTATAGTAGCTATATTCTTGTACATATGGGGCAGTATTATAGTAGTTATATTCCTGTACATTGGGGGCAGTATTATAGTAGTTATATTCTTGTACATAGGGGGCAGTATTATAGTAGTTATATTCCTGTACATAGGGGGCAGTATTATAGCAGTTATATTCTTGTACATAGGGGGCAGTATTATAGTAGCTATATTCTTGTACATATGGGGCAGTATTATAGTAGTTATATTCCTGTACATTGGGGGCAGTATTATAGTAGTTATATTCTTGTACATAGGGGGCAGTATTATAGTAGTTATATTCCTGTACATAGGGGGCAGTATTATAGCAGTTATATTCTTGTACATAGGGGACAGTATTATAGTAGTTATATTTTTGTACATAGGGGGCAGTATTATAGCAGTTATATTCTTGTACATAGGGGGCAGTATTATAGTAATCATATTCTTGTACATAGGGGGCAGTATTATAGTAGCTAAATTCTTGTACATAGGGGGCAGTATTATAGTAGTTATATTCCTGTACATTGGGGGCAATATTATAGTAGTTATATTCCTGTACATAGGGGGCAGTATTATAGTAGTTATATTCCTGTACATAGGGGCAGTATTATAGTAGTTATATTCTTGTACATAGGGGACAGTATTATAGTAGTTATATTCTTGTACATAGGGGGCAGTTTTATAGTAGTTATATTCTTGTACATAGGAGGCAGTATAATAGTAGTTATATTCTTGTACATAGGGAGCAGTATTATAGTAGTTATATTCTTGTACATAGGGGCAGTATTATAGTAGTTATATTCTTGTACATAGGGGGCAATATTATAGTAGTTATATTCTTGTACATAGGGGGCAGTATTATAGTAGCTATATTCTTGTACATAGGGAGCAGTATTATAGTAGTTATATTCTTGTACATAGGGGGCAGTATTATAGTAGTTATATTCCTGTACATAGGCGGCAGTATTATAGTAGTTATATTTTTGTACATAGGGGGCAGTATTATAGCAGTTATATTCTTGTACATAGGGGGCAGTATTATAGTAATCATATTCTTGTACATAGGGGGCAGTATTATAGTAGTTATATTCCTGTACATAGGGGGCAGTATTATAGTTGTTATATTCTTGTACATAGGGGGCAGTATTATAGTAGTTATATTTTTGTACATAGGGGGCAGTATTATAGCAGTTATATTCTTGTACATAGGGGGCAGTATTATAGTAATCATATTCTTGTACATAGGGGGCAGTATTATAGTAGCTATATTCTTGTACATAGGGGGCAGTATTATAGTAATCATATTCTTGTACATAGGGGGCAGTATTATAGTAGCTATATTCTTGTACATAGGGGGCAGTATTATAGTAGTTATATTCCTGTACATAGGGGGCAGTATTATAGTAGTTATATTCTTGTACATAGGGGGCAGTATTATAGTAGTTATATTCTTGTACATAGGGGGCAGTATTATAGTAGTTATATTCCTGTACATAGGGGGCAGTATTATAGTAGTTATATTCTTGTACATAGGAGGCAGTATTATAGTAGTTATATTCTTGTACATAGGGGACAGTATTATAGTAGTTATATTCCTGTACATAGGGGGCAGTATTATAGTAGTTATATTCTTGTACATAGGGGACAGTATTATAGTAGTTATATTCCTGTACATAGGGGCAGTATTATAGTAGTTATATTCCTGTACATAGGGGACAGTATTATAGTAGTTATATTCCTGTACATAGGAGGCAGTATTATAGTAGTTATATTCCTGTACATAGGGGACAGTATTATAGCAGTTATATTCTTGTACATAGGGGGCAGTATTATAGTACTTATATAATATTCTATGATTATACAGATAATTTTCTAAATTCCTGCTGGAAAGTCAGTAAGGGGCCAGAGACTATAAGTCGCATGTAATTGTACAGAGCAGTGCGTGTAGTGTAAAGTTCGCTGGGTCTCTTCATGTGGAATGACTAAGGATACGGCAGTAGAATAAGATGACTATCAAAATGTATAAACGCCTGTCGTAGATGTGGCGCCTGCGTCTCGCACAGTTGTCAGCGGAGGATTGGAAACTGTAATCAATACGATATAAAAGATGTCAAAAGACTTAACGGACCAACAAAGGAATCTGACGCGGCTGAGGTCCAGGTAAACGAGTCGTGGAGTCGGGAAGGCTACAAGTCTCTGTCCACATGACAACACGAAGATCAATGAGACAAAGACTAACTGCAGTAACTGCAGAGAAGCCGGCTCTATCGGGTCGTGTCATCAGTCACTGGGGTCAGTCCTCCTCCTGTCCGCCTCACCACGGCCATCACTACTGGAGATGGTAAGAACCTGTGATGTAAGTGATGGATCATGACTGACGAATTTCTGCTGGTGGAAAGAAGGGAATAGGACGGAAGTGAAGATCTGTCAAATATTCGTCAGTTTTAGGGTAGAATCTTGCATTTTGGCGTTCAATGTGTTTTCTTTTTTTCGTTACTATAAACATGCATGCTCCATCAAGCCGAGTGTGCATGTCCATAGTGAATGCTGATATGACTTGTACGGTATAAAGCGTCAGTATTTATTAGCATCTGATGGTGGTCACACCGGGACCCCCATAGAAAGTTTACATCCAGGTCTAATGGATTGTTTGGAGGAGATTCCAATTCCGGGTAACAAATTAGCAACTAAAAGTAAAACTAAACTACTAAGAAAACCTTTACATTAGTCACTAATACGGTGTAAACGTGCGGAGTAACACTGTATCTGACAGATAAGACTTGCATTGTGCAGCGTGTCCCCTCTGCTCCTTAGTGATATGCACTCTGCCCCCCCCCAATAATGTGCACTCTGCCCCCCCCCCCAGCAATGTGCACTCTGGCCCCCCCCCCCCAGCAATGTGCACTCTGGCCCCCCCCCCAGCAATGTGCACTCTGGCCCCCCCCCCAGCAATGTGCACTCTGGCCCCCCCCCCCAGGTAATGTGCACTTTGACCCACGCCCCCCCAAGTAATGTGCACACCCCCCCTTTAGTACTGCAGATCATGGAAGCACAATCCTGATGCGATTGAAAGATGAGATTCATAACCTTAATATGAAACCAGCACTGTCTGTATAGGTGCTATAAAACAGAGATGTCCCATAATAGAGGATATTTTAGAAAGGACTGAGGTTCTCTTGGTCCACCGGGACTCCAAACTGATAACTCGTAACAAACCAGCAGAGAGATGTATCCTGCAATCCTTCTCGTGACCAGATGGGGAGCTCTAACTACTCCGCCAACAGGAAGATTGTTACTCATTAGGATTAAGAAATACAAGAAATCCGTCAGGCGAGTGACAAGCGGAGGCTGCCTCATATTACATGCACAAATGGCTCTTCTGTGGCCACTCAAGATAAAAGCGGCTGTTTAAGAAGTTTGACCTTTGCGACGTCGGCCGTAATGAGATGTTGCCTCTCTATAACATCACCGCTGACACTTTTTACCTCCTTAATTTAAAGTCCTTCTATTTTTAGAGCTGACGAGAGCAGAGGAATCGCTTTAAATAGATAAGTGCCGGAGCTCAGCTCCTTAATGTAAGGATTAATACAAAAGGAAGGAAATAAGACCGGATTTTACCGTAAAAATAAATGTTACGAGGTGGGAGGAGCCGAAACCGATGTCATATAATACAATACATCATGATATCTGATCACAAAACTGAACAAGACAATTACTGGGATAGAAGCTTCATCATTATGTGTCCTCCCATAGTATCCACACACCCTGACATCACAGCATCATAGGAGAGGGGAAGCAACGCAGGACACATACAGCCAAGCATCAGATACTTATCCTGTACTAATACCATTACACTGATCCCAGATACATCCTGTATTATACTGCAGAGCTGCACTCACTATTCTGCTGCTGGTGCAATCACTGTGTACATACATGACATTACTTATCCTGTACTGATCCTGAGTTACATCCTGTATTATACCCCAGAGCTGCACTCACTATTCTGCTGCTGGTGCAGTCACTGTGCACATACATGACATTACTTATCCTGTACTGATCCTGAGTTACATCCTGTATTATACCCCAGAGCGGCACTCACTATTCTGCTGCTGGTGCAGTCACTGTGTACATACATGACATTACTTATCCTGTACTGATCCTGAGTTACATCCTGTATTATACCCCAGAGCTGCACTCACTATTCTGCTGCTGGTGCAGTCACTGTGTACATACATGACATTACTTATCCTGTACTGATCCTGAGTTACATCCTGTATTATACCCCAGAGCTGCACTCACTATTCTTCTGCTGGTGCAGTCACTGTGTACATACATGACATTACTTATCCTGTACTGATCCTGAGTTACATCCTGTATTATACTCCAGAGCTGCACTCACTATTCTGCTGCTGGTGCAGTCACTGTGTACATACATGACATTACTTATCCTGTACTGATCCTGAGTTACATCCTGTATTATACTCCAGAGCTGCACTCACTATTCTGCTGCTGGTGCAGTCACTGTGTACATACATGACATTACTTATCCTGTAATGATCCTGAGTTACATCCTGTATTATATTCCAGAACTGCACTCACTATTCTGCTGCTGGTGCAGTCACTGTGTACATACATGACATTACTTATCCTGTACTGATCCTGAGTTACATCCTGTATTATACTCCAGAGCTGCACTCACTATTCTGCTGCTGGTGCAGTCACTGTGTACATACATGACATTACTTATCCTGTACTGATCCTGAGTTACATCCTGTATTATACCCCAGAGCTGCACTCACTATTCTGCTGCTGGTGCAGTCACTGTGTACATACATGACATTACTTATCCTGTACTGATCCTGAGTTACATCCTGTATTATACCCAGAGCTGCACTCACTATTCTGCTGCTGGTGTGGTCACTGTGTACATACATGACATTACTTATCCTGTACTGATCCTGAGTTACATCCTGTATTATACCCCAGAGCTGCACTCACTATTCTTCTGCTGGTGCAGTCACTGTGTACATACATGACATTACTTATCCTGTACTGATCCTGAGTTACATCCTGTATTATACCCCAGAGCTGCACTCACTATTCTGCTGCTGGTGCAGTCACTGTGTACATACATGACATTACTTATCCTGTACTGATCCTGAGTTACATCCTGTATTATACCCCAGAGCTGCACTCACTATTCTGCTGCTGGTGCAGTCACTGTGTACATACATGACATTACTTATCCTGTACTGATCCTGAGTTACATCCTGTATTATACCCCAGAGCTGCACTCACTATTCTGCTGCTGGTGCAGTCACTGTGTACATACATGACATTACTTATCCTGTACTGATCCTGAGTTACATCCTGTATTATACTCCAGAGCTGCACTCACTATTCTGCTGCTGGTGCAGTCACTGTGTACATACATGATATTATTTATACTGTAGGTCACCCATCTCTAGGGTGCAGGTTTGGGTGAGGTCAGTAAATGAGTGAGCAGCCAGTTGCCTCGTGTTTACCTCCAGTGTAATCTGCGGCGGTCAACGAGTTCATTTTTATAGTTCTCTTCCCCAGGAACACGTGTCTGTGCGTCTCCTGGGGGCGCCGTGTGTGTATATAGAGCCAGGTGGACAGATAATACTGTTTGCCTTCTGAGCTAATCGGCTGCATGCAGATGGCGGCAATTAAGAGTCAATTAGAAGATCCTAAACCTATAGCTTTAACCCCTTAAAGACAGAGACAAGAGAATCATTTTATTTTCTGTGCCTTATGTTATATCAGTGGAAGATTTTTCTCAACCCTCGGGGCTGTGTAGATATTCAAGACCTTGATTTTTCATGTTTAGGTGTCATCTCGGGTAAAAATACATTGTTTCTGAAAATGTGATGTTTTCTTATTCTTATTTATATTTGTTACTCCGGTGGATTGTGACTTCTGATACTCAAAGAGGTCGGGTCCTGCTATCACACGACCTAATGTCCTTTGTTCCGAATTCTATAGTAGAAATCTGGAGGTGGGATTGAGCTGATGTGGGGTCAGTACAGATCGGACAGACTTGGGACACGTTCACACGGGGCATTTCAATCACGTTTTCTAATACCAAATGAAAGGCTCCAGCCACAATTACTCATTGGGGCTCATTTACTAAGGGTCAGCCGGATGCACTTTCGTCGGGTTTTTCCGACGGTTTTGCCCTGAATTGCCCTGGGATTTTGGCGCACGCGATCGTATTTTGGAATATCGGCGCCGGCTTGCACGTGACAGAAACCGGGGGGGCGTGGCCATTGGACAATTTAAAAACGCGATTGTGTCGCAAGATCAAGCACTCACATGCAGCAGGAAGAAGCAGGAGAACTCCAGTGGACCTCGGCGGGATAGCGACCGATGCAGGAACTCGAGCACACAATCTTCATCAATCACGCCCGACCCGAATCCTCCTCTGAGAACGCATCACGGGATCGTAACATGACTGGGTAAGTAAATCTGCCCCATTGAGTTAACATTACATTTATTGCACATTTACTAAACGCTCTGGAAACTCAATGTCGACTCAATGTGTGATCAGGGGTGAAGCCTTTCAATTGCTTTTCAAAGCAAAGGCAAAACGCCACGTGTGGTGGCACATGTGCCGTTTTTTCTGCGTTTGCAAACGCAAACAAAGCCGAACCCAGCGGGGCGGGCCGCGGCCCGATCGCATAGGCGTTTCTATGGCGTTTAATGCAAAACACAGGCGGCTCGTTCCCGATCGCACCTGGTGCAATTTGGCACCTGGCGCAAACGCAGACAAAACGGCACGTCTGCCATCACCCTTAGGAGTCCAGGACACTGCCAGGAGTCCCTTCCCTTTGTTCACAGTGTGAGATCCATTCCTGGAACGTCAGTGGTTTAAAGGGGTTGTACCAACTTTTTGTGTCCTTATCCATAGCACAGAGTCTAACAAAGTGATAGGTGGTGGTCTGACTACTAGGACCCCCCCTCCACCAATCATGAGAACGGACCCCCAGCAGTTCACGAGACTAAGGAGAAAGATTACAATTTCCTACACACCCCTTTTCTCGAACGGAGTGGCAGGAAAGAAGCCTACACATGTGGATAGGGGATAATAATTCAATTCATAATTCAATTTTGGGACATCCCCTTTAAAGGATATCTAGCACCTGGAATCTACTTACCAATTCAGGTCCAGTGGTAGATTTCCCTGGGTAGAGTCATCCAGAACTTTGATTATATATCCCAATACATCGCCTCTTCTTTCTGTAATATTGTAGTTTTATAATATGCTAATGAAGTGCAGAGGCTACTGTGGGCGTTCCGTAGCCCCGTGCATGCGCAGTTTCTACCTCGTTGCTAGTGTGAGGGAATATGTAGAGCTTCCTCAGGGGTCTCCGATGCCGGCAGAGCAGGCTGCACATGTGCTGTAGCTTCTTAGTTATCGGCTTTAGGGCTGCCATGCACCTTCTCTCAAGCTGGCAGTGAGGAGCTATGGAACGCTAAAACTACGATTTTAAAGACAAAGGAGACCATACACTGGAATATAAAATACAAGCTCTGGGTGACACTGCTCAGGGAGCTCTGCCACTGGATCTACTTTGGTAAGTAGATTCCAGGGGGGACATTTTCTTTAAGGTCTATTTCATGCCAGTGATTTCCCCAGGTCGTCCACCAGGGTTCTAAAAACCCAAACTGGTAGCATTATAGATTCCATATTCTTATGGTATTGCTGTTTATGCAGGGCACTTACCGCTGACACTCCCCGGCGTGCAGGATGAGGTCCTCATTGTCCTTGGCGCTGATCGCCAGCTCATGTTCAGTGGAATTGAAGACATCGAGCAGGAGGTGACATTGTCTTGTACTGGGGGAAAAGATGGAAAAAAGATCACCTATCCTACTGGGCAAACTAAAGTTGGTAACTCTGTTTTCCAGGGGGGAAACAGCTAGAATATCTTTGTGGGCTTAGCCCCATAATACAAACAAGTTACATAGCTGAGAGTTTGTTACCATAGCGCCCAGCACAGGCAATCCTCTGTTACACTGCGCTTATATGTTTATAGTGGAAGCCACAGCATTGTGCTGGATCAGTGGCATCAGCAGCACCCAGCAAACCAAATGGACTTAGAGGGGTTGCCCACTCTTATACATATGCTGCCCATGTGCCTTTACTGCCTTGTGGATTGTTCCTAAATGTTCATCAAGTGATTCAGCAGTCCTGCTACTTACTTTTGTGTTTGTATTGTGTCTGCAGACTCTCCACAATTCTTTGTTTACATGTCCGAGCTCTGCTGAATAGGAGGAGCTGCAGCAGGAGATTATGACTCATCCTGCTCTCCCACCCTTCCCTCTTCCTGTCTGTGTCTGTGAGGATGGACAGTGAGAAGAAAGATACAGTGGGAGATGCCCTGAGGACATCTGAGAGCAGTGAAAGCGAGGAAGATGTGGATATGCAGAGGGCAGCATGGTGAGAACAGGGAAACGCTGAGGCCCTCAAAGGAGGCAAAGACACATATACAAGCAGGGACATGTATAAAAAAGCGTCCGACCCCATTAAGAACCCAATGTAACAGAGAGTCCTTTTAACATAAACATTCAATTCTCGAACCCTGGCTAAAGGCTGCAATAGCAGAAAATTTTTATCAAACCAGCAGGTGTATGAGCAAGACTGTACATCTGCTAATCTTTCCATTCACTGACTGCAAGCAGAGCTCTCAGTAATGGACATAGAAGTTATATTCTATATTATTTCAGGATCAGGCTTTATCTGGACAATGCTCTCACACAAATAGCAGTAACTTACTCCACAGGGGACTTACCTGGTCGCCGGGAGTGTGCTGACCCGTGTGAAGAACACCGATGGTTCTACCTCCACGTGGAGGCCCAGTGAGATGTTCCTGTAGTAGCCCTCGGCGTGGCCTGGTCCTCCAGAGTACTTGAAGTTCAGGACTCCTTCAAGTGACTGTGAAGGAAGAAGAAGGAGGAATAACATTAATATCAGAAGCAGAAAATGCAGAAATCCCAGATTTTGAATAATTTAAGTGCACTACACTGGATTCCGGTTACCGATCACATTTCTATGGAAAAGCATATGCAAATGGCCATAGCCCCGCCCCGGACGTTTGCATTGTGTTTGTAAACGCAATACAAACTCCTTGTAGGGCTGCACCCTCAGAATAGGTAGGTGGTGGTTGTGCTATGTGCTCACAGGAAGCCAGAAGCTGAGCTACATGAGGTCATCTCTGTCATGACTGCAATCTACCAATCATGTTTCCACACATAGTGCACCTTCCCACTCTGCATCTGCTCAGTTTAATAAAGAATCTACAATCTGCAAGCCTGCCGTACACACCCTTCTCTCTAGGGTTTGACAAGGCAATAGTTGGGTCAGCGAGGAGAAAGGATGAGAGTCACTTCATTCTGTGCTCTGTCTCCTCCGTCCTCCTGCATGTCAGCAGCTGCTTTTTTTTATTGTTCTCTGTACTCCTCATTCTCCTTGTATGAGGGGAGATTGAGAGCATCTGCTGAACAGCCTGGCTGACACATCGGTCATAGCAGGTAGTGTCTACAGTCATAAGGATGTATTAGATTATAGGTATATCTGTTTAACAGTGCATAGGTGTATGTGTGTGCGTAATAATCTGCGTGCACAGGTCACTGTAATGCATGTTTGTATGCATGAAAAACTAACAATGCATTTATGTGTCAGGTTATGGTCACATCTGTGTTTTACAGCTGCAACGCTGAGAAAAAGATTCATTTTGTGTCCTGATTGGCTGGGCTGCTTGTGCTAGTGCATGTGAAAAGCGCTCAGCATCAAAGGAAGTTCCTTTAGCTGAGGTCACAACCAGGAAGTGCCCGGCCACTTCAAGAAAAACTGGAGAGGATTTTATGAGTTGGGCTGCTATATCATTTCAGGCTGGATCTCAGGCTAGAAAGAAGCCAGCAGCATTGTATAGGCATAGCTGTAATTGTTTTAAAATGTTCTCTACAGCTGGGCTAAAACTAATTTTAGCCGGGTAACTTCAGAACAATGCTTAAGAAGTTTACTCTCTAGCAATGGGATTCACTCATCTCTATTAGGGTTCTTTACTGTAAGAGAGGTGAAGCCGTGGATAGTCTCAGCAGTTACTTGGGCCCAGATCCTCTACTTGATTCTTAGAAACTAGAATATTATGCCTTCAATCCCCAGGATCTTGGTTCGGTCACATGACGCTCATGTCTGTGGCTGTCACATTACTACAGCTTCTGCTCTGGACTCTCAGACTACATGAAGACGTCTCCAGTTTCACATCTCTGTTCCGATGTCCATCACTAATGGCTCCCATACACGACTCCCCATGTCATTATACAAGGCTAATGGCCTCCGCTGAGAAGTAATACATCTGAAAATTTGGAATTCCTTCTGGGACTAATTTGTCTCTCTTTGTAACTCCCCGGTCAGAGGTTGTAGAGCATCACCAAGTATGTCATACATCAGAGGGAAATCAATGTCCTCCTTTCTCTGGTTCCAAAATATCAATAAAAGCAAAAACACCATTTGTTATAAAAGTGGAAGTTCAGGGGAAGAAAATCCCAAGGCATCTTCTCCCGGCCTGGAAGACCTTGCAGCATCAGACGGACCTCCTGAGCTCCTGCTGAGATTTCTCCAAGGCAACAATGTGATTGGATTTGTACAACTCTTAAAGGGGTTGCTTGACATTAGAAAACCAAAAGGAGCTTCCATCTAAAACGTGGGCCACTCTTGTCCACCCTAGAAAGTAGACCTTGGTAGCCATCCAAACCTTTGTTCATTGTCTTCTATTATGAGGAGCCGGGCCCACCGGAGAGTTGTATGATGCTTTCGTGGACCAAATCCCTGGCTAAGAATGTCAACCGATGGAACCAACTGTGTTGCGGATACAAAAGTATCAGAGCACGGTAAGTAATCCCTTTAATCCATAGCAGTCACTATGACCCCAACCATGTTTCCCTTGGTGCCCACCGTATATTATAATGCAGCCCCATGACATGAAACATCACAACCAGGAGGTCGGGAAAGAAAAACAGGCAAAAAGTAGGTTGAGGACACCCTCCGGGGGAATTTGGAGGAGCTACACTCCTGGAATAAATTCATATACAGGCGGTCCCCTACTTTAGAACACCTGACTTACAGACGACCCCTAGTTACAAACGGACCTCTGGATTTTGGCAATTTCCTGTACTTTAGTCCCAGGCTACAATAAACCGCTATAACAGATATCATAAGTGTCTGTAATTAAACTTTATTATTAATCCTGGTTCTTATGACGATCCAACATTTTAAAAATCCAATTGTCACAGAGACCAAAAAATTTGGACTGGGATTACAATAATAAAGTATAGGGTTCCGACTTACATACAAACTCAACTTAAGAACAAACCTGCAAAACCTATCTTGTACGTAACCGGGGGACTGCCTGTATCACAGTCCTGCTGCTACTAACAACATACACAAAGGTCTGATTACACAGGGATGTCCAGGGACAACACCTGAGACGTCTATGGTCACACCTGGTGATGGACTACATTTAAAGGGATTTATAGGGTGCGAACTGAACAAATATAGGGATCACAGAACTCCCGCTGGCGTTGGCATCGAGCATCTTCTTGTCTTTGCACCATTTCATACCTCCGCCTCCCCCCTGACACCTGTTTTTGGAAGCTTTTTCCAAATCTCAGACATGGCCGGCTCTGCGGTATCCAGGACCTGGTCAAGTGATGGCAGAATGGGGGGGGGGGGGTTGAAGTTAAAGGGATTTAACCCCTTAAATGCCATCTGCTCCGTCTGCCGTCCAGTCCCTGAGCCGGTTGAAATTGCCAACTAACATCACACAACAGCAATGCGGTGACAGTAACATGTATTTGTGGCTAAAAATAGATCTCGCTGGAGCACATAGGGACATGAATAATGCAAGAGTTCTTTGATTTTTTTTTTTTTCTTTCCCAAGTCTGTCCACTCAGCGGAACAATCCCTCCTGAACGAGGGGAAAAAAACGTCTTTCAATAAATTCAGGAGAGATTAGAAGGCGTATTTTAGACCCGCGTCGGCTAAAAATAGCTCGTCTTGTAATGGAAGAAGAGATGTGATCAGAATCCGTTACGCCGCAGGCGGCCATGGGATGGGTGGGGATGACCACAGGGTAACGGAGGAGGCCGGGAAAAGATAGTAGAAACCAAAAAATCTCCCTGAATACACACAGAGTTTTATCATATTCATTGTGTTTGTTCACGTTCCACAGAGAGATGACGACGATCGCAGATGAGCTTTTTTTTATATGTACTAATAGATATTCCCCCGGAAACTTCTCCCATGGGTAGCGGAGATTAAATGTGGCTTGTTAAAGGAGAGATGACGGAGTTTATTTACCATGAGCCTCCTCAAAAGCTTCTATGTATACAAAGTGCGGGGAGACGGAGGAGGCCGAGCGCGGTTTATTATGGATCTCCGGAGAATCGTCACACTAAGAACTATAAAAAAAATAAACAAATAAAACAAAACAAATGAAACATTGTATCTCCTCCAGGAAGACAGAAGAGTTTACTGCAGTGCAGGGAAAGGATGACTTCACAGACAGCGGCAGAGTCTACAGTTAACCCTTATGTGACTCTTGTAAAAAAAAAAAAATTGTAAAATGGTGATAGACTTATTATATATTTTCATTTTACAAATTATATATTTTTATTATGTACGTTACTTACTGTTATTTAAATATTAAATAAATATTTCCATGCTACCATTTTAAATTTTTAATCATATGTTTTATCATTTATTTTACTATATTTATTTTCACATTTAAATGTTTCTATTTATATTCATAATATTTAATTATTTTTTTTTTACCATTTTTATCTTCATTTTACCATTTTTATTTTGTTCAACACTTTAACATTTAAGGTGATCGGGTACAAAATCAGGTGATCGGGTTCAGGTGATCAAGTACAGCGATTAGGTACAGGTTCAGGTAATCATGTTCAGGTGACTCGGTACAGGTTCAGATGATCGGATACAGACTTCGGTAATCAGGTACAGGTTCAAGTGATCAGGTACAGATTCAGGTGATCAGGTACAGATTCAAGTGATCAGGTACAGATTCAGGTGATCAGGTACAGGTTCAGGTGATCAGGTACAAGTTCAGGTGATCAGGTACAGGTTCAGGTGATCGGGTACAGGTTCAGGTGATCAGGTACAGGTTCAAGTGATCAGGTACAGGTTCAGGTGATCGGGTACAGATTCAGGTGATCAGGTACAGGTTCAGGTGATCAGGTACAGGTTCAGGTGATCAGGTACAGGTTCAAGTGATCAGGTACAGGTTCAGGTGATCGGGTACAGATTCAGGTGATCAGGTACAGGTTCAGGTGATCAGGTACAGGTTCAGGTGATCGGGTACATGTACAGATTCAAGTGATCAGGTACAGGTTCAGGTGATCAGGTACAGATTCAGGTGATCAGGTACAGGTTCAGGTGATCGGGTACAGGTTCAGGTGATCAGGTACAGGTTCAGGTGATCGGGTACAGGTTTAGGTGATCGGGTACAGGTTCAGGTGATCGGGTACAGGATCAGGTGATCGGGTACAAGTTCAGGTGATCGGGTACAGGTTCAGGTGATCGGGTACAGGTTCAGGTGATCGGGTACAGGTTCAGGTGATCAGGTACAGATTCAGTTGAGTGGGTACAGGTTCAGTTGAGTGGGTACAGGTTCAGTTGAGTGGGTACAGGTTCAGGTGATCGGGTACAGGTTCAGGTGATCGGGTACAGGTACAGATTCAAGTGATCAGGTACAGATTCAGGTTGTCAGATTCAGGTACAGGTAATCCAGTAAATATTCAGTTGAGCGGGTACAGGTTCAGGTGATCGGGAACAGGTACAGATTCAAGTGATCAGGTACAGATTAAGGTTCAGGTGATCGGGAACAGGTACAGGTTCAGGTGATCGGGTACAGGTTCAGGTTCAGGTGATAGGGTACAGATTCAGGTGATCAGGTTCAGAGACAGATTCAAGTGATCAGGTGATTACAAAATTGTACCAGTGCCTATTGAGTAAGCTTTTTTTCTACACTCCTAAATATAGGGTCTGAGTTAGGATTTGGAAGGGTAAAACTATTTTCTTTACACTCTTCTTAAAGCCCTCCATTACAGAAACTAGAAGACGTGTGTGATTTTCCCTGCATCTTGAATTTATTAGCCATTTCTATACTGTAACGATCTCCTCGGGTGGTAGAATTTCTCGTACATCTTTGGCCCGGAGTTTGGTCCGGATGGTCAGACACTGGTAATGAATATACCAGGTGCCGCAGTCTGTAACGTGGGTCTCTCTGGGACTCTATTAGCAATAACCTTTTAAAGTTTTGAAAGTGCAGACAAACACGAGGAGTCGCTTATCCGACATTGATTTTGTGTTTAGTATCTCGCAGCTCGTATTTGTGTTTATTCATCACTGTTACGTTCGGGAAGAGCAGTCAAGGATAGATACATTAATGCAACTGGAAATCCGCAAGATGTAACAGCCGGGGGAAGGAAATATTAACAACCAGGGGGGATATTAAAGCTTATGGTGGGAGGGGGGACACCTGGTTAGGATGTCACCAATATATGATCTAGAATTACAGGAATGAGGAGGTTAGACAAAGAGTAAAAACTTACTACACAACTTTTCCTATTATCAAAATTAAAAAAGTTTTTAAGAGGAGCTAAATTTTGATCCGCACTCCTGTGTTATGTAATCAGAACGTGTAACGAGGTGACGATGCCCATTATAGCAGCAGTAATGCAAGACACCAAATACACAATGAAGCATGAATTATTAGGAGTGCTCAGAAAATGATAGAAATGGGCCCATGGGGTGACAGGGAAGCTCTATCATGTGGGTAAAGTGCATGTCACGGGTGCTCCTATGACCCCCTCTCCCAGGCGCACACCCAAGTGGCTCCCTGTGCCCCCTCTTCTCCACAGCAGCTTCACTCACCTGTCTGCAATCCACTGGTGGTCTCCTCGCTCCGGCACATGCGGCGCCACCTCCTATGGCGTGCGCGCATCCCCGCCGTTTCGAGATTTAAAGGGCCAGCACACCAATAATTGGTGCTGGCCTGCTGCCCTTTCTGTTAAATTCCCGGCCCCTTCCTGTGTCCCCAGCCGAAACCTTGTGCCTCGTGCCTGAAAGAAAGCTTTATCCATTTGCCTTGTGATTGTCTGCTGAATTCCTGTTGTGACCCCGGTTCCGTTCCCGACTTCACTCCTGTGCTGCCTGTCCTGACCTTCCCTTACGTCTCCGACTCTGATCCCATGCTGCCTGTCCTGACCTTCCCTTACGTCTCCGACTCTGATCCCGAGCTACCTGTCCTGACCTTCCCCTATGAATCCGACTCTGATCCCATGCTACCTGTCCTGACCATCTACATGTCCACAACTCCGTCTCTGCCTCACGATTCTGCACCTCGCCTTGGCTGCCACCGCGGACAAAGTCGTGCCAGTGGAGCGACCTGGTGGTACCAAGCTGCAGAAAGTCCAAGCTGCTTTGCGGCGGGTTCTGGTGAAAACCGGGTGCCACTTAGTCTCCGCTCCCAGGCGTCGGCTTGGGTCATCGTCCACGGTGGTCCAGGGGGTTCACTACCCCTGATCATAACAGTGCATAAGTCTCAAAATCTCTGGCAGCAAAATAGACACATCACAATCAAATACTATAAGCTCTGCTGACTCTACCCCAGGAAACACAGTAAAGCAGCCAATTGCTAAATCAGGGAAACTGCTTTATCTTCCCTAAATTAAGCAATTAAAGAACAGAGGAAGAACAGAGGGGGCTAATAAAAAGTATAGCCCCAAAGGTATGAGGCAGCAGAAGTCAAAGGAACAAGCAAGGAAAAGTAACAATGGTGAAAACGTTAAAAAAAGCTCCTGAACCCCTCATTTGCCCAAAGGGTTATACAAAGTCAGGAGTAACATGAAACAGTCCTGGTGATAACATGAAGAAAAGCTGCTGTTCTCCCAAAATCTAGAGGAAAGCTGCACAGAAGTGACAAGGAGCAAAGCTAAAGAGGGGTGACAATACAAGGAATAGATTGCTGTACTATATTGGGGTCACCAGAGGCTTTACAGGGGGAGGGGTAAGTAACAGGAATGAGCAGTAGAATGGGTGAACACATGAAGAAAGGATTCTGTACCCCCTGAAGGGATACATTGATACTGTATAGAGATAACACTGACTAAACCAGTGACTGGAGAGAGGCTGATAACGCGGGGATGAGATCTTGTACGTCCCAGACACAGTCAATTAAAATGGCATCTACAGCTTTGCTCCTGGTGCAGATTTAAAGACAAAATTTTGAGCTGTAAAATGACAAGATCTTTTTTCAAAGCCTATGGAAATCTAATGGATAAAAGCCAGAGAAATTGGTTTGGGTACGAAAAAAAAAAAAGTTTAATGAACCGAACCTCCAAAATTTTCCTTCTGTATTTAAACTAAACTGAACAAAAACAAATTCCATGAACTCCAGATTAAAACACCATCACGGAGAGATCCATCCGTACTGTGGATTCTGGGGACCAGAAAAATCCAAAACAAAGGCGCTGCATAACAACCCAAAATCCAGTGAGTAAAAGTGGAGACGGAGCGCGGCCGACAGGAAGATTAATGGCTGCAATACATTATTTCCAAGGGATGATTCATTACACAGACCTGAAGATGAATTCAGTCACTTCCAGGACTGGAGCTTGTTGTGTTATCAGAGGGAGAGGGAAGGGAAAGCAAAACTATTCTAATACTGGTTATTTAAATATTAGTGAAATATTAGTATTAAATATATTATACAAGTGTTAAACCACACAGAATTTACCATTGGATACCAGAAAATTCCAGCAGTAATGTGACCCGGACTAGGGGCGGCCGAGGAGGGGATCAGGAGGGGATCAGGAGGGGATCAGGATCTATTAGCAGGTCGCCCATTGCTGCTATTTTCCATCTCACTCACAGGAGTCACAACTACAGAGGCTGCAGAGCATCACAGCTTGTACCACAGAGGCTGCAGAGCATCACAGCTTGCACCCCAGAGGCTGCAGAGCATCACAGCTTGCACCCCAGAGGCTGCAGAGCATCACAGCTTGCACCCCAGAGGCTGCAGAGCATCACAGCTTGTACCACAGGGGATGCAGAGCATCACAGCTTATACCACAGAGGCTGCAGAGCATCACAGCTTGTACCACAGAGGCTGCAGAGCATCACAGCTTATACCACAGAGGCTGCAGAGCATCACAGCTTGTACCACAGAGGCTGCAGAGCATCACAGCTTGCACCACAGAGGCTGCAGAGCATCACAGCTTGCACCACAGAGGCTGCAGAGCATCACAGCTTGTACCACAGAGGCTGCAGAGCATCACAGCTTGTACCACAGAGGCTGCAGAGCATCACAGCTTGTACCACAGAGGCTGCAGAGCATCACAGCTTGTACCACAGAGGCTGCAGAGCATCACAGCTTGTACCACAGGGGATGCAGAGCATCACAGCTTATACCACAGAGGCTGCAGAGCATCACAGCTTGTACCACAGAGGCTGCAGAGCATCACAGCTTGTACCACAGAGGCTGCAGAGCATCACAGCTTGTACCACAGAGGCTGCAGAGCATCACAGCTTGTACCAAGGGTCCTCTCTACTATAGGCCTGAAGAGATACACAGTATCTGCGTTATATGACTTGTTACTAACCAGTGCTCACTGATACATGACATAAAATCACATTCTACATATTCATGTAACAGCATCCAATGCGTGCTGATTGTGCGGACTCCGGATGATGTTAGCATATCGCATATTAAATTATCATATGTTTATTCTCCTGGAAACCTCTGGCGAAACGCGCTACGTATAATCAATGTGGCCTATTGTTCATGACTGGACTTAGATAGCGCTAACTGGGTCCACATCACACTCTATCGTCGTCACGGGCCTCTGTGTATGCCTTAGATTAAGAACTACGCTCGACGTCCAACCGGAGACCATGCAAGCAACGTGTTTCCATCACATCATACATAGCCCCTTAAGGACCTGAGTGAAGTTGCCCCCTCCCCCACCTTGTTCAAATCAAACAAAACTGGGCCGAACAATTCTGCTACGTTTGTGCGGCTCAAATTTTTATTTGTGCTGCTTTTGTTTTGAATATATGAACAAAAACTTAAAGGTCAAGAGTTCAACCAGGCCCTAAACATTAACCGAATCAAACAAAACTGGAGTCAATGTTAGTGCTACGTTTGTGAAGGTTTGTGAAGCAAAAAATTTTATATATTTTGGGTTAGTTGTAGATAACAGGTGGATTTTTTCCTGGAAAGTTTTATAACGTTCCGTATTCCTTTCCTATTCCTGTAGCCCCTGAGATGTGATGGATAATATTTGGTATGAAATATTTATGGAGGGTCTGGCCTCATGTATAGTACATGGCACTGGGGGCGCTTATCATGATGCTACAGCCTCCGCTCTGTGGACTTTGTGATTTAGTAAAACAATAACAGGAAATTTCATAACTCACAGATCCATTATAGATACATCACAGGAGGATCAACCGCAGGAAACGGGCTTAAAAGGGATCATGAGGAATAACATGTACAACCTATCATGTACAACAGGGCCAACTGCAAAATACAAAAGCCATCATTAAAGGGCCCGGCCCATCATCAAAGTGGTCGGCCCATCATCAAAGGGGTCGGCCCATCATCAAAGGGGTCGGCCCATCATCAAAGGGACCGGCCATCATTAAAGGAGGACATGCATCATTAAAGGGGCCGCCCATCATTAAAGGGGCCACCCATCATTAAAGGGACCCTCCATCATTAAAGGGGACGGCCATCATTAAAGTGGACAGCCATCATTAAAGGAGACAGCCATCATTAAAGGAGACAGCCATCATTAAAGGAGACAGCCATCATTAAAGGAGACAGCCATCATTAAAGGACACGGCCATCATTAAAGGGGATGGCCATCATTAAAGGGGACGGCCATCAGGAAAGGGACCAACCATCATTAAAGGGACCAGCCATCCATGTGGGTCTATAACGGTGGGGTAAAGAAAAATCAGACATGTTGGATTTTAACATGCTCAATCCCTTATGCAGGAAGATTAGTCGAATCTGACATCAGCTTATTCCCCTCTCCTTATACAAGTGTATTGGGGGAGATATTATAGCGCCACACTGTACCCTACAATAGCCCCCTAGTCGCGCCTCACTCCATCCCGCTAACATGACGCTACTAGAGATGAATGACTGATCAGGACGTCATAAGCACTGGAAATAAAAACTATTTCCTGCCATGTTCACAGATCTACAAGACGTCCGCTCTGCCGGCTCCTGGGAAGAAACTTAATGAAAAAACCTTAATAAAATCAAGGATAATTAAAGGCAGTGTACACACAACAAGCTGCGAGACGTCCTAATGAAATGTAATTAAGGCTGCAATCAACAGGTTCTGCTCCTCCAGATCAACGGCTAAGGTTCATTTGCTGGCAATTTTTATTTTAGCTTTTTATTAATCGCCTTTTAACAGCGTTATGTAATCATAAAAGACGGGTGGGGATTCAATAAAGGGGAGGTCACAAGCAACTTATAATGAGGACCTTAAAGGGGGTGTCTGGGATTACAAAGAAGGAGCTGAATTTATCCGGAAGCAGCGCCACCCGCATCTCAGTTGATCCAAGTGAATGGAAATGAGCTGCAATACCACTGATGACCTGCAGCAAGAGATGGCGCTGCGCCACACTTATTCATATATTGTGCATCAATCAGCAATCAAAAGGAGTTTTCTAGCAATTAGAATTGATCACTTACTCTCAGGACAGGACATCAAAAGTTGATTTTGGCTGTCCGGTGTCATGGAGCCGGAAGCGGTTTGCTCCATGACCCTATAGTGGTTACATTCTGTCACTACATTCTTCCTTAGAAGCAGCGGCTGCAATGATGGTGTTTGACCACAACAAGGTCATAGAGTCGGATGCCTCCAGCTCCATCTGTTTAACCCTTTAATGACAGGGCATTATTAGCGAATTTTCGTGAATTGTCCCTCGGAGACAATGGAATAATCACTATATAATATTACAGTGACCTACTCACCTGTAATAATGGGAGTAAAGCATTTGTATCTCATTAGAAGAAGCTTTATTGGCACAACCAAATGCAATTTAGCAATAGGTAATCACTTGTTTACTAAGGGTGCGCCGACCACACAAACGTCGGATATTCCGACGATTACCATTTTGTGCCGCATTTAAAAGGGGATTGTGGTGCACGCAATCGGATTTTGCAGCATCGGCGCCTGGTTTCACGCAACAAAAAATCGAAGGGCGGGCTGGCGGAACGATCCGACGGATTCGGACAAGGCAAGGGATTTAACATTAAAATTGTGTCGCAATATCAAGCACTTCCATGCACCAGGAAGAAGAAGGTGAACTCTGGAAGACCTCAGAGGGGAAGTGACACTTGCAGGATCTCAGACGCACAATCTTAGTGAATCGCGCCGGACTTCATCTTAGTCGGACCATCCGGATTGGGGATCGCGTCAGAACCGGGTAAGTAAATGTGCCCCACTGTGCTACTTAAGTAAACGTGGTGTCCTCTTCCCCCATAAGGATGGACCTTCTCCATGGAGATGAAGTCCAGGAGGAGATCAGAGAGTCTACTGAAGTGAGTGTCCCGCACTGCTGAGTATATGGAACAGTGTAGCAGGAAGTGGACCTCACCCTTGATGGTCCTGGCACTACTAGGCTACATGCACACTGCCGTAGCACAGCATGCACACGGCTACGCGCGGGGAGAGGAGGAGGAGGTGAGCGCAGCTCACCCCCGCCCCTCTCCATAGGAACATATGGGGCACGGTGCCGTAACACGGGAAAAGATAGGACATGTGTGCGGCACCGTACCGCTCCCGTACGGTGCTGTGAGCCCATAGAAGTGTATGGGGGACGTATATCGTGTGTGTGAATGTAGCCTTAGCATATTAAACTCATATCTATATCTCATATCTATTTATTCATCTTCTTAGTGACTATCAACCATTTATCTATCCGTCTCATATTTATCTACAATACTTCTAATAGGAAGGTTCTATAAATTATATGAAATTCATTTATGACGATTGAAGATGCTCCTCGTGTACTTCAATATATTGATCATATGACAACAAAATTAATGTGCAACTGAATCAAAATAATGACATAAAAAAATCAGTCCATAAAAGTCCATTAACCTTTAAGGCTCAGAGATAAAGAGTCATTATTCCCTTTTCACCAAAATGTAAGAGTCAGGAGAGGGGAACGTCAAATTAAACTTTTGTCGGTGTGACTTTGATCCGGGGGATGGAGCAGCCATGGCAGCGAGCCGTGTCCCAGGGCGACGGCTCCGTAATGAAATATTTATACTAGTCAAAGAACATTTGAAACATTTTTAAAATTCATGACATTTTACAATATTTCTCTCTGGGAAACTCTTTATTTCGCTGCCCTTTAAGAGAAGGTGTAAAATACAAAGATTAATGAAGGACGGGATGAGAGCGAAGCGCAACAACAAGGAAACACATCCATAATACGAAACATCAAGGACTGGAGACAATGCAGCATCTGTCATACAGCCACAGGGCGGAGCGACACCAATATAGAAGCATCCGGAACAATGGATTGGAACTTTAAATGGGAGAGGGAACTACAGGTAACAGAAGAACATGTAAAACTCTCTGCAATTTAAAGGAAAAATACCATGAGCAGAATTTCGGGAGCTGGTGTCGTGACAGAAGATTCCACTTGGGCGCGCAGGAAGGTAGAGACGGCAGAGGCTACTGTAACTACTATAATACTGCCCCCTATGTACAAGAATATAACTACTATAATACTGCCCCCTATGTACAAGAATATAACTACTATAATACTGCTCCCTGTGTACAAGAATATAACTACTATAATACTGCCCCCTATGTACAAGACTATAACTACTATAATACTGCCCCCTATGAACAGGAATATAACTACTATAATACTGCCCCCTATGTACAAGAATATAACTACTATAATACTGCCCCCTATGTACAGGAATATAACTACTATAATACTGCCCCCTATGTACAAGAATATAACTACTATAATACTGCCCCCTATGTACAAGAATATAACTACTATAATACTGCCCCCTATGTACAAGAATATAACTACTATAATACTGCCCCCTATGTACAGGAATATAACTACTATAATACTGCCCCCTATGTACAGGAATATAACTACTATAATACTGCCCCCTATGTACAGGAATATAACTACTATAATACTGCCCCCTATGTACAAGAATATAACTACTATAATACTGCCCCCTATGTACAAGAATATAACTACTATAATACTGCCCCCTATGTACAAGAATATAACTACTATAATACTGCACCCTATGTACAGGAATATAACTACTATAATACTGCCCCCTATGTACAAGAATATAACTACTATAATACTGCCCCCTATGTACAAGAATATAACTACTATAATACTGACCCCTATGTACAGGAATATAACTACTATAATACTGCCCCCAATGTACAGGAATATAACTACTATAATACTGCCCCCGATGTACAAGAATATAACTACTCTAATACTGCCCCCTATGTACAAGAATATAACTACTATAATACTGCCCCCAATGTACAAGAATATAACTACTATAATACTGCCCCCTATGTACAGGAATATAACTACTATAATACTGCCCCCTATGTACAAGAGTATAACTACTATAATACTGCTCCCGATGTACAAGAATATAACTACTATAATACTGACCCCTATGTACAAGAATATAACTACTATAATACTGCCCCCTATGTACAAGAATATAACTACTATAATACTGCCTCCTATGTACAAGAATATAACTACTATAATACTGCCCCCTATGTCCAGGAATATAACTACTATAATACTGCCCCCTATGTACAGGAATATAACTACTATAATACTGCTCCCTATGTACAAGAATATAACTACTATAATACTGCCTCCTATGTACAAGAATATAACTACTATAATACTGCCCCCTATGTACAGGAATACAACTACTATAATACTGCCCCCTATGTACAAGAATACAACTACTATAATACTGCCCCCTATGTACAAGAATATAACTACTATAATACTGCCCCCCTATGTACAGGAATACAACTACTATAATACTGCCCCCTATGTACAAGAATACAACTACTATAATACTGCCCCCACATACAAGGATATAACTACTATAATACTGCCCCTATGTACAAGAATATAACTACTATAATACTGCCCCCTATGTACAAGAATATAACTACTATAATACTGCCCCCTATGTACAAGAATATAACTACTATAATACTGCCCCCTATGTACAAGAATATAACTACTATAATACTGCCCCCTATGTACAAGAATATAACTACTATAATACTGCCCCCTATGTACAAGAATATAACTACTATAATACTTCCCCCTATGTACAAGAATATAACTACTATAATACTGCCCCCTATGTACAAGAATATAACTACTATAATGCTGCCTCCAATGTACAGGAATATAACTACTATAATACTGCCCCCTATGTACAAGAATATAACTACTATAATACTGCCCCCTATGTACAGGACTATAACTACTATAATACTGCCCCTATGTACAAGAATATAACTACTATAATACTGCCCCCTATGTACAAGAATATAACTACTATAATACTGTACCCTATGTACAGGAATATAACTACTATAATACTGCCCCCATGTACAAGAATATAACTACTATAACACTGCCCCCTATGTACAGGACTATAATTACTATAATACTGCCCCTATGTACAAGAATATAACTACTATAATACTGCCCCCTATGTACAGGAATATAACTACTATAATACTGCCCCCTATGTACAAGAATATAACTACTATAATACTGCCCCCTATGTACAGGACTATAACTACTATAATACTGCCCCCTATGTACAAGAATATAACTACTATAATACTGTACCCTATGTACAGGAATATAACTACTATAATACTGCCCCTATGTACAAGAATATATCTACTATAATACTGCCCCCTATGTACAAGAATATAACTACTATAATACTCTACCCTATGTACAGGAATATAACTACTATAATACTGTCCCCTATGTACAAGAATATAACTACTATAATACTGCCCCCTATGTACAGGAATATAACTACTATAATACTGCCCCCTATGTACAGGGATATAACTACTATAATACTGCCGCCTATGTACAGGAATATAACTACTATAATACTGCCTCCTATGTACAGGAATATAACTACTATAATACTGCTCCCTATGTACAGGAATATAACTACAATAATACTGCCCCCTATGTACAAGAATATAACTACTATAATACTGCTCCCTATGTACAGGAATATAACTACAATAATACTGCCCCCTATGTACAAGAATATAACTACTATAATACTGCCCCCTATGTACAAGAATATAACTACTATAATACTGCCCCCTATGTACAAGAATATAACTACTATAATACTGGCCCCTATGTACAGGAATATAACTACTATAATACTGCCCCCTATGTACAAGAATATAACTACTATAATACTGCCCCCTATGTACAGGAATATAACTACTATAATACTGCTCCCTATGTACAGGAATATAACTACAATAATACTGCCCCCTATGTACAAGAATATAACTACTATAATACTACCCCTATGTACAAGAATATAACTACTATAATACCGCCCCCTATGTACAAGAATATAACTACTATAATACCGCCCCCTATGTACAAGAATATAACTACTATAATACTGCCCCCTATGTACAAGAATATAACTACTATAATACCGCCCCCTATGTACAAGAATATAACTACTATAATACCGCCCTCTATGTACAAGAATATAACTACTATAATACCGCCCCCTATGTACAAGAATATGACTACTATAATACCGCCCCCTATGTACAAGAATATAACTACTATAATACTGCCCCCTATGTACAGGAATATAACTACTATAATACCGCCCCCTATGTACAAGAATATAACTACTATAATACTGCCCCTATCTTGTGCTGAGTATAATGCCGCTATCTGGTTATCCCACTAAGTGACGATATAATATTCCTGACATGATGGCTGCAGTCTGGCGGCACTACCTTCATGTCAGGCCTGTTATCACCGCTCAGGTAACCTAGGGGGCGCTGTGGGGGATGAGCCTCCAGGTGATGGAGCTGCGGTTATTTACCACCTGCTGCTGATTCTAAGAAATAATCTGCAAAATGTAATAACCAGATCTGTATTAGATTGTATCATTCACCATGAGGAGAGCCGTGTCCTGGCCGAAGGCTGCAAACATCACAGCCAGAGCAGCAGCGCGGGTTAACCCCAGGATGCCGGGCCAGAGTAATAGATTAGATAATAAAGATTCAGCCATCAACACTTCTCCTATCTATTTATCTCCTATCTATCTATCTATCTATCTATCTATCTCTCTATCTATCTATCTAATATCTATCTATCTATCTATCTATCTCATATCTATCTATCTATCTATCTATCTATCTATCTCCTATCTATCTATCTCTCATATCTATCTCCTATCTATCTCTCTATCTATCTATCTAATATCTATCTATCTATCTATCTATCTATCTATCTATCTATCTCATATCTATCTATCTATCTCCTATCTATCTCATATCTATCTATCTATCTATCTATCTATCTATCTATCTATCTCCTATCTATCTATCTATCTATCTCCTATCTATCTCATATCTATCTATCTATCTCCTATCTATCTCATATCTATCTATCTATCTCCTATCTATCTCATATCTATCTATCTATCTATCTCTCATATCTATCTATCTCCTATCTCCTATCTATCTATATATCTATCTATCTAATATCTATCTATCTATCTCTCATATCTATCTCTCATATCTATCTCCTATCTATCTATCTATCTCCTATCTCTCATATCTATCTCCTATCTATCTATCTCCTATCTATCTATCTAATATCTATCTATATATCTCTCCTATCTATCTATCTATCTATCTAATATCTATCTATATATCTCTCATATCTATCTATCTATCTCCTATCTATATATCTCCCATCTATCTATCTATCTCCTATCTACCTATCTATCTCCTATCTATCTATCTCCCATCTATCTATCTATCTCCTATCTATCTATCTATCTCCTATCTATCTCCTATCTCCTATCTATCTATCTAATATCTATCTATATATCTCTCATATCTATCTATCTATCTCCTATCTATATATCTCCTATCTATCTATCTATCTCCTATCTATCTATCTATCTCCTATCTATCTATCTCCCATCTATCTCCCATCTATCTATCTCCTATCTATCTATCTATCTATCTAATATCTATCTATATATCTCTCATATCTATCTATCTATCTCCTATCTATATATCTCCTATCTATCTATCTCCTATCTATCTATCCATCTATCTATCTATCTATCTCCTATCTATCTCCTATCTATCTATCTATCTATCTACTATCTATCTAATATCTATCTATCTAATATCTATCTATCTATCTCTCATATCTATCTCCTATCTATCTATCTATCTATCTCCTATCTATCTATCTATCTATCTCCTATCTATCTATCTATCAATCTATCTCCTATCTCTCTATCTATCTCTCTATCTATCTCCTATCTATCTATCAATCTATCTCCTATCTATCTATCTATCTACCTCATATCTATCTATCTGCCTCATATCTATCTATCTATCTATCTATCTCCTATCTATCTATCTCCTATCTATCTATCTATCTCATATCTATCTATCTATCTATCTATCTCCTATCTATCTATCTCATATCTATCTCCTATCTATCTATCTACCTCATATCTATCTATCTACCTCATATCTATCTATCTATCTATCTCATATCTATCTCATAGCTATCTATCTATCTATCTCCTATCTATCTATCTATCTATCTATCTCATATCTATCTATCTATCTATCTCCTATCTATCTATCTATCTCCTATCTATCTATCTATCTCCTATCTATCTATCTATCTCCTATCTATCTATCTCCCATCTATCTATCTCCTATCTATCTATCTCCCATCTATCTATCTCCCATCTATCTATCTCCCATCTATCTATCTCCCATCTATCTATCTCCCATCTATCTATCTCCCATCTATCTATCTCCCATCTATCTATCTCCCATCTATCTATCTCCTATCTATCTCCTATCTATCTCCTATCTATCTATCTCCTATGTAATCATCTCTCTATCTCTGGCAGTGTATGGAGTCTTTCCAGCTCTTTCTTTCAGTGTTTAATATCCTCATTATTCTCTCGCTCCTGCAGCTATAATTTGATCATCCTCCTTGCGCTCGTCCATCTCTTCCTCCGGAGCAGCGCTCAGCAGGACCCACAATGTGATTCTCAATATGATGGACTATCTGTCCTCATAGTAACCTCACAGCCCTACAATACACCAAGGCCAGAACCAGCCACCAAATCCAGAACCGGTCAACAAATCCAGAATCGGCCACCAAATCCAGAGCCAGCCACCAAATCCAGAACCAGCCACCACATATAGAGCTAGCCACCAAATGCAGAACCAGCCACCAAATGCAGAATCAGCCACCAACTACAGAACCAGCCACCAACTACAGAGCCAGCCACCAACTACAGAGCCAGCCACCAACTACAGAGCCAGCCACCAACTACAGAGCCAGCCACCAACTACAGAGCCAGCCACCAAATACAGAGCCAGCCACCAACTACAGAGCCAGCCACCAACTACAGAGCCAGCCACCAAATGCAGAACCAGCCACCAAATGCAGAATCAGCCACCAACTACAGAACCAGCCACCAACTACAGAGCCAGCCACCAAATACAGCGCCAGCCACCACATATAGAGCCAGCCACCAACTACAGAGCCAGCCACCAAATACAGAACCAGCCACCAACTACAGAGCCAGCCACCAAATATAGAGCCAGCCACCAACTACAGAGCCAGCCACCAAATACAGAACCAGCCACCAACTACAGAGCCAGCCACCAAATACAGCGCCAGCCACCAAATCCAGAACCAGCCACCACATATAGAGCTAGCCACCAAATGCAGAACCAGCCACCAACTACAGAACCAGCCACCAAATACAGCGCCAGCCACCAAATACAGCGCCAGCCACCAAATACAGCGCCAGCCACCAAATACAGCGCCAGCCACCAACTACAGCGCCAGCCACCAACTACAGAGCCAGCCACCAACTACAGAGCCAGCCACCAAATACAGAGCCAGCCACCAACTACAGAGCCAGCCACCAAATACAGAGCCAGCCACCAAATACAGAGCCAGCCACCAACTACAGAACCAGCCACCAAATACAGAGCCAGCCACCAAATACAGAGCCAGCCACCAAATACAGAGCCAGCCACCAAATACAGAGCCAGCCACCAAATACAGAGCCAGCCACCAAATACAGAGCCAGCCAAAAAATTCCCAGTCCTAGCAGCCCAGCAACATACCAAGACCAGACAGCTGCCCCATAGGACCAGATACCACATCCAGGAGCAGGCTCCAAAATTCTGTAGTGGACCTTCATCTGATCCAAGGGGAGGCGAATGGCTCCACTGCTCAGGTGAAATCACAGGTGTAGCCTGCAGGTTATGCTGAGAGTTATAGTCTCACTCCCAAGATATAATTTATCACCATTTTGAAAATCGCTGCTTACAGACCAGAGACCATGCACAGCTCAGGTTTTGCTACAATTGTATCCAGTGTCAATAATGCTGCTAACATGTCACCATCACATATCTCTTATTTGCTACAATGTGTCAGTTTGGCGTCCCACAAGCTATCAAGCTCAATAAGGGTTATCTACATGTGATTGAATGCAAGTGTAGCAAACCCTCACCGGCGAGAAGTAATAAGTCTTCTATCTCTGAACCAAGGGATTGGCCAAATGACTCTGTTGGTATTAACCATTTAACAGACGTCGCTGAGTTACAAAGTTACCAGTGACAGGATGTCCAGGTGGGTGAGAAGATGCTGGTGCAAAGCAAAAGGGGGTCGGGCAAAGAGTAGACGGACACAGGTCAAGGTCAGGGCAGGCAGAGTTCAAGGTACAAGTCAGAGAATAAGAAACAGAAGGTGGGATTCTCAGCCGCCTTCCTGTGAGAGTAGATGCCCCGTATAACCAGGAGTCCGCTAATATCTGCTGGGGGCATGAGGAGTGCGGGGAGTGCGGCCCATAGGACACAACGAAAGGTGGTTGATGTCCATACACATCGGTTACAGATATAATGTGAACAATGCCTTATCTACAGGGTTACATAGGGTATGAGCCCCCCCAAGGTCCTGGAGCCCACGAGGCACCACAACACCTGACCGACGGTAGAGATAGTCCTAAGGAGACTCGCCGAACCAGCTTCATCTTAAAGGGTTAATGGCTACCATGGCAGCCGGTCCCCAGAATCCTCATTTATCACAGCGGCGGGCGGCGCTGACTCTGCCGTTTGACAGAGCGGCTATAAATATCCCTATTAACAGCCCGCAATGAATCTTTAAACAGCACAATGGGGGGGACAAACCGCGGCTAAAAATAGCGCAGGAAGCCGCGTCCTCAGGAAAACCTTCCCCCTTTATACCCTGAGAATCCGCATAATCAACCGGAATGTAGAGTAATACTGGCACACGCGTGTAACACGCCAAGATCACACGCTACTGGCCCCGCATCCTATGCACTGCAGTCAGGGAGAGGTGTGTAGAACGCCCATATATACCACAGGGTAAGGGCAAGGCAAGGGTTAAAAAGACCCGGATCACATGCAACACGCGTGTAACACGTCCATCATGTAATCAGTCACTGTGATGTGACTGTGATAAAGATACGCTCAACAGACTTTAAATCAGAGAAAATGGAGAGCTCGTCACTGCTGAGGGTTTGTTACAATATGACACAGAATCCAGAACGAGACACTTTGTACCAGCAACATTGTAACAAAGCAGCAGTAAGGCAACAGAGTGTATGGTAAGAGGAAACAACTGTAACAAACTGACAAACAGACTGCAGCCCCAGCATGTAAACAGGAATTGCCTTCACTGACAGCAAGCAGAGATTTTAATAAATTTAAAAGGGGGATCAGTCAGCAGCTTTGCCAATGAAGACTACAGAAAGTGTTAGGTATTGGCCAAGACTGCTCACACTGCTGTGCTCTGTGCTCCCTGCAGCCAGTGTTATGTATTGTCCCTGGAGAGGTGCATGCATAGTGTTAGTAGCAGCAGGACTGTGATACATGGATTTATATGGATTTTATCCCTGCATTAAAGATTGTCCAATTGCACTAGGGTGTGTCCTCACACTGCTGAGCTCTGTGCCATCTGTAGCCAGTGTTATTTATTGTCCCTGGAGAGATGTGTAATCAGACCATTCTGTATGTTGTTAGTAGCAGCAGGACTGTGATATATGGATTCATATTCCAGAGTTGTAGATTCTCCAAGTGCAATGAGAGTGTTTCCTTACACTGCGGTGCTCTGTGTTCTCTGCAGACAGGGTTGGGTCCTGGAAAAATGTGCATGTATGGATTTATATTACAGGATTGTAGATTCTCCAACTGCACTGGGGGTAACCTCACACTGCTGTGCACTTCCCTCACTGTAAAGTGCTGCACCCAAGCCCATCCCCTCTGAATGTTATAGAGTGCTGAGTGCTACACGCAATATCCCAGGTGTCCTCAGTGGATACTGAACGCCTTGTACTGATACATCCCATAATATGGTTGGCTTTGCAGCAGCCGCCTGGCGCTAGTAGCTACAATCACCTTTACTACAGACTCCACTCACTCCGCTCTTTCCTCTCCGTATCCCTTCACTTTATTCAACAAGGTCACTGACGAACATATGAAAGATAAAAGGCCTAATACTGCCCCCCGGTGGTGCACACCAGCAACTGCACTCATGTGCTAAATATTGCAGAACTTTTCACAGATGTTTTATTGTCTCCACTTCTGATATAATTGATGCAAATTTCAGGCATCTTCAAAAATGTTCTGTAGTGTTAACCCTAGCAGTCCCATACTGTATTACACCACTGATTTATTGCTGCCTTACAGGTCATTGTTGGGCACATAAATATTACAGGGCGATGAGGCAATGGTGACCAATGGGAGAGACCCCCAACCCCAGGGTGACGAACATCATCCGGACCCTGATAAATCTCTTTCACCTGTGTCTCAGATCATAGAGGGTGACACATCATCGTATCATATGAACTTTATATATATACTGCAGCTGTGACATCACAGGTCATCACCCACTACACATCACCCCTAAACGTGTAATAGGACAAGATCCAGAGAGCGAGAAACATTCTAAGAATTCATTACCAGTATACAGGTGTATTATAGTAGTTATATTCCTGTACATAGGGGGCAGTATTATAGTAGTTATATTCTTGTACATAGGGGCAGTATTATAGTAGTTATATTCCTGTACATAGGAGGCAGTATTATAGTAGTTATATTCCTGTGCATAGGGGGCAGTATTACAGTAGTTATATTCCTGTACATAGGGGGCAGTATTATAGTAGTTATATTCTTGTACATAGGGGGCAGTATTATAGTAGTTATATTCTTGTACATAGGGGCAGTATTATAGTAGTTATATTCTTGTACATAGGGGCAGTATTATAGTAGTTATATTCTTGAACATAGGGGGCCGTATTATAGTAGTTATATTCTTGTACATAGGGGGCAGTATTATAGAAGTTATATTCTTGTACATAGGGGGCAGTATTATAGTAGTTATATTCTTGTACATAGGGGGCAG
Source organism: Engystomops pustulosus (assembly GCF_040894005.1). Taxonomy (NCBI): domain Eukaryota; kingdom Metazoa; phylum Chordata; class Amphibia; order Anura; family Leptodactylidae; genus Engystomops; species Engystomops pustulosus. The sequence continues at coordinate 8,258,188 of NC_092415.1, read as the reverse complement.
TATTATAGTAGTTATATTCTTGTACATAGGGGCAGTATTATAGTAGTTATATTCTTGTACATAGGGGGCAGTATTATAGTAGTTATATTCTTGTACATAGGGGGCAGTATTATAGTAGTTATATTCCTGTACATAGGGGCAGTATTATAGTAGTTATATTCTTGTACATAGGGGGCAGTATTATAGTAGTTATATTCCTATACATAGGGGTAGTATTATAGTAGTTATATTCTTGTACATAGGGGGCAGTATTATAGTAGTTATATTCTTGTACATAGGGGGCAGTATTATAGTAGTTATATTCCTGTACATAGGGGGCAGTATTATAGTAGTTATATTCCTGTACATAGGGGGCAGTATTATAGTAGTTATATTCCTGTACATAGGGGGCAGTATTATAGTAGTTATATACCTGTACATAGGGGGCAGTATTATAGTAGTTATATTCTTGTACATAGGGGCAGTATTATAGCAGTTATATTCCTGTACATAGGGGGCAGTATTATAGTAGTTATATTCTTGTACATAGGGGACAGTATAATAGTAGTTATATTCTTGTACATAGGGGGCAGTATTATAGTAGTTATATACCTGTACATAGGGGGCAGTATTATAGTAGTTATATTCCTGTACATAGGGGGCAGTATTATAGTAGTTATATTCTTGTACATAGGGGGCAGTATTATAGTAGTTATATTCTTGTACATAGGGGGCAGTATTATAGTAGTTATATTCCTGTACACAGGGGGCAGTATTATAGTAGTTATATTCCTGTACATAGGGGGCAGTATTATAGTAGTTATATTCTTGTACATAGGGGGCAGTATTATAGTAGTTATATTCTTGTACATAGGGGGCAGTATTATAGTAGTTACATTCCTGTACACAGGGGGCAGTATTATAATAGTTATATTCTTGTACATAGGGGGCAGTATTATAGTAGTTATATTCCTGTACACAGGGGGCAGTATTATAGTAGTTACATTCCTGTACATAGGGGGCAGTATTATAGTAGTTATATTCCTGTACATAGGGGGCAGTATTATAGTAGTTATATCCCTGTACATAGGGGGCAGTATTATAGTAGTTATATTCTTGTACATAGGGGCAGTATTATAGTAGTTATATTCCTGTACATAGGGGGCAGTATTATAGTAGTAATATTCCTGTACATAGGGGTAGTATTATAGTAGTTATATTCCTGTACATAGGGGGCAGCATTATAGTAGTTATATTCTTGTACATAGGAGCAGTATTATAGTAGTTATATTCCTGTACATAGGGGGCAGCATTATAGTAGTTATATTCTTGTACATAGGGGGCAGTATTATAGTAGTTATATTCTTGTACATAGGGGGCAGTATTATAGTAGTTATATACCTGTACATAGGGGGCAGTATTATAGTAGTTATATTCTTGTACATAGGGGCAGTATTATAGTAGTTATATTCCTGTACATAGGGGGCAGTTTTATAGTAGTTATATTCTTGTACATAGGGGACAGTATAATAGTAGTTATATTCTTGTACATAGGGGGCAGTATTATAGTAGTTATATACCTGTACATAGGGGGCAGTATTATAGTAGTTATATTCCTGTACATAGGGGGCAGTATTATAGTAGTTATATTCTTGTACATAGGGGCAGTATTATAGTAGTTATATTCCTGTACATAGGGGGCAGTATTATAGTAGTTATATTCTTGTACATAGGGGACAGTATAATAGTAGTTATATTCTTGTACATAGGGGGCAGTATTATAGTAGTTATATACCTGTACATAGGGGGCAGTATTATAGTAGTTATATTCCTGTACATAGGGGGCAGTATTATAGTAGTTATATTCTTGTACATAGGGGCAGTATTATAGTAGTTATATTCCTGTACATAGGGGGCAGTATTATAGTAGTAATATTCCTGTACATAGGGGTAGTATTATAGTAGTTATATTCCTGTACATAGGGGGCAGCATTATAGTAGTTATATTCTTGTACATAGGAGCAGTATTATAGTAGTTATATTCCTGTACATAGGGGGCAGCATTATAGTAGTTATATTCTTGTACATAGGGGGCAGTATTATAGTAGTTATATTCTTGTACATAGGGGGCAGTATTATAGTAGTTATATTCTTGTACATAGGGGGCAGTATTATAGTAGTTATATACCTGTACATAGGGGGCAGTATTATAGTAGTTATATTCTTGTACATAGGGGGCAGTATTATAGTAGTTATATTCTTGTACATAGGGGGCAGTATTATAGTAGTTATATACCTGTACATAGGGGGCAGTATTATAGTAGTTATATTCTTGTACATAGGGGGCAGTATTATAGTAGTTATATTCCTGTACACAGGGGGCAGTATTATAGTAGTTATATTCCTGTACATAGGGGGCAGTATTATAGTAGTTATATTCTTGTACATAGGGGGCAGTATTATAGTAGTTACATTCCTGTACACAGGGGGCAGTATTATAGTAGTTATATTCCTGTACATAGGGGGCAGTATTATAGTAGTTATATTCCTGTACATAGGGGGCAGTATTATAGTAGTTATATTCTTGTACATAGGGGACAGTATAATAGTAGTTATATTATTGTACATAGGGGGCAGTATTATAGTAGTTATATTCCTGTACATAGGGGGCAGTATTATAGTAGTTATATTCTTGTACATAGGGGGCAGTATTATAGTAGTTATATTCTTGTACATAGGGGGCAGTATTATAGTAGTTATATTCTTGTACATAGGGGGCAGTATTATAGTAGTTATATTCCTGTACATAGGGGGCAGTATTATAGTAGTTATATTCTTGTACATAGGGGGCAGTATTATAGTAGTTATATTCTTGTACATAGGGGGCAGTATTATAGTAGTTATATTCTTGTACATACGGGGCAGTATTATAGTAGTTATATTCCTGTACACAGGGGGCAGTATTATAGTAGTTATATTCCTGTACATAGGGGGCAGTATTATAGTAGTTACATTCTTGTACATAGGGGGCAGTATTATAGTAGTTACATTCCTGTACACAGGGGGCAGTATTATAGTAGTTATATTCCTGTACATAGGGGGAAGTATTATAGTAGTTATATTCCTGTACATAGGGGGCAGTATTATAGTAGTTATATTCTTGTACATAGGGGCAGTATTATAGTAGTAATATTCCTGTACATAGGGGTAGTATTGTAGTAGTTATATTCCTGTACATAGGGGGCAGCATTATAGTAGTTATATTCTTGTACATAGGAGCAGTATTATAGTAGTTATATTCCTGTACATAGGGGGCAGCATTATAGTAGTTATATTCTTGTACATAGGGGGCAGTATTATAGTAGTTATATTCTTGTACATAGGGGGCAGTATTATAGTAGTTATATACCTGTACATAGGGGGCAGTATTATAGTAGTTATATTCTTGTACATAGGGGCAGTATTATAGTAGTTATATTCCTGTACATAGGGGGCAGTATTATAGTAGTTATATTCTTGTACATAGGGGACAGTATAATAGTAGTTATATTCTTGTACATAAGGGGCAGTATTATAGTAGTTATATACCTGTACATAGGGGGCAGTATTATAGTAGTTATATTCCTGTACATAGGGGGCAGTATTATAGTAGTTATATTCTTGTACATAGGGGCAGTATTATAGTAGTTATATTCCTGTACATAGGGGGCAGTATTATAGTAGTTATATTCTTGTACATAGGGGACAGTATAATAGTAGTTATATTCTTGTACATAGGGGGCAGTATTATAGTAGTTATATACCTGTACATAGGGGGCAGTATTATAGTAGTTATATTCCTGTACATAGGGGGCAGTATTATAGTAGTTATATTCTTGTACATAGGGGGCAGTATTATAGTAGTTATATTCTTGTACATAGGGGGCAGTATTATAGTAGTTATATACCTGTACATAGGGGGCAGTATAATAGTAGTTATATTCCTGTACATAGGGGGCAGTATTATAGTAGTTATATTCTTGTACATAGGGGACAGTATAATAGTAGTTATATTCTTGTACATAGGGGGCAGTATTATAGAAGTTATATTCCTGTACATAGGGGGCAGTATTATAGTAGATATATTCTTGTACATAGGGGGCAGTATTATAGTAGTTATATTCCTGTACACAGGGGGCAGTATTATAGTAGTTATATTCCTGTACATAGGGGGCAGTATTATAGTAGTTATATTCTTGTACATAGGGGGCAGTATTATAGTAGTTACATTCCTGTACACAGGGGGCAGTATTATAGTAGTTATATTCCTGTACATAGGGGGCAGTATTATAGTAGTTATATTCCTGTACATAGGGGGCAGTATTATAGTAGTTATATTCTTGTACATAGGGGCAGTATTATAGTAGTAATATTCCTGTACATAGGGGTAGTATTGTAGTAGTTATATTCCTGTACATAGGGGGCAGCATTATAGTAGTTATATTCTTGTACATAGGAGCAGTATTATAGAAGTTATATTCCTGTACATAGGGGGCAGCATTATAGTAGTTATATTCTTGTACATAGGGGGCAGTATTATAGTAGTTATATACCTGTACATAGGGGGCAGTATTATAGTAGTTATATTCTTGTACATAGGGGCAGTATTATAGTAGTTATATTCCTGTACATAGGGGGCAGTATTATAGTAGTTATATTCTTGTACATAGGGGACAGTATAATAGTAGTTATATTCTTGTACATAGGGGGCAGTATTATAGTAGTTATATACCTGTACATAGGGGGCAGTATTATAGTAGTTATATACCTGTACATAGGGGGCAGTATTATAGTAGTTATATTCTTGTACATAGGGGCAGTATTATAGTAGTTATATTCCTGTACATAGGGGGCAGTATTATAGTAGTTATATTCTTGTACATAGGGGACAGTATAATAGTAGTTATATTCTTGTACATAGGGGGCAGTATTATAGTAGTTATATACCTGTACATAGGGGGCAGTATTATAGTAGTTATATTCCTGTACATAGGGGGCAGTATTATAGTAGTTATATTCTTGTACATAGGGAGCAGTATTATAGTAGATATATCCCTGTACATAGGGAGCAGTATTATAGTAGTTATATTCCTGTACATAGGGGGCAGTATTATAGTAGTTATATTCTTGTACATAGGGGACAGTATAATAGTAGTTATATTCTTGTACATAGGGGGCAGTATTATAGTAGTTATATACCTGTACATAGGGGGCAGTATTATAGTAGTTATATTCCTGTACATAGGGGGCAGTATTATAGTAGTTATATTCTTGTACATAGGGGGCAGTATTATAGTAGTTATATTCTTGTACATAGGGGGCAGTATTATAGTAGTTATATACCTGTACATAGGGGGCAGTATTATAGTAGTTATATTCCTGTACATAGGGGGCAGTATTATAGTAGTTATATTCTTGTACATAGGGGGCAGTATTATAGTAGTTATATTCCTGTACACAGGGGGCAGTATTATAGTAGTTATATTCCTGTACATAGGGGGCAGTATTATAGTAGTTATATTCTTGTACATAGGGGGCAGTATTATAGTAGTTATATTCTTGTACATAGGGGGCAGTATTATAGTAGTTACATTCCTGTACACAGGGGGCAGTATTATAGTAGTTATATTCCTGTACATAGGGGGCAGTATTATAGTAGTTATATTCCTGTACATAGGGGGCAGTATTATAGTAGTTATATTCTTGTACATAGGGGGCAGTATTATAGTAGTTATATTCTTGTACATAGGGGGCAGTATTATAGTAGTTACATTCCTGTACACAGGGGGCAGTATTATAGTAGTTATATTCTTGTACATAGGGGGCAGTATTATAGTAGTTATATTCCTGTACACAGGGGGCAGTATTATAGTAGTTACATTCCTGTACATAGGGGGCAGTATTATAGTAGTTATATTCCTGTACATAGGGGGCAGTATTATAGTAGTTATATTCTTGTACATAGGGGCAGTATTATATTAGTTATATTCTTGTACATAGGGGACAGTATTATAGTAGTTATATTCCTGTACATAGGGGGCAGTATTATAGTAGTTATATTCCTGTACATAGGGGCAGTATTATATTAGTTATATTCCTGTACATAGGGGCAGTATTATAGTAGTTATATTCTTGTACATAGGGGGCAGTATTATAGTAGATATATCCCTGTACATAGGGAGCAGTATTATAGTAGTTATATTCCTGTACATAGGGAGCAGTATTATAGTAGTTATATTCTTGTACATAGGGGACAGTATTATAGTAGTTATATTCCTGTACATAGGGGGCAGTATTATAGTAGTTATATTCTTGTACATAGGGGGCAGTATTATAGTAGTTATATTCTTGTACATAGGGAGCAGTAGTATAGTAGTTATATCCCTGTACATAGGGGGCAGTATTATAGTAGTTATATTCCTGTACATAGGGGGTAGTATTATAGTAGTTATATTCCTGTACATAGGGGGTAGTATTATAGTAGTTATATTCCTGTACATAGGGGCAGTATTATATTAGTTATATTCCTGTACATAGGGGGCATTATTATAGTAGTTATATTCCTGTACATAGGGGCAATATTATAGTAGTTATATTCTTGTACATAGGGGCAGTATTATAGTAGTTATATTCTTGTACATAGGGGGCAGTATTATAGTAGTTATATTCCTGTACATAGGGGGCAGTATTATAGTAGTTATATTCCTGTACATAGGGGGCAGTATTATAGTAGTTATATTCCTGTACATAGTGGGCAGTATTATAGTAGTTATATTCCTGTACATAGGGGGCAGTATTATAGTAGTTATATTCCTGTACATAGGGGGCAGTATTATAGTAGTTATATTCTTGTACATAGGGGGCAGTATTATAGTAGTTATATTCCTGTACATAGGGGGCAGTATTATAGTAGTTATATTCTTGTACATAGGGGACAGTATTATAGTAGTTATATTCCTGTACATAGGGGGCAGTATTATAGTAGTTATATTCCTGTACATAGGGGGCAGTATTATAGTAGTTATATTCCTGTACATAGGGGGCAGTATTATAGTAGTTATATTCCTGTACATAGGGGGCAGTATTATAGTAGTTATATTCTTGTACATAGGGGACAGTATTATAGTAGTTATATTCCTGTACATAGGGGGCATTATTATAGTAGTTATATTCCTGTACATAGGGGGCAGTATTATAGTAGTTATATTCCTGTACATAGGAGGCAGTATTACAGTAGTTATATTCCTGTACATAGTGGGCAGTATTATAGTAGTTATATTCCTGTACATAGGGGGCAGTATTATAGTAGTTATATTCCTGTACATAGGGGGCAGTATTATAGTAGTTATATTCTTGTACATAGGGGGCAGTATTATAGTAGTTATATTCCTGTACATAGGGGGCAGTATTATAGTAGTTATATTCTTGTACATAGGGGACAGTATTATAGTAGTTATATTCCTGTACATAGGGGGCAGTATTATAGTAGTTATATTCCTGTACATAGGGGGCAGTATTATAGTAGTTATATTCCTGTACATAGGGGGCAGTATTATAGTAGTTATATTCCTGTACATAGGGGGCAGTATTATAGTAGTTATATTCTTGTACATAGGGGACAGTATTATAGTAGTTATATTCCTGTACATAGGGGGCAGTATTATAGTAGTTATATTCCTGTACATAGGGGGCAGTATTATAGTAGTTATATTCCTGTACATAGGGGGCAGTATTATAGTAGTTATATTCCTGTACATAGGGGGCAGTATTATAGTAGTTATATTCCTGTACATAGGGGGCAGTATTATAGTAGTTATATTCCTGTACATAGGGGGCAGTATTATAGTAGTTATATTCCTGTACATAGGGAGCAGTATTATAGTAGTTATATTCCTGTACATAGGGGGCAGTATTATAGTAGTTATATTCTTGTACATAGGGGGCAGTATTATAGTAGTTATATTCCTGTACATAGGGGGCAGTATTATAGTAGTTATATTCTTGTACATAGGGGGCAGTATTATAGTAGTTATATTCCTGTACATAGGGGGCAGTATTATAGTAGTTATATTCTTGCACAAGTGTGGACTACACACAAATGTAAACCAACAGGGAGACCTGGCATATGATAAAGCCGGTCAACCTGACCAACACCAGCTCCCCCCAATGAGCAAAGCCTCTCCTGACCAGGTAAATGACAAAAAAATGAAACAGGTGGAAATACTAGAATATGGTAGAAACCAAACAGAGGTTGATCCAAATTGTGAAGCAGTGAATCAAAATAAGATCATATAACTCTATGTAAAGCACTATAATGGATCAGGTTTCTACCTGTGGTGATGAAAATACAGACCAGGGAGAGGTAGGGAGAGACTGGGGCACGAGACCCCAGGCGTATCGCCACCCAACTGGCTTCCTCAGGGGTGCTGTGGTGAGGTGTAGTGTCCATTATATGAGGTGGGACGCCTACCTTTCTGATCCATTATCCTATCTGATCATAGCATACTTCCTTTTTTCCTTTGTGTATTTATAATTGGTCGTTTTCTGTATGCTTTGATCCTTAGTATACTTACATTAGTAGTGCTAGTCCCTTGCTCAGTTTTATATTCCCTTTATTCACACCCGATGCTGCAGATCACAGTGATTGTCAGTGCACCCTCCATGAGCGGCGGCCTCCCCCAGGACCCGGGCAGGATCACTGCTCTTATGTCAATAAATGGATGGGGGGAGAGAGGACGCAGATCTGCCGGGGCACAAATAACCTGGTATCGACATCAGCACCAAACCAGATAGAAGCCGGTGGTTGTGTCATTAGCGCTACATTCATCACACTGAATCACACGGCAGCCACAGGACATCGCTCTGCCCTTAACTAGGTATGTTACACTGAGGAGACTACATAACCCTGCACCGCACTCCTGAAATACTCTGTGCTGCTTCCTCTATAACATTCCTGATGTGCTGCTTGAAGGACCAATGCGTGTCCTGCCACAAGGACAAGTCTCTCCTTAAACCCTCTGTGCTGCTGAAGATCTTCCGAATGATGTATCTGACATCTTACAAACGGTTCCATACACACACAATACAAGAAGAATTGAAGGGCGGCTCTGGAGGGTCGCACAGCTGCCGCTCACCTTGGTGTGGCTGAAGTCGCTGCTGCGGCTGCTCTCGGGAGGGTTCAGGGGTTTGGTCTCCACTCGGGGTTTGACGATGTGTCGGAAGGGGCTGGACACGGGGAGGCCGCTGACACTGATTCCGTCTGGAAGAAAAAACAGGTTAAACATCAGATTTATCTAATCACATGATCTAATATCGGAGTGATACATTGAAACGACATCTGCAGCTGTGACCTGTGACTAGGACTGGTAGCTTTTATAAAAGTGCTTATAATATGGGGCAGTCATTTAAGACTATGCTGTGATTTCCCGCTCTGAGAGAGGCAGGAAGAGCTGCGGTGTGGTCAGAGAACAGGTCACATGACTGCCATAGGGAACACTGGGAAATATTAGACCTGGACTACAAGACAGGTGGTTACATTCTATGTCCTGATGAGCAAAATTCTAAATTGTTAAATTGTAATTCATCACATTTTATCCAATATTGTTACATTGTTTTACTGTAATAATGAAAATAATGGGATCAAAAATAACATTTTGTACATTTTTTTTTTGCAGCCTAAAAATTCATCTTTCTATCATCCCTGCAAATATACCAGGCGGGGGGAGGGGGGGGGGGTCATCTGCTGAAGTCATCATTAGGGGGTGCACCAGATATAAGAGGTAGGATAAGGGGATGTCACATATCTGGGGGGACTCTGGTGCACCCTGCCACACACACACAGAAGAAGTGATTAACGCAGCTCTGGATGTGACTGGAGCATATGATATAATGCCCATACTAAACAACCAGCAAATGTGATATACGCAGCTCTGGATGTGACTGGAGCATATGATATAATTCCCATACTAAACAACCAGAAGTGATAACAGCAGCTCTGGATGTGACTGGAGCATATGATATAATGCCCATACTAAATATCTAACAGACGAGATATACGCAGCTCTGGATGTGACTGGAGCATATGATATAATGCCCATACTAAATATCTAACAGACGAGATATACGCAGCTCTGGATGTGACTGGAGCATATGATATAATGCCCATACTAAACATCCAGCAGAAATGATAAATGCAGCTCTGGATGTGATTGGAGCATATGATATAATTCCCATACTAAACAACCAGCAGAAGTGATAAATGCAGCTCTGGATGTGACTGAAGCATATGATATAATGCCCATACTAAACAACCAGCAAATGTGATATACGCAGCTCTGTATGTGACTGGAGCATATGATATAATTCCCATACTAAACAACCAGAAGTGATAACAGCAGCTCTGGATGTGACTGGAGCATATGATATAATGCCCATACTAAATATCTAACAGACAAAATATACGCAGCTCTGGATGTGACTGGAGCATATGATATAATGCCCATACTAAACATCCAGTAGAAATGATAAATGCAGCTCTGGATGTGATTGGAGCATATGATATAATTCCCATACTAAACAACCCGCAGAAGTGATAAACGCAGCTCTGGATGTGACTGGAGCATATGATATAATGCCCATACTAAACAACCAGCAAATGTGATATAAGCAGCTCTGGATGTGACTGGAGCGTATGATATTATACCCATACTAAACAACCAGCAGAAGTGATAAACGCAGCTCTGGATGTGACTGGAGCATATGGTATAATGCCCATACTAAACAACCAGCAGAAGTGATAAACGCAGCTCTGGATGTGACTGGAGCGTATGATATTATGCCCATCCTAAAGATCTAACAGACGAGATATACGCAGCTCTGGATGTGACTGGAGCATATGATATAATGCCCATACTAAACAACCAGCAGAAGTGATAAACGCAGCTCTGGATGTGACTGGAGCATATGATATGATGCCATGCTAAACAACCAGCAGAAGTGATAAACGCAGGTCTGGATGTGACTGGAGCATATGATATAATGCCCTTACTAAACATCCAGCAGAAGTGATATACGCAGCTCTGGATGTGACTGGAGCATATGATATAATGCCCTTACTAAACAACCATCAGAAGTGATAAATGCAGCTCTGGATGTGACTGGAGCATATGATATAATGCCCTTACTAAACATCCAGCAGAAGTGATAAATGCAACGGGAACGCAACATGTCAAGTACAGGCTAAATAACCAGTGGAAGGGATTGATGCTGCTCTGGATGTGACTGGAGCATAAAATTTAATATACGTGCTAAGTAAGCAGCAGCAGGTGGATTGCAGCTTTGAATGCGACTGTAGTCGAAGATAAAGGGCATACGCTCAGACACAGGATACATGTTGAACACAGCTCTGGAAGGGACTGAAGGAAATTATATAATCTGCATGATAAGTGACTAGGAGAATTCTTGGATGCAGCTTTGGATGTGACAAGGATATGATGTCATGTAGCTGCCAAGTATCCACTATACAGCTCTGGATGTGACTGGGAATGAGCAGACTGGGAATGTACCGGTAAATGTTGTAAAGGCAAAACTTGTAGAATGGAGCTTTGGTGGTGACTAGAGTAAAAATTGTAATAGAGATACTGATAGAGTAAATAAATTATACAATGCAGCTCTGGAAGTGACCGGAAGAGCAGAAATAACATAGATACTGAGGAACAATAAAAAAAATATTATATGCAGATCTGGGGGTGACTAGAGCATGACATATACTGTAACTTGAACTGAACGTGAATATTATTTACGTTAGTTAGTATTAGATATTTGGTGGTAATTTAAGGAAGAATACAAGCTGTAATATGGGAGCTCATCCCAATTATACTGACAGATCGTACGAACATACACAGAGGTATATACACGGTCTGAGGGTCTGTTACAATGTATCAGTATTAAATATGCTGCAAATGGGTTCATCTCACAGAGCATTTTCTGGACATTAAACAACTGTAACAAACCCTCAGCTGTAAGGTTTTATCTGAATGCATATGTGTGTTTAATAGCTGATCGGAGGGGGTCCCAGGGTCCGGACCCCCGGGGATTGCATGCAGAAGTCACGTGGATGATGAGGACGTGGCAGCCGCAACAAAGTATCAGACAAGTGTCGCTGCGGCCGTGGTGTACAGTATAGTCACCGCATGGAACAGATGAAAGGATAGAAAACATGAAGTCACATTGACCCCAGTGTATGGAGCGTCCCTTTAATCTGCTGTTTAACCCCTTCACTCCTGCCACGTACAGACCCGCACTCTCCACCTGCCATTCTGAAGCCCCAGGATAAACGCACAGAACTTCCTGCCAGACATAATGATCCCTCGTCTCCCCGGCGCAGAGAACGCAAATTGGACCTTACAGGATGATCAAACGCTGTCTCACAAGTTTCGGAGATCAAAGTCGCAGTCCAACCTGTTGTCCGCTCTACAAATTACACTGCGACAACATTTATACTAGAAAAGGAATTTCACAGCCGCGATCATCCTTTGTTGTGCGCAGTGTGACTACCGAGGGAGGCGCAGGACAACAATTGGCTCTAATTACCGTGTCTGTCATTGCCGGAGCCTTCACTGAGCTTCACCGTAACCGCAGCGTCCCCTCACATCTTACCTGCGGACACCGAATGTGCAAAGTACTGCACGGAAACCACCAGGACTCACATCAGAGAGAAACACTGGTAATATCCACTGATATACAGGACTAAGAGTGACACTGATCCTGAGTTACTACATGTATTATATACCAGAGCTGCACTCACTATTCTGCTGCTGGTGCAGTCACTGTGTACATACATGACATTACTTATCCTGTACGGATCCTGAGTTACATCCTGTATTATACCCCAGAGCTGCACTCACTATTCTGCTGCTGGTGCAGTCACTGTGTACATACATGACATTACTTATCCTGTACTGATCCTGAGTTACATCCTGTATTATACCCCAGAGCTGCACTCACTATTCTGCTGCTGGTGCAGTCACTGTGTACATACATCACATTACTTATCCTGTACTGATCCTGAGTTACATCCTGTATTATACCCCAGAGCTGCACTCACTATTCTGCTGCTGGTGCAGTCACTGTGTACATACATGACATTACTTATCCTGTACTGATCCTGAGTTACATCCTGTATTATACCCCAGAGCTGCACTCACTATTCTGCTGCTGGTGCAGTCACTGTGTACATACATGACATTACTTATCCCGTACTGATCCTGAGTTACATCCTGTATTATACTCCAGAGCTGCACTCACTATTCTGCTGCTGGTGCAGTCACTGTGTACATACATGACATTACTTATCCTGTACTGATCCTGAGTTACATCCTGTATTATACCCCAGAGCTGCACTCACTATTCTGCTGCTGGTGCAGTCACTGTGTACATACATCACATTACTTATCCTGTGCTGATCCTGAGTTACATCCTGTATTATACCCCAGAGCTGCACTCACTATTCTGCTGCTGGTGCAGTCTCTGTGTACATACATGACATTACTTATCCTGTACTGATCCTGAGTTACATCCTGTATTATACTCCAGAGCTGCACTCACTATTCTGCTGTTGGTGCAGTCACTGTGTACATACATGACATTACTTATCCTGTACTGATCCTGAGTTTCAACCTGTATTATACTCCAGAGCTGCACTCACTATTCTGCTGGCAAGGGACAGGGCAGATTTAGAATGGAGATCCCACGGCTGAGAACCTGCTGCCCCTGATCTACAGCAGAGCGGTGAAGGAGCCCATATGGAAGCGAAGTCTCACCCTGTTTTATCATCATAAAGTCAGACTACATAAAAGAAGCATTAAGCGGCTGTAATAGGCAGAGTTTTAGCGTTGCCTCTAATGATGTATGAATGCGGTCAGAGAAGACGAAGAAGACATAATACATTACTGCACTTCGCCTGCACCGGGCGCCATGAATAAGAGATTGTATACACAGAGAGAGGAAGCATCAATCTGCAGTATAGAGGTAACGGTATATAATGGGAACCCTCCCCCGCAGCACATACATAGGACAGAGGAGATTATTCATAAAGAGAAATGTACAACCAGAGCTCAGAGACATCACATTGCCATAATATCCACCAATGTGGCTGCAAAGAGATCGCAACATTACCTAAAAGACACACGTTATAATACTGACATACTGTACACAGGAATGTGAGGTTACACACAATATCACCTGTTACAGCACTAGAAGACGGAAAAGTTTTCAGTTATAAATAAATTCTATCAATTGCACACAGGGGGCAGTATTATAGTAGTTATATTCTTGTACATAGGGGCAGTATAATAGTAGTTATATTCTTGTACATAGGGGGCAGTATTATAGTAGTTATATTCTTGTACATAGGGGCAGTATTATAGTAGTTACATTTCTGTACATAGGGAGCAGTATTATAGTAGTTATATTCTTGTACATAGGGGGCAGTATTATAGTAGTTATATTCTTGTACATAGGGGCAGTATAATAGTAGTTATATTCTTGTACATAGGGGGCAGTATTATAGTAGTTATATTCTTGTACATAGGGGGCAGTATTATAGTAGTTATATTCCTGTACATAGGGGCAGTATTATAGTAGTTATATTCTTGTACATAGGGGGCAGTATTATAGTAGTTATATTCCTGTACATAAGGGGCAGTATTATAGTAGTTATATTCTTGTACATAGGGGGCAGTATTATAGTAGTTATATTCCTGTACATAAGGGGCAGTATTATAGTAGTTATATTCCTGTACATAGGGAGCAGTATTATAGTAGTTATATTCTTGTACATAGGGGGCAGTATTATAGTAGTTATATTCTTGTACATAGGGGGCAGTATTATAGTAGTTATATTCCTGTACATAGGGGGCAGTATTATAGTAGTTATATTCTTGTACATAGGGGGCAGTATTATAGTAGTTATATTCTTGTACATAGGGGGCAGTATTATAGTAGTTATATTCTTGTACATAGGGGGCAGTATTATAGTAGTTATATTCCTGTACATAGGGGGCAGTATTATAGTAGTTATATCCCTGTACATAGGGGCAGTATTATAGTAATTATATTCTTGTACATAGGGGGCAGTATTATAGTAGTTATATTCTTGTACATAGGGGGCAGTATTATAGTAGTTATATCCCTGTACATAGGGGGCCGTATTATAGTAGTTATATTCCTGTACATAGGGGGCAGTATTATAGTAGTTATATCCTGTACATAGGGGGCAGTATTATAGTAGTTATATTCCTGTACATAGGGGGCAGTGTTATAGTAGTTATATTCCTGTACATAGGGAGCAGTATTATAGTAGTTATATTCCTGTACATAGGGAGAAGTATTATAGTAGTTATATTCCTGTACATAGGGGGCAGTATTATAGTAGTTATATTCTTGTACATAGGGGGCAGTATTATAGTAGTTATATTCCTGTACATAGGGAGCAGTATTATAGTAGTTATATTCTTGTACATAGGGGGCAGTATTATAGTAGTTATATTCCTGTACATAGGGGGCAGTATTATAGTAGTTAAATTCCTGTACATAGGGGGTAGTGTTATAGTAGTTATATTCCTGTACATAGGGGGTAGTATTATAGTAGTTATATTCCTGTACATAGGGGCAGTATTATAGTAGTTATATTCCTGTACATAGGGAGCAGTATTGTAGTAGTTATATTCCTGTACATAGGGAGCAGTATTATAGTAGTTATATTCCTGTACATAGGAGGCAGTATTATAGTAGTTATATTCTTGTACATAGGGGGCAGTATTATAGTAGTTATATTCCTGTACATAGGGGATGTATTATAGTAGTTATATTCTTGTACATAGGGGCAGTATTATAGTAGTTATATTCCTGTACATAGGGGGCAGTATTATAGTAGTTATATGCTTGTACATAGGGGCAGTATTATAGTAGTTATATTCCTGTACATAGGGGGCAGTATTATAGTAGTTATATTCCTGTACATAGGGAGCAGTATTATAGTAGTTATATTCCTGTACATAGGGGATGTATTATAGTAGTTATATTCTTGTACATAGGGGGCAGTATTATAGTAGTTATATTCCTGTACATAGGGGGCAGTATTATAGTAGTTATATGCTTGTACATAGGGGCAGTATTATAGTAGTTATATTCCTGTACATAGGGGCAGTATTATAGTAGTTATATTCCTGTACATAGGGGCAGTATTATAGTAGTTATATTCCTGTACATAGGGAGCTGTATTGTAGTAGTTATATTCCAGTACATAGGGGACAGTATTATAGTAGTTATATTCCTGTACATAGGGGACAGTATTATAGTAGTTATATTCTTGTACATAGGGGGCAGTATTATAGTAGTTATATTCTTGTACACAGGAGCAGTATTATAGTAGTTATATTCTTGTACATAGGGGGCAGTATTATAGTAGTTATATTTCTGTACATAGGGGCAGTATTGTAGTAGTTATATTCCTGTACATAGGGGGCAGTATTATAGTAGTTATATTCTTGTACATAGGGGGCAGTATTATAGTAGTTATATTTCTGTACATAGGGGCAGTATTGTAGTAGTTATATTCCTGTACATAGGGGGCAGTATTATAGTAGTTATATCCTTGTACATAGGGGACAGTATTATAGTAGTTATATTCTTGTACATAGGGGGCAGTATTATAGTAGTTATATTCCTGTACATCAGGGGCAGTAATATAGCAGTTATATTCTTGTACATAGGGGGCAGTATTAAAGCAGTTATATTCCTGTACATAGGGGGCAGTATTATAGTAGTTATATTCCTGTACATAGGGGGCAGTATTATAGTAGTTATATTCTTGTACATAGGGGGTAGTATTATAGTAGTTATATTCCTGTACATAGGGGGTAGTATTATAGTAGTTATATTCCTGTACATAGGGGGTAGTATTATAGTAGTTATATTCCTGTACATAGGGGGTAGTATTATAGTAGTTATATTCCTGTACATAGGGGGTAGTATTATAGTACTTATATTCCTGTACATAGGGGGCAGTATTATAGTAGTTATATTCCTGTACATAGGGGGCAGTATTATAGTAGTTATATTCCTGTACATAGGGAGCAGTATTATAGTAGTTATATTCTTGTACATAGGGGGCAGTATTATAGTAGTTATATTCCTGTACATAGGGAGCAGTATTGTAGTAGTTATATTCCAGTACATAGGGGACAGTATTATAGTAGTTATATTCCGGTACATAGGGGGCAGTATTATAGTAGTTATATTCTTGTACATAGGGGGCAGTATTATAGTAGTTATATTTCTGTACATAGGGAGCAGTATTGTAGTAGTTATATTCCAGTACATAGGGGACAGTATTATAGTAGTTATAATCCTGTACATAGGAGGCAGTATTATAGTAGTTATATTCTTGTACATAGGGGGCAGTATTATAGTAGTTATATTCCTGTACATAGGGGATGTATTATAGTAGTTATATTCTTGTACATAGGGGCAGTATTATAGTAGTTATATTCCTGTACATAGGGGACAGTATTATAGTAGTTATATGCTTGTACATAGGGGCAGTATTATAGTAGTTATATTCCTGTACATAGGGGCAGTATTATAGTAGTTATATTCCTGTACATAGGGAGCAGTATTGTAGTAGTTATATTCCTGTACATAGGGAGCAGTATTATAGTAGCTATATTCCTGTACATAGGAGGCAGTATTATAGTAGTTATATTCTTGTAAATAGGGGGCAGTATTATAGTAGTTATATTCCTGTACATAGGGGATGTATTATAGTAGTTATATTCTTGTACATAGGGGCAGTATTATAGTAGTTATATTCCTGTACATAGGGTACAGTATTATAGTAGTTATATGCTTGTACATAGGGGCAGTATTATAGTAGTTATATTCCTGTACATAGGGGGCAGTATTATAGTAGTTATATTCCTGTACATAGGGAGCAGTATTATAGTAGTTATATTCCTGTACATAGGGGGCAGTATTATAGTAGTTACATTCCTGTACATAGGGGGCAGTATTATAGTAGTTATATTCCTGTACATAGGGGGCAGTATTATAGTAGTTATATTCCTGTACATAGGGGGCAGTATTATAGTAGTTATATTCTTGTACATAGGGGGCAGTATTATAGTAGTTATATTACTGTACATAGGGGGCAGTATTATAGTAGTTATATTCCTGTACATAGGGGGTAGTATTATAGTAGTTATATTCCTGTACATAGGGGGCAGTATTATAGTAGTTATATTCCTGTACATAGGGGGCAATATTGTAGTAGTTATATTCCAGTACATAGGGGACAGTATTATAGTAGTTATATTCCTGTACATAGGAGGCAGTATTATAGTAGTTATATTCTTATACATAGGGGGCAGTATTATAGTAGTTATATTCCTGTACATAGGGGATGTATTATAGTAGTTATATTCTTGTACATAGGGGCAGTATTATAGTAGTTATATTCCTGTACATAGGGGACAGTATTATAGTAGTTATATGCTTGTACATAGGGGCAGTATTATAGTAGTTATATTCCTGTACATAGGGGCAGTATTATAGTAGTTATATTCCTGTACATAGGGAGCAGTATTGTAGTAGTTATATTCCAGTATATAGGGGACAGTATTATAGTAGTTATATTCCTGTACATAGGGGACAGTATTATAGTAGTTATATTCTTGTACATAGGGGGCAGTATTA
The DNA here is from genome assembly GCF_040894005.1 of Engystomops pustulosus. Classification (NCBI taxonomy): domain Eukaryota; kingdom Metazoa; phylum Chordata; class Amphibia; order Anura; family Leptodactylidae; genus Engystomops; species Engystomops pustulosus. The sequence goes on along the minus strand of NC_092415.1, from coordinate 8,239,417 downwards.
TAGTAGTTATATTCTTGTACATAGGAGCAGTATTATAGTAGTTATATTCCTGTACATAGGGGGCAGTATTATAGTAGTTATATTCTTGTACATAGGGGGCAGTATTATAGTAGTTATATTTCTGTACATAGGGGCAGTATTGTAGTAGTTATATTCCTGTACATAGGGGGCAGTATTATAGTAGTTATATTCTTGTACATAGGGGGTAGTATTATAGTAGTTATATTCCTGTACATAGGGGACAGTATTATAGTAGTTATATTCTTGTACATAGGGTGCAGTATTATAGTAGTTATATTCTTGTACATAGGGGGCAGTATTATAGTAGTTATATTCTTGTACATAGGGGGGCAGTATTATAGTAGTTATATTCCTGTACATAGGGGGCAGTATTATAGTAGTTATATTCTTGTACATAGGGGGAGGTATTATAGTAGTTATATTCTTGTACATAGGGGGCAGTATTATAGTAGTTATATTCTTGTACATAGGGGGCAGTATTATAGTAGTTATATTCCTGTAAATCAGGGGCAGTAATATAGCAGTTATATTCTTGTACATAGGGGGCAGTATTAAAGCAGTTATATTCCTGTACATAGGGGGCAGTATTATAGTAGTTATATTCCTGTACATAGGGGGCAGTATTATAGTAGTTATATTCCTGTACATAGGGGGCAGTATTATAGTAGTTATATTCCTGTACATAGGGGGCAGTATTATAGTAGTTATATTCTTGTACAGGGTTGTACAAGAAGAATTTTTGGTGCAAGCCAAGTCGAGAAAGTCTAAAAGCCTTGATAACTGTGGTGCAAGGCATTTTAGACAGTGTTTTTGGTGCAAAACCACCAGAATTGTGACACAAGTGTGTTTATAAATCCCCCCCAATGTTTCTTACCATCATTCAAATCTTGCAGGAGATTTTCTTGGCACGAAAAGTCCAGCTTCACTTTGATATAGACTGTGAAGATTGCAGTTTTACCAGGTTTCAGGGGCAGCTGGGATTGCGCCTCCTCGAGGTCCCACATCAGGAAGTCACCGTATAGTTTTTCTGTAAAGTTAGGAAAAAGGTAAAATTTGATACATTGCTGTAAAATAGGATTAAGAATATTAAAATGATGTGCATGGAGTGAGCAGTCACAGTGGTCTGACAGCATCCATATAATGGGTATTAATTACAGATAAAGGACATCTTAAATACCATATTTTTCGGACTATAAGGTGCACAAAAAATCCTTTGATTTTCTCAGAAATCAAAGGTGCGCCTCATAGTCCAGTGCGCCTTATATATGAACCGTACTTACAGACAACAGCTGCCTTGAACTGTGCACAGGTCTGTCACCTGCTGGTCATTCATCCTTATAATCAGGTGCGCCTTATAATCCGGTGTGCCTTATATATGAACCTATATGAACATTTAAGCAGGCATTTATTGATGGTGCGCCTTATAATCCGGTGCGCTTTATAGTCCGAAAAATACGGTACACTGTGCAGAAGCATCTCCCTCCACAGTGTGAGATTACATCAGGTATAAGGGGTAGTGCTGAGGGAGAGGGTTGAGACAGTATAACAGATTGTGAAGCTACAGGACAGAGGGGCTCTGTTAACACCCCCAGTAGCCCTTCTTCCTCATTAGCATAATTTTAAAAGTTGATTTTAGAACAAAGAAGGCCATGGATAACAAATATAAGAAGATTACCATAGTCACGGTGCTGGCATCTATGAGTAAATGTCCCTGGATTATCATGATGAATTTTGATGGTAGATTTCCTTTTACTATTTGGGTTTTGGGTTTGGGATTCCTCAAGAGTCCAGGGGGCCGTCCTGCATGGTGACTGACAGTAAGAGTCCACTTAGGGACAGTCTTACTGAGGGTAACCTATCTGTTTAGCTTAGGAGTCCAGTCCAGTCCAATAGCAGCTGTTTCTCAATACCCTTGGAGGCCTGTGGGTGGTCCTCCTTTGCAACTCTGAGCTTTGATTCAATGCCTTAGGAGTCCAGTGGGCGGTCCTACTCAATCACAGCTACATATAGCTATATGCACATGTTTACAAGAATGACCGCCAATCATATTTTACATCTTGATGTAACTTTTCAGACTGATTTCTTGTTTGGAACCAAATGTCCATTACAACCGAATCTGCATTTACACTTGTAATGGGTTCCTCTTACACCTGACTGCAGTGCGCCTGTAAGACCTCACATGCAGTGCCCCAAACTCACACTGGGACTGCTTATTTTTCACAGCAGCTTAGAAAGAGTAGAAAGATGGAAAAAGTAAGCAGGTAAGCAGCACTCCCAGATACAAATCCTTTTATTGCACCTGTGTTCAAATACACAAAGTGTTCCAAGCAGCTTTGGATGTGACTAGAGTAAAAATATGAATATTGTTTAAAAAAAAAATTAGTTGAAAAATACATCAAGTGTAAAATATGTGAAGTTTCTCTGCGTTTTGGGCTATAATCTGGAGTTATAAGTGGTGTCTGTTAATAGGTCCTGCAGCGCGGGACCCGGAGCCTCATTACCAGGTAGGTTGTTAGAAGAAATTCCATCGGGAGTTAAATTTCCATTCTTCATCAAATCTTTGCTTAAGCAACGTTACCTTAATGTGAGCAAAACCATTAAAATAAAAAAAAAGTTGCATCCCATCAATCTCCTCGGATGTCTCCAGAGATCCGGACTGGGAAAGCTCCCGGCTCAGGTAAGAGGTGAAGCCACCGGGGATTAATTTCACCCTAAAAGCTACGAGTTACCTAATACTCCAGGTATTAGCTACAAGATGTACCAGCGCACAAGGTTTAGCGAGATTCTAGAATTAAAACCGCCATCGCCTCGGAAATTCGGAGCGCGACTCCCCCCCCCCCCCGCCCCGAGACGCCTGCGCGCCGCAATTAGACGCTACAAAAGCATTAACATTCATCCCGATGCTGGGAATGTAAATGTAACCAAGTCCTGCTACAAATCAATCTACATAAATTAATGCACATCAGGCTGATCGCAGAACATGAGAGTTATTTGGGGGGAAAGATTTGAATAAAAATTGCGATTTTATAATTTTATGTATGTTATTGCAAAATTAAAATACAAAATTTATGTTATTACAAAAATTAAACAGCAGATTTTATTTTTTAATAAAAATATTTTAAGGTGACTTTTTAGACATTGAGATCATCCAGATCTTATCTGTTCGGATTTAGAAAAGTTTTAAAAGAAACAAAAAATAAACAGCGCCCCCAGAGGAAGAAGGAAGTACTACACAATGTCCACTGATCAACAAGCTGCTGGTGCAAATTATGGACAGGCTGGGTCCTCCTGGATGAAAAAGAAGCCATAAGTAGGTTATCTTAAAGGGGTTGTCCCTTTTATAAGGATAAGTTTAACATGGATTGGGGTCCCACTGCTGGAGCCCCCCACGTGATCTATAAACTAAGGGACCATTAGTTCCACTGTGATCAGAGGGTGGACAAAGATCTTGAACCGCCTCATACCAGGTGATGGAGTTCCTGTTATGCAGAGGGGCACTTTGGGTCCCCCATTCTCACAATCAATGGGGGTCCCATCAGTCAGACCCCCAGCGATCCAACACTTACCGATAGGGTATAAGTCTCTCTCATTGGTTGTCTGATTTAAAGGGGATGTCTAGGATCCCTGCTCAGTCTATGATAATGAAGGCGGGTTACGAGATCATCGACGGCCAATCACAGGATGTCACTTTTGACGTAAGAGGAAGTGACATCACATGATCTAATGAGACCACTGATTGGATGCAACAGGTCATGTGACAGCTGACACTTCCAGTCGAGCCATCAATACTGAAGACGAAAGCCCGCAGGAGCCGGGAACCAGAGAAGGGTGAATGCATTTTCAATTATTTCCAACATAAACTTTTTAAGGCTATGGCCACACGGAGAAAAGGACGGAGAGAATATATTCCACATTTCACATCCACTTACCTTTGTTATTTAGCGTCTTGGAGGACACCTCTAAGGTCTCGAGGGGCTCAGTTCCGATGTTCTCCAGTTTAATCAGCACTTTCTGGGTCTCTCCATTGAAAAGTTGGACGGAGACATGGGTGGAGACGTCGTCACTGGATGGTTGCAGGGAGTGCGCCGATCTGGGAAGACACAACACGCTGTCACGACACTGCATGGATTACTAGTCTGTCTGCTACCTACAGGCCCACACACCCCCTCTGGGTCATGATGTATCCATATAAGAGCCACAACCCGTGCCCCAATCTATGGATCCATAAATCTTGGAATCTATGGTGCTGCTGGTTCGGGTCAGTAGAATCACGTTCAGGACTGGACTCAGGATAGTATAACACAGTCACATGACGACACCTGGATTAAGTGTGGCGAATCATGGATGGCATCGGCTATAAATCTACAGGCCGTCCCCGAGTTACGTACAGGATAGGTTCTTTAGGTTTGTACTTACAGTGAATTTGTGTATAAGTCGGAACTGTATATTTTATAATTCTAACTCCAGCAAAAAAAAAAATCTGGTCCCTGTGACAATCGGATTTTTACAAATTTCTGCTGTCGTGGGAACAAGGATTATTACAGACACCTTGGAGCTGACCATTGCAGCCTGGGACCAAAGTTATGCATCCAGAGAGGTCACCAGAGGTCACAGGTCACATAGGTCTGTAACTCGGAGTTGTTTGTAAGTCGGGTGCCCTCAAAGGAAATCTACCACTAGGATGAAGGATTGTAAACCAAGCACACTGACATACTGGTGTGTGCCCCCTCTGGCAGGATCCGCTCTTCTTTTAACTTCTTATGCCCTGGTTTTTACGAAAAAAAAGTTTATAAGAATTATGCAAATTAACCTGAGGGACTAGTTTCATAGATATCAATGGAGCCTGGAGCCCCTCAGGCTCATTTACATAATTTTTACAACCTTTATTTCTTAAAAACAAGGGCATAAGAAGCTTAATTAAGAGCAGATCCTGCCAGAAGGGGAGCACACCAGTATGTCAGTGTGCTGGGTTTACTATCCTCGTCCTGGTGGTATATTTCCTTTAAGTCAGGGATCGTCTGTACTCAAAACTGAAATGGTATCTGCTGTACAAGAGACTGTATTTGGCTGCTGCGCAGAATTGGTTATTTTTTTATTAGCAGGTGGGTTCTCCATGCAATGTCTCAAACCCATAATGACATCGGATGTGAAGATTTTTGAGTGGCAGGTCCCACTTTGCAGCAGATAACTGCACCCCTGATGCTATCCCGAATCTTGCTGCAGGTGCTGCTGCCTGAGGCAAGATGCTCAACTCAACACCAAGAATGAAAAAGAAGCTAAGAATTAAAGAAAATCAGCACCTAAATACGTAGTGTGGATGTGTCTTGTAGATTTTAGTGGATTTACCGCAGAAACATCCATTTTGGGAAACCATACGGGGCAGATTTTTCAAAATAAAAAAAGGGGGCACTACGGCACCAGTGGTGGCTCCAACTCCATTTGTGCAAAATGTTGACCTGAGCAGCAAATTGAGAATGAGCGGGATGTCAGGGATTGGCTCAGGGGTCAGAAGTATAAGACATATGACATCAAGACACTTATTGACCGACCGGTGAGTGGAGCCTCCACTGGAGTCGCAGGGAAACCTTTCAGGAGGTTGATAAGATTTACCAGAATAAATATAATAATAATAATTCCTTTATTTATATAGTGCACAGAACTTGCCAAATGAGTCCCTGTCCCCTCACAATCTAATCAACCTACCAGTATGTATTGGAGTGTGGGAGGAAACCGGAGGACCCGGAGCAAACCCACACAAATACAGAGAAAACATACAAACAATTTGCAGATGTTAACCCTGTAACTTGAACCAGGGACCCCAGCGCTGCAAGGCTGTAATGCTAACCACTGAGCCACCGTGCTGCCCTAAACTTAAAAGATGATTTGATTGGGAAGGATATAAAGGGACGATACGTGCATGTACCCAAGAGTCTTCACCATGCAAGTACTTACCTGGGTAGCGAGGTGCTGATCTGTAATCTCGGTAAAGCCGGGATCACGTCCACTGTGCAGCCATTGTTCTTGAGGCTGGGGAGGTTATCGAGGAGACAGTCGCTGTAGACCCCAAATACAGACGTGTGGTAACCTATAAACCAATGGGGGGCAGGAGAAGAGGGGACGATTAGCACAAGACTAATATTCCGGGAAGATACATAATTTATCCTCAGAAAGGACATTGCTCCACCTGAAGCCTATGGTTAGAAAAAGACTGATTTTTTTTTCCAGAAACAGCGCCCCCTCAGGCCATGGGTTGTGTTAGGTACTGCAGTGAAGATGATGGGGAAGAGCTGCAGTACCACGCATGACATGTAGCAGTGTGTTCTGCACCACAGACCCCGCCTGTGATAATTGTTACATTGTATTGTGCAGATATTCGGAGAAGTGAAATCCTGGCTCTGAATACTTGTATATCCGGGTGTTCGCCCATCTCTGCCTTAATACTTTAATACGGGTTCTGCTGAGAGATGTGAACGCGGCTTTAAACAAACGGGACACGAAGATCCCACCTGAGGCTCGGCTCATTACCTCTCCCCGGTTGTCGGTCCTTCATGCTGGGAGACGCCGGCGTTGCCATAAATTTGCATCTGATTGTATGTAATTGATTTATTGAGATGCCGGGACGTGTGTGTGAGCGGAGGAAGTTCTGCTCCTTACATGCTACAGACCCAAAGTAGAGGCGGAGAGTATGAAAGTTATGTAACCATGTCACTGCTGGATGGATCTCAATTCTAAAAAGGAAGGAAATCCTGCTCCAGTTATTTTCTGTACACTTTCTTAGTGGAATATGTGTCTCCATGGTAACAGACAACAAGCACTCTCTGTGTAGTCTGACCCCGAAGCCTGATCACCATGATGGTGCAAAGTGGCAAAAATTCCCTCACTGTGTCAAAAGGGTCATGTCATCACATAGACAATTCTAGTGGATAAAGGAAACCTACCATCAAAATCAGGCCTGAAACCAGGGGCAATTACACGTAGATCCAGGCACTGTGACTGTGCTAATCTTCTTATATTTGTTATCCATGTCCTCCTTCCATCTAAAATCAACTTTTAAAATTACATGGATGAGACCAAAGGTCTCTTGGGCGTGTTAGAAGAATCACTCGGTACTGTAGATTCACAGACTGTTACACTGTGCAGAAACAATTCCCCCCACCCTCTGTGTGAGATTACACACAGGGAGCAGAGGTGGAAGGAAAGAAGCTAAGGCTTATAAAGCTACAGCACAGAGGGGCTCTGGAAAACCCTCAGCAGCCCTTCAGGCATAATGGCATAATTTTAAAAGTTGATTTTAGTAGGAATAAGGTTTTCGATAACAATTAAAAGAAGATGACCACAGTCACAGAGCCTGGATCTATGAGTAAGTGTCCCTAGTTTATCACAATGGATTCTGTTAATAGATTTTCATGAAATTGTTGCAGCTGCATCACTGCTCCAAGAACTGGGGGCATGACCTCACACTGCTGTGCTCTGAGCGCTCTGTAAGGATCTGCAACACTGCCCTTCCCCAATGCACAGAATAAAAGCTGTAGGAGACGACTGATTGAATAAGACATATGTCACTCAGAGCAGAGGGGAGGGGCTGTGCAGGAGGTCCATACACTGAGTGCAAAGTGAGGCCATGCCCCCACACAATGGGAAAACATACAATGTAACTGTCCAGATTTGACAGATATCTTCAGTGACCTTCTAATCCCCTCATAATTCTAAAAGACAAGTAAAAAAAAAAAAGTTTTAATACAAAATGCAACAAAGTTGCAAGATTAGAAAACCTACTTTTATTCCTCCAATGAGAGGAAGCTCTGTGAAAGCAGAGACACCCCTAAGATGGCCAAGACCGGGATGGAAAAACTAAGAATTATTGTCGATCTGGTACGACCTGGGGTCCTGGGACTCGCATTAGCTAAGGAGTGGCCTCCATGGACCAAGAACCTCACTTAAATTCCCGGGGAATTGCACTTCCTTTGTTGTAACCAAATCCAAGGGGGTCACTGATTGGCTGAAACAGGTATTAATCTGGGAGGCATTAAAGGGGATATCCGAAATTTTATTGTTACCCGACCCCATTCGCAATGTAAAATAAAAACGGCAAACATAGCCAAGCGCTGTGCTCAGCAACTTCTACCGATCCATGAATGAAAAGCGGATCTCAGCTGGTGCTGGCTCTGAAGAGGAGGTCAAAGAGGCGATTGTCATGATGAACCAGATAAATCACCAATCCCGGAGCACCAAAATCTGAGCACATGTGGCCCCTTTATATGTGACATCACCAACACCTCTGTATGATACACAGAAAGCCACAACCCTCTGCAGTGCCAACCCAAACTTACCATTCACACTGATCTGCCCTGTGGTCCTGGGAACACCGACTAAGGTCACCGGATACAGCCCCGATTCTGCCGGAAGAGACAGCGCAGCCGGGAGAGACTCAAACTCCACCCCACTGGTGAGCAAACCCTGGGGAGAGGGGAAAGTGGTCAGGAACTCTCATCTGTAATCAGAGGTAACTGAGTGACTATAATACTGCCCCCTATGTACAAGAATATAACTACTATAATACTGCCCCCTATGTACAAGAATATAACTACTATAATACTGCCCCCTATGTACAAGAATATAACTACTATAATACTGCCCCCTATGTACAAGAATATAACTACTATAATACTGCCCCCTATGTACAAGAATATAACTACTATAATACTGCCCCCTATGTACAGGAATATAACTACTATAATACTGCCCCCTATATACAGGAATATAACTACTATAATACTGCCCCTATGTACAAGAATATAACTACTATAATACTGTCCCCTATGTACAAGAATATAACTACTATAATACTGCCCCCTATGTACAAGAATATAACTACTATAATACTGCCCCCTATGTACAGGAATATACCTACTATAATACTGCCCTCTATGTACAGGAATATAACTACTATAATACTGCCCCCTATGTACAAGAATATAACTACTATAATACTGCCTCCTATGTACAGGAATATAACTACTATAATACTGCCCCCTATGTACAAGAATATAACTACTATAATACTGCCCCCTATGTACAGGAATATACCTACTATAATACTGCCCTCTATGTACAGGAATATAACTACTATAATACTGCCTCCTATGTACAGGAATATAACTACTATAATACTGCCCCCTATGTACAGGAATATAACTACTATAATACTGCCCCCTATGTACAGGAATATAACTACTATAATACTGCCCCCTATGTACAAGAATATAACTACTATAATACTGCCCCCTATGTACAAGAATATAACTACTATAATACTGCCCCCTATGTACAGGAATATAACTACTATAATACTGCCCCCTATGTACAAGAATATAACTACTATAATACTGCCCCCTATGTACAGGAATATAACTACTATAATACTGCCCCCTATGTACAGGAATATAACTACTATAATACTCCCCCCTATGTACAGGAATATAACTACTATAATACTGCCCCATATGTACAGGAATATAACTACTATAATACTCCCCCCTATGTACAGGAATATAACTACTATAATACTGCCCCATATGTACAGGAATATAACTACTATAATACTGCCCCATATGTACAGGAATATAACTACTATAATACTGCCCCCTATGTACAGGAATATAACTACTATAATACTGCCCCCTATGTACAGGAATATAACTACTATAATACTGTCCCTTATGTACAGGAATATAACTACTATAATACTGCCCCCTATGTACAAGAATATAACTACTATAATACTGCCCCTATGTACAAGAATATAACTACTATAATACTGCCCCTATGTACAAGAATATAACTACTATAATACTGCCCCCTATGTACAGGAATACAACTACTATAATACTGCCCCCTATGTACAAGAATATAACTCCTATAATACTGCCCCCTATGTACAGGAATATAACTCCTATAATACTGCCCCCTATGTACAAGAATATAACTCCTATAATACTGCCCCCTATGTACAGGAATATAACTCCTATAATACTGCCCCCTATGTACAGGAATATAACTACTATAATACTGCCCCCTATGTACAGGAATATAACTACTATAATACTGCCCCCTATGTACAAGAATATAACTCCTATAATACTGCCCCCTATGTACAAGAATATAACTACTATAATACTGCCCCCTATGTACAGGAATACAACTCCTATAATACTGCCCCCTATGTACAAGAATATAACTCCTATAATACTGCCCCCTATGTACAGGAATATAACTCCTATAATACTGCCCCCTGTGTACAAGAATATAACTCCTATAATACTGCCCCCTATGTACAAGAATATAACTACTGCCCCCTATGTACAAGAATATAACTACTATAATACTGCCCCCTATGTACAGGAATATAACTACTATAATACTGCTCCCTATACACAAGAATATAACTACTATAATACTGCCCCCTATGTACAAGAACATAACTACTATAATACTGCCCCCTATGTACAGGAATATAACTACTATAATACTGCCCCCTATGTACAAGAATATAACTACTATAATACTGCCCCCTATGTACAGGAATATAACTACTATAATACTGTCCCCTATGTACAGGAATATAACTACTATAATACTGACCCCTATGTTCAAGAATATAACTACTATAATACTGCCCCCTATGTACAGGAATATAACTACTATAATACTGCCCCCTATGTACAAGAATATAACTACCATAATACTGCCCCTATGTACAGGAATATATCTACTATAATCCTGCCTCCTATGTACAGGAATATAACTACTATAATACTGCCCCCTATGTACAGGAATGTAACTACTATAATACTGCCTCCTATGTACAGGAATATAACTACTATAATACTGCCTCCTATGTACAGGAATATAACTACTATAATACTGCCCCCTATGTACAGGAATATAACTACTATAATACTGCCCCCTATGTACAAGAATATAACTACTATAATTCTGCCCCCTATGTACAAGAATATAACTACTATAATACTGCCCCCTATGTACAGGAATATAACTACTATAATACTGCCCTCTATGTACAAGAATATAACTACTATAATTCTGCCCCCTATGTACAAGAATATAACTACTATAATACTGCCCCCTATGTACAAGAATATAACTACTATAATACTGCCCCCTATGTACAGGAATATAACTACTATAATACTGCCCCCTATGTTTTCTTTCCCCTGTCTCCAGCACAGATCAGTCCTCTCTCTCTCTGTCTCCTGTACAGCAGGTTATTAATGCGTCATCCTGGTATGGCACAAAAGTATTCCTGGTAATTAAACAGACAATTGATAAATCTGCACTTGTGGTGAGTATGTGGGTGAGATGAGGGTTTGCTGAGATGTGGCTTTCGTTCAGGATCCTGTCACTGTACAAGGAGAGACAGACATAAAAACTGCGCAGGATGTGAATGAAGACGTCACCGCAGAGAGAGAAGACGCAAGATGAGGAATTACAGAAGAGACAAGAAGATACAACGTTCTACCTCCTGCTACTGTATCTGGGAAGGATACAAATCTAATAATGTGTCACATCAGGACAAGAGAGGCCTTAAAGGGACGGTGTACTCCGTATTATCAAAATATCTACAACTTCCTAATATTAAGGAGGTTCTGTTAGTAGCTTTGACCATACAGACTGCAGCCAGTGTTATGTATTGTCCCTGGAGAGATGTGTAATCAGACCTTTGTGTATTTTGCTAGTAGCAGCAGGACTGTGATATATGGGTTTATATTTCAAGATTGAAGCTTTTCCCAAGTGCACTGGAACATGTCCTCACACTGCTGTGCTCTGTGCTCTGTGCTCTCTGCAGCCAGTGTTATGTATTGTCCTTAGAGATATCTAATCAGACCTTTGTGTATGTTGTTAGTAGCAGCAGGATTGTGAAATATGGATTTATATTTCAAGATTGTAGCTTTTCCAAGTGCACTTGAACATGTCCTCACACTGCTGTGCTGTAAGCTATCTGAGCTCATACATCGGACAAGTGCAGTGCTGCAGACAAGAAAGCAGTGAGAGGACATGGTCCAAGAACACTTGGTGAAGCTACAATCCTGGAATATAAACCTAAAATTCACAATTCCTACTGCTACTAACAGCATAAAGGTAAATATTTCCCAGTAGAGATGTGTAATCACACCTTTATGATGTTAGTAGCAGTAGAACTGTGAATTTTAGATTTATATTCCAGGATTGTAGCTTCTCCAAGTGCACGAGGGTTGTTTCATCACACTGCTGTGCTCTGTGCTCTGTACAGCTATTGTTATACAATTTTCCCTGGAGAGATGTGTAATCAAAACAATAGCTGTACATAACAAAGCAGTGTGATGAAACAACCCTCGTGCACTTGAGAAGCTACAATCCTGGAATAAAAATCACTATTTCACAGCCCTGCTGCTACTAACAGCCCATGCGGTCTGTATGGTCACACCTGCTGGCATGGAAATCCTTCATGAAACCAGGGACACTACTCATAGATCCAGGCACTGTGACTGCGGTAATCTTCTTATATTTGTTATCCATGGCCTGCTCCTTCCTTCTAAAATCAACATGTAAAATTATGCTAATGAGTCTGCAGGTCTTCTGGGGTGTTACCAGGACCTCTCTGTGCTGCAGTTTCACAAACTGTCACACTTTCTTTCTGCTCTCTCAGCACTTCCCCGTCCCTCTGCGGATGTAATCTCACACAGTGGCAGGGGGAAGTGCTCCTGCACAGTGTTACAGCCTGTGAATCTACAGCAGGGAGGAGCTCTGGTAACACACCTTCAGGTTAACTAGCATAACATTATACGTTGATATTAGAAGGAAGGAGGTTATGGATAACACATATAAGATTACTTATAGATCCAGGCACCGTGACTGTGGTAATGTCCCTGGTTTATCAGGATGGATTTTGATACATTTTAGACTATTTTTCTATTTTTCTCAGTGTATCTCTCTACTGGTTGATGATGTGACCAGGTTTCACTGTGATGTTGGAATGGACACAGTTAAAAAGCAGATAATTGGACAGGGGGGGGGGGGGGATAGAGAATCTGCCCCCCTCCCCTCCTCCTCCAGGCAATTAATCCCAAGAACGACACAAACCATCATAAATAGCAGCGGAGACTGTGGTGACATTGTCAGGACGGCCAGCGAGCGGCTCCCTGGTCACTGTGACCCTCCTGGTAATATCTATCTATTGCTACAATCTCCTGGATATTAGGATTGGGGGGGGGGGAGGGCTACATCTATTATAGGCCCATTAGGGGCGGCTGACGTCCGTGTAGTGAGACCCCCGGGGGCCTGTCATTGTCAGCCATAAAGCGGCCTTGCTGCCACTAATCCGTTTTGCGGAGCGTTACTTTAAATTTGTTATGAGTTCTAGGAATAGAGGAGGTCGCGGCGGGATTACAGGAGGGCAATAAAAGGCGCCATAATGAGCCTCACAGTCACGGCCGCCCCTGCCATATATACAGGTGTATGTATATATACGTACACAGAGCGCAGGCTGGGGGAGGGGGCGTCTCCGGGGGCCGCTTCTATCATTAACACCATAAAAACCTGACAAGCAGCTTTATCCGGAGGCCTCCGAGCTTGAAATTAACCTTCCGGATATAGAAGCGGCTCCCGTTATTTATTATCGCCTGCGCTTTTTTTTTCGCCAACTTATTAATGGGACCCGTTGGCCGCTCCACTTACTAAGGGGTTTCGTGTAACGTGTGAAATCAATTACCCTCTAATTGTATAAGATCAGCGCGGCGGAAAATAGGGAGGCGGTGAAGATGGAGACGATAATCTGAGACTTAACGGGAAACTCCGAAAAGATCTGGAATAAGCCCCAATGGGGAGAGTCATGGAAATAATGTAATATGTGCTAGCAGTCTCATGTCACAAGTCATCCCAGTACCCAGTGTTTGGTTGTTCAGTGCACTGGGACCTGTCTTCACACTGCTGTGCTCTGTGCTCTCTGCAGCCAGTGTTATGTATTATCCCTGGAGAGATGTGTAATCAGACCTCACACTGCTGTGCTCTATGCTCTCTGCAGCCAGTGTTATGTATTGTCCCTGGAGAGATTTGTAATCAGACCTCACACTGCTGTGCTCTGTGCTCTCTGCAGCCAGTGTTATGTATTGTCCCTGGAGAGATGTGTAATCATCCCTCACACTGCTGTGCTCTGTGCTCTCTGCAGCCAGTGTTATGTAATGTCCCTGGAGAGATGTGTAATCAGACCTCACACTGCTGTGCTCTGTGCTCTCTGCAGCCAGTGTTATGTATTGTCCCTGGAGAGATGTGTAATCAGACCTCTCACTTCTGTGCTCTCTGCAGCCGGTGTTATGTATTGTCCCTGGGGAGATGTGCAATCAGACCTCACACTGCTGTGCTCTGTGCTCTCTGCAGCCAGTGTTATGTATTGTCCCTGGGGAGATGTGTAATCAGACCTCACACTGCTGTGCTCTGTGCTCTCTGCAGCCAGTGTTATGTATTGTCCCTGGAGAGATGTGTAATCAGACCTCTCACTGCTGTGCTCTGTGCTCTCTGCAGCCGGTGTTATGTATTGTCCCTGGAGAGATGTGTAATCAGACCTCTCACTGCTGTGCTCTGTGCTCTCTGCAGCCAGTGTTATGTATTGTCCCTGGAGAGATGTGTAATCAGACCTCACACTGCTGTGCTCTCTGCAGCCAGTGTTATGTATTGTCCCTGGAGAGATGTGTAATCAGACCTCACACTGCTGTGCTCTGTGCTCTCTGCAGCCAGTGTTATGTATTGTCCCTGGAGAGATGTGTAATCAGACCTCACACTGCTGTACTCTGTGCTCTCTGCAGCCAGTGTTATGTAATGTCCCTGGAGAGATGTGTAATCAGACCTCACACTGCTGTGCTCTGTGCTCTCTGCAGCCAGTGTTATGTATTGTCCCTGGAGAGATGTGTAATCAGACCTCACACTGCTGTGCTCTGTGCTCTCTGCAGCCAGTGTTATGTATTGTCCCTGGAGAGATGTGTAATCAGACCTCACACTGCTGTGCTCTGTGCTCTCTGCAGCCAGTGTTATGTATTGTCCCTGGAGACCTGTGTAAGTTGTTAGTAGAAGCAAAACTGTGATCTATGGATTTATATTCCAGAATTTTAGCATCTTTAAATGCCCTTGGGGTGTGTTCTCACACTGCTGTGCTCTCTGCAACTATAGTATGTTTTGTCCCTAAAGAGATGTGGAATCATACCTTTGTGAATATTGTTAGTAGCAGGAGGACTGTGAAATGTGGATTTGCACTGGGGCTGAGGTGGGTCTTCACCATGTGCTCTCTACATTCATAGGATCACAGTATATAAGGTTGTCTAGGCTTGTAGGTTCTCGAGGTGTGCTGGGGATGTGTCCTCACACTGCTGTGCTCTGTGCAGTCAGTGTTATATATTGCCCCTTGACAGATGTGTAATCAGACCTTTGTATATGTTGTTAGTAGCAGCAGGACTGTGATATATGGGTGTATATTCCAGGATTTCAGCATTTTTAAAGAGGATCTGTCACCTATAAAAACAGCACTAGGAGCTGTTTACTAAAGAAACGCTATCAGACACTGTCGCGCTGTACAATAGGAACACTGCAACCCCTCTCAAAGCGGTCTGACGTATTCATGAGGGGGTTACTGCCAGGCTTGATGCGGTAGTCAGCGCCCCTCATCCGGCCCCCTCGTGAATACGCCACCGGCTCGCTAATGCAATAAAAGGGTTAACATCCCCCATCGGTGCTAGAACCGATCCCGGTTGTTAGCGACGGGTGTTTGCTCCATTGTGCAGCAAACACCCAGTGAGTATGAAGAGAGCTCAGCACTACAGGGAGTTCAGGAAGGTTAAGGGGTTAATGTTTGGGGACACAGCAGGGGCGCTCAGGACTTACCATCGTCTCCACTCTCAGTTCAAAGGGCATGGGGTTATAGACCATCAGCTGGACCTCACACACATCTCCTTGTACCCACTGGAAATCTGCAAAGGAGGAAAGAAACAATGTATCTCTCTGAGGATGTATCACACAGGCAGGATTAGATACAGCGGTGCAGCTGGGAGCAAGAGACCAGAACAGCTTAGCAAATAGTATCACATGGGATAGGATTAGATACACATGAGATCATAAATTACAGTCTTAAAAGGGATATAAAGTGACAAACAAAAACTTGCTGATCGTGGGGGTCTCAGTGATGGGACCCTCACGGATCACGTAAATGGGCTAAACCAAGAAGAAGCCAACGCCAACTGCGCTATTCATCTCTATGCCAGGCGCAGTCATCTGTATTCTTAGAAGAAAGTATCACACAGGATAGGCTTAGATACAGCAGCTCAACAAACAATCCAGGCACTTACAGAGACTCACATACAGAATATTATTAGACAGTATTGAACATGATAGGATTAGATACACAGCTTAACAGACTGTATCACACAGGATAGGATTAGATACACAGCTCAGCAGACTGTATCACACATGATAGGATTAGATACACAGTTTAGCAGGCTGTATCTAATCCTAATTTGTGTGATACTGTCTGCTGTGTATCCAATTCTATCTGATGTGATACAAAGCTCAGCAGGCCGTATCAAACTGGATAGGATTAGATACAAGGTTAATAATAAGAATAAATCTTTATTTCTATAGAACCATCATATTCAGATCATGGGGGACCGTTACAAACAAAATCACACATGAAACTATAGGGTAAGGGCCCTGCTCACAAGAGCTTACAATCTATGAGACCAAGCAGTATCACACAAGAAGATTAGATACACTTGTTTAGCAAACTGTATGCGGCTTATCAGAATACATCACACACAGCAGCTTAGATACATCACTTAGCAGAACGTATCACATATGATAGGATTAGATATCTTTTTTCTCATAAGCTTAGATACATGTGGTCAGTGAACAATCACTAGCCACCAGAACTACACATGGCACCACCGGATATAGAGTAGCACACATGACCAGGTTTGATACAGTTAGTAGACTGTATCACGGGTGATTAGATACATCAGTTCGCCCCATGACACCAGAAGGTTTCAGGAGTCAGAGCCCTAGGAATGTCCATCTTCATTCCAGTGAGATTCCATATGTTATTTCTATATAAGATTCCGGATTATCAGATGCTGGATTATAGGATTTATAGAAGGGAAGTGTCAGATGTATAAGGGTCAGCGATAGATGGTCCATTGCTGATCTCGGGAACATGGCGAGGAGATATACAATCGCACTGCACTACACAGGGCACCGGGGGACTCCAGGCATCGCTCTCGGCTACAGGCATCGCTCTCGACTCCAGGCATCGCTCTCGACTCCCGGAGGTCTCTTTGGCCATCATTGCCTCGTTCTGTTCAGAGAAGGAATAAAACGAGATGCACAAGCAGCAGCGAATTACATCAACGCTCCAACCACGAAGAGAGACGACTATGGCGCGGTGTCACTCGGGAGCCGCCACCGATGACCCGGCTGGAGGAATCGGGCATCCGCTCAGCGCGCCGGCCCTTTATGACCAAAATAAAAAGCCTATTTGTAGCAACATTTTTCTCCGCTTCTAAGGGCGGCCAAGAGAGAGAGAGAACGACGCCGTAAATAATTAACGACTCTGAAAATCTCGCTAACGAGTAATTTACTCCCCGGACGGAAAGGTGAAAGGATGGCGGGTAATTACCACAGAACAATAAAGAAGCAATATCATTAGGATGGGAGATTACATCTCATTACACAAAACAGCGATATGGAATTTACATAGCAAAGTCGCTAGAGGGTGCAATCTATATGTAAAGCGGCAGGAAGGGGCCTGGAGAACAAGGGCCTGGAGTACAGGACCCGAGAGCGGGAGCGCGTCTGCCATCAATTACCACTTAATGAAGTTTGTAATAACAATTACGGTATTCCTGTACTTCCAGGGGGTGATGATAAAGTTGCAGTCTGTCGCATAGAACCTCTAGGACACTTCAAGCGCAGATTGTGAAGTTAAATAGTAAAAAACAATAAAAAGCCACCAATGTGACATCCCCAAAACCCTGAACATAATTATGAGGGAACTGTCAGCAGGTTTGACTATGTAAAACAACAGACAATGTTGGTTATTGTCCTCACACTGCTGTGCTCTTTGTTCTCTGCATTTAGTTGTTTCACAGTCCTGAAGGCTGCTGGTTGGACACTACAGCAGTCATCCTGGTGCATAGGAGGTGGCAGGGCTGTAAGCACCTCAATGCAAAGAGCAAACAGCACAGCAGTGTGAGGACAAGCCCACAGTGCACTTGGAGATGCAACAATCTTGAAATATAAATCCATATTTCACAGTCCTGCTGCTACTAACAAACACTGATCCATCCCACATCCAGAATGTCCGGAACCTGCAACTTTAAAGGGGTGTTCCTATTTTAGCAAGTGAATGTTATTGTTTGTATTATAAAACGTTACACAATTTTCCAATATACTTTCTGTATCAATTTCTCACGGTTTTCTAGATCTCTGCTTGCTGTCCTTCTATAGAAAGCTTCTATGTTTACTATCAGTGCACAGAAATCTGTCCCTGGTCACACAGGTGCACGGCTCGTTATATCACAGAGAGCAATCAGAGCTGTGTGATATAACGAGCCGTGCACCTGTGTGATATAACTAGCCGTGCACCTGTGTGATATAACGGGCCGTGCACCTGTGTGATATAACGGGCCGTGCACCTGTGTGATATAACGAGCCGTGCACCTGTGTGATATAACGAGCCGTGCACCTGTGTGATATAACGAGCCGTGCACCTGAGTGATATAACGAGCCGTGCACCTGAGTGATATAACGAGCCGTGCACCTGTGTGATATAACGAGCCGTGCACCTGTGTGATATAACGAGCCGTGCACCTGTGTGATATAACGAGCCGTGCACCTGTGTGATATAACGAGCCGTGCACCTGTGTGATATAACGAGCCGTGCACCTGTGTGATATAACGAGCCGTGCACCTGAGTGATATAACGAGCCGTGCACCTGAGTGATATAACGAGACGTGCACCTGTGTGATATAACGAGCCGTGCACCTGTGTGATATAACGAGCCGTGCACCTGTGTGATATAACGAGCCGTGCACCTGTGTGATATAACGAGCCGTGCACCTGAGTGATATAACGAGCCGTGCACCTGTGTGATATAACGAGCCGTGCACCTGTGTGATATAACGAGCCGTGCACCTGTGTGATATAACGAGCCGTGCACCTGTGTGATATAACGAGCCGTGCACCTGTGTGATATAACGAGCCGTGCACCTGAGTGATATAACGAGACGTGCACCTGTGTGATATAACGAGCCGTGCACCTGTGTGATATAACGAGCCGTGCACCTGAGTGATATAACGAGCCGTGCACCTGAGTGATATAACGAGCCGTGCACCTGTGTGATATAACGAGCCGTGCACCTGTGTGATATAACGAGCCGTGCACCTGTGTGATATAACGAGCCGTGCACCTGTGTGATATAACGAGACGTGCACCTGTGTGATATAACGAGCCGTGCACCTGTGTGATATAACGAGCCGTGCACCTGAGTGATATAACGAGCCGTGCACCTGAGTGATATAACGAGCCGTGCACCTGAGTGATATAACGAGCCGTGCACCTGTGTGATATAACGAGCCGTGCACCTGTGTGATATAACGAGCCGTGCACCTGTGTGATATAACGAGCCGTGCACCTGTGTGATATAACGAGCCGTGCACCTGTGTGATATAACGAGCCGTGCACCTGTGTGATATAACGAGCCGTGCACCTGAGTGAAATAACGAGCCGTGCACCTGAGTGATATAACGAGCCGTGCACCTGAGTGATATAACGAGCCGTGCACCTGTGTGATATAACGAGCCGTGCACCTGTGTGATATAACGAGCCGTGCACCTGTGTGATATAACGAGCCGTGCACCTGTGTGATATAACGAGCCGTGCACCTGTGTGATATAACGAGCAGTGCACCTGTGTGATATAACGAGACGTGCACCTGTGTGATATAACGAGACGTGCACCTGTGTGACCAGGGTCAGATTTCTGTGCACTGATAATAAACATAGAAGCTTTCTATAGAATGACAACAAGCAGAGATCTAGAAACCGTGAGAAATTGATACAGAAAGTATATTGGAAAATTGAGTAACTTTTTATAATACAAACAATAACATTCACTTGCTAAAATGGGAATTAAAGGACACCAGTATGAAGGACTGTATGCAAATGAGCCTGAGGGGCTCCAGGCTCCATTAACACCTATGGAGCCTGGAGCCCCTCAGGCTCATTTGCATACAGTCCTTCATCCTGGTGGTAGATGCCCTTAAAAGTAAACAGGTGAGACCCTAATCCGCAGCTGCAATGAAGGCACAGGATCCCCAAACCTACTGACAGGTTCCCTTTACATCATATCCATCTGTAGTCAACAGAAGAGTCTACACTGGATACAACTGTAACAAATGTTCAGCTGTGAAACATATTAACACTATTTTGCCCTGTCTAAAGTTACTGAAGCAAGCGGAGATGTTGAAATCTTTGCAGCAGTTTCCTCTTTAACCCTTTGCTGCAGGTGCATACACACCCTGTGTATGGGGACACACTGAGGGGCCTCTAATTCTCGGGGTCTATGGGTGCAGACGCATCGTCCCTCAGTACATTATTTCGCATTCACTTTCGGACTTTACCCCCCATGGAAATAACATTATCTGACATGACTAATGTCCGAAAGGGAGGAGAGTAACAAGCGTTGGGACTACAATCCTCATCATGCGCCCCCTGTATTATTTATCAACAGGTTTCTGGGCAGCAGAGAGTTGGAGCTCATCCATCAATCTGCATCTCCTCCCGGGCCGCCATATTGATCCCTTCTTCAGGCTCTTAATGAAAGCTGCTGCGCGCGGCTCTGGATGTCATTGGGTCGTTAAAACAAAGCACAGAGCGTTTAATTAGAGGGGAAGATCGTGTCTTCTCTACATGATATAATCGGGTGTCAGGGAGGCATCAGGTCCCTCGCAGATAACAGAGGAGGTTATTTATAGGGAGTCAGTCGGCAGCTCTGACCATATAAAGCTGCAGTGTAAGGTAAAGCCCTGTACAATCAGAACCTGTCCTCACACTGCTGTGCTCTTAGCTCTCTGCACCTGCATTGAACAGCTCCACAACTCCTATACTGTACTCTGTGTGATTGCTGCTATCCATACCCCTGGGGTACTAGACACTTGTCAGTCTGCAGGTTTTCACCAATCTTTCCTGCTCGTCCTACATCCAACATCAATACATGCTGCAAATAATACCGCCAAATACCTGAGTAACCATCCACATAGTATCCTAATAATACCGCCAAATACCTGAGTAACCATCCACACAATATCCTAATAATACCGCCAAACACCCGAGTAACCATCCACATAGTATCCTAATAATACCACCAAATACCTGAGCAACCATCCACACTGTATCCTAATAATACCGCCAAATACCTGAGTAACCAACCACATAATATCCTAATAATACCGCCAAATACCTGAGTAACCATCCACACTGTATCCTAATAATACCGCCAAATACCTGAGTAACCATCCACACAATATCCTAATAATACCGCCAAATACCCGAGTAACCATCCACATAGTATCCTAATAATACCACCAAATACCCGAGTAACCATCCACATAGTATCCTAATAATACCGCCAAATACCTGAGTAACCATACACATAATATCTTAATAATACCCCCAAATTCCTGAGTAACCATCCAAAGTGTATCCTAATAATACCGCCAAATACCTGAGTAACCAACCACATAATATCCTAATAATACCGCCAAATACCTGAGTAACCATCCACACAATATCCTGATAATACCGCCAAATACCTGAGTAACCATCCACAGTGTATACTAATAATACTGCCAAATACCTGAGTAACCATCCACTGTGTATCCTAATAATACCACCAAATACCGGAATAACCAGCCACATTGTATCTTAATAATACCGCCTAATACCTGAGTAAGGCATCCACACTGTATCTTAATAATACCGCCAAATACCTGAGTAACCATCCACAGTGTATCCTAATAATACCGCCAAATACCTGAGTAACCAACCACATAATATCCTAATACCGCCAAATACCTGAGTAACCATCCACACAATATCCTGATAATACCGCCAAATACCTGAGTAACCAACCACATAATATCCTAATAATACCGCCAAATACCTGAGCAACCATCCACAGTGTATCCTAATAATACTGCCAAATACCTGAGTAACCATCCACTGTGTATCCTAATAATACCACCAAATACCGGAATAACCAGCCACATTGTATCTTAATAATACCGCCTAATACCTGAGTAAGGCATCCACACTGTATCTTAATAATACCGCCAAATACCTGAGTAACCATCCACAGTGTATCCTAATAATACAGCCAAATACCTGAGTCACCATCCACATAATATCCTAATAATACCGCCAAATACCTGAGTAACCATCCACAGGGTATCCCAATAATACCGCCATATACCTGAGTAACCATCCACACTGTATGCTAATAATACAGCCAAATACCTGAGTAAGGCATCCACACTGTATCCTAATAATACCGCCAAATACCTGAGTAAGGCATCCACACTGTATCCTAATAATACCGCCAAATACCTGAGTAACCATCCACACTGTATCCTAATAATACCGCCAAATACCTGAGTAACCATCCACAGTGTATTCTAATATCCTAATAATACCGCCAAATACCTGAGTAACCATCCACACTGTATCCTTATAATACCGCCAAATACCTGAGTAAGCATCCACACAGTATCCTAATAATACCGCCAAATACCTGAGTAACCATCCACACAGTATCCTAATAATACCGCCAAATACCTGAGTAACCATTCACATAGTATCCTAATAACACAGCCAAATACCTGAGTCACCATCCACACTGTATACTAATAATACCGCCAAATACCTGAGTAACCATCCAGTGTATCCTAATAATATGCCAAATACCTGAGTAACCATCCACACTGTATCCTAATAATACCGCCAAATACCTGAGTAACCATCCACACAGTATCCTAATAATACCGCCATATACCTGAGTAACCATCCACATAATATCCTAATAATACCGCCAAATACCTGAGTAACCATCCACACTGTATCCTAATAATACCGCCAAATACCTGAGTAACCATCCACACAGTATCCTAATAATACCGCCATATACCTGAGTAACCATCCACATAATATCCTAATAATACCGCCAAATACCTGAGTAACCATCCACACTGTATCCTAATAATACCGCCAAATACCTGAGTAACCATCCACACTGTATCCTAATAATACTGCCAAATACCCGAGTAACCATCCACTGTGTATCCTAATACCACCAAATACCGGAATAACCAGCCACATTGTATCTTAATAATACCGCCTAATACCTGAGTAAGGCATCCACACTGTATCTTAATAATACCGCCAAATACCTGAGTAACCATCCACACTGTATCCTAATAATACCGCCAAATACCTGAGTAACCAACCACATAATATCCTAATAATACCGCCAAATACCTGAGTAACCATCCACACAATATCCTAATAATACCGCCAAATACCCGAGTAACCATCCACATAGTATCCTAATAATACCACCAAATACCCGAGTAACCATCCACATAGTATCCTAATAATACCGCCAAATACCTGAGTAACCATACACATAATATCTTAATAATACCCCCAAATTCCTGAGTAACCATCCAAAGTGTATCCTAATAATACCGCCAAATACCTGAGTAACCAACCACATAATATCCTAATAATACCGCCAAATACCTGAGTAACCATCCACACAATATCCTGATAATACCGCCAAATACCTGAGTAACCATCCACAGTGTATACTAATAATACTGCCAAATACCTGAGTAACCATCCACTGTGTATCCTAATAATACCACCAAATACCGGAATAACCAGCCACATTGTATCTTAATAATACCGCCTAATACCTGAGTAAGGCATCCACACTGTATCTTAATAATACCGCCAAATACCTGAGTAACCATCCACAGTGTATCCTAATAATACCGCCAAATACCTGAGTAACCAACCACATAATATCCTGATACCGCCAAATACCTGAGTAACCATCCACACAATATCCTGATAATACCGCCAAATACCTGAGTAACCAACCACATAATATCCTAATAATACCGCCAAATACCTGAGCAACCATCCACAGTGTATCCTAATAATACTGCCAAATACCTGAGTAACCATCCACTGTGTATCCTAATAATACCACCAAATACCGGAATAACCAGCCACATTGTATCTTAATAATACCGCCTAATACCTGAGTAAGGCATCCACACTGTATCTTAATAATACCGCCAAATACCTGAGTAACCATCCACAGTGTATCCTAATAATACAGCCAAATACCTGAGTCACCATCCACATAATATCCTAATAATACCGCCAAATACCTGAGTAACCATCCACAGGGTATCCCAATAATACCGCCATATACCTGAGTAACCATCCACACTGTATGCTAATAATACAGCCAAATACCTGAGTAAGGCATCCACACTGTATCCTAATAATACCGCCAAATACCTGAGTAAGGCATCCACACTGTATCCTAATAATACCGCCAAATACCTGAGTAACCATCCACACTGTATCCTAATAATACCGCCAAATACCTGAGTAACCATCCACAGTGTATTCTAATATCCTAATAATACCGCCAAATACCTGAGTAACCATCCACACTGTATCCTTATAATACCGCCAAATACCTGAGTAAGCATCCACACAGTATCCTAATAATACCGCCAAATACCTGAGTAACCATCCACACAGTATCCTAATAATACCGCCAAATACCTGAGTAACCATCCACACAGTATCCTAATAATACCGCCAAATACCTGAGTAACCATTCACATAGTATCCTAATAACACAGCCAAATACCTGAGTCACCATCCACACTGTATACTAATAATACCGCCAAATACCTGAGTAACCATCCAGTGTATCCTAATAATATGCCAAATACCTGAGTAACCATCCACACTGTATCCTAATAATACCGCCAAATACCTGAGTAACCATCCACACAGTATCCTAATAATACCGCCATATACCTGAGTAACCATCCACATAATATCCTAATAATACCGCCAAATACCTGAGTAACCATCCACACTGTATCCTAATAATACCGCCAAATACCTGAGTAACCATCCACACAGTATCCTAATAATACCGCCATATACCTGAGTAACCATCCACATAATATCCTAATAATACCGCCAAATACCTGAGTAACCATCCACACTGTATCCTAATAATACCGCCAAATACCTGAGTAACCATCCACACTGTATCCTAATAATACTGCCAAATACCCGAGTAACCATCCACTGTGTATCCTAATACCACCAAATACCGGAATAACCAGCCACATTGTATCTTAATAATACCGCCTAATACCTGAGTAAGGCATCCACACTGTATCTTAATAATACCGCCAAATACCTGAGTAACCATCCACAGTGTATCCTAATAATACCACCAAATACCTGAGTAACCAACCACATAATATCCTAATAATACCGCCAAATACCTGAGTAACCATCCACAGTGTATCCTAATAATACTGCCAAATACCTGAGTAACCATCCACTGTGTATCCTAATAATACCACCAAATACCGGAATAACCAGCCACATTGTATCTTAATAATACCGCCAAATACCTGAGTAACCATCCACAGTGTATCCTAATAATACAGCCAAATACCTGAGTCACCATCCACATAATATCCTAATAATACCGCCAAATACCTGAGTAACCATCCACAGGGTATCCTAATAATACCGCCATATACCTGAGTAACCATCCACACTGTATGCTAATAATACAGCCAAATACCTGAGTAAGGCATCCACACTGTATCCTAATAATACCGCCAAATACCTGAGTAAGGCATCCACACTGTATCCTAATAATACCGCCAAATACCTGAGTAACCATCCACACTGTATCCTAATAATACCGCCATATACCTGAGTAACCATCCACATAATATCCTAATAATACCGCCAAATACCTAAGTAACCATCCACACTGTATCCTAATAATACCGCCAAATACCTGAGTAACCATCCACACAGTATCCTAATAATACCGCCATATACCTGAGTAACCATCCACATAATATCCTAATAATACCGCCAAATACCTGAGTAACCATCCACACTGTATCCTAATAATACCGCCAAATACCCGAGTAAGCCATCCAAATAGTATGCAAATAATATAAGAAAACAATACCAAATAAAACTGCCATACAATACATTAGTAAGTCGTCAAACAGTATCCAAATGATACAATCACATTATACTAAGTAAAAAATCCACAGAGTATCCAAACAATACATAATAAGCCATTAACAAAGTATCTAAATCCGGTCATATAATACCTGAGCAAACCATGAGCAAGCCATCCACACAGTATCCATATACCGTACTCGAGTATAAGCCGACCCGAGTATAAGCCGAGACCCCTAATTTTACCACAAAAAAGGGAAAACCTATTGACTCGAGTATAAGCCGAGGGTGTAGTATACAGCCAGCTAGCCCCCTGTAGTATACAGCCTGTCCCAAGTAGTATACAATCAGCCTGCCCCCATGAAGTATACAGCCTGCCCCCATGAAGTATACAGCCTGCCCCCATGAAGTATACAGCCTGCCCCCATGAAGTATACAGCCTGCCCCAATGAAGTATACAGCCTGCCCCAATGAAGTATACAGCCTGCCCCCAAAAAGTATACAGCCTGCCCCAAAAAGTATACAGCCTGCCCCAAAAAGTATACAGCCTGCCCTCAGTATAATAAAAAAATAAACTTAATACTCACCCTCCGACGATACTCACCTTTGAATTGAAGTGGCGGCTCCCGGTCCTCGGCGGCGGCTCCTGGTCCTGGGCGGCGGCTCCCGGTCCTCGGCGGCAGCTCCCGATCCTCTGCGGCGGCTTCTCTCTTCGATCTTCACGTGCCGGCAGTTGCGTCCATGCGACTTGCCAGCGGGCGCACAGTGCGATGCGGCGGTGTCGCCGCTGATGACGTCATCAGCGGCGACACCGCTACATCATATTGTGCGCCCGCCGGCAAGTCGCATGGACGCAACTGCCGGCACGTGAAGATCGAAGAGAGAAGCCGCCGCAGAGGATCGGGAGCTGCCGCCGAGGACCAGGAGCCGCCGCCGAGGACCAGGAGCCGGAGGGTGATTATTAATTTTTTTTTTTTTATTAACTCATGTTTTTTTTTTTAAATTAACTCGTGTATAAGCCGAGATTAGGTTTTTCAGCACATTTTTTGTGCTGAAAAATTCGGCTTATACACGAGTATATACGGTAATACCGCCACACACAATAGCCAGGTAAGTCATCCACACAGTATCTGAGTAACAACGCCATACAATCCCTATTAATCTACACCATCTTACCGATCTTCTTGTTCTTCTCCTCGCTGCGGTTGTGGGCGATGATCGGGGAGTAGATGAACGGGCTCTTAGTGGAAAGTTTCTGTCCCAGTAAATTCTTCACCTTCTGCGGCCGTAAGATAACCGGGAGGTTGAGAAGCTTCACTGACCTGGAGGGAAGAGCCGAGGGTTTACCTTATTTTCTGCATTTTTAGAACCACAACAATTTACATGTTCTGCTGCTGGAGTTTTGTAGGGGCTTGTTTTTTTTTATGGACAATTTGCAGTTTTCATGGAAACCAATTTGGGGTCTATGGGACTTTAACATGTATTCTCTTACTTGGTGCAATTGAGGAAACATAAATACAGTATTGTTTGATCTTTTGTATACAGCAGTGTGTGATGCCTGTCAGTAGTAGCTGACAGGCAGGTCAATAGACCCTCACTATCAGGTATCTCCTATGAAATCATCATGTAGTCTTAACAGTGGGGGGTGGTTCCCATCAGGATCGGGGCACTAGCTCCATTGACTGGGTGACTTTGTATTTAAATGGAACCTGTCACATAAAATAATCCACACTTACTAAACATATCTCTGAAAATGCTATTATACAACAGTACAACTATCCCTATATTGATAATCTACATTCCTGAAAAGGTTCCAAAGTTTTTTTGTAAAGTTGACCCACTATTTACGCACATTCATATTCTTCTAAATCAGCAGCTTCCTGATTGACAGGCAGCTTGCTTTCTCCTCTGCCCGGTCCTGAGGTTCTTCATCAGGAATTAGAAAGACGTTGGCTGTGTGTGAAAAGAATTCCTGAGGGAGGAGTGAGACACTGGCTGTATGACTCGCTCCCTCATTCACCCCTCCCTCAGGAATTTTCTTTAACTAGTCACACAGCCAGCGTCCCTCTCTTTCCTGAAGGAGGGAGGATTGAGATGGAGGTGAGGCTGAGCAGGAAGAAAATGAATATGCTGGACTCAGCTCAGAGCAAAGATGATGATCAGACTCACATGTGGTCATTTGCATAGAGGGTGAGCCAACTTTATCAACTGACTATGGAACTTTACAGGCATGGGGAGGAACAATATAGGGATAGTTGTATGGCAGTATAATAGCAGTTTCCAATGATATGTTTAGTTAGTGTGGGTGAGTTTAAGTGACAGCTTCCCTTTAAAGATGCAAAAGTGCAAAGGCTTGATAGTAAGTGGTTAATAACCTTAGGAATCTGCACCAACTGGTTCTAGGCTGAGGCTGCAAAGCCGCCGGTACCATGTGACTTTCAGTGCAGTGATCAGCCGCGATCCCAGGGGATGATCCAGCGTTCCGGCTATCTCTCATATCAGTATCACTGCTGTTAGACTGGGCTCGATTTAGTAAGAAAGAGATGATAGAAATCTAATGGGGAACACGAGGAAAGTGGAGCAGCCGCCTGAATGCGCCATTGTCACCTCTACAGAACTATTCTGCTTTGTAGCGGAGATGAGAGGCAGAGGAAAGGTGACACTCACACGGCAGGCGGTGACCGAATTACCGAAAAAATGCGTATGAGCAGATCATAGGTCCGACTTATAGGACGCAGAGCGGCCGGTCCATTGACTGAGCATTAACCCCTTACAGGACCAAAGCGCTGGTCCAACCAGCACCCAACAGGTAACTGCTGTAATTGGGTCCTCCAGGCTCCAGTGCATTGAGATTGACGACCCATATCGTATGGAGATGCCAGCTGCTTTCCATCCTCTACTTACCAATATTTGTGGAGGGCCGCCCCGATAGTTTATTACAAGATTTACCCAAACCGATATTTACCAAACCCTTAAAAATACAGACCCCACACCAGATCCCTAATGAAATAGCCAAGAACTACTAATACCATCCCATACAAGTAGAGCCCCAGCCCAAATCTCAGAGAACAATAAAACAGCCCCAAACACCCGAAATGCAGACCACACTCCGGCTCCTTAAAGGAAACCTACCACATAAATGACATTTATAAGCCAAAATTACCTTGCAACAGCTCCGGGAGAGCTGATGCCTGAACATATCTTCACTATTTGCATAAAACACTGTAGTCCGTTTAAAACATTTTTATGCGTTAAATTGAAACCCCCGTTCGGCGCACCACTATATAGCCGGGCGCACCATGCACGCAAACCGTGTGTGCGCCTTATTACGAGGTGCTGGAGAGCCGGTGACGGGCACACTCGCTCCTGCGCAACTTCAAATCTTTTACGCGCCCGGCTTCGCACGCGAAGATTCGCAGGCGCGAGTGTGCCCGAGAGCTCGGTGACATCACCGGTTCTCCGGCACCTCGTAATGAGGTGCACACATGGTGCGTCCGGCTATGTAGTGGTGCGCCGAAGGGGGGTTTGCATAGAACGCATACAAATGTTTTACACGGACTACAGCGCTTTATGCAAACAGTGAAGATATGCTCCAGCATCAGCTCAGCCGGAGATGTTGCAAAGTAATTTTGGCTTATAAATGTCATTTTAAAGTGGTAGGCACCTATCGCGCATGCGCAGATACTAACTCTCGCACAGCCGGCCGGCGATAGGTGCCGAGGGCTTGGTGACGTCACGGCTCCCGGCACCCGAAGGAGGACGGCTACAATGAAGGAGGCGGGAATTATTAAAGATCGGAAGCCATCTCCCTTCCGAAGATGACGTAGGGTAGCACCGGAGGGCTATTTACATATGTAATTAAACATTTTTTTTAGCTAAACTAACGAACTCCGTGCCTAACTAAAGTATGTGCCGGCATCAGTATTAAATAGCCTACCAGGTGGTCTGCTCGCATGATTTTATCATGCCAGCAGTGGTAGGTTTCCTTTAATAAAACCCATCTCAAAATAAACAGACCCCAGAGCAGATATCCAAAATAACAGACCCCCTATAAAAACATTCCTCACCCCGAACCCACATACAAAATTCAGATGCTAGACCCCCCCCCCACTCAACAGAAACTACACAACAGATTCCATGAAGGGTTACAGACCCAAGAATTGACCCCCAGAAGAAATGTAGTCCTCCAGACCAGACCTTTGCTCTTCATACAGGTCCCAGACTAGAATCGCAGTATAAAAATACAGAGGAAGCCATTAAACATCCCCCCTAAAACCATTCCCTAGAGGAGCCACCCAGGGGGGTTCTGGTAACTACCAATCATACCTCAGATGGTACCTACCTCACAATGGGAAGTTTAGTGAAGGGCACAGGAGGCAGCGTCAGGCCCTCGGGTAGGTGGATGGGCTCCATGGTCCCTGCGCACTTGGAGGTGTAGCTCTCCAGACTCTGCGCCACGTCCTTCTTCTCTAAAGTTGTTATAACATAAAAAAAGAAAAATTTTAAAACGTCCTATGCACTGATGAAGTCCTCAGACGTCTCATAGAACCAGAACAGATCATCCCTGACAATGTTTCATTGTTACACAACATTATAATGTAAGATGTCTAAGTTGCATTGTTTCCCTGCACTACTGGAGGCGTGTCCTCACACTGCTGTGCTCTAAGCTCTCTGCACTGAACTGCTCCTCATCCTCTCTCCTCTGCTCTAAAAGCTGTAGAAGACATAACGTTGGATACTACAACATTCATTAAGAACAGAGGGAGTGAAGCAGTTTAATGTAGAGATTACATCAGCAGTATTCCCAGCCATTGCAGGGAGGTCATACAGGCACATGGAGGCCACACACACTCCTGAGCCTCATCAGCAGTATACCCAGGCATTGTAGGGAGGTCATACAGGCACATGGAGGCCACACACACTACTGAGCCTCATCAGCAGTATACCCAGGCATTGTAGGGAGGTCATACAGGCACATGGAGGCCACACACACTACTGAGCCTCATCAGCAGTATACCCAGGCATTGCAGAGAGGTCATACAGGGACATGGAGGCCACACACACTACGGAGCCTCATCAGTAGTATACCCAGGCATTGTAGGGAGGTCATACAGGCACATGGAGGCCACACACACTACTGAGCCTCATCAGCAGTATACTCAGGCATTGCAGAGAGGTCATACAGGCACATGGAGGCCACACACACTCCTCAGCCTCATCAGCAGTATACCCAGGCATTGCAGACAGGTCATACAGGGACATGGAGGCCAAGCACACACTACTGAGCCTCATCAGCAGTATACCCAGGCATTGCAGAGAGGTCATACAGGCACATGGAGGCCACACACACTCCTGAGCCTCATCAGCAGTATACCCAGGCATTGCAGAGAGGTCATACAGGGACATGGAGGCCACACACACTACTGAGCCTCATCAGCAGTATACCCAGGCATTGTAGAGAGGTCATACAGGCACATGGAGGCCACACACACTACTGAGCCTCATCAGCAGTATACCCAGGCATTGTAGGGAGGTCATACAGGGACATGGAGGCCACACACACTACTGAGCCTCATCAGCAGTATACCCAGGCATTGTAGAGAGGTCATACAGGCACATGGAGGCCACACACACTACTGAGCCTCATCAGCAGTATACCCAGGCATTGTAGGGAGGTCATACAGGCACATGGAGGCCACACACTCTACTGAGCCTCATCAGCAGTATACCCAGGCATTGTAGGGAGGTCATACAGGCACATGGAGGCCACACACACTACTGAGCCTCATCAGTAGTATTCTTAAGCATTGTAGGGAGGTCATACAGGCACATGGAGGCCACACACACTACTGAGCCTCATCAGCAGTATACCCAGGCATTGTAGGGAGGTCATACAGGCACATGGAGGCCACACACACTACTGAGCCTCATCAGCAGTATACCCAGGCATTGTAGGGAGGTCATACAGGCACATGGAGGCCACACACACTACTGAGCCTCATCAGCAGTATACCCAGGCATTGTAGGGAGGTCATACAGGCACATGGAGGCCACACACACTACGGAGCCTCATCAGTAGTATACCCAGGCATTGTAGGGAGGTCATACAGGCACATGGAGGCCACACACACTACTGAGCCTCATCAGCAGTATACCCAGGCATTGTAGGGAGGTCATACAGGCACATGGAGGCCACACACACTACTGAGCCTCATCAGCAGTATACCCAGACATTGCAGGGAGGTCATACAGGCACATGGAGGCCACACACACTACTGAGCCTCATCAGTAGTATTCTTAAGCATTGTAGGGAGGTCATACAGGCACATGGAGGCCACACACACTACTGAGCCTCATCAGCAGTATACCCAGGCATTGTAGGGAGGTCATACAGGCACATGGAGGCCACACACACTACTGAGCCTCATCAGCAGTATACCCAGGCATTGTAGGGAGGTCATACAGGCACATGGAGGCCACACACACTACGGAGCCTCATCAGTAGTATTCTTAAGCATTGTAGAGAGGTCATACAGGCACATGGAGGCCACACACACTACTGAGCCTCATCAGCAGTATACCCAGGCATTGTAGGGAGGTCATACAGGCACATGGAGGCCACACACACTACTGAGCCTCATCAGCAGTATACCCAGGCATTGTACGGAGGTCATACAGGGACATGGAGGCCAAGCACACACTACTGAGCCTCATCAGCAGTATACCCAGGCATTGTAGGGAGGTCATACAGGCACATGGAGGCCAAACACACTACTGAGCCTCATCAGCAGTATACCCAGGCATTGTAGGGAGGTCATACAGGCACATGGAGGCCACACACACTACTGAGCCTCATCAGCAGTATACCCAGGCATTGTAGGGAGGTCACACAGGCACATGGAGGCCACACACACTACTGAGCCTCATCAGCAGTATACCCAGGCATTGTAGGGAGGTCATACAGGCACGTGGAGAGAAGAAATTCACGTCACTCCCAGGTTAGTTCGGCTGCCTGTGTAGAATCAATTATAAAAATTTGGCACTCCATTTACGCAAAATTGAAAACGTCTTTATTTATGATGCACAGGCGATCCAATATTATAGTGTAACATTTTGATCGGTAGTAGGATCTTCCTCAGATACGGATTGCGAGGGGAAAGAAAGTGTTGAAGTAAAGAAGCAGATATACCACTGTAGCACTGGCAGAGGAGGAGAAATGCGGATAACCCGCAGCGGAAAAGGGAGCACAGGTTTTTTAGAAGGTCATACAGGCATGTGGAAGCTCCACACACTGCTGAGCTTCATCAGGAGCAGGCCCAGGTTTTGTAGAAGGTCATTAAGGCACATGGAGACCAAGCACACACTACTGAGCCTCATCAGAAGCATTCCTGAGCGTTGTCGGGTGGTCATACAGGCATGTGGAGGCCACACACACACTACTCAGCCTCATCATGAGCATACCCAGGTGTTGCAGGAGGTCTTACAGGCATGTGGAGGCCCCACACACTACTCAGCCACATCATGAGCATGCCGAGGCATTGTACGGAGGTCAACAGGAACATGGAGGCCAAACACACTATTAAGCCTTATCAGCAGTATACCCAGGCATTGTAGGGAGGTCATACAGGCACCTGGAGGCCACACACACACTACTGAGCCTGATCAGCAGCATGCTGAGGCGTTATAGGGAGGTCATACAGGCACCTGGATGCCACAGACACTACTGAGCCTCATTTCCTTGTCATGAGACATTTCCACTGAAGTGGAAATTCCACATGCAGACCTCTAGGGGAGATTTAGTATATGGGATTTTAGTGTGCATTTTATTCTTTTGAGCAGTGATAAAAAAAATTGTATGAAAAATAGGACAATTTCTGGTAATGTAATCCCTTTATGTATTAGGTGTCACCTCTACTTGTGATCATGGAAGGTCTAAGCAGCTGTCAGTGACCAGGGTCAGGGGGTGTCATGTTAAAGTTGTATATTTTGGGTAGAGTTGTGCTTAGGATGCTCATCCCCTTTCTCCCCTTTGTCACCTGGATGGTCGACTCCTCCGCTCACCCCGTGTCTCTGTGTGTAATGGATTTCTTTGGGTAAAATTGATTGCGTTCCCTTTATGTATCATCCAGTAGAAAGGTTGTGCAGTGTGCAGGCTCAGCAGATCAGGTGACCCCGGCCTAGCGGGGGTCCGTGCCCTGAGCAGACGCCATCATATATAACAGAGCCGGGGTATTACAGCATTGAAGACGCGTCATCTATATCGTCCTGAAAACTTAACTCCTTGTTTGCAGGACTCTACGATGAACCAGTAGCTCTAAAATCCTCTGTGCTGCTGGAAACCTTCTCCTTCTACTATATGATTCTTAGTAGGCGACTGTCCTGCTAAAACACTCTGTGCTGCGGGAGACCTGCTCCTTCTACTATATGATTCCTAGTAAATGACTTCTGCAGAAATACAACTACATTCAATGTATGCAAAATCAGAAAGGGACTCTGCTGAATCGCTCTGTGCTGCTGTGGACCCTTCCCCTCCCGCTGTGTCTTTATCTTATTCTGTGATCTCTCTACCCTTTTCTGAAGTACTCTGTGCTGCTGGAAGACTGCTATTTCCCGGTACGTCTGTTACCACCTACAACATCAGTACAGTGCCCTCCTGAAGTCCTCTGCGCTGCTGATTACACTACTCACCCTACTATGTAACCGTCACTGATTCCACAAGACTAGTGCACATCTGTCCCGAAATACTCTGCACTTCTAGGTTCACTGCTCCTTCTACTGTATCAGGCCATGATACAAGAACTATACTTACTTCTCCTGAAATACTCTGTGCTGCTGGGATCCTGTTAAATCTTCTATACAACTCTTAGCTTTCAAACTTGGACAACATAAGGGAATCTTTCTCCTTAAATACTCTGTGCTGCTGGGGTCTCTTCTCCCCATACAAATAAGCCTAACCAGATGACCATTTACAAGACCAATCTCCTTACATGCTCTGTGCTGCTGAACACCCCTCCTCTGTCCATGTAAGCTCGGTAATGTTTCCCCAGCATCCCTCTGCTGAAATACTCTGTACAGCTGTGAGAACTCAGCTCCATCCCCCATGTAACTCTCAGTCTCCATCTCACATATTATCACCATCTGCAGGTCACCCACTCCTGAAATACTCTGTGCTGCAGTGTAATGTGTCTCTCTGTGACTTTTCTTTACACCAAAGATGATACAAACCGCAATGAAGTTGCTTAAAGGTGATGGAGTGAAGTCACAGCATCAGCACCATCTCCTTAAATACTCTGTGCTGCCACATAACCCTAATCCTAGGACTTCTCCGCAGTGCGTTATGTAATCTTCTCCCGATGACATCACTTTCCACATCCGCGGTGCAAAAAGTTAAGGTCGAGAGACAAATTCCTGGCGAAATCCAAACGTCTTCTACATCTCATCCCCCCCCCCTCCCTCGAGTGTCCCAGATGAGGATTAATAACGCCTAAAAATAAGACTCCCATTTGGACGACAGTCAGAGGACGACGAGGAAGGACACTGGGTGGAAGCCTAATGGGCTCCATTGATTTAGACGACAGGAGCCGAGGAAGTGGAGGGTCATGTGACACAGCGGCGGCCGAGATCTAATTACCAATAATTAGGGAGGCAGGTGGAGAGGTGCCGCATTTACTGAAAAGCCCATATCAAAGCTGATGAAGACTTCGGAGATGAGATCAGACATTGCAGACATCACTTTTGTCAAACTTTGCCAATTCTAAGAACAGCGCCACCAATGCCTATAGGTTGTCTAAGGTACTGCAGCTTAGCTTCATTGGACTGAACTTTCCCAATTGTTGTTGCAGTTTTTTGCGCTGTTAACTTTTGAACCATTATAGATATTACTGATGTAATCTGGGACTTTTGATTTATCCCGTTTCTGCCCTAGAGTGGCCTGTGTCAGTAACAAACACTGCCCCATGTGGTGAGATGACCAAATGACATGTTAGGGCATTTATATATAAATATATATGTATTGTGACCTGACGTCTTTTTTTCACAATTCCCTTTATTGATGCCAAAGAGGGAACAAGCTTGAACCTAAGGACAGTGAAGGGGTTAATGGTCTGCGGATCATGGAGGCCGGTCCGGCAGCTAGCCGTGTGCCACCCAATCGTTTCTGAGGAGCAGCCTCCGGGCTGCAGATTGATGATCCTGTCGCTATAGCGTTTCACACCATAAACTAAGAGAAGACACAATAAAAGGCAGCGGAAACCAGAGCAAATATACACAGGACTAATACCACACAGCAATGTCAGCTGTGGTACCGGAACCAGGTCAGAACAACAAAGAGAACCATAAGATAATCACAAACTATATTATAGATAAAGAGATCATAATCTTCTGAGTTACATCCTGTATTATACCCCAGAGCTGCACTCACTATTCTGCTGCTGGTGCAGTCACTGTGTACATACATGACATTACTTATCCTGTACTGATCCTGAGTTACATCCTGTATTATACCCCAAAGCTGCACTCACTATTCTGCTGCTGGTGCAGTCACTGTACATACATGATATTTCTTATCCTGTACTGATCCTGAGTTACATCCTGTATTATACCCCAGAGCTGCACTCACTATTCTGCTGCTGGTGCAGTCACTGTGTACATACATGACATTACTTATCCCGTAATGATCCTGAGTTACATCCTGTATTATACTCCAGGGCTGCACTCACTATTCTGCTGCTGGTGCAGTCACTGTGTACATACATGACATTACTTATCCTGTACTGATCCTGAGTTACATCCTGTATTATAACCCAGAGCTGCACTCACTATTCTGCTGCTGGTGCAGTCACTGTGTACATACATGACATTACTTATCCTGTACTGATCCTGAGTTACATCCTGTATTATACTCCAGAGCTGCACTCACTATTCTGCTGCTGGTGCAGTCACTGTGTACATACATGACATTACTTATCCCGTAATGATCCTGAGTTACATCCTGTATTATACTCCAGGGCTGCACTCACTATTCTGCTGCTGGTGCAGTCACTGTGTACATACATGACATTACTTATCCTGTACTGATCCTTAGTTACATCCTGTATTATGCTCCAGAGCTGCACTCACTATTCTGCTGCTGGTGCAGTCACTGTGTACATACATGACATTACTTATCCTGTACTGATCCTGAGTTACATCCTGTATTATACCCAGAGCTGCAGTCACTATTCTGCTGCTGGTGCAGTCACTGTGTACATACATGACATTACTTATCCTGTACTGATCCTGAGTTACATCCTGTATTATACCCCAGAGCTGCACTCACTATTCTGCTGCTGGTGCAGTCACTGTGTACATACATGACATTACTTATCCTGTACTGATCCTGAGTTACATCCTGTATTATACCCCAGAGCTGCACTCACTATTCTGCTGCTGGTGCAGTCACTGTGTACATACATGACATTACTTATCCTGTACTGATCCTGAGTTACATCCTGTATTATACTCCAGAGCTGCACTCACTATTCTGCTG
This sequence comes from Engystomops pustulosus, assembly GCF_040894005.1. Classification (NCBI taxonomy): domain Eukaryota; kingdom Metazoa; phylum Chordata; class Amphibia; order Anura; family Leptodactylidae; genus Engystomops; species Engystomops pustulosus. The sequence goes on along the minus strand of NC_092415.1, from coordinate 8,201,465 downwards.
CTGGTGCAGTCACTGTGTACATACATGACATTACTTATCCCGTACTGATCCTGAGTTACATCCTGTATTATACTCCAGAGCTGCACTCACTATTCTGCTGCTGGTGCAGTCACTGTGTACATACATGACATTACTTATCCTGTACTGATCCTGAGTTACATCCTGTATTATACCCCAGAGCTGCACTCACTATACTGCTGCTGGTGCAGTCACTGTGTACATACATGACATTACTTATCCTGTACTGATCCTGAGTTACATCCTGTATTATACTCCAGGGCTGCACTCACTATTCTGCTGCTGGTGCAGTCAATGTGTACATACATGACATTACTTATCCCGTACTGATCCTGAGTTACATCATGTATTATACCCCAGAGCTGCACTCACTATTCTGCTGCTGGTGCAGTCAATGTGTACATACATGACATTACTTATCCCGTACTGATCCTGAGTTACATCATGTATTATACCCCAGAGCTGCACTCACTATTCTGCTGCTGGTGCAGTCACTGTGTACATACATGACATTACTTATCATGTACTGATCCTGAGTTACATCCTGTATTATACCCCAGAGCTACACTCACTATTCTGCTGCTGGTGCAGTCACTGTGTACATACATGACATCACTGAGACCCCCACTGATCAGCAAGTCAGCCCCTATCCTGTGGATAGGGCTTTACTTGTTTGTTGGAAAACCCCTTTAATGGTTGTCACTTTAAATAGTTGTTACATAAAAGTTGTCACTTACCCTGATCACTCAGAAAGTCCAACATGGTCTGTAGTAGGAAGGATAGATGCCGTACACACAGCGCCGGGTTCCCCATCCTCCGGGAGGCGTAGACGAGCTCATGTAGTAATCGCATCTGCACTGCGGCCCATCCCCTGTGCGCCCCTGGTGAAGGAAACACTAAACATTAGTGAATGTTCATAGAGCGGGAATATATTTCTCAAAATTCCAAGGTGTCGCGGTGTAACCTTCAGTAATAATCTGGGGCCGAGCCAATGTATAAACCCGTACAGGTGTACGCGGTGCAGCCTCCCCCTAGTGGTGGCTCTCTGCTGCAAATACAGCAGACTTGCTGTCCCAGCCAGGATGCAGTAAAGGATACTTGGCAGTGACCTTCCAGAATTTCAGCTTATGCAGTAGGGGGTTTGTCCTCACACTGCTGTGCAAGCTATATGCATTGAGTTTATTAAAAGCCCTCCCACTCTGCTGGAGTGACCTAAGTAGCTCTTAGTAAAGCAGAAGCATTGCTACACCCTTTAATAAAAGAAGAGGTGAGTGGCTGTGAAGCACAGAGCACAGCAGTGTGAGTACACACTTCCTGAGGCATTTGGAGAAGCTAGAATTGTGGAATATAAATCCATACATCACAGTCCTGCTGCTACTAACAGCAAACACAAAATGTATGATTACATATCCCTCAATGGACAATACATGATACTGTCTGCAGAGGGCAAAGGACACGGCAGTGTGAGACTATTGCCCCCAGTGCAGTTGGGGGAAGCAAAAATACTGGAATATAAATCTATAAATTACAGACCTGCTGCTACTAACTACATACACAAGTGTCTGATTAACAGCTTTCCAAAGACAATACCGGACACTGGCTGCAGAGAACACAGCGCACAGCAGTGTGAGGTGTGATAACGCATATCCCTAGGGACAATACTGAACACTGGCTTCAGAGAACACAGCGCACAGCAGTGTGAGGTGTGATAACACATCTCTCCAGGGACAATACATAACACTGGCTGCAGAGAGCACAGAGCACAGCAGTGTGAGGTCTGATTACACATCTCTCCAGGGACAATACTGAACACTGGCTGCAGAGAGCACAGAGCACAGCAGTGTGAGGTCTGATTACACATCTCTCCAGGGACAATACATAACACTGGCTGCAGAGAGCACAGAGCACAGCAGTGTGAGGTCTGATTACACATCTCTCCAGGGACAATACTGAACACTGGCTGCAGAGAGCACAGAGCACAGCAGTGTGAGGTCTGATTACACATCTCTCCAGGGACAATACTGAACACTGGCTGCAGAAAGCACAGAGCACAGCAGTGTGAGGTCTGATTACACATCTCTCCAGGGACAATACTGAACACTGGCTGCAGAGAGCACAGAGCACAGCAGTGTGAGGTCTGATTACACATCTCTCCAGGGACAATACATAACACTGGCTGCAGAGAGCACAGAGCACAGCAGTGCGAGGTACAATTAGTCATCTCTCCCAGGACAATACATAACACTGGCTGCAGAGAGCACAGAGCACAGCAGTGTGAGGTCTGATTACACATCTCTCCAGGGACAATACATAACACTGGCTGCAGAGAGCACAGAACACAGCAGTGTGAGGTCTGATTACACATCTCTCCAGGGACAATACATAACACTGGCTGCACAGAGCACAGAGCACAGCAGTGTGAGGTCTGATTACACATCTCTCCAGGGACAATACATAACACTGGCTGCAGAGAGCACAGAACACAGCAGTGTGAGGACTGATTACACATCTCTCCAGGGACAATACTGAACACTGGCTGCAGAGAGCACAGAGCACAGCAGTGCGAGGTACAATTAGTCATCTCTCCCAGGACAATACCTTGCACTGGCTGCAGTTTTTTATGATCACAACTGAGGAAAGATTATCCTTTTTTTAAAAAAAAACAAAACTATTTATCCCCCAAATTTCTGTTATTTAGACACCTCCTGGAGCGTCCTGCACCTTGGCTCAGTTCCACCGGTCTGAACATCTTAATAAGTTTTAACATCTATCCGGCTTCTCCACCCCAATAATCCAGAATTAATTTTCTCCGGAGCTGCGCTCGCTCTCCTTCTCTCCTGGAGTCACAGAAGAGAGGACGTCCCTGCTCCTCTGCCGCTTTTGTTTTGCTTCTTAAACAGATTAGGAGGCTCCGCAGTCACTGGAAGCCGCTGCCGGCGACCACAAAATGAAATTAAAATATTAAACACAGATTTATAAAAAGCTTTTATACCTCAGTGACTCGAGCCGGGAAAAAGGAGGGAATGAGGAAGAGGACGGGGGCTTTCATGTCCCTGACAAAGGAGAACACGGAGCCACATCACAGAGCGCAACGGATCTGTGTGCCACAAACACGGATCAGAGCCGCACAGGAAAACTTTCCTTTATTTAAATAAAAATAACTTTAATTGAACCAAGAAACAGACGGTCTGTGTAGGAGATTTTAAAATGTTTACGATTCACTTTTTCTAAAGAAAAAATCCAATAAATCCATCATGATAAACCAGCTGCACTTACTAATAAAATAATCTTCTTATATTTGTTATCCATGGCCGCCTCCTTTATAAAAATCAATTTTTAAAATTATGCTTATGAGCCTGAATTGCTGTGGGTGGTGTTACCAGAGCCCCTCTGTGCTGTACCTTCACAGGCTGATAAAGTGTGCAGGAGCACTTCCCCCCCTTCCCCTGTGTGAGAGGACATCAGGCAGAGGGTGTGGGAAGTGCTGAGGGAGCAGAGGGGTTATGCGACCCTGTAACAGCCTGGGAAGCTACAGAACAAAGGGGCTCTGGTAACACCACCCAGAGTCCTGAATTTTGTTTTTGTTTTTCAATGAGGTCATTGAAAAGGTTTTTAATAATACTCTACAAACTTGTCATTTAATTCAATTGATTGCAATTATTTCTATTTATTATATCTTTATGCAGTCTTGTAGTGTTCTTGTTCATTACAATATAAGAATCTTTTACATAAAACATATAAATTTTTTGTTTATTTTTTTATTTTGCTTTTTTTGCAGTGGTTTATTTCTTTAGTTTATATTTCATGTTTGAGGGTTTTTCAGAGTATTGATGACATACGCAACTAATAGTCCTCGATTGGTTCCAACACCCAGAACCTCCACAGGTAGGAGAATGAGGAAGAAAGCGGTCATGTTACTCCAAAGCTGCATTTCTAATTCTAGTTTGTTTTCCCGTTTCCTTTACTCATTTTGTATCTTTTTAGAGCTGCAGAGGTAAATCATAGAATCCTGTATACAGCTCTGGAAGTGACTAGAGTAGGACATTGGTGCATGATATGGGGAGGATAAATCCTCCGTGTGACGTGATGAGAGTTTTACCTTTGCTGAAATCTTTGGGGTCCAGGGATAGGCTGTAGCCAGGCAGGGTCTCTAGGAGCAGCTTGTAGCAAGCCTTCCAGCCGGGCTCTGGGATTGTGGGGGCCACACATTGCATCGCAGCCACACGCTTGAAGAAAGCAGATTTTCGGTGGAAGCCGATGAGTTCATACAGCTCGGAGAGGACGCTGTACCGCTGGATCTTCTCCTCCTCTGAAAGCTGCAAAATAAAAAAGGTTAAAATTAAGTAACAAACAGAAAAGAGTAAAGAGCAGAGGCTCCGGATAAGCAGCAGAGTCTATTGACATGGCATTGATATGACATTTGGCATGGATTATCACATTTAGGAAACCTGAGCCAAGATTTATGGCAGACAACCCAGAGTTCAGACTACTTTGGGATCCTTTCAAGGGCTCCAGCAGAACTGGACATTGTAATAACATGTCGCTAACATGGGGTTAAATAGAGAAAAGCTACAACTCACTGAATGGACAAGTAACTGGACTGATATACAATTATAAAACTCTAGCGCCACCTAATGGTCAGCTGCTACCACAACAGCTGCACCGATGGGATCACCGCAGATTGTGGAAGGAGATGACTGCGTTTAAAGCTGAAGATATCATATGAAAATGGAGGCAAGAGCTCACAGAGGTACAAGATTACATAGAGAGTCTATGGAGAGACGGAAAATTACAGATACATTTTCTTTTCTGTGTTTTGTATTTATAAAGAGACTCAAATCATTTTACACATTTGGATGTATTAAAGTTGTCAAACCCCTTGTCCAGGGAGTTCATTTGTCATAAGAATCTGTAAGATTGAGACAAATAACTCCCATTCTTCCCACATGCAGGAGCCTTTGCTATAAGCTCCAGCTGCTCCCCTCCCACAGCCACGCCTTCATCCCCTCCAATCTCACAGCAGACGGCTCAGTCTAACACAGCAAGTCCCAGTGCTTCCCTCCCAGCCACACCCCCTCCTTCAGCCATGCCCCACCCATCTCACAGGAGAAAGCTCAGTCTGACACAGCAAGTCCCAGTGCTTCCCTCCCAGCCACACACCCCCCTCCCAGCCACGGTACTTAAAAAGCTCAGTGTGACACAGCAAATTGCACTGCTTCCCTCCCAGCCACACCTCCTCCTTCAGCCATGCCACTCCCATCTCACAGCAGACAGCTCAGTCTGAAACAGCAAATCCCAGTACTACCCTCCCAGCCACACCCCCTCCTTCAGCCATGCCCCTCCCATCTCACAGCAGATAGCTCAGTCCTACACAGCAAGTTCTGCTGCTTTCTTCTCAGCCACAGCCCCTCTTTCAGCCATGTCCCTCCTATCTGAAACTCCTGCTCACACCCTCCACTTTAATGTATAATAATAATTGAATTTTCTGAAATCATCTATTGACTATGGTATGTGGATGGAGAAGGGAAGGAAAGCAGAGTTGAGTTGTGCTCATGTATGTGAGTTACAGACAGACAACAGGTAACATGTGACTAGTGCTAAGGTACAACCCACAGCCAGAAATCTCATAGATAAGAAGTTGCCATATGGAAATTATAATTTATAGATAAATATGACGAGAGAAGCTCAATGTATCTTAATTTACTACCATATGTGGTGAGTGATTTCTCTAACACAAAACATGTCTGTGGCCCTTAAAGGAAACCTACCATTTGATTTCATGCGTTATGAAACAAACATATCTTGAGAATGCTGTAGCTACACTGATGCAGAAACATATCTTGTTTATCCCTGAGCTGAGTGGTTTTGCTGAAATAACAATTATAAAATTATGATAATGAGGCTCTGTCGCTCCTGTGACTGCCCTGATGCTTCACCTCTTACCCTAATTATTGCTCCAGAGAATTATGTAATCACTGTGTTTTCCCTGACAGGCATAAGTAGTCAATCGCTGCACCATCCCCCAGCTGATGTGTATGAGTCATCCAGCTCAGGTTGATTAGTCCTGTCTGGACAGTTAAGGAAGCTCCATGTAATGCGTTTATCTACGGCAGCCACGGCACCCAGCTTTCCCAAGGTCCTGATTTTTATAATTGTTTTTTGAGCAAAACCAATCAGATCAGGGCTTTAACAAGATATGTTCTGCATCAGTGTAGCTACAGCATTCTCAAGGTATGTTTGATTCACAATGCATAAAAACAAATGGTAGATTTCCTTTAAGACCTCTACTGATACTCACCTGGCGCAGATTTATGTAGACCACATTCTGAAGAAACTCTGAGGCCTCCATACTCCGCTTCTGTATAGCCAGGACCCGCACAGCCTTCACACAGGCCTCCAGCTCAATCACTCCGGCCACCTTGGACTGCAGTAACACAAGAAAAAATAAAAGTGGTATTGAAATCACACTTCAAGCTTAAGATGCAAACACTGCTTCACTGTTGCTGAGCTCTCTGCAGTAAATTTCTTTAAAGACCCCCATCCCCTGTGTAAAAACTATATTAGGCACCTGACTGAGTAGTAAAACACAGCAGGGTGAGGACATGTCTCCAGTGCACGTGGAGAAGCTACTGCACAGTGCTTTTGGCAACACCTAATGACCTTTGTCAATTCCCCCTGGTGATAGGGATATTGAGGAACTCTACATCAATGTCCACTGATTACCCATCCAAAGCTGCAATCACACGGCCATTGTGGGGGCGAATATCCATCCACAAGTTTGCAGCCGATATACGTCCCCCATAGACGGCTATGGTGACCCGGCTGCAGTACGGTACACACAGACACAGGGAAAAGATGGAGCATGCTCTCTTTCCCTCTACGTCCGGCCAGGCTATTTCCTATGCAGAGAGGAGGTGTGTGCAGTGCTCACTCCTCCTCTCCAGAGCTCCGCCGTATGCTCATGTGTTAGTGTGAATGAACCGCAAGTTAAAGGAGTTGTCAGGAACTTGGCCTCTTTGTCCGACATAAAGGGTGTGGCCTCTCAAACTGGGGCGTTGTTTTGGAGAAAGGGGTGTGGTCATATGGAAATTAGCCCATTCACCAAAAAAACACAGAGGTTGCGCCAACGTGTGAATGTGGTGAAGCACATGACAAGTGGCGCTAAGTGCTGCACTGGCAGAGCCCCGGGCACATTAATGAATCTCCCCTAATGTGTATTTACCGAAATTCAGACGATGAGAGCTAAACCACAATACCCTGACACCACCACTATACAGTGCATGGAGTATTCTGCTTCTGGTTTAGTTCCAGGTCATAACGTAGACTGGGTCCACTGATCAATGCAATGTAAAACCGAACCAATACAGAACCTGAGAATAGGACATCAGTAACGTAAATGCATCAGGACCTGCATTATCCCTTTAACCGGGGACTCTGGCTGTGAAAGTTGTTTAAAGTCCCATAGAAGTGAATACGGGAGACTGAGCATGTGCACCGGGCTCCATTCACATGTGGCGCTAGTGGTGCCCCAATCTTAATTAATGAGATAATGACACTACACACCTTCCCATAGTAAGAGATGGCCTCCTTGTACTTCTCTATGATATCGTCAGGGCTCAGACAGTTTTTGGCGCGTCCGATCTCTGTGCTGGCGTCCATGTTGATCCCGTTGGTGGAGAGAGCACCTAAACAAGGTAGGAAATATGGTCATGATATAGAACAACTACAACCCTCATCTTCTCTCATCCTCATTAGTGACGTTCAATCGATTGTTTCTTTTCACCATGATTGAACGGGCTAAAGGAGGCCACATTTTTCACAAATACAGCTAGTGACATTCCCATAGAGCCCAATTTACTAACTGACACCCTTCCTTTCGCTAGAAATTGTTTCCCTCTGATCCTTATATAATAACATTATCATTTTATCTGGTTTCCATGGATATCTATAGAGTCGAGAGGGGCGTGTGCACTCCTCAGGCTGAATTCAGCAGCTCCCCCCATGCTTTCTCAGCATACAGCAGTCAATTCATGTGACCAGGGTGAGATCATCTCAGGTCCTTTAGCCTCCTAACATTAGCAAACTGTACCCAATGTATGTATCTGATCACATGAAATCACAGCAGCCTCCGTGGACTTCTACTCCTCTCCATCCTCTATGCAGGCTGCTGTGATTTCATATGATCAGATATATGCATAGTAGACATGATGTACAGGTAAAATTATAAATTTGAATATATGGGTATCTGAGGGGAACAATTTTTAGCTATAAAAAGAGCTTTAGTTAGTTAGTTACTAGGGTTCTATGGGAAACTGACAGTAGCAATATTTGTGAAAAATGTGGCGACAGGTTCCCTTTTAAGCGCTTGTCTAGGATCAAGCTCTGTATTCTCTGAAAAGTTGGCGCTTTGCTTTCCCAACTCCGCAGTTCATACATAGAATATTACTCAGTAAGGGGCAACAGTGAGCTGTACTTACCAGGGTCTATAAGTACCTCCTGGGCACCTGATCACATTAAAAAAAAAAACAAAAAGATGAATTTAGTGTCAGAGAGGACATCATGATGAGATGACAACATACAGCACAGGTAGATAATAAACACCTAATCATAAAAGGAAATCAGGAATAACTATTGGCGATCAACAGTGAGAGCGAGGAGGTCAGACACCATTACTGATCACCTGTATGGTGACAATCACTACACTGATAGACGATAAGGAGGGGGTTTTGGATATTGAACCCCGATGTATCTGGTATTGATGAACTTATACCCGATTAACCCTTAAAGCAGATCTTTTGTGTTAATAGTTACAGCTTTTATACTTTTGGATGATAAATTTCTCCCTGTGCCTTGTGCTCTCGCTCTCTCCATGAGGATACAAAGCAGTGAATAGGAATAAGCAGAGCTGCAGTGTAAAGAATGAAGTCAGTTTCCCAAAACATCAAAAGTGGATTTTAGACTAATCAGAAAATGGAGCTAAACTGCAGACATAGCAGGTCCAGCTCTCAGCTCATAAGGCGAGATAAGTGTATCCAGTCTGGACAATGCTCTGTGAGATCAACAGCCCAAAATCCAGATTGATGCATTATACAGTAACATCTGCAAGGAAACCTGCGCAGCAGCTACTGATGTGTTGTCTGGACTGCAGACAAATGTAACAAACCCTCAGCTCAGATCAGAACTAGCTAAAAGAAAGGTGTGCCCTCAGTGAATGAAAGCCATCACTTCTTCATGCAGAGGCAGTAACCATGTACATAGTGCGGAGTGGAGACAATTGTATCCAGTATAGATGATGCCCTGTGAGCTCAACAGCCAAGATACCAGACTTTAGACTGTAACAAACTACCAGAGACATTATTGCAGCGTTGCCTACTTATTTTAGCTCACAGAGCATTGTCTAGACTGGAAACAATGGTTTCCAGAGGCTCATCAACACATCAGCAGCAAGTGCACAGGTCTCTCCACTAGTATATTGCCATGCAATAGTATATTGGAATGCAGTCTGGAGTCCCCCTTTAAGTGCCTCTAATATGAAATATGTCATCAGGTTCATGCCTAGTGATTACATGATGGTTATGTGCAGTGAACCTCCTCCCCCCTCCACGATCCCCACAATACCTGGTCTGTGCCTTTTTCCCGCATCGGCAGAATGTGCCGGGTTCTGTGTCCGTCGGGCTCCCGTCTTCCCTCCTGTTCCTGCAGGGTAGTGATGTATGACGGACGCAGAGCACAGGCCTTCCAATGCAGCTGCAAACAACAGCAGGAGAAATTAATACATAATGTACTGGGCAGATTCCTATACTTTGGTGATTCCTCTAATGCCATGGTACATATTTTATGTGTTTTTTTTTCCGTTCTTTTATGTACATCCATAAAGGACATCAGAATCAAGTTTTATAGAATTTATAGATTTGCTACGTGTGTTATGGGTATGCACTGTGACCAATCACCTATTGTGAAGGATTGATCCTGTGTTATCTGTACATAGTGTATATCTCACATATCATTACTCACAGATGATGGATCCCAAGACCTCAGTAATAAATATTCTCTTACCTCCCAGCCACACAAAGTCATTGACAGCTCTTAGTAGCTCCACCGCCATATGATAATGGACCAGGGCATCCTGCAGCATCCCGGCCTGAAGACTTAAATCTCCCACATGTTTCCGCATCCGTCCCTGACATCGCTTCTTATAATGTCTGGAGATAAAAAAGCAAAGGAACAGGTTAAAAGTACATAAAACAAGAAAAACTATGGAAAAACCTAACAATCCAGTACATGATAATACAGGATGTAACTCATGTGACAACACAAGCAGAATAGTGAGTGCAGCTGTGGTGTATAATACAGGATGTAACTCAGGATCAGTACAGGATAAGTAATGTCATGTATGTACACAGTGACTGCACCAGCAGCAGAATAGTGAGTGCAGCTCTGGGGTATAATACAGGATGTAACTCAGGATCAGTACAGGATAAGTAATGTCATGTGTGTACACAGTGACTGCACCAGCAGCAGAATAGTGAGTGCAGCTCTGGAGTATAATACAGGATGTAACTCAGGATCAGTACAGGATAAGTAATGTCATGTATGTACACAGTGACTGCACCACCAGCAGCAGAATAGTGAGTGCAGTTCTGGGGTATAATACAGGCTGTAACTCAGGATCAGTACAGGATAAGTAATGTCATGTATGTACACAGTGACTGCACCAGCAGCAGAATAGTGAGTGCAGCTCTGGTGTATAATACAGGATGTAACTCAGGATCAGTACAGGATAAGTAATGTCATGTGTGTACACAGTGACTGCACCAGCAGCAGAATAGTGAGTGCAGCTCTGGAGTATAATACAGGATGTAACTCAGGATCAGTACAGGATAAGTAATGTCATGTATGTACACAGTGACTGCACCACCAGCAGCAGAATAGTGAGTACAGCTCTGGGGTGTAATACAGGATGTAACTCAGGATCAGTACAGGATAAGTAATGTCATGTATGTGCACAGTGACTGCACCAGCAGCAGAATAGTGAGTGCAGCTCTGGGGTATAATACAGGATGTAACTCAGGATCAGTACAGGATAAGTAATGTCATGTTTGTACACAGTGACTGCTCCAGCAGCAGAATAGTGAGTGCAGCTCTGGGGTATAATACAGGATGTAACTCAGGATCAGTACAGGATAAGTAATTTCATGTATGTACACAGTGACTGCACCAGCAGCAGAATAGTGAGTGCAGCTCTGGGGGTATAATACAGGATGTAACTCAGGATCAGTACAGGATAAGTAATGTCATGTATGTACAAAGTGACTGCACCAGCAGCAGAATAGTGAGTGCAGCTCTGGGGTATAATAGAGGATGTAACTCAGGATCAGTACAGGATAAGTAATGTCATGTATGTACACAGTGACTGCACCAGCAGCAGAATAGTGAGTGCAGCTCTGGGGTATAATACAGGATGTAACTCAGGATCAGTACAGGATAAGTAATGTCATGTATGTACACAGTGACTGCACCAGCAGCAGAATAGTGAGTGCAGCTCTGGAGAATAATACAGGATGTAACTCAGGATCAGTACAGGATAAGTAATGTCATGTATGTACACAGTGACTGCACCAGCAGCAGAATAGTGAGTGCAGCTCTGGGGTATAATACAGGATGTAACTCAGGATCAGTACAGGATAAGTAATGTCATGTATGTACACAGTGACTGCACCAGCAGCAGAATAGTGAGTGCAGCTCTGGGGTATAATAAAGGATGTAACTCAGGATCAGTAATGCACAGACCTGCTATCTGGGTCCAGTCCTACAAAATCCTTTTTCTCATAGGGTACGTAGAGTAGTGGGATCTTCTCCCCAGACTTCTCGCTGGTTCTGTCCAGTCTTTTGCTCTCCAGTACAATGAATAAGGACTGGATGAAATCCTCCACCCATTTCTCCAGGGACTCGCAGTCTTCATAGCTGGGGTAGAAGGCTACATCAGTGCGGGATTGATCTGCCGGTTCTTCTTTCATCCCAAACACAAAGAGTCGGGAGTCGTAGAGGGTGGAGCTGTAGACCTCCTTGTTCTGCTCGAATTTCCGGAATATGGGGGAGAGCTCATTAGGTTGGGTGCACTCCGCCACACAGATGAGTCCCACCACCTTCCGATGAGTCTGGAAATCCCCCCAGTCGTTGTTCTCGGCCGTATACTGGTGGCGGTAGCGGATGTACAGGGCGCGCTGGGAGTTACTGACGGTCACTTGAGACACTGAGGAAATGCGTCTGTAGATCTTGAAGAAATTCTCACTTTTCAGGACCCCCACGTACTGGACCACCACCAGGAGGGTCTGGTGGTCCTCGGCACACTGCATGTAATCCGGGACACTCATTCTACCAAGCGAAGACCCTGTAAAGATGAGATCTGTATATAAAACCTTAGATAGGACCCCTGAACACCAACCCACCAGGGCTCATCACCCGGGGGCTACAGGGATACATAATGCAATGCACTTTACTGAAGGGCAAAGGTGTAAAATACTCACACATTGTACTGAGGGGTATCTAGGGGTCACACATTGTACTGAGGGGCATCTAGGGGCCGCACATTACACTGAGGTGTATCCAGGGGCCACACATTCTACTGAGGGGTATCTAGGGGCCACACATTCTACTGAGGGGTATCTAGGGGCCACACATTCTACTGAGGAGTATCTAGGGGTCACAAATTATACTGAGGGGCATCTAGGGGTCACACATTACACTGAGGGGAATCTAGGGGCCGCACATTACACTGAGGTATATCCAGGGGCCGCACCTTGTACTGAGGTGTATCCAGGGGCCACACATTCTACTGAGGGGTATCTAGGGGCCACACATTATACTGAGGGGTATCTAGGGGCCACACATTATACTGAGGGGTATCTAGGGGCCACACATTATACTGAGGGGTATCTAGGGGCCACACATTATACTGAGGGGTATCTAGGGGCCACACATTATACTGAGGTGTATGTAGGGGCCACACATTATTCTAAGGGGTATCTAGGGGCAACACCTTGTACTATGGGGTATCTAGGGGCCACACATTATACTGAGGGGTATCTAAGGGGCCACACATTATACTGAGGGGTATCTAAGGGGTCACACATTATACTGAGGGGTATCTAAGGGGCCACACATTATACTGAGTTGTATGTAGGGGCCACACCTTGTACTGAGGAGTATCTAGGGGCCACGCATTGTACTGAGGGGCATCTAGGGGTCACACATTGTACTGAGGGGCATCTAGGGGTCACACATTGTACTGAGGGGCATCTAGGGGTCACACATTACACTGAGGGGCATCTAGGGGCCGCACATTACACTGATGTGTATCCAGGGGCCACACATTCTACTGAGGGGTATCTAGGGGCCACACATTCTACTGAGGGGTATCTAGGGGCCACACATTATACTGAGTTGTATCTAGGGGCAACACCTTGCACTGAGGAGTATCTAGGGGCCACACATTGTAGTGAGGAGTATCTAGGGGCCACACATTGTAGTGAGTATCTAGGGGCCACATATTACACTGAAGTGTATCTAGGGGCCACACCTTGTACTGAGGTGTATCTAGGGGCCACACATTGTACTGAAGTGTATCTAGGGGCCACACATTGTACTGAAGTGTATCTAGGGGCAACACCATGTACTGAGGTGTATCTAGGGGCCACACATTGTACTGAAGTGTATCTAGGGGCCACACATTATACTGAGGAGTATCTAGGGGCCACACATTATACTGAGGAGTATCTAGGGGCCACACATTATACTGAGGGGTATCTAGAGGACACACATCACTCAGCAGCGGCAGACCAGTTCTCTGTGACAGGTCTATGGACTCTGTACGGCTTCAGGGACATGAAGTGGCCTCATATGTGAGGGCCACAGGGGCCCCTGGTGACCTCCGTGCCACTACCATGCAGAGAGCCAGTGTGACCAGCAGGGGGCGGCGCAGGCAACTCCAGCAATCACCAACCTGTCTCCGGCTCCTCTGTCCCAGCACTGACTATCACTTCCGGCTTCCAAAGGAGGCGGATCCGCCCACAACTCGGAGGAGGGGGTTTCATCATAAACACAGCTATTATTCTTTCATAAAGAGATGCAGGACGTCACTTACTGCACCACAGTATTTTGTAAATATCGATTTATTTAAGAGAAGGCACAAACTTGTATTTCTATAGGCGAGAACAAACCATACGTCACAGCTCCCCCCTCAGGTTCTCACACAATTGGTATGTTCCACTGCAGAGCTATTGGAGGAGAGCTCCCCGCTCCCGGCTCTGTTGTTATGACAGGGAGCCAATCGTATTTTGTGGGGTGAATCGTCATCAGTTACTAGGTCATCGGTGGCAGAAAGAAATTTTCATTGAGGAATGTGGTCTATAGGTGGCGCTGTGGATCAGTATAAAGCAGGAAGCTGATAGCTAATGCAGCTACACTCACCGGCCACTTTATTAGGTAAACCTGTCCAACTGCTCGTTAATACTTAATTTCTAATCAGCCAATCACATGGCGGCAACATGGTCAAGACAATCTCCTGCAGTTCTCCCGAGCATCAGTATGGGGAAGAAAGGTGATTTGAGGCCTTTGAACGTGGCATGGTTGTTGGTGCCAGAAGGGCTGGTCTGAGTATTTCAGAAACTGCTGATCTACTGGGATTTTCACGCACAACCATCTCTAGGGTTTACAGAGAATGGTCCGAAAAAGAAAAAACATCCAGTGAGCGGCAGTTCTGTGGGCGGAAATGCCTTGTTGATGCCAGAGGTCAGAGGAGAATGGGCAGACTGGTTCGAGCTGATAGAAAGGCAACAGTGACTCAAATCGCCACCCGTTACAACCAAGGTAGGCAGAAGAGCATCTCTGAACGCACAGTACGTCCAACTTTGAGGCAGATGGGCTACAGCAGCAGAAGACCCCACCGGGTGCCACTCCTTTCAGCTAATAACAGGAAAATGAGGCTACAATTTGCACAAGCTCATCGAAATTGGACAGTAGAAGATTGGAAAAACGTTGCCTGGTCTGATGAGTCCCGATTTCTGCTGTGACATTCGGATGGTAGGGTCAGAATTTGGCGTCAACAACATGAAAGCATGGATCCATCCTGCCTTGTATCAGCGGCTCAGGCTGGTGGTGGTGGTGTCATGGTGTCTTTGGGCCCCTTGGTACAACGCCATAGCCTACCTGAGTATTGTTGCTGCCCATGTCCATCCCTTTATGAGCACAATGTACCCTGTAACATCTGATGGCTACTTTCAGCAGGATAATGCGCCATGTCATAAAGCTGGAATCATCTCAGACTGGTTTCTTGAACATGACAATGAGGTCACTGGACACAAATGGCCTCCACAGTCACCAGATCTCAATCCAATAGAGCATCTTTGGGATGTGGTGGAACGGGAGATTCGCATCATGGATGTGCAGCCGACAAATCTGCGGCAACTGTGTGATGCCATCATGTCAATATGGAGCAAAATCTCTGAGGAGCTTCCAGCACCTTGTTGTATCTATGCCACGAAGAATTGAGGCAGTTCTGAAGGCAAAAGGGGGTCCAACCCGTTACTAGCATGGTGTACCTAATAAAGTGGCCGGTGAGTGTATATACGGCAGTGTTCACACTAGGAGCCATCACACAGCTCTAATCTTTGATCCTTGCATCAAACAGTTGCTTAATACATATCCAGAAGCCTGTTACTGGTGTAACTCAAAGCAAAGAGGAGAAGTTTTGCTCTCAGATCTCACAAAGGAGTGCAGCAGTCCAGCTACAATCCAGGAATAGAAATATGAAATTAACATTCCAGATGCTGATACTGAGGTTGCACAGCTCTCCAGGGACAATACCTAACGCTTGCTACAGAGTGCACAGAGCATAGCAGTGTAAGGAAACGCTCTAAGTGCACTTGAAAAAGCCACAATCCTGGAGTAGAAATCCATATATCACAGTCCTGCTGCTACTGACAACACACACAAAGGTCTGATTACACATCTCTCCAGGGACAATACCTAACACTGGCTACAGTCAAACTCTGGGTGGCCACCAGACCAGTGTATTCACTAGCGGCCCTGAAGCCTGTGCTGACTTAGCACTATAGTGAGGACTCCATCCTTATAGGAGGCCCATGACATTAATAGAACTTGATGTGGCTACAATCTGCCACTGGAGTACTGGAGTCATAATGCCGCAAGGGGTGTAAGAAGAGGGCTCACCAGCCCCTTTCATGCAGACTGGGTGTTTGCTCCATATTTCAGAAAACACCCAGCACTAACACCCACTATCAGTGCTGGCACCAATCTCGGGTGTTAAACCTTTACATGTCATATAACAGGAGGTGGCGCATGTGTGACGTCTTTATAAGACCCTAAGTCTTGTCATTTATGAAACTCTGTTACAATGTGCCACTGGAACATTGTAACAGATCTTGTGCAAAAAAAAACTTATAGTGCTATACTGTTGTATAGCAGTATGTAGTAGGATCATTGAGGCAATGTGGCAGGATCAATCACCCCCTTTCCCTAAAACTGATATAAAAATAAACAATAAAATCCATAAACATGTCAGGTATTGCTGCTTCCCAAAAGTCCAGATACATCAATATATGAAAACTGTTATTCCAGTTGGTGAACCCGGAAACACAAGTCAACGGCCAAATCTGAATCACCACTTATGTACCATCAAAAAAATAACACCTAACACAGGTCTGTACACCGACGTTTGAAAAGCGTTTCCAAGACTTCTCTGGAGCTGCAGCTTTTCTCTGCAATGCTCTGTCCCGGAATATCAGACTAACACCCAACCTCTAAAGTTTCAAATGTGCTCTGAAAACTCATCTCTTTAGGCAGATCTATCTGCATGAAATGTCAACTCTCTTTACTAGCCCGTCCTGTGTCCTCCTCCCACCTGTTATCCAGCAACCACCAGACACTGTGCTCCAGGCTTGTAAGCTCTGGTGTCACCCCCTCACCCTCATAGACGTAAGCTATGGTGTCATCCCCTCATCCTCATAGACTGTAAGCTCTTGTGTCACCCCCTCATCCTCATAGACTGTAAGCTCTTGTGTCACCCCCTCATCCTCATAGACTGTAAGCTCTTGTGTCACCCCCTCATCCTCATAGACTGTAAGCTCTTGTGTCACCCCCTCATCCTCATAGACTGTAAGCTGTGGTGTCACATCCTCATAGACTGTAAGCTCTTGTGTCACCCCTCACCCTCATAGACTGTAAGCTCTTGTGTCACCCCCTCATCCTCATAGACTGTAAGCTCTTGTGTCACCCCCTCATCCTCATAGACTGTAAGCTCTTGTGTCACCCCCTCATCCTCATAGACTGTAAGCTGTGGTGTCACATCCTCATAGACTGTAAGCTCTTGTGTCACCCCTCATCCTCATAGACTGTAAGCTATGGTGTCATCCCCTCATCCTCATAGACTGTAAGCTCTTGTGTCACCCCCTCATCCTCATAGACTGTAAGCTCTTGTGTCACCCCCTCATCCTCATAGACTGTAAGCTCTTGTGTCACCCCCTCATCCTCATAGACTGTAAGCTCTTGTGTCACCCCCTCATCCTCATAGACTGTAAGCTCTTGTGTCACCCCCTCATCCTCATAGACTGTAAGCTCTGGTGTCACCTCCTCATCCTCATAGACTGTAAGCTCTTGTGTCACCCCCTCATCCTCATAGACTGTAAGCTCTGGTGTCACCTCCTCATCCTCATAGACTGTAAGCTCTTGTGTCACCCCCCATCCTCATAGACTGTAAGCTCTTGTGTCACCCCCCATCCTCATAGACTGTAAGCTCTTGTGTCACCCCCTCATCCTCATAGACTGTATGCTCTTGTGTCACCCCCTCATCCTCATAGACTGTAAGCTCTTGTGTCACCCCCTCATCCTCATAGACTGTAAGCTGTGGTGTCACATCCTCATAGACTGTAAGCTCTGGTGTCACCTCCTCACCCTCATAGACTGTAAGCTCTGGTGTCACCCCCTCACCCTCATAGACTGTAAGCTCTTGTGTCACCTCTTATCCTCATACACTTTAAGCTCTTGTATCACCCCTCATCCTCATAGACCAGTGATGGCGAACCTTTTAGCGGCCGAGTGCCCAAACTGAAACCCAAACCCCCCCTTATTTATCGCAAGGTGCCAACTAAAAATTAAAGCCGTAACTTATTGCTTCCTGTTCAACAACTTTCAATCATATTGGTCTCCCGAGGACAGCAACACAGTAGAAAGATGGAAGATTTTCATCATTTTAGCTTCTTTACAGTTTCCCTCTGTACAAAGAGAAAATCGTGGGGCCAGCAGGAGGTCCTCCAAAGATAATTGTCTATTCATTCTCCCTCTCCCTACAGTCCAAAGTACCAAAATAAGTATCAAAATATGACTGAAAGCAGCATCTTTTAAGTTGTTTGGAACTGCAGGAAGATTCTTTGAGTCTTGTCTGATGTGCTGGGTCGATGGCCCGGGTGCCCACAGAAAGGACTCTGAGTGCCGCCTCTGGCACCAGTGCCATAGGTTCGCCACCACTGTCATAGACTGTAAGCTCTGGTGTCACCCCCTCATCCTCATAGACTTTAAGCTCTTGTGTCACATCCTCATAGACTGTAAGCTCTTGTGTCACCCCATCATCCTCATAGACTGTAAGCTCTTGTGTCACCCCCTCATCCTCATAGACTGTAAGCTCTGGTGTCACCTCCTCATCCTCATAGACTGTAAGCTCTTGTGTCATCCCCTCATCCTCATAGACTGTAAGCTCTTGTGTCATCCCCTTATCCTCATAGACTTTAAGCTCTTGTGTCACATCCTCATAGACTGTAAGCTCTTGTATCCCCCCTCATCCTCATAGACTGTAAGCTCTTGTGTCACCCTCTCATCCTCATAGACTGTAAGCTGTTGTGTCACCTCATCCTCATAGACTGTAAGCTCTTGTATCCCCCCCTCATCCTCATAGACTGTAAGCTCTTGTGTCATCCCCTTATCCCCATAGACTGTAAGCTCTTGTGTCACATCCTCATAGACTGTAAGCTCTTGTATCCCCCCTCATCCTCATAGACTGTAAGCTCTTGTATCCCCCCTCATCCTCATAGACTGTAAGCTCTTGTATCCCCCCTCATCCTCAAAGGCTGTAAGCTCTTGTGTCACCTCTCATTCTCATAGACTGTAAGCTCTTGTGTCCCCCCCTCATCCTCATAGACTGTAAGCTCTTGTGTCACCCCCCTTATCCTCATAGACTGTAAGCTCTCGTGTCCCCCCTCATCCTCATAGACTGTAAGCTCTTGTGTCACCCCCCTTATCCTCATAGACTGTAAGCTCTTGTGTCACCCCCTCATCCTCATAGACTGTAAGCTCTTGTGTCCCCCCTCATCCTCATAGACTGTAAGCTCTTGTGTCACCCCCCTCATCCTCATAGACTGTAAGCTCTTGTGTCACCCCCTCATCCTCATAGACTGTAAGCTCTTGTGTCACCCCTCATCCAAATAGACTGTAAGCTCTTGTGTCACCCCTTCATCCTCATAGACTGTAAGCTCTTGTGTCATCCCCTTATCCCCATAGACTGTAAGCTCTTGTGTCACATCCTCATAGACTGTAAGCTCTTGTGTCACCCTCTCATCCTCATAGACTGTAAGCTGTTGTGTCACCTCATCCTCATAGACTGTAAGCTCTTGTATCCCCCCTCATCCTCATAGACTGTAAGCTCTTGTGTCATCCCCTTATCCCTATAGACTGTAAGCTCTTGTGTCACATCCTCATAGACTGTAAGCTCTTGTATCCCCCCTCATCCTCATAGACTGTAAGCTCTTGTATCCCCCCTCATCCTCATAGACTGTAAGCTCTTGTATCCCCCCTCATCCTCAAAGGCTGTAAGCTCTTGTGTCACCTCTCATTCTCATAGACTGTAAGCTCTTGTGTCCCCCCCTCATCCTCATAGACTGTAAGCTCTTGTGTCACCCCCCTTATCCTCATAGACTGTAAGCTCTCGTGTCCCCCCTCATCCTCATAGACTGTAAGCTCTTGTGTCACCCCCCTTATCCTCATAGACTGTAAGCTCTTGTGTCACCCCCTCATCCTCATAGACTGTAAGCTCTTGTGTCCCCCCTCATCCTCATAGACTGTAAGCTCTTGTGTCACCCCCCTCATCCTCATAGACTGTAAGCTCTTGTGTCACCCCCTCATCCTCATAGACTGTAAGCTCTTGTGTCACCCCTCATCCAAATAGACTGTAAGCTCTTGTGTCACCCCTTCATCCTCAGACTGCAAGCTCTTGTGCCCCCCTCATCCTCATAGACTGTAAGCTCTTGTGTCACCCCCCATCCTCATAGACTGTAAGCTCTTGTGTCACCCCCCATCCTCATAGACTGTAAGCTCTTGTGTCACCCCCTCATCCTCATAGACTGTAAGCTCTTGTGTCACCCCCTCATCCTCATAGACTGTAAGCTCTTGTGTCACCCCTCATCAAAATAGACTGTAAGCTCTTGTGTCACCCCTTCATCCTCATAGACTGTAAGCTCTTGTGCCCCCCTCATCCTCATAGACTGTAAGCTCTTGTGTCACCCCCCATCCTCATAGACTGTAAGCTCTTGTGTCACCCCCCATCCTCATAGACTGTAAGCTTTTGCGAGCAGGGACCTCACTCCTGTTGTTCCATATGAATGTGTGCGCTCTGTCATGTTATATTATATGTGTATTTGTCCCCTATGATTTGTAAAGCGCTACAGAATATGATGGCTGTATATATATAAATAAAGATTATTATTATTTTCTACAGAAGAATTACATTTTTGAAATCTAATAATATCTACAACAGAGATTTAATTCCAACCTGTCTCTATCAGTCCTGGTGTTTATATTTTGGTTGCCCCTGGATACGACCATAAACTCCTGATTATGGTCAGGCAGATTCCTCTCATGAATAGCTTCTCTTGTACTGCAGGGGGAGGGTAGAGAGCATTTCCTGTCTAGCAGCTGCTCTACATACAAGATAAGCTCTATTATTAGATCCGAGGGGGTGAGATAGCAGTGTTGATTGTGTATTTTATAGGTGAGGTAGCAGAGCTGAGTGTGTCATTGTGTCTTATATCCATCTCATGACTCTGACCTGTCTCCTCTCTCTTTCTATGTGTCAGATACTATTAGAATGTTCAAAAGATAAATGAAAGTGTAGATAAACCCTGCACCCTGATAATCTAAGCACATTGTCAGCACACAGCATCTCACAGTACAGAGGAATCATGAAGTGTCTGCTCAGAGTCCCCGCTCACACTCTGGACTCTTACACCGACCAACAGTGAGTGATAGGAGCTAAAACAGCAGTAACACTGAATAACATTTTAAAGTAAGGGGTTAAAAATTATCTTTATTGTGGAACATCACTAGGGGATTGACCCCTGTAATGAGGCCCCAAAAGGCATAAATGTTTTTTTTCTGTCAATTTCACTGCATCTGGATTTTTTTCCCGCTCACGTCATGGAATATTAATACCATCACTAGGAAGGAGAATTTGCTGCACAGAACACAAGCCGTCACACAGCTCTGTACAGGGGAACCAAAAAGGTTATGGATTATTGAAAGTGGGCAGTGATAACTAAAAACGCAAAAACGAGAAAGGGATGTGTCCTTGTGGTTAACATACAGGGGCTACTGACACTGTGCGGATTTAGCTTTACAGGCTGTTACACGGTCTCACCCTCCCCCCTTCTCCCTTAGCATTGAGAATAGAGATGGAAGTGCTCACTGCACAGATGCTGAGGAAGGAGGGGGAGACGATGTAACAGCCTGTGAAGCTAAATCCGCACAGTGGGAATGCCCCAGAGACCCTCAGGTATATTAGCATCATTTTAAAAGTTGATACTAGAAGGAAGGAGGCCACGGATAACAAAGTCTCGGTGTCTGGATCTATGAGTGAGTACATTCACATAACGTATGTTCCCGTAACCCGGAAAAACATAGAGCCGGGTGCTGGAGAGGGGGAGGGGTCAGAGCTGCCTTCCCCTCCCCTCTCCATAGAGAATGGAGCGACACGGCGCCGCAACATGGCAAAATATAGGACAACGGGTGCTCACTGCACAGTGACCGGGTGCCATAGGCGTCAATGGGGACCGATATGCAGCCACATGTCTGTCCCCATTACATCCGTGTGAATGAGCCCTAAGTGTCCTTTTGATTTGATGGTAGGTTTTCTATATGTAAATGAATATTTTGTAGCGAGGTGGGATATAATACTGAATAATTAGGCCAATCTGTACAATAATTGATTAGCGTCATATTCTACAAAATGATTAGAAGTGCACTATGTATAATATAACGTAATAAGGCATGAAATATAAATAGGTAAAACCATTCATTGGAGGGGGCTAAATATAGAGTAATTAACAGGGGAACCATCCATTAAATACTTAATTGGAGGGGGGGAGGGGTATGACATTAATTAGGAGTACAGTATTATTTATAAAGTATGTATTGAGGGGTCGCATTGTATTTTATGATATATGCAGGGGGCGCAGCATGGTTTTGTTATAGAGTATATTTCATATTGGGGAGACAGTGTGGTCAGTCGTGTAGTGCGGGTATATATTATATAGGAGCACAGTATGGTCAGTCGTGTAGTGCAGTTTATATATTATATAGGAGCACAGTGTGGTGAGTCGTGTAGTGCAGGGTATATATTATATAGGAGCACAGTGTGGTGAGTCGTGTAGTGCAGGGTATATATTATATAGGAGCACAGTGTGGTGAGTCGTGTAGTGCGGGGTATATATTATATAGGAGCACAGTGTGGTGAATCGTGTAGTGCAGGGTATATATTATATAGGAGCACAGTGTGGTGAATCGTGTAGTGCAGGGTATATATTATATAGGAGCACAGTGTGGTCAGTCGTGTATTGCAGGGTATATATTATATAGGAGCACAGTGTGGTGAGTCGTGTAGTGCGGGATATATATTATATAGGAGCACAGTGTGGTGAGTCGTGTAGTGCAGGGTATATATTATATAGGAGCACAGTGTGGTGAATCATGTAGTGCAGGGTATATATTATATAGGAGCACAGTGTGGGACATGGTTGTTATCCAGGTGACATTATTCTGAAAGGAGCTGTGGGATTTGCAGTTGCGGGTGTGTACATTTGGAGACATTGGGTGGGAAATTCTGCAGTGGTAAATTACTGCACCTCACATAGTGTTTTGGAACATAGTTTCCTAACATAGTTTAGATAGCACATATTAAGCCACGCCCCATTCCTACAAAAAAAAAAAAATTAAATACTCCTCATTTTCCAGCGCAAGAGGTTTTCTCTCGTCTCTAAATCCTGATTTTCACAGCAATCAGAATAAAGTGACTACAATTCACCAAATCCAAACTAACAGGAGGAGTACAGGATAAACGCTGGAGTGGGTACTTAAAGGGAATGTCCAGTGGACGAGGACTCATACTGCACTGTGTGAATAGGGCCTATAGACAGCTGTTACAAATAGAAAACTGATTACGAATATAATTTCCCCAAATCCCCCCGAAAAATTGAATTATCGGTCTGATTGGTTATGGCAGACTTACATCGTATTTATAACGATAAGGGGAAAGAGGACAAAAGAACAGGTTTTTAAACTACAGGTTTTGAAACTACAACTCCCATGATGCCTCGCTATAATTGTGTAAATTAAGGCATTGTCTGACAATCCGGTCGCTATTCATTGTCCTTGCGGGACGCAGTGGACAATGAAAGGTTACAAAGCCGGGCTCTGCAGGGGCCCCGGCATGTACAGACAGGGTCCAATTATAATAGGGGCTGCGAAGGATCACGGGAGATGTAGTCCTCGCGCCCGCACGTTGTCTGCTGTTGTTTTGAATACTCGAAACTTTATTGTTCCCGCTCACAAGGGGGAGATGGCGGGGACGGAGAGCCGGCTCGTGTCTTTGCCTTTGTCCCGGATCCGGTTGATTATGAAGAGTTCTCCTGATGTGTCCTGTATCAACCCGGACGCCCTGATAATCACTGCCAAAGCTACGGTACTGGGGGGTGACGTCACTGGAAGGGGTCAATACGTGACGTCAGGCATCATGTGACGTCATTAGGACAATATGGCGACTTAGTATAAGAGGAAGGGGCGAGCCCTAGCCTGAATTGTATAATACTTCCACCTGTGATGTCCCAGATTGTGGCGACGTCTGTGTTGCGACAATCTGTGGACCTGACGCACGGCAGATGTCACGAATCATTCTACAACCTCATACAATTCCATCTTCTCCGCTTTACTAATGCGCCAAAACCTCTACTGTGAGACATTATAGCTCTGGACAGGGTCTTAAAGTTCATTCACTGACAGCAAGCAGAGATCTTTAGGGTGTAATGATCGAGTAGTCCTGGTGCAATCCTGGAGCAGTAACGTTCTCTTGTCCTGACGCTGTCCCTCTCTTTCCTCCTCCAGGAGCTGTTTGTGAAATATCTGGCGTCGTACTCCTACAAACACGGCACCGGTAAAGAGTCCAACACACTGACGTACGACGACCTGTCCAGCACCGCAGAGGAGTCCGACACCTTCCAGTTCCTCTCAGGTAGATGATGACCTCTTGTGAAATATCTGTGGTGGGATTTGGTACTGATGGGTTATTTGCGAACGAACTGGCTTATTCCCGTGAACGACGGTAGCCGATGGCCCACTTAACCCTGCCCTAATTGGTTAACCACGCCCCCTTTAAATTTGCTTAAATCAGGTGTGGAGTGGGGGGATTGGCTGGACTGAGGTTCTCAATCATATATTTAATAGGGAGCCATTCAAGAGCCTAATGATCCAGCTCACCAAGAGGAGCCGGACTTCCCATCAGTAGTATCTGGTTGATGGGCTTTCTCCCCATAAGGCCACCCCCTTTAAAGGGGTTGCCCATGAAAGGAAGTTCTTAAATTTTAACCCCCTAGTGATGTTTACACAATAACTTTACAATGTTACTCAGTGTTATTGCTGTTTAAGCTCCTATCACTCAGTGATGATCAGTGTAAGATTCCAGAGTGTGAGCAGGGACTCTCTGAGCAGACACTTCATGATTCCTCTGGTCTATGAGATGCTGTGTGCTGACAATGTGCTTAGATTATCAGGGTGCAGGGTTTATCTTCTGAACATTGTACTAGTATCTGACACATGGAAAGAGAGATGATGAGATGCATATAACACACAATGACACTCTCCAGCTCTGCTAAAAAAAAAAAATCTTAAAACAAACCCCCTGGGATAAAGACCTTATCCTTTCTGTAGCTTGTAGGGTAAACTCTGCACGCTGCTGCTTGCTGGCAGGAAGTGTCTGTGTGTGAGCTGGTCTTGTAATGGCGGGGGGAGGGGCTATTCATGAGAAGAATCTGTCCGACCATAGTCAGAAGATTTAAAGTAAGATCCAGAGGCAACCAAAATTGTAATCACCAGGACTGATAGAGACAGGTTGGACTTATATCTGTGAAATACTGGGATTTTATTAATAACAGTGAATTACATAATGTGTTATTTTGTTTTCCTGAGTATATTAAAGAATCCTTTCATCATGGAAATACCCCATTAAGAAAGTAAATCAAGCAACCATTAGCTGCACTCACTATTCTACTGCTGCAGTCACTGTGTATATACATGACATTACTTATCCTGTACTGATCCTGAGTTACATCCTGTATTATACCCCAGAGCTGCACTCACTATTCTGCTGCTGGTGCAGTCACTGTGTACATACATGACATTACTTATCCTGTACTGATCCTGAGTTACATCCTGTATTATACTCCAGAGCTGCACTCACTATTCTGCTGCTGGTGTAGTCACTGTGTACATACATGACATTACTTATCCTGTACTGATCCTGAGTTACATCCTGTATTATACTCCAGAGCTGCACTCACTATCTGCTGCTGGTGCAGTCACTGTGTACATACATGACATTACTTATCCTGTACTGATCCTGAGTTACATCCTGTATTATACTCCAGAGCTGCACTCACTATTCTGCTGCTGGTGCAGTCACTGTGTACATACATGACATTACTTATCCTGTACTGATCCTGAGTTACATCCTGTATTATACTCCAGAGCTGCACTCACTATTCTGCTGCTGGTGTAGTCACTGTGTACATACATGACATTACTTATCCTGTACTGATCCTGAGTTACATCCTGTATTATACCCCAGAGCTGCACTCACTATTCTACTGATGCAGTCACTGTGTACATACATGACATTACTTATCCTGTACTGATCCTGAGCTACATCCTGTATTATACCCCAGAGCTGCACTCACTATTCTGCTGCTGGGGCAGTCACTGTGTACATACATGACATTACTTATCCTGTACTGATCCTGAGTTACATCCTGTATTATACCCCAGAGCTGCACTCACTATTCTGCTGCTGGTGCAGTCACTGTGTACATGCATGACATTACTTATCCTGTACTGATCCTGAGTTACATCCTGTATTATACCCCAGAGCTGCACTCACTATTCTGCTGCTGGTGCAGTCACTGTGTACATACATGACATTACTTATCCTGTACTGATCCTGAGTTACATCCTGTATTATACTCCAGAGCTGCGCTCACTATTCTGCTGCTGGTGCAGTCACTGTGTACATACATGACATTACTTATCCTGTACTGATCCTGAGGTACATCCTGTATTATACTCCAGAGCTGCACTCACTATTCTGCTGCTGGTGCAGTCACTGTGTACATACATGACATTACTTATCCTGTACTGATCCTGAGTTACATCCTGTATTATACTCCAGAGCTGCACTCACTATTCTGCTGCTGGTGCAGTCACTGTGTACATACATGACATTACTTATACTGTACTGATCCTGGGTTACATCCTGTATTATACCCCAGAGCTGCACTCACTATTCTGCTGCTGGTGCAGTCACTGTGTACATACATGACAGTACTTATCCTGTACTGATCCTGAGTTACATCCTGTATTATACTCCAGAGCTGCACTCACTATTCTGCTGCTGGTGCAGTCACTGTGTACATACATGACATTACTTATCCTGTACTGATCCTGAGTTACATCCTGTATTATACCCCAGAGCTGCACTCACTATTCTGCTGCTGGTGCAGTCACTGTGTACATACATGACATTACTTATCCTGTACTGATCCTGAGTTACATCCTGTATTATACCCCAGAGCTGCACTCACTATTCTTGCTTACTGTTTCCATCACAGACATTTTACCCAAGAAAATCCTAGCCAGCGACTACCTTAAGATGTTGGAGAAGGAAGAGGAAGGTGTCCATGATGACAATGATGATGAAGAAGAGGAGGAGAAAGAAGAAGAAGAGGAGGATGATGATGAGGAAGAGGAAGAAGAGGAGGTTGTGGAGGTGGATGAGGAAGATGAAGAAGAGGAAGAAAGTGACTCTGATGAAGAGGATGACGATTATGAACAAGATGATAATGATGATGACGATGATGATGAGTAGTGTCGCTCCTCTTCTGTCTTGTGGACGGGTTAAGGACTTCTCTAGCTTTTTGCCTGTAGATTTATTTTTGTACTGTTTTTACACTGAATCTGCCCAATTTTCAAACTTCAAAATAAAATTGTTGAATATACGTTCTTTTGTGTGGCCCTTTGAGGTCTCTGTTTCGCGGCAAAACTATCAAGAATGATCTGTGGTTTTATGCCGCAGGGATTGGAGTTAGATAAATGGTCAAAGTTCAGCAGAAACCTGTCAGAATTGGGTTTCAGCCAAAAATATGTGTTTTTGTTTTGTCAGAGGGGCAGAGCACAACCCCCCCCCCATACCCCACAGTTCTCAGTAGGGCCTTTTTTTATGGCAGTGATTTCATGGATGTTAGCACTGTGCCAGGGGCGTAACATGTAACCATAGGACCCTGTACCTAAACTTGGAAGGTGACCCTCATCTCCCTCTTATTCACATTCTAATTTTAATCTCTGTGCGCAATAGGACGTATATGTACGTCGGGAAATGCGGTCTGTAGCTGCATCCCGTAGTGCATGTACATCTCCCGAGGCTCAGTAGCAGAGCCTGTGCGATCGCTGCAAGAGCTCGGCTGTATTTTAAAGCCGGGTTCCCATAGTAACAGCTGGGATTGCAATACTCGCGATCCCGGTTGATTAACCATATAGACGTTGCGGTGACCGCGGTGTATGTGGGGTAGTTCCAGGTACTCACCCGGCAAGTTGGCATCCTCCGTGCAAGGCATGGAGGTGCCGACGGGTTCCATGGCAGCCCTGGGGTCCGATGAAGGACCCCAGTCTTGCAGCCAGTAAGTGCTTGTTAGAGCGGGCTATGCAGAATACATAGACTGACTAAGGTAATATACTACAATTCATTAGTATTGCACTATACAGGCGGTCCCCTACTTAAGGACACCCGACTTACAGACAACCCATAGTTACAGACAGACCCCTCTGACCTCTGGTGAAGGTTTCTGAATCCTTTACTGTAGTCCCAGACTGCAATGATCAGCAGTAAGGTGTCTGTAATGAAGCTTCATTGATAATCATTGGTCCCATTACAGCAAAAAAATGTATGATCTCCAATTGTCACTGGGGCCATTTTTTTTCTTTGGTCTGGATCTACAATTATAAAATATACAGTTTCGACTTGCATACAAATTCAACTTAAGAACAAACCTCCAGACCCTATCTTGTACGTAACCCGGGGACTGCCTGTATTTCATTGAACGAGTGATCAAATGATCACTTGTTCATGTCCCACATTGGGACACAGTAAGACAGTCAAAAAAAAAAAGTAATAAAGAAAAAGTGTGAATCACCACAAAACACTACATATTGAGTGTCACCACGTCCATAACAACCTTTAGAACAAGGGTCCCCAAACTACAGCCCAACGGTTTCTATCTGGCCCCTGTCATCATTGGCACTCTTGGAGCGGCAGAGCCGGTCCCCCGGATCCAGATTTATTGGTTGGGGGCCCCCGACTGGCGCTCCAAAAGAGCCAATGATTAGGCTCCTGCTGGGGCCCTGGTGGGCCGCAGCCTTCGGCAGTCGGGCAGGGGACTCCGTCCTTCCAGACAGGAAGCTCCTGCCCGTCACTGTATAGTGCTCGATGTGGCCGGAAACGGAAGACAAACCCGGCGCACATCGCTCCATGAACTAGGATGCGCGGCCACGGGACGTCGTCATCTCGCAGCCACACACCTCTTCCTGCCTGGCCGCGCCAAGGAGAAACAAGATGTGGGAGCCACTGCCAGAGGTGAGTATTGTTTTGGTTTTTTTTTATTACAGAGCAGTAAAAACAATTCATTATGGGAGCAGCATATGAAACAATTCATTGTGAGGCCTATGAAATAATTAATGGAGGAGGGACACAATAGGAAATAGTTAATTATGAGGAGCAGCATAGGAAAAATTTTATGGTGTGGGGCAGTATAGGAAATAATTAAAGGTGGGGGGCAGCATAGGAAATAATGGTGGGGCAACATAGGAAATAATTAATGGTGGGGGGCAGCATATGAAATAAATGGTGGAGGCAGCATAGGAAATAATTAATGGTGGGGGGCAGCATAGGAAATAATGGTGGGGGCAACATAGGAAATAATTAATGGTGGGGGGCAGCATAGGAAATAATTAACGGTGGGGGCAGCAAATGAAATAAATGGTGGAGGCAGCATAGGAAATAATTAATGGTGGCGGGCAGCATAGGAAATAATGGTGGGGGCAACATAGGAAATAATTAATGGTGGCGGGCAGCATAGGAAATAATGGTGGCGGGCAGCATAGGAAATAATGGTGGGGGCAACATAGGAAATAATTAATGGTGGTGGGGGCAGCATATGAAATAATTAATGGTTGTTGGGTATTACGGATGTGGTCACATGTACCGCTGTTTATTTTTAAACTTTTGTCCGGCCCTCCAACGGTCTGAGAGGGACATTGAACAGCCCCCTATGTAAAAAGCTTGGGGACCCCTGCCTTAGAATAAAATAAAATTGTCACTGAACCCGTATGGTGAAAGCCGCAAATAATAAAAATATATAAATATATGATATTTTCAACCTCATAAAAAAAAACTATAAAAGTGATCAAAAAGTAACATATACCCTGACATAATTCCAATCAACCAATGGTATGCCTCTTAGAACATGGCGTTGCAAAAACAAAAATTTCTAAACAAATGAGTTCTATGTTCTGTAAAACAAGTCAACCATAAAAAGCTATAGAAATAAACTTTAGTTTTGTGGTCCAGACACTCAATATAAGAGGTTTTCCTGTCCTAAGCTCCTGTGCTAGAAACTTAGTTCTTAGTAAGTTCCTGATATCCTGTTATTTTCACCCTTTGCCTATATTCAGACTATCTCTTTGCCGTGTGATTTTTTTACTGCATTCTGGTTATGACCTAGCTCTGGTCCCTCTATGTTTGGACTGTGTTTCCCTCCATGTATTGTACTTTGCAGCATGACAGGAATGTCTCCTAGTTGTTCCTTACCACTTAGGTTAAATGCGTCAAGTAGGTAGTGACAGATGGGAAGGGGATTAGTCTCAAGGCCCTGTCTGTGTCACCTATCCATTCCCAGAGCCTGCATTATAGACATGGTGCAGTTGCTGATTTTATGGTTTCTAGACCCTGGAAACCCCCTTTAATATCACACCATGTGATGTATATTTATAGTGCAGGTTTATTGCAGCTTTTGCCATGATAAGCGCAAACTGCTGCCCAATAGATGAAACAGAAGACACAATTTCCTGGTATTTTAGCAGAGGGACAGTAGAACTTACATAAAGTAATGTCTAGTGCCTACATTTGCAGGGGCTGAGCACTGTACATGAGTTAATTACCTGATATGCATTAGCTGATAAGCCATAGCTTGCTTTCTGGTCCTTTCCTTGGGCTGTTATGGTCCTAGAACTCCTTTCATACTGGTGACTTGGCTAGACATTATATTTATATGTCATGCAATGTGTCATCCAATGTATCTACAGTTTCTCGAAATAAACTGGGGTGTTTGAGATGGTGTATGCTGAATAATATCTGTATGACATATTGTGAGTGTTCTGTACAACCCAGGGCCCAGGGCGTCCGCCAAGCTCAGGGGCCCATCGCTGCATTCACCTGTTCACTTATGGGTAAGTCCAAGCCTGAAGTAGCAATATGGGTAAACCCCCCTTAGTGGAGAAGTCACATATGCAAACCTAAAATTTAAGTAGATTACAAAGATAGAGCAATCGGGAGAGAGCTGTCAATCAGGCGTATAGACCAGGCTTCCTGCATGTGCTGGTACTGAGCAGCCATTGATACCCAGTGATTTCTCCATAGCTAAACATCTTCACACACAAGAAATCATAGCGATAAATATGAATAAAGAGAGAGACATATGCGTTGCAAGGAGTCCCTTCTTCCCTGCAAAACAGCAGCACTTTAATCACGGTAACAGTTCAATGTATCACTTTGATGCATGGAGTCCCCATCCTCAACAATGTGGTCGATCTGTGAAACAGTACATTGCATATTTAATGCTTGAAAAGCTGACCGCTGTGTGAAACAGATTTCCTCTAACTATTGCATTAAAAGCTTTAGAATATTCCCCAATAGGAACCTAATTGGAATCTAATGATGGGCTGAGATGATAATGTAGTCAAGATACCGAAGATCTGAGTTGGTAACAAAAAGTGAACGTCAGGTCCATAATTTGTGTGCAGTTTGATTCAGGGTCAAACTGTGCCCCAGACCACTAATCTGACATCTCCATGTACTCACAGCTCTCATATTGTTCCATTATAGCACCTGTAGATCAACCCATCACTTGTCCATAAGTAAAGAAAAGCAAAGTTTCTAGAAAATTTCAGAATTTGTAACATCTGTGCCGGCTCCATCTTCTCTCCATAGAGCGGACATTTCTATGTGAACCCTGTTTTATGCTCTATGACTGCCTTGATTGTTTCTTCATCACTCCCGGGCAGTCTCCTGCAGCTCTGCTCTGGTTCTTCAATAATTATCCTGCTGTCATGGACAGAATTCCTCTCCAATTGCCTTCTGGACCGAGACAATATAACCTACTCCTGATTTGTACTCTTTGCCCTTAATAGAGGTTTCTTAGCAAGCTCCCAATTATCCTGTGCCTCTGATTTCTGTCATCTGTTTCTGTGACTTTAGGCTTGTGTTCAGACTATTCTTCTGTTTTATGATTTTGTACTCATTTGCCCCTTTCTTATCTGTTTGTGCTGTCTTGTTTTTGTCTCCATGTTTTGCACTTTTGCTCAAGGAGTGATTGTCTTCTGATTGTCTACCCAATGCCTAGGGTGGACCGGACAATAAGAAGGGAAAGCTGGGAAGAGGGTTTAGCATCAGGGACCCACTGTCTGTGTATTCAGTCAGGGGGTCATGTACTAGGGCACGAATCACGTTTTTCCGTCGGGTTTCCCGAATATTACCGTTTTGCACCGAATTGCCCATGGTTTTTGGCACACGCGATCGGATTGTGGCGCATAGGCGCCGGCATGCATACGACGGAAAGTTTTCAGGGCATAACAGTTTTCACAACTCTCTATGTTGTGACTTTGCTTGAAATAGCACCTTAGTTCCATTTAATTGAATGTTACTAAACTGCAGTCTCAGGCACAACCACCACATATACAGAATTGTGCACGTGAATGTCAAAAAGGACCATGCGTCATTGCTGTTGTGGAAGGTATGTTTGGCTGCCGGTGGTGACCCACCATAGTAATAGGCTAAGATGTAAGGGGACCCACCATTGTAACAGTAAATAAAGTCACTTTCTCTACAATTTCTCTTGAATCTGTCTAGTTAGAACACTACAGACTGCAGGTTAAGATTACAGAGATGTCTATGGAGAGGGGAAGGGGGATGATTAAGTAAGATCTATGCCAGAGTAGAGAGTCATAAGGCCCAGACAGGAGCTGCTGGAGCTAATAGACCTCTATGTTTCCCCAAGTGCTTTGTCTGTACTATCGGCAAATGATTGCTGATGTTCTCTGGTGATTTCCGTCTGGAGCTCCAATGATTGATGAACGGGTCAGGTGAGAACACCCAGAAACCATGAGTTGGTGGCGTCAGCTTTATCGTCTGATACCTCTGGGCTACTCTCTCAGCAGGCCGGGGTGTCCATCCAACCTTACAGGTCACCTCTATAGACTGGGACATCTTACCTGGAGCTGATGGTATCCATTACCAGGACAATGCAACATGTTATATTTCCAGAATTGTTCACAAGTTATTCACAGACCGAGACCCCAGGCTAGTACCCGGGCATCCAAATTCCCAAGACAATTGAGAAAATTTACTACTACATTGATTGATGGTGTGCAGTCTGCAAGGATCTTGATGCCTGGTATTTTATTCCCATGATTCCCATGCAGTTCATTGCTCCGATACATGAGAGTATGTGGACCCTTTCATGATCAGTAAGGGTCTCCATAGTCTGCCTTGTATTGTAAATATGTTGTTTTTGTGGGTAAAACCCTTTAAGGGAATCATAGCATCAAAATCCAGCAGGATAAACCACTTACTCATAGATCCAGGCACCCGGGACTGTGGTAATCTTCTTATAATTGTTATCCAAGGCCTCCTTCCTTCTAAAATCAACTTTTACAATTATGCTAATGAGTCTGAAGGTCGTTACCAGAGCCCGGCTGTAGATTCTCAGGTCATTACACTGTCAGCCACAACCCTCTGCACTTTCCCTTCCCACTGTGTGCTGTAATCTCACACAGTGGGAGGTGGGGGAAGTGCTTCTGCACAGTGTAACACTTTGTGATATGCGATTACGTCAGGCAGAGGGAGGGGGAAGTGCTGAGTGAACAGGGGCAGACACTCTAACATCCTTTGAAGCTGAAGCACAGTGGGGCTCTGGTAACACCCTTCAGGCTAATTAGCGGAATTTTAAAAGGTGATTTGAGAAGGAAGGAGGATAACAAATATAAGAAGATACCACAGTCCTAGTGCCTGGATCTATGAGTAAGGCTACATGCACACTGCCGTTGCCCGCCGTACCGTGGCATGGCAGGCACACAGCAGCACGTAGGGAGAGGAGGAGGAGGTAAGCGCAGCTCACCCTCCCCCCTCTCCATAGGAAGTTATGGTGCACGGCGCCGTAACACGCGAAAAGATAAGACATGTCCTTTTTCCGGGCTACGGAGCGGTAGGGTGCCGCATGTGTGCTGCACCGTACCGCTCCCGTATGGTGCCGTGATCCCATAGAAGTGCATGGGGGACGTATATCGGCCGTATATACGTCCCCCATACATGTGTGTGAATGTAGCCTAAGTGTCCCTGGTTAATCAGGATGGATTTTGATTTCCTTTTGATTTCGAAAAGGAGCTGAAAAAGTGTTGATTGGCAGTTCCCAGGCCGTTAAACAATGGACAGGGCCTTCTGCTTCCATCCAGGGTGCACTGATTGGTGTTGGATATCCTTCTATACTGATGACCTACCCTGAGGATACGGGAGACCCCAAAAACCCCCTTTGTATATTTGTATAGTCACTGGATCTCGTGATATATAGTGAGGTGTGTACATGGCACAACCAATAACTTCTGCAACTCGCGGACTTGATTCCCAGCTGCGGGAAAATGAAAGCTGAGCTCTGATTGGTTCCCATGGGTAACTAGAACAGTTATGCTCTCAGACACTTCTGATACATCTTCTCCAGTAAGTCCATATTTTGGGAGGATACTGGGAGGAAGCGTGTTATTGTTTTTTATAATGTTATGGAAATCACTGTTCTAAGTGAACTCAAGATTTGTCTTCAGTTTATGCACCCAGAGAATTTTCCTTTTCCCATAGACCATGTCCTTGTCACCCTCTTCCATTGGGAGCAAGCAATGTTGTGTCTACATACAAGGACATGTGTCTGAACCTGGAGTGATTTTGATGTGACGCTCACTCCTTAGAGGATTCTCTGCTTTCCAGAATGCTTATGAATTATAACCCTTTCCAAAATGATAGGTAGCAACACTTGCTTTTCTATAATCACTGCTGATTTCCTCCTCAATATACACTTGATGCTTCAGACCGGCAAACTGCCAAAACTTCTGCTTTTCTAGACTTGGTCACACTTACTGATGATCAATGAAATAAGAGAATTTGATGAAAACAGTTCTGGCACTACTGGCAACTATGAACTTCTTGTTACTGGGGTTTCACATTCTTCCTGAATCCTAAAATGAACAGGTGGCCTGTCCTATGGATGCCAACTTCTCCCTTTTGCTATATGGGGGACATAAGAGATGTGTTGGCCCTTGCTGGCACTACTAACGGTATTATGCCAAATCTTGTTGAACATAGATACTTTACTAGAATGAAGCTTACTACCTAGAAACAGCACCCGAACCAAGCTTACTAGGACTAGATACAGGACTAGAAACAAACAGAGTGAGACGGACAGACTTAGGCTA
This sequence comes from Engystomops pustulosus, assembly GCF_040894005.1. Classification (NCBI taxonomy): domain Eukaryota; kingdom Metazoa; phylum Chordata; class Amphibia; order Anura; family Leptodactylidae; genus Engystomops; species Engystomops pustulosus. The sequence goes on along the minus strand of NC_092415.1, from coordinate 8,166,059 downwards.
CATTCACACAATGTGTGGCCACCGTACTGTAGCACGGCGGGCACACGCCGGCGCTGGGGAGAGGAAGAGGGGGTGCGCAGTGCTCACCCCCGGCCCCCTGGCGCCGTGCGTCATACATTGCTATACAGAGACACGGGGGTGAGCATGCTACGGTACAGCAGGCACATGCGGTATGAATGTAGCGTAAGTCTCTTCTGTTTGTTTCTAGTCCTGTATCTATGTAAGCTTGGTTCTGGTGCTGTTTCTAGGTCGTAAGCTTCATTCTAGTACAACAAGATTTGGTATAATACTGTTAGTAGTGCCAGCAAGGGCCAACTTATCTCTCATGCCCCCCATATAGCAAAAGGGAGAAGTTGGCATCCATAGGACAGGCCACCTGTTCATTTTAGTGCCAAATTTGCCAGTAATGCTCACCCCATGCCCCTCTACACAGCGTTGCATGGCGCCATATTCCGGAGAAAGTAAGTGTCGCTAAATATGAGGAATGGCTCACAACAAATTCAGAGGAGTAGGTATCAGTGATGGGGACATTATGAGGAATGGCGCACAACAAGGCTGAGGGATATAGTCAAATGCCTTATTTTGAAAGTCTTTTAGCGTTACAACGCGTTTCGAGACTCTAGGATACTTTTTCCAAGTGTACAAAACGTATCCCTGTGCTGTGATGAGTGTGGTGGGGTTAGGAGTGAGGCAAGAGATGTGTCCTAAAAATATTTAAACATTGAGTGCTATTTTCATCCTTTTTTCAGTTTCTAGAAAGTCGGAATATATATGAATACTATTCCCGGACGACCCGTTTGAGTCCTGCCCATGGGTCTAGTCTCAAGCGTGCCAGGAAAACCCATTGCGGAAGGAATTGCAGAGAATCTACTAATTTGTATGCAGGGATACACCAAATTTGAGGCGAAAATTTGTTAGAAATAACTGCAAATTCACGACTGTTGTAAAGTATGATCGTACAATGGTGGCATTTGGTAACAAACACATCTCACTGGCTTGGTCTACGCTTGTTAGGATTTATTCTAAGCCTTTATCCCAGATTTCACCATATTTGACAGAAAAAACAGCTTACGAGTAAATTATGAGTCTCAGAAGCCCAAGTTTTCACTCAGAGAATAGTTTGCCCACATCAAAGATGGCAGTGGAGATGGGTCTAGCCTCAAGTGCGTCAGGAATTACATAAACTCTACCAATTTTTAGGCAGGGATACACCAAATTAGTAATTTTGTTAATAACCATTGCAAATTTGGGATTGCTGCCAAATATGATTGGATAATGGTGGCATTCGGTATCAAACGCATCTCACAGGCCATGAGGTCTATGCTTGTTTATTATTGCTTTATTCTGAGCCTTTATCCTATATGTCACTAAATTGCATACACAATTTCAGATCTGTTTTGCAACATTCAAGCACAGATGTATAGCTTATAAGGGAACCCGAATATTATAAGTTTCCTCTCAGAGAATAGTTTGCCCACATCAAAGATGGCGGCGGAGATGACCCAGAATACACTTCAAAGAAAAAAAACCCTGTTGTTGTTACTGTTGACTGAGTAACCATAACCGCCGTTCTGGCCCCACCCCTTAGTTTTACCCGCCCTTTTTTTCCCCTCAGGTGACATCAGTGAGTCCGGCTAGCGACTCCGCCCCCAAAGGAAGACGCAGCGAATGGGGTTCCCGAAACGCCCCGTGACGTCGCCGCCCCGCCCACCGCCTTTCTCCCCTCAGTTCATGTCGCGTACAGTCTAGAGACGGCGGCGGCGGAGTGCACGGAGCTCGATGGAGACCTGACTGAGGAGAGTTTACCCGCCGGGAGCCGCCATTAGCGATTCGTGGGCAACTTTATCTCTATTATTTTCTCCTATCTGTGAAACTGACTGGTGGAATCAAGATGTACGCCGGAGCCGGCCCTGGTGAGTCCTGGGAGAAGGGGTTACGGGGTCTCCAGCACATACTGGAAGGGAGCGGGGGTTCAGCTCTGGTTCGTTGCTTCCTCCGTTACCGGAACTCGTCGGCGCCATTTTGAAATTCGGCCGAAAATAGTTTTCGGCTCCTGGTAACGGTCGCGGCGCGCGAAGTCCCGCTTGAGGAGCACCTGGTCACGTGCCAGGGCCGGCCCGGGGCATCCTGGGTAACCCCACCATCCGTCTTAAAGGGACCGGAGGGACACCTGGATGCTCTGGTGTTGTTTTTGGAATATGTGTTTAATAAAGCTTGGTTTTGTTTGTATTGAGGGAAATCCTTACAGGTTTTGTAATGTACTTTGTGGTGGGTAAGAACTCTGCTTCTTGTCAGTGAATGGTGAAGTTGTTTACATTTTATTGGAGGAGGGGCACCACAAAAATGCACGATTTTGTAATATATATTTTTCTCTTTTGAACTGGTGGATTTGGATATTTCTTTGAGTTCTGGATGGATTAATGGGATGTTCTAGAGTCGCCAACATTTTTTTAGTAAAATTATTTGTACAGCGCCACTTTTCTCTATAGAAATAAGTGCAAATATCCCAGGGGTCTCTTTAGATGTGAAAAAAAGTACCAAAAAACTTTTCCTCCAGTGTGACCTTCCTTTGTGGTCTGAACAATGCTCTTGTTAAAGATCAGATTCATGACTAGTTCTTAGTTTGCAGAGTATTCATATGTAAGGGCTAGTTCACACTTTGAGGAGGTTTCCTTAAAGGGGTTGTCCATCTATTAAAAACTCTCTCGAGGTGAGCTGTTTAAAAAAAAAACCACAAACCTGTGCTTACCTCCCTCCGGTTCTCCTGTCTCCAGCGCTGCCATTTTCAGAGCCGTGTTTACAGGGGCTTAGTGCCGAGGCCCCTTTAAGAAAATTTGCATAAAAATATTCTGGTACAGCTTTCTTACACAAGTTTTGACTTGCTTGACCATAACTAGTGGAATTAAGGGGATGCCACTTATATGGAACTACTCAAGACCCCTAGTCACCGGTCCAAGAATGGCAGCTAATTCACAGCTCCCGTTGTGCACGGCCCTGGTGTGGTGAGGCACAGTGGCTGGACTGTGAATCTGTTGAGTGGTTGTTGTAATTTGTAGAGCAGGACCTATTCCTGCCCCAATTCATTTCTTTTGTGATGCTGAGCCGCCGATGTCCACTTAGTTGCAACAGTTTTGTGTATGAGGCCTCACTTGCCTTTATTTGGCTCACTGCTCCTATTTTAGTTTTTTCTTGATACCCCTGACCGGCCATTGAAGAAAACTTGTCAGGTCCATTTGGGAACCTAAACAAACTACAAGTCTTTGTGGACCTGTGGTTGAGGGTCCCAAACACTGGCTTCACTTACCAGAACAGGCAGGAGCCGAAATGAGTATGCACTTTTTTTTCTTCTGAATTATTAAAAATCAAACGGGGTGATTTGGGATATTAAACCACCGGTCTATACGGATCTGTGGGTGTTTGTGTCACAGATCACCCTGAAAGGTTTCCTTCGTAGGGTACATGTCCAAGTTTCTAAGTTTTTTTTCCCTACATGCAGGATACAGGATAGTGAGGTCCGGCTACTGGGAACCCCACCGATTAAGAATGAGACCCCATCAGTCTGATCCCATTTTTGGTGATGGGTGTATCGGCAGGACGAGCATGCACCTTGTCACTCCGTTCCCTAACTATACTAAAGGGCACAGAACTCGTCCCTCTCGGGCACTCCCATAGAATCAAATGGAGTGGCAGGGCACATGCTCATCCCGCAGTCACACTCACTGATCACCTGTGGATTGAGATTAATTTATAAACTTAAAACAAAACCTGTGAGTGTTGGTGGTAACATTGGACAGCGATACAGTGTGTTCCCGCAACACTACCTTCTGTTCCTGCCAGCCGGGGCTTTTCCAGTTTAACTGGAACATTCTATCCGGTACGTTGGTGGACATGTCTTGAATATCTGATTTACATGCTGTGAATGGAGAGAACCGTTTTGTTAGATTTGATGCTGTGAATAGAGCAGTGCTATTGTCTGTGAAATGATATAAATCACAACAGGTTCTATTATAGGTCAGGATTTTTCTTAGTTTTGAAATTACAATGCTCATTTCTTCATAACTGTAGTCTGTAGGGGGTTTTTTTAGCTCCAAGACATAAACAAGCAGTCCTGTATTCAATGACAGCCTGCAGAGTTCTGGAAATGGCAAGTAAATGAAAATATTTTAGGAAGTTGCTGAACTGTTATAAGAAAATTTGCAGGTACTCTGAATATTTGCGGCAAATGGACTATGTTCTCGTGTACATGGCTTGTTTTCTGTACGGTATTGACATGCCTTGCAGGTTTTACAGTCAATGGTGAATTCATTAGTGAATATCGGTGTATAACATGCTGATTGCTTCTATATTTTTATCCATTACATCCTATTATTATCCTAAATAAATACCTGATTGGATCTGCATCTCAAGAACAGTTTTTTGCAGTCTGTTCCGACCCCTTTATATACTTTTTTAACAGAGCGGTAAGACCTAAGTCTTGAAATAGGTGTAGATTCCAGAGGTGGGACCTTCTTCACACATCAGGTGTACTGTATATCAGGTGGATAAGTCCCGGGCTACTGTGCGGCACCGTACACGGCCGTGAGCCCATAGAAGTGTAAGGAGGATGTGTATAAGCCTTATATATGTCCCCCATACATGTGTGTGAATGTAGCCTTAAAATGGGAATATTCCTGATATAACAATCATATCTGGCTGCTTTGCCTTGTCTGGATTATTTATTTTTATTTTATTGGTTTACTTACAACCTACACTTTAGGTCAATGAAATGCATCTTAGTCTTGGACTATCGGCACATGAGAATGTACTTTTCACACTCTGTAAACAGCGGAACCGTGTAACACACACACGACAGTAAGAGTTCTCCATCTCTCCAAACATCTCCATACAGCCAGAATATTCCAAGATACACAAGCCTGAATGAGGCCTCGGGAGGGAGTTTTTCCTGGTATTATTTTGATGTGATTCAATTGGGCAGAATGTATTCTCACGAAGACAAGTTTCTTGAATATACTCTGGATAACAAAATAACACATTCTCTTATTCACTGTTTCTAACAAAAATACAGCAATTTTTCAGTTGCACCTAGACACATACCTTTAGCCATCTTGGATTTCCGTGTAAGGGCCTTAGAGCTGAGTTTCTCTCCCTCCCTCTCTCTCTCTGCTACCTGCACCCTAGGCCTGCCCCCCTGTAGTCCAGGGCTAAGCTCACAAGCACTCACTTCCTGACAGCAAACACATTGTGAGGAGAGAGAAACTGCAAGTTTACAGCAATGATAAGTTCTTTGTCTGGGGAGGGAGAACAGATATGTAGGAGAGCTGACCATGTGTTGTAGGCATCTCATGGATCTCATAATTTCTGATCTGTCAGATACTAGTACAATGGTAAATTAAAGTGTATATAAACCTGGACCCTTATAATCTCATCACATTTTCAGCTCTTAGAACTAGATGGATCATGATGTGTCTGCTCAGAGAGTCTCTGTCCACACTCTGGAATTTTACACTGAGCACCATAGAGAGTGATGGGGGCTAAAACAGCATTGACACTGAGTAAAATTGTAAAGTAAATGGTTAAAATGATCTTGTGTAAACATCACTAGGGGATTGAGATTTGAGAATTTTCTTTTGTGGGAAAACCCCTTTAAACTTGAGTTGGTGTGAACTGCTGTTCAGTTTGATGCAGTTTAAGTCCCTTTGTCTTGCTTGATGATTAATTATGAGTCACATCAAAACATAAAATGCTGGCTTTGGGCAAAACACTCATGTAGTAGTCATAATTTAATATAAAAAAATGACTTGTGGCTGCAATGACTAATATGCTCATTTGGTTAAGAACCTGTAATATAGTTGTTTTGCTGCATTCATAATGGTGTACAATGGCATCTAATAGGTAAGTAGCACCCAGTGCACCCTGTACATGCAAAGCACCAGTTGCTCACTGCCGATCGCAGGTGTTTCACTGGAAATATCTGTCTAAGCCCCACCCACTTGCAATTCATTTGAATGCAGCCTGAAGTGTAAGGCTGTGTTTTGTTTGTTTTTAAAGGGTGTTTCCCCCGAATCGAAGTTAGGCCCTATCCTGTGGATAAGACCCAACTTGCTGATCGGTGGGAGTCTCGGTGATGAGACCCCCACTGATCACGAAAACGAGGGGTCCCAGTTGCCTCAGTCAGACCCCTTGTTGCTCCCTGAGAGTAATGGAGCAGACGGCCGCGCATGACCGTTCTGCTCCATACATCTCAATGATTGTTAAGCCCTATTTTGTGGATCACTTATTGGGGGAGATGTATTAATGTGTCTTTTAGACTGGTGCAGAATACTAGACCGCTCCATTAATATCACTGTCTCTGGCTAGTTGTACTTTACACCTCCAAATACAGGCAGTCCCTGGGTTACGTACAAGATAGGGACTGTTGGTTTGTTCTTAAGTTGAATTTGTATGTAAGTCGGAACTGTATATTTTATCATTGTGACCCCAGCCAGAACTTTTTTGGTCTCTGTGACAATTGTATTTTAAAAATGTTGGGTTGTCATAAAAATCAATATTTACAGTAAAGCTTCATTACAGACACCGGTGATAACTGTTACAGCTGATCATTGTAGCCTAAGGACTAAAGTACAATAAATTACTAATATCCAGGGGTCCGTTTGTAACCAGGGGTCGTATGTAAGTCGAGTGTTCTTAAGTAGGGGACCGCCTGTAGTTGGTCTAGTTGGCTGTGCCCCCTTTTTTGTTAGTCTGAAAACCACCTAAAAATGGTTTGGAGTTTAAATGACTCCATTATTTTGGCTTGGACCAATTGATGCATCTTCCCTGAACTTTTAGTAAATGCTCAGCAAATGCAATGTTTACTCGATGTGTGATCAGCGGTGGAGCCTTTCATTAGAAAAAGCAATCGAAACATCACGTTTGAGCGCGGACTTGGGCCATTATTTGAGTTGCTTTGACATGTCATTTACATTGCATTTGCATATGATATCAACACAATATTAGCCCATTGTAACCGTAGATTAATTGCATCTGCAATACGTATTTTAGAGGTTGTCTGGGATTTTTAAAAACGTTCTATATGGCTTGTTGGAGGGGGGGGGGGTATAGGAGAAAAAAGGAAAGGTTTCATTCATATGTATAGGAGAGGGGGCCGTGCACTAGCCTCAAAGACAGCGGTTAGCTCACTGCCACCATTGATGTGCATTATGCACGGACACCGTTCCTTGAGCACATTGTGTCTCTACGTACTCTGTCTGAGCCATGTGGCCCCTCCACAATACATGGACCACGTTCTATACCTGCTCTGATTTGCGGAACAGAATTTCAGCACTCTATGGATAAAGGAGGGATAAGCAGTGCTCACTCTTTCCTCCGTCTTGTGGCTCACGGCACATGTTTGCTGCTACAGAAGTGTGTTTGGAGCGTTGAATGTGTTATTTGTTTTTTAGTAATTTAACAAATTTGACAGTGTATTTCAACTGCTAATGTCTATGTTGTTTCCTGTGTCTTGTAGATCTCAGTTACCTAATGCATATAATATTCATATGGCTAATATTTGACACTAGACGGCATGCAATTGTGCGTTAAAGGTGTTGTTCGTAGTTTAAAAAAGCAAAAACCTTCCCTTCATCACTCGAGTTGTCCTGCGCCCCTACCCAACTGATACAGCATTACATACAGTGCCTTATAAAGCGAACAGAAGTAATCGGACAGGAAGCCCTGCCTCTTTAAACAAGTGGGGGCACAGGACAACAGGAGTGCAGGAGGAGGTAATGATAATTTTTTTTTTGGGTGGGTTTTTACCTAATACCCCCACAGCCCCCCGCGCTCGGATATATTGTTTTTTAAATCATTCATGCTCACCGACAGATATCGGTCAAGTATGAACAGGGCTCACATGCTAAGCCCTTTTCAGACAGACATGGGATTTACTGCACCAGCGTGGGTGTTAACCACATGATTGGCGCCGGCAAAGGCACCAGCGCCATTTAAGTCGGTGGCGTGTGGGTGCCGCCATCTTTGTTGAGATATAAAAACGGTTATCGCTGGTGGTTAACCACATAACGGAAAATAGCGCCCAAATGCAACTTTTACACCATTTTACATTTTATTAAAAAAATGGCAAAACGAATTTTTTTTTTTGTTGTTGGTATCGCCGTGATCATACCAAACTAATGAATAAAGTGTGCGTGTCATTTGGAGCGCATAGTAAAAGTGGTTATACATGAGCCCACGAGAAAGTGACCCAAACTGCATTTTTTCTCACTACATTTGGAATTTGGTTTCAGCAATAGAGAAATAGACTTGTTTCGCAAAAAATAAGCCCTCACACAACTCTGTGCACAGAAAATTTTAAAAGTTCTAGATTTTTGAAGGTGGAGAGCGAAAAAAGTCAGCCTCCTTAATTAGTGTAGCCCGGACAACCCCTTTAATGTGAAGATGGCACCAGCCTTAAACTGTATACTTGTTTGGCTAAGGAAAAGGTATGTCAAAATAGTACTTGTGTTTGCAACCTAATTACCATATATACTCGAGTATAAGCCTAGTTTTTCAGCACAAAATTTGTTCTCAAAAACCTAACTCGGCTTATACTTGAGTCAAGAAAAAAAATAGTCACAACTCACCTTTCCGACGTCACTCGTAGGTCCTATGTTTGTTTCGATGCTCTGGTGCCGCAGTGGGTCCTTTGGGTTTAACCGCTCCTCTACAGGTCCCCTCGTGATGCCGGCAGCTCACAAACAAGTCGGCAAGCAGCTGACATAATTCTTCGGGCGAGCGCGAAGACCCTAAAAGGAGCCGAAGAGCACTGAAGGACCCGAGGCAGCATCGGAGACAGACTGGGCAGGCTATATACTACATGGGCTGGGTAGGCTGTATACTACAGGGGGCTGCCACGCTAGTCACTACAGGGTCTGGGAGGCTATATACTACAGGGGTCTTGCTCACTATATACTGGGAGGCTGTGACCAATGCATTTCCCACCCTCGGCTTATACTCGAGTCAATAGGTTTTCCCAGTTTTTTGTTTTGAAATTCAGGATCTCGAGTATATACGGTAATTGTTCCCAAGGTGAAGGTGGTCATGGATATTGGGTCGGTTGGTATCCTACACCTGGTGAGCTTGGTCCTCAGTATTATAGTCCCTATGAAGGTGCGTTCGCACATTCAGTTTTTTAAATGCACTTTTTGAGGATCTCCTCTCAGTGATATGTTCTCGCCCATTATGATCTACAACTGCTTTTCGCTTTGAAAACTGCATTTGATAAAACTAAGTGTGAATGGACTCTAAAGCCCTTAAGGCCATGGACACACAGGCAAGGTATATGAGCACCTTTAGTCCACATACAGTCCTCTGTGACTGACACCTACTCTGATCTGCCCTTGAGTGTTTATGGCCAGCTTGGGTAAGCATATTTTGTAATATTTAACCTATAACCTTTATTAAGGCCCTTACTGTAATCTGCTGGCAGTGTCTGTGCTTTGGTCTGCGATTTCAATGTGGTTGAGTTTTATTATTTTGGATCCCTTCGCAGTCGGCATGAGCTTTGCTGGTAAGAGAAGAAAGGCTCATTACCCCCGGAATATTGGCTGCAGCGGAGGCCGCGCTGTTTGTTGTGCCTTTCACATGGTGATTTGTATTGTGAGCGCCGCTGCATCTCAGGAGTCATCTGAGGACGCAGGCCATATATGGCAGTAGATTTTCATTCACAAGACTCTCTCTACCTTGTACACAGAGAGCTTTACATAACAATGCCAGCTGCTCTGCACATAAATCAGCCTTACTAGCCGTACTGCAGAGGGATCACTCCCACCTGGTGTTATTTGCCTGGCGCTCTCCAGCTTCCTGTCTTTATTACTTTGTGTATTATATACAGAACCCATTTTATCCAAATCTGGAGAGACCTCTAGTTCATGGTACAAATTCTGCTGCAGTGTAAAATCTACATGTAATAAATCTGTTCAAACCATGTGAACAAATAGGCAGAGGTGTGGAAACTTCAGGACTTGGTCATCTGTCTATATATGTATCGGACTACAAAACCGCTGTATTGTGTTCCATATATTGTTCTTCATTTCCCTTAAATCTGGTTGCTCAAGCTCGTTTTACTTGCCGTATACTCCTTTGATCGTCCTGTTGAAATATGTACAATATTTTGAGTGTTTGCCTAACAAGAGAGAAGCAATCCTTTTTATAGACGTTGAGAAAGTCTATTGCTACCATATTTGGGGCTCAAATCGGACATGTTCTGAATACAGGGGTGTGTATTAACATATTATACCAGGGGTAGGCCACATTAGGTTACCGCAATAGACTTCTTTCTTTCTGATTTGTCATGGGATCCTAATGGGATGTTGGAACAATTTTCCCACTGCAGATTTAGCCATGAATATGTTTCAATATGACAGTGTTGTATTCTCATGTTGTGGCCGTCCGGCTGCCCACACACAATGCTAGCACCAGGCTAGCAAAACCGGTAGCTAGTGTGGGTGTGTGCATGGAGCCTAAAGGGGTTTTCCAGGCCTGTACACTACTATCCATAGGACATGGCTGGAGTAGTTGCTTGTTGCTAGTGCAATGCCTAGCACCCCCGCTGTTATACACTCTTAGTAGAGCTGTACGAACACGGTTACATACTTGGTGTATCGTTCTCCTACTTCTGTGATTCCTGGATCTTCGGGTGCTTATACAAACTTTAACCAGCGAACTCTTCTGCCCAAAAATTAGCCCTTATCTAGATTAAAAGTTATGCGTATGAAAAGATTGTGATGCCAAAATGAACAAGATTTTCTCCAAATTTAGTATTTAAAATTGAATAAAATACCCAAAACTCATATATTTGGTATTGCTGTGTCTGTGACAATCTGCATAATAAAACTAAATCATCATTGAACCCACGCAGTGAACCCCGTAAAGAAAAATCAACCCCAAAAAAAGTTCTGAAAAAAAGATAATTTTAATACCCTATAAAAAAAAATGCTCTAAAAGGGATTTAAAAAATGTTACACGCTCCAAAATAAGACAAAAGAACAACACTTCTTGAAAAAAAAATAAGCCCCTAACCACATTTGTCGGCCGAAAAATAAAAAATTTATACACATGGAGACTGATTCTAAAATTAAAAACATTTTTACCAAATTACTTTTTATTCGGTATCCTACAAACTTTTAATGTTTTTACTTGTTTGTTTTTGAAGTTTTTGCTAGGGCAAACCATCTATGTATTATGATGAATTAGACCAATTTTATATGTAATAAAAACATTGGCAGTGCTCAATCATAGCTGTGGGGGCCTCCTGACTTGTCGTATGGCACATTTTTGGGAGAGAAGGATTGGATTTTAGCTTTATGATTTTCATGCTTCTGTGGCAGGACAGAATTAGATCAAAGACGCCATTTTAGCCGGATATGGTATGTCCACATTCCCATTGGGAGAATCTACTGTGACAAAAGATTTTTTGTTGATGTCTTGCAGCAGGTGCCTTATCTTGGAGTAGCCGCATGGAACTGTTGAGATTTTACACGCACTATAATTTGCTGGCTGCAGAATCTACTCAAGAAGTTTTAGCGTACTTAAAAGTACTGTTAATGGGGTTTCTTATTCGCCATAAAGGCACAGCTAAGGATGCTGCGACCAGATGTTTGTATACTGCATGGGGGCAGGCTGACTGTATTCTACATGGGGAGGCTGTGACCAATGCATTTCCCACTCTCGGCTTATACTTGAGTCAATAGGTTTTCCCATTTTTTGGTGGTAAAATTAGGGCCCTTTATGTGTTATATAAAATTTGTATCCTTATGATCGTACCAACCCATAGAATAAAGGCGACATGTCAGTCGGGGCACATAAAACATAAAAAACAAGCCCAAAATAAAATGGGACGAATGCCAGTTTCGGACCCCAATTTGGCTGCATTTGGAATTTCAAAATCTATCCACAGATAACAATATTATATCTAATTAGCCTTCAAATGAACCTAAGGAGGTTTGGTTATTGCACCTCTAATAAGCAGGCACTCATATTACACCTATCTAATAGTGACATTGGTTATTTCATTGGTTTGGTTTAAAAAAAGTAATTTATGTTGATTAAATTTCTATAAAAGGGTGTAAAATTATATTTGTGTGATGTGCAGTGCAATGTAAAAAGGTTTGCTGATTTTTGAAAAGTACATGTGAGGGGATTAGTAGTAGTAGTGTGGTAAATCAGGTGAGAGGTTCCCTTTAAGACTGGGGAAAATCCTTAACGCAAATGTGATTACTTTATCTCCTCCTTGTTCTCTGGTAATGTAATCAATTTCCTCAATTGAGGACAGGATAGTCTGTAATTGTGACTTGACTAACAATCAGACACCACAGAGCATAAGAAATCAATGCTGAAATGAGTTAAAGGGCAAGCTTACATTTTCATGAAACTAAAACTCATTTGCAGTTTGATGCAGGAAATTAAATTTAGTAGTGAATAAACTGAAATAACCATTTCACAGCTATAGGTCCAACCAGAGGTCGCATTAACGCCTCACCACGCGTCATAGACGCGTGATGAGGCGCCATTACCCCCCAAAATAATTGCCATGCGTAAAGTTACGCTTGGCAATTATTCCTTGCAGCGCGCAGGCTGAGCGGCTCGGCGCGCGCTGCAAAAGAGGTAAATGTCGCGCGATCACAGCGCGCGCCGGACCGCTCAGCGCGACACTTGACACAGTGATCTGTGTCAGCAGCGCTCCGGAGCGAGAGCGCAGGCCCCGCGATACCTGTGGACAGCGGGGCTGCTGCTCCCTGTCCTGCTCCATCTCTACCTGCCCGCAGATCCGGACGGGTGAGTGAGCAGTGTAGTGTAGTGTTCTGTGTGTGCAGTGCAGTGTAGTGTAGTGTTCTGTGTGTGCAGTGCAGTGTAGTGTAGTGTTCTGTGTGTGCAGTGTAGTGTAGTGTAGTGTTCTGTGTGTGCAGTGTAGTGTAGTGTTCTGTGTGTGCAGTGTAGTGTAGTGTTCTGTGTGTGCAGTGTAGTGTAGTGTAGTGTTCTGTGTGTGCAGTGCAGTGTAGTGTAGTGTTCTGTGTGTGCAGTGTAGTGTAATGTTCTGTGTGTGCAGTGTAGTGTAGTGTTCTGTGTGTGCAGTGTAGTGTAGTGTTCTGTGTGTGCAGTGTAGTGTAGTGTTCTGTGTGTGCAGTGTAGTGTAGTGTTCTGTGTGTGCAGTGTAGTGTAGTGTTCTGTGTGTGCAGTGTAGTGTAGTGTTCTGTGTGTGCAGTGTAGTGTAGTGTTCTGTGTGTGCAGTGTAGTGTTCTGTGTGTGATCGTAGGTGTAGTGTTCTGTGTGTGCAGTGTAGTGTAGTGTTCTGTGTGTGCAGTGTAGTGTAGTGTTCTGTGTGTGCAGTGTAATGTTCTGTGTGTGCAGTGTAGTGTAATGTTCTGTGTGTGCAGTGTAGTGTAGTGTTCTGTGTGATTGTAGGTGTAGTGTTCTGTGTGTGCAGTGTAGTGTAGTGTTCTGTGTGTGCAGTGTAGTGTAATGTTCTGTGTGTGCAGTGTAGTGTAATGTTCTGTGTGTGCAGTGTAGTGTAATGTTCTGTGTGTGCAGTGTAGTGTAATGTTCTGTGTGTGCAGTGTAGTGTAATGTTCTGTGTGTGCAGTGTAGTGTAATGTTCTGTGTGTGCAGTGTAGTGTAATGTTCTGTGTGTGCAGTGTAGTGTAATGTTCTGTGTGTGCAGTGTAGTGTAATGTTCTGTGTGTGCAGTGTAGTGTAATGTTCTGTGTGTGCAGTGTAGTGTAATGTTCTGTGTGTGCAGTGTAGTGTAATGTTCTGTGTGTGCAGTGTAGTGTAATGTTCTGTGTGTGCAGTGTAGTGTAATGTTCTGTGTGTGCAGTGTAGTGTAATGTTCTGTGTGTGCAGTGTAGTGTAATGTTCTGTGTGTGCAGTGTAGTGTAATGTTCTGTGTGTGCAGTGTAGTGTAGTGTTCTGTGTGTGCAGTGTAGTGTAGTGTTCTGTGTGTGCAGTGTAGTGTAGTGTTCTGTGTGTGCAGTGTAGTGTAGTGTTCTGTGTGTGCAGTGTAGTGTAGTGTTCTGTGTGTGCAGTGTAGTGTAATGTTCTGTGTGTGCAGTGTAGTGTAATGTTCTGTGTGTGCAGTGTAGTGTAATGTTCTGTGTGTGCAGTGTAGTGTTCTGTGTGTGCAGTGAGTGTAGTGTTCTGTGTGTGCAGTGTAGTGTAATGTTCTGTGTGTGCAGTGTAGTGTAATGTTGTGTGAGTGTAGTGTGTAGTGTGTGCTGTGTGCGCAGTGTAGTGTGTAGTGTAGTGTGTGCTGTGTGCGCAGTGTGTGAGTGTAGTGTGTGTTGTGTGCGCAGTGTGTGAGTGTAGTGTGTGTTGTGTGCGCAGTGTGTGAGTGTAGTGTGTGCTGTGTGTGCAGTGTGTGAGTGTAGTGTGTGCTGTGTGCGCAGTGTGCTACCGAAATTTTCACACTCCTCCTCGGGTAAAAATACTCCTCAAAAATGGTGAGAGGAGTATTTTTACCCTTCTGGAAAAATGTTAGCGCGACCTCTGGGTCCAACCTGTTTCTACCAGTCCTTATGTACACTGTGATTTCTGACTTTAGGGTTGGCTGCTATCTTGCCTGCAGCTTTTTGAGCTTGTCCTGCTCCTTGCCTCTACACTTGCATTGCAGGACAGAGCTCACTGATTCACTCTCGCTCACTTTTTGTCAGCATGTATACAGTGTGAGGAGAACATAAAGCTACAAGTGGATAAGTTCTTTATTGGGGAGGGGGGGGACAGGCACAGCAGATCTGATAGTTTGTGTGTAGCTGACATGCAGCAAGAGCTGGAGAGTGTCATTGTGTGTTATAGGATCTCATCAGATACTAGTACAATGTTCAGAAGGTAAATAAGTGTAGATAAACCTTGTACCCTGATTATCTAACCACATTGTCAGCTCATAATATGCCTGCTTAGATAGGCCTTGCTTACACTCTTTTATTCTAATTGTAATTCATTTGATGTTGTCACGGCTTTACTTGACAGCACCTGGTATAGGGCACCTCGCACGCCTCATAGATGCCATAGATACTTTGCCGCTCTTGGAATGTGATGATTCCCAGTTGATGTTTTTATAGTGGTCTCGTATTACAATGTGTGTTGGATGGGAAGAAATTTACCCTGAATACCCCTATAGGCAATGTTCACACACAGTAGAGTAGTGAGGTGGTGGTATATTCATACCTTCCATTTTAGGAACACCATCTTTAAAAATCATACATGTATTATAACGATAAGGGAGGGGGTGATACCAGGACCCAATGGGGGACATTTACTTACAGTGTCGGTGTCTGCATTGGCTTTGTTACCGACCTGCTCTTGGTCAGAAGATACACATTTAATATTGTGGAGCTGTGCAGAGACATTTCTGGCGCCGAGACTATTTTCTGTCCCTGGGACAAAATCTGTCCCGAGCACCAGAAATGTGTCCAACAGTCCCTGCTAGACCAGTTTTCTTTTGGTCTACTTTCCGTCAGTTTACACCGCCCAAAAAGGGCTGCGACACATAGTAATTGTGTCTGAGTTTCCACTCCGCCAAAGCCACGCCCCTTTTCGGAGAAGAGTCGGAGCAGACGGAAAAAGGCATTTTTTCTGTCCCCGACAGCTAATAAATAGGTCGGAGAGCAGAACATGTGGTGAGAGCACCACAAAACTGGCGGAAACGCCATAGTAAATGTCCCCCAATGTGTTTATTAAAGGAAACCTACCATTTAGAATGGTAGGGGTAGGCTGTAAGTACCGAGCACCAGCTTAGGGTGAGCTGGTGCCGGTACTTACTTTCGTTAGTGTTATAAACCGCGGTATCGCGGTTTTAACACTTTTTAAACTTTAGAGCAGAAGGGGCTTCGGCGCTGCGTGCGCATCGTGCCTACATAGGAAATAGTGGAGGTGTTGCGCGCGCACGGTCGCGCGCAGCGCCGAAGCCCCTTCTGCTCTAAAGTTTAAAAAGTGTTAAAACCGCGATACCGCGGTTTATAACACTAACGAAAGTAAGTACCGGCACCAGCTCACCCTGAGCTGGTGCTCGGTACTTACAGCCTACCCCTACCATTCTAAATGGTAGGTTTCCTTTAAGGAATAATACAACTTTACCCTTAGAGTGAAATGGGGAAGATAACGCAACCATCATGGACACATGAAACGGACATTTCTTTTTGTAGTGCAGTTTGACATTTTCTAACCTTGTGAGGACTTGTGGATAGAGGACACAAAGCAAATATTATTAATGTGGGAATCTGTTGGCATTTATCATGTGGGTTTTTATGGTTTAAAGGGTAAGTGATTCTAGGTCACAGCCTTACTAAGGGGCAGGTCACGTCTCGGTTATTTCATCCGGTTACTGCATGAGTTATTTTGAGCTACAACCAGACATGGAAACTCCACAGAGAAAATATCCACTCGTGTGCTATGTGATCAAGCAATGATTGTAGCGCACAATAGTTATTGGTAAAAAATGGAGGAAGTATCACACAGAAAAACACTTTTTGTTGGGGCTTCTGAAGTGACTCTACTACCATACAGCAACCACTAAACTGCGAAAATGAGGCGAGCAGTCTCATGTATGTTTGACTTTGGAATTTTTAGTTTTTTTTAAGCTAAATGGTGAATTTCACAAATTTTTTTTTTTTTTTTTTTTTTGAAAGGACAGTTCATCCTTTACCTGCGGGAATATTAGTTTATTGGGGTAAAACCTGCTGACAGGTTCTCTTTGGTAGTATTTCCTCAAAACCTGATATATTTGTTAGCCTTATAGGTGCCAATTTACTGCGACTGCAATACGGTTTTGGACACTAATGAAAGTAAGCTCCGGCACCAGCTCACCCTGAGCTGGTGCTCGGTATTTCCATCTTACACCTACCACTTCAAGTGGTAGGTTTCCTTTAAACACCTTAGATTTGTGCTAATGTCGATGGGTTTGACTGACCAGATAACTTATCAGAGTCTACAGACTTTCCCCGCAATGGCAGATGTTGTGGTAGATAAGGATTATAACTTGAGATGCGTCTCTTTGGAGACGGGCATCTGCCTGACCTCACCACTTCTGACCTAGGTTTATACACATGCATTGCATAGCTGAGACAAGGGTGCACCAAGATGAGAACAAGCTTGTTATAATTATATTATTGAAAATTACATTTGTAATATTACCGGTATATAGTTCCTTGAGGTTTTTTTTTCTAATAGTGTGTGCCTAGTCTAGATGACACCTGTGTTGTGGTCCCATTCTGTCTTAGGGGCTAAAAGACATGAGGATAGTGGGCCGGCGTACCCACCGCATCCCACCATATACATTAAGAGGCTTAGGCCTTTTAATTAATCTTACTGACGCCGAGTAACACTACACCAGATCTAGCGTACTAACCTGAAATGAACACTCGCAGGTTTTTCATATTCATGCCGTCAACAGGCTTGTATGCGACCTTGCCCACCCACTCTGCCGGCTACCGTGCCCCTCTCGTCGTTTTAAGAATTGCAAATTCTTGCACTGTGCCTACGCAACATAGATCCATTATATAATGCTTGTTGATGGTGCCCAACATATGGGGCATAGGAGCAACTTTGAGGAGAAAGGTTAAGGGAATCTTTTGTTTGGTGGTCACCATGCATATGGCACAGCAATGACCTTCAGTGTGCAATTCACTGCGACAACAAGCAGCAATCTTTTCTGCACTGCAAACTCCTTACTACTGTGTGTATCTTCACAGTATTTGTTACTGCTTCTACACTTGCACTTTCTACTGATAACTTGGAGCCTGTCCTGCCGCATGGGGTGGTTGATATGTGCGCTTGTTGTAGACTCTCCTGATGTCTATGTTTATCTTGGTAGACAGTTTGAGACCTTTTAGGTGTGACTTCCACAGTGTTCCTTCAAGATAAGGGACTGCCATGAAACTGTCCAGCAAAGCATAAATACAAGCAGCTATCACACCAGAGACGAAGCAGATCTGGGCAGGATGGTGGATCTGCTGCTGGGAGATGGGGATTTAGTGGTTTTATTGTATATGCTGCAGAATCTACTCTGCAGAGTTGCCTTTACAAGAGCGTAAAGAGCCATGCACAGATCTATAGGTCTGCCTCTCATCCAGAGATCGCATTAACGCCTCACCAAGCGTCATAGACGCATGATGAGGCGCCATTACTCCCCAGAATAATTGCCAAGCGTAAAAGTACGCTTGGCAATAATCCCTGGCTGTAGTGTGTGGCTGAGTGGTCCGGAGCGCATAGCACTGGTGTGCAGGACATTACACTGGCAGCGCACGGGCCAGCACTGTTCAGCTCACACTACAGCGCTGGTAGCCTCTAGAATGGAGCTGCTCCGGGTAGTCGTGATGTCACAGGAGGGGCGGAGCCTCTGGGAAAGGGGCGTGGCTTACTACGCAGTCTCCTCACAGGAAGTAGATCTGTAATGGCTGCCTGCAAGTAGAACGTGTACAGGTACTGTGTGCATACATGTGTATGGAGGTGAGGGGGCCTGCCAGGAGTGGATGTGATAAGGTCAGGGAAGACCTGTATGTTACATGGGACTGCATGTCTTGCAGGTGCTGAGTTGGCATGAGGTGTATTTTACATAGGACTGCATGTCTGACAGGTGCTGAGGTGGCATGAGTTATATGTTACGTGGGACTGCGTGTCTGGCCGGTGCTGAGGTGGCAGGTGTGTGTTACGTGGGACTGCATGTCTGGCGGGTGCTGAGGTGGTATGAGGTATATGTTACGTGGGACTGCGTGTCTGGCGGGTGCTGAGGTGGCAGGTGTATGTTACGTGGGACTGCATGTCTGGTGCTGAGGTGGCATGAGGTATATGTTACGTGGGACTGCGTATCTGGCGGGTGCTGAGGTGGCATGAGGTGTATGTGAAACAGGACTGCATAAACAGTAAAAACATGTAAAAAATGACAGAAACAAATTCAATTAATAAAAAACCTTAAAAAAAAAACGCCTCCCCCCAACACAGACACCAAAAAAAATAAACCAAAATTTCTTTTAAAAGAAAAAGCATTTTACAAAGCAACTATCATGGATTTGCAGTGTCAGCTGCAGTCTTGGCACTGGGTCTCGGCGTCGGCTGCCACAGTCTGGTCACATGGGGAGAGGGATACATTGTGTGTTAGCCGCAGTCTGGACATTTGGTGTCAGCGGCGTTAACCACAGTGTGGTGGTGGGAGGACTCGGCGGGCCGCAGTGTGGTGGTGGGAGGACTCGGCGGGCCGCAGTGTGGTGGTGGGAGGACTCGGCGGGCCGCAGTGTGGTGGTGGGAGGACTCGGCGGGCCGCAGTGTGGTGGTGGGAGGACTCGGCGGGCCGCAGTGTGGTGGTGGGAGGACTCGGCGGGCCTCAGTGTGGTGGTGGGAGGTTTCGGTGGGCCTCAGTGTGGTGGTGGGAGGTTTCGGCGGGCCTCAGTGTGGTGGTGGGAGGTTTCGGCGGGCCTCAGTGTGGTGGTGGGAGGACTCGGCGGGCCGCAGTGTGGTGGTGGGAGGACTCGGCGGGCCGCAGTGTGGTGGTGGGAGGTTTCGGCGGGCCGCAGTGTGGTGGTGGGAGGTTTCGGCGGGCCTCAGTGTGGTGGTGGGAGGTTTCGGCGGGCCTCAGTGTGGTGGTGGGAGGTTTCGGCGGGCCTCAGTGTGGTGGTGGGAGGTTTCGGCGGGCCTCAGTGTGGTGGTGGGAGGTTTCGGCGGGCCTCAGTGTGGTGGTGGGAGGTTTCGGCGGGCCTCAGTGTGGTGGTGGGAGGTTTCGGCGGGCCTCAGTGTGGTGGTGGGAGGTTTCGGCGGGCCGCAGTCGGGTGGTGGGAGGGTTTCGGCGACTGTGGTTGGGGGGTTGGTGGCGTTGGCTCCAGTCTGGGCAATGCATGATGTAACATCACTAACTGCCTCAATTTGCTATTTAAACACAGAAGACACTGACACATGATTTTCTTATATAATTAGCATCTGTCAACATTATATACAGCCATGAGTTTTATACTTGTATTACTGAAAATTTCATACTCCTTCCCAGCTAAAAATACTCCTCAAAAATAGTAAGAGGAGTATTATTACCCTTCTAGAAATATGTTAGTGCGACCTCTGCTCTCATCCCACTATTAGCTACCAATGCAGAGCCAAAGGCCATATTCACACAATGCATTTGTTATTGTTTTGGTACATAGGGGGAGAATTGGATTTAAGTAAAAACCGATAGGACTTCATATATCCCATCCAAGCATAGATTGTAACTCGTTCTTTGGAGAACCTAGCACTCCCCTGTATGTATGTCTGACCTTCCCTAAACTGAGAACATTGGGGCCCTGAGCTTCAATAACACTTTGTTACAACAGTTGAGGGATAACTCGCTGTGTGTCCGTCACAAGCGTTTACATATCAAAACAAAATGCAAAACCCCCTCAGCCCCTTCTATTGTGTCCCACTTTCTAGTGTACGCTTGAATGAACTGGGTCACAATAGGACTATAGTTTTCTGAAGCGGCTGCAGGTATATCCTCTTGTGATTGTGACCTGTGACTTTCCATTCTTTTTAGCAATGGAGCCAGTGGAGATGAATGCATTACTTTGAAGATGCCTGTGCACATAGCAGGTTGTGCTGGGGGTCGACAACATGTTTTTGTAGTTGCAATAGTCAGCACATAGCCTGTTTAGGGCTCCAGTTTGTGGCCCTAAATACATGCTTTAGATTGTTGCTGTTAATTTATATAATCTCTTTGTAAACTTTTGCTGTATTCCTATAAATACATTGGTACACTTTATGCTGAATTCTACTCCACCTGAAAGTAACCCAAACTCGTCTGGCTTGATTTTTGGTAGCTTACGAGGCAACTTTCGGCATGTTGTGTTCAGCTGTGCATCAAGCGCCTTTCCATATGTCTCGCCAGCGCCTTGTACATTAATCATGCTTCCATGTTTTGGAGGTAGTGGCTTACATCAACACAAATGTTTGGGACCCTGCACAGTGTCCAGTCCAAGAAATATATGGTCAACATAGACTTCATATTTTATAGACGTGACATGGAAATGTGAATGCTACGTATGCACAAGGTCTCAATATAGTTTACAAGCTTAAAACCACATTGTACAACCACAGAAATTCGCAAGAAAACTTGTGTTTGCCTGGTGTTTAGCTATGCTGCATGAATCACTGCGTAGGTGCACAGATTAGGGTCTGTTTAACCGGTCCGAATCTAATATACATCAATAGGTTTATTCGTGAGGTATTTATCTGTATGCAGGCAAATCTGACTCTGCTGTTGGGGGTCCAGGTGTTTTTGAGGCGGCTCTGGTTTTTTTTTTTTTTTGGTGGGGGTGGGGGGGTGCGTAGGCGTTTTTGAGGATGCTCTTCTTTGTATGTGTGTGTGGAGGGGGGGGGGCGCGTGACTATAGGCTCGGGCGTTTTTGAGGAGACTCTGCTGTGGGCGTTCATCCTATTTGTTTTCCTTGTATTTTTGGGTTTGTTTTTACTGTTGGCTTTACGCTCTGTCTTTTTGAAATTTTTTTTTTATTTTTTTTAACTAATTTTTATTAAAGTTTTAGTTTTATCCGCCACAAAAGGAAAAAGGCAATGCCACACACTACTTAGCATCTTTTGTCCTTATTTTAATTAACTCTATTTTGTAGACCAAAATTTGTTCAGAATATCAATGTGAAGAGTGGTAGGACAGGTCACATATGACTCATTAACCAGCCTGTGATGGCATTACATTGCCAGTGACCTTAATAGAGATTTAATCCGTTTAACCCCTGGATGACCTGGCATTACTACTACTTTTTTATATGGACTTGTAAAGGAGATATTAATGTGATTTTAATAACCACCTGTGGAAAGGGATTCGATTTGTGATCATCTTGTTTCATGTTGTGCCACCCTCCAATTCTGCTCCATGTCAGAAGGACTAATAGGCTTTGTACCATCTATTATCGGACCCAGGATTTGCTACCCTGTTCTAAATTCAAGTCCCACGGGCACGACCAGGGATTTGCTGCTTCCTGGATTCTCGTCAGTCGGGCACTCTGTGATCATCTATATCTCGCAGATAGAGTATTAATATTTTTGGCGCCACCCATTTAGTATGTTATATTTTGTCTTTGGTTGGTCATCTTACCTGTCTTGTCATGTAAACCGTATATGTTTGGATTTGTTTTTTCTCTGTGGGCTTCTAACACCAGTTTGGTTCTGCTAAAATTGTGAAGTTCAATCTTGCAAAGCATTGACATTGTATATATTAGTAATCTAAACTTTGGATACAAATATTGACGCTGATATTTTTCTTTCTCCTAGTGATTGCCCCTCCACCCCCTGCACCACCTCTCCCAATGCCAGCATACACTTTCAAACCACCGCCAAGGCCAGATTTTGGCACCTCAGGAAGGACTATCAAGCTGCAGGCCAACTTTTTTGAAATGGACATTCCCAAAATAGAGATTTACCATTATGAAATAGATATCAAGCCAGAAAAATGCCCTAGAAGAGTGAACAGGTAAGAGGCTTTCCTACCTTGGATGGATTGTTTGTTGATTTGCATTTGAGTTTTTCCATCATAGAAATACAGCAAGAATCCAAGCTTAATTGTATCGAAGACATAGATGGACTATTCTGTGGAGATGTCTAATACGTCTGCAAAAACCTAGATAGAAACTTAATTATTTAGCTGCTACAAAAGATTATATATTACTGTGTGACCAGGGCACTAAAATGCAGAAATGTACCTTTTTTTTTTTTTTTTTTTTAGGAATGTATAGTGTACTTTTCTGATTATAATGTGCACCCATAATTAGAGGAAATAAAGTTGAAGTTACTTAATTAATACTATTCCTCTAATGGGTTCTGAAGCAATACAGTCTGGTAACATCATACAATATCAGCCATAGAGCCCACTTCTACTAAACTATGCCAATTTCCTGCCATAGTATTACATGGTGTCCCAGATAAAGTGCCCTTATGTTCTTGAGTTCATAAGACTCGCCCATGGTGGAGAGGTACGTATCAAAAGAGTGAAATCCCCATGGGTCCTTGAAGCAACCAAAGACCACTAAGCCCATTGCACCGCTCACTTTTCCGTCTCCACCCTATCTGTTACATCTGGTGTATTTGTGGAATTGACTGAACCTACCACTGCTGGGGTGATGCTGAATTCAATTCAGCAGATGTCTGTCCAGCCTGGTATTCATCCTGCGTATTCATGGAACAAGTTTCTGGTGGAAAACTCTCTGGTTAATGGGCCTTGGATGGCACCAAATTTTACACTTTGGCCCACATTTATTAAATCCCCATGCATCAGTTTTTTGTCCGACTTCGAATATTGTTCTCAGTGCAAACTGCTTGCACATGTATTTATACACTGTCCGCGACTTATTTTTATTACGGCTGTACTATACTTGGCGCAACACAAAATTCTGCACTGGAAAGGACTCCAGTCGGACGGTGAGCTACTTTTATCATGTAGTGTCCAACAGAATTGTGTTGCACCTGCAGCAAACAAAAGTTGGTGCTCTCTGCCGGAGCAGTGCAGGGAGCAACAGAATCCTGAATCTGGTGCCCCCTGCACACTTCACAGGCAAACTGCACGTAGTATAGACTGCAGTTTTTGAGAAATGTGGGCCGATCGCGTGGAGTAGAAAAAATGCCACTCGTAGTCAGTAAAGTATTATGTTTGTTAACTTGATGCTTGAAAAGTTAAATCATTACTACAAAATGTACAGGAAGGAACTGTATAACTATATAAATTTTATAGGCATTTACAGTAATAGTCTCTACCTTCGAGACCTAACTTGGGGACTAATATAACTTACTAACCAGGGATAAAATAGCATGGATTCTCAGACAACCACTACATTTGTAGCGGTCTTTCTTCCTTGATCCACTTCTGGCTTTTGTTTAAGCATAAAATATTTTAGAGATTGCTGTATAGTTATTGGAAAAAACTACCGTATGTTAAGCAACTTTTATGGCATTGTGAGAGATGATCAACTATTCATGCCAATGCTTAGGGCAAGTCATTGACAGAAAATCTGTGGGCATCAGATGCCCCAACCGTGTGCCAGCTGATCTGGGCAGGTGTACAGAGCTGGAAGCAGAGCCCGTATCATGTGAATGGGGTCTGAGCTGCAGAAGTGCAGCCACACCAGAGCCATCTGCTGCTAGCTCGGTACCTAGTGCTTTATTCAGCAGCTCAGTGTGGGGTTGGGTGTCTCGCCCTAATTACCTATTTTAAAGGGGTATTCCCACGAAGACAAATTTCTTAAAGGGAACCTGTCACCAGGAGACCCATTTTTAGCACTCCCCCAGTCCCCACAGAGCATAGTACATACACTGCCAAAGTGTTTTTGTATAAAAAATAGGTTTTACAGAAAAAAAGATGTTATATTGCACCTTTCATTAGCACCTGCACTTCTCACCTGGGAGTGGCTGGAAAGGGGCAGTTTCCCCCCCACCCTTGGGAAACTGTTCCTCCATGTGTCCTTTTCATATACAGGCGGTCCCCTACTTAAGGACACCCGACTTACAGACAACCCATAGTTACAGACAGACCCCTCTGCCCACTGTGACCTCTGGTGAAGCTCTCTGGATGCTTTAAAATAGTCCCAGACTGCAATAATCAGCTTAAAATTGTCTGCAATGAAGCTTTATTGATAATTCTTGGTCCTATTACAGCAAAAAAATTTGAAACTCCAATTGTCACTGGGGCAAAAAAAAAAATTGTCGGGAACTACAATGATAAAATATACAGTTTCGACTTACATACAAATTCAACTTAAGAACAAACCTACAGTCCCTATCTTGTATGTAACCCGGGGACTGCCTGTATATGAATAACTCCCGTCACGTGGGATTGGCTGTAGAGGAGCAGGGGGCTTCGCTAAGCCAAGTGATGGTTGTTTTCATATATTTGAAAAGTACACATGGAAGTATAGTTTCCCAAGGGTGGGGGGGAAACTGCTCCTTTCTAGCCCCTCCCAGGGGACGAGTGCCTAGTCACACAGCAGATGCTAATGAAAGGTACAATATAACATCATTTTCTGTAAAACCTTTTTTTTTATACAAAAAACACTTTGGCAGTGTATGTACTATGCTCTGTGGGGACTGGGGAGTGCTAAAAATGGGTCTCCTGGTGACAGGTTCCCTTTAAATATACTCAGGAAAACAAAATTAACATATTCTCTAATTCATTGTTATTAACAAAAATACAGAATTTCACAGATACAATTCCATCCTGTCCATCAGTCCTGGTGTACACAATTTTACTTCCCCTGGTTTCCAATCATGTATTTTCTGACTTTAGGGTCAGCAGTCGTCTTGCTTTTCTGGAGCTGAGCTCTTCTCTGCCTCTAGCCCCCTCCCCCCTGCATTCTGCACTCACGGACTTCCGGCAGCAACAACACATGTCATTGTGACGAGGGCTACGGGCAGATAAGTTCTTTAGGGAAAGGGAGATGTGCCAGATGCTAGTAAATGTTCAGGAGGTAAATGATAGTGTATATAAACCTATACACTGATAAGCTACGGTAACAACTTTTCAGCTCACAGAACTTGAAATCATAATATGTTTGCTTACTGAGTCCCTGTCCACACCCTGGAATCTTAAAATGACAAAAACTGAGTGATAGGAGCTAAAGAAGCAATAATACTCTGCATCTTCAAGTGAAGCAATATGATTTTTATTTTTTATTTTAATAATTTAAATATTCTGTTTTTGTCTTTTTCAGGGAAATTGTAGAACACATGGTATTGCATTTTAAGGGTCAAATCTTCGGAGATCGAAAGCCAGTGTTTGACGGTAGAAAAAATCTTTACACTGCGATGCCTCTTCCCATTGCCAGAGACAAAGTAAGCATCTAATGAAGTTGTAATGTGTAGACTCGCAAGTGTACATAACTTTAGTGGTTAGAGGCCACTGATCCGGCACTTGTCACACATCCTGGGGATTAGTGATAAGTTAGCTTATCCGTTGATACTGGTAGATTTATTCTGACATTTCATGTGAAATTTAGCGTTGTGGAGTGGAGGCTTTTGCAGCTTATAGTCTGTTTCTTGGTTAAGTAAAATTCCTGATAATAAAATCCACTCAATTCACTCCCAAATGGCTCCCAACAAAGGAGAGAGACACCAGGAGAGAGAGAGAGTGCCACAAATAAGTCGGCTAAGGTTTCTATATGTTGGTGTTGATTAGGCTAATACTATAAAGGCCACAGATATTGTTGCCACGTAAGCACAAACTGTGAAAGTCGGATGCTTATAAGATGCAGAGGTAAAGGATGAGGCCAAGTAGCTGCTGTCCTCTGTTATGTACCAGCAGTTGGACTCCCACAGATCTCCCCATTATCGCCTTGCAAGTGGATAGCTGATAGCATGACATTACTGGAATTATTTTTACATATTTTATTTTAGTTCCTTCAGGATGTATACATTTGCCTGTCTCTCCTTACAGCCACATTATCTCTAGTGCTTATGAACCATCTGTGAATGGAAGCAGAATCATTTGGTGGTTGTTTTTGCACATTACTGCAGGTGGAATTGGAAGTTACACTGCCGGGGGAAGGAAAGGATCGCATCTTTAAAGTAGCAATCAAATGGATGGCCTGTGTGAGCTTACAAGCGTTACACGATGCATTGACCGGACGTCTTCCCAGCGTTCCTTTTGAGACTATCCAGGCATTAGATGTGGTGATGAGACATTTGCCCTCTATGAGGTATGTGGTGTTTGATTAATTATACAGTCAAGGGACTATCGAAATTTTATTCACCAATCTCTGCAATTCTTAGGTACACGCCTGTGGGCCGCTCTTTCTTTACTGCATCCGAAGGATGTGCAAATCCTCTTGGTGGAGGTAGAGAAGTTTGGTTTGGCTTCCATCAATCTGTTAGACCATCCCTCTGGAAAATGATGCTCAATATAGATGGTAAGTTCTCAACTTTTCATGATTTAATTTACAGTGATGACTGCCAACTGGCCATTATGTATATATATGATGTTTAATCAATATTTATTTCCTGAAGGGTAGACAATGTTTATGCATTTAGCCATAGTTTGTAAATTATTTATGACTAGATGGGTTATGGCTCTTGGAAGGACTGTGAGTTTTCCCTGCGACAGGGCAATTTAGGTAACTAATCTACAGGTTTGATAATAAGTGTGTGTATGATCACTAGAGGCCTGACTGCTAGGATCCCATAAGAAACAGAAAAGAGGTGCTTCATTTATTTTTGTGACTGCAGGTACAGCTCTCTGGAAATCCTGTAGAAGTGACTGAACCATAGGCTATTGAGCAATTGCCTCCTGTACAACATTTAATATATGGGCACGATGGGCAGGTCCCCTTATTCTGATCACTAGGAATCTCTGAGGTTGGATTCCCAGTGATCAGATACTTATTATCCATCTCTTGAAGCTGGAGAACCTGGGATATGCAATGTGATTGCGTGATTGACCATTCTGTTTCAAGCTATTTTATTGTTTTGAAAATAGATATATTGCAATAAATTAATATATCATGTATTATCCCCTTCCCTTCGCTGACTTAGCCTTCTCCATTTGGGGTGGATATTTGCTGCATATTGCAGCTAACGCTCACCACTTAGACCCACAATCAGTGCTGGCACTAATCGCAGGTGTTAACATTTAGTGTCTATGGCAAAGCTGCTGTAGGCATTTAAATTGTGGCAGCACATGGATTTCATCCCTGGTCCCCGTGACGTTATATGGGTCAGGGAAAAGTTGCTATGGCAGCCTGAAGTCTTGTACAAATTCCAGGGCCTTCCAGTGGATGTCACTTACAGATCAGCTGCAAAACTGCCATATGGCAGGAGCAATCAGACTCCATAGGGTTCAAATCCACCCCCCCCCCCCTTTGTCTAGAACTGATATGAAAATAAATAAAATCATGAACATGATAGTTGCAGCCCAAAAATTCACAATCTATCAAAATATATAAACCATTATTACCGACGGTGAACCCTGTAATGGAAAATGGTGCCCAAATGTCCAAAACTCCACTTTTCCGCCATTCCAACACATAAAAAAAATTGAATAAAACAACTTAAGGTTGCACATGAAGCAATGACAGCTTCATTATTTCCTGCAAAAAAAGATGGCTTACACAGCACCGTCCACTGAAGTATGAAAAAGCTATTGGCCTCAGAATATGGCGAAATGAATTTTTACATTTATTAAAACCCAATAAAACATATAAATGTGTTATCTACCTTATTGTACCGACTCTCAGAATAAAGGGGATCTTTCATTTGGAGTGAACCGTAAAAACCATAAAAAGTTTTCACAAGAAAATGCTGCAAATGTGGTTTTTCTGTCAATTTCAACGCATTCGGATTTTTTTTTTCTCCCAGTGCATGGCATGCAATACTGACACTAGGAAGTCCAATTTGTTATGCTGAAAACAAGCCCTCATACTACACTGTAGAAGAAAACATAAAGTTAGATGTTTTTGAAGGTGTGGAGCCAAAAAAGACACATGAAAACAAAATTGGCCTGGTCATTAGGGGGTTAGTAGGTCATTTGAAAAAAATGTATCATCCTGACAACCTATTTGCTGTGAACTGTTAGGGTGAAGACACACGTGGCGTTTTTAGGCCGTTTTTGTGCCGTTTTTAGTAAGTGTGTTTTCACATCGTTAAAAACACATGCGTATTTGACAGGTTTGGGCAATTATCTTAATTCAAACTGGTCAAAAACGCATGCGTTTTTTAACGATCTGAAAACGCACTAACTAAAAACGGCCCAAAAACGCCATGTGTGTCTTCACCCTTAGAGGTGCTGCCGAATTCCTCCAAGTAGTCAAGCCTAGTCAAGTCCTTATTAGATTTGATTTACCTGTTTTGCATGTATGCTGCCTCTGATGTAATTGTGAATACGTAACATAACGGACATGTTTCTCTCAACTACAGTGTCTGCTACAGCGTTTTACAAAGCACAGCCAGTAATAGAGTTCATGTGTGAAGTTTTGGACTTTAAGAGCATAGAGGAGCAACAGAAGCCTCTGACTGATTCCCAAAGGGTTAAGTTTACCAAAGAAATCAAAGGTAACTATGAGGGTGCTTGCTAAAATAGAGAATAGTTGACATGCCTTCCCTATGGTGCATTGGGTGACTATTGTTATTTTATCCATGCCTTGCACTTATGTCGCCTTTTTAAAGTTCTGGCCAAGCCTATCTCTGATTCTTTTAATTGAACTGAAATGCAACCTGTGTGCGTGGCCTTAGGGTGAAGACACACGTGGCGTTTTTAGTCCCAAAAACGGCCTAAAAACGCCACGTGTGTCTTCACCCTTAGGCCGCGGTCACACGATCCGCTAGGCGTCCGTTCAAAACGCGACGCTAGCGCACAGGGGGCGGTCCTCGGCCCGAACGCACATGCGTTAACAGGGAAACGCATGCGATCGGCTTATCAATCGCATGCGTTTCCCTGTTAACGCATGTGCGGTCGGGCCGAGGACCGCCCCCTGTGCGCTAGCGTCGCGTTATGAACGGACGCCTAGCGGATCGTGTGACCGCGGCCTTAGAGGTTACCAGAAAGCAGTTTTACATGAGCTGGATTCAGATTATCTTGATTTCAGAGATCTGTGAGCTAAAACTTGCTCTACCCTGTATATATCTTTTCTTAGGCTTAAAAGTTGAAATTACTCACTGTGGACAAATGAAAAGGAAATACAGAGTGTGCAATGTGACAAGACGACCAGCAAGTCATCAAACGTGAGTGGTTTTATTAGGACAGGTCTTTGTTGCACTGTTCCTTTAATTTCTAGTTGTGCAATTCATTGCTTTTCTGTTCTGGAACGTGTGTTTCCCAATGAAAATGGCTACTTTTTATGTAAACTTGGCTAGTATGTTCTCTGAGACCACTGATTTTGCTGTTGAGTGCTGCTCTTGGCGCTTCTAGGGTACGTTCACGCGTGGCAGCAACACATTCGTGAAACGCATCAGAACAGCTGAGGAGATTTGCCCTTTTACACACCTGTTAAACATTGCATTTACAAAAAGCATATGTTAACATAGCGTTGACAAACACGTTCATTAACATGTGTTAGCACAATGTTAACATCTTTGTAATCGGGCAAATCTCCCTGTTACTGCCATGTGTGAATGCACCCTTTGTATTTGGTCAACATGAAGAGACTATTTTTTGGTATTTAATGCCATTCAGGGGTGGATTGTGTTGCACCTTATGAAGCATAATCTGGAGAGTATGGGCTTCAGACTTGGGAGCTTTGGCATATAGTAACCCATATGTTCCCAATTAGCTACTTTATTTTTCTATGGGCTTCATCTCGGATTCAACAGAAATCTTTTATCTGATATCAAACAAATGTAGGAAGGTACACTAGGGCCAATTGGATATTTCTTGTTATGCTTCAGGTCCTTACCAGACCATTTTTGCCTAATTGACCTGTGACATAATTAAGCTATTTGTTGTCTTTGGAAATAACCTTGTGTATTTTAAAAATTATCTATAGAAAATTTACATATTACCTTTGCTTCTTACAATTTTTCTCTGTAAGGAGTTGTATTTTGTATGTTAATACACATATTTAAAAAAATGCAAAACTGAGTATTCAGGATACAATTGTTTGGGGGCTTTCTGGGCCCCCCATGCAGTTTCTATACGGATTCTCTCTTATGGATGGTGTTCCAGCTTCTTGTAGGTGCTAGAGTTAGAAGGCTTAGTCCACTGTCAGCACAATCTCCCAGCTCTGCTGCTTTACACTGAATGAAGACTTCTCCTCCTCTAGTTCTGGTTGAATAGTTTTGGAGTCCTGGACTCCTGTTGAAATTTTATTGAATCGTATACTGATGACCTATCAGTAGGTGTGTTCGTTTTACTGCAGTTATTGTCACACAATCTACAGCAGATTGGCATGGTTTTAGTGTACTTTTAAGTAATGAAGTTAGTTCTATACTGTTCACATGGTACTCTGCCAAATGGCAATGGCCTATCTGTTGTGTATTGTGCCACATTTTTCGCTAAAATTTTCTTACTGTAGACTTGAACATAATTTTCTTTAGCCTTGTTTCAGATAAGTATGTTTGTGTAAAACCGCAATTTGACAGCATGTTACAGACCAAACGCAGCCCCGCAGAAGCATTGTGACTATATATGATGCAAGGAGTAGCTGCATCCCCATGGGACAACCATGCCATAATGTAATCTTGTCTTCAGTGTGGCACATTAGTCCCATGGGATGCAGGTACTTCTGTGTACCTATAATGCTAGGAGTCCCCTTCTTTTCTCTTAAATCTGTCCACCACAGGGTCTGTGTATCACAAGCCAAACACACATTTGAAACAAGTCAATGGGCACTGTCTGGATAAACAGCAATACTAAGAATACTCTGGGATACTTTGTAGCCCCCCATTGTAATCCTCCCAGCCTGACCTTACAACTGAGGGCTAAAAGGAATAGAGGGGCCACATAAGTTACATTTCTTGACTAACCTACAGTTATGAGTATCTTCTCATATGATAGAACAGAAAACAATCCAGCCCTAGCCAAACTTTACTGTAGTAATTAAAATCTTAATGCAAGTTTTATTTTTTTAGATACTGGTCATTTTTCTGTGGCGGTAACTTTACTTCTGCTGATTTAGCTTTCTTCTTCTTTTTCAGATTCCCTCTCCAACAGGAGAGTGGGCAGACGGTGGAGTGCACCGTCGCACAGTACTTCAAGGATAGACACAAATTAGTATTGCGCTACCCCCATCTTCCATGTTTACAGGTCGGGCAGGAGCAGAAACACACGTACCTCCCTCTCGAGGCAAGCATCTGAGAATTTATTTCTGTCTTTCTATGGGTATCTGGTGCTAATGGTCCGAACAATCTGCATCCCATACGCAGAACGCCATGCAAGGAAAATATCCCATGTTGCGTCCCATTACAGTACAAAGTTACATGCGGAGGGGTTGCTCTTTTATATTTGCTGATAGAGAGAAATTAAAGTTTCCACATCAAACCCAGGAGTAGTGTAACCCTTCACATAAGCGTCAGTAGTCACTTAGGAGAGCAGGCAAAAAACGCTGTTCATTATATTAAGAAATTTAAAAGGTCACCTACTAGCAGAGTTTCTGATGGTAGATGTCTAAACTTACCTGGCCAATGCATTTATAGTATGTGGAACAGGGTTTCGGAACGGAAGGTTGTGCCTTAAAAATAACTTCATAAAATATGCTAATGAGCCTTAATCAACGTAGCACCGGTGCAAATTGTCTGACTCTGACAAAACGCAAGTGGGAGAAAGTTTGGCCCACATTCATATACGTTTGCAATGAAACGCATGCATTTTGTTGAAAACACATATGAGTTTTTGTGTTTAAAAACGTGAAGAAAACGGCAATTGGGAAACCGACCAGAGAGTAGGGGCATGCATATTAGTCTGCATAGGTGCTCCGGTGACGCATGCTCGAGTTTTCTCAGTCTCATTAGCATAATTTTGGTTTTTATCTGCACTCTACAGTTCATGAAGTTCTCGAAGACTTGTTCCACATACTATAAAATGCATCCTCCAAGTAAGTTTGGGAATCTACCAGTAAATGCTGATGGTACGCGTCCTTTAAGGTTTGCATGACTTCACAATCCCTTTTCCTCCTCGGTTTACTGTCCGTAATACCCGGAGGCTTATGCAAGTCTATCAGTGTGTTGCCCTTATCCTATGAAATCAGCAGACTCTATTATTGGGGTTTCTTCTGTCTTTGGTTGGTCTTTTCTAAGAGATTTTCTTTCTGTCCTCATTAGGTATGCAACATAGTGGCGGGACAAAGGTGCATTAAAAAACTGACAGACAATCAAACCTCCACTATGATTCGTGCGACAGCCCGATCAGCTCCAGATCGCCAAGAAGAGATCAGTAAATTGGTAAGAGAATACGCCTCCTGCACCAAAAATAGAAGTGTTTTGCTGCTCTATCCTCAAGAGTGTGTTACCAAGGACACCCAAACCCTGTGTCAAACCCCTTGTGTATAAATGCTGGATATGAAATCTTGCCAGGGCCTGTCCAATTTCAGAAAAAAAATGGCTTGTATATTATGATAGATTATGTACAGGCAGTCCCCTACTTAAGGACACCCGACTTACAGACAACCCATAGTTACAGACAGACCCCTCTGACCTCTGGTGAAGCTTTCTGAATGCTTTACTATAGTCCCAGATTGCAATAATCATCTGTAATATGTCTGTTATGAAGCTTTATTGATAATCCTTGGTCCCATTACAGCAAAAAATGTTTAAACTCCAATTGTCACTGGGACTAAAAAATTTTTTGTCTGGATATACAATTATAAAATATACAGTTTCGACTTACATACAAAATCAACTTAAGAACAAACCTCCGGGGACTGCCTGTACTTATAATAATAATAATAATAAATAATAATTCCTATATATAGTGCACACAGATTACGCAGCGCTACACAGAGCTTGCCAAATCGGTCCCCAAAGGGGCTCACAATCTCAAAGGGCGTCTACCCCTCCTCCCCCTCTCCCACATGTGTGCTCCCCTGGGATACGATCTGAACTAGCACACGGCCATGTGAATTAGACCAAAGAAATCATAATACTTGCCCTGTTACTGTAAATGCTTTACTACAGACAAGTCTATTTCCATACAATGATGTCCTTTGGTATTTCTGAAGTCATTGCTTCTTTGTAACTTCTTGTGCTGCTCATATGACTCCATATAGACATTCCTAGAGGGGTCCCCATGAAATAAGAGCATGTGAATAGACTGTATATATATGAAAGATGACATCTTTATGCTGGGTGCAAATCATGTTCTGTCCATGGGTGACATGAATGGACCTTGCAATGCAATAATACCCTACAGTTGATGAGTCCGTGTGATTTTCTTAGTTTTTGGTCACAAGGCTGCAATTGGGGAGTGTCCCGGTGGCCTATGGACAGGACTTCCAGCTCTGACCATAGTGATGCAGTGCCCACCAGTGCTGCTCACTAGGGGTTGCATCCCCACAAATCATCTGTTTGATGTCTGGTTAACCCCCTTGATAAAAATGATATTGCACCTTTGCATTTAGTTAGTTTTCAGTTGTTGCTGCTACTGGATTGTTCCATTAAAAAAAAATGTTGTGCATTTTTTAATTCTATTTTATATTCTATTTATAGTGAATTGAGTTGTAACTTTCTGAATCTCTTTTCTTTCAGATGCGCAGTGCAAGCTTCAATACTGATCCCTTTGTCCGTGAGTTTGGGATTATGGTGAAAGATGAAATGACCGATGTCACTGGCAGAGTCCTTCAACCTCCTTCAATTCTTTACGGAGGCAGGGTATGGGAAGAGCCAAATGCTCCCTTGGTAGACATCTCCATGGTTCTTGATCTCTTTTTCTGTGTCTTGTTGTGTTTGTCTTGGCTTGTGCTTTGCATATTGGAATTGTGTATTGCAGAAAATATTACGCTTGTGTTAAAGGAAATCCTCTCACTGCTGGTTTTAATCAGTGGGAAATACCGGGCAATGAGACTCTTAGTTTTTGGAATAAGAAATTGTATCTTTAGGGGATAAAGACAACAGTGCTAATTGCTGGAAGCTTCCTATATGGAACAAAGCCCAAACTTAAGCATACCAAACCTCTTAACAAGCTTTGCATAAATCATTGAGTATAAACATGAGCAGTGACACTTTTTTTTCGATCCATTGTGAACTGTATTTTACCTTGTCTGGTGGTCTGCTGCTCTGAGGACTCTTTCTATAGTTCTCATTGGAGCACTTGGCTAGAGATTAGATGCCAAGACGTCACCCATACACTGCACACAGAATGTAAAGGGGAATTTGCGGAGAATAACTCATTCAGAATCAATACACACAGTACCAACCTAAAAACCACCTAATTTACAGATTACTCCCAGCTACAAATGGAGCTCTCTGGGGAAGGTCTGGATGCCTGTAATTTACTGTGCTTTAGTCCCAGACTGCAATGATCAACTGCAAGGTGTCAGATTTAATTGTTTATCCTTGTTCCCTTGACAACCCAAAATTTAGCAAATCCTATGGTCTCAGGGACCAAAAATTAACAAACCCACAGCACCTGTTTTGCAGGCAATGTGGGGACTGCCTGTATTTTGGTCACACATTACTTTGTGACCTTTACTGATTTTAAATAAAGCACTTGGGTAAGATCGAAGCTTACTAATAGCTACTGCAGCCTCTGTCTCTCTTCATTCTCCCCATTATATTTACAACGTGATATATTCAATGTAATCTTATAAATGTGTCTGTCTTATTCTACCAAGTCAGACACGCTGGAGTTTAAAGTAAAAAAAATGTAGGAAAATGATTTTAATAATGTGATTTTGAATATATAAAAATTAATCGGTACCCTCCCTGTAACATTGTTATGGCTTATACAAAGATTGTTGATGATTTGGGGCAGAGCTGTTAGCTCTCCATAGCTTACCCCTAAGACTAGAAGTCCAAGGCTGTGGTCAGTCTGTCAATCCCTTCTTCACCGCAAAGCACCATATGAATACAAGAGGGGACTCAAAATTACTCATTACACAGCGAACTGCAATATGCCTTTCCTTTTGTGTCGTCTTTGTCTTTTGTCAGTCGTTGTACCTCCCTTCCCAGTTGACTTTCAGAATGAAGTGCAGTTATAATAGAAACTCCATGTGGTGTAATTTTGTTTTGTGTTGGATTTTGGTGTGACGCTGCTGGACCACCTTTACAAGCATTTTGCATGCAACAACGATAGGAGAGTTTAAAGGGGTTGTCCACTTTCAGCAACTAATGTAGCTCATGTAAGGAAAAGTTGTACAGTATTCCCATATACTTTCTGTATCAATACCTCAAGGTTTTCATTATCTCCGCTTGCTGTCATTCTGTTTGTTTCCACTGGATAGAAATCCATCCGTGTGATGGACACACAGGTGCACAAACCATTTATATAATAAGGCTACATTCACACGATGTATGCCCGCCGTACCGTAGTACGGCGGGCATACATCGGCGCTGCGGAGAGGAGCAGGGGATGAGCGCAGCTCACCCCCGACCCTCTCCATAGGAAGATACAGCGCACTGTGCTGTATCACGGGAAAAGATAGTCCTATCTTTTCCCGGGCTACGCAGCGGTACGGTGCCGCACGTGTGCTACACCATACCGCTCCCGTACAGGGCCGTGATCCCATAGAAGTGTATGGGGGACGTATATCTGCCGTATATATGTCCCCCATACATGTGTGTGAATGTAGCCTTACTCTGTGAAAACAACGGCTCTTACACATGCATGTCCATGACATGACCATGGACAGATTTCTATCCACTGGAAATAAACAATGAATCTTCCTATTGAATAACGGCAGAGATCTAGAAAACCATAAAGAATTGATACAGAAGGTACATTGGAAAATTGTTAAACGTTTCATTACACAAACAATAACAATTAATTGCTGAAAGTGGACAATCCCTTTAAAGCTGCACTGCAGAACCATTGGATGGAATATACACAAGTACACATCATGTGCAGCAATTGTGGGAAACTCTGAGGG
The DNA here is from genome assembly GCF_040894005.1 of Engystomops pustulosus. Lineage (NCBI taxonomy): Eukaryota > Metazoa > Chordata > Amphibia > Anura > Leptodactylidae > Engystomops > Engystomops pustulosus. The sequence goes on along the minus strand of NC_092415.1, from coordinate 8,129,568 downwards.
GCTGCATAAATAAACCACTGCGAGTATGTTGTCAAGCAGCTGTGCAGCTTCTAGATAGTGTTTCTTTCATGATTCAGCTTGGTGACATCATCCAGAAAAGCAACTCTTAAATTAGACATATAAAGTCAGGGAAACTGAGAGTTTAACATTGAAGTCAAGCTCTTCCTGCCTCTGAAACATCCTACCATGTGACTTATATCATGTGCCGGACTTGAGATCTGATCAATGATGTCCCTTGGATGCAGGACTATCAGTTACAGTCAAGGGGGGAAGTTTAAGGCAGGAAAAACCCTTAACGCCGCAGCCCTTTTTCGTTTTTGGGTTTTCATATTTTTATAGATCGGGCATTTTCGGACCCGACGATAATGTGTTTATGATTTTTACTGTTTATATTTATATCCGTTCTAGGGAAAGGGGGGTGATTTTGAGGTTTTAGGGGTTTTTTTATTAGAATTTTTTACTTTTTTATTTTTACCATTTTTCAGACTCCCTAAGGTACTTTAACCCTAGGGTGTCTGTACGATCCTACCATATACTGCCATACTACTACTGTATGGCAGTATATGGGGCTTTTACTCCTCATACATTACAGTGTGCTGACAGCACATTGTAATGCATGGGTTAACCCATAGACGGATCGCCGCTCCCCGATGAGGTCACGGGGAGCGACTATCTTTGGAAAGATGGCGGCAGCCATGCGCCGCCAACTTTTTGAAGCCGCCGGAGGCGATCAGCGGGAAAACACCTGCAATCGGTGCTGGCAATATGCAGCAAAGACTTACCGGCTATGGAGAGGCTCAGCCCGTGAGCCCTCTCCATGCACCCGGCATGTGACGTAATACTACGTCACATGTCGGTAAGGGGTTAAACTATCTCCTTGACTTCATAAAACCAATTTACATCTCATTTCAAAGTTGATTTTCTGGGTGATGCCACCACATTAGACCATGACAGAAGCATCATGTAGAAACTTGACAACACACTGGTGGTAGGTGATTGAAGGTCATATTCTGCAGCAGAAAAAAAAATACTCTCAATATGACAACCTGCAGCCTTAGGACACATGGTTTAGGAGACTTACTGGTTAGCGTGCTGAAAGCAGCGTCGGCTTTGAGGCTGGATTTCCACTTTCAGCTTTCTGTTGTTTTTGAAGCCGGGATCCGTCATGAAGTGAAAATTAATATATTTAATTAATTTTGATTCAGTTTCCCAAGGGAAGGGATTCTTAGTACTCTTGTTATATATGATGCAAGTATACCCTGTGGGGGGGAAAAAAAACCTTATTAAAGTCCAGCACAGTTGTCTGAAGGGACTACTCACTTCATATAAAACTTGGGTGCTTGGAGCCCCTTCCCTTGGCTCATTGTTTGGTCCTTGAAGTGTGGTCACTATGCAGTCTGTGTCTCAGACAGAACGTGGTCATCTGAAATAAGCCCAAGTCTAACCAGCGTCCAGATAAACTCTCCAACTATTCTCTAGTGCAATCCCCTTTCTCACGCTCTTGCTTTCGCTGCGTCGCCTTAGTGTGTTGAATATCGTTGCTTTATTCTTAGTTTCCTTGTGTCTATGAGTGCTCTTAAAACATTTTGTTATATAACTTTCAGAATAAGGCCATTGCTACCCCTGTGCAAGGTGTGTGGGATATGAGGAACAAGCAATTTCACACCGGTATTGAAATAAAAGTGTGGGCCATTGCTTGCTTTGCTCCTCAGCGGCAGTGTACAGAACTTCACCTCAAGTAAGTCTTTGCAGATTTTTATTTACCCCCCTGATATCTTTGTTATATCCGCAGAATTTCATTTTCTTACTCAGTTTCAATTTCTTATTTTCATAAGCAGGGCAGAATTTTCTTTCTTTTTTTTTTTTTTTTTCAAAAACTTGCATACATGAATTATACAAGAAATATTTCTCATGCAGGATCTGTCATCTTTCCTGGTTTTTAGGGAATACTTGTATTTCACGTACGGTCTGGAGCTGCTCACTTTGTGTCATAACTCTTTGTATCTCTTTTTTTTTTTTTTGTTACTCCTATAAATTTGAGTAGTTGGCCAAGTGGTTCTAACCTACGGCGGGGCAAATGAATTTGCAAGTTCCGTGGCCACAATTCTAATTTTTATTAGAACTTCTAAATCGCTGATGGGAGCGAGGAAGCTAACATCAGAGCTGGGAGCACCCAAAATGTTCCAGCTATAGTGTCACTCATTGAGGAGTGTCCCTGCACAGTCTGCGGGTTGTATCTGACTGCACAGCGACGCACACAACTCCATGCATATTGTGTATTGTTGGTGCTAACTTTTCTTTGCCTTCTTAAATAGGACTTTCACTGAACAGTTGCGGAAGATATCTCGTGATGCCGGTATGCCCATTCAGGGGCAGCCATGTTTCTGCAAATATGCCCAAGGTGCTGACAGCGTGGAGCCAATGTTCAGACATCTTAAGAACACGTACACTGGTCTACAACTGATCGTTGTAATCCTCCCTGGGAAGACACCGGTCTATGGTGAGTGTTCTATATTTCCTCTTTAGTGGGAATAAGGAGTAGGGTCATAATCACATGTCAGCATTGTGTATTGGTGTCTGGAAGCCAAAACTAGAATTGTAGACCGCACAAAACTGAGGTATAAAAGACAGACTTATTGTGTGTTTTTTTTTTTTTCCGTCACATGCCCTGATGGATAAGACTTGACACTTGAATAAGATCTATACAAAGTCTCCAACGTATTCATTGTAATTCAATTTGTTTCAGTTGCTATCACTCCCACCTTTCTGCTTCATTGTGGGGGAGGGCTTTTTACTAATAATGCTAAGTGTTTAATCGTGATCTTTTTATTATAGTGGTTGCGCAAAACGCGATTAACATTACTGCAGAGGAACTTATGAATAATTGTATTGCTTTTCAGCTGAGGTGAAGCGCGTTGGAGACACTGTGTTGGGGATGGCAACGCAGTGTGTGCAGATGAAGAATGTGCAGCGAACCACGCCACAGACCCTGTCAAACCTCTGCTTAAAGATTAACGTCAAATTAGGAGGAGTCAATAATATCCTCTTACCCCAGGGAAGGTAAGGATGCAAGTGTAAAATCTGTGTAACCCAAGAAAGGCTGCATCAAAGAAGTCATAGCTCTGTGCATCTCTTGCCTTATTCTTTTACATACATACATATACAGGCAGTCCCCGGGTTACGTACAAGATGGGTTCTGTAGGTTTGTTTTTAAGTTGAATTTGTACGCAAGTCGGAACTGTATATTTTATAATTGTAACCCAAGCCAAATTTTTTTTGATCTGTGACAATTTTTATTACGTATTTAAATTTATTAAGATTTTTATAACATTAAAAGTATCAGAAGGGAAGGGAGGTAAAACAATGTGAAAGGAATCATGGATACCAAGTAGTATCCAATATGGGGGGTTTACAAATAAGAGTAACAACAAATTTCAGTTTGAAGAGAAGATACAAAGCAACAATAAAAACAATGATACCATAAGTTGTCGCACAGTGTTACTGTGGTTATCCAGAATATCCTTATTTGCCTAACGTTCTTAATCAGTAAGATCTCTGTGATAATTTGATTTTAAAAATGTTGGGTTTTCATAACAATTAGGATACAATTGCAAACGCCTTTGATAGTAGGGGACTGCCTGTATATATACCTAGAAGAGAAGTTTTTGTTCTTTTAACTTGTTTTTAATTGCTGATTTTTATTTTTTTTATTATCCTAGACCTCCAGTGTTTCAGCAGCCGGTCATATTTTTAGGAGCAGATGTCACACATCCTCCCGCAGGGGATGGAAAAAAGCCTTCAATCGCAGCGGTAAGAATGTACTTTGTATGATGGATATCTAGGTATCCAAATTTGTTTCCAAGACAGACCTGGATTGCTTGTAATACATGTTGCTGACTTGTCTGATTCTGTGCGTAGGTTGTGGGTAGCATGGATGCTCATCCCAATAGATACTGTGCCACTGTGAGAGTGCAGCAGCACCGACAAGAGATTATCCAGGACCTGGCCGCCATGGTCCGAGAGCTGCTCATCCAGTTCTACAAGTCTACACGATTCAAGCCCACAAGGATCATTTTCTATAGGGATGGCGTCTCTGAGGGGCAGTTTCAGCAGGTGAGTTTTCTCTCGTTGTGCAAAGTCTGTACATGTTCTGCAGATAAAGATGTATTCATATTCTGGTATCTACCTGCACAGGTTTTACATCACGAGCTGCTTGCCATCAGAGAAGCTTGCATTAAATTGGAGAAGGATTATCAGCCTGGAATCACCTTCATCGTAGTACAGAAAAGGCATCATACGAGACTCTTCTGTACAGATAGGAACGAACGGGTGAGACACAAATGCCAATTCTTTGGTTAAGTGATTGATCTGGAATTGCCTAATCAAAGATTTTGTTGGCTTCCTGTTTTTTTTTTTTTTTTTCTTTAAATGAACACTGTTGAATACACATGCTTTGTCCATATGTATGAGTTTAGCGAGGAATGGATGTTGTCAGAGAGAGTTTGGACTATTCTAGGGAGATTTTTCTGGAGCATCTGAATAATGTCTGCACTGATTATTGTGCAGAGAAATGCAGTCGCCCAAATATATATAATTTTTAAAATGTTGTTTTTCCTTTTTTTCCAGGTTGGAAAAAGTGGAAATATTCCTGCTGGTACCACAGTGGACACAAAAATCACGCACCCGTCAGAGTTTGATTTTTATCTATGTAGTCATGCTGGTATACAGGTAGGTCATATATATTTACTAGTAGTTTCCTGGTGGTTCATTTGTTTAATAAATTTAGTATTTGTGTCCTGGCTCAAATTGCATCAAGAGGGGGTTTTATGGCAGAATATTGCTGCATGATCTAAACATTTTATATGAAGTATTAATCCCTTACAGTGGCAGTGTTTTTTTGATTATTTTTCGCATTCCACCTTCAAAAATCCATAACTTTTTCATCTTTCCATGTACAGAGTTGTGTGGGGGCTAATTTTCTGCGCAACAAATTTTAGTTCTCAGTGACATTACTTATTTATTCCATGCGGTGTGCTGGGAAGGTGGAAAAAAATTGTGATTTGTAATGTTTAATTTTATATCAGTTTTAGGGAAAGGTGGAGGGGGCGATTTTAGAATTTTTAGGATTTTTAATGTTTAACAATTTTTTTTAGGTCTAGGGTACCTAGATCAGTGATGGTGAACCTTTTAGCAGCTAGGTTCCCGAAAAACCTCCCCTTATTTATCGCGAGGTGCCAACCAAAAATTAAAGCAGTAACTTATTGCTCCTTGTTCTTCAACAATCATATTGGCCTCCTGAGGACAGCAACACAGTAGAAATATGGAAAATTTGCATGATTTTAGTTTGTCCAGTTTTCCTCTGTACACAGAGAATCAAGGGGCCAACAGGAGATTCTCCAAAGATAATTCAGCTCTGTCTATTCATTCTCCCTCTTCCTATAGTCCCAAGTAGCGAAGTAAGTATCAAAATATAACTGGAAGCAGCATCTTTTAAGTTGCTTGGAACTGCAGGAAGATTTTTCAAGTCCTGTCTGGTGTGCTGGGGTGATGGCCCGGGTGCCCACAGAAAGGGCTCTTAGTGCCGCCTCTGGCACCTGTGCCATAGGTCCGCCACCACTGCCCTAGATGGTCTGATCGTTTCTACAATGTACTACAATACAGGCGGTCCCCTACTTAAGGACACTCGACTTACAGACAACCCATAGTTACAGACAGACCCCTCTGACCTCTGAAGCTTTCTGGATGTTTTACCATAGTCCCAGATTGCAATAATCAGCTGTAAGGTGTCTGTAATGAAGCTTTATTGATAATGCTTGTTCCTATTACAGCAAAAAATGTTTAAACTCCAAATGTCACTGGGGCCAAAATTTTTTTTTCTCTGGATCTACAATGATAAAATATACCGTTTCGACTTGCATACAAATTCAACTTAAGAACAATCCTCCGTACCCTATCTTGTACGTAACCCGGGGACTGCATGTACTACTGCATCGCAGTACATGGTGTTTTTACACCGTATTTATTACAACGTGCCACTGACGCATTGCAACGAATTTCCAGAAGCCATGCAGCCAATTGCCTCTCCCTGATGACGTCACGGAGAGTGACAATCAAAACAAAGATGGTGGTGCCCTCACTGCTCTTATAAAATTCTGCCGGCGGCAACTGAAGGGTTGCTGCAATATGCAGCAAACCTTATCTCTGTAGAACGCTTTTCTTGTTTGCAATTGCACAGGTCACCAGGTTTGGGGCCCTTACATCCAACGGCACAAAGCTATGATGCTGATTTTGGGAACCCAAACATGGTCACAGATTCCTTTTTCTAGTTAGTTCAGAACAGATTTGCTACATTTAAAAAACAAAAGAAAAATAATTTCTTAAAGGAATTACTGTAGAAAGTGTTTTGTTTGTTCTTTTCCACTTTGTTCGCTATAGAATAAGTAGACCTTAGTGGTGGTCTTATGGAAACCAAACCACCCATAGGTCTAATTCCATCTTTGCTTACACAAGGATCTTTTTGCTATTACAGGGAACAAGCCGACCCTCGCACTATCACGTTCTCTGGGACGATAACCGTTTCTCCTCGGACGAACTGCAAATTCTAACTTACCAGCTGTGCCACACTTATGTTCGCTGCACTCGATCCGTCTCAATCCCCGCTCCTGCATACTACGCACACTTAGTCGCTTTTAGAGCCAGATATCACCTGGTGGATAAAGAACATGACAGGTACCTCTATTATATCGGATGTTTATTGTCTTGTGACTATTAGTGTAAGGGTTATATCAATTATCTGTCTGTCTCCTCCTTCTATTGCATGGCATTGATCTACGTACCAAAGTTTATTCTACTGCCTATGTAATAATCTGGATGTCTTGTCCTTCTTGTTTTAGCGCTGAAGGCAGCCACACTTCTGGTCAGAGTAACGGCCGAGACCATCAAGCACTTGCTAAGGCGGTTCAAGTTCACCAGGACACGCTGCGTACAATGTACTTTGCTTAACTGGTGCTGGAAGCAGGCACTACACGAAGGAGCATTCACGCCAGACCAGCTGCACTTACCTGTAACGTCGTCTCAGCTACAGGGACATCCAGTAAAAGTGCAATCAACTCATAGCCCTGTCAGTCTCCTACGGCCCTCGGCGTCCCACCAGCCTTCCGTCCAGACCCTGAATTTTACTTTTATCTTGAACTTCATACCTGCATTGAATCATGTGAGGTTTGTGAAAAACCATATAAATATATATATAGAAGCGTTTACAAAAAAAAAATTACCCTTTTCAACACAAAGGTTAAACTTTACTGTTCTCTCAGGGCTCACAAAAACAAATGAAAAACGCTATGAAATAATTTTTTCTCTGTGGAAATTTTGTGTCGAATATCAGATAAATGTTACAGCCTAGGGATAAAAAATAACACACAAAAAAGAGGAAGAAAATATTGACATTTTTAAAGCCTTAAAATATTTTAAGTGAATTTATCAAGATTTTATTACAAGAAAAAAAAATCTTTTTTTTGTTTTTTTTTTGTTTTCTTCCTCTGACATTTGTGTCAAATATTCTAGTACATAAAGTTATGTATCGGAATAAAGTCGGTCACTAATTGCTATGGAGGTCAGGCCTGACCTCTTGGTGAATATAATAGTATTCATTAGGGTTTTTTTTGTTTTTAATAATTGTGCCATTCAGAAAAAAAAAACCCTGAGGTTTAGTTTTTAATTATTGCGTTTTCTTTGTGGCTGCACTCATACTTTTAATATATATTTTTCCCCGAGGTTGCTGACTAATACGGGTCTGTGGCAATGTGGACAGTACAATCATGTTAAGCTAATGTACAGAAAAAAATAATCTATTTTAGCAGTATTAATGTGAGATGACGTGCTATTTATTTTATTTACACAGATCACCAGATTTCTTTTTTTTAACCTATGGTTTTATGTACTTGGGCTTAAATAGTGTCCTGTTTAACCCTTGCACTGACAATGCGACCTGTAGAGCCTTTTACAGGACCACCGGCAGTGAATGGATTAAAAAAAAAAATTGAAAAAAATTTTTGAAAAATAAAAAGTAAAACCTCATTTTATGTAACTGCTTCATCCCTCCAGAGGACTCGTAAATGAGACTTTGCAATGCAATAAAAAGCAATGTCTCTTTAATCCCTCTGGTTGCTAACAGGGTTTGTTGTGAGGAGCAAAATCCTAAGGGTTAAAGAGAAAAAAATTGTAAAACTCTATTCTTTTTTTTTTAAATGCAAAAAATACAAAAAGGCTGCAGCGTGTAACAGCAGCTAAGATCTGGCTTGTAACCACCAATACTGACTTGTTCCTCGCTCCTCTGTCTTTGGGGTTCCCGCACTGCGTCCCTTTGTAACATCCATCGTTATAAGGGAATCCTCATGCCGTCGCCTCGGAGACGTTCATATGCAAACCTGTATTAGTTGTCTTTTTTTATTTTCTAATAAATATCTATTTATCTTTTTCCCACTCCTCCTATGCTTTAAGGAATATGCAATTCTGTAATGATATTCAATACAAGGACTCAGTTTTTAAGCAATATCATGACAAGATTTCTACAGTGCTGTTGTGTGGCTCTATCTGGAACCAGGGGCACACAATTTTATTCTGTATTGAGCCTTAACACTCTAAACATTGGCATAGAATTGTGGCTGCGGCTCTGCAGCTCACGCTAACCTACAGCTCCCAGCAAGCAATGGGCCGTGTTGGGAGTTGTAGTGCGGCCGGAGAGTAATGCTGTGTAGTGTAAGTTTTCATTGGCCTAATTGTAAATTGAAACCTAGGATGTTGCAGGGGATAGGGATGTATTTAAATTTTTGTAGTTTTTTTTTTTTTATTTTAAATTGCCCATTTTCTCCTTGTGGGGGTAAATGATTCACTTGTTAAATGTTTTAGGTGCTATATATTTACTGTCTGCTTTGCAAGCGCTGGTCTAATCAACCAATGGCAAACACGGTTTGTCATGGCCTTGATAGTTCCATAGATCAAACAGTTAGAACAATGATCTCCACCTTTAAATAATGAAGTCTTATCCGCTATCCTTATCAACTGATGGAGATTGTGCAGTGCTCAGAGGGGGAAGGGGCGGGGGGCTTTTGAAACTCCTCTTTTCGGGATTGCAGGGTGTCCCAGTTACTTGCAAACCTTATCCCCAAGAAGTTATTTTTAATGGACACCCTGTTATCTTTATACATCACTTAAGGTGCTGATTATTCTTGATGCTTTGTTGCGGGAAGTAAATCTGTGTATGTGGTGGTTATTCACAAATCCAAATAGATTGTAAACACAAATTGTTACTGCCCCCATTAAAAAGACATGAAACATGCATATATAGATGGAAACAGAATCACGGACTTGCGGTATCTGGAATTCACTGACTGATCGCACTCGATCTACAGAGTCCCTTCCTCCCAGCAGAGCAGCAGTGCTGACACTGTAATCATGAATAGTGGGAAGAAGGAACTCTATATATCATATATAACAATGTTTAACTATGCTTGAAATCTGTCCACATTTGTGTGGTTGGTTAGTGAATTGTGGCCACAGCAGGTCTGTGATTCATGCACCAACTTTCGCTGTTTGTTTTAGCTCTTGGGTTTCTACTTTGCGTGTTAATAATAAAAAGGTATCTTGATAAACCTGGGGTAATTACTCATAGATCCAGGAACTGTGACTGTGGTGATCTTATATTTGTTATCCATGGCCTCCTTCCTTCTAAAATTAAAGTTTTATAATTATACTAATGAGGCAGAAGGGCTCTGGGGGGTGTTGGCAGAGAACCTCCATGCCCCCCTCACAGTTTGGGATTACATCAGGCACAGAGTAGGAAACAGTGTGATGACTAACTTGTGAAGCTACAGCATGGAGGTGCTCTGGTGATTCCCCCCTTCCAGAACCCCTCTGTGCATTAGCATAATTTTAAAAGTTGATTTTAGAAGGAAGGAGACCATGAGCATTAAATATAAGATTACTACAGTCTAGGTGCCTGGATCTATGAGTAAGTGGATTTATCATCATGGATTTTGATTGTAGGTTTCCTCGTGCTGTCTGGAAATCCCAGCATAACCATCATGTGAATTCTGTCTTGAGGGATTTGGTTGCATGTAAGCAAATTTATTATTTGCATTAATTGGTAATAATTTCAGCTAAAGCTTCCACACCAATAATCCACTGCCTATAATTTGCAGAGTCTTTCATCACCTTGTCTTTCTAGTGTTGAGGGCCGTTCCAATTGATTGTCGAATGTATAGATCTCTAGTTGCGTGAAGGCTCCAGTGCATCTGTACATCCCAAGGTGGCTGCCACAGACAACCCGCAAAATAAAAACTCAAATTACACGTCCTCTAGCATTTACAATAAGTCTGGTGCTTTAATTTTTTTCTTTTTTTAACAAGAATCTATGCATTGAGAGATGTCGGGGGTGGGTGGTTCTGACTTCTGTATATTCCTGGTGTCAGTAGGCAGATTTGCTTCTGTTGAAAAGTTTGCACACAAATCATAAATGGCAGATCTTGTATATGTACAAATCGTTGCACTAAGTTCCCTCCCCGGGTGAAATTAAGATTTGTTTTTGATTTCAGTTTTTCCTTTTAGAGGGAGCCGTGTACAATTGTAAAAATTATCCGATCAAATGCTTTCAGTTACTATTTATTTTACCCAATGCCAGTAGTGACGAGGCTGGCAATAAACTTTATAGAGCTCCGACGCTTGTAGTTCTGTGTGTGTGAAGTTTGTGTTGATTGTATTCTTACTCGGATAAAGGTAGTTCAGCGCCACCACTGGCTCAGTGGAGCATTACACTTTATCCATTCACATCAATGGGCTGTCTGTGTATTAAAGGACTGGGCGGCTCCTATGTGCCAAGAGATCTAGACCTCCCCTCGAATAATCATTTCTGAACCTGAGCAAATAAAGCAGTTTTCCATCTAAGAATATTGATTACCTAAGGATAGGCCCTTTAAAGAGGTTTTCCAGAGGTTGAAAAACATTGCTTCTTCCAATGAAAGAGCCACACCGGACCATGGTTTAAGTACGGGAAGTCCGCTCCATTCATCTTTATGCAGTTGAGTTACACCAGGACAAACCATGGTGCGGTGTGGCGCTATTTTTGGAAGTAAACAGCCATGTGTTACATCCCGCTGTGCGACCCCCGATACAGGATTGGTCAGACTGTGTTATCTGTGTTAGACCCGCGCAGTCCGACAGTGAGGGCCCATTCTATAGAAATGTTAATATTTGAAAGTCATGGCAATAGTGTGAACAGGTAGATTATGTAGTGTCCAGGTAGGTACCTTAGCTGAACGGTTGGGGGTTCCTGCAGCTATGGATGTGGCAGTCTCCAGGACAATATTGGGGGGAGGGAGGGGTGGGGGTTTGCCGAGATACCTAAATATACACCCACCACTCATGTCTGTAAAACATATATTGAGCCTGCAGGTGATATTCACCCTCCTGGAGCAAATTTATTACATTCAATACACAGAACACGAGAATAGTGCAAATATCGTTGTCATAACTATTCCCCATTGTGATTGGTTCATTTGCAGTCTGTTTTTCTTAGTTTTTTTCAAAGGGTGAGAGTTTTTTCTATTATCCTTATGTTGCAAGATGAGGGTGCTGCTCCATGTAGTCACGCACATTACTAATTCCCACTTGTGGGATCTGCACTGTGGTTTTATATTGTAAGCAGGGGGGATGTATTTTTGGCATATTTGTCTAGTGATTGCAATTGCACCAGCATTTCCTAAGCTGTGACTCCCGTTGAGGTGATGGCCGTGCGTGTCCCAAGCCTTGGTGAGCCAAACCTACATTGTATATAAATCACAAATGTAAATTTGTGGTGACCTGCCATAGGTGGTTTTGTCGGATTTTGATGGCCATGTTTGAGATTGAACTCCACCTACTAATGAAATGCAAAGTCTAAGTTTGACCACAAAAGGATACCGAGGGAAGCAATCAACCCCAAAGTCCTGGAACCTTTGAGAATTAAGAAAGTATTGGAGGGGGTTTGCATCATTTTTTGGGGCCTGAATATCCTCATTGTGAACAAACCCTTAAAACTTTTTTGATCTGTGTGTGCGGTTCTGCCCCCTCACTCCAAGGTGACAGTGAAGCTGCGTTTGTGATGACTTAACGTCCCACGGAAGCCGGGAAATAGTAAGGCCGCGTGCCGTGAGGTCATCATGAACACACGTTCACTGCCTGTACCGTGGGGGTTAGAAGACGGATGGGCAAGCCCCTAATGCTTCATATGGACTAGAATGGGGGACGGCTTGGAAAAATAATGTACACCCCCCCCCCCCCCAAAACAAATTCCCACCTTCTGGCCTGTCTTTGTGATGTGTGAGATGGACATCCACATAGATATGGAAATAATTTTATATCACCAAGTTTTAGCAATATTTTTGAAGCTTTGGTTGATTCGAGTACCTCCCAAAATGCCCCTTAGATTGTGTGGTGGTCCCTGTAACCTTTTCTAACCCTACAGTAAAGAGTGCACGCTCCTCCAGGACCAAGCTACTACTGGCACAGCTTTGTCCCCCTGTGTCAGCTCCACATCGTACTAGGAGGCGCTAGATCTCTGTGCACTGATCGTAGTCAGTACTAAGGACAGAGACGGGAGATATCGGCTGCTCGTGCATCCTGCATTACCTATAGTCCTAGATAAACTCTGGGTTCAGTTTGTCAAACTTTGGTAAAATTTAAGTGAAGACAATCGAAATCTAAGCCATAAGAACGTCAAGAATTTTGGATCGTTTTTTGTCAAAATAAAAACATATGTAACTAAATATTGGGGAGGGGGAATCTGGATACTCGAGGGCCGTGTCTGTATTTGTCATGTCATTTTATAAAGAATATGACCTCGTATATGTTATATCCATAGACATTGGAGTCATTGGTTTCAAGTCTGATCTAAGATTAATAGCTCGTTGACATTTATAAATTTTTTTGTTTTTTTGTCGGGTGGATGATAATGGCTACCTCCAATACTAACATGTGACAAAGACTTGAGTTTCAGCCAAAACTTTTTGTAAGTAGCCAAAAACCTTTGCCTGATGCTGAGCTGAGGTGCCGTGCCACTGTACTCCTTCCGCTAGACCTGCCAATAATCATAATGGGGGGGCACACTAGATGCCAGCTTCTACCCGTGCCCGCATGTGTGGACAATCACTGCTTCGTCTTATCCTGAAGGTGGTGATGTTATATAGGGTGCTAATCTTTTTGTATTACATGTGACTTGTTACTGTGGCTAGGACCGCTGGCAGGGTGTGAGGTGGGAAACTCTCTGACTCCAAGTGAGCAGCTACTGCCGAAAAATCTATATTTTAGGATATTTTCTTTTTTTGCAATTAAAATCGAATTAATATGCCTCAATAAATGATTTTACTACCCCAGTTATGACTGAGCGGCAGCGTGCTGGCATTTAAAGGGGAGCTCCATATGCGCTCTCTGGATCGGGGTTATGTAGTTTCAGGGAGAGGGGAGTTTTATATGTTAATTCTAATGAGCTGTAAATCAAAGGTTTTCTGTAAATCCTCGATGTGAAGGTCTTGCCAAGGCTTGTGGGAACGAAGAACCTGATTTTATTTTTGATTGGAAAGTAGAGAAGATCTAGAATATCCCAAAAACCAAAGGCGCATCTGCAAAAATACATTGAGATTCCTAGATTTCGTGAATTGTTTGTTCCCTTACAATTCACCATTGATGTTGGTTTCCAATATATAATATAAAAACGCATAGGAGCGGCCACCGGCTGTGTAGGAAGTTGTTGTGGACGTTCACTTTAGACCGTCCATAGGGTGACATTCTTAATGTTATGGGTTGTATGACTGTTTCTAGGCAGTGCGAGCGTTTGCACTGAAACGGCATGAACGTTGTATCACACACGACCGGAATAGATGGATGTACAACATAAAGATTGTACCCGATTCATGGTTTGGGTTTTCACTTGTTGGGCTGCAGTAGACAGATGACAGCGTTGAGTCTATAAAGTCTTCTGCTGTTCTTCAATTACTTCAAGTCCAGAGACGTCTTCCATTGGGCCCTACTTGATTCATAGTTTTTGTGTGATGGTGCTGCTTCGGTTTTGGTGACCCCCCACCTTCTCCCTCCGATACCCACACCCATAGTCTATTGTATCCAATGTATTAATGGAAATCTACCGTGATAAACCAAGGACATGACATGGACATGTGCATACCTGGATGAGCTGGAGATGAGCTGTGCTCATACTGAGCAGCACAGAAAGGCAAGCTCTTTGCCCACTGTGCCGTGCAGAGGAAAATCTATTTTGCCCATTGAAATGTTTGCTACCCGAACTGCAACTAAACGGTATGGATACCGTACAACCGTTTTCACATGTGAAAGAAGCCCTACTATGACTGTGGCAATCTAATTATATTTGTTATATATGGCCTACTTCTAAAATCAACTGTTGTAATTATGCTAACAAGTCAGCCAGAAGGGCTCTGGGGGGCATTACCAGCTTCTCATGCTGTTACTCTCTGCCCCCCCCCACCCCCCCCCCCCCATCTCCCTCAGCACTTCCATGGCAGCGGAGGAAGTTGCAGCACTTAGTGCGTGTGAGGTGAGAGTGCTCCTGCACAGTGTAATAGCCTGTGAAGCTACAGGCTCATTAGCCTAAATTTTATCGTGTTTTTTAGGAGGCCATGGATAACAAATATAAGAGTGGGACCGCCCTAGGGCCCAGGATCCATGAGTAATGTCCCTGGTTTATCAGGGTGGATTTTAAGGGTAGATTCCAAGACTGCAGCAAACTTTTGGTTTCCTGAACTTTTTATTTTGATGCGCACAAGTTCTAAGTAGTAATCATAAAAGAATATGAAATAGTCCTGAAGTGAGATCTAGGGACGTCTGCGCCCCTTTTATCTCTCCAATATTTAAAGCCCTGCTTCCACCAACCAGTGATCTGATCCCCCCCTCCTACCCCCCCTTAGGTTGTTCCATATCTTTACTACCTCAGTTTTGTACCCCCTGCTGATTTGCAGAGGGGGGTTTGATTTGAGCAGAAGAGGAAAGCTTCAAAACTGCAGCCCATATCAAAACTTGTCTATCTGACCTATACACTGGCAGAGCCATTACATTGGCTGGCTGGCTTCCTTGGTGAACTCTTTGAATATTTATGTCATGCAGCGTCTAAATGTAATGTGTAGTGTAGAAGAAGCTTCTTTTGTCCCCCTTTGTGCCTTTTTTGTGTTGTACCTTGTATAACGTTTTTTTTAACAATTTTTTTTTTCTTGCCATTTCAATACAAGCCGCAGTCTAAAAAAAAGTTGCATTTCATCTGCACCCAGGACTAATGTCAACCTGCGATGGGCAAAACAGGATGAAGTTCATGTCTTCCTTAAGGCTTTTACTTGAAATCGTATATAATATATATAATATGTTACCTGCCTTGAAAGACCGACAGAGTAAACCGTTGAAAAAATATAAAAACAACAACAAAAAAAAAACATTCCTTCACAGGCCGGATTTTAAAGGCATTTTAAATGGATTAATAATTAGGAGACAATTTTTTTTGTTTTTACAGGTTGTGATACTGCACCATTTGCTCCGTGTTAAGCTATAACAGTATAGATATATATTTTTTACAGGACATTTTAAAATCATGCATAAAATGCTGCATATCTTAACTTATCCGCATCATTGCACTTTCTCAATGTATGCCCTACATACAGCACGGCTGTACACGCGTGTGGATTTTTTTTTTTTTAATTTTCAAGTTAAAACTATGATATTTGGGGCAAAAATACATTACAAAAAAAAATTAAAACGAAATGAAAATTTTAGGTACCTCAAAAAAAGAATCCTGAAAATGCTGCATAGTGTTTCCTTATCAGTTTTTATTTTATTTTATTTTTTTCCTCCTAAGAGTTTGCAATTTTGTCTTTTTATATATAAAAAAAGAAACCCGTTTTTACTGTTTTTTGTTTATTTTATATATGTAGTGTGTGTGTGTATATAAGTATATATTTAGCTGTGTTCTATAGTCTACCTATATTCCTATTGTACTGCCTCCTTAGCCTTTTTATTTTGTTTTAATAATTTTTACAGTAAATTTCCAATTCTGCAGGACCCGGAGAGTCCCAATGGTAATTAAAGGGGTAACAAATTTTTTTTTCTAATGCCGATTTTAAAACTGACAAGTTATTTGCGCCGATCTGATTAACGTACCCTTACCCCAATCAGCTGAGGTGTTGTCGTCATGTGGGTCCACACGTATGTACCCGTAAAGGAAATCTACCACCTGGATGAAGGGTTGTAAACTAGGCACTGGCCAATCCAATCCTCTGGCAGGATCCGCTCCTCTTGTAGCCTCTTATTCCATGTTTCTTACAAAAAATTAAACAAGCCTAAGGGGCTCCAGACTATAGATGATAATGGAGCCTGAAGCTTCTCGGGCTCATTTGTATCATGTTTATGACTTTTGTTTTAAAGGAAAAAAAGGCTTTAAATAAGTGGATCCTGCCAGAGTGGGCACACACCTACTTGGTTTACGGTCCATGATCCTGGGGGCAATGCCCTTTAAGTTCAGGTGGTTGGGGTGAGGCGAGTAAGGCCTGGCGGTACAAGGGCAGAGATTTGAACTCTTGAAATTATCTTGAATCTCTCTCGAATGTGCTAAAAACAAAGACACTTGTTTGTGTTCCCTCCCTCAGCCAATCCGAGCTCACAGCGGTGACACACCCAGACCTCTGATTGGCTCACTAGCCACTTCCTGTATGTCGCTGCTAATCCAGGAAGTAGAGGTCACCACAGGTGGGGGGAACGTGTTCATCGGGGATGGGCCTGATTTTCTTTCTTCCGCCTCCACCCCTATTAATTACTCTCTCCAAATAACAATCATTGTACACGTTCTACCTACTTGTTACACTGTATCAAACATTGTATGTAAAGAGAATCCTAAAGTTACTGAAGGCCGGTCAGATGTCTCCAAGCTTTCTCCCAGACAATTGCGTAGCAAGATGGCGCTCTTAGGCCGCGTGCACACTGTGGCATCAGGCTCTGCACCTGAATGTATTCCAGTCACTTAGCATAGTCTCCGCCTCCAGTGAGGAGCGCCACGCACGCTGCCACGTGTGTCATTCCTGGACATTGTGACTCCATTCATCCCATAACGGGGCCACGCCTGTCCACAGGTTGTATGTGGTCTTGCAGCTCTGTCCTGTTCACGTCACAATCCATGTGGCGCTATAGCCGCCACGTGCTTCTAATCATGGACATCCCCTTTAATGGAAGCGCAGGCGGTTGCTCGGCCTCGGTCGTGTACTTGTCCGTATGTGTCACTAATACCTTACCGCGCTCTTCAATTCTAATGACCTGTTTTGCAGCAGACATCTCCCCCGCCCCCCCAGCCAATGAAGGGTTAATTGTATTGGAAGCTTCCTAGGTGATCTAGTTTGCACTATTATATAGAATTATTATTATTTTTTTTTCAATAAAATTTGTTTTACTGACAGT
This sequence comes from Engystomops pustulosus, assembly GCF_040894005.1. Classification (NCBI taxonomy): domain Eukaryota; kingdom Metazoa; phylum Chordata; class Amphibia; order Anura; family Leptodactylidae; genus Engystomops; species Engystomops pustulosus. The sequence goes on along the minus strand of NC_092415.1, from coordinate 8,112,075 downwards.
TCTCCGCGTTTTACACCCAAGTCTCCGGATACTAAGAGCTTTACATTCAATGTGGTTTTATCTTCTCCAAATGCTGTAAACTCCTGAAAGAGTGATGTGAATGAAACTTTAACAATTTTCTTTTTTGTATGTTGTCAATATTGTCTTTTTTCCCTTTGCAAAAAGTTGATGATAAAAAAATAAATCTCTTACATCTTTTAAGCGTGTTGTGTTTTATATCATTGTGCATAATGTGGGCCCAGGTTATACCGGCTGTACATATATCATTATATACAGGAGATCCCCAGGTTATACCGGCTGTACATATATCATTATATACAGGAGATCCCCAGGTTATACCGGCTGTACATATATCATTATATACAGGAGATCCCCAGGTTATACCGGCTGTACATATATCATTATATACAGGAGATCCCCAGGTTATACCAGCTGTACATGTATCATTATATACAGGAGATCCCCAGGTTATACCGGCTGTACATGTATCATTATATACAGGAGATCCCCAGGTTATACCGGCTGTACATATATCATTATATACAGGAGATCCCCAGGGTATTCGCGCTGTACATGTATCATTATATACAGGAGATCCCCAGGTTATACCGGCTGTACATATATCATTATATACAGGAGATCCCCAGGTTATACCAGCTGTACATATATCATTATATACAGGAGATCCCCAGGTTATACCGGCTGTACATATATCATTATATACAGGAGATCCCCAGGTTATGCCGGCTGTACATATATCATTATATACAGGAGATCCCCAGGTTATACCGGCTGTACATATATCATTATATACAGGAGATCCCCAGGTTATACCGGCTGTACATATATCATTATATACAGGAGATCCCCAGGTTATACCGGCTGTACATATATCACAGGAGATCCCCAGGGTATTCGCGCTGTACATGTATCATTATATACAGGAGATCCCCAGGTTATACCGGCTGTACATGTATCATTATATACAGGAGATGCCCAGGTTATACCGGCTGTACATGTATCATTATATACAGGAGATGCCCAGGTTATACCGGCTGTACATGTATCATTATATACAGGAGATCCCCAGGGTATTCGCGCTGTACATGTATCATTATATACAGGAGATCCCCAGGTTATACCGGCTGTACATGTATCATTATATACAGGAGATGCCCAGGTTATACCGGCTGTACATGTATCATTATATACAGGAGATGCCCAGGTTATACCGGCTGTACATGTATCATTATATACAGGAGATCCCCAGGTTATACCGGCTGTACATGTATCATTATATACAGGAGATCCCCAGGTTATACCGGCTGTACATGTATCATTATATACAGGAGATCCCCAGTTTATACCGGCTGTACATGTATCATTATATACAGGAGATCCCCAGGTTATACCGGCTGTACATGTATCATTATATACAGGAGATGCCCAGGTTATACCGGCTGTACATGTATCATTATATACAGGAGATCCCCAGTTTATACCGGCTGTACCTATATCATTATATACAGGAGATCCCCAGGTTATACCGGCTGTACATATATCATTATATACAGGAGATCCCCAGGGTATTCGCGCTGTACATGTATCATTATATACAGGAGATCCCCAGGTTATACCGGCTGTACATATATCATTATATACAGGAGATCCCCAGGTTATACCGGCTGTACATATATCATTATATACAGGAGATCCCCAGGTTATACCGGCTGTACATATATCATTATATACAGGAGATCCCCAGGGTATTCGCGCTGTACATGTATCATTATATACAGGAGATCCCCAGGTTATACCGGCTGTACATGTATCATTATATACAGGAGATGCCCAGGTTATACCGGCTGTACATGTATCATTATATACAGGAGATGCCCAGGTTATACCGGCTGTACATGTATCATTATATACAGGAGATGCCCAGGTTATACCGGCTGTACATGTATCATTATATACAGGAGATCCCCAGGTTATACCGGCTGTACATGTATCATTATATACAGGAGATCCCCAGGTTATACCGGCTGTACATGTATCATTATATACAGGAGATGCCCAGGTTATACCGGCTGTACATGTATCATTATATACAGGAGATCCCCAGGTTATACCGGCTGTACATGTATCATTATATACAGGAGATCCCCAGGTTATACCGGCTGTACATGTATCATTATATACAGGAGATGCCCAGGTTATACCGGCTGTACATGTATCATTATATACAGGAGTTGCCCAGGTTATACCGGCTGTACATGTATCATTATATACAGGAGATCCCCAGGGTATTCGCGCTGTACATGTATCATTATATACAGGAGATCCCCAGGTTATACCGGCTGTACATGTATCATTATATACAGGAGATGCCCAGGTTATACCGGCTGTACATGTATCATTATATACAGGAGATGCCCAGGTTATACCGACTGTACATATATCATTATATACAGGAGATCCCCAGGTTATACCGGCTGTACATATATCATTATATACAGGAGATCCCCAGGTTATACCGGCTGTACATATATCCTTATATACAGGAGACCCCCAGGTTATACCGGCTGTACATATATAATTATATACAGGAGATCCCCAGGTTATACCGGCTGTACATATATCATTATATACAGGAGATCCCCAGGTTATACCGGCTGTACATATATCATTATATACAGGAGATCTCCAGGTTATACCGGCTGTACATATATTTATATACAGGAGATCCCCAGGTTATACCGGCTGTACATATATCATTATATACAGGAGATCTCCAGGATATACCAGCTGTACATATATCATTATATATAGGAGATCCCCAGGTTATACCGGCTGTACATATATAATTATATATAGGAGATCCCCAGGTTATACCGGCTGTACATGTATCATTATATACAGGAGATGCCCAGGTTATACCGGCTGTACATGTATCATTATATACAGGAGATCCCCAGGGTATTCGCGCTGTACATGTATCATTATATACAGGAGATCCCCAGGTTATACCGGCTGTACATATATCATTATATACAGGAGATCCCCAGGTTATACCGGCTGTACATGTATCATTATATACAGGAGATCCCCAGGTTATACCGGCTGTACATGTATCATTATATACAGGAGATCCCCAGGTTATACCGGCTGTACATATATCATTATATACAGGAGATCCCCAGGTTATACCGGCTGTACATATATCATTATATACAGGAGATCCCCAGGTTATACCGGCTGTACATATATCATTATATACAGGAGATCCCCAGGTTATACCGGCTGTACATATATCATTATATACAGGATATCCCCAGGTTATACCAGCTGTACATATATCATTATATACAGGAGATCCCCAGGTTATACCGGCTGTACATATATCATTATATACAGGGGATCCCCAGGTTATACCAGCTGTACATATATCATTATATACAGGATATCCCCAGGTTATACCGGCTGTACATATATCATTATATACAGGAGATCCCCAGGTTATACCGGCTGTACATATATCATTATATACAGGGGATCCCCAGGTTATACCAGCTGTACATATATCATTATATACAGGAGATCCCCAGGTTATACCGGCTGTACATATATCATTATATACAGGAGATCCCCAGGTTATACAGGCTGTACATATATCATTATATACAGGAGATCCCCAGGTTATACCGGCTGTACATATATCATTATATACAGGAGATCCCCAGGTTATACCGGCTGTACATATATCATTATATACAGGAGATCCCCAGGTTATACCAGCTGTACATATATCATTATATACAGGAGATCCCCAGGTTATACCAGCTGTACATATATCATTATATACAGGAGATCCCCAGGTTATACCGGCTGTACATATATCATTATATACAGGAGATCCCCAGGTTATACCAGCTGTACATATATCATTATATACAGGAGATCCCCAGGATATACCAGCTGTACATATATCATTATATACAGGAGATCCCCAGGTTATACCAGCTGTACATATATCATTATATACAGGAGATCCCCAGGTTATACCGGCTGTACATATATCATTATATACAGGAGATCCCCAGGTTATACCGGCTGTACATATATCATTATATACAGGAGATCCCCAGGTTATACCAGCTGTACATATATCATTATATACAGGAGATCCCCAGGTTATACCGGCTGTACATATATCATTATATACAGGAGATCCCCAGGTTATACCGGCTGTACATATATCATTATATACAGGAGATCCCCAGGTTATACCGGCTGTACATATATCATTATATACAGGAGATCCCCAGGTTATACCAGCTGTACATATATCATTATATACAGGAGATCCCCAGGTTATACCGGCTGTACATATATCATTATATACAGGAGATCCCCAGGTTATACCGGCTGTACATATATCATTATATACAGGAGATCCCCAGGTTATACCGGCTGTACATATATCATTATATACAGGAGATCCCCAGGTTATACCAGCTGTACATATATCACTATATACAGGGGATCCCCAGGTTATACCGGCTGTACATATATCATTATATACAGGAGATCTCCAGGATATACCAGCTGTACATATATCATTATATATAGGAGATCCCCAGGTTATACCGGCTGTACATATATCATTATATACAGGAGATCCCCAGGTTATAGCAGCTGTACATATATCATTATATACAGGAGATCCCCAGGTTATACCGGCTGTACATATATAATTATATATAGGAGATCCCCAGGTTATACCGGCTGTACATGTATCATTATATACAGGAGATGCCCAGGTTATACCGGCTGTACATGTATCATTATATACAGGAGATCCCCAGGTTATACCGGCTGTACATATATCATTATATACAGGAGATCCCCAGGTTATACCGGCTGTACATATATCATTATATACAGGAGATCCCCAGGGTATTCGCGCTGTACATGTATCATTATATACAGGAGATCCCCAGGTTATACCGGCTGTACATATATCATTATATACAGGAGATCCCCAGGTTATACCAGCTGTACATATATCATTATATACAGGAGATCCCCAGGTTATACCGGCTGTACATATATCATTATATACAGGAGATCCCCAGGTTATACCAGCTGTACATATATCATTATATACAGGAGATCCCCAGGTTATACCAGCTGTACATATATCATTATATACAGGAGATCCCCAGGTTATACCGGCTGTACATGTATCATTATATACAGGAGATCCCCAGGTTATACCGGCTGTACATATATCATTATATACAGGAGATCCCCAGGTTATACCAGCTGTACATATATCACTATATACAGGGGATCCCCAGGTTATACCGGCTGTACATATATCATTATATACAGGAGATGCCCAGGTTATACCAGCTGTACATATATCATTATATACAGGAGATCCCCAGGTTATACCGGCTGTACATATATCATTATATACAGGAGATCCCCAGGTTATACCAGCTGTACATATATCACTATATACAGGGGATCCCCAGGTTATACCGGCTGTTGTGGAATATCTGGTTGGGGTGATAGCAGCATATTGATGCTTTGCTCACAACATTCGGTCCCTGATACATCTTTTTTTTTTTAATCGCTTTATTGGCACAGAAAGGAAACGGTACAACATCACAACACAAGGAGCATTAGCTGCGGTACATCAGATATAACATGTCATGTGTGATAACATCTGTAGAAAAACAGCGATCCAGTAAACCCCATACATAGAATATAAAGATAAATAGAGGTAAAGAAAAGGTAGTAACAATGCTTAGGCAATGAGGTAACCCACCACCCTACTTCTGGAGAATAAGGAATCCCTCCTGCCGACAGTGCACAGAGGAGTGCAGGAAGGGTGCCCAACTGTATTATGTACAATTATAGTAATATCACCTACAGCGAGTATTGCACTCTTGGTCCCTGATACTTATTTGTACACTACATACATGTAGGATCCCCGTGGACTGAGGACCTGGGACCTCCAAGAGGCGTCCACCATTCACCTGGCAGAGATCACCTCTGTCAGACTAATGGAGAAGACTGCAGCGTATGACCGTTCTGCTCCATTTATCTCTATGGAGCTGATGGAAATTGCCGAGCGCTGCGCTCGGTGATCTCCATCAGCTCCATAGAGATTAATGGAGAAGAACGATCATGCGCGGCCGTCTGCTCCATTAATCTAATGGAGCGAGGAGGGGTCAGACAGACCCCTCATTTTTGTGATCAGCAAGTTCAGCCTTATCCCGTGGACCTTTTGGTACATGGTGGTACAAGTAAGATATGATATCCCAACGCGTTTCGAAGTAGCAAACTTCTTCAGTGGCAAAACCATTGCCAGATCTACCAACTACACATCTACTCCACACAGGTGCAACACAACATGGTGTCCGACCCCCAAAGGCTACGGAGTGTGATTTACCAAGTTACCACAAGTGACTGAGTAATAATGTGCTGAACTTCTCCGTAGTTTATCAGCATTTAATCTGAGATTTGACATTTGATCATAAAGCTGAATGTAAGTTTTATTATAAAATCTTATGTCCCATAGGTGGCCATCGGGGCTGCTGTATACTCTGCTGTATACTCACACTAACCGCATCATCATTCCTATTAGAGCCAATGAGTATACAAACTGTCTTATGTTCTCATTGTTTTTATTATTTAAGATGATATTGTCATTGATATGTCACATTTGTTACAATATCTTTACACTATCAGACCTGTGCCGGGTGTTTTGTACCTATCTTTCTCCACTTTTGGGTAACAGTTTTAGCTGATTGTGTATTTGTGTTATTACATTGGAGTAGTGGCTTCAGTTCTTGCCATTGACCCCTCTTTAATATTTGTCTTTGGAAGATATTTGAAGGGATCTACCGCGCTGCCTGCAGATCTGCCATCAGACGTAGATCTCAGATAGATTCCTCCTAACTACATCAGCCCTAATCTTTATTTTACTAATCTAAAAACCTTATATAACTTTCAAAAACATTGTAAAAGTAATATGTAAATTAGCTGCAGAGGCTACTGGGGCGTGGAGTAGCCTGGCCGGGCGCAGAGGCTATTTCCACGCCCCCAGTAGCCTCTGTAGGGACACGCCCACTTCTGTGCTCTTCCTTCAGACTCCTGTCCCGTGTTATAATGATTGCATGCGCCTGCGCTCGGTGCGATCCTCCTCTTTCAAACATCACTGGCTTCTATGGGACAGCGCAGGCACATGTCATCACTATAACACGGGACAGGAGTCTGAAGAAGAAGAGGAGCGTGAAAGTGGGTGCCCCTTATACTCACTAGTAGATGAGCCATCATTGATGTAATGGGGTCAGGGTTAAGCATCCATGATCTTTATTACCTTCCACTCCATCAAGGAGCACATTATACCCGAGCAACTAAAGTCCATCATATTCCACGCAGGGTCCAACAGGAACTTTGGGGACCCGACTGGCAAATAACATTCCCCCCCTTCCCCATGTACATTAGTTTCTCATCTTATGTGTGCGGTGTAGTAGTATAAGTTGTAGGCTGGATGGACTGTAACAATTGTGGCCTCTCCAGTGGTTTAGTGTTTTTCAATGATCTTTCATATAGTAAAATGATGATATAACAAAACTTTCTGCATAGAAAACATAACTTACCTAAACATATTACACAGAGAAAGAAACAGAACCAATCCTACTACATAGATATGGCATCCGAACCAAGATTACTACATAGATATGGTACCAAAACCAGCCCTACTACAAAGATACAGTACCAGAACCAAGATTACTACATAGATACAGTACCAAAACCAGCCCTACTACAAAGATACAGTACCAGAACCAGGATTACTACATAGATACGGTACCAAAACCAGCCCTACTACAAAGATACAGTACCAGAACCAAGATTACTACATAGATATGGTACCAAACCCAGTTCTATTACAAAGGTACAGGACCAGAACCAAGATTACTACATAGAAAAGGTACCAAAACCAGTCCTACTACAAAGATACAGTACCAGAACCAGGATTACTACATAGAAAAGGTACCAAAACCAGCCCTACTACTAAGATACAAGACCAGATCCAAGATTACTACATAGATGTGGTACCAAAACCAGTCATACTACAAAGATACAGGACCAGAACCAAGACTACTAAATAGATATGGTGCTAAAATTAGACCTACTACAAATAAATAGGACCAGATCCAAGATTACTACATAGACATGGTAACAAAATCAGTCCTACTACAAAGATACAGGACCAGAACCAAGATTACTACATAGATACGGTACCAAAACCAGCCCTACTACAAAGATACAGGACCAGAACCAAGATTACTACATAGATACGGTACCAAAACCAGCCCTACTACAAAGATACAGTACCAGAACCAGGATTACTACATAGATACGGTACCAAAACCAGCCCTACTACAAAGATACAGTACCAGAACCAAGATTACTACATAGATACGGTACCAAAATCAGTCCTACTACAAAGATACAGGACCAGAACCAAGACTACGAAATAGATATTGTGTCAAAATTAGTCCTACTACAAATATACAGGACCAGATCCAAGATAACTACGTAGATATGTCTCACGGTTCGGCTGAGCGAGTCTGTGAAAGGGTCTGTGGACCCTCTGGATTACCGCCAGGGTTGGTAGTATGTTCACGGTGGCAGCCAAGGTAGCAAGCAGGAACTGTCCGAGCCTGGGATGACAGCCGGAATGCAACGTTGGTTCATAGGATGACACAAGAACGCTGGGATGGATCACCGGACTAGGGACCACAGGAACCAGACACAGGGACGGCAGGACCTCGGGGTGGCAGGACCTCAGGATACAGGACCGCCACAGGAGTACAGGAACGCTGGAAACGCTATAAAAAAAATTATGAAGTTTTTGGAATATGAATTGGGACAAATGAAACTGGTGTTAATGAAAAAAATAAAAAAAATCAAACCTTCAGAGAGACCTGCATGTCACAGGCTGCACAACCTAACCATAACACACATGATGGGATTAGATACATAACTCAGCAGACTGTATCACATAGGATGGGATGAGATACACAGCTCAGCAGACAGTATCACACAGGATAGGATTAGATACACAGCTCAGCAGACAGTATCACACAGGATAGGATTAGATACATAACTCAGCAGACAGTATCACACATGATGGGATTAGATACACAGCTCAGTAGACAGTATGACACAGGAGAGGATTAGATACATAACTCAGCAGACTGTATCACACAGGATAGGATTAGATACACAGCTCAGCAGACAATATCACACATGGTGGGATTAGATACACAGCTCAGCAGGCAGTATCACACAGGATAGGATTAGATACAGAACTCAGCAGGCAGTATCACACAAAATGGGATTAGATACATAGTTCAGCAGACAGTATCACACAGGATGGGATTAGATACACAGCTCAGTAGACTGTATCACGCAGGACGGGATTAGATCTTAGAAGACAATAAAGTATTTCAAAAAAGCTGGGTTGTTCGGGTAAATCATATTTTGTAAATAAAGTTTTCGAAAACAAAAAAAATGTCAACAAAAGCGTGTGTTCTGGCAATAAAGTTACTATGAACAAAGAAAAAAAAACATATTTCTGTCGCTCTGGTCTTTCCCGCCTCCCGCGCGGGCCTTTAAGAGCGCACGCGCGGCTCCTCCCCTTCCTCTTTGCCTCAGTGACGGCGGTGTATAAGGTGCTCGGTTCTTCAGCTGAAGCTAAGGCCTGGTGTCCATCCGGCGGCTAGCACCCTGTAACCCGACCATCCACCCCAGGAACAGCGCCCATCCATCGCAGCTATGGCCTCCGTCTCCGAACTCGCCTGTATTTACTCTGCTCTCATCCTGCATGATGATGAAGTCGCCATCACGGTGAGGAGGAGGGGGGGAAACATGGCGGCGGGTGACAGGGCCCGGGTCACGTGGTGTCAGTGATGTTACCGGGAGCGGACTACAAGCCCAATCCTGACAGGACTACAACTCTCAGCAGCCCCGCGCTGTCACTAAAGCCGCTTCAGCTTCCCGGTGCTTTAGGTTTCTGACAGCTGAGGTGTTGTTACAGTTGCATTCAGGCTTCTCTTGTGCTTTTCTTTAGAACTGAGGTGTTGTTACGGTTGCCTCCTTTATGATTACTGCCGTGCGGCCTGATCCTTTCACGAGCAGAAGTTTTGTTACTGTTGCATCAAGTCTGATCTCATACTTGCTATAGCTGAGGGTTTGTCACAGTTGCACCTTTACTGTTTTAGATGCAACTGTCATCTCCATGTCCCTGGAAATACTTGGCACTGCTGAGGTTTTGTTTCAGTAGCTTTTGTTTTGATCTGTTTTATTAGAGGGTTTGTGTAAAGCTTATCCAGGATGACTTAATCACAGCTGAGGGTTTGTCACTGTGGTATTCTGATCAAATTAATATCCGGTATTTGAAGGTTTAACTGGCTCCAGGATGACCCAGTGCACACACAGCATGGGTTTTGTCACAGTAGCATCTACCTTGCTGTGTCCAGGCTCTGGGTGGCTGAGGGTTTGTCACACTTGCGTCTAGTTTCTCCATCCCATGGCTCAGGGCTGTCAGATCTGCAGGTGGGACATGCTGGGACTTGTAGTGACTCCCTGGGCTGTGGATTCTCCTGGTGTTGATATGAATTACATCTCCCAGCATGCTGTGCTTTTAACTTTTTACTTGCTGACACCTGTAGTCATGTGACCCTGAAGGCTACCCTTCTATCCATAACAAGTGGCGCTGAGTGTGGGAGGGCACCCAGCTTTCCCGGGCTCCTGATCGGTTTTTATAATATTCTGTCATTATAAATGGTAACATTGTGACCTGATGTATGTGTCCTGCACACGGTTAAAGCCCAGAGCTGAGGCCTCATTGGTCGATGAGCTCGGGGTGTCGGAGTGTGCTACAGAATCATGGCAGATTTTTCGCTAACACCATGAGGAGCCCCTGAGGCCTCCAATGACTGGGGTTTGATAGTAATTCTTGCCACACGTGTGAACATGATTCAAGATGAGGGATTGTCTGTAGGGGAGGTTCATCAGGGGTTGTGAGTCCTTGTAGGAGGATGATGGGGGTAGTCATGCAATGACTTGCTGTATGTAGATGAGGTAATTGGTTACTATGTAGAATGTGCTGTGGCTGCTCAGTGTTTGGAGTGTGAAGATGATGGGGAAAGTGATGACGTCCTGTATGATGATGATGGGGGTTGGAATCTTATATTGTGACATGTGACTGATGTCTCTTCTCTCTCCACAGGAAGACAAGATCCTCGCTCTCATTAAAGCCGCTGGTGTCACTGTGGAGCCTTTCTGGCCCAGTCTGTTTGCCAAGGTACGTCCCAGCAATGTCTCCTCCATATGTGGCGCTGCACAATATTAGTCTTAAGCTAAGAGCTCATTGGTTGCTGAGCTCAGGACTCGTGATTTGGGTTTAATAGTAATTTGTGGCTTTGTTATATGCAGATAAGATGATCCTTTGTCCTTAGGGGAGTCATTCCCAGTGTTGCAGAGAGGACAGAACAATATTAGGGCTAAATGGGAAAGAGAAGTGATAAGACAAGAAATGATCAGCAGTTTGGTGTCAGTCTGTGGATGGGACCTGCAGGGACTGGGGGGGGTGGGGTGGACTGCAGGTGCACAGCGGGGAGGAAGGACTCGTAATATTCTCCAGAATAGTGGGGAGTGGGCAGTGATTTGCTGCCATCAATGTCTGCAGAGTCTCCTTGTATGAACAGTTCATCTGCAGAGGTTTCACCAGGTGAATGGAGGCCATGTAGTATCTTACTGGCCTCTGCTGAGCACATACTGCGCTCCCAGGAGGCTGATGGGGATTTCCAAGCAGCATTTTAGGCCTCTACCTGCCACTATATACACGTTCAACATGGAGCTTTTCCGAACTTACCTTCAAACAGTGTCCATAGCCCAGTGTGAATAGATCTGAGAGGTCACTATTTCATGCAGGGGAAACAATGTTCTGTCTATTAATGGCATTTGGACAGTTCTAATTAAATTCACACAATCATAAATCTATAACCCATACTCTAAGGTTTCACCTGAAGTTGAAAAACCTGGCTGCTTTCTTCCAAAACCTTCACACCTCCCTATGGGGTAGTGTGTGGTACTGCACCTAGGCTCAATGTCTATAAAGCTGAGCTGCAAAACCTGCGCAAACCATGTGCAGGTGCAGTATTTTTGGGAGAAGGCAGCCATGTTTAACAACCTCTGGAGAACTCCTTTAAGTTTGGCGGGACACGGTATATTGGTGATGGTTGGTGTTCGGAGGATAACGGTTTCTCTCTTCTTAGGCTTTGAGCAGTGTTAACATCGGCAGCCTGATCTGCAACGTTGGTGCCGGCGGTGGAGCCCCCGCTCCTGCAGCTGCTGGTGCTGCTCCTGCTGCTGGTGGCGCTGCCCCAGGTAATGCATCTTGTCTGGTATCTAATGTTGCATACAGCGCCCCTAGAGGCCACATGCTGACACTGCAGGCACTAGAGGCCAAAGTGTGATGGTTTTATACTTGAAAGGAGTATTCTGGGCTTTAAATATTGATGAACTTAGGATAGTATCTGGTGCTGGGTGACGGACCCCAGTGGGGTATCAAGTGACCGCAGCGCCACAGTTGAGTGAACTACTCCCAAGTGCATCGCTGTATAGTGGTTGTGCATGGTATTACAGCTCGGCCTTACATGAATGGGGCTGAACATCAATGTAATATCAGACCAGGGAAGTGTCATGCACCTTTCTCCTAGGAATTGGTCATTAAAGTCTCAGAATACTCAGTGTGACTGTCCTGCACACGGTTAAAGCCCGGAGCTGAGGCCTCATTGGTCGATGAGCTCGGGGTGTCGGAGTGTGCTACAGAATCATGGCAGATTTTTCGCTAACACCATGAGGAGCCCCTGAGGCCTCCAATGACTGGGGTTTGATAGTAATTCTTGCCACATGTGTAGTGACTGTAATGGGTGAGACTTGTGGTGGGGGTTATGGTCGGGAGTTTGAGGGCTTTGACATTGATAGTTTCGGGAAATGGTTGTCATGGCGTCTCCTCAGATCCTGGAATAATACTTTTTCTTTTTTGCAGCCGAAGAGAAGAAAAAGGAGGAAGAGAAGAAGGAAGAGTCTGAGGAGTCGGATGATGACATGGGCTTCGGTCTTTTTGACTAAACCTTTTTGTATGAGGACTTGTAATAAAGAGAATCCATCTAAGTCAGTGGCTCGTCACTTTATGTAATGCTGGGGGTGGTGGGGGTCGTACTGCAATATGGGGAGGTCACAGGTCATGGTAGGGAAACCCTGGTGCTTCTGTCACAATGCTCCAGGGAGCTTGACCTTCTTGGTTTGATGTCAGATCTGTTTGCCATGTGGCCTACAGGAAGTCCTGTCTCATTAACCCCTTAATGTGATGCCTACAATTCTGACATTACAGATGGAGGGGGGTGGCACATGGAAAATTTCCCATATCACATACAGCGCTATATGAGCAGACTCCTCGTGGTTCATGTACCAGGGGCCTAAATGAAGAAAAATACTAAAATCAACAAGTTGAAACATATCTAAAAGAAACAAATAGAACCTGTTATTTTGGGCTTCTTGGAAAGCAGTAACACCTCCTCAAAAATAAAGAGCACAGTAAAATCGTATATCTAGATATCTCAGTGTAAATGATTAGTGGAAGCTGCTGAGAACAAGAATCAAATAGGAAAATTGTGATATCTCCAAGGTTTGGATGTGGAATGATCCTCAAAACCTGGGAATGTCCTCTTCAGTGGAAATGCCAGAAGACCAGAAAGGGGCCGAGTAGTGTGACCTCTGACCTCCCTATAACTGCTGGGCGCTATGTAACCTCAGACCTTCCTGCTATTCCTGATGAGGGGCCATTGGTTTTGGCTTCCACAGTCCTAGATGACCTCCCTGCAGCACCTCGGCATACTCCTCATGAGGCAGCGGTGGTTCTGAGGGATTTCCTCCCAGACCTGGCTTAAGATTTCCCAGAATCCCTCAGTAGAGCTGCAATGGCTGGATGTTTCCAAGCCTGCAGTGTGGCCTGAAGAGGACCTGTCACCCTGAAAAACAGCGCTAGGAGTGTAACATCAGTGTTATTGAAACCTCTAACATTAACTAACACGGCTGCGGTGTACACCGGACCGCTCTAAGCAGTACAACGTATTCATGAGGGGGTGGGATTAGGACACGCGGCCGTCACCCCTGACCTATGGAGGGGTTGTTCCTGGGAAGAGGCAGCGCCTCAGATCGCCAGCATTGAGTGGTCTGGTATTTGCCCTGTACAGCGCAGCAGTGTTGGTGTTATTGGAAACCTCTGTGTAACACCGCTGCATTTTGTTTTGGTACTTGGAGCTGCTTACTTTAGTAACCTCTCCTAGAGCTGAATTTACAGGGTGATTGGTCCTCTCCAAATGGCAATGTTTCTATAATGAGAAATGCTTTTAATTCCTCCATTAGGTCTGTCACCTATACACCTGGTGTATGTGCTGGTGGAGCCTCTGAGCAGATATGGATATTTGTGGCTGCAGGAGGTCATTGTGCTATCACAGAGGAGGTGGTGGCTGTTGCCCTCTTACAGCACCCATACTGGCTCGTCTTCTCACCACGCCACAAGTTTCTGCAGCCGAGTGTCGGAGGAAGGTTCCTACAGGTGGGAGCCTGGGCAGCTAAGGCTGTATATCCAGGCCGGACACTTGTGCTCACGTTCCCCTTCTCAATTCTTGTGTCATGGCTGAGGAGCCGCCTTGTGCCCCTCACATCCAGGGGGTCTTGTTGGTACCGATGTTCTGGCCTATTCTTTGTTTCTCAGTGCGGCACGAGTGGCTCTTCTCACTTTCCAGGAGGATTTATCTTTGGCTCAGAATTGGAGAAAGTTCTTGAGAAGGATGAAAAAAGACTTTCCAGAGATCATAAACCCTCGAAGAAGGGACCTTTGTAGGGCTCGGTCTTTGGTGTCTACAGAATTCTGAAAAAGGTAAAGGAAACCTGGAAGATGGAGCCACCTGAAGGGTAGAAGAAGATTCCTACAAAATATGAGGACGCCCAAGTGGGAGGAAGATTTCCAGCCGTCCCCCAATGGCCAAACATCACCCAGAATTCTTGGATTGAAAACGTCTGTCCAGGCGCCGGGTCCAGTGGCTGCAGCAGTGACTGATCTTTGTCAGTAATCTTAGGTGCTGTATGCAATATTGGTTGTCCCTGGATCCAACTGTAAATCTTCTGACTATGGTCAGATTCTTCTCCTGAATAGCTTCTCTTGTTTGCACACTGAGGTGCTCTCTGCCCCTTCCCCTGCATTACAAGACCAGCTCAGACACAGGCACTTCCTGCCCACAAGCAGCAATGTGTAGAGACATTTTAAAAACTACAGATAAGATCATATAGGAGGAAGGGAGGTGTATATAGCAGAGCTGATTGTCATTGTTATATCCATCTCATGGATCTCATCATCTCTCATCTGTCTCATCTTTCTATGTATCAGATACTAGCAGAACATTCAGAAGTTTAATAAATGAAATAATTTTAATTAAATACAATTTAATAATTGTAGATAAACCCTGGACCCTGATAATCTAAGCACATTGTCAGCACACAACATCTCATAGCACTAGAGGGATCATGAAGTTCCTGCTTACACTCTGGAATATTACACTGACCATCACTAAGTAACATTGTAAAGTAAGGGGTTAAAAATGATCTATATTCTGTAAACATTACGAGGGTTATAATTTCAGAACTTTCTTTCATGGCTGAATTCCTTTAACCCTAGACAGTCTGTTCCTACCACATACTGCAATACTAATGTACTCCAGTATATGGCGATTTTACACGATTTTTTTTTTTACAATTTGCCTTGGGGTTACATTGTGTGTTGTCTTCCCCTTTGCTTGTTTTTTTTAGTCAGTCTAACTCATTGTTGCCGAGGACTAATTGTTTTTAAGGTTGGGTCTGGGCTGCAGTACCAGGTGCCGCCACCATACAGTGCACAGTGCTGTGTAGTTTTGTGGTTTAGACTTTACAGAACGAGTTCCCCTGATCAGATGTGGCGGGAAAATCACTGCTGAGCTGATAATTAAAGGGATTGTCCAGTCTAGATACACATGTGCTAAAAACTGCTGCAGATAAATTCTTTAGCCATTAGGAGACGTTTCTTCGTTTGTGTTGGGGTAAAATCTGCAAAATCCTTGTTTTATATAAGAATCTAAACCTATTTCTTACTTTGCCTGCTCCTAGTCGTGGTGTAGTACACGTTATTGCCCTGGAGGTGGCGCTATTGCTTAGAAAACCGTCAGTTCTAATGTCTTAAAGGAAGAGTAAAATGTAAATGGAAGATCTCACCCGAAATAACTGACCAATAGAATAATAGAAACCTCCTCCAGCCCATCCCCCAGCGGCAGCGACCGTCCATGTAAACTTCATCTGCACCGGAAAGTCTTAAAGGTTTTATACAATAAATCTGTGAGAACTGCCTGTACAGGAGGGAGGACGCTGATCTCCGATAAACCCTTTACATTAAAGAAGTTGAATTCCACAAGTTAAACTCAGTTTTTTTAAAAATCCCTAAGTAAATGGAGGATGTGACCCGAGCAGCAGAATGTACAGGGGCCCGGAAAGTAATCAGACACCTTTACATTTTCTAAGTACTCGGCCCCCGCTGATAAGTATCTGCTCCCGGTGATGAGTATTCGGCCCCTTTGCTCAGTGTTGAGTAGAAGTTTTGGAGCTGGTGCAGCCAGGAGGCTTCTTGGGAAGATGCTACACCAGTGATGGCGAACCTTTTAGAGCCTGAGTGCCCAAACTTCAACCAAAAGCCTCCTTCAGCCTCCTAAAGACACCAACGCAGTTGAAAGGAGGAGGGCAAATTCATCTCTCATTGTAGGAACATTCTGTAGGAAGATTCTTTGAGTCCTGTCTGGTGAACTTCATGCTGGGGCGATGGCACAGGTGCCCACAGAAAGGGCTCCGAGTGCCGCCTCTGGCATCAGTGCCATAGGTACGCCACCACTATACTACAAGTTCCTCCCCCTGGATTTGGGGATCCTTTGCCTCTTACATGAAGATCCTCTCCAGGTCCTTCAGGTTGGATGGAGAACGTTGGTGGAGGCCATTTTCCAGTCTCTCCAGAGATGCTCCATTTGGGCTCTGGCTGGGCCGGTCAGGAATGGTCACAGAGATGTTCTGAAGCCTCTGCTGTGGTATTTTAGCTGTGGGCTCAGGGTCATTGCCTTGTTGAAAGGTTCCGCCCAGTCTGAGGTCCAGAGCATCTTGAAGAGCATTTCATCCAGGATCTCGCTGTACTTTCATCTTTTCTTCCATTACCCCAGTGGTCCTGTCCCCCCCATATCCTGATGCTGCCCCCCATGTGTCACTGCTGGGATTGGATTTGGCACCTGGTTTTCTTCACCGCTTAGAATTATCACCATAAAGGCCAATCTTCGTCTCATCAGAGCAGAGAATCTTATTCCTCATAGTCCGGATCCTCCATGTGTTCTGGACACTGTATGCGGCTTTCATATGTCTTGCACTGAGGAAAGGCTTCCGTCTGCAGACATAAAGCCCTGACTGCTGGAGACTGCAGTGATAGGTGACTCCCATCTCCCTCCTGCATCTCTAGGGCTCAGACAGAGGGATCTTAGGGTCTTCTTTACCTCTCACCAAGGCTCTTCTCCCACAATTGCTTAGTTTGGCTGGACGACCAGGGCGAGGAAGTTGTTGTCCTTTCAAACTTCTTCCATTTAAGGATTATGGAGGCCACTGTGCTCTTAAGAACCTTGATCGATACGGAAATTATTTTGTAACCTTGCCCAGATCTGTGCCTTGCCACAATTCTGTTTGAGCTCCTTGGGCAGTTCCTCAGACCTCATGATTCTCATGTGCTCTGACATGCACCGTGAGTTGTAAGGTCTTATATAGACACGTGTGCGCCTTTCCTAATCAAGTCCAATCAGTTTCATTAAGCACATCTGGACTCCAAGTAGAACCATCTCAAGGAGGATCAGAAGGAAATGGAGATCATGTGTGTTGAATATGAGTGTCACAGGAAAGGGGCTGAATACTTTTTGTAAATTCAGTTTTTCTTTAATAAATTATCCACATTTTGTTTTTTTTTCTGAAGATGAGTGCAGATTGTACATTAATGAGCCCCCAAATTTTTTTTTTTGATCTTACCAAATGGCTGCAATGAAAAAGAGTGAAAAATTTAAAGGAATACATTCCCTACCCAATGTATAGAGGATGTTTTGGCTCTCCTGTGCGGCATAGTATATAGAGGAGGTGTGGAGATATCAACTCTCCTCCTGCATGGTGCAGTGTATAGAGGACGCCTCGGCTCTCCTCCTGTGGGGTGCAGTGTATAGAGGACGCCTCGGCTCTCCTCCTGTGCGGTGCAGTGTATAGAGGATGCCTCGGCTCTCCTCCTGTGCGGTGCAGTGTATAGAGGATGCCTCGGCTCTCCTCCTGCGTGGTGCAGTGTATAGAGGACGCCTCGGCTCTCCTCCTGTGGGGTGCAGTGTATAGAGGACGCCTCGGCTCTCCTCCTGTGGGGTGCAGTGTATAGAGGACGCCTCGGCTCTCCTCCTGCGCGGTGCAGTGTATAGAGGACGCCTCGGCTCCCCTCCTGCGGGGTGCAGTCTATAGAGGACGCCCCGGCTCCCCTCCTGTGCGGCATAGTGTATAGAGGATGCCCCCGGCTCTCCTCCTCCTGCGCGGCGCAGTGTATAGAGGACGCCTCGGCTCTCCTCCTCCTGCGCGGCGCAGTGTATAGAGGACGCCTCGGCTCTCCTCCTCCTGCGCGGCGCAGTGTATAGAGGACGCCTCGGCTCTCCTCCTCCTGCGCGGCGCAGTGTATAGAGGACGCCTCGGCTCTCCTCCTCCTGCGCGGCGCAGTGTATAGAGGACGCCTCGGCTCTCCTCCTGAGCGGCGCAGTGTATAGAGGACGCCTCGGCTCTCCTCCTGAGCGGCGCAGTGTATAGAGGACGCCTCGGCTCTCCTCCTGCGCGGCGCAGTGTATAGAGGACGCCTCGGCTCTCCTCCTGAGCGGTGCAGTGTATAGAGGACGCCTCGGCTCTCCTCCTGAGCGGTGCAGTGTATAGAGGACGCCTCGGCTCTCCTCCTGCGCGGTGCAGGGTATAGAGGACGCCTCGGCTCTCCTCCTCCTGTGCGGTGCAGGGTATAGAGGACGCCTCGGCTCTCCTCCTGTGCGGTGCAGTGTATAGAGGACGCCTCGGCTCTCCTCCTGTGCGGTGCAGTGTATAGAGGACGCCTCGGCTCTCCTCCTGTGCGGCGCAGTGTATAGAGGACGCCTCGGCTCTCCTCCTCCTGCGCGGCGCAGTGTATAGAGGACGCCTCGGCTCTCCTCCTCCTGCGCGGCGCAGTGTATAGAGGACGCCTCGGCTCTCCTCCTCCTGCGCGGCGCAGTGTATAGAGGACGCCTCGGCTCTCCTCCTCCTGCGCGGCGCAGTGTATAGAGGACGCCTCGGCTCTCCTCCTGTGGGGTGCAGTGTATAGAGGACGCCTCGGCTCTCCTCCTCCTGCGCGGCGCAGTGTATAGAGGACGCCTCGGCTCTCCTCCTGAGCGGCGCAGTGTATAGAGGACGCCTCGGCTCTCCTCCTCCTGCGCGGCGCATTGTATAGAGGACGCCTCGGCTCTCCTCCTGCGCGGCGCAGTGTATAGAGGACGCCTCGGCTCTCCTCCTGCGCGGCGCAGTGTATAGAGGACGCCTCGGCTCTCCTCCTGAGCGGCGCAGTGTATAGAGGACGCCTCGGCTCTCCTCCTGAGCGGCGCAGTGTATAGAGGACGCCTCGGCTCTCCTCCTCCTGCGCGGCGCATTGTATAGAGGACGCCTCGGCTCTCCTCCTGCGCGCCGCAGTGTATAGAGGACGCCTCGGCTCTCCTCCTGCGCGGCGCAGTGTATAGAGGACGCCTCGGCTCTCCTCCTGCGCGGCGCAGTGTATAGAGGACGCCTCGGCTCTCCTCCTGAGCGGCGCAGTGTATAGAGGACGCCTCAGCTCTCCTCCTCCTGCGCGGCGCATTGTATAGAGGACGCCTCGGCTCTCCTCCTGCGCGGCGCAGTGTATAGAGGACGCCTCGGCTCTCCTCCTGCGCGGTGCAGTGTATAGAGGACGCCTCGGCTCTCCTCCTGAGCGGTGCAGTGTATAGAGGACGCCTCGGCTCTCCTCCTGCGCGGTGCAGGGTATAGAGGACGCCTCGGCTCTCCTCCTCCTGTGCGGTGCAGGGTATAGAGGACGCCTCGGCTCTCCTCCTCCTGTGCGGTGCAGGGTATAGAGGACGCCTCGGCTCTCCTCCTGTGCGGTGCAGTGTATAGAGGACGCCTTGGCTCTCCTCCTGTGCGGTGCAGTGTATAGAGGACGCCTCGGCTCTCCTCCTGTGCGGTGCAGTGTATAGAGGACGCCTCGGCTCTCCTCCTGTGCGGTGCAGTGTATAGAGGACGCCGGGCAGTGTTGAGCATGTTAGACAAGTGCTCCCCACTTCCGGTATCTCCTGCTCCGCCCTGGCTTCAGACGATGGCTGCATGCGCAAAAATTCTGGCTAAGCATAGCACATGCTATTGTCACCTGTCACCCGCTAAAAAGGACATTCCAGGTGATAGGTTCCCTTTAATATATACATCCATAATCACATGTGCCTACAATGTATATATAAACCTAAAAACACCGTATACTTATGTCTAACCATCAAAAAAAGGTGCAAACTTGTACATGTTACACACATATTCACTTACACGGAGTGCAGGACCTCAGCGTGTGGTGTATAAGTAGTCCTTAGCAGCACAGACATGACTGCAGACATTCCCCCCTCCCCTCTGACTGTTCAAGGTGTAGCAGGGAACAGGAGAGGACGAGCCGGCTGCACACACTGTAGCAGGGAACAGGAGAGGACGAGCCGGCTGCACACACTGTAGCAGGGAACAGGAGAGGACGAGCCGGCTGCACACACTGTAGCAGGGAACAGGAGAGGACGAGCCGGCTGCACACACTGTAGCAGGGAACAGGAGAGGTCGAGCCGGCTGCACACACTGTAGCAGGGAACAGGAGAGGTCGAGCCGGCTGCACACACTGTAGCAGGGAACAGGAGAGGTCGAGCCGGCTACACACACTGTAGCAGGGACAGGAGAGCCAGCTGCACACACTGTAGCAGGGGACAGGAGATAGCGAGCCGGCTGCACACACTGTAGCAGGGGACAGGAGATAGCGAGCCGGCTGCACACACTATAGCAGGGGAACAGGAGCGCCGGCTGCACACACTGTAGCAGGGAACAGGAGATAGCGAGCCGGCTGCACACACTGTAGCAGGGGACAGGAGATAGCGAGCCGGCTGCACACACTGTAGCAGGGGACAGGAGATAGCGAGCCGGCTGCACACACTATAGCAGGGGAACAGGAGCGCCGGCTGCACACACTGTAGCAGGGAACAGGAGATAGCGAGCCGGCTGCACACACTGTAGCAGGGGACAGGAGATAGCGAGCCGGCTGCACACACTGTAGCAGGGGAACAGGAGCGCCGGCTGCACACACTGTAGCAGGGAACAGGAGATAGCGAGCCGGCTGCACACACTGTAGCAGGGGACAGGAGATAGCGAGCCGGCTGCACACACTGTAGCAGGGGACAGGAGATAGCGAGCCGGCTGCACACATTGTAGCAGGGGAACAGTGAGTGCCGGCTGCACACACTGTAGCAGGGAATTGTCGGAGATGGCCAAAGCAGCACCAGCGCAGGGCCCTCTGATAGGTCACAGGCTACTCCCTAAAGCCGCAGCCCACTGGGCCCCCTCAGAGTTCTGGGTAATTGCCCAGTTTGAACCTCCCCATAACACTGCTGGAAATTGTAACCAGGGATGAACTAGACTTGTGTAAATCCACAATTCTCTTCCTGATAACTTGACTTTAGACTTTCTCATGATGTTAAAGCAGCAGTGTGTTTCAGATGTGCCTTCAAATACCACAAGTGCATCTCCAACTCACATGTTGCCAATAACCAGAAGCTTCCAGAGACATCATCACACGGGGTCACCCAACTGGTTTGTAATCGTAGGGTACGTAAAGTTTCAGAGGTAGTTAAAATGCCTCCTCTCTCAAGGTTTCGGCATTTGACAAATGACTTTGGTTTCTAATTGTCCTAAAATAGGAAAGTTTAATTCAGCGTCCGAGTGAGAAAAACATCATCTGTGTAGATACTGCACCGGAACCTCGGGGCGAAAATGAGGCAAGTACATTGTGTTATGTAACCGGAAGCATTGGGAAGCCCAATTATAAAAAAAATAGTCTAAAACTTCATTAAAAAAGGCAGAACAGGTCAAAAAAGATACATTTTTCACCCCAACATTCCGATTCTTATCATATCCCAGATTGTTTCTACTTCCTGTTTCAACAGACAGGAAATTCCTACCACCTGGTCCTAGCAAGGACCCACCTCTCTCGGATTGGTTGAGTTAGTGATTCCCTGTGTCTGGAGGTGGCGGCTCACAGGGATCCTGTAAGAATTTATTAGGGAGGTGACGACGCAACAAAAAAAAACAAATGGTAACAATTTCCTGCGTCATCACTATATAGACACCACATATACACTATATATTTCTATATTTGTGCAATGAAAAATTTTCGTATTTTCCATGTACAGTATTTTTCGGGACTATAAGGCGCACCATCAATAAATGCCTGCTAAAACGTCTAGGTTCGTATATAAAGCGCACCAGATTATAAGGCACACCGGATTATAAGGCGCACCATCAAATGCCTGCTAAAATGTCTGGGGCACCAGAGTATAAGGCGCACCAGAGTATAAGGTGCACCTGATTATGAGGATGAATGACCAGCAGGTGGCAGACCTGTGCACAGTACAAGGAAGCTGTAGTCTGTAAGTACGGTTCATATATAAGACGCACCAGATTATAAGGTGCACCTGATTATAAGGATGAATGACCAGCAGGTGGCAGACCTGTGCACAGTACAAGGCAGCTGTTGTCTGTAAGTACGGTTCATATATGAGGCGCACTGGACTATAAGGGGGAACCTTTAATTTCTGAGAAAATCATAGAATTTTTTGTGCGCCTTATAGTCCGAAAAATACGGTACATGTATCTAAATAAAAAAACCTTACTCCGGAAGTTTCTATTGGTCAGCGACTATATTCAAATCCTTAAACAGAGAAATCCTCGTAGGCGCCGCGTCCCGTCTGCTCCGGGTAAAGGAGAAGTAGACGAGGCCCCGAGGATCTGCACACGAGGTTCTTCCTGAGAATAAGACAATCCCGAGGCAGGAGAAGAATAGATAGAAATGGTTTCATAATTTATTTGGATACTAAAAGGTTGTGACGTGTGAAATTATAAAAAGAACAAAAGCAAAAGAAGAACCAAAAAACAAAAAAACATAAAAATACCAGAAAACCCATTGGGGGAAAAAAAAAAAAACCCTGAGAAAAATGAAATAAAAAGGAAAAATAAAAATCCAAACCCAAAAGGAAAAGTAAGAGCTGTAAGTAAGGAAGCGGCGGTGAGAGCAGGAAGCGGTGGACGTGTGCGCACGGCCTGAAGATTTATTTATAAATTATATAGATTTAATATAAAAAAATGGGATATATATAATGGCTCCGGATCTCTACGCAAATGTTCTGTCCGTTCAGCAGCGGCTTTATACATGGGGTTTAAAAAAAAAAAAAAAAAAAACACTCCCCACAACCTGGCACTTTATTCCACGTGTGAAAGAAAACTCTTGAAAAATTATAAAAAAAAAAAAAAAAAAAAAAAAAGCCCAAAACCCCAATAACGTTACATCAATTCTCACTTTGCTTCCGATCCAAGATTACACACATCCAAAAAGAAGAAGGAAAAAAAAAAAAAACTGCAACGATTGGGAACGATCCATCCCGAGCCCCTCCATAAAGGGTTAAGTCTTCGGCGTCGAGGCTTGTAGCATATTACGACTTATCGTGGAGGAATTTTAAAAAACCCAAAAACTGAAGACGACAGAAGAGATTCCAGTTGCACCGGCCATGGTGGATCCTCATGGACGCCGAGTGCTCGCTGGCCCCCACGGTGCACCCCCTACTCTCCATCGGGCTCCACGTGGCCTCCATCCTCTTCTCCAGCAATGTCCTCCTGGCGGTGGTCACACGGGGCCCCACCACACTGCCGGGCCTTATTCTGGGGTGGGGGACTGGATAAAACTTGACGTGACACCAGCTGCCAATGATCCGCACTGGAGGGGGGAGGCCGCCCGCACTGGAGGGGGAGGCCGCCCGCTGATGGCCAGAATCGCTGGTGGAAGGCTGCACGTAATCCCAAAAGGAAAACACTTCAGAAAGGGATAAAACAAGAGTCGGGGTCCGGGACGCGTCTAGTGCGGCCTCGATTGTCCGATCATCTTTAGTCGGGCTTGGTCGATGACGTCCAGCAAGTTCTTGGCGTCCACGGCGAGCGCATGCGCGGCGGTCAGCATCTGCTTCTTGTACTCCTGCTGCAGGCTGGTCATGACGTACTGCTGCGCCAGCTTCATCTTATTGATCAGCTCCGCCAGATCCGAATTCAGCAGCTTCTGGGCCATCTCAATCTTTGGAAGGAGTAAAAAAAAAAAAAAAAAAAGCAAAAAATTACTAAAAAATTGCAACCCCCATAAGACACCCCCAGCAAACCCGTGGAGTGCACTTACCTCTCGGTGTGTGCTGGCTGGAAGAACAGGAATGGTCTCATCGACGGTCGCTAATAACGTCCTCAAGGCTAAACCGACCCCCTGGGAAGCAGCAGACGCACCGGTTATGAGGTTATTCTCCAGCGCACCGTCATCAGATGGGACGGATCGGGTACTTACCTTCACCATGGGGACATACTCCTCCGGAGGGGCCGGCTGGATCCTACTGGACATTTCTATCACAGCTTTCACCAGACCGGTCACGTTCTCATACACCTTGTCGTTGGTGCGGTCCAGGTTGGCCGTCGGGGGGGGACTGATTTCCTGCGGCTGAATCTGAAGAGGCGAGAAGGTGAATAAGAGACAGAAAAACCAAAATCAAAAACTTTCCAAACATCAGTAACACACAGCAACCACTAAGCGGCGCTCTGCATCCACTAACGGGAAGGAAACTGCATTGCCAAAAATGTGTCTGCAGTGGAGTGAAGCCACCACCAGGACAATCCGCAGCCTCGGGAAGGTCCACAAAACTGTCCATCTTGAAAGGAAGCGGTCGCCACATTTTTCACATATACAGATAACGAGAGGTTCCCATAGAGCCCTAGTAACCGACACCTTTATTTTAGCTAAAAATTCTTTCCCTCACATCCCCATAAAATAAACTTTATTATCTTACCTAGTATACAGTCAGCAAGTCACAGGGGTCGTGTCCTGCTCGGCCGAGTCCAGTGCCTCCTCCTCACCATTTAGCACTTCATGTAATGTACCCAGAGTGATGTCATTTATGAAGTGCTGAATGGTGAGGAGGAGGCCTGGGGGGGAGGTACTGGACTCGGCCGAGCAGGACACGACCCCTGTGACTTGCCGACTGTCGACATGGTCATTTAACCACTAACATTTGCAAAATCAACTTTATTATCTTACCTAGTAGACAGTCAGCAAGTCACAGGGGTCGTGTCCTGCTCGGCCGAGTCCAGTACCTCCCCCCCAGGCCTCCTCCTCACCATTCAGCACTTCATAAATGACATCACTCTGGGTACATTACATGAAGTGCTAAATGGTGAGGAGGAGGCACTGGACTCGGCCGAGCAGGACACGACCCCTGTGACTTGCTGACTGTCTACTAGGTAAGATAATAAAGTTGATTTTGCAAATGTTAGTGGTTAAATGACCATGTCACGTACCCAGAGTGATGTCATTTATGGTCATTTAACCACTAACATTAGCAAAATCTACCCCATGTATGTATCTGATCACATTAAATCAAAGCAGCCTCCATGGACTTCTGTTCCTCCTCTCTATTCCATGTGGGATGCTGTGATTTCATGTGATCAGATACATACATGGGAGTAGATTTTGAAAATGTTAGTGGTTAAAGGATCTAAGGCGACAACAAATGCTGAATGGTGAGGAGACATGGGGAGGAGATGCTGGACTCGGCCAAGCAGGACATGTCCTCTTCCACTCACTGCTCAGACTGACTGTATAGTAGGTAAGGTAATAATGTTGATTTTATGGGGATGTGAGGGAAACAATTTTTAGCTAAAAGGGTGGTCTTAATTAATCAAATTTAAAGGAACTGGTCACTGGCTACATTTGTGAAAAAATGTGGTGATGGGTTCCCTTTAGCAGTCAAGACTCTATTTGGCTTATTGATTTATTCGGGCCCTTAATCGATCTTTGTAAGATAAGATGTATAGTAGGAGATTTGTGACCCTCCCAGGACCCTGGCGGCAGGAGATGGTGGGATTGATGCTAATGACTATGGGGTATAAATAAAATGTATCAACGGGTCTGATGTTTTGGGGGCCATGTAGACACAAAAAGCAACATACAAAACATAATTTTAGGATAAACAGGACATAAAACGAGATTGTTCTGCCGCTCCCGTAATAGAGGGGGATGGGCAGCGGTCTGGGACGCGCTCCGCTCTTTGTGTTGGTTACACATCTGACACAAGGTACTCGCTATGTAATTCATAACACGGAGGCGACCGAGTGTCCCCGAAACCGGTAAGAGGGGGAGGGGGATGGACACACGAGTTACCGACACAAAATGAGGTTTCAGAGACTCAACACAACAGAGAAATCCAACAATTTCAACTTTTATAAGGTGGCGAATGTGTCCCCAAAGAATCCGATGGCTCCTTCCTGGCCCCAAATTCTGAGCGTCAGCCCCAAATATTGTATTAATAGGTGCAGAGACACAGACACAAACACAAAGTGCTTACCCGCCACGGCTAAATTTGAGCAGAGTGGGGGGAGGGGGGTAGAGGGTTAATAAAGATTTACCAGAAAGAAATGAAAAAAAAAAAAAGAGGGGGAAAAAGACAACAAAAACAGGAAATTAATAAATGAGGCAGAGAGAACCGTGCAGAATAGAGAAAACATGATAAAGCGGAGAGATGTGGAGGGGAGGGGGCAGGGGTGTAAGGGGAGGGGGCAGGGGTGTTAGGGCAGGGATGTAAGGGGAGGGGGCAGGGGTGTGAGGGCAGGGGTGTAAGGGGAGGGGGCAGGGGTGTAAGGGGAGGGGGCAGGGGTGTAAGGGGAGGGGGCAGGGGTGTAAGGGGAGGGGGCAGGGGTGTTAGGGCAGGGATGTAAGGGGAGGGGGCAGGGGTGTTAGGGCAGGGATGTAAGGGGAGGGGGCAGGGGTGTTAGGGCAGGGGTGTAAGGGGAGGGGGCAGGGGTGTGAGGGGAGGGGGCAGGGGTGTGAGGGGAGGGGGCAGGGGTGTGAGGGGAGGGGGCAGGGGTGTAAGGGGAGGGGGCAGGGGTGTAAGGGGAGGGGGCAGGGGTGTAAGGGGAGGGGGCAGGGGTGTTAGGGCAGGGATGTAAGGGGAGGGGGCAGGGGTGTTAGGGCAGGGATGTAAGGGGAGGGGGCAGGGGTGTTAGGGCAGGGGTGTAAGGGGAGGGGGCAGGGGTGTGAGGGGAGGGGGCAGGGGTGTGAGGGGAGGGGGCAGGGGTGTGAGGGGAGGGGGCAGGGGTGTAAGGGGAGGGGGCAGGGGTGTTAGGGACTTTTGATATACTGCCAGTACATGCGGCAGTACAGGCCATGCAAAGCAAACTCCCCCCTCATACATTCATTTTACACCTGTGCTGGTGTGGGGACCCCCATTTTCTCTATGGGTGGGGGGTCCCGGGGTTAGGAGGGCCAAAAGTAGAAACACTTAACATTAATGAAGATGAATTCAGGTTTTTACAAAATTTGAAAAACATTTCTAAGTTTTCACTTCAGAAACAGCGCCACCTGTGTCTATGGGTTGGGTCTGGTATTACAGCTGGATGCAATACCCAGGAAGCCTGTGGGCCGGAGCGCCGCTAGTTTATTTTATTTGTTGTAACTTCTGTGCACAGAAACAATAAGGCTGCATTCACACTGCCGCAAAGGGACGTTTTTTACGGCCGATATATGTCCCCAATAGACAGCAATGGGCCGACGGCGCCCTACGGGAGCGGTAAGGTAGCGCCGTGCGCCATGTTTTCCTATGGAGAGGGGGAAGAGACTCCTCCTCCTTTCCCCGTGCGCTGCCGTTGCCCGCCGTGCTCCGGCAGTGTGAATGTAGCCTAAAGCGCATTGCACTTATCCCAAGGATCTGCCAGTCAGGGGCGCTATACGCAGAGCAGGGAGGTGCCAGTCAGAGGCGCTATACGCAGAGCAGGGAGGTGCCAGTCAGAGGCGCTATACGCAGAGCAGGGAGGTGCCAGTCAGAGGCGCTATACGCAGAGCGGGGAGGTGCCAGTCAGAGGCGCTATACGCAGAGCGGGGAGGTGCCAGTCAGGGGCGCTATACGCAGAGCGGGGAGGTGCCAGTCAGGGGCGCTGTACGCAGAGTGCGGAGGTGCCAGTCAGGGGCGCTATACGCAGAGTGGGGAGGAGCCAGTCAGGGGCGCTATACGCAGAGTGGGGAGGAGCCAGTCAGGGGCGCTATACGCAGAGTGGGGAGGAGCCAGTCAGGGGCGCTATACGCAGAGTGGGGAGGAGCCAGTCAGGGGCGCTATACGCAGAGTGCGGAGGAGCCAGTCAGGGGCGCTATACGCAGAGTGCGGAGGAGCCAGTCAGGGGCCCTATACGCAGAGTGGGGAGGAGCCAGTCAGGGGCGCTATACGCAGAGTGGGGAGGTGCCAGTCAGGGGCGCTATACGCAGAGTGGGGAGGAGCCAGTCAGGGGCGCTATACGCAGAGTGGGGAGGAGCCAGTCAGGGGCGCTATACGCAGAGTGCGGAGGTGCCAGTCAGGGGCGCTGTACGCAGAGTGCGGAGGTGCCAGTCAGGGGCGCTGTACGCAGAGTGGGGAGGAGCCAGTCAGGGGCGCTATACGCAGAGTGGGGAGGAGCCAGTCAGGGGCGCTATACGCAGAGTGGGGAGGAGCCAGTCAGGGGCGCTATACGCAGAGTGCGGAGGTGCCAGTCAGGGGCGCTATACGCAGAGCGGGGAGGTGCCAGTCAGGGGCGCTATACGCAGAGTGCGGAGGTGCCAGTCAGGGGCGCTATACGCAGAGTGCGGAGGTGCCAGTCAGGGGCGCTGTACGCAGAGTGCGGAGGTGCCAGTCAGGGGCGCTATACGCAGAGTGCGGAGGTGCCAGTCAGGGGCGCTATACGCAGAGCAGGGAGGTGCCAGTCAGGGGGGCTGTACGCAGAGTGCGGAGGTGCCAGTCAGGGGCGCTATACGCAGAGCGGGGAGGTGCCAGTCAGGGGCGCTGTACGCAGAGTGCGGAGGTGCCAGTCAGGGGCGCTGTACGCAGAGTGCGGAGGTGCCAGTCAGGGGCGCTGTACGCAGAGTGTGGAGGTGCCAGTCAGGGGCGCTATACGCAGAGTGCGGAGGTGCCAGTCAGGGGTAGTATACGAGGCTCCGGCCCGCAGTACAGCTGGCGCTGGTTTGTGAATACTCTGTGGTTTGGCGCCACCTCTGGACTGGCAGATCCGATCATAAACAACCGCACTGAGTGGTCGCTAGGAGAAGGGAAAACCTCGGAAGGAATCCATGACACACACAAGTTTCCATGGAAAATCACAGACTTCTCCAGAGTTTACAAATCTGATCCATCAGCCAGAAAGACTAAGAATAGAAGCGTCAGACCCCGACTGCTCCATGTCCAGCGCAAGGATGGGGGGCTTCAGTGCACAGCGAGGGGCTCAGCCAGGAGCCGGCACCAAGTGTCAGCTCATCGTCCAACACCTCCCCCCCCCCCACCCCCCCGTCCACTGTGCATCCTCCTACACCACCCATGTGCCGGCCCGTCCTCCTCCTGTACTCCCCCCAATGTGCCGGCCCGTCCTCCTCCTGTACTCCCCCATGTGCCGGCCCATCCTCCTCCTGTACTCCCCCCCATGTGCCGGCCCATCCTCCTCCTGTACTCCCCCCCCATGTACCTCCCCATCCTCCTCCTGTACTCCCCCCCCATGTGCCGGCCCGTCCTCCTCCTGTACTCCCCCCAATGTGCCGGCCTGTCCTCCTCCTGTACTCCCCCCCCATGTGCCGGCCCATCCTCCTCCTGTACTCCCCCATGTGCCGGCCCATCCTCCTCCTGTACTCCCCCCCATGTGCCGGCCCGTCCTCCTCCTGTACTCCCCCATGTGCCGGCCCGTCCTCCTCCTGTACTCCCCCCCATGTGCCGGCCCGTCCTCCTCCTGTACTCCCCCCCATGTGCCGGCCCGTCCTCCTCCTGTACTCCCCCCCATGTGCCGGCCCGTCCTCCTCCTGTACTCCCCCCCATGTGCCGGCCCGTCCTCCTCCTGTACTCCCCCCCCATGTGCCGGCCCGTCCTCCTCCTGTACTCCCCCCCCCATGTGCCGGCCCGTCCTCCTCCTGTACTCCCTCCCCATGTGCCGGCCCGTCCTCCTCCTGTACTCCCTCCACATGTGCCAGCCCGTCCTCCTCCTGTACTCCCCCCCCATGTGCCGGCCCGTCCTCCTCCTGTACTCCCCCATGTGCCGGCCCATCCTCCTCCTGTACTCCCCCCCATGTGCCGGCCCGTCCTCCTCCTGTACTCCCCCCCCATGTGCCGGCCCGTCCTCCTCCTGTACTCCCCCATGTGCCGGCCCATCCTCCTCCTGTACTCCCCCCCCATGTGCCGGCCCGTCCTCCTCCTGTACTCCCCCCCATGTGCCGGCCCGTCCTCCTCCTGTACTCCCCCCCATGTGCCGGCCCATCCTCCTCCTGTACTCCCCCCCATGTGCCGGCCCGTCCTCCTCCTGTACTCCCCCCCCATGTGCCGGCCCGTCCTCCTCCTGTACTCCCCCCCCCATGTGCCGGCCCGTCCTCCTCCTGTACTCCCTCCCCATGTGCCGGCCCGTCCTCCTCCTGTACTCCCTCCACATGTGCCAGCCCGTCCTCCTCCTGTACTCCCCCCCCATGTGCCGGCCCGTCCTCCTCCTGTACTCCCCCATGTGCCGGCCCATCCTCCTCCTGTACTCCCCCCCATGTGCCGGCCCGTCCTCCTCCTGTACTCCCCCCCCATGTGCCGGCCCGTCCTCCTCCTGTACTCCCCCATGTGCCGGCCCATCCTCCTCCTGTACTCCCCCCCATGTGCCGGCCCGTCCTCCTCCTGTACTCCCCCCCCATGTGCCGGCCCGTCCTCCTCCTGTACTCCCTCCCCATGTGCCAGCCCGTCCTCCTCCTGTACTCCCTCCCCATGTGCCGGCCCGTCCTCCTCCTGTACTCCCCCCCCATGTGCCGGCCCATCCTCCTCCTGTACTCCCCCATGTGCCGGCCCATCCTCCTCCTGTACTCCCCCCCATGTGCCGGCCCGTCCTCCTCCTGTACTCCCCCCCATGTGCCGGCCCGTTCTCCTCCTGTACTCCCCCATGTGCCGGCCCGTCCTCCTCCTGTACTCCCCCCCCCATGTGCCGGCCCGTCCTCCTCCTGTACTCCCCCATGTGCCGGCCCATCCTCCTCCTGTACTCCCCCCCATGTGCCGGCCCGTCCTCCTCCTGTACTCCCCCCCCCCATGTGCCGGCCCGTCCTCCTCCTGTACTCCCTCCCCATGTGCCGGCCCGTCCTCCTACTGTACTCCCCCCCCATGTGCCGGCCCGTCCTCCTCCTGTACTCCCTCCCCATGTGCCGGCCCGTCCTCCTACTGTACTCCCTCCCCATGTGCCGGCCCATCCTCCTCCTGTACTCCCCCCCCATGTGCCGGCCCATCCTCCTCCTGTACTCCCCCATGTGCCGGCCCATCCTCCTCCTGTACTCCCCCCCATGTGCCGGCCCGTCCTCCTCCTGTACTCCCCCCCCCCCATGTGCCGGCCCGTCCTCCTCCTGTACTCCCCCCCCCATGTGCCGGCCCGTCCTCCTCCTGTACTCCCTCCCCATGTGCCGGCCCGTCCTCCTCCTGTACTCCCTCCCCATGTGCCGGCCCGTCCTCCTCCTGTACTCCCCCCCCATGTGCCGGCCCGTCCTCCTCCTGTACTCCCCCATGTGCCGGCCCATCCTCCTCCTGTACTCCCCCCCATGTGCCGGCCCGTCCTCCTCCTGTACTCCCCCCCCCCCCCCATGTGCCGGCCCATCCTCCTCCTGTATTCCCCCCCCCATGTGCCGGCCCGTCCTCCTCCTGTACTCCCCCATGTGCCGGCCCATCCTCCTCCTGTACTCCCCCCCATGTGCCGGCCCGTCCTCCTCCTGTACTCCCCCCCCCATGTGCCGGCCCGTCCTCCTCCTGTACTCCCCCCCATGTGCCGGCCCGTCCTCCTCCTGTACCCCCCCCCATGTGCCGGCCCATCCTCCTCCTGTACTCCCCCCCATGTGCCGGCCCGTCCTCCTCCTGTACTCCCCCCCCCATGTGCCGGCCCGTCCTCCTCCTGTACTCCCCCCCCATGTGCCGGCCCGTCCTCCTCCTGTACTCCCCCCCCTATGTGCCGGCCCGTCCTCCTCCTGTACTCCCCCCCCCATGTGCTCCTTAAGAATCCACCTCACGTCTCCCCTGTACAGGCTGGTTGCTCCTGTAGATGTGTTGCTGGGATAGATGAAGCTGTAGCTCCTCATGATGAGCCCCTTCTCCCCTATCACAGCAGACACTCAGAGCATACTACAATGTATTCCTATATGTTACATTATAGCGGCATAACATCAACCCGATGCGAGACATCACCAGCGTCACGTTGGACTACGTGTATCACACACCCTAGAAGCTGCCACATTGTCGCCTCAGTATTTGTCACATCTTATGTGCAGGAGTTTATTATTGGAGACTCAATACACACACATATATATATATATATATATATATATATATATATATATATAGGGGGCCAGGACAGCCGGGGCCCCTCCTAAACCGTACAATGATCACAGCAGCCGAGCCTCGTTACCTTCACTCCCTCGTTGTAGCTGTCCCCTGCGCTGTTCAGCCCGGCCAGATTACTGAGGTGACTGGGGGCCCCCGGGCGGGGGGGCTTTTTTGGTGGAGCAGAGTGATCTGAAACCATAAAAGAATGTAAAATAACCCACAATGCATCTGAACTCTGGCTAGTGTTACTCCCAACACTAGCCAAAAAACCAATTATTCTATACCCCGGTCACCCATCAAACTGTACTTGGGGGAGCGGGGGATTTCACCCATCCCCATCATTGTATACTAGGGGGTCACCCATCCCGGTACACTGTATATACAGGGGGGGTCAGCCATCCCGGTACACTGTATATACAGGGGGGTCAGCCATCCCGCTACACTGTATATACAGGGGGGTCAGCCATCCCGCTACACTGTATATACAGGGGGGTCACCCATCCCGGTACACTGTATATACAGGGGGGTCAGCCATCCCGGTACACTGTATACACAGGGGGGTCAGCCATCCCGGTACACTGTATACACAGGGGGGTCAGCCATCCCGGTACACTGTATACACAGGGGGGTCAGCCATCCCGGTACACTGTATACACAGGGGGGTCAGCCATCCCGGTACACTGTATACACAGGGGGGTCACCCATCCCGGTACACTGTATATACAGGGGGGGGTCACCCATCCCGGTACACTGTATATACAGGGGGAGTCACCCATCCCGGTACACTGTATATACAGGGGGAGTCACCCATCCCGGTACACTGTATATACAGGGGTCACCCATCCCGGTACACTGTATATACAGAGGGGGTCATCCATCCCGCTACACTGTATACACAGGGGAGTCACCCATCCCGGTACACTGTATACACAGGGGGGTCACCCATCCCGGTACACTGTATATACAGGGGGGTCACCCATCCCGGTACACTGTATATACAGGGGGGGTCAGCCATCCCGGTACACTGTATATACAGGGGGTCACCCATCCCGG
Source organism: Engystomops pustulosus (assembly GCF_040894005.1). Classification (NCBI taxonomy): domain Eukaryota; kingdom Metazoa; phylum Chordata; class Amphibia; order Anura; family Leptodactylidae; genus Engystomops; species Engystomops pustulosus. The sequence goes on along the minus strand of NC_092415.1, from coordinate 8,078,098 downwards.
TATACTGTATACAGGGGGGTCAGCCATCCCGGTACACTGTATACACAGGGGGTCACCCATCCCGGTACACTGTATACACAGGGGGGTCAGCCATCCCGGTACACAGTATATACAGGGGGGGGTCACCCATCCCGGTACACTGTATATACAGGGGGGGGTCACCCATCCCGGTACACTGTATATACAGGGGGGGTCACCCATCCCGGTACACTGTATATACAGGGGTCACCCATCCCGGTACACTGTATATACAGGGGTCACCCATCCCGGTACACTGTATATACAGGGGTCACCCATCCCGGTACACTGTATATACAGGGGGGTCAGCCATCCCGGTACACTGTATATACAGGGGGGTCACCCATCCCGGTACACTGTATATACAGGGGGGTCCACCCATCCCGGTATACTGTATACAGGGGGGTCAGCCATCCCGGTACACTGTATACACAGGGGGTCACCCATCCCGGTACACTGTATACAGGGGGGTCACCCATCCCGGTACACTGTATATACAGGGGGGTCAGCCATCCCGGTACACTGTATATACAGGGGGGGTCAGCCATCCCGGTACACTGTATATACAGGGGGTCACCCATCCCGGTACACTGTATACAGGGGGGTCAGCCATCCCGGTACACTGTATACAGGGGGGTCACCCATCCCGGTACACTGTATATACAGGGGGGTCAGCCATCCCGGTACACTGTATATACAGGGGGGGGGGGGGTCACCCATCCCGGTACACTGTATATACAGGGGGGGTCACCCATCCCGGTACACTGTATATACAGGGGGGTCACCCATCCCGGTACACTGTATATACAGGGGTCACCCATCCCGGTACACTGTATATACAGGGGGGGGGGTCACCCATCCTGCTACACTGTATACCATGCTTTCCCATCACAGTGCTGTAGGCATTGTACACATACAGTAAGTGGCGGCACTTACCTGGCTTCCCCACAGGCTGATAGATGTGCTGGTTCCCAACCTGCAAGATACAAAATCCAAGAGAATTATTTATCCGTTGTCGTCATGGAAACAGCGGGAACAGATTCCTGGAAGCGAAGCAGAACACATGGGGAGATAAATGATGGATTGTGTCGCAACAGTAAATCTAGGAGCCAGGAGCGAACACGGCCAAGACATCACGAGCCGCGAGCAACTGGATGGACAGAGGAGCCCAGCAATGTGGTAACGCTGCAGTACTCAGACCGACCACTAGAGAGCAGCACAACAGCCTAATAAAGCCATGGCGCTTTACAACCTGCTGCAAAATGTGTCTCCCTGAAGTACGTAAGAGAAATATATCCAGGAATAGGCCGGTGATGAGCCCCGTTACTCAGAATGTGAACTTTACTGTCACCAAGAATTTATCAGAAAAATTCAGTGAGTTCCTGTTACTCATAACTGTGTTTTGTTCTTTGGGCATTTTTCTAGCACTGCCCCACAAAGGGTTAATGCCCCTGATCTTATTAGAAGAGTCCAGCTCTAGTCAGTCCAGGGGACGCTGCTGTTCTGGTGAGTCTGATAAAAAGAAATTCCAAAAATAGTTTGTGGATAAACAATGAGAATCCACAAAGATCAATCTTACCGAAAAATAGACTGACTCCTGGGGGAGGGGAGGGTGCAGGCCCCCATCATCAGGGTCTGCCCAAAGACCCCCCTCCCCCCCATCATCAGGGTCGGCGCAAAGGCCCCCCTCCCCCCCATCATCAGGGTCTGCCCAAAGACCCCCCTCCCCCCCATCATCAGGGTCGGCGCAAAGGCCCCCCTCCCCCCCATCATCAGGGTCGGCGCAAAGGCCCCCCCCCATCATCAGGGTCGGCGCAAACCCCCCCCCCCCCCATCATCAGGGTCTGCCCAAACCCCCCCCCCCCCCATCATCAGGGTCTGCCCAAAGACCCCCCCCCCCTCATCAGGGTCTGCCCAAAGACCCCCCCCCCCTCATCAGGGTCTGCCCAAAGACCCCCCCCCCCCCTCATCAGGGTCTGCCCAAAGACCCCCCCCCCCCTCATCAGGGTCTGCCCAAAGACCCCCCCCCCTCATCAGGGTCTGCCCAAAGACCCCCCCCCCCTCATCAGGGTCTCCCAAAGACCCCCCCCCCCCATCAGGGTCTGCCCAAAGACCCCCCCCCCCTCATCAGGGTCTGCCCAAAGACCCCCCTCCCCCCCTCATCAGGGTCTGCCCAAAGACCCCCCTCCCCCCCTCATCAGGGTCTGCCCAAAGACCCCCCTCCCCCCCTCATCAGGGTCTGCCCAAAGACCCCCCCCCCCATCATCAGGGTCTGCCCAAAGACCCCCCCCCCCCATCATCAGGGTCTGCCCAAAGACCCCCCTCCCCCCCATCATCAGGGTCTGCCCAAAGACCCCCCTCCCCCCCATCATCAGGGTCTGCCCAAAGACCCCCCCCCCCTCATCAGGGTCTGCCCAAAGACCCCCCCCCCCTCATCAGGGTCTGCCCAAAGACCCCCCCCATCAGGGTCTGCCCAAAGACCCCCCCCCCCTCATCAGGGTCTGCCCAAAGACCCCCCCCCCTCATCAGGGTCTGCCCAAAGACCCCCCTCCCCCCCTCATCAGGGTCTGCCCAAAGACCCCCCTCCCCCCCTCATCAGGGTCTGCCCAAAGACCCCCCTCCCCCCCTCATCAGGGTCTGCCCAAAGACCCCCCTCCCCCCCTCATCAGGGTCTGCCCAAAGACCCCCTCCCCCCCCTCATCAGGGTCTGCCCAAAGACCCCCCTCCCCCCCATCATCAGGGTCAGTGCAAAGCCCCCCCCCCCTTTCATCATCAGGGTCGGTGCAAACCCCCCCTCCCCATCATCAGGGTCTGCCCAAAGACCCCCCCCCCCCTCATCAGGGTCAGCGCAAAGGCCCCCCTATCATTAGAGTTTCAGGTCTAGGCACATGACACTTCTTAAAATTTCCAAGTTTTCTTTGTAATATTTTTAGTTTCCCGCTTCCTATCTCGGGAATCGGAGCGAGAGGTGAATGAAGGAAGGAGTATCCATACACCCTGGGGGTCACAGACCTTATGGGATACATGGAGGGGGGGGGGGGGGTATATGACACAACAGTGTCAAAAGGGAAATAAAATGTAATTTTAATTAAAATAAACTTTATAAAAACTTTTCATTCAAAATTCTTAACCGATTTCACATCCTCTGCTAGTTGTCAGTGAATAGAAATATCATTTAAATATTCAGAGGTCTCCTGGCCTAGTCCTGCACACAGCCGCACTTTGTTACAATGTATCAGTTTCGTACACATTTCATCTCAGGACGGATTTTGGTGGTGGAGGGGGGGGGGGGGTCGGAGGGACGACTATAAATCTCCTTGTCGTCAGTTACCATGGAGACACATCAGCCTGCACAGAATAGACGTTTTTACATTTTTTTTTTTTTTTACACTAATGGACAAAATCTGCAAAATGTCACAATATCGCTGGCCCGGGGCGTCCTCTCCGCGCTGTTTACTTACCCTCTCCGGCAGATTCCACTCTGTGAAGTATGAAGTGCAATCCAGGAGACATGAGCTTTGGCTGCAACAGTGACAAAACCTCAGCTCCGAGCTTGAGAATTTTACTCTGGGATAAAAAAAAGGGGGGGTGGGGGAGGAATTTTGCTGCTGTCGTCTTATCTAAACCTTGGATTCATCCAGCTTTCCTTTCATGGACTTCCAACCACAGGCATCCGCTGCGGCGTTCACCCCGGGAAGCGAGAGGTCGCCCATTTCATGGGATGAGAAAGGAATCCGGAGCCGAGCAAAATATTTGTCGGTCACCATGAGCTTTAAGAGAGACTGAAGAAAACCCTCGGTGCTCTCCAGGCGTCTACTACTGTCACTTACAGGAGGGAGAATTTACATCTGCTCCTGGGAAAGCTGGGTGACCTATGGGGGGGGGGGGGGTTCCCTAATAGAAGTCCCACATTCCCACACTTCTCAATGGCTCATTAAAATGCAAATCCTCACCCCCTCTCCAATAACTTGGATATGCTTTTCTGGATTCAAGGAAAGCTGGGTGATGAGGTTTTAGTGCACCACAGCTGCCATCACCAAATACACAGACTTGGTAAATTCATATAAATACTTTGCCCCCCGCCCCCCTAACTTCTATAATTGTTGTAGATGTGCTGCTCAGGATTCCAGGAAAGCTTGGTGACAAGTTGTATTTGTACTATTGCACCCCCATCAAAGATCGGTAACCCAGCTTTCCCCAAGCGTATAGACCATTATAGCACCCCATGGATTGGTAACCAACCTATCCACAGGGCTATAAATCATTATAGCACTCCATGGAAGATCGATAACCAAGCTTTCCCAGGAATATAGACCATTATAGTATTCCAAGGTATCAGTAATCCAACTTTCCCCAAGCCTATCGACAATTACAGTACCCCATGGGATAAGAAACCCAGCTTTCCCAGGCGTATAGATCATCATAGCACTCAATGGTATCAGTAAGCCAACTTTCCAAGGTGTATAGAACATTATAGAACCCCATGGGATCAGCAAATCAGCTTTCCCAGGCATAAAGAAAATTGGAGTACCCCATGGGATAGGCAACCAAGCTTTCCGAGGTGCATAGACCATTACAGCACACTATGGGCTAGGTAACCCAGCTTTCCCAGGTGTATAGACCATTGTAGCACTGCATAAGATCAGTAACCCAGCTTTCCCCAGTTGTATAGACAATTATAGAACTCAATGGAATCAGTAACCCAGCTTTCCAAAGTGTATACACCACATCAAGAGTATAGCCCCTCACCCAGCTTTCCAAGAAATGGGCTGAAGCACCCAACCAGATTTAATATTCAACTTTCCCAGATTCCAGAATATCCACATTGCCTGTGAATGTATACAAAACCCCTCAACTATTATACTCCTTCCATTAGGTCTTTCAGGACAAGAGGAAAGTTGGGTGCATAGTTAGATTTTAGTTTTCACCAGGAGAAAGATTTGTAGCATTCTTTAAAACTAATAAAACGGTAAGTATTCCTTTCTTTAGGGTGCCCATACTTGACACCCCTATCCTTCTTGAACTCTGCTAGGAAAGCTGGGTGATTAGAGTTCAGCATAGCCACACGTGACCTGCGACCCATATTACAGGTCAGGTTATAGGTCAATCCCGTGGGGGGCAGTAATCGAGTTTGTAGAATCGAGTGTAAACCTGCAATTACGATTTAAAGGGGAAGTGACTTGACAGCGCGGCACCTGCGGTTTCCATTCACTGCAGGTCATCTCTGTGCGTCTACAGATACAGAATTGGGAAGAGTGTGCAGCGTGTCATCTGCAGAGCATCACTCTTCCACTAACCACAAGAGCCATGACAGAGGTAAGTAGCACCTACCACCTTGAACAGGAAGGAAACCTACACAGTACACCCAAAAAACCACACAGCGACACCTCCAAACCCACCCAACACTGCTACACCCAGCCCGTGCATGGATCCAATGATGCAGAGCTGGAGTTGTCATATCGAACCGTTAAAAAGTCACATCAAGTGTCACATCAAGGCCTCTGCTTGCTGTCAATGAATAGAAACTAACTTGCTTTTATGTAAAGTGTGACCCCTGAAACTCCCCATAATACGTCTCGATATTGTAAGCCTTCCTGCTCGCACAATAAAAGCAGAAGCAGCACAAACCTCTCTGGTCCTGATAGTTTGTTACAATGTATCAGCGCAGACAATACCTATTGTTCTGGACTGCTGTGCAGACTTCATTGCCCAATACAGAACGGGACGCAATTGTAACAAACCAGAAGATGTATGAAGTCAGGGAAAGTAACCGACCTCCAGATGTTAACAGGAACATTCACTGACTGCAAGCAGAGACACCAAACATTTCACACTAAGTGTTATAGAAACCCCGAAGAACTTTTCTTTCCAGAATAATTAACACATTAATTACACCGCTGCAATGTATCCGTGCAGATATGAAACGTATCTTCCCTAAACTGGATACAAATTGAACATCAGATGTTTTAAGTCAGCGAAAGTTTCCAACCTCTAGATGTAAACAAATGTGGTTCACATTCACTGACTGCAAGAAGAGAAATACGGAAAAATGTGAACAACTTCTGTTTACATCTAGAAGTTGGAAACTTTCCCCTTAATACAACTGATGGTTTGTCCTCCTAAAATACCTTGTATTTCAGTGGTTCACATTCACTGACTGCAAGCAGAAAAATATAGTGATATATGAAGAGCTGAAACACGAGGTATTTTCAGACGTCCAGAATGATTAACTCTTTCCGTAAAACTGTTACTTTTGTATCCGAACTGAGATATTGTAACAAACCATCAGATGTAATAAGTCGGGTCACGTTTCCAAATTCTAGATGCTCCCATTTTTCCATAATTCTTGATTGTAAACAACCGGGACGCGAGAACTTTTTGAGACAGAATGATTAACTCTTTCTTTAAGCTGCGGCAGTGTCTCAGCGCAGGTGCGAATGTAACAAACCATCAGATGTATTAAGTCGGGGCAAGTTTCTAACCTCTAGATGTTTGCATTTTTCCATATTTTTCTGCTTGCAGAAAGTGAACGCGAACAACCGAGACGCGAGAACTTTTCAAGACAGAATTATTAACTCTTTCCTTAAACTGTTACATAGTCTCAGAGCAGGTACAAAATGTAACAAACCATCAGCTGTGGAAGGTCAGGACAGGATATAAACAACAACGCTCACATTCACTGACAGCTACCGGAGACATGGACTTAAATAATGGGAAGTCCATACAGTACAAAGTCGCTAAACTTTTTAAGTACAAACGATTAACCCTTCATTGTACAGCGCTTGCTACACGCATTCCATAGTCACGTCCCCTCGGGGAGGGAGAGGAAACTTACCGGACACTGGATGCTGCCGTCTACATGGTCTATGCTGCCGCGGGAAAGCCGGACGTCAGGCTTCTAAGACGAAACAAACAAATGTATCAAGACAAAAATTCCAGACGGAAAAGAATACATTGTGGAAGTTTAAAAAAAGTTAACTCCTGCTGGCACTGCCCCCTCGTACCATTCTGCCCACACAGCACTTGAAGACTTGCATGGTGAGCGGCGGACCCTCGCTGCAGCATTAATCCCAGCTTCCTGCGGGAGGAGGAGGGCGGCTGCTGCTGCTGCTCGTCTTGGCTGCCGCCGCGGGACTGTCAGCCGGGCCAATGACTGGAGGGTTAGAACATTGCACAAGCCGGGGAGGGAGGCGAAGATCTCATAAATAATCATCAGTGCTGAACACCGGGGGGCGCACACGCATCCTGGGGGGGGGGGGGGGGGGGGGGAGTCACGGGATACACCGCCGGTGACGGCGTAGGACAGCGCCATTAATAAGGAGGTGACGGATAACACCTCTCACCAATAGGAATGCACTGAGCCGATACTGGCTATAGAGGGCGCTCTGCTGCACCTGTATCACCACCACACAGGACAAACCATATTTAAAGGGACGGTAACCCTCAAAAAAATACACCTGTCTGTAGATCAAGGTGCATGGAGCCTCAAATGACCCACAACCCCAGGATTGGCGGCTGAGGGGGTCAAATATTCATAAAAAGTGGCCTCACATTTATTATATCTCCTCTATATTTAGGGTTAATAAACATGTTACACAAACCGGCAGGTGCCATTACTAGTATACTCTGTGCTTCTATTTTACAGGAATTTCAGCATCTCTGCTAGCTGTCAGTGAAGGAATAAAACAATTTATGAAGTTAGTGGCTCCCCACATCCGGCTAGGGTCAGGCGAGGGGCAAAGAGTTCATCTGAAATATTCAGAGAAGAGGAAGGTCTCCCACAGAAGAAAAAAAGAAAACTGAAAACTTGCGAAGCTCAAACTCCTGGTGAAAGGAGGTCACAATATTATCCGTACAACACACCGCAGTCTATTCATAACGAGGGGAGAAGGAGGCCATGTAAGAGTTAACAAGCACAGGAAGTACATCATGTAACATTGTAACCACACACAGAACTATGACTGATACATATATACACTTCTACCACCATGGGGGAGAACACTGATTATGTGCCTACAATTCTTGTACATATGGGGCAGTATTATAGTAGTTATATTCCTGTACATAGGGGGCAGTATTATAGTAGTGATATTCTTGCACATAGGGGGCAGTGTTATAGTAGTTATATTCCTGTACATAGGGGGCAGTGTTATAGTAGTTATATTCCTGTACATAGGGGGCAGTATTATAGTAGTTATATTCTTGTACATAGGAGTCAGTATTATAGTAGTTATATTCTTGTACATAGGGGGCAGTATTATAGTAGTTATATTCTTGTACATAGGGGGCAGTATTCTAGTAGTTATATTCTTGTACATAGGGGACAGTATTCTAGTAGTTATATTCCTGTACATAGGGGGCAGTATTATAGTAGTGATATTCTTGCACATAGGGGGCAGTGTTATAGTAGTTATATTCCTGTACATAGGGGGCAGTATTATAGTAGTTATATTCCTGTACATAGGAGGCAGTATTATAGTAGTTATATCCTTGTACATAGGGGGCAGTATTATTGTAGTTATATTACTGTACATAGGGGGCAGTATTATAGTAGTTATATTCCTGTACATAGGGGGTAGTATTATAGTAGTTATATTCCTGTACATAGGGGGCAGTATTATAGTAGTTATATTCTTGTACATAGGGGGCAGTATTATAGTAGTTATATTCCTGTACATAGGGGGCAGTATTATAGTAGTTATATTCCTGTACATAGGGGGCAGTATTATAGTAGTTATATTCCTGTACATAGGGGGCAGTATTATAGTAGTTATATTCCTGTACATAGGAGGCAGTATTATAGTAGTTATATCCTTGTACATAGGGGGCAGTATTATAGTAGTTATATTCCTGTACATAGGGGGCAGTATTATAGTAGTTATATTCCTGTACATAGGGGGCAGTATTATAGTAGTTATATTCCTGTACATAGGGGGCAGTATTATAGTAGTTATATTCCTGTACATAGGGGGCAGTATTATAGTAGTTATATTCCTGTACATAGGAGGCAGTATTATAGTAGTTATATCCTTGTACATAGGGGGCAGTATTATAGTAGTTATATTACTGTACATAGGGGGCAGTATTATAGTAGTTATATTCTTGTACATAGGGGGCAGTATTATAGTAGTTATATTCTTGTACATAGGGGGCAGTATTATAGTAGTTATATTCTTGTACATAGGGGTTTGTATTATAGTAGTTATATTCCTGTACATAGGGGTTTGTATTATAGTAGTTATATTCTTGTACATAGGGGGCAGTATTATAGTAGTTATATTCCTGTACATAGGGGGCAGTATTATAGTAGTTATATTCTTGTACATAGGGGGTAGTATTATAGTAGTTATATTCCTGTACATAGGGGGCAGTATTATAGTAGTTATATTCCTGTACATAGGGGGCAGTATTATAGTAGTTATATTCCTGTACATAGGGGGCAGGATTATAGTAGTTATATTCCTGTACATAGGGGGCAGTATTATAGTAGTTATATTCTTGTACATAGAAGGGAAGTATTATAGTAGTTATATACTTGTACATAGGGGGAAGTATTATAGTAGTTATATACTTGTACATAGGGGGCAGTATTATAGTAGTTATATTCTTGTACATAGGGGGTAGTATTATAGCAGTTATATTCCTGTACATAGGGGGCAGTATTATAGTAGTTATATTCCTGTACATAGGGGGCAGTATTATAGTAGTTATATTCCTGTACATAGGGGGCAGTATTATAGTAGTTATATTCCTGTACATAGGGGGCAGTATTATAGTAGTTATATTCCTGTACATAGGGGGCAGTATTATAGTAGTTATATTCCTGTACATAGGGGGCAGTATTATAGTAGTTATATTCCTGTACATAGGAGGCAGTATTATAGTAGTTATATCCTTGTACATAGGGGGCAGTATTATTGTAGTTATATTACTGTACATAGGGGGCAGTATTATAGTAGTTATATTCTTGTACATAGGGGGTAGTATTATAGTAGTTATATTCCTGTACATAGGGGGCAGTATTATAGTAGTTATATTCTTGTACATAGGGGGCAGTATTATAGTAGTTATATTACTGTACATAGGGGGCAGTATTATAGTAGTTATATTCCTGTACATAGGGGGCAGTATTATAGTAGTTATATTCCTGTACATAGGGGGCAGTATTATAGTAGTTATATTCCTGTACATAGGGGGCAGTATTATAGTAGTTATATTCCTGTACATAGGAGGCAGTATTATAGTAGTTATATCCTTGTACATAGGGGGCAGTATTATAGTAGTTATATTACTGTACATAGGGGGCAGTATTATAGTAGTTATATTCTTGTACATAGGGGGCAGTATTATAGTAGTTATATTCTTGTACATAGGGGGCAGTATTATAGTAGTTATATTCCTGTACATAGGGGTTTGTATTATAGTAGTTATATTCCTGTACATAGGGGGCAGTATTATAGTAGTTATATTCCTGTACATAGGGGGCAGGATTATAGTAGTTATATTCCTGTACATAGGGGGCAGTATTATAGTAGTTATATTCTTGTACATAGAAGGGAAGTATTATAGTAGTTATATACTTGTACATAGGGGGAAGTATTATAGTAGTTATATACTTGTACATAGGGGGCAGTATTATAGTAGTTATATTCTTGTACATAGGGGGTAGTATTATAGTAGTTATATTCCTGTACATAGGGGGCAGTATTATAGTAGTTATATTCCTGTACATAGGGGGCAGTATTATAGTAGTTATATTCCTGTACATAGGGGGCAGTATTATAGTAGTTATATTCCTGTACATAGGGGGCAGTATTATAGTAGTTATATTCCTGTACATAGGGGGCAGGATTATAGTAGTTATATTCCTGTACATAGGGGGCAGTATTATAGTAGTTATATTCTTGTACATAGGGGCAGTATTATAGTAGTTATATTCTTGTACATAGGGGGCAGTATTATAGTAGCTATATTCCTGTACATAGGGGGCAGTATTATAGTAGTTATATTCCTGTACATAGGGGGCAGTATTATAGTAGTTATATTCCTGTACATAGGGGGCAGTATTAAAGTAGTTATATTCTTGTACATAGGGGGCAGTATTATAGTAGTTATATTCTTGTACATAGGGGGCAGTATTATAGTAGTTATATTCTTGTACATAGGGGGCAGTATTATAGTAGTTATATTCTTGTACATAGGGGGCAGTTTTATAGTAGTTATATTCCTGTATATAGGAGGCAGTATTATAGTAGTTATATTCTTGTACATAGGGGGCAGTTTTATAGTAGTTATATTCCTGTATATAGGAGGCAGTATTATAGTAGTTATATACTTGTACATAGGGGGAAGTATTATAGTAGTTATATACTTGTACATAGGGGGCAGTATTATAGTAGTTATATTCTTGTACATAGGGGGTAGTATTATAGTAGTTATATTCCTGTACATAGGGGGCAGTATTATAGTAGTTATATTCCTGTACATAGGGGGCAGTATTATAGTAGTTATATTCCTGTACATAGGGGGCAGTATTATAGTAGTTATATTCCTGTACATAGGGGGCAGTATTATAGTAGTTATATTCCTGTACATAGGGGGCAGGATTATAGTAGTTATATTCCTGTACATAGGGGGCAGTATTATAGTAGTTATATTCTTGTACATAGGGGGCAGTATTATAGTAGGTATATTCCTTGTACATAGGGGGCAGTATTATAGTAGTTATATTCCTGTACATAGGGGGCAGTATTATAGTAGTTATATTCTTGTACATAGGGGGCAGTATTATAGTAGTTATATTCCTGTACATAGGGGGCAGTATTATAGTAGTTATATTCCTGTACATAGGGGGCAGTATTATAGTAGTTATATTCCTTGTACATAGGGGGCAGTATTATAGTAGTTATATTCCTGTACATAGGGGGCAGTATTATAGTAGTTATATTCCTTGTACATAGGGGGCAGTATTATAGTAGTTATATTCCTGTACATAGGGGGCAGTATTATAGTAGTTATATTCCTTGTACATAGGGGGCAGTATTATAGTAGTTATATTCCTGTACATAGGGGGCAGTATTATAGTAGTTATATTCCTTGTACATAGGGGGCAGTATTATAGTAGTTATATTCCTGTACATAGGGGGCAGTATTATAGTAGTTATATTCCTTGTACATAGGGGGCAGTATTATAGTAGTTATATTCCTGTACATAGGGGGCAGTATTATAGTAGTTATATTCTTGTACATAGGGGGCAGTATTATAGTAGTTATATTCTTGTACATAGGGGGCAGTATTATAGTAGTTATATTCTTGTACATAGGGGGCAGTATTATAGTAGTTATATTCCTGTACATAGGGGGCAGTATTATAGTAGTTATATTCTTGTACATAGGGGGCAGTATTATAGTAGTTATATTCTTGTACATAGAAGGGAAGTATTATAGTAGTTATATACTTGTACATAGGGGGAAGTATTATAGTAGTTATATACTTGTACATAGGGGGCAGTATTATAGTAGTTATATTCTTGTACATAGGGGGTAGTATTATAGTAGTTATATTCCTGTACATAGGGGGCAGTATTATAGTAGTTATATTCCTGTACATAGGGGGCAGTATTATAGTAGTTATATTCCTGTACATAGGGGGCAGTATTATAGTAGTTATATTCCTGTACATAGGGGGCAGTATTATAGTAGTTATATTCCTGTACATAGGGGGCAGGATTATAGTAGTTATATTCCTGTACATAGGGGGCAGTATTATAGTAGTTATATTCTTGTACATAGGGGCAGTATTATAGTAGTTATATTCTTGTACATAGGGGGCAGTATTATAGTAGCTATATTCTTGTACATAGGGGGCAGTATTATAGTAGTTATATTCCTGTACATAGGGGGCAGTATTAAAGTAGTTATATTCTTGTACATAGGGGGCAGTATTATAGTAGTTATATTCTTGTACATAGGGGGCAGTATTATAGTAGTTATATTCTTGTACATAGGGGGCAGTATTATAGTAGTTATATTCTTGTACATAGGGGGCAGTTTTATAGTAGTTATATTCCTGTATATAGGAGGCAGTATTATAGTAGTTATATTCTTGTACATAGGGGCAGTATTATAGTAGTTATATTCCTGTACATAGGGGGCAGTATTATAGTAGGTATATTCCTTGTACATAGGGGGCAGTATTATAGTAGTTATATTCCTGTACATAGGGGGCAGTATTATAGTAGTTATATTCTTGTACATAGGGGGCAGTATTATAGTAGTTATATTCCTGTACATAGGGGGCAGTATTATAGTAGTTATATTCTTGTACATAGGGGCAGTATTATAGTAGTTATATTCCTTGTACATAGGGGGCAGTATTATAGTAGTTATATTCCTGTACATAGGGGGCAGTATTATAGTAGTTATATTCCTTGTACATAGGGGGCAGTATTATAGTAGTTATATTCCTGTACATAGGGGGCAGTATTATAGTAGTTATATTCCTTGTACATAGGGGGCAGTATTATAGTAGTTATATTCCTGTACATAGGGGGCAGTATTATAGTAGTTATATTCCTTGTACATAGGGGGCAGTATTATAGTAGTTATATTCCTGTACATAGGGGGCAGTATTATAGTAGTTATATTCCTTGTACATAGGGGGCAGTATTATAGTAGTTATATTCCTGTACATAGGGGGCAGTATTATAGTAGTTATATTCTTGTACATAGGGGGCAGTATTATAGTAGTTATATTCTTGTACATAGGGGGCAGTATTATAGTAGTTATATTCTTGTACACAAAGGACAATATGTACAAAAATAATATATTAACAATTACCAGGAATCGTTCTTCTTTCTCCAGCCAGCGTTGGTCTTCTTCCATCTCCTGCTGTTGTCTTATTAAATGTTCCTCCATTAAATGTGTGGGTAGAACCTGGGCCAAACACCTCATGTCTAGGGGTCCGGAGTCCTGGGTGCATAGAAGGTCATTACATATTGTTCAATGTATCAAACGTAACATCAATAAGAGACTTGTGATTAGGCCTCTATAAATGGGTTGTCCACTTTGGGTGGGTTACCCACAATCCCATGTGGTACGTGTGATGATGACCTATGAGTCCTATGACTGTAGTGTTACCTCCATGTTCGCCTGCCACATGTTGATGTCTTGTGCCCGATGGTTCCAGGAGTCGTGATGGTCTAAGACTGAGGCCTGGCCGGGGTAAATATTTCCAGCCATAGATGGGATTCTGTGGGTAACGGGGTAAGCGGACACCTACACAAAGACGACAAATCATACGGACACTACTCAGTCATCAACCTGAAGCAGAACAACAACTCCCAGCATGGACACTGAGGCCACTAGTGCGGGCTGAGAGTTTTAGTCCTGCAGAGTATTGCATTAGACACTTATACTCTAGTCACACCAGAAGCTGCATTTACATTTCTTCCTGCCTTATCAGGATCTGCTGTGCTACTGTCATTCCCGTTGCTGCTGCTTTGGTTGTGACTGGAGACATGATGTAACACAAGGGAAATATTTTCAGCTAGAAATACTACTCTAGGATGAGTAATAGGGTGATGCGGCCATACGTAACCGTAGTGTATGGCAGCGCACAGAATCCGCTCTCATGTTACATACGTGTTTGGGCTCGCCGGTGCCGCTGCCAGGGTCTCGGCCACATTCCTCTACACACACAGCAATCCCCGCAGCAGCTAATCTTTCCAGGTGGTGACACACGATGACGCACCAGACTATGCACAGAGTAGGAATCTACTCGTAGTCACTGTAAATGGGCCACAATCAGTTAAAGGGGAGGGATAACTCCTTTCTGTACGAAAAAAATCATTATCAAGCCATGCTGGGAGTTGTAGTTCCCCAACAGCTATCGTACTAAAGGCTTTAAGGGATGTGCTTTGTGTATAAATTTATTCCAGTCATTAAAAGCCTGAGGGGCTCCAGGCTCCATAGTTTTTAATTGAGCCGGAGGCCATCAGCCTAATTTGCATAATTTTTATTTTTAAGTACAAAGGGATAAGGAATCTAAAAGAAGAGCGGATCCTGCCAGAGGGGGGCGCACACCAACGTGCAAGTCCGATTGCTTTACAATCCTTCATCCCGATTGTAGATTTCTCTTAAAGGGGTTTTCTGTGCCCTAATATTGGTGACCTATCCTAAAGACATGTAACTCGAATTGGTGGGGGTCCATTTGTTCCGGGTGCAGGACCCCCAACATTCGGATCCCGATTTCCTATGGATTTCCTATGGAAATGTTATCAATAGTTTTAGCTTGGAAACTCCTTTAGAGGGATTTTCCCATTTATTAATATTGATTCCCAATCCATAGGCCAGAATCAGGTGATGGGTGGGTGTCGGACCCCCACAATGACTTATCCTGTGGATGGATCATCGATATTACGCATGATACCAGCCTATAACGGGTGGGTGGTCATTACCTGGTAGTGGTTTGGCTGCACCATGTGCTGGGGACTTGGGAAGAAACCTTCGCTGGACCTCGGGCTCGGATATCCGGGTCTGCTGGGCTGTAATCCAAGAATAGATGAGAATGAGCGGAGGACGCGGAGTAACCTGACCCAATCTGCCGCCATGTGGGGGATGCATCAGGACAGCAGTTGTCAGCAATGCCGGTCCCGCGGCAGGTGCACAGGCCACATTCATGACCCTTAACCCCTATAAAGTGCTCCGCGTAATAATGACCCTCTGCATAGCTACCCAAAAATCACTTAAGGAGAACCTGTCAGCAAGTGTGACCATGCAGACTTCAGCCAGTAGCACTGTTGGGTATGTAAGTAGCAGCAGGACTGTGAAATATGGGGTCCTCACACTGCTGTGCTCTTAGCACTGCATCAAAACCCCTTACATCTGATGTAGTTAGTCTATTAGCCACAGGAATAGGATCGGTTCCACGGAGAAAACTAAGAGCAAAGTAATATGGAATATTAATCAATACTTCACACTCATGTTTCAGTTTCACAGGTCTGCTTACACATCTCTCCAGGGACAATACCCAGCACTGACTGCAGAGAGCACAGAGCACAGCAGTGCAAGGACATCCCCCCCAGTGCACTTGGAGAAATTACAATCTTGGCATACAAGTCTACTAACAACATAGACAAAGGTCTGATTACACATCTCTCCAGGGACAATACATAACACTAGCCGCACAGGGCACAGCAGTGTGAGGACAACCCCCCCAGTGCACTTAGAGAAGCTGCAATCCTGGAATAGAAGTCTATGTATTACAGTTCTTCTGCTACAAACAACCTAAACCAAAGTCTGATTACACATCTCTCCAGGGACAATACCCAACACTGCTTGCAGAGATGAAAGAACAAAGCAGTGTGAGGACACGCCTCTAGTGCACTTGAAGAAGTTACAATCATGGAATATAAAAGTCTATGTATTATAGTTCTTCTGCTACTAACAACATAGACAAAGGTCTGATTGCACATTTCTCCAGAGATAGTACATAACGCTGGGTGCAGAGAGCACAGAACACAGCAGTGTGAGGACACATCCACTGTGCACTTAGATGAGCTACAATCCTGGATTATAAATTATAACCCCAGCATGTAGCCTGGCATTGTGTATCCTCATGGCCCCCCCTCACCCGTGTGCCAGGCCTCTGTATAATGCTCCTATGTGATTAACCCTTACATCCCCAGCATCTCCTTACTTCTCGCTTTCCTTGCACTATATTTATTCACAATTCTCCTATCAGCTGCAGAGTTTCCTCCCAGGAAGCCGCTGCCTGATGTGCAGAGCAGACACAACCTTGTGGGAGCCGTCAGAGCAGGAAAAAAAACTACAGTGAAAAACACTAAACAAAACGTGCCTTGAGAGATGTGTAATTAGACCTTTATGTATGGTTTTAGTAGCAGCAGGACTGTGAAATATGAATTTATATTCCAGCATTGTACTGGGGCGTACCCTCCCCCACTGCTGTGCTCTGTTCTCTCTGCAGCCAGTGTTTGATAATGGCCCTGGAGAGATGTGTAATCAGACTTCACACTGCTGTGCTCTGTTCTCTCTGCAGCCAGTGTTTGATAATGGCCCTGGAGAGATGTGTAATCAGAACTTTGGGTATGATATTCATAGCAGCAGAGCAGCGACACATGGATCTATATTCCAGGATTGTACTGGGTGCTTGTCCTCACACTGCTGAGCTCTAAGTTTATTTTTTTTTTTTACAATGAGTTATTTTTCATTACCTCTGCTTGCTGTTAATGCTGTAACAAACCCCATGCCTGCTTCTAGGTGACAATCAGCGCAAACAAACAATGAAGTTGTCTGGCTGACAGCAAGCAGAGGTCTTAAAAAAGTTTTGAAGGAATTGATATAAAAAGTTTTCTGGAAAAATATAGAGAAATTGTCAACTGCATTGTGTAAGAAGAGAAAAGAGTTGGGGTGCCACCTGCAGCGTCTCTATCCCTGCCAACAGGTAGGACCCCCCCTGTCAGACTTTCTACATCAGTTTCCACAGGAACCCCCTCGGAAAATGCAGTCAGCATACCCCAAACTCTTTCTGGGGTTGTGCATTGGGCTCATTAAGAATTTCATTGAGCCCCCCAAAAACAACTATGGCTCCAAATCTTAAGATGTGTCCCCCTGTAAGTGACTGACCTTTGGTGGAGCCTCATCGGAGCCCCCTGAATCCCAGGACACGGTCACCTGCCTCCGGGACTCCATCCTCATCCGCTCTTCTTGCTGCAGCTTTTCCTCCTCTAGTATCGTACTACAAAAATACAGACAGGATGGTAAACGGCGGGCAGCGGGGCTCAGCACACTATGTATGGCACAGGGAATTATAGCTGTCACAGCTCAGCCCCCTCCCCCACCAAATATCACTCCTGCACCCCAGCAAGGAGAATATTACCAGCATGACGGCAACATAAACATCCTACAACAATGCGAGAAGTCATTACAGCTGGCAAAGAGCGGTGTGGAAGGCACCGGCACAGGGGAGAAGGCGCCAAGCACAGCAGAGGAGGCGAGAGACGCAGCAGAGAGGGCGCTAAATGAAAGCGGCACTGAAGAAGGTGCCAAGTGCAGCAGAGGGCACCAAGGACTGCAGAGCAGAGAGAGACGGCTCCTGGCAAAGCACACGAGGTGCCAGGTGCAGCAGGGAAGGTGTCAAATAAAGGGAAGAGGGCACAGAATCATGTGCCAAGTGCAGAAGAGCAACAGAGACTGTGCCAAGAGCCAAGGAAGAGGGCGCCCAGGCAAGAGTAGAGCAGAGAGGGGGGCCGTCCTGGGGAAGGGCAGGATAGAGCAGATAGGGGGGCTGCCCCTGGCAAGAGCAGACCAGACAGGAGTGGGGCGCATGTACCAGGCAAGGGCAGAGCAGACGGGAGTGGGGCACATGTACCAGGCAAGGGCAGAGCAGACAGGAGTGGGGCGCATGTACCAGGCAAGGGCAGAGCAGACAGGAGTGGGGCACATGTACCAGGCAAGGGCAGAGCAGACGGGAGTGGGGCACATGTACCAGGCAAGGGCAGAGCAGACGGTAGTGGGGCACATGTACCAGGCAAGGGCAGAGCAGACAGGAGTGGGGCACATGTACCAGGCAAGGGCAGAGCAGACGGGAGTGGGGCGCATGTACCAGGCAAGGGCAGAGCAGACGGGAGTGGGGCACATGTACCAGGCAAGGGCAGAGCAGACGGGAGTGGGGCACATGTACCAGGCAAGGGCAGAGCAGACGGGAGTGGGGCACATGTACCAGGCAAGGGCAGAGCAGACGGGAGTGGGGCGCATGTACCAGGCAAGGGCAGAGCAGACGGGAGTGGGGCACATGTACCAGGCAAGGGCAGAGCAGACGGGAGTGGGGCACATGTACCAGGCAAGGGCAGAGCAGACGGGAGTGGGGCACATGTACCAGGCAAGGGCAGAGCAGACGGGAGTGGGGCACATGTACCAGGCAAGGGCAGAGCAGACGGGAGTGGGGCACATGTACCAGGCAAGGGCAGAGCAGACGGGAGTGGGGCACATGTACCAGGCAAGGGCAGAGCAGACCGGAGTGGGGCGCAAGTACCAGGCAAGGGCAGAGCAGACAGGAGTGGGGCACATGTACCAGGCAAGGGCAGAGCAGACAGGAGTGGGGCGCAAGTACCAGGCTAGGGCAGAGCAGACGGGAGTGGGGCACATGTACCAGGCAAGGGCAGAGCAGACGGGAGTGGGGCACATGTACCAGGCAAGGGCAGAGCAGACAGGAGTGGGGCACAAGTACCAGGCAAGGGCACAGCAGACAGTAGTGGGGCGCAAGTACCAGGCAAGGGCAGAGCAGACAGGAGTGGGGCACATGTACCAGGCAAGGGCAGAGCAGAGAGGAGTGGGGCGCAAGTACCAGGCAAGGGCAGAGCAGAGAGGAGTGGGGCGCAAGTACCAGGCAAGAGTAGAGCAGAGAGGGGGGCCGTTCTGGGGAAGGGCAGGATAGAGCAGATAGGGGGGCTGCCCCTGGCAAGGGCAGAGCAGACAGGAGTGGGCGCATGTACCAGGCAAGGGTAGAGCAGACAGGAGTGGGGCGCATGTACCGGGCAAGAGAATAGCACACAGGAGTGGGGTGAATGTACCGGGCAAGGGCAGAAAGAAGGGATAAGGGGCGTGCCCCGCGCAAAAGAATGGGAAGGGGGGGGGGCACCAGTGCCCCAGGCAAAAAGAAGAGAGGGTGGGCAGGATCCAGGGCAGAGAGGGAGGCACCCCAGGCAAGGGGGTGCAGAACAACAAAGGGGAATGTGCCAGGTGGCAGCACAATGAAGACGGCAACAGGTGCCTAGATGTATCACAGACAAGGTGCCCGTACAAGGGAAAAGCCCCAAAGAGCACAGCCATCTGCAAAGAGCATAGACACAGACAATGCATCACATATAATATATATACATACTTCTATAACCGAACCTGTAGGTCACCTTGCATACATGTTATTTTACATAGGACTGCTGACAAGCCATAAAGGATATCATCCAATTATAAACAGGTCCAGGGTCAAATGACAAAGTCAGCTCTGCTACACCTGTACATACTCCTTCCCCAGACACCCCTGACTTACCCCGGTGGTGCAGAGCTCACAATGTGACAGTGTGCAGCCTCCCCGCTCTGCTATGTGGATTGTTAGTGTTGGACGCCGGCCATCGGTCCCTGCACTTGGGAAGAAGAAATCCTGGAATCTCTCTGGTGACTCCAAGGCACCAAATGCCAGATGTGGCACGGCCTCCCCCACCCAGCGTCACCGAGCCTCCTTACATGACATGCTCTGCGGCCGGGTCCAATCCCCCCACAGACGAGTCACATTTTCCCATGTTACTCATGGAGAGGAAAACCGTTTTCTTCCCGAGCAGCGTCGCTCCTATATGGTGACCCGCATGTCAGATGCAGACGATGACACTGATCCACGGCTGCTGCGCTCACATAACACTGCATGCCTGGGATGCCTCCAGGACCTCCTAATATGGGACTTCCGGCTGGATGTAAATAATTGTCACAGAATGTAAAGAACTACCACTTTATACATCAGCTCCTCACAGCTGAGGATTTGTTACAGTGGTATCTTGTAGAGACAATATTCTGTGAACTAAACTGACACATTGTAGAAAACTATCAGAACGGGGGTATGTTGCATTCTGTCTCCACCGATTTGTCTAGACTGTAGCAAACCCTCAGCTGTGAGAAAGGTGAAGGCTGTGGAGGTTTTAATGCCTCTTTGTGTTCACGTTCACTGACAGCAAGCAGAGACCCTGACCAAAGGAAAGGCCATGCTTGGACAGAGCGGGATAGATGAAATGTGATGGATTATTAGTCTGGCCTCCCCCTCCCCCCACACATTATAAATAGCCGCAGAGCAGGGGGGACCCCGAGCCATGGGAGAGCGCTGGCCTCTCGTCTCCAGCTGCCGAATTACTTATCCCGTCACAGAATAATAGGACGCGGGGCCAAGGAGTCACATTGTGACATTTTCCCAAACGCTGTATTTTTAGCTGCAGACGAGACTGAGAAAATGGCTGATTTTTTGGCAGAAAGATGCAGGAGAGTACAAGCCGGTCTGTGATAGTAAACGAGATAATTTGCAGGCACCTCACCAATGTGTAACCCCCTAGGCACCCACCAGGACCCATGTAAAACCTCCCCCACCCCAGAGACCCATTGGGACCAAGCATAACCCCCTCAGTGACCCATCAGTAACCATGTATAACCCTCTGGGGACCCATCAGGACCAAAGTATTACCCCTCCCCCACCCAGTGACCCAACTGGACTCATGTACAGCCTCCCCAGAGAGCCGTTACGACCCATGTATAAGCCCCTTAAAGACCCATCAGGACCTGAGTATAAGCCCCCAGAGACCAATGTGGACCAGAGTATAACCGCCCCCCCCCCCCCAGAGAGACCCACGAGCTGTGTGCAGGGCATGTGCTTTTACATCAATTGACTGAATAAAAGGAGCTGCAGTATAAAGCATGGAGCATGTGATGACACAAAAGGCTGATGGATTCCAACAGACAATGCAGGAGCCGGTCCCTATACATCATGTACAGATGCAGCTCAGCTACAATCGCTGAATATAGCCATGGACTGCGGGAGCAGAGCTGTAGTGTAAAGCACAGAGAAACCGCCTGAGCCTCTATACTACTCTAGACCGCAGTACATCGCAGCTCTGTCCTGATTAAGCTATAAGGGTGCGTTCACACGTGGCAGTAACGCATGTTTGCGTTAGATTTGCCGGATTACATTGCTGTTCACATTACGTTTACAAAACGCACGTGTTACCGCCACGTGTGACCGTACCCTCAATCAAGAAACCAGATGAAGCCAGGAGGAATTACCAACGGGGATGATGACTATTATAAAACCCAAGACGTGGAAGGTCTCACGAGTGTTTATCTGTGAACCAAGACGACTGTGATAATCGGCAGGAAACAGAACAAGTGAATCTTCAGGCAGATTCCTCCCGAAACCTCACAAGGGTCCTCATTGATGGCTGACAGCGACCCCCCGGACCGAGGGGACAGAGCACAAGACCCGCATTGATCCCAGAGAGAGGAAACTTTTGAACATGGAAGACGAGAGAAGTCACGGGCTCCGCTTCTATCCGATTAGATGGGAACAGGATTTTATTCTGCGAATTTGGCTTTAATGAGATAAAAGAAGGGAACGGAATCTTACAAGACGCCTTCAGCTCTAAGAAATTACATTTACAGACGAAGCCACATCCTCGGCCTGACATCACGTCTACACAATGAGCACCTGGAGATGTAACCTACATGTACCATAGTATATATGTGCAGGCGGGTGCCCCCCTCTACTGACAGGCGCCAGCAGCATCACCCTCCCCCGGTCCAGCAGCAGGTGCCTACTGCGGGACCCCTGAGGAATGGAGTTAGTACATGATCAGTATGGTGGTCACTAAAGCTGAGAGTGGTAACCAGCATATGTATCGATGAGCCACGTGTGATCTACCAATGTCCTTAAGGGGACAAAGTCCGAGCCCTCTGCAGGGTAGGTGAACCCTATGCAGTGACCTTCTTCGGTGGTCAAAAAATCCACAGTTCTCATTGGCAGTCATGGCTGGGAGCAGAGAACCATTTGTTTTGTTATTTTGATATTTTACACCACCTCCTAAAATCCCAGACAACCCCTTTAAGAATAAGCAGGGTCTCCACATCCGCTCATCGCTCACAGTGACATACGGCCGCCATCGGATTTTATAGCTCGTCCTGCTGTAAATATTTAAATCTCCAGCAGCGAGAATGAAAGGCGGGAGAGCGGAGGATAAATCTTTATGTGCGGCGTAGGGACGCCATGTTTACATCTCACGTCCATAGGTGTGAACTGGATGTCTATATATGGATGTACACAGGAGCAGGATGTATAATGGAAGATGTAGAATCCGAGGAAGGACCATCAAGGTCGGCGCAGGATCAACACACCAGGGGGGGGCGCCAAACCCCACGGGCAGCGCCAAATGCCAGCACCAAACGCCACGCCAGGGGCAGCGCCAAACGCCAGCGCCAAACGCCACGCCAGGGGCAGCGCCAAACGCCACCACAATCGCCACGCCAGGGGCAGCGCCAAACGACACAAACTGATCTCCCGATGTGCAGCAAGTGTCTTATATACTTTGCGTTTCAATTCCTTAATTCAAGATCTCTGCTTGCTGTCAATGAATGATTACAGTTGAGGTTTGTACACACCACACAGCTTCCCTATCTGGAGGGTTCCCCTCCTAACATACAGCCTGTACCTCAAGGGGTCTTCTGGCATGTGCTGAATATACATCCAAAAAAGTTGACATTTACTGACTTTTAGGAAAGTAAATAATTGAAACAACGTTTATCAGAAAGTTCTAGAACTTTGCCTTTCATTAGAACAGATTTTGGGGCCCCCATTTTTGTTCAAAACACAAAAGTTTATTGTAAATTTTTACATTTGCTTCTCTTACCTTAGTTGTGCTTTGAGCTCTGTAAACCGCGGCCTCCGGCTGGGGTCGTACGCCCAGCACTTGGTCATAAGGCTATAGAGGGTAGGGGGGCAGTTGGGTGGCATGGGAAGGCGCTCGCCGTTCTCTATTCGGCCAATCACATCATTATTCTTCACGCCCTGGAAAGGCTTCACTCCATACATTAAGATTTCCCACATACACACACCTGGGGAGAGAAGAAATGAGCACAAGCCTGATCAGATCTCATCATCCGCAGAATATTCCCATCATCCGCCACAAATGTCTGATTTGATATTCAAGTTTAATGGACAATCAGAAATCAATACATCAGAAGCACAAATCTATCTCCTGTCCTGACTTTGCAACAATGTATCAGCGCCGGAAAACTGTAGCAGTGAATCTGGCTCACAGAAGATTACATCTGCTGAGTGACACAGTAACAAACCCTCAGCTGTATGGTTTATATTTGCTGACAGCTTGTGGACTTATTACACAAGGCAAAAAAATTGCAGAACTTTACTCTTAGATGTCTCAGGGCATGCTGGGAGTTGTAGTGTCACGGCACGGGGTGAGGCCATGGTTTGCACTCTGCTATGTTGGGTCTAGTGCCAGGAAGTATCTCAGGATTTCTCACACAGAATTGACTTTTTCCATAAAAGGCGACTTGTGTGGAGTCATAAACAAGAGAGGGGTATCCAACCCCCAAGTAACATCTGCTGCTGGCAACGGCCTCCGTTTTGGGGAAATGACTAGAATTTCTGTATTTATAGGGCGATGCTCCATCAATGATCAGACACTGTGCCTGATTCATTTATTATTTGATATTTTCTAAATAAGGAGATTTCCATTCACTGACAGCAACACTGTAAGCATTGAGACTCCATAGGTCTAACCCTTAAAGGGGTTTTACCAAAACGAAAGTTAGGCCCTATCCACGGACCCCTCGTCACTCCATCAGACTAATGGAGCAGACGGCCGCGCATGACCGTTCTGCTCCATTAATCTCTATGGAGCAGACGGAAATTGCCGAGCACGGCGCTCACCGATCTCCGTCAGATCCATAGAGATTAATGGAGCAGAACGCTCATGCGTGGCCGGCTGCTCCATTAGTTCCAACAGACCCCTCAATTTCTCGATCTATGGGGATCTCAGCACTGAGACCCCCACTGATCAGCAGGTTAGGCCCTATCCCGTGGAGTTTAGTTTAGTTTGTGGGAAAACCCCTTTAAAGGGGACCTTAAGATCTATGCAAGTCACATCCCACATGACTCTTCTTCACTGCTGTGACTCCTTAATGCTCATATAAATGCAGTGTTCAGATATAGATTTCTGTGCAATGCAAAATCTGCCAGAATGCAGGAGGAAATAATAATAAAAGGTTCTGGTAGGTTTGTTGGCCAAATCATTTTGCGTTACATCAGGTATAGTACAGCCGCAACAGGCGAAACATTTATCATGCAGTTTCTGCCAGAAATTGAACCAAAAAAAAGTTGGTGCACTCGGTCGGGGCAGTGCATGAAGAACGGGCGCCACAATTCATGAATCTAGCGCCCCCTGCACACTACACAGGTAACTGCACATTGTACACCCTGCACTGTTCTTAGTAAATGAGGACCACGGTCCCTGCTCCTTCCTCACTATGTTCCCTGACCTGAAGGTGATGTCTATAGTGTTACATCACATGAGATCCGGACACTTACCAAACATCCACACGTCACTCGCAGAGGTAAAGCGCCGGAAGTTAATGGACTCTGGAGCCATCCATTTGATGGGTAATTTACCTTTGGAAGCTGAAAAACAGCAAAAACATTAAAAATCATTCTGCAAAACTGGAAATTTAAACAAAATCATAAAAGCGACAAAAAAATAAATAAATAAATTACAAAACAGAAAAATTACAAACAGAAAATACAAAAACAGTCTCATTATTAACCATTTAGGAAATTATTTAGGGATCAGACTTGGCCACTTCCCCATTTTCCAAATCTCTTCTTATAGTCAGCAAACGGAAACCCTTTTCCATGCGGTCAGGATAGCGAGCTGATATTTATCGACAGCAAGCAGAGGTATTGCATAAGGTTCTGTACGTAGGTGTAAACATCGCTCACCTTTATAATATGTACTGTCTTCCATATACCGCGAAAGCCCAAAATCTCCTAACTTGACGCAGTCGGTGGTTGAGACCAACACGTTTCTAGCTGCGATATCCCTGAGGAGGAAAGTAGAATACAGACGTCACGTATACACTGGGTATACATTGTATATAACACAAGGGAAGTCATCACAGAGTGCAGCCCCCCCACAATCTGCAGATTATAGTCACTGCTACAGAGAATGACCCCCCATCTCTCCAGTCATAGGCTGGGGAGGAGCTATCAGAATGGGAACCCTCAAAAAAAAACTAGGATGTAGAAAAGCCACAGCGGAACAATCTGGAGCTCTTACAAAATAAGAGAACACAAGATATCAAGATCTCTGCTTCCTGTTATGAATAGGACATCTAGGAGGACGGAAATCTGTCATGGTGATTCGTAGTGTGAGCCCCCTGTGTGTCCATCACCCCACCAGTGCAGAACTTACTGCCCTGGAGTTAATCACCGATTATCCCCAGTCAATGACTGGAAGCAGAGATGTGGACAATGTGCTACAGAAAGTAAACAGGAACATTATGCGAGATCTCCTTACACAAAACATAAAATGTGCTCCATAAAAACTAAAATATACTTACTAAGGGGAAGGGGCGACTGATAGAGTGATGGAATATCCTTAGGATATTCTAACACTTTATGATGAGTGGGGGTCCTGCCTATAAGACCCCCACCGATCCTGAGAAGCCTATAGTGCATACATGATCATGCAATACAATAAAACTTTATCGATCCCTGATTAAATATTTTTACAGGTGGTTTGTGCATAAGATAACATAACACGAAAAGCATATTGGTTGTGGGGGGGTCGGGGATGAAAGGAGGGGGGGGGGTAAAGATTTCAGCGCTCCTTATTGGTACTTAGCAACTTATTATATTGACTTTGGGATAAAGGAGTTGGGAACCCTCGCAGTCCTGCAGGAAATCAGATGATAGTGATCACTGTTTGTGCTGTTATTGGAATATTATAGAGCACATGGGGGCAACCTTATTCCTGCGAATTTGCACAGTTATCTGTCCTGCCAAATAGTTTCACCAGGCGTCCTGTGAGCCCTCTGTATAATGTTAGATTGTTTTTTGATCACACCTCCCCAGCGGGATTTTGGTGCAGATGTGGAAATATTTAGGTTTCCTGAGTAAGTACAGGCAGTCCTCGGGTTACATACAAGATAGGGTCTGGAGGTTTGTTCTTAAGTTGAATTTGTATGTAAGTCGAAACTGTATATTTTATAATGGAAGTTCTAGACAATATTTTTTCTTTTGCCCCAGTGACAATTGGAGTTTCAAAATTTTTGGTGTAATTGGACCAAGAATTATCAATAAAGCTTCATTACAGACACCTTACAGCTGATCATTGCAGTCTAGGACTATAGTAAAGCATCCAGAGAGCTTCACCAGAGGTCACAGTGGGCAGAGGGGTCCGTCTGTAACTATGGGTTGTCTGTAAGTCGGGTGTCCTTAAGTAGGGGACCGCCTGTATATATGAGACCAAGTTTTCTCCTCTTCCCTGGCAGTTCATGTTGTATTCAACCCAAGCCCCCTCGCATTTACTACAGGCGGTCCCCTACTTAAGGACACCCGACTTACAGACAACCCCTAGTTACAGATGACCCCTCTGCCCACTGTGACCTCTGGTGAAGCTCTCTGGATGCTTTACTATAGTCCCAGACTGCAATGATCAGCTGTAAAGTGTCTGTAATGAAGCTTTATTGATAATTCTTGGTCCAATTACACCAAAAATGTTGAAACTCCAATTGTCACTGGGGCAAAAGAAAAAAAATTGTCTAGAACTTCCATTATAAAATATACAGTTTCGACTTGCATACAAATTCAACTTAAGAACAAACCTCCAGACCCTATCTTGTATGTAACCCGGGGACTGCCTGTACAGGCTTCTGCCCGGTCAGACCTGGTGGAGACTGCGCCCAAATCTAAGGAGACTGAGCCTCTTTGTAGATTCGGGTGCCGACAGGAGGGATTTTGAGATTGGAATCTATATTGTTTTAATAAATTCCCCCCTATGACGACTTTTTCCTTATGTGGGAGGTTTAGAGCGATAGGTCTGAAGTCACTATAATCAGTCTGTCTTTTTGTATTGGACTTACACAAAATAAAGTCCAGAACCTTTTCCCATCTCAGGGTATAAATGGGTCGGCTAGTACCTGGCTTAGTTCGCTTAAATATTCTTATATTAACGGACTGATTTGGCAAGGTCTGTGCAGCGCTGCATAGTCTGTGTGCGCTATATAAATAAAGGAATTATTATTACCCGGGGGGCAGAGTCCGTCAGATAACCTACCTATCTTTGTTAGAATGTTTTTGTATCCATATAGAAGTTACTTATTTTATAAAGCTTTCCAAACTGTTGGGGGAAAAAAAAAAGTCATCTTCACAATGCCCAGCAGAGGTCGCCATTTAGCCGGGATAAATCCTCTGTAGTGATCACTACTAGGAATCTCTTCCGTACATACCAGGAGCGCAGCCAGACGTGATGGGAAGAAGGGGAAAGTTCTCACCTATGTACAAAGCGCTTGCTCTCCAGATAGGCCAGCGCCGTGCTCAGCTGGTAAGCGTATAGGATCAACGACGCCAGGTCCAGGTTGTATTTACGGACTTGTAGGAATGATCGCAGCTGCGGAGGAAAGAGGAGACAAGTTTTACATGGATGTCCGGGAACTAATTGTGCATCCATTTCATCTTCTCCATTCATTATCCCAGAAGATAAGCAGCGCCCCCTACTGACCACCCCCTACAACCACACAGCTGTCACTCGAGTCTAAGGCATCAATTCCTGGAGACAGACACAATGGGGGTCATTTACTAAGGGCCCGATTCGCGTTTTCCCGACGTGTTACCCGAATATTTCCGATTTGCGCCGATTTCCCCTGAATTGCCCCGGGATTTTGGCGCACGCGATCGGATTGTGGCGCATCGGCGCCGGCATGCACGCGACGGAAATCGGGGGGCGTGGCCGAACGAAAACCCGACGTATTCGGAAAAACCGCCGCAATTAAAAACCGAAAAAGTGTCGCTTGGGGAGCGCTTACCTTCACCTGGTCCGAGGTGGTGCATTCCGGCGCGTTGAGATGATTTTCAGCGCAGCAGCGCCACCTGGTGGACGGCGGAGGAACTGCCTTCATGAATCCCGGCCGGACCCGAATCCAGAGCAGAGAACGCGCCGCTGGATCGCGAATGGGCCGGGTAAGTAAATCTGCCCCAATGTGTCACTGATGTAACTGGACATGAATGTAGAAGAACTAATGTTTATCTTTGTAGGGTCAGGACAGGGAAGAAAAGAAACTACAGAAAAATATAGAGGAGCAAATAATTTATAGACAGTAACAGCACAAAACCCAGAATGTCAGTCACCAGAACCAGAGCAACCTCTGTGAAGACACCGAATAGTGAGTGCAGCTCTGGGGTATAATACAGGATGTGACTCAGGATCAGTACAGGATAAGTAATGTCATGTATGTACACAGTGACTGCACCAGCAGCAGAATAGTGAGTGCAGCTCTGGAGTATAATACAGGATGTAACTCAGGATCAGTACAGGATAAGTAATGTCATGTATGTACACAGTGACTGCACCAGCAGCAGAATAGTGAGTGCAGCTCTGGAGTATAATACAGGATGTAACTCAGGATCAGTACAGGATAAGTAATGTCATGTATGTACACAGTGACTGCACCATCAGCAGAATAGTGAGTGCAGCTCTGGGGTATAATACAGGATGTAACTCAGGATCAGTACAGGATAAGTAATGTCATGTATGTACACAGTGACTGCACCAGCAGTAGAATAGTGAGTGCAGCTCTGGGGTATAATACAGGATGTAACTCAGGATCAGTACAGGATAAGTAATGTCATGTTTGTACACAGTGACTGCACCAGCAGCAGAATAGTGAGTGCAGCTCTGGGGTATAATACAGGATGTAACTCAGGATCAGTACAGGATAAGTAATGTCATGTATGTACACAGTGACTGCACCAGCAGCAGAATAGTGAGTGCAGCTCTGGAGTATAATACAGGATGTAACTCAGGATCAGTACAGGATAAGTAATGTCATGTATGTACACAGTGACTGCACCAGCAGCAGAATAGTGAGTGCAGTTCTGGGGTCTAATACAGGATGTAACTCAGGATCAGTACAGGATAAGTAATGTCATGTATGTACACAGTGACTGCACCAGCAGCAGAATAGTGAGTGCAGCTCTGGAGTATAATACAGGATGTAACTCAGGATCAGTATAGGATAAGTAATGTCATGTATGTACACAGTGACTGCACCAGCAGCAGAATAGTGAGTGCAGCTCTGGAGTATAATACAGGATGTAACTCAGGATCAGTACAGGATAAGTAATGTCATATATGTACACAGTGACTGCACCAGCAGCAGAATAGTGAGTGCAGCTCTGGAGTATAGTACAGGATGTAACTCAGGATCAGTACAGGATAAGTAATGTCATGTATGTACACAGTGACTGCACCAGCAGCAGAATAGTGAGTGCAGCCCTGGGGTATAATACAGGATGTAACTCAGGATCAGTACAGGATAAGTAATGTCATGTTTGTACACAGTGACTGCTCCAGCAGCAGAATAGTGAGTGCAGCTCTGGGGTATAATACAGGATGTAACTCAGGATCAGTACAGGATAAGTAATGTCATATATGTACACAGTGACTGCACCAGCAGCAGAATAGTGAGTGCAGCTCTGGAGTATAATACAGGATGTAACTCAGGATCAGTACAGGATAAGTAATGTCATGTATGTACACAGTGACTGCACCAGCAGCAGAATAGTGAGTGCAGCTCTGGGGTCTAATACAGGATGTAACTCAGGATCAGTACAGGATAAGTAATGTCATGTTTGTACACAGTGACTGCTCCAGTAGCAGAATAGTGAGTGCAGCTCTGGAGTATAGTACAGGATGTAACTCAGGATCAGTACAGGATAAGTAATGTCATGTATGTACACAGTGACTGCACCAGCAGCAGAATAGTGAGTGCAGTTCTGGGGTATAATACAGGATGTAACTCAGGATCAGTACAGGATAAGTAATGTCATGTATGTACACAGTGACTGCACCAGCAGCAGAATAGTGAGTGCAGCCCTGGGGTATAATACAGGATGTAACTCAGGATCAGTACAGGATAAGTAATGTCATGTATGTACACAGTGACTGCACCAGCAGCAGAATAGTGAGTGCAGCTCTGGAGTATAATACAGGATGTAACTCAGGATCAGTACAGGATAAGTAATGTCATGTATGTACACAGTGACTGCACCATCAGCAGAATAGTGAGTGCAGCTCTGGGGTATAATACAGGATGTAACTCAGGATCAGTACAGGATAAGTAATGTCATGTATGTACACAGTGACTGCACCAGCAGTAGAATAGTGAGTGCAGCTCTGGGGTATAATACAGGATGTAACTCAGGATCAGTACAGGATAAGTAATGTCATGTTTGTACACAGTGACTGCACCAGCAGCAGAATAGTGAGTGCAGCTCTGGGGTATAATACAGGATGTAACTCAGGATCAGTACAGGATAAGTAATGTCATGTATGTACACAGTGACTGCACCAGCAGCAGAATAGTGAGTGCAGCTCTGGAGTATAATACAGGATGTAACTCAGGATCAGTACAGGATAAGTAATGTCATGTATGTACACAGTGACTGCACCAGCAGCAGAATAGTGAGTGCAGTTCTGGGGTCTAATACAGGATGTAACTCAGGATCAGTACAGGATAAGTAATGTCATGTATGTACACAGTGACTGCACCAGCAGCAGAATAGTGAGTGCAGCTCTGGAGTATAATACAGGATGTAACTCAGGATCAGTATAGGATAAGTAATGTCATGTATGTACACAGTGACTGCACCAGCAGCAGAATAGTGAGTGCAGCTCTGGAGTATAATACAGGATGTAACTCAGGATCAGTACAGGATAAGTAATGTCATATATGTACACAGTGACTGCACCAGCAGCAGAATAGTGAGTGCAGCTCTGGAGTATAGTACAGGATGTAACTCAGGATCAGTACAGGATAAGTAATGTCATGTATGTACACAGTGACTGCACCAGCAGCAGAATAGTGAGTGCAGCCCTGGGGTATAATACAGGATGTAACTCAGGATCAGTACAGGATAAGTAATGTCATGTTTGTACACAGTGACTGCTCCAGCAGCAGAATAGTGAGTGCAGCTCTGGGGTATAATACAGGATGTAACTCAGGATCAGTACAGGATAAGTAATGTCATGTATGTACACAGTGACTGCACCAGCAGCAGAATAGTGAGTGCAGCTCTGGAGTATAATACAGGATGTAACTCAGGATCAGTACAGGATAAGTAATGTCATATATGTACACAGTGACTGCACCAGCAGCAGAATAGTGAGTGCAGCTCTGGAGTATAGTACAGGATGTAACTCAGGATCAGTACAGGATAAGTAATGTCATGTATGTACACAGTGACTGCACCAGCAGCAGAATAGTGAGTGCAGCCCTGGGGTATAATACAGGATGTAACTCAGGATCAGTACAGGATAAGTAATGTCATGTTTGTACACAGTGACTGCTCCAGCAGCAGAATAGTGAGTGCAGCTCTGGGGTATAATACAGGATGTAACTCAGGATCAGTACAGGATAAGTAATGTCATATATGTACACAGTGACTGCACCAGCAGCAGAATAGTGAGTGCAGCTCTGGAGTATAATACAGGATGTAACTCAGGATCAGTACAGGATAAGTAATGTCATGTATGTACACAGTGACTGCACCAGCAGCAGAATAGTGAGTGCAGCTCTGGGGTCTAATACAGGATGTAACTCAGGATCAGTACAGGATAAGTAATGTCATGTTTGTACACAGTGACTGCTCCAGCAGCAGAATAGTGAGTGCAGCTCTGGGGTATAATACAGGATGTAACTCAGGATCAGTACAGGATAAGTAATGTCATGTATGTACACAGTGACTGCACCAGCAGCAGAATAGTGAGTGCAGCTCTGGAGTATAATACAGGATGTAACTCAGGATCAGTATAGGATAAGTAATGTCATGTATGTACACAGTGACTGCACCAGCAGCAGAATAGTGAGTGCAGCTCTGGAGTATAATACAGGATGTAACTCAGGATCAGTACAGGATAAGTAATGTCATATATGTACACAGTGACTGCACCAGCAGCAGAATAGTGAGTGCAGCTCTGGAGTATAATACAGGATGTAACTCAGGATCAGTACAGGATAAGTAATGTCATGTATGTACACAGTGACTGCACCAGCAGCAGAATAGTGAGTGCAGCCCTGGGGTATAATACAGGATGTAACTCAGGATCAGTACAGGATAAGTAATGTCATGTTTGTACACAGTGACTGCTCCAGCAGCAGAATAGTGAGTGCAGCTCTGGGGTATAATACAGGATGTAACTCAGGATCAGTACAGGATAAGTAATGTCATGTATGTACACAGTGACT
Organism: Engystomops pustulosus; assembly: GCF_040894005.1. Classification (NCBI taxonomy): domain Eukaryota; kingdom Metazoa; phylum Chordata; class Amphibia; order Anura; family Leptodactylidae; genus Engystomops; species Engystomops pustulosus. The sequence goes on along the minus strand of NC_092415.1, from coordinate 8,044,992 downwards.
GCACCAGCAGCAGAATAGTGAGTGCAGCTCTGGAGTATAATACAGGATGTAACTCAGGATCAGTACAGGATAAGTAATGTCATATATGTACACAGTGACTGCACCAGCAGCAGAATAGTGAGTGCAGCTCTGGAGTATAGTACAGGATGTAACTCAGGATCAGTACAGGATAAGTAATGTCATGTATGTACACAGTGACTGCACCAGCAGCAGAATAGTGAGTGCAGCCCTGGGGTATAATACAGGATGTAACTCAGGATCAGTACAGGATAAGTAATGTCATGTTTGTACACAGTGACTGCTCCAGCAGCAGAATAGTGAGTGCAGCTCTGGGGTATAATACAGGATGTAACTCAGGATCAGTACAGGATAAGTAATGTCATATATGTACACAGTGACTGCACCAGCAGCAGAATAGTGAGTGCAGCTCTGGAGTATAATACAGGATGTAACTCAGGATCAGTACAGGATAAGTAATGTCATGTATGTACACAGTGACTGCACCAGCAGCAGAATAGTGAGTGCAGCTCTGGGGTCTAATACAGGATGTAACTCAGGATCAGTACAGGATAAGTAATGTCATGTTTGTACACAGTGACTGCTCCAGCAGCAGAATAGTGAGTGCAGCTCTGGGGTCTAATACAGGATGTAACTCAGGATCAGTACAGGATAAGTAATGTCATGTATGTACACAGTGACTGCACCAGCAGCAGAATAGTGAGTGCAGCTCTGGAGTATAATACAGGATGTAACTCAGGATCAGTATAGGATAAGTAATGTCATGTATGTACACAGTGACTGCACCAGCAGCAGAATAGTGAGTGCAGCTCTGGAGTATAATACAGGATGTAACTCAGGATCAGTACAGGATAAGTAATGTCATATATGTACACAGTGACTGCACCAGCAGCAGAATAGTGAGTGCAGCTCTGGAGTATAATACAGGATGTAACTCAGGATCAGTACAGGATAAGTAATGTCATGTATGTACACAGTGACTGCACCAGCAGCAGAATAGTGAGTGCAGCTCTGGGGTATAATGCAGGATGTAACTCAGGATCAGTACAGGATAAGTAATGTCATGTATATACACAATGACTGCACCAGCAGCAGAATAGTGAGTGCAGCTCTGGAGTATAATACAGGATGTAACTCAGGATCAGTACAGGATAAGTAATGTCATGTATGTACACAGTGACTGCACCAGCAGCAGAATAGTGAGTGCAGCTCTGGGGTATAATACAGGATGTAACTCAGGATCAGTACAGGATAAGTAATGTCATGTATGTACACAGTGACTGCACCAGCAGCAGAATAGTGAGTGCAGCTCTGGAGTATAATACAGGATGTAACTCAGGATCAGTACAGGATAAGTAATGTCATGTATGTACAGAGTGACTGCACCAGCAGCAGAATAGTGAGTGCAGCTCTGGGGTATAACACTGGATGTAACTCAGGATCAGTACAGGATAAGTAATGTCATGTATGTACACAGTGACTGCACCAGCAGCAGAATAGTGAGTGCAGCTCTCAACTCAGTGCAACTCAGTCTGTATCCCAATAGGTTGCCAGGATGTTGGATTTTGTATAAAACGTTCATTATGTACATAAAAGCATTTGCATATATATTGTGTGTGTATGTAATATGGATAAAACAGGTAGGTGTCATACATCTTACGTATAATATAATAAAGCTTTGGACTTATGGGTTTCAGTGAGATCCTTTATGGACCTTTTTTGTGACTTATACTTGTAAATGTGTGGTCCTAGTGTAGAGTTCAGTCCACATCTTTATAGCTAGTATGTAACATGTACAGTGCTGAGTATTACCTCCCCCAGGGTGCACAGCTCCATGATTATCCACACCGGGTTCTCTGTGATCACCCCAATTAACTTTACTATATGCGGATGATCGAACTGGCGCATCGTTACTGCAAAGAGAGACAAGGTTAATTAATAAAACAAAGATACAATGTATCACTACAGGAGACAATAAACCGACCAGTCACAGATCAGTTTGTTACATTCTATCAGCCGCGCGGTTGGTCTAGCTGCAATAATGCATCTTTTTAGTGCAAACATTCAGCATTTTTTGCTACGTTATGGGAAATCTACAGATCACTCTCGTGCTGCTTAAAGATCTCTGCTTGCTGTCAGTAAATGGAAATGGTCATATTGTGATTTCAAGGCTAAAAAACTATATCTCTGTGACATCCTGTGAATCTGTGTCTGCCTATAGGTGAGATATAGTGTATAGACAGTGTAGTAGGTGGATGCCATGCTCCCTGCTATTTTTGGTACATCTCTGCTCTGGATAAAAGAGGGATCGTCACATTTGACAAACCTATTGTGCACCTGACCTGCCCCGGAGCCAAATGAGAGGAATGGGACCTTCCTTCTGATAAGTCGGACCCCCACCAATCAGACAATGTCCCCCCCCCCCCCTTTCAGAGTCCTGTTCTGTCATATTGGGGGTCTCCAGCCCTGTAAGACCTGACACATCCACATTATACAGATATAAAACAGTGGATTTGTGCCTGTGTGACATCGGGGGGCGGCGGGATAATCCTCCACTTCTCAAGACGTAAGCCGCCGTCTCCGTAGACGCTCCGGACGCTCAATTAGTTCTTATTAATCGCTTTTTAATTCCATTTGCCGGGAGGATGTTCAGTCCCAGCAGGATGATGGGGGTTTTGTCACTAAGCTACGGGTAAAAGATAGTAAATACGTCTCCACCTGTCTCTACAAAGCCGACACACGTCTGCGGCGTGGAGTCCGGGTGACAGCAAATTATAATCCCCAGTGACTGCTAATCCCTTAATACAGGAGGCTGTGAACTAACCGGATAGGAACTTCACTAGAATATCTACTGCTCCCTGTTATCAGCTGGTTCAGCCTGGGGGAGGGCGACTGTAGGATCATATACATTAAACAAAAAAAAACACAAAAACCACAAAAAAAAATATAACAATCAAAGGACATCTACCACTAAGAATGAATGACTGTATGCAAGTCAACACCTATAGAGCCCCTCAGGCTCATTTGCATACAGTTCTTCATCCTGGCGGAAGTTGTCCTTTAAATCTGAGAAATACACATAAAGGATCTGATGTTCCCATGACATTAGTGTCCCCCTCCTATGGACGGTCCTGTGTAAGACAACTGGCCGGAGCAGGAGTCAGGTCACCACTAGAGGTTACGGAGACTGAGGTTTCCATAGCTCGTATTTACCCCTGTGTGAGATAAAGGGGTTGTCTGTCCCCCAGGCAGACAATGGGGGTGAAGCATGGGGTGCAGTGATTTTGGGCCCACAGATCATGTGAATTGGCTTTGAATATACAGAATCAGGAGGGAACTTACAGGCCTCTTGTAAGAACTTCTCCCTCACGCTGTCCGATGTGCAGTTCTTACACGTTTTGATAGCGACGGCCATGGCTGGATTCTCCTGTGGAGGGAAAACAGGTCTGTAAGTGCGATGCGAATGGCTAGAGGATAAAGGAAACTGTCAGCAGGTGTGACCCTGCAGAATGGGCGGCGTGTCCTCACACTGCTGTGCTCTGTGCAGCCAGTGTTCGATATTGTCCCTAGAGACCTGTGCAATCAGACATTTGTGTATGTTGTTAGTAGCAGCAGGACTGTGATATAGGTTTCCAGGATTGTAGCTTCTCCAAGTGCATTGGGGGTGTGTCCTCACACTGCGGTGTTGTTGAGTTAAGAGAAAAGCAGTGTGAGGGCTTGCCCCTCTTTAGGATCATACAGAACTTACCGGGCTCATGTAGACCCCCTGGTGGACATCTCCAAACTGTCCTTCCCCTATGCACCGGCCCAGCTCAATTCGGTCCCTCTGGATCTCGTAGTCGCCCGCTGGTGAAGAAATTGACAACAAAGTTAAGAGGCGCTGCATCAGCTGATCCCAACACAGCACACACGCCAGGAGCATATACAACATACACCAGGCAACAATTGAAGGGCTACTCTAGTTTTATGCAAATAAAGACCCTGCAACACTCTGAATTCTAATCATTTACAAGATCTCTGCTTGCTGTCAGTGATTGCAAACATTCACAATCTATATAGGGCTCGGACCAAAGCTGCACGGTCACGGTAGATTGTCATTATGACCTTTTATAATTCTCTACAAAGTTACAGAGTTCATAAGTCTTAACCATTGACAGCAAGCAGAAAAGAAACAATAGAAAGCTGCAGAGATGCACAACAACTGGAAATAGCTTGAAAAGGAACCTGTCAGCAGGTGTGATCACAAGACTGCAGCCAGTGTTATGTACTGTCCCTGGAGAGGTGTTAGTCAGACCACTTTGTATGTTGTTAGTAGCAGCAGGACTGTGATATATGGATTCATATTCAAGGATTTTCTTCTCCAAGTGCACTGGGAGTGAGCTGTGTCCTCACACTGCTGTGCTCTGTGCTCTCTACATTCATAGTATATAAGGTTGGAAAAAGAGAGGTCCATCAAGTCCAACCCACAAGACAAACCGGGATCCCCTAAAAATGAGACGCAACACAAAGTGCGTGCATAATTAGCAGCCCGGAGCGACGGACATCTCGTCCCTGTGCTCTGGCCTGCTTTTTGTAAGTCTTGTTTTTAGGCGATTACGGCGTGTCAGGATAAAAGAAGCCTAGCACCGGGATCGGGATGAAGAGGAGAACAGGTGAGTATCTGTAGTGTTTTTAACTTTTTTTTCAAATGGTAGATTTCCTTTAAGGGTCTGGAAAAGAAAGTAGTTAAATTTCCCTACTGGATCCTTGCACAGAGCTGACAATCTAATCCCACCGCATTACAATATGCAGAATGAAATGTGTTGTTTACCAATAACCAAAATACAACTTTTTCTTTAGCCACCAATAGGGGGAGCCTAAGCTACAAACAGATTTATAATGGCAAATGGACAGTATTGCCTGGAGCTCCCCCTAGTGGTGGCTTCAGGCAGAAAGACTTCTCTAACTGCTTCTATGGAGAGGATTTAGAGCTCTACATAATAATAAAAAATAAAATGACACCAAATTTGATATTATGTAACACATGATGCAATACAAGAGCAACACACAACACGCCAGCGCACACTGCACGCCCAGAGCCGTTACCTTCATCTAATCCATAGCTTTCTGAATGGCATTTAGAGAGGGAACAGAAAACAATCAACCTTAACACAATGAACAGAACACAGGATACACAAGACACTACCCAAGCTGCAACGGATTACATGTTATGGTCTAGTCCAGGACTCTGCAAATCCAGCGGCTGTGAACCTACAAATCCCACAGCCTTTCTTAGCCAAGTGGATGGAGCATGCTGGGAGTTGTAGTTACACAACAATGTAAGCTGTGGAGTTGACTGACCCCTGCTCTAGTCTCAACCAGAGCTGCATTCAGAACTCTGATGGCTTCTTATACCCACAATGCAACATGCCAAGACATTTTCTAGATGTAGTCTGTTAGGTTGCATGTTGGACAGCTGAGGGCAAGTCAGAATAGTGAACGCAGCTCTGGAGGTGATTGGAGGACATGCAATTCAACACAACATTAATACACAAGAAACTTATTCCATTGTTATAAAAAAAAAAAATTATAAAACGCTGTTACAAGGAGCCTCTGGTGTTATGTTATCAAAGCTTTATCATCCCATAAGGAAAGCACCGGCTTTTCATTATTTCAAGTCTCTGATTGCAGTCAGTGAATGGAAACAAGAGAACGTTACCTATACTGGGACACTGTACTGCAACCTCAGCTGTGCAAAAGTAGACCGCAGAGAAGCTATACCCCACAACCCCACACAAGACAGAGCCTTGCTTCTGGCTCCACCTGCTATATAGGATCCGGCACCCAGGTGTGAATACCGACCAATCACATAATAGAAACCTGATCGATGAAATCTGGATGTTTTATTATTGAGTAGTGTTTCATTACTTCTGATGGTTCATGAGGTTGTAAGTTTCTATTCTCGGATGATGGAAAAACATGCCCTTGATACATGAGGGGGGGGGGGCAGGGGTATATCAAGTGGACGAGCATCATATTTTGGGCCAGGGCTACATGGTGACATGACATTTGTACAAAGAGCTGTGATGCAAATATAAAGTTTTAAAAAAAAAAAAATTAAAAATCCATCAGAACTTGCAACCAACGTGACATTACGCTGTGGTAACTTGTGAGTTGCAACACTAATGCATTAAAGTGGTTGTCCGGGGGAAACACGTGGCTCCTTTCTTCCAAATGGCGCCATTTTTGGGAGGGAGTAGCCATATTTTGTTAACCTCTGGACAACCCCTTTAAAGATTCACAGCAGGGGGCTGGGCTACTTTTGAATGCTTTTGGTGTCGTAGTCGAGGTCCCCCATATAGCCCCATCCTAGTAACCAAGCGATAACAATCAGCAACATACATCCCTAATATACAAATAAAGGGTTATATCAACCAATCAAGTGAGGTCCCAATGTCACTAATGGATGAAGCAGAAGGACGAGCATGAGTCAGCTGTAAGGGAGTCCTGGGGATAGGGGGTAACTTCTAGAATTTGGCCATGTTCAAGTTCATACCTATACTTTGCTGCTCATGTTTTATAACCTTTGTTTAAAGGAAATCTACCATTTATTTTTATGCATTGTGAACCAAATATACCTTGAGAATGCTGTAGCGACAGTGATGCAGAAACTTATCTTGTTTAATCCCTGAAACGAAGTGGTTTTGCTCAAAAAAACTATTATAAAATTTAGGACCTTGGGAAAGCTGGGTGCTGCTGGCTGCCTACATAAACACATCGCACAGAGCTTCCTGAACTGTCCAGACAGGACTAATTAACCTGAGCTGGATGACTCGTACACATCAGCTGGGGGATGGTGCAGCGATTGATTACTTCTGCCTGTCAGGGACAACACAGTGATTACATAATTCCCTGGAGCAGCACATAATTAGGGGAGAGGCTCCGGGGCAGCCACAGGAACGCCAGAGCCTCATTATCATTATTTTAGAATTGTTGTTTCAGCAAAACCACTCAGTTCAGGGATTAAACAAGATATGTTTCTGCATCAGTGTCGCTACAGCAGTCTCAAGGTATGTTTGCTTCATAATGCATCAAATCAAATGGTAGATTTCCTTTAAGCCGATTGATTCAAGGATCACTTTCCTCCCAAACCCCTCCGCCTACTATACCAGGGAGATATTTATAATGGAGACTATGGTGGACAATTAAATACACTTTAATTCAAGTTCTTCAGTTGCAAACACAACTCCCAGCATGTCCTGGTGCCAGGGTACGCTGGGAGTTGTAGTACCAGAGGTTCCCATCCTAGGCCCCTGTTGTGGGGCTGCACTTACTGGAAGGCATGGTGTACGTATCTTCTTCATCTATAATCTCTGCATAGTCATCCGTTTCTGCAAAAATAAAAATATGCAACAATATTAACATAAAAAACCCTAAAATGTAGTCATTTAAAAATAAAATCACCAGATTATAAATCCCCAAAGACAGTAGATTCCTACATTATTCATATACCGGATACAAATACACCACGGATGTGATTAATGATTAATTAGCAGTAATTATGTAGTATATTGAAGGCGCTCTAGTCACATCCAGAGCTGCACCCAAAGTGTGTTGGTTTCCCTCTTCACATGAAACTGCTCTTTTCGTGCATTGTTCACAGCCCGGCGCACTACAAAGCCCACAATGCAACGCAGCAATGCATGTGCGCAGAACGAGGTCAGGCAAACGGAACGGATACAATGTAACGTAATGAGAAGGTTAGAGATCAAGCAAGAACTGTAAAACGCAGCTTTGGATGTGACTGGAGTAGATGACAATATAAGAAGAGTAATATTGTTATAAGAAGATTATAGCCTTGGAGTCTTGGCATAAGAGTGGGATAGTGGGTAGGGGGTCCGGCTACGATGGGGCAGCGCCAGCACCCGGTGCTAGTCATACCCCAGGCAGGGTATTAACCCTTCGTGCAATAAGCACAGTCCGGTACTCTATGAGGGGTGATGCAGATGGTGTGCAGTGTTTGTGCCAGTGTGTCAGGGCTGGTGAACAGCAGACAGGACAGATACAATTATTAATAAGACAAATGAAGGAAGAAGGAGAAATGATGAAAGCGCAGGTATTACCGTCCCCACTAAACTCCTCTGCGGGTCCAGGATGCATGCAAGAAAAGAGCGAGAGAAGCGTGAGCAAAAACAATGCACATTCAACCGCGTGTACAAAGCATCATGTAGGTTATCAGGTCCAAACACAACCAGCGCCATCACAGGTCAGAACCACATACTCCGGGATTAGGGATTATGTTTAAAGGGATATTCCAGAATCTGAATGGTGATCCAAACCATAGGAAAGATGGTCGCTATCCGGTCAAGAGAACACCGCAGGTCTGCTGACAGAGTGACATCATCTCCAGGCATTAAAGGGAACCTGTCACCAGCTTTTACCCCACTACCATCCCCCTCAGGAAGAGTAAGACATGTCCTGTCTAGAAATCCCTCTTATTTACCGGTAAAAATCTCCCCCAAAGTAAGGTAAAAATGACTCTTCTCATCCCATATTTACAAAAGTTGAGTCAAGTTTAGTGCTTGCAGGGGGAGAGTCAATTCAGGAGCCCCTATCTTCTGTTCTATAGCACCCGGTAACATGCTGCTGGTGTCATATTAAAGATAAGAATCTCCTCATTTAGATCACTTGAGACCTGTGGTTCAGTGAGCTACAGAACTGGACATTCAGGCAGTTAGAATAGGAGGGAACTGGATCTTTATCTGCAGCCAGCATTTCCAATAATAATAATAATAATAATAATAATCTTAATAATATTTATACAGCACCTTCATATTCCGTAGCTTTACAAATCAAAGGGGATAGATACACATCATATTACATATTACAGTCTGTGACTATGAGGGGGTGACACAAGAGATTACAGTCTATGAGGATGAGGAGGTGACACAAGAGCTTACAGTCTATGAGGATGAGAGGGTGACACAAGAGCTTACAGTCTGTGAGGATGAGGGGTGACACAAGAGCTTACAGTCTATGAGGATGAGGGGGTGACACAAGAGCTTACAGTCTATGAGGATGTGACACAAGAGCTTACAGTCTATGAGGATGAGGGGGTGACACAAGAGATTACAGTCTATGAGGATGAGGAGGTGACACAAGAGCTTACAGTCTATGAGGATGAGGGGGGTGACACAAGAGCTTACAGTCTATGAGGATGAGGGGTGACACAAGAGCTTACAGTCTATGAGGATGAGGGGGTGACACAAGAGCTTACAGTCTATGAGGATGAGGGGGTGACACAAGAGCTTACAGTCTATGAGGATGAGGAGGTGACACAAGAGCTTACAGTCTATGAGGATGAGGGGGTGACACAAGAGCTTACAGTCTATGAGGATGAGGGGGTGACACAAGAGCTTACAGTCTACGAGGATGAGGGGGTGACACAAGAGCTTACAGTCTATGAGGATGAGGGGGGTGACACAAGAGCTTACAGTCTATGAGGATGAGGGGGTGACACAAGAGCTTACAGTCTATGAGGATGAGGGGGTGACACAAGAGCTTACAGTCTATGAGGATGAGGGGGTGACACAGGAGCTTACAGTATATGAGGAAGAGGGGGTGACACAAGAGCTTACAGTCTACGAGGATGAGGGGGTGACACAAGAGCTTACAGTCTACGAGGATGAGGGGGTGACACAAGAGCTTACAGTCTATGAGGATGAGGGGGTGACACAAGGGGTATATAGCTTGTATAATGGTCCAGACATTCTTTAGGTCTTTAGCTGCCTGTATCTCTGGTTCTGCAGATTACAAAACCATAAGCCTGATGTCATCTGAAAGATGAGATCTTTATCTTTAATATGTCACCAGCAGCATTCTAGGTAATAAAGAACAGAAGACAGGGGGCTTCTTAAGATACACTCCCCCTGCAACCACTAAACTTGACTTATATCTCATTTACAAATGGGGTGAGTAGAGTCAAATTTGCTTAATGTTGGAGGAGATGGTTTATAGGTAAATTTGGGATATTTCACATAGAGGAGGGAATTCTAGAAAGGACACTTCATACCCTTCATTCTGGACATCTAATAGGGTCAAACCTGCTGCCAGGTTGTCTTTAAGGCTGAGCTTCAATACCAAAACCAGGCACTATACAGAGCGTGGCACTGTGCTTAATGAGCTTTATAGTTTCCCCATGCAGCTGATGGTGGGGATGCTGGGAGCTGGAGCAATCTAATTTTGATCTCTTATCCCAGGAAGAGGTATCCAATCCAAATCCTGGAGCGCCCCTTTAACCCTTTACTGTGTCATCCCAGTATTTGCTGCAGCAATAGCCTTCACCCACGTCTACTGCTCATGAACCAAATGCCGGAAGTACAGTGCAGACTGACACATAGGTAACAGGATTACTGCACATACCACGCAGGAACTCGGGCGAGCTGGGTGATAGACCCTTAAGTTTCTGAGATCTCACATTTGAGCACTAGTCCGCACCAGTATGTGAAAGTACGGACCAGCTGCAGCGGCCGACGTGTGAAAATCTCAGGTCTGTGAGATACAGATGAACAGCCCTATGAATGCAGCCTGCAGTGTAAAGCATGGGGGAGCTCATCCCAGTCACCAGGGACTGGACACCTAACAGTCACTATCATGTGTATATAGCAACCTGCAGAAAACCCTCCATGCTTTACACTGCAGCCTGAAATTACCTGGTTAGAAGAGAAACAAGGATCACATTAACAGGTCAACTAAAATATCAAAACTAAACATTCCTTAGTATAACAAGTTGAAACAAGTCAAGAAACATTAATTTTCAGCAAAATCCTAAAAACCGCCGATCTCAGGAGGAGGGGCTTAAACCCAATGATGAGAAGGTAGATGAGCCAATCACAGAAGGCTTTAGGTAGTGGCCTCTGTAGGAGAAACCTGGTATTACATGACCCAAATAAATTAACAATAACAATAAGGAACGTTTAAGGGTTATCCGATGCAATCGTGTCCCTTATTATGGTCAGAATAGGACTTCTGTAAGGGGGATAAGAACTAGTTTTAAAGTCTAGTGTCTAATAAGCGCTACAATTATGTAAATTATTACAGTAATTGGCGGTTTAGAAATATTTAGGGAAGCAATTAAGAAAGTACATTATTTTCCTGCAGGAAAGGGTGCCTGGTCAGTGTACACCCCGGACCAGATCCTGTAACATAAAGCCACCCCATACACCATCATGGGGTCACTAGATATTCCATACAGCAGCAAAGGACAATATCCCAATGCAGTGACATGATACAAATTTACATGCCATCTGCCACCACTAGGGGGAGCTCAACCTTAACACACACACTAAGCTCCATCATTGACCACAGATACCCTGAGCCGTAGACGGAGGCAGCTAATCAGAATTAGTAACCACGATATTAGCTTTAGGTTGTCTTCACTCCTGCGCACAGAACCACGCGCATGCAGCTGTCGTGCAGGATGACAGCAGGGCTAAGGGTTAGTGGACAACCAGAAGCCGTGCAAGTACCCTTCTGTGGAGACTCATGGGAGCAGAGGATGAATGGAAGGAAACACTTGGCTTTGTGGGATCTGGTCGGAAGGGGCGAGGAACCTTCACGTCAGACGGGAGAGAAAAGAGATGAGGTGCAGAGCGTTAGATGGAGATCCTACAACAACAGGAACCTCTGCAAAGCACACACTGTATAACTGCACAGGAATGATAGGAGTTGTACTATAATACTGCCCCCTATGTACAAGAATATAACTACTATAATACTGCCCCCTATGTACAAGAATATAACTGCTATAATACTGCCCCCTATGTACAAGAATATAACTGCTATAATACTGCCCCCTATGTACAAGAATATAACTACTATAATACTGCCCCCTATGTACAAGAATATAACTCCTATAATACTGCCCCCTATGTACAAGAATATAACTCCTATAATACTGCCCCCTATGTACAAGAATATAACTCCTATAATACTGCCCCCTATGTACAGGAATATAACTACTATAATACTGCCCCCTATGTACAAGAATATAACTACTATAATACTGCCCCCTATGTACAGGAATATAACTACTATAATACTGCCCCCTATGTACAAGAATATAACTACTATAATACTGCCCCCTATGTACAAGAATATAACTACTATAATACTGCCCCTATGTACAAGAATATAACTACTATAATACTGCCCCCTATGTACAGGAATATAACTACTATAATACTGCCCCCTATGTACAAGAATATAACTACTATAATACTGCCCTCTATGTACAGGAATATAACTACTATAATACTGCCCTCTATGTACAAGAATATAACTACTATAATACTGCCCCCTATGTACAAGAATATAACTACTATAATACTGCCCCCTACGTACAGGAATATAACTACTATAATACTGCCCCCTATGTACAAGAATATAACTACTATAATACTACCCCCTATGAACAGGAATATAACTACTATAATACTGCCCCCTATGTACAGGAATATAACTACTATAATACTGCCCCCTATGTACAAGAATATAACTACTATAATACTGCCCCTATGTACAGGAATATAACTACTATAATACTGCCCTCTATGTACAGGAATATAACTACTATAATACTGCCCCCTATGTACAGGAATATAACTACTATAATACTGCCCCCTATGTATAAGAATATAACTACTATAATACTGCCCCCTACATACAGGAATATAACTACTATAATACTGCCCCCTATGTACAAGAATATAACTACTATAATACTGCCCCCTATGTACAAGAATATAACTACTATAATACTGCCCCCTATGTACAGGAATATAACTACTATAATACTGCCCCCTATGTACAGGAATATAACTACTATAATACTGCCCCCTATGTACAGGAATATAACTACTATAATACTGCCACTATGTACTATGTCATCTACACCAAGTGAGTAAGAGAATTTGGGAAATATGACGGGATTGCCCTTTGTGGGATGAGTCAGTTTATATCTGTTGCATTTTCTTTTTCTTGGTTTTCATCAGAGGTTTTCTTGTCTTTTCAGTATGAGATAATTTGGGGTTACGCAGAGTAAGTTCTGTAGGGGACAAGGGGTTTCCCTGAGACCAGAATAGAATAGTGGGGGAACAATGGACGCCCGTGGGTGGAGAGTTACGCATGGGATTGGAATGTATCATAGTGATAAGTTTTGCTGTCTATGTCATATCCGCACATCAAGAATGGTAGAGATGACAGAAGATTCCCACTCGGATGAGGAAGAGGGGCTGGGGGGTGTCCACAGATTCCAGATATCAATCAGCCCAAGAAGTATAGATGCAGGAACCCAATAATACCGATCAGTCTTGCACAGTATAAGGTGCACATCTTGTTTTATAACACTGCAGTGTAATATCCTCAGGGTAGTAAAGCGATCGGCGTCCCACGTATATACAATAAAAACATGTGCAAATAGTCTAGAATAAAGTTCCATACCGTTCTATGTATACAGCTCCCATGAAAACCTCACAGTGTAATAGTCACCGCCAGCAATTATACTTGGTGAAGTCCGATTTGGTTGAGGCCGCGGTTTTCAGATAAAGTTGTTCACATCACGCACAGCAGGTATACATGACTGAACGTCTGAGCCGCATTACTTCACAGCAAGCAAAGCTTGAACAGACATGTAGGTGCGAGTGGGTGTGGGGAAAAGCCAAGGCCAAAACCGAGAGTGAAAACAAACAAGCTTGGAACCTGTAGCTCCATTAGCAAAAAGCACTCTCTGAGCTCTGAACCTGCAAGATCACAAGCAATGAACCTGCAGTGCCACAAAATGAGAACCCTCCGTGAGCTCTGAACCTTCAGGATCGCTGGCATGGACTACCCACTGAGCTCTGAACCTGCAACATCACAAGCAATGTACTTGCAGTGACCCAAGATGAGAACCCTCACTGAGCTCTGAAACTTCCCACTGAGCTCTGAATCAACAGTAACCCAAGCAAAGAACCCTCCCGAATTTCTGAACATGCAAGATTGCAAACACAGAATATCCAATGATAACTGAACATGGATTTCCACAAGAAAAGAACCTTCCCTGAGCTCTGATCCTGCAGCTCCACGAGCAGAGAACCCTTTGTGTGCACTGAATATACCCAATTGCAGACAGGGAACACCCACTGAGCTCTGAACCTACAGTAACCCAAGCAAAGAACCCTCCCCAAAGTTCTGAACATGCAAAATTGCAGACATAGAATACCCAATGATAAGTAAACCTGCTTTTCCACAAGCAGAGAACCATCTCTGCAGGATTGCAGACAGTGAATACCAACTGAGCTCTGAACCTGAGGCTCCACAAGCAGAGAATACTCAAATTTTAAATGTTTAGTTCCATAAGCAGGCAACTTTAAATGAGCTTTGAACCTTTAACTACACAAGCAGGCAAAACAATTTAGCCCACAAGAAGTCAACATCTACTGAACTCTGAAAATGCATCTCCACAAGCAGGAACACTCTGTGAGCTTAATCTTGCATCTTCACAGGAAGGGAGCACCTACAAAAAGTTTGTTTGTGTGTTGCACTGATACAATTAGCAAGCAGCCATGGTTACCTAATCACACTATTAGGAGGGCATCTAGAAAAGTTCTGCCTCCATTAATTGTAAAAGTTGAACCGACTTGATGAGTGACTTCTGCAAAAGGTAAAATGTACTCGCTCCATGAGAGTCACACATCACACTGAACAGCAGGGGGTGACAGTGATTCGGGACACAGAAGCAAACTCCAACTATTAAAATAAAATCATAAATAATAAATTGTGATGCATGATGGGAGTGACAGCGGTCCGGTCACTTTTTGGAGCTGACACTTCCATGTATATATGGCAGGTAGGAGGCATCTACTCAGCATTCCACATACTTAGCGCAGGAAGCAGCCAGTTCCCGGTGAGGACCTATTAATGAGGTGGCAGCCAGGAGGAGACAAGGAGCTCATTGATGGGGAGGCACAGAGCTCCTGTTCACAGCTGGAGACAGACCGGGCACTGTACCTCGCTCACCAGACGGGATGTGTTCAGAATGAAGCCTGTGTATCTGGGCTCAGGTCCACCGACTGCCGAGAGGGTAAACACCAGCCGAGTGCCGAGACACAACACAAGGGATCAAATCCTACTAAAATTGTCAACCTCCTCCATGATAAGAGGTAAATAGGGCGATAATGGCCCAAGAGAAGGTCACTGATATCCACCTGTGGTGCAAAGTCCCTTAAAGTAGTAAAGAGAGCGGGCAGCCAGCAGGGGGGACACCATGGAGAGAGAGTAAAATGAGAGCAGGCGGCCAGCGGGGGGACACCATGGAGAGAGTAAAGAGAGCGGGCGGCCAGCGGGGGAACACCATGGAGAGAGTAAAGAGAGCGGGCGGCCAGCGGGGGGACACCATGGAGAGAGTAAAGAGAGCGGGCGGCCAGCGGGGGGACACCATGGAGAGAGTAAAGAGAGCGGGCGGCCAGTGGGGGGACACCATGGAGAGAGTAAAAAGAGAGCAGGCGGCCAGCGGGGGGACACCATGGAGAGAGTAAAGAGAGCGGGCGGCCACCATGGAGAGAGTAAAGAGAGCGGGCGGCCAGCGGGGGGACACCATGGAGAGAGAGTAAAGAGAGCAGGCGGCCAGCGGGGGGACACCATGGAGAGAGAGTAAAGAGAGCAGGCGGCCAGCGGGGGGACACCATGGAGAGAGAGTAAAGAGAGCGGGCGGCCAGCGGGGGGACACCATGGAGAGAGTAAAGAGAGCGGGCGGCCAGCGGGGGGACACCATGGAGAGAGTAAAGAGAGCGGGCGGCCAGCGGGGGAACACCATGGAGAGAAAGTAAAGAGAGCGGGCGGCCAGCGGGGGGACACCATGGAGAGAGTAAGGAGAGCGGGCGGCCACCATGGAGAGAGTAAAGAGAGCGGGCGGCCAGCGGGGGAACAACATGGAGAGAGTAAAGAGAGCGGGCGGCCAGCGGGGGAACACCATAGAGAGAGTAAAGAGAGCGGGCGGCCAGCGGGGGGACACCATGGAGAGAGAGTAAAAAGAGAGCAGGCGGCCAGCGGGGGGACACCATGGAGAGAGTAAAGAGAGCGGGCGGCCAGCGGGGGGACACCATGGAGAGAGTAAGGAGAGCGGGCGGCCACCATGGAGAGAGTAAAGAGAGCGGGCGGCCAGCGGGGGAACAACATGGAGAGAGTAAAGAGAGCGGGCGGCAAGCGGGGGGACACCATGGAGAGAGTAAAGAGAGCGGGCGGCCAGCGGGGGGACACCATGGAGAGAGTAAAGAGAGCGGGCGGCCAGTGGGGGGACACCATGGAGAGAGTAAAAAGAGAGCAGGCGGCCAGCGGGGGGACACCATGGAGAGAGTAAAGAGAGCGGGCGGCCACCATGGAGAGAGTAAAGAGAGCGGGCGGCCAGCGGGGGGACACCATGGAGAGAGAGTAAAGAGAGCAGGCGGCCAGCGGGGGGACACCATGGAGAGAGAGTAAAGAGAGCAGGCGGCCAGCGGGGGGACACCATGGAGAGAGAGTAAAGAGAGCGGGCGGCCAGCGGGGGGACACCATGGAGAGAGTAAAGAGAGCGGGCGGCCAGCGGGGGGACACCATGGAGAGAGTAAAGAGAGCGGGCGGCCAGCGGGGGAACACCATGGAGAGAAAGTAAAGAGAGCGGGCGGCCAGCGGGGGGACACCATGGAGAGAGTAAGGAGAGCGGGCGGCCACCATGGAGAGAGTAAAGAGAGCGGGCGGCCAGCGGGGGAACAACATGGAGAGAGTAAAGAGAGCGGGCGGCCAGCGGGGGAACACCATAGAGAGAGTAAAGAGAGCGGGCGGCCAGCGGGGGGACACCATGGAGAGAGAGTAAAAAGAGAGCAGGCGGCCAGCGGGGGGACACCATGGAGAGAGTAAAGAGAGCGGGCGGCCAGCGGGGGGACACCATGGAGAGAGTAAGGAGAGCGGGCGGCCACCATGGAGAGAGTAAAGAGAGCGGGCGGCCAGCGGGGGAACAACATGGAGAGAGTAAAGAGAGCGGGCGGCCAGCGGGGGGACACCATGGAGAGAGTAAAGAGAGCGGGCGGCCAGCGGGGGGACACCATGGAGAGAGTAAAGAGAGCGGGCGGCCAGCGGGGGGACACCATGGAGAGAGTAAGGAGAGCGGGCGGCCAGCGGGGGGACACCATGGAGAGAGTAAAGAGAGCGGGCGGCCAGCGGGGGGACACCATGGAGAGAGTAAAGAGAGCGGGCGTCTGCAAAGGAAAACAAAGAAGAAAGTGGCACTCACGGGGACACAGAAGAGGAGACATTCAGGAGGGACAACAACAGGGAAGGAAGAGAGCGGGCTCATGGGAGATTGTAGAACATGTGACCCCCAAAGGGATATAAAATGGAGTGGGAACCCGGGAGAGACAACACGGGACATGCACCCACTTTCTGCTTTGGGGACCTAGATGATATTGAGAACATCACTAAAATACAGCGCTCATTGAGACATAGGAAGAAAAGTGACGAAGTCACCACCATGTGGAGCAGAGTGACAGGGATGCAGCAGCCTCTGGTCCTGGCACCTCCTGGCAGCACTGCGGGTGCACCCTCCTGGTACCTCTGGTCCTGGCACCTCCTGGCAGCACAGCGGGTGCACCCTCATGGTACCTCTGGTCCTGGCACCTCCTGGCAGCACTGCGGGTGCACCCTCCTGGTACCTCTGGTCCTGGCACCTCCTGGCAGTACAGCGGGTGCACCCTCATGGTACCTCTGGTCCTGGCAACTCCTGGCAGCACTGCGGGTGCACCCTCCTGGTACCTCTGGTCCTGGCACCTCCTGGCAGCAAAGCGGGTGCACCCTCCTGGCACATCTGGTCCTGGCACCTCCTGGCAGCACTGCGGGTGCACCCTCCTGGCACCTCTGGTCCTGGCACCTCTGGCAAGTACAGCGGGTGCACCCTCATGGTACCTGTGGTCCTGGCACCTCCTGGCAGTACAGTGGGTGCACCCTCATGGTACCTGTGGCCCTGGCACCTCCTGGCAGTACAGCGGGTGCACCCTCATGGTACATCTGGTCCTGACACCTCTGGCAAGTACAGCGGGTGCACCCTCATGGTACCTGTGGTCCTGGCACCTCCTGGCAGTACAGTGGGTGCACCCTCCTGGTACCTCTGGCCCTGGCACCTCCTGGCAGCAAAGCGGGTGACATCACTACTGAAGGGAACGTCAGGTTCCTGCCCCTTGTTTACAGCAGAGAGAGTGCCAGCTCCTGTGCACCAGTGACCGCTCATCCTTTCCATCCCCCACCCTCGGGGACGGGACACAAACAGCAGTGACAAGTCACATTAACCTCTTGCTTGCTAGCAGCGGCGTGTACAAGATGCTGCACACGATCCTCATTCACACGGACTACACGGCTCATCATCTTCTCAGCAGCAACAATACTTCACATTTCTAGAGGGGTCTGTCCCTAATATAGTAAATACTGGAACCAAAATCCATATGGGGGAAGAAAAAGGCAGCGAGAACACTACACACAGGGACTAATGTATACACCAAGAGATGTAGCAGAGCTCAATGGGACACTGGCGCTGCATTGGTTACTTGCAGTCCTATACAACACCAGGGTCTGAGTTACATAGCGTTAAAAGAGTTAAATAGCGACTTCTCATACATCCAGTTGTCTGCGTCCTCTCATCACTCGTTACTAACTCGTTACAACCAGTTCTGACGCCAGAGACCCCCGGGGCCCCTTACCTGAGACAGAGACGGGGTGAGCCCTTACGCCGCTGTGCTTGTCGTTGTTGGCGAGTCTGTAAGAGAGAGGATGGCATCTGTGAATGGTGCACATTCTTCATGGTCACTGAGGCTCTGCATTCATCATATTCACAGGCTACCTTCTGTAATTAGCCGGAATGATCCATTCTGCACAACGTCAGAGGGGGGAGAGAAAGATGGAAAACACAGAGGAGGAGGAGGATGGGGGACAACTGATGATTCCCCAAAGTGGATGAAAACTTTACACAATGTACAGGCAGTCCCCGGGTTACGTACAGGATCGGTTCTGTAGGTTTGTTCTTAAATTTAATTTGTATGTAAGTCGGGACTGTATATTTTATCATTGTAACGCCAGACAAAATGTTTTTGGCCTCTGTGGCAACTGGATTTTAAAAATGTTGGGTTGTCATAAGAACCTGGATTAATAAAAAATCTTCATTGCAGACGCCTGTGATATCTGTTATAGCTGATTATTATAGCCTTAGAATAAAGTGCAATAATTTAACAACATCCAGAGGTCCGTTTGTAACTAGGGGTCGTATGTAAGTTGGGTGTTCTTAAGTAGGGGACCGCCTGTACATATATATTTCTACTGCAGAAAGTAAATGTCCTGTTGTGGGGAGAGCAGATCATCTGCAGGACTTCATATAGTGGACACTAAATACTCAACTCAAAAACATCTTTATGCACCGAACAAAAGGCCGAAAATCTGATAAAACAGACGCAAATTCTATTACAGGAAATTTCAGATACAAAAGTATAAATTAAAGCATTTACACGTGTTGTAAAAATATAAAATGACATAAATCCACTTATTTAACAACTTGTGTGTAACGTTTTACAGAACTGAATTTATTGGGTAATAATTACTTACTTTGGTATAGATGGCAAAGCGCGTTCTCCTTCTGTATAGAGAAAGAAGAAAACAATTATCGTACAATGCAGACTTTTATACCAGAATTTTACATAATTATATTATACTCCAGAGCTGCACTCACTATTCTGCTGCTGGTGCAGTCACTGTGTACATACATGACATTACTTATCCTGTACTGATCCTGAGTTACATCCTGTATTATACCCCAGAGCTGCACTCACTATTCTGCTGCTGGTGCAGTCACTGTGTACATACATGACATTACTTATCCTGTACTGATCCTGAGTTACATCCTGTATTATACCCCAGAGCTGCACTCACTATTCTGCTGCTGGCGCAGTCACTGTGTACATACATGACATTACTTATCCTGTACTGATCCTGAGTTACATCCTGTATTATACTCCAGAGCTGCACTCCCTATTCTGCTGCTGGTGCAGTCACTGTGTACATACATGACATTACTTATCCTGTACTGATACTGTGTTACATCCTGTATTATACTCCAGAGCTGCACTCACTATTCTGCTACTGGTGCAGTCACTATGTACATACATGACATTACTTATCCTGTACTGATCCTGAGTTACATCTTGTATTATACCCCAGAGCTGCACTCACTATTCTGCTGCTGGTGCAGTCACTGTGTACATACATGACATTACTTATCCTGTCCTGATCCTGAGTTACATCCTGTATTATACCCCAGAGCTGCACTCACTATTCTGCTGGTGGAGCAGTCGCTGTGTACATACATGACATTACTTATCCTGTACTGATCCTGAGTTACATCCGGTATTATACCCCAGAGCTGCACTCACTATTCTGCTGGTGGAGCAGTCGCTGTGTACATACATGACATTACTTATCCTGTCCTGATCCTGAGTTACATCCTGTATTATACCCCAGAGCTGCACTCACTATTCTGCTGCTGGTGCAGTCACTGTGTACATACATGACATTACTTATCCTGTACTGATCCTGAGTTACATCCGGTATTATACTCCAGAGCTGCACTCACTATTCTGCTGCTGGTGCAGTCACTGTGTACATACATGACATTACTTATCCTGTACTGATCCTGAGTTACATCCTGTATTATACCCCAGAGCTGCACTCACTATTCTGCTGCTGGTGCAGTCACTGTGTACATACATGACATTACTTATCCTGTACTGATCCTGAGTTACATCCGGTATTATACTCCAGAGCTGCACTCACTATTCTGCTGTTGGTGCAGTCACTGTGTACATACATGACATTACTTATCCTGTACTGATCCTGAGTTACATCCTGTATTATACTCCAGAGCTGCACTCACTATTCTGCTGCTGGTGCAGTCACTGTGTACATACATGGCATTACTTATCCTGTACTGATCCTGAGTTACATCCTGTACTATACCCCAGAGCTGCACTCACTATTCTGCTGCTGGTGCAGTCACTGTGTACATACATGACATTACTTATCCTGTACTGATCCTGAGTTACATCCTGTATTATACCCCAGAGCTGCACTCACTATTCTGCTGCTGGTGCAGTCACTGTGTACATACATGACATTACTTATCCTGTACTGATCCTGAGTTACATCCTGTATTATACCCCAGAGCTGCACTCACTATTCTGCTGCTGGCGCAGTCACTGTGTACATACATGACATTACTTATCCTGTACTGATCCTGAGTTACATCCTGTATTATACTCCAGAGCTGCACTCCCTATTCTGCTGCTGGTGCAGTCACTGTGTACATACATGACATTACTTATCCTGTACTGATACTGTGTTACATCCTGTATTATACTCCAGAGCTGCACTCACTATTCTGCTACTGGTGCAGTCACTATGTACATACATGACATTACTTATCCTGTACTGATCCTGAGTTACATCTTGTATTATACCCCAGAGCTGCACTCACTATTCTGCTGCTGGTGCAGTCACTGTGTACATACATGACATTACTTATCCTGTCCTGATCCTGAGTTACATCCTGTATTATACCCCAGAGCTGCACTCTCTATTCTGCTGGTGGAGCAGTCGCTGTGTACATACATGACATTACTTATCCTGTACTGATCCTGAGTTACATCCGGTATTATACCCCAGAGCTGCACTCACTATTCTGCTGGTGGAGCAGTCGCTGTGTACATACATGACATTACTTATCCTGTCCTGATCCTGAGTTACATCCTGTATTATACCCCAGAGCTGCACTCACTATTCTGCTGCTGGTGCAGTCACTGTGTACATACATGACATTACTTATCCTGTACTGATCCTGAGTTACATCCGGTATTATACTCCAGAGCTGCACTCACTATTCTGCTGCTGGTGCAGTCACTGTGTACATACATGACATTACTTATCCTGTACTGATCCTGAGTTACATCCTGTATTATACCCCAGAGCTGCACTCACTATTCTGCTGCTGGTGCAGTCACTGTGTACATACATGACATTACTTATCCTGTACTGATCCTGAGTTACATCCGGTATTATACTCCAGAGCTGCACTCACTATTCTGCTGTTGGTGCAGTCACTGTACATACATGACATTACTTATCCTGTACTGATCCGGAGTTACATCCTGTATTATACTCCAGAGCTGCACTCACTATTCTGCTGCTGGTGCAGTCACTGTGTACATACATGACATTACTTATCCTGTACTAATCCTGAGATACATCCTGTATTATACTCCAGAGCTGCACTCACTATTCTGCTGCTGGTGCAGTCACTGTGTACATACATGACATTACTTATCCTGTACTAATCCTGAGATACATCCTGTATTATACTCCAGAGCTGCACTCACTATTCTGCTGGTAGTGCAGTCACTGTGTACATACATGACATTACTTATTCTGTACTGATCCTGAGTTACATCCTGTATTATACCCCAGAGCTGCACTCACTATTCTGCTGCTGGTGCAGTCACTGTGTACATACATGACATTACTTATCCTGTACTGATCCTGAGTTACATCCTGTATTATACTCCAGAGCTGCACTCACTATTCTGCTGCTGGTGCAGTCACTGTGTACATACATGACATTACTTATCCTGTACTGATCCTGAGTTACATCCTGTATTATACCCCAGAGCTGCACTCACTATTCTGCTGCTGGTGCAGTCACTGTGTACATACATGACATTACTTATCCTGTACTGATCCTGAGTTACATCCTGTATTATACCCCAGAGCTGCACTCACTATTCTGCTGCTGATGCAGTCACTGTGTACATACATGACATTACTTATCCTGTACTGATCCTGAGTTACATCCTGTATTATACCCCAGAGCTGCACTCACTATTCTGCTGCTGGTGCAGTCACTGTGTACATACATGACATTACTTATCCTGTACAGATCCTGAGTTACATCCTGTATTATACCCCAGAGCTGCACTCACTATTCTGCTGCTGGTGCAGTCACTGTGTACATACATGACATTACTTATCCTGTACTGATCCTGAGTTACATCCTGTATTATACTCCAGAGCTGCACTCACTATTCTGCTTGTGCACTGTGTACATACATTATGGCTGGTGTCAGAGGGTTTTCCCTGTGGATAGGTCCTAACTTTTCTTCATGGGAAAACCCCTTTAAAGTCTGCCCTGCTTGGTAAGTGCCTGCACAATAATACAGAACATCTTAGAATTGCATAAATCAATGATACATATAATAGTAAGTAAAATCTTTGCTCGCCATACAGACAGGAATTAAATAATCTTATCTCCTTACAGAGCTGAATTATCAAAATGTTCTCTAGGTATGTAAGGAGTTCATTTTTAGCCTCCTCTCCATCTTATGTGGAGAAGTATTTCAGAAACGCTGCTCACTGCTTAATGAAGCAGCTTACAAAGTTCTTCATTATAATCGGAGATTTCTTTCTTTCACAACTGAATAATGTAAAGGTTTAGTTGCATTTTAAATTTCACAGCAGTTTTTCTACTCTGCAAGTTGATAGGATGAAGGACTGTAAACCAAGCACTGACATACTGGTGTGTGTGCCCCCACTGGCAGGAATCCGCTCTTCTTTTAGCTTCTTGTGCCCTCGTTTTTACCCAAATAAACGGCTGTAAAAATTATGCAAATGACCCTGTGGGGCACCGGGCTAAGTTACCAGGCTCATTTGCATAATTTTAAAAGCGTTTTTCATAAAAAACCAGGGCATGAGAAATCAAAAGAAAAGCGGATCCTGCCAGAGGGGGTACACATCAGTAGGTCAGTGTGCTTGGTTTATAATCCTTCATCCTGGTGGTAATTTACTTTCTAGAACAGGTATTAAGCTAGTTAAACCTCCTAGGTCTCCCATGTCACCATGTCATACCCACTTTCCCATCTCTCTGCACCACCCATACATCAACGTACGGGGCCAGCAGGAGACTTATTACTCGCTCAGCACTACTCAGCCTCTACATCTGGTGCATCCATGAAAACTCTTCTAGTTAGGATCTATTTATAGCATTCCCTGGATCTAGGGGCTCCGATTCCTTCTACACAGCTCCAGCTACTACACAAAATGTGCAAATTCTATAGTAGTGGATTATAAAAGGGTCCATGTAAATTACAGCCAGTGTTACGTATTGTCCCTGGAGAGATGTGTAATCAGACTTTTCTGAATGTTGTTAGTAGCAGCAGGACTGTGATATATGCATTTATATACCAGGATTAGAATATAATCTTGTAAAATATAGCCATATATCACAGTCCTGCTGCTACTATCAACATACACAAAGGTCTGATTACACATCTCTCCAGGGACAATACTTCAGTGTTAGGTATTGTCCCTAGAGAGATGTGTAATCAGACCTTTGTGCATGCTGATAGCTGGACTATGAAATATGGATAGGGTAGGAGTGGTGGAACAGTTCAATGCAGAGAAAGCACAGCAGTGTGAGGACATGCCCCTAAAATCCTGGAATATACATGGATATATGACAGTCCTGCTGCTACTAACAAAATACACAAAGGTGTGATTACAAATCTATTTAGGGACAATATATAAAACAGGGTGCAGAGAACACAGCAGTGTGAGGAAAAGACACAATCCTGGAATATAAATTCATATTCCCCCTTCCCCCAACATGCACAGAGGTCTGATTACACATCTCTCCAGAGATAGTACCTTATACTGGCTGCAAAGCCATAATCCATGCATATAACTCCATGTTTTACAGTCCTGCTGCTACTAACAACATATACAAAGGTCTGTGTACACAGCTCTCCAAGGACAATGGCTGCAGAGATCACAGAGCACAGCAGTGTGAGGACATGCCTCCAGTACAATCCTGGAATATACAGTAAATCCATATTTCACAGTCCTGCTGTTGCTAACAACTAACCCAGCTCTCCAGAGACAACACATAACACTGGCTGCAGAGAGCATAAAGCACAGCAGTGTTAGCATATGCCCCAAGAGAACCAGGAAAAACTATAATAAGGGAATATAAATCCATGTTTCACAGTCCGGCTGCTACTAACATCATCCACAAAAATCTCATTACCCAGACTGGAGTTACGGCTCCTCTACTCAGGATACAGAGCAGAGAGGAGAGTTGCTGCGCAGTGCTGCATAGAGTAATAATACTGTCCAGAAAACAAATCAAATGCATCGGCCCCCACCCCCAGCAGTTTCAGTCTCCATTGTGGGGGCTGCTGACCATCCTAACAACTTTTCGGGTAGACATTGGGAGGCAGCCCCCAATATAATACTTTGGTTAGTTACCCATAACCATTCTGGTGCCATTACTCTCCTTCACCCAGCTTTCCCCAACTCCTGAAAAGCAGGTACAAATACACTGCCTCCATGCACTGTCCTTCTGCTCGCACTGTGTTAGTCTCAGTTCTCACTGCGCTTCTAGTGTTCTATACCTGCCATTACTCTCCGTCACCCAGCTTTCCCCAGCTCCTGAACAGCAAGCACTGTCCTTCTGCTCGCTCTGTGTTAGTCTCAGTTCTCACTGCGCTTCTAGTGTTCTATACCTGCCATTACTCTCCGTCACCCAGCTTTCCCCAGTTCCTGAACAGCAGGTACACATACACTGCCTCCATGCAGTGTCCTTCTGCTCGGTCTGTGTTAGTCTGAGTTCTTACTGTGGTTCTAGTGTTTTCTATACCTGAACTTGGAAGCTCAGGATGAAGCAGGCCGTCGATTCCTCCCGGGGCAGAAGGGTCAGAGAGTGGAATTATGGGAAGACACAGGAGAGAGAAAAAAATAAAAAGGAAAATGGTAAGATGAATGATGATCATGCAGTTATCAGTCAGCCATGCTGTCGCTTTAATGCCAATATATGCGGAGCCAATCCCTCCCAGACTTTAGTGCAGTGTTGTATATGTGAACCAGCAGGCTCAGGATGAGCAGAGCTATTAGGCAAGTCATGGCAGTTTCCTACAAGACAGGGGCCTAAAACAACCACATTTGGAGAGCTAACACTATAAATACACTGCAGCATGCCCTGAACTGTGCAGACACTGAACAAGCAGGAGGCGGCAGAGGGAAGTGCATGCAGCCTGGGACTGAAGCTCTGGATGTGAGTGGAGATTTATAGATAGTACATTGCTTAATGGGATATTATTATACAATACATGGGAGCATGCTCCATACACAAGGCTGGGAGAGGCAGCAGCACGCAGAATTGTTGATGCAGATTTGGATGTAACTAGAATGAGATGTAATGTAGAGACAATGTGTAATGATCAGCCATGGGCTCAGGATTTGCAGATTTCACAGTGAAATGCATTGGATTCCATGAATAATGAGAATGACGCCTGTCACTTACACCGGCCAATCATCATTGATTAGTCTCATTAAGTGACTGGATAAAGGGACGACCCCTGAGGACTAGGACTATAGGATGCTCATCAGTACAACTCCTGTGCAAAATGGGCTAAATTCACTAAAAACTTCCAAAGGTCATAAGCGGGATCAATGAGGGAGAGGGGTGACCATCGGGCGCAGAACGTGCATGACGCTGACACTACTCAGCCTGTGCCCATTCACTGTCCACTGGAGAGGGGTCCTAGCCACAGCGGATGTCCAGTCATATGAGATTTAACTAAGGGTGCGCCCCCCCCCCCAATAACAGTTCCACAAACTGGGCATCAGGTGTAGCCCCAAAAAGCTTAACCCTGAGAGTTACCCGTGCCCTGGGACTGCAGATCCAGACGTCTTATCATTAACTCCAGTGGAAGGACCTAACATGGCACTTAAAAGTCTGATTAGTTCCCTGAACCTTTGGGTCATCATCTGTACTTATCTGACAGCACCGCAGCTCGGAAGAAATCTGGGCTTTCACATTTCTCAATGCCAGGCTGCTGCTATAAAGCCGATGCTCGTCAGCCTAATTTGATCTATGCACTCACCGTTATTCTAGGTCCCGTGTCTGGATCGTTAGAGTCTAAGAGAATGGAAATTTTTTCAAGAAACTTCTTGCTCTTGTTTTTTAAGAGGAGCTTTAATGGACCACAGTAATATATCATGGTCATATATACATGGACGCGCCCAGTCATATTCATTTCCCCAAAAAATTCTAAATGCAGATGGATGGGTAGGATTGAGGCTGAACAGTCCAAATCACAGCTGAGGGTTTGCGATGGTTGCATCCAGTCTAAGTAATATTCAAAAGTGTTTTCCCATCACCAACATTTATTCCTTATCCTGTGGATATGGAGGGGTCCAACTGCTGAACCACGAGCCCCTCGCTTAGCCGCGCTGCAAAGCCGAATTTAGGCATCAGCTAATCTTGTTCTCCATTGCAGTCTATATAATAGTTCTTAAAAAGACACTGAAGCCTTCAGTCTGGACTCACAGATCAGGGGAGGACGCCGTACCATAGGAACAACCCCTCAGCTGTGAGTCAGTCCTGTTTCCCATCATGCAGTATCCAGAGCATCTGGAATCACACGTAGCATGCAGCACAGTAAGCATCCTCCGTCATGCTGAATAATCTGTGTCTCCGCACAGCAGGTGATCACCATTGAGAGGCTGGAGAGGAGACGCGTACAATCCGGAGGACGCTGCAGTATAGAAAGGCCACGACAGACGGGAGGCTGGAGGACAGAAAATAGGCACAAGCTGCTCCCGTCACCCTGGCTGCTGATCCCTTCATCCCTGCGCAGCACAGGAGTACAACCTACCTTTCTGCGGTCTGATGATGAACGACTCGGAGGCTCCATGGACAAGACGACAATATCCATCTATCAAGTCAGCCATGTTCTCCGCAATGGTGAGGGACGGGGCTGTCACAGTGAGCGGCTGCAAAGGGAGAGCAACAATAGGGCTATTATTATCCAACCGTCCCCCCCCAATAGTATCTGATGGAGATGGTGCAAATCTATACATTGCTGAAGATTGAATGCGGTGGGAATGGAAATAATATTTCTATTAAAAAACAGCAAGCAAATAATTATGAAGGAATTGCTGAAAGTAAAAAATGGGATATTGTGGATGTTATAATGTTTGATTTTCCTACTTAGCTGAATAGGGCAATGGAAGGACGTCACAGAGGGGGTAGATGGGTGTGCAGGCCCCAGAACAAGGCAATCAATAACGGGGGCCTCAAATGACAGGACTGGCAACTTAACAAGGGGGGGCGTCAGAGGGGAGCGCTGGTAACTCAACAAGGGGCAACATCAGAGGGGAGCGCTGGTAACTCAACAAGGGGCAACATCAGAGGGGATCACTGGTAACTCAACAAGTGGCAGCATCAGGGGGGATCACTGGCAACCAGACCGGGGGTCGGACTGGAGCTTGACTACTCAACAAGGGGGGCAACGAAAACTCGACAAGGGGCGCTTTGTCAGAATGGAGCAACGGCAACTCAACAACGGGGGTAAGGTCAAAGGGGAGCGCTGAAACTTGACAAGGGGGGGGGGGGGTCGGGCGTCAGAGGGGAGAACCTACATTGCAACAAGGAAGGGACATCAGAGTTGCGCTGCCAACTTGACAGAAAGGAAGGGGGAAGGGGGGAGTCATGGCGGAGCGTCGCCGAACGACACAGGCTAAGGTCAATGTGGAGATGACCACAAGTTGGAGAGATACAACTGACATTACACAAGGTACTAGGAAAAGGGGTATAGGGACAGCCCTGACCCAACCAAGGGAGGAATAAAATAATATTTACCTCTGGGGCTCCAGAAATTTTTAGCTGCAACATCCCCTTCCTGTCCTTGTCTTCGCTACTTGAATACTGGATTGTCTGCACCTGAGTAAAGTCTGTGAGATGGGTCGGCTGCAGGAGAAGGGAGATATGAATTAGCTTTCATTACACGGTCAGGATTACCACAGACCTGCAGGCTTCATCCTCTTATACAACTTGCAGGCTTCTGATACGGTTGTATACTGCTAAAACATGGTCTAAAATGAAGGCAGTAACTTGGAATACAGCCTCTATTAAAATGCAGACATGTTTCCATGGTTACAGACTACAAACACTCTGTAGTCTGATCCAAAAAGAAATATCTATCTGCATGTTCACTGTAGAGATTTTATAATCATCTCCGTTATGATAACAGACACATTTATAGTCTGCTGGTAAAACAATACCCCCAGGGGTGCGGTACTTACATTGGATCCTTTGTCTGTAAGGTAACTGATCCCTTCCTCTGGGCCAATCGCCAGCTCCACAGATATAACCCAACTGGACTTTAATGGGTTATGTGGTCAATGGTGTCACAATAGGAAGTGGAGAGAAAACAAAGAATCAAGAATCAATCAATGGAATCTATTAATATATACACAGAGGATAGAAAGAGCAGCATGAGCCCCCCTGCCCCAAAATAAAGAGGAGGTAACCAGACCCCCCACTATAGAGAAGAGGTGGTTATCCCTTCCAAGTGCAAATGCCAAGAGAGGGCCTGTGGATTGTATATAGGACTACACATTGCAGTATAAGAATCTACCGGGTGCAAAATCCAGCAAGCAGATCACCACAGGGGGTGCAGAAACCCACCTAAATATAGACAGGGGCTGTAACTGGATAAGCACAGACACCACAGGTATCAGATTCAGCCTGTAGGGATTATCAGCGACTAGGAGCAGTGAGAACACGCTGATAAAACAGGAAGGGAGGTAAATCGAGACGTATTGTTTAAAGGGTCTAATAAATGACCCTAAATACTCTCAGGCAAATCCCAAACCTAATAAGAGGAGAAGACGACGTGTAGTGATGTCCTACCATACTTACTCCGAGGGCGCACTTGAAGCATTCCTTGTCATAGCGATAGACCGGAGAAAGGATTTCAAAGAACTTCAAGATACTTTCTTCCCTGTTGAGGTTGGCAAACTGGCGGAATGTCTGCTGGATCAGCTTCCTGAGGGATTTCGCCTGGAAATAGAGAAATGGGACAGAAATCAGAACTAGTACCAGAGCAAGGTCCGTATAATCAGATCATCCTCCACCACAGCTTTATAATAGTCATGCAAAATGTACAAGTTATAAAGCGGAACTAAACCTTAGAAGCAAGTTATTTCTTTATTAACCAATAGTTCATGTTATAATAGTAAACTCTGCAATATAATGTATTCAGGGGGGAAAAAAAAACTTTTTTCTTCTGCCTTTTTTCTCCTGCAGTGAGCAGTGTTTCTGAAAGCGAGTCCATACGCCATGAATAGATCAGGAGAAGAGGCCAAAGATGAAAAGTCCTAGAAAATATAGGACTTGATAATTTAGCTATCCAGTACACGGCGGCAAGGGGATCGCCACCATCCAGTGCCCGGCGGCAAGGGGATCCCCCCCATCCAGTGCCCGCCGGCAAGGGGATCCCCCCCATCCAGTGCCCGCCGGCAAGGGGATCCCCCCCATCCAGTGCCCGCCGGCAAAGGGATCCCCCCCCCATCCAGTGCCCGCCGGCAAAGGGATCCCCCCCCATCCAGTGCCCGCCGGCAAGTGCCTGTCTGTAAGGAGATCACAAAAAGAATATCCTTTCTATCATTCCCTCCTATTGCCCCTAAAAAAAACCGAGTCACATGCAAAGGAATGGAAAATAGGAACTTTTTGCCCGAGAGGAGTCACTTGTAGAAGTTGGAGGAGAGGCACCTCAGACACTGCTATTTTGGGCTCTATCATAGCTACGATCTTACTTCTGGTGGGTTTTGAAGATGACAATCATTTCTTTTAAACTGCACCAAGGTAAAATACAAAAGTTTCAGGTAGTAAAGACATACGGCTTGTGATGCGCGGGCGGATGATAAAGGTCCAATTAATAATGTATTTTACAGGTAGGTCAGGAAGAATAAAGGACAAAGAGAATGGCACCAACTTTACCTTCACAGAATCCAGCAAACTCTTAGGGAAGAACCTCTTCAGGCCGACGTCCTTCCTGGAAGAAAGAAGTATAAAATCTCAGACCCCGGAGGATGAAGGTCTCACACAGCAGCTTCTTCCTCCTGATGCCGCTGGGGTCCTCTCATATAAGTAGAGGGGCTTCATCACATCTGATAACATTAACACATATCGGCACCTGCATAATCTGACTCATTACATCATAAGACAAGCGGCCTCACATTCTAGTATATTAGATTAACCACATGTAAATAAACATAAACTAATATTAGGATTTTTGGGGTTCCATTTTTGGGAAGTAATGTACAATATATTTTTCTTCATACCACTATTGGCCACTAGAGGGAGCATCCTCTGTGCTCTCTACCAATGCAAGACAAGGTACACAGATGATTTTAATACAGTAAAGTTCCTGCTCTTGTTCTCCTGAACCTGGTGAAAAAATGTTAAAAACCAAAGTGATTGCACTTGGACCTCGGCTGATCCGGTGGAGATGGATCAGAATAGATAAATGTAATATTGCACTGACTGAATGCTGAGGTCAATGAAGGACTCTTCAAATTGACATCTGGGAGGGGCCCCTGGAAACAGCTGGGGGACAGCTACAATTGACTATAGATTTGACCTATTTACGGTATGTCTTATTCTCAAGATTTTGCTACAATGTATCAGACTGAAGATGAAGATTCCATTAGGATTCTATAAACAGGATAAAACTGAAGCAAACGCTCAGCTGTGAGGAGTATTCAGGTTATATGCGTGTTCAGCGCATAAAGATCACAAAAAACTTTGACTTAAAGTAAAAGGTCTCCTGGATGGGAATTTTAGAGGCCAAATTAAAAATATTCTGATTAATATGGAGGAGACTCGTGAGTGACCCCCGACACATTCAGATCTGTAGTGTCACGTTTCATCACAGAATGTAAAGGTTTCCAGCAGATAAGAGTTAACCTTCCATGTCAGGTATTGTCCATGAAGACTACCCCGAGGAGCGCGCCCAACACAACATTCCTAATTATCCAACATTTCTGGGTCGCTGTGTTGGGACCGGCGCTGTCACCGCAGCAGAACAGACATGTCCAACCACAATAATGGCCAATTAGGGTGATGGAAATGTCACAGCAGACAGAGCCAGAGGAACATTAAGCGAATTACTGTACTGAAAGAGACATCTAGAGCACCAGATTGTCTTTTATGTGATAAGAGGAGGACTCAGGGAAGAACAGTTATATGTAAGAGACCGTGTAATCTGTGACCTAACAAAGAATAGTGAGTGCAGCTCTGGAGTATAATACAGGATGTAACTCAGGATCAGTACAGGATAAGTAATGTCATGTATGTACACCGTGACTGCACCAGCAGCAGAATAGTGAGTGCAGCTCTGGGGTATAATACAGGATGTAACTCAGGATCAGTACAGGATAAGTAATGTCATGTATGTACACAGTGACTGCACCAGCAGCAGAATAGTGAGTGCAGCTCTGGGGTATAATACAGGATGTAACTCAGGATCAGTACAGGATAAGTAATGTCATGTATGTACACAGTGACTGCACCAGCAGCAGAATAGTGAGTGCAGCTCTGGGGTATAATACAGGATGTAACTCAGGATCAGTACAGGATAAGTAATGTCATGTGTGTACACAGTGACTGCACCAGCAGCAGAATAGTGAGTGCAGCTCTGGGGTATAATACAGGATGTAACTCAGGATCAGTACAGGATAAGTAATGTCATGTATGTACACAGTGACTGCACCAGCAGCAGAATAGTGAGTGCAGCTCTGGGGTATAATACAGGATGTAACTCAGGATCAGTACAGGATAAGTAATGTCATGTATGTACACAGTGACTGCACCAGCAGCAGAATAGTGAGTGCAGCTCTGGGGTATAATACAGGATGTAACTCAGGATCAGTACAGGATAAGTAATGTCATGTGTGTACACAGTGACTGCACCAGCAGCAGAATAGTGAGTGCAGCTCTGGAGTATAATACAGGATGTACCTCAGGATCAGTACAGGATAAGTAATGTCATGTATGTACACAGTGACTGCACCAGCAGCAGAATAGTGAGTGCAGCTCTGGGGTATAATACAGGATGTAACTCAGGATCAGTACAGGATAAGTAATGTCATGTATGTACACAGTGACTGCACCAGCAGCAGAATAGTGAGTGCAGCTCTGGGGTACATAGTCATTGTCCTTAGACTAGATACTGCACCATATTGCACTCAAATTAATTCTTTATTGTGTAGCTTTATGATCGCAGTCTCTAAGTGTTGGATATTTCTGCTGGACGGCCTGACTAGGTTTCCACACATCCCTTTAGACCTGGTGTCTCTCTAGGATTTTCTCCTTTCCCTTACATTGTGGCTGGGAGTCCCCTCAGTGATCTCTATACATCACTGTAGTCACAGCAGTGTCTTATATTGTGGCTGGGAGTCCCCTCAGTCCCTTGATATTGGGGACTGCCTCCCGCGCTGCAGGTCAGGAGATGGATTGCTCTCCTCACGTGTTCTGGCCGCTATTGATGCACAAGGTTTTGTTATTTCCAGCTCTTCTCCTATCGGAAAGGCTGAGATAAAACGCAAACAATGCCGAACCGTGGTGGAGATCAATCCGCTCTGGAGCAGAAGCGGAAGGACAAGAACAAGGTGTCAATATAAAAACAAAGTGGATTTACACCGTCTGCTCATGAGTCTGATGTATTCAGGAGAGGAGAGTGCAGAACAGGGAACACACAGATATCATTATAAAAATAATTTATATAGAAAGGAGCCCCCTAGTGGTAGAGAAGCCAGTACTTACTCTAAGACTTCATAGTTTGACTTCTTCTCCAAAGCGTTCCCCCTCATCTCCCCATACGACCGCCTGGAGCATGAAAATGGACATAAGAAAATTTCAAACAGCCAACACTTACAAGGAAATACATTCATCTACAGACAGCTTACCAGTATTATAGTAGTTATATTCCTGTACATAGGGGCAGTATTATAGTAGTTATATTCCTGTACATAGGGAGCAGTATTATAGTAGTTATATTCTTGTACATAGGGGGCAGTATTATAGTAGTTATATTCTTGTACGTAGGGGGCAGTATTATAGTAGTTATATGCTTGTACATAGGGGGCAGTATTATAGTAGTTATATTCTTGTACATAGGGGGCAGTATTATAGTAGTTATATTCCTGTACATAGGGGGCAGTATTATAGTAGTTATATTCTTGTACGTAGGGGGCAGTATTATAGTAGTTATATGCTTGTACATAGGGGGCAGTATTATAGTAGTTATATTCCTGTACATAGGGGCAGTATTATAGTAGTTATATTCCTGTACATAGGGGGCAGTATTATAGTATTTATATTCCTGTACATAGGGGGCAGTATTATAGTAGTTATATTCTTGTACATAGAGGGCAGTATTATAGTAGTTATATTCTTGTACATAGGGGACAGTATTATAGTAGTTATATTCTTGTACATAGGGGGCAGTATTATAGTAGTTATATTCCTGTACATAGGTGGCAGTATTATAGTAGTTATATTCTTGTACATAGAGGGCAATATTATAGTAGTTATATTCCTGTACATAGGGGGCAGTATTATAGTAGTTATATTCCTGTACATAGGGGGTAGTATTATAGTAGTTATATTCCTGTACATAGGGGGCAGTATTATAGTAGTTATATTCTTGTACATAGGGGGCAGTATTATAGTAGTTATATTCTTGTACATAGAGGGCAGTATTATAGTAGTTATATTCCTGTACATAGGGGGCAGTATTATAGTAGTTATATTCTTGTACATAGAGGGCAGTATTATAGTAGTTATATTCTTGTACATAGAGGGCAGTATTATAGTAGTTATATTCCTGTACATAGGGGAATTATTATAGTAGTTATATTCCTGTACATAGGGGGCAGTATTATAGTAGTTATATTCTTGTACATAGAGGGCAGTATTATAGTAGTTATATTCCTGTACATAGGGGAATTATTATAGTAGTTATATTCCTGTACATAGGGGAATTATTATAGTAGTTATATTCCTGTACATAGGGGGCAGTATTATAGTAGTTATATTCCTGTACATAGGGGGCAGTATTATAGTAGTTATATTCCTGTACATAGGGGCAGTATTATAGTAGTTATATTCCTGTACATAGGGGGCAGTATTATAGTAGTTATATTCCTGTACATAGGGGCAGTATTATAGTAGTTATATTCTTGTACATAGGGGGCAGTATTATAGTAGTTATATTCTTGTACATAGGAGGCAGTATTATAGTAGTTATATTCTT
This sequence comes from Engystomops pustulosus, assembly GCF_040894005.1. Classification (NCBI taxonomy): domain Eukaryota; kingdom Metazoa; phylum Chordata; class Amphibia; order Anura; family Leptodactylidae; genus Engystomops; species Engystomops pustulosus. Next base: position 8,009,740 of record NC_092415.1, on the reverse strand, counting down.
GTACATAGGGAGCAGTATTATAGTAGTTATATTCCTGTACATAGGGAGCAGTATTATAGTAGTTATATTCCTGTACATAGGGAGCAGTATTATAGTAGTTATATTCCTGTACATAGGGGACAGTATTATAGTAGTTATATTCCTGTACATAGGGAGCAGTATTATAGTAGTTATATTCCTGTACATAGGGGGCAGTATTATAGTAGTTATATTCCTGTACATAGGGGGCAGTATTATAGTAGTTATATTCTTGTACATAGGGGGCAGTATTATAGTAGTTATATACTTGTACATAGGGGCAGTATTATAGTAGTTATATTCCTGTCCATAGGGGGCAGTATTATAGTAGTTATATTCCTGTACATAGGGGGCGGTATTATAGTAGTTATATTCCTGTACATAGGGGGCAGTATTATAGTAGTTATATTCCTGTACATAGGGGGCAGTATTATAGTAGTTATATTCTTGTACATAGGGGGCAGTATTATAGTAGTTATATTCCTGTACATAGGGGGCAGTATTATAGTAGTTATATTCCTGTACATAGGGGCAGTATTATAGTAGTTATATTCCTGTACATAGGGGGCAGTATTATAGTAGTTATATTCTTGTACATAGGGGGCAGTATTATAGTAGTTATATTCCTGTACATAGGGGGCAGTATTATAGTAGTTATATTCTTGTACATAGGGGGCAGTATTATAGTAGTTATATTCCTGTACATAGGGGGCAGTATTATAGTAGATATATTCCTGTACATAGGGGGCAGTATTATAGTAGTTATATTATTGTACATAGGGGGCAGTATTATAGTAGTTATATTCTTGTACATAGGGGGCAGTATTATAGTAGTTATATTATTGTACATAGGGGGCAGTATTATAGTAGTTATATTCTTGTAAATAGGGGGCAGTATTATAGTAGTTATATTCTTGTACATAGGGAGCAGTATTATAGTAGTTATATTCCTGTACATAGGGGGCAGTATTATAGTAGTTATATTCCTGTACATAGGGGGCAGTATTATAGTAGTTATATTCCTGTACATAGGGGGCAGTATTATAGTAGTTATATTCTTGTAAATAGGGGGCAGTATTATAGTAGTTATATTCCTGTACATAGGGAGCAGTATTATAGTAGTTATATTCCTGTACATAGGGGACAGTATTATAGTAGTTATATTCCTGTACATAGGGGGCAGTATTATAGTAGTTATATTCCTGTACATAGGGGGCAGTATTATAGTAGTTATATTCTTGTAAATAGGGGGCAGTATTATAGTAGTTATATTCATGTACATAGGGAGCAGTATTATAGTAGTTATATTCTTGTACATAGGGGGCAGTATTATAGTAGTTATATTCTTGTACATAGGGGCAGTATTATAGTAGTTATATTCCTGTACATAGGGGGCAGTATTATAGTAGTTATATTCCTGTACATAGGGGGTAGTATTATAGTAGTTATATTCCTGTACATAGGGGGCAGTATTATAGTAGTTATATTCTTGTACATGAGGGGCAGTATTATAGTAGTTATATTCTTGTACATAGGGAGCAGTATTATAGTAGTTATATTCCTGTACATAGGGAGCAGTATTATAGTAGTTATATTCCTGTACATAGGGGGCAGTATTATAGTAGTTATATTCTTGTACATAGGGGGCAGTATTATAGTAGTTATATTCCTGTACATAGGGGGCAGTATTACAGTAGTTATATTCTTGTACATAGGGGCAGTATTATAGTAGTTATATTCCTGTACATAGGGGGCAGTATTATAGTAGTTATATTCTTGTAAATAGGGGGCAGTATTATACAGTACTAGTTATACTCTTGTACCCATTGGGAAGTAAAGGTTTCCAGTTTTTGTCATATAAATAAATGTTAATGTAACAATATTTGTTTGTTAATGAGAATAAGCTTGACTGTCACTGCAGCTCTGGGTGTGACTAGAGTACAAGACATGATGTAAGTGAAGATCAGCTGCTATAATATTCCAGGATGTGTCCTAATTAAGGCAGTAGAAGATGAAATTGTGATTCTGGGCTGAGTTACTGTATAATTCCTTACACCTCAGGACACTTAATCATGGGCAGTCAATTAGCAGCAATTAAGTTTTGCATTTTCCTCCTCGGGGAGTAATGAGCTGTAGCTTTTTACAACATTTTGCTCATCAGGCCCCTTTACCATGTGATAAATATCTGACACAAATATGGGCCTAGTGTAGTTATTTCCTCATGCAGTGTAGAGCGCCCCATGGAGGAAACATGAAGTTACTGCATGTGGTGAGGCGGAGATAAGGGAATATCATTAGTTATGTAAATACCAGCGGAGGAGCCATTTATATAATATATATATGTAACATGTACATGCAGGATATTACCGGATTTCCAGACAGCCGAGCTTCAAGGCAATTTCCTGGTCCACTTGGTCCGCCATCTCCGACATGTAGTCATTTTTCACCTGCGAGACAGAGGGAACCATAGGTTAGAAGAAGAGGGGTCTCAGGAATACAGATTTTGGAGAGTCTAGCTACTCCTAATAACTACAACCCCCAGCATGCCTCTATAGCTGCAGGACCCTCACTAATGGGCATGCTGGGGGTTGTAGTTCTGCAGCAGTCATCCACAAGACTTTGTATCAAAATGCATTTCCCCATCATAGGTATTCCATGTTGGAGCATAGGTATAGTAATTATTATGAGAAGAGATGGGAGTCAATGATGCAGTCACACAAATATATCTTAGTGTGAGATTCCACAAGTCGCTATTGTGACTCTATGAATAGACAGCAAAGCCGAAGCCCCCCACCCAGTCATATCATACAGGTCTGACCCCAGACAAATAAAAAATAAGCCAATAATGCTCTTAGGTTAGCGCCGCCCCATGGTCACAAGGGGCATAATTCTGACCACGCACCTTACAGTCAGGGCTCCTTCAATCACATAAGGGGTTAAGCAACTAGGAGAATACAACCGGAAAAACAATTCTCATAGCCGAAAGTTTTTGCGAAATCTACACAATGCCTGCAGGCCAAGGGAACCTGTCAGCAGGTGTGACCACACAGACTGCAGTGACCAATCATACCTTTGTGTATGTTCTTAGTAGCATAATATTACATAGAAATCCATTATACAGACAGTCCCCAGGTTACACACCAGATAGGTTACTTACGGTAGGTTTGTACTTAAGCTGAATTTGTATGCAAGTCGGAACTGTTATATTTTATGATTGTAAAGATAAATGACTAGTGTTGCACTACCATATACACTTAAGTAGAAGTCAAGTTTTTCTGCACCAGAAATGTGCTGAAATACCGCAACTTAGCTTATGAAGTGTATGAAAAAAAAAACCACACACACAAAAAAACCCCTGTACAGGCAGTCCCCGGGTTACATACAAGATAGGGTCTGTAGGTTTGTTCTTAAGTCGAGTTTGTATGTAAGTCGGAACTGTATATTTTATCATTGTAATCCCAGCCAGAACTTTTTTGGTCTCTGTGACAATTGGATTTTAAAAATGTTTGGTTGTCATAAAAATCAGGACTAACACTAAAGCTTCATTACAGACGCCTGTGATAACTGTTATAGCTGATTATTGTGGCCTAGGACTAAAGTACAGTAAATTACCAATATCCAGAGGTCCGTCTGTAACTAGGGGTCGTCTGTAAGTTGAGTGTTCTTAAGTAGGGGACCTCCTGTATTCACCTTTCCAATATCCCCTGCAGGTTCTCTTTGGCGATGCCCCGACTCTGTGTGTCCATGCGGTTCTGTCGCAAGCACCATGCAGTTGGCCGCTTGCTGACATCATAGTGTGTGCTATAGGGGGCCGGCCGGCCAGGCCGTACGCTGGGGCCAAGCTATATACTGGCAGGCTATATACTAGGCTTATACTCGACCGGCTTAGACTAGAGTATATACGGTAAGTGACTATTATTAAAACAATAAAAACGAATAAAAATTGCGCAGGGCTAATAAATAAAATAATAATATACTAACGATCATCTTGCCCTAATGTCGTCATGAGATTATACTCTCTGTATACCTTCTATTTATAATACATAGTAATACAGATAAAGTTCTAGAGTTCTAACACAACAGAACCAACACCTTATCCTGGCCTCAAATCATATGCACAACATCTTGTGGTACAATAGATTTGGAGCTTAACCTTCGCCTATGTATATACAAGTCAATCACTGTCCATCAATATCCACCAATGTATAGAATTCTCTGATGGGCAATATCCACAGTTACTGAGACTTCATATAAGCTTATTAATAATGATGGGTTCTTATAAACAGACCAGTGCCGGGCCGTACACCCAAAAAGACACACGCAAACGAGATCCATGGGTGACGTACGACTGCTCTAATCAATTAACACTACATCACATATTCAAAGAAACCTCCCACTTTTATTACTGAATTCCACAGCGGGTGTTTTTAAGTGTTTTTAGTGTCTTTGTCATATGAATTCAATATTTTTTGACATATGATCGTGTATTTACGGATGGATATTTGTGTATTGAGTTACATAATAAATTACTTGGGCAAACAGATGTTTTAAGACTGGATATAAAGTAACTGTAAGTGACCATATACACTCACCGGCCACTTTATTAGGTGCACCTGTCCAACTGCTCGTTAACACTTAATTTCTAATCAGCCAATCACATGGCGGCAGTGCATTTAGGCATGTAGACATGGTCAAGACAATCTCCTGCAGTTCTCCCGAGCATCAGTATGGGGAAGAAAGGTGATTTGTGGCCTTTGAACGTGGCATGGTTGTTGGTGCCAGAAGGGCTGGTCTGAGTATTTCAGAAACTGCTGATCTACTGGGATTTTCACGCACAACCATCTCTAGGGTTTGCAGAGAATGGTCCGAAAAAGAAAAAACATCCAGTGAGCGGCAGTTCTGTGGGCGGAAATGCCTTGTTGATGCCAGAGGTCAGAGGAGAATGGGCAGACTGGTTCGAGCTGATAGAAAGGCAACAGTGACTCAAATCGCCCCCCCGTTACAACCAAGGTAGGCAGAAGAGCATCTCTGAACGCACAGTATGTCCAACTTTGAGGCAGATGGGCTACAGCAGCAGAAGACCCCACCGGGTGCCACTCCTTTCAGCTAAGAACAGGAAACTGAGGCTACAATTTGCACAAGCTCATCGAAATTGGACAGTAGAAGATTGGAAAAACGTTGCCTGGTCTGATGAGTCTCGATTTCTGCTGCGACATTCGGATGGTAGGGTCAGAATTTGGTACAACAACATGAAAGCACGGATCCATCCTGCCTTGTATCAGCGGCTCAGGCTGGTGGTGGTGATGTCATGGATCCCTCCTGCCTTGTATCAGCGGCTCAGGCTGGTGGTGGTGGTGTCATGGATCCATCCTGCCTTGTATCAGCGGCTCAGGCTGGTGGTGGTGGTGTCATGGATCCCTCCTGCCTTGTATCAGCGGCTCAGGCTGGTGGTGGTGGTGTCATGGATCCATCCTGCCTTGTATCAGCGGGTCAGGCTGGTGGTGGTGGTGTCATGGTGTCTTTGGGCCCCTTGGTACAACGCCACAGCCTACCTGAGTGTTGTTGCTGCCCATGTCCATCCCTTTATGAGCACAATGTACCCTGTAACATCTGATGGCTACTTTCAGCAGGATAATGCGCCAGGTCATAAAGCTGGAATCATCTCAGACTGGTTTCTTGAACATGACAATGAGGTCACTGGACACAAATGGCCTCCACAGTCACCAGATCTCAATCCAATAGAGCATCTTTGGGATGTGGTGGAACGGGAGATTCGCATCATGGATGTGCAGCCGACAAATCTGCGGCAACTGTGTGATGCCATCATGTCACTATGGAGCAAAATCTCTGAGGAGCTTCCAGCACCTTGTTGTATCTATGCCACGAAGAATTGAGGCAGTTCTGAGGCAAAAGGGGGTCCAACCCGTTACTAGCATGGTGTACCTAATAAAGTGGCCGGTGAGTGTAGTTGTTAAGATGTAAGGGGGGGATTTATTAACGCACTTGCGCCACAATTCTGGTGGTTTTGCGACAAAAACACTGTCTAAAATGCCTTGCACCACAGCTATCAAGGCTTTTAAACTTATCAGACCTTTGTGCAAGATGTTAGTAGCAGCAGGACTGTTTTCCAATTATTGTCAGTGAAGTTCTGTATCTTTCCTCTGTGCTTTGAGTTCCTTTCTGTTTGCCATGATATAACCCAATCAATGACCATGGATGAGGTGTGAAGCCTGTTCTTTGCCAGGGAATAAATCCAGGCGTCTGCAGGGTCGGCCTCTCCCCTCCCCCACAGACATGGCACCTGCATCTGTTTTATTATCAGCATATAGGACAATGCTGACCCCACACTTCATCCCTCCAGCTGCTGCCCCTAGCTGCCATATGCCGCCATCACCCCCTCCCTAGTAACACATAGCCCTGCAGATACCAGTCCTTTATATCTGCACCGTATGGCGACATTTACCCAATATCTTAAAGGGGTTTTCCCACGAACGAAAGTTAGGCCCTATCCACCGGATAAGGCCTAACCTGCTGATCAGTGGGGGCCTCAGTGCTGAGAGTAGACCTCCACAGATCGTGAAAACGAGGGGTCCATCGTCCCCGTCAAGTTAATGGAGCAGACGGCCGCGCATGACCGTTCTGCTCCATCAATCTCTATGGAGCTGATGGAAATTGCCGAGCACAGCGCTCTCCCATCAGACCCTTTATCTCCGGTTCTGTAGATCATAGAAACACAAGCCTGATGGGACCTGAAAGATGTGATTCTTAGCTTTAATATGACACCAAGCACTGCTTTAGATGCTAGAGAACTGAAGTTAGGAACTCCTGAATTGACTCCTTACCCCCCTGCAGTCTCTACACTGCATCCATGACTGCGCACATCTCACATCATTCTCTTACATTACACAGATAATGCTACTTATGTAATATAATAAATGTCATATATCCTCCCCCCTGTAGAGGCGCTGCAGAACACAAACCTCTCTACTGGGGTCTTAACCATTACAGCAGATGGATACGCGGTGACCCTAAACACTGGTTAATGGGTTTTGCAGGTTGTATCTGGGCAGGACGGTGCCATGTAAAGTAATAATGGACCCATAATCCTCCTGGCTCTGAGGCTTTATCTATAATGATGTAGCAGAGCGTGACCGCTACTACCGCGCTGCATCCCCTCCGCCTGCAGGGAGTGCAGGTGCCCCCGTTACACGACGCGGGGATCGTTTTATTCCGGATGACATTTCTGGGAATGTCACCTGGGATTGTTATATAAATATACACATAACGTCACAGACCTTTGTGCTGCCGCTTCTTAAAGGGGAAGTACAGCAGCAAATAGCAAGTAGAATCTCAGAGATTGTAGAGATGAAACGCCCCCCTAGTGTTGTGACCTGGTATCGCACGGCAGAAGATACAATCCATAGTCTAATCATGGAAGACTAACTTTCTATTTTGTAGAAATCCCCCCCCCCCACGCTCGGATGCTAGATACAGATGCAGTAAAAAAATATAGAAACTGAAAAATGCTGAATGTGGCGAATCCAGGCGTCGTGGCACAAAGAGCCCGGCAGCTGCGGGATGGGGGTCACCTACCATCTGCCACCCCCTCTCCTCGCACAGGCTGCTGCACCTTGTAGTTGGGACTTTGCAGTGACCCATATTTAGCCTCCTGCCCCCTCCTCACAGGGTAATTACAGGGCGCTGCCCCTCTGAAGCCAACGCTCCGTAATTACAGCCGCCCGGGGACTCGACTATAGTGAATCTGCCCACGTATAGGGCAATGCTGATTACATAGACTGGGAGAGCTGGATGGTATCACACGCCAGGGACAGCGCAGCCTCTGAGTGACGGCCTATGGGGCTGTTTTTGGGAAATGTGTGAATTTCCTCCCCGTTATCAGCCCGGCCTTGGTTCTCACACCTTATTCCCATGAGTCACAGGGAAAACAACTTCCCCGGCTGCTGGTAATGACATTGGACGGTCGTGAACCTGTCACTACGCAGAGAGGGGACAATGCGCCTTCAGTCCCCTGACCCCCCCCTCCCCCCATTGTGAACATTTACTGTGTATTCTGTGCCATATACACCACCTCTGTGCCCCCCCCCCCACCTGACCCAATTCACTCCTGACCCATTCCACAATAAGCCCCAATATTAAAGGGGTGATGCAATGAATTTTACATAACATTTCAGCAGAAATCAAAGGCAGAACAGCTCAGCCCGGGACCTGGTCCAGACGATCACACGGCCCAAGATATAAAAACACTGGTCTATAAATCTCCCTTACTGTTCCTATTCAGAGGAAATAACATGTACACAGATGCTGCTGCTCTTAGCTGAGGTTTTGTTACAATTTCATTCCCTTTACAGGTAGATTTACAGTGATTCGCTCATTAGGGGGTGAGAAATTCTATGCAGAGGCCATCGGTAACACGGAAAACCCCTTTGAGCCACATAGGGGACACCATTAATATCACTGCCAATAAGAGTGACGTTCAGATATTCTATAGATACCAAAATCATCCAAGACCCCCGAGCTGGGGACACTGCTGTCCTCCGGAGGACTGGTATATGATCAGTGATCAATCACCCTCTTCCATTCCAGTAATGATAATACATAGTGTTATTACTGTAACGGTGACCATCATCCGTCCCCGTGTTACCCTACATTACAGAGAATTACACACCTCTGCCCGGGGCCTGCGGATCTATAAGAGGAGGGGGGGATGCAACTCAAAATGCCAAAACAAGCACAACCCCTTTAAGGGTAGAGGATTATGTCTGGTCTGATATTTGAGAGAAAGCTCAAATAATTAATTGCCATTTCTATAAAAGGTCAATGGAAAATTGCCGGGGTGGGGGGCAGTCATGGAAAGCAAATACCTACAGGCAGTAGTGTGGTACACGGCGCTGGGGGTGACCATTCCCCATTACAGGAGTTGGGCAGTCACTTACCTGCTGGTAGAAGAAGTTCAGGGTGGGCTTGTCCTCTGTGAATTGGCTCAGAAACCCTTTGGGCAAATATCGAATTCTCAGCTCGTACCTGGGAACACAGATGCAAATAAAAAGTATTAGTGAGAGGAGCCACAATACCACGGCGCCACAGCTGCCCACAGGATGTATGTGGTACTACAGATGTGACACAGGGAGAGCAGTCAGACCACATACAACGTGTGGCGGAAGTTGTAAGGTTTTTGAATTAAAGAATAATCTTCCGTAACCTAAATTGCCTAAGCAGCTCAAATAATGAGCGGATGGTTTGTTACAATGTATCCGGCAGGCCTCAACTTTTTTCATTTATGTTTTCTTGTTCCGTTATAGCAGGTAGATTAAGGAAGGGACGTAAGAGAGGCCAGAACCCCAACCTGAGACCAGACAACCCCAGTAGTGGAAGCGTGTTCCTGGCGATAAAATCCTGCGCCTAAGGGAGAATCCAACACAAATAAGAGTCTAAGTCGTGCAGGATGTTATCCTCTTCCAGGACTGTCTAGACTGAGTACAACTATAGCGCAGTGTATGTGGATGGAGAAGGACACCATGTACATCTGCCCTGCTGCTCTTGCTCTATAACATGCTGCCTGCAGATAGGACACTATGTACAATCTGCTCAGCTCCTCCTGCCCCATAACATGCTGCCTGCAGATAGGACACTATGTACAATCTGCTCAGCTCCTCCTGCTCTATAACATGCTGCCTGCAGATAGGACACTATGCACAATCTGCTCAGCTCCTCCTGCTCTATAACATGCTGCCTGAGGATAGGACACTATGTATAATCTGCTGAGCATCTCCTGCTCTATAACATGCTGCCTGCAGATAGAGCACTATGTATACTGTGCTAAGCTTCTCCTGCTGTATAACATGCTGCCTCCAGATAGGACACTATGTACAATCTGCTCAGCCCCTCCTGCACTATAACATGCTGCCTGAGGATAGGACACTATGAATACTGTGCTAGGCTCCTCCTGCTCTATAACATGCTGCCTGCAGATAGGACACTATACTGTGCTGAGCATCTCCTGCAGTATAACATGCTGCCTGCAGATAGGACACTATGTATACTGTGCTAAGCTCCTCCTGCTCTATAACATGCTGCCTGCAGTTTACTAAACAACTTTCATTCTATAATCTTGCATAAACTCTCCTGTAACGCTCTGTGCTGCTGGATACCCTCATCATATGAAGACACTGCTCCAGTTAGAGATGGGTCATTCGCAAACAAGCCAGCTCCAAGAGCCGGTTCTCGTTCGCGAATGACGTGAGCCCATGGCTCACTTAACCGCGCCCCTAACCGGCTCACCACTCCCCCTTTAACCGAATACAATAAGATACCCGAAGGGGTGATTGACTGGCCTGCGGCTCCCTATTATATATTTAATAGAAAGCCGTTCAGGAGCCGGAAGAGCCAGCTCTTCTTTGTGAGCGGAGCCTAATAAGCCAGATCACTAAGAAGAGCCGGATTTCCCATCACTAGCACGCAAGGCACATCCCTCTCCTGAAACGCTCTGTGCTGCTTTTAATAAAACAAACTTACACGATTCTCATATAACAAAAGAAACCAAGCTGCTGAATATTATTATTTTATATTCCTCCAAAAGTGACATTTCTTCAAAGCAACTACCCCCCTACAACATGTACCCCCCTCCCCAACATGATCCGGCCTGTCAGTAACAACAAAGACATTGATTAAAGGGATCCTCAGCGATGACATGAATTACATCTCCTACTGCCCAGCGCCGTCCAGAGACTGACAACACAAAGGGCTGATGGGAAATGTTATCTATACCAGCCAATGAGCTCTATAACCACATGAAAAGGAATTATTTAGGAGCCCTGGGATACACGTAGACAGGTGCTTACAGAAAAGCACGAATATTACACGTCTCAGCCTTTATATTGCAGATTGTTTCTCTGTATACAGCTCCTATGCAAACCATTGGGTCTCTGTGATAACAGACTACAAACATACCCTGTGTAGTCTGACCCTACGATCGCTGCTTTCTTATCAAGCAAACTCTATATTTGCATTAGACCAGAACACAAAGAAAACACTTTGTGAATCTCCAACCAGTAATAGAGAAACAGTTTTTGTTTTGCTTGATAAATATTCATGATTTTAAATGGGGGATCTGTGCAAATTTGATTTTTATTCAAAATACCAGGCCATGATTAGAAACCATCTATTAAAGGGAACCTGTCACCAGGGACCTCATTTTCACAGGTTACAGAAGCCCATCACACCTGCAGTGCACATCTGTCTATCTGCCTACTCTAAGCATTTGCAATATAATTGTATGTTATAACTTACCATACACCCTGAGAATCCTATGTGTAGTCCCAGGTGTTGGGCTTTGATTTGGATGCATTTTAAAGAACAACATGTGAGTTCTCTGTGCTGCAGACTCCTCAGCTCTCAGCTACCACCTTTGTGCTGCAGACTCCACAGCTCTCAGCCCCCACCTTTGTGCTCCTGTCCAGCTCCTCCCTCCCTCACTGATGTCGGCTCACCAGGCTGTTACCTCTGAGGGAGCAGGAGGGAGGCGCTGTATAGTAACACAAAGGTGGGGGCCAAGAGCTGAGGCGTCTGCAGCACAGACAAGTCACATGTTTTTTGAAATGCATCCAAACCAAAGCCCAACCCTTGGGACTACACAGAGGATTCTGTCAGGGTGCAAGTTAAGTTATAACACACAATTATATTGTAATGCAAATGCTTAGAGAAAGAAGACATATTTACAATGCAGCTGTAATGGGCTTCTGTAGCTCGTCTTTATTGAAAATGGGGTCCCTGGTGACAGGTCCCTTTTAATTGAATATAAAACAGTATATATATCCCCATAACTAGAGAACTACATTCATAACATCCAGTAGCCCATAGATCATAATGAGATCAGCCCCTGATCACAGGAGCTCACAATCTAGTCTCATTATAGCCTTAGATTTCTGGTTTTTGGGGGGAGGAGAACAGAGAATATGAAAAACCAACAATAAAACAACAGGAGGAGAATGAATGGAAAGTCCACGGTGTAAATCATAACAAGGACCCGCGATGGCGGACACAACGTCACAGGGCACCTAATCCCTATGGATGACATGGCAGCAGCGGTACACGACACTTACTTCCACTCCTCTGGGGGGTGGGATTGCTCGTACTTCTCTCGGATGTGAGACACCCCCATATCCGGGTGCAGCCAGTGAACCTCCTCCGAGCGCAGGTGACTAAGGCGTAATCCGTACGAGGAGACGCATTTCACTTTGTGACTGTCTACAATCTTCTGGATTATTCCCTGTAAAAAAATTAAAAATAAAACACTCTTAATATTTCTTATTACCGATCGCAGAGACAAGCCACATGACAAATGCATTCGCCCTTAAAGGGGTTGTCCCACAATCCATATTTATCACCTCTAAATAGGAGATTATAAATCACTAAAGAAGGATATACACTGTGTGCAGACACTGAACAAGCAGGGCATTATGGGAGATTTTATCTGTGAAGCCTGCAGAACTATGAATACAGCTCTGGAGTATAATACAACAATAGGGATGAGACCGGCTACCCATCCCCTCGCTGACCTTGTAAGCCCAGTCTTCCAGACAGCTCCTGCCCCATCTGGGGAGCCGGTTACTATTTTGAGAGGCTGCGCGCAGTATGAAGCGGAGCCCAATGAGCGCGGCCTTGAGTTTTCATTGGAAACACGACAGAATAAACGTGAAAGAATTCAGCGCAGCAGACAACAAGAGACGGGACGACGGGTGGCTAGGGGAGAGATATTACACGGCTATCAGAGCCCCCAAGGACATAAATCATGTTTATAGCTGACGAGAGGACAACAGGGGGCGGTAGACGCTATCCGGCTCCTGCTGTCATAAGATTTTATCACCATTGCTACAACCTACAAAAGGGAAGACGTACACAAATCCAGGGCAAAGGCTTTCCCCTTTTTACCGCACATCCCAAAACCTTTTAAAAGGGATGATGAAATGGATTATATATACACAGCGCCACCCCTCTCCAAAGGTTGTGTCTGGTACTGCGGCTCAATGCCATTTAATTGCAAAGCAAAGAACCTGAGTAACAATACAATAAACAAACGTGGCTCCATTTCTGGGAGAAAGCAGACAAGCCCCAGACACCCCACTTTAAACCCTCTAAACCACTTTCTAGTTCTTAAAGGGGTTGTAACAACTTTTCAAGTTATTCAAAAATCATTGGTGAGGGTCCGACAGCTGGTACCTCAACCAATCAAAAAAAACCAGACCATTCTGGGACCATTCTCACTAATGAGAAACATACTGGTATTCTGATTAGATTGCGAGCCCCATTGGGGACACACCCATTGGACTACCTTTAAATGGGTTGCACCTCCTAAAAGGCACTCCTCCATTTTCCACAGGACCTCCAGCGATCATGAAGACAGGGTCCCACAAGTGCTGCATACAAATGTAGCATCTGCTCATTCACTTCCATGGGATGGGGAAGCCCCCAAAAAATTGCAGGATCCCAAGGTAGAGGAAAACCGAACCACCGATCTAATGAAGGATGTATCCAAGGAAGCCACAATAAGCTAGAGAGCCAGAAACCCGGCTTTCCCAAATCATTATCTATTCCAAATCACTCAGGACTGATATTAATGGTCTATACAGTGGAATAAATTGCTCCCCAACCCATATAATGTGCCATTTCCAGCAGCCCATGGTCTAAAATACCCCCCTTTCCTGCAGCTGCCCCTGTATGTAGCCCCTCCTGATAGTGCTGCATTTACTGTGGTCTGTCTATAAGAGAAGGGAAAAAAGAAAAAATATAACACCCCTTTTTTCTACAGCCCCCACACACTTCTAATATTGTCTTTGGCCTTTTCACTAAGAGGAAAGAAATATACTTACTGTTGTCAAGTATTAGTCAAGATGCCTGGGAAACTGGGAATAGTTATTGACTCGAGTATAAGCCTAGGGCAGCCTCCCCTCGCTAACAAAGTGTCCGGCAGCCTCCCCTCGCTAACAAAGTGCCCGGCAGCCTCCCCTCGCTAACAAAGTGTCCGGCAGCCTCCCCTCGCTAACAAAGTGTCCGGCAGCCTCCCCTCGCTAACAAAGTGTCCAGCAGCCTCCCCTCGCTAACAAAGTGTCCGGCAGCCTCCCCTCGCTAACAAAGTGTCCGGCAGCCTCCCCTCGCTAACAAAGTGTCCGGCAGCCTCCCCTCGCTAACAAAGTGTCCGGCAGCCTCCCCTCGCTAACAAAGTGTCCGGCAGCCTCCCCTCGCTAACAAAGTGTCCGGCAGCCTCCCCTCGCTAACAAAATGTTCCACCAATAAAATGTCCACAGCAGAGCCCCCTAAAAAACAACCAACAACTGTATACTTACCTCCAGCTTATTTTCTTTCTGCCCGTGCACATACATTATGACATCACGTGACCGCATCAAAGTGTAGAAGAAGTTGGAGGTAAGTAAGCTTTTGTGGCTGCGGGCGGGGGTTTGGGTCTGGTCTTATATAAATTGTCTACTTGTGTACGTGTAAACTCTACAGGAAAAATTGTAACTGTTCTTTAATCCACTCGTGTCACACACAAAGCTGCATGAAAATTTTGTTGGACTGGCTGATTTATCATAACCCCATGATGCATTGCTCTCAAGTCCTGAATGCAGCTTTGGCAGTGAATGGAGCATGCTAACACGCTTACCCTGACGTCGGTAGCGTCTCCGTGCCGGATGTTGCTCGCCCACGTTGCAGGCTCACTGTTCGTTTCGAAGAAGTGGAAGACTTTTAAGACTCTTTCGATGGTCCCTGGGGATCGCTCCATGCCGGCGCTCAGGCGAGACTTGGCGTTAGAACTTGGCGTGTGATTTAGGTTGGGGTCCAGGTAAGCCGCAGCCATACTCTTACTGGATGCTAAGTGTCGGTCATATTCTGCAAGAGACAAAACCAAGGGTTAACAGACGACTAAGAGGTGTATGGAAGACTAAGCAATGGACAAAGCAGAAGGGGTTAAATCTACATGGTTTCCCCTGAGCAGGAGATTATGGTTTGTCTAGTCACGTCATGTGCTGGACACGTCCTTGCTGGGAGCCACATATCTCCAACGTTCAAGCCTCATCGAGACGCAACGCTCTGCAGGAAACCTCACGCCTGGAGATGGAGCGTATTATACAGCGCACTCGGGTTATTACATCCTGACAAGGGGGATGAATGTCACCACTGTCTGCGGGCGCCGATACTGAGAGCCGTCACCTCTACTCAGACAACGAGGGATAAAGAGGTTCTGCACACACAGCAGAGGGTCTGGCACAATGTAGAAGTCTAGGAAATCTCCTGGGGCCTAAATATTTCCAATACAGATCCCAGAATGGTTCAGGATTTTGGGCCGATGCCTCATCTACAATGTAGAAAAGGTCTGCAGAGGATTTCATCCATTCAATGACAGCAAGCAGGGATCCCCAACATGGAGGTCCTAATTATAGTGATAAAGTAATAGCGTCACACAGTCTGTGACTAGAAATTACAGTTCAACTCTGTTAATTTCAAGGAAAATGAACCAGGGAAGAAGAAGGCTGCTTCAGAACCATCCTGGACAATCCCTTTAAGGCCGTACACCTATGACACACTGATCATATTGATGATACTGAGGCATCGATGGGAAGGCTGTAGCATGTGTGTCCCCTCTGTAGGCAGATTCTATCTTGTATAAATGGTATTGGACTCTGTTCACACTGCTGCGACTATAACCCATAGACCTCCAGCTAACGCCACAAGCCTCACAATGACAATGTATGGGACTACAGTAGAATATGTTGCAGGTCTGAGCAGCGGCCGGACATCCGGTCGCTGAGAATCTATTTCTGATTATTTATTTGTTCTTCAGAAACCAGAGATTTTCTCTTCTCATCGCCAGGAACAGAAGAAATAAACGGCAAGCGCGAGCCAAGGATTACTCTAATGTGGGGTCCTAAATCCCCTGCCATCTGGAGGTCCGGCCTGCGATGCGAGACGAGGATGGCACAGATCCATTATTCTGCAGGATATAGACATAACCGGACCCTCAGAGCTGTACAGAACCAACAGCAGAGGAATAAAGGGTTCTATAATGACCCGGGTCCATGTACAAGAACTGGAGGGCGAGTCTCACCTTGTAGACCAGGGGTCAGGAACCTTTTTGGCTGAGAGAGCCATGAACGCCACATTTTTAAAATGTTATTTTGTAAGAGGCGTACCATATGCACATGCCCCCCAGTAGATAGGTAGTCCCAGTGTCACGGGTGCGCCTGCGATCTAGGTCTCGGATCACAGGCACACCAGTGCCCCTCTCCGTGGCAGCGCCCCTTTCCGAGCTCACTCAACCCACCACTTTCCGGCTCCCGTCCTGGGTGGCCAGCGCGCAGACACTCACAGATTTAAGGGGCCAGTGCCCTGCTGATTGGCGCTGCCCACTTCCCGGGTTCCTATAAAGACTGGCGGCTACCAGATAGGTAGCCACAGCACATGCCCCCAAGTAGATAGGTAGCCACAGCTGTCTAAGAGCCAGATGCAGCCAACAAAAGAGCCATATCTGGCTCCCGAGTCATAGGTTCCCTACCCCTGTTGTAGACAGTCCCCTAAATGTAGACGTGGCCTTAATGGGCTCTGCTACATTCTAACAGACTTAATATTTATAGAACCCTGCTTGCTGTCAGTGACTATAACGACTCCCATTCACACCCATGTCCGACTTACAAAAACATCCAATTTCCATTCCGTTGCCAAATGATCTTTTCTAAGAATTTTAGATTGTGTTGCTCCTCTGTTATTCCTCCTGGAATGAGTAACTGTGCATTAAAGGGGTTGTGTCGATACATTGATATGATCTTCTCTGTACCAGTGGTTACATCCCGGTCCCATAGATGTCATGGTGGCCAAGGACGGAGCTGCGTCCTGTTCTCTACTTCTGTGGGACGTCAGAGAACCAGCACGGGCCATTAGACGGTCTAGAGAACCCGCTCTCACAGCTGACCCTCACAATGGAACGTATAGAGATTTCCAGGAGGGATAACAGAGGACGGACACCTGATATTGTAAAACCTTCTGGCTGATGACTTCCATTTAGCGCAGCGCCCTAGTTGGCCCCCCTCCATTCTCCGAGCCTTCCCTGTCACTGCTTCCTACTGCACAGGGCTAATGAATTTAGACTGATTAAAACAAGTAGGCACCTTCCAGAGGGAGACGCGGGAGGGGGGGGGGGGGGGTTTGAAAGGCTTCATTATCCGTCCACACTGCGCTGCACCTCTTCTGGGGACTGACCTACTTCTACTAATAATCGCTCGCCCGTCACCGCGACACCGAACATTCATCCAGGAACAACTTTCCTACAAAGTTTCAGAAGAAAAGTTCTAAATAAACTGTCCTGAAATACTCTGTGCTGCTGGTGAGAGGCCACTCATTACATAATGTGTAGCTGCCTTCCTGAAATACTCTGTGCTGCTGGTGAGAGGCCACTCATTACATAATGTGTAGCTGCCTTCCTGAAATACTCTGTGCTGCTGGTGAGAGGCCACTCATTACATAATGTGTAGCTGCCGTTCCTGAAATACTCTGTGCTGCTGGTGAGAGGCCACTCATTACATAATGTGTAGCTGCCTTCCTGAAATACTCTGTGCTGCGGGTGAGAGGCCACTCATTACATAATGTGTAGCTGCCTTCCTGAAATACTCTGTGCTGCTGGTGAGAGGCCACTCATTACATAATGTGTAGCTGCCTTCCTGAAATACTCTGTGCTGCTGGTGAGAGGCCACTCATTACATAATGTGTAGCTGCCGTTCCTGAAATACTCTGTGCTGCTGGTGAGAGGCCACTCATTACATAATGTGTAGCTGCCTTCCTGAAATACTCTGTGCTGCTGGTGAGAGGCCACTCATTACATAATGTGTAGCTGCCTTCCTGAAATACTCTGTGCTGCTGGTGAGAGGCCACTCATTACATAATGTGTAGCTGCCGTTCCTGAAATACTCTGTGCTGCTGGTGAGAGGCCACTCATTACATAATGTGTAGCTGCCTTCCTGAAATACTCTGTGCTGCTAGGAAGCTCAGGCCCTACTCCCATCACCGTGTGACACTCACTCCGTAAGCTTCTCCAACATCAGCAGATTCACATAAAATACTCTGTGCTGCTGTTACAATGTAACAAGCTATTGCCAGCATCCAAAAAGGTGAGTGCTGAAATACTCTGTGCTGCTGCATAATCCTGCTACTTCAGCCTAAGCCCGACACATACAGTCCTGTCCTAACTTCATCACATGGTCAGACAAGTTTCATCAGTCACTTAAAGGGCTCATCCATTCTACACAACTGCAGTTCATGTGAACCAGGAACATCCCAGAAATTGGCTTCACCACCAGGGGGCTGCGATAAATGGACCTCTCCTTTAAGTTGCAGCTTTCACACAAAGTTACATGAATGGAATTAGTGACCGTCCCCTATAATACTGCAGCACATCAGGGATTGGTGCAGCCGTCCTGGACGATGGGATCTGCAGCCTAGTAATCTGAGGAACGGCTTCTGGCGTGGCGGGCATGCTGGTACATGTAGTGCCATCCCTTCATAGGCTGCCAGTGCTACAATATGTCTGCCTCTAGCATCACTGATGCATAAAAATTCACATCAAATCTTGTGCCAACCCCTTTAAAAAACATAAATTTGCAACAGTTTCATCTTCGGTTCACCAGGACAGATCACATGATAGTTTGTTACAATGTATCAGTCTGGAATCACAGAGGATTCAACAGTAACAAGCGCCCAGTTGAATTAAAGGAGTGTTCACGTTCACTGACAGCAAGCAGAGATCTCAGTAATAAATGTATACAGGATGGAGGGGGAATCTCCTATTCATATTTATTATCCCTGGATTATCGGAGATCTAGCGTGACGGAAAGGGAAACCTGCAGCATGTGATGAGTCATGGAGAGCGGGTGTCAGGGCAGGGTGCAGAGGGTGCCCGGGTCACCGCCCGCCTGCTCCAGGCAATATCAGGATCATGTGTGAGGCAGTCACAGGCGTGTAATGACACGAAAAAGGAAATTCCAGCTCTGCCTGTCAGGTCAGTAACACTGGGAGAGCGATGGACGAGGCCGGGGATTGTGATGTCACAGCCGCCACTGCAGGAGGCAGATTTAGAGGGCCACGCACCCCATAGGTCTGGTATCAGTCACCCGTATGGAGGGCGTTAGCCTTGGCCACCATGTCAAGGGTGCTCTGGAAGACTGACCCCTACCAATCTGATATTTGTCACCTATTCTAAGGACATCTCCCAAAACCCAACTAGTATCAAACTGGACCAGGCCCCTCCTGTACTTGTGGACCAATAACCAGGGGCTTTGGTCTGGTGACTCCCAGGAATGTCCACCCGTTGCCTCTGGCTGGGGCTCTGAGGCGCCTCCCAAGTCCTGGCAGTGCTAGGGTTAATCTCCTAATTCTGACAGGTCCCCTGCTGAATGAATGGTTTGTGTGTGTGGAGATCCCTGGGGCCATGTTCTCATGAAGTCACCGGGTCACACGGAAAAACCAAGGACCGCAAAATCTACTGGAGTTCCCATCATTCAGGAAGGAAAGCACCTACACCTGTGCCGTGGGGTCACCTCTACGCTAGGCCCATGACCGCCCCATGACAGGGGTCACTCCTCCCAAGGCTCCTCCCCACTGTAGGCCACCATGAATTTCATTAATACTCAGGACTGCAACCAAAATCAGTAGGATCAGACTACCCAGGGTTTGTTTGTAGTCTGTTACCATAGAAACATATAGATGTGTGACAGAGCCATATACACAAAAGGGAGAATGTTGAATTACAAAAGTTTCTTAAAAGGGAACCTTTCAGTAGGTTTTGTCCCTGGAGAGATGGGTAATTGTACATTTGTGTATTATGTTAGTAGCAGCAGAACTGTGAAATATGGATTCATATTCCATTGCTGTAGTTCTGTCCTGGGGGAGGAGGATATCCTCACACTGCTGTGTCCCCACACTGCTGCTTCCCAGTTTTCCCCCTCTATTGCTTAGTAAAAGCTGTAGCAAACTGACTGAAAACATGCAAAAAACCGACTAATGGGGCTCTGCAGAAGCATCACCTGGCACAGCAGTGTCACACCCACAGTGCACTTGGATAAATCCTCCAATCCTGGAGTATTTCACAGTCTTGTTGCTACTATAAAATATGCACAAAGGTCTGATTACACATCTCTCCAGGGACAATAGATATAACACCAGCTGCAGAGAGCACAGAGCACAGCAGTGTGAGGTCTGATTACACATCTCTCCAGGGACAATAGATATAACACCAGCTGCAGAGAGCACAGAGCACAGCAGTGTGAGGTCTGATTACACATCTCTCCAGGGACAATACATAACACTGGCTGCAGAGAGCACAGAGCACAGCAGTGTGAGGTCTGATTACACATCTCTCCAGGGACAATACATAACACTGGCTGCAGAGAGCACAGAGCACAGCAGTGTGAGGTCTGATTACACATCTCTCCAGGGACAATACATAACACTGGCTGCAGAGAGCACAGAGCACAGCAGTGTGAGGTCTGATTACACATCTCTCCAGGGACAATACATAACACTGGCTGCAGAGAGCACAGAGCACAGCAGTGAGAGGTCTGATTATACAACTCTCCAGGGACAATACATAACACTGGCTACAGAGAGCACAAAACACAGCAGTGTGAGGTCTGATTACACATCTCTCCAGGGACAATACATAACACTGGCTGCAGGGAGCACAGCAGTGTGAGGTCTGATTACACATCTCTCCAGGGACAATAGATATAACACCAGCTGCAGAGAGCACAGAGCACAGCAGTGTGAGGTCTGATTACACATCTCTCCAGGGACAATAGATATAACACCAGCTGCAGAGAGCACAGAGCACAGCAGTGTGAGGTCTGATTACACATCTCTCCAGGGACAATACATAACACTGGCTGCAGAGAGCACAGAGCACAGCAGTGTGAGGTCTGATTACACATCTCTCCAGGGACAATACATAACACTGGCTGCAGAGAGCACAGAGCACAGCAGTGTGAGGTCTGATTACACATCTCTCCAGGGACAATACATAACACTGGCTGCAGAGAGCACAGAGCACAGCAGCGTGAGGTCTGATTACACATCTCTCCAGGGACAATACATAACACTGGCTGCAGAGAGCACAGAGCACAGCAGTGAGAGGTCTGATTATACATCTCTCCAGTGACATTCCATAACACTGGCTGCAGAGAGCACAGAGCACAGCAGCGTGAGGTCTGATTACACATCTCTCCAGGGACAATACATAACACTGGCTGCAGAGAGCACAGAGCACAGCAGTGTGAGGTCTGATTACACATCTCTCAAGTGACATTACATAACACTGGCTGCAGAGAGCACAGAGCACAGCAGTGCGAGGACACTCCCCCCAGTGGTCTTGTAGAAGCCACAGTCCTGGATTATTAATTCATATCTCACAGTCCTGCTGCTACTAACAACATTCACAGTTGCAAACAAAAAACTTTGTGAAAAACATCCACAAACCAGTCAGGATCTAGTCCTGCTCACACAGCTGGAGAGGGTCCGTCACAGTGTATCAGCAACATTACATTAGGCAGCGGTTTAACCCCACACAAGTTCACGAGTTCGTGGCCGAGACATGACTTTTAATTAAATCAGATGGAACAAATAGATATAAAAGTCATATAAAACAACCCGGAGGATCCTCTGCATCACATGATCCCTAGCGAGCCCCCCCCCCATGATGCGGGTCACAAGTTTACGTGCAGTATCACAAGGGGGTCAGTGATCTGTTGCCATGACAACAGGGATTTGTGGGATTACCCTGGAGGCCGCTATAATCCTATCTGACAAGTGCACAACACTAGGACCCTCCATAGGGATGAGGATTAAAGAGTTAATGCAGCCTAATGGTGCCGGGAGGATGTAAGGTTGTCAGGCAGATGTACACAACGCACTGACACATGTATAGGGCGGCATTAATATTTCATACCCCTCCACCCGGGGTATTAGTGCACCCCGGCCAGGTCTCAGGGGGGCAAGGAAGGAGGGGATAGGAGGGGGGCTTATGTATGAAATCAATAGACTCACAAACAAGAAGATGATACAGAAACGTCCCACACATCACTGCAACATATTATATACACACACACAATATACACATATACACAATATACACACTATACATATATACACATACACACACACACACACACACACAATATACACATATACACAATATACACACTATACATATATACACATACACACACACACACGTATATATAGATGACAAATCTTACACTTATCCCCAGAAGCTGAAAAAGTCTCAGTTGCAGAACAACAGAGAGCTACAATGTATCAACTACTAATAACAAGACCCCAGGTCCTCTCCATATGGTCAGTATATACGGTCACAGCTGCCCCGAGAGGCGGCTTTCTCCATATGTGAGCGACTGTCTGCCCCGCACAGGACGACCCTGGACTATCCGCTTATGGTGAGCAAACGCAGCTCCTACATATCACTCTGCGGTGATGGCCACTAGACAAAGGGTGAAGCACACGCTCCTCTCTGCGCTCCTGGTGCTGACCATAAAAAGTGCAGCCATTTTTGTTTATAGGACAGTCAACAATTCAATGTATGCAAATATCCTCTGAGCTCCCCCTGGTGCTGGCTGTATATACAGTATGTAGTAATCTCCTGAGCTCCTCCTAGTGATGGCTGTATATACAGTATGTAGTAATCTCCTGAGCTCCTCCTAGTGGTGGCTGTATATACAGTATGTAGTAATCTCCTGAGCTCCTCCTAGTGGTGGCTGTATATACAGTATGTAGTAATCTCCTGAGCTCCTCCTAGTGGTGGCTGTATATACAGTATGTAGTAATCTCCTGAGTTCCTCCTAGTGGTGGCTGTATATACAGTATGTAGTAATCTCCTGAGCTCTCCCTAGCGGTGGTGTATATACAGTATGTAGTAATCTCCTGAGCTCCTCCTAGTGGTGGTTATATATACAGTATGTAGTAATCTCCTGAGCTCCCCCTAGTGGTGGCTGTATATACAGTATGTAGTAATCTCCTGAGCTCCCCCTAGTGGTGGCTGTATATACAGTATGTAGTAATCTCCTGAGCTCTCCCTAGCGGTGGCTGTATATACAGTATGTAGTAATATCCTGAGCTCCCCCTAGTGGTGGCTGTATATACAGTATGTAGTAATCTCCTGAGCTCCTCCTAGTGGTGGCTGTATATACAGTATGTAGTAATCTCCTGAGCTCCCCCTAGTGGTGGCTGTATATACAGTATGTAGTAATCTCCGGAGCTCCTCCTAATGGTGGTTGTATATACAGTATGTAGTAATCTCCTGAGTTCCTCCTAGTGATGGCTGTATATACAGTATATAGTAATCTCCTGAGCTCCCCCTAGTGGTGTCTGTATATACAGTATGTAGTAATCTCCTGAGCTCCCCCTAGTGGTGGCTGTATATACAGTATGTAGTAATATCCTGAGCTCCCCCTAGTGGTGGCTGTATATACAGTATGTAGTAATCTCCTGAGCTCCTCCTAGTGGTGGCTGTATATACAGTATGTAGTAATCTCCTGAGCTCCTCCTAGTGGTGGCTGTATATACAGTATGTACTAATCTCCTGAGCTCCTCCTAGTGGTGGCTGTATATACAGTATGTACTAATCTCCTGAGCTCCTCCTAGTGGTGGCTGTATATACAGTATGTACTAATCTCCTGAGCTCCTCCTAGTGATGGCTGTATATACAGTATGTAGTAATCTCCTGAGCTCCTCCTAGTGATGGCTGTATATACAGTAAGTAGTAATCTCCTGAGCTCCCACTAGTGGTGGCTGTATATACAGTATGTAGTAATCTCCTGAGCTCCCACTAGTGGTGATGTATATACAGTATATAGTAATCTCCTGAGCTCCTCCTAGTGGTGGCTGTATATACAGTATGTAGTAATCTCCTGAGCTCCCACTAGTGGTGATGTATATACAGTATATAGTAATCTCCTGAGCTCCTCCTAGTGGTGGCTGTATATATAATATGTAGTAATCTCCTGAGCTCCTCCTAGTAGTGGCTGTATATAAAGTGTGTAGTAATCTCCTGAGCTTCCCCTAGTGGTGGCTGTATATACAGTATGTAGTAATCTCCTGAGCTCCCCCTAGTGGTGGCTGTATATACAGTATGTAGTAATCTCCTGAGCTTTCCCTAGTGGAGGCTGTATATACAGTATGTAGTAATCCCCTGAGCTCCCCCTAGTGGTGGCTGTATATACACATTTTGTTGTAATCTCTTGAGCTCCACTAGTGGATTGCATAGTGTTCTTTTATGCATTAGCTTCTATGGAGTGGATCTTGTAAAAATATGTGACCAAACTAATGTGCGCCAATCCGTGCAGGCAATGTGTGAGTGGTGTCCAATCTAGTGCAAACACACATAACAAGCAATCACTGGGGAGGGCAAACATGTGGCCATCTTGTTAATATTGGCAAGTAGGGAATGCAGAATAACACAGGTAGCAGAAATTATTACTACAATATTCCAATCTGCCAGTGAGATACCCTGAGCCCAGGACACACAGCGACGCACCACTGCAGCTTTACAAGCCCCTGGTATCCTGCGGCTGTGTATCTGTCACCTCTGTGCCTGCCTCAGCAGCTGTTACACACGGCCCTATACAAACATGGGATGGAGTGGGGGGTGGGAGCCGGGGACAACGGGAACAGAATTAATCAGAGCCGTCCTGGAAATGAGAAATGGCAGCCAGGACGCCAGCGCAGCCGGGAATCACTGTGAAAATGTCAGCGCTGCTCCACCAGGCTCAGGAATAGCAGCTCCAGCCACCGGGGATACCAGGGAATATCACACCAGGATCTGCCTAAATAGAAGACACATTCTGGTTGAGAGAAAGGGGAATCTATTTTATTATCAGGGACTTCCAGTATCTGACTCCAAGGCTGTAACTCTTTGATCTCTAGCACCTCCGGTGGTCGGAGGTCCTAACACCATGAGAAATCCCAGGACCTCTGACCCCATGATCAGCCGTCCTCTAGGTCAGGCGACAGGGATGGACACAGAAGCCAAAGATTTGCCCTGCGCCACCGTGTACCATATAATATCCCTGAGGGAGAAGTAGAGATCAGGCTCCATCAGTACTAAGATCACACAAGGTTATGGGTAACACGGGGCCTGGGATAACAGTGCAGGACCCTCATTATTAGGAGAGGACCCTGGATGCAAGACGCTGCCCCCCTCCGGACTAACAGGTCGAGATCTCACTAGACAGGAGGTTCTTGGGTTACTGGGACCAATAGGCGATCGCCCTACATTCACCATAGGCTGCGGCACAGAGAAGAGGCGGACAGGGGGGGGAGGTGGAGAGGACAATGTCCATAGCACGTATATTTCCATAATGTAAAGAAACTAAATAAATGGAATAATTTTACATGACAGATACAGACAGGGCAGCGAGGTTTGTCCTCTACTGCTGGAGTTCCCCTTTAAACCTTCCCGTCATTGGGGTTGTGCGTCCTCCAGGTTTTGCCGCTCCTCTGATCACAGCGGGATAAAACCAGTAGATAAACAGACCATAATTCATCCGTCCTCACAAAAGAAGTGTTGAGAGAAAATGAGGTTGGACTGAACGTGAAGGCATAAAACAAACATCTGAGCCGGTTACACAGATCCTCCTATGGACAGGGATCCAAAATAAGCAACTGCTGGAGAGGCCTCCCGTAAACCGCACCGCTACTTAACCCCTGCACCCACCCCAGTCCCCGAGGACAAGGCATCGCACAAAGGTAGCGGCCGGAATAAGCTTCTGCTACCGATGTATCTCATACTACACAACTGTATACACCTCCAATACCACCACACACCAGTTATCAGAAATTACATCCTGTATTATACCCCAGAGCTGCACTCACTGTTCTGCTGCTGGTGCAGTCACTGTGTACATACATGACATTACTTATCCTGTACTGATCCTGAGTTACATCCTGTATTATACTCCAGAGCTGCACTCACTATTCTGCTGTTGGTGCAGTCACTGTGTACATACATGACATTACTTATCCTGTACTGATCCTGAGTTACATCCTGTATTATACTCCAGAGCTGCACTCACTATTCTGCTGTTGGTGCAGTCACTGTGTACATACATGACATTACTTATCCTGTACTGATCCTGAGTTACATCCTGTATTATACCCCAGAGCTGCACTCACTATTCTGCTGCTGGTGCAGTCACTGTGTACATACATGACATTACTTATCCTGTACTGATCCTGAGTTACATCCTGTATTATACACCAGAGCTGCACTCACTATTCTGCTGCTGGTGCAGTCACTGTGTACATACATGACATTACTTATCCTGTACTGATCCTGAGTTACATCCTGTATTATACTCCAGAGCTGCACTCACTATTCTGCTGCTGGTGCAGTCACTGTGTACATACATGACATTACTTATCCTGTACTGATGCTGAGTTACATCCTGTATTATACCCCAGAGCTGCACTCACTATTCTGTTGCTGGTGCAGTCACTGTGTACATACATGACATTACTTATCCTGTACTGATCCTGAGTTACATCCTGTATTATACCCCAGAGCTGCACTCACTATTCTGCTGCTGGTGCAGTCACTGTGTACATACATGACATTACTTATCCTGTACTGATCCTGAGTTACATCCTGTATTATACTCCAGAGCTGCACTCACTATTCTGCTGCTGGTGCAGTCACTGTGTACATACATGACATTACTTATCCTGTACTGATCCTGAGTTACATCCTGTATTATACTCCAGAGCTGCACTCACTATTCTGCTGCTGGTGCAGTCACTGTGTACATACATGACATTACTTATCCTGTACTGATCCTGAGTTACATCATGTACTATACTCCAGAGCTGCACTCACTATTCTGCTTCTGACATGCAGTTTCTTAACCCCCTCCCCAATCTCTGAATATGATGTTTCTCTTTATAAATAGTGAATATAGCCAAGTTTAGAATAGGGTACAGAATACAAAAGTCCCAATTTTAAGGTTCATCTATGCACCCCAAAGCTTTTGGTGCACTGTTCAGACTGTTAGCTCTAGCGAGCACGGCAATCATTCCTATAGGTTTCATATGATGTTAATACTCTAATGTCCCATTTGGTTTGTTCCCCATGATCTGCACAGCGCTGTGGGATATGATGGCCGTATGTAAAGATTTATTATTATTATGATCTGGGGACAAATCAGATGAGTGGTCTGGGAAAGTTACTCCATGTGACAGTCATATTCAGACTGAACTGAACCCATTTGTGTCAGTGATTTCAAGATCTCATGTGTTTCACAGCTGAGGATTTGTTACAAATGTATCTTGTCTAGACAATGCAAACCCTACAGACCACAGGCTGATACAGTTTATCTACACAGACACATTGTGTCAGGACAGGAGATTGTGTATAACCTTGTAACAGGACACAGCAACGGATCTGCAGCCGTGCAAGTAGCTAAAATGCCCAGAAGGCAGCGCAGCGTTTATTAATGGTGGTGAGAATGAAACAAAACCTCAGCTTGAATGGCAAAGTTACTCAATGGACCTGCGATTCCCAGAATACAATATTCTGCATGAGCTTCGCTGCCACGGTCACATGACGCGCCCCCCCCCCCCAGAGCAGAGACATGATGGGAAGAGTCATTCACAGAGAGGGATACACTGAACCTTAGCCAAAACCTTAATGGGCTGAGAGCGCAGAGGAGTAATGGGATCCGGGCAGGGGCTAAGTGCCGCGTCCTCCCTCATTACATATTAATGAGAGAAAGATTGGTGTGCAAAAGTATACACACCCCCCTACAGGACACGTACTGCAAACCAACAGAAACATCCTGATAGTTCAGGTTAGGTCTGTCTCATCTCCCCTGCCATCACATGGGACATTCCGATAATTCGGCACCTAACGGGGGTATGTGCTCCACAGATTCATGTTATTTGCAATAATTGATAAGAAGCTACAACTAATAACTATGCAACATATTGGGATCTAGGGATGCAACTTGTACGTCCCAAAATATCTAGATCCAAAACCTGAGGGAAAAGTTCTATCATCCATCTGTATGACGCCTGTATGGTTAGGGCTCTGTTCACACTGCATCGCAGCCATATGTTTAGTTCTATACTGTGCGGCTCCTAGGAAATATCCAGCAACAACTGCTATTAAGAAGTTCTTTTCCTGAAACAATGAAGAGTCTCAAATCTCCAAGCGGAAACAGAGTAAAAGAAATCAGCTAGAGCTATGTACTGCAGAAATAATGCACCTTCATTCCACTTTTACATTACAAAATATCCAGAGGAGGGAAAGGGTTGTATGACACCATCTTTATTACTTGTATTATCAATACAGTTTTGGCTCTGGACAAACTGCATCCTAACCCAATAGTATCTGTAGATACCACCTAACCATTTCTACCGCTGAATAATGCACCTTCATGCCACTTTTTTTTATTACAAACTATCAAGAAAAAAAAAAAGCTGGAGAAATGGTTGCATAACAGTGTTATTGGTATAGCATCTGTACGGTATTGGCCCCATACGCTGCTGCTTTGTGCCGCCCGAGAAAACATCCCGTGACAGTCCACAAAAAAATAATCAGCAAGGAAAAAAGTAAAAGTTGCACAGGTGCAACTCCGAACCATGAAATAAAGGTTTCTGCGTACTAAGACCTATGAAATACTTCTCCCGCTATGAAAAATGGTGAATAAGGTTCCATTAAGCAACTTTTATATTGCAAAATATTAAAAACAAAAAAAAAAAAGTTGCAGAAGGGCGTTTTTGTATATTCAGTCCCGTCCTGTATCCTCACTCTCCCTCTCCGCATCCTAATGTCAGAATCCTCCTTTAATTAAATTGTCTCCTTTAATCTAAAGATGGCAGCTGGTGACCTTAAAGTGCCCGGCAGACTAGAGACTGGCGGAGGAATCGTCTCCAGGTGGAGGGGGATAATCCCTTCATAGCGGTGACGATGCGGCGGACGCATGCGGTGATCGTCACACAGCGGCTGCACAACAATAGCCATAAATACACGGCAGCGCTGATGATGTCATCAGTCCCCAGGCCCGATCCCACACGTCACAGGGGATGGGAATGAGAGAAGCGGATGAATAATTCACGTGTCGGTGGCGCTCGCCCGGCCGTTATACACGGCGCAGATTTAATATCCTGGCAGAGACCCGGACGAATCCGCTCGCCCCTTTGTTACTTGCAGAACACGATCCACATCCACAGGACCAAACAAAGGCCACACAGAGGAGAAAGGGTTAACTGCACCTGAGCAACTCTAACAATATACAGTACCGAGCCTACAATGGGTTAACCCCAAGTTACTTCCGCCTGTAGAAGGGTTAATACTATCAGTGCGCACACATTAACCCCCTTTTAATCCGTAGCTCCTGTGCCGAAACCAAAACATTCCAAAAGGGTTAATATCCAGTCGTCCCCCCCCCATCATTTAACCCTTTCTGATCTCTGCTCCATGGGTTCAAGATCAAACACAACAGGACAGGAAAAGGATTAATCCCCAGGCCATGTTCCACCTGCAGCACATCATTTAACCCCTTAGGGATGGTTAATATCTCAAGGGGGGGGGGGGTTTACAACCAGCAACATATAGAGTTAAACGGTGACTCCTCCCTCCTGTGACCCAGCAGTTACTATGTCAATATCACAATCCAATGTTATCAACAGTAAAAGGGGTTAAAACCTTAAAGAAATGGCATTAAAGGGTTAACGACACTGCACAGCCTCCTGTCCC
Organism: Engystomops pustulosus; assembly: GCF_040894005.1. NCBI lineage: Eukaryota > Metazoa > Chordata > Amphibia > Anura > Leptodactylidae > Engystomops > Engystomops pustulosus. The sequence continues at coordinate 7,979,904 of NC_092415.1, read as the reverse complement.
GTCCATACACTGCTCCAGGATTTAAGGGGTTAACACACTGCCAGACCCTGCAGTCAATAAAGGGTTAATTGGCTATTTCTCAGGATGTAAAGGGTTAACAACCCCCCCCCCTCCCTGCATGCAGTGTTTAACCCCTTACCGGCCGCCGCTACTGTCCTACAGTCAGTAGAGGGTTAACCTCCCCCCCGGCCGGCATTAACCCCGTGTGCCCGGGAGAGCAGCGCTCCGGTAACGCGGCGGCCGGTGATTACCTTTGGCCCAGCAGATCGGGAATGGGCTGCAGCCGCTCTTCTCCATAGAGATGACGGCACCTGTCCGCACAGGCTCAGCGCGGGGGGCTGCACTGCATGGCGCCAGCACCGGAGCCGCAGACGGGGCCGGGAACACGCCGCATCCCGGTGCTGGGACTGGAGACGAGGGCGGGGCGCCGAGGCCGGTGTGACGGGGGCGGGGCCGGCCGCAAGCTCATTTGCATACACCTTGATAATTTGCTAATCCCACTACGGGCACGGGGTAAAGGGGCAGAAACCGTCACCACAGCCGTCACGGTGACCCCCCCGGGCAGCGAATCAGGGTGAAGCTTTCATTTTACCACAGCAGTTTGAGAATTCTAAGCTGCGATCTCATTGGTTGATTGAGATGACAAGAGGTTGTGGGGAGCTCAGCTGTGATAGGTTGCTATGGGTGACATACACGCACCTAAGTAGAAAATGATAGCTGAACTCTCATTGGCTGATAAAAGCAACACAAGATGTGGAAAATTGAAAGCGCAGCTCAGATTGGTTGCCACAAACAGCTGAGGGAAAATGAAAGCTGAGATCTGATTGGTTACTATAGGTGGATACTGAAGGCCATATAATTATACAGTATATCAACTGGAGCAGCAGACCGGGCAGATGCATGTACAGGCAGCCCCCCGGTTTGTTCTTAAATTGAATTTGTATTTAAGTCGAAACTGTATATTTTGTAATTGTAGATCCAGACAATTTTTTTTTTTGGCCCCAGTGACAATTGGAGTTTCAAATATTTTGCTGTAATTGGACCGAGGATTATCAATAAAGCTTCATTACAGACACCTTACAGCTGATCATTGCAGCCTGGGACTATAGTAACATCCAGAGAGGTCACCAGAGGTCACAGTGGGCAGAGGGGTCTGGCTGTAACTAGGGGTTGTCTGTAAGTCGGGTGTGTAAAGTAGGGGAGCGCCTCTACTATACATATAACATTTCATGGAGAGGAGGGGGGAGAATGTCAGTGTACACAGTATATCACTGGGGGCCGGGGAATGTATGTACTTGTATACAGTATATCACTGGGGGGGGGGGGGGGGATGTATGTACTTGTATACAGTATATCACTGAATGGGGGGGGGGATGTATGTACTTGTATACAGTATATCACTGAATGGGGGGGGATGTATGTACTTGTATACAGTATATCACTGAATGGGGGGGGGATGTATGTACTTGTATACAGTATATCACTGAATGGGGGGGATGTATGTACTTGTATACAGTATATCACTGAATGGGGGGGATGTATGTACTTGTATACAGTATATCACTGAATGGGGGGGATGTATGTACTTGTATACAGTATATCACTGAATGGGGGGGGGATGTATGTACTTGTATACAGTATATCACTGAATGGGGGGGATGTATGTACTTGTATACAGTATATCACTGAATGGGGGGGGATGTATGTACTTGTATACAGTATATCACTGAATGGGGGGGGGATGTATGTACTTGTATACAGTACATCACTGAATGGGGGGGGGATGTATGTACTTGTATACAGTATATCACTGAATGGGGGGGATGTATGTACTTGTATACAGTATATCACTGAATGGGGGGGATGTATGTACTTGTATACAGTACATCACTGAATGGGGGGGGATGTATGTACTTGTATACAGTATATCACTGAATGGGGGGGATGTATGTACTTGTATACAGTATATCACTGAATGGGGGGGATGTATGTACTTGTATACAGTATATCACTGAATGGGGGGGATGTATGTACTTGTATACAGTATATCACTGAATGGGGGGGATGTATGTACTTGTATACAGTATATCACTGAATGGGGGGGGATGTATGTACTTGTATACAGTATATCACTGAATGGGGGGATGTATGTACTTGTATACAGTATATCACTGAATGGGGGGGGATGTATGTACTTGTATACAGTATATCACTGAATGGGGGGGATGTATGTACTTGTATACAGTACATCACTGAATGGGGGGGATGTATGTACTTGTATACAGTATATCACTGAATGGGGGGGGGGTGTATGTACTTGTATACAGTATATCACTGAATGGGGGGGGGGTGTATGTACTTGTATACAGTATATCACTGAATGGGGGGGATGTATGTACTTGTATACAGTATATCACTGAATGGGGGGGGTGTATGTACTTGTATACAGTATATCACTGAATGGGGGGGATGTATGTACTTGTATACAGTATATCACTGAATGGGGGGATGTATGTACTTGTATACAGTATATCACTGAATGGGGGGGGGGGGGGGTGTATGTACTTGTATACAGTATATCACTGAATGGGGGGGGGATGTATGTACTTGTATACAGTATATCACTGAATGGGGGGGGGATGTATGTACTTGTATACAGTATATCACTGAATGGGGGGGATGTATGTACTTGTATACAGTATATCACTGAATGGGGGGGGATGTATGTACTTGTATACAGTATATCACTGAATGGGGGGGGGATGTATGTACTTGTATACAGTATATCACTGAATGGGGGGGGGGGATGTATGTACTTGTATACAGTATATCACTGAATGGGGGGGATGTATGTACTTGTATACAGTATATCACTGAATGGGGGGGATGTATGTACTTGTATACAGTATATCACTGAATGGGGGGGGATGTATGTACTTGTATACAGTATATCACTGAATGGGGGGATGTATGTACTTGTATACAGTATATCACTGAATGGGGGGGATGTATGTACTTGTATACAGTACATCACTGAATGGGGGGGATGTATGTACTTGTATACAGTATATCACTGAATGGGGGGGGATGTATGTACTTGTATACAGTATATCACTGAATGGGGGGGATGTATGTACTTGTATACAGTATATCACTGAATGGGGGGGATGTATGTACTTGTATACAGTATATCACTGAATGGGGGGGATGTATGTACTTGTATACAGTATATCACTGAATGGGGGGATGTATGTACTTGTATACAGTATATCACTGAATGGGGGGGATGTATGTACTTGTATACAGTACATCACTGAATGGGGGGGATGTATGTACTTGTATACAGTATATCACTGAATGGGGGGGGTGTATGTACTTGTATACAGTATATCACTGAATGGGGGGGGGGTGTATGTACTTGTATACAGTATATCACTGAATGGGGGGGGGTGTATGTACTTGTATACAGTATATCACTGAATGGGGGGGGGTGTATGTACTTGTATACAGTATATCACTGAATGGGGGGGATGTATGTACTTGTATACAGTATATCACTGAATGGGGGGGGGGTGTATGTACTTGTATACAGTATATCACTGAATGGGGGGGATGTATGTACTTGTATACAGTATATCACTGAATGGGGGGGGGGTGTATGTACTTGTATACAGTATATCACTGGGGGGGGATGTATGTACTTGTATACAGTATATCACTGGGGGGGGGATGTATGTACTTGTATACAGTATATCACTGGGGGGGATGTATGTACTTGTATACAGTATATCACTGAATGGGGGAAATGTATGTACTTGTATACAGTATATCACTGAATGGGGGGGATGTATGTACTTGTATACAGTATATCACTGAATGGGGGGATGTATGTACTTGTATACAGTATATCACTGAATGGGGGGGGGGATGTATGTACTTGTATACAGTATATCACTGAATGGGGGGGATGTATGTACTTGTATACAGTATATCACTGAATGGGGGGGATGTATGTACTTGTATACAGTATATCACTGAATGGGGGGGATGTATGTACTTGTATACAGTATATCACTGAATGGGGGGGATGTATGTACTTGTATACAGTATATCACTGAATGGGGGGGATGTATGTACTTGTATACAGTATATCACTGAATGGGGGGGATGTATGTACTTGTATACAGTATATCACTGAATGGGGGGGATGTATGTACTTGTATACAGTATATCACTGAATGGGGGGGGGATGTATGTACTTGTATACAGTATATCACTGAATGGGGGGGGATGTATGTACTTGTATACAGTATATCACTGAATGGGGGGGGGGTGTATGTACTTGTATACAGTATATCACTGAATGGGGGGGATGTATGTACTTGTATACAGTATATCACTGAATGGGGGGGGGGTGTATGTACTTGTATACAGTATATCACTGAATGGGGGGGGGGTGTATGTACTTGTATACAGTATATCACTGAATGGGGGAAATGTATGTACTTGTATACAGTATATCACTGAATGGGGGGGGGATGTATGTACTTGTATACAGTATATCACTGGGGGGGGGGGATGTATGTACTTGTATACAGTATATCACTGAATGGGGGAAATGTATGTACTTGTATACAGTATATCACTGGGGGGGGGATGTATGTACTTGTATACAGTATATCACTGAATGGGGGGGATGTATGTACTTGTATACAGTATATCACTGAATGGGGGGGATGTATGTACTTGTATACAGTATATCACTGAATGGGGGGGGGTGTATGTACTTGTATACAGTATATCACTGGGGGGGGGATGTATGTACTTGTATACAGTATATCACTGAATGGGGGGGGGGGATGTATGTACTTGTATACAGTATGTCACTGGGGGGGATGTATGTACTTGTATACAGTATATCACTGAATGGGGGGGATGTATGTACTTGTATACAGTATATCACTGGGGGGGGATGTATGTACTTGTATACAGTATATCACTGGGGGGGATGTATGTACTTGTATACAGTATATCACTGGGGGGGAAATGTATGTACTTGTATACAGTATATCACTGAATGGGGGAAATGTATGCACTTGTATACAGTATATCACTGAATGGGGGGGATGTATGTACTTGTATACAGTATATCACTGGAGGGGGATGTATGTACTTGTATACAGTATATCACTGAATGGGGGAAATGTATGTACTTGTATACAGTATATCACTGGGGGGGATGTATGTACTTGTATACAGTATATCACTGGGGGGGATGTATGTACTTGTATACAGTATATCACTGAATGGGGGAAATGTATGCACTTGTATACAGTATATCACTGAATGGGGGGGATGTATGTACTTGTATACAGTATGTCACTGGGGGGGATGTATGTACTTGTATACAGTATATCACTGAATGGGGGGGATGTATGTACTTGTATACAGTATGTCACTGGAGGGGGATGTATGTACTTGTATACAGTATATCACTGGAGGGGGATGTATGTACTTGTATACAGTATATCACTGGGGGGGAAATGTATGTACTTGTATACAGTATATCACTGAATGGGGGAAATGTATGCACTTGTATACAGTATATCACTGAATGGGGGGGATGTATGTACTTGTATACAGTATATCACTGGAGGGGGGGGGATACAAGTCCATATATGATATGTCACTGGGAGTCTGGCTGTGAGGGTCCTTATGATATAATGGACTGGTGTGGGGGCTCTGATAATGTAGGTGAAGGGGCAGGAGCCCTGTCTGTGTTTTGGCCAGGCCGTACAGGAGGTATTTCTCTTTATGCTATGAGCCGGCGTGTACAGAAACCTCCAGGAGGAGCCAGCAATCCATGGAGTCCACTATCACCACTGTCACATCTAAGAGGGGATAGAATCCAATACTAGGGATTTACCTTCTATAACAGCTACAGCAATAGGATGGTCTTCAGTTAGGGGGACATGTGCCCCATCTATGTACCCCTGACATTGGTGAAACATGGCCATAGAGGTGGTGACAACCGCAGATGAGGAGACCAACATGGGGCACAAGGGACAATGTCCAATTCTGGACAAATTCTACATTTTCCCATAAATGTAACCAATGGCCATGACCAATGACATCATTACAGACCCCGGTAGCCATGTCCATGACATTCCCCCATCCGGATACTATGCGAGGAGAGCGCTGGATGTGACCGGCTGAGCACACACCATCCTCCTGCGGCTATTCCTCTCCTAATCCTACACAGCACATGACCACATCAGTCATTGCCAGAGAGAAAACATCCTGCGATAACAGACCGCCACATCCCGGGATGAAGGATGTCTCACTGCCACAAAATCATCATTAAAGGAGCGAAGAGCAGTGAAACATGGCGGCTTCCTTCTAAATGCAGCGCCACACCTGTCCGTGGGTTTCATCGGGTATTGCAGCTCAGCACTAAATCACGTCATTGCAGCAGAGATACAATACTATATACAACCTATAGACAGGGGTGCCATGGTTTTCTAATTATGGACAACCCCTTTAATTGTGACTCTGATACAGTCGCATGACATGACAGCGGCCTCTCTCCACTCCTGCTCCGTATCATATCATCTGCTGGAGCGGAAGCGCCTTGTCCTCCATGACTCATGTTACCGGAGCTGACAATTATCTGGAATCCAAGAATTGTGAAATGCAAAGGATTTATCACAGCACAGAAGTCAGAACTTTGTCTCATAGTCCTCCCACAAATACAGTGCATGCCTCTCCTGAAATACTCTGTGCTGCTGGGGGAGGCAGCATCTCCCTCCTCAGACACACATACAGCTCGGTCCAAACTAACAGTCACAGTAACAGAGAGATCACTGACTGCACTGTTCATCCTGAAATACTCTGTGCTGCTGGGGGAAGCAGCATCTCCCTCCTCAGACACACATACAGCTCGGTCCAAACTAACAGTCACAGTAACAGAGAGATCACTGACTGCACTGTTCATCCTAAAATACTCTGTGCTGCTGGGAATCTCTGGGATCTCCCACTTCCTTCCTTACTCCAGGACACTCAGGCTCATCACTACAGCCCTTCCTCACTTCAATGAAAAGTTCACTGCCCTCCAAGATATCAACTCCATCTCTGCTGATGGTTTGTTACAATGTATCAGCACAGGTCACAGAACACTTGAAAGAATTACAGATAACCCTGCAGACTGAAGAGCTCAAAACCTGGTGTAGCCTGTGATCAGATCAGGGCGACATTCACAATCTAACCCCAAAATTTATCTGCACAGTCACCAATCTTATAAGATGAAATGTTCTAAATAGCAAACCCAAAGGCAAAGTTTAAGTTTTCATGATCTTAACCCTCCGTCTCACAGAGCAATATATCCAAAGCATCAAGAGAGTAAAATAATTCCCTTATTGCCTCCTGGTATTCACCACTAGGGGGAGCTAAAGAGCTTACAGCATACAAAGCTGTTCACTTACATGGGTATAAAAGTGATGGGCAGGTCTGACCACTGAGACCCCCACAGAATCTCAATATATTGTGAGTCAGAATTAAGACCCTACTGTCCACATACCAAGAACAGGATGGGCAAAACGGAGTCGGCATTTTACACATCGGACTTTCCTTCTGGTAGGAGCAGATCTTTTTACAAGTCAGGGTGTAGAAGCTGAACGGTGAAACTAGTCCTGGTGCGTTCTGGAGGATCCAATATGTCCCCAATGTCCCATTACACATCAATAAATCACCATGTGAAACTGCATCTCCTATTAATGACCTCTGATATACATAGGAACACCCGATAACGAGGAACTCATAAGGGTGAAAGGGAGTCAAAAACTTTAAAAATGCAGCATAACTAAAGAGATTGACAATACATAAAATACCACTCACCTGCAGAGAAGGAAAGTCTTGAAATATCTGGAAAACAAAGAGAAAATCAGTATTAGAGAAATATCTGTTCAAATGATAAGTAATGTAATTTATGTACACAGTGACTGCACCACCAGCAGAATAGTGAGTGCAGCTCTGGGGTATAATACAGGATGTAACTCAGGATCAGTACAGGATAAGTAATGTCATGTATGTACACAGTGACTGCACCAGCAGCAGAATAGTGAGTGCAGCTCTGGGGTATAATACAGGATGTAACTCAGGATCAGTACAGGATAAGTAATGTCATGTATGTACACACAGTGACTGCACCAGCAGCAGAATAGTGAGTGCAGCTCTGGAGTATAATACAGGATGTAACTCAGGATCAGTACAGGATAAGTAATGTCATGTATGTACACACAGTGACTGCACCAGCAGCAGAATAGTGAGTGCAGCTCTGGAGTATAATACAGGATGTAACTCAGGATCAGTACAGGATAAGTAATGTCATGTATGTACACAGTGACTGCACCAGCAGCAGAATAGTGAGTGCAGCTCTGGGGTATAATACAGGATGTAACTCAGGATCAGTACAGGATAAGTAATGTCATGTATGTACACAGTGACTGCACCAGCAGCAGAATAGTGAGTGCAGCTCTGCAGTATAATACAGGATGTAACTCAGGATCAGTACAGGATAAGTAATGTCATGTATGTACACAGTGACTGCACCAGCAGCAGAATAGTGAGTGCAGCTCTGGAGTATAATACAGGATGTAACTCAGGATCAGTACAGGATAAGTAATGTCATGTATGTACACAGTGACTGCACCAGCAGCAGAATAGTGAGTGCAGCTCTGGGGTATAATACAGGATGTAACTCAGGATCAGTACAGGATAAGTAATGTCATGTATGTACACAGTGACTGCACCAACAGCAGAATAGTGAGTGCAGCTCTGGGGTATAATACAGGATGTAACTCAGGATCAGTACAGGATAAGTAATGTCATGTATGTACACAGTGACTGCACCAGCAGCAGAATAGTGAGTGCAGCTCTGGGGTATAATACAGGATGTAACTCAGGATCAGTACAGGATAAGTAATGTCATGTATGTACACAGTGACTGCACCAGCAGCAGAATAGTGAGTGTAGCTCTGGGGTATAATACAGGATGTAACTCAGGATCAGTACAAGATAAGTAATGTCATGTATGTACACAGTGACTGCACCAGCAGCAGAATAGTGAGTGCAGCTCTGGGGTATAATACAGGATGTAACTCAGGATCAGTACAGGATAAGTAATGTCATGTATGTACACAGTGACTGCACCAGCAGCAGAATAGTGAGTGCAGCTCTGGAGTATAATACAGGATGTAACTCAGGATCAGTACAGGATAAGTAATGTCATGTATGTACACAGTGACTGCACCAGCAGCAGAATAGTGAGTGCAGCTCTGGGGTATAATACAGGATGTAACTCAGGATCAGTACAGGATAAGTAATGTCATGTATGTATACAGTGACTGCACCAGCAGCAGAATAGTGAGTGCAGCTCTGGGGTATAGTACAGGATGTAACTCAGGATCAGTACAGGATAAGTAATGTCATGTATGTACACAGTGACTGCACCAGCAGCAGAATAGTGAGTGCAGCTCTGCAGTATAATACAGGATTTAACTCAGGATCAGTACAGGATAAGTAATGTCATGTATGTACACAGTGACTGCACCAGCAGCAGAATAGTGAGTGCAGCTCTGGAGTATAATACAGGATGTAACTCAGGATCAGTACAGGATAAGTAATGTCATGTATGTACAGTGACTGCACCAGCAGCAGAATAGTGAGTGCAGCTCTGGGTTATAATACAGGATGTAACTCAGGATCAGTACAGGATAAGTAATGTCATGTATATACACAGTGACTTCACCAGCAGCAGAATAGTGAGTGCAGCTCTGGAGTATAATACAGGATGTAACTCAGGATCAGTACAGGATAAGTAATGTCATGTATGTACACAGTGACTGCACCAGCAGCAGAATAGTGAGTGCAGCTCTGGGGTATAATACAGGATGTAACTCAGGATCAGTACAGGATAAGTAATGTCATGTATGTACACAGTGACTGCACCAGCAGCAGAATAGTGAGTGCAGCTCTGGGGTATAATACAGGATGTAACTCAGGATCAGTACAGGACTGTACATAAGATGCCCGTCCTCTCAGTGATTCCTCTATAGGTGGCGATACAATATATATATATATATATTCGGGTTCCTGCAGGCTCTGCTCTGACTATAGCACAATGTGTCCTATGATAACGAGGTTCTGCAGCGCCGGCCAAGACATTTGTCTCTCTGAATAGATTGCAATCAGAGAAGCGGTGACAACGTGAAATGAAAGGAGAAATCTTTCCAGAAGAGGATCAGGCGCCTCATCAGGACGGTTCACTCTCAGGAAACATCAGTGATGTACAGAAAACTCATCAGAAACATCTCTGCCGGGGTCCGACTTCAATTCATTTCCATTTCAACCCTTTGCTTGCTGTCAGGAAATGGAATTTAAAAAGCATTAAACAAGCAGCCGATGTAGACCATCCCCTGCTGACCAAGGTGGAGGGTTTGTTACAGTGTATCAGAGTGCCTACTTAAGGACGGACCAAGATCCAGTAGCTCATTATCCTGTTCACCGACAGCAAGCAGAGATACTGAACACAATAAGGTAATGCATCCATTTACGAAGGAGTGTAATAGGTGGGGGTCTTCTTGACCGGACCCCTAACATATCAGACTAATATGCCAGCACCTCGTGCAGCAGAATGCCCCTTTTAGCTCTCTAAGCCAATAGGAGGGGTGGAAGGAGACTCCCGGCCTCCTCCGTGGTACCATGGATCTTCCCCTCCATCACTGTACAGATAATGAGATACACCCAGGGCGCAGCAGTAAACAAGCGGATTACGGACGTTCTGACGCTCCACTAATGAGCCCTGCGCGCGGTCAGGTTCACGGTGAGCCGCACACATCTGCAACGCCAAAAACGAGAGGAAATCTCAGCCGGACGGATACAGAATAATTCATGAACAGTAATAGTGCAGAGTCTGTGGTGTCAGGAGCCGAGTAATGCAGCAGGACAGCCGGACTGACACAGCAGTAACCAGGAGCCCCCAGAACACTGCTGTGCCCACTGCAGCCCCCCGGGGTGACCATACAGACTGCAGCAATGTGTGATCAGACCTTTGTGTATGTTGTTAGTAGCAACAGGACTGATTTATATTTCAGGATTGTAACTTCTCCCAGTGTACTGGTTGCATGTCCTCACACTGCTGTGCTCTGTGCTCTCTGTAGCCAGTGTTATGTATTGTCCCTGGAGAGATGTGTAATCAGACCTCACACTGCTGTGCTCTGTGCACTCTGCAGCCAGTGTTATGTAATGTCACTGGAGAGATGTGTAATCATACCTCACACTGCTGTGCTCTGTGCAGCCAGTGTTATGTATTGTCCCTGGAGAGATATGTAATCATACCTCACACTGCTGTGCTCTGTGCTCTATGCAGCCAGTGTTAGGTATTGTCCCTGGAGAGATGTGGAATCAGACCTTTGTGTATGTTGTTAGTAGCAGCAGGACTGTGATATATGGATTTATATACCAGTATTGTAGTGGGCACTTATCCTCACACTGCTGTTCTCTCTCTGCATTAAACTGTTCCACGACTCCTACTATATCCACATTTCACAGTCCTGCTAACAACATACACAAAGGTCTGATTACACATCTCTGTGGGGGAAATACATAACACTGGCTGCAGAGAGCACAGAGCACAGCAGTGTGAGGTCTGATTACACATCTCTCCAGGGACAATACATAACACTGGCTGCAGAGAGCACAGAGCACAGCAGTGTGAGGTCTGATTACACATCTCTCCAGGGACAATACATAACACTGGCTGCAGAGAGCACAGAGCACAGCAGTGTGAGGTCTGATTACACATCTCTCCAGGGACAATACATAACACTGGCTGCAGAGAGCACAGAGCACAGCAGTGTGAGGTCTGATTACACATCTCTCCAGGGACAATACATAACACTGGCTGCAGAGAGCACAGAGCACAGCAGTGTGAGGTCTGATTACACATCTCTCCAGGTGCAATACATAACACTGGCTGCAGAGAGCACAGCAGTGTGAGGACCCCCCCAATTACCAAGTACACTTGGAGAAGATACCATCCTAGAGTATAAATCCATATACCGGTATCACAGCCCTGCTGCTACTAACAAAATACACAAAGGTCTGATTATACATTTCTTCAGAGACAATACTAAACACTGGCTGCAAAGAGCACAGCAGTGTGAGGAAAAGCACCAGGTCCACTTGGAGAAGCTGCAATCATGGAATATTAATCCACATATCACAGTCCTGCTGCTACTAACAAAATACACAAAGGTCTGATTACACATCTCTCCCGGGACAATACATAACACTGTACGGTCACCTGCTGACAGGCTCCTTTAAAGGAGAACAGAACATTCTAGTTTACCTTAAAAATAAAATCGAACACAGACCTGATTGTTCTCACAGCTGTGGGTTTGCCACAGTGTATCATCCAACATTTAGCTGGTTGGAAACAATGTATCAAATCTTCATGGGTTTTAAAGTAAACTAGAATGTTTCCATTCACCTTCAGCAAGCTGAGATCTTGTAAGGTCCTGGAAATCTCCAGCCTGGAGAGGATTTCACCATTAAAATTAAGGGATCCATTCACTGACAGCAAGCAATAAAAATACTTTACGAGTACATGTCATTAATTTGACATCCCTATCCTGGACTTCTGCAGTTGTCCCCATAGTGGGAGTGTGTTACCCCATAAATATCAGTGCTGACCCTACAACAGATCTGCGTCACCCACAGCCATCAGGGAGGGACATGTGGCGGAGGATGCCATCTGTCTGGTGGCGGCACCTGCTGTACTGACAGACGGGAGGCAGCCAGGACCCCAGGAGCCCCCAGTGTAGGGTTTAAAGGGTCTGTCTCATCAGCGTCTGGGGGCAGATCCTGGGACTACGGGGTCCGGTCACTGATGGCCGGTGGTGACTACCAACCAACCTATAAGCCTGGGTGACAGCTCAGAACTTATTATAGAAGACCCCCGGACAACATCTGATGGAGAACAACAAAAGGAACAACTACCCCACTCCTCCATATACAGGATGAGGCCGAGCATCACATAGATGTCACCTGCAGTCCTATGTAACACCACAGATAACACAGTGATATGTCTGAGTACAGATCATGTAGTAGATGTGTCCTGCAGTCCTATGTAACACCACAGATAACACAGTGATATCTCTGAGTACAGATCATGTAGTAGATGTGTCCTGCAGTCCTATGTAACACCACAGATAACACAGTGATATCTCTGAGTACAGATCATGTAGTAGATGTATCCTGCAGTCCTATGTAACACCACAGATAACACAGTGATATCTCTGAGTACAGATCATGTAGTAGATGTGTCCTGCAGTCCTATGTACAGATCATGTAGTAGATGTGTCCTGCAGTCCTATGTAACACCACAGATAACACAGTGATATCTCTGAGTACAGATCATGTAGTAGATGTGTCCTGCAGTCCTATGTAACAGCACAGATAACACAGTGATATCTCTGAGTACAGATCATGTAGTAGATGTGTCCTGCAGTCCTATGTAACACCACAGATAACACAGTGATATCTCTGAGTACAGATCATGTAGTAGATGTGTCCTGCAGTCCTATGTAACACCACAGATAACACAGTGACATCTCTGAGTACAGATCATGTAGTAGATGTGCCCTGCAGTCCTATGTAACACCACAGATAACACAGTGATATCTCTGAGTACAGATCATGTAGTAGATGTGTCCTGCAGTCCTATGTAACAGCACAGATAACACAGTGATATCTCTGAGTACAGATCATGTAGTAGATGTGTCCTGCAGTCCTATGTAACAGCACAGATAACACAGTTATATCTCTGAGTACAGATCATGTAGTAGATGTGTCCTGCAGTCCTATGTAACACCACAGATAACACAGTGATATATCTGAGTACAGATCATGTAGTAGCTGTGTCCTGCAGTCCTATGTAACACCACAGATAACACAGTGATATCTCTGAGTACAGATCATGTAGTAGATGTGTCCTGCAGTCCTATGTAACACCACAGATAACACAGTGATATCTCTGAGTACAGATCATGTAGTAGATGTGTCCTGCAGTCCTATGTAACTCCACAGATAACACAGTGATATCTCTGAGTACAGATCATGTAGTAGATGTGTCCTGCAGTCCTATGTAACACCACAGATAACACAGTGATATCTCTGAGTACAGATCATGTAGTAGATGTGTCCTGCAGTCCTATGTAACACCACAGATAACACAGTGATATCTCTGAGTACAGATCATGTAGTAGATGTGTCCTGCAGTCCTATGTAACAGCACAGATAACACAGTGATATCTCTGAGTACAGATCATGTAGTAGATGTGTCCTGCAGTCCTATGTACAGATCATGTAGTAGCTGTGTCCTGCAGTCCTATGTAACACCACAGATAACACAGTGATATCTCTGAGTACAGATCATGTAGTAGATGTGTCCTGCAGTCCTATGTAACAGCACAGATAACACAGTGATATCTCTGAGTACAGATCATGTAGTAGATGTCACCTGCAGTCCTATGTAACAGCACAGATAACAGTGATATCTCTGAGTACAGATCATGTAGTAGATGTGTCCTGCAGTCCTATGTAACACCACAGATAACACAGTGATATCTCTGAGTACAGATCATGTAGTAGATGTGTCCTGCAGTCCTATGTAACACCACAGATAACACAGTGATATCTCTGAGTACAGATCATGTAGTAGATGTGTCCTGCAGTCCTATGTAACACCACAGATAACACAGTGATATCTCTGAGTACAGATCATGTAGTAGATGTGTCCTGCAGTCCTATGTAACACCACAGATAACACAGTGATATCTCTGAGTACAGATCATGTAGTAGATGTGTCCTGCAGTCCTATGTAACACCACAGATAACACAGTGATATCTCTGAGTACAGATCATGTAGTAGATGTGTCCTGCAGTCCTATGTAACACCACACAAGCCTTGGTCACGTCTCCCCATCTGTGTCCCCTAATCCCTCCGCTTTACCATAGGGTGCCCTCTCCATGCACAACCTCTTCTTCAGGAATATTTCCAGCAGCGCCCGGTTACTCCTACTCCTATCGTCCGTCTCCCAGGGCTTAGCCGGCATTTAGGATGGGTTCAGTAGTATCTCCCGGCAGAAGTAGACGAGCTGAGTGGGTGAGCGCCTCTCCAACTCTGCTGCATCCGATGGCTTTTGTTCCCCTGGTCACACAATAGGCCCCATCACAAGGTCTATAGGACTGGTCCAAGTCCTGGCAGATGGGGGGGATGGTGGGGGGGGGGTCACCTCTCTATAAATCTTCTATAGGACATTAACCCCTCGCAGGGAGCAGAAAGTGCGGCTTATAATTTCATTTTCACTGAAAATCTTATCTGCTGCTCCGGAAGTTTCACCTCTCACCCTCCATCTGTGCCTAGAGGTTATAGGATGGGGGGAATCATTCACTGATACATCAACTTTATTCAGGGGGAGAGTTACATGTGTATCTGGAATATCTTAGAAAAATTTTTGTTTTAAAATTTGAGATTTATTTTGTAATTTTTTTTTATTTAGAGGTTTTATTCTGGTTTCTTCCCTGAAAAAGGTTTTTGTTTCATTTTGTTGCTTTTTTGTACAATATACTTGATTTTCTTTTACATGGATTATAGTTTTGTGTGTTTTTATGTCATTTAATAGTTTTTCGGTAAAGTTTTGGAACAACTTGAAAAATCCCTCCATAAAAAGAAATTATTGTATTTATTATCGAGGTGAAAATAATTTTTTTTTGCCACAAATGGGGGATTATTATTTTATGATTTTTGAGGCTGCCTTATTTATTAAAGGGGGTTTTTTGCTTTATTTTTGGGAAGTAATTTTGGTTTATTATTTGAACATCATGAACGGCACGGTCCAAAAAAATTTTGAAAATGTATTTATAGCCCAGAAACAGTTCAATATTGTATTTGTTGAATTCTTGATAATTTTTTTTTTAGATTTATTTAAATGAATTTTATTTACTTATTATGTACTTTTTTTATTTTACTGTATTATTTCTTTTAATTAACCTATTTTATTTAACTTTTTTTTTAAAGCCGCTCAGCCGCTCTTACGTCCCCCGCGAGGCCGCTCTCTTACGCCAGCCTTAGGGTGAAGACACACATGCCGTTTTTGGGCCGTTTTTACTAAGTGCGTTTTCAGATCGTAAAAAACGCATGCGTTTTTGTCTGGTTTTCCGAATTTGCGCAATTAAAAACGGACCAAAACGGATGCGTTTTCAAAAAACGCATGCGTTTTTAAAAAACGAATGCGTTTTTAACGCATGCGTTTTTAACGATCTGAAAACGCACTTAGTAAAAACGGCCCAAAAACGCCACGTGTGTCTTCACCCTTAGGGTGAAGACACACGTGGCGTTTTTAGGCCATTTTCGGTGCGTTTTTAGATTGTAAAAAACGCATACGTTTTTGAAAACGCATGCGTTTTTGACAGGTTTGACCAGTTATCTTAATTCAAACTGGTCAAAAACGCATGCAATTTTTCCGATTTGAAAGCGCTCTACTAAAAAAAAGGCCCAAAAAAAACGCCACGCGTGTCTTCACCCTCAGGTCTGCTCTCTTACGTCACCGTGAGCCCCTCAGCTGCTCTCTTACATCACTTACGAAATGCTGAGCACTCACTTTAGACTTGACCAAACCTGATCAAAGCCCCTGAGTATGTCATCAATGCAGCTGAGCTTGTAATCCAAGAAAGAAAATCCATATCCCCCCCCCCCCCCCAGTTCACACTGCAGGATCCTATGTGGACATCCAGCCCCCCTCCCACCATTCCATTAGCTTTGTCCTAGATTCCCAGTTCATAAAGTGTGACTTTCCTACCAGAAGTCGGAGAATCCCAGGGGGCAATAAGACCATTATGCTGCAGCTGAGCCCCGCGCCTGGTCCTGGGACGCAGCAGCTTGTGATAAGTAAACAAAACAGCACTATATACACATTGTATATACCATTACTAGAGCTGCTTAGTAATCATACCATGGTATGGGGGTGCAGGTCCATTGTGGTGTGTGGACTGCAGGGGATGGTGCCGGAGTCTTATACAGTTGAACTGAGGATATACAACCCAGAATTATATACATCCGGGGCACATTGACCCAAATGCCATAATCAGTGGAGGTCCCAGGGGTCAGACCACACCAAGCAAATCACATAAAAATTGTGATTTACAATATACCATGGAGTGAAAAGTTCTGCCAAATATTAATATCTTATGTAGAAATGTTTGATCCTGAAATCTTCCCCTTCCCGGCCACCAAGAAGAGGTTCAAACTCCATCCAGATCTAATGGAATCCAGACTGATACAATGTATCAAAAAGTCATAACACAACAGAAAGCAAATGTATCCATCTGATGGTGGAGAAAAGAAACTTCAGCAAACCCTCAACTGTGACATATAGAAGGTTCTGATTCTAAGACTGCATGTAAACACGATGGTTCCTACTCACTGACAGCAATAAGAGATCTTAAAATGATGAAGTGATTGCAATAGTCCATTACACAATGATCACCCCAGACAATAGAACTGCTGATGGTGGGATATTACAGATGTCGTCATTATAGATGGGGGTAGGGGTCCTATAGCACCCGGCAGGTGCACACCCTGGCACATGACCCCCAGAGCAGAAGGTCATCCGTAGGCATCCAGTCACCCGTGACACAAGAAGATTTTGGGATTTCAGCTCTGGCAGCAGGAGGCAGCGAGCAGTGATCCACATGCAGAGATCTGTCAGAATTACAGGAACCTTAATAATTCTTATAATTCTTTATTTATATAGCGCACACAGATTACGCAGCACTGCACAGAGCATGACAACCTTGAGTTTTAAATACATAAAAACTGAAAAATATTAAGAAACAGAAATTAATTTACTCCTGGTTCCTAAATTATCAGTATAAACACCCAACAGGAGTCAAGTCACCCATTGATCCAAAAGCAGTCCAGGGGGATAATACTGTTTTCTCATGGATGTGGAACATCGCCACCAAGAGGTAACTTGTACATACTGCAATATAAAACCCAAATGACCCAAAATAGCAGAAATGAAGACTTAATGTCGTGATATTTTTTGCATATTCTCTGTAGGAATTTTTAAAGAATATAACTATAATACTGCCCCCTATGTACAGGAATATAACTACTATAATACTGCCCGCTATGTACAAGAATATAACTACTATAATACTGCCCGCTATGTACAAGAATATAACTACTATAATACTGCCCCCCTATGTACAAGAATATAACTACTATAATACTGCCCCCTATGTACAAGAATATAACTACTATAATACTGCCCCCTATGTACAAGAATATAACTACTATAATACTGCCCCCTATGTACAAGAATATAACTACTATAATACTGCCCCCTATGTACACGAATATAACTACTATAATACTTCCCCCTATGTACAGGAATATAACTACTATAATACTGCCCCCTATGTACAGGAATATAACTACTATAATACTGCCCCCTATGTACAAGAATATAACTACTATAATACTGCCCCCTATGTACAAGAATATAACTACTATAATACTGCTCCCTATGTACAAGAATATAACTACTATAATACTGCCCCCTATGTACAGGAATATAACTACTATAATACTGCCCCCTATGTACAGGAATATAACTACTATAATACTGCCCCCTATGTACAGGAATATAACTACTATAATACTGCCCCCTATGTACAGGAATATAACTACTATAATACTGCCCCCTATGTACAAGAATATAACTACTATAATACTGCCCCCCTATGTACAAGAATTTAACTACTATAATACTGCCCCCTATGTACAAGAATATAACTACTATAATACTTCCCCCTATGTACAGGAATATAACTACTATAATACTGCCCCCTATGTACAAGAATATAACTACTATAATACTGCCCCCTATGTACAGGAATATAACTACTATAATACTGCCCCCTATGTACAAGAATATAACTACTATAATACTGCCCCTATGTACAAGAATATAACTACTATAATACTGCCCCCTATGTACAGGAATATAACTACTATAATACTACCCCCTATGTACAGGAATATAACTACTATAATACTACCCCCTATGTACAGGAATATAACTACTATAATACTGCCCCCTATGTACAAGAATATAACTACTATAATACTACCCCCTATGTACAGGAATATAACTACTATAATACTGCCCCCTATGTACAAGAATATAACTACTATAATACTCCCCCCTATGTACAAGAATATAACTACTATAATACTCCCCCCTATGTACAGGAATATAACTACTATAATACTACCTCCTATGTACAGGAATATAACTACTATAATACTGCCCCCTATGTACAAGAATATAACTACTATAATACTACCCCCTATGTACAAGAATATAACTACTATAATACTGCCCCCTATGTACAGGAATATAACTACTATAATACTGCCCCCTATGTACAGGAATATAACTACTATAATACTGCCCCCTATGTACAGGAATATAACTACTATAATACTACCTCCTATGTACAGGAATATAACTACTATAATACTGCCCCCTATGTACAGGAATATAACTACTATAATACTCCCCCCTATGTACAGGAATATAACTACTATAATACTACCCCCTATGTACAGGAATATAACTACTATAATACTGCCCCCTATGTACAAGAATATAACTACTATAATACTACCCCCTATGTACAAGAATATAACTACTATAATACTGCCCCCTATGTACAGGAATATAACTACTATAATACTGCCCCCTATGTACAGGAATATAACTACTATAATACTGCCCCCTATGTACAAGAATATAACTACTATAATACTGCCCACTATGTACAAGAATATAACTACTATAATACTGCCCCTATGTACAAGAATATAACTACTATAATACTGCCCACTATGTACAAGAATATAACTACTATAATACTGCCCCCTATGTACAAGAATATAACTACTATAATACTGCCCCTATGTACAAGAATATAACTACTATAATACTGCCCCCTATGTACAGGAATATAACTACTATAATACTGCCCCCTATGTACAGGAATATAACTACTATAATACTGTCCCTATGTACAGGAATATAACTACTATAATACTGCCCCCTATGTACAAGAATATAACTACTATAATACTGCCCCCTATGTACAAGAATATATCTACTATAATACTATGAGGTCCTGGCCCCTGTAGTAATGATGATATACAGGACATGTATGTGCCGCTGTCAGCGCTGATCTGATATATGGTTACAGTATGGAGAGATTTCCGGGACTCAGTGGAGTGAAGCGGGATCCATTATTTTGGAGCTTTAGCAGGATGTCAGGGTTATTGGGATGTAATGTTTGTATTAATGCTCCATAAACAACGGATGAGTCTCCGGTGTGGAAATAAACGCGATGTAATAGACGTCCGGATTCAATAAAGCGCGTGGGAGGACAATCATTACTGATATCAATATTTGTTGCCATTAAGACCCCTCATATATAATATGCACAGGATAGTATCAGATAGTTGGGGGTCCTGCACCCCCACAGAATAACAGGGAAGAGACAGGAAGCAGACAGCGCCATTTTCTGTATAGTGGATGAACCCTGTCACTACAGGTGACCTGTGTGAGCCGATATGCAGTAACGTGGGCTGACCACTAGGAAGAGAACAGCGCTGTCTACTTCCCGTTTTATTCACAATCATCATCCGGAAAATCAAAGCGAGTGAAAATATCACCAACCACAACACAGATCCCCGAGAAAATATCACACCTGCTAGAAATCACAGCGCCGCGTCATCACACCTGCTAGAAATCACAGCGCCGCGTCATCACACCTGCTAGAAATCACAGCGCCGCGTCATCACACCTGCTAGAAATCACAGCGCCGCGTCATCACACCCGATAGAAATCACAACGCCGCGTCATCACACCTGCTAGAAATCACAGCGCCGCGTCATCACACCTGCTAGAAATCACAGCGCCGCGTCATCACACCCGATAGAAATCACAACGCCGCGTCATCACACCCGATAGAAATCACAACGCCGCGTCATCACACCTGCTAGAAATCACAACGCCGCGTCATCGCACCTGCTAGAAATCACAACGCCGCGTCATCGCACCTGCTAGAAATCACAGCGCCGCGTCATCGCACCTGCTAGAAATCACAGCGCCGCGTCATCACACCTGCTAGAAATCACAACGCCGCGCCATCACACCTGCTAGAAATCACAGCGCCGCGTCATCACACCTGCTAGAAATCACAGCGCCGCGTCATCACACCTGCTAGAAATCACGGCGCCGCGTCATCACACCTGCTAGAAATCACGGCGCCGCGTCATCACACCTGCTAGAAATCACGGCGCCGCGTCATCACACCTGCTAGAAATCACGGCGCCGCGTCATCACACCTGCTAGAAATCACAGCGCCGCGTCATCACACCTGCTAGAAATCACAGCGCCGCGTCATCACACCTGCTAGAAATCACAGCGCCGCGTCATCACACCTGCTAGAAATCACAGCGCCGCGTCATCACACCTGCTAGAAATCACAGCGCCGCGTCATCACACCTGCTAGAAATCACAAGGCCGCGTCATCACACCTGCTAGAAATCACAGCGCCGCGTCATCACACCTGCTAGAAATCACAGCGCCGCGTCATCACACCTGCTAGAAATCACAGCGCCGCGTCATCACACCTGCTAGAAATCACAGCGCCGCGTCATCACACCTGCTAGAAATCACAGCGCCGCGTCATCACACCTGCTAGAAATCACAGCGCCGCGTCATCACACCTGCTAGAAATCACAGCGCCGCGTCATCACACCTGCTAGAAATCACAGCGCCGCGTCATCACACCTGCTAGAAATCACAGCGCCGCGTCATCACACCTGCTAGAAATCACAGCGCCGCGTCATCACACCTGCTAGAAATCACAGCGCCGCGTCATCACACCTGCTAGAAATCACAGCGCCGCGTCATCACACCTGCTAGAAATCACAACGCCGCGTCATCACACCTGCTAGAAATCACAGCGCCGCGTCATCACACCTGCTAGAAATCACAGCGCCGCGTCATCACACCTGCTAGAAATCACAGCGCCGCGTCATCACACCTGCTAGAAATCACAGCGCCGCTTCATCACACCTGCTAGAAATCACAGCGCCGCGTCATCACACCTGCTAGAAATCACAGCGGTGCGTCATCACACCTGCTAGAAATCACAGCGGTGCGTCATCACACCTGCTAGAAATCACAGCGGTGCGTCATCACACCTGCTAGAAATCACAGCGGTGCGTCATCACACCTGCTAGAAATCACAGCGCCGCATCATCACACCCAGGCTCCAACCATATATCCATCAATATTCTGATGACTCAGCCCAAAGCCTTCTGGGTGGTTTCTGGCTACCGCGGCCTGAGTAATCATGAACTTACTTACAGTCTCTAGTCACATCCAAAGCTGCAATTGTGGTGCATAACCCTCTGGATACCTTGAAACCCAGTGTACCACAGAAGCCGCCACATGCGCACCACAGAAGCCGCCACATGCGCACCACAGAAGCCGCCACATGCGCACCACAGAAGCCGCCACATGCGCACCACAGAAGCGGCTATACACGATGACTGACCGCAGGCAGTGACTGGTGATTCCACATCTTTCTGTTCCTCCTGCAGAGAGCAATCTCCCCCGAGATCCAGCAGAACAGATCCCCCCGCAGCAAATTCTTCATATCATCTTCTGACAGATCAAGACACACAGGATTTGTCTACTTAAAGGCACAAAGTATGTATTATCTCCCTTCTATATACCGTATATGTTTCCTTCCCGACCTTCCTTGGGATCTAGAGCTGCCCTTATTGCGGGGAGCGGACCGGCGCCAGAGTGGCTACTGGTCCTGCACTGTATATGGTCCAGTGATCCTGGTACTGGAGAGGATTAGCCCTGCACTGTATATAGTCCAGTGATCCTGGTACTGGAGGGGAATATTACTCCTGCACTGTATATGGTCCAGTAATACTGGTACTGGAGGGGATTATTACTCCTGCACTGTATATGGTCCAGTGATCCTGGTACCGGAGGGGATTATTAGTCCTGCACTGTATATGGTCCAGTGATCCTGGTACTGGAGGGGATTATTACTCCTGCACTGTATACGGTCCAGTGATCCTGGTACCGGAGGGGATTATTACTCCTGCACTGTATACGGTCCAGTGATCCTGGTACCGGAGGGGATTAGTCCTGCACTGTATATAGTCCAGTGATCCTGGTACTGGAGGGGATTATTACTCCTCCTGAGCAGTAGTAAAGGCGCTATTCATGTCGCTCAGGATACGATCCTCCTCTGTAAGGTGTCTGGCGGATCTTGCAGACATCTAATTACCCGTCTCTCTCGCAGCATTTCTCACCGTTCTCGCTGTCACCTGCACAATTTTCTAATAAAATCCTCAGGGAGGCAGACAGGTTCATAACTGCGCGAGGATCGCTCTCCGGAGACAGCGCCCGCCACCACCCACCCTAAAGAACCAGTACCCGGGTCCAGGAGTACATACCGCCTCCGCCGGCGCAGCTGAACAGCCCCAGAACCTGCATGATGGGTCCGTCTCCTTCCACCTCTCCGCATCTTCTCCTCCGCTCACCACATTCTTTCCAGGCAAATCATAACATGCCCCAAAGTTTGGGATTTTTTTTTTTTGTGTAAACCCCGTAAGCAACGTCACGATGAAGCGTCCTGATAGTAATGAGATCAGACAGACAGTGTTTACTACTATTATAGGATCATGTAATATCTGGAGAGACCCCGATCAGATAAAAGAGGGCGGCGGAGGGGGACGGAGAGGACACGTGACTGTACAGGCAAATCCTAATAACGAAACGGAAGCAGGAATCATAATCCCAAATATACGGCGCAGGACGGCGCAGGCATCAGCCGTCACCATCCATCATGAGAGCCCAGGGACATTACCCACAGATCCGGGCACCGGGAAGGTTATATCTTCTAATCTTTGTTATCCATGGCCTCCCTTCTTCTAAAATCAACTTATAAAATTATGCTAAAGAGTCAGAAGGGGGCGCCTGGGAGGGTTAGCAGAGCCCCTACATGCTGCAACTTCACAGGCTGTTACACTGTCTCTCCCTCTGCTCCCTCAGCACAAAGCACCTCCCCCCTGCCTGCCGTCATCTCACACAGTGGGAGGGAGAAGTGCTCCTGCACAGTGTAACAGCCTGTGAAGCTACAGAACGGAGGGGCTCTGGTAATAACCCCCAGAGCCCTTCTGCCTCATTAGAATCATGTTAAAAGTTGATTTTTAGATGGAAGGAGGCCATGGATAACAAATATAAGAAGATACCACAGTCCCGGAGCCTGGATCTATGAGTAAGAGTAGATTTCATTTACCGTATATACTCGAGTATAAGCCGACCCAAGTATTAGCCGAGGCCCCTAATTTTGCCACAAAAACCTGGTAAAACCTATAATTTTTTTACTCAAGTATAAGCCGAGTTTGGGTTTTCAGCACATTTTTTGTGCTGAAAAACTAGGCTTATACTCGAGTATATATGGTAATTTACCCGTAATTTAGAGATTTCTGAAACATGAGGGGCACAAAAATATGAGGAGGGGGTAATAAAGTGAGATGGCAGCCAAAAAAACAATAGGGGGGGGGGTGGCATACAAAGATAAGAGGGGGCAATCTAGATGTGCAGGGACATAGATATAAGCGGGGGCAATGGAGATCTGGGGCAGATCCGAAAAATTATAAATAAAACTATAGAGATTTTAGTTTTAGCCAGGATCGCCCAGGCCTACCCAATCCTAGAGAATCTGGAGTCTGAATGGGGAGGGGAGGGGGGCTCTGGGTCTAAATAGATTTTGCTTCACCTCCAGATCCCCGGAGCACTTGCCCCGCTCCCACCTTCCGATTTCCACATCACTCTGGTTATTCCCGGAGGTTTCGCGGAGGATGTCAAGGGATCTTCTTCATCCAATGAGTGACGTGAGGTCCCGTGTCCATGAGGTCCAAAAAACCGCAAGTACCCAGCGGTGCAGAAACCGGCCAGAGACATTTCGTTTCCTCCCCTGGAGAACCCCCTCCAGAAAAATCTAAGTACTTGAAAAAAATTTCAGATTTTTTTCCCTTTTTTTCACAATACTTTATACTTCTAACATCTGTGATCCAGAAGCGGCGTGCAGAGAGTTAAATGACCCCCCCCCCCCACCAAACTCCTATAAAAACATAGATACCTAGCGCCCTCTAGAGGCAGAATAGTGATCGGGTTATGAATCCTGCGATTGGTTATTATGTGGCCTTCAGTAACAGCTTCAGGGATGCAGGAAGTGAGATGCAGCTTTGGATGTGACTAGAGACTAAATGGAGGTGCTTTACGGATGCCCCAAATCCTCTAGGACACACATGACACCCGCATTATAAATGGTGCTTGGTAATCAGCTACTGTGACACATTTCGGGGCCTAAAGGTTACATTTTAGCACAAGAGACACTTACCCCTCGTTCCCAGGATCGTTACTAATTGTCTAATCACTGGAGGTCAGACCCCGGGGACCCATGTGCCCAAATCCTTGTATGGGAATGTTAGGATGTGTGATCCTATAGAAGTGAATGGAGCACGTGGGAAGTGCTTAGGGGAGTCCCTTATGCCCTTATTTCTGGGGGTGCAGCCAATAACACCCCGTTCCCTTTATACCGTCCCACATGAGACCTCATAACCCATCAACAAGCTGGTAACTGTAGCCTCAGCTGCCGTCCCACAGAGCTGGCGGCGCCCCCTGCAGTCCAGATAGGGCACCCATCCTGATATCCAGTATCCTGCTCAGGGTGGTCTCATGGGGGGCTCCGGCCGGGTATGAAGCCGCTGTGTGGTGCCGCATCCTCCCTATGGACATTAGTCACAGGATTGAGGAATGTGACGACGTAAAGCGACCGGACCCCGGCACCTGTCACCGACACCCATGTGACAGCAGCGACTAATGACAAAGGAACTAACGAGGATGCGACCAATCACTGCCATGCGAGACCAGCGCCAACCAGACGTCACAGAGCAGCGCTCCAGAACCATATCCTGTATCCCAAGTGTCCAGGGCTCATCAGAATCCAGAGAAGAACAGTAGTCACACTGCTGTGCTCTGTGCTCTCTGCATTCAACTGAAGACTTTGTCAATTCAAACCTTTGTGTATGTTAGTAGCTGCAGGACTGTGATATAAGAATTTATATTCCAGGACTGTAGCATCTCCAAGTGCACTGGGGGCGTGTCCTCACACTGCTGTGCTCTGTGCATCCAGTGAAATGTAATCAGACCTTCTTTGTGTATGTATTGTGCACTAGTAGCAGGACTATGATGTATGGACTCATATTCCAGGATTGTAGCTTCTACAAGTGATTTAGGGGGGGAGGGGGGATGTCCTCACACTGCAGAGCAATTTAAGACGTGATATGAACACTCCATTGCTGTGGGTGACTACTATACGAATCAACAAGAAACCCACTACAACTTTACCCATGGAGTACAATGGGCAGCAACTTAATGCAGAGAGCACAGCAGTGTGAGGATAAGCCCACTGTGCACTTGGACATGCTACAATCTGGGAAAATAAATCATATCACAGTCCTGCTGCTACTGATATCATATTCAAAGGTCTGATTACACATCTCTCCAGGGACGATACCTACAACTGGCTGCAGAGAGCACAGAGCACAGCAGTGTGAGGACACACCCCCAGTGCTCTTGAAGAAGCTACAATCCTGGAATCTAAATCCATCAATCACAGTCCTGCTGCTACTAACCACATACAGTAAGTTATGATCACATCTTTCCTGGGACTATACCCCTCATTGTTCCCGGCCCTGTGCAGCCCCTTCCCCCTCCTGGGGTGACGGTAACCCCGGTTATTGCCGCCTTGTGATATCGCCATAGTGATGGATAAATTACATGTACTTAGCGCTGATGAATATCTCTGGCTGGGGGGAGGGGGGGGGGGTAATTAAACACTAATTTGCAGATCGCAGGCGGCTCTTCCCCAAGGCGAGGAGCAGATTGTGTCTCCTCAGCTCCCTGACTGCCGCTTACATCTCCGCACCGCGCAGAGACCCCCGCAGCAGCCGGAGAAGGCAGATGGTGCGCGGAGAGAAGCGGCGCCGCTGCTCCTGGACGTCTGTGCTCTATGTACAGGCTACACACCTCCATGGAGAGAAGCGGTGCCGCTGCTCCTGGACGTCTGTGCTCTATGTACAGGCTACACGCAGTGCTCCTGCACACCTCCATGGAGAGAAGCGGTGCCGCTGCTCCTGGACGTCTGTGCTCTATGTACAGGCTACACGCAGCGCTCCTGCACACCTCCATGGAGAGAAGCGGCGCCGCTGCTCCTGGACGTCTGTGCTCTATGTACAGGCTACACGCAGCGCTCCTGCACACCTCCATGGAGAGAAGCGGTGCCGCTGCTCCTGGACGTCTGTGCTCTATGTACAGGCTACACACAGCGCTCCTGCACACCTCCATGGAGAGAAGAGGCGCCGCTGCTCCTGGACGTCTGTGCTCTATGTACAGGCTACACGCAGCGCTCCTGCACACCTCCATGGAGAGAAGCGGTGCCGCTGCTCCTGGACGTCTGTGCTCTATGTACAGGCTACACACAGCGCTCCTGCACACCTCCATGGAGAGAAGCGGCACCGCTGCTCCTGGACGTCTGTGCTCTATGTACAGGCTACACACAGCACTCCTGCACACCTCCATGGAGAGAAGCGGTGCCGCTGCTCCTGGACGTCTGCAGTCTATGTACAGGCTACACACAGCGCTCCTGCACACCTCCATGGAGAGAAGCGGCACTGCTGCTCCTGGATGTCTGTGCTCTATGTACAGGCTACACGCAGCGCTCCTGCACACCTCCATGGAGAGAAGCGGCGTCGCTGCTCCTGGACGTCTGTGCTCTATGTACAGGCTACACGCAGCGCTCCTGCACACCTCCATGGAGAGAAGCGGCGTCGCTGCTCCTGGACGTCTGTGCTCTATGTACAGGCTACACGCAGCGCTCCTGCACACCTCCATGGAGAGAAGCGGTGCCGCTGCTCCTGGACGTCTGTGCTCTATGTACAGGCTACACGCAGCGCTCCTGCACACCTCCATGGAGAGAAGCGGCGTCGCTGCTCCTGGACGTCTGTGCTCTATGTACAGGCTACACGCAGCGCTCCTGCACACCTCCATGGAGAGAAGCGGTGCCGCTGCTCCTGGACGTCTGTGCTCTATGTACAGGCTACACACAGTTTTTAGAGCAGAGCAGTGTGAGGACACAGTTCCAGTGCTCTTGATGAAACAACAATCCCGGAATATAAATCCATATATCACAGTCCTGCTGCTACTAACATCATACATAAAAGTCTGATGACACATCTCTCCAGGGACAATACATAACACTGGCTGCAGAGAGCACAGAGCACAGCAGTGTGAGGTCTGATTATACATCTCTCCAGGGACAATACATAACACTGGCTGCAGAGAGCACAGAGCACAGCAGTGTGAGGTCTGATTACACATCTCTCCAGGGACAATACATAACACTGGTGGCAGAGAGCACAGAGCACAGCAGTGTGAGGTCTGATTACACATCCCTCCAGGGACAATACATAACACTGGCTGCAGAGCACAGAGCACAGCAGTGTGAGGTCTGATTACACATCTCTCCAGGGACAGCAAATAACATTGGCTGCAGAGAGCTCAGAGCACAGAAGTGTGAGGACACACCCCCGTACAATCCTGGAATATGAATACATCTATCACAGTCCTGCTGCTACTAACATCATACACACAGCTCTCCAGGGACTATACGTAGCACTGGCTGCAGTCTGTTTGGTGGCACTTGACCAAATGAAAACACGAGAAAGGGAACGAAAACCAAAACCATCCCAGACTTCTCCTCTGAGCAGAGAACTTCTCCATACACAGGTGTCACAGCAGCGAGGACACGAAATATCCGGAACCGCGAGGAATGAGAACAATGATCAGAGAAGCCGGGGGGGCGCGGGGCGTACATGGAGACGCCACTTCCACAGAGGAAGGAAATAAGACCCCCCTCCCCCCGGCCCATCACTCAGAACAATGCAAAGGCCCAGGGACCAGTAACGACCCAGATGGCGCCACATGTCATGAAATGTCCTGGTATTAATACCACACTGCGCTCCTGAAATACTCTGCACTGCTGGGGGACCCTAATACTATTTCTATGTAACTCTGCCCCGCCCACTTGTCTATTAGATTCAGATATCACAACATTGATCCCCACAGGGACAGCATACGCTCATGTCCTGAAATACTCTGTGCTGCAGAGGACCCGGCCCATATCTACTAAGTAGCTGTGAGGATGGGACTATAGATCGGATGAGCACACACTCATGTCCTGAAATACTCTGTGCTGCAGGTGACCAGGCTCCGTCAACGATGCGACCGTCCTTCCCCTCTTCCACAAAATGATAACTTGCTGCTGCAAACCCTCCACATTACTTCTCCTTAAAAGGAACCTGTCACCAGGGACCTCATTTTCACTCAAGACTGTAAAGCCCAGTGCACATTTGTCTTTCTGCCTTCTCTAAGCATTTGCATCACAATATAATTGTGCGTTATAATTTACCTTGCACCCTGACAGAATCTTCTATGTAGTCCCAGGGGTTGGGCTTTGCTTTGGATGCAGTTCAAGAAACAACACATGACTTGTCTGTGCAGCAGACTCCTCAGCTCTCAGCCCCCACCTTTGTGCTCCTGTACAACTCCTCCCTCTCCCACTGATGTCAGCTCTCCAGGATGTGACCTCTGAGGGAGCAGGAGGTAGGCGCTGTACAGGAGCACAAAGGTGGAGGCTGAGGGTTTGCAGCACAGACAAGTCAAATGTTTTTTTAAATCCATCCAAACCAAAGTCCAACCCCTGGGACTACACAGAGGATTCTGTCAGGGTGCAAGGGAAGTTATAACACACAATTATATTGTAATCCAAATGCTTAGAAAAGGCAGAGGCGTTTTTGCACTGCGGGTGTCATGGGCTTCTGCTACCCGTCTGTAGTGAAAATGAGGTCCCTGGTAACAGGTTCTGTGCTGCCTAGAACCTTCCTACCACACTCTCATGTAACTACCAGGCACTGATTACCCACAGACACAGCGCTCTCCTGAAATACTCTGCACTGCTGGAGGACCCTGCTTCTATTACTATGTAACTCTCAGCAGCACAGAGTATTTCAGCTCAATGTGCAAAGCCTGATCTAAGAACCTGTAATAACTACTAGACAAGGCGACAGATCTCCTCATTGAGCAGCGCAGAGTATTTAAGGAGAATGGGAACTTCTATAGATTTAGGCTTCTGTGCAGTGACATTTGTGGGGCAGAGCTCTCACTGGAGTCGCGGCGCAGCGAGCGTTTATCTCTATCCAGAGAAGATTAGTAGGAAAGTGACAACCAGATGACACTGGAAGGAGGGAAGAGAGAAATCTTTACAGGTTCTTAGGAAATCTTTATCCTGCCGAGCACCAGGTTCCTGATCACAGCGTTCAAGTAGGTCATGACATGTCCCAGCGCCACCGATCAATAGAGACGACATTCTCCGGGTGACAGACAGATGTGCTGGAGAGCGCCACCTACACCACAGCATGGGTACGGCAGCATCCGGCACGGGCACCGACTACGGCAGCATCCGGCACGGGCACCGACTACGGCAGCATCCGGCACGGGCACCGACTACGGCAGCATCCGGCACGGGCACCGACTACGGCAGCATCCGGCACGGGCACCGACTACGGCAGCATCCGGCACGGGCACCGACTACGGCAGCATCCGGCACGGGCACCGACTACGGCAGCATCCGGCACGGGCACCGACTACGGCAGCATCCGGCACGGGCACCGACTACGGCAGCATCCGGCACGGGCACCGACTACGGCAGCATCCGGCACGGGCACCGACTACGGCAGCATCCGGCACGGGCACCGACTACGGCAGCATCCGGCACGGGCACCGACTACGGCAGCATCCGGCACGGGCACCGACTACGGCAGCATCCGGCACGGGCACCGACTACGGCAGCATCCGGCACGGGCACCGACTACGGCAGCATCCGGCACGGGCACCGACTACGGCAGCATCCGGCACGGGCACCGACTACACGACTACAGCAGCATCCGGCACAGGCACCGACTACACGACTGCAGCAGCATCCGGCACAGGCACCGACTACACGACTGCAGCAGCATCCGGCACAGGCATGCACTACAGCGACCCTAGAGGAGACATAAGGCGAGTGCACCCCCAGCACACATGGGATATGAATAAAGCGTAGACTTACCTTACTTGGCACTGGTGAGGGTGAGCGAGGCGCTGGCGCTCTCCTCCGATCTTCACATCTGGACTTGTCTACGAATCGCTACCAAGCTTTGGCTCCGAGTGAAGAAACCACAAACTCAATAAGTCGGGTCTGTAAAGAGATGATTTGTGCAAAGATTAACACCGCAGAAACCTTAACTCCTTCCATGAAAGAAGACAAAAAAAAAGGAGGGGAGGGGGGGGGAAGGAAAAATAGAAAGGAAGAAGAAAAGAAAGAATGAATGAATGAACATAAGGAAAGAAAGAAAGGGTAAAGGAGAGAAAAAAGGAGACAGAAAGAGCAAGAGGAAAAATAGATGTAGAGAAAGATGATGAGGCAGAGCAGGACCTTCCTCATACACATCTGCTCCCGGACCCCGACCCACAATCTCTGCTCCGCAATCCACAGGAGGCAAATCCTGCTCCGAGTGCACAGGAGACGACAACGAGCAGCACAGCACCAGAGCATGGCCCGAGCCCGACGCTTCCCCCAGCACTCCAGAGTGCGCGTCCTTCTGTGCTCCCCCTGTACTGCCAGCTGAGAGGGGACGGCTACAGGAAGCCGAGCACAAGGAGGAGCGAGATCACAGCCAGAAAATCCCGGGAGCAGGAAGTGTGTGCGACATGATAGAGCAGGACCCTGCCCGATACACAACCAGGACTACAAGTCCCAGCAACCAGCAATCAGGACAGCACTACAAGGCTACCTCTCAGAATATAACTACTATAATACTGCCCCCTATGTACAAGAATATAACTACTATAATACTGCCCCCTATGTACAGGAATATAACTACTATAATACTGCCGCCTATGTACAAGAATATAACTACTATAATACTGCCCCTATGTGCAGGAATATAACTACTATAATACTGCCCCCTATGTACAAGAATATAACTACTATAATACTGCCCCCTATGTACAAGAATATAACTACTATAATACTGGCCCCTATGTACAAGAATATAACTACTATAATACTGGCCCCTATGTACAAGAAAATAACTACTATAATACTGCCCCCTATGTACAAGAATATAACTACTATAATACTGCCCTCTATGTACAAGAATATAACTACTATAATACTGCCCCCTATGTACAAGAATATAACTACTATAATACTGCCCCCTATGTACAAGAATATAACTACTATAATACTGCCCCCTATGTACAAGAATATAACTACTATAATACTGCCCCTATGTACAAGAATATAACTACTATAATACTGCCCCCTATGTACAAGAATATAAAACTACTATAATACTGCCCCCTATGTACAGGAATATAACTACTATAATACTGCCCCCTATGTACAGGAATATAACTACTATAATACTGCCCCTATGTACAGGAATATAACTACTATAATACTGCCCCCTATGTACAAGAATATAACTACTATAATACTGCCGCCTATGTACAAGAATATAACTACTATAATACTGCCCCTATGTGCAGGAATATAACTACTATAATACTGCCCCCTATGTACAGGAATATAACTACTATAATACTGCCCCCTATGTACAGGAATATAACTACTATAATACTGCCCCCTATGTACAGGAATATAACTACTATAATACTGCCCCCTATGTACAAGAATATAACTACTATAATACTGCCCCCTATGTACAAGAATATAAAACTACTATAATACTGCCCCCTATGTACAAGAATATAAAACTACTATAATACTGCCCCCTATGTACAAGAATATAACTACTATAATACTGCCCCCTATGTACAGGAATATAACTACTATAATACTGCCCCCTATGTACAAGAATATAACTACTATAATACTGTCCCCTATGTAGAGGAATATAACTACTATAATAGTGCCCCCTATGTACAAGAATATAACTACTATAATAGTGCCCCCTATGTACAAGAATATAACTACTATAATAGTGCCCCCTATGTACAAGAATATAACTACTATAATAGTGCCCCCTATGTACAAGAATATAACTACTATAATACTGCCCCCTATGTACAAGAATATAACTACTATAATACTGCCCCTATGTACAAGAATATAACTACTATAATAGTGCCCCCTATGTACAGGAATATAACTACTATAATACTGCCCCCTATGTACAAGAATATAACTACTATAATACTGCCCCCTATGTACAAGAATATAACTACTATAATTCTGCCCCCTATGTACAGGAATATAACTACTATAATACTGCCCCCTATGTACAGGGATATAACTACTATAATACTGCCCCCTATGTACAAGAATATAACTACTATAATACTGCTCCCTATGTACAAGAATATAACTACTATAATACTGCCCCCTATGTACAAGAATATAACTACTATAATACTGCCCCCTATGTACAGGAATATAACTACTATAATACTGCCCCCTATGTACAGGGATATAACTACTATAATACTGCCCCCTATGTACAAGAATATAACTACTATAATACTGCCCCCTATGTACAAGAATATAACTACTATAATACTGCCCCCTATGTACAAGAATATAACTACTATAATACTGCCCCCTATGTACAGGAATATAACTACTATAATACTGCCCCCTATGTACAGGAATATAACTACTATAATACTGCCCCCTATGTACAGGAATATAACTACTATAATACTGCCCCCTATGTACAGGAATATAACTACTATAATACTGCCCCCTATGTACAGGAATATAACTACTATAATACCCATCTCAGAGAGAGCGGGGGACTTTGCTTTTATTGGATAGAACAGTATGTGACATGTATATTTTTATATTTTTGTATGTAATGTGTATATCACATGATATTCCTGACCATGTTGTTCCTGCTGTATAGTGTTATATACAGACATGATCTATAGATGAAGGACTTGTACACTAGAGTGTGATAACAATGGCGCTGTCCGTGTCCTGATCGCTGAGGACATTGCGGTGTCTCCCCGGTTATGGCTGCCATAGAATATTCTGTGTGTGACTGCGGCCAGAACTATAGATGTTATAGATCAGTGATGGCTAACCTATGGCACGGGTGCCAGAGGCGGCACTCGGAGCTCTTTCTGTGGGCACTCAGGCCATCACCAGAGATGACTCCAGGTATCTTCCTGCAGTCCCAGGACTTGCTGTGCACAGAGGTGTTTTAAAGTGACAGCGCTACCTGGGACTATTTTCTGCTTTATTGGTGTCCTCAGGTGCTGGTATCAATGAAAACTGTGACAGAGAAGGGAGTATAAATCACAAATAAAATTTCTGTGTTGGCACTTTGCGATAAATAATTGGGTCTTTGTTGTAGTTTGGGCACTCGGTCTCTAAAAGGTTTGCCATCACTGTTATAGATGGATCCAAAAGAAGGAAGGAAATGGAGGTGCAGACAGTAACCTGCCTGAGTCACCCCGAGAGCGAGCGCTATTCTATCCGCACCTGCAGCGCACAGAAGGGGAAGTGCAACCGGGAAGCGACACCGGCACAGGGGAAGCAACGGCTAAAAGGAGGCACAGAGACAGATGGTGCCGTGTGCCCCTGGTATCAGTCCCGCAGGCCTCCTGCTGTGCCAGGGGCAGGTCCGAGGGGGAAACGTTCCGTCACTGCTCATCTAGGAAAAGGCGTTCCCTGTCCTCATCCTACAGGAGGGGAAAGCGGTGGAAACATCCCGTTCCCCGCACACCAGTCCCCACACTGTGCACGCAGCGCGCCAGCCCCCACACTGTGCCCGCAGCGCGCCCTACACGGTGCCCACAGTGACAGGAGAGGCCAGAGATACCTGTCCCCACAGGAAGAGCCATCCAGGGCCGTAATTCACTATATACAGGCGGTCCCCTACTTAAAGACACATGACTTACAGACGACCCCTAGTTACAGACGGACCCCTCTGCCCACTGTGACCTCTGGTGACCTCTCTGGATGTTACTATAGTCCCAGGCTGCAATGATCAGCTGTAAGGTGTCTGTAATGAAGCTTTATGGATAATCCTTGGTCCCATTACGGCAAAATTTTGAAACTCCAATTGTCACCGGGGCATAAGAAATGTTTGTCTGGATCTACCATTCTAAAATATACAGTTCCGACTTACATACAAATTCAACTTAAGAACAAACCTCCGGACCCCATCTTGTATGTAACCCGGGAACTGCCTGTACTTATTATTTTGGCTGTGGAGGCTTATTTCCGTTGCACCTACCCTGCCAGCTCCTCGCCGCTCCTACAGCCACCCCATCAGCTGCCCAGCACCCCAGCTCCTACCTCGCTAGCTGCCCCCCGCCCCTGCTCCTACCCCGCCAGCTTCCAAGTTGACAGCGATTTATGTCAACCAATCACAGGGCAGGTAACAACCCCCAGAGCACCAATCCCCTCTTAAACACGGTCCGATGGGTAGGTGTGCCAGAGGACAGCGGTACCGCACCACGGTCACCAGACAGGACCCCAGTCACAGAATAATGATGATTGAAGGGGCACTCCACTACAGACCAGATCATTGGGGGTCCTGTACCGAAATCTGCCCCATGTGAACACAGCGCTGTATCATCAGACATATAGATTGCCTGGCAACGCAACTACAACTCCCAGCATGCCCTCTATAAAGCACGTGGCTGCTGATCCGCACTGCCACATGGACGCTACACAGTGCTGGGTGATGGACACCCAGTATGGATGATACAGGGGGGGGAAGAATGAGGAGGCACAGACACGACACACTGTAACAAAGCATCAGCACAGTATCACACATGTTATAGTCATCTCTCCGAGCTGAGGTTTTCAGGAGAAATTCCTCGAGCGACACCAAATCCTACAGCGCAGCTGGAGGACGGATGACTTCATGTACATCTGGAAGGACGGGGAACCTCACATGACTGAGCAGAGCTGAGGGTGCGCTTCACTGGGCCAGGAGGCAGCACAGGAATATCCCTGCAACACAGCCATGAAAACCGGACAGACATAACGATGGACGTCACCAATGGCGGGGGAGCGGGAGATCAGGGGCAATTCATTTTGCAGCATAAATCAGAGCTCCAGCTCCAGGCAGGAGAGAAGTGTAATCATACCTCACACTGCTGTGCTCTGTGCTCTCTGCAGCCAGTGTTATGTATTGTCCCTGGAGAGATGTGTAATCAGACCTCCCACTGCTGTGCTCTGTGCTCTCTGCAGCCAGTGTTATGTATTGTCCCTGGAGAGATGTGTAATCAGACCTCACACTGCTGTGCTCTGTGCTCTCTGCAGCCGGTGTTATGTATTGTCCCTGGAGAGATGTGTAATCAGACCTCACACTGCTGTGCTCTGTGCTCTCTGCAGCCAGTGTTATGTATTGTCCCTGGAGAGATGTGTAGTCAGACCTCACACTGCTGTGCTCTGTGCGCTCTGCAGCCAGTGTTATGTATTGTCCCTGGAGAGATGTGTAATCAGACCTCACACTGCTGTGCTCTGTGCTCTCGGCAGCCAGTGTTATGTATTGTCCCTGGAGAGATGTGTAGTCAGACCTCACACTGCTGTGCTCTGTGCTCTCTGCAGCCAGTGTTATGTATTGTCCCTGGAGAGATGTATAATCATACCTCACACTGCTGTGCTCTGTGCTCTCTGCAGCCAGTGTTATGTATTGTCCCTGGAGAGATGTGTAATCAGACCTCACACTGCTGTGCTCTGTGCTCTCTGCAGCCAGTGTTATGTAATGTCCCTGGAGAGATGTGTAATCAGACCTTTGTGTAAGTTATTAGTATCCCATTGCCATCGGTGGGGGACGTATATAGGTCGTATGCCGTACGGGGGACGTGTAGTGTGAATGCAGCCTAAATCTGACATAAATCAGGATCAAAACTTTTTGCTGCACCCAAAATGATTTATCCCCTTGGGGTAGGTCCGGGCAGGAAAGTCTCAGCAGTTTAGGAACTGATCCGCTTGGACAAAATGACTGCAGGAATCTGTTCAGTGTGAATGAGGATCTGTGCGCGGGAATTCTCTCCGATATTTACCATCCCGAGGCCCGGAGATGTCCGGGAATCCTCCATATAGACAGGTAGCAATTATCAGCTCATACATGGAGCGCGGCATCTGCACCCCCCATTATACTGGTAATTATACACATCCCAGAGACAATGGGGGCTCTACACAGCCCCACCCACTACACCCCTCCCCCGAAAACACGCTCTATTAAAGGGGCCGCAACCAGCAGTCTATTTACATTTCACTTCAATGTAGTTTATTGTTCCATCAGCCAATTCAGGCAAAGGGAAGGAATATAGACATCGTGTATTATACCCCAGAGCTGCACTCACTATTCTGCTGCTGGTGCAGTCACTGTGTACATACATGACATTACTTATCCTGTACTGATCCTGAGTTACATCCTGTATTATACCCCAGAGCTGCACTCACTATTCTGCTGCTGGTGCAGTCACTGTGTACATACATGACATTACTTATCCTGTACTGATCCTGAGTTACATCCTGTATTATACTCCACAGCTGCACTCACTATTCTGCTGCTGGTGCAGTCACTGTGTACATACATGACATTACTTATCCTGTACTGATCCTGAGTTACATCCTGTATTATACCCCAGAGCTGCACTCACTATTCTGCTGCTGGTGCAGTCACTGTGTACATACATGACATTACTTATCCTGTACTGATCCTGAGTTACATCTTGTATTATACCCCAGAGCTGCACTCACTATTCTGCTGCTGGTGCAGTCACTGTGTACATACATGACATTACTTATCCTGTACTGATCCTGAGTTACATCTTGTATTATACCCCAGAGCTGCACTCACTATTCTGCTGCTGGTGCAGTCACTGTGTACATACATGACATTACTTATCCTGTACTGATCCTGAGTTACATCCTGTATTATCCCCCAGAGCTGCACTCACTATTCTGCTGCTGGTGTAGTCACTGTGTACATACATGACATTACTTATCCTGTACTGATCCTGAGTTACATCCTGTATTATACCCCAGAGCTGCACTCACTATTCTGCTGCTGGTGCAGTCACTGTGTACATACATGACATTACTTATCCGGTACTGATCCTGAGTTACATCCTGTATTATACCCCAGAGCTGCACTCACTATTCTGCTGCTGGTGCAGTCACTGTGTACATACATGACATTACTTATCCTGTACTGATCCTGAGTTACATCCTGTATTATACACCAGAGCTGCACTCACTATTCTGCTGCTGGTGCAGTCACTGTGTACATACATGACATTACTTATCCTGTACTGATCCTGAGTTACATCCTGTATTATACTCCAGAGCTGCGCTCACCAGTCATGCTCTGTACAGACACGGGATCTGCTGCTCTCTATAGACTATTTCTGCTCCTCTCTAGTTGTGAGGTTTATTTTTATTATTGTAGAGTCAAAATTTATCAAATTCCTGGAGATAAAAGACAATCCAGAACCCACCTACATAAAACAAATCCCACCAGGATGTGTGTGGGGGCAGGGCGACCTGACAGCTGGTGTGACTACAATAACGTCAAGGTCTCTTCCGTCCTTTGAGCCTCTCGGTAAACATGTATAGTCCTATCTTTTTGTGTTTACAGTTCGTGTGCAGAAGTAGATATCTCTGATGGTGATACAGAACCCTGCACATCAGCAAGCACCACCTCTACCACCACCATCCCCTCTATCACCTACACCTCTACCACCACCCCCTCTTGCAGAAGCTTCACCACTACAACAACCACCTTGCAGAAGACTCAACGGAACACCAACACCTTACAGAACCGGTCCCACTGGCAGGACTACGACCACCTTGTAGAAGCAGCAGCCCCATCACCAGGACTACGACCACCTTGTAGAAGCAGCAGCCCCACCACCAGGACTACGACCACCTTGTAGAAGCAGCAGCCCCACCACCAGGACCACGACCACCTTGTAGAAGCTTCAACACCTTACAGAATAAGTACCTACCCAAGACTAAAGAAAAAAATCTGCAGTAATAACATTATATAGCCATTATTTTACAATACAACCTGGCTCTCTACAGGAGGTAATCCTGGTCCTGGGGTCTAGGTGTTATACGGCCATCTCCGACCCTTCTACAAGTATTTGTCTAGTACATGTAGTGCTCCCCGTACCCCTGAGCATTTTCACCTGTAATTTGTTTCAATAGAAAGACACAAATTGGGCGTTAATAAATATTCCACAGACTTCTGCCGGCTCCTAATCACATCACTCGCTGCTTCTGGGAAGAGACGCATCAAGATTTACTGATGATTCAGATTTCTGAATACAATCTGATGGGAAAAGACGAGAGCGGAGGAGCGAGAGCGCACAACACGGAAAGTCATCATTACAGGCGGCTCCTGGAGGAACACAACAGAACCAGGGGCGATGGCCACCCCGATACAGGATCCCCAACCCCCCACTTCATTATCATGGTCATCACCAACTTTATTTACATATTCATCATTACAAAGACGTAACCCAACTAACAAAATATATAATGAAGAGCGAAAGTCACCTGTGTAGGGTCCGAAACAAAGTGTCAAGCATCAAAGACCTAAAATCTTGTTGCGTAGGACATCTGGGGGGGGGGGGGGAATAATAATGAGATCTTCTAAAGATCCAACATAGAGCGGAGGAAGACTCTTCCAAAGTTTCGGTGAGAGCGATTTGTTGAATGGAAGGCTGTGGACAAATAGTTGGATAAGGGTCTACTAATGAATGGTCTTCTGAAAACTGCTTGGAGATCCAGTTGTGAATGGACAACGGAGGTCTTCCAATGGCCAACAATCTACGACAGAAGCCAAGGTCTCCCAATGATGATTATATCCAGCAAAAGAATCAAAGAATCTCCGAAATATGAAAGTTTGCCAACAAAACCCCCAGTAGAAACCACCAAACATCTCAACGTGGAAACGAGACGAACATCACAATGACCTCTGTGGACACACACCAAGAGCAAAAAGCCACACAAATTTCCATTTCTTACAACTTCAAGCATCAAAACATCAAATCTGTGGAGACATCTACAGTAGCAACAGTCTACGGACCAACACTGGTGACTTCTAGTCTTCTATGGTTGGACAACCAGAAGTATTCGAGTCGGTAAATGATTAGTCACAACCAACAAAGATCAAAAACTCTCCCGGGAAGACCTGACTAATGCAGACCCCAGAGAGTAGAAGCTGACAGCTGCAGGCTACACGCGCTATACAGGTAGGATAAGGCCAGGTTCACACTCCTCAGGGACAAGCATTGAAGGTGCAGCCACCACCAGTTGCCTCCTCCTCCTCACCTGCAGTAATTACACTTGAAGAGCTGTAACGTGAGCTCGGAGAAGGTGTTAGCGAGATGGTGTTTGCTTTTTATGGCCCGGGGACACGTCTTCTCCTGACACACGAGGAAGTCTATCACATTCAGATGTGTCTCGCAGACGTCGGTGTCTGTTCTGCTTTCACGTCTGTAAAAAGGTGGTTACTCATGAGAGAGTAAGGAGAGTGAATTTAGAAATAATTTGATTTTCTGAGAGGCAAAAGACGCCGTAGGATCTTCTCCCCTGCCGAAAGGAGGATATGAACAAGTCTAAGATGAGGATGGAGTGTGTAACTACACATCAAAGTGATGTGGACATCTACAGGTCCTGGTATGAGGTCTACGAGGTGCCACCTCCCCGATGTAGGATCTTCTCCACAGCCGATAGGAGGATATGAACAAGTCTAAGATGAGGATGAAGTGTGTAACTACACATCAAAGTGATGTGGACATCTACAGGTCCCGCTATGAGGTGCCACCTCCCCGATGTAGGATCTTCTCCACAGCCGATAGGAGGATATGAACAAGTCTAAGATGAGGATGGAGTGTGTAACTACACATCAAAGTGATGTGGACATCTACAGGTCCTGCTATGAGGTCTACGAGGTGCCACCTCCCCGATGTAGGATCTTCTCCCCTGCCGAAAGGAGGATATGAACAAGTCTAAGATGAGGATGAAGTGTGTAACTATGCATCAAAGTGATGTGGACATCTACAGGTCCCGCTACGAGGTGCCACCTCCCCGATGTAGGATCTTCTCCACAGCCGAGTGGAGGATATGAACAAGTCTAAGAGGAGGATGAAGTGTGTAACTACACATCAAAGTGATGTGGACATCTACAGGTCCCGCTACGAGGTGCCACCAACTTGGTGGTGGATTATTCTACTGTACATCTGGAGCTCATGGTCCAGACAGTGGTGGTCACCAGGACCCAGAAACCTTGTATAGACTTGAAGGAAATGTAAGTGGCTTCTGAATTGCTACTGGAGGTCAAGAGAAGAAGATCCTTCTTCCACCTAAACTGAACCCGGAGTAGAGTCTTCTAGAGGAACTCTAAATATTGGAAGATCCTATAACCAGTTCATGGGCACGTAACTTGTGGTATTAATGGACACCCTTGACCGGGCAGGTAGAATATTCTTAAAGAAGGCTATAAATTAGACCTTTCCTTAAAGAAGCAGCGTGGGGGAACAGTCCAATGGTTCTCTGAAATCTCCATTCATCCCATTTCCTACAGGAAAGTCATTCCAGATCAATCCATGGATTCTCTGACATCTCCAATCATCACACCCCACCCTACTCCCTAAGTAAGTGATCCTAGAAGTATCCTATCAGGTCGAATATCTCCAATAATCCAATACTATTGCCTATAGGTAAGTGGTACTAGTCCTTGGGCATAATCAATCATTACCTGTAGGTAAGTGGCTCCAGAGGTAACCTACCAGTTCAATATTGCTCCAACATATCCAATCATCCCAACCCAACCCTACTGCCTACAGGTAAGTGACCCTAGATGTATCCTGATTGGTCCTCCCTTACACCTGATCAGCGTTGATGGGTAAGTGTCACCGGAGGGGTCCCTTTGTAGGTTCAGGGAAATTGTCAGGGATGAAGAGCCAAAACAAACTCTCCTAGATGTCATCTACAGCGACATGGACAAAGTATATCCGGAATGTAAGACTTGCTCCCAGGCGGATATTAGAGGATCTGGGAGCACAAGGGTTAAGGGGTCCGCAGGAAGTCCCAGGCAGGGGACAATAATCCGGCAGAGTGACTCCGCTGCCATAATGGTTTAACAAGAGCTCAGGGAAGAGAGTCCCACGTGCTGAGCCAGCGCTATCCACCCCAGATTGTGTCAGCAGGAGCCAGACATGGAAGCACAAGGAAAAGGGAATATTACTGCAATACAGAGAGAGCAGCGCGCTACACCAATGTATATACTGCAATACAGAGAGAGCGGCGCGCTACACTAATAGACAGAGAGAGCGGAGCACTACACTGATATATATACTGCAATACAGAGAGAGCGGAGCACTACACTAATAGACAGAGAGAGCGGAGCACTACACCGATATATAATGCAATATAGAGAGAGCAGCGCGCTACACTAATAGACAGAGAGAGCGGAGCACTACACTGATATATATACTGCAATACAGAGAGAGCGGCGCGCTACACTAATAGACAGAGAGAGCGGCGCGCTACACCGATATATATACTGCAATACAGAGAGAGCGGAGCACTACACTAATAGACAGAGAGAGCGGAGCACTACACTGATATATAT
Organism: Engystomops pustulosus; assembly: GCF_040894005.1. Lineage (NCBI taxonomy): Eukaryota > Metazoa > Chordata > Amphibia > Anura > Leptodactylidae > Engystomops > Engystomops pustulosus. The sequence goes on along the minus strand of NC_092415.1, from coordinate 7,936,886 downwards.
ACTGCAATACAGAGAGAGCGGCGCGCTACACTAATAGACAGAGAGAGCGGCGCGCTACACCGATATATATACTGCAATACAGAGAGAGCGGCGCGCTACACTAATAGACAGAGAGAGCGGCGCGCTACACCAATATATATACTGCAATACAGAGAGAGCGGCGCGCTACACCGATATATATACTGCAATACAGAGAGAGCGGCGCGCTACACTAATATATATACTGCAATACAGAGAGAGCGGCGCGCTACACCGATATATATACTGCAATACAGAGAGAGCGGCGCGCTACACCGATGTATATACTGCAATACAGAGAGAGCGGCGCGCTACACCGATGTATATACTGCAATACAGAGAGAGCGGCGCGCTACACTAATAGACAGAGAGAGCGGAGCACTACACCGATATATATACTGCAATACAGAGAGAGCGGCGCGCTACACCGATATATACCACAATACAGAGAGAGCGGAGCACTACACTAATAGACAGAGAGCGGAGCACTACACCGATATATATACTGCAATACAGAGAGAGCGGCGCGCTACACCATCATACAGAGAGAGCGGGAGCGGCGCGCTACACATATATATACCACAATGTAGAGGGAGCGGTGCACTACATTCATATGCCAGAATGTGGAGAGAGAACAGGACAGGTGCACTACAGCAATATACCACAATATACAGAGAGAACTGGAGTGGGTGGGGTGGAGGGGGGAAAAGACCACAGTCTATTAGAGGGGAGGGGGGAAAGACCACAGTCTATTAGAGGGGAGGGGGGAAAGACCACAGTCTATTAGAGGGGTGGGGGGAAAGACCACAGTCTATTAGAGGGGTGGGGGGAAAGACCACAGTCTATTAGAGGGGTGGGGGGAAAGACCACAGTCTATTAGAGGGGTGGGGGGAAAGACCACAGTCTATTAGAGGGGTGGGGGGAAAGACCACAGTCTATTAGAGGGGTGGGGGGAAAGACCACAGTCTATTAGAGGGGTGGGGGGAAAGACCACAGTCTATTAGAGGGGTGGGGGGAAAGACCACAGTCTATTAGAGGGGTGGGGGGAAAGACCACAGTCTATTAGAGGGGTGGGGGGAAAGACCACAGTCTATTAGAGGGGTGGGGGGAAAGACCACAGTCTATTAGAGGGGTGGGGGGAAAGACCACAGTCTATTAGAGGGGTGGGGGGAAAGACCACAGTCTATTAGAGGGGTGGGGGGAAAGACCACAGTCTATTAGAGGGGTGGGGGGAAAGGCCACAGTCTATTAGAGGGGTGGGGGGAAAGGCCACTGTCTATTAGAGGGGAGGGGGGAAAGGCCAGTGTCTATTAGAGGGGAGGGGGGAAAGGCCAGTGTCTATTAGAGGGGAGGGGGGAAAGGCCAGTGTCTATTAGAGGGGAGGGGGGAAAGGCCAGTTTCTATTAGAGGGGAGGGGGGAAAGGCCAGTGTCTATTAGAGGGGAGGGGGGAAAGGCCAGTGTCTATTAGAGGGGAGGGGGGAAAGGCCAGTGTCTATTAGAGGGGAGGGGGGAAAGGCCAGTGTCTATTAGAGGGGAGGGGGGAAAGGCCAGTGTCTATTAGAGGGGAGGGGGGAAAGGCCAGTGTCTATTAGAGGGGAGGGGGGAAAGGCCAGTGTCTATTAGAGGGGAGGGGGGAAAGGCCAGTGTCTATTAGAGGGGAGGGGGGAAAGGCCAGTGTCTATTAGAGGGGAGGGGGGAAAGGCCAGTGTCTATTAGAGGGGAGGGGGGAAAGGCCAGTGTCTATTAGAGGGGAGGGGGGAAAGGCCAGTGTCTATTAGAGGGGAGGGGGGAAAGGCCAGTGTCTATTAGAGGGGAGGGGGGAAAGGCCAGTGTCTATTAGAGGGGAGGGGGGAAAGGCCAGTGTCTATTAGAGGGGAGGGGGGAAAGGCCAGTGTCTATTAGAGGGGAGGGGGGAAAGGCCAGTGTCTATTAGAGGGGAGGGGGGAAAGGCCAGTGTCTATTAGAGGGGAGGGGGGAAAGGCCAGTGTCTATTAGAGGGGAGGGGGGAAAGGCCACAGTCTATTAGAGGGGAGGGGGGAAAGGCCACAGTCTATTAGAGGGGAGGGGGGGGGGAAGGCCACAGTCTATTAGAGGGGAGGGGGGGGGGGGAAGGCCACAGTCTATTAGAGGGGAGGGGGGCAGATCACAGTCTATTAGAGGGGAGGGGGGAAAGGCCAGTGTCTATTAGAGGGGAGGGGGGAAAGGCCAGTGTCTATTAGAGGGGAGGGGGGAAAGGCCAGTGTCTATTAGAGGGGAGGGGGGAAAGACCAGTGTCTATTAGAGGGGAGGGGGGAAAGACCAGTGTCTATTAGAGGGGAGGGGGGAAAGACCAGTGTCTATTAGAGGGGAGGGGGGAAAGGCCAAAGTCTATTAGAGGGGAGGGGGGAAAGGCCAAAGTCTATTAGAGGGGAGGGGGGAAAGGCCAAAGTCTATTAGAGGGGAGGGGGGAAAGGCCAAAGTCTATTAGAGGGGAGGGGGGAAAGGCCAAAGTCTATTAGAGAGGAGGGGGGAAAGGCCACAGTCTATTAGAGGGGAGGGGGGAAAGGCCACAGTCTATTAGAGGGGAGGGGGGCAGATCACAGTCTATTAGAGGGGAGGGGGGAAGATCACAGTCTATTAGAGGGGAGGGGGGAAGATCACAGTCTATTAGAGGGGAGGGGGGAAGATCACAGTCTATTAGAGGGGAGGGGGGAAGATCACAGTCTATTAGAGGGGAGGGGGGAAGATCACAGTCTATTAGAGGGGAGGGGGGAAGATCACAGTCTATTAGAGGGGAGGGGGGAAGATCACAGTCTATTAGAGGGGAGGGGGGAAGATCACAGTCTATTAGAGGGGAGGGGGGAAGATCACAGTCTATTAGAGGGGAGGGGACACATTGATAAGTTGTAGTACAGTTGATGTGCCGGCGCATTGTGTGTGGGCAGTTACACAGCAGGTCCTCCTGGCATGACATGTGAGGGGCACCAGGGGCAGACACATGATGGGGGCACACACTGGGCACCGCTACATCCAGCGCTGCACACAATGGCCTCCTGCGCCCCGGCACTCGCACTACTCTGCAGACTTCACCCCCTCCGGTGCTCACCTCCTGCCCGGCCTCGTCCTCAGCCCCGGGATCCGTCACTCAGCCGCGGCCGCCTCCTCGTCACTGACCCCGCTGCGCGCCCCCGTCACACACTGACCCTCCGCATCGGGAACCCGCTCCGTCCTGCACGCCCCGCCTACTCACAACGTCTCCCTCAGGATTGGAGGAACATAACGAACAACACGCCCACTCACTCTCATCCCGTCTTTCTTTGGCCATAGACACGCCTTCTCTCCATCCATAACCACGCCCTCTCTACGATGTGATTGTCTCTCCTGTCATACTCCCCTCATTTCCGCCATAGCCCCGCCCCTTCCACCGGGAGCTCCCATCTCCTCCTGGTGACGTCATGAGCCTGGAAGGACACACCCCCTCTTCCCTTCTCCTCCTAAAAATGGCGGGCTGTGGTCTGACAGGAATGACATGGAGAGCACTGAGGTGTTTCTTGTCATCCTGTCAGCCGCTCTCAGTAGCCCTGCAACTGTCTGAGTCTCAGTTTTCTGCCAAAGGTTTCTTTCATTTTCAATAATAAATAAAACATTTTAAATCCACAATAAAACATCCACCTCCTAAATAAACTGAACATAAACCATAAAAATACAAGAAACTCGACGGTGATAAAAACTTTTCTGTGTGTTATGTGTGGGCCATACGCATAAAGAAGCAAAACACGCTGAATTCTAGTCAGCAGGGTGATATTAGATTCACGGCACATAAATAATGGGGTTTATAGCGAAAATATAAAGGGTATTACATTTTTTTTTTTAAATGTAAAAGTTTTTACAAAATTTGGCGACACACTGTCATGGGACTTCCATAGTGATTATGCGGTAACATGCGTTTGGATTGCGTTTACAAGATTATCGTCCCGAGATTATATATGTTTCTGTTGAAACGTTTGCATCCGATAATCAAAAATCATACAAATAACTTACAAATTCTCAATCCAGACAAACAATTGAAGGCGCATTCATAATCAAAATAAAAGGATTTGGTAAAACCAATTTCGTAGAACGCCTTTGCTGAGGGATTTAGTAAGCATGGCTGCCCTTTCATTTTTAGCATTTGCCCCGTACATCCTTGAGACAAATCAAGGGATGAAGGGATATGGGAATGAAGAGTCTTTTTTATGGATCAGCCTTCAGGCGATGGGGCTGAGCGAGGAGATGATTATTATGTGATCATTATTTATTGAATAAACCATCAAAACAAGGTGGAAGCTTTCATGTGCAAGGTCAGCGCTGACCGCGGCTCGCTCAGCAGAAACTGCGCAACGCTCTGCTCAAATGACAGGCAGACACACCGCATTGTAATAGTTTCTACATATGTATCCTAAACAACCCAGAACTATTGTGTCCCATAAGTTATATTACATATATATATATATATATATATATATATATATATATATATATATATGTTATATTTATATATCTCATGTGATATATCGTATATAACCCCCAACACTCAGCTGAAGGACTCTGATCGACAATCTATTGTATATACGAATTAACTTGTTACAGTAATAGATCACTTCCTCCCCCCATGACACTCTGTGGATTCTTTACTATTTAAGGGTCCCGCGGTCGCATTTCCGTCGTTTTCGGGGATCCGATTTAGTCGCAATCGTGCCGGCTTACATGCAACACAAACCACGGAATTTAACTTAAAAATTGTGTCACAAGCCATGCACTTACGTGCACCGGGAGGAAGATGGTGAACTCCAGCAGACCTGATTGAGGAAGCGACACATTCAGCAAATCAGGTGCATGATCTTCTTGAATCGCGGCAAATTGAATTGTCGTTGGACAATGCACTTTCGGGATCTACTCCGGACAGGGTAAGTAAATGTGCCCCTTAGTGACCATATGGCATTTCTCATGCAGCCCAACCACTATGATGCTGTGGCTGTATTCGACCACAGCATCTTAGCAGTTAACATCTGGGATCAGGGCCAGGACAGGTCACAGTCTCAGCAGTTGAGTACTTCATGTCGTGCGGAAGGAGTGAAAGGGTTTTTCCACGATAACCACATATAAAATAAAATAACTAATACTTCCCTACCTCTGGTACTGCTTTCAATTGGTGTAAACCTTCTCCTTCTGGGCCCAAACGGGGCAGAGATGGTGCAGTTCCAGTGATGACTGCAGCCAATCACTGCTGCCCAGAGCAGGATCAGTAGACCCAGTCTGCAAAATTAGGGACATAGTCCCAAAAATGTGTTTTCCCACTCATCCCCACAAAATCTATATGTAACAAAATATCAACAATACCACTTTCCTATCAAGGAAGCTTAGACACAGCAACTTAGCTCCATGTAAGGTGGATACCTATATAATGGCAGCTTAGATACAGCAGCTCAGCTCTATGTAAGGTGGATGCCTATATAATGGAAGCTTAGATACATCAGCTCGGCTCATATGAGGTGGATGTCTATATAATGGCAGCTTAGATACAGCAGCTCAGCTCCATGTAAGGTGGATGCCTATATCATGAAAGTTTACATACAGTAGCTCAGTTTCTGTGAGGGGGATGCTTATATAATGGCAGCTTAGATACAGCAGCTCAGCTCCATGTAAGGTGGATGCCTATATCATGAAAGTTTACATACAGTAGCTCAGCTTCTGTGAGGGGGATGCTTATATAATGGCAGCTTAGATACAGTAGCTCAGCTCTTTGTAAGATTGAAGTCTATATAATGGAAGCTTAGCTACAGCAGCTCGGCTTTGTAGATTTCTTTATAGGATCAGTTACTTGATTATATACTGACCCACTGCTACTGCTCACATCAAAAGGTTAATTATCTCGGAAAGGGGGTGATGGGACATGGCTGGCAGCTTGTATTATAAATCCTACGGTGCAGAATAAGGCTTCAGGATTTATGATGATTAAATTGCGAGACTTCAAAGGAGACCAAAGTGTTGTACAGCTGCTTATGGGCCCGGCTGCAACTGCAACCATTAAGGTGCGGTCATACGTACCGTTAGAACTTTTAGAATTACTGATTGCATACGTTTCCATTGAAATGCATTAGCTACTGTTGCGTTTGTAAACACATCGCTAGCGGTACGTGTGACCGCACCCTTATAGTTCCGCCAGTGTCTGTAGCCTGTCCTGTGGCTTCGGGGGCCTGGGAATCTCACATAATAGAATTTTCATTGTCATAAAAGAGTCAAATCCAGCGATGGACTAATCTCTTAATACTGGACATTTCTGCAATATTAGATGCATGATGCAGTGTGAACAGAGCCTGAGGAGCAGCTACAGGAAGATGAATAACCATAGATAATACACTGCTTTGTGGCACTAATTATACTCTGTGTATGCAGTGGATTTAGGCTTTTAGTTGTGGTCAGGAGCGCAGCACAGGACTCTATGTTGGTTTTGATTACACATTATCCAGTCCAGGTCTGCGGTGAGCCACAAAGGTGAGGACCACGGGCAGCCGCCAGGCTCAATGCTTTCCATATGGAAGAAAAGTTACATGACAGTCACTGAATTTCAACGGCAAGAACATAACAAGTAGCTGCAACTTTTTATTCCAATGCGGAAATATTGAGGTTGAGTGAAAGTTATTTTGTTGATACAAAGTCACAAAATGTAGAGACAATCACCTTGACCTAAAGGCATTTCCTACTATTCCTACAACCTTTGGTACCCCCTGCCAGTGTCGGTCTGGGGTTCTCCAGGTCCACCAGATAAAGTTATTCCATTAACCCTTAGGATACAGGAATCCTAGTAACCTCCATTTCAGGTTGTCATCTGCTTGACCCCTGGTTGTGGCACTGGATTAGAACATAGAGCCCACCGGGGGATCCTCTGTTTCTCTGGTGGGCCAGTCTGACACCGCCTCCCAACATCATTAGCACAGGATCTGTGCTGCATATGATGGAGTAGTGGTGTGCATGCTTAAAGGGATTGTACCCATGTTGATTGATATGCCCTATCATGTCATTATTATAAGAGTGTTGGAGATTGCAGTACATTGCTCAGCTATCTCCGGCACTCTCATAGATAGTAAATGGGTGAGCCGGAGATAGTAAGGCGCTGTGCTCGACAGTGTATGGCAACTCTTGGGGACCATTTTTGGACCGTTTTTTAAACGCATGAGTTTTTGTAAGATTACCATGCTTTTGGTTGGTTTTAATCTGTTTCACAGCTGTCTACACTTCTAGAAATTAAGGCTGCGGTCACACGTACCGCTAGGCGACCGTTCATAACACAACGCTAGCTCACAGGAGGCGTCTTTGGCACGAACGCACATGGGTTTCCAGGGAAAAGCAGGCGATTGATAAGCCGATCGCATGCGGTTCTCTGGAAAAGCATGTGCTTTTGCACTGAGGACCGCCCCCTTGTGTGCTAGCGTCACGCTATGAACGGACGCCGAGCAGTAGGCCCTTACGTGGCCTAAGGGTGATGGCACAGGTGGCATTTTGAACACGTTTTTGGTGCGTTTCTGAGGCCACGGTCACACCTACCGCTAGGCGTCTGTTCATAATGCGACGCTAGCGCAAAGGGGGTGGTCCTCTGTCTGAATGCACATGCGTTTCCAGAGAAACGCATGCGATCGGCTTATCAATCACATGCATTTCCCTGGAAACGCATGTGCGTTCGGGCCGAGGACCTCCCCCTGTGCGCTAGCGTCGCGTTATGAACGGACGCCTAGCGGTACGTGTGACTGCGGCCTAAGCAGTCTGTCAAAAAACACATGTGTTTTTGACCAGTTTGAATTACGATAATTGGTCAGACCTGTCCAAAACGGATGCGGTTTTTAACACTTTCGGTTTTTTACGGACTGCTTAAAAACGGGCCAAAAAAGCGTTCAAAATGCCACATGTGCCATCACCCTAAGATAAACAGGTTCAAAGCAGCCAAACACATACGTTTTTAAACAGACTGAAAACGCATGCTTTAAAACGGTCCAAGAATGCAACGTGTTGCAGCACCCTTCTAGTAATGATTGGACTTCTGCTTAACATGTTGCCTCAATCAATTAGCGAGAAAGGGACCCCTGTACTACGGGGGTCCGTTCTCGTGGTTGATGGTGATGGGGGTCCCAGTAGTCGGACCTCCACTTAGCAGATTCCTTTTCCCTATCCTATGGCAATTGGTGTGTACAACCCCTTTAAGTGTCACTATGTTCACTTTCAGGGGACAACAAGAGATCCATTGGCGGAAAGTTCCATAGAAGTGGATGATCTAGTATACACAGCACTTGTGAGACCCTATTCTGGTAAATTGTGGGGGATCCCAGCAGTTGTTGTTGCTGTGCCCTGTATATAGTGTATATAGTAGGAAAGGGCTTCCAGAATCTGAATCCAAGGATCTGAATATGAAGGGAAGCCCTGCCAGACCTCCTAATGATGCCACCATATGGGAATATCCCTTATAACTCTATCACAATCTGATCTTCTGCTGCTGTAAATCTGCCTGTGAAATTCTAGCAATTGCTGCTCCCCCACCACAACGTGACTTGTAATTGCCCACAGATCAGGTCTGATTAGATTTTCCACCATCCTCTGCTCTCGGGGTTGATAGGATCCTGAGGGACGGCTGTGGAGGCGTTCATATTCTCAATTTAAAGCGTTCCAGATAATTGTACTGAACACAAAGAGGTTGTTATATGGCCACCTCCGAGGCGCACAGATATTTCATTGTCTGCCTCAACTTTTCGCCTTTGCAGTCCCTGATGTGCAAAATAAACTTCAATCCCTGGGTGTATTGTAGTGGGGGGCGCGAAATCCAGCCTCAGAATTCATGTTGTCTACAGAGCGCTGTCGCTTTAAGTGTTAAGGTCCTACAGCGAATATACACTCACCGGCCACTTTATTAGGCACACCATGCTAGTAACGGGTTGGACCCCCTTTTTCCTTCAGAACTGCCTCAATTCTTCATGGCATAGATACAACAAGGTGCTGGAAGCTCCTCAGAGATTTTGCTCCATAGTGACATGATGGCATCACACAGTTGCCGCAGATTTGTCGGCTGCACATCCACGATGCGAATCTCCCGTTCCACCACATCCCAAAGATGCTCTATTGGATTGAGATCTGGTGACTGCGGAGGCCATTTGTGTCCAGTGACCTCATTGTCATGTTCAAGAAACCAGTCTGAGATGCTTCCAGCTTTATGGCATGGCGCATTATCCTGCTGAAAGTAGCCATCAGATGTTACAGGGTACATTGTGCTCATAAAGGGATGGACATGGTCAGCAACAATACTCAGGTAGGCTGTGGCGTTGTACCAAGGGGCCCAAAGACACCATGACACCACCACCACCAGCCTGAGCCGCTGATACAAGGCAGGATGGATCCATGCTTTCATGTTGTTGACGCCAAATTCTGACCCTACCATCCGAATGTCGCAGCAGAAATCGAGACTCATCAGACCAGGCAACGTTTTTCCAACCTTCTACTGTCCAATTTCGATGAGCTTGTGCAAATTGTAGCCTCAGTTTCCTGTTCTTAGCTGAAAGGAGTGGCACCCGGTGTGGTCTTCTGCTGCTGTAGCCCATCTGCCTCAAAGTTCGGCGTACTGTGCATTCAGAGATGCTCTTCTGCCTACCTTGGTTGTAACGGGTGGCGATTTGAGTCACTGTTGCCTTTCTATCAGCTTGAACCAGTCTGCCCATTCTCCTCTGACCTCTGGCATCAACAAGGCATTTCCGCCCACAGAACTGCCGCTCACTGGATGTTTTTACTTTTTCGGACCATTCTCTGTAAACCCTAGAGATGGTTGTGCGTGAAAATCCCAGTAGATCAGCAGTTTCTGAAATACTCAGACCAGCCCTTCTGGCACCAACAACCATGCCACGTTCACAGGCCACAAATCACCTTTCTTCCCCATACTGATGCTCGGGAGAACTGCAGGAGATTGTCTTGACCATGTCTACATGCCTAAATGCACTGCCGCCATGTGATTGGCTGATTAAAAATTAAGTGTTAACGAGCAGTTGGACAGGTGTACCTAATAAAGTGGCCGGTGAGTGTATAGTGAAATCTCACCCGTTTACCTGTAGTATAAATTATGTGAAAATTAGCAGAAAAGAGAAGCATTTTGCTTGAGATGAGTCACATTTAGGTTCAGACGCCTCTTTCTTTCATACTACCTAGAAACTTGCTACTGGTATCATATTAAAGATTTTTGAGATTACATCAGGGTTGTGATACTTCTGTGATCTGCAGAACCGAAAAAATACAGACAGCTAAAAACATAGTTAGAAATGCAAACTGCAGCTAAAGATCCAGTTCCATTCTTTTTTATTAACTCCCAATATTTCCAATTCTGTAGATCAAAGAACCACAGGTCTGATGGGAGATGAGATTCGTATCTTTAATATGACACCAGTAGCAAGTTTCTATGTGTTATAGAACTGAAAAAAGAGGCATCTGAATGGACCCTCCACCTGTAGCCTCTAAATGTGACTCATCTCAGGTAAAATGAGAATTTTTTTAATAGGAAAAGAGGGAATTCTAGAAAGGACATTTCATCCTCTACCTGAAGGGACTGGGAGATTAGTGGGGTAAAAACTGATGACAGGTTCCCTTTTATTTTGAATGTATTTTGTGTTTATTCTTATGTTCAAAGAAATTAGAAAAAATTCTTAGTGGTTGCTGTGCTCTTCAGAGATTTCAGTGGAGAAGTAGCCCCACACACCCCGTCCTGTAACATGGACTTGCTAAGCTGGTGCTATCCCTTTAATTGATAATATTTATCCAGTATGAGGGTGCATCCACGCGTCGTTACGTTTTTCAGATGCAGTTTTTGAAGCCAAAAGCAGGTGTGGATCATAATGGGTGAGGAGTGAGGACATATCATTGAGAGGCGATAATCTTCTATTTTGCTTCCACTCCAGGTTTGGACATCAAAAACTGCGACTGGAAACTGAATGTGTGAACATAATCTTAATGTGCAGACACCTTTCAGCGATATTTATTGCAATGTATAGAACTGTATTTATATGTAGTGATTCTGCTGCGGACACCCGACAACAATAGTGTCTACGATCTCGACAACCTAAACCTATATATATGATCAACACAAGTTATATAAATATGATAACTATTCATATTCTATATGTAAGTAGTAGATCAACCATGTGGAAAATGACAGCAGAGGGATGTAATATCCATAATATACAATGTATCTAAGACCGACACACCCAGAATGTAACATAGATAAGAGGAGGTGAAGTATGTACTATGCAAACCCAGCCACACATTCCTGTCTATAAAGTGTTCTGTATTCTCAACATCATTCCTGTACATAGGGGGCAGTATTATAGTAGTTATATTCTTGTACATAGGGGGCAGTATTATAGTAGTTATATTCCTGTACATAGGGGGCAGTATTATAGTAGTTATATTCCTGTACATAGGGGGCAGTATTATAGTAGTTATATTCTTGTACATAGGGGGCAGTATTATAGTAGTTATATTCTTGTACATAGGGGGCAGTATTATAGTAGTTATATTCTTGTACATAGGGGGCAGTATTATAGTAGTTATATTCTTGTACATAGGGGACAGTATTATAGTAGTTATATTCTTGTACATAGGGGGCAGTATTATAGTAGTTATATTCTTGTACATAGGGGGCAGTATTATAGTAGTAATATTCTTGTACGTAGGGGGCAGTATTATAGTAGTTATATTCCTGTACATAGGGGCAGTATTATAGTAGCTATATTCCTGTACATAGGGGGCAGTATTATAGTAGTTATATTCTTGTACACAGGGGGCAGTATTATAGTAGTTATATTCTTGTACACAGGGGGCAGTATTATAGTAGTTATATTCCTGTACATAGAGGGCAGTATTATAGTAGTTATATTCCTGTACATAGGGGGCAGTATTATAGTAGTTATATTCCTGTACATAGGGGGCAGTATTATAGTAGTTATATTCCTGTACATAGGGGGCAGTATTATAGTAGTTATATTCCTGTACATAGGGGGCAGTATTATAGTAGTTATATTCTTGTACATAGGAGGCAGTATTATAGTAGTTATATACTTGTACATAGGGGGCAGTATTATAGTAGTTATATTCCTGTACATAGGGGGCAGTATTATAGTAGTTATATTCTTGTACATAGGGAGAAGTATTATAGTAGTTATATTCCTGTACATAGGGCAGTATTATAGTAGTTATATTCCTGTACATAGGGGGCAGTATTATAGTAGTTATATTCCTGTACATAGGGGGCAGTATTATAGTAGTTATATTCTTGTACATAGGGGGCAGTATTATAGTAGATATATTCCTGTACATAGGGGGCAGTATTATAGTAGTTATATTCCTGTACATAGGGGCAGTATTTAAGTAGTATATTCTTGTACATAGGGAACAGTATTTTAGTAGTTATATTCCTGTACATAGGGGGAGGTATTATAGTAGTTATATTCTTGAACATAGGTGGCAGTATTATAGTAGATATATATTCCTGTACATAGGGGGCAGTATTATAGTAGTTATATTCTTGTACATAGGGGGCAGTATTATAGTAGTTATATTCCTGTACATAGGGGGCAGTATTATAGTAGTTATATTCCTGTACATAGGGGGCAGTATTATAGCAGTTATATTCTTGTACATAGGTGGCAGTATTATAGTAGTTATATTCTTGTACATAGGGGACACTATTATAGTAGTTATATTCCTGTACATAGGAGGCAGTATTATAGTAGTTATATTCCTGTACATAGGCGGCAGTATTATAGTAGTTATATTCTTGTACATAGGGGCAGTATTTTAGTTGTATATTCTTGTACATAGGGAGCAGTATTTTAGTAGTTATATTCCTGTACATAGGGGGAGGTATTATAGTAGTTATATTCTTGTACATAGGAGGCAGTATTATAGTAGTTATATTCTTCTACATAGGGGGCAGTATTATAGTAGTTATATTCTTGTATATAGGGGGCAGTATTATAGTAGTTATATTCTTGTACATAGGGGGCAGTATTATAGTAGTTATATTCTTGTACATAGGGGTCAGTATTATAATAGTTATATTCTTGTACATAGGGGGCAGTATTATAGTAGTTATATTCTTGTACATAGGGGGCAGTATTATAGTAGTTATATTCTTGTACATAGGGGGCAGTATTATAGTAGATATATATTCCTGTACATAGGGGGCAGTATTATAGTAGTTATATTCCTGTACATAGGGGACAGTATTATAGTAGTTATATTCTTGTACATAGGGGGCAGTATTATAGTAGTTATATTCTTGTACATAGGGGGCAGTATTATAGTAGTTATATTCTTGTACATAGGGGGCAGTATTATAGTAGTTATATTCCTGTACATAGGGGGCAGTATTATAGTAGTTATATTCTTGTACATAGGGGACAGTATTATAGTAGTTATATTCCTGTACATAGGGAGCAGTATTATAGTAGTTATATTCTTGTACATAGGGGACAGTATTATAGTAGTTATATTCCTGTACATAGGGAGCAGTATTATAGTAGTTATATTCTTGTATATAGGGGGCAGTATTATAGTAGTTATATTCTTGTACATAGGGGGCAGTATTATAGTAGTTATATTCCTGTACATAGGGGGCAGTATTATAGTAGTTATATTCCTGTACATAGGGGGCAGTATTATAGTAGTTATATTCTTGTACATAGGGGGCAGTATTATAGTAGTTATATTCCTGTAGATAGGGGACAGTATTATAGTAGTTATATTCTTGTACATAGGGGGCAGTATTATAGTAGTTATATTCTTGTACATAGGGGACAGTATTATAGTAGTTATATTCCTGTACATAGGGGGCAGTATTATAGTAGTTATATTCCTGTACATAGGGAGCAGTATTATAGTAGTTATATTCTTGTATATAGGGGGCAGTATTATAGTAGTTATATTCCTGTACATAGGGGACAGTATTATAGTAGTTATATTCCTGTACATAGGGGACAGTATTATAGTAGCTATATTCCTGTACATAGGGGGCAGTATTATAGTAGTTATATTCTTGTACATAGGGGGCAGTATTATAGTAGTTATATTCCTGTACATAGGGGGCAGTATTATAGTAGTTATATTCTTGTACATAGGGGACAGTATTATAGTAGTTATATTCTTGTACATAGGGGGCAGTAATATAGTAGTTATATTCGTGTACATAGAGGGCAGTATTATAGTAGTTATATTCCTGTACATAGGGGCAGTATTATAGTAGTTATATTCTTGTACATAGGGGGCAGTATTATAGTAGTTATATTCTTGTACATAGGGGGCAGTATTATAGTAGTTATATTCTTGTATATAGGGGGCAGTATTATAGTAGTTATATTCCTGTACATAGGCGGCAGTATTATAGCAGTTATATTCTTGTACATAGGGGGCATTATTATAGTAGTTATATTCTTGTACATAGGGGGCAGTATTATAGTAGTTATATTCTTGTACATAGGGGGCAGTATTATAGTAGTTATATTCCTGTACATAGGGGGCAGTATTATAGTAGTTATATTCCTGTACATAGGGGGCAGTATTATAGTAGTTATATTCTTCTACATAGGGGGCAGTATTATAGTAGTTATATTCTTGTATATAGGGGGCAGTATTATAGTAGTTATATTCTTGTACATAGGGGGCAGTATTATAGTAGTTATATACTTGTACATAGGGGGCAGTATTATAGTAGTTATATCCCTGTACATAGGGGGCAGTATTATAGTAGTTATATTCTTGTACATAGGGGGCAGTATTATAGCAGTTATATTCTTGTACATAGGGGGCAGTATTATAGTAGTTATATTCTTGTACATAGGGGTCAGTATTATAATAGTTATATTCTTGTACATAGGGGGCAGTATTATAGTAGTTATATTCTTGTACATAGGGGGCAGTATTATAGTAGTTATATTCTTGTACATAGGGGGCAGTATTATAGTAGATATATATTCCTGTACATAGGGGGCAGTATTATAGTAGTTATATTCCTGTACATAGGGGACAGTATTATAGTAGTTATATTCTTGTACATAGGGGGCAGTATTATAGTAGTTATATTCTTGTACATAGGGGGCAGTATTATAGTAGTTATATTCTTGTACATAGGGGGCAGTATTATAGTAGTTATATTCCTGTACATAGGGGGCAGTATTATAGTAGTTATATTCTTGTACATAGGGGGCAGTATTATAGTAGTTATATTCCTGTACATAGGGAGCAGTATTATAGTAGTTATATTCTTGTACATAGGGGACAGTATTATAGTAGTTATATTCCTGTACATAGGGAGCAGTATTATAGTAGTTATATTCTTGTACATAGGGGGCAGTATTATAGTAGTTATATTCCTGTACATAGGGGGCAGTATTATAGTAGTTATATTCCTGTACATAGGGGACAGTATTATAGTAGTTATATTCCTGTACATAGGGGACAGTATTATAGTAGTTCTATTCTTGTACATAGGGGGCAGTATTATAGTAGTTATATTCTTGTACATAGGGGGCAGTATTATAGTAGTTATATTCTTGTACAAAGGGGGCAGTATTATAGTAGTTATATTCCTGTACATAGGGGGCAGTATTATAGTAGTTATATCCCTGTACATAGGGGACAGTATTATAGTAGTTATATTCCTGTACATAGGGAGCAGTATTATAGTAGTTATATTCTTGTACATAGGGGACAGTATTATAGTAGTTATATTCTTGTACATAGGGGGCAGTATTATAGTAGTTATATTCTTGTACATGCGGGGCAGTATTATAGTAGTTATATTCCTGTACATAGGGGCAGTATTATAGTAGTTATATTCTTGTACATAGGGGGCAGTATTATAGTAGTTATATTCCTGTACATAGGGGGCAGTATTATAGTAGTTATATTCCTGTACATAGGGGGCAGTATTATAGTAGTTATATTCCTGTACATAGGGGACAGTATTATAGTAGTTATATTCTTGTACATAGGGGGCAGTATTATAGTAGTTATATTCCTGTACATAGGGGCAGTATTATAGTAGTTATATTCTTGTACATAGGGGGCAGTATTATAGTAGTTATATTCCTGTACATAGGGGGCAATATTATAGTAGTTATATTCCTGTACATAGGGGTAGTATTATAGTAGTTATATTCCTGTACATAGGGGGTAGTATTATAGTAGTTATATTCCTGTACATAGGGGGTAGTATTATAGTAGTTATATTCTTGTACATAGGGGGCAGTATTATAGTAGGGGGCGGTATTATAGTAGTTATATTCCTGTACATAGGGGGCAGTATTATAGTAGTTATATTCCTGTACATAGGGGGTAGTATTATAGTAGTTATATCCCTGTACATAGGGGGCAGTATTATAGTAGTTATATTCTTGTACATAGGGGGCAGTATTATAGTAGTTATATTCCTGTACATAGGGGGCAGTATTATAGTAGTTATATTCTTGTACATAGGGAGCAGTATTATAGTAGTTATATTCTTGTACATAGGGGGCAGTATTATAGTAGTTATATCCCTGTACATAGGGGGCAGTATTATAGTAGTTATATTCTTGTACATAGGGGGCAGTATTATAGTAGTTATATTCCTGTACATAGGGGGCAGTATTATAGTAGTTATATTCTTGTACATAGGGGGCAGTATTATAATAGTTATATTCCTGTACATAGGGGGCAGTATTATAGTAGTATATTGTTGTACAAAGGGGGCAATTCCCTCTATTTATACTGAACATTATTCAAGTGGCTTTTTATAGGGAATGACAGGTATTGGAACTTGCCATTCCCATCTCCTCCAGTCCCCTACAGCTTGTGGACAGTCTTGTGGAAATGTAGGTGTCTGGGATTTTCCTTGTTAAAAGGGATTAAGAAGTCTGCTAGTAGAGCAGACAATGGCAGAGCTGGAGTCTTAACTTGTTTCTATTAGGTGAATGTGAATAATGTGAATGGCCTTATCTCTGTAGGCCACTCATTAGAAAAGAGATAAATGTACAGAGACATTTCCTACAAAGATAATAATATTTTCATCCATAATTTTCTCCATTTATTTCTGAAATGTTAAGATGAAAAGCAAATGAAGCTCCAGATGTGTAGGTCTGTGTGTGGGGAGGTATATATATATGACACATAGGGAGCTGCTTTCTTGTTTGACTCCAGTATTAGCAAAAATGACCTGGGTCACAAATTCTAATACACATATAGGATTACCTGCCCTAGCATTGCTGGAAGGTTCAGACGTGACCCTGAGCTCTATAGGAAAATGCGTCTTTGTGGGATAATAGAAGTTGTTACGGATGTGGAAGGGATTGTGATATTTGAGGCGTCTTACACGCAGCTGTGTACAGAGGAGAGCCTCTACTTTCACCTTCTTTCGCCTGATTTTTTTTTGTCTTGGAAAGCAAAGCAGAGAAATGTGAGACTGAGAATTACTGCAGGGAACATGAGAACTTCCCCAACCTCTGGGTTTCCTTTTTAACTCACTATGATCCAATGAACTTTCTGCTGGTCCGGGTGATGCCAGACATGGCGTTTTTGGTCTGTTTCTAAGCATGTGTTTTCAGTCCGTTTAAAAACGCATCCATTTTTGACTGTTTACCATGCATTTGGCTGCTTACAACCTGTTTATCTATTGAGATAATGGGGCAGATTTACTTACCCGGTCCTGTCACAATCCAGCGGTGCGTTGTCCAACGTGGATTCGGGTCCTGCCGGGATTCACTAAGGTCGTGCACCCGATGTACACCAGGTGCCGCTGCTGCGCCGAGGTCCGCCGGAGTTCACCTGGTACTTCCTGGTGCATGTGAGTGCTTGATTTTGCGACACACTTGGTTTTTTTAATTCCACGGTTTTTCCGAATCCGTCGGGTTTTCTGTCGGCCACGTCCCCAATTTCTGTCGCGTGAAAGCCGGCGCGATTGTGCCGAAATCCGATCGCGTTCGCCAAAATCCCGGGGAGAATTTGGCGCAAACCTCAAAAGGATGGGGAACCCGACGAAAGTGCGGCCGCGGAGCCCTTATTAAATGAGCCCCATTGGGAAAAAAAACGGACAAAAACGAACAGTCAAAAACGCATGTTTAAAAATGGACCAAAAACACCATGGGGGTCATTTACTAAGGGCCCGATTCGCGTTTTCCCGACGTGTTACCCGAATATTTCCGATTTGCGCCGCTTGTACATGAATTGCCCCGGGTTTTTGGCGCACGCGATCGGATTGTGGCGCATCGGGGCCGGCATGCGCGCGACAGAAATTGGGGGGGCGTGGCCGAACGAAAACCCGACGTATTCGGAAAAACCGCCGCATTTAAAAACGGAAAATGTGTCGCTTGGGGAGCGCTCACCTTCACCTTCTATGGGATGGTGCATTCCGGGGCGTTAAGATTATTTTCGGCGCTGCAGCGCCACCTGGTGGACGGCGGAGGAACTACCATCTTAAATCCCAGCCGGACCCGAATCCTGTGCAGAGAACGCGCCGCTGGATCGCGAATGGGCCGGGTAAGTAAATGTGCCCCCATGTGTGGCATCACCCTTACGTAATTTACAAAAGCGATTTATTTATTCCAGCACACAACCATTTTCCCACAGATCAGATTATAAATCATATCTACATGGAGTGACACTACTTACAGTGGGGGGAAAAAGTACAGGCGGTCCCCTACTTAAGGAAACCCGACTTACAGACAACCCATAGTTACAGACAGACCCCTTTGACCTCTGGTGAAGCTTTCTGAATGCTTTGCTATAGTCCCAGACTGCAATGATCAGCTGTAAGGCATCTGTAATGAAGCTTTATTGATAATCCTTGGTCCCATTACAGCAAAAATTGTTTAAACTCCAATTGTCACTGGGGCCAAAAATTTTTTTGTCTGGATCTACAATTATTAAATATACAGTTTCGACTTACATACAAATTCAACTTAAGAACAAACCTCCAGACCCTATCTTGTACGTAACCCGGGGACTGCCTGTATTTAACATGTAACATAGTATATAGCGCGGTGACATCACACGATATCCATGAATACTCTTCACACCAGGTCATCTGGTTGACAGCGGCAAGTATTGCTTTGGTATCTCTGATGTATCCTGGGAGTCTGGTGACCAGAGGCTGGAGCAAATTATCC
This sequence comes from Engystomops pustulosus, assembly GCF_040894005.1. Taxonomy (NCBI): domain Eukaryota; kingdom Metazoa; phylum Chordata; class Amphibia; order Anura; family Leptodactylidae; genus Engystomops; species Engystomops pustulosus. Next base: position 7,917,686 of record NC_092415.1, on the reverse strand, counting down.
AACCAAATCCCGTTTTTTAACGCATGTGTTTTTTACGATCTCAAAACGCCCCACCTAAACTAAAACTAAAAACGGCCTAAAAACTCCATGTGTGACATCACCCTTAAAGTCATTGCTATCGATCATGTACCAGGCAATAAAAGAGGAGGAGACAGAGCCAAATGCTGCATGTGAAGGAAGCCAAATGGATCCTGTCTCTTAGTACACGCCGTTAGGTTTAAATTTTAGAAGCAATTTGAATTATATATACTGAATACTTTATTATACTTTATTAACATATAATACTATAATACTGCCCCCTATGTACAAGAATATAACTACTATAATACTGCCCCCTATGTTCAAGAATATAACTACTATAATACTGCCCCCTATGTACAAGAATATAACTACTATAATACTGCCCCCTATGTACAAGAATATAACTACTATAATACTGCCCCCTATGTTCAAGAATATAACTACTATAATACTGCCCCCTATGTACAAGAATATAACTACTATAATACTGCCCCCTATGTACAGGAATATAACTACTATAATACTGCCCCCTATGAACAAGAATATAACTACTATAATACTGCCCCCTATGTACAGGAATATAACTACTATAATACTGCCTCTATGTACAAGAATATAACTACTATAATACTGCCCCCTATGTACAGGACTATAACTACTATAATACTGCCCCCTATGTACAAGAATATAACTACTATAATACTGCCCCCTATGTACAAGAATATAACTACTATAATACTATCCCCTATGTACAAGAATATAACTACTATAATACTGCCCCCTATGTACAGGAATATAACTACTATAATACTGCCTCCTATGTACAAGAATATAACTACTATAATACTGCCTCCTATGTACAGGAATATAACTACTATAATACTGCCCCCTATGTACAGGAATATAACTACTATAATACTGCCCCCTATGTACAGGAATATAACTACTATAATACTGCCCCCTATGTACAGGGATATAGCTACTATAATACTGCCCCCTGTGTACAAGAATATAACTACTATCATACTGCCCCCTATGTACAAGAATATAACTACTATAATACTGCCCCCTATGTACAAGAATATAACTACTATAATACTGCCCCCTATGTACAGGAATATAACTACTATAATACTGCCCCCTATGTACAAGAATATAACTACTATAATACTGCCCCCTATGTACAAGAATATAACTACTATAATACTGCCCCCTATGTACAAGAATATAACTACTATAATACTGCCCCCTATGTACAGGAATATAACTACTATAATACTGCCCCCTATGTACAGGAATATAACTACTATAATACTGCCCCCTATGTACAAGAATATAACTACTATAATACTGCCCCCTATGTACAAGAATATAACTACTATAATACTGCCCCCTATGTACAAGAATATAACTACTATAATACTGCCCACTATGTACAAGAATATAACTACTATAATACTGCCCCCTATGTACAAGAATATAACTACTATAATACTGCCCCCTATGTACAAGAATATAACTACTATAATACTGCCCCCTATGTACAAGAATATAACTACTATAATACTGCCCACTATGTACAAGAATATAACTACTATAATACTGCCCCCTATGTACAGGAATATAACTACTATAATACTGCCCCTATGTACAAGAATATAACTACTATAATACTGCCCCCTATGTACAAGAATATAACTACTATAATACTGCCCCTATGTACAAGAATATAACTACTATAATACTGCCTCCTATGTACAAGAATATAACTACTATAATACTGCCCCTATGTACAAGAATATAACTACTATAATACTGCCTCCTATGTACAAGAATATAACTACTATAATACTGCCTCCTATGTACAACAATATAACTACTATAATACTGCCCCCATGTACAAGAATATAATTACTATAATACTGTCCCCTATGCACAAGAATATAACTACTATAATACTGCCCCTATGTACAAGAATATAATTACTATAATACTGTCCCCTATGCACAAGAATATAACTACTATAATACTGCCCCCTATGTACAGGAATATAACTACTATAATACTGCCCCTATGTACAAGAATATAACTACTATAATACTGCCCCTATGTACAAGAATATAACTACTATAATACTGCCTCCTATGTACAAGAATACAACTACTATAATACTGCCTCCTATGTACAAGAATATAACTACTATAATACTGCCCCTATGTACAACAATATAACTACTATAATACTGCCCCCATGTACAAGAATATAATTACTATAATACTGTCCCCTATGCACAAGAATATAGCTACTATAATACTGCCCCCTATGTACAAGAATATAACTACTATAATACTGCCCCCTATGTACAAGAATATAACTACTGTAATACTGCCTCCTATGTACAAGAATATAACTACTATAATACTGCCCCCTATGTACAGGAATATAACTACTATAATACTGCCCCCTATGTACAAGAATATAACTACTGTAATACTGCCTCCTATGTACAAGAATATAACTACTATAATACTGCCCACTATGTACAAGAATATAACTACTATAATACTGCCCCCTATGTACAGGAATATAACTACTATAATACTGCCCCTATGTACAAGAATATAACTACTATAATACTGCCCCCTATGTACAAGAATATAACTACTATAATACTGCCCCTATGTACAAGAATATAACTACTATAATACTGCCTCCTATGTACAAGAATATAACTACTATAATACTGCCCCTATGTACAAGAATATAACTACTATAATACTGCCTCCTATGTACAAGAATATAACTACTATAATACTGCCTCCTATGTACAACAATATAACTACTATAATACTGCCCCCATGTACAAGAATATAATTACTATAATACTGTCCCCTATGCACAAGAATATAACTACTATAATACTGCCCCTATGTACAAGAATATAATTACTATAATACTGTCCCCTATGCACAAGAATATAACTACTATAATACTGCCCCCTATGTACAGGAATATAACTACTATAATACTGCCCCTATGTACAAGAATATAACTACTATAATACTGCCCCTATGTACAAGAATATAACTACTATAATACTGCCTCCTATGTACAAGAATACAACTACTATAATACTGCCTCCTATGTACAAGAATATAACTACTATAATACTGCCCCTATGTACAACAATATAACTACTATAATACTGCCCCCATGTACAAGAATATAATTACTATAATACTGTCCCCTATGCACAAGAATATAACTACTATAATACTGCCCCCTATGTACAAGAATATAACTGCTATAATACTGCCCCCTATGTACAGGAATATAACTACTATAATACTGCCCCCTATGTACAAGAATATAACTACTATAATACTGCCCCCTATGTACAAGAATATAACTACTATAATACTGCCCCTATGTACAGGAATATAACTACTGTAATACTGCCTCCTATGTACAAGAATATAACTACTGTAATACTGCCTACTATGATTTCTACATAGAAAACCTGAAATTAGTGATACAATAAGTAAATAAACAAATGATAAATGACAAGACATTAACATTCTTTTGTTTCCCTCGGACTCTTGAAGTTTTACTCGAGGAACTTAATTAGATTTGATGTCTGGGGCAATGAAATGCAATTATTCTGGCTGGAGGATTTTAATGGTCCAATTTCCCGCTTTTCAAGAAGCGGCATTGATGGTGAATTGTTGCTCGCACGTACCGCCACAACCCATTAGCGTCATATGTCCGTCTGTCTTAATTGATCCGTAATCAGCTTTGGTAACGGATCCTCGTCTAATTGCCCCATCAGGCAATTAACAATAACTAAATTACAAGACATTTAATTAGACATTTTCTGACTTTTCCATGGAAATGCATTTGTACTCTATTCTATTACATTCAAATATGTCATAATATTTTTCACAGCTGAAGGTTTGTTACAATGCTTAATAGGTGAAGCAATGCTGTGTACAAATCTGTGCGCAGCATCGTACCAAATCGTTTCCTGTCCCTGTGAGGCTCACAATCCAATCAACCTACAAGTATGTTTTGTAGTGTGGGAGGAAACCGGAGGACCCGGAAAAAAACCCAGGCAAACATGGAGAGAACATACAAACTCCAGGGGGGGGGGGGGGCAATAGTGGGGGAAAGACCCCCGGATGGCATGTTAAATGCCGTGGATCATATCTCACTCCGACTGCGGGTGTTAGCGCCTGTGCAGAGCTGAACCGGCATCGTCTCCGCACAGTACAGCTCCTAAGGTTAAGTTTTCTTCTGTAGTCAGACTCGTCTCCCTTTTATGGGAGGAGAGTGTGTTTTTTTTTTTACATGGGACTGTATTTTTAAGGGAAGAGATGATGATGTACATGGAGGCAATCAGCACAGAGCGGCCCAAATTTACTAAAAACAGTGCCAAGTGCACAAGGTGCAGTGTCCTATGTAGTGTGCAGGGGGCGCCACATTCAGGATTTGTGGTGCATGTTATTCATGAATCTGGTACCTCCTGCAACGCCCCGAGAGAGTGCACCAATTTTTTTTTTTGGTGCACCTTTAACATGAGGCGTGCAATACACTTTTGTCGGACTTTGCATGATAAAACTGATGCAACGGAACTCCTCCTAATTTGTGTCACATGATGCCTAATGCAGTAGCACCACTAAAGGGTCGCGTTTGACACAAATGTGGTGCAGAAACTTCTTATATACCTGTGCAAGCAGTTTACACTAGAAAGTCCGACAGAAAACTGAAGCACTGAGCTTAGTAAATGCGCCCAATTGAGTTTTGTTATATTCATTTATTTATACCATTATGGGTTTTTGCATCAAACATTCATATTTCAGAATATCCCTCTAAGTGATTGCACATTTGTTAATGGTATGTAGATAAGGGCCAGTATTATAGTAGTTATATTCCTGTACATAGGGGGCAGTATTATAGTAGTTATATTCTTGTACATAGGGGGCAGTATTATAGTAGTTATATTCCTGTACATAGGGGACAGTATTATAGTAGTTATATTCTTGTACATAGGGGGCAGTATTATAGTAGTTATATTCTTGTACATAGGGGGCAGTATTATAGTAGTTATATTCCTGTACATAGGGGGCAGTATTATAGTAGTTATATTCCTGTACATAGGGAGCAGTATTATAGTAGTTATATTCTTGTACATAGGGGGCAGTATTATAGTAGTTATATTCTTGTACATAGGAGGCAGTATTATAGTAGTATATTCCTGTACATAGGGGGCAGTATTATAGTAGTTATATTCTTGTACATAGGGGGCAGTATTATAGTAGTTATATTCCTGTACATAGGGGACAGTATTATAGTAGTTATATTCTTGTACATAGGGGGCAGTATTATAGTAGTTATATTCTTGTACATAGGGGGCAGTATTATAGTAGTTATATTCCTGTACATAGGGGGCAGTATTATAGTAGTTATATTCCTGTACATAGGGAGCAGTATTATAGTAGTTATATTCTTGTACATAGGGGGCAGTATTATAGTAGTTATATTCTTGTACATAGGAGGCAGTATTATAGTAGTATATTCCTGTACATAGGGGGCAGTATTATAGTAGTTATATTCTTGTACATAGGGGGCAGTATTATAGTAGTTATATTCCTGTACATAGGGGGCAGTATTATAGTAGTTATATTCTTGTACATAGTGGGCAGTATTATAGTAGTTATATTCTTGTACATAGGGGGCAGTATTATAGTAGTTATATTCTTGTACATAGGGGGCAGTATTATAGTAGTTATATTCCTGTACATAGGGGACAGTATTATAGTAGTTATATTCCTGTACATAGGGGGCAGTATTATAGTAGTTATATTCTTGTACATAGAGGGCAGTATTATAGTAGTTATATTCTTGTACATAGGGGGCAGTATTATAGTAGTTATATTCTTGTACATAGAGGGCAGTATTATAGTAGTTATATTCTTGTACATAGGGGGCAGTATTATAGTAGTTATATTCTTGTACATAGTGGGCAGTATTAAAGTAGTTATATTCTTGTACATAGGGGGCAGTATTATAGTAGTTATATTCTTGTACATAGGGGGCAGTATTATAGTAGTTATATTCCTGTACATAGGGGACAGTATTATAGTAGTTATATTCTTGTACATAGAGGGCAGTATTATAGTAGTTATATTCTTGTACATAGGGGGCAGTATTATAGTAGTTATATTCTTGTACATAGGAGGCAGTATTATAATATTTATATTCTTGTACATAGGGGGCAGTATTATAGTAGTTATATTCTTGTACATAGGGGGCAGTATTATAGTAGTTATATTCTTGTACATAGGAGGCAGTATTATAATATTTATATTCTTGTACATAGGGGGCAGTATTATAGTAGTTATATTCTTGTACATAGGGGGCAGTATTATAGTAGTTATATTCCTGTACATAGGGGGCAGTATTATAGTAGTTATATTCTTGTACATAGGGGGCAGTATTATAGTAGTTATATTCTTGTACATAGGGGGCAGTATTATAGTGGTTATATTCTTGTACATAGGGGGCAGTATTATAGTAGTTATATTCTTGTACATAGGGGGCAGTATTATAGTAGTTATATTCTTGTACATAGGGGGCAGTATTATAGTAGTTATATTCCTGTACATAGGGGGCAGTATTATAGTAGTTATATTCTTGTACATAGAGGGCAGTATTATAGTAGTTATATTCTTGTACATAGGGGGCAGTATTATAGTAGTTATATTCTTGTACATAGGGGGCAGTATTATAGTAGTTATATTCCTGTACATAGGGGGCAGTATTATAGTAGTTATATTCTTGTACATAGGGGGCAGTATTATAGTAGTTATATTCTTGTACATAGGGGGCAGTATTATAGTAGTTATATTCTTGTACATAGAGGGCAGTATTATAGCAGTTATATTCTTGTACATAGGGGGCAGTATTATAGTAGTTATATTCCTGTACATAGGGGGCAGTGTTATAGTAGTTATATTCTTGTACATAGGGGACAGTATTATAGTAGTTATATTCCTGTACATAGGGGGCAGTGTTATATTAGTTATATTCTTGTACATAGGGGGCAGTATTATAGTAGTTATATTCTTGTACATAGGGGTTAGTATTATAGTAGGTTAGGTTCAATATTTTATATGGGAAGAGTATTGTGTTATATATCTATTCCTTGTGTAACATTTATTGGTTACTTATGAGATGTGTCACTATTTGATACTTTATTATGAATGATAACTAATCCTTCCTCTTGCTGTATTACTTTTCTCTCCTCTCCCTCTGTATTGTCCTCGTGTCTGTTACTTTGGTGGTCGCACGTTACACAGTTGCTGTTATTGTCTCTTTAGCTGTTTGTAGTCTCGGAGGACTCGGTTTATGAAGCCATGCGGGGACATAGAGAAAAGCTGAACAGATTATAAAGCCATTATCTGCTAATAAGACGAGAAAATAAATGTGAATCACCGATCGCAGCGAGACCTTCAGATAAACCAATCATTACAGGGAGACGTTGCGGGGAGGTAAGTGATTTTGTATTGTGTTTCGCTCTCAGCTTCCGCCACTTCCTTGATAAAAAGATAATGTAATTCATGTAATAGAGTATCCTGCCGATGAATGAGACACCCACACATCCGGACAATATGGGAAAGAATGAGCGCATGCACAGGGGGTCCTTAGACTGACCTTATCTGGACTCAAACCCTCAGAAATCATCTGTATTTGGCCCCTGGGGACCCACATATAGTCCTGCTCTTGGGACCCCATACTATCAGATGTTACTTCCTATGTCACATTATTGTCAATGGACAAGATTCTTTATATAATCCAATGGGATGTTGCTGTACATGTAAGGGGTTCTCTGTACTGTGACATCGCCTTGTGTATTATCTCTGTACTGTGACATCACTGTGTGTATTATCCCTGTACTGTGACATCACTGTGTGTATTATCCCTGTACTGTGACATCACTGTGTGTATTATCCCTGTACTGTGACATCACTGTGTGTATTATCCCTGTGCTGTGACATCCCTGTGTGTATTATCCCTGTACTGTGACATCACTGTGTGTATTATCTCTGTACTGTGATATTACTGTGTGTATTATCCCTGCACTGTGACATCACTGTGTGTATTATCCCTGTACTGTGACATCACTGTGTGTATTATCTCTGTACTGTGACATCACTGTGTGTATTATCTCTGTACTGTGACATCACTGTGTGTATTATCTCTGTACAGTGACATCACTGTGTGTATTATCCCTGTACTGTGACATCACTGTGTGTATTATCTCTGTACTGTGACATCGCTGTGTGTATTATCCCTGTACTGTGACATCACTGTGTGTATTATCCCTGTACTGTGACATCACTGTGTGTATTATCATTGTACTGTGACATCACAGTGTGTATTATCATTGTACTGTGACATCACAGTGTGTATTATCCCTGTACTGTGACATCACTGTGTATACTATCCTGTACTGTGACATCACTGTGTGTATTATCTCTGTACAGTGACATCACTGTGTGTATTATCTCTGTACTGTGACATCACTGTGTGTATTATCCTTGTACTGTGACATCACTGTGTGTATTATCTCTGTACTGTGACATCACTGTGTGTATTATTCCTGTACTGTGACATCACTGTGTGTATTATCCCTGTACTGTGACATCACTGTGGGTATTATCTCTGTACTGTGACATCGCAGTGTGTATTATCATTGTACTGTGACATCACAGTGTGTATTATCATTGTACTGTGACATCACTGTGTGTATTATCTCTGTACTGTGACATCACTGTGTGTATTATCCCTGTACTGTGACATCACTGTGTGTATTATCCCTGTACTGTGACCTCACTGTGTGTATTATCCCTGTACTGTGACATCACTGTGTGTATTATCTCTGTACTGTGACATCACTGTGTGTATTATCCCTGTACTGTGACATCACTGTGTGTATTACCCATGTACTGTGACATCACTGTGTGTATTATCATTGTACTGTGACATCACTGTGTGTATTATCCCTGTTCTGTGACATCACTGTGTGTATTATCCCTGTACTGTGACATCACTGTGTGTATTATCCTTGTACTGTGACATCACTGTGTGTATTATCCCTGTACTGTGACATCACAGTGTGTATTATCCCTGTACTGTGACATCACTGTGTGTATTATCATTGTACTGTGATCTATCTATCTAATATCTCTGTAATGTTCCTTCCCCTCATTCTTTCCAGTATATTCTATATGATTGGCGGCCATCGCTCTGCATGCGCCGGGGTGACACTAGGTGGCTGTGATATAGCAGGTAGGTGCAGGAAGCAGATGGAAGACGCTGACACGGAGAAGCATCAGCAATTGTTGCGATCAGTGAATCGGTGCGATGTGTGATGGGAGGTGAGGAGGATGCTGGAAGGAATGTTACGGGTGTGAAGCCAGAGAATTGAGGAGGGGTGAGGGGGGGGCGCGGGGATCAGCAATACATGAATATTATACCGCACTGTGGTGCATGGCCGCACACACCCCCTGCCAGGCTTATCTACAGGAATGTTCTGGCCGGCCATGGAAGCCTGGGATAACCATACTGCAGCCAGTGCTATGTATTGTCCCTGGACTGATGTATGTTGTCAGTAGCAGCTGTCTCCACACTGCTGTGCTCTGTTCTCTCTGCATTATGTAGAAATATGATGCGAGGAGTCCCCTCTGCCGGCCACACAGTCGCATCACAACAATATTAACTATTACAGATCCGGCACGGCTATTTGGCCGACAGAGGGGACGTCCTTGTGTTATATTTCTACATAATGCAGGGATTCCCGTCCACTGCTCTGGGTGCAGCCTGTGGGATAGAGCCACCTTACGGCACATTTTCACGGGCTGCACACATTCGTGTGAAATCACACTTGTTGCAGAGAGCTAAGGGAAAAGCAGTGTGAGGACACACCCCCAGTGCACTCGGAGAAGCTACTAATCCTGGACTATAAATTTGCATGTCACAGTGCTGTTCCTCTTAACAACATGCACAAGGTCTGATTAAACATCTCTGCAGGAGCAGTGCATAACACTGGCTGCAGAGAGCACAGAGCACAGCAGTGTGAGGTCTGATTGCACATCTCTGCAGGAGCAGTACATAACACCGGCTGCAGAGAGCACAGAGCACAGCAGTGTGAGGTCTGATCACACATCTCTCCAGGGATAGTACATAACACTGGCTGCAGAGAGCACAGAGCACAGCAGTGTGAGGTCTGATTACACATCTCTCCAGGGGCAATACATAACACTGGCTGCCGAGAGCACAGCAGTGTGAGGTCTGATTACACATTTCTCCAGGGACAGTACATATCACTGGCTGCCGAGAGCACAGAGCACAGCAGTGTGAGGTCTGATTACACATCTCTCCAGGGACAATACATAACACTGGCTGCAGAGAGCACAGAGCACAGCAGTGTGAGGTCTGATCACACATCTCTCCAGGGATAGTACATAAGACTGTCAGACTTGACAGATTCCATTTACACCAATGTAATGCACTTCTTTCACCTCTGAACTTATATTTTTGGCACATCCCCCTCCCCGCATCCCTTCCTGCCTGGATTCGTATATACGTCTTCCTAACACTTGCTCCACGGACATTATATTCATGATTCAGGAAGCTCGGGATAATCTTTGCTTTCGGTGCTTTTTCTTGTTCCTATAATGTTGCAGTGAGTGACATCTGCGGAGATGGAGAAGATTAACCTGAGTATGAGATTCGTGTGGCAGCAGCTGTGCCCCCTGGGGCGCCATTACCCTTACATCCATGCAGTACAATCTGCATTATATAGTGTAGCTTACTCTTGGCAGCTAGTAAGCTCCCGGAAGCGTGATAGCCATTACTCCGTTATTCTGAAAATTAGGGCAAATTGTAGAGCCGGGCCAGAGCGGAACCAGGAGCCGGGGGCTCATCTCCCCTTAGTGTCACATTATCCGGATATTAAGATTACTGGGAAATATATTCTGCAAAACTCATCTCAGCTTGATTGACATTGAGAAACCTCATCTTATACATGATGGGCGAGCTGCGGAGAAGAAGGAGGCATGAGGCATCAGCTGTTTAGGGACCCTAACTCAACTTTCCCTGGTTCAGATTCACTAGATATCCTCCTAATAGGCTGCATTGTGATACAACAGCGCCACCTGGTGACAGGAATAGGTTAGTGTTGAATGCTAATTTACCAAAGAGTTAATAGGCCCCATTTATTGAGCACAGTCTTCGTGAATCCGGTGCATCTGGTGCACTTCGTTTAACAGTCATGCGCTACAATTATGTCAGACTTTCGACATAAATGTCAGGCATGGTGCGTATACGCACTGGAACTCCCCTTTATGTGCACAGCATTGTGTTGCGGCAGTTGCGCAGACTGCTTAGTAAATGTGGGCCAAGGTGTTTGGTTTATGCTAATGTAACTTTTGTTTCTTCTTGTGAGGTGATGCAGGCTGTCCATTGGCTAGATCCTTAGAACCTTCCAAAAGCTGAAACTACAAGTCTATAAGTATAGGCTCAGTCCTGAAGTTTAGGGTCTTTTGGACGCATTGTCCTATGACGCGGTGTTCATTTTGAGATTGTTATGTGAAGAGATTGCTGATATTATGATTGGTAATTAGAGCGAGGACCCTGCACTACCCCTTGAGGATGCTCCCGTTCATGCGTGTTTCTCCTATATGGAACCTGGGCTGCACTTAGGTGGTGCTCAGCTTGCAGATATGACGTGGAAGATATGATACTTTATCAAAGAAAATAAGAAGCGGCACTCACCAGATACGTGTGGAAGTTTTATTGGAACCAACAGAGTGACACATGGACAGGTTGCAGACCGAGGCAAGCGACGGGCCGTTTCGCGCCTGTGTGGCGCTTTCTCAAGCCTACCTGATATTATGATGCTCATGCAGCAGAGCCAATCTGGCTCCCAGGAGATTGGTCCAGCCTATCTGACCAGTGGTCCAAAACTGAGGTGCTCACTACTGGTTCCTACCACTAAAGGACTACTTATTGCTTGTCATCAGAGAGGAATACTGCACAGTCTGTTATATGCTGTGTACTTGTCTGCTGAGCTGTCAGTAAAGGATATTTTAGTTTTTTCCTAATCTCCATTTCCAAGTGTAAGTCACTGGATAAGTTGCTAAAATCCCACCCCTCGCCATTAGCTGTCACACACAGGGGGAGGGGTCTTATTGTCACATGGCCTCCCCCTCTTCTTGCTTCACCCTGCCGGCCCTGGCCACAACCAAGCCAACCACTAGTGTGGAACTGCCCCATACACTGTAGTGCCCCAGTGGGGGTGTTGCACTACTGTATTGAAGTATATTGGGAATACAGACACATCAGTTAGTGGCAGGTGTATAATACAGCAGACACCAGCTGTGTCAAATATGTGAATCCACTGAATCCACATCTCCGCCTCGTGGCTTGTGGCCCATAAGCAGGACCCAATCACACTGGCTCTCAGCACCACTGTCAATACAGGCCACACCCATTTACCAATAAACCATGCCCCTTTCCAATACACATTCCAAAACTATGCAAATGTGATGCACAACATGGGGGATTGCTACACCGGCCCTTTGAGGCGGCAATGCACAGATCTATGTGATCACTATAGCACCTGTGCCATCCCGGCTCTGGAGAGGGTCCTGCCCTTATAATATCCCTTCTCCCCCCAGGATTGTCCCCCTATTACCACACGCTGCCGTCTGCTATATACATTATGTATCAGATCCTTCCTCCGCTGCGTCTCATCTCCTCTCATGGAATATTTATACCCTGTTCCCCGCTATGTAACACATTAATAGATTCCCCGCTGTTGTATCCTGATCGTGCTGCTACAGGGAAATGCAACGTATCGCAACGCTCTGCGGACACGATGGATGCACAATAAGCAAAACACTGATCTCCATTATCCCGTAATACCAGGAATTATATGTAAACAGAATCCATTGTTATAGGAAGACGATCAGCGCCGATCACAGCGGAAAACTGGAGGATGGATTATATATAGGAACAGTCGCTCAGACAGAGGCTAAAAACGACATTATATCATATGTACAGCACTGAGATCCCAAATATATCACTACACCGCCATCTAGTGTCCACTGTCTGGAAATACTACTATACCTGAATGTGTACAGCCGCTATGACCTGGGGATCTCCTGTATATAATGATATATGTACAGCCGGTATAACCTGGGGATCTCCTGTATATAATGATATATGTACAGCCGGTATAACCTGGGGATCTCCTGTATATACTGATATATGTACAGCCGGTATAACCTGGGGATCTCCTGTATATAATGATATATGTACAGCCGGTATAACCTGGGGATCTCCTGTATATACTGATATATGTACAGCCGGTATAACCTGGGGATCTCCTGTATATAATGATATATGTACAGCCGGTATAACCTGGGGATCTCCTGTATATAATGATATATGTACAGCCGGTATAACCTGGGGATCTCCTGTATATAATGATATATGTACAGCCGGTATAACCTGGGGATCTCCTGTATATAATGATATATGTACAGCCGGTATAACCTGGGGATCTCCTCTATATAATGATATATGTACAGCCGATATAAACTGGGGATCTCCTGTATATAATGATATATGTACAGCCGATATAAACTAGGGATCTCCTGTATATAATGATATATGTACAGCCGGTATAACCTGGGGATCTCCTGTATATACTGATATATGTACAGCCGGTATAACCTGGGGATCTCCTGTATATACTGATATATGTACAGCCGGTATAACCTGGGGATCTCCTGTATATAATGATATATGTACAGCCGCTATAACCTGGGGATCTCCTGTATATAATGATATATGTACAGCTGGTATAACCTGGGGATCTCCTGTATATAATGATATATGTACAGCCGGTATAACCTGGGGATCTCCTGTATATAATGATATATGTACAGCCGGTATAACCTGGGGATCTCCTGTATATAATGATATATGTGCAGCCGGTATAACCTGGGGATCTCCTGTATATAATGATATATGTACAGCTGGTATAAACTAGGGATCTCCTGTATATAATGATATATGTACAGCCGGTATAACCTGGGGATCTCCTGTATATAATGATATATGTACAGCCGCTATAACCTGGGGATCTCCTGTATATAATGATATATGTACAGCCGGTATAACCTGGGGATCTCCTGTATATAATGATATATGTACAGCCGGTATAACCTGGGGATCTCCTGTATATAATGATATGTGTACAGCTGGTATAACCTGGGGATCTCCTGTATATAATGATATATGTACAGCTGGTATAACCTGGGGATCTCCTGTATATAATGATATATGTACAGCTGGTATAACCTGGGGATCTCCTGTATATAATGATATATGTACAGCTGGTATAACCTGGGGATCTCCTGTATATAATGATATATGTACAGCCGGTATAACCTGGGGATCTCCTGTATATAATGATATATGTACAGCCGGTATAACCTGGGGATCTCCTGTATACAGTGATATATGTACAGCTGGTATAACCTGGGGATCTCCTGTATATAATGATATATGTACAGCTGGTATAACCTGGGGATCTCCTGTATATGATGATATATGTACAGCTGGTATAACCTGGGGATCTCCTGTATATAATGATATATGTACAGCCGGTATAACCTGGGGATCCCTGTATATAATGATATATGTACAGCCGGTATAACCTGGGGATCTCCTGTATACAGTGATATATGTACAGCTGGTATAACCTGGAGATCTCCTGTATATAATGATATATGTACAGCTGGTATAACCTGGGGATCTCCTGTATACAGTGATATATGTACAGCTGGTATAACCTGGAGATCTCCTGTATATAATGATATATGTACAGCCGGTATAACCTGGGGATCTCCTGTATATAATGATATATGTACAGCAGGTATAACCTGGGGATCTCCTGTATATAATGATATATGTACAGCTGGTATAACCTGGGGATCTCCTGTATATAATGATATATGTACAGCCGGTATAACCTGGGGATCTCCTGTATATAATGATATATGTACAGCTGCTATAACCTGGGGATCCCCTGTATGTAATGATATATGTACAGCCGGTATAACCTGGGGATCTCCTGTATATAATGATATATGTACAGCCGGTATAACCTGGGGATCTCCTGTATATAATGATATATGTACAGCCGGTATAACCTGGGGATCTCCTGTATATAGTGATATATGTACAGCTGGTATAACCTGGGGATCTCCTGTATATAATGATATATGTACAGCTGTTATAACCTGGGGATCTCCTGTATATAATAATATATATACAGCTGGTATAACCTGGGGATCTCCTGTATATAATGATATATGTACAGCCGGTATAACCTGGGGATCTCCTGTATATAATGATATATGTACAGCCGGTATAACCTGGGGATCTCCTGTATATAATGATATAGGTACAGCCGGTATAACCTGGGGATCTCCTGTATATAATGATATAGGTACAGCCGGTATAACCTGGGGATCTCCTGTATATAATGATATAGGTACAGCCGGTATAACCTGGGGATCTCCTGTATATAATGATATATGTACAGCCGGTATAACCTGGGGATCTCCAGTATATAATGATATATGTACAGCCGGTATACCGTGGGGATCTCCTGTATATAATGACATATGTAAAGGCAATGAGCCCCCTCCATAGGTCATATAGACAGGCAATGGACCCCTCCATATGTAGTATAGACAGGCAATGAGCACTCTCCATACTTAGTATAGACAGGAAAAAAGCCCCCTCCATGGGTATATTTTTCTAGCAGTACCACTTGCCAACGTTTGGCAAATCTTTACTACTGGTGATCTGCCGCTCCCCTCAGGACTTTGTGATTAGCCGCCTGAGGCAGGATCTTTATCCCACCTTACTGCAGATAAGGTCTTGTCTGGTTTATCATACTGGATTTTGATGGTAGATTTTCTTTCATTTATGTAGACCCATAAATTTATGCAGGCTACACACAACAATCAGACAGCATAGTAGGGTCTAAAATGTATTAAGACCCCAGACCACTTTGTTAAATGAATTGCAGATAGGACCCAGAATTAGTAGTTTCCAGTCTGCTACATGCGCAGAGGTCTGAAAAACATGTGATGTGCCTGTGTTTATCTAATATCTCTCAGCAGATGAATCTCTGCAGGATGATTCCCTTCACACCAATACACTTGGGTCTAGTCATGATCTCCCAGAGATATGAGCTCAGTCATTTATGGTAATATCTGTACTGGTACATGCTACCGTGTAGTTGATAAACCTGCAGGGCTGAGATCTAGAACAGAAAGGCATGGCTGTTTTATTCTAAATACAGTGTAATACCACTCCATAGGTTATCTCACTTCAGCTCATCCTGCTCTATAACATGCTGCCTGCACATAGAACACAAGGTACAATCTGCTCTGCTCCTACTGCTCTATAATATGCTGCCTACATATAAGACACTAGGTACAATCTGCTCTGCTCATCCTGCTCTATAACATGCTGCCTGCAGATATGACACTATGTACAATCTGCTCAGCTCCTCCTGCTCTATAACATGCTGCCTGCAGATAGGACACTATGTACAATCTGCTCAGCTCCTCCTGCTCTATAACATGCTGCCTGCAGATAGGACACTATGTACAATCTGCTCAGCTCCTCCTGCTCTATAACATGCTGCCTGCAGATAGAACACTATGTATAATCTGCTTAGCTCCTCCTGCTCTATAACATGCTGCCTGCAGATAGGACACTATGTACAATCTGCTCAGCTCCTCTTGCTCTATAACATGCTGCCTGCAGATAGGACACTATGTACAATCTGCTCAGCTCCTCTTGCTCTATAACATGCTGCCTGCAGATAGGACACTAACTGTGTTTTCATTTCTGCAATTCCTTTTATTTCCTATAAACCAAATGTATCACTCATGCCGGCAAACCTTTTAGCGTGTTGTACATTATAAATGGGTCACCTCATTCAGGGTGTGAATATTTATGCAGATGACTCATTTTCAAGTAAAAAAGGAAAAATTGCATTGACAATTCTATATTTTTTTTTGCAAAGTACCAGTAGTCTCTATCATGGCCCCCGTGGGATTATGACCAGAATGTTGATCAACCTTTGCCGGGAGGAGAATTTTCCAGCTCAGCGGTAACAGTAGGATATCAAAACATATCAGTAAACTCATTAAACTAATAAGAAAAACCGGAAAATCAGGTCGTGTGAAGTCATGTGCCACCGTATTCTGCATAATACAGAGAGAATCCTCTTATCCAGAGCTATAGGATCTCCCTGCACAGTAATGCAAGTATGAGACCCCCTGTGTGACCCCCTGAGTGACCTCCTGTGTGACCCCCTGAGTGACCTCCTGTGTGACCCCATGAGTGACCTCCTGTGTGACCCATAGTAGCAGGACCTGGACAAGGTATATAACTGTTCATTACACAAACTATATCAATTTTTTCTGCTGAAATTGGACAACCCTTAAGGTGTCTTCCCCAGTTGACAGTGTGTCCTTTTATGATTTAGGCCGCATCAGAACAGAATAACGAGTAGAAACTACTGACACATAATATCGATATTGGATTCATCAACAGCAATTTGATGACAGTTTCCTCTTTCATAGAGGACACAACACGGAAATATCAGATCAGTAAACTGCAACATATTCTCTACAGATATTTATACATCATAGAATAGGAAAAACAAATAAAATACGAGGTAATACATATAAGATACAGTAAATAGTAATTACAACGTGTATCAGACATGGCCGCCTCTCCTGTAGGTGTATGGGATGCCCCCCTTGTCTATGGTAATGACATAGAAATTCCATATTAGAGGAAATAGCTGAGAACAAACCTGGCTAATCAGTAACCAATCAGTAAGGAGATGTTGCTGCCCCACCCACCTACAGTCGCCCAGTCAGGAGCAGGATGGTGCAGCCATGCCCACCTAAAAGGCAGTGCATTGTGCTCGCCCCATTATTCTGGCCAATGACATTGTGAGAGCAACAGCCATGGCCAGCCTTGTAGAGCAATCTATCCTATAAGACTACAACCAGAACCAGGAGTAGGTCCAAGGCTTTGATGATGTTTACATCGAGTACTATCATGCTGCAGCGACCACCAGCCATGTGGAGCAAACCATCCTGGAAGAGCATACCCAGACCTAGGAAGAGCTCGAAGGTTTGAGTGCCACAGCTACCAACAAGTTGTCTATGGTGATGGTAGAACCATCTCTCCTCTAGGTGTAGAGGATGCCCCCTGTCTATGTTGATGGTAGAGCCTCCTCTCCTCTAGGTGTAGAGGATGTCCCCTGTCTATGGTGATGGTAGAACCTCCTCTCCTCTAGGTGTAGAGGATGCCCCCTGTCTATGGTGATGGTAGAACCTCCTCTCCTCTAGGCGTAGAGGATACCCCCTGTCTATGGTGATGGTAGAACCTCCTCTCCTCTACGTGTAGAGGATGTCCCCTGTCTATGGTGATGGTAGAACCTCCTCTCCTCTAGGTGTAGAGGATGTCCCCTGTCTATGGTGATGGTAGAACCACCTCTCCTCTAGGTGTAGAGGATGCCCCCTGTCTATGGTGATGGTAGATCCTCCTCTCCTCTAGGTGTAGAGGATGCCCCCTGTCTATGGTGATGGTAGAACCTCCTCTCCTCTTGGTGTAGAGGATGCCCCCTGTCTATGGTGATGGTAGAACCTCTTCTCCTCTAGGTGTAGAGGATGCCCCCTGTCTATGGTGATGGTAGAACCACCTCTCCTCTAGGTGTAGAGGATGCCCCTTGTCTATGGTAATGGTAGAACCTCCTCTCCTCTAGGTGTAGAGGATGCCCCCTGTCTATGGTGATGGTAGAACCTCCTCTCCTCTAGGTGTAGAGGATGCCCCCTGTCTATGGTGATGGTAGAACCTCCTATCCTCTAGGTGTAGAGGATGCCCCCTGTCTATGGTGATGGTAGAACCTCCTATCCTCTAGGTGTAGAGGATGCCCCCTGTCTATGGTGATGGTAGAACCTCCTCTCCTCTAGGTGTAGAGGATGCCCCCTGTCTATGGTGATGGTAGAACCTCCTCTCCTCTAGGTGTAGAGGATGTCCCCTGTCTATGGTGATGGTAGAACCTCCTCTCCTCTAGGTGTAGAGGATGTCCCCTGTCTATGGTGATGGTACAACCTCCTCTCCTCTAGGTGTAGAGGATGTCCCCTGTCTATGGTGATGGTACAACCTCCTCTCCTCTAGGTGTAGAGGATGTCCCCTGTCTATGGTGATGGTACAACCTCCTCTCCTCTAGGTGTAGAGCAGTGATTTTCAACCTGTGTGCCACATGGTTGAGTGTGCCGCGGGGAGCCCCTGTGTAGCGCTGCCGCCGCACCCCCGTTTCGGCCCCCATACTTACCTCCTAGCCCCGCGTCGGCGATCCGCCCATCTTCTGTAGCTCCTGCATCACGGCCCATGTCACGTGATTGACGCGACCTGACGTCAGGTCGCGTAAGTCACGTGACATGGGCCGCGCGGTGCAGGAGCTACAGAAGGGGGGCGGCTCGCGCGGAAGAAGACATCAAGGGTAAGTATATAAGGTTATTATTTGTATAAGGAAGGCAGCTAGGGTCTTTTTTTATTAATAAAGGGAGGCTGGGGCTTTTTATTAGTAAAGGAAGGCCTCTAGGGCCTTTTAACTAGTAAAGGGGGGCCTCTAGGGCCTTTTAATTAGTAAAGGGGGGCCTCTAGGGCCTTTTAATTAGTAAAGGGGGGCCTCTAGGGCCTTTTAATTAGTAAAGGGGGGCCTCTAGGGCCTTTTAATTAGTAAAGGGGAGCCTCTAGGGCCTTTTAATTAGTAAAGGGAGGCCGCTAGGGTCTTTTAATTAGTAAAGGGAGGCCGCTAGGGTCTTTTAATTAGTAAAGGGAGGCCGCTAGGGTCTTTTGATTAGTAAAGGGAGGCAGTTAGGGTCTTTTTATTAGTAAAGGGAGGCAGTTAGGGTCTTTTGATTAGTAAAGGGAGGCCGCTAGGGGCTTTTGATTAGTAAAGGGAGGCCGCTAGAGGTTTTTATTAGTAAAGGGAGGGCGCTAGGGGTTTTTTATTAGTAAAGGGAGGCCTTTTATGACTGTTTTAGTGTCATTTTGTGCTATTTTGGTTGGTGGTGTACCCCAGGATTTTCTAAGTATAAAAAGTGTGCCGCGGCTCAAAAAAGGTTGAAAATCACTGGTGTAGAGGATGTCCCCTGTCTATGGTGATGGTAGAACCTCCTCTCCTCTAGGTGTAGAGGATGCCCCCTGTCTATGGTGATGGTAGAACCTCCTCTCCTCTAGGTGTAGAGGATGCTCCCTGTCTATGGTGATGGTAGAACCTCCTCTCCTCTAGGTGTAGAGGATGCCCCCTGTATATGGTGATGGTAGAACCTCCTCTCCTCTAGGTGTAGAGGATGCCCCCTGTATATGGTGATGGTAGAACCTCATCTCCTCTAGGTGTAGAGGATGTCCCCTGTCTATGGTGATGATAGAACCGCCTCTCCTCTAGGTGTAGAGGATGTCCCCTGTCTATGGTGATGGTAGAATCTCCTCTCCTCTAGGTGTAGAGGATGCCCCTGTCTATGGTGATGGTAGAATCTCCTCTCCTCTAGGTGTAGAGGATGCCCCTGTCTATGGTGATGGTAGAAGCTCCTCTCCTCTAGGTGTAGAGGATGCCCCCTGTCTATGGTGATGGTAGAACCTCCTCTCCTCTAGGTGTAGAGGATGCCCCCTGTCTATGGTGATGGTAGAACCTTCTCTCCTCTAGGTGTAGAGGATGCCCCCTGTCTATGGTGATGGTAGAACCTCCTCTCCTCTAGGTGTAGAGGATGCCCCCTGTCTATGGTGATGGTAGAACCTCCTCTCCTCTAGGTGTAGAGGATGTCCCCTGTCTATGGTGATGGTAGAACCTCCTCTCCTCTAGGTGTAGAGGATGCCCCCTGTCTATGGTGATGGTAGAACCTCCTCTCCTCTAGGTGTAGAGGATGCCCCCTGTCTATGGTGATGGTAGAACCTCATCCCCTCTAGGTGTAGAGGATTCCCCCCCTGTCTATGGTGATGGTAGAACCTCCTCTCCTCTAGGTGTGGAGGATGCCCCCTGTCTATGGTGATGGTAGAACCTCATCTCCTCTAGGTGTAGAGGATGCTCCCTGTCTATGGTGATGGTAGGGCCTCCTCTCCTCTAGGTGTAGAGGATGCCCCCTGTTTATTGTGATGGTAGAACCTCCTCTCCTCTAGGTGTAGAGGATGCCCCCTGTCTATGGTGATAGTAGAATCTCCTCTAGGTGTAGAGGATGCTCCCTGTCTATGGTGATGGTAGAACCTCCTCTCCTCTAGGTGTAGAGGATGCCCCCTGTCTATGGTGATGGTAGAACCACCTCTCCTCTAGGTGTAGAGGATGCCCCCTGTCTATGGTGATGGTAGAACGTCCTCTCCTCTAGGTGTAGAGGATGCCCCCTGTCTATGGTGATGGTAGAACGTCCTCTCCTCTAGGTGTAGAGGATGCCCCTGTTTATGGTGATGGTAGAACCTCCTCTCCTCTAGGTGTAGAGGATGCCCCCTGTCTATGGTGATGGTAGAACCTCATCTCCTCTAGGTGTAGAGGATGCCCCCGGTCTATGGTGATGGTAGAACGTCCTCTCCTCTAGGTGTGGAGGATGCCCCCTGTCTATGGTGATGGTAGAACCTCCTATCCTCTAGGTGTAGAGGATGCCCCCTGTCTATGGTGATGGTAGATCCGCCTCTCCTCTAGGTGTAGAGGATGCCCCCTGTCTATGGTGATGGTAGAACCTCCTCTCCGCTAGGTGTGGAGGATGCCCCCTGTCTATGGTGATGGTAGAACCTCCTATCCTCTAGGTGTAGAGGATGCCCCTGTCTATGGTGATGGTAGAACCACCTCCTCTCTAGGTGTAGAGGATGCCCCCGGTCTATGGTGATGGTAGAACCACCTCCCCTCTAGGTGTAGAGGATGCCCCCTGTCTATGGTAAAAAGATCTCTGGAAAGATTCCCATTTAGATATTTGTACATTGTAATGAAGTCTCCACTAGTTGCCTCTATACCCTGTGCAAAAATAATGGGCCTCCTGCACGCTGGGACTGTTTGAGTGGTGACATCAGGATTTCTCATGTCATTAAGTGTTAGTGTCATGGTTTTGGCTTCCATAGTGATGAGTCAGGGATTGGAATTGGCAACAGCTGCTGCAGGAAAGAGAGAACAATGCCCCTAAAGGATGGACAGTAGCCATAGGAGCGTCAGTAATATGCCTAATCTGCCCTCTAACAAGGGTCAGTGCCCACATCAAGTGACATAATAATTCATTCTGCTTTACTCCTTACAGCTGAGAGTTTGTTACAGTTGTAGATGACTATGTATTAGGTCAACAGTCAGGATTCTAAACGAATACATTTCATCCACACTGATACATTGTAACAAACTATCAAGGTACAGTGAGTTAAAGGGGTTTTCTGGGCTTCCTCCCCTAGTAATAATTTTCTCCTCTGGTTAGAGCCTGTTTTGCTCTTCTCTGAAGGGAGTAGTACACACAATTGTAGGAAATCTTCAGTTTCTTGGCAATTTGTCACAGGGAATGTCCTTTATTTCTAAGAACAAGAATAGATTGTCGAGTTTCACATGAAAGTTAATTTTTTTGGTCATTGTGAGAGTTTCATACAACAAACAAATGTGATGCTCCAGATTCTTAACCAACTCAAAGGAAGGTCTATAGACACTTGTGTAGATATTGCATTAAAAACGAAATGATTGCAGCTAGGATAGTCATTTACCACATTAACAATGTATAGAGTGTATTTATCATTCATTTGATGTCAGCTTCATTGAAAGAAAATGTTTTCTTTCAAAAATAAGGAAATTTCACAGTGACCCCAAACTTTTGAGTGGTAGTGTACATCACAGAAATATGGGACATAATTCATAGTTAGGCGACGCACTTTTCCCTAATAACTCCATCCAAGCTCTATTATCAGGGGCCTTTGAATGGCCCCCACAACAGGATGCAATTAAATAATTCCCAAATTATTACTAAGTTTTTTATGTGTGGGACATTATGAGGGAAAAAATGGGTGTAAGACCAAGTTCGCAGGATGCCACATGGCAGGATTTCATCATATAAAATTTTTTAGGCATAAAGGTGTCATAAAACACTTGGTCGTAAAAGTACATCGAGCCTTTCTCGTGTCATCACAGGCAGGGGGGCTGTGAGGGGATTTGGAATCTATAGGTGGAAGTGTCTCTATAGAAAATGGTCATTCTTTGGGGATCCCTAGCGGATAGAATAATCGCGTATTTTTGGTTCCCCATTTACCGGCCTTATAACGCCACCCGGCTATCTGCTAACCTCGGGCATGCGCAGAAGCTACCTCCCTTGTGCAGCCGGCCAGAGACAAATGTGACTGCGCAAGAGACACACACAGGACTTCATCGCGACTTCACACTGGAGAAGGAGGACTTCGGGAGGTGGCTCACGCGCATGCACGAGATTGTCAGACAGCCCGGTGACTGCAGTGCTTGCTCCCAGCTTACAAGGAGGGAGGAAAACAGAAGGGGCATGAATAAATTAGACTCCTGGCTCATTTGCATAAAGTTTAAAAGTCGTTATATAAGAAGAAGGCCCGGAGCATGACAGCACTAGTCCCCTGTCACCTCTAAGGTAACGAGCACACGTTTGGGGACAATCTACCACCCTTAAATGTTCAGTTTTATTTGTAAAGCGCTACGTAATTTGATGGCGCTATATAAATAAAGATTATTATTATTATTATTATTATTACCAAATTGTTTATTTTTGCATTGTATGTATATGTTTGTTTATTACACCTTTCTGTATGCTTATTAAACCCCTCTGACTGTAAGCACTGTCCTTTTTCATATTAAAACTTCAATTTAAGAAGAGACTTCCTCTGTTGTAAAAGTTCTCCATTTTCAATGTATAAATAATTTATGTGGGAACCCCGAACGCAGGCTGTAGTGATCCACATATGGTCCCCAGAACCCACAAGACACAACCTGAAACATAGTTGTCAGAAGTATGTAATGTTGTCACGTCACAAAAAGGGGGCGTATTAACTGAAAATGGGGTGTGTTAAGCCCAAACTGGCTATGGTTTCAAAAAACGGGCATAGGCGGCCTGAAACTTAACATGTTGTACTCTCACTACCTACACTGGGTACAAAAGTCCCAGGCACCCTTTAATTTTAGAAGTGAGAGACAATCTGCAAGTAATGGGTTTTGTTCTGAGCATGGCTGCCATTTTGGATCAGTTTTTCCAATGGGAAGGTGGTCATTTAGCAGGTAAGAGAAGTCCACAATAGTCTGCAGAAGAAATGGATTGCAGAGATAAGATCTGTAATTTTCAACATCAAAAGTTGGATCAAACACCAGGAATGTTCCCTGTGATGCACAGCTATGTGACGTGTCCTTAGAGCTGAAGGAGCTGGATCCAATCATTATGAACCTGCAGAAGAGACTATGGGGAATCTCTGTGCTGATAACTGTTCAGTAACACGAGATGTTAGGAATATGATTGAGGGAATTGATTTCTGAAAACACTCTGCTCTTTGAAACAACTTAGGAAAAACTTGCCCTTGATCCAGTATGGCGGCTTTCAAGATGGCGACCATGTGGCAGATATGCTCTTATAGGACCCTAAGGGTGCGGTGCAATGCATGTGATCGGTGACAAGCACCCAATGTTTTACATTTTAACAATGCAAAACACTGAGGGGCACATTTACTTAGCGGTTCCCTCAGAGTTCCCAAAAGTGCATTGTTCACCAAGATCGTGCGCCCGATATCCTGCATGTGTCTCTTCCCCGCTCAGGTCCCCGGAGTTCGCCTTCTTCTTCCTGGTGCATGTAAGTGCATTGTCCGTGTATAATGCGCTGTGCGGGGAGTCACTAAGATCCTGCACCCGATATCCTTCATGTGTCGCTTCCCCGCTCAGGTCCCCGGAGTTCACCTTCTTCTTCCTGGTGCATGTAAGAGCATTGTCCGTGTATAATGCGCTGTGCGGGGAGTCACTAAGATCCTGCCCCGATATCCTGCATGTGTCACTTCCCCGCTCAGGTCCCCGGAGTTCACCTTCTTCTTCCTGGTGCATGTAAGTGCATTGTCCGTGTATAATGCGCTGTGCGGGGAGTCACTAAGATCCTGCTCCCGATATCCTGCATATGTCGCTTCCCCGCTCAGGTTCTCGGAGTTCACCTTCTTCTTCCCGGTGCATGTAAGTGCATTGTCCATGTATAATGTGCTGTGCGGGGAGTCACTAAGATCCTGCTCCCGATATCCTGCATATGTCGCTTCCCCGCTCAGGTCCCCGGAGTTCACCTTCTTCTTCCCGGTGCATGTAAGTGCATTGTCCGTGTATAATGTGCTGTGCGGGGAGTCATTAAGATCCTGCTCCCGATATCCTGCATATGTCGCTTCCCCGCTCAGGTCCCCGGAGTTCACCTTCTTCTTCCTGGTGCATGTAAGTGCATTGTCCGTGTATAATGCGCTGTGCGGGGAGTCACTAAGATCCTGCCCCCGATATCCTGCATGTGTCACTTCCCCGCTCAGGTCCCGGAGTTCACCTTCTTCTTCCCGGTTCATGTAAGTGCATTGTCCGTGTATAATGCGCTGTGCGGGGAGTCACTAAGATCGAGCCCCCGATATCCTGCATGTGTCGCTTCCCCGCTCAGGTCCCCGGAGTTCACCTTCTTCTTCCCTATGCAGGTAAGTGCATTGGTTGAGACACAATTTTAAATCCTGCGCTCAGTCCAAATCAGTCGGATTGTTCGGCCCTTGATTTCTGTCATATGAAAGCCGGTGCTGCTAAGCCAAAATCCATCGCGTGCGACACAATCCCCTACTAAATCTCTGTCCCAGTTGCGCAAATCCCAAAAACCATGAACAGTCCAACGGAAATGTGATCCGTGGACCCTTAGTAAATAAGCCCCTTAGTGTTGGTTATCGATCACATCCGTTTCACTGGAGACGCAGATGTGATCGGGACCGAGCCCCTCCCCTGGTCACTTTCATTACATTTTTAAGGGTGTATTCGCACATTTAGCTAAAACTGCATCATAATCAGTTTTAATGTGATTTTAGGTGCAGTTTTGTAATTTAACAGGGGAAAGACATAAACTGAACGGGTGAATGAGATTTTGAAGGGGAAACCTGCTCCACAAATGTCTTTTACTTGTTAAATTAACACAACTGCACCTAAAACCACCTCAGAACTGATGGCGATGCAGGTGAAACTGCGATGTGTGAACGCACCCTAAACTCAGTGCAGCATCGCGTGTGACCGCAGCCTTACACACTATTTAATGGAGGATTCAGATTTGTCATTTTTGTCCTCCTTTTGACTGACCCTGTAAATACACAATTTAGCATTTATGACTAGTTTCCTGGTCAGTATCACCACAGTCCATATTTGACAAATGTCACAGGTTTTCTGTTTATTTTTTATTCCACTTGTAAATGTAATTTTTTTTATTTTTATTCTGTATTTCCTGAAGGTGACTCGTCCTCCTGGTGGTTTCTAGTCATGGTGAGCTCTGCTGAGGTGGCAGCTCAGTCACATGCCGCCAGGCTGAGGACACATTCATGAGGTAAACCTGCCGTCATGTCCCTGAGGTGACTTCCCGCCCTTTACACTTCATTTACATATTCAGCGAGCCTCCGCTGATTGGCGGCCGAGAGCCAGCGCTGGGGGGCGGTACTCGTAGGCGTTACCTACGCTTGATTGGCATCAGCCACGCCTCCAGCGGGAAGACGCGTTTCGGAGTTTTTACAGGCGGAGAAACGGCGTTTGGTGGGCGTGGTTATGAGATAGTTGGCATCGTTACTGTAAACAACTTTGTCTGCTGTGGGCGGGGAGGTAATTCCGAAGTTGTGGGCGGGGCCGGCTAGTCAGGACGGAACGCCCTGGGTTTGTTATCAGTTTGGAGCGCGGTGCCGGAGGCGGCAGCAGGTTGTCGGTAGTCCTGGAGAGAGACTGGACCCGGAGTCCTGAAACGGAGGCCTGCAGGCTATACAGGGGATACCACCGTTCACCTCCATAGAGACTCCACAGCCACCTCTGTGCAGAGTTACATCCCTTGAATTTGCGGTTTCTTGGATATCCGGCTCCTTGTGCTCCTGAGGAATGCCATGCTGTGGGGTTATGCTGCCATGCTGTGGGGTTATGCGGCCATGATGTGGGTTTAGGGTTTTTCCCTGATGCCACCCGTTTTTGCCACCCTTTTTATGCATTAGAACTACCTCATGATTCTGAATTCTCTCTCACGTCTCCCCTGGATTTGGGATACCCTCCTGGCTGTGCCCCTGCAGATTTCTTCCATATGATTGGTAGATGCAATTACACTACATGCCCTCAGGCTATGGTTATAACCCTAGCTACCCTCTGTATTCATACATTTTGGACCTCCCTGTCATTGGTTGATTACATACTGATGAACCAGAACCATCAAACTGCGCCCCAAAAGTCTCATTACCTTCTCACTACAATAATTGCTCCATCCTGAAGAGTCTTTCTGCCCTGAAACTACAAGTATTATCATGGACCTTCATCCAGGTGTGCTTCTGGAGGACCTGTAGGACATCGGAGGACTGGAGACTTCTCTACAAGTGATCCTGGGGGGTTGCGTTATCTCTGGATTTCCATTGTAACATCCTGAAGA
Source organism: Engystomops pustulosus (assembly GCF_040894005.1). Lineage (NCBI taxonomy): Eukaryota > Metazoa > Chordata > Amphibia > Anura > Leptodactylidae > Engystomops > Engystomops pustulosus. Next base: position 7,889,862 of record NC_092415.1, on the reverse strand, counting down.
AGTTATTTGTTATTTTGATACATTATAGCAGTCACTGAATTACTTGTAAACACCTGAGGTCACCAAAACTAAGATGGGACCCTTACTTACCTAGGACGTCATGTTTGATACCATTTAGTTTTAGGTCTTCTACATATGATACGTCATGTAGTCTTGTGCGTCTCGGGTCGTCTACATTACTCGGTGGAGATGCCTTCCTTCCAGTCTAGTCATGCATTGGCTGTGCTCTCGGCTGCCTAGTTGATGGCTTCCAAGTTGCGGTTCCTTGACCTTCCCCTATGCCGAATGGTGACTGTGTAAATTATCTTCTGCTTGGGACCGTCTTTAGCTTTGGTTCTTTGCTCTTCATCAGTCGTGTCGGATAGTCTGCAAATGATGGAAGACGCACAACTTCCCTTTGGATTACTGGAGATCTGTGTCCTTGTGGGACCATCTATGGATGATATCCGAGAGATAGACAAGGTAGGTCCAGAACATATCGTCCACACCAGATGTTACCTTTGATTAGAATCGAACCATGGACCACAGCGATTATTTCCTTGGATTGATGACATCACTTCTGATGATATTTGATGTCAAGAAACTGAATCAAAGTTATTTTGCTCCAATGAGCACCGACGTTAGAGGTACATTATTGGGTCCCATTGTCTATTTGTGGCCATACATGTGAGATATCGGTGGTCACACATGTGAGATATCGGTGGCCACACATGTGAGATATCGGTGGCCACACATGGGAGATATCGGTGGCCACACATGGGAGATATCGGTGGCCACACATGGGAGATATCGGTGGTCACACATGGGAGATATCGGTGGTCATAAGAAAGTTCATCAGATATTTCTCTTGATCGTATGTGCAGAAAAATAAGGTATTGGTTGTGTCAAAATCCAGCTTGCCAAATACTTTCCTCCCTGTTTTCACCTTTAGGGGGACACTGGAGCCCCCTCATGCTCATTAGATGTTCCAATAGAAATGGTTACATCTAGACAGTACACATCCAATACTTGAGGGTCTAGGTGGGAAGACCATGAGGTGGCAATACAGGACATCTCTCAGATATGTATCAGGAGATCAGAAGGTCAACCACCGATCTCTTCTCCATCCTGAAGTCTACGTGAACAGTAAATCCTGAGTTTTATTAACCCTTTGTAATATTTGTATGGAGAGTCCTCTACGCTGTCCGGTCATGGAGGAGGTTTCAGCGATTCAGGTATCTTCTGCGGAGTAGCCCGGAGTCAGTGGATCTTGTGACAACCGGGAAGTTCCTGATGAATCAAGACCTCTCCCTGAATGTGGTTGAGGAAATTCTGACCTGTATTTGTTACACTGTTGAATCTATGGAATGAATACATCAGACTTGTGAGTCAGAGTAGCTTTCTGTGCCCTGGATAGTTGCTGACTCCTTACGTTGTGTTCAGACATGGTGTTTGCAACGTGTTTTACCAGCAATTGAACATTGTTGCAATGATAATTTTTTTTCCGAATAAAATTCTCCTTGGAGAATGGATTGCTGATTTTAAGCATGCGTTTTCGGTCCGTTTAAAAACACAAGCGTTTTGACTGTTTTCCCCAATTATCTTAATAGATAAACAGGTTGTAAGCAGCCAAACGCATGGTAAACGGCCAAAAAACTGATGCGTTTTTAAACGGACCAAATACGCATGCTTAAAAACCGTACCAAAAACGCCATGTGCGGCATCGCCCTAAGGCTGCAGTCACACATGGCGTTTTTTAACCCGTTTTTGGCCCGTTTTTAAGCAGTCCGTTAAAAAACGCATCTGTTTTTGACCGGTTTCCCCAATTATCTTAATTAAAACCGGTCAAAACCGCATGCGTTTTCTAACGGACTGCTTAAAAATGGCCCAAAAATTCAAAACGCCACGTGTGCCACCAGCCTAAGGCTTTTGCCCGGACTTCTCTGGTTTGGGGAAACTTATCCACTTGCTGGCCACATTTCTGGAACAATCTCGTAGGACAGGTCCTGCACCGAAACCCGCAGTGATCAAGTAAATTCGGATCACGTGGCCGGGGTTGGTCCCGAAACTGCGTTTAACACATGGACCATATTTTCTAGAGCAAACACGTTCATATCTGATATAAATGTGTGTTACACACGTTTTATGGTTGACGTTTAGAAGCCAAAGCCGGGGGAGACTTATAAATGGGAGAGAATGTAGAAGAATCAGTTCATCCAAAAACCTGAGCATGTAATCTAAGCTTTAGTTTGTCACTTTTGGATCTAGTAAGGGCTTTGGCATCGGCCTAAGGGTCTGGTCACATGGGATATACTCACCACTGATCAGTATCTTCACCACAAGCTCTGGACCCACTACATGTTACCCTCCTCTGTGGGTTTTGGACCTCACCATGACTTTGTAACAGAATAGGCTTCTGCAGGACAAGGTTTTCGTCCAGTGTTGAAATTATTCTGAAGAAACCATTGGCGGCTCTTCTGTAAGTTCCTTATTTTTGTTTTTCTTCTTAAATTTTCTACCACAGACAGGAAAGTGTTGACCTGAGACTGTGACTTTAGGGACTGTGGACCTCTGGCTCCTTCTTCTAAAAAAGTCTTGTGCTGATCCCCACGTTTGTGACCTGAAGAGATCTTATTGGACATATTGATCCACCTGGTCTCTCCTCCTCATCCATCCATTGATCCCATACATAAGATGTCCATGTTGGGTGTCCTTTTTTATAAAATCTTGCACTGATCCCAACTGACCCCTCCCCAAATGTGATCTTGGTAACCTGAAGAGATCTTGTTTGTAAAATTTGGTCTCAACACCCATCCATTGCACGTCCACGCTGGATATCCCCTTTGTTCCAAGGGCAGATCCCTTTGTGTCCCCACCCATAACATCACCCATAGAAATCGCCAACTATTTTGTAGTCTTCTGGTTCTGTTTTTTAGCTTGGGGGAACACCTAGTGAAATCATTGAGGGCTACGAAAACGCTAAAAACGACGGTGACTAGCCTTTATGGAGGTTGTGAGATATAGACAATCCCTTCTTCTACAAGGGATCACTAGAAGCCCATTGTAAAGTATAACCCATCGATCATCGCTGTGACCTATGGAAAGAGCTATCCGTGTTTTCCTGCAGCGCCTCCACAGGGGAAACAAAGCATTACACAGTTTTCAGTGGGTGGTCTGTGTAATGTAGGACCGGGCAGGTCCTGCAGAGAGAAACTCTCTGCTATCTCGTCTTTCAGATGAGTAGAGGGTCACCCATAATTTTACTCAAAATTTCCTAACCGAGAGCAGGGATATCGGTTTTCTAATCTTGTCCTATGAGCGGCTGTTCAATCTGGGGTAGCTCAGAAACGACCTAGGTTTAAGAAGATGGTAAATCCAAATTGGGGCGGGTGTGTGTTGGCGCACCCAAATCCTTCCACCTGGCGGAACAAATTGCGCTCAACACTTTATTCGTTAATGGACATCTAGCATCAGTTTGACGCCTTGTAGACCACTAGACCTCGCCTGCTCGTTCTCTTTAACAGGTATCGGACCTGTTCTTATTATAAGCCGGGGCGGCACGATTTTCAAGAAAAATAGTTTTTCAAAATCTGCAAATTAGCTGGTGGCGCACAAGATTCTGTCGCCTAAGCACCTCCCAGCTCCAGAGTCTTTCAATTTATGGACTCACGACTTTGTCCTAGTCTGCCATGGTCCCGCCCGAAGAACTTGTAGAAACATAAAGCTCATGCAGAGCTTGCAGAGAGCCAGTCACGTCACATGTCTTTCTGCACGCTCTACAGGTGGGACAAGCTGGAGCTCTGAGAGTGCGGGGCATGATCTTTGTGTAATGCCTTTGTATGTGTGTTGTTGGTAGCAGCAGGACTGTGAAATATGGATATATGTTCCAGGATTGTAGCTGGACTTGGAGCACACTGGTTCATGACAGTATTGTATGTCTTCACTGGAAACCGCACGGCTCGTCCCCTTTGCAATACTACTGTACTACTACAGCAGTGCCTCATAGCAGGGGGGGGGGTGGCTGTGATATCTTCAGTGTAGTTTCCTTACATTACTTTCTGCAGTGTTGGGGCTTATTGCAAGGAAGACTATTGTGCATTCTGTAGGAACAGCAGCAAGGTAGTTACTGATCCTGACACAACTGTCATTGCTATATGCAAGGCATTATGAGACTTGTAGGAAACTTCACATCAAATGTGAATGCAATGGATCAAAGGCCAGTGAAGATTTTCCCTTACAGGCAGTTGTGAAGCCAATTCCATTATGTAGCTTATTGCTAATTATCCTTGTAGCTTCACATTATGGCTTAGAGCAAGACAGATCAACAACAATTTACTGCTTCACAATAATCTTTATTTATAAGGCGCCATCATATTCCGTGGCTCTTTACAAATGATGTGGGACAGACCTTGCAGAGTAATAACAGTCATATGTAATGTTGTCTGCAGCAACTATTTTTGTGCCAGTGTGAAAGTTACCAAAAATATCTAAACTGGAGAACCAAAAGAGGAAGAATAAATTTGGATTGTAAAATTGTGGGATTTTTGAGATTTGGCAGCTGACAATAATTATAGTGGTAAATGTCTGATTCTGCAATATATATATGGAGATCCCCTACTAACAATGTCTGGAACAACAACTACTTAAATAATGCAATATGTGCAAGAATATAACTACTATAATACTACCCCCTATGTACAAGAATATAACTACTATAATACTGCCCCCTATGTACAAGAATATAACTACTATAATACTGCCCCCTATGTACAGGAATATAACTACTATAATACTGCCCCCGATGTACAAGAATATAACTACTATAATACTGCCCCCTATGTACAAGAATATAACTACTATAATACTGCCCCCTATGTACAGGAATATAACTACTATAATACTGCCCCCTATGTACAGGAATATAACTACTATAATACTGCCCCCTATGTACAGGAATATAACTACTATAATACTGCCCCCTATGTACAAGAATATAACTACTATAATACTGCCCCCTATGTACAGGAATATAACTACTATAATACTGCCCCCTATGTACAGGAATACTGCCCCCTATGTACAGTAATATAACTACTATAATACTGCCCCCTATGTACAGGAAAATAACTACTATAATACTGCCCCTATGTACAAGAATATAACTACTATAATACTGCCCCCTATGTACAGGAATATAACTACTATAATACTGCCCCCTATGTACAAGAATATAACTACTATAATACTGCCCCCTAAGTACAAGAATATAACTACTATAATACTGACCCCTATGTACAACAATATAACTACTATAATACTGCCCCCTATGTACAAGAATATAACTACTATACTACTGCTTCCTATGTACAAGAATATAACTACTATAATACTGCCCCCTATGTACAGGAATATAACTACTATAATACTGCCCCCTATGTACAGGAATATAACTACTATAATACTGCTCCCTATGTACAAGAATATAACTACTATAATACTGCCCCCTATGTACAAGAATATAACTACTATAATACTGCCCCCTATGTACAAGAATATAACTACTATAATACTGCTCCCTATGTACAGGAATATAACTACTATAATACTGCTCCCTATGTACAAGAATATAACTACTATAATACTGCCCCCTATGTACAAGAATATAACTACTATAATACTGCCCCCTATGTACAAGAACATAACTACTATAATACTGCCCCCTATGTACAGGATTATAACTACTATAATACTGCCCCCTATGTACAGGATTATAACTACTATAATACTGCCCCCTATGTACAAGAATATAACTACTATAATACTGCCCCCTATGTACAAGAATATAACTACTATAATACTACCCCCTATGTACAAGAATATAACTACTATAATACTGCCCCCTATGTACAAGAACATAACTACTATAATACTGCCCCCTATGTACAGGATTATAACTACTATAATACTGCCCCCTATGTACAGGATTATAACTACTATAATACTGCCCCCTATGTACAGGATTATAACTACTATAATACTGCCCCCTATGTACAGGATTATAACTACTATAATACTGCCCCCTATGTACAGGATTATAACTACTATAATACTGCCCCCTATGTACAAGAATATAACTACTATAATACTACCCCCTATGTACAAGAATATAACTACTATAATACTGCCCCCTATGTACATGGATATAACTACTATAATACTGCCCCCTATGTACAAGAATATAACTACTATAATACTGCCCCCTATGTACAAGAATATAACTACTATAATACTGCCCCCTATGTACAGGAATATAACTACTATAATACTGCCCCCTATGTACAGGAATATAACTACTATAATACTGCTCTCCCCCCTGGATGCTCATACTGGATAGCTTCTCTCTGTGTTTGTTGGTCACAGATGGTGGATTCATCATTCTTGAGGTTACATTGAGGGGAAAGTGACAACCAGTTTGGTCACATTCCAGGTTTGATGCTGTGGTGTCACATTGTGTGTTCTGTCTTATTTCACATAGTAACATGATGATGGATACAATGGGGAATAAAGTAAAATATGTGAAGTTTGAGAACTGATCTTTGCTGGACATTCCATGGTACAAAGCTCTTCTCCGCTAGTAATATTGGGTGTAATACAATGACTCACGATATGGCGGCACGTCTAGTACATATGGGTTACCAGAAGTATTTACCTGCCCCTGTACAGCTTTAACGACTTTTGGGGAAAGCGAAAATCTGGAGAAAACATCCTTAGATCCCTTATACCTGATGCAATGCACATTACAGAGATCACAGAGATTTAGAAATCTGTCTTTCCCATGATGCCTCAGCACAGCATCACATGGGCGGACGGACTGTATGATCTCTGCCTGCTGGGAGGACAGTGTGGTTATTATTTTCATTATTGCTGTGTGACCGGAGCCTCGGCAGCAGTAGCTCTGAAGGTTTATACCCAGTGATGTGAATTTCTTTCTTTCCTGATACTTTGTTGCAACAATGTATCAGTGCATGGAGAATGTGTAATACTGAAGTCCAGTAGGTTGTGGTAGGGAAGGATAATTCTGTATTAGGAGGTGTCTGAATATGTCCACACTCTGTATCTGTGGATGGAACTGTGTGTGGAGGTCACGATCTTTTGTAGGAGAAGCGGCTCCTGACATATTCATCATCACCACGAAGAACGTCTGCAGATTCTCCGAGTCACCGATGGAAAATAATTGCCAAAATTTTCTGTGTATGAGTAGCACGGCCGTCATCATGTGACACGGAAAGGCACAAGTGACGCACATTAGTGATGGATTTCAAGGGCTTAGATGTCCAGCATTGTATATGTCTGTACGTACATCACATGGGCTACGTGGATTCGCTGCACAGATCTGCAGCCAGTGTTAGGAATTTATGTGGATGGTCACGGCTCTATACATGGAGGTAGTGGCCATCACGACACACCGGCACCGGATGATAGGAGTACTCCTGAATAGTGCGCTGGAAAGTTGGGTGCTGCCAGCAGAATCTGTGCCCCATAGTGGTAAAGTAGTATCAGGCCATCGAGGAGCAACACAGCAGTTCTTGTGGTATATATCACTGTGATGCAAGGACTCCCATTCCGTATAATAGGGGCATGTGTGTCGCTCGGACAGTTTTCTCTCCCTGTCATCAACATTTGAGGAGAGCGATGACACACGGGCAGCAAACAGCACCTTGGTGTGCCTGAGGCCTTTGGGCAGGAGCGGCGGACCTATGGCACGGGTGCCCGAGCAGTTTCTGTTCACCACACAGGATTCGGAGTATCCTCAGTCCCGGGAACATGCTGCGCTCAGCGACTGGTCCTTGGCTGCCTGGGACTGATGGAGGAGTGAAGAGGTTTGGACAGGGCTGGATTATTTTAGGAGCTCCTACTTCAGGCCCCCACGTTTCATCTGGTTTTAGGGGACCCTGGAAAGATGCTGCAGAATAATCTGAATTTCCTCTACTTCCTAAACTCTGACCGCCATTGCCCTTTTTCATTTTTGGTTTTGCCCATTTTTACTCCCCTCTTTTATCAATCCATAACTTTTATTTTTCCATGTACAGAGCTGTATGAGGGCTTGTTTTCTGCGTACTGGGGGTATTTAATATTCCATGCCTTGTATTATATTCAAAGGACCGTATAAACCTGGTTATAAAAGGCATGTTCCCCCGATCGGAGGTGCTTGAGAGTTTAGGTCCTGCCAGTCCAATACAAAGGCACGTGTTCTGGCTCTGTGTCTGGTGACACCTTGGCAGGACCTGAGCCTGGTCTGTAGCTTCCTGTACCCTTCAATCTTTGACTATTCTCTGGGCTGGAACTACTATTCGAGGCAGAATAACCTTGTTGCAGTGAAGCCCAGATCCCTGTACAAGGGTTAAAGGGTTAAAATGGACCCTTCCACTTGTATTATCTCCATGTCAAGCCTATTGGGAACCGCACATGTCCACACCCCTCTGCGTGTTATACGATTGCCAAATCTCCTGTAACAAATAATGATGTTTCTGCTCACTGACAGAAAGCAGAGTTCTTCTTTTCAATGTCTTAGAGTTCCTTCTCCTGCAGGCGCCGTGCATGTCACGGATAGTGAGACGTCCAAATATATAATGCCCCTCTGTAGGCTGCACCTGCCCCTCTTCCCGGAGACTGCAGAACCTCTTAGTTACTCAGAAGAAACATTGTAATATGTTCCAGGTTCCACAGATGAGTCTTACATATTATATGGGTAATAAGGAAGTGCTGCCGGCGCCGGCAAGATAAACAGGGCGTCATGCTGCTGCATACAACACAACAGGGTCCGTCTGCTGGAGGTAATCGCTCACTGCCCAGCGACTACAGAGTGCGTCACCCATCTGCACACACACCCTGAATGGCAGTCATTATTCTGTAAGCTACCAGCCTGACCACCAGATGTAAGGATTGGGAGAGAGCCGACTGTCAGTCACCAGATGTAGGGATGTGGGGGAAGGGAGCAGGCCGCAGGGCACTAGATGTAGGGATGTGGAGTGAGGGAGCCGACTGCCAACCACCAGATGTAGGGATGTGGAAGGAGGGGACAGGCTGCGGGCCTCCAGATGTAGGGATGTGGAGTGAGGGAGCAGGCTTCGGGCCGGCAGATGTAGGGATGTAGAGTAAGGAAACAGGCTGCGGGCCGGCAGATGTAGGGATGTGGATGGAGGGAGCAGAATCCCGGCCGCCAGATGTAGGGATGTGGATGGAGGGAGCAGAATCCCGGCCGCCAGATGTAGGGATGTGGATGGAGGGAGCAGAATCCCGGCCGCCAGATGTAGGGATGTGGATGGAGGGAGCAGAATCCCGGCCGCCAGATGTAGGGATGTGGATGGAGGGAGCAGAATCCCGGCCGCCAGATGTAGGGATGTGGATGGAGGGAGCAGAATCCCGGCCGCCAGATGTAGGGATGTGGATGGAGGGAGCAGAATCCCGGCCGCCAGATGTAGGGATGTGGATGGAGGGAGCAGAATCCCGGCCGCCAGATGTAGGGATGTGGATGGAGGGAGCAGAATCCCGGCCGCCAGATGTAGGGATGTGGATGGAGGGAGCAGAATCCCGGCCGCCAGATGTAGGGATGTGGATGGAGGGAGCAGAATCCCGGCCGCCAGATGTAGGGATGTGGATGGAGGGAGCAGAATCCCGGCCGCCAGATGTAGGGATGTGGATGGAGGGAGCAGAATCCCGGCCGCCAGATGTAGGGATGTGGATGGAGGGAGCAGAATCCCGGCCGCCAGATGTAGGGATGATGCCTCATATTAACCCCTGCATGTCCGGTTTTCATAGATTATGTTAAAAAAAAAAAAAATGTAATCTTCATTAAAAATCTCACATTCTTTACCTTCATCTGCCATTCAAATTGATGTCTCCATGGTAACAGACTACAAACATCTGTTGCTGCAGAGATACCACTGTGTCTATATACATGTAAGGGGCAAAGGGGTATTTAAGTGACGTGGGATAAGTAGCTGAATGGCCATGGGACCGGGAATTTGTTGTTCCCCCCCCCCCCCCCCCCACTGCTCTGTTGTGACCTATAGACGGTCTGCTTGGTGCTCAGTCCCTTCCTGCTGCAATGTGGAGTTTAGCCACTATACAAGGCGCGGCGCTGTGCTTGGTGAAGACTTAGCAATAATCCAAATCCTGTGGTCCCTGAGCGATAGCGATGACCAGTCCTGAGGATAATCAATGGCCGGACATCCCTTTAATCCCATCAGAGTAGAAACTTCTATGGGACGTCCTCTTTAAATGACACACTCGGCTCTGCTACATCTGCGTGTCCTCAGGTGTTAGACATCCAGTCCTTCCTGTGTTGGCTCTGTGTAGCGTTACACCTGAGCAGGTTACAATGTTTTCCTTGCTTTGTGCGGCCTGACACATGACACGGACAGCGCTCCGCACCGGATCGGAAACTGGTTCTAGGAAATCGTATGCCCCACCTCTTATACGGCTAATCCAGGACCACCCATAGACCACGGCTTCATCCTACTGACCCCCCCATCACCGGCTTATATTATACCCTGTATTCACTGCTGCGATCTGCTGTATCTGCATGTTCATCCTGAGCCTCCTTATTCAGGAATAAGATGCCAGGACTGCAGTAAGGACTGACACTGCCACAGAGACTGCACTCATTTCAGTGACTGAATAGTCTATCTAGCGATTCTCACAGCACAAGGTGAATTGGGGACTCGTTTTAGGGAAAATTCCCTTTTATATGTTTGTTTTTGGCCCCGCTGTGTTTGCAGAGTGATAATAGGAGCGGCTTATGGCCGTTATCTCCTATCTGTAGGATTAGTGGCCACATTGCGCTGCCTTCCTGCGCTCCGTGTGTAAATCGTAATGCTCTTATTTATGAGCCAAGTGTGCGTGTGTATGGAGGAGGTCAGGAGGAATAGCTGCCTGCTCAAACTAGTTTAGGCTATAGCTAGTGAAGGAGTACGAGTGGCGTAACGCTACAAACAGCAGCAGGACACCACAATGTGCTGCAGCAGGACACCACAATGTGCTGCAGCAGGACACCACAATGTGCTGCAGCAGGACACCACAATGTGCTTCAGCAGGACCTGAAAGAAGAGGGAAATCTGCTGCAGAGATTTATTTCATAACAATAAGGGTTCAGTATTCCATGGTCAATAGTCAGAGCTAAGAGCACAGCAACTTGTAGAAGCTACAATCCTTAAATATAAATCCATATATCACAGTCCTGCTGCTACTAACAACATACACAAAGGTTTAAAGGGGTTATCCGAGTCTTAAAAATTTCTTATGGCCGGGCTGGGGAGGGCTATTTAAAAATAATAAACGTGTACTTACCTCGTCGGGCGCCGCGGCCGGTCTTCTCTTTGGGGTGATTTCATTACAAGGGTGCACAGGGAGCTTCCCCGACCATCTGCCAGCGCTTACAACGCTGAGAGATCGGGACGGATGGGAGGAGCCGGCCACATCGCGGACCGGAAGTTCCCTGTGTGCGGCTTATGTGCCCCTGTAAACAAACAGGGGCACGGATCGAAGGGACATCGGCGGTGCCGGAGGAGGTAAGTACATGTTTATTATATTTAAATAGCCCGGCCCAGCCCGGCCATAAGTAAATTTTCAAGCCCTTTTAACCCTTTTAATTCTACGTCTAAATAGGGAAAATACATGACACTGGCTGCACAGAGCACAGCAGTGTGAGGACACATCCATAGTGCACTTGCAGAAGCTACAATCCTAGAATTTAAATCTATGTATCACAGTCCTGCTGCTACTAACAACATACACAAAGGTCTGTGTCTCTCCAGGGATAATACCTAACACTGTCTGCAGAGAACAAAGAGCACAGCAGTGTAAGAAGCTGCAATCCTGCTGGAAGACTCCATTTAGGCAAAGCATTCCTGCTATAGAGAGCGGTGGTGCTCGCATTGTTTTGTGTGGGTAGGGAAGGTAGAGAGTGCAGGTAAGTACAAAGAAAACCTGCTGTCAGATATTGGGGACCTGCAGCTTTAGAGAAGATGTTAAAGGGAACCTGTCATCAGAAATTGACCTAATAAACCACTACCAGTATGTTTGTCAAGCAGCTGAACACCTTTCAGATTGTGTTTCTTTCATGACTCAGTGTGATGTCATCATCCAGAAAATCTACTTTGAAGGGAGATGTCAATTAGTTGTATAAAGTCATGGAGGTGGAGACTTTAACACTGAAGTCAAGCTCTCCCTGCCTCAGGAAGCCCCTGTCCCTGCATCCAGGGACATCAATAATCAGATCTCCTGAAGTCCGATGTATGATGTCAACCACAGAGGAGGGGGCGCTCAGTGCTCCTCACCTTGACCTCAGGGTTAAACTCTCCGCCTCCTTGACTTTATACAACCAATTTACATCTCACTTCAAAGTAGATTTTCCAGATGATGCCATCATACTGGGACATGAAAGAAACAATAACTAGAAGGTGTTACGCTGCTTGACAACATACTGGTAGTGGTTTGTTAGGCCCATTACTGATGACAGGTTCCCTTTAAAGTATAGTTAAGACGACCCCCCCCCCCAACACATATGACATCACTTTGTATAATGTTTTTTTTTGTACTTTAACCCTCAGGTCGCCCAGAAAGGATTAAGAAGCCTCCGAGCGGTGGAGCCAGAAATCGCTTCTGTATTTGTCCCTCCTTTTGATTCCAAAGAAGAAACTCCGAGCTCGACGGCCGCACAAAGCTCCTTCCAGAAGGTGGCGAGGAGGCGATCGTTCCGGAAGAAGAAGGAGAGGTCCAAGGGGGAGTCCAGGACTGGGAACCACGTGGAGCACGGAGAGACCACCACCGAGGAGATCAGTGTCCCCAAAGACATCGACCTCATAGGACTCCCCCAGCTCTGCTTCCCAGGTATCGGGGTCTCACGTAAACGGCCGTCACTTGTTACATTGTAGAACTCGGCAAACGGCGCAGGAAATATTTATTTGGGTGTCGGAGCGGCTGCTAAAGGAGTCGTCCTGGAGGAAAATACCAGTGTAAACAGCTCACTCCACGGGCATTAGCTTGTGTAAATCTGCAGATGCCTTATACTTTTCACAGCTGAGGATTTGTTACAATTATGTCCTGTTTACACAACCCTGTGTCAGGTAACACCGGAGCGCAAACCTCTCCCCTGTCCTGACACACAGATGGCAGAAGGATATTGTAGCAAAAACCCAGCTGCAAGAAGCTTTCAGGCTGTGGATTTACACTGGATAGCTCTATTCACTGACTGGTAGCAGAGCTCTTAACATTGAGAAGGGTAGAATGATTAAAGGGGATGTCCCCAGATTTTAAGTTATTTCAAGGGATTTAGGAATGGGATTAGGTACAGGGATGTCTGTGACATGCTAGATCCTCCTATCAATGTGGTAGAAGGAAACCAGCAGACTTTTTGGTGCAGCTTTGACTGTGATTGGAGAAGAAGACAGGAAGTGACTTGTTCCATGTTTGGTGCTGTGTTTTCCTAATATATCGTGTTGTCTGTTTCTACAGGGGGGCTGCAAGTGACCCTAAAGCCTAAGGAGGAGCACTTCCACTTCCTTATATTCACAGATGTTTTGGGGAACAGGACATACGGGGTCGTGGCTCAGTTCTCGAGGTCTATTCAGGTACAGCTCAGCTCTGTAATTACCACTCCTATAATATCCATTCATTAAATGGGATAATTACGGCTTTCACCCTCCTTGTTTAGACTTGCATGAAAGATCCAGACGGTTAAGGAAAGTTTTTATCGTGTGTTTTTTGTTTGCTTTTCTTGCTTATATAGAACTTTCTTATCTCTACAGGATGCGTTGGGACTGTCCAATGGGCAAGCGCGATGGGACAGCGCACTGAAAAGCGACAAAACCTACGAGGCGTATGTGCCTTACGCCATTTGTGTCATATCCAGATATCCTTACTACAATGCCTTTAAGGACTGTCTGTCATGGTAAGGGGGGGGGGGGGGGGGGCAGCTGTGGACAGAAGACTAATGACAGTCTAGATGATGGTCACACATGGGATCCTGTTGTAGCCTCTCATTGCCTGAGCTCTGAATGTTGTGCTTATTATGCAGTGCACTGAAGAGGGAACCGCCATGGGGTCCGACACAACGCCACCATTGTTCCGCAGCATTGCAGGACATTCTGTTGCTGTTCCCTTACATAGATACATAAGGAGACATCTAATAGGGGGTCTTGTGTGACCAATATGTTGATGTATGTGATATAGAGGCTTGAAATCTGTTCTATAATTGCCCCCCATGTCTGTGTCTTTATTGAGAGTTGTAATTCAATCTATTTAAGTGACTGTCCATGTTTAAAATGTGTGAATATTAGATGACGGGGTTCTACTGCTGAAGCCCCCTTACTATCTGTTGTAAGTCTGTACCTTCTCCTCTGGAGGACTAATATCCACCATGTATCACATAGCTGTCATGCAGTACCAAATGTCTCCTGCAGTGGCCACTGTAGGGAAATGCTGCAGGTCCAGCAGATGAGACCTCTGGACAATCAGCTGATCACTGGCAGGTCCATTATAAGTAAAGGTGGGACAATCCATATGTAATTAATTTCTATGTTTTTTTCTTCTCTGACACCGTTCGCAGCCTCCTTCCACATCTGAAGTCCAGCAGGAACATCACCCTTGATAGGCGAATTAAGGAATTTGCTGCAAAATTAGCCCTGATTCCGTGTCCCCCACCCGGACCTCTCCATCTGGTAATGACCTCTACATAAAAATACTGAGAAACTCTTATATCTGTGCCCACACACAGTGCAACCCAGTCACAGGTGCTAGGAGTGTACCAGTACTTCATATCAGGAACCTATACTCTGTGCAGGCACCCGTACTCTAGTCACATCAAGAGCTGCATTATTTCTCACACCCCGACTCTCATGGCTTCCCTGTAGGTCTTCTGCATGCAACCTCTGCAGATTGTATTCCCTTCAAGAGAAGATCTGGAAAGCCCAGTAATAGACTTGGACCTTCACCTGCCCTTCCTCTGCTTCAGCTCTAAACAGGTGCTACAGGTAAGTGACCAGCAGGAGGGGGGGCAGCTTCACTGATTGCAGTGTACAGTATAGCACAGAGCAGATGGCACGGCCATGCCCACATGCAATAGTCCATAGGCGCCCATAGCAGATCTCAGGACCTATTCACACAGCGTAAGCCTTGGCCTCCATTGCAGGACACAGTACTACAAGCCGCACTCCTTTACTGCCCGTAAACTCCACCAAATGTTCATACGGACACATGAAGAAGCCCTTAGAGTGTATTCATACAGTCGTTACATACATTATCACCCTATTATCTAGTGAATAGATCCCTACAGTCATAGTCTGGTTATACCCACAATTCAGTGTTTTGTGCCCCTGGTCCTGATATCCAGGGAGCGGAGTTATCGATTTCCATTAAAAAAAAAAATCAGATACCCCCCCCTTAAAATTTTCCATAACTCCGTGCACCACCCGTATTGTGTAGCATAGAGACTTTCTTACAATTTGTTTGACCAAAGGAAGGCGTGGCCTTGAGTTGAGAGGTGTGGCTTTTGACAGAAGGGGCGTGGTGTATGTTGATTTGAAGAAAAAATAAAAAATAAAAAATACCCCATTGTGCCAGAATTTTAAGGACATCATGTACGGTCTCTCCTCAGATCATGGGCTGCATCCTGACCGAGCAGAGGATTGTCTTCTTCTCATCAGACTTTGCCCTGTTAACCCTTGTGGCTGAGTGCTTCATGGTCTTCCTGCACCCCATCAAGTGGCAGCACACGTTTGTGCCCATACTCTCGCACCACATGCTGGACTTCATCATGGCGCCAACCTCTTTCCTCATGGGCTGCCACCTGGATCACTACACGGAAGTCTGTATGGTCAGTCATCCGTCTTTCCATTATGTCCTATCACATTTCACTCCATCATCCGCAGGACTACAACTCCTAGCAGATCCGTACTGCAGTTCCTCAACAGCTGGACAGTCACAGATCATGGGTCAAAGTGAATCTCTGATCACTATACAAATATACAGACCTTTCTTATACTGATACAAAGTTGCAAACCTCCTTCTGAGACGTAACATTTGTAGTTAATGTTCTCACTACCTGCAGCCACTAGAGGGAGACCAGGAGCGAATTGTAGACTGTTTATATATTGCACAGTATTCATGATGCTCCGGAGCTCCCCCTAGTGGTGGATGTGCAGTAGCCAGTATCTATGTCTCTGTCTATTATACATTTCTGAAATTATACAAAATCCTGAAAATACATTTATAAAATGTGCAACTGTAACCTTTCACCAGCTAAAAATCACATTCCTGGTGACAGGGGAAGCGGTGGCTACACATCAATGTCTGTATGAGTAATATTGTGCAGTCTGGGTGTATTCTTATAGCTGGGCTTCTTCTTCTCACACTGCTGTGCTCCTAGCCCCGTACATTTAGCTGCTCCACAGCTCCTCCCCTTTGTTCTGAATAAAAGGAGAATATCAGTTTTCAGGTGGAATCCTACAGCAGTCACTGAAAACAGTGCACAGCAGTGTGAGGACACATTCTCATTGCACCTATTTAAGCCACAGTCCTGGAATATAAATCCATATTACACAGTCCTGCTGCTACTACTTATAACATACACAAAGGTCTGATTACACATCTCTCCAGGTTCAATAATTTACAATTGCTGCAGAGAACAAAGAGCACAGCAGTGTGAGGACACAACACCAGTGCACTTGTCCTGGAGTATAAATCGATATTTCACCGCATCTTTAACAACATACTTAAAGATCCAGGGACCATACCTAACATCGGCTGCAAAAAAACACAGAGCACAGCAGTGTGAGGATATGATCTAAGTGGACTTGGAGAAGCTATAATCCTGGAATATAAATCCATATTTCACAGTCCTGCTGCTACTAACAACATACACAAAGGTCTGATTACACATCTCTCCAGGGACAATACATAACACTGGCTGCAGAGAGCACAGAGCACAGCAGTGTGAGGTGTGATTACACATCTCTCCAGGGACAATACCCAACATTGGCTGCAGAGAGCACAGAGCACTGCAGTGTGAGGTCTGATTACACATCTCTCCAGGGACAATACCCAACATTGGCTGCAGAGAGCACAGAGCACTGCAGTGTGAGGTCTGATTACACATCTCTCCAGGGACAGTACATAACACTGGCTGCAGAGAGCACAGAGCACAGCAGTGTGAGGTCTGATTACACATCTCTCCAGGGACAGTACATAACACTGGCTGCAGAGAGCACAGAGCACAGCAGTGTGAGGTCTGATTACACATCTCTCCAGGGACAGTACATAACACTGGCTGCAGAGAGCACAGAGCACAGCAGTGTGAGGTCTGATTACACATCTCTCCAGGGACAGTACATAACACTGGCTGCAGAGAGCACAGAGAACAGCAGTGTGAGGTCTGATTACACATCTCTCCAGGGACAATACATAACACTGGCTGCAGAGAGCACTGAGCACAGCAGTGTGAGGTCTGATTACACATCGATCCTGGGTCAATACATAACTCTGGCTGCAGAGAGCACAGAGAACAGCAGTGTGAGGTCTGATTACACATCTCTCCAGGGACAATACATAACACTGGCTGCAGAGAGCACAGAGAACAGCAGTGTGAGGTCTGATTACACATCTCTCCAGGGACAATAGATATAACACCAGCTGCAGAGAGCACAGAGCACAGCAGTGTGAGGTCTGATTACACATCTCTCCAGGGACAATACATAACACTGGCTGCAGGGAGCACAGAGCACAGCAGTGTGAGGTGTGATTACACATCTCTCCAGGAACAGTACATAACACTGGCTGCAGAGAGCACAGAGCAGAGCAGTGTGAGGTCTGATTACACATCTCTCCAGGGACAATACATAACACTGGCTGCAGAGAGCACAGATCACAGCAGTGTGAGGTCTGATTACACATCTCTCCAGGGACAATACATAACACTGGCTGCAGACTGTGGGGGTCACACCTGCTGACAGGTTCCCTTTAAAATCCCTTTGGAGAACAGTGCATGTTTTTCAGGAGCTTTTTTTGATTTTACTGCTTAGATGAATGTGTTTAGTAAATGCATTAAAACTCAAGTGGGTTTTACAACATAAAATGTGCTCGTATCCTGATGGCAGATGGTGATGTGTAGCTGTTAGAGCCTCCGGAGCTGCGCTCTCCCTCATCCTCTGTGACGCACATTATTGGTATTGTTTTATAGTTAATAGTTTCCTGACTCTTTGTGACTCTTTATGTTGGTGACCTCTGTCCTGGAATGATCCCCTCCACCCCCCTATGCCCTGTAATGTACCGTAATACTGTGATTACACAGCAGGGAATGTCCTGTAAATATATGAGCACATTCCAGGTCATAAATGGCGTCTGATGTAAACAGCAGGAATTTAAAGGGGAATCGCAGAGGTGATTGTAGGAAGACGGCAAAGCCCAAAAAATGCCGCCCACTGGATCAGCACCTGAGGGTCATAGGTAGGACTGTCACAATGTATCTTTATTCAACCTATCGGATTTTCCAACAGGAAGGTGAAGATTTAATATTGATCGATATTGATAATGGAAACATCTCATTCGCCGGGAACGGTATGGACTCTGAGGTCAGTGATGTCCCGGACCTGCCGGTGCTGGCCGCAGAGAACTTTATATGCAGGTAAGTGATTCCCTGATTCTACATATCTGCCTGATGTTCTGCCTGGGTCATCTCCATCACTGATTGTTCTGTATCACTGACCCACAGTATGGAGAACGTGCAGCTTCACTATGACCTGGAGCAGTCTCATCGCCCGACAACCCTGGACATCGGAGAGCAGAGACTGCGGAGACGCCTCTGGCAGCACAACCTCAACAGCGAGATAAAGGAGATCGCCCTGCAACTCATCGTGGACATCTTCAGGTACATGCAATATATGTGCTGACACTACCTGTACTGATCCTGAGTTATTATACCCAGAGCTGCACTCACTATTCTGCTGCTGGTGCAGTCACTGTGTACATACATGACATTACTTATCCTGTACTGATCCTGAGTTACATCCTGTATTATACTCCAGAGCTGCACTCACTATTCTGCTGCTGGTGCAGTCACTGTGTACATACATGACATTACTTATCCTGTACTGATCCTGAGTTACATCCTGTATTATACCCCAGAGCTGCACTCACTATTCTGCTGCTGGTGCAGTCACTGTGTACATACATGACATTACTTATCCTGTACTAATCCTGAGTTACATCCTGTATTATACCCCAGAGCTGCACTCACTATTCTGCTGCTGGTGCAGTCACTGTGTACATACATGACATTACTTATCCTGTACTGATCCTGAGTTACATCCTGTATTATACCCCAGAGCTGCACTCACTATTCTGCTGCTGGTGCAGTCACTGTGTACATACATGACATTACTTATCCTGTACTGATCCGGAGTTACATCCTGTATTATACCCCAGAGCTGCACTCACTATTCTGCTGCTGGGGCAGTCACTGTGTACATACATGACATTACTTATCCTGTACTGATCCTGAGTTACATCCTGTATTATACTCCAGAGCTGCACTCACTATTCTGCTGGTGCAGTCACTGTGTACATACATGACATTACTTATCCTGTACTGATCCTGAGTTACATCCTGTATTATACTCCAGAGCTGCACTCACTATTCTGCTGCTGGTGCAGTCACTGTGTACATACATGACATTACTTATCCTGTACTGATCCTGAGTTACATCCTGTTTTATACTCCAGAGCTACACTCACTATTCTGCTGCTGGTGCAGTCACTGTGTACATACATGACATTACTTATCCTGTACTGATCCTGAGTTACATCCTGTATTATACTCCAGAGCTGCACTCACTATTCTGCTGGTGCAGTCACTGTGTACATACATGACATTACTTATCCTGTACTGATCCTGAGTTACATCCTGTATTATACCCCAGAGCTGCACCCACTATTCTGCTGCTGGTGCAGTCACTGTGTACATACATGACATTACTTATCCTGTACTGATCCTGAGTTACATCCTGTATTATACCCCAGAGCTGCACTCACTATTCTGCTGCTGGTGCAGTCACTGTGTACATACATGACATTACTTATCCTGTACTGATCCTGAGTTACATCCTGTATTATACCCCAGAGCTGCACTCACTATTCTGCTGCTGGTGCAGTCACTGTGTACATACATGACATTACTTATCCTGTACTGATCCTGAGTTACACCCTGTATTATACCCCAGAGCTGCACTCACTATTCTGCTGGTGAAGTCCCTGTATATGACATTGAGGGACATATAGCATTTTGCTGCAGTGCAATCTATGAAGTAATGGGTGGCATATTCTGCTGGAGATGTGACGTGTATGATTCTTGCTCTATGGCAGGGATGTGAAGGCACACCTGAACTACGAGCATCGGGTGTTTAATAGCAGGGAGTTCCTGAAGACAAGAAGTCCGGGAGACCAGTCCTTCTACAGTAAGGTAAGTCCTCACGTGGCTGCAGATCCTGTTCTAAGGGGCTGAGACAAGATCTCTAGCTGACAGAGGCTTCTAGAAGAATTCTGTGGAATTTCCCAAGAAAGTGATAAGAAAACATCCTCCATGTCACATTCCACAGCGAGAGACACAAGACGGATAGGAAATGTCATCTGCTTTGTAGATTTAAAGTGCCCAGAATTCCTAAATGAAACTGTGAGTCAGTGCAGAATTCTGAGTCATTTCATTAAATATCTTTGTAGAAGCTGCAGTTTTCTTATTTGCATTAAAAGGGAACCTGTCAGCAGGTGTGACCATGCAGACTGCAGCTAGTGTTATGTATTGTCCCTGGAGAGATGTGTAATCAGACCTCACACTGCTGTGCTCTGTGCTCTCTGCAGCCAGTGTTATGTATTGTCCCTGGAGAGATATGATGTATAATCAGACCTTTATGCGTGTTGTTAGTAGCAGCAGGATTGTGATATATAGATTTATATTCCAGAATTGTTCCTTCTGCAAGTGCACTGGGGGTGTGTCCTCACACTGCTGTGCTATTTGCAGCCACTTAGAGAGGTGTGTACTCAGACCTTTGTGTATGTGTTTAGTAGCAGCAGGACTGTGATTTAGGATTTATATTCCAGGGTTGTAGCTTCTGCAAGTGCACTGGGGGCGTGTCCTTACACTGGTGTGCATTAAATTACACCGCAGCTTTTGCCCTCTGCTTTGAATGACATCTCATATATTCAATACAAGCCCCTTCACACAACACATTGACAAAACATTAGAGTGTAATCATGAAATACATTGGGGCAGATTTACTTACCCGGTCCATTCGCGATCCAGCGCCACGTTCTGTGTGGAGGATTCGGGTCTTCCGGCGATTCACTAAGGCAGTTCCTCCGACGTCCACCAGGTGTCGCTGCTGCGCTGAACTTCACTTTTTTTTTTTTTTTTTTAAATGTGGCGGTTTCTTCGAATCCGTCGGGTTTTCGCTCAGCCACGCCCCCGATTTCCGTCGCGTGCATGCCGTCGCTGATGCGCCACAATCCGATCGCGTGCACCAAAATCCCGGGGCAATTCAGGGAAAATCAGCGCAAAACGGAAAAATTTGGGTAAATCGCTGTAAAAACGCGATTCGGGCCCTTAATAAATGACCCCCATTGTATTCAGAACTGAGGCATTAAAAAAACCTGTCCTTCTGCTCAAAACGAGTCCCTGATAACTTCTGTGACGGAATGATGACAAATTAAAAAAAAGAAATACATCAAAATATTTGGTAATTCAGGTCCCATTACTCACAGGGAAAAGGTCTTAAGTTAAATAAAATAAAAAATAAGATTTTTTTTTTATAAAAGTGACGGCTCTGGGAACGATTTGTTTTGTAGTCACTTTTTTGCGTTTTCCTTGTCTGCCATGTCATGCGTCAGGTCTGTACAATACTCCAATAATAATTCCTTAATTTTAAGGAACTAAAACGCTTTATATTCACTTCCCCTTACATTTCAGGGGCTCAAAAGTATTTGGACAAATGAAATAATTGTAACTGAAATGTTACTTTCTGATACTTGCGGGAAGTCCTGAGCTCATGGACCGCACCAGACATCGCTGGCTCCTCCTTCCGCCTTTGGGTTTCAGTTGCTGTTGGTTTGTCTTTTGCATCACCAGTGATTTCTTCCTTTCTCTGGATATAGCAGACAGTGGGGGTCATTTACTAAGGGCCTGATTCGCGTTTTCCCGACGTGTTACCCGAATATTTCCGATTTGCGTCGATTGTACCTGAATTGCCCCGGGATTTTGGCGCACACGATCGGATTGTGGCGCATCGGCGCCGGCATGCACGCGACGGAAATCGGGGGCGTAGCCGAACGAAAACCCGACGTATTCGGAAAAAACGCCGCATTTAAAAACCGAAAATGTGCTTACCTTCACCTGCTCCAGCTCGGTGTATTCCGGCGCGATCAGATGCTTTTCAGAGCAGCAGCGCCACCTGGTGGACGGCGACTACCTTCATAAATCCCGTCCGGACCCGAATCCTGTTCAGAGAACGCGCCGCTGGATCGCGAATGGACCGGGTAAGTTACTCTGCCCCAGTATTGTAGAATTGCACTATTGCTCACATTGTAGCAATTTCTCGGGAGGGTTTTTTCAGTTTTCACAGCGAATGGTCGGCTGCTTTCCCCTGCACGGAGAGATTCTGTGACCGCAAGTTCTCTCCACAGCAAAATCTTCCAAGTGCCAACACCACACATCAAGTCCTCTCCAGATGTTTTATCTGCTTAATTGTGAATGACGTAATTAGGGATTGCCCACACAGGACCATGATCCAGCCCAATTGTCCAATTACTTTTGGTCCCTTTAAAAACAGGAGGGCACATGATGAGGAGCTGAAACTCCTAAACCCTTCATCCAATTTTAACTTGGATCCCCTCAAATGAAAGCTGAAAGTCTGAGCTTTTGTTCTTTATAAATCTAGAACTTAAAGATGGTAAAGAGGTGTGGCCGCACAACGGTAGGGAGGGCGCCCTGCTCCCTGCTGCAGCGTTTGGCAAAGACCTCTTGGTCGAAACGTTACACACACATTGCAAAAAAAGTGGAATTACCTCTCTGCTTCAAATAAAAATTCTGTTTGCACATATACACACATTACACACACACATTACACTACACATTACACTACACATTACACTACACATTACACACACATTACACACACATTACACACACATTACACACACATTACACTACACATTACACTACACATTACACTACACATTACACTACACATTACACTACACATTACACTACACATTACACTACACATTACACACACATTACACTACACATTACACTACACATTACACTACACATTACACTACACATTACACATTACACATTACACATTACACATTACACATTACACACACATTACACTACACATTACACTACACATTACACTACACATTACACACACATTACACTACACATTACACTACACATTACACACACATTACACTACACATTACACTACACATTACACACACATTACACTACACATTACACACACATTACACTACACATTACACACACATTACACACACATTACACTACACATTACACTACACATTACACATTACACTACACATTACACACACATTACACTACACATTACACACACATTACACTACACATTACACACACATTACACTACACATTACACTACACATTACACTACACATTACACTACACATTACACACACATTACACTACACATTACACACACATTACACACACATTACACTACACATTACACTACACATTACACTACACATTACACTACACATTACACTACACATTACACACACATTACACACACATTACACACACATTACACACACATTACACTACACATTACACTACACATTACACACACATTACACACACATTACACACACATTACACACACATTACACTACACATTACACACACATTACACTACACATTACACATACATTACACACACATTACACTACACATTACACTACACATTACACACACATTACACTACACATTACACTACACATTACACACACATTACACTACACATTACACACACATTACACTACACATTACACTACACATTACACTACACATTACACTACACATTACACTACACATTACACTACACATTACACTACACATTACACACACATTACACTACACATTACACACACATTACACACACATTACACACACATTACACACACATTACACTACACATTACACTACACATTACACTACACATTACACTACACATTACACTACACATTACACATTACACTACACATTACACTACACATTACACTACACATTACACTACACATTACACATTACACACACATTACACTACAAATTACACACACATTACACACACATTACACTACACATTACACTACACATTACACACACATTACACACACATTACACTACACATTACACTACACATTACACTACACATTACACTACACATTACACTACACATTACACTACACATTACACATTACACTACACATTACACTACACATTACACTACACATTACACTACACATTACACATTACACACACATTACACTACACATTACACACACATTACACTACACATTACACTACACATTACACACACATTACACTACACATTACACTACACATTACACTACACATTACACACACACATTACACACACATTACACACACATTACACTACACATTACACTACACATTACACACACATTACACACACATTACACACACATTACACTACACATTACACACACATTACACTACACATTACACACACATTACACTACACATTACACATACATTACACACACATTACACACACATTACACTACACATTACACACACATTACACACACATTACACATACATTACACACACATTACACTACACATTACACTACACATTACACTACACATTACACTACACATTACACACACATTACACACACATTACACTACACATTACACATACATTACACACACATTACACATACATTACACACACATTACACACACATTACACATACATTACACACACATTACACTACACATTACATTACACATTACACTACACATTACACACACATTACACACACATTACACACACATTACACTACACATTACACACACATTACACTACACATTACACACACATTACACTACACATTACACATACATTACACACACATTACACACACATTACACTACACATTACACACACATTACACACACATTACACATACATTACACACACATTACACTACACATTACACTACACATTACACTACACATTACACTACACATTACACACACATTACACACACATTACACTACACATTACACATACATTACACACACATTACACATACATTACACACACATTACACTACACATTACACATACATTACACACACATTACACTACACATTACACATACATTACACACACATTACACTACACATTACACTACACATTACACACACATTACACTACACATTACACACACATTACACACACATTACACACACATTACACACACATTACACACACATTACACACACATTACACTACACATTACACACACATTACACACACATTACACTACACATTACACTACACATTACACTACACATTACACATACATTACACACACATTACACACACATTACACACACATTACACTACACATTACACTACACATTACACTACACATTACACTACACATTACACATTACACTACACATTACACTACACATTACACTACACATTACACTACACATTACACTACACATTACACTACACATTACACTACACATTACACATTACACTACACATTACACTACACATTACACACACATTACACTACACATTACACACACATTACACACACATTACACTACACATTACACTACACATTACACACACATTACACTACACATTACACTACACATTACACTACACATTACACATTACACTACACATTACACTACACATTACACACACATTACACTACACATTACACACACATTACACACACATTACACTACACATTACACACACATTACACTACACATTACACACACATTACACACACATTACACACACATTACACACACATTACACTACACATTACACATTACACTACACATTACACTACACATTACACTACACATTACACTACACATTACACACACATTACACACACATTACACTACACATTACACACACATTACACTACACATTACACACACATTACACACACATTACACTACACATTACACTACACATTACACTACACATTACACTACACATTACACTACACATTACACTACACATTACACACACATTACACTACACATTACACACACATTACACACACATTACACACACATTACACACACATTACACACACATTACACACACATTACACACACATTACACACACATTACACACACATTACACTACACATTACACACACATTACACTACACATTACACACACATTACACTACACATTACACACACATTACACTACACATTACACATACATTACACACACATTACACACACATTACACTACACATTACACACACATTACACATACATTACACACACATTACACTACACATTACACATACATTACACACACATTACACTACACATTACACTACACATTACACACACATTACACTACACATTACACTACACATTACACACACATTACACTACACATTACACTACACATTACACTACACATTACACACACATTACACACACATTACACTACACATTACACTACACATTACACTACACATTACACATACATTACACACACATTACACACACATTACACTACACATTACACTACACATTACACTACACATTACACTACACATTACACTACACATTACACATTACACTACACATTACACTACACATTACACTACACATTACACTACACATTACACATTACACACACATTACACTACACATTACACACACATTACACTACACATTACACTACACATTACACACACATTACACTACACATTACACTACACATTACACTACACATTACACATTACACTACACATTACACTACACATTACACACACACATTACACACACATTACACACACATTACACTACACATTACACTACACATTACACACACATTACACACACATTACACACACATTACACTACACATTACACACACATTACACTACACATTACACACACATTACACTACACATTACACATACATTACACACACATTACACACACATTTACACTACACATTACACACACATTACACACACATTACACATACATTACACACACATTACACTACACATTACACTACACATTACACTACACATTACACTACACATTACACTACACATTACACACACATTACACACACATTACACTACACATTACACATACATTACACACACATTACACATACATTACACACACATTACACTACACATTACACATACATTACACACACATTACACTACACATTACACTACACATTACACTACACATTACACTACACATTACACTACACATTACACACACATTACACACACATTACACTACACATTACACATACATTACACACACATTACACATACATTACACACACATTACACTACACATTACACATACATTACACACACATTACACTACACATTACATTACACATTACACTACACATTACACACACATTACACACACATTACACACACATTACACTACACATTACACACACATTACACTACACATTACACACACATTACACTACACATTACACATACATTACACACACATTACACACACATTACACTACACATTACACACACATTACACACACATTACACATACATTACACACACATTACACTACACATTACACTACACATTACACTACACATTACACTACACATTACACTACACATTACACACACATTACACACACATTACACTACACATTACACATACATTACACACACATTACACATACATTACACACACATTACACTACACATTACACTACACATTACACACACATTACACTACACATTACACATACATTACACACACATTACACACACATTACACTACACATTACACACACATTACACACACATTACACATACATTACACACACATTACACTACACATTACACTACACATTACACTACACATTACACTACACATTACACTACACATTACACACACATTACACACACATTACACTACACATTACACATACATTACACACACATTACACATACATTACACACACATTACACTACACATTACACTATACATTACACACACATTACACTACACATTACACTACACATTACACTACACATTACACTACACATTACACTACACATTACACACACATTACACACACATTACACTACACATTACACATACATTACACACACATTACACATACATTACACACACATTACACTACACATTACACATACATTACACACACATTACACTACACATTACATTACACATTACACTACACATTACACACACATTACACACACATTACACACACATTACACTACACATTACACACACATTACACTACACATTACACACACATTACACTACACATTACACATACATTACACACACATTACACACACATTACACTACACATTACACACACATTACACACACATTACACATACATTACACACACATTACACTACACATTACACTACACATTACACTACACATTACACTACACATTACACTACACATTACACACACATTACACACACATTACACTACACATTACACATACATTACACACACATTACACATACATTACACACACATTACACTACACATTACACATACATTACACACACATTACACTACACATTACACATACATTACACACACATTACACTACACATTACACTACACATTACACACACATTACACTACACATTACACACACATTACACACACATTACACACACATTACACACACATTACACACACATTACACTACACATTACACACACATTACACACACATTACACTACACATTACACTACACATTACACTACACATTACACATACATTACACACACATTACACACACATTACACACACATTACACTACACATTACACTACACATTACACTACACATTACACTACACATTACACTACACATTACACATTACACTACACATTACACTACACATTACACTACACATTACACTACACATTACACTACACATTACACTACACATTACACATTACACTACACATTACACTACACATTACACACACATTACACTACACATTACACACACATTACACACACATTACACTACACATTACACTACACATTACACACACATTACACTACACATTACACTACACATTACACACACATTACACTACACATTACACACACATTACACACACATTACACTACACATTACACTACACATTACACACACATTACACTACACATTACACTACACATTACACTACACATTACACATTACACTACACATTACACTACACATTACACACACATTACACTACACATTACACACACATTACACACACATTACACTACACATTACACACACATTACACTACACATTACACTACACATTACACACACATTACACACACATTACACACACATTACACACACATTACACACACATTACACTACACATTACACATTACACTACACATTACACTACACATTACACACACATTACACTACACATTACACACACATTACACACACATTACACTACACATTACACACACATTACACTACACATTACACTACACATTACACACACATTACACTACACATTACACACACATTACACTACACATTACACACACATTACACTACACATTACACTACACATTACACTACACATTACACTACACATTACACTACACATTACACTACACATTACACACACATTACACTACACATTACACTACACATTACACACACATTACACTACACATTACACACACATTACACACACATTACACTACACATTACACACACATTACACTACACATTACACTACACATTACACTACACATTACACTACACATTACACTACACATTACACACACATTACACACACATTACACTACACATTACACTACACATTACACTACACATTACACTACACATTACACTACACATTACACTACACATTACACACACATTACACACACATTACACTACACATTACACTACACATTACACTACACATTACACTACACATTACACTACACATTACACACACATTACACTACACATTACACACACATTACACTACACATTACACTACACATTACACTACACATTACACTACACATTACACTACACATTACACACACATTACACACACATTACACTACACATTACACTACACATTACACTACACATTACACTACACATTACACTACACATTACACACACATTACACTACACATTACACACACATTACACACACATTACACTACACATTACACTACACATTACACACACATTACACTACACATTACACACACATTACACTACACATTACACTACACATTACACTACACATTACACATTACACATTACACATTACACATTACACACACATTACACTACACATTACACACACATTACACACACATTACACTACACATTACACACACATTACACTACACATTACACTACACATTACACACACATTACACACACATTACACACACATTACACACACATTACACTACACATTACACATTACACTACACATTACACTACACATTACACACACATTACACTACACATTACACACACATTACACACACATTACACTACACATTACACACACATTACACACACATTACACACACATTACACACACATTACACACACATTACACACACATTACACACACATTACACTACACATTACACATTACACTACACATTACACTACACATTACACACACATTACACTACACATTACACACACATTACACACACATTACACTACACATTACACACACATTACACTACACATTACACTACACATTACACACACATTACACTACACATTACACACACATTACACTACACATTACACTACACATTACACTACACATTACACTACACATTACACACACATTACACTACACATTACACACACATTACACACACATTACACTACACATTACACACACATTACACTACACATTACACTACACATTACACACACATTACACTACACATTACACTACACATTACACTACACATTACACTACACATTACACTACACATTACACTACACATTACACACACATTACACACACATTACACTACACATTACACTACACATTACACTACACATTACACTACACATTACACTACACATTACACTACACATTACACACACATTACACTACACATTACACTACACATTACACATTACACACACATTACACTACACATTACACACACATTACACTACACATTACACTACACATATCTGTCTCAGTAAAGGGATAAAAAATTGTGTCAGTGTCTGAATATTTACCGACCTCACTGTATGTGACTGTGCCGTAGGTCCTGGACACCTACCTCTTCAACTCCTTCCTAAAAGCGCGTCTCAGTAAGAAATTGGACGACTACACCCGCATGGAGCTGCGCACATCCTCAGAGATTGATGGGTAACTATAAGACCTCCCTGCTTTTATAGTGCACATGGCAATGTCACGTCGCAGACATAATGCATGCGGCAATGCAACCGCACCGGCATTATGCACATGGCAATATCGCTTTTCAGGCATAATACACTCGGCAATGTCGCGGCGCAGGCATAGTGCTCACGGCAATGTCACGGCGCAGGCATAGTGCTCACGCCAATGTCACGGCGCAGGCATAGTGCTCACGCCAATGTCACGGCGCAGGCATAGTGCTCACGCCAATGTCACGGCACAGGCATAGTGCTCACGCCAATGTCACGGCACAGGCATAGTGCTCACGCCAATGTCACGGCACAGGCATAATACACTCGGCAATGTCGCGGCACAGGCATAATACACTCGGCAATGTCACGGCACAGGCATAATACACTTGGCAATGTCACGGCACAGGCATAATACACTCGGCAATGTCACGGCACAGGCATAATACACTCGGCAATGTCGCGGCGCAGGCATAGTGCTCACGGCAATGTCACGGCGCAGGCATAGTGCTCACGCCAATGTCACGGCACAGGCATAGTGCTCACGCCAATGTCACGGCACAGGCATAATACACTCGGCAATGTCGCGGCGCAGGCATAGTGCTCACGGCAATGTCGCCGCGCAGGCATAGTGGTTACTATATTCTACAGTAGCTTTAGGGTTCCTATTAGTTGGCTTAGTTTACATAAAAAAAAAAAAACTACCGTTTATACTCGTGTATAAGCTGAGTTTTTCAGCAGAAAAAATGTGCTGAAAAACCTCACCTCGGCTTATACACAAGTCAATGAAAAAAAATAAACTTAATACTCACCCTCCATCGCCCCCGATGTTCGTCACGGCTCCCGATCCACGTCGCGAATCCTCTTCTATCTTCTCTTTGCAATAGCTGGCAGAGTTGCGTCCGTGCGATCTGCCAGCCGGCGCACAGTATGATGTGGCGGTGTCACCGCTGATAGATCGCACGGACGCAACTCTGCCAGCGAGGAACATCGGGCCGCAAAGGAGGGTGAGTATTAAGTTTATTTGTTTTATCTGTTTGGCAAACTACGTGGGGGCTGGCTGTCTGCTACGTCGGGGCTGGCTGTCTGCTACGTCGGGGCTGGCTGTCTGCTACGTCGGGGCTGGCTGTCTGCTACGCGGGGGCTGGCTGTCTACTCCATGGGGGCTGGCTGTCTACTCCATGGGGGCTGGCTGTCTACTCCATGGGGGCTGGCTGTCTACTCCATGGGGGCTGGCTGTCTTCTCCATGGGGGCTGGCTGTCTACTGTACGGGGGCTGGCTGTATACTACATGGGGTATAGCTGTATACTACATGGGGGCTGGCTGGCTGTATACTACTGACCAATGTATTTCCCACCCTCGGGTTATACTCGAGTCAATAGGTTTTCCCAGTTTTTGGTAGTCTCGGCTTATACTCCGGTCAGCTTATACTCGAGTATACACGCAAAGTAAAAATTCAGGTGCATTTACATAATTCTGGTTGATGGCCCCCATCTTGAGAAGCTTCGTCCATTTGGTTGTTCTAGTCGTGGAAAACTATAAAAAATTGTCTTGAACCTTTGATAAATATGGTGCAAATTACGCCCCCGGATTGTGTCCTAAGCAGATTGATGAATGTGCTCCGTAGTCGTGTTCTGACCTCTATCACACTTGTCCTGTGCCTGCAGGAGATCTATTTTACATTTCGAGGGCTCCAGGAAGCGCGCCACAGAGAAGCTGAAGCGTTTCCGGCCGGAGCACATGTTCAGTAAGAAGGTGGTTATCAGTATGCCCAACCTGCAGACCATCAGGGCCCCCGATGTCCCACCAGGACACCTGTCCCTGAGGAGACCCCAGCAGGAGAACGGTGAGGAACAGCGGGGAAACTAGGAGAGACAGGGCCCACATCCTAAATATATACATATTTATATACTCGCACATATATACTGATATATGATTGTTATATATTGATATATACTGATTTATCAATGTTCTTCACTCATACACTATTATACACTCATGCACATAAATAATGGTGCACATCCTTCACTCATTAGTGCATCGGGTCAAATGCCGGTGCCCCCTGACACTGCAGGCCCTATAGCGGCTGCTACCCCTGTAGTTACGCCTCTGGTGAGGAAGTCACAGTGATGTATCCTCCATTCACACCCAGAGCTGCACTAGAAATACATCACATTACGTTATGTTTACTGTACATGAACCAGGAGCCTTTACGAGGAGAAGGAAATGCAGATCTGGAAGTGATTGGAGTATAGAATATGCACCTCGTATATAAGACATCTACTGGATGGCCAATCCGGGGGGACAGGGGACCTTCTTTCTAGAGATAGTTGCAGGTCCTGCCTACCTTAAACTGACCCCATACTGAAGATGTGGCTTTGCAGCTGCTTGGCATTGAGAACAGTGTCCTGATTCTTGCTCCCGCCTGATACTGTCTCTCTCCTTATTACAGGATACAATGTATCGGCGAAGGAGGTGCACACGTTCCGGCTCCCTGAAGTGTCTTCTCCTCTCTCCGGTCTCCACGTTCAGACATATTACACTGAATTCACCAAGTATCTCAGCAAAGAGATCAGCGCACTACCTCCCGAGAGCTCCACTCTGCTGGCGCGCTACTACTACCTCCGGGGACTGGTGGGACTGATGCAGGGGAAACTGCTGCGCGCCCTCTCCGACTTCCAGAAACTCTACAAAACCGATTTACGGATCTTCCCCATGGATCTGGTGAGGAAGGTCGTCCTGTCCCTCCCGGCCGAGGAGCGACAGAAATCCGACTGCTCTCCAGAACTTAAGAAGCTGATCGGACAAGTGCTGGACAAGGAGAGGGAGGCCCCCAGGGCTGACGAGCGCGTCAAGAAGTTTGAGTTACCAAGGACGCACCTTCACCTGGAGGAGTTTGTACGGAAGATCCAGGAATCTGGAATCGTCAAAGACACGGACACTATACTGCGCTTGTTTGATGCTTTAACAGTAGGTAAGTGAGAAGGTGGAAGCCATTAGGTCTATATTCTTCAGTGAGGTATCCTCACACTGCTGTGCTCTGTGCTCGTTGCATTAAGCTGCTCCACAGATCCTTCCCAGAGGGTCTGCATAACAGAGGAATGGGCTGTGCAACAGTTTAATGCAGAGAGCTAAGAGCACAGCAGTGTGAGAAATGGAAAGGTTAAAGTTTACATGCATCTTAGATGTTTGCAGACCTGAAGGGGGTATTTTATCTGCCAGGGCTCCTGGTTCTGGTGCTTCCGGTCTTACTGGAAGTTGTCAGAGGAGGCCACCGATTGGATAAAACAGGTTTTGTGACCCCCTGGAACTTCCAGTCAGATTCCGGCCCAAAACCAGACCTACTGAAGCGACATAGTAGGTGTTTTTCTTTTGCATTCTGTTGACGATTTCCTGGACAAAAATGTGAAATGAAACCGGTCTCCTGCTGTTAGTTCCTCGGGTGGGGGATGCCCTATTCTTCCAGCATTTCCTCCTCGAAATTGAAATTACCCATTTACCTACAAAATAAATCGCACCCAAAGTCATATGCAAATGAGCTGAGAAGAGACACATATAGCTGAGATGAGTCAATTTTAGAGGCTGGAGGGAAGAGGATCACTTCAGACTATCGTGGGATCTCCAGTCCTACAGCACAGAACTCGGTTGTCATAACTGAGATTCTCTGCTTTACAACGACACCAGCACTATGTCTTTAGCTGTAGAGTCCAGCCTAAAAAAGTAGTTTAATGGGGAAAATCCTAGTGACAGGTTCCCTTTAAGGGTGCATTCGGACAGAGGAATTTTAATGCAGGTATTGCATTGGAATATCCAAAAGCTGCATTGTCCAGTTAACTAATGCAAATTGTGACTTTGGTCGCCTGTGATTTTAGTGCAGCAGCTCAGATTTTGTGAAAGATTTTTCTGGAGGAAAACCCATGGGAAAATCCACAGTGTGAACTTCTGGTTGTGATTTTGAGGCAAACAACTAATTTAAATTCCAGTTAAAAAAGCATAATGTGAACACGGCCTTAGAGCTCCACCCGCAGATGCTATAGATTGCGGTATAAGGTCAGAGGAAGGTGAGAGATTTCACACTCTTCCTACTGAGAACTAGGCCACAATGGGTGCAGGCAGAGGGGTCAGCAGGGGCGCGTTCTTACAGCCTGAGGAGGAACCTGCTGAACTGCTTTACATACTTTACCTTTACTCCTCTATTAGGGGAAAAATGCAAAAAAAAACAAAGATGCACATAACTTCATCTACTTCCTGTAGGCACCAAGAGCCCGGGTGCTACACGGAAACAAAGACTCTAGGATACACAGTGACTGCACCAGCAGCAGAATAGTGAGTGCAGCTCTGGGGTATAATACAGGATGTAACTCAGGATCAGTACAGGATAAGTAATGTCATGTATGTACACAGTGACTGCACCAGCAGCAGAATAGTGAGTGCAGCTCTGGGGTATAATACAGGATGTAACTCAGGATCAGTACAGGATAAGTAATGTCATGTATGTACACAGTGACTGCACCAGCAGCAGAATAGTGAGCGCAGCTCTGGTGTATAATACAGGATGTAACTCAGGGTCAGTACAGGATAAGTAATGTCATGTATGTACACAGTGACTGCACCACCAGCAGAATAGTGAGTGCAGCTCTGGGGTATAATACAGGATGTAACTCAGGATCAGTACAGGATAAGTAATGTCATGTATGTACACAGTGACTGCACCAGCAGCAGAATAGTGAGTGCAGCTCTGGAGTATAATACAGGATGTAGCTCAGGATCAGTACAGGATAAGTAATGTCATGTATGTACACAGTGACTGCACCAGCAGCAGAATAGTGAGTGCAGCTCTGGAGTATAATACAGGATGTAACTCTACCTGCTTGTATTAGGTCTCTGATTAAGGATTTACAATATAGGCGGTCCCCTACTTAAGAACACCCGACTTACATACGACCCCTAGTTACAAACGGACCTCTGGATATTGGTAATTTATTGTACTTTAGTCCTAGGCTACAATGATCAGCTATAACAGCTATCACAGGCTTCTGTAATGAAGATTTATTGTTAATCCTGAATCTTATAACAATCCAACTTTTTCCAATAGTCACAGGGACCTAAAAACATTTGTCTGGGGCTACAATGATAAAATATCCAGTTCAGACTTACATACAAATTCAACTTAAGAACAAACCTACATAACCTATCTTGTATGTAACCCGGGGACTTCCTGTACTTGTCGGGCAACAATGTAAACTTCTAAGCAAAGCTGAGAGGTCAGTATTTAGGCCCCCTGCACCTGGATGTATTTTTCGGGTTGTGTGCTGCGGGTACCGTAGATTTTTTGTGCGGCCCCATTGACTGATACATTTGAATATTTATATTTCCCGCTGTGGAGTCGGGAGGCCGCACCATACACATAGACCAGGTGATATTTTCGGACTGATTTGCGCTGTGGCTGTGGTTTCTTATGGGGAGGGGAGGGGTGAGGAGCGCCGTGTCCTAGGCTTGGGATCCGGCCCGTCCTGCGAGGAGCCTTAGGCTGTATTTTCGTTTATTTCCTTATCCTCTACGTCTGATTCCTACCTCTAAGGTTTCCAGAAGCAGATAGACCCGGACATCTTCCGGGATTTCTACAACTGCTGGAAAGAAACGGAGGCAGAAGCGGAAGAGGTCGACCTCCCGGCTGTGGTGGCCAAGAACCTGGACCAGAACGAGTTTGTGTATAAACTCTCCAGCTCGGTGAAGACCAACCTGGGCGTGGGGAAGATCGCCATGACCCAGAAGCGTCTGTTCCTGCTGGTAGATGGACGGCAGAGCTACGAGGAGATCGCCATCTTCAGGAACATAGAGGTAGTGACCTCCAGGCCCGCGGGGCATCAGTGGGTCCGGGGGGATACGGCGGATGTATATATACTATATCTATGTGTACCCTCTGTGTTTAGGAGGTGAAGATCTCCACATCCGCCTTCTTACTTTTGAGGATTCAGACCCTCCGGATTAAAGCCTCCACCAGGAAGGACGTGTTTGAGGCGAACCTGAAAAGCGAATGTGAACTGTGGCAACTAATGATCAAGGAGATGTGGGCCGGGAGGAAGATGGCCGACACTCACAAGGTGCCATCACCGTTCTATCCTCTATAGACTTCTAGGCCAATCAGAGATACTCAGGGAATGTGTAATGTCTCTAGCGCCACCTATTGGAGGGCAGAGATAAGTCAATGTCCGACCCTTTAACCGTCCCTAAACAATGGAGGGGATGGATACAAGTCCCTGTGACTGGGGATCTGTAGGAGGTCACATGTGGTTATGATGTCCCCCCTCTATCCTCTCCCGCACAGGACCCTCAGTACGTACAGGAGGCCCTGACTAACGTCCTGCTCATGAACGCTGTGATCGGAGCGCTGCAGACCACAAAGTCCATCTACTCAGCGTCCAAACTGTCTCACTTCGACAAGATGAAGAATGAAGGTGAGGACGTCGGGGTAGAGGGGGAAGTCTGTAACATCGGAAGGGGTGGTGTGTCCTCACACTGCTGTGCTCTGTACTCTGTAGTCCCTCTCCTCTGTGATAGAATTGTAGCAGACCTCTGGTGAAATACTACATGAGGAAGGGGGCAATGGGGAATGAAATGCACAGGAGCACAGCAGTGTGAGGACACGCCCCCAGTGCACTTGGATCATAGAGGTCCACAAAGGTTTCATTAGGTTACATTTACCTTCCATTGTAACGTTACATCAGGAGGATTCCGGATTTATCCCTACAGAGGAGATGAGGACGTCTCCCACTGTCGCATCCCTCCTACCCTGTGTCATACTGAATGTATAGATGTCCCTTTCCTCTCTGTCCACAGTTTCTACGATTCCAATGACGACGGCTGAGACGCTGAAGCATCGGATTAACCCCTGTGCGGGGGAGACGGTCCCTCAGTCGGTGGATGTCCTGCTGTACACCCCCGGTGAGTGGCTTCTCCCTCTGTGCCTGTGATACATTGTTTCGTCTCGTTATATTGTAGTCTGTGACACCAGGGAGCGCAGGCTGCAGCGCTATCTATGAGAGGATCCAACTCAATATCTCATGACCCCTTTCTTCCAGGACAACTCGATGCATCGCTCGGAGATGACTGCCCCAAACTGTGGTGCGCCCTGGGCCAGGGGAAAGTGGTCGTGTTCAACGCCTCCACCTGGTCCCTCCAGCAACACTGCCTGAAAGTGGGGAGCGCTAAACTGGTGAGCGGCCGAGGAAACTGCTGAAATAGGGAGGGACGTGGCATAGGGATTTGGTTTTGTAGCCTAAATTATATTGCATCTACTCCAGTCACATCTAGAGCTGCACCAATCATTATATGAGGGAGCAGCCACTACAGCAAGGTTATAGGGATTTTATAAAAACATGGCAGCTTTCCCTAATTGTGCACAATCCCCTTAATTCTTAATATCCCGCTGCTCGGCTGTTAGGTTTGTGTTTCCCAGACCATTTCTGATTTGATTCCTGGTGGAAAGCATGAATGGAAAATGCAGCTCTGGATGTGACTAGAGCATAAGACAACTTTTCACTAATGAGTCTCTATCTATTGCTTATCTTTTGCTGATCCCCTTGTATGTGGCACTTACGTTGTGCACCTTGTGTCTCCCCCTAGAGGTGCATGGTGGGAGTGGAGCAGAGCCAGGTATGGATTGGATCCAGTGACTCCATTATCTACATCATCAATACCCACAGCATGTCCTGCAACAAGCAGCTGAATGACCACCAGGGGGAGCTAGTGGACATTGTGGTGGACAGCAGTGACCCCCTGAAGAGGTAAGGAGCTCCCCCTGCCTGTGATATGTGGCCGTACACCCTGGGGTCACTTTCTGACTCCCCCCGTGGTGTTTCCTCAGCCTGGCGTACTCCTGCAGTGCAGACGGGAAGGTCATAGTCTGGGACGTCAGCACCCTGAAGATTAAGGACTGGTTCCAGCTCCAGTATCAGGACATTACAGCCATGAAGATCTACAATGCTCTGCTGCTGTACAGTGAGTAGGGGCTGCACTAATATACGGCAGGACGACCTCTTATCACACCGCAGTGACCTCCACATACGTCCTGCAGAAGTTGCAGATGAGGAAATTCATGTTTGTGCCATTTTGCTTCCATATTAAATAAATGAAAGGGGGAACCTGTCAGCAGGTGCGGCCATACAGACTGTTCCAGGTGTGGAATCAGACCTTTGTTTATGTTGTTATTAGCAGCAGGACTGTGATATATAGATTTATATTCCTGGATTGTAGCGTCTCCAATAGGACACATGGTATCCTCACACTGCTGTGCTCTGTGCAGTCAGTGTTATGTAATGTCCCTGGAGAGATGTGGAATCAGACCTCACACTGCTGTGCTCTGTGCTCTCTGCAGACAGTGTTATGTATTGTCGCTGGTGAGATGTGTAATCAGACCTCACACTGCTGTGCTCTGTGCTCTCTGCAGTCAGTGTTATGTATTGTCCCTGGAGAGATGTGTAATCACACCTCACACTGCTGTGCTCTGTGCTCTCTGCAGACAGTGTTATGTATTGTCGCTGGTGAGATGTGTAATCAGACCTCACACTGCTGTGCTCTGTGCTCTCTGCAGCCAGTGTTATGTAATGTCCCTGGAGAGATGTGGAATCAGACCTCACACTGCTGTGCTCTGTGCTCTGTGCAGTCAGTGTTATGTAATGTCCCTGGAGAGATGTGGAATCAGACCTGTGTGTATGTTTTTTAGTAGCAGCAGGACTGTGAATGTTTAGTTTTTTATTTTTATCACATATTTATTAAATATAAAAGCCCAGAGGTTATTTTATTGTACCTGAAGCCACCACTAGAGGGAGCTGTATAGCTAAGCCTCATGAGCTCCCCCTAGTGGTTTTATGTCCTGCTTTCGGTTGTGTCATTCACCAGTGTTGTCTCTGTTTTTATAACCAGGTACAAAGGATTTGGTCCTTGTCACCGGTATAAAGAGGGATTTCTGCTTTAAGGTGGAGGCGCCGGTGACTGTGATGAAGATCCGCTCCTCCTGCCTGCAGCTGTTTCGCCAGGTGCGGCGCCCCCCTGTGGTGTAAATGTGATGTGCACTGAGTGACCACTTACCTCTTTTCCTCTTTTGGTCCTTAGAAGTCGCAGCTGTGGGTGGCGGCTGCAGATGGCAATGAGATCTGTGTGTACAACATGGGGGATTTCTCCAGAGCCCCCCACAAGATCCTCCTGCAGGACTGCTCTGTCATCACCTGCATGATAAGAGTGAAACAACAGGTACAGGAGATCAGAGCTTCTATTTTCATGCAAATGAGCTTGTTGGTGCACTGGGGGCGGGGCCATGCTGCTGGTGCACCTGTTGTCTTCATGTGACACCTTATTTCTGTGGCAGATATCAATCATTGTGTACAGGGTAGTGCAGTGCAGTGATGCACCTCCAGTGCACCAGTGGGTAGGGCCCCGTCTCCAGTGCACCAGTGGGCAATGGCCCGCCTCCAGTGCACCGTGAAGCTGATTTCTGCAAAGATACAATGTAACAGATCACTAGCAAACAGGAAAGGGATGTCTGGAAGTCTTACACAGTGCCTTTCGCATTGCTCACATAACTTATGGGGTGATAAGGAGCTGGTAGATTCTCTCTTAAAGGGATGTTACAATATTAGAAACAGATACTTTCACCCAGAAATAGTGCCCCATCTGTCCACAGGTTGTGTATGGAATTGCATACATACGAATGAACCTGAACTGCAATACTAGACACGATTTCTAAGGATGAGTGGACCCGATGTTCATGTTCTGGAACAACCAATCCGGCAAATTGACCCCCCTA
Organism: Engystomops pustulosus; assembly: GCF_040894005.1. NCBI lineage: Eukaryota > Metazoa > Chordata > Amphibia > Anura > Leptodactylidae > Engystomops > Engystomops pustulosus. The sequence goes on along the minus strand of NC_092415.1, from coordinate 7,848,219 downwards.
ACAACCAGACATGGCTGTGATTGGCAGCCGAACCCAAACTAGAACATCGGGCCCCCCTATCCCTACTCCTTCTTCAGTGTAATGTCTGGAGGAAATGGAAATCTGTGACCAGCTTGATGGCTGTGGACTGGGGAGGATGTCATGGAGTTCCCCTTTAATAAGATTTCCCCTCATTTCATAGATCTGGGTCGGCACCAAGGGGATGTCTCAGAGCAAACTGAAAGGGAAGATCTACGTCATTGACGCGGAGAAGAAGACGGTGGAGAAGGAGCTGGTCGCTCACTGTGACATCGTGAAGTCCTTGTGTTCTGCCGAGGACAGGTACGTCCTGAGCGGCTCCGGAGAACAGGAGGGAAAGGTGGCCATATGGAAGGTGGAGTGAGGCCGGGAGGAAGCGGATGAGCTGCCCGGATGGTGGACACGACCCAAACCAAGGTCCAGAGGAACAAGGTCCATGGATCTGACCTGCAGGGAGGCCACGTCACATCCGAAAACAAAACTGGGAATCATCAGGTAGTGAAAGCCTTTCCATACGAGAAGACGGAGCAGGAGGGTCCCGGGATCGGGGTGGTCCTGGACTGTAACTAATAGTAGGAGGAGAGAACAAGACCCGTGGCCGAAGCTTAGGACATCGCGGAGGAGATCTAGGACGTCCTCTGGGTTGCAGCTGCTGCTAGTGAACGGGGACCTTCTGCTTTACGAGTTACTGAATTATCTGGGGCTGTCACCAGGACTGGATCTGTTACTGCCCCCTAGAGAGCGCAGAGGGAAGTACACTAAGAATCTCATGATCCTGCACATGGGGTGACTGCTGCATATATCTAATATCGATGGAAAGCCCCCTCCCCCCTGAGTTATGGAAGGTCTGGGGGGGGCCGACCTGGATTATTAACACCTTGGCTGCCAGGGGCTCCTGCTGTTTTCTGCGGTGCCACCTTCTACACTGTTACATAAGAAGCAATAGGTTTCATCACTGGTCATTTGTTTTTTTTTTTAATTCTAAAATTCGACATTACTTTACTAATTTATGCATTCTTGGATTATTCTGGACTATAAATGGGAATCTAAGTATTTAAAGTCTTTACTGCAAGTTTTTACTGCAGTCGTGTACAAAACCATAGAGAAGCTGATTATTTTACAGCTTAGCCCTGTCTTTCTGCACAGTACTATCTCGGCTCTGCTGCATCGGTTTTGGCTGTTCTGCAGATAACAATCTCGGCTCTGCTGCGTTTTAGGATATGCGTCACACTGAGGTCTTCTGCATGTGCACTATATTTTACTGCATCTATAGAAAACACTATTACTAGGATTGCTGTACAGGAGTCTCTCCTTACACGCGGCACTGGAGCGGGCGAGGAGGGTGAAATAACCGTTACATGAACAGGCCTTCGCTTCATCAGTTTCGGGAACATCATTGTTCCTATTTGCAGGTTGAAAACCTTCTCTGTTACAACTGTATCCGGTGCAGACAATGATCCGGACTCCGGACCTGATACATTTGTAGCTGCACTAGTACATTTCTCTGCATATACTGAGCATTGTGTGGAACAGACACATTTGTAGCAGACCCTCAGCTGTGAGAAGCACTAGTTGATGACATTGTGAATGTTCCCGATCAATGACTACAAGGAGAGATGTTAAAATGTATCTTGAGCATTATAAATATATAAATCCTTACATCTTTCAACATAAGAAACCTCCTCCCCCCCCCCCCCCCAAAAAAAAAATAACGTATAGAAACATATAACTTTCCTGGAATCAAACCAAAGACTGTTACAACTTAAAGGGGGACTCTAACTTAATTCCTTGCAGTGATGGCAGGAAATGAATCCTCCTGCTAACACTGGGGGGGGGGTCACATATCTATAGTTCTGTCATCTCAAGGGGGTTCAGGTGACGGCTCTGGAGGAGAGAAGATGACGAGGCTGTACTTTGTTAACTGCGGAATTTTCTACATCGCGCTGTTCCACATGTCTCCATGAGGTGGCGCTATAGAACAGGCGGTGAGGTTTGTGTAGACACTATATATAGAATTGCTGCTATTGTATTGTTTTTTTCCCCTCTGTTATTGTTTTTATAATTCCGAGGACAGATTGTGACCTGTGGGGGGCGCCATCCTGACCTGGGCCTACACTATATTTATACACTTGTATCAGGTCGCCTGTACAGATTCCTTCTGATGCTGAATACATTTTGGTTGTGATGTTTAAGTGTTTTGTTACTTATTTTACCTAAATGTATAAAGGACCCTCCTCCCCCCATGGCAGATTATACGAGGCACCACATGGTGGCACCTATGGAACAGGTAAAGTGACAAGATATGACTACACATTCGTATAGTCCACAGCTTATATTTTGTTTGGGACGTCCCTGAATTTAAAGGGGTTTTCCGGATTCACCATGAATACACTTGGTGCCCTCCGTGGTTGTTTTGTGTTCCCCCATCATGATAAAGAGGTAAGTTGCAGACACCTACTAATACAACGCTATGGGCTCAGAGACTATGTCTGTGACTTAAAGGGATGTTCATACCCTGCTGCCTCCTCCTGTGTCACAGCTCCATTCTCTTTGTATACATTCCTGGTTGTTGTAGCACCTGAGACCACCGAGGACGCTGCTTGGCTGTAGTGGTCACGGGATCTCCCTCCCTTTCACTCCACACCAGAATCGTAAATCCCTTTAAATCCCTTTTAAGTCATAGAGCAGAAATTTGGGTGAATCTGTGTCTTACTGCTGCCCATGATATTAGAGAGCCAAACTAAACAAACAGTCCTCCAGAGCAGAAAGGAGGATGCTTAAGTTTGTCCTTTTTAGCTCCATCATTGTATCCTTGGGGGAGGTTCCTATTACCAGAAAACTCCACCCCTGAGGAGTCTAGGAAACTAAATCCAACTATAGGCTGAGCTCCAGCCTTCAGTGAGACCGGTCTATGGGGTTTGCTAAGCATGGAGACCTATTATTCAAGAAATTCTTCCTTAAATGTCCCTATCGGTATCACATGGTAGTTTTATACATCTGTCGTGTTACTGTAGCAGGAGATCTGTTGCAATGTTTCAGTATATTGGCGGTCCAGCCACAGGCATTGGGCACATTCTGAAATATGTCGTCTTACAGTGTTAATCACTATTTTATCTAATTTTACATCTTCTCCAGTGACCTCAAAAGCTGCAGTCACAATTTTTAAGACTGATTTCCACATTTTCTTAATAATATGTAAAATAAAGTTAAATCCTGCTTGGGAGATGTGTTTCATTAAAGGGGTTTTCCCATCTGGGCATTTACCTTTAATTAAATTCATTTGCCATATGTAAACATTTCTTCAATTGGATGGTATTAAAAAAAATGTTCCTGTGTGAAGATAATTTCTCATAAATGTTGGCCTTTATCTGAGATGGCTTCCTTGGATACGACCACCTCACATTTTGACATGCCCTTTTGAGCTCTGCCTGACCAGCTGGCTTCAGCGATCATTATCATAGGACGGCTGTGGGACCTGCAGTAACTCCCGGAGATTTCATATATAAAAACTTGTTGTTTCTTTGTGCAATCACTCCAGGAGAGGTGGTCGTATCCAAGGACACAGTCTTGTTTCTAAGGGACAAAATGACTGCATTTATGAGAAATTATCTTCACACAGGAACATTTTTTTTAATAACATCTATTTGAAGAAATGTTTATATGTGGTAGATTAATGAAATTGAATGTAAATGCCCAGACGAGAGGAGAATACCCTCTTATTTGAGGACACACCTAGACAGGAGGATGAGCGGGTGTCACCTTGTGATGTTTATGATCCCGCTCTTTGCCCGCGGCTGTTATGTCACCCATTCCTCCACAACGTACAGGGTTAAACCCCAGAGAACCGGTCTGACAGCCGCACGCGTGACAACACTTAACGTCTCCTAATGGATGTTTTTCCTACAAGTCACCAGAAGTAAAGTGTTTGGAGCACACGGGGCCGTGCAATCCTTACACACCTGCTGGCAACATCCACACATCACCCTATAATATGCAGATGTTTCCACTGACGTCCCATTAGTCACCGCCAAGGGCGCAAAACATCCCTGAGTGTCTGTGTGTCTGTGACTCACCATACGTCGCCTGCCGCTTATGTCCTGACATGAAGGTGTGCGCTATAATAATTAGGTACAAGTTTTGGCGCCCGCTCTGTGTTTTCTTATTTATCCATCTGAATTCTTCGATATATGAATCCAAAGTACAGAAAAAGGGTGGAAAATCAGGAGCACCCTAACTGCTGCTATATAAGTACCAGCCAGGTGGCTCAGTGGTTAGCATTACAGCCTTGCAGCGCTGGGGTCCTAGGTTCAAGTCCCAGGATCAACATCTTCAAAGAGTTTGTATGTTCCCTCCGTGTTTACAAGGGTTTCCTCCAGTTTCCTCCCACGTTCCATAACATACTGGTAGGTGATTAGATTGTGAGCCCCATGGGGACAGGGACTGCTGTGACAAGCTCTGTGCAGTGCTGCGGAATCTTTCTGTGCTATATAAAGGAATTATTATTAAAGCCAGGAGCTGCTAATCAAATATCCTAGATTAACTGATCATTAGCAAGTGTGACCACCTCTATAAAAGCAGATGTTTTGGCAGATTGTTAGCATGCAGCATTAAGACGATCAGAGCCTTTGGTTTCGCTATATGATTTTAGATTATGAGGAAATCCTACTATCTCGATCCCCCATTCCCTCCTCTATCCACCATCTTTTCTACTGTTAATTGTATCACCAAAGGTATGCGGACCCCTGACCATCACACTGTACGAGCGTCTTGGACACTTGTAATATACAGCTGTGTCCCTATTGAGCCTATAACAATCTAATCTGAAGATATTGAAGATATACTAACTCATATCCTGGATTTATTGATCATCAGCAGGTGTGACCACCTCTGTGAAAGCAGAAGGTTTGGCAGACTGCTAGCCTGAAAAATTCAGACAATCAGATTGGTTAAGCTACATGGTATCAGAGTATGAGGAAATCCTACTATCTTGCTTCTTCATTCCCTCCTCCATCCACCATCTTTTCTACTGTCCTCAAGTTAATATCACAAAAAGTATGCGGACCCCTGACCATCACATTATTTGAGCTTCTTGGACACTCGTCATATACAGCTGTGTCCCTATTTAGCCTATAACAACGTAACCCAAAAATATGCTAACTCATATTCTGGATTCATTGCTTATCAGCAAGTGTGACCACTTCTATGAAAGTAGAAGATTTGGAAGATTTGGCAGATTGCTACTCTGGAGCATTTAGATGATCAGAGTCTTTGGTTTAGGTAGGAGTGTGTGGAAATCCTGCTATCCTTCATCCTCTCCACCATCTGATATTTTTCCACTGTACTCAAGTTAATTATATCTCCTGTTTGTGGACTCATGACCACCAAAATGTATGAGCTGTGTCTCTTTAATGACTATAACAGACTATTCTCTAGATAAACTACCTCCTACCATGGATTCATTGATCATCGGCAAGTGTGACCACTTCTATAAAAGCAGATTTGTCTCCTTAGTATAAAGCATTGCAATGATCAGTCTTCACCTTGGATACATGGCTACTTGATCTTCTTGGACACTCTAATATTGATTTGGGTGCTCTATAAGGCTATAAGATTATCTACCCCAGATATTCTCCAAACCAAGATTCATCCAGTAGAAAGGCAGAAAGTAAGATTCTGTTCCACTGCATAAATCTAGTGACAACTCTCTTTTCCTCAGCCGATGTTTGCCTTCTAAAATCAACTTTTAAAATTATGCTAATAGACCGGAAGGGCTCGGGGGGGGGGGGGGGGGTGTTACCAGAGCATCTCCATGCCTTTAGCTTCACAGACTGCTACACTGTCTAGGAGCATGTCTCCCCCCACACAGCACTCCCTCCCCCTCCTGTTATAAGCTCATACTGTGGGAGGGGGGACGTGCCCTCACACAGTGTGACCGCCTATGAAGCTACAGCACAGAGGGGCTCTGGTAACGCCCCCTCACTGCCCTTCTGCATCATTAGTATATTTATAAAATGTTATTTTAATTCTAAAATTATAAACCAATCTCCTTGGTTTATCATGATGGATTTGGATGGTAGATTTACCTTAACAATCCAGCATCTGCCGGTTGTGTCAGATCTCCTCCCATACTTCTTCTTTTCCTGTGTCTTTCAGGTGACATTGGCCTTGTCACAAGTTTTCTGCCGTCTTCCTTGTTAATAGGAACTTTTGCGAGTCATTTATCATGTCGGGGACTGTTCTCAGCCGCTGATGTGCAGATCTCTGGCGGCTGCCGCCCCGGGGACCTGCTCTCATTTGCTTTGGTGCAGATTAAAGTAAAATGTAATGTTTTAGGAAATGTCGGATTTGATGAATGTGTTATCTCTGCCCCTCTGTCACTTCTCCAGCCGCTAATCACAGGGAAGTGGAGAACAGGTTGTACTGACTTATATCTAGTGCAGGGATCTGATCCCCTAGCACGAGTCACTCAGCTTTTCAGGACACTGATTGTTTTTTTTACCATTCAGGATCTTAGCAAAGCACAATAACACCAGAATATATCTCAAGCACAGACTGCACATCGGCCCTACAGCCTGAGGCTGCACCACTGAATCACCAGCCATATGTCCCTGTGTATACAGATATAACTATCAGGGGTCTACACCAGGATCCAGACTCAAAACACCGAGGCGATATTCACACGAACGTATGGGGGACGTATATACGGCCCCATACAGCCCTCTTCTGTATGGAGAGGACTAGGCCTTTGAACCATCCTCAGCCTCTTGCGGATGTCCATGTACTATGGGCAGTCCTTCAGAGGATGATTTAAGGTGAAGTGAACTTGAAGTGGATGAAGTTTTCTTGCAGTAGAAGGTGAACTTCCAGGCTGTAAATCCCTCGCTGTATCCGGGGTCTCTGCTAATCGTGGATTAATGAGCAGCAGAATGTGGAAAATGTAAGGAAACAAAGACTATTGCGCCTTGAAGCGGCGGCCGGTGTGACTGTTACTATGGCAGCGCCTTGTTGCCTTCTGATTAGGATTACGGCCGCTCTACAAGTAGCAGAAGATTAATCTTTTTTTATTTTGGCTTTCACTATTCAGGTTGAGGAGGTAGAACAAAGGTCGAGGCGGCCAAAATGCTTAGGACTGTGGCTGCTGTGTCCCAGAGATCCGGAGAAAACATCCAGGAATTGCATCTTTATGTGAGTTCGCCAGATCAGTCCCTGTCCCCATGGGGTTCACAATCTAATCATCCTACCAGTATGTTTTGGAGTGTGGGAGGAAACCGGAGGACCCGGAGGAAACCCACGCAAACACGGAGAGAACATACAAACTCTTTGCAGATGTTGACACTGGGACTTGAACCCAGGACCCCAACGCTGCAAGGCTGTAATACTAACCACTGAGTCACCGTGCTGCCCTGAAGATAATAATTATTTATATAGCGCACACAGACTCCGCAGCGCTGCAGAGAGCTGCCAAATCGGTCCCTTTCCCAATGGGGCTCACAATCTAATCAACCTACCAGTGTGTTTTGGAGGAAACCCACGCAAACACGGAAGATACTATTTAGCAGTGAGCCATCTGCTTTTGACCCCAGGTCCTCTTGGCCAGTGGTTTGGTACTGATACCACTTTGCCTGGTGTTCTTGAGCTTCCTCTGTCCCAGATGTCCTGTGCTTTGGTCCTGCTGTCCCTGGTGTTGATACTCCAGACCCTGGTGCTTGGAGTCCTTACGTTTGGGGCTCCAGTTTATATAGACTTAAAAAATTCCATTAAAAAGAAGTATATGGTATTTCTCCAATTCCCCTTGATAGTGACCAACCCCTTTAAGCAGGACATGGAATATGGAGCCTTTATGCCACAGCCTGTCTGCTGCTGGCTAAACTGGGTCCATCATGGACTCCCACCCCCAATGGAGGTCCCTAAAGTCATCACTAAGTTATAGCAGGTGCACTGAAGAACCGAAACAAAGTCCTGGAGGTTCTCAGAGGAGCAGGAAGAGGGAAGCCGGCGGAGGAGATAACCCTGGATTCAGATGAGAGGCCAGGAGTCCATGGTACTGGGCTACAAACCCCAAATGTTAGACAGTAGTGTAATCCAGGAGCAAGGTCAGGAATAACCACCAGGAACATAGGTCGCCTCTTGTATTCGCAAACCAGACGACTCTGTAAATAGGATGAGCGCAGCGACGCCTCCAAACTCTGCTGTAATTATATCCCAGTCTGACAAGTAGAACAATTAAATTGCAATTACCAAAATTTCTTTCTCTGGAGAGGACATCTGCTCCTACAACTCATGACGTAATATCCTGGCTCCTGCACAAGAAGACATGAAGGACCTGCCTCGCGGAGCAGCAACATGTGCAAGAGTGTCATCCACAGCTCCGTGTACTGCTACTATATGATCCCTGATGTGTAGTGGGGGGATTCATAATGGTATGATCCCTGGTATATAGTGGGTGATAATAATAGTATGATCCCTGGTATACAGTGAGTGCTAATAGTATGATCCCTGGTATATAGTGGGTGATAATAATAGTATGATCCCTGGTATATAGTGGGTGATAATAATAGTATGATCCCTGGTATATAGTGGGTGATAATAATATTATGATCCCTGGTATATAGTGGATGATAGTAATAGTATGATCCCTGGTATATAGTGGGTGATAATAATAGTATGATCCCTGGTATATAGTGGGTGATAATAATAGTATGATCCCTGGTGTATAGTGGGTGATAATAATAGTATGATCCCTGGTATATAGTGAGTGCTAATAGTATGATCTCTGGTTTATAGTAGGTATTCATAATAGTATGATCCCTGGTGTATAGTGGGTGATAATAATAGTATGATCCCTGGTATATAGTGGGTGATAATAATAGTATGATCCCTGGTGTATAGTGGGTGATAATAATAGTATGATCCCTGGTATATAGTGGGTAATAATAATAATAATATGATCCCTGGTGTATAGTGGGTAATAATATAAATCATTGGTATTTGGTGGGTTAATGGTTAAGTGATGCCAGGTAGTGGCTAACGATCAAAAAACTACTGGTATTGGTTGTTTTGGATGTGGTATAGGAGGACAGAAATTTATTGTGCGTACTTATAGAACAGTCCATTTATATAAATGTCAGCCCGACCCCCGGTGTGCCAATAATTGTATCAACCACCAAGTTTTGTGCCAGCCTTCCAAAGTGTCCCTAGATCTGCCAATCGGTGTCCCAATAACAGAACTGCAACAATGTTTCTATAAGAATCCACGCCTTATATTGAATAAGGCTGCAATACCATATACGGCCAGAAGGGGCGCTCTTCTAATATTTAACAACCACTTCCACTTCTTAAATGCCTTCCATAGTCTCAGAGCGGACGCCTCTTCGCCCATCGATTGATTCCTCCTCCTTACTCGTGGCGTTGCCTTTCCCGCCTCCGTCTTGTGGTTCTGCAGCGGTGACACTTTCATGTGGGGACATATATCCGCGGGGGGCGCCGCTACCGCCAACTGCTGACAGCACATCCCTAATGAGATCTTCATCTTCCCTGTCCTGACCTTGTATCTTCTCTGCAGTTATGAAGCCCCATGTTCTTCACAGAAAGAGATGTTACTATAAGGGCTTATTCACACTGCCGTTCGGGGGCCTGTGACCTGGTCGCAATAATTAGCAGCCAGATTACAGCCTTTGTGGTCTTCTACCTCTCCCGGTCACAATGCGGTGAGAACGCGGTGTGTCATCGCATCGTGACCGTGTTGTGCAGCCACACCTTAAAATATAGGACATGACCTCTCGTAAAGATGCTCAGCACACAACATCTCCACCATCTTCTGCATGGACATAATTATATGGCTCACAAAGCTCGGCATCAGGTTAGGGCTGCCGGAGCTTGACCAGCGAAGACTCGGAAGCTTCTACCGAAATGGATTTGCTATGGGCATCAAATAATACTTGCATGTAGCTGTACAGTGGTGGGCTCCAAAAACAGCGCGCCCCATGCCCTCGGCTCCGACGCTCTATCCAGGTCAGTATTCGGAAGTTGCACCGGTCTCATCCTCCTACCATAAATCCTACAGTAGCGCCCGTTACAGTGCAGTAGTGCACAAATCTGTGCAAATATCCCCAAATACTGATAATCTTTCCCAAATGTTCCTCCTTCCTGGAAGTAAAACCAAACCATCCCGGTGAGAAAGCATCGCATGTGAGATGATCCGCGGCTTCAAGCCATTTCCATCGAATACAATGACCGTTCCCTCCTGGCGGTGATTGTTGGAGTGCGACTCTGCAGAGGAAGCCGCTTGAGTACGACTCTGCAGAGGAAGCCGCTTGATGGGGAGCTAATAGATATATGTCCTGTGATTTTCGCACGTGAGGAATACAACATCTGTCTGAAACGCTGCGATCTATCGACGTGACGGCCAACAGCAACACATAGGAGACAATACTGGATCGATCGGTGGTGACTGCGCCCAGAAAGCGTGGAAAAGACATTAACCATCGATGCGTCCGCTGAAGAAGAGCCCCGAAAAACACATCCTGACGGGGTCAGACGGACGCTGCTTAATATAACCGCTAATCACCTCCCAATCCACAGATTAATCATTCGTCCTGCCAAGTTATTCTCAAAATACAGAGAAAAGGCGGCCAAGAAAAACATCCCATGTGAACTGGAGCCTGTAAACCGGGTGAAGGGGAGACATTAATCCATCGACAGGTCGTATCGGCCAAAAATCACCTTAAATACATCCTGGTGTCAAGTGATATTAGCGATGTAATCCATAGCTGTGGCCGTGAGCGGAGGATGAGGAGGAGACCTCATAGGGGCTAATGATGAGCACATATGGACGATTTAGGTTTATATCATCATTCTATAACATTGAACCAGCAACCAGTGTGAAGGGACTGGGTAGAGGGAGGTTATTGGAGCTGCTGTTGATGGTGGTACCGGACGGTGGATCACCCGAGAAGGAGAAGGCTGAGGCTACATGTGTGGTGGACATAGTTGGGGTGACACAGGTCCAGTACAATATACATGTATTCTAGAGGTCTGGGCGCTCCATGTACTGCTCCATGTAAACCTCCAAAACCATCCAGGATTCAATTAAACAAACCATTCCCCAGACACAGATTTGTTTGTAATGGTGTAGCAAGGAGCCGAAGGCTGCCTGCTCCACCAGTAGGCTTCTACCACTACTACTACTGTGTGTCTTCTCATTGAACCCATCAGCTTCAGTGTTTCATATTGGTGTTAAAAAGGAAGCAGGCGAATGGTGGATACAGGGAATTGTAGGTAGGCTCAAACCGGGCCGCAGGTTAATACACCGGTGGGCCCCAGAGCTAGGTGGTCTGCCAAGCCCTACCATACATTAGTAGTTCTGGAGAGGGTACCCTCACTTTACTTCATATAGATATTCAGGACACAACATCTCAACCATCCTATTTACTCATATAATTATTAGGATAGATTATATAACAATATGTACACGTAACTGTAGAGTATTATTCAGCCCTTGGCATCCACTTAGACGCTGATTGTTGTTATTTCCCTCAACTTTTACTGAATAAAGGAGAGAAATATAAGGACATGGCTAAAGAAGCAGACAGCTAAAGAAGGTTGGAAGAAATGTTCTATGATCCCTCTACCACTCACTGGGTAATACCACATGTCAGAGATCACACCAATGTACCAATCTTATGCATATAATGACATTTTTTGGTGCTCTGACAAACAGATGCCGGAGCCAAAACTTTATGACTGCACCTTAGACTAGGACGGCCCACATGACTTTTCGCAGGTAGTGTAACCTGGTTGGATCTTTTTCCCTGGGTGCTGAAAACATCATTTTAGAGAGGGAAAACTCTATTAACACCCTGTATCTGTGACGGTCATCTGCACTATACTGTAAGGGCCTCAATATAGTTAAGTCTGGGGCCTTATTAGGATTGAGCGCACCCCGAAACATTGCAGGTTCAGGCCCTCAAACTTCACCAAATGGGTTGAAAGTGGATTTTTTCACATGACCCTTGTAGTCACATGATTGTACCATATGACAGTACTAAAGAGCTGGTGAACTGTAGAGCGTGAACCGAAAGAGATTACACATCATGTAAAGCAGGATTCTTATAATATTTAAACAAGATCTGTGATTAATTGTGGACAGTTGAGAAAGGCTCAGGTGACCCAAATTCTTCCTTTGTAAATTGCCATTCTGTAATATAGAATAAGCTTTCATCACTACCTCGAGGTGCCGGAATCCTTTAAGTCAATATACTAACCTTCATCCAGAAGTTCTAGTTTGGGCTCTCCCAGGAAAAAGCTCTTCGATGAACTACTGAGCCCATCAACCAGCTTTTCACCTTAAGAAAAAGGGGTATTGAGCTATAGCAAGTTAGGTTGCGGTTTGGTAAGGGTCTTAGATATGGGACCCCTAAGGATCACAAGAAAGAGGGTCTGTTGTACCCCATTGCACCCGGATGACTGGAGCAGCCAGTCCCTCATGTGCTGACTACTCCGTTCATCTTTATAACACTGACGGACATGGACGAGTGTGTTCTCTTGATCCATGGGGGTCCATCACTGAGACCCCCACTAATCAGTAAGTTAGCTCCTATTCTGTGGATAGGGCCTTACTTGCTATCATTGGATAACCCCTCAAAGGTTAAAGGGTGCACGCCAAAATTTTCACTAGGATCAAGAGTCTATATGAGACTCCATGCCTGTCATTTTGCATGTGCAGGTGGCACACTGTTACAGATCAGAAGGCAGTTCACCATATGTTGCAGTATATGCTAAGTGCAAACAGACCCCCAGTTTCGGGTACTCAAATTGAACTTTTGCTCAAAGTTTGACTGAACTTGACAAACATGGACGGGTCCGCTCATCACTACTCCCGAGCTGCCCACACTTCAATCCTTATGTGTCTGTTTCCTCCCTGTATCCAAAAAATAAGATCCCTTGTACATTGTGTATGCGCCACAAAGACAACGTGCTGACCCTCCAGTAATACTGTATCACAAATGTCAGCACATTCCCATGGAGCTATTGTCGTTTTATTTCCCCTTACGCACGGAGTACAAAAAAACACCTTCCTTGCAGGCTGCCACCTTCTGACTTCACATCTCCTAACTCCAAAAAAGCAAACACAAGACAATACGTTCCTCTACCTGCTCCCACGAGCGCTCGCTAACAATGAAAACAAGGCAGGCCCGCAGGGTTGCAGTTTTTTCTCTGCACTGTGATAATCTTTTGCTTGGCAGAGGAAGTGTATTGATATGGAGTTAAAGAAAATAAAATGGAGTTTTAACTCTACAACTGGACTGATGGGAAAATAGAAAGGTCAGACATCTGTCAGAGCGTCAGGGGCCGCGCCAAGAGGCATGAATGAGCCTACAATGATGGAGTCTGCAGCAAAAACAAATGAGGCCGCGCTCAACACAATGGCTGGAAGTGATGAAGACTTCAGTTATTCTCATCTCCTCCACTTCCAGGATTGTGTGACCTGAGATAAGATATCATAGCTATGCCCGGTTGTCTCACTGACCTCGCCAGGTTCCAGCGCCGTCTCCTGCGATCAGCTCGCACGGCCCTCCTAGGGCGCCGGCACTGAAAAGTTTAAAGGGCCAGTCTCGACCTCCTGCCTATCCCCGACCACGTGTTTCCTTTACGATTCTGTACTTTGTTTTGGCTGCCACCACGGACAACGTTGCGCCTGTGGAGCGACCTGCTGGTATCACTCCGCAGAAAGCCCAACCCACTTTGCGACAGGCTCTGGTGAAAACTGGGTACCACTTAGACTCCGGTCCCAGGAGTCATCAATGTCCGCAGAGGTCCAGTGGGTCCACTACCCCTGGTGCCTGACAGTTTGGCTCACAATATCTGTTTTACATCATGCCAAAGATTACAGATTGGGTTGAGGTCCAAACTATGTGTGGCCATTCAATTTCTTCCAAACCAGATTCTCCTAAGAGTTCCTTGCTTTGGACCTGAACAGAAAAGTGTCTTCCCCAAACAGTCCCCAAAAGGCTTTTCCTAGGAAATAACATCAGGTCACAAGTGAAAAAAAGGTAAAAATTCATGTAATCCCTGTTTGGAAATAGACAAAAGGATGGAAATAAAAAAAAAAACATACGCCAAAAAATGAGCGATAAAGCTAGACCAGGCCAGCTTTCCCTGCCTATTTACTGATCTTAACCTACATGGTAGGTGAAAACTGGTCAACGTCCCCTTCCTGTGCCAAAGTTAAAACACAGAGACAAAACAGGAAAAAGCAAACACAGAAAAATGGAGTTAAACAAGAGAACAAAGCAGTATAGAATCCAGAGACAGATGGTCAAAGGACAAGCAAGAGTCAAAAGATCAAAGATATGGAAGTCCATAAAATGTTAACAAGCTCCAAAGAAGATTTATAGCAAACATTTGAAAGTGGGCAGACAATCCTCTTATGAGATAGTCCCAGTCTAGATAATGATTGCACCAGTCCTCTGACATCAAAAACCAAATCAGACTAGCAGGGAGGGAATGAGAGTGGAGAAGTCATCTGTCTATCACAGCTAGCTTAACCGTCTGCAGCCCAGAACAAAGTCAGCAGGAGGCAGATATGGTGGAAATCAGTTAAGAAAGCCAGGAGTGAAATAAAACAATGTTCAAACTAGTCTTCCTATAAATCAATTTTCTATGTGGTTCATGGCAAGAGTGACTAGCGGTCAGACACAGAACAGACCGCTGCAAGACTACGAGGGGTACAGTGCAACACTACTTTGGAGATACGTTATGGAACAGAACAGATGTGATCCAAGTCGCTGAATAATGGTTATGTAATAAGAAACACATCCCCCATGTTTTACACTATGGATTTGCTTGGTCACTGACTGTTGTGAACAGGCTCAGACAATTAAGAAAGTCACATATATTAGTGGGATATAGTATAGTAGAGTGCCCCATTCCCAACCAACTGCAGTTAGAAAGAATTTTGGGTCATAGTAGTTTTTTCATACGCCCAATCCTGCTAACCAGAAATCTGGGTAATTAGAGACGATTATGCTCAAAAGTGTGAAAGTGAAGCGTGCGCAGATCAGTTTGGACACCCCAGGGTCACTCAGGCTTTCTCACTTCCAAGCTTCTGGCTTCAATCCAATGCCTCCTGATTACCTAGAAGGGGCTCCTTTAAGTCTCTGCGTTAAGTCAGTGCTAACCTGCTTATAGGGAGGACAGGGAGGGAGATGCATTGGATAAGAGTTAGCGATTGAAGAGGGAGAACATAAAACTCAGCTTCAATAGCCCCGGGAAATACTTCTATAATCCAGACTTAATTGACAACTTTATACCCTGTGCCTCCAAGACAAAAGCAACACTACAAAAACTTTTTCTGGCTCAATTTGTTGGACTGGAACCCGACTTTAATAAAGGTTTTTGTGAATTATATGCAATAAAGTTAACGTGTATTAAAAAGTTATAGCATTTTTGAATATTTTTTGTCTTACCAATTCTTACGATCTTGATTATTGTTTGACTAGCAGCACACATGGCTTACATGGTCCTGTTTACACTGTTACAATGTATCAGCCTGGAAGAGGAGAGATTTGTGTTACATACCCACCTCTATAACACCTGGGGTCCATACTTCTTAACTTACATGAGGTATTGCTCTGCAGGTTTTTCAATCAATCACCTACCGACTTCAGTGATTGTAAAAATAAACAACTTCACCGATATCACACAAAATAGTAGGAAACCGACCACACATTCTGCTTTCGCTGCCCTCTCCTGGGGACAATTTAAATAAGGATTTCTTGAAAACACTGTCCTGAAAAAAAAGAAGAAATCTCCAAAAACACAAAGGATATGCCAAGCAGAACAATGGCGCATGTCCTGAATACTATACGACTGTATAACACATTAACAGAGACTTCTTAGAATTATTGACATTTTTATCATCTTTTCGAGTGGAGAATGCACAGCTCTAAGTTGGGAAATGGAGTCCTAACAAATCCATAAACCTAAGGGGGCAATAGCCCACGCTCCCCTCTCCACGTCAGTAGGTGAAACCCAATTTTTGTGATCTTTGCAGACAACCAGGACATTTCAAAGCCATGTGTCCACAGAGCCAGAAGGGCCTGGTACCAACCCTAAAACCCTCCTGTTCTGTGTAGGGGTCCAGTGACAACTTGCTGCCCTTCACCATAGGCCAGGCCGTGGCCATGGGACTGAGAGACACTGGGGCTGTGTTGACCCTTGTACGGCCTGAGCTGGTGTCTACACAGGATTTGGTACCTGTAAATAACCCTCACTGTTTCTGGAATTGGGGGAACTGAACTGGAACTGCTCATTGCCAAGATGTGAGCGTTCTGCTGGCAACGGACAGATGGCAGTCCAGCAGGGTTCACTGGATGGTTCACTGTTGGGTCAGGACAGAAGAATCCATGGGAGATGTGAAGGTTTTCCAGCAGCTCCGGACGGACCAACAGTCCCAGCTGTGAGTAACACTACACCATTTCGGAAGTTGCCCAGCAACCAACCCGGGAGGAACCCATTGGCAGTCTATCACATAGACCATGGGGACCAAACCGTAACCCAATGTTTAGCATATTGGGGGTCATTTACTAAGGGCCCGATTCACGTTTTCCCGACGTGTTACCCGAATATTTCCGATTTGCGCCGATTTCCCCTGAATTGGCCCGGGATTTTGACGCGATCGGATTGTGGCGCATCGGCCCCGGCATGCACGCGATGGAAATCGGGGGGCATGGCCGAACGAAAACCCTACGGATTCAGAAAAACGCCGCATTTAAAAAAAAATGCGGAGCTTGCACTTACCTTCACTCAGCCCAGCTCGGTGTATTCCAGTGCGTTCCAGGGAACTTCAGCCCAGCAGTCGGAGGAACTGCCTTAATAAATCCCGGCCGGAGCCGAATCCAGCACAGAGAACGCACCGCTGGATCGCGAATGGACCAGGTAAGTAAATCTGCCCCATTGACTCTCCCAGAGATGCAAGAGCACCAGAGCTGTTGGGGGAGGTGTGATGCAACTAATACCTCCTTAGACTAAGCTACTCCAGGCTTTTCTTAAGAGTTCCCCCCACTTTTTAGACAAATAATCATAAAAACCATGTGCTTTTATGACCAACATGTCAGTTATGGACTTATGATCCATTCCAGCACAAGGCCAAATGCATATTTGGGAATCAGAGGGCAAGACAAACATGTACCTGGGTCTAAATTTGTTCTAGTGGCCTTGGACACAGAAATATAAAAAACTCTCAATGGGAACATAGTAACTTTGTCATGTCTTGTCTCAATGGAATTCAGGGATTCATGTGGATCTGGTAAGATCAGAACCCTGATACTATGATTCCAATTGAGAAAATAGAACTCCTCCAAGGTCCTGAATCTGATCCAATGTGGGATGTTCTCGAGAGACCCCTGGTGAGTGTCAGGGGGGTAGACAGCTAATATAACCCCACCACACCTTCTGCCCATTGTTCTTTTTCTGGGGGATATGACATTACAAGATCGGGGAACAAGAATCGTCAAATGTGATCTATCCTTTCCCCATTAGTTCAGCAGAAGATAATGAAATAGCTTCTAATTATAGAACCCACACTTTCATTGGGTTTACCGAATATTTCTCTTTTGCCCTGAATTGCCCCGTGTTTTTGGCGCACTCGATCGGATTGTGGCGCATCGGCGCTGGCTTGCATGCGACAGAAATGGGGGGGGGGGGGGGCTGGCCGTCAGACAACCCGTTTGATTCAGACAAACCGCGGAATTTAAAAAAGGAAATGTGTCGCAAGATCGAGCACTCACATGCACCAGGAAGAAGCAGGTGACTCTGGCGGACCTCGGCACAGAAGAGACGGATGCAGGAACTTGGACGCATGTTCTTAGTGAATTGCGCCGGACCTGAATCCTCTTCGGACAACACACCACGGGATCGCGACAGGACCGGGTAAGTAATTCTTCCCCATCGTCGGAGAGAATTTGTCACAAGCACAGGTCTACACAGACCCATATTGGAACGCCTAAGAGGATAAACTTGATCATCTCTCTCGGCTAGTGGCTCTTTTTGGTTTTGTTTAAAAAATCACAAACATCTTGTGGCAGGTCCAGTACTGGATCATAGTTCACCCATAAAATCTTCATGCATCTGTTCACGCTCTCGATACACATGTATGCAAGAGCCATTTCAGGACCAGTGAAGGTCCTGAATCTGTAGAGTGAAAGAAAGCAGTCCAGCGCACCATTAATTAGCGCTGGCCATACCCAGAATCCTTTATAATCCAGCCTCTCCCTGAAGGATCTTCCTGCCTTGTGCCTTAGAGAAAGCTTTGTTCCTATGCCCTGCGCTGTTATTCTGATTTTCCATTGTGACCCCGGTTCCTGACTACGCTCCTCTGCTGCCTGCCTTGACCTACTGCTACATCCCCAACTCTGATCCCATGCTGCCCGTCCTGACCTTCTGCCTTTTCGACTACGATTCTGTTCATCTGTGTCTTGGCCGCCACAGCGGACAAAGTCGCACCTGTGGAACAACCTGGTGGTACCAAGCCGCAGTAAGTCCAACCCGCTTTGCGACGAGCTCTGAAAACTGGGTACCCCCTAGACTCCGGTCCCAGGTGTCGGCTTACGTCATCGTCCGTGGTGGTCCAGGGGGTTCACTACACCTGGTACCTGACAAGCAGAAAGGACACATCCTCCATTCCCCAAGAAGCTTGCTTCTGGTACCAGATGTAGGAAGTGAATTCCAGACTTTTAAGGGCCATAATATTTGTACAGCCCAGGGCAGTCTTAATCCACCCCTGCACGGGCCAAAAGGATAATGTGCACAAAATCGGCTCTGTCACACATACAACATAAGAGACATCAAAACTTGGGTTCTGGAGAACTGGTGTTAAAACTGAGGGACACCAGAGAGGTAAACATAAATGACTTCTTTCAGTGTGTCGCAGCCGCTGGCCTCTCTTTGTGTACAGAGGCTCAGTACAGTAACACGGATGACATCCTTGCTCTGCTTCAGCTACAGTGGCATGCTGTAGTGTGCACTTTCAATGTGATGTCATCACAGGACCGGTGGCAATGGACAGCACAACGATGAACGGGAGCACTGGAAAGGGGTAATTATAGTGAGTTCATTATTTTTAGACTACACTGGAAGATATATTTAAAGAGCCCTTAACAACCCCTTTAAACAGCAGAAGGGATTGAACATTTTCTTTTATTTCTATTTGATTTTCTATGTCTACGGTTTCTACTATTTCCTACACAGACCTTAATGTTATAATTAGATTGTTCCTGCAATAGACGGAAGACATTTTGGAACATTATATTATACAGACGGAAAGTTTTTCAAGAACATTATGCCCTCTGGTACTTTAGGCTCTTAAATGATAAGTCCATAATTTCAGAGATTCTCTTTATCCACCTTGTTGCTAGTAAATCTTCTTTTCGTTCACCTTCAACTCTCATGAATAGTGAAATACATGAGAACATTGGACCTCAAGGTCAAAATTAAAATCAGGACCTGACAGGAACCATCAAACTATGAACCACAACTTTATAAAACTAAGATTTGCTTTTAGTTCTCTGTGTAACATAATGGGGCACATTTACTTACTTGTCCACGTCGCGATCCCCGATACAGAATGTCCGACAAGCATGGATTGTGCCGCAATTCACTACGAGTGTAGTCGGAGTTCACCTTCTTCTCCCCGGTGCATGTAAGTGCATGGCTTGCAACACAATTTAAATGTTAAATCCCGCGCTCAGTCCGAATCAGTTCGGATCGTCCAACGGCTTGCCCCCCCCCCCCCCGGATTTGTGTCACGTGAAAGCCGGCGCCGATGTGCCAAAATCCTATTGCATGCGCCAAAAACCCATGCTAAATGCAGCGCAAAACGGAAATTGTCGGAATATCCGACGACAGTGCAGTCCGTGGACCCTTAGTAAATGTCAATATTTTTCCTGTCCTGTTGTTTCTCTTTTGTAGCTTTATTGCCCCTCCCAAAAAAATAACTATCTGTAGAATTTCTATCTCAGTGTCACATAACAGTGACTGGATTTTATTTATAGTCATCCTTTTTATGGTACTAGAATATTTGGTGATGGATTTACTTTGAAGGTCGACAATCTTCTAGTTTGGTCTCATCCCGTGACTTGTCCAGTGTTGAACTCTTTCTGTAGTGTAGATGGATCAGGTGTCTGACAGGTAGCGAGAGCTGGAGATACAGAGCAGGGGAACATAACGCCACATTTCCAGAAGATTCAGCACTTCATGAGATGGAGGAAGTGAAGCCGGTGTTTATTTTAAAATCCCTTGTGTTTGCGTTTCAAGTTAAGTGAAAGGAAACTTTTAGTGTTTCCTTATCATCCTTCTGGGGATCTTGAAGAGGCGAACTAGGCCAAGATCGGAAGGAAAGGAAGCTGTGAACAAGCAAACATCTCTCTAACAGATATATAAAAAAAAATGTGATTAAAAGGCAATAAACGGGAGACTGAAACTTAGTACCGTGAACCTGCCAAATATCCCGAAATCTTGGAACACACTTGGGATTTATGGGCCACGCTTAGGTTTACCGAAACCCTGCAAGGTTTCCCTCTCACTTTAATATACTTTAATCAGTCCTCTCCTTTAACTGAGAATAATTAGAAGAGAAATCAATGCACCCTCATCGCCATCAGTAAATTAGTCTGGCTGTTTACATTAGATAAATGTCCCCAATAACAAATGATTCAGACGGCTCTTCCCACTAATGGGTCAAGTAAAGCATTCCCAAGAGGTGGGCCCAGAAGAATGGATATATTTGCGCATGGTGCCAGGCTTGGACATCTACCTTTCCTACCATATCCATATGTCTCCATTGACCTGCCCAAACCTGATAAAGTGTCTTTATTAGCATCCGACAAGGGACATTGGTTAAGGCCTCATGCACACAACCATAAATGGCGGACGTGAGCTACACATTGATGTCTACATTGCACGGTTAGGGTTAGCATACCGTGTCTCACCAAACCTTTACTGAGCCAGGCGGCTGTGATGCAAATTATAGAACAGGTTCCGTTCCTGCCCCGTTTTTTGCCATGACCACTTAGCTCCTAACAAGATAGTAAAGGTGAAGAGCGATCACCCCTCTCATTTCTACCTGACTGGGGCCTGTTTTAACCATATTTAGTCATTTGGCAGCTACTGACCCTCAGTGGACATTCATGCTTGTGACTATGGCTATACAAGATTACAGTACCGACGCCTCCTTGGACCTTTGTTGTGGTTTCCAGCACATGGCCGGCAGTGCTGCAAAGCAGGATAACAATCAAAGGGACCCTTACATTTCATAAATAAGCTTGGCGACCTGCGGCTATCACATCAATCCATTTTTGAATGACAGGACAGAAAAATGTGTGAGTTGTAATTAGATTGGAAGGCAATAGCGGAGCTCATCTATAGTTACGCTGCTGCAAGCGTCGATTTCTTGTATACGATGTATAGGAAAAACCTATAACCAGCCCTTGTGCTGCATATAAAAGAGCAGACGAGAGACAATGAATAGCAGGCTGGAGTGTGATGTGAAATGGCCGAGGCAGTGCGTCATTCGCTGATCTTCAGATGTACAACAGGAGACCTGAACATTAGCAACACTCATGGGAAAAATCTGCAAGTCTGAACATGCACGTGTATGATCCCTGTGTGATTAAGGAGGAACAACTCAATAATGTTATGCTCCGGTGGAATGTATTACAAAATATGTTTCTAACCTGAACACAAAGTCGTAATCTGGAAAACAAATACAAGGACACAGAATCCAAACATAAGATTGTGATATGAAGTCAATACTCCATTTACTGCTTACCACGGTATCCTACAGGTGGACGGGCGGTTGGTTAACGACTTCTACCCAAAGTCATAGCCAGAGGGGTTGTTGCTCCTTAGACCGCGGTACATAAATCTTCATTACTATGTTTATCATACGGGCAGCCAGATGTTGGGGACCCCGAAGAGATGAAAGCCTAGGTACTGGTTGTCAGGAGCAGTGACGTAACTAGAAGCTGGTGGGCCCCAGTGCAGTCCCCCGACTATAATGTATGGTTTATAGTAATAGTCTTCTCATATGGGAAAGTGACACCATAAGGGCCCCCCAAACCTCTTGGGCTCAGGTGCGATCGCAACCTCTGCACCCCCTCAAGTTACGCCCCTGGTCAGGTCACTACATCTAGATGTCATCTCAAACACCCAATGCATCTCTACCAGGTGTGCACAACCCATGACCTGCAAAAACTCGATCAGCGACCGCACCATGCTGTTCGCAGGGACAAATATGGGATCAGAAAAGGAGGCAGGAGAAGTCTCCAGTATAATAGTCTTCTCTGGGGGGTTTCCAGTATAATAGCCTGCTCTGGATGGTCTCTAGTAGAATAGGCTACTTTGGGGGTCTTCAGTATAATAGTCTGCTCTAGGGTTCCCCAGAAAAATAGTCTGCTCTGGGGGGGGGGAGGGGGGCTTCTCCAGTTTTATACTTCTATTGGATATAATAGTTCACTATTATAGTGTGTTTTGGGGGCCCCAGTATTATACTCCCCAATCTCTCAAAAGTATATGACTACTCAGGATGGTTGAGATGCTTAACGCTGAATATCTGTACGAAGTACAGATGAACCTCACCACCACCTAACTCATAGTCCCACCAGTGGTGAGTTCACCTGTGGACCATTCCAAGCCTGGCTATACTGGAATATAAACTTGGTATAGGTGATGCCTTGGTTGCAGTCCCGTAATAGTCTCGGATCGGCAGTGCGGCCAGTGGGAAACATATTCAGGAGGGACTATCCAGGAGCCGTCATCAGGCAATCCATAATGTATGCGAAGTATCAAGAGTAAGCACGGTCAGGAGGGAACCAAAGTCAATATCACAGAGGAACTAGATGCTATATGGGAGTCCAAATGGTTTTCACCAACACAAGCGCACATGGGTTAATCTGGGATGAAAGCGTATGATCGGCCTACAGTGGTGTAGCTATTACAGCAAGAAAATGTTATACAGGCAGTCCCCTACTTAAGAACACCCGACTTACATTAGACCCCTAGTTACAAACGGACCTCTGGATTTTGGTAATTTACTGTACTTTAGTCCTAGGCTACAATAAACAGCTATAACAGTTACCAGAGGTGTCTGTAATTAAGATTTATTGTTTATTTAATGTTGGATTATGACGATCCAACATTTTTAAAATCCAATTGTCACAGAGACCAAAAAATTTTTGACTGGGGTTACAATAATAAAGTATACAGTTCCGACTTACATACAAACTGAACTTAAGAACAAACCTACAGAGCCTATACTTATTGTAATAAACTGCTTTCCTATATCCTGGCTGTATCAATCCTCCATAGCTCATAACTTCTCTCATTGCTGCCTTTAAGTAGTTTATTATTTATTTGCAGGGGATAAAAATTAGTTCTGGTCATGTGATTACACAAAGAATACAATTTTGACTTATTTTTGTTTGTTAAAATGATGCAAATATAATGTACGCTGATTATATGGTGTTCTTCAGTCTTGTACGGCACGAGTCCTAGCACTGGAGATGTTACTTTCCAGCCACTGAGGGTGCGCTCACATGTTGCGTTTGTTAATGGATTGTAAACATAATACAATCGCATTTACACTATGTAAACACTGAGTTAACTGTGCATTTACACAACTTTAACATTGGGTTGAGTTGTTAAAACAATGAAATGCTACATGTGATGGCTACATAAAGGGGTACCTATTCATTCACCCTGCGCCTGCCGCTCCAGTACTACTACTAGAACAGGCTGCAACTTCAGACAACGGTTCACCTAATCCCAGGCTGTACAGCACTGTGGGCACAGTCACCTTGTGGAGAAATCTGGAAATTTTGGGCTCTTCATTCCTTCCCTATGACGCATGCTCAACCACTAAGAAGGAATAGTCTACTAGAAAATTGGGCAAAAATTATAACATCATATTTCAAAGTGCTAGTACTTCCCCAACTGGTTGATATTTCCTACTTTTTTCAACCATTTTTTAAAATTTTATATTATTATTATTACTCAATTTTACTCAGGGTTTTTTTTGGTAGCAAACTCATAATATGTACCATTATGTGGATATAATGACATTATATTTACCATATTTATTGGACTATAAGAAGCACCCCAGATTTAGTCATCAATAACACTGAAAAAATGTTTTGACATCAATTAAAAATCTATGAGATTTCCACCTGCGCTAGTTTTCACTCCTCGGTTAATGGGATGCAAAAAACAACTATAATCAACTACTACAGGCCTACAAATAGTCATATGTGGGAGAAAAAGGACCATGTAATCTGGGTGCTCTTAGTATGGTAGCACAGGCAGTTCCTGGGTTACATACAGGATAGGTTCTGTAGGTTTGTTCTTAAGTTGAATTTGTATGTCGGAACTGTATATTTTATAATTGTAACTCCATGTTGGATTGTTGGATTTTCATAAGAACCAGGAGTAACAATAAAGCTTCATTGCAGACACCTTTGATAACTGTTGTAGCCTAGAGCTAAAGTACAGTAAATTACCAGAGGTCCGTTTGTAACAAAGAGTCGTCTGTAAGTCGGGTGTTCTTAAGTAGAGCAACTCCTGTATTGATCGTTAGTAGGGGTAGTTTATATTCCGAGTACCGTATATACTCGTGTATAAGCCGAGTTTTTCAGCACAAAAAATGTGCTGAAAAACGTCCCCTCGGCTTATACACAAGTCAATACAGCAGTCAGTCAATAAAAATTACTTAAAAAAAAAAAAAAACTTATATACTCACCCTCCGGTGGCCCTGATGCGCAGCGCTGCTCCCCCGATGTCCGCGCGGCTCGTCTTCAGGCTTCTGTGCCCGTCTTCTTTCTTCTGCTCAGCGCCGCCATTGTTTTTCTCCCGGGCGGCTCCTAGCATGACGTCAGCAGCGGCGCATCATACTAGGCGCCGGCCCAGGAGAGAGCAATGGCGGCGCCCCGCAGAAGAAGGAAGACGGGCACAGAAGCCTGAAGACGAGCCGCGTGGACATGGGGGGAGCAGCGCTGCGCATCGGGGCCACCGGAGGGTGAGTATATAAGTTTATTTATTTTTATTTATGCTGGGGTGGCTGTATACTACACGGGGCAGGCTGTATACTACTGGGGGCAGGCTGGGCTGTATACTACACTGGGAAGGCTGGGGTGCTGTATACTACTGGGGGAAAGCTGTATACTACTGGGGGCAAGCTATATACTACTGGGGGCAAGCTATATACTACTGGGGGCTGGCTGTATACTACTGGGGGCAAGCTGGGCTGGCTGTATACTACTGGGGGCAAGCTGGGCTGGCTGTATACTACTGGGGGCAGGCTGGGCTGGCTGTATACTACTGGGGGCAGGCTGGGCTGGCTGTATACTACTGGGGGCAAGATGGGCTGGCTGTATACTACTGGGGGCAAGATGGGCTGGGCTGTATACTACTGGGGGCAAGATGGGCTGGGCTGTATACTACTGGGGGCAAGATGGGCTGGGCTGTATACTACTGGGGGCAGGCTGTATACTATAGGGGGCTGGTTGGCTATATACTGGCGGGGTCTGTGACCAATGCATTTCCCACCCTTGGCTTATACTCGAGTCAATAGGTTTTCCCAGTTTTTGGTGGTAAAATTAGGGGCCTCGGCTTATACTCGGGTCGGCTTATACTCGAGTATATACGGTATGTGGTGACAACACCTTGAGGGTTACATATTATAGGGGTAATCCCGGAATAAGCATAATTCATATACAAATGGATCCTTAAAATATAAGCTACTAAGTAATTAGTTGTTATACAGGACACACCTTATCATTTAAAGAGTTTTCTGTATTTTCATGACTATAAAACTTGTAGAAACTGACTATAAAAACTGGAGAAGCTTTTTTTTTTTTTTTTTAGAGATTATAAATTTAAAATGCACACAGCTCTGCTACGTTCACTCACTTACAGCTCTGCTACATTCACTCACTTACAGCTCTGCTACATTCACTCACTTACAGCTCTGCTACATTCACTCACACTCAGCCCTGCTACATACTCAGTCCAAGACTTCTTTTCACATGATTCTTGCATCACCCTCTTCATGCTGGCGTTAAAGAAAATCTACTATGGCGATCCAGACAAGAATATTAAAGTAAATCTACCACGGGGAATCTACTTTCTAAAAATATTCCCCATGGTAGGATTCCCCTGCAGCTGCATCCCATTTTTCTAGGATGCAGCTGCTGCCGAAATAAACTGCAGCT
The DNA here is from genome assembly GCF_040894005.1 of Engystomops pustulosus. Lineage (NCBI taxonomy): Eukaryota > Metazoa > Chordata > Amphibia > Anura > Leptodactylidae > Engystomops > Engystomops pustulosus. The sequence goes on along the minus strand of NC_092415.1, from coordinate 7,821,940 downwards.
CTGGGGCGAAGGCTACTCTGCGCCCCCAGTCGCCCCTGCATACCAGCTTAACCACGTGTAGCGTCTGTGTCTCTGGCACCAGGCGAGCGCATTTAGCACATGCCGAAGACTTGTCTGCTACCAGTGAGTTGCCGACAGGCGAACGGAGCTACTGCACTTGTGCAAAGCTCGCATGGTGCAGGAGATGCGGATGCAATGAGCAGCTAGGCAGGCAGGGGCGACTGGTGGCCTGGAGTAGCCTTTGCCCCTGGAGCTGTCGGGGGCTACCTCCATACCTCCAGTAGCCTCCAAAATAAATTTGCATATACACAGATTAAAGGTTATTTCTGCTGCACCTGCATCCCAGAATTACGAAACAAATGAGATGCAGCTGCTGCAGGGAGGGGTAATCTACCACGGGGAATCTTTCATAAAGTAGATTCTCCATGGTAGATTTCCTTTAATATTCTTGTCGGGATCGGCAGGAAGAGGGAAAGAGCAGTGCTCTTACAAAGTTAGAGTAAAACACTTTGGTTCACCAGATCTCAAGGACAGGGGTAAGGAGGGTCTGGCAATGCGGATTTAAAGAGGACCTGTCACCCTTAAAGCCCTGTCAGCTCCTGGTGGAGCTAGAAGCTTGACATAATAGTACTGCAAAAAACGCACCTCCCGCCATGCAGTACTATTACGTCAAATGTCGGGAAGGGGTTGAGGGTGATAGGTCCTCTTTAAGATGCAGGCACTTTTGACAAGAATTTTTCTTGCTGAAAGTGCGTCTTATACTCTGAAAAATATATTATGACACTGAAATCCTCCAGTCCAAGCTTCGCTGAACCAAGCAGTTCAGCGAGACTTAATTAATTTTGCATCACATTATCCCAGTGTCAATAATTTTATTAAAAACTTTAAATATTTCCCTCCTTTCCACATACGATTATCTTGTCGCGCCCTCATTTTCTCTCACGATTTAGTCCTGTACCAACATTTTCCCCCTACACCCACTGCTCTACGTTACCTATAGTCCTTCAATCTCCACAATACTCTGCAATCATCATAATTTCCTGTTCAGCGATATCCTGTTACATTAAGTCCACCTCATTCAAGACTAAAACAATTATTACGAACACAATGATACTCACTTCTGCCATGTCATGTCACAGAGCTGTACTTCTAGCAGTCCTGGACGACTGTTTCCGCACAAGTTCTCACGGTATTATTAGAGCTGCTCGTATAGGACAGTCCCTTGATTTGCATTTTTCAGGTCAATTTTGACTCTAACCAATTTTTTCAAGATATCCTCTCTCCCATTTGTGTCTTCAAGCTTCACAATGACTCAAAGCTCACGATTCCTGAGACAGTCATCTTTTTGTTGCACATCTTTAAAAGTTAGGCAGCATTTAATTGTCATTCCCAAGTGGGTTCACTGCAAGATATACCGTAAGCTTTTTTTATTTAAAGGACACCTGTCATCAGGTCTCTGCCACTAGTCCTGTCACCTCTACCTGTTGGAGCAGCTCACAAGGATCCATCCCAGCCTCTATCTAGTTATTTCATACATTAATCATTGTAAAATCATCTTTTCTTTATTATGTAAATGAGGCTGATCACATGGTCAGAGCCAGTGATGTCACTCCTGTTCCCCCTCCCCTCTCCCTGCTCATGTCTGTGTGTAATGTATAGTAAAGCATGGCTAGTGTCTGTGCTTTATCTGCTGACATGCTGCATCCTCCTAGTACACAGAGACACAGACATCAGCTACACAAGTACCTGACATGTTCTGCTGTAACATGGCTGCATCCTGGAGCTGCTCTATCTCTCCTATACACACACAGTCTGCAGGGGGCGCCAGCACCAGGAAACACATCATTATACAGCCTCACATCATTATACAGGCTGTCAGTCATGCACTGGGGGTGTGGCTGTGCCTCCCACTCATGAATAAGCTGGACAGCTTGAATATGCTAATGACTCATTGGACATTTCACAGGTCATTTGCATACTGCTTTAGGACCTCATTGCTTAGGTGTACAGGCAGGTAGAGGGACAACGAAGGGATAGAGGCAATGCTCTCTAATGGCAGAATATGAAAATATATTTAGATTAGGGGGTTATTTTGCATGACGGGTTCTCTTTAATATGTTGACTGATCAGGACTTTTTGGACTTGGTGGCAACCAACATGTTTAGGATTTTTTTTATATCAGCACTAGGTTAAAGAGGGCACACTATAAAAAGGGTGACTAAAGTAAGCAGCTGCTAGTGCTGCCCCATTTTTATCAGTGATAAACTCCTAGCTTTAGTGGAACCCTCCGACAAAGCTAGCAGACACTGCCGCGCCACAGCAGGATCGAGCTCACAGCGGTGGTCCGAGGCGCTGCTTCTTTCCCGGACCGCCCCTCCTACGCCATAGGCTGGCGGCAGTGGCGTAGCGTGAAGCTGATGGGCCCCAGTGCAAAGTCTGTGCCAGGCCCCCGACTATAATGTATGGTTTATAGTAATAGTCTTCTCATATGGGAAAGTGAGACCTTATGGGCCCCTTTAACCTCTTGGGCCCGGGTGCAACCACAACCTCTGCACCCCCTCAAGTTACACCCCTGCTGGCGGTGACTGCCAGGCTCCTCCGACCGCCCCCTCATGAATACACTGTACGCTTGGTGCAGCATTCTGAGGGTACTGGGATAGTGCTAGGTGCTGCTTACTTTAGTAGACCTCTTTAAAGGGTGATTTTAATTTTTTGTATCTAAAAAAAAAAAAAAGTATTGATTTATTTTACTAATTTTTAGTCCCCCAAGGGTAGTTTAACCCTTGGGGTCTGATTGCTCCTGCAATATATAGGCATTTCCTGGGTCATATACAAGTTAGGTTCTTAAGTTTCATTTTGTATGTAAGTCGGAACAGCTGTACTTTATAATTTTAGCGATAGACTATTTTTCCAAATTTTGTGCGGTCATGGAAACAAGGATTATCAATACAACTTCATTACAGCTAATCATTGCAGCCTGGGACTAAAGTAACATCCAGCGAGGTCACCAGAGGCTCGTCTGAAACTAGGGATCGTCTGTAAGTCAGATGTCTTTAAGTCGGGAACCGCCTGTATTGCAGTATAAGACTGTAATCTTACAGTATATGGAGAATTTGCTATAGATCTATAGCAGCGTGCCGTCGGAAGATGGTGACGACCATGTGCCCCCAGCATTTATCTTTAACAGATCCCTTGAAAAAAACGGATACCTTGCTTTCCATTAGTGTAAAATAGGTTTTTTTTATATTATAGACATATATATATATAGACACCAATCCCCTCAAAGGATGGTCCGATGAGAGATGTAAAACACATACTAAGAGATGAGCAGACCCAACGTTCTGGTTCCCCCTCCGACCCGGACGTATCACGGGATTGGTGGCTTAACGGCCAATCCAGAAAATGAATTCCCTCTAGCAACTAGCCACGTTTATGATTGGTCACGGGAATCCCCTGGGGTGGCCGAACCGAAACCGGAACATAAGGTCCAATCAAGTCAATTGAAATCAATGCAAAAAAAAATAAATATATATATATATCTGTTATTCATCCGAAATTGCAAAACGGAAGCCAACGGGAACCAACAAGGAGGTTTTTCTACACGTTCAAGATGGCCGACGTGTGACCTGTCGCAAAGGGCGAGTTCCTTCACAATTGCACGACTAAACAACGCCGTACAGTCGTAACCTTTAACCTATGACTAATTAAGTGCACAATTAATCATTAGATATAAATTATTGATAGGTCATTAGAAATTTTTCTCTCAGAAAACCTTCACATGAGGTAAATTTACCTCAGAACACACATCTTCTCCCCTCAGATAACCCGGGATATCATCTTATCCCGCCAATAACCTACAGACGTGATATTCGGGGGCCATAGAGAATATTTCCTGTCAGATTATGCAGTGACCCCCTCCGCCCGCCCTCAGCGCCATCATTACGGGATCCCCTCTCCTCTGCCCAGGTCCTGGCAACAAGCATTACTGCGTCATCTTGTGCACCGGCTATAACCCCGCCCAGCGAACTCACCCTGAGCCAATCAGCGTTCATTATCGCTTCTAGCTCCCGCCCCTTCGCTATAGACAGCGGCTTATTATAACCTGATGCACCGGCTGTAAACCCCGCCCATAGAGATCAGCGCGCAGCCTATGGGAGGCCACCGTTACATGCGCCCCGCCCAGCCCCGTAGACTACTGCATATTAATGAACTGCGTCAACGGAAGGCCGAGGTGTCGGGAGAGGAGGCCGGTGCCGAGCTCCTCCTTCACGGGATCTACACTTGTCATCTGCCCGAGCCCTGCCTCTCTATATATACCGGGGACACCGCGGCTGAGCGGCCTGATCACTGGGGACCCCCGTGTGTGTCACCTGCCCTCCCCACATAAGGCGGAGGACACCCCCTTTAAGCAACCATTTCCTGGCAGCGGAGCCCCAAGGTAGGAAGCTTCTAATTATTCCAGAATCTCCCGTGTCAGCCCCTGGAGCTTGCAATCTAATCAGCAGTGTACACACCTAGAGAAGCGATCCCCATACATTGCACTTGTCCGCAGAGCTTGCAATCTGCCCCCCCATCCGTTGCACTTGTCCGCAGAGCTTGCAATCTGCCCCCCCATCCGTTGCACTTGTCCGCAGAGCTTGCAATCTGACCCCCCCATCTGTTGCACTTGTCCACAGAGCTTGCTATCGAACCCCCCATCCGTTGCACTTGTCCGCAGAGCTTGCAATTTAACCCCCCCATCCATTGCAATGGTCCGCAGAGCTTGCAATCTGATCCCCCATCTGTTGCACTTGTCCGCAGAGCTTGCAATCTAACCCCCCCCCCATCCATTGCAATGGTCCGCAGAGCTTGCAATCTGATCCCCCCCCCACCCGTTGCACTTGTCCGCAGAGCTTGCTATCGAACCCCCCCATTCGTTGCACTTGTCCGCCCAGCTTGCAGTCTGATCCCCCATCCATTGCACTTGTCCGCAGAGCTTGCAGTCTGATCCCCCATCCATTGCACTTGCCTGCAGAGCTTGCAGTCTGATCCCCCATCCATTGCACTTGCCTGCAGAGCTTGCAGTCTGATCCCCCATTAATTGCGCTTGCCTGCAGAGCTTGTAATCTGAACCGCCCCCCCCATCCATTGCGCTTGCTTGCAGAGCTTGATTCCCCCCCCCCCCTGTCCATTGGGCTTGTCCGCAGAGCTTGCAGTCGGATTAGAGGTGTACTCTGGTGGAGAAATGATCAATATCCATTGCACTGAACAGCAGAGCTTGCAATCTTAGCAGTGACTGATGGGGCATCTTTGACACTTGTCATAGGTCCTTGCCTTGTGTCCTTGGAGCTTACAATCTAGTTCCTCCCCTAGGGTTTTATCTACAGAGCTTAACCTATCCACCGCTTTTTTCGCTTTTCTCCAGAGCTCACAGTCTAATCCTTGCCAATGCTTGTCCGCAGAGCTCGCCCTCTAACCCCTGCCAGGGCTCTTGTCCGCAGAGCTCGCCCTCTAATCCCTGCCGGGGCTCTTGTCCGCAGAGCTAACAGGTTATTACCATGACCTGGCCTCTGCAGTGGTTGCTCTCTAATCTGGTTTATGATTTGCCACCTAACACATAACTTTGCTTGGCTGCAGAGCTAACACTCCGATAGTGGAGTCAGTGCTGGCTCTAAGTTCCCATCTCTTAGGCTTACGCTCTATTACAAGCTCTGCTTCAGTCCTCTTGTATTGCAGTGTAAATACTTGTCTGCAGAGCTTGCACTCTGCCCTGTGGTGACCTTCTATGTAGTTCTTTGGATTGTCTGTATCCTCCTGCCTGGCTGCTGCAATAAACTCTGCTACTACAGCCCAGCGGTCCAGTTCCCCTGGTGTGGGATGCTGGGACTTGTAGTAGTTTGCATCACCTGCAGTGCACTAGTTCATGTGGGGACACCTGTTTTTGGTTTTGTCAGCAGAGCTTACAATCTTCTCTTCTCTGGGGTTGATAACGCTGCCGTGTCCTTACATAACCTGAGGATTGTGGATATTGTCCTGCAGTATCTCCAGTGTATTACACCCGGGCCGGACGGATCCTCAGCACACGGTCTCTGGTGCCCAACTTTCTGTGTTACTTTGATGCCTATGACAGTTCTCCCTGTCACTAAATCTGTGGCTTGGAGTCTGAGTTATTCCTGTGCTGTCCATTATTTATATGGTGCTGATGGAGGGATGACTTGTCCCCAGTGGGGTCACGGCCTAACCCGGTGCTCGCTATGGGGTCACGGCCTAACCCGGTGCTCGCCATGGGATCAGGTTCAGAGGAAGACAAATAGTTGGAGAAAAGTTCTGGAGATCATGGACTCCTTGAGATGTAGAAATATGACCACAGGGGGCAGGTTTTGCATAAAATATTTGGATATAGAAAGCTTTTCCACCATTGCGGGGGAGGCTCTCGGTCCCTGATACTTGGGGTTCAGTTGGAGAGATGATGTCAAAGTTCATTGGTCACATGATCACTGAGCCGATCCTCGGCCTCTCTAGAATGGGAAGGTTGTGGTTCTGCCAGATTGCGGGACTTTGGACCTGTCCGGGTCAGAGATTGCCTGTTCTCGGTTTGTCGTATTGATCGCTGTATTAGGAGGCTACGCGTGCGCGGCTATGCTTCATTGCCCTGTGCGGCGTTTCCCTCTAAGCAAATATAAACATGGGGTCGGAGCCAAGTCCTGGGTATATACCTGGAGAGCATTTGCCTCTTACCACCTGCTAATTATAGAACATGCGGTCAGATGTTTTGCTTAGTAGTCGCCCCGTGTTCCCGCTCTTATTCCCAACCAGTCAAATCGCACCGGACGCTCGTAGGGGGAAGGAGTGACCCTTTATCATCATCACGGGGGACCAGCTTGACCCAAGTAGATCCTCCTCCTCTAACAAACCCTCATTCCTTCTGCTGGTGACCCGCTCCTTGGTCGGACCCTGCAGAACATTCCCGGATTAGGATTGTTACCTGCCCTATGGAATTGGATCAGATCCCTGGGATACTGGCGGTGGGAAGCGGTGCGGTCATGTACTTGTTCTTCTTATCATTGTTATGGCGTCCGTGTTGATACATTGTTGCTATAAGGACATCACTATTGATCTGTTAGTAATGTATTCATTTCCATGCTCTACAATTGTTACATTGTTATTAAGGCCTCATTATTCATTTATTTATAGTGATGTATTATTTCTATGATGTTGCGTTTTTTTTTTTATGTATAATGTTAAAATTTCATGTTTCTGATGTAGATTCTTTCTTATGTAACGTGCCAGATGTAGCAGAGTTGACTTTGTTATTGGATACAGCTGCTAGCGATCCCATTGGTCTGCACGCGCTCACATCTCCTGAGTGTTATGACTATAACTCGGCTCTGCTACATCTGCACGTGGCCGCTTTCCTTGGTGCATGCCGCGTTGCACGCCGTTTGTTGCGTTTTCTGCGGCAGGCGGTGTTTACCTCCACGCGGGGAGAATGTGCCGGCGCCTCCTCTTTGCAGCTGCGGAGGCATGGATGGTGTTAGTGCTGATTCAAGGTTATGAAGTGCACAGCTCCGGCAGCGATTGCTGTGTTAACCCTTTATGCGACGCCTCTGTAGTTTTGGTTTGGTGTATCGGTATTACACGGGTTTTGGCAGTCGCGAGTGTCGTGTGTGAGGTTAGTGGCATTTTGGATATCGATCTCGTGAATTCCTCTGCTCCACAGTGACAGAAGCCGATGACCTTGAGGGTGAAATCCCTGGTGAAACGCGCCAGCGCGTGATCTTCACCCTCCTGCGTACTCGAGGCGGTGATGGATTTATTACATTGGATCTTCATTTGCCTCCTTAAAGGGGCTGAGATGATGCTAAAGCCGTGGAGGGCCCCGCAGTGCGCCGGCAGCTCTTGTGCGTAGAGCTGGAGGCCCCCCCCCCCCCCCCCGAGCCTTCTCATGTTGTTACTATTGATTTTAATTGACTCCTGGGATTAATGGCCTCCCGTGCATCGCTGGTGTTACCGAGGCTCGAGGCATGGGATGCCTCATCCGGGTATTCCAGTCCTCTCTGATGACTTCATGGTCGTATCCGTTTAGATCTTCAATAAGTTTTCTGTGGAATGTGTAGATGAGGCATCGAGGAGATCAGTCATCCACTGGGAACCAGTCGTGCCTCATACCTCTGTGTGACTCCGTTACACACACAGGCAAACGGAACGCAATTACTGTAGTCGCAAAACTATCTCTAGTAATTAATCCCACTTCTGGTGGGAGATTGTCAGATTGTTCTGTTTGGACCCTATTGGGCTCCCTCTTAGGGACCCAGGAATATGAACTTCTATATGTAATATACAAGGTCTTTAAACAGTTTAAACCCTTGCAGCTTAGTCTCTCCAAAATACAGTGAATCTAGGCTATGAATTAGTCGACAAAGAGCTCCCCACTTGTCCCGTGGGTTGTGTCTGGTACTGCAGCTTGGCTTTATAGGAGGTAATAGATCCGACCTGCAGTAGCACGCATCACCTGTGGACAGCAGGGGCGCCGGTAAAAAAAAAAAGAAAAGAAGCCATGTTTTTCTGATACTGGACATCACCTTTAAGGTCACCTTTATTCCTTGATGGAGGACGTTGTTGTATTTGTGTTTACAACTGGGCAGTGCGGTAGCTCAGTGGTTAGCACTACAGCCTTGCAGCGCTGGGGTCCTGGGTTCAAGTCTCTTCCAGGTCAACATCTGGAAAGCGTTTGTATGTTCTCTCCGTGTTTGTGTGGGTTTCCTCCGGGTCCTTCGGTTTCCTCCCACACTCCAAAACATACTGGTAGGCTGAATAGATTGTGAGCCCCATGGGGACAGGGACTGATCTGGCAAACTATTTGCGCTATATAAAGGAATTATTTATTATTATTATTATTATTATTATTATTCCCCTCCATTTTTCCTGTAGGGGGCACAACATGACATTCTTACTTAAATTTGTTTGACACTGTAATACATGGACATTGTTTTCTTACAGCTTATAAGTGGGGGGGTCCTGAGTGAGTGACACCCAATTCCTCTATTGAGGGAAATTCCTCTTATAGTCAGGGGGGTCCGGGAAGCTGAGCTGTAGGGGGTCCACAGACTATAATGCAGACTCCCAGGTCACAGTGTGAGGGCACGTCTTGCACCCAGTGCTCCCTATATCTCAGCTTCTGTGTCTCCTTGGAGATATTGGAATATTTTGGCTCCTTAATTTAATGTAAAGCTGGCGGTCTGGCATCACCTGTGTCCTCGGAGCCTGTGTGTACAGGTGGGGGATGGGCTGGATGTAGGCTCAGCTGTAGGGGTCCTCGTCCTCCAGCAGTGATGCCTCTCCCTATATGACATTGCATGGCCCGGATCTGTTATCTAGTGACACCTGCTGGAGCCCCTGACTCACAATGGGGTCTGCGGGGCTCTGGTGCTAATGTATAAAAATGTCTGTTGTTTGGCTCGGGCTCCATTCACACTTCTGCATGTTATGCATTTTGCCTTAGCAGATTAAGGGAGAAGCACCTGTAACAAACCCTCAGCTGTAACCCCCAGATCATCCACCGTGATAAGACATTTGATCATTTTCGGATCAGACAACATGGCCGCCTCCTCCTCGTGTAGGTGACGGTGCACTTTAAGGCGCGCACCCTCCATCTCGTCCTCAGTCGTTGCTTAGTCATTTCTTCATCTGCATATGACGAGTTTTCCCAGAATCCTCAGTGTATTAAACATTAAATGTTTATGGGCACGTCTGCACCCGGCTGGCACCTTGTGTCTGTGCCAGGAGGAGGCGGCACAGCCCTTCCTGTGCGCCCCCCACGCCCACCTCCTGGACCGGCATTGCTATCATAGCTTCCAAAAATACTGCAAGCTTCACCTACTTCTCCGAATGTGGCGTAATCCAATCTGTGCCGAAGTAGGTCACCGGACGAGAGGCCATGTTGTGGCTTTTTTTTTGGGATTGTTTGTTCTGGCAGGCGCCTCCAGTTTGTATTACTACAGGCGTCCCCCTATCTGCCAGGACCATGACTTGTGTACTCTGGCACTATGTACCTTGTAAGAGATTGTATTAAGTTTTACATTTGGGAGACAAGTCTGATCAGTAGGGATCTAGTAGGGAGTTTTTTGGGGGGTCCTGGGTTCCATTCAAATACTTTGGATTCATACATTATGGCTCTGTGTTTATGTGCCATATAATTGCGTGTAATGGGTTCTGTTCTTTGAGAACCCTTCTAAGGGTGAGGGGGGATTGGGAAAACATGGCTTCTGACGACCAATAAACAGCTCCATACCTATTCACTGGTTACATGAGGTATTGCAGGTCAGCCACGTTAAAGGAAATCTGCCAGCAAAATTGTTACTTATTGTAAAGCAGAGCCATGAACCAAGGTTTTGTAACCCTAAAACTTCAGATTACAGCGTTGTGGACAGTAGGAGGGTTCCTGGACCACTACTCGTGACCTGGCGCTCTTATGGTTTTAGGGTCTGTCCTCATATTCTGGTTCCTACCGGTTGTGCAGCGGCACGGCAATGGTTAATGCTGCTTTTTAGCAAAATAAAAGTGTAGGTCATCGGTTTTTCCCACCCCGGGCCAGATAGCACATGACTACTGAGTGCAGTTCCCCTTCCCACTAGATGAAGAGCATCTCTGCACAATATAGGGGAAAGCGCTGACTCGGCTGCGTTAGAGGGGAGGTCCGAAATGCGTTTGTGCAATAGGGAGATATATTCCATTTCCTCTTCTTGAGAAGGTCTCTTTGTCCAGATATGAGTGTTGGCCCTTTTATAGTCTGTGTGTGAATTGGAAGGTAAATGGAATATGATGGTGCAGTCCAAAATGCGTTGGTAGTATACAATGAGTTCAATACATTGTCCTCCTTTTTAATTAAGGTTAGATATTAAAAGTTGTGCCGCACACGTGTCCAGGCTATGACTAAGATCACTGTCACGCAGGATGTAATTCTTTTGTATTTTAGTATCTATAATACATCTGCATTACTTTAAACCCCAGTGGTTCTGCTTAGCAGTAACCGGATCATAGATTGTACTGTAAACCTTTTTGCCTGTGTAAAACTTTAGGGGTCCGTGTGCTGAAGCTGCAGTATTGATGCTTCAGTGTTTGCTATAGTTAAATGCTGGTGCAGCTTGAAACGCGTCAGTGGTTCACTGTTCTGCCTTCTATACATTGTCCTTAACATTAGATGTTAGAAGTTCTGAACACATCTATCATCTGCGATTCAGACTACGGCTATAGCCTGTGTAAAGCAGGGTCTTATACTGTCGCGTTTTGGTGTCTATGCGACATCTGTATCACGTCTGTTTTTCCTGAACTATAATTAGATCAATAAAACTGCAGGGGCTTGCAGGATGCTGTAGTATAAATGCTAAACTACTATATCAAAGTGGTAAAGCCTGAAATGCGTTAGTGGTCCACCATAGGGGGCTTTTCTGTATTGCCTCCCTTTAGATTGGATATGACAAGTGCTGAACACAACCCTCCATCGTCCAGGATTCGGAGTAGTAATAGGTTGCTGTTTCGCAGGAAGAAGTATCTTGCTCACTGAAATGCGCCTGTATTACTTGGACCCCTGTTATGCCTGAGATGTAATTGGATCATAGAATCTACTTTTATGATGGCTTAATTTTTAGTTTAATAAAACTGCAGAGGTCTGTGTTTAACGCGTTTTCGATTGCTAAAAAAACCTGCTAGATCTTAGAGCTGGTGCAACTTGAAACGCGTCAGTGGCTGGCGATGATGACTTCTATGCATTACTGTACATTACACTGGATGTTATAAGTGTTAAACACATTCCTTTATCCTCCACGTTCCACACTATGGTGAGTATCGTTGCGTCGTGGAGAGTTATTCTGACGCGTTTTAGGGTCCACATTACATCGGCAGTACTCGGACCCCCTGTGTGTCTCCTGAGCTGTAATTAGATAGCAGAACACACTGTATGATGGTAAAAATTTGGATGAATAGAACTGTGCCGGCTGAAACTGTTGTATGAAAGCTAAAATACTGCCATACTTGTGCAACCTAAAACGCGCCAGTCTTGTTATGGCTTTTATGCATTATCCCCCCCCCCCCCTCCCTTTTTAGATTTTGGTTATTGTAAGTCTTGAACACATCCCTTATCGTCCAAGGTCAGACTATGACTTCATGCTGGGAGTAGTACTGTCGCGTTTTAGCGTCTATATTACATCTGCAGTACTCTCGCCTCGCAATCCCCCCCCCCCCCCCCCCCGCGTGTTACCTGCTGTGATACTCGGACCCCCCCTGTGTATGTGTTTCCTGCTGTGATACTCGGACCCCCCCTGTGTATGTGTTACCTGCCCTGATACTCGGACCCCCCCTGCCTGTGTATGTGTTACCTGCTGTGATACTCGGACCCCCCCTGTGTATGTGTTACCTGCTCTGATACTCGGACCCCCCCTGTGTATGTGTTTCTTGCTGTGATACTCGGACCCCCCCTGTGTATGTGTTACCTGCTGTGATACTCGGACCCCCCCTGCCTGTGTATGTGTTACCTGCTGTGATACTCGGACCCCCCCTGTGTATGTGTTTCTTGCTGTGATACTCGGACCCCCCCTGTGTATGTGTTACCTGCCCTGATACTCGGACCCCCCCTGTGTATGTGTTACCTGCTCTGATACTCGGACCCCCCCCTGTGTATGTGTTACCTGCCCTGATACTCGGACCCCCCCTGTGTATGTGTTACCTGCTCTGATACTCGGACCCCCCCCTGTGTATGTGTTACCTGCCCTGATTTTTTTTTTTTTTTTTTTTTTTTTACAGAATTTTGCTTTCTGCTGTGATACTCGGACCCCCCTGTGTGTTACCTGCTCTGATACTCGGACCCCCCTGTGTATGTGTTACCTGCTCTTATACTAGGACCCCCCCACCCCCACCCCTGTGTGTTACCTGCTGTGATACTCGGACCCCCCTGTGTATGTGTTACCTGCTCTTATACTAGGACCCCCCCACCCCCACCCCTGTGTGTTACCTGCTGTGATACTCGGACCCCCCTGTGTGTTACCTGCTGTGATACTCGGACCCCCCTGTGTGTTACCTGCTGTGATACTCGGACCCCCCTGTGTGTGTGTTACCTGCTGTGATACTCGGACCCCCCTGTGCAGAGGTCGCACTAACATTTTTCCAGAAGGGTAATAATACTCCTCTCACAATTTTTGAGGAGTATTTTTAACCCAGGAGGAGTACGAAATTTTCACTAATAAATGTATAACTCCTAGGCGTATATATAGTGTTAAGAGACGTCTATTAATACAAGGAAAAAGTTACAGCTCCTGTTTTCTGTGCTTAAAAGGGTTTTCCCACAAATTCAAGTTAGGCCCTATCCACGGGATAGGGTCTAATTTGAATTCTCGGGAAATGCACACGTTTTTTATGCGTTTCTGACGCATCCAAAGGCTTCACATGTTGAAGTAACACTGCGTTTTAGCAAATGCAATGGAAACGCAATGTTACTTTAACATGTGATCAAGGTTGAAGCCTTTGGAATGCGTCAAAAACGCAACGCATCGTGTGAAGGCTCCCTCAAATAGCAAGTATGTATTAAACGAGTGGTGCACAACATTTTTATGGTGTGTTCACACATGGCATTTTCAAACACATAAGAACAGCTGAGAAGAGATTTGCATAATTACATTGCTGTCAATATTGTGTTAACAAAACGCATGCATCAACGCAATGTGGACAGCAATATAATTAGGCAAATCTCTTCTCAGCTGTTGTGATGCGTTTGAAAACGTATGTAATAACCTCACCCTTAGGGCGCTGTCCCACGTTGCGTTTGCAAACGCAGACAAAACCGCGCCCACCGGGGCGGTCCGCGGTCCAATCGCATCGACGTTTCTATGGAAACGCCTGCGATCAGGTACGAGCCGCCTGTGTTTTGCGTTAAATTAATGCAATGCACTGGTGGCTCGTTCCCGATCGCAGGCGTTTCCATAGAAACGCCGATGCTATCGGACCGCCCCGGTGGGCACGGTTTTGTCTGTGTTTGCAAACACAACGTGGTACAGCGCCCTCAGGCTACATTCACACTACCATATGGGGGCGTATGTAAAACCACAAGCTTGTGGCTGTACATATGTCCCCAATAGATGGCCACACAGAGTGATACCGCTCAGTACATGGGAAAATGACATGTCTTTCCCCGTGTACGGCCAGTACCCAATGCATTTCAATGGAGAGGGTCGGGGTCACCTCCTCCTCCTCTCCATGGTGCAGAACGTACGCCTGCCTGGCTCCGGCCTGGCGGGCATACGTTTGTGTGAATGCAGCCTTATTGTCTACCCAGCGGACTATGGCTGACGGCGGCCCCCAGACCAGTCCGGGGCTGATGCTGCTGAAATTTTATTTAATTCGGTTTCTGCGGTTTGGGAACATAACCCTTTTTTTTTTTTTTTCATTATACAGGGGCACATTTAGGGAGGAACACATAATATATGTGTTCCCTGTTTTTTTTTTTTATATAGATGACAGATAACAGTGATCTAATGGTAAGAGCCCATTGGATCACTGTCATCAGTGATCTGTATACAGAGACATGCAGAGAGGATGCACAGCACCTTCCCTGCAGCCTCTCACTGTATACAGGGGCTGCTGTGACAGGGGACCGATTATTATCAGTCCCCTGTCACATTACACGATCGGGCTGTCACATAGACAGCACGATCCTGTTACTGGCTGTGTGCACACCGATCAGGAGCACAGCCCCGGTAACAGATATCCCTTCCCCGCTCGGCTCCTCCATCTCTCACCCCCCGCTTGGCTCCTCCATCGCTCACCCCACCCCCCGCTCGGCTCCGCCCCCACCACTCGCGCGGCTCCCCGCGGGAGAGGCACGGACGGTGAGCTGGAAGTCCCTCCCTGTCCTGCCTCCAGCCACTCAGCGCTGCGATCCTGCAGAGAATATCTTGCAGGATCGCAGCCGGCAGTGTCACCGCTTGGAAGCGGCAGCTCACAGGAAAATCACCAAGCGTATTAATACGCTTGGTGATTTTTTTGGGGAGTAAATCAGCCTCTAAGCGCGTCTATGACGCGTGTAGAGGCGTTATCGCGACCTCTGCCCCTGTGTGTTACCTGCTGTGATACTCGGACCCCCCTGTGTGTTACCTGCTCTGATACTCGGACCCCCTTCCTGTGTGAAGATATAGATATTAGATATTATATTATGTATGATTCTCTAGCAGCGCAGGGGGTCTGGCGGCTGAAGCTTTAGTGCAGATGCTAAAGATCTGGTGAGACCTGAAACGCGTTTTGAGTCCACATAGGTGGGTAATAGAGGAAGAAATCTGTGATGTATTATGTAGTCTGGGCAGCAGTAATGACACATGGTAACCAGGTTTACCATTCCGGGTGTGTGGAAAGCTGTGTGTTATAAGTAATAGTCATTACCCGTCCTCACCCAGGTCTGCAGTGTCACGGGGCTGATAACAGCGAGGAGATGATTAGGCCTCATGTTTTCCTATCTGCATAGTGCAGGTCTGAGCCTCTGCAGCGACACGTCCCAGCAGGAGCGCTGCCAAGGTCTGCAGAGCCGCACTCCGGAGATGAGAGTAGTAGTGCCGCACTCCGGAGATGAGAGTAGTAGTGCCGCACTCCGGAGATGAGAGTAGTAGTGCCGCACTCCGGAGATGAGAGTAGTAGTGCCGCACTCCGGAGATGAGAGTAGTAGTGCCGCACTCCGGAGATGAGAGTAGTAGTGCCGCACTCCGGAGATGAGAGTAGTAGTGCCGCACTCCGGAGATGAGAGTAGTAGTGCCGCACTCCGGAGATGAGAGTAGTAGTGCCGCACTCCGGAGATGAGAGTAGTAGTGCCGCACTCCGGAGATGAGAGTAGTAGTGCCGCACTCCGGAGATGAGAGTAGTAGTGCCGCACTCCGGAGATGAGAGTAGTAGTGCCGCACTCCGGAGATGAGAGTAGTAGTGCCGCACTCCGGAGATGAGAGTAGTAGTGCCGCACTCCGGAGATGAGAGTAGTAGTGCCGCACTCCGGAGATGAGAGTAGTAGTGCCGCACTCCGGAGATGAGAGTAGTAGTGCCGCACTCCGGAGATGAGAGTAGTAGTGCCGCACTCCGGAGATGAGAGTAGTAGTGCCGCACTCCGGAGATGAGAGTAGTAGTGCCGCACTCCGGAGATGAGAGTAGTAGTGCCGCACTCCGGAGATGAGAGTAGTAGTGCCGCACTCCGGAGATGAGAGTAGTAGTGCCGCACTCCGGAGATGATGAGATTAGTAGTCGTTAGGTGAACGGATTGAAAGGCAACGGAGTACAAGCTGAAGTGGTTGGATCGGATTCTGGAGCGGCGCCACCTCTGCCCACAGGCTGCTTGTTATATTGTGCTATATACGAGCTCAGCTGCAATGCCAGACATAACCTGGGGACAGGAGTGGCGCCATTTCCGTCCTGGTTATGTCTTGTGATTGGTGGACGGGTCTCCAGTCACTGATGTCACCTCCTGGTGTATACAGTAATAGCGTATAGACATCGCCCTAAAACACAGCAACGTCATCGTTCCAGGGAAAGGTGATCCTCTCCGGGGGCCCCGGCTCCGACTATCAGATGGATCTATCAGACATTAACCCTATCGATTCCATGTGTAGTGCTCGGGGCGCTGACGCAATCACTAGACATAGAGCCAATAACTGGTGAAGGGGTCTTTGGATCATGGACTGGTCACTTGGAATTTGGGTTTTGGGCTGGGTCATGGCTGGTGACTGGTGCATTTTGTGCCTCTGGTTATCTGCTCTCCCAGCAGGGCCCTTTATCCCAGGGTGGTGTTTGGTGCCCCCGTACCTCTCCCAGCAGGGTCCTTTATCCCAGGGTGGTGTTTGGTGCCCCCGTACCTCTCCCAGCAGGGTCCGTTATCCCGGGGCGGTGTTTGGTGCCCCCGTACCTCTCCCAGCAGGGTCCTTTATCCCGGGGCGGTGTTTGGTGCCCCCGTACCTCTCCCAGCAGGGTCCGTTATCCCGGGGCGGTGTTTGGTGCCCCCGTACCTCTCCCAGCAGGGTCCTTTATCCCAGGGCGGTGTTTGGTGCCCCCGTACCTCTCCCAGCAGGGTCCGTTATCCCGGGGCGGTGTTTGGTGCCCCCGTACCTCTCCCAGCAGGGTCCTTTATCCCGGGGCGGTGTTTGTTGCCCCCGTACCTCTCCCAGCAGGGTCCTTTATCCCGGGGCGGTGTTTGTTGCCCCCGTACCTCTCCCAGCAGGGTCCCTTATCCCGGGGCGGTGTTTGTTGCCCCCGTACCTCTCCCAGCAGGGTCCTTTATCCCGGGGCGGTGTTTGTTGCCCCCGTACCTCTCCCAGCAGGGTCCTTTATCCTGGGGCAGTGTTTGGTGCCCCCGTACCTCTCCCAGCAGGGTCCTTTATCCTGGGGCAGTGTTGGCAGGACACAATCGGGCCATGTGTATAATCCTGGTGCGGTGCTGTTTACCTGGTCGTGCCTGGACTTGCAGAACCATGGGTCAGCACATTCCTGGGAGCTCGCACGTTCCTGTAGCATTGTCTGGCGGAGACATCGCTGGTGACACTGTCACATTACGTCCCAGGTAGTCACTGACTACCTACCTATGTCTGGGGGCCACAGTGACCTGGAGTCAAGGTCAATTATCTTGTATTACTTCTAGTACATTTGCCCTTCAGGAATCATGTAAAGCTACATGACGCGCACCCTGTTGTGGTGGTTATATTGATCTCTTCCTTGGTTTCTCTTGTTTTGCTCGTCACCCAGCTTTCCTAGAGCTCTGAGGTGTTTCCTATGGAGCAGGAAGCTGATTGATGACACTAGGTTTGTGGGTCATGTTACTGGTCACCCAGCTTTCCTGGGAGCAGATAGGTTGGTGTGGTGGGGGGGGGACTGTGTCATGATTCGCTCCTGTGATTTCTGACCACGTCTGCAGCTATTGTGCTGCGTGCGCAGCTTGTGGTGCTGCAGTGCAGAGGTGACGCTCTGCAGACTCTAACAGTGCTGCAGATTATTACACGAGCCTCCAGCCCTCCGCAGCCTCACAGACCACATATTTAGTATAGCGCATCCCTGTACAATCACTTTCCTTTGTAAAGTGACTGTGCATGAACCAGGGGGCTCAGGATGAGCACAGACTTGTTGTATGTTGACTATGAAGTGCGTTTCATATATAATTTTACAGATGACACAATGTGGAGACACTTGGCATTGGGTCAGTTCTTTCTGCTGTGACTTGGCTTGTGCTCTAGTCACATTCAAAGCTGCATTATAAGTGTATTTTATAGGCTGTGTTGCGCTAGATGCCAAATCCTATTATTCTAGGCCCTATGAGGGCGACCCATGATGCAGCAGACACGACGCAGGTGTTCGGGTCATGGGGTTCTGTTTACTGCAGATAATTATCCTCATGGAGTCTCTGTAAGATGATTACTACGTGTCAAGAAGTTTAGACAGCAGACCGAGGATATGGTAATTATTGGGGTGCAGGGACGTCCATTATAAGAGGGAAGGATGAAATTGGGTGATGACATCACAGTGAAGGCAGTGAGGTCACAGAATCTATGTAGCAGTCCAGTCTGTGGTTGGATGCCGATGTCACACTGAGTGCAATGAGGTCACAGCCTATGTAGCAGGGTCATCTATGAAGGGATGATGTCACAGTGAGGTCACACCCTATGTAGCAGGGTCATCTATGAAGCAATGAGGTCACAGCCTTTGTAGCAGGGCCATCTATGAAGCGATGATGTCACAGTGAGGTCACAGCCTATGTAGCAGGGTCATCTGTAAAGGGATAATGTCACAATGAGGTCACAGCCTTTGTAGCAGGGCCATCTATGAAGCGATGTCACAGTGAGGTCACAGCCTATGTAGCAGGGCCATCTATGAAGTGATGATGTCACAGTGAGTGCAGTTAGGTCACAGTCTATGTAGATCCTGACAAATTTAGGTGAGGTCACACCATAGATGGTCACTTACTTCGGTGGTCGTAGGACATTACTCAGATGTCCTTCTAGTGATGTCACTGAGAGGGTTACTTGTAGATGATGTCACAATGGGTGCAGTGAGGTCACACTCTGTTATCAGATTATGATGATGTCACAATTAGTGGATAGAAGTACTTTGGACAGTTTGTAGCAGGCTGTGATTGGATGATGATGTCACACTGAGTGCAGTGAGGTCATATATTTTTCTAACCAGTCATTTTGATTGGATATTGAGCGGTCACACATGGGGCCTGGCCTGGCAGACTGTGATTGCTGACAATGTTCCAGAAAGTGCAATGATGTCACACAGGGGAGGGTCTAGGTGAATGGTGATGTCATAGACTGAGTAGCAGGTTAGTCAGTGATTGGGCATTTGTGCTCTTCCCTTGACTGCAGAGATCTGCTGGATGACCTCACATTGCATCGATGTCACAGGATGGTGAGGTCACGTGGCCTGTATAATGACATCAGAGGTGCAGCTTCTCTATCCGGGGTATGTGGAGGACATGGGTATGTTTGTGTCTTTGTCCCTTCGGGGTGAAGTGCTTTAAATAACGCAAGTGTTTGGCGAGCCAGAAGAGATCTGGAATAATTGTGGAAACCTGACTCTGTCCGGCCGTGTAATACATTTGTAAACCACGAGAGCTGGCAGACGCTCCGGCTGATTCTCGAGGTTTGCCACAGATTGTGTTGCGAGCCTCTGGCCGTTCCCCATCCTGGGACGTCTCATCTTGGCTCTCGAGTGTGAAGGCCGGTCAGAAATTCAGTGTTTTGACTTGTGATGATCCACTCTGTCTCTAGGAAGCTTTGTATTTCATGAGACGATTTGCGAGTCGATTAGGAGACCCAGAAATCTCAACATTGGGGGAACACCTGGTTATATTTGATTTTAATGGGCCTTGTGTAATACTCTGCTTCTCCTGTGGGGGTGCTGCTTGGTTTCATCACCAATTATAGGTGATGGCTCTGGGTCCCAGGGGATGGACATCATCTGCCTCTCAAATTATAGGGGATCTTGCTTAAATAAAAGGTGAGGAGAAGTACTGTACCACCTTAAGACGGCCAACTCTCCTCGCTTGTCTGGCCAGCGTCTGTACAGAGGACATGAATAATTTATATATAGTATGAAGAGGAGAGTGGGTCATCTGATCTCCTGCTGTGATGTCCTGAGATGGAGCGAAAGCATCAAATAACCTACAAATAACCAGACACGAAGGCAGCCGACGGACAGCCCTGATCATATGGGGGGCGATGGGAAAGTGTCAATAGTTTACACCATGTGACTCCGCGGATCGGGCAGACCTCCAAGATGTTACCACCAGTCATTGCTGAAGGAGCCAGGTTCTAGGGATTGGTTCTGGTGGGGCCTTCTTAAAGAGAACCCGTCATGCAAAATAACCCCCCTAAACTAAATCTATTTTCATAAACTGCCATTAGAGAGCATTGCCTCTATCCCTTCCTTGTCCCTCTACATGCCTGTAAACCTAAGCAATGAGGTCCTAAAGCTGTATGCAAATGACCTGTGAAATGTCCAATGAAGCATTAGCATATTCAAGCTGTCCACTCTATTCATGAGTGGGAGGCACAGCCACACCCCCATTGCATGACAGCATGTATAATGATGTGAGGCTGTATAATGATGTGCTTCCTGGTGGCCACGCCCCCTGCAGCCTGTGTGTGTGTATAGGAGAGATACAGCAGCTCCAGGCAGCCATGTTATAGCAGAACATGTCAGGTACTTGTGTAGCTGATGTCTGTGTCTCTGTGTATTAGGAGGATGCAGCATGTCAGCAGATGCAGCACACACACCAGCAATGCTTTACTATACATTACACACAGACATGAGCAGGGGGAGGGGTAACAGGGGTGACATCACTGCCTCTGACCATGTGACCAGCCTCATTTACATAATACAGAAAAGATGATTTTATAATGATTAATGTATGAAATAACTAGATAAAGGCTGTGATGGGATCCTTGTGAGCTGCTCCAACAGGTAGAGGTGACAGGACTAGTGACACAGACCTGATGACAGGTGTCCTTTAAATGGATTTTGCTGAGATTCATTATTGGCCAGCTTATTGAGGGGGAAGGGACCACCCACGAAGACCACCAATGATTTCAAAAACAGGAGGGAACAGAGCCCCGAGTCAGGCCGGCAGCCTGCTGCTGCATTTAGTGTGTATGGTGTTTGTAGACCATGATGCAAGACCCTTGATCTTATGATTGCTCAGGGTCCCAGAACTTTCACACGAAGTATACATGTGTGTTTTCTATCTGTCCAACCAGATTGTGCCCACAATCTATGGGGCTACAAGCACAACTGTACTGTATGGGGCACCTCAGAAGTAAACTTGGTGCTCCTCTACACTAAGGAACCCCAAAGCGGGGATGTTTGAGGGAGCAAGGTCCTCCTTATGACCCAGTGCCCTCTTA
Organism: Engystomops pustulosus; assembly: GCF_040894005.1. NCBI lineage: Eukaryota > Metazoa > Chordata > Amphibia > Anura > Leptodactylidae > Engystomops > Engystomops pustulosus. The sequence continues at coordinate 7,800,548 of NC_092415.1, read as the reverse complement.
ATATGGGGTACTTCAAAGGACAGATGGGCCCTTGAGGATAGTTGATGCCCCTAAACATTAACATCCATGGAATTGATGCCCCTTAACAACAAAGGTAAGGAGATGGCGGCTTTGGTCCCATTAGTTGGTTGGGGTGCAGTTACGTTACATCAATCCCTGTGGCTGGCACGTGCTCTCCGCTGCGAGGAGTCATTGGATATATCCAGCTTGTTTCTAGCAGGGATAACACTGACTTTTCCCATCACCAGATTATCCGCTTGTGTAATAGTCAGCAAAGCCGCGCACAAGCCGCCATGACCCCGGGAAGGAAGATCCTGGCATTTTGGCCATGAGTGAACTCCCCGTGCCCTCTACTTTATTCAACCATCTGATGTGCAGAGGATATAATCGCTTTCTTGTCTCGGAAGCTTTTAGCTGTCACACCCATCAGGGCGGCTGAGAGCTTCTATCTGCTGGAGAAGAATATTCAATTATCTCAAATGGATCCAGTGACCTCATACATGAAGTGATTTCCAATGTGGCTCCTCCTCGCTATTGACACTGCAGCATCCCGAACTGCTGAATCCAACGAATCGCTCCTGACGTGGGAGCAGGCGCTTCAGGTGCAGCCATTCTTCAGGCTCGGGTCCTCTTTTTACCAAGGTCCTGTAGGAAGATTTGCAGGTGCTTTTGGTCTCCGGGGATGTGCAACCACAACCATCGGACATTGCACGGATATCAGAATTTGACGTTGAACCACCGTGTCCTGCGATGGCCAATCTAAGGAGGTGGAAAAATGTTAATATCTTCAGACTATTTAAGAAGGACTCTTCGTGTTTCTTAGTTCCAAGGTCATGGGACCACTCATGGCTTTATCTATTGGCTTAGTTCATTCACAGGACCCCTTTTGTGAGGCCATTATAGGGGATTGGTTGCTCCTTTGGTTAGACTAAACACAAGGTAAGCCATTTTTGGAATCGGGGGTCATTCCACCATGGGCTATGGACAAGGGGGCACCAAAATGAGTTGGCTGAACCTTCAAAGCCCCTTCTGAATGTTTAATGGCTTATAATGAGTTGGGAAAGGACCAACTACTAACATCTTCATCACCTTTAAGGACTCCTTAGTTCTTCTTGGTGCTAGCTCATGTGGCCGCTTTGGGTTTTGCCCTGTGGCATTTTCCTTGGGCGAGAACATTCGATGAGTTGTTCTTTATGGGTAAGTCATTCTCTGAGTAAGGAGCACTCCGTCATGAGCTACGGACATGAACGGTTGTGTGTACCAACTGAATGTTTGGAAAAGGGGTTAACATATTTGATCTTTTTTTAAGGTGGTCAAATGTCGGGTCTAAGGCATGAGTTTCAAATTGCATTTCACCGACTGGAACATTGCTGTTAACATTTGCGTTTACAAAACGTTAATTGGGCAACTCTTCAGCTGCTGCAATGCCTGTTTGAACGCATGCATTAGATGCAACGTGTGACTCTCCCAGTTTCTTAGCTGCAGGGTCGTGAGACCACGGTTGGTTTTGCCCAGTGGCTCCGTTCAGTCGTGGGGCTGCTCTATGAGATTGGATGCTCTTCTCATTCATTGTTGACCAAACTCAAGAAAAGCCATCCATGGAAGATGGGTCTCTCCACCATGGATTGGGTAATGGGCAACAAGGTGGATTACAGAAGACTACTTGGCTCCTTTCTCAGACTCTAAATGACTCTAAGGATTAACATCTCCAGCCCCTTTTAAGAAGGACCTTTTTCTCCTAACTCGTAGGTCATGGGATCACTTTTGGATTTTGTCCAATGGCCTAGACCAGTGATGGCAAACCTTTAAGAGGCCGAGTGCCCAAACTACAACAAAGACCCGCTTATTTATCGCAAAGTGCCAACACAGAAATTTAATTTGTGATTTATATTCCCTGCTCTGTAAAAGTTTTCATTGATACCGGAACCCTGAGGCACCAATAAAGCAGAAAACAGTCCCAGGTAGAGCTGTCACTTTAAAATAGCTCTGTGCACAGCAAGTCCTGGGCTGTCTGGGACTGCAGGAAGATACCTGGAGTCATCTCTGGTGATGGCCTGAGTGCCCACAGAAAGGGCTCTGAGTGCCACCTCTGGCACCAGTGCCATAGGTTAGCCATCACTGGCCTAGACGATTTGCAGGCCCCCTTTACGAGGCTGTTGTGTGTGATTAATTTCTCCTCTGTTTGACTGTTGACCCAAGCTAAGCCGTCAATGGAAGAAGGGTCTCTCTGTCAGGGTTTGGACAATAGGGTGGTCCCATTCTCAATGAATGGAGCAGTGGTGCCAACCGGTTCCATGATTTGGCCTTCAGTCTGTGGGAGTGCTTGAGATGGTGGTCGTCCAATGTCCCTTAGACATGGATCAGTGGGGTGCTTGCTTCTCCTGGCACTCCATGCATTGGGGGGGGGGGGGGTCAGGACCCTGTCTTGTAACTGGCACCAAGGAGAGTTGTAGGAGGCTTCAGAGCTGTAGTTCGGTAATGGAGATGCGTATGTTACATTACCAGTGACCATGGGTTCCTTCTTCGTCTTGCGTGGTACACACCTTGGCTGCCGTCATCTCTCCAAACCCAAAAGTCTACTTGTTTCCAGGCGTTTTTGTTGTTTAGCGAATCCCCGCTTTTCCGTAGAACCTCCATTCCGGTCACATCGAGAATTGACTCCATTCTCACAATATAAAATTGCAGCTCCAGCAACCTCTGCTTCCTGACCGGGCTTACTCCAAACTAATATTTATCTGAAGAAATATCTTAAAAATGCCTGAGCAGGGCTTTCCCGCAGCGAGCTCCATTCCTGTGTGAAAGCCGCCCATTGTTCCCCGGTAAGCGGCGGCTTTTGGGCTGCTAATGGCCGCATTGTGCTCCCGGCTTCAGAACTTTTTCATTCAAGGGTTGTTTTTGTCAACAGATTAATTGTTTGGATTATTTGAGTAAAGACCCCTATTCACACATGTTGGTTTTGGATCCGGGTGTTGGTATTTGACTACTAAGAGGAGGTGGGAAGAATAAAAGAACATTCTAAATGAGATAACGTGCGCCTCATCGCATCTCCACAGGGGGCGCTGTCCTCGTATTACACAGGGCCGTGCACTCATAGACCAAATCACAACATTCTCCCTCCTTTCCTCCTACAGACTGTGGACCTGAGCCTATAGATTTCCTATAAATGGACTATGGACTCTCTGAGGGATGGAAGTCTGTATTCTTTACCATACAAACTGTATTGTACCTGGAGAGATGTGTAATCAGACCTCACACTGCTGTGTTCTGTGCTCTCTGCAGCCAGTGTTATGTATTGTCCCTGGAGAGATGTGTAATCAGACCTCACACTGCTGTGCTCTGTGCTCTATGCAGCCAGTGTTATGTGTTGTCCCTGGAGAGATGTGTAATCAGACCTCACACTGCTGTGCTCTGTGCTCTCTGTAGCCAGTGTTATGTATTGTCCCTGGAGAGATGTGTAATCAGACCTCACCCTGCTGTGCTCTGTGCTCTCTGCAGCCAGTGTTGGGTACAGTCCCTGGAGAGATGTGTAATCATACTTGAGTGTATGCTAGTAGCAGCAGGACTGTTATATGGATTTATATCTTGGGATTATAGCTTCTCGGGGTGCACTGAGGGTGTGTCCTCACACTCGTGTGCTCTTATATCACAGTCCTGCTGCTACTAACAACATATACAAAGTTCTGATTTGCACATCTCTCCAGAGACAATACAGTCTGAAAGCTCCTTCTGGTTATTCGGGTGCTTAGGTCAGTATTAGACGTGAGATCCCTCTCCAGTTTCTAATACATTTTGGCTCGCAGTTTATATACTCGCGTCCTTGAGCGGTTTGCGCACGCCGCGTCCTGCGCTGTACCTCCTGTGTCTCGTTTCTGCCTTATTAGACTAAACTTAATTACTGCGCTGTCACATTGTCTGCTGACAGCAGAAGCCCCGGCACAGGACGTCCTCCCCTCCTCCTCCTCCGGGGGCAGCGCACGGCTCCAGGGGATCCACTCATCATCTTATTCTACAGGTCTATATTCTCTCCGGCAACAGATGGAGAACTACAACTCTCAGCGTGCTTTCTGGGAGGACTTTACACGCTTTGTTTCCATATCCACTTGATATTTTTGCCATGAACTCCATCTTGTGTTTTTTTTTTTTTTTTTTTTTATGGTCCAATTTCCATCTAAACTTCTCATCCAAAAACTTAATGGCCTCCCGTTACCGTCCTTCACCGCTGTGTTTTTGGAATCTCCCATTGTCTTCTTCTGCAGGATGTCAAGGACAATATCTGAGAAGGGGATTTGACTCTTCAACTTTTTTTTTTTTTTTGGCCACCAAGTAGACAATTTCTATCCTCTCACCTTTAGCACACTAATTTCCTTTTTCTTTTACTCCTCCTCATGTCAGGTTGTCACGCTAGGGGTTTTTGGGTCACCGTTTGCTGTAAACAACATTTTGGAACAATGTGGAGAGGTAACAAGCGACTCTGATCGCCCAACAGTCTTGTGGAGGTTGATCCTCCAGGGACCACGGTCTCCATAGTGCAGGGTATATACTGTAGTGTATGAGTTACTTGTGTCTCCTGCTGCAGACGTGAAGCTCTACACATGGGGGTTTAGGGGTCACCGCTGTTCCCCATCACTGTAGTATAATCTATGTGGGGGAGACGGAAATAATGCGATACACCTGAAGACGATAGAAACTAACAAGTAGTAATTCAGCTTCCAAGAATTTTCTCTGGATAAAGGAATTCATATTGTGTATCCAGAGGTGTTGGCAGCACTGGATCAGTCGCCCGGGGCAAGTGTTACTGGCAATGGCTTATACAAGGGATTTCGCCCTTATTGGGTATGTTACACTGCATCGCCACAGACATAACTACTATAATACTGCCCCCTATGTATAGGAATATAACTACTATAATACTGCCCCCCTATGTACAAGAATATATACTATAATACTGCCCCCTATGTACAAGAATATAACTACTATAATACTGCCACCTATGTACAAGAATATAACTACTATAATACTGTCCCCTATGTACAAGAATATAACTACTATAATACTGCCCCCTATGTACAAGAATATAACTACTATAATACTGCCCCCTATGTACAGGAATATAACTATTATAATACTGCCCCTATGTACAAGAATATAACTACTATAATACTGCCCCCTGTGTACAAGAATATAACTACTATAATACTGCCCCCTATGTACAAGAATATAACTACTATAATACTACCCCCTATGTACAGGAATATAACTACTATAATACTACCCCCTATGTACAAGAATATAACTACTATAATACTGCTCTCTATGTACAAGAATATTACTACTATAATACTGCCCCCTATGTACAAGAATATAACTACTATAATACTGCTCCCTATGTATAGGAATATAACTACTATAATACTGCCCTCTATGTACAAGGATATAACTACTATAATACTGCCCCCTATGTACAGGAATATAACTACTATAATACTGCCCCCTATGTACAAGAATATCACTACTATAATACTGTCCCCTATGTACAGGAATATAACTACTATAATACTGCCTCCTATGTACAGGAATATAACTACTATAATACTGCCCCCTATGTACAAGAATATAACTACTATAATACTGCCCCCCTATGTACAAGAATATAACTACTATAATACTGCCCCCCTATGTACAAGAATATAACTACTATAATACTGCCCCCTATGTACAGGAATATAACTACTATAATACTGCCCCCTATGTACAGGAATATAACTACTATAATACTGCCCCTATGTACAAGAATATAACTACTATAATACTGCCCCCTATGTACAAGAATATAACTACTATAATACTGCCCCCCTATGTACAAGAATATAACTACTATAATACTGCCCCCCTATGTACAAGAATATAACTACTATAATACTGCCCTCTATGTACAAGAATATAACTACTATAATACTGCCCCCTATGTACAAGAATATAACTACTATAATACTGCCCCTATGTACAGGAATATAATTACTATAATACTGCCCCCTATGTACAGGAATATAACTACTATAATACTGCCCCCTATGTACAGGAATATAATTACTATAATACTGCCCCCTATGTACAGGAATATAATTACTATAATACTGCCCCCTATGTACAAGAATATAATTACTATAATACTGCCCCCTATGTACAGGAATATAACTACTATAATACTGCCCCCTATGTACAGGAATATAACTACTATAATACTGCCCCCTATGTACAAGTATATAACTACTATAATACTGCCCCCTATGTACAAGTATATAACTACTATAATACTGCCCCCTATGTACAGGAATATAACTACTATAATACTGCCCCCTATGTACAAGTATATAACTACTATAATACTGCCCCCTATGTACAGGAATATAACTACTATAATACTGCCCCCTATGTACAAGTATATAACTACTATAATACTGCCCCCTGTGTGCAGATATAAAGAAGCTTTTTTAGAAGAATATCTTTATTGATTTTAGAATGCTGTTATTTATAGATACAATGTGATTTTCAGTAATGTTTTATGATTGTCGGCTCCTGTCCCTCGAGGGGTTAAGGCATCAGTCTTGTTGTTGCTGTTGTACATATTGTTGCGCATCCTCCCCTGGATGAGAGATCTCCTGCAGGCTGGTGGCGATGCTCTGCGGCCCTCTGTTCATTGTATGTGGCTGATCTCATTCATGGTCTCTTGTTTTTCACATGGCGAGTCCTGTGCGGCAGAGGTAGGAGGGCAGAGCATCCTCCTGGCTGCCCCCGGACCCTCCCTCTAACCAGAAGCCTCAACCAATCAGATGCCTTGTCTTCTGCAAACAGAGGTTCTGATCCAGACGTGGACCACTGGGACCTGTGTGCTGCTGGGCTCGGATGCGCCAGGGACTTGCAGATTGGGGCGGCTGCTTCCTGGCGCTGGATGGGGTAAGATCTGCACGTGGCCCGGGTTCTGCTCCTCCCGGGGCTTATCAAACAGATGTTCCCTCTAACCGGACCTGCGATTCCTTCCAGGGACTCTCCTCCCCCATGCAGATGGAGCGGCGACGGTGTGGTAGCAGAGACGGGTTTGTCAGTTAACCCTTTTATGCTCGGATAACGTAGTCGTGATGCTGTAGCGATCGTTACCTGCAGTCCCATGTAAAATGGACGGATTGGAAGTTCGTTGTGAATCTGTGAGCACCTTCTGTCTGCAGTACCATGTAAATCTACTAAGAATCTTAGTAGTAATTAGTCCGGACCTTCAGAAAGCAAAAGTGTCCCCTACGTGCAGGAATCTCCCCACTAGTGGTACATGCAGTCCTATGTAACACCCCAGTGACAAGTGGCAATGACTTTCACATCATAACGTAATACCAAAGGCAACACCAAGTGGTTTTCCGTGGGACTGCAGGTAACTTTATGCATTATCAGAAGTGTTGTTAGTTGTTATGTTTACCAGCAGTCCCATGTAACACTTGACTAGAACTTTGCATTTGGTTTACCTGCTGCTCCATGTAAAATTATAGACACCTTTTGGAGTTCGCTATTGCTATATATATATATCTGCAGTCCCATGTAAAACCTCCTAACACTTGGTGATCACATTCTTAATACATGCGGTACGCGTGCAGTCCCATGTAACAACACACCTGAACACAGGTGACGAAGGGGAAACCCTGCCCTGCTGCATCATGTGTTTTCCGTATTTTCCTATTTAATGGCACACAAGAGGTTAACGTCTGTACGAAGTCCCCTGGCGTTTCCTGCCCTCTGAGTGATCTATTAACCCCGCGCTGCAGCCTCCCCTACCTGACTAATAAGGCCCCGGCAGTAATGACCTGTGACTGCAGTGAGATGTGGAGCGCAGCGCTGCTCATATATTATCCCTCACAACCCTGCGGAATATCCCGAGCTACAGGAAAGGGATTGATGCATCGATGGTGCGGAAAAGTGTTATGGATCCAGGTAATGAATTGTTTTATTTGCAGGCAGCATGTTATAGAGCAGAGGAAGCTGAGCAGATAGGACACTATGTACAATCTGCTCAGCTCCTCCTGCTCTATAACATGCTGCCTGCAGATAGGACACTATGTACGATGTGCTCAGCTCCTCCTGCTCTATAACATGCTGCCTGCAGATAGGACACTATGTACAATCTGCTCAGCTCCTCCTGCTCTATAACATGCTGCCTGCAGATAGGACACTATGTACAATCTGCTCAGCTCCTCCTGCTCTATAACATGCTGCCTGCAGATAGGACACTATGTACAATCTGCTCAGCTCCTCCTGCTCTATAACATGCTGCCTGCAGATAGGACACCATGTACAATCTGCCCTGCTCCTCCTGCTCTATAACATGCTGCCTGCAGATAGGACACTATGTACGATGTGCTCAGCTCCTCCTGCTCTATAACATGCTGCCTGCAGATAGGACACTATGTACGATGTGCTCAGCTCCTCCTGCTCTATAACATGCTGCCTGCAGATAGGACACTATGTACGATGTGCTCAGCTCCTCCTGCTCTATAACATGCTGCCTGCAGATAGGACACTATGTACGATGTGCTCAGCTCCTCCTGCTCTATAACATGCTGACTGCAGATGGGACACTATATCACTCTGATCAGCTCCTCCTGCTCTATATATAGTGTCCTATCTGCAGGCAGCATGTTATAGAGCAGAGGGACCTAAAGCCAGTGTGACAAGTTTCTTCTTTCATTTCATATTCCGGGATTGGAAGTGCAGGGAGTTCTACGTATTTGTTAGCGGCATAGGGGAGATGGGTGTCAATTTGCTTGGGGTATTTCGGGACCCCCACTCTTCTCATACAAGAAAGAAGCCAGATGATCACAACGGATCCAGTGTTTGGCATCGGGCAGTGCGTATGTGTCCAGTGCAGGTTCCATTAGTCTTACAATCTTGTAGGCCACCAATGTAGATGCGTTCTACCAGTTGGCTGCAGACTTGCGTGGGTGCCCTCTTTGCTAGAGGCCTGATCACTGGAGGTCTCTGCAACCACAACCTCTATTCATGGGGTGAGAAAACTGTGAAACCAGTTACCGTCTAATATATAATGGCCGTCTATCACCCCAATCCATTTAGAAGCTTATCCCAACATCCTCCAAGCAGATGGTCAAATCTTAACCAGTGACCTCGGAGTGGCCCTACGCTGAAGTATGACATCCGGATTTGCCGTCTCATGTATGGTCGGAGATGTGAAGAATCTCCCAGGCATTGGCGACGCTTGAGGCTCTTCAATAATGTATGAAGAGTCCATTAGGAGAACACATGGTCTAGTGGAGCAGAAATGGGGCCAAATGGTGTCCTCCTCTGAATGTGGAGTCTGGCTCATGCTTGGAGGGTTATTTGTTGCTGATTAGGAGGTGAGAATATGGAATTGACTCTGTACTTGAGCCACTTCCATCTGAGGTTATTGTCTGGAAGGTATAAAAGAGTTTCCTGGAGACCATTTTTCCGTGTCCATCTGGTCTATCCTGGAACTTCATCAGGACTGGTTTGTGGTGGTACTCGGGAATCCACAACGTGTTCCTTGGGTCTGTTGATTTGTTACAGAAGGAATTTTTCTTTTCTCCCAATATCTCTTGGTGCCTCAACATCTTGGGCCAAAATGATCCTGGTAAATTACTAAGATCTGTGGTCCCTCATTTTGGATCCTAGTCTGTGGGACCTTGGCTGGGTTCCCTATGTCATCCTAGAGAATCTCCCTACGTGATTGGGCAGGTTTGCTTACTGTCTTTTGCCTTTGGTTATTTGGATTGCCGTACGACCCTGTATTTGGGGTCCTTGCTGTTACCTTGTGGTAGATTGACCCTCCGTCCTCGCTGACCCTAATCGATCACGTTTGTCAATGAGATCAGGCGTAGGTTTCAGATCTCCCCAGACATAACGTGTCCTCAGTGTGACTTCTTACCTCCATTCAGCAGCCACATCTTAAGTTTCTTCTACTTGTTTTTCCTTCTTGACTAAAAAGCATTTTTCAAATATTTTTCCCTTTTTTAGCCCGACTTGTGCTGCAGAAATGAGCACACGCCGAATCCCTCGTCTAGATTCTGCTTCGCTCCTTCTCACTTCTGATTTATTTATTGCTCTCGAGGCTCTTGGCAGCGACTATGACCTCTGTGGCCGACCTCTGTCTGGTGCCTGTTCCTGGTGGAGCCTTTCCTTGCCTTGGGCCTATGTATGATGGAGGAAGGTCTGCGGTGGAGAGGGTACACTGTCACTATGGAGAGGTATTTTGGAGGGAGCTGCAGTGTTACCTTGTCCAAATTTCTGGGGGTGGAGGACAATAGATCTCTGTGGTTGGTTGACCAAGGGGTCGTGAAGTCTTCCACACAAGTAGAGGCTCAGTCCATTTACCTATAGTGTTAGTCTACGTCAGAGTGCCATGGTGGTCCCATTTGACTTTTAGGGGATGCTCTTGAGTTTCCTACGAGCAGATGTGGAGGAACGTGGGGATTGATTAGCTGAAATCTTGGCTCTTTGATCTCTAGAAGGTGAGGCCCTACTGGAGGAGTCTGAAGGGTGCCTAGCGGTATCTATTTGTCCTATGCACGCATCTATCTCTGCATCCATCTAACGATCTCTTGTTTATCTCGTGTTGTGTTGCATGTGGCCATGTTGCGGTCTTCCCCTCCTTCCAGCACTCCCTTGCATTCCAGTTACCCTCTTCGCTCTAGGGTTTGGGTAAAATATGTCCGTTGTCTCCGTGTTGAATGGAATAAAGGTTTTACACACGGCCCTCATTGCCTAGGGTGTCGGGCCTTCCTTCCTGACTTCCCATGTGCTCCTTTGATATATGTTTGTCTCTTAAAGGCTTCTTTCACAAAGGCCTCGCTCTATAGGTTGCTACAGTGCGTCCATACGCTGCAACACCGTGACCCCATGTCATAAGCCAAAGGCGTATAGTAAACACTACATTTAAAGGAACGCTCCATTTATAGCCAGATGTTACATTGATGACTTGTAGTAGACAAGGAGCTATGCAGAAGTTGGGACTTGAAATGATACCTTATTAAAAAACTATAGAAAAAGTGAATAACAGGAGGAGGCTTAGGATGTACCTGACATCAGTGGGAGGAGCCTCACATATCCTATACATAACCACCAAGTGCTGCTACAATGTAGAAACCTTGTTGTAACTACTGGAACCACAAGATACAAACGCCTCTAGTTCTTCTCTGCTTGCCTGAAGCTCCCCTTTAAGCGTTTTACCTTGTGTTTATTTTTGGAACAATTATTCCAGGATTGAGTTTGATGTCAAATCCTGCACCCCTTGCTTATACCCGGGGCTTCTGCAATCCTTTTCACATGGCTTAGTATATTCCGTTTTCAATATCCTAATCTAACATGTGGGAACATAGCCCTGACCTGCTAAATTGTCCGAATGACTTTATCTGCTCTGCTACATCTGTCCCTATTGTGCTGGAACGTGTTCTCTATTCAGCCAAGGAGAATCCAAATACAATGTCCCCCCCCCCCCCCCCCCATGAGCCGTCGTGCCTGACCTGTATCTGATATGTAGCCCTGTCCCCTAATATAGGAAGTTCTGTTTCAGCAGTTGCGCTGGTTCTGGTGGTCTTCAGATTTCCATGTACTTGCTGCAAGTAATTAAATCAGAGAGATAAGCGGCTTTTCGCTCAAAATTTTGCCTGATTGAGCCGAGGAGATTAAGAATTACCGTGTTCCGTATTTGTGCCCTGCTAATAAGTGAGAGATTCTGCAGCGAGCCTGCGTACCAAATGTACCAGTTATGATCTGTAGGGGTTAAAGGTTGGATCCTAAAAATCCCTTTACAATGCAGTTGGCCTCAGAGTCTGATTTCTGGGGTCGAAGTAACCAAGCCCCTTACAAGCTGCAGATTGTAGCTCCTGGGGGTGGGGTGGAGGAGGTGGGACCACTTTAGGGTTGGACTGCCCACAAGGAGTCCTGTGATCCGCTTCTGCTGCATATGTGGTATATAGGCAGCATCTGTGACCTTAATTCGTAATATATATCAAGACATGGACGGAGTCCTAGAATCGGGCAGTTCTTTGTGTCACATTTGGATAATGCAGCCCGATGACCTATTGGATCCTGAAAAATCAGAAGAACATCTCAAGGTGATCTGTGGTGGTCGATGTAGCCAAAGCCCCTACAATTGGCCGAACGAATTGAATGTGGTCCCTATTCTGCAAGTATTAATACTCCGACATTCATATTGCTGTGTCTGGTTCTTCTGTTCGGCCCCTGGGGGGAGGGACTGCTTAAGGGTTGGACCACCCCCGAGGAGACCTGTGCTTCGGTTTAGCTGCATATACAGGCGGCCTCTTTCACCTTAGATTATGAATTATCAGCCCAGGCATGGAGGTGGAAACAGGGGCAGTATTTGTCAGAGCGGGATAACCCTTCTGTATGACCTCTTGTCAAAATAATTAAAAATTTTTTAGATGGGTGAATTTTACAATCAACTTTAAGCCAATATACGATGACCAACAAAGTACTGGTTCAGAAGTGGCCATTGTAGACGCCTCGAAACCATAGAAACTGTATCACAAGAGGATGTAGATGTTCACCTTTCCTCCTTCAGCTCTAATCGTGATCCCGGAGATTTTGGCAGGACTCTGAAACCATCGGATATTATTCCCCTCTCCATAATTGAGAAAACCCACTCGCTTGTCCAGCCCATTGTGCGAATGACTGGGGTCTTGACTTGGGAAAAATTGCTGTAGGCCCATGAAAGGGTGCAGAGAGTTGGCGCAGATGATGAAAGGTTCTCCTGTAGGAAGTGCCTTCTAGATTCTTCTTTCAGGACATCTGATCTATACAGACCCCCCCCCCCCCCCCCCATTCTCAGCATTTTGGAGGATATGTAATATACCCATCCTTCCACCCACGCTTTACCGTTACAAAAGTGGCTCTTCCTATGCGCAATGAAGATCCTGGACATGGCATTTCTCAATCGTCTTGGCCTTGAATAGAGTGAAATGTCAAGTAACCTGAAGAGCGCTCTCTGATAACTGCTCTCCATTCTACCGAAATGCCAAGAGCAGCCAATGTCATTCAAGGGGCGAGCTCTTAACCTTTGTGGCATTGTCTCATGAAGACAGTAGGACCATAGACCCGACATGACAATGCAGGACCAAGACCGTCACAGGGATTGGTAAAATTGCCATTATAAAAGGAGTAAGTAGTCCGGCTTCCAATCTGCCTCTACTTGTGTCTTGGCCTATGGAGATGCAGCATGGCGATGGCATGGGTAAGCCACACATCTCATCCCTCAGTAGAATAGTGAGTGCAGCTCAGGGGTATTATACAGGATGTATCTCAGGATCAGTACAGGATAAGTAATGTCATGTATGTACACAGTGACTGCACCAGCAGCAGAATAGTGAGTGCAGCTCTGGGGTATAATACAGGATGTAACTCAGGATCAGTACAGGATAAGTAATGTCATGTATGTACACAGTGACTGCACCAGCAGCAGAATAGTGAGTGCAGCTCTGGTGTATAATACAGGATGTAACTCAGGATCAGTACAGGATAAGTAATGCCATGTATGTACACAGTGACTGCACCAGCAGCAGAATAGTGAGTGCAGCTCTGGAGCATAATACAGGATGTAACTCGGGATCAGTACAGGATCAGTAATGTCATGTATGTACACAGTGACTACACCAGCAGCAGAGTAGTGAGTGCAGCTCTGGAGTATAATACAGGATGTAACTCAGGATCAGTACAGGATAAGTGATGTCATGTATGTACACAGTGACTGCACCAGCAGCAGAATAGTGAGTGCAGCTCTGGGGTATAATACAGGATGTAACTCAGGATCAGTACAGGATAAGTAATGTCATGTATGTACACAGTGACTGCACCAGCAGCAGAATAGTGAGTGCAGCTCTGGGGTATAATACAGGATGTAACTCAGGATCAGTACAGGATAAGTAATGTCATGTATGTACACAGTGACTGCACCAGCAGCAGAATAGTGAGTGCAGCTCTGGGGTATAATACAGGATGTAACTCAGGATCAGTACAGGATAAGTAATGTCATGTATGTACACAGTGACTGCACCAGCAGCAGAATAGTGAGTGCAGCTCTGGGGTATAATACAGGATGTAACTCAGGATCAGTACAGGATAAGTAATGCCATGTATGTACACAGTGACTGCACCAGCAGCAGAGTAGTGAGTGAAGCTCTGGAGTATAATACAGGATGGGACCAACCATTTATATAAGGTTGGTTAGAGTTATTGAGATGACACATTCTGGAAATCTTCTCTCTATTTTTCCCTGTTGTATAAGCTGCAGTCGGTATAATACCTGCTGATTTCAGATCTGTACTGCTGCAGGAAAGCGGGGGTTAAGCAGTTTGCATTGATGTCGATGCAGATTATCTGGGTAATAAATCCAGCTACTGAAATATGGAAAATGCGACATGTAACCAGAACCTTTGGCCCGGTCTCTATTTCATGAGATGTTTATGTTGTGGCCGCAGTTCAGTCCTGAAGCGGCTGAGGAATAAGATCATGAAATTAATGAGCTCACAGAAAGGTTCTGCCATATTGTACATAAAGGAATCTTATTAATATTGTATTTAGGATGAGGTGGTATACTAGAACAGCTGTGTAATGCAAAAGGTGAGAGTCTGTTATACAGATTGCAGCCAGAGTTATCATACCTCACACTGCTGTGCTCTGTGCTCTCTGCAGCCAGTATTGTCCCTGGAGAGATGTGTAATTAGACCTCACACTGCTGTGCTCTGTGCTCTCTGCAGCCAGTGTTATGTGTAATCAGACCTCACACTGCTGTGCTCTGTGCTCTCTGCAGCCAGTGTTATGTATTGTCCCTGGAGAGATGTGTAATCAGACCTCACACTGCTGTGCTCTGTGCTCTCTGCCACCAGTGTTATGTATTGTCCCTGGAGAGATGTGTAATCAGACCTCACACTGCTGTGCACTGTGCTCTCTGCAGCCAGTGTTATGTATTGTCCCTGGAGAGATGTGTAATCAGACCTCACACTGCTGTGCTCTGTGCTCTCTGCAGCCAGTGTTATGTATTGTCCCTGGAAGGATGTGTAATCAGACCTCACACTGCTGTGCTATGTGCTCTCTGCAGCCAGTGTTATGTATTGTCCCTGGGGAGATGTGTAATCAGACCTCACACTGCTGTGCTCTGTGCTCTCTGCAGCCAGTGTTCGGTACTGTCCCTGGAGAGATGTGTAATCAGACCTCACACTGCCCTGCTCTGTGCTCTCTGCAGCCAGTGTTATGTATTGTCCCTGGAGAGATGTGTAATCAGACCTCACACTGCTGTGCTCTGTGCTCTCTGCAGCCAGTGTTCGGTACTGTCCCTGGAGAGATGTGTAATCAGACCTCACACTGCCCTGCTCTGTGCTCTCTGCAGCCAGTGTTATGTATTGTCCCTGGAGAGATGAGTAATCAAACTTTTGTGTATGTTAGTAGCAGCAGGACTGTGATATATGGATTTATATTGCAGGACTGTAGCTTCTCCAGGTGTATGCTGGTGCCATGCTGTTTTGCTTCTGCTCCCGCAGCCATTCTTCTGTGCTCTAAGTAAAAGCTGTAGCAGGCTTCTGGTTTAATATTGCAGCAGTTACTCGCAGCAGAGGGGATGTGGAGCAGCTCCTTTAAAGAGAGCAGTTTAAAGCCATGTGTTTGTCCTCAATCCTGGTATTTAAATCTTTTATATCACAGTCCTGATGCTACTAACATAAACAAATCTGATTACACCTCTCTCCAGGGACCATATCGAAGGTTGGGTTCAGAGAGCACAGCAGTGTGAGGACAAGCTCCCTTTGCATTTGGAGAAGCTACAATCCTGGAATATAAATCCATATGTAAAAGTCCTGCTGCTACTAACAACCAGTATATACTGTCCCTGGACCTAGACCTTTGTGTAACACTGGCTGCATTCTGTATGGTAACACCTGCTGACAGGTTCTTTTGCTGGAAGTCCACTATCACAATCCATCCTGGATGTTTGTTATCCATGGCCTCCTTCCTGCTAAAATCAACTTTTATAATTATGCTAATGATTGTCTTGGTGCTGCAGCTTCACAGGCTTTTTACACTTTTCCCCCTTCCTGCACAGTGTAACAGTCTGTGAAGCTGCAGCACAGGGGGAGGGGGTTCTGATAATTCCCACAGGAGCCATTATGGCTTTATCATGATGAATCTTAATGGTAGATTTCCTTCAAACTGCTGGTGGGTCCCTTCTTGGGATGGAGTGTAAGCCTTGCTGCCCAGTGCAGGTGTATATGGGGCAGAGTTGTGTAAATTCGCCTGATTTCTGCCTGGAACATATGGTGAAGCTGCAATTACGTGGGAGAGGAACACATTGTGCCAGACATCTCCGCTCCGCCATCAGCGCGGTTATTATCCGCTCGGCTGACGCTACCGTTCTGCAGCGATGACAAAATCTCCACTTTAAACAACTCTTCCTCGAGTCCCTAACAAAGCGGCTTTAACCCTTCTCTGACTGATAGCGGCTTCTTCTGGGGACTATTAGTGTAAACCGTTCTGCAACGTTCGTATAAAGTTTACGTATCTCTTCCTCCCTATTTTTTTGCCATTCCTACACTCATAGGGGTAAATAGGACGTTTTTGGTTCCTCTGAGGTCCAGGTGCTACAGTAATTTCCATGGTACAAACCGATATATATATTCTGAACCATAGCACCTAGAAAGGCAGTTTTGGTATAATTTTCAAGTTGAGAATCTCCCCCTTAACATCACAGAACTAGGGATTTCCACTGTCTACACGGACCACAGCTCCCACTCCTGACTGTTCTCCTGGTCGTGTGAGGTCACACAGGTGCACGGCTCATTATATATCCCCACCTCATGTGATGTCACACAGGTGCACGGCTCATTATATATCCCCACCTCATGTGATGTCACACAGGTACACGGCTCGTTATACCACAGAGAATAATTAAAGCTGTGTACTATAATGAACCGTGCACCTGTGTGACCTCACATGAGGTGGGGATATATAATGAGCTGTTCACCTGTGTGACATCATGTGGCCAGGAATATAACGAGATGTGCACCTGTGTGACCTCACATGACCAGGGATATAACGAGCTGTGCACCTGTGTGACATCACATGACCAGGAATATAACGAGATGTGCACCTGTGTGACATCACATGACCAGGGATACGAGATGTGTACCTGTGTGATCTCACATGACTAGGGATATAACAAGCTGTGCACCTGTGTGACCTCACATGAGGTGGGGATATATGAGCTTTGCACCTGTGTGACATCACATGACCAGGGATATAACAAGCTGTGCACCTGTGTGACATCACATGAGGTGGGGATATATAACGAGCTGTGCACCTGTGTGACATCATGTGGCCAGGAATATAACGAGATGTGCACCTGTGTGGCATCACATGACCAGGAATACGAGCTTTGCACCTGTGTGACCTCACATGACCAGGGATATAACGAGCTGTGCACCTGTGTGACATCACATGACCAGGAATATAACGAGATGTGCACCTGTGTGACATCACATGACCAGGGATACGAGATGTGTACCTGTGTGATCTCACATGACTAGGGATATAACAAGCTGTGTGCACCTGTGTGACCTCACATGAGGTGGGGATATATGAGCTTTGCACCTGTGTGACATCACATGACCAGGGATATAACAAGCTATGCACCTGTGTGACATCACATGAGGTGGGGATATATAACGAGCTGTGCACCTGTGTGACATCACATGACCAGGGATATAACAAGCTGTGCACCTGTGTGACCTCAGATGAGGTGGGGATATATAACGAGCTTTGCACCTGTGTGACATCAGGTTTATAAGGACTGGTTTATAATCCACAGGAAGTAAATAATGAAGTTTTCTATAGGATGACAACAAGCGCAGATCTAAGAAATTGATTCAGAAAGTTTATTGGAAAATTGTGTAACTATTGATTACACAAACAATATCAATTATTTCCTGAAAGTGGACAATCCCTTTAACCTTCTTCTATGAGCCTAAGGCTTTCCACTTCTCACTATCTGTAACACTTGTATTGTCCTTTTGTGAGTGACTTCCCTTCAGTTCCCTGTTACAATGTATCTAGAGGTGACGAGTCTACATTCTAATTCGCGGTCCTGCCTTTCCTCTGCTGCCGCCCCCCCACCCTCCAGGTCGCTCGCCCCTCGTATCAGACTAATGATTTTGTGCAGAGCCGCGGAGGGAAGTCACGTGGATTGGCAGCTGTGATCCTCGTATTAATAAACAGGACAATAGAGGAAGTTGTTGATTTCGGAGCTCGGCTCTCATGTGTTATGATGGTGACATCCTGATCTTCGTCTGACCCTTCACTGTCCTCGGAGCTCTGGGAGAAGCCGCAGAAGACATTGTTCATGTTTATTAGATGACCTCCGGATACCTCAGCGCTGCGTCTAATCATAGTATATGTGCCTGTATGTATTACTATTATTCATGCTGTAACATTGTATCTATTTTACTGGAGCAGCTAATAGAGGGTAACGCGACCAATCATTGCTTGGAACGTACAGTATCACTACACCTCCCCAGCCACAAGGCCAAGGTGCTGAGCAGTCTTAAAGGGCAACTCGTAGATGATGTGGGAACATGGAAACATGCCTTTAAAAAGCTTCTATTATGCATTTAACAGTTGATGGGATAAAGAGGGTGTAATGTATAAGACTATAATACTGCCCCCTATGTACAGGAATATAACTACTATAATACTGCCCCCTATGTACAAGAATATAACTACTATAATACTGCCCCCTATGTACAGGAATATAACTACTATAATACTGCCCCCTATGTACAAGAATATAACTACTATAATACTGCCCCCTATGTACAAGAATATAACTACTATAATACTGCCCCCTATGTACAGGAATATAACTACTATAATACTGCCCCCTATGTACAGGAATATAACTACTATAATACTGCCCTCTATGTACAGGAATATGACTACTATAATACTGCCCTCTATGTACAAGAATATAACTACTATAATACTGCCCCCTATGTACAAGAATATAACTACTATAATACTGCCCCCTATGTACAGGAATATAACTACTATAATACTGCCCCCTATGTACAAGAATATAACTACTATAATACTGCCCCCTATGTACAGGAATATAACTACTATAATACTGCCCCCTATGTACAGGAATATAACTACTATAATACTGCCCCCTATGTACAAGAATATAACTACTATAATACTGCCCCCTATGTACAAGAATATAACTACTATAATACTGCCCCCTATGTACAAGAATATAACTACTATAATACTGCCCCCTATGTACAGGAATATAACTACTATAATACTGCCCCCTATGTACAGGAATATAACTACTATAATACTGCCCCCTATGTACAGGAATAGAACTACTATAATACTGCCCCCTATGTACAGGAATAGAACTACTATAATACTGCCCCCTATGTACAGGAATAGAACTACTATAATACTGCCCCTATGTACAGGAATATGACTACTATAATACTGCCCCCTATGTACAGGAATATGACTACTATAATACTGCCCCCTATGTACAGGAATATAACTACTATAATACTGCCCTCTATGTACAGGAATATGACTACTATAATACTGCCCCCTATGTACAAGAATATAACTACTATAATACTGCCCCCTATGTACAAGAATATAACTACTATAATACTGCCCCCTATGTACAAGAATATAACTACTATAATACTGCCCCCTATATACAAGAATATAACTACTATAATACTGCCCCCTATGTATAGGAATATATCTACTATAATACTGCCCCCTGTGTACAAGAATATAACTACTATAATACTGCCCCCTATGTATAGGAATATATCTACTATAATACTGCCCCCTGTGTACAAGAATATATCTACTATAATACTGCTCCCGTATTGAAGCTTCTAGTTGTATAGGTAGGTAAATGTGCCTTTTGTTGGTAGGTCCTTAATAGATTTTTAGGTGTATAATGCTCCCATCGTTGCACCTGCTCCTCTGTGTGACTAGTCTTCCTCTCGTGAATCGGTCTGTCAGCGCCGGCTCCTCTATATACAGAAGACTTGGCTTTCTCGCCCTTCCTATGACTAGTGATACAATAGCTCTGCGCTTCCTGAGCTCACGGACTTAGGAAAGAACAAGGCGGGTAGATGTTAGTCAGCAGTGAGTCAGTCGCTCTAAATGATCTCCCCAAGAATATCATGAAGTGCCTGCAATGGTTTGAGATCCCGGTGGGAAAAAAGATTGAGGGTTCTATTTTGGGAAGTTTTTTATCTCCCATACGTCAGAGCTCTGCGCTCAGGAAAATTTGTGCTCCCCGATGCCGTTGTACTTGGTCTTATCTGGGGTGGACAAGGCCTTTTTTTGGTAGTACTTTTTCTGTTGTCTCGGATTTGAAATAAGTTTGGGTGGCGTCGAAGGGCAGATGTGTTATTCCCCTCCCCCCCCTCATTATTATTATTAACTGTACCCCTTGATGTGATGCAAGACTGCCAGACCCCACTCTCTACCTCTTGGTCCAGTTTGTCTGGGATGAAGGGGAAGAAACTAGACCAAGAGAGAGGAGGACGGTGGGAGCACATTATATACGGATCATATTGGTCTTCATCCTGGTCACCCTTGGTTCCCCGATCCTGCTGTTATATGTATAATTGTTTAGTGCACCTGAAGCCCCCCATTGTATGTGGTCTCCGTGGCGTGTGTTATAGGGAAATCCATCCCAAGTTGTGTCTGGTATTGGTGAACCTTTGCTTCCAGATGTTATTGATGGGCAAACCTTGCTTGTTTTTTTTGTAGGGGCAAAATTGGACCATGCACTTTGCATCCAGGATTTATTGTCTTTTTTTATATGTTGTAGTAGGATCCCAATTCTGTGCACCCGTGACACATTTAGGAATGCTATTGGAATATACGTTTTGTGTACCCGACGTATATTTGGATGTATTCCCCTTACACCTTCTTGTGAGGTCCATAAAGGGCACCTTGGACTTGGAGCTGAGCACCCTTGTATGAAGTCCAACCATCAACCCTAACAGAAAGGCTTTTGGTAATTCAGTGTGGTCTTCCATCCACCATAGTCAATCCTTGGCTACTGTGGTGGATTGTAGATGGTGGAAGCTTGTGGAGATAATAATCTACCAGACCTGTAAGAAGGTTCAGATGTTCCTCAAGCTTAACATTTTCTACCGTCGTGACCATTTTGTTGTTTTGTTCAAAATGCTCATAAATGGTAGTGGAACCAAAATCCTAGAAGAGGGTTCCTCAAAAATGAGGAAGGGACTTGGGATAGGGATTTAAAAATTGAAAAATGTACGACTTTTGCAGTAGAAGAACGTACCAACTCCAACTCTGCATTCTTTAGTAATCTTCGTTTCACCAAGATTTATCTTTATGGATTATGGATTCCACCATTTCGAAACAATTTGTATCATTTTGAGGTCTCTACTTCCAGGTGGAGGCGCACAGTCTGCTCCAGCCAGCGAACGACCACCTGACTGGGTGAAATGGGTGGTCCTAGACTAGGTTAGACGTCGAGTAACGGCATCCATGGTGGAATGTTGGTGGTTAAAGAGAAACATTCCAGCTACACTAGAAGCGTTGGGTCCCGTCCTCGTTAATGGGTGTTTTTTCATCACGTCTGGTTGGTGGTGGCATCTTGTTGGTCTTCCTCGTTGTGTTGATGGAGTCCAATGAATTGGCCAAGTGTCTAGAGTACATTTTGAGTCTTCTACATTTCTTTTTATGAGGCGAAGAATGTATATCGTAGATTTTCTGTGACCTTGTTGACTTTAGTCCAAAAATGTTGGTATCTCTGCTATGGTTTACTCCATTTCACAGACAGGATCATCCCACAAAGACCGTCTTATCATCCATCCTCCGGCTTCCCGTTACAGAATGTTTCCTTTTTGGTGTTTTTTGCTCCTTATTTTTCTGTTTGTTTTTTAGTTTCCATCATTTTCCCGTCTCTCTCTTTGGCCAAGAACCTTGGGCGTCTGGTCGGCCCCCGATGGCTCCATCCTCTAACACCTTGTGTCTTCTTCTTTCAGATTAATCAGCCACTCGATGGGGATTAACAGTGCATCACCTATGTGTGTCGCCTTCCCAGCCTGCAAACCCAAGACCAAGAATTTTACCACTTCTTCTATAGAGATTATGAAACTGGTATTAACTGAATGGCAATTATGGATTTTTAACTCTAATTCACAATAAACCATTTTTAAGCCATATGATTGAATTAGCACCAAATACCGTTCTCTCTTGCGCACCGTCACAAAGCCGCCGAGACATCGACCCAGCGGAGTCTAAAGTATTAATCGCACGAGGAACGCGTGGGGAGCTGAACAAAGAAGAAGTCTTTATTTATCTTTGCAGATATATAGTATTAATATTTATATAGAATCGCTAAAAAGAATATAGTTTATATTTTTGTGGTGGTGGTGGGGGAAGGATGGCCCCTCAGAACGACGACTCTGAATCTATGCAAGTCCCGGACCTTCCCTTGGCCAAGCTGAAGAAGGAGGAACCCAAGGAGAACGAGAGCCGGGATGAGACCATCAGCGAGGGCTCCATTGACCGGATACCGGTCCGCCTCTGGGTCATGCACGGCGCTGTCATGTTTGGTCGAGAGTTCTGCTACGCTATGGAGACTGCCCTGGTGACACCGGTTCTGTTACAGATTGGTAAGTGCTTGAGTGCATCTCAATGGGTCACTCCAATAATGAATAAATATCTTCAGACAATCCTAAAATATTTTCTGTCTGACAATCTAGTACGTCTGATAATTTTACATAGTTTATACTGTTGAAAAAAGACACATGTCCATCAAATTCAACCAGGGAAGGGATTGGATGAGGGAGGGATATAGGGGAATGTTGTTTAGGTGTAAAAAGGCATCTAGGCCCTACTTAAAGCTCTCTCCTCTCCCTGCTGTGCTGTGCTCCTCAGGCAGGCTATTCCACAGATTTACAGCTCATCACTTGTTGGTTTCAAAATCAAGGAATTTTATTTAAAGCAATTGTTCAATCTGGGCCCAAAAACTCCAGCTTTAATATTACCTGCCTGCTCTTTTATTTTATTTTCTTTTTGATAATTTTTAGCCTAGGTTCATTACAACGAATATATGACCGGGGGTCTTCAGTGCCCACAGGGGAGTCTGGGATGGTCTAAGCCACACCCACTACTTTATTATTGGTTTAGGCTGCAGCTGTTTCGTTCCCTATTTGTTCTCACGCCTCTGATTGGCTGCTGCGTGTAACACAAGTCTATTATTGGCTCGCCAGGAACACAATGGAGTCTAATCGCTTCTATCTGTCTACTTGGGATAGACCCCTAATGTGTTCATGAGGGTGTGTCCGAGGCCTGGCCATTGTGTAGTACCATCTGATGTATGGCCAAATGGTCAGATGTGCTGCCATGTCCCCTGATGGTTAGATGTCTTTATCCGCTTCTACTTCTAAACTTATGTAAGTGAAGCTTCGGTTTGTAACCCTTATGATGTAGCGACGAGTCATGGGCTTGGCATCCTTGGGGTTACAATATGACTCCATTCACTTACATTGTTGAACAAAATGCAGGGTGACGGTCAACTTTGTTCATAGCTTAAGTTACTGCATAGCCCTGGCCTGAAGCTTAAAGGGGATGTCTACTTTACTATACTATATAATCTAATAAGGAGTTTTGCCTAATTTAAAGGGAACCTGTCACCAAGGACCTCATTTTCACTAGACAGGTTACAGAAGCCCATTACAGCTGGATTAAAAATCTGCATCCCTGCCTTCTCTAAGCATTTGCATTACAATATAATTGTGTGCTATAACTTGCCTTGAACCCTGACAGAATCCTCTGTGTAGTCCCAGGGGTTGGTCTTTGGTTTGGATGCATTTCAAAAAATAACCCATGACGGGGGCTGAGTACTAGGAGTCACAGACACATCTTTGTGCCCTTGTACAGCTCCTCCCTTCTGCTACTTCACAGAGCTCACAAGGTGGTGAGATGACATCCATTGGAGGAGGGAGGAGCTGTATAGGAGCACAAAGGTGGGGGCTGAGAGTTGAGGAGTCTACAGCACAGACAAGTCACATGATGCATTTTTTGAAATGCATCCAACCCCTGGGACTACACTGGGATTCTGTCAGGGTGCAAGATAAGTTATAACACACAATTATATTGTAATGAAAATGCACAGAAAGGCAGAAAGACAGATGTGCACTGCAGTTGTCATGGACTTCTGTAAGCTGTGTTTAGTGAAAATGAGGTCCCTGGTGACAGGTTCCCTTTAAATATAGGTTACAAATTTATCTGTGAAAGAAGACACATGTTCAAGAAGTTCCCCCTTTTGTTCTGAGGACCCCACGAGCCCCTACTGTATCTCCTTTTATAATATAGGATTCTAGAGTCCAATACTGAAATTCCAGCACCGTGAGACCTGACCTCAGCAGTGTCTCTGGGGTTGTATAACTGCACCTGGAATGCTGGGTAAATATTAACCTGGGGGGCAATGAATGCTCCTGCCACATAGTCACCTTTTTAGAAGTTGTAGTTTTTATTAAAAAAAAAGTTACCTGACAGTACAGACTGCAGTCAGTGTTATGTATGGCCCCTAGAGAGATGTGTAATCAGACCTCACACTGCTGTGCTCTGTGCTCTCTGCAGCCAGTGTTATGTATCGTCCCTGGAGAGATGTGTAATCAGACCTCACACTGCTGTGCTCTGTGCTCTCAGCAGCCAGTGTTATGTATCGTCCCTGGAGAGATGTGTAATCAGACCTCACACTGCTGTGCTCTGTGCTCTCAGCAGCCAGTGTTATGTATTGTCCCTGGAGAGATGTGTAATCAGACCTCACACTGCTGTGCTCTGTGCTTTCTGCAGCCAGTGTTATGTATTGTCCCTGGAGAGATGTCTAATCACACCTCACACTGCTGTGCTCTGTGCTCTCAGCAGCCAGTGTTATGTACTGTCCCTGGAGAGATGTGTAATCAGACCTCACACTGCGGTGCTCTGTGCTCTCAGCAGCCAGTGTTATGTACTGTCCCTGGAGAGATGTGTAATCAGACCTCACACTGCTGTGCTCTGTGCTCTCTGCAGCCAGTGTTATGTATTGTACCTGGAGAGATGAGTAATCATACCCCACACTGCTGTGCTCTGTGCTCTCTGGAGAGATGTTTGATCAGACCTTTGTGTATGTTTTAGTAGCAGCAGGGCTGTGATTTTATTCCAGAATTTTAGCTTCAAGTGCACTGCGGATGTGTCCTCACACTGCTGTGCTCTGTTTTCTCTGTAGCCAGTGATACCCACTGTTCATGGAGAGATGTGTAATCAGACCTTTAGTATATGTTGTTAGTAGCAGCAGGACTGTGAAACGTGGATTTATAGTCCAGGATTGTAGCTTTTGCAAGTGCACTGGAGGCAAGTCATCACACTGCTGTGCTCTTAGCCATTTGCATTTAACTGCTTAAAATACTAAAAGCTGTAGGAGGCATCTGGGTTGTACTACCACTCAAGGCACAGAGCTAAGAGCACGGCAGTGTGAGGACACACCCCAGTGCACTTGGAGAAGCTACAATCTTGGAATATAAATCCATATTTCACAGTCCTGCTGCTACTAACATACACAAAGGTCTGATTGCACATGTTCCCAGGGACACCTCACACTGTCTGCAGTCTATGTTACATCTCCTTATATAGACCCTTTTAAGGGGAATTGGTCTTCATGTGCATCTTCTGCTCCGGGTTGAGAGCTGAATTATACCTGCAGGTCTTCCCTGGCACCTGAGCTGTGTTAGTACTCGCTGGCACCTGAGGCCAATTCACTTTATTGCGGTCAATATCCTCGGTAATCTATGACCTGTCAAGGCCAAAAAGCGCCTCCTGTCACTGCCATCGGTGATCCGGTTGTTGCGACAGCTCTCCTCCTGGCAGCGCCCGCTCTTCCGAGTTAATAAGTTGCTTTCATTATCCGGTGTGGAAAATGCCAGAGGAAAGAGTTGGGTTGGAATAGCTCCACAGGGAGATCCGATACCCTGTGTACCAGCATCTGAGACATGAAAGTGATACCCCCCGCTCCTGGATCATTACATGGGGGCGTGCGGGGCGTGTGGTGTCTGTACCAGTCACTGCAGCCCGGGCCTCGCACTAATACCAGCTGCTATATTCTCTCTACAGCTGATACCCTACAAGCTAATATCTGGTGGTGGCATCAAGAGGGTAAAAGGGGCAGAAGTACAGGATAATTAATGTCATGTATATACACAGTGACTGCACCAGCAGCAGAATAGTGAGTGCAGCTCTGGAGTATAATACAGGATGTAACTCAGGATCAGTACAGGATAAGTAATGTCATGTATGTACACAGTGACTGCACCAGCAGCAGGATAGTGAGTGCAGCTCTGGGGTATAATACAGGATGTAACTCAGGATCAGTACAGGATAAGTAATGTCATGTATGTACACAGTGACTGCACCAGCAGCAGAATAGTGAGTGCAGCTCTGGGGTATAATACAGGATGTAACTCAGGATCAGTACAGGATAAGTAATGTCATGTATGTACACAGTGACTGCACCAGCAGCAGAATAGTGAGTGCAGCTCTGGGGTATAATACAGGATGTAACTCAGGATCAGTACAGGATAAGTAATGTCATGTATGTACACAGTGACTGCACCAGCAGCAGAATAGTGAGTGCAGCTCTGGGGTATAATACAGGATGTAACTCAGGATCAGTACAGGATAAGTACTGTCATGTATGTACACAGTGACTGCACCAGCAGCAGAATAGTGAGTGCAGCTCTGGGGTATAATACAGGATGTAACTCAGGATCAGTACAGGATAAGTAATGTCATGTATGTACACAGTGACTGCACCAGCAGCAGAATAGTGAGTGCAGCTCTTTGGTATTATACAGGATGTAACTCAGGATCAGTACGGGATAAGTAATGTCATGTATGTACACAGTGACTGCACCAGCAGCAGAATAGTGAGTGCAGCTCTGGAGTATAATACAGGATGTAACTCAGGATCAGTACAGGATAAGTAATGTCATGTATGTACACAGTGACTGCACCAGCAGCAGAATAGTGACTGCAGCTCTGGGGTATAATGCAGGATGTAACTCAGGATCAGTACAGGATAAGTAATGTCATGTATGTACACAGTGACTGCACCAGCAGCAGAATAGTGAGTGCAGCTCTGGAGTATAATACAGGATGTAACTCAGGATCACTACAGGATAAGTAATGTCATGTACGTACACAGTGACTGCACCAGCAGCAGAATAGTGAGTGCAGCTCTGGGGTATAATACAGGATGTAACTCAGGATCACTACAGGATAAGTAATGTCATGTATGTACACAGTGACTGCACCAGCAGCAGAATAGTGAGTGCAGCTCTGGGGTATAATACAGGATGTAACTCAGGATCAGTACAGGATAAGTAATGTCATGTATGTACACAGTGACTGCACCAGCAGCAGAATAGTGAGTGCAGCTCTGGGGTATAATATAATGGTGTCTTATCTGATTATACTGCAGTGATCTTATGAAATGTAGATGAAGTTCCCCTTATTGCACTGACAGTTTGCAGTTTGGTGATTGTCTTTGTTCGTGCCCCCCCCCCTGCTGATACTTCCTTATGACTTGCGCCCCCTGATTGCCTCATGCGCTGGTGATCGGACAGGGACCTGCAGTTAGTGGCTGCTGTGATGTGTTGCAATGGCAGATTTGTGTAATCCCAGAAAACAATGAGTCATGATCTGGTTCTCGGAGCCGTGGAATTTTCCACTGTAGCACATTCCCTTATCAGGTGCCTGGAGTTCCTTTCAACAAGATCCCCTGAAATAAGAAGGGGGTGTGTGAATCGGTAGCACAATGATACATAATAATAATTTGGCAATGCCACCCTGTTCCGCCCTGTGCCCTCCTCCGGGCGAGGCTGGCGTGTCACACGTAGGCAGCCGCTCGCTATTCCGTGATCTCCTACGGAAGAATCCTGTATCCAAAGTGTCCGGTGACGCTTCCCGTTAGGAGTTCACACGTTTATCTGCGTTTTGCCACAAAATTCCTTTTATTCTGGGAAATTGGGCTTTTCCTACATCGGATGAAATGGTCTCGTACTAAAGTCAGAGCGGACCCCCTCTGCATCCTCAGGGGTGGATCTGATTACCTTATATACTCGAGTATAAGCCTAGTTTTTCAGCACAAAAAATGTGCTGAAAATCCCAAACTCGGCTTATACTCGAGTAAAAAAAATAAATATATCTAAACTCTCCTTTCCGGCGACCCCTGTATATCTTCTGTGCGATCTGTCCGGCAGTGGCGGCAGGCTATATACACTGGGGCAGGGTCTGGCAGGCTATATACACTGGGGCAGGGTCTGGCAGGCTATATACACTGGGGCAGGGTCTGGCAGGCTATATACACTGGGGCAGGGTCTGGCAGGCTATATACACTGGGGCAGGGTCTGGCAGGCTATATACACTGGGGCAGGGGCTGGCAGGCTATATACACTGGGGCAGGGGCTGGCAGGCTATATACACTGGGGCAGGGGCTGGCAGGCTATATACACTGGGGCAGGGGCTGGCAGGCTATATACACTGGGGCAGGGGCTGGCAGGCTATATACACTGGGGCAGGGTCTGGCAGGCTATATACACTGGGGCAAGGGCTGGCTGGCTATATACACTGGGGCAAGGGCTGGCTGGCTATATACACTGGGGCAGGGTGCGGCAGGCTATATACACTGGGGCAAGGGCTGGCTGGCTATATACACTGGGGCGGCTGTGACCAATGCATTTCCCACCCTTATACTCGAGTCAATAGGTTTTACCAGTAATTTGTGGTAAAATTAGGGGCCTCGGCTTATACTCGGGTCGGCTTATACTCGAGTATATACGGTATATTGGGCCCCCCAGGGGGGGGGTGCTACTATTACGAAGGTCTTGTATTTCACGATTTGGTGTCCTCTTAGCATCGAAGGTGCTCATCTAGATGATCGCAGTTGGACCTTTTGTATGCACAGTATTCAGGACCCTTGTGGTTCCTGTGATCTTTGATCAATTTTGGGTCCAGTGCACCTCATGCTTCCCATTTCACAGCCAAATATATAAGGGGCGCTCTTGTCTGAAATATCCAGAGTATATAACCTAGATGTGGATATTTCCTCTACGATCGTCAACCGGTCTACAGAAGCTTGTGATGAACCTATAGATATTGAATATGTCTTAAAGGGGATGTCTGGAGGGTTAAACACTTGGCAGCTTGTGATGTTTGTCTGTATTGCAGCTCCGCTCTATAGAGATTAGTGGAGCTTAGTTGCAATACCATGCGCTGCCCATGGTCAGGGGAGGAGCTGTGATGGGAAGAAAGCATTCATCCTCCGGGACAACCCCTTTAAAGGAAATCCTCAAAATCCATCATGAAAGACCAGGGACGATAACACAATCACGGTGCCTGGATATATGAGTAATTCTTAGATTTGTCCTTTTTTTATCATCCAAATATGCTAATGACCCTGAAGGGCTTCTAGAGGTGTTACCAGAGCCCCTCTGTGCTGTAGCTTTACAGACTGTTACACTGTGTAGGAGCACTTCTCCCACTGTGTGAGGTTATATCAGGCGTTAACGCAAACGTTTTATAAACGCAATGTTATTGAGCAAATATTTTTGTTCTCCGCTGTTGTGATGCGTTTGAAAACGCGGGCGTTAACCCAAACAATATGCAACGTGTGAACACGGCCTTGGTTAATGAGGCTGCATTTACAGGTTGCTCCAAGGGGCGCTCCCCACGCTCCGCCCTTTCACAGATTTTCCATGTAGACTGGAAAACCTCATTAACACTGGATGGTCCTCTCCCCTGAGGAAAGCACAGTAGATGACTAGGCCCATCTGCCATTCAGGATACTGGGAAAGCTGGGTAAGGATCTGTGCCGCGCTGTCCCACGTTATCCAGGGATTATTATGGGGGTTATTTCTGCAGCCGTCAGACCTGCGGCGACACCTCCCGCGGCCGCCACGTTCCCGTTATTATCTCTGGTATTTTGTTTTTGTTTCCTCTCTCCCAGTGACACCATTCTCTCATGTAACTGGGGCGACTGGGAGCGAAAACATCTCGCCACCTTTTACGCCCAGATCTAAATGGGTAGCAGATATGTGAAGTATATAGGTCACGGATGGCGTCCGCGGCCTGGCAGCTATTGATAACCAGTCACGTTACATTAACCGCTTGGGTCCCAAGACACGTGCGCCCTCCTTAAATTTTAGATTTTCAGGTTTTTTTGGCTAAATTCGCCATCATTTTTCATATTTTCGAATGTGAGCAATTCTAGACTTCTCACAGCTGAGGGTTTGTTATAATTTTATCCGGAGTAACAAACCTTTTCTTGTCCCTATAATTCGCTACAATGTGTCAAATGTATCAATATTTGGGCAGCCTTGTCATCTTTACATTGTATTCAGTCTACTGTAACAAACCCTCAGCTGTGAGAAGTTTCTAGATCTGTACAGGTTTTTAGGAACTACATGCAGACAAGATTATTCCCATTCATTGAAGCAAGTAGAGGAGTTGAAATGTAACTTCAGGTGACAGGTAAGGGCTCAATGTTCCTATAATGTATCTGCAGGAGGCCCCCTGTTGGCAGGGGCTCCTCGTACCACACATGCCGGGTGCTGGGGGCCCTGTTTACTGCAGGTATAGCTTACATGTTAATTCCTAGCTGGAGACCGCTGCAGTGGATTTTATTGACCTTGTCGGTCTGTACTGCTTGTATCATCGCATTCTTACATGCCGGAGCCTCCCCCTGTCCTTGTTTTTGTACTCCGTAGGTGCAGGTGCTCCGGGGTCATTGTTTGGGGCCCCTCTTCCTCTAGTAATGACACATGCAGCATGAGGGGGGGCCTACATTTAATTCCCTTATTACGCTACATTTTCTTTTATTCTGAAATGCCTGTTCTGCTCTTATCTGAGATGTGGAGACAGTTGTAACCCATCCAGACAATGCTCTGTGAGAGCAACACCCCCGACTGATACATTGTAATAAACTAGAGATCTGTGCAGATGCTGATGTGTTTGACCATTGTCCAGACTGGATAGAATTGTCTTCAAAATGGTCTGTTTAGCTCACAGAGCATTGTCTCCATTCAGAGGCAGTAACCCTGTATATAGCTAGTTCTGCTCTCATATGAGAAGTATCCAGTCTGGACAATGCTCTGTGAAAGCAATAGCTTGGACCACAGACTGAGACATTGTAGCAAACTAGCAGAGGAATCTGTTTAGCTACTGCTGATGTGTTTAGCTCACAGAGCATGGTCCAGACTGGATACAATTGTCTCCGCTTCTCAGCTGAAGGAAGAACTAGCTTTGTACTGTCTGGTATGTCTCAGACTGGAGTCCAGGCTTTTTATCTCACAGAGCATTGTCTAGACTACAGTTCCCATTCAGAACCTGTAACCTTACACTTCTCACCTTAAAGCAGGAGCAGCCGAGTATAACAGTTGTAACCAGTCTAGACAGTGCTCTGTGAGCTCAACATT
The DNA here is from genome assembly GCF_040894005.1 of Engystomops pustulosus. Taxonomy (NCBI): domain Eukaryota; kingdom Metazoa; phylum Chordata; class Amphibia; order Anura; family Leptodactylidae; genus Engystomops; species Engystomops pustulosus. Next base: position 7,768,962 of record NC_092415.1, on the reverse strand, counting down.
CTGAATCTGGTTTGGAAGTTTGAAACTGACTCATTGTAATAATTTGTGCTGCTGCTGATGTATTTAGCTCACAGAGCATTGCATAATTTTTTTTTGCAAACCTTGTCTCTAGCAACTTCTGCTTTCCGATGAAATGTGTAGCTAGTTGTATCTGTCCATGGCGATGCTCTGGGAACTAAACCTTTCTTTGCTGGTTTGCTTTAATGTATCGGTCTCCAGCCGAGGGTTATATGATCACAGAGCATTGTTCACTTACTCTGATAGGTAACACGTAGGGATAATCTGATAACTGCCTGATATTAGGTGGGATCTCCCTTTATATGATGCGATGGCCGCTGCGCCGTCTCCTGACTGATCCCCGGTAGCAGCAGTTCACATTATTATGGGTGTCCAGAGCCCCCCCCCCCCCCCCCCTCTGTGATTGGCAGCAGCCGCTCTATAAATGTGCAAAACAAGGATCACGTTTCGGTAACCGTCACTCCTAACACATGTATCAGATCTCCGGGCCGTGAGGACGTGGCGGGGGCTGGGATCACACCATAGGATGGGGGGGGGGGGGGGCACTCTGTAGCTTCACCTGTAAATGTCTTTTCATGTTTAAAATTTTTTTTTTTTTTGTTAATAAAGTTTTGAAACAAAAGATTCTAGAACTTTACTCGACACTTTGGAGACAATGTATCGGATAGTGCGTTCAGCTTCCTGAAAAAAATAAATGTATTTTCTGGTGAGAATCACTGTCCCTAAAAGTGGGTGGAGCTGGGGAAGGGGCGGGGCTTAAAGGGATAATTTTTATACTATTACTTGCACCAGAAAATTGGTGTAAATAACCTTTTGGAGTTTATGCCAGGTTGTAAATGTCCAGATATTAGACTACAGATTACACATACTTAAAGGGGAGGAGCCATAGATGACCTCACCTCATAGGATATTGGTATTTGGGGGTGGGGGAAGGGGGGGGTTAGACCCTTTGAGATCAGCTGCTTCAATACTACACATCAGGCTTAAAGGGGGTGTTCCAGGTTTAGGGTCATATTTAAAAATTGAAGACCCAAACAATATCTGACCCTTAGAGGTCTAATACGCAGATGCCTATTGATCAGCTGCTCCAGGCTGCAGAATACTGACTGCACATCAGGCTTAAAGGGGTTTCCTGGTTGGTGGTCATATTTGATACTGATAACCCATTCTCCCTACTGCGCATCGGTATCTAACCTGAGGGGGGGAGGAAGGGTCTAACACATTGAGGGCTATCAGGGCTGGGGACAATTGTAGCAAACCCCCAGCAGTGAGAAATATCAGCAGGAGGCAAGAGGAGACATTGCACATGATACGTCATGGAAAATCAAAGTATATGGTCATCGACATAACCTTCTAATAATGACACCTCTCGATCGGCTGCATCTGATGCCGGAAGCAGAATCTCCATCTACTCTACTGTGGCCATTCTGAGAACTGCAGTCAAGTAAAGAGAAGCAGAGTTGCAGGTCCCTGTGGGGTGCAGGCGGCCGACCGCTCGATCCAATACTGATGACCCATCCCGAGTACCTACACTGTTAACAAGATCTCTGCTTGCTGTCAGTAAAATCTTCATTACAGCCAAAGGATGCAGCTCTGCATTGTCTTAATAGTTCTCACAGCTGAGGGTTTGTTGCAACCTCATCTAGTCCAGCCTATCCTCTGACAGTAGGCGCCTCCTCTCATCTGTGATGGAAGGCCTGGGGGTCCCCCGCTCAGTATGAGGCGGCCACCATGATTCAGAGGGAAAATAAAATGACGGATTAGGAGGAGATTCCAGAGGGTTTGGCGTCTCGGGCTCCACATGTGGCGCTGAAATCCCACAATTCAATTACAGGAAAATTGCCGTGACAAATGCGATTTACCGCCAAGGACTGTGCAGACGCCTCGCCATTGTCTTGTTGAATGGAGCAGTTAGGAAGGGCCCGGCCCAAGGTAGAGACGTGTCTACCACCGCGGGTACCTACCTGACCACACACGTAGGGGGCGTGGCTTCACAATCACCGCCTGGTGACACATGACCACATATATGTCTTGTAGGCGAAGTGTCCTGGAGAAAATCTGTGGCCTGAATGCAGAGAAATCTTTACTTAATATCCAAATAAGAATTAGGGTGCACTATGGGTGGGGCCACAAGGTCTGGTGCACCCTCTCTAGACCCGTATCGACATCCAGAACCTTCTCCTTGTGCCTTTATTTACTGTTCCCTAAAAATATTGACAGTTTTTTTTTATTTCCGTGAAACAGCGCCCTGGTTATCTACAGGTTACGCACGGTATTGCGGTTCGGCCTTATTTACTTCAGTGACGCTGAGCTGTTTAACCAGACACGACCTGAGGACAGGTCTGGGAGGGTTTACAGGACGGCGGTCAACCCCTTTAACCAAGGTCTATATTACTTTTCCATGATCTTTGGCTTTTGGGCAGAATTGTGCCAACTTTTTAAGTCTGTGACTAATCGTGGTCTAGTTCTTTTTATATGGATGCAGTAAGGGGGCGAAAGTACCCAAAAGTCCTTATGTACGAGGGCCAGGAGTACCCCACGCGCACCATCGCTTTAAGGCTTAAAAGTATTTTCTAGTTTTGTACAAATCCAATGTAATTATTAATAGAAGTTTATGTCGACGGCCATATACTTTGATTTTTCCATGACGTATCATGTGCAAGGCCTCCTGATGATATTTCTCACAGCTGGGGGTTTGCTACAATCGCAGCTCCTCCATAGCAGGTTTGTTATTAGTCTCGCTGCCACAATCAGACCCCTAGACTTTAGTGTTTGGCCACTGACCTTGAGTTATATGAAGACATGACCTGCAGTCACAGCAGCCGCCATTTACACAACCTGCTCCTTGTGTAATCAAATCCGTCCCAAAGGGAATGCACCCCGATATACAGGACGAGGCGGTGTCCATCAATGTCAGCGGCTCTTGTCCTCTCCTGACACTCGGAGGATCCGGGGGCCATGGCTGCCTTAGAGATGTGCAGATTGTGTCACCCATGTGCCAGGTAGATGTATCACCGGCTGATGTCACTATCATGGACATCATAGAAGGTGCTGTCACACCGGGGCCAGGGGACTTGGGAGCCCATACAAAGAGACCATACTATACACAATACATTATAGTTGGGGGCCTGGTACCGGGTTTGTTTTGGGTCGCAGTAGAGTCAGGTAACACCTCTGCAACCTCTGTTCATATTTGTGCAATGAATAGATACATAGGTGAGATGTGTACTTATACCTCACACTGCTGTGCTCTGCGCTCCCTGCAGAGATGTGTACTTATACCTCACACTGCTGTGCTCTGCGCTCCCTGCAGAGATGTGTACTCATACCTCACACTGCTGTGCTCTGCGCTGCCTGCAGAGATGTGTACTCATACCTCACACTGCTGTGCTCTGCGCTGCCTGCAGAGATGTGTACTCATCCCTCACACTGCTGTGCTCTGCGCTGCCTGCAGAGATGTGTACTCATACCTCACACTGCTGTGCTCTGCGCTTCCTGCAGAGATGTGTACTCATACCTCACACTGCCGTGCTCTGTGCTCCCTGCATAGTTGTGTACTCATACCTCACAATGCTGTGCTCTGTGCTCCCTGCAGAGTTGTGTACTCATACCTCACAATGCTGTGCTCTGCGCTGCCTGCAGAGATGTGTACTCATCCCTCACACTGCTGTGCTCTGCGCTCCCTGCAGAGATGTGTACTCATACCTCACACTGCTGTGCTCTGCGCTGCCTGCAGAGATGTGTACTCATCCCTCACACTGCTGTGCTCTGCGCTGCCTGCAGAGATGTGTACTCATACCTCACACTGCTGTGCTCTGCGCTTCCTGCAGAGATGTGTACTCATACCTCACACTGCCGTGCTCTGTGCTCCCTGCATAGTTGTGTACTCATACCTCACAATGCTGTGCTCTGTGCTCCCTGCAGAGTTGTGTACTCATACCTCACAATGCTGTGCTCTGCGCTGCCTGCAGAGATGTGTACTCATCCCTCACACTGCTGTGCTCTGCGCTCCCTGCAGAGATGTGTACTCATCCCTCACACTGCTGTGCTCTGCGCTCCCTGCAGAGATGTGTACTCATCCCTCACACTGCTGTGCTCTGCGCTCCCTGCAGAGATGTGTACTCATCCCTCACACTGCTGTGCTCTGCGCTCCCTGCAGAGATGTGTACTCACACCGCACACTGCTGTGCTCTGCGCTCCCTGCAGAGATTTGTACTTATACCTCACACTGCTGTGCTCCCTGCAGCCAGTCTTCTGTATTGTGTCTGTTTATGTTGTTAGTAGCAGCAGGACTGTGTTATATGGATGTATATTCTAGGATTGTGCAGCTCACACTGCTGTGCTCTTATTTCTGTGCACGGAGCTGCTTTACAGCCCCTCCTCTGCTATTCAACAACAATCCGGCTACAGCTTTATCTCTGAGCAGAGAAGCCGCGCTGTGTCCCGATGTCCTTGCATTGTCTCCAGTCCCTCCTCATTTCTCCGCTGTCCTGTTGCTTTTTCTCAAGGACACAGAATACATCTTACCCTGTAACATGCGGCCACTCGGATTCCTGGGAGATCTCCAGGCCTCGTTCCCATCATAGAGAGAAGACACTGAAAATGACTCAATGATCCATATTTCATCCAGAGGAACTTGCTGGAGGTCAGGGGGCACGACCTTTTACCGTGACCTGAGCTCCAATTCTGGGAATCCCAGGTTTCCTATTCTCTGATAGGGGTCTGGATGTTCTGGACATGAGATGGACTCTTACATGTGGCTGCAGACACAACGATCAATCAAATTATTACAGTATTTATTAATATAAGAATCTGGTCTGGGGTCTACATAGAGATTATAGCGAGCGGGCAGCGCCGGGAAGATATGATTCATGTAAGGGACGGTTCTGGGGTCTTATATTTTGGAGCTTTGGTCTGGAGCATGATATTAATAGAGATTTGGTTTAGGGACTGATATTAATGTAGGGGTCTGATTTTCGAGGTCTGGTCTGGGGTCTGATATTCTGGTTGGGAGTCTTAATATTAGTCTAGGAGTCTGGTCTGATGTCTAATAATATAAGATTGTAGTCCAGGGACTGATCTTAATGATATTAATTTGATATTAATACAGGCAGTCCCCTACTTAAGGACACCCGACTTACAGACAACCCATAGTTACAGACGGACCCCTCTGCCCACTGTGACCTCTGGTGAAGCTCTCTGGATGCTTCACTATAGTCCCAGACTGCAATGATCAGCTGTAAGATGTCTGTAATGAAGCTTTATTGATAATTCTTGGTCCAATTACACCAAAAATTTTGAAACTCCAATTGTCACTCGGGCAAAAGAAAAAAAATTGTCTAGAACTTCCATTATAAAATATACAGTTTCGACTTACATACAAATTCAACTTAAGAACAAACCTCCAGACCCTATCTTGTATGTAACCCGGGGACTGCCTGTATAGAGGTTTGGGGTCTGATTAATGTAGAGGATCTGGTACTAATATAAAGGTCTGATATTAATCTAATAAGTCTAATATTAATGTAGAGCACCTAGTATTAATATAGAGGTCTGATATTAATACAGAAGATCTGACTATAATATCAGACCTCTAAATTAATATCAGACCCCAGACCTTTTATATTTAATGTAATGGGTCTGATATTAATACATAGGATCTGACTATTAATATAAAGGTCTGGGGTCTGATATTGATCTGAGTCTAATATTACTGCAGAGGATCTGTCTATAAATATAGTGGTCTGGGGTCTGATATTAATACAGAGGATCTGTCTATAAATATAGTGGTCTGGGGTCTGATATTAATACAGAGGATCTGTCTATAAATATAGTGGTCTGGGGTCTGATATTAATACAGAGGATCTGTCTATAAATATAGTGGTCTGGGGTCTGATATTAATACAGAGGATCTGTCTATAAATATAGTGGTCTGGGGTCTGATATTAATACAGAGGATCTGTCTATAAATATAGTGGTCTGGGGTCTGATATTAATACAGAGGATCTGTCTATAAATATAGTGGTCTGGGGTCTGATATTAATACAGAGGATCTGTCTATAAATATAGTGGTCTGGGGTCTGATATTAATACAGAGGATCTGTCTATAAATATAGTGGTCTGGGGTCTGATATTAATACAGAGGATCTGTCTATAAATATAGTGGTCTGGGGTCTGATATTAATACAGAGGATCTGTCTATAAATATAGTGGTCTGGGGTCTGATATTAATACAGAGGATCTGTCTATAAATATAGTGGTCTGGGGTCTGATATTAATGCAGAGGATCTGTCTATAAATATAGTGGTCTGGGGTCTGATATTAATGCAGAGGATCTGTCTATAAATATAGTGGTCTGGGGTCTGATATGAATACAGAGGATCTGTCTATAAATATAGTGGTCTGGGGTCTGATATGAATACAGAGGATCTGTCTATAAATATAGTGGTCTGGGGTCTGATATGAATACAGAGGATCTGTCTATAAATATAGTGGTCTGGGGTCTGATATTAATACAGAGGATCTGTCTATAAATATAGTGGTCTGGGGTCTGATATTAATACAGAGGATCTGTCTATAAATATAGTGGTCTGGGGTCTGATATGAATACAGAGGATCTGTCTATAAATATAGTGGTCTGGGGTCTGATATGAATACAGAGGATCTGTCTATAAATATAGTGGTCTGGGGTCTGATATTAATACAGAGGATTTGTCTATAAATATAGTGGTCTGGGGTCTGATATTAATGCAGAGGATCTGTCTATAAATATAGTGGTCTGGGGTCTGATATTAATGCAGAGGATCTGTCTATAAATATAGTGGTCTGGGGTCTGATATTAATGCAGAGGATCTGTCTATAAATATAGTGGTCTGGGGTCTGATATTAATACAGAGGATCTGTCTATAAATATAGTGGTCTGGGGTCTGATATTAATACAGAGGATCTGTCTATAAATATAGTGGTCTGGGGTCTGATATTAATACAGAGGATCTGTCTATAAATATAGTGGTCTGGGGTCTGATATTAATACAGAGGATCGGTCTATAAATATAGTGGTCTGGGGTCTGATATTAATACAGAGGATCTGTCTATAAATATAGTGGTCTGGGGTCTGATATTAATACAGAGGATCTGTCTATAAATATAGTGGTCTGGGGTCTGATATTAATACAGAGGATCGGTCTATAAATATAGTGGTCTGGGGTCTGATATTAATACAGAGGATCTGTCTATAAATATAGTGGTCTGGGGTCTGATATTAATACAGAGGATCTGTCTATAAATATAGTGGTCTGGGGTCTGATATGAATACAGAGGATCTGTCTATAAATATAGTGGTCTGGGGTCTGATATGAATACAGAGGATCTGTCTATAAATATAGTGGTCTGGGGTCTGATATTAATGCAGAGGATCTGTCTATAAATATAGTGGTCTGGGGTCTGATATTAATGCAGAGGATCTGTCTATAAATATAGTGGTCTGGGGTCTGATATGAATACAGAGGATCTGTCTATAAATATAGTGGTCTGGGGTCTGATATTAATGCAGAGGATCTGTCTATAAATATAGTGGTCTGGGGTCTGATATTAATGCAGAGGATCTGTCTATAAATATAGTGGTCTGGGGTCTGATATTAATGCAGAGGATCTGTCTATAAATATAGTGGTCTGGGGTCTGATATTAATGCAGAGGATCTGTCTATAAATATAGTGGTCTGGGGTCTGATATTAATGCAGAGGATCTGTCTATAAATATAGTGGTCTGGGGTCTGATATTAATGCAGAGGATCTGTCTATAAATATAGTGGTCTGGGGTCTGATATTAATGCAGAGGATCTGTCTATAAATATAGTGGTCTGGGGTCTGATATTAATACAGAGGATCTGTCTATAAATATAGTGGTCTGGGGTCTGATATTAATACAGAGGATCTGTCTATAAATATAGTGGTCTGGGGTCTGATATTAATACAGAGGATCTGTCTATAAATATAGTGGTCTGGGGTCTGATATTAATACAGAGGATCTGTCTATAAATATAGTGGTCTGGGGTCTGATATTAATACAGAGGATCTGTCTATAAATATAGTGGTCTGGGGTCTGATATTAATACAGAGGATCTGTCTATAAATATAGTGGTCTGGGGTCTGATATTAATACAGAGGATCTGTCTATAAATATAGTGGTCTGGGGTCTGATATTAATACAGAGGATCTGTCTATAAATATAGTGGTCTGGGGTCTGATATTAATACAGAGGATCTGTCTATAAATATAGTGGTCTGGGGTCTGATATGAATACAGAGGATCTGTCTATAAATATAGTGGTCTGGGGTCTGATATGAATACAGAGGATCGGTCTATAAAAATAGTGGTCTGGGGTCTGATATGAATACAGAGGATCGGTCTATAAATATAGTGGTCTGGGGTCTGATATTAATACAGAGGATCTGTCTATAAATATAGTGGTCTGGGGTCTGATATGAATACAGAGGATCTGTCTATAAATATAGTGGTCTGGGGTCTGATATGAATACAGAGGATCTGTCTATAAATATAGTGGTCTGGGGTCTGATATGAATACAGAGGATCTGTCTATAAATATAGTGGTCTGGGGTCTGATATTAATACAGAGGATCGGTCTATAAATATAGTGGTCTGGGGTCTGATATGAATACAGAGGATCTGTCTATAAATATAGTGGTCTGGGGTCTGATATGAATACAGAGGATCTGTCTATAAATATAGTGGTCTGGGGTCTGATATGAATACAGAGGATCTGTCTATAAATATAGTGGTCTGGGGTCTGATATGAATACAGAGGATCTGTCTATAAATATAGTGGTCTGGGGTCTGATATGAATACAGAGGATCTGTCTATAAATATAGTGGTCTGGGGTCTGATATGAATACAGAGGATCTGTCTATAAATATAGTGGTCTGGGGTCTGATATGAATACAGAGGATCTGTCTATGAATATAGTGGTCTGGGGTCTGATATGAATACAGAGGATCTGACTATAAATATAGTGGTCTGGGGTCTGATATTAATGCAGAGGATCTGTCTATAAATATAGTGGTCTGGGGTCTGATATTAATACAGAGGATCTGTCTATAAATATAGTGGTCTGGGGTCTGATATTAATACAGAGGATCTGTCTATAAATATAGTGGTCTGGGGTCTGATATTAATACAGAGGATCGGTCTATAAATATAGTGGTCTGGGGTCTGATATTAATACAGAGGATCGGTCTATAAATATAGTGGTCTGGGGTCTGATATGAATACAGAGGATCTGTCTATAAATATAGTGGTCTGGGGTCTGATATGAATACAGAGGATCTGACTATAAATATAGTGGTCTGGGGTCTGATATTAATGCAGAGGATCTGTCTATAAATATAGTGGTCTGGGGTCTGATATTAATGCAGAGGATCTGTCTATAAATATAGTGGTCTGGGGTCTGATATTAATGTAGCGGTCTGATATTAATAAGGAGGATCTGACTATAAATATAAAGGTCTGGGGTCTGATATTAATATAGAGGTCTGATATTAATACAGAGGATCTGACTATAAATATAGTGGTCTGGGGTCTGATATTAATACAGAGGATCTGTCTATAAATATAGTGGTCTGGGGTCTGATATGAATACAGAGGATCTGTCTATAAATATAGTGGTCTGGGGTCTGATATTAATACAGAGGATCTGTCTATAAATATAGTGGTCTGGGGTCTGATATGAATACAGAGGATCTGTCTATGAATATAGTGGTCTGGGGTCTGATATTAATGCAGAGGATCTGACTATAAATATAGTGGTCTGGGGTCTGATATTAATGCAGAGGATCTGTCTATAAATATAGTGGTCTGGGGTCTGATATTAATGCAGAGGATCTGTCTATAAATATAGTGGTCTGGGGTCTGATATTAATACAGAGGATCGGTCTATAAATATAGTGGTCTGGGGTCTGATATTAATACAGAGGATCGGTCTATAAATATAGTGGTCTGGGGTCTGATATTAATACAGAGGATCTGTCTATAAATATAGTGGTCTGGGGTCTGATATGAATACAGAGGATCTGTCTATAAATATAGTGGTCTGGGGTCTGATATGAATACAGAGGATCTGTCTATAAATATAGTGGTCTGGGGTCTGATATTAATACAGAGGATCTGTCTATAAATATAGTGGTCTGGGGTCTGATATGAATACAGAGGATCTGTCTATAAATATAGTGGTCTGGGGTCTGATATGAATACAGAGGATCTGTCTATAAATATAGTGGTCTGGGGTCTGATATTAATACAGAGGATCTGACTATAAATATAGTGGTCTGGGGTCTGATATTAATGCAGAGGATCTGTCTATAAATATAGTGGTCTGGGGTCTGATATTAATGTAGCGGTCTGATATTAATAAGGAGGATCTGACTATAAATATAAAGGTCTGGGGTCTGATATTAATATAGAGGTCTGATATTAATACAGAGGATCTGACTATAAATATAAAGGTCTGGGGTCTGATATTAATGTAATGAGTCCAATATTATTAATGTAGGGGTCAAACATATTTATCTTGTCCACTCTACGTAAAAAACTCACAAATGTGCAGTAAATCTGAAAGTATTGCCCATTGGTCTTTGCTGTAGGGACCACCTATCTGCTATCTTCCAAAAAGAGAGCAGTGCATTGTGGGACTGCCACATATATACATATATACACCATTGGAATCTTTGCCTTCCAGGAATAGTGTGACCGCGGTGGTCCCGCACGTGAGCCCCTCGTGACCTCACGTAACCCTCTGACACAGTCACCACTTCCTGTGATACACGACTGGAGCTGCTCTCACTATTGTTACCGCAACGTTTCACCAAAGGGGAAAAAATAAAATCAGAAAAGGAATTATTTACTACTCGCGGTGTCCTGTTTGTTTGGAAGTGGCTGGGAATGAGCGGGGCGGCCGAGTCCCATATACCCCCAGCTCTGACCATGGCGGGGGGAGGTCACCAGGTAAACAGGATCAGAGGTGCCAGGGAAGGGCTCTGATAAGTCCGGGAATAATAGCGCTTCCTTGGGAATGTTGTCAACAAGATCTGCAACGTAGCAGCGCACTTTGTTTGTTCCTGTTCCGCTCGGGTTCCGGTCTCTCAGTGGAAGGTGCAGGACTATAAGCGGAGACCAGACTTGGCCGACAAGGTGAAGAAATTTCACACAAGGCGTCCATCCAGACGTCTCCGAGAGTGGGAACGACTCGCTACAGGAATTCTAAATTTAATGCTTGATACAATGTTATTTGTTCTGATTAAAAGGTGGAACCCTCTCTGCGGCCCCCGCGTATTCTCACCAGATCTACAGCTGCCATGGCCAGGAAAGTCTTCTCTATCCATTATTGGGAAAGCTGGGTGATGGCCAGTGTAGATGTCAGTACCATGGGGACCATTCATCAGGAGTCTGGGGGCACCTCCAAAATAGGACAAGTCTAAGACCAGCTAGAGCAGGGGTGGGCAATTAATTTTCCCATGAGGCCACATGAGAAATTGGAATGGACTCTTCTCCATTATGGCCCCATATATAGTGCCCTCTCTCCATTATGCCCCATATATAGTGCCCCCTCTCCATTATGGCCCCATATATAGTGCCCCCTCTCCAATATGCCACCCTAATATAGTGCCCTCTCTCCATTATGGCCCCCTAATATAGTGCCCTCCCTCCATTATGGCGCCATATATAGTGCCCTCTCTCCATTATGCCCCATATATAGTGCCCCCTCTCCATTATGGCCCCATATATAGTGCCCCCTCTCCAATATGCCACCCTAATATAGTGCCCTCTCTCCAATATGCCACCCTAATATAGTGCCCTCTCTCCATTATGGCCCCCTAATATAGTGCCCTCTCTCCATTATGGCCCCCTAATATAGTGCCCTCTCTCCATTATGGCTCCCTAATATAGTGCCCTCTCTCCATTATGCCCCATATATAGTGCCCTCTCTCCATTATGCCCCCATATATAGTGCCCTCTCTCCATTATGCCCCATATATAGTGCCCTCTCTCCATTATGCCCCATATATAGTGCCCTCTCTCCATTATGCCCCATATATAGTGCCTTCTCTCCATTATGCCCCATATATAGTGCCCTCTCTCCAATATGCCACCCTAATATAGTGCCCTCTCTCCATTATGGCCCCCTAATATAGTGCCCTCTCTCCATTATGGCCCCCTAATATAGTGCCCTCTCTCCATTATGGCTCCCTAATATAGTGCCCCCTCTCCATTATGCCCCATATATAGTGCCCTCTCTCCAATATGCCACCCTAATATAGTGCCCTCTCTCCATTATGGCTCCCTAATATAGTGCCCTCTCTCCATTATGCCCCATATATAGTGCCTTCTCTCCATTATGCCCCATATATAGTGCCCTCTCTCCATTATGGCCCCTAATATAGTGACCCTTCTCCATTATGGCCCCTAATATAGTGACCCTTCTCCATTATGGCCCCTAATATAGTGACCCTTCTCCATTATGGCCCCTAATATAGTGACCCTTCTCCATTATGGCCCCTAATATAGTGCCCCCTCTCCATTATGCCCCTATATATAGTGCCCCCTCTCCATTATGCCCCCATATATAGTGCCCCCTCTCCATTATGGCCCCCTAATATAGTGCCCTCTCTCCATTATGCCCCCATATATAGTGCCCCCTCTCCATTATGCCCCCATATATAGTGCCCTTCTCCATTATGGCCCCATATGTAGTGCCCCCTCTCCATTATGCCCCCTTTTATAGTGCCCTCTTTTTTTTCTTCTTTTTTTTGTTCCCAATTTTGTCTCTTCATTTAGTATTTTAAGAACAACAGAAATAAAGCACTCCCCATTCTGGTCCCTCCAGCGGCAGGTGTCCTCGGCCCTGCAGTAAAGTACCTGGTGACGTAGCGACTTCATTATGTTGCCAGCGCTGTAGCCCCGCCCATTTTGTCATACAAGTCACTTAAGTGTCTAAAACAAGTGATGAATATTGAACAAGGAAAAAACTGGCACATGTTTTGCAACATTTGAAAAATTTAAGGCTACATCTTTTACCTATTAAGTTTCACCCTTCATAAGAAGCCACTCCTATTTGTCAGAAAAGTTGTAAAAGTGTCTTAAACCTGTCTAAAATACTTCACATATGGAGCACAAGGCGTTTTTATAGTTTTTTTTTTTTTTTTTTGCTGTAGATCACTGCAGATTTTTGTCCTTTTTAAAGAGAAACTTTCAGTAGTTTTTACCACTCTTCACTACTATCCCCTTATGGTCAAGGGTGAAATTTCTAGAATTCTATCTTTTATGTGAAATCTCATCAATTTACCTATAAAAAAAAAAAAAAAAAAAAAAATCTCCCCCAAAGTTGGGCAAATATGACTCTTCTCTCCTCATTTTCACTTGAGACGAGTCAAGTTTTGTGGTTGCAGGGGCAGTGTCACTTCAGTAGCCCCTTTTGACATCCATTTATGTAAAAAAAAATTAAGATAATGATCTCCTCCTTCAGATCCCATAAGACTTATGACTTTGGAAGCTACAGAACCGGAGACACAGGCAACTAAAGACTTAGTTGGAAATGTAAGCTGCAGATAAATATACAGTTCCCACCTATTTATTAACTGTCTGAATGTCCAGTTCTGAAGCTCACAGAACCATAAACCTGAACAATGAGATTTTTATCTTTAAGATGACACCAGCAGCATGTTTGTAGGTGCTATAGAACAGACCGCAACCCTGCAACCACTAAACTTGACTCTTCCCACCTCATTTTCACAGGAGATGAGTCATATTTTTCTGACTTTGGAGGTGATTTTTTTAAACTGGTGAGATTTCACATAAAAGAAGGAATTCTAGAATGTACCTGCGGGTGGGGGTGGTAGTTTAGTGGGGTAAAACCAGGTGACAGGTTCCCTTTAACTTATGAATGATGAATGTGCCCCAATGTATCAACTACTTGATATTGGATGGGGGTTGGTGGGGGTCATCACTAATATAAGTTATTGATTGCTAATTGATTTCCTACTACAGTCAGTTCACCTTATATGCAGAGCAGCCGTTCTGCGGCCCTTCCCCCTCGGCGGTCATGTGACCGCGTCTTGTGATGGAGCATCATGACCAAGGATTGCAAGTCCTGAATGTCTCACTTCTGCTATCCGAGCACAACATGGTCAGCAGAGCGCGTTTGTCTTCCTTCCTCCAGGCTGAGAATCTTACAAATGTCAGAGGAACGCGGAGACAAAGACACATTTCAGCTGTTCCCGTTGTTGTTGACTTTGCATTTTACCATCTGCGGCGTAAACACGTAACGGAGTCTGGAGTTTCTTTGCTTTCTTAGCAGTTATTATGTTAAAAAAAATTGAGCAATGTTGCAAAATATAACAATATTTTAAAAAATCCTGTATTGTCTGGTTCAAAAAGCTACACTACAGATCACTTATCTCCATAGTAACAGACTACAAACGAGTCCGGTGTAGTCTGGCCCTCCTTAAAGGAACTCTCCTAAGCTAATGCATTTGAATAATGGATGATGCAGGGTCTGAAGGGAGGAGCAGGACACATTTGCATCGTATTTCTAGAATCTGGAGTCCTGCTTCCTTCCGTCCCTGCACAAGGTATCATTCAATGAATTGGCTCTAACTCGAGGAAATCTACCACCAGGATGAAGGATTGTAAACCAAGCACTGACATACTAGTGTGTGTGTCCCTTCTGTCAGGATCTCCTCTTCTTTTAGTTTCTTATGCTTTCATTTTTACAAAAAAAAATTCTGTAAATGAGCCTGAGGTGCTCCATAGCTGGTAATAGAGCTTGGAGCCCCTGAGGCTCACTTGCATAATTTTTAAGCCTTTTTTTTTTTTTGTAAAAATGAGGGAATAAGAAGCTAAAAGAAGAGCAGATCCTGCCAGAAGGGGCACACACACCAGCATGTCAGTGTACTTGGTTTACAATCCTTCATCCTGGTAGTAGATGTCCTTTTAAATAAAATTTTTAAAGATTACAAGATGCTGTGGTCATATTTTAAGTGCTTTCCTTCGGTAATGAACATATTCTGGATTTTATCTGAGCAAGTGGTTGGTTTAAGATGGACGACTACAGACAAGTGGGTGGATCCTGTTTTTCCACTATAAATCCACAACCATTTAGTTTAAGATCAGGGACGGTCACTCGGGATCCAAGGGCAATACCTCTGTCTCCAGTGACCTCACTTCTACTGATGGTGTAGTCTGTGTGTGACCAGTACAAATTCAGCTGTACCTGGCTGAGCTGCAATACCAAGCACCGCCACTGTACAAGGTATGGCGCTGTGCATGATAAGGAGTGAAGAAATTGAATCAATCATGTGAATGCTGGGATCTCTTTTTGCTGATTGATGCGGGGGCTGACACCCGACATCTTAAGTTTAGGTACTAGTTTAGGTTCTAGATGTACTAGTTTAGGTACTAGATGAATAAGGTAAAAGATTTTAAAAAATAACGTTAAACCCTTTAAACAATTTCATTTTAAATGCCTGTGGCCACCACCGGGTGGTGCTGTTGAGCTTGCAGACGATAGATTTACTTTAATATGAGCTGTTTAGCTTTGTATGCACATGCTTTGTTTAGCTCCCCCTAGTGGTGACAGCAGGAAGCAAAGATTTCCATCAAAGGAGGGAGATTAGGAGCGCTCTATCATAAAAATAGTAATCCTCCGCGGATTTCACCCCGGCCTGTGGGGTGACACCTGGGAAAGTGCTCAGATAGTGCAGGTGTTTCACAATCAGGTGACAGATAAAGCAAATATTTGGTTTATGACCTTATTTTATGACTTTCCCTCCCCCGTGTAATCGGCAGAGTCTTTACCTTGAAATACCTGGCAGGATGGGTCATCGGGATTTACACAATGTGATGACATCCTACATAGCGATGAGGTGACACCAGAGAGCGAGCGCTCAGTACATTCTCCGGGCTCATTCATCTATCGCTGCCTTCATTCACCTCTCCGGTAACAATGGACCGGGCTTCTTTATCCGCATCCTTTTTTTTACGGCTAAATAAATCAGCGATGATCCAGCCAGTGTTTATCTAGAATTTCCTGGAAGCCGCACACAATCGGGGGCTTCATTCCAGCGTAGGATGTGGAGCTTTACACATTGACAACAGGTTTAATGCATTGTCCATGTGAATGCACGGCCGGCTTATCTAGTGAATGGCCTCCCGCAGGGGGATCGCTGTCACCGGCCTCTACACCATCGCCTGCCACGTGTGCGTGTCACCATGTGACACCAGGGAGAAGCGCAGTATCCTGGCCCGAAACAACAAAGCAGTATAACATTCACTTATACTAATAATACAGGAGGATTTACTGTACTGCACTATAATCACAGGGAAAATAGCAAATATCTGGAGGGATACTTTATATACTGCCCCCTATGTACAGGAATATAACTACTATAATACTGCCCCCTATGTACAAGAACATAACTACTATAATACTGCCCCTATGTACAGGAATATAACTACTATAATACTGCCCCCTATTTACAAGAATATAACTACTATAATACTGCCCCCTATGTACAGGAATATAACTACTATAATACTGCCCCCTATGTACAAGATCATAACTACTATAATACTTCCCCCTATGTACAAGAATATAACTACTATAATACTGCCCCCTATGTACAGGAATATAACTACTATAATACTGCCCCCTATGTACAGGAATATAACTACTATAATACTGCCCCCTATGTACAAGAACATAACTACTATAATACTGCCCCCTATGTACAAGAATATAACTACTATAATACTGCCCCCTATGTACAGGAATATAACTACTATAATACTGCTCCCTATGTACAAGAATATAACTACTATAATACTGCCCCCTATGTACAAGAATATAACTACTATAATACTGCCCCCTATGTACAAGAATATAACTACTATAATACTGCCCCCTATGTACAGGAATATAACTACTATAATACTGCCCCCTATGTACAGGAATATAAGTACTATAATACTGCCCCCTATGTACAAGAATATAACTACTATAATACTGCCCCCTATGTACAAGAATATAACTACTATAATACTGCCCCCTATGTACAAGAATATAACTACTATAATACTGCCCCCTATGTACAAGAATATAACTACTATAATACTGCCCCCTATGTACAGGAATATAACTACTATAATACTGCCCCCTATGTACTGGAATATAACTACTATAATACTGCCCCCTATGTACAAGAATATAACTACTATAATACTGCCCCCTATGTACAGGAATATAACTACTATAATACTGCCCCCTATGTACTGGAATATAACTACTATAATACTGCCCCCTATGTACAGGAATATAACTACTATAATACTGCCCCCTATGTACAGGAATATAACTACTATAATACTGCCCACTATGTACAAGAATATAACTACTATAATACTGCCCCCTATGTACAAGAATATAACTACTATAATACTGCCCCCTATGTATAAGAATATAACTACTATAATACTGCCCCCTATGTACAGGAATATAACTACTATAATACTGCCCCCTATGTACAGGAATATAACTACTATAATACTGCCCCCTATGTACAAGAATATAACTACTATAATACTGCCCCCTATGTACTGGAATAGAACTACTATAATACTGCCCCCATGTACAGGAATATAACTACTATAATACTGCCCCCTATGTACAGGAATATAACTACTATAATACTGTCCCCTATGTACAAGAATATAACTACTATAATACTGCCCACTATGTACAAGAATATAACTACTATAATACTGCCCCCTATGTACAAGAATATAACTACTATAATACTGCCTCCTATGTACAGGAATATAACTACTATAATACTGCCCCCTATGTACAGGAATATAACTACTATAATACTGCCCCCTATGTACAAGAATATAACTACTATAATACTGCCCTCTATGTACAAGAATATAACTACTATAATACTGCCCCCTATGTACAAGAATATAACTACTATAATACTGCCCCCTATGTACAGGAATATAACTACTATAATACTGCCCCCTATGTACAGGAATATAACTACTATAATACTGCCCCCTATGTACAGGAATATAACTACTATAATACTACCCCCTATGTACAAGAATATAACTACTATAATACTGCCCCCTATGTACAGGAATATAACTACTATAATACTGCCCCTATGTACAAGAATATAACTACTATAATACTGCCCCCTATGTACAGGAATATAACTACTATAATACTGCCCCCTGTGTACAGGAATATAAATACAACAATGCATATGAGCTGCGGTTGGATGGTGTACAGTATGTATATAGGTTTCTCTCTCTATATACTGTGATATATAATAGTCTGTTATGTTGTGTGTGTGCTCTGACTGTCCCGTCTTGTGGTTCCCAGGTCTTCCTGAACAGTACTACAGCCTGACGTGGTTCCTGAGCCCCATCCTGGGTTTGATCTTCACTCCTCTCATTGGCTCGGCCAGTGATCGCTGTACACTCAGATGGGGCCGCCGGCGGCCCTTCATCCTCGGCCTCTGTGTCGGAGTTCTTCTTGGAGTTGCACTTTTCCTCAATGGTTCTGTGATCGGTAAGTCCACTCATCACCAAATGTCTTTGGAGACTTCCTATATGACATTGTCCCCCCACATAGGGACCAGGACTGAGGTGGACCTGGCTGTGGTAGCACTTGATAAGGTTCCCCACCCATTGCCGGTTTCACCAGGGAGAATATTTGGGAGCTGATAGTTTCCCTGTAACTTATTATTGCCCCATGTGATGTGCACAGAACATCTCCTGCTTTTATACATTATAGAATTTACACTCTGAATACACTGAAATTGTCCTGAGGTTCTAGGTGACCGCCAGTCTAACTCTTTTTGCAGCTTTGGTAGTGACTAGAGTAAGACATGACATGATATCTGGACTCTGAGGTGCTGGACTCTGTATGTACTAGATGTAGGTGCATTGTGTGAGTCATTAAACAATACTATTAGGAGCGCGGTGTGGAGGAGCGCGGTCGGGGGGCAGGGGGAGCGCTGCCAGCGCTTGGCATGAGAAACCTCTAGGAACCTGTTCACAGGGAGATGTTTCCTGTTGTGAGCCGTTTTCCCTTTATTGCATATCTTACAATGCATCCTGTTTCCAGTATTATTTCCAATATTATCTCCCTCCTCGCTCCCTGTTCTGTTCTGAGGCCGCGGTGGGAATAAGAGACTCCTTCCCGACAAACAAACACCCACGTGTAGCGGACCTCCTCGGGCAGGGAGTACGTCAGATTCATGGGGGCCTCCATAGATCGCTTATTATAAGGATGGTATGTGCATGAATAGAATGCAAGGACAGTGCAGACTGACACCTAGCAGCACAGGATTATAGCTCCATCACCATCTTACGCCATGTGCCTGGAGAATATTCTTTATCAGGTTTACATTTGCTTTCCCTGTTCTCTATAAGCTTCAGCGCTCTCCTATTTCATTGTCGGTGTTCAGCCTGAGCCTCCTGGTTCATGACTAGAGGGCAGATCATTAGGAATGTGAAGAATATCAATATCTGCAGTGTGTATATATCATACAGGGTCTCTGGAAAGTGGCCACTGAGATATACATTGGTGTCCTCGCCCACCTTGTGCTTGGCACATAATGGAATGCTCATCCTGATCCGCCTGTTTCATGACAGAATGCTAAAATAATGACCTTGAGCAGTAGTTAGCAAGCAGAAGTAGGGCAAGGCAGCTTCATAATCCATTTGATCGCTATGGAAGCGGCAGCTTTTGGTTCACGAATATAATTCTAGGACAGCAGTAAAGACTGACAGACAGGTAGAAGAGCCAGTATGGAGGCTACTAATGTCCACACACTTCTTCTGTAGCTGGGTAGACCTGACGGTGGAGCCCTATAAGTGTTATATGTTATGGTGTAGTGTTGCATTGTGGGTATTCCGGGGGATTACATGACTGTATATCTCCTCTTCCCAGGTCTTGCCATCGGAGACGTCCCGGAGAATCAGACCATCGGGATCGTCCTGACAGTGCTGGGTGTGGTGGTCTTAGATTTCTGTGCAGATGCCACCGAAGGGCCGATCCGCGCCTACCTGCTGGACGTGGCGGATACCGAAGAGCAGGACATGGCGCTCAACATCCACGCCTTCTCAGCCGGTGCCTAGGCCTCTCATTATTCTTTCTGGACACTAATGTAGATTTTTTAATAGAGATAAGTGACCCCTGCGGTTCCCATTTTGGGGTTTGGGTTCGGCCCTGGCTATGGAGGTTCCCCCTGGCCAATCCTAGCCATGGCTACTTGTTAGGGGCGTAAGTTTTTTCTATGTGTCCAGGTCATGTGGCTGAACCTGAACAGGAACATTGGGTCTCCTCATCTCTACTCATTAACGGTTAGGTCACAGTATTGGGTCACCGTGAGTTTTTGTTAAAGGAAATCTACCATTTGACTTCATGCATTAGGAAGCAAACATACCTTGAGAATGCCGAGGCAGAAACATATCTTGTTTAATCTCTGTGTTGAGTAGTTTTGCTGTAAAAACAATTATAACATGCAGGACCTTGGGAAAGCTGGGTTGCTTCAACCTGCCATTGATGAATACACTATACTTTCTGAACTGTCCAGACAGGACTAATCACCTTCAGCTGGATACACAGCAGCTGGGGGATGGTGCAGATGGTGGGGATGGATTGATTACTTCTGCCTGGGAGGAACAACACAGGGATTACATCATTCTCTGGAGCAGCGCATAATTAGGGTGAGGAGAATCACCGAGCCCAGACACAGGAGCGACAGACTCATTATCATAATTTTATAATTGTTTCTTCAGCAAAACCTCTCCGCTCAGAGATTAAACGATATGTTTCTGCATCAGTGTAGATACAGCATTCTCAAGGAATGTTTGCTGCATAATGCATGCAACTGAAATGGTAGGTTTCCTTTAATGTTGTCTATACATTATCTATACAGTAGACATGTGCTTTATTCTGGCTAAAAATATTGAGATGCCTCATTAACTTGTACAGTGTTGTGGGCATGCTCTGTGACCTATGCAGAGGTCATTGTGGTGGGAGGGGGAGCTGCTGAGCTGTGAACATGACCTATTACGAGTAGCGTGATCCTGTGTTATCCATACACGTGTATATTTCTATCTCGCTAATAGCAATTATTGCAGCCATTGCTGAGGACAGGGCAGGAAGTGTCTTATTGTTCAGAGTAAAAAAAAATTTTTAGGACTATTTTAAAATATTGATAACCAGATGTATAATACTGATCTGGAGAACCCAGGGACCAGCACTGACAATAGGTGAAGTCAGAGCGCACCTCCTCCTAGTGATCGCAGAGCATGCCCACAACATCCAGCATCGAGTCTCCTCTAGACTACAAGCTCCTATGATCCTGTATCTACTGTAGAGATTAGGACCTCCATAATTATATACAGGTAATAAGATAAAACTAAATAGGTAAAATATATGGAGTCCTGTCTTAGGATTCTGGGGGTCAGACTCTTATCCATCACATACTGAAGATAGGGCCGGGTGAGAAGTATGTGAAATGATTGGGGTGGCCCAGTTGACTCCAGCTCGGGTGCATTATCTATTGGGGTCTCACTCTTCCTGATTTGGGTCCCTCCTTTGTCCCGCTCCATACTGTACACTGCAGATCCAACTAAAACTAAGTTTTAATAGATGTTTTAACCGTCTGTGTGCTTTTGCTGATTTTGCCCTCCCTGTCTCCCCTGCAGGCCTCGGTGGAGCCATTGGTTACATGCTTGGCGGCCTGGACTGGACACAGACTTTCCTCGGATCTCTCTTCAAGTCTCAGCAGCAAGTCCTGTTCTTTTTTGCCGCCATCATTTTTACAGTTTCCGTCGGCCTTCACCTCTTCAGTATTGAAGAAGAACGATACAGCCCCCAGCAAGACCGCCTGGATGACGAAGCCGACACCCTGTCCAGCGTGAAGCTGAACAGCACCCTGGCACCCATGTCCCGCCTCAACATAATCAACGAGGAGGAACCCTACTCGATGTTTCCGGACGAGGTGCAGTCCGAGAATGACCTCAACCTCGACTTCCTGGAAGTGGATATCGTGAGGAGCAAAAGCGATTCTGTCCTGCACATGCCTGACGCCACGCTGGATTACGAATCCGAGTTTCTACATTATATCGAACCCTCGATTTTCCAGGACGGTTCCTACCCCAACACCCCCCGCAGCACAAGCCAGGAACTCCTCAAATCCAAATTTAACCGTCTATCGGCCTTCCTCAGGGAAAACGAAAGAGAAGAGGAGATGTTGCTCGATAATCACATTAACGAAGCGAAAATCCCCAATGGAGGTGATCTGCTGCAAAAGGAGAACATGAACGGACACACCAGGATCGGCATGAAGCAGTCCTCCACCGCCAACTCCATGCGCCGCCGTAGGCACATGTTCTACCGCCAGCCCTCTTACACCTTCTCCTACTACGGAAAAGTTGGCTCCCACCGGTATCGTTTCCGGAGAGCCAACGCCATCCTGCTGATCAAGTCGTCCCGCAGCATGAATGACATCTACGACATGCAGAAGAGACAGCGCCAGAGGCAAAGGCATCGGAATCAGAGCGGTGCCACCAACTCCAGCGGTGATACCGAAAGCGAGGAGGGGGAGACGGAGACAACAGTCCGGCTGCTATGGCTCTCCATGCTCAAGATGCCCAAAGAGTTGTTGCGTCTTTGCTTATGCCACTTGCTGACCTGGTTTTCCATTATTGCTGAAGCAGTCTTCTACACGGACTTCATGGGTCAGGTCATCTTTGAAGGTGACCCCAAGGTACATCACCCTAGAACTGAATATGTTGCTCCCTTCAGGCTCAGTAATTATTCTAAGTAAGGGAGTAAGGGGCGCTGCCGTGACTACTAGGGAGTAAGGTACTCTGCCGTGACTGCCGGGGAGTAAGGGACGCTGCCGTGACTACTGGGGAGTAAGGTACGCTGCCGGGGAGTAAGGGGCGCTGCCGTGACTGCCGGGGAGTAAGGGGCGCTGCCGTGACTGCCGGGGAGTAAGGGGCGCTGCCGTGACTGCCGGGGAGTAAGGGGCGCTGCCGTGACTGCCGGGGAGTAAGGGGCGCTGCCGTGACTGCCGGGGAGTAAGGGGCGCTGCCGTGACTGCCGGGGAGTAAGGGGCGCTGCCGTGACTGCCGGGGAGTAAGGGGCGCTGCCGTGACTGCCGGGGAATAAGGGGCGCTGCCGCGACTGCCGGGGAGTAAGGGGCGCTGCCGTGACTGCCGGGGAGTAAGGGATTGGGGCTGTCCGGACCCCTCACATCCTAGGGTCCAGGCTGTATAGGGATATCCTCTCTGCCGTTAGTGGATTCCTGATTCCAATTGTCTTTTCTGTCTTTCAGGCGCTCTCTAATTCTACAGAAATCCATCAGTATAATGCCGGGGTGCAGATGGGGTGCTGGGGCCTGGTCATATACGCTGCTACTGCTGCCATCTGCTCAGGTGAGGAGTTGTGGGTACAGAAGATCACCAAAGGGGTGTCAGACCCTTAGTATCTGATGGATAGGGGGCAGGAGTGGGTTGCAGCCCCCAGGTGCTGAAGTCTGTACAGGGGACAGAGACTGGTGTAGAAGTCTCTGTCCGCTGTGTAACAAGTCCCTGCTGAATTTGAGCTGAGGTGCAGTACCCTGGCATGGCCACCATGGATGGAGTGGATGGAGCCTTCTGCTTCTATTTATATCCACTGCCTGGTGTCAGATCCCCACCGATCACATACTGGGGCCCCATGCAGAGGAAGAGTCATCAGTAGGAAAACCTAATGGGCTGCTCACAAAATCCCTTTAAGATGTTCCATTAAGTTTACCTGCTCATAACAAAGCTGGGTGACCTCTATTACAGTCCATTATAACTCCCCCGGGGTCTTTACATTCAGCTCAATGGTGAAACTATTGTGTTATATTTCATATTCCGTTACCTAGCGAGCCCTACAGGAGCATGGGAAAGCTGGGTACACCATAGGCACAGCTTGGCCGCTCATAGGCTTTGTATTTTCTCCTTTAAGGAGGCGATGCAGCTATCTGTGTACATGTGTACATTGTGTTACGAGCCGCTCCGAGCAGTTGTAGGGATCAGTGAGCGGCTCCTGGCGGCAGCCGTGGCCGTGCTCCGGTGCCAGCGGTCAGACAGCGAGAGCAGTAATTAAATCATGTATCCTGCGGCAGAGGCAGAGGGATAAGCTGCGGCAGATGTTGCTGCTTTCGTCCTCTTCTCATCATCAGATGGACAGGATTTCTTGGGAGCCGGTGGCAGCACATGTACGGCCATGTGTACCCGGCAGAGTATCACAGCAGAGGCTACTTCGGGGATGACTGCTTTTTTTTTTTTTTTTTTTATTATTTCCAATCCTTCAAATGATTAAAGGGTTAATGATAACAAACTTTAACGGTAATAACGTTTTCTAGCTCAATGAAAACCAGCATGGTTACATCCCTGGTGGTCTGTGGCAGGAAATGTGGTAATGATCACATCCATGGGGGGTCTATAGCAGGGACTGGGATAGTGATCAAATCCATTGGGGTCTGTAGCAGAGACTAGGATAATGATCGAATCCATTGGGGTCTATAGCAGTGACTGGGGTAATGATCACATCCATGGGGGTCTATAGCAGTAACTGGGATAGTGATCAAATCCATTGGGGTCTGTAGCAGAGACTAGGATAATGATCGAATCCATTGGGGTCTATAGCAGTGACTGGGGTAATGATTACATCCATGGGGGGTCTATAGCAGAGACTGGTGTAATGATTACATCCATTGGGGTCTATAGCAGTAAATGGGGTAATGATTACATCCATGGGGGTCTATAGCAGAGACTGGGGTAATCACATCCATGGGGTCTATAGCAGCGACTGGGGTAATGATCACATTCATGGGTGTCTATAGCAGTAACTGGGAAAATGATCGAATCCATTGGGGTCTTAAGCGGTAAATGGGGTAATGATTATATCCATGGGGGTCTATAGCAGTGACTGGGGTAATCACATCCATGGGGTCTATAGCAGTGACTGGGGTAACAACCACATCCATGGGGTCTATAGCCGTGACTGGTGTAATGGTTACATCCATAGGGGTCTATAGCAGTGATTGGGGTAATGATCACATCCATGGGGGTCTATAGCAATAACGGGGGTAATGATTGCATCCATTGGGGTCTGTAGCAGTGACTAGGATAATAATTACATCCATGGGGGTCTATAGCGGTGAATGGGGTAATGATCACATCCATGGGGGTCTATAGCAGTGACTCGGGTAACGACCACATCCATGGGGGTCTATAGCAGTGACTCAGGTAATGATCACATCCATAGGGGTCTATAGCAGTGACTAGGGTAATGATCACATCCATGGGGGTCTATAGCAGTGACTAGGGTAATGATCACATCCATGGGGGTCTATAGCCGTGACTGGTGTAATGGTTACATCCATGGGGGTCTATAGCAGTGACTAGGGTAATGATCACGTGTAATGGTTACATCCATGGGGGTCTATAGCAGTGACTAGGGTAATGATCACATCCATGGGGGTCTATAGCAGTGACTGTGGTAATGATCACATCCATGGGGGTCTATAGCGGTGACTGGTGTAATGATTACATACATGGGGGTCTATAGCAGTGACTAGGGTAATGATCACATCCATGGGGGTCTATAGCAGTGACTAGGGTAATGATCACATCCATGGGGGTCTATAGCCGTGACTGGTGTAATGGTTACATCCATGGGGGTCTATAGCATTGAAGGGGCTTATTAGTACATCCCTGGTTGTCTGTGACAGTGAAGGGGCTTCTTATTACATCTCTGGTGGTCATTTGGTATTGAATCAAAGTAATATGCCTAATAGTCTATGGAGTGGATGGGTGTACTCGGACACATAAGGCTAAATGTCACTTTCCTGGTGGTTGTTGGGTAATGAAGGAGATAATGGTTTTCTCCCCGGTCATCTAGGATAGTGAAGGGGCTAATGAGGTCACAACCCTGATGGTGTAGGGAGGTT
This sequence comes from Engystomops pustulosus, assembly GCF_040894005.1. Taxonomy (NCBI): domain Eukaryota; kingdom Metazoa; phylum Chordata; class Amphibia; order Anura; family Leptodactylidae; genus Engystomops; species Engystomops pustulosus. The sequence goes on along the minus strand of NC_092415.1, from coordinate 7,742,865 downwards.
GTGGGTTTAAAAGGAACATCCTTTGGCTCTCTGGGACAATCGAAGAAATGAAACTGATATCCCTGGTGGGCTAGGGCACTAGTCTTTAGTGGGCTATGTCACAACAGAGGACTCTGCAGAGGACACTTTTACTGTTGATGAGACCCAGGTGGACCATAGGCACAGGATAAGTAGTTTGCTTATTTTAATCCCCCTTTGGCCACCGGTTGAGTCCACCTTCTCAGCTGATGGTTTGGATTGTATGGAGTACTGATGACTCACCTGATCATGATGTGATGTCTCCTCTCCCATGCAGCTTTGCTACAGAAGTATCTGGACAATTACGACCTAAGCATCAAGATCATCTACATCCTGGGGACCTTGGGCTTCTCCATCGGCACCGCCGTGATGTTCATCTTCCCCAACGTCTACGTCTCAATGATAATGATTAGCACCATGGGCATCGTCTCCATGAGCATCTCCTACTGCCCCTACGCCCTGCTGGGACAATACCACGAGATGAAGGAGGTGAGAGGGTTGGTCAAGGGTTAAAAACAGGTCTTTTCTTACTCCAACTTGTGCACAACTTTGGTGGATCTTTGCCAGTTTTTGGTTACAGGAATGTCTTCTTTCTTTTCCCCGTACAGTATATTCATCACAGTCCCGGGAACTCCAAGCGAGGCTTCGGTATAGACTGCGCCATCTTGTCGTGCCAGGTTTACATCTCGCAGATTTTGGTGGCCTCTGCCCTTGGCGCGGTGGTGGACTTTGTCAGCACTGTCCGAGTCATACCACTGGTGGCTTCCATAGGTTCCTTCCTAGGATTTCTCACAGCTGCGTTCTTAGTCATATACCCCGAAGTCCCTGACGAGAACAAGGAGGAAGCCAAACGCCAGGCGGCGCCCGATGTCACCATCACCAATGGAATGGATCCTGAGAAGCCTCTGGTGTTGAAGCTCTCACCCAAGGGGCAGGCGGCGGTGACTCCAGAAGTGGAAAGCGAATCTGCAGTGTGAATAGGTGCTTTCGAAAAAAAAAAACACATTCCAGACCCATAATGCAACAAAAGGGGGCGGGGCGGCCAGACTGAGCCCCACCCATGAGCCGCCGCATCACGTGTGCCGAAGTCATTTCCAACCTAATCATGAGGGAAAAACGCAACACAGAAAATTTGCTGAAAATTTTAAAATTTTCCGACGGCAAAAATCCGGGTTTAGAGGATTTTGCCTATTTTTCTGCATGTTCTCTCGTATTACTACTAAGGATAATTAGGTTTGCTATTTTTGGGGTGTAGAAGTCTTTTTCTATAACTTTCCTCACGCTGATACATGAGCACACCCGCCACCCCTCGTAGGGCACCTGCCAGCGGCGCACAGCGGATCTATCGGCAGGCGCTAGTCGGAATCAGACAATTGTTTCAAATTTTCAAAATGTTGCAAAGTATAAAATCGTAGACTGAGACGGCAGTTTGATCCGTTACTCGACGTTCGGGTTCCGTTGTGTGCCGGCAGCAGATGCACTTTCACCTCCGAGACCCTAAACCTTTTACCCGGACGCCTGTTTTCATCACAGAGTGAAAAGCGTATACAGATTTTTTTAAATTTTTTTTTTTTCCACTAGATTGCGGTAATTTTTACTTTTCTATATTTTTGTGTTTTTTGCGGATCGTTCTAGTAGTTTTGGTTTCGCATTGCCCTGACTATTCCGTCCGTTTGCAGGACGCTGTGAGAATGCGGATTGCGGTTTGAGTTGCCACCGGTTTTTTATTTTTCTTTTTAAAGTATGCGCCTTTTTTGCTAGATGTCAGGCGTTCCCGACTTAAAGCAATACTCCGCCCCCCCTCCCCGCTTTTTCCTTATTTCGATGACGCGTCAGGTTGGGAAATCGATGGCTATAATATATTATATCGCTATATATTGCACCAGAAATCTGCTTTACTGTAAAACTAAAAGTTTTTAGTTTAATTATTGAATTTTTTTTTTCTGTTTTTGTTTTCTGAAACTGTTTTCTTTTTTGGGTTGTTTTTTTAAGCGTAGTTTGCATATTAAGGAACTCATTCGCACTCCCGTGTCTGCAGTGTCTCACCAGAGTGCGCCGCATTTTAGCGTCTAAGTAGGGTTCAGTCAATGATGTTAACCGTGGGTAAAAAAAATTGACAAATTTTACAAATGTTTTTCTTTTACAAATTTACATGCAATTCGGTGCCCCAGTAAAATGTGTCCCCTACTGGTCATTGCCAAACATAGGATGTAAAGATAAGACCCTAAGACCGTGTTTACATAGCCGTGTTGACAGTCTATATGTAATACCAAAAGGACTCTATGAGAAGATCGAAATTGGGTAAAAAGTAGGGCAAATTGTAAAATTGGGGAATTTTTTTTTTTTATCAAAATCGAAAAATTTTAACAAATTAAATAATATGGGAGATTTGAGCAAATCAAAAATTTGGGGGAAAATTTCAGCAGATGAAAAATTTGGGCTAAAAATTTCAGCAAATGAAAAATTTTGGGGAAAAGTTTCAGCAAATGAAAATTTTTTTTAGAAATTTTTACCAAATTTTGAGAAAATTAAAGCAGATAAAAAATTTAGAGCAAATCAAAAACTTGGTAAAAACGTGGCTAATTAAAGAAAATTAAAAGAAGTGTGAGCAAGTGAAAAATTGGGGAAATTTTCACACTAAATTTTTTTTAAATTAGAAGAGAAACAAAAAGCAGGAGCACCATATTGCCAAGAATCAGGAATACGGCCATGTAAATAAGTCGGGGGTGAGGTGCGTCCACCTTTTATTAACATGTCTCCTGCTTGAGCCCATTTATGGTGCAGATAATTGGGAACCAGCTTCTCCGGGAAGTGTTACAATCACTTCTGACAAAAAGGAATCTTCCAGTCAAAAAAACCCCAAAATATTTTAAATCTCCATATTCATAGTAAATGTTATACTATGGAGTCAGACTCCACCCACTTGTATGATTTTTCAATCGTATTAACCTCTGCCTAGGATGAGAAAGTCGCTAAAAATTTGCAGTGGAAGTGATGCATTCTGGGAGATGGCAAAAATATAGTCACTCCCCTATGGTGTTGAGGGCCATCCATGTAACTGGAGGATTCCTTTAAGGGGAGGAGCAAGAAGATGTGCACCTCCACCTTGTGTATGGCGCTAGTGAGAAGTTCTACCCAATGTCAGTGTGCTGTGCACAAGCCAGGAGATTTATGTGTTTGTCCAGCACAGGGTTTGCAGTGTGGGAGATTTTTTTTTTTTTTTTGCCACTATAAGCTTCAAGCACCGAATATTCAACTTTTTTAAATATTTTTTTTTAAAACCTTCTTTGCACAGAATCCTCAATAGTTGTATTGATCTGCATGGTTTATAATCTGTATATACTAGATTACTGGCATGTGAAAATTCTGTTTTTTTGGGGTTTTTTTTTGCCTTAACGACTTCTCTTTAATGTTGTTCTGCCGCCGGTCAATAGGCGTCGGGCAGGAATTTACCGAAAAAATAGGTTGATGTTTTTATTATCATGTAGAAAACAAAAAAAAAAAGTTGATTTTTTTTTTTATATAGCTGTATAGTACAATACTGTTAATCCAGTTATTGGGTTTTTTTTTTTTTTTTGGATTATGGGACGGCCATACATCCATAATTGTAATATGTGATGCTATTGGGTGCCTCTCAGTCTTCCATTTCGGGTTTCGAATCAGGTGGTTTTGGGATTTAAAAAAAAAAAAAAAAAAGTAAAAAAATTAAATTTTTTTTTTTGGGGGGGGGAGAGTGCTGGATTAAAGGAATTTTACTGTACTTAAAGGGGATGTTCAGGATTAGGAAAACAGTGCTGCACTGGTCCATAGGTTGTCTTTGGTGTTTCCTACGATGCAGCTGAGTTGCAATATCAGACGCAAGCCAAGCTCAAATGCGGCGCGTTGTTTCTAGGCCTGGACAACCCCTTTAAAAGTCTTTGTTCGCCTTCTATCATTTTGCAATATTGTAACATGCCGAGTGATTTTGCACATACTTTGGTTATACTATGGTCACATCCACAGCTGCATCCAATTTTACTGGTTGTTGATTGGAAGACGGTCTACATAGTGCTAAGACACACCCCCGAGGATCTGTCACGCCCCTGAAGTGCTGCCACACAGTGCAAACTCTTCATAGATGGGGGGGGGGGGGAATCTAGGAGAGAATAGCCTACAGAATTGTGAAGCAGCTTTGGATGTGACTGGAGTAAAGGATAATTTGTAGAGGGTGTCGAAAGGAGAACCTAAGCCTTAACGAGAGTAAACCGAGCCCTGGTGATGCAATAAGAATCTATATGCAGAGTGTAACAATGTATGCCCCTTCTATGCTGACACTAGTGATGCTATGCTATAGACCGATCCTGGCTGCAATACTAAGATTTTTCAAAAAACTTTTTTTTTTTTTTTTTTTGAATTACTTGAATTTACATCCCAGAAGCCATCGGGAGTCTGACCAAATCCTTATCGAGGGTCAATGGCCAGCACATCACCTCCGTGACTTGAAGTAATACGAGCTGCTGATGTACATAACGATGAGACCGTGATCATCCTGACTACTGACCATAAAGCAAGCTGCTGCTGCAAAGCTGTGATCGCTGGAGACACCGATCATTCTGATTAGCCTATAGGAATTGTCCTTAGAGGGGATCTGTTAGCAGGTTTGACCACTCAGAACTGCAGCAAGTGCTGAATCCTTTGTGTAGGTTGTAAGTAGCATTGTGATGTGATACATGGATTCTATTCTAGGGGCGTGTCCTCACACTGCTGTTCTCTGTGCTCTTTGCATTCTACTTCTCTACGGTACCTCCCCTTTGTTCTATGCGAAAGCTCTAGAAGTTTTCTGATGAAAAAATTAAGCAGTGACTTGGAGGAGATGGGAACTGTAGATCAGTTCAGTGAGATCAGAGCACAGCAGTGTGAGGACACGTCCCCCATACACAAAGGTCTGATTACACGTGTCTCCAGGGACAATACATAACACTAGCTGCAGTATGGTCACACCTTCTGACAGGTTCCCTTTAATCCCTGAAAATCATAGTATGCTTACTCGTTTTGTAAACCCTAAATTGACCTCTTTACGCAGCGCCCCCTAGTGGGGCCTGCAGGCAGTTGCCTTTAAGTCACCCAGCATGCACTTGACTTTCTAAGTGGCTAATGTTTTTGTCCATGTAGCTACACAATATGCAGTAGTCACAGAAAACTCTATCTTCTGCAGAAGAGACTGCCTCTCCACGCTGCACAGACTTGTTCTGTATGCTGCACAAGAGACTGCCTCTCCACGCTGCACAGACTTGTTCTGTATGCTGCACAAGAGACTGCCTCTCCACGCTGCACAGACTTGTTCTGTATGCTGCACAAGAGACTGCCTCTCCACGCTGCACAGACTTGTTCTGTATGCTGCACAAGAGACCGACTCTCCACGCTGCACAGACTTGTTCTGTATGCTGCACAAGAGACTGCCTCTCCACGCTGCACAGACTTGTTCTGTATGCTGCACAAGAGACTGCCTCTCCACGCTGCACAGACTTGTTCTGTATGCTGCACAAGAGACTGCCTCTCCACGCTGCACAGACTTGTTCTGTATGCTGCACAAGAGACTGCCTCTCCACGCTGCACAGACTTGTTCTGTATGCTGCACAAGAGACTGCCTCTCCACGCTGCACAGACTTGTTCTGTATGCTGCACAAGAGACTGCCTCTCCACGCTGCACAGACTTGTTCTGTATGCTGCACAAGAGACTGCCTCTCCACGCTGCACAGACTTGTTCTGTATGCTGCACAAGAGACTGACTCTCCACGCTGCACAGACTTATTTTAGGTCCCTCCCTCAAATCACGCATCTTTAATACAATCAAGACAAATAGTGGTTATATTTTTAAAAATTGTGTTCAAACTATAGGTTTTTGAAGCCTGACCGTTCACCATCATCATAAAGGTCATTCAGGCTTCTTAAAGCTGCCGAGACGGGTCCATGGACTCTATAAGTGATCATGTGACCTGGTATGTACACAAATGGCAGCACTTAGAGGATATATTTTCTTATACACTTAATTTTGAGATCTGTTTGGTGAACAGTGATTTCAAGGGGTTGTCCTGGTTGAAAAAAAATGTCTTCTTTCTTCCCGTAAACAGCGCCACCATTGTTTATATAGGTTGTATGGGGAATTACAGCTGATCTTTGGTAGAAAGAGGCAATGTTTTGCGATTCAGTACATCCTCCTTGACGGGTTTAGTGCTTTATATATTGAATGACTTGTGTGTAAAGATGAGAGAAGATGAATAAATAGACTGTAGCAGGGACAATCCCAGCATATCTACCATTTAAAGGGATTTTCCAGGAGGACAGCTACATTCTCGGTGTAGAGGTCAGACCAGAGTGCTAGGGATCAGCTCCTATTCAAATGAATGGGAGCTAAGCTGCAGTAACTCATTTCAGCCACTAGGCCGAGAATGGCGCCGTCTGCTTCCTGTTCCATTCCATGTGTATCATCTGATCTGTGGGGGGTGCTGGGTGCGGGGCCCCCTTCAATCTGATATTGAGGAATGTTTTATGGAGATTTTGTCAATATAAAACAAGAATGGAAAATCCCTTTAAGACTAGGAGACACCATGGCATGCTGGGATAGAAGGGTAGAGCGAATCTATAGGATAAGTATTTGGAAGAGAGCCTGACGTGTTTATGATTCAAGTGGAGACTATTAAATGCCAAATGTTATTTCAAATAAAATTTTAAAGGAAACCTCCGGCTGAAAATAAAAGCTCATAGTATTTTTATATCCCCCCCCCCTCCACTTCCCATACATTGTAACAACATTGGGTTCCCTGTTAGTTTCTACATGGTAGTCGCTCATGGTAATCTCCTGAACAAGCTTTATCCCTTGGCCCCGCCCCCGCTTATCTTTCTATCCCCTCTCAAAACTCCATTGGTTATTTCATAGTCATGTGACAAGTAGACTCCACCCATTTTTCTATCCTCAACCAGTAGTATAACATTCAGTAATGACTGGAGTTGTCCTTTAAGCTATTTTTCTAGTGCCTACAGCTTGGCGATGAAGTATTAATGGTTGTTAGGAGGCGGAGTTAAAGTGTTATTTATTACTATACTGATTGTATCACGTGAGATCGCGCTTTACTTTATACAATTTCTTTGGAATTGCTGTATGACCTGCTGCTCCGAGGCCCGGCACCTTCTGGGGGTCCTGTTATAACTGTCCTATAACATAAGCTACTACTGTAATTAGCAGTGGGGGGGATTGAGATGGTGCCGATTCCACAAATTCACTTGTTGGCACCAGATGTGCAAAATTGTGACCTTTTAATGTCCTTTAAGGAAAGTCTTTTATATAGGATCCTGTTATCCGCTGATATAATTCCCGGTATCGGAGAGAACACCTTGAAGTTGAGTCATTTGGCGCCACGTATGACACGTGTGCTACACCACGTATATCTCTCTATTATCCGAAGGTCCTCGTAGCCTATTCTCACACGGATACAGGCGCCGATCCGTAGATTGAATCACTTGATCTCTTGGCGCCTGATATAGCCAGCGGAACTGGGAATTCACTTTCTGGATGCAAAATTGTGAGTCACAAACCTCGTTCTATCGAGTCTCATGTCCAGAGATGTAGGATCATCGCCTCCGATCGGCACCGATCTGAAGGTTTGATCTCTTGGCGCCAGGTATGACTTTCCAGCTAGATCCTCACTTGCTAGAGATTTAAATCGGCTCTAGTATAAGTAGCCACTCCGTGATGTGCCAGAGCCTGATCTGACCCCCCAGTAATTGCTCTATTTAGAGTGTTTTTTTTTAAATTTTTCGATATTTCGGCACCTGATATAACCACTTGCTGCATTTGCACATCGGGTAGCAATCATCTCTGATGCCCCCAATATTCTTATGTGATGTAGACCTGATACCTTTCCATATCAGACATCAGCGCCAAGCAGTAGATTTCAGCTCTTTTGTCTCTCGGCACCTGATATAACCTCCCAATCTGGGACTGGATTTGGTGCAAAGTGCTACAAGGGTCCCATAAAACAAATGTCCCTGTATAGGAGCCTGTAGATATAGGAGCGTCAGTTCCCATTGGTTGTAATCTGGAGGTGTAATCTCTCGGCGCCATGTATGACTAGTGCGATAAATGCGTTTGTTTTGAACGATAGATGAGGAATGTGAATCTCTCTAGTGATACGTGAGAGCCATTCCCCCATCTCAAGTACTGGCACTGTTTGGGGGATTTAGGTTTTTCTATATTTTGGCGTCTGATATAGCCTCCGACTTGACTTGTACATTGGGCAGGTGTCAAATCTAATATCGAAGTCTGTCGTCTTCTGATGCAGATTTTATAACTTTTTATGTCCGATACAGGCACCAACATCTTGTTCTCTTGGCGCCAGATATAACCAGCTACTTGTACATTGGGTAGATGTCCTTTATGTTCACACATCTGTTACCGGCACCAATTGGTAGATTTTACACCTCGTTCTCTTGGCGCCAGATATATGACCACCTACTTAATGGGTAGGTAGATGCCCATCATGTTCACACCAATCAACAGATTTAAGTACCTGATCTGGTGCCCGATGGTGACGGCCAACCATGTAATAACCCTTGTTTCTCCGAATAGTAGCCTGTGCTCCTTTTAGCTGGTATTGAAGTGCATCTATTGCGGCGCCCGATGTGCTCCAAAAATGTAGGAATTGGATTTTTTTTTTTTTCAAAAGATTTTCTCATCTATTATCCTAAGAAGTGCGGCCATTCCTCCTCCGAAGGTCCAGTGCGCCATATTGTGCCATTTTGTATGACATCTCTGGTAGTGTAGCATTGGGCGCCACATGTAGCGCCATCTACCGCCAGTACAGGGTCTCATTGGTTGATTCTAGCGGCATCATAATATTATTATAATTTGATTTTACTATATTGAATGAGTTGTCGGCCACATTACTGTTTGTTTATGCTTTGACTTGCCAAAGGGATGATAAGAGTAGTAGTTCTAGTTGGCAGCTTTGAGCCTGGCGTCCTGGGTTGCAGTATTTTTATTTTCACGTGTTGCTTGATGGGCCGTACAATAAGAGCAATATAATATCCTTGTAGATGTGGTGCTCAGGGAAGAAACTGCTGCGTCTTTTAAGATTACGTGTAAACGAGATGGTGACCACCGGATGGCGCTATATCCCAAAGAACAGTCTCCTTAGTGCCCTTATTCACTGCAGTGTGAAGTTTAGAGAAGGTTTCTTGAGCTTTATGCATAGTACTGCTATTACGTAACTTTATAGGGCCCAGTTTGGAGAATCATCCAATGACAAATTAGAAACTGAGAAATATCGGTCTATTCCTGGCCTAAGACTGGATCTATGGTTGGCGCCAGTGCAAATTTCAAAAATCTTTTGAGGTCATGGATTTGAAGGAGTAACTCTTTATATAAATGCAGATCATTGATTCTTGTTGGGACCAGATGAGCCCCTAGTAAGGTCTGGCAGCCTGCGTAGTGCTGAGGCCAATGCAAAAAAGCCTTTCTGTTAAAGCCACACCTCTGAGGAACTTCAATCTACTCCAGATCTTGAAATGGGTTCATTCTGAGTTTAAAATGTTAAATTTTCTCTCCAAATAAATCCAAATAAATTAGTACGGGCATCACATTTGTGCTTTATACATAAGCCTTAAGTGTTAAATAACATAACTGCTCCTTGCTGCCCTTCGTGGAACTGGCATTAAATTCTATAAATGTGTAGCTGTACTTTGTGTAGCTTATACTTCACATTAAATAATGTGCCTCTTTTATGCATCATTGCCTGAATTCTTATATAGGTCTGTTAAGTATACGCTCTTCTCCAGAGCTGCCTATATCCATGTAGAAATCACCTGTAACACTTAGACCCGCCCCCGAGGAACCAAGTAAACCAATCTTAGTTCTATATAACATTCTAATGGTGATCCAAGTACGGTGGTTGTCTGGATCGCGATATGAATTCTGAAATGCCATCTGAATGAGGTCTAAGGCTCACTTTTTTACTACAAAAAATTGTATTTAGAACCCCCCCCCCCCCCACTAAGTCATCTTATCATTCAGCCCAGAAGTTACAGGGGGGGGGAGTTTATCAAAACCAATGCAAGGATAAAAGCTAGTATATCTCTAGCTGAAATCTTCATAGTTTCCACAATAATTTTAATTTGCAGTATGTATCAATACTTTATTTTGACTTAGTCCCCGCCCCCGAGGTCCTCCGACAACTTTAGATCTACAAAAATCCCCTTTAAATCAGTGCAACATGTATTCCCGCTGTCACCAGAGGACCACAGGCCTACTACAACATCTTTTTATTTGTTACATTTTCAAAAAGTTTTATTCCCTCCCCAAAACCAAGAAAAAAAAAAAGTCTATAATAAATGTACAGAGAAATTCCCTTTTATGAAGAGTTGACTATTTTGGTAAGCAGGAGTTGTATCTATATATTTAAGCAAAAAAAAAAAAAAAGGCTTTATGTATATTAAGTTACAAAGCGCGACCTCCGATGTAACGAAACACTGAAACGACACGCAATTTTTTTCTTTCTTTTTAGTTTTAGGTTGTTTTTTTTTTTTTTTTTACTTTTACATGCCTGGAAATCTGCACTTTAGGCATCTCATAATGAAGAAGAAGAAAAAAAAGAATTCTGGTTCTATAGTGAACTGCCCATATAAACAACTACTTTTTTATCAACTTATTAAGTTGAGCACTATCGTAGCTCTTGCTGAGTTTAGCGAAATCGTTATATATGCGTGTGTTACACACACGAAGTCGTCTGTTTTTAAAGAGGGATAAAGGGATTTGAGCAACGTGCCGAGCGAGCGATCGCCGAGTGATTTTTGGTTTTGTCGTTTTTGTTATTGTTTTTGATTTGTTATTACACTATGGAGCTTGTATTATTATATTGGGTTGTTTTTTTTTCTGTTTTGATCATTTGCATGATGTTTTTTTTTTTTTTCCAGGTTTTTTTTGTGTTTTTTTTGCTGTAATATTATTGAAGCCATGCTCTGTGTTTTCATTTTCTGTTCAATTTGTATGATCTGGTTTAATTTAAAGATAATAATAATGATAAATAGGTAAAAAATTTAGAGGATTTTTTCCGATCCTCCACTCTGTATACAGTGTATTTCGATACGTTGTTCAACAGTTCGATCTTAATAAACATTTCAGTAACTGATTGCACTCGCTGACGCTCTCGTTATTTACACCTTCGGCTTTTTTTCCTTCATATGTTCCTTCCATAAATAGCTCCGGGGTAATGCTATATCCAGAAGGGCATCGCTGCCAGATTGACTACTACAAGGACCTTGAAAGGTGCACCTTGTCTGCCTGAGCATATAGGATAGGAGTAGTAGTTGGTTCAGAGTTCTACAATTCAGAATTTTTAGTATAACTCTAGTCACATCCAAAGCTGCATTCTGCACTCTGTCAGCTTCATGTTGGCTCTTAGGTTGTGCTGTAAGATTTAACATTGCACTTATAAAACTTGAGTCTTAAAGGGGTTTTCCCATGAATAAAAGTTAGGCCCTATCCACAGGATAGGGCCTAACTTGCTGATCAGTGTGTGTGTGTGTGGGGGGGGGGGTCTCGGTTCTGAGACCTCCACAGATCACGAAAACAATGGGTCCGGTGTGGTCCCACGTACCTCCATTGGAACCCTCATCGCTCCATCAGACTAATGGAGCAGACGGCAAGGCATGTCCGTTCTGCTCCATTAATCCCTATGGAGCTGATGTAGATCGCTGAGCGCAGCGCTCGCCGATCTCTGCCACCTCCATAGAGATAGATCTCTGATCTGTATCATCTCTCTTTCTATGTGTCAGATACTAGTACAATGTTCAGAAGATAAACCCTGGACCCTGATAATCTAAGCACATTGTCAGCACACAGCATCTCATAGCACAGAGGGATCATGAAGTGTCTGCTCAGAGAGTCCCCGCTCACTCTTTGGAATCTTACACTGATCATCACTGAGTGATAGGAGCTAAAACTGCCATAACACTGAGTAACATTTCTTTCATGGGCAAAACCTTAAAGTCTGCTATATATACACCCTAAGGGCGCTTTCACACAATGCGTTGTGCCACGGTTCCTGATGCATTTTTGACGCATTCCAAAGGCTTCAGCCTCTATCACATGCTAAGGTTACATTGCGTTTCCACTGCATCTGCTAAAACGCAGCGTAACCTCGGCGTGTGAACAAGGCTGAAGCCTTTGTAATGCGTCAAAAACGCATCAAAAAACGAGACGCAACACATCGTGTGAATGCGCCTGAAGGAGCCAGGAAGTCTCCAGAAAACAGCAGGGATTTAGTTGCCGCAACTTTCATGCGACACAACTTAGGGGGCCGTGCAGTCGGACGATCCGACTGATTTGAACTGAGCGTAGGATTTCAAATTGTGTCGCAAGACAATGCACTTACATGCACGAGGAAGAAGAAGGTGAACTCCGGGGACCTGAGCGGGGAAGTGACACATGCAGGATATCGGGCGCAGGATCTTAGTGACTCCCCGCACAGCACATTATACACGGACAATGCACTTACATGCACCAGGAAGAAGAAGTTGAACTCCGGGGACCTGAGAGGGGAAGCGACACATGCAGGATATCGGGTGCACGATCTTAGTGACTCCCCGCACAGCGCATTATACACGGACAATGCACTTACATGCACCAGGAAGAAGCAGGTGAACTCTGGGGACCTGAGCGGGGAATTGACACATGCAGGATATCGGGCGCACGATCTTAGTGACTCCCCGCACAGCGCATTATACACGGACAATGCACTTACATGCACCAGGAAGAAGAAGGTGAACTCCGGGGACCTGAGCGGGGAAGTGACACATGCAGGATATCGGGCGCAGGATCTTAGTGACTCCCCGCACAGCGCATTATACACGGACAATGCACTTACATGCACCAGGAAGAAGAAGGTGAACTCCGGGGACCTGAGCGGGGAAGCGACACATGCAGGATATCGGGTGCAGGATCTTAGTGACTCACCGCACAGCGCATTATACACGGACAATGCACTTACATGTACCAGGAAGAAGAAGGTGAACTCCGGGGACCTGAGCGGGGAAGTGACACATGCAGGATATCGGGCGCAGGATCTCAGTGACTCCACGCACAGCGCATTATACACGGACAATGCACTTACATGCACCAGGAAGAAGAAGGTGAACTCCGGGGACCTGAGCGGGGAAGCGACACATGCAGGATATCGGGCGCAGGATCTTAGTGACTCCCCGCACAGCGCATTATACACGGACAATGGACTTTCTGTGAACTCAGCGGACGGGTAAGTAAATGAGCCCCAAAACCTTGATGTGGCTGGGACTTCTGGTACTGAGGTAACCACAAATACCCGAGGATGAGAGAGATGAGTGATGGTGAGATCAGGTGAAAGTGATGGCAGAAGATGACAATGAAGATGGATTACAAGGTCATATTCCATAATGCTACTACTTCTATCCTGTATATATGGGCACAGCACAGTACTACTACTCCTATCCTGTATATATGGGCACAGCACAGTACTACTACTCCTATCCTGTATATATGGGCACAGCACAGTACTACTACTACTATCCTGCATATATGGGCACAGCACAGTACTACTACTCCTATCCTGTATATATGAGTACATCATAGTACTACTACTCCTATCCTGTGTATATGTACACACCACTGTACTACTACTCCTATCCTGTATATATGGGCACAGCACAGTACTACTACCCCTATCCTGTATATATGTACAGCACAGTACTACTACTCCTATCCTGTATATATGGGTACAGCACAGTACTACTACTCCTATCCTGTATATATGGGCACAACACAGTACTACAACTCCTTTCCTGTATATATGGGCAGAGCACAGTACTACTACTCCTATCCTGTATATATGGGCAGAGCACAGTACTACTACTCCTATCCTGTATATATGGGCAGAGCACAGTACTACTACTCCTATCCTGTATATATGGGCACATCACAGTACTACTACTCCTATCCTATATATATGAGCACAGCACAGTACTACTACCCCTATACTGTATATATGAGCACAGCACAGTACTACTACGACCCTGCTGCATCTACGGCTCTGCTGCATCTACGGCTCTGCTACATCTACAGCCCTGCTACACAGGGCCGGATTATAGGCGGGGCTCCCGGGGCTCGAGCCCCGGGGCCCCCACCATCTTGCCCCCCAGGGGGCCCCCACCAGATCGCGCCGTCCGCCCGACCCCGGCACAAGTTACCGCCTCCCCGCCCGCCCTTCAGCTGCATGGCCGAGCCGTCCGCCCCCTGGCACAGGTACCCGCCTCCCCGCCCGCCCATCCTGCTGCATGGCCCGGCCTACCCACCCGCTCCAACCCCGTTCGCGCTCCCTCCTCCCCCGCCCGAACAAGAAGCTGCGCTCTGCTCCATCCCCTTCGCGGCCCGAAGAAGCAGCCGTTCTCCGCTCCCCCCGCCCGAAGAAACAGCCGTCCCCGCTCCCCCCGCCCGAAGAAACAGCCGCCCCCCCCCCTGCCCGAAGAAGCAGCTGTCCTGCGCTCTCCCACCCGCCCGAAGAAGCAGCTGTCCTCCGCTCTCCCCCCCCCCCCGCCCGAAGAAGCAGCTGTCCTCCGCGATCCGCCCCCCCCCCCCACGCCCGAAGAATAAGCTGTCCTCCGCGATCCCCCCCGCCGGAAGTAGCAGCTGTCCTCCGCGATCCCCCCCCCCCCGCCCGAAGAAGCAGCTGTCCTCCGCGATCCCCCCCCCTCCCCCCCCGAAGAAGCAGGTGTCCTCCGCGATCCTAACACCCCCCCCCCCCGCGAAGAGGCAGCCGTCCTCCAACCGAACCCCCCCCTGCCCGTACAACCCCCCCTCCTGTCGGAACAAGCAACCGACAGACCCCCAGACCCCCCCCCCCAACACCAGCCTGACGCCACAGCCGGTCAACATAAAAGGGTAAGTATATACATTAAATACAATATGTATTTATCTGTGTATATATGGTGTATATTGTGTTTATATATGTATATACAGTATATATACTGTGTGTATATACTGTGTATATTGTGCATATACTGTATATATGTGTAACTGTGTATATACTGTATATATGTGTAATTGTGTATATACTGTGTATTTATGCATCTACTGTGTATATAATGTTTATATACTGTGTATATGTGTATATATGCATCTACTGTGTATATAATGTTTATATACTGTGTATATGTGTATATATGCATCTACTGTGTATATAATGTGTATATACTGTGTATATGTGTATATATGCATCTACTGTGTATATAATGTGTATATACTGTGTATATATGCATCTACTGTGTATATAATGTGTATATACTGTGTATATGTGTATATATGCATCTACTGTGCATATAATGTGTATATACTGTGTATATGTGTATACATGCATCTACTGTGCATATAATGTGTATATACTGTGTATATGTGTATACATGCATCTACTGTGTATATAATGTGTATATACTGTGTATATGTGTATACATGCATCTACTGTATATATAATGTGTATATACTGTGTATATATGCATCTACTGTGTATATACTGTGTATATGTGTATACATGCATCTACTGTGTATATAATGTGTATATACTGTGTATATGTGTATACATGCATCTACTGTGTATATAATGTGTATATACTGTGTATATGTGTATACATGCATCTACTGTATATATACTGTGTATATGTGTATACATGCATCTACTGTATATATACTGTGTAAATGTGTATACATGCATCTACTGTGTATATAATGCGTATATACTGTATTTATATGTATATACTGTGTATAGTTGCATATACTGTATTTATACACGCATATATTTGTATAAGCATATATATGTGCACATTTAAATATATATGATTATGTTTATATGCTGTGTATGTGGTATGTATGTATATGCTCTGTGTACTGAATGTGTGTGTGTGTATTTCCCATATGTGTGTGAAAATGCTGTATATACTGAATGTGTGTGTATTTGCTGTATGTGTGTATATGGTGTTTTTATACTGCATGTATGTGTATATATGGTCAGTGTATATGTGTGTGATGTATATATACCGTATGTGTGTATATACTTTATGAGTTTGAGTATACTCTGTGTATTAGTGTATAAATGTATATGGATACATAAATGTGTGTGTATACTTGTATATATATGGGTACAAGCATACCAGTGTAGAACTTTATGTGTGTATATATCAGTGTATAAATGTGTGTAATTGTATAAACTGCAGGACTGGGTGTCTGGTGCGGGCTGAGGTGTATGTTAAATGGGACTGCATATCTGGTAGGGGTGAAGGTTTATATAAAGATGTGTTACTGGGGTCGAGGCGGTTGTATGTAGCTGTGTTACTGGGGGCGAGGCGGCAGTATGTAGCGGTGTTACTGGGGGCGAGGCGGTTGTATGTAGTGGTGTTACTGGGGGCGAGGCGGCAGTATGTAGCAGTGTTACTGGGTGCGAGGCGGCAGTATGTAGCGGTGTTACTGGGGGTGAGGCGGTTGTATGTAGCTGTGTTACTGGGGACGAGGCGGCTGTATGTAGCTGTGTTACTGGGGATGAGGCTGCTGTATGTAGCTGTGTTACTGGGGATGAGGCGGATGTATGTAGCTGTGTTACTGGGGATGAGGCGGCTGTATGTAGCTGTGTTACTGGGGGTGAGGCAGCTGTATGTAGCTGTGTTACTGGGGACGAGGCAGCTGTATGTAGCTGTGTTACTGGGGATGAGGCGGATGTATGTAGCTGTGTTACTGGGGATGAGGCGGCTGTATGTAGCTGTGTTACTGGGGGCGAGGCAGCTGTATGTAGCTGTGTTACTGGGGGTGAGGCGGCTGTATGTAGCTGTGTTACTGGGGGTGAGGCGGCTGTATGTAGCTGTGTTACTGGGGACGAGGCGGCTGTATGTAGCTGTGTTACTGGGGGCGAGGTGACTGTATGTAGCTGTGTTACAGGGGATGAGGCGGCTGTATGTAGCTGTGTTACTGGGGGCGAGGCGGCTGTGTATAGCTCTGTTACTGGGGATCAGGCGGCTGTATGTAGCTGGGTTACAGGGGATGAGGCGGCTGTATGTAGCGGTGTTACTGGGGACGAGGCGGCTGTATGTAGCGGTGTTACTGGGGATGAGGCGGCTGTATGTAGCTGTGTTACTGGGGATGAGGCGGCTGTATGTAGCTGTGTTACTGGGGGCGAGGCGGCTGTATGTAGCGGTGTTACTGGGGGTGAGGCGGCTGTATGTAGCTGTGTTACTGGGGGTGAGGCGGCTGTATGTAGCGGTGTTACTGGGGATGAGGCGGATGTATGTAGCTGTGTTACTGGGGATGAGGCGGCTGTATGTAGTTGTGTTACTGGGGGTGAGGCGGGTGTATGTAGCGGTGCTACTGGGGGTGAGGCGGGTGTATGTAGCTGTGTTACTGGGGATGAGGCAGCTGTATGTAGCTGTGTTACTGGGGGTGAGGCGGCTGTATGTAGCTGTGTTACTGGGGATGAGGCAGCTGTATGTAGCTGTGTTACTGGGGGTGAGGCGGCTGTATGTAGCTGTGTTACTGGGGGTGAGGCGACTGTATGTAGCTGTGTTACTGGGGGCAAGGCGGCTGTATGTAGCTGTGTTACTAGGGATGAGGCGGCTGTATGTAGCTGTGTTACTGGGGGCGAGGCGGCTGTATGTAGCTGTGTTACTGGGGATGAGGCGGCTGTATGTAGCTGTGTTACTGGGGGCGAGGTGGCTGTATGTAGCTGTGTTACTAGGGATGAGGCGGCTGTATGTAGCTGTGTTACCGGGGGTGAGGCGGCTGTATGTAGCTGTGTTACTGGGGGTGAGGCGGCTGTGTGTAGCTGTGTTACTGGGGGCAAGGCGGCTGTATGTAGCTGTGTTAATAGGGATGAGGCGGCTGTATGTAGCGGTGTTACTGCGGGGATAGTGGATAGTGAGCAGGAGGACGAGTATGCACGCTGCACTCAGTGGGGGCCTCCACCAGATTTTGCGCCCAGGGGCCCCCACCACCCTTAATCCGGCCCTGCTGCTACATCTACAGCTCTGCTACATCTTTGCTACATCTACGACTCTGCTACATCTACAGCTCTGCTGCATCTACAGCCCTGCTACATCTACATCTCTGCTACATCTACGACTCTGCTACATCTACAGCTCTGCTGCATCTACAGCCCTGCTACATCTACAGCTCTGCTACATCTACGACTCTGCTGCATCTACAGCTCTGCTGCATCTACAGCCCTGCTACATCTACAGCTCTGCTACATCTACGACTCTGCTACATCTACAGCTCTACTGCATCTACAGCCCTGCTACATCTACAGCTCTGCTACATCCACGACTCTGCTGCATCTACAGCCCTGCTACATCTGTGACTGCTACATATGGCAGAAGCTGCACAGTACAATGTGAATAGTTGTACTTTGGCGCCACCTCATGGATTCATATTGTATTACAAGTCATAAAATTCCACTTCGAAAAGAATCAGTAACATTACTGTAAATCCTATAACATCTATAGAATTGGACCTGGTGTCACCCAAAGAGAGGGGTAAGGGGGTGCGGTCCATTTTTATAGTTTTAATATGCAGATAAGAGTTTAGAAGAGTTATTTTTCACAACTAATGTTGCAAAACTACAACTCAGGGCAGGCTGAATTAGAGTGATTTGGTAAGTTCTGTGCAGCGCTGCGGAATATGTTGCCGCTATATAAATAAAGGAATTATTATTATTAATATTTAGACAGCCCAGACACCATGAGGGCGCGTTCACACGTTCCGCTATCGTCGCGTTCATAACGCGCCGCTAGCGCACAGTGGGCGGGGCTCGGGACGATCGCATATGCGTTTCCTGGGAAACGCATGCGATTGATAACCCGATCGCATGCGTTTCTCTGGAAACGCATATGCGATCGCCCCAAACCCCGCCCCCTGTGCGCTAGCGTCGCGTTATGAACGCGGCGCTAGCGGAACGTGTGAACGCGCCCTCACACATTACACAGGTTTTGGCCTGCAGCTTTCCAGCTGTGCACCAGATGGCGCCAAGGTACACAGTGTGTCCAGGGTCAGCAGAAGTTATAATGGGGACCCCCACACCTTCCACCATGTGTCTGTATGTGCTCTTCTGCATGATTTAACTTAAACTTATCCGGAAATACTCTGCTCACTGCATACTGCATTCCCATGTGGAGTTTTTCAACACATCCAATACGCAAGTGGGAGGGGGTTTGGCCAAAAAAACATGTGGATTTTCATGGGAAACGCATATAAATGCATTTAAAAACGCAACAAAAACACCACGTGGGAACCCGCCCTGAGGATGATGCTGGTTCACTAGGGTAAAAGCTGGTGACAGAGTCCCTTACAGTCATGTCCCGCTTCTAGTTAAAATAAAATCAATTCGATAGAAAAATATACAAAACATTTATACATTTTTTTTTAAAAAAACATTTGCAAAAATCTCAAAAATACAACTATTTCTAAAATTAATTTTGCAGTACTAAAATGCACTTAAAGGGGTCGTCCCATTACAACAAATTAATGTTATTGTTTATATTATAAAGAGTTATACAACTTTCCAATACACTTTCAGTAACAAATCCTTACGGTTTCCTAGATCTCCGATTGCTGTCAAGCTTCTGTGTCTACATCTAGTGGACAGAAATCTGACCCTGGTCACACAGGTGCACAGATCGTTAGTATCACAGATAGTAATCAGAGCTGTAGGTTATAATGAGCCGTGCACCTGTGTGATATAACGAGCTGCGCACCTGTGTGATATAACGAGCCGTGCACCTGTGTGATATAACGAGCCGTGCACCTGTGTGATATAACGAGCCGTGCACCTGTGTGATATAACGAGCCGGGCACCTGTGTGATATAACGAGCCGTGCACCTGTGTGATATAATGAGCCGTGCACCTGTGTGATATAACGAGCCGTGCACCTGTGTGATATAACGAGCCGTGCACCTGTGTGATATAACGAGCCGTGCACCTGTGTGATATAACAAGCCGTGCACCTGTGTGATATAACGAGCCATGCACCTGTGTGATATAACGAGCCGTGCACCTGTGTGATATAACGAGCCGTGCACCTGTGTGATATAACGAGCCCCGCACCTGTGTGATCACAGTCAGATTTATGTCCACTAGATGTAGACACAGAAGCTTTCTATAGAATGACAACAAGCAGAGATCTAGAAAACCACAAGGAATTGATACAGAAAGTATATTGGAAAATTGTATAACTTTTTATAATACAAACAATAACATTAATTTGCTGAAATGGAAACACCCCTTTAAATAAAAAGTTAAAAAAAACTTGGTTAAAATGAAAAAAATAGAAAATGACTGTGAGAAAGTGAGGGGTGTAGTTTGGGAGGACCGTAAGTTGTCGTACAGGCAGATGAAGGGTGTTTGGAAAAAAGCTCTGGACTTGTCTGCAGTAACCTTAGGGTTAATGTAGGAAGCAGGAGAGGTCCGATCTGTCTGTGTTGGCTCGGCCAGAATAGACCCTTGTACTGGGCCTGGTTGTAGACCCTTTCACCAGGCTGATAGTGGGACGCTTGCTGCACCCAGGCTTCTGTCCTGGGTTTTTATATAGCCCACAGGCAGTGGCGTAACTACCGCCATAGCAGCCGTAGTGGCTGTTACGGGACCCATGAAGGTAAGGGCCCCTCCCTCTGTGTCTGCACCGCCTCCCTCCGCGCGGCAGCATCGGTGATCGAGCACCCTCCCCCCACCATACGGCACAGCCAAAGCCCTCTTCCTCCCCAACTGACCGCTCAGTCTACTTGACTGGACACCCATCTGAACAAACACCCACATGCCTGTCCACCCGAACACCCGCCTGCAGGCACAGCCACCCCGCTGGACACCCAAACAGCAAGTACCTCAACATGTAATTCTATGTATCTGTATATATATATATATATATATATATATATATTTGTATTATTGACGTACAATGATGTCTCTCAGCTAAAATTGCGGCGCCCACAGAATCAATGCAAGCACCGATCGCGGGTATTAGTAGAGGGTGTTTGCTGCAATATGCAGCAAACCCAACCTCTGTATAATCAGGGCTCACCCACTGAGCCCCCTTCATACACCCTTCTCAGCTGATGGAGACATCAGTATATATATATGTGTGTAATTGTATAAACATGTCTGTACAAATATGTATATATATAAGGGGAAGGGGGGCCCTATGCAGATGTCTGCAATGGGGCCCAGCCTCTCTTAGTTACACCCCTGCCCACAGGTGCAGGTCACAGGACTCCTGAGAGCCTGATATAGAGTCCAGGCCAGAAGCAGGAGGTGAGGAGGAGCCTCCTGGGGATGTGACTGCTGGACTGTGTTCACACAGAACCGAGAGCCTCCATATATATCCAGCTGGCCCGGTCTGGCAGCCGGGGGCACGGGGGTGAGGGTCTGCGATTATATTAGTCAGTGCAGGGGTTGTCTACGCTAAGGCCGCGGTCACACGTACCGCTAGGCGTCCGTTCCTAACGCGACGCTAGCGCACAGGGGGAGGTCCTCGGCCCGAACACACATGCGTTTCCAGAGAAACGCATGCGATCGGCTTATCAATCACATGCGTTTCCCTGGAAACGCTTGTGTGTTTGGGCCGAGGACCTCCCCCTGTGCACTAGCGTCACGTTATCATGGACGCCTAGCGGTACGTGTGACCGCGGCCTTAGGCTGAATTTATGTTGTTTGACTGAAATGTGCAAATAAAACACATAAGACACAAAGCGTCTGCCAGAGCGATTCCCCGCACTAAACACCAGAAAATAAAAAAATAATCAAATAAAAAGACAAAATAAAACTAATGACGTTGAAAAAAAAAAAAACGAAAAAAATCTATAAAATAGAAGAAATACAAAAAAATGCAAAAAAAAAAAAATACAATTACATGAAAGTTAATATGTAAAAATCAAATAGAAAAATAGGATAAATAAAAACTATTATAATAATTATTAAAAATCATTTACATTAAAATGAAATAACATCAAACGGATGGAGGAAAACATTTAAAAAAACTAAAATTTTAAAAAATAAGTTTTTATTTTCCTTGTATAAGTTTCCTGATCATTCAGACGTCGCGGCTGGAGAACTTCCAGCGCAGCTTTCGGATGTCATAAAGTGAATTACAGAGGAGAACGGATAATGTTCCTGCTGTTTAATTCCCAACTATTAATGGAAGCAGAAATAAACACGGATGATAAATATTTGTCTTTGCTCCTCTCGGATTCAGCGCCTGCAGGTGACGAATGCTCCAACGTTGGGCCAAAAAGTGAAACTTTGAAACAAAAGAAAGAGAAGAGTCAAATGTGGGAGAAGGTTTTTAGAGCTTTTCTGGATCGGTGGCTCTGGACATCGGAGCAGGAGGAGAGACAAGAGCTCAGGAGGAACATAGAGATATGCGGGACGACCTTCCCTGATCTCTCATCTGGATCTAAATATTGAAGCCAAAACGTATCAAAGAACAACAACCGGATGATGGGACGGAGATTATCAGGAGACTCGGCAGCACTAGGCGGAGACATTGGGACACATTTACTTACCCGTCCGGTTGACGGCACCGATCCGGAATGTCCGGCGAGGATTCGGAGCTGCCGCGATTCACTATGGTCGTGCGTCCAGTTTCCTGCATGTGTCGCTTCCCCGCCGAGGTCCGCCGGAGATCACCATCTTCTTCCTGGTGCATGTAAGTGCTGATCTTGCGACACAATTTTGAAAATTAAATTCAGCGGTCTGTCCAAATTAGTCGGGTCGTCCGACAGCCCGCCCCCCGATTTGTGTTGCATGAAAGCCAGCGCAGCTACGCCACAATCCGATTGCATGCGCCAAAAACCTGGGGCAAATCGGAAAAATTGGGGAAACCCGACGGAAATGCATCTGACGGACCCTTAGTAATTGTGCCCCATTGAATCGACAGAGCAGGACCATCTAATCTTGAGAATTGGGGCTGACAACATTGACCATCGTCTTGACTTGAGTTATAGGTTTATCTGTCCTAAATATCTAGAAATCCATCCAGCAGATCCTGTTCTTCTCTGACATCTGGGGACCTCTGTACATTAGATGATGAGCTGAAGCCACCAGTTTCATGGATCTATCATCTCGTAGGTCGGGCTACACGATCGTGTTGTCCATTATGGCTCCACCGGTTGTATTGATGGTTCTGGATCCAATCCTTATAAAATACTCTATGGAGAATCTCTATGTTGATAACTATTAAACCCCAGGAGATATTCCTGATCTTTTTTAACCCCTTCCCGGCAATGCCCTTTCTCGATTTAATGTTTCTTTTTTTTATTACCCATCTTTCAAAATGTGTAACTTTTTTATTTTTCCATGTACGGAGCTTTATAAGAGTTTGTTTTCTGTATAACCAATTATATTGCTGAGTCGGAGTATTTAATTTTCAATGTTGGGTACTGGGAAGCGGGAAAAAATTCCAAATCCAAAGTGAACCTGACGAAAAAAAAAACTTATGCAGCACGGCTTTTACGGCTTTCATTGTGCTCTCCAAATACCAGGTTTAAAAAAATTTAAACATTTTGTACAAAAATAAAATATTCCTTTTACCATATTCTGACGCTAATAACTGTTTCATAATTAATTCCTTTATTTATATAGCGCTCACAGATTACGCAGCGCTGCATCAGTCCCTGTCCCCAATGGGTTTCACAATCTAATCATCCTACCAATATGTTTTGGAGCGTGGGAGGAAACCGGAGGAAACCCACGCAAACACTTTCCAGATGTTGACCCCGGGACTTGGACCCAGCGCTGCAAGGCTTTTTGGGATAAGGCGATACCCATAATGCTTATGATTTTTATTGTTTATTTTTATATCTATGCTAGAAAAGGGGGGGGGGGGCTATTTGGACTTTTAGACACTTTGAACTTTTTTTTGTTATTACTGTATTTCTAGACTCCCTAGGGTACTTTTACCCCGAGGAGTCTGATTACTTATACATTACATTACATTACATTGTTGCAGTAAATTGTAAATTCCCTTGATCTGTAAAAGAACCTATTGACAGCCATTGGACCTTGTGTTAGCAAGCAGCTGACACCCACCAATGAGGTCAGGTTGATATCTTCAAAGGTCTTCCAGCCTCTTAATATTAGCGAGCTTTACCCCATGCACATATCTGACCACATAAAAAAATCACAGCAGTCTGCATGGTCTTCTACTCCTCTCCATGTAGGCTGCTGTGATTTCATGAGATATATGCTTGGTGTACAGTTTGGTAATGTTAGGAGGCTAAAGGACCTGTTATGATGTCACCCTGGTCACATGACATTACTGCTGGATGCAGAGAAATCATGGGGAGGAGCTTCTGGATTCATCCCAAGGAGGCCACACCCACCTCAACATACTATAGACATCCTTGGATATCAGGTAAAATTATAAACTTTATATATGGGAATCTGAGGGGAACAATATTTAGCGAAAGAACAGTTAGTTATTAGGGCTCTATGGGAACCTGCCACTAGCTGTATTTATGAAAAAAATGTGGTGACAGGATCCCTTTAAGAGCATAATGCAGCTTACAACCGCAGTGTACGGAGCAGGCTCCGCCCGCTCCATACATCATTAACCGTCATATGACGTACAGTTACGTTAGGGGTTATTATGCTACAATTCCACTTTTTCTTTAGAAAATCTTTCCCTTGATCCAATATGGCAGCTTCTAGGATGGTGTCCATGCCCTGGGCATAGCCTAAAAAATAGGCCCCCTCACCTATTACTTGTTGAGGGGATCAGATATATTTTCCCTTTTATGTCTGAACTAAAAAGATGTCCTGGAGCTTATCTGGTCAACATGATACTCAATATGGAGATCTCTAGAGGCCATGGAAACAGGATCCTGATAGCTCCACTAGTCATAAACTACCCGGCCAGTAGATCTCTCTCGGCTCACTTTCATGTAGGGTCATGTATACATTACTAGTAGATCTCTCAATTTTGGGAATCGTCTTGATTATCAGGGTTGTCCACAGTGAGCTTCATCTTGACTAGAAGAGATCTAGGATGAAGTTTTATCCTGACCATTAGGGTTTCTATTCATTGAGTATCATCCTACCCATTACTAGGTCTTCACTTGAGTCATGTGGACTACTTAATTATATACATTTATTATATCTTGTCAAGTACAGGGTTTATTTTTATGTAGTTCTATTTTGTCTACCGGTACTTTGGTTGTCTCCTTTGAATTCCAACCCAACTAGTGGGGATCTCCATGTGGAGCACCATCTTTCCAAGGAACGTGCCCAGTACTCATCTTGGGTTATGAGGTGCTATACCTTGAGTTTCTGCTTGCCAAGTACATTGAGCATCATCTACATTGAGTGTCTACATCGAAGGTCATCTACATTGAGTGTCTACATCGAAGGTCATCTACATTGAGTGTCTACATCGAAGGTCATCTACATTGAGTGTCTACATCTAAGGTCATCTACAATGAGTGTCTACATCGAAGGTCATCTACATTAAGTGTCTACATCGAAGGTCATCTACATTGAGTGTCTACATCGAAGGTCATCTACATTGAGTGTCTACATCGAAGGTCATCTACATTGAGTGTCTACATCGAAGGTCATCTACATTGAGTGTCTACATCGAAGGTCATCTACATTGAGTGTCTACATCGAAGGTCATCTACATTGAGTGTCTACATCGAAGGTCATCTACATTGAGTGTCTACATCGAAAGTCATCTACATTGAGTGTCTACATCGAAGGTCATCTACATTGAGTGTCTACATCGAAAGTCATCTACATTGAGTGTCTACATCGAAAGTCATCTACATTGAGTGTCTACATCGAAGGTCATCTACATTGAGTGTCTACATCGAAGGTCATCTACATTGAGTGTCTATATCGAAGGTCATCTACATTAAGTGTCTACATCTAAGGTCAACTACATTGAGTGTCTACATCTAAGGTCATCTACATTGAGTGTCTACATATAAGGTCATCTACATTGAGTGTCTACATCTAAGGTCATCTACACTGACTGTTAACTTCACTAGTAGAGCTCTCTAAATAGAGGAACGTTTTGCCTAGCTTGTCTCTCTACATGGAGTATCCTTTTGACCAGTAGGTTCACCTTCACTAAGCATCATATAGTCTAGTAGAGCTCCACACTCGGTATTGTGTGTATTTTACATTGAGTATCATGATGATTAGTAGGGTCATCTGCGTGGAGAATCATCTCCCATAGTAGCATCACTTACATTAAGTATCATATTTAGTAGTAGGGATCATTAGAATGAGTATCTTCTTACCTGGTAGGGTCATCTACACTAGGCACCATCTAGACTGTTTGGGCTCTTCACTCTGGGTGTCACCTCAAATAGTAGGGTTTTTTCACCATGTCAACTTGACTAGTAGTGATGTCTACTTTGAGTATGATGTTGACCAGTAGGGCCATGTAGGTTGTGCATCACCTTGCCTAGTAAGACTCTCTAAAATGAGCATCATCTTGACTAATCGGGGGCTCAACCTTGAGTACTCGAAATTAAATCTCATTTGTCTAGTAGGATCCCCTACACTGATTATCATCTTGCCTAGTATCACTCCCTACCTTGAGTACCACCATCTCTGCTAGGGTTCTGTGTGAATACCGTCACTATCAGCAATGTGTCATGCAGACTGACCTGACCCTATCACGGTTGGATTTGATCATCACCACTTGGGTTACAAATCCAATCAATCCATAAATAAATATATTACACCAGAAATGAAGCCTAAAAATCTCAAAAACAGTCTGGTTCCTTTCCAAAGATGAAAAATAATTTATTGCATAACGGTTTGTACAAGTCAGATTAGCCAGTGGGTAAATTGTTTTTCCTTAGAAAAGAGAAAAATAATAAAAAAAACCTACAGTACGATCGGGTTCTGCTTTACGTCTCCATGTACAATAGATCGTCTTATGGAATGCATCTTGTTTTTGGTCTATTTGTCCCTATGTATCTAATGATACAACGTCTTCCATCTCAGAAGGCTTCTCTCATTGTCCAGCAGCGTCATGTGACCATGTTATATGAGGTTGCTATTCTGTAATGGCAAGGTTACTATTGCGTTGGAGATGGCCGTAATCGTTCCCGAACCCTTGGAGTTTTTGTGTAGGCTCGCAATGTCCATGCTAGTCTGGTCGGGTCGATGCTTCCTGAAGATGCTTTTCATGGTGGACTGGAAGTTGTTGGTGACAAAGCAGTAGACAATAGGGTCCATACAACTGTTAAGACTGCTCAAGGTCACTGTGACATGGTAGACAATAAGAATGACATCCCGAGACATGGATAGACTGGCGCAGAAGACCACCTGGCTGACATGTATCGGTGTGAAGCAAACCGTAAATATGACAAGCACGGTAATAAGAAGCTGGACTGCCTTCATCCGTCTCTCCCGACTCTGGTTCATGAGGGTTGACCTTGAAAGGGCCCACATGATCCTTAGGGTGTAGAAAGTGATGGTAACGAGTGGCACAAAGTATTCAAAGACCGTCAGAGTAAAGATCTGGAATAGGCAACACGATGGGTGACTGATGGTGGTGGTCAAGATGGTGAAGGTCACCACGACAGCAAATATCCATATAAAAATACAAATGCATTTGGCGTAGTTGGGATTCCTCCACTTCCGTGATGCTTCGACCTGCACGATGGCCATATAGCGGTCAACGCATATACACGTCAAGAAGAGTATACTACAATACATGTTCACAAAGTAGGTGAAGCTGTGGACGAAGGAACAAGTAGAACAAGCCTTGGCGCTGTAGTACATGACGATACGAGTCGGTAGAGAGAGACCCACCAGGAGGTCTGTCACTATCAGGTTGATGGTGTAGATGACTGACGTGGTCTTGGCTTTGGTTCGGAAGCAAAACACATAAATGGCCAAGCTGTTCAATATGATCCCGACAAGGAATATTAGGGTGTTAATAATGAGTAGGGCCACCCAGAGCCCATAAAATCTGTTGTGTAATGTCTCGTCTAAGTCTGCCAGTTGGTTCATTTGGGGTTTTTCCGTGTATGATAGCGACATGTTCAGCCCTTGGTCGTTTGTGAAGTTGTCGGGGCCGGTTGTTTGGCTGAGTAGGCACTCCATGGCCAGTTCCCCAAACCAACCTAAAAAATAAGGTGAGAAAACAGTTAGATTGTGGAATTTCTTCATCCATACAAAATTGAATAGACCATCTGCCATGAGGCGAGATGAGAATCTCGCTTCAGGCGGCAGATGTCCGAGAC
Organism: Engystomops pustulosus; assembly: GCF_040894005.1. Classification (NCBI taxonomy): domain Eukaryota; kingdom Metazoa; phylum Chordata; class Amphibia; order Anura; family Leptodactylidae; genus Engystomops; species Engystomops pustulosus. The sequence goes on along the minus strand of NC_092415.1, from coordinate 7,714,556 downwards.
CCGAGCCACTAAAATCCCTAGAACCTTATTCATATAAGGCTTGGGCACCCATAGTCATAAAGGGACTGTCTCAGGTCAACTGGTGGTCAACCTCTTCACCACCTATATTCACAGTTATAACCTTTAGCTTCAAGTAGTGGTTATTCCATCACTTCTGATGAATTTTGGTAGACCAAGGTAAGATCCACCAGTTATGCCAAAGGATCCCAACCAATGAGAATGCATGGAATTGGGGAATTAAGAATAATCAACTTCATTTTTGATCCTAATGAGAATGTGTCTGGTCAACTGGTTACTAACCCTTCCTCTCGACTCTTATCAGTCATTGTTTAATTCTTCACATGTGTCTTTTGGTTCACCTGTGTTATCGTGATGGACTGGTCCACCAGAGTATTAGAGAATCCTTTGGTACTTTGGAGGGACAATACTAGAACCAAGAGGTCAAGAAGAAGACTGCCATCTATTTCTTCGATGGATGGGGAGCCCCAGAATGATTTTATATGGGGATCCCATAGAACCTCAGTCTGACACCGGGGGTAATAACATAAAATAAGCTTTAAGCGAGGAAAACGCAGCCACCCTGTTAAAATGGTATTCACATCTTGGACCCTTATGGCATATCCTCAGGGATTTGTCTGCACCTCTAGGAGCGCGTTCATATTTAGAGGATTTCCGTGAAGAACCGGGCAGGGAAGAAGTGATGTAAACCCGTATTGTGGCCCCATGATACACAAACTTACCTTATGGGATAAAAGAAGATCGGAATCAGTATATGGGGGTGCGCTATCGCACATGCAATAATTTGCAGAAGTTGAAGTCGTCGGGCAGCGGGGAGCGGCTCCTGGGAACCTTCATGTAGACAATAGTCGTAGGGGACCATCCAAGGGTTATAAGGGTCTGCAAAGAGAGATGTTCAAGAGGTAACTCACTGGGCCAAGTATAGAAGCTCAGAATAGGACCAACCATAGTCCCGAATAATGTCCTGTACGCAGCATGTTCAAGGTGAATGTTACACATATTTTCAGTAAAATACTCCCCGCAAATACAAAGTTCTACAGACCCCAAAAGATAACAATAACAACAAAGTGTGTATGTAATATATTGACACTATTATAGTAGTTATATTCTTGTACATAGGGGGCAGTATTATAGTAGTTATATTCTTGTACATAGGGGCAGTATTATAGTAGTTATATTCCTGTACATAGGGGCCAGTATTATAGTAGTTATATTCTTGTACATAGGGGGCAGTATTATAGTAGTTATATTCTTGTACATAGGGGGCAGTATTATAGTAGTTATATTCTTGTACATAGGGGGCAGTATTATAGTAGTTATATTCTTGTACATAGGAAGCAGTATTATAGTAGTTATATTCTTGTACATAGGAGGCAGTATTATAGTAGTTATATTCCTGTACATAGGGGGCAGTATTATAGTAGTTATATTCTTGTACATAGGGGGCAGTATTATAGTAGTTATATTCTTGTACATAGGGGGCAGTATTACAGTAGTTATATTCTTGTACATAGGGGGCAGTATTATAGTAGTTATATTCTTGTACATAGGGGGCAGTATTATAGTAGTTATATTCTCGTACAAAGGGGCAGTATTATAGTAGTTATATTCCTGTACATAGGGGACAGTATTATAGTAGTTATATCCTTGTACATAGGGGGCAGTATTATAGTAGTTATATTCTTGTACATAGGGGGCAGTATTATAGTAGTTATATTCTTGTACAAAGGGGCAGTATTATAGTAGTTATATTACTGTACATAGGGGGCAGTATTATAGTAGTTATATTCTTGTACATAGGGGGCAGTATTATAGTAGTTATATTCCTGTACATAGGGGCAGTATTATAGTAGTTATATTCTTGTACATAGGGGGCAGTATTATAGTAGTTATATTCCTGTACATAGGGGCAGTATTATAGTAGTTATATTTTTGTACATAGGGGGCAGTATTATAGTAGTTATATTCTTGTACATAGGGGGCAGCATTATAGTAGTTATATTCTTGTACATAGGTGGCAGTATTATAGTAGTTATATTCCTGTACATAGGGGGCAGTATTATAGTAGTTATATTCTTGTACATCGGGGCAGTATTATAGTAGTTATATTCTTGTACATAGGGGGCAGTATTATAGTAGTTATATTCCTGTACATAGGGGGCAGTATTATAGTAGTTATATTCTTGTACATAGGGGGCAGTATTATAGTAGTTATATTCCTGTACATAGGGGGCAGTATTATAGTAGTTATATTCTTGTACATAGGGGGCAGTATTATAGTAGTTATATACCTGTACATAGGGGGGCAGTATTATAGTAGTTATATTCCTGTACATAGGGGGCAGTATTATAGTAGTTATATTCTTGTACATAGGGGCAGTATTATAGTAGTTATATTCCTGTACATAGGGGGCAGTATTATGGTAGTTATATTCTTGTACATAGGGGGCAGTATTATAGTAGTTATATTCCTGTACATAGGGGGCAGTATTATAGTAGTTATATTCTTGTACATAGGGGGCAGTATTATAGTAGTTATATTCCTGTACATAGGGGGCAGTATTATAGTAGTTATATTCTTGTACATAGGGGGCAGTATTATAGTAGTTATATTCCTGTACATAGGGGGCAGTATTATAGTAGTTATAGTCTTGTACATAGGGGGCAGTATTATAGTAGTTATATTCTTGTACATAGGGGGCAGTATTATAGTAGTTATATTCTTGTACATAGGGGACAGTATTATAGTAGTTATATTCCTGTACATAGGGGGCAGTATTATAGTAGTTATATTCTTGTACATAGGGGGCAGTATTATAGTAGTTATATCCCTGTACATAGGGGGCAGTATTATAGTAGTTATATTCCTGTACATAGGGGGTAGTATTATAGTAGTTATATTCCTGTACATAGGGGGCAGTATTATAGTAGTTATATTCCTGTACATAGGAGGCAGTATTCTAGTAGTTATATTCTTGTACATAGGGGTCAGTATTATAGTAGTTATATTCTTGTACATAGGGGACAGTATTATAGTAGTTATATTCCTGTACATAGGGAGCAGTATTATAGTAGTTATATTCTTGTACATAGGGGGCAGTATTATAGTAGTTATATTCTTGTACATAGGGGACAGTATTATAGTAGTTATATTCCTGTACATAGGGGGCAGTATTATAGTAGTTATATTCTTGTACATAGGGGGCAGTATTATAGTAGTTATATTCTTGTACATAGGGGTCAGTATTATAGTAGTTATATTCCTGTACATAGGGGGCAGTATTATAGTAGTTATATTCTTGTACATAGGGGGCAGTATAATATAATTAGTGGTTGTGTAGTATAATCCTGGGTAATTTTCTCTTTCCTTCTGACATGACATTAGTTCTTTCCTTTCTCCTCCAGGTTTCTTCTATGCCTCCATATGACAGCTCATTCCTCGGTGACGTCGCATCTTATATATAACTATATCCTGTTAGATCTTTGTTCTGTGATCACCAAATTAGGCCTCATAATGTGAGCAGCTTCCACAGAGATTAAGCCTTGTATTATTGTAATGATAAGGTTACACTAATTCCGGGATCAGTTCTAAGAATTTCCTCCGTGTTCTTCACTTTTATGTCTTGGAATGACAAGCAGTAGACGCAGGATTACGGGAGAGCTTATATAATGCCCAGTGTAAATAACTGATAATAATATCGTCTGTATGTAACTCCAGGCGTGGTATAGCGGCATACATTTCTATAGTATATCTGTGTAGTACAGATCTGTAGGAAGGTCACTTTGCGTTATTATGACACATAACCATCATATATAAGGTGGGTATAAGAAATCACGTGTTTGCACTCATGTGCCCGCCCCTTTGCGGCCGCACATACATCCCCATAGACGGCAATGGTGGCCCGGTGGCAGTATATATATGTTCTATCTTTTCCTATGTGTGCGGCCGTGCGCCTCTGTTTTCTATGGGGGGAACCACATCCTCTCCAGCCTGCGCGGCCACAGCTTCGAGACTGGAGCTACTGCGCATGCGCAGAACGCTGCAGATGCCGGTTACTCGGATGAGCAGCTACTTTGAGCTGCGCGACAAAGATGAAATGGTAAGAGGAGTAAAGAGGCTACTGGGGCGTTGAGTAGCCGCGATGTGTAGCCTCATGTCCATGCCTCAGTAGCCGCTTAATAAAAATGTACATATCAGCAGTTTAAAGTATTCTAAAAGATAGCCGGGACGTGAGGGTTAGCCCAAAAAAGGTCTATCCTCACGTCCCATTCATCCACCTACCACCCGTTCTGCCTTTATAGGTAGAATCGTGGTGGTAGGTTTCCTTTAGCAATGTGCACTACCACTGCCACCTACTGGCCATTGTTATAATGTTTTATTATTCCTGCTTATCGTTAATCATGGACTCCTATCACATGGTAGCATGAGGGTTTCTCGGCTGCTCAACCAGAACCTTCTAGAAGGGAGAACCCAGGAGTTAATGGAAGGGTTCCTCCCAATGTCTGGGGAGACTGAGTAGATAGTGGTGTTGGAGTAAAGCAGGACAGTCTGAGAGACAGTAAGAGACTAGTGAGAGACAGTCTGAGGACCATCACTGCAGAGCGGGATAAATCTTATCCAGCCCCAGGTTCAGGGGAATGAGCTGCAGCATCAAGCACAAGGGAGTTATCCGGGTCTCAGATATGTCTTATATTACGGGAATAAAGATCTGTAATTACCTGTTACTACCTGCGTATACCGGCCAGGCCTCAGACCAGGACCACCCTACTCTGTTACTCCACAATCCCTGTCAGGCCCTGGCAGGCACATTACATATACTGCAGCTTCACCTCCCTCCTCCCACTGCTTAAGAAATTTCAGGAATTAGGAGATTTGTGAATATTTACATAGATTTGCCAGTACAAGATCCTCCACCATAAAATATCCTGATGGCTGCAGGAGCTCAAATCTTCTTATTTTCTAAACTATCTCAATTAAAGGGTCACTCAGGTGCAATGTGCTGCCTATTCCAATAACTGCACAATGTAGGACCCTTCAATGGAAATAGGTAATGTTGTGGCCATAAACTGATTAGGCAATGCACAGATAATCAAGTTTTCTGGAATGCAAATTGACTAGCAAGTGCACTGGGGGCGGGGCCTAGTTTTCCCCATTTGCCTACAGACAACTGTGACACATACAAAAGTGGAAAAATGCCAAGGAGGCAGAGATGGGGCAGGTTTCCATAGAAGAACTGGAGCACTTGCATCTGTATATAAGCTCCGCCTCTTATGCACCTCCAGACTTTTGGGCCAAAAAGTTATATTTCTGCACCTTTTAGGCACTAGAATTGGTTCGAGAGGTATTTTGGACCTGACACACTCTATTTAAAGAGGACCTGTCACCAGATTTTGACCCCCCCTGACTAACAATGCCTACGGATAAAGGGTTACAAGTCCTCTCTATATCACCTAAAATTAACTGCCAGTGGGGCCCTGTACCTTAATTACAGATGTTTCTCTGATATGCAAATTAGCTTTTGTGACTCATGACTGGTATCTGTGACTCTTCTCTCTCCCAGGCTGGCAGTGAGCCACGCCCCATTATTCTGACTGACAGCTCTGTGTCTCTTCACAACACTGCCCCGCCTCCTTGTACTTAGGGACCGTCTGCTAATATTCTACTACAGACATATAAAACTCTATGTACAAATGGGAAATAATGGGGCAGATTTACTTACCCGGCCCATTTGCGACGATTCACTAAGGCAGTTCCTCCGACGTCCACCAGATGTCGCTGCTGCGCTGAAGTCCGCCGAGGCCCGCATTTTTTAAATGCGTCAGTTTCTCCGAATCCGTCGGGTTATCGTTCGGCCACGCCCCCGATTTCCGCTGCGTGCATGCCGGCGCCGATGCGCCACAATCCGATCACGTGCGCCAAAAACTCGGGGCAATTCAGGGAAAATCGGCAGAAATCGGAAATATTCGGGTAACACGTTGGGAAAACGCGAATTGGGCCCTTAGTAAATGACCCCCATTGTGTCCATTTTTTACACGCTGCCTTGCGTTACTTTTACTTGTATAACTTCTATAATAGAATCTCTGGTTACTGTAGGATTTTTGTAAAGCAGTTAGTTGTATGATTCTCTTTTTCCACTTTTTTCTCTATATTCCCCCTTATTATTGGGGTACACACTATAACATTATTACTTTTATCCTATTAGTGAAGTATCCCTTTAAGTGTCTGAGATATATCAAACAATAATTGTCTTGGGGAAAGTGATACATCTCATCATTCTGTCAGAATCTTGATTTAGGGTCTCGCAGTTATCAGCCTCTAGTTTTCAGCTCCGGCTCCAGATTTTGTAAGAAATATGTAAACATTATAATGATTCATTTTCTGTAAGACGTTTCCAGGATCTGTCCAGGGTCGTGACCCCAATCCATTGAATGAGACAGTTACATGATACATAGGGGCACATTTACTTACCTGGTCCGTTCGCGATCCAGCGGCGCGTTCTCTGCGCTGGATTCGGGTCCGGCCGGGATTCATCAATGCAGTTCCTCCGCCGTCCACCAGGTGGCGCTGCTGCGCTGAAGTCCGCTGGAATGCCTCGAAATACACCGGCCTACCCAGGATGAAGGTGAGTGAAATTTTCGCGACACAATTTTTTTTTTAAATGCGGCGGTTTTTCCGAATACGTCGGGTTTTCGTTCGGCCACGCCCCCCGATTTCCGTCGCGCGCATGCCGGCGCCGATGCGCCAAATTCCGATCGCGTGCGCCAAAAACCCGGGGCAATTCAGGTACAATCGGCGCAAAACGGAAATATTCGGGTAACACGTCGGGAAAACGCGAATCGGGCCCTTAGTAAATGACCCCCATAGTGTCGCTTTCCCTGTGATCAGAGTTGGGGTACATTCATTCCCATCATCATCATGTTTACCGAAAATCTCCTAAATCGGGGTCAAAAAGTTAGTTGGTTTATTGCTTTCACACATTCACTATCTGGAGCACAAAAATAACAAACAATATGTGGGATACAACTGCCTGAGGATTTCTCACTGGAATTGCAATATTTTGCAATGATGAGAGTAATAGGCTTCATCCCGGCATCTCTGGTGGGTTAGAATAGTGAAAGTTATAATGGCGGCATCACTGGTATTCTAGGGTAGTAAATAGTTTATTTCTGGCATCCCTGGTGGTTAAAGAGAACCCGTCATGCAAAATAACCCCCCTAAACTAAATATATTTTCATAAACTGCCATTAGAGAGCATTGCCTCTATCCCTTCATTGTCCCTCTACCTGCCTGTACACCTAAGCAATGAGGTCCTAAAGCAGTATGCAAATGACCTGTGAAATGTCCAATGAGTCATTAGCATATTCAAGCTGTCCAGCTTATTCATTAGTGGGAGGCACAGCCACACCCCCAGTGCTTGACTGACAGCCTGTATAATGATGTGAGGCTGTATAATGATGTGTTTCCTGGTGCTGGCGCCCCCTGCAGCCTGTGTGTGTGTATAGGAGAGATACAGCAGCTCCAGGCAGCCATGTTACAGCAGAACATGTCAGATTCATGTGTAGCTGATGTCTGTGTCTCTGTGTATTAGGAGGATGCAGCATGTCAGCAGATGCAGCACACACACTAGCAATGCTTTACTATACATTACACACAGACATGAGCAGGGGGAGGAGAGGGGAGGGGTAACAGGGGTGACATCACTGCCTCTGACCATGTGACCAGCCTCATTTACATGATAAAGAATAGATGATTTTACAATGATTAATGTATGAAATAACTAGATAAAGACTGGGATGGGATCCTTGTGAGCTGCTCCAACAGGTAGAGGTGACAGGACAAGTGACACAGACCTGATGACAGGTGTCCTTTAAGAGTGGCAAATGGTTTTTCGTGTACATCCCTGGTGGTCAAAGATATGAAAGCATTTTATGTTGGCCCCTACATAAAACGTAGGGAACCTATATTACACCATTTACATTGAAAACTGTTATTATACAGCAATACAACTATCCCTATATTGTTCCCCCCATGCTTGTAGAGGTCCACAGTCCATCTAGCATATTCACGTCCCTCCTGCTCAGCCACTGCTCCAGCTCATATTCCGCCCCCCTGCCTCAGGAATGAGAGAGATCCTGCTGTGTGGTTTGCTGAGGGAGGTGGGGTGAATGACGTAGCAGAACCGAGTTGACTCCACTGAAAAGAGTCAATCAGGGGCTGCTGACCTGGAAGAACATGAATGTGAAAAGAGGGTTTAGTCAACTTTACAAAAAGACTGTGGAACTTTCCAGGCATGTGGAGGAACAATATAGGGATAGTTGTCCTGCTGTATAAAAGCAGTTTTCAAAGATTAGTTATTGTGGGTTACTTTATCTGACAGGTTCCCTTTAAGGGAGGTTTCATGACTCAATCCCTGGTGGTACGGGGTAGTAGGAGTGCATGTTGGTGGCACTGATGGTTTGACAATGAGTCTTTGAAAACTAAAAAACTACTTTTAGATTGTTGTTTTAGAGATTAAAAAGATGTACTGAAACTATTTTATGTTACGTTATAATTAAAATGTTATCCCTATCCATTACGATAATAGCGAGGTTCCTATTCTTAGGGGGTTTATAGGAGGGATCGGGGTTAAAGTTACAGGAATTGCAGAGATCCCAAATATTGCTGACTCTAAAGCCTGAGAGTTTCCAAATGCTTCTCTACCAGATGGCAAGATACAATTTCTATGCTGGGACCCTATCACTGATATTGCATTGTGGACCAGAAAATTCCATTTATGCCTTAAAGGGAACCTGTCAGCAGATTTTACCCCATTAAACTTCCATCCCCTGAGGAAGGGTGTGAAATGTCCTTTCTAGAATTCCCTCTTCTAAGTGACTTGTCACCTGTTAACCTATAAGAAAATTTCCTCCAAAATGATGTGAATATGAGCAATGATGAGTCAGATTTGACCTAGGATCAGTTACTTTTTGAGGCTGCAGGGGAGAGTCACTATAGTCAGAGATCTATAATCAGTCCCATGGGACCTAGAAACCAATTTTCTATGTTAAAAATTAAAGATAAGGATCTTGGCTTTCAATGGGCACATGGTTTTAGAGATAAACAGCTAACTGGAAATACAAACTTAAGATAACAATCTAGTTCCTGCCTATTTTTGAACCACCTGTTCAAGCCTGATGCACTGTGAAAGATTAGAATCTCATCTTTAATATGACACCGGTAGCTTGTTTCTAGGTGCTAAAGAACTGAAGATCTGAATTCACTCTCCTCCTGCAGCCTCTAAACTTGACTCATCTCATGAAAAAAATGACTCATTGTAACATAAATTTGGAGAAGATTTTTATTATTATTTATTTATTACATATTATTTTATTATTTATTTTTTATTATTATAGATAAACAGTTTAGATTTTACATAAAAGAGGGAATACTGGAAAGTAAATTCCATATTGTGAAATCTAGTGACAAGCCCCATCCTCTTTAGGGTCTGAAGGACCATTTTACCAGCCAATCATGCCAATAAGGGGTATGGTTCGGGGTTATACAACAGACCACAGCAGATCCTTTGGGAAGCATTTCTGTGGCTTCCAGCAGGGGGCGTCACTTACATTGTCTTTTGTTACAATGTATCACTGAGGGAAAGTTCTGTAACATAAACAGAGTCGGAGCCTCGAGGACCTGATGTAGTGGTAGATCAAATATGATTTGTACCAGGACGTCCCGGCCAAAAATAAACACTTATTTTTATTGGATTGGCCAAATGGAAAGCTTTAAATTGTTTCTCATGTTATTGAGTAAAAATACACAGAACCCGGAATGTACATCCTGAGGGGAACAAGTGGGAAAACCCATCCGAAAAATCCGAAAATCCTCACGTGTTGATTGGCGGATGCATCAGATGATGAATCTGGGGGAAAAAAGACTTTTTTTTTTTTTTTAATGGAAAATACTACAAGGAAGAAGGATCGGGTCGGGAACGTTGTAGTGTATGAGGAGGAGAGGGATAGGACGGGGCGGCTGCTTGGGAACATGGATCTTACAGGAGAAGATATTGTTCTAATTTCTTATCCTTGTGCAATTAATAAACGCTGGCAAAGATCCATTGTTCCATGAGACATAAGCAGCGCAACGTAACAAGCAAATTCTGAGGAATGTATTTTAATACCAAGTCCATTATAACTTCTCAGAACTTTTTATTATTTTCTCAAGGGTCTTTACCACAAAGCTGGAAAGCAACAAACACTATAATCAGAAATAAAATATTCTATGCCAAAATAGTATTTACTAATAATGGAAGACATTTACTACAATAAGAACCCTATAATACTGCCCCCTATGTATAAGAATATAACTGCTATAATACTGCCCCCTATGTACAAGAATATAACTACTATAATACTGCCCCCTATGTACAGGAATATAACTACTATAATACTGCCCCCTATGTACAAGAATATAACTACTATAATACTGCCCCCGATGTACAGGAATATAACTACTATAATACTGCCCCCTATGTACAAGAATATAACTACTATAATACTGCCCCCTATGTACAAGAATATAACTACTATAATACTGCCCCCGATGTACAGGAATATAACTACTATAATACTGCCCCCTATGTACAAGAATATAACTACTATAATACTGCCCCCTATGTACAAGAATATAACTACTATAATACTGCCCCCTATGTACAAGAATATAACTACTATAATACTGCTCCCTATGTACAGGAATATAACTACTATAATACTGCCCCCTATGTACAAGAATATAACTACTATAATACTGTCCCCTATGTACAGGAATATAATTACTATAATACTGGCCCCTATGTACAGGAATATAACTACTATAATACTGCCCCCTATGTACAGGAATATAACTACTATAATACTGCCCTCTATGTGCAAGAATATAACTACTATAATACTGGCCCCTATGTACAGGAATATAACTACTATAATACTGTCCCCTATGTACAGGAATATAATTACTATAATACTGGCCCCTATGTACAGGAATATAACTACTATAATACTGCCCCCTATGTACAAGAATATAACTACTATAATACTGTCCCCTATGTACAGGAATATAATTACTATAATACTGGCCCCTATGTACAGGAATATAACTACTATAATACTGCCCCCTATGTACAAGAATATAACTACTATAATACTGCCCTCTATGTGCAAGAATATAACTACTATAATACTGGCCCCTATGTACAGGAATATAACTACTATAATACTGCCCCCTATGTACAAGAATATAACTACTATAATACTACCCCCTATGTACAAGAATATAACTACTATAATACTGCCCCTATGTACAGGAATATAACTACTATAATACTGCCCCCTATGTACAAGAATATAACTACTATAATACTGGCCCCTATGTACAGGAATATAACTACTATAATACTGCCCCCTATGTACAAGAATATAACTACTATAATACTGCCCCCTATGTACAAGAATATAACTACTATAATACTGCCCCCTATGTACAAGAATATAACTACTATAATACTGGCCCCTATGTACAGGAATATAACTACTATAATACTGCCCCCTATGTACAAGAATATAACTACTATAATACTACCCCCTATGTACAAGAATATAACTACTATAATACTGCCCCTATGTACAGGAATATAACTACTATAATACTGCCCCCTATGTACAAGAATATAACTACTATAATACTGGCCCCTATGTACAGGAATATAACTACTATAATACTGCTCCCTATGTACAAGAATATAACTACTATAATACTGCCCCCTATGTACAAGAATATAACTACTATAATACTGCCCCCTATGTACAGGAATATAACTACTATAATACTGCCCCCTATGTACAAGAATATAACTACTATAATACTGCCCCCTATGTACAGGAATATAACTACTATAATACTGCCCCCTATGTACAAGAATATAACTACTATAATACTGCCCCCTATGTACAAGAATATAACTACTATAATACTGCCCCTATGTACAGGAATATAACTACTATAATACTGCCCCCTATGTACAAGTATATAACTACTATAATACTGCTCCCTATGTACAAGAATATAACTACTATAATACTGCCCCTATGTACAAGAATATAACTACTATAATACTGCCCTCTATGTACAGGAATATAACTACTATAATACTGCCCCCTATGTACAAGAATATAACTACTATAATACTGCCCCCTATGTACAAGAATATAACTACTATAATACTGCCCCCGATGTACAGGAATATAACTACTATAATACTGCCCCCTATGTACAAGAATATAACTACTATAATACTGCCCCCTATGTACAAGAATATAACTACTATAATACTGCCCCTATGTACAGGAATATAACTACTATAATACTGCCCCCTATGTACAAGTATATAACTACTATAATACTGCTCCCTATGTACAAGAATATAACTACTATAATACTGCCCCTATGTACAAGAATATAACTACTATAATACTGCCCTCTATGTACAGGAATATAACTACTATAATACTGCCCCCTATGTACAAGAATATAACTACTATAATACTGCCCCCTATGTACAAGAATATAACTACTATAATACTGCCCCCGATGTACAGGAATATAACTACTATAATACTGCCCCCTATGTACAAGAATATAACTACTATAATACTGCCCCTATGTACAAGAATATAACTACTATATTACTGCCCCCTATGTACAAGAATATAACTATTATAATACTGCCCCCTATGTACAGGTATATAACTACTATAATACTGCCCCCTATGTACAAGAATATAACTACTATAATACTGCCTTCTATGTACAAGAATATAACTACTATATTACTGCCCCCTATGTACAAGAATATAACTACTATAATACTGCCCCCTATGTACAGGTATATAACTACTATAATACTGCCCCCTATGTACAAGAATATAACTACTATAATACTGCCTTCTATGTACAAGAATATAACTACTATAATACTGCCCCCTATGTACAAGAATATAACTACTATAATACTGCCCCCTATGTACAAGAATATATCTACTATAATACTGCCCCCTATGTACAGGAATATAACTACTATAATACTGCCTTCTATGTACAAGAATATAACTACTATAATACTGCCCCCTATGTACAAGAATGTAACTACTATAATACTGTCCCCTATGTACAGGAATATAACTACTATAATACTGCCCCCTATGTACAGGAATATAACTACTATAATACTGCCCCCTATGTACAAGAATATAACTACTATAATACTGCCCCCTATGTACAGGAATATAACTACTATAATACTGCCCCCTATGTACAAGAATATAACTACTATAATACTGCCCCCTATGTACAAGAATATAACTACTATAATACTGTCCCCTATGTACAAGAATATAACTACTATAATACTGCCCTCTATGTACAGGAATATAACTACTATAATACTGCCTTCTATGTACAAGAATATAACTACTATAATACTGCCCCCTATGTACAAGAATATAACTACTATAATACTGTCCCCTATGTACAAGAATATATCTACTATAATACTGCCCCCTATGTACAGGAATATAACTACTATAATACTGCCTTCTATGTACAAGAATATAACTACTATAATACTGCCCCCTATGTACAAGAATGTAACTACTATAATACTGTCCCCTATGTACAGGAATATAACTACTATAATACTGCCCCCTATGTACAGGAATATAACTACTATAATACTGCCCCCTATGTACAAGAATATAACTACTATAATACTGCCCCCTATGTACAGGAATATAACTACTATAATACTGCCCCCTATGTACAAGAATATAACTACTATAATACTGCCCCCTATGTACAAGAATATAACTACTATAATACTGTCCCCTATGTACAAGAATATAACTACTATAATACTGCCCTCTATGTACAAGAATATAACTGCTATAATACTGCCCCTATAATATTTCCTCTCTGCTGATGTCCCTGTGACTTCCTCTTGGTTCTGGTGCCAGGTATAACAAGTTGAGTCTAATTGTAATAATTACCAGGAGTCGGGACTGTTGATTGATTTGGATCTGTTTCGCGCTTTGGCTCGGTGGATCGGAGGTTGAGCTCTTTCTTGCTGTGATTAATTGTTTTATAATTTCTGACATCTTTCTGTTTAGTTGTTGACATAAATAAAGAAAAGAAATAGCTAAATCTTCCCTAAGGGGGGATCATAAAAGTATCCCACTGTGAATAAATCACTGGCTGAATCTTCTGGCTTAGTGCCTGCAGCAATGCCCCTATGACAACACTTCCTGCATGTTTTCGCATTGTGTGGATTTGAATCCATATTTCCATATGTCCACATCTATGGAATGAATATTTTTGCTGGGAATAACTTCAATGCCCTGAATAATAAAGCAGCTTAAAATCTATTATCTCGCTTCTGCAAGATCTGATACAGATCTTAGTGTTTCCATGGTAACAGACTACAAAGTAACCATATGTAGTCTGATTCTAAAATCATGGTCTGTCACTTTTTTATGTAAGGAGCAGGAACGGATGCAGATATGATGGTGAAGCTGTGGGGGTCTCTGTGGTCACAGTTGGGTTCTACTCCCCGCTATTCTTCTGGAGCTTCAATGATCAAATTTATCTGTGCCATTTGGTAGCAGTATGGGACATAGTTGTTGTCCAGCGTATATTATACATTACACTGTTATATTTTTAGGAGCACAGTGTGGAAATGTGTTGCGAAGAGCTGAAAAGATCTTGGGGCAATTCAACATTGGTAAGAGAAGTTATACATTACATTGTTATATTTTTAGGGGCACAGTATGGGACATAGTTGTTTTCCAGCGTATATTATACATTACAATGTTATATTTTTAGGGGCACAGTGTGGGACATAGTTGTTGTCCAGCGTATATTATAAATTACACTGTTATATTTTTAGGGGCACAGTGTGGGACATGGTTGTTGTCCAGCGTATATTATACATTGCACTGTTATATTTTTAGGGGCACAGTGTGGGACATGGTTGTTGCCCAGCGTATATTATACATTACACTGTTATATTTTTAGGGGCACAGTGTGGGACATAGTTGTTGTCCAGCGTATATTATACATTACACTGTTATTTTAGGGGCACAGTGTGGGAATGTGTTGCAAAGAGTTAAAAAGATCTTGGGGCAGATTCTGCGGCAATATCAACATTGGTAGGAGAAGTTGTCATGAAGGTCTGAGACAGCATATATTATACACGACACTGTTATATTTTTAGGGGCACAGTGTGGGAATGTGTTGCAAAGAGTTAAAAAGATCTTTGGGCAAATTCTGCGGCAATATCAACATTGGTAGGAGAAGTTGTCATGAAGGTCTGAGACAGCATATATTATACACGACACTGTTATATTTTTAGGGGCACAGTGTGGGAATGTGTTGCAAAGAGTTAAAAAGATCTTTGGGCAAATTCTGCGGCACTGCCAACATTGGTAGGAGAAATTGTCATGAAGGTCTGGGCCTGATTATGCAGATCTTCACCCGTTTATGTTACTAGATTCCACTTCTTCCTGCGTCTGATTAGTCATGTAGTCACTGATGAACCTTCTAGTCTATAAAACAATGTTCCCTGGGGTTTTCAAAGGTGACAAAGTTAGATTTTGTCTTTTTGAGATTTGACTTATAAGTTTAGTGCAGATGATATATCAGGGGTCAGGGGTCAGGGGGCTCAAGCTTAACCCTATAGCTACATCCCTGGTGACATTGAAATATCCCTTTAAGGAGGACTACAACTCTCATTATCTGCACTCTTCTATGTGCTGTAACAATTAGAGTGTCCTGCATATATATATATTTTTAGCGCTTTTGGGTCAGATACAATTGTTTAACCCCGTCAGCTACATCTCCCAGAATGCAACGCTGCAGCGATTGATCTTAAAGATCTTAAGATGAGGCCATATGACAAACGTCTCCCCGCGCTGATGTGAGAAGCTGCGGATCGTGTATATTTATCAGCAGACAATGTCACGGGAAACCAGAGACTTCTAGAAAACCTACACAACTTTTTTTCTTTTTTTTTTTACCCTGTGAAGAATTTCTGGCGCCGGTCCAGTAGATACATTTCTCATCCCTGTAAACATTGCCCTGGGACGCGAGCTGCCCACAGGATGGGCCGGGCACCCGGGTCTTATCAGGGAGACAACAAATGCGGCCGCTCCGAACATCAATCCTCTCGCTTTCTTTTTAAGTTGCGGTAAACAGAACAATGGCGGCTCCTGTGTTTGGCTTCCACCTTCCTGTCGGAGCGGGCACCGGCTCATTACATCTATTTTTAATTTCCCCAAACACTTGTTATGTAGGTTGGGAGTGGCTTCACCTTATGTGTATTAGTGAACTGCATGGTAAGCAGTTTCTTAAAGGGATGTGTCTGGTATTGCAGCCTTTAACCATTAAATTGAAAGGAACCTGTCAGCACATTTTTCACAAATACAACTAGTGACAGGTTCCCATAGAGACCTATTAACATTTATTTAGCGTAAATTTGTTTCTCACATCCCCATGAAATCAACTTTATTATCTTACCTGATATACAGCCAGATAGAGCAGCGATGGCAGCAGCCCCTTCCAACCTCACTCACTACGCTTCGCCTTGCCCCATTTGTCCTTCTCACCATTCACTACTTCATGTCATGTACCCAGAGGGATGTCATCTAAGGTCCTTTATCCACTAACAATTGAAAAATCTACCCCATGTATGTGTCTGATCACATGAAATCACAGCAGCCTCTGTGGCCTTCTACTTCTCCTCATCCTCCATGGAGGTTGCTGTAATTTCATGTGATCAGATACATACATGGGGTAGATTTTGGAAATGTTAATGGCATCAAGTGCTGAATGGTGAAAAGGAGGCATGGGGGATGGGCGAGGAGGGCACGTTCCCTTCTGACTTGCTCAGGATCTGGCTGTATGCCAGGTAAGATAACAAAGTAGATTTTTTGGGGATGTGAAGGAAACAATTTTTAGCTAAAAGAAGGGTGACATTTACAGTGTTCTGTAGGAACCTATCACTAAGACAGGGGGTCAGGCATAGCCACTACTGAAGGCCTGACTTGACTTGGGGGAAAATCAGGAAAGGGTTAAGGTTAGTGAGGGTAGGGGGAGGGGTGGAGTCAGCGGCAGGAAGGGGCGGAGCATCTGACCTGCCGTGTCACATCCGTTCCCTCTATGACGGAGCCCC
Organism: Engystomops pustulosus; assembly: GCF_040894005.1. NCBI lineage: Eukaryota > Metazoa > Chordata > Amphibia > Anura > Leptodactylidae > Engystomops > Engystomops pustulosus. Next base: position 7,697,274 of record NC_092415.1, on the reverse strand, counting down.
TGGAGAAATTCCCGTCCTTCATGGATCAAGTTGGTTTTCTGTGGGATTAGGCTTTTGGGGGGAAGTTCCTAAGTGATTATTATTTAAAGGGGTTTTGCATAGACATATAACCCAGGGGATTTGGTCACTTAATTGTCTTTGTAGCCGGCCCACCCGCAGGGTGAGCCGGCGTGGCGGGTGGTGTGCAGGTATCCAAATGACGGTACTCACCTCTCTTATGCCTTGTCATCCGGGCTGTTATATAAATGCGCTTTATAGTGTTATGCTATTACTTTATAATGGTTGTAATGTTATAATGTTTGTATAATGTTACATGTTATAATGTTTTCATTTGTTAATAAAACGGCTGCTGTGGCCATTAGTCGGATACCATGGAGGGCAATGAGTTATGGGAATGGGACTGTCTTGGCTGCATGAAGCGGCTGCGGTGCTCACAGTTCAGTACTTTGTATAGTGGCTATTCTTGGTATTGCAGCTCAGCATCATTGACTTGAAAGGGACTAATCCTCAAACCCATAAAAATTGGGGGTGACATCACACAGAATCATCAGCGCCATTCACCAGTATAACACGACCACTTTGGAGAGATGGGGGTAACGCCAGACCCTAACCATTCTGATTCCAATCAACTATGTGAAAAATAGGAAATAAAAAAAAAATCCTTGCATTTCCTTTCATGCAGATGCCCCTGCTATCCTCTGGGTGGTCCTTATTAACATCCCAGCTGCTAAACCCCCCAACATTGTGATTTTCCTGCCTTAAAAGTATTCAAGTGAAAAATGCTGAAACACTCTGCGCAGCCTATTTATTATATAATAACTCCGTAACTCTCCGATTATCACCGCATTCTATTCCTGAAATACTCTGTGCCTCGAAGGATCCTGTTCCTATCATTACTTACCCTTCAGTCCTTCGGGTTTTGAAACTTCGGCCTGAAAATACTCTGTGCTGCTGTGCACCTTACTCCTTAAAGGGGTCTCTTAGAAATTCAAATTGAGGCTCCATATTGCCTCATCAGAGGGGATTATGTTTGGACACAAGGCACGGAGCCAGGAGCATGTAGTGGCCAAACATTAATGGCCTCATCCTATTCTGGAAAACATTTCCGGAAAATCCCTTTAAGGATACTGTGAGTATGTGGCCAGAAATCTTTGAACTGCACCCAAACACATGACATAGGGGTCACCAGTGCTGTCTCTCCCTGTATATTCTGACACTGACCAATATTCAGGGTCATAGGTCGTCCCTAAACTCTGCTTATTTTATCTACTCTGTAATTGTAAGTGTCAGAACAATCTACTGAGACATCACACAACATAAATCCCCGGATACAGATAAACATTGCTACATCACTGACAGAGAGCGAAACGCGTCAGCCCGCAAAAATATGTCAACAATTGGTGCAAGATACAAAGTATAGGACAAAGCAATCACTCCGAAAGTACAAAATATAAACATTCTGCAGCAAAACGGACAAAAATATCCCAAAACAACATAACAACAGAAGAGACGATGCAACAAGTTACAAAGACAAGAGAGACAGGAAAATGTCTGATCTAAAAATATCACAAACTGAGGACGGACAAGCAAGAAAAACACAGATAAGTATAACTCAGCAAAACTGTCACCCCAAACTCATCCCATATACTGTATATTTAACTATATACAGGAGATCCCCAGGTTATACCAGCTGTACATATATCATTATATACAGGAGATCCCCAGGTTATACCAGCTGTACATATATCATTATATACAGGAGATCCCCAGGTTATACCAGCTGTACATATATCACTATATACAGGAGATCCCCAGGTTATACCAGCTGTACATATATCATTATATACAGGAGATCCCCAGGTTATACCTGCTGTACATATATCATTATATATAGGAGATCCCCAGGTTATACCAGCTGTACATATATCATTATATACAGGAGATCCCCAGGTTATACCAGCTGTACATATATCATTATATACAGGAGATTCCCAGGTTATACCGGCTGTACATATATCATTATATACAGAAGATCCCCAGGTTATACCGGCTGTACATATATCATTATATACAGGAGATCCCCAGGTTATACCGGCTGTACATATATCATTTTATACAGGAGATCCCCAGGTTATACCAGCTGTATATATATCATTATATACAGGAGATCCCCAGGTTATACCGGCTGTACATATATCATTATATACAGGAGATCCCCAGGTTATAGCGGCTGTACATATATCATTATATACAGGAGATCCCCAGGTTATACCGGCTGTACATATATCATTATATACAGGAGATCCCCAGGTTATAGCGGCTGTACATATATCATTATATACAGGAGATCCCCAGGTTATACCGGCTGTACATATATCATTATATACAGGAGATCCCCAGGTTATACCGGCTGTACATATATCATTATATACAGGAGATCCCCAGGTTATACCGGCTGTACATATATCACTATATACAGGAGATCCCCAGGTTATACAGGCTGTACATATATCATTATATACAGGAGATCCCCAGGTTACAGCGGCTGTACATATATCATTATATAGAGGAGATCCCCAGGTTATACCGGCTGTACATATATCATTATATACAGGAGATCCCCAGGTTATACCGGCTGTACATATATCATTATATACAGGAGATCCCCAGGTTATACCGGCTGTACATATATCATTATATACAGGAGATCCCCAGGTTATACCAGCTGTACATATATCACTATATACAGGAGATCCCCAGGTTATACCGGCTGTACATATATCATTATATACAGGAGATCCCCAGGTTATAGCGGCTGTACATATATCATTATATACAGGAGATCCCTAGGTTATACCAGCTGTACATATATCATTATATACAGGAGATCCCCAGGTTATACCAGCTGTACATATATCATTATATACAGGAGATCCCCAGGTTATACCGGCTGTACATATATCATTATATACAGGAGATCCCCAGGTTATACCAGCTGTACATATATCATTATATACAGGAGATCCCCAGGGTATACCGGCTGTACATATATCATTATATACAGGAGATCCCCAGGTTATACCAGCTGTACATATATCATTATATACAGGAGATCCCCAGGTTATACCAGCTGTACATATATCATTATATACAGGAGATCCCCAGGTTATACCAGCTGTACATATATCATTATATACAGGAGATCCCCAGGTTATACCAGCTGTACATATATCATTATATACAGGAGATCCCCAGGTTATGACGGCTTTACATATATCATTATATACAGGAGATCCCCAGGTTATACCGGCTGTACATATATCATTATATACAGGAGATCCCCAGGTTATACCAGCTGTACATATATCATTATATACAGGAGATCCCCAGGTTATACCAGCTGTACATATATCATTATATACAGGAGATCCCCAGGTTATACCAGCTGTACATATATCATTATATACAGGAGATCCCCAGGTTATACCGGCTGTACATATATCATTATATACAGGAGATCCCCAGGTTATACCGGCTGTACATATATCATTATATACAGGAGAACCCCAGGTTATACCGGCTGTACATATATCATTATATACAGGAGAACCCCAGGTTATACCGGCTGTACCTATATCATTATATACAGGGGATCCCCAGGTTATACCGGCTGTACATATATCATTATATACAGGAGATCCCCAGGTTATACCGGCTGTACATATATCATTATATACAGGAGATCCCCAGGTTATACCAGCTGTACATATATCATTATATACAGGAGATTCCCAGGTTATACCGGCTGTACATATATCATTATACACAGGAGATTACCAGGTTATACCGGCTGTACATATATCATTATATACAGGAGATCCCCAGGTTATACCGGCTGTACATATATCATTATATACAGGAGATCCCCAGGTTATACCGGCTGTACATATATCACTATATACAGGAGATCCCCAGGTTATACCGGCTGTACATATATCATTATATACAGGAGATCCCCAGGTTATACCGGCTGTACATATATCACTATATACAGGAGATCCCCAGGTTATACCGGCTGTACCTATATCATTATATACAGGAGATCCCCAGGTTATACCGGCTGTACATATATCATTATATACAGGAGATCCCCAGGTTATACCGGCTGTACATATATCATTATATACAGGAGATCCCCAGGTTACACCGGCTGTACATGTATCATTATATACAGGAGATCCCCAGGTTATACCAGCAGTATATGGCTGTATATGGCTGTAAATTATGTATAATGTGTTACTTGGCTCGCGTATGATAAATGTCCCCCATAGTTTCCCTTTCTCACACTGCAAATGATAAAACACAAATACTATTGCCCCTCTGTGCCCTGTAAATAATTCGGGCTCAGATAATGCTTCCTTCTTGTCTCTTCCTTTAAATGATGTAAGTGCAGATGGTGCTGCCTCCCTGTAAATGATATATGTACAGATAGTACTGCCTCCCTGTCTCTCCCTGCAAATGATATATGTACAGATAGTACTGCCTCCCTGTCTCTCCCTGCAAATGATATATGTACAGATAGTACTGCCATCCTGCTCTCCCTGTAAATTATGTAGGTACAAAAAGTTCTGCCTCCTTTCCTCTACTTTTAAAGTATGTGTAATGTCCTTGTGTTGGGACATTACTTACTTTATGCTGGAATTCTTGCCCCTGGCGTTGCTTTCCCAACTCTGTATCCTACACCCCTTGGTTAAGTTGCATTCCACAAGAACACTACAACTACAAGTAGCTGGAATAGGACAGCTACAGTGCATGAAAATGAGGAATTCCAGTGCTCTCTGAAGAATGATAATTCAATCCATCCAGTGTATTCAGATAGAAGCATATTCCATGGCAGTCTGCATATATCCAACTGATGCAATATCACAGGTATATCTTACCTACATGTTTCACTTACAAAGCTTAATCATGGTCTATGTTTGTAACCTGTAAGGTTACTGTTTTATTTACATTATCTGTATAATAAAATGTATCTTCCTGAGGCTAAGCAGGTGGCTGATTGGCTGGAAGCTCAGACTGTTCCAGAACATTCCAGGTTATTAATTCACTCTCATTCTGGAGCTCTGGGTCTTTGGTGACTTTGTCTTTAGGCCATTATCTTATGGCATAGTCTGGGAGAGGATTCTCTCTCAGAGAAGTCAGTGACCCGGCTCATGGGAGCTTCTTACCAGTGATGGTGACCACTAGTCCGCACTGAGGTTCCTGCAAGCCTAGACATGTTCCTAACACTACAGTCAGCAAATCTGCAGCCCTGCTGCTGTTCTGTGTCTGCTAATAAAGGAGCCATGATTTGTTCAAAGATCTCTGTTCTACTGTGTGTGTATCTGACCGGCCGCTAACATCACAGGCCTCCCTCAGAACATCTGCCGGAGACTAGTATACTGCATTGGGAATGGCCCAGGGGTAACCAGGGGTGGCCAGGGCAGCTTCTCTTTTCTGCCCTAGATGGGTGTGGATGATTCCTTGTCTAGGACCAAAGGCTCCTGTGACACCGGCAGCGCAGCTTAGCTCACCAGCCGCTAACATCACAGGCCTCCCTCAGAACATCTGCCGGAGACTAGTCAACTACATTGGGAATGGTCCAGGGGTAACCAGGGGTGGCCAGGGCAGCTTCTCCTTGCTGCCCTAGATGGGTGTGGATGATTCCTTGTCTAGGACCAGAGGCTCCTGTGACACCGGCAGCGCAGCTTACCTGACCAGCCGCTAACATCATAGGCCTCCCTCAGAACATCTGCCGGAGACAAGTCATCTACATTGGGAATGGCCCAGGGTTAACCAGGGGTGACCAGGGCAGCTTCTCCTTGCTGCCCCAGATGGGTGTGGATGATTTGTTGTCTAGGACCAAAGGCTCCTGTGACACCGGCAGCGCAGCTGCCATGTAGCCTCCCCCAGTCCCTGCTGTCGGCCCTGGTGGGAATTTTGTACAGGCAGATAGCACTCCCTATGCAGATGCCTCTCAGCTTCTCCCAATAAATGATGTAGGCACAGATAGCACTAGCTCCCTGTCTCTCTTTGTAATTCTAGACAAGTACCTGACTGTAACAATGTAGCAACAGCCCTGCTACATATTCCCTGCTTATACACGTCTCATACAGAAAACGGAACAACCTGATCTGCGAGACAACCGAGAGACAACCAATCTCTGTCTGACCGCAGACTAAACGGCACAGACAAAGAGAAGATAGAACAAATATAAATCTAAAGCCGCCCTCCAGATGATTACAACTCAGAGTCACGTAATAATATTTACACAATCTTCACACAGATGATGAGAGTATACACTACCGCTCTCCACGCTTCTATATACAAGCTCTTAAATATTTTGCGCCTCATCTTGGCAAAATTTCTAAACTATCCTCATCTAAACTGTCCATCGTAGATTATCCAAAATCCCAAGATGAAGCAGCTCTAGTCTTAGAACAATATGACCCGGGTATAAACTTATCATGGGCCCCCAGCTGACAAATCTCTTTCTGTCTTGTAGTACTCAGCAGCTTAGTGCAGGGATTTGGTCAGATATGTGAGATGTTCGACCTTCTTTCTGATTCTATGTAAGGAGTTAAAACCGAAGTGCGGCTTTACTTGTATAACATCACATAAATCCTTGCTCTGCACTGATGAGATCCAAAAGCATGAAAGAGTGTTGTCAGGTGTCATGTGGACTCCATTATGTATCAATTACATTAAGTGCAATACACATGCACCTAAATGGCAAAAAAAAGTTAACCTATTTTTTTTTATCAATGGCATCCTTGCCTCCTTATTATACATATCTAACACTGAATTGCCAAATATCGGACAAGTCTCTATCCATCTTATAATATTCAGCAGCTTAGAATGGAAATTGCATAAGATATGGACAAGCTCTGTGCATACGCTGCATAATCTGTAGGCGCTATATATATAAATAAATAATTATTATTTTATATCCAACGTGAGAGTAAAAGCTGAAGTACAGTCTAACTTGCAACACAGGTAACATTTGTACACCGCGCTGATGAGATCCATAAGAACAAGAGAGTTTTGTCCATTCATGTAACAAGGTTTGTTTTACTGGGAGACATCAACATTACATGACAATAAATAGCTGCCTATTGTTTACCTAATGGTGGATTATCTGAAACTACTGAGAAGGTGAGCCGCACACTAACTTTTCATATACATTGTTTACCTAAACTAAGCCAAGCCTCATTACAATACAAGGCTAACACCGGCCTAACATCTGCAAATAAGAACAATAAGAAAGCATCTGATTGCAACAGTTATATATCTCCACTAGGCAGAATTACTACATACTTTATTTACACAAACACTAGGATAATCCAATGATATTATTACATACTGTAAAAAAACAGCCACCACTAGGGGGAGCTCAGGAGATTACTACATACTGTATATACAGCCACCACTAGGGGGAGCTCAGGAGATTACTACATACTGTATATACAACCACCACTAGGGGGAGCTCAGGAGATTACTACATACTATATATACAGCCACCACTAGGGGGAGCTCAGGAGATTACTACATACTGTATATACAGCCACCACTAGGAGGAGCTCAGGAGATTACTACATACTATATATACAGCCACCACTAGGGGGAGCTCAGGAGATTACGACATACTGTATATACAGCCAGCACTAGGAGGAGCTCAGGAGATTACTACATACTATATATACAGCCACCACTAGGGGGAGCTCAGGAGATTATTAGTACATATTATATATTGAGTCACCTTTAGGGGGAGTTCAGGATATTACTACATGCTGTACATACAGCGACCACTAGGGAGAGCTTAGGAAATTAGTACATACTGTATATACAGCCACCTCCAGGGGGAACTCTGGAGATTACTACATACTGTATATACAGCCACCATTAAAGGGAGCTCAAGAGATTACTACATACTGTATATACAGCCACCACTAGGGAGAGCTCAGGAGATTACTACATACTGTATATACAGCCACCACTAGGGAGAGCTCAGGAGATTACTACATACTGTATATACAGCCACCACTAGGGAGAGCTCAGGAGATTACTACATACTGTATATACAGCCAGCACTAGGAGGAGCTCAGGAGATTACTACATACTTTATATACATCCACCACTAGGGGGAGCTCAGGAGATTACTACATACTGTATATACAGCCACCACTAGGAGGAGCTCAGGAGATTAATACATACTGTATATACAGCCACCACTAGGAGGAGCTCAGGAGATTAATACATATTGTATATACAGCCATCACTAGGGAGAGCTCAGGAGATTACTACATACTGTATATATAGCCACCACTAGGAGGAGCTCAGGAGATTAGTACATACTGTATATACAGCCACCACTAGGAGGAGCTCATGAGATTACTACATACTGTATATAAATCCACCACCAGAGGGAGCTCAGGAGATTACTACATACTGTATAAACAGCCACCACTAGGAGGAGCTCAGGAGATTAATACATACTGTATATACAGCCACCACTAGGAGGAGCTCAGGAGATTAATACATACTGTATATACAGCCACCACTAGGGAGAGCTCAGGAGATTACTACATACTGTATATACAGCCACCACTATGGGGAGCTCAGGAGATTACTACATACTGTATATACAGCCACCACTAGGAGGAGGTCAGGAGATTACAACATACTGTATATACAGCCACCACTAGGGGGAGCTCAGGAGATTACTACATACTGTATATACAGCCACCACTAGGAGGAGCTCAGGAGATTACTACATACTGTATATACAGCCACCACTAGGAGGAGCTCATGAGATTACTACATACTGTATATACAGCCAGCACTAGGAGGAGCTCAGGAGAATACTACATACTGTATATACAGCCTCCACTAGGGGGAGCTCAGGAGATTACTACATACTGTATGTACAGCCAGCACTAGGAGGAGGTCAGGAGATTACAACATACTGTATATACAGCCACCACTAGGGGGAGCTCAGGAGATTACTACATACTGTATATACAGCCACCACTAGGAGGAGCTCAGGAGATTACTACATACTGTATATACAGCCACCACTAGGAGGAGCTCAGGAGATTACTACATACTGTATATACAGCCACCACTAGGGGGAGCTCAGGAGATTACTACATACTGTATATACAGCCAGCACTAGGAGGAGCTCAGGAGATTACTACATACTGTATATACAGCCACCACTAGGGGGAGCTCAGGAGATTACTACATACTGTATATACAGCCACCACTAGGGGGAGCTCAGGAGATTACTACATACTGTATATACAGCCACCACTAGGGGGAGCTCAGGAGATGACTACATACTATATATACAGCCACCACTAGGGGGAGCTCAGGAGATTACTACATACTGTATATACAGCCACCACTAGGAGGAGCTCAGGAGATTACAACATACTATATATACAGCCACCACTAGGGGGAGCTCAGGAGATTACTACATACTGTATATACAGCCAGCACTAGGAGGAGCTCAGGAGATTACTACATACTATATATACAGCCACCACTAGGGGGAGCTCAGGAGATTACTACATACTGTATATACAGCCAGCACTAGGAGGAGCTCAGGAGATTACTACATACTATATATACAGCCACCACTAGGGGGAGCTCAGGAGATTATTAGTACATATTATATATTAAGTCACCTTTAGGGGGAGTTCAGGATATTACTACATGCTGTAAATACAGCGACCACTAGGGAGAGCTTAGGAAATTAGTACATACTGTATATACAGCCACCTCCAGGGGGAACTCTGGAGATTACTACATACTGTATATACAGCCACCATTAAAGGGAGCTCAAGAGATTACTAAATACTGTATATACAGCCACCACTAGGAGGAGCTCAGCTGATTACTACATACTGTATATACAGCCACCACTAGGAGGAGCTCAGGAGATTAATACATACTGTATATACAGCCACCACTAGGAGGAGCTCAGGAGATTAATACATATTGTATATACAGCCATCACTAGGGAGAGCTCAGGAGATTACTACATACTGTATATATAGCCACCACTAGGAGGAGCTCAGGAGATTAGTACATACTGTATATACAGCCACCACTAGGAGGAGCTCATGAGATTACTACATACTGTATATAAATCCACCACCAGAGGGAGCTCAGGAGATTACTACATACTGTATAAACAGCCACCACTAGGGGAAGCTCAGGAGATTACTACATACTGTATATACAGCCACCACTAGGAGGAGCTCAGGAGATTAATACATACTGTACATACAGCCACCACTAGGGAGAGCTCAGGAGATTACTACATACTGTATATACAGCCACCACTAGGGGGAGCTCAGGAGATTACTACATACTGTATATACAGCCACCACTAGGAGGAGGTCAGGAGATTACTACATACTGTATATACAGCCACCACTAGGAGGAGCTCATGAGATTACTACATACTGTATATACAGCCAGCACTAGGAGGAGCTCAGGAGAATACTACATACTGTATATACAGCCTCCACTAGGGGGAGCTCAGGAGATTACTACATACTGTATATACAGCCAGCACTAGGAGGAGGTCAGGAGATTACAACATACTGTATATACAGCCACCACTAGGAGGAGCTCAGGAGATTACTACATACTGTATATACAGCCACCACTAGGAGGAGCTCAGGAGATTACTACATACTGTATATACAGCCACCACTAGGAGGAGCTCAGGAGATTAATACATATTGTATATACAGCCATCACTAGGGAGAGCTCAGGAGATTACTACATACTGTATATATAGCCACCACTAGGAGGAGCTCAGGAGATTAGTACATACTGTATATACAGCCACCACTAGGAGGAGCTCATGAGATTACTACATACTGTATATAAATCCACCACCAGAGGGAGCTCAGGAGATTACTACATACTGTATAAACAGCCACCACTAGGGGGAGCTCAGGAGATTACTACATACTGTATATACAGCCACCACTAGGAGGAGCTCAGGAGATTAATACATACTGTACATACAGCCACCACTAGGGAGAGCTCAGGAGATTACTACATACTGTATATACAGCCACCACTAGGGGGAGCTCAGGAGATTACTACATACTGTATATACAGCCACCACTAGGAGGAGGTCAGGAGATTACTACATACTGTATATACAGCCACCACTAGGAGGAGCTCATGAGATTACTACATACTGTATATACAGCCAGCACTAGGAGGAGCTCAGGAGAATACTACATACTGTATATACAGCCTCCACTAGGGGGAGGTCAGGAGATTACTACATACTGTATATACAGCCACCACTAGGGGGAGCTCAGGAGATTACTACATACTGTATATACAGCCACCACTAGGAGGAGGTCAGGAGATTACTACATACTGTATATACAGCCACCACTAGGAGGAGCTCATGAGATTACTACATACTGTATATACAGCCAGCACTAGGAGGAGCTCAGGAGAATACTACATACTGTATATACAGCCTCCACTAGGGGGAGCTCAGGAGATTACTACATACTGTATATACAGCCAGCACTAGGAGGAGGTGAGGAGATTACAACATACTGTATATACAGCCACCACTAGGAGGAGCTCAGGAGATTACTACATACTGTATATACAGCCACCACTAGGAGGAGCTCAGGAGATTACTACATACTGTATATACAGCCACCACTAGGAGGAGCTCAGGAGATTAATACATATTGTATATACAGCCATCACTAGGGAGAGCTCAGGAGATTACTACATACTGTATATATAGCCACCACTAGGAGGAGCTCAGGAGATTAGTACATACTGTATATACAGCCACCACTAGGAGGAGCTCATGAGATTACTACATACTGTATATAAATCCACCACCAGAGGGAGCTCAGGAGATTACTACATACTGTATAAACAGCCACCACTAGGGGGAGCTCAGGAGATTACTACATACTGTATATACAGCCACCACTAGGAGGAGCTCAGGAGATTAATACATACTGTACATACAGCCACCACTAGGGAGAGCTCAGGAGATTACTACATACTGTATATACAGCCACCACTAGGGGGAGCTCAGGAGATTACTACATACTGTATATACAGCCACCACTAGGAGGAGGTCAGGAGATTACTACATACTGTATATACAGCCACCACTAGGAGGAGCTCATGAGATTACTACATACTGTATATACAGCCAGCACTAGGAGGAGCTCAGGAGAATACTACATACTGTATATACAGCCTCCACTAGGGGGAGCTCAGGAGATTACTACATACTGTATATACAGCCAGCACTAGGAGGAGGTCAGGAGATTACAACATACTGTATATACAGCCACCACTAGGGGGAGCTCAGGAGATTACTACATACTGTATATGCAGCCACCACTAGGAGGAGCTCAGGAGATTACTACATACTGTATATACAGCCACCACTAGGAGGAGCTCAGGAGATTACTACATACTGTATATACAGCCACCACTAGGGGGAGCTCAGGAGATTACTACATACTGTATATACAGCCAGCACTAGGAGGAGCTCAGGAGAATACTACATACTGTATATACAGCCACCACTAGGAGGAGCTCAGGAGATTACTACATACTGTATATACAGCCACCACTAGGAGGAGCTCAGGAGATTACTACATACTGTATATACAACCAGCACTAGGAGGAGCTCAGGAGAATACTACATACTGTATATACAGCCACCACTAGGAGGAGCTCAGGAGATTACTACATACTGTATATACAGCCACCGCTAGGAGGAGCTCAGGAGATTACTGCATACTGTATATACACCACCACTAGGGGGAGCTCAGGAGATTACTACATACTGTATATACAGCCACCACTAGGGGGAGTTCAGGCGATTACTATATAATACATATAGAGCCATCTGTATATTACACATGTCCTTCAGAATCATAATGTTTCTATTCCGATATAAATGTGGAGATGTATATACCTCAGATCCCGGCCTGTGAACCCCATCCAGCCATCCAAAAAGTTATGCAAAGTCTCCCCCAAGTACTTGGCATTTAGTTGAGAAGCCCTGGAATAAAAAGAAAAATATAGAGAGATCTTAAAGGTAATCTATCATATTGTCTTTGTGAGATTGTACATAGCGTCCTAACTTACAGGCAGCATGTTATAGAGCAGGAGGAGCTGAGCAAATTGTACATAGTTTCCTATCTGCAGGCAGCATGTTATAGAGCAGGAGAAGATGAGCAGATTGTACATAGTTTCCTATCTGCAGGCAGCATGTTATAGAGCAGGAGGGGATGTGAAGATTATACATAGTGTATTAACAACAGGCAACATGTTATAGAGCAGGGGGAGCTGAGCAGATTATACATAGTGTCCTATCTGCAGGCAGCATGTTATAGAGCAGGGGGAGCTGAGCAGATTGTACATAGGGGGACCTTTGCTAAAAACAGGGCAAACTGCTCTAAATGCAGTGTCCTGTGTAGTGTGCAGGGGGCGCCAGATTCAGGATTTGTGGCGCCCGTTATTCATGAATCAGGCGCCCCCTGCACTGCTATGACAGAGAGCCCCTCTATCCTTTTTTTCATGCACCTTTAACATAGGGCGTGCAACAGACTTTGCATGATAAATCTGGTGCACGGTGCGACTGAGCGCCGGAACGTCCCCTAATTTTTGTCACATGATGCCTAGTGCAGCCACAAAAGAGTCGTATGCGCCTAAAAGAAAGTGCAAGGTCCGACAGAAAACTGGCGCAAAGCCCTTAGTAAATATGCTCCATAGTGTCCTATCTGCAGGCAGCATGTTATAGAGCAGGAGGAGCTGAGCACATTGTACATAGTGTCCTATCTGCAGGCAGCATGTTATAGAGCGGGAGGAGCTGAGCACATTGTACATAGTGTCCTATCTTCAGGCAGCATGTTATAGAGCAGGAGGAGCTGAGCACATTGTACATAGTGTCCTATCTGCAGGCAGCATGTTATAGAGCAGGAGCAGAGCAGATTGTACATAGTGTCCTTTCTGCAGGCAGCATGTTATAGAGCAGGAGGAGCTGAGCAGATTGTACATAGTGTCCTATCTGCAGGCAGCATGTTATAGAGCAGGAGCAGAGCAGATTGTACATAAAGTCCTATCTGCAGGAAACATGTTATAGAGCAGGAGGAGCTGAGCAGATTGTACATAGTGTCCTATCTGTAGGCAGCATGTTATAGAGCAGGGGCAGAGCAGATTGTACATAGTGTCCTATCTGCAGGAAACATGTTATAGAGCAGGAGGAGCTGAGCAGATTGTACATAGTGTCCTATCTGCAGGCAGCATGTTATAGAGCAGGAGGAGCTGATCAGATTGTACATAGTGTCCTATCTGCAGGCAGCATGTTATAGAGCAGGAGGAGCCGAGCAGATTGTACATAGTGTCCTATCTGCAGGCAGCATGTTATAGAGCAGGAGGAGCTGAGCAGATTGTACATAGTGTCCTATCTGCAGGCAGCATGTTATAGAGCAGGTGGAGACTGTAGTTATGTGCTTGCCTCTGATTATTCATGCGTCTTTTCAGAAATGCAAGAACATCCTCCGTCTGTAGCTGCTCCATGGACGCCGGCGGATACTCAGAAATGCATTGTCAGCACATGTGACTGCGGTACTTCAGCTCTATAAAATCATAGGATTAGATACATAGCAGACAGTGGGGGAGATTTACTTAGCCAGTCCTGTCGCGATCCCGCGGCGCGTTGTCCGACGAGGATTCGGGTCCGGAGTGATTCATGAAGATCGTGCGCCCGAGTTCCTGCATCCGTCTCTTCCCCGCTGAGGTCCGCTGGAGTTCTCCTGCTTCTTCCCGGTGTATGTGAGTGCATGATCTTGCTACAGAATCGCGTTTTTAAATTCCGCAGTTTGTCCGTATCCGTCAGGTTGTCCATTGGCCACGCCCCCCCATTTTTGTTGCGCGCTGATGCGCCAAAATCCGATCACGTGCACCATGCAAAACTCGGGGCAATTCGGTGCAAAACCTAAATTGTCGGGAAACCCGGCGAGAGTGCGTCCGACTGACCCTTAGTAAATGAGCCCCAGTATCACACAGAATAGGATTAGATACACAGCTCAGCAGTCAGTATCACACAGGATAGGATTAGATACACAGCTCAGAAGACAGTATCACACATGATAGGATTAGATACACAGCTCAGCAGGTAGTATCACACATGATGGGATTAGATACACAGTTTAGTAGACAGTATCACACATGATAGAATTAGATACACAGCTCAGCAGACAGCATCACACATTATAGGATTAGATACACAGCTCAGCAGACAGTTTCATACAGGATAGGATTAGATACACAGCTTAGCAGACTGTATCACACATGATAGGATTAGATACACAGCTCAGCAGACTGTATTACACAGGATAGGATTACATACACAGCTCAGCAGTCAGTATCACACAGGATAGGATTAGATACACAGGTCAGCAGACGGTATCACACAGGATGGGATTAGATGCACAGCTCAGCAGGCAGTATCACACAGGATAGGATTAGATACACAGCTCAGCAGTATCACACATCATAGGATTAGATACACAGCTCAGCAGGCAGTATCACACAGGAGAGGATTAGATACACAGCTCAGCAGACAGTATCACATAGTATGGGATTAGACACACAGTTTAGCAGACTGTATCACACAGTATGGGATTAGATACACAGTTTAGCAGACAGTATCACACAGAATAGGATTAGATACACAGCTCAGCAGACAGTATCACACATGATGGGATTAGATACACTGCTCAGCAGACAGTATCACACAGGATAGGATTAGATACACAGCTCAGCAGACAGTATCACACAGAATAGGATTAGATACACAGCTCAGCAGACTATATCACACAGGATAGAATAAGATACACAGCTCAGCAGTCAGTCTCACACAGGATAGGATTAGATACACAGCTCAGCAGACTGTATCACACAGGATAGGATTAGATACACAGCTCAGCAGACAGTATCACACAGGAGAGGATTAGATACACAGCTCAGTAGACTGTATTACACAGGATAGGATTAGATACACAGCTCAGCAGACAGTATCACGCAGGAGAGGATTAGATACACAGCTCAGCAGACTGTATCACACATATCAGGCTCAGATACAGATGATGCAGATGCTCCGGTATCACATCAGCCTGTACTCACAGCGCGTGTAGACGGGTCCCGGCGGCAGATGATCAGGGATGATGTGACGGGACACTCTCCAGTCTGGGAGAAGCTCAGGGATACAGGATCCAGCCCTCCGTTTACTTTGACATTGACGTCAGCTGTTCCTCTGTATCCTCTGCTAAGTTTGGGTAAGGGACGTCCTTAAAAGACAAGAAAAAAAATTCTGTGTCTGGGAACTGCTGGACTTGGATGCGTAACTCACGGATGATCCACTGCAAAAGTATTAGCACCCCTCATCACAGACAATTCTATGTATCATTGCTGCAAAAGTCTTCACATCCCACCAATATTTTGTTATTATATTCCGCCATGTATCATACTGTCAGGCTGGGCATATATTATAGAAAGGTTGTTACATCACTGATGTATCTAGAGATTCCAATGACATCACACACCGATGACATCATAACAAGAAATGTCATCAAGAAAAATGAAGAAATCCTATGTCTAGCGCTACTGGATCGGGTGTTAAAGTAACACTGCTCAATGACATCACATGATCAATCAGATTCCACTGTAGCAAATCACATGACCAATCAGATTCTGCTATAGTAAATCACATGATCAATCAGATTCCGCTATAGGCCTTGTCTTGGGAAGCCCTGGGAGATGTAGAGACTCCATATATGGACAGATGGTGATGTCTCCCTGATGACGTGGTCCCTGCTCTGCCGCTAACCTGTCACATCTCTCAAAAGGATTCCCTGCCCGATGTCTGTAGAAGTCATTCAGTACTGCGAGTTCTGGCTTTGAAAGTATACTAGGTTGGATATAGACAACAGCAGCCAGTGCCAGACCTGGAGGGAGTATCCGGGAGAATCTCCCAGCTGCTCGTGACAGCATGTCAGAGGTGAAAAACCGGGACTGTCCCGCCAAATCCAGGACCTTTGGGAGTGGTGCCGGGTCAGGGATGTCCGCTTTATAATAATATCACATGTTATTGATGATAGATGGTACAGGGTCAGGAGGGGCCGGGATGTCTGCTGTGTAATAATATCACATGTTATGGATGATACATGGTACAGGGTCAGGAGGGGCCGGGATGTCTGCAGTGTAATGATATCACATGTTATTGATGATAGATGGTACAGGGTCAGGAGGGGCCGGGATGTCTGCAGTGTAATAATATCACATGTTATGGATGACACATGGTACAGGGTCAGGAGGGGCCGGGATGTCTGCAGTGTATTAATATCACATGTTATGGCTGATACATGGTACAGGGTCAGGAGGGGCCGGGATGTCTGCAGTGTAATAATATCACATGTTATGGATGACACATGGTACAGGGTCAGGAGGGGCCGAGATGTCTGCAGTGTAATGATATCACATGTTATTGATGATAGATGGTACAGGGTCAGGAGGGGCCGGGATGTCTGCTGTGTAATAATATCACATGTTATGGATGATACATGGTACAGGGTCAGGAGGGGCCGGGATGTCTGCAGTGTAATGATATCACATGTTATTGATGATAGATGGTACAGGGTCAGGAGGGGCCGGGATGTCTGCAGTGTAATAATATCACATGTTATGGATGACACATGGTACAGGGTCAGGAGGGGCCGGGATGTCTGCAGTGTATTAATATCACATGTTATGGCTGATACATGGTACAGGGTCAGGAGGGGCCGGGATGTCTGCAGTGTAATAATATCACATGTTATGGATGACACATGGTACAGGGTCAGGAGGGGCCGAGATGTCTGCAGTGTAATGATATCACATGTTATTGATGATAGATGGTACAGGGTCAGGAGGGGCCGGGATGTCTGCTGTGTAATAATATCACATGTTATGGATGATACATGGTACAGGGTCAGGAGGGGCCGGGATGTCTGCAGTGTAATGATATCACATGTTATTGATGATAGATGGTACAGGGTCAGGAGGGGCCGGGATGTCTGCAGTGTAATAATATCACATGTTATGGATGACACATGGTACAGGGTCAGGAGGGGCCGGGATGTCTGCAGTGTATTAATATCACATGTTATGGCTGATACATGGTACAGGGTCAGGAGGGGCCGGGATGTCTGCAGTGTAATAATATCACATGTTATGGATGACACATGGTACAGGGTCAGGAGGGGCCGAGATGTCTGCAGTGTAATGATATCACATGTTATTGATGATAGATGGTACAGGGTCAGGAGGGGCCGGGATGTCTGCAGTGTAATAATATCACATGTTATGGATGATACATGGTACAGGGTCAGGAGGGGCCGGGATGTCTGCAGTGTAATAATATCAGATGTTATGGATGATACATGGTACAGGGTCAGGAGGTCCTGGGATGTCTGCAGTGTAATAATATCACATGTTATGGATGACACATAGTACAGGGTCAGGAGGGGCCGAGATGTCTGCAGTGTAATAATATCACATGTTATGGATGATACATGGTACAGGGTCAGGAGGGGCTGGGATGTCTTCAGTGTAATAATATCACATGTTATGGATGATACATGACACAGGGTCAGGAGGGGCCGATATGTCTGCAGTGTAATAATATTACATGTTATGGATGATACATGGTACAGGGTCAGGAGGGGCCGGGATGTCTGCAGTGTAATAATATCACATGTTATGGAGGATACATTGTACAGGGTCAGGAGGGGCCGGGATGTCTGCAGTGTAATAATATCACATGTTATGGATGATACATGGTACAGGGTCAGGAGGGGCCAGGATGTCTGCAGTGTAATAATATCACATGTTATGGATTATACATGGTACAGGGTCAGGAGGGGCCAGGATGTCTGCAGTGTAATAATATCACATGTTATGGATGATACATGGTACAGGGTCAGGAGGGGTTGGAATGTCTGCAGTGTAATAATATCACATGTTATGGATGATACATGGTACAGGGTCAGGAGGGGCTGGGATGTCTGCAGTGTAATAATATCACATATTATGGATGATACATGGTACAAGGTCAGGAGGGGACAGGGATGTCTGCAGTGTAATATCATATGTTATGGATGATACATGGTACAGGGTCAGGAGGGGCCGGGATGTCTGCAGTGTAATAATATCACATGTTATGGATGATACATGGTACAGGGTCAGGAGGGGCCGGGATGTCTGCAGTGTAATAATATCACATGTTATGGATGGTACATAGTACAGGGTCAGGAGGGGCAGGGATGTCTGCAGTGTAATAATATCACATGTTATGGATGATACATGGTACAGGGTCAGGAGGGGCCGGATGTCTGCAGTGTAATAATATCACATGTTATGGATGATACATGGTACAGGGTCAGGAGGGGCCGGGATGTCTGCAGTGTAATAATATCACATGTTATGGAGGATACATGGTACAGGGTCAGGAGGGGCCGGGATGTCTGCAGTGTAATAATATCACATGTTATGGATGATACATGGTACAGGGTCAGGAGGGGCCGGGATGTCTGCAGTGTAATAATATCACATGTTATGGATGATACATGGTGCAGGGTCAGGAGGGGCCGGGATGTCTGCAGTGTAATAATATCACATGTTATGGATGATACAGGGTACAGCGTCAGGAGGGGCCGGGATGTCTGCAGTGTAATAATATCACATGTTATGAATGATACATGGTACAGGGTCAGGAGGGGCCGGGATGTCTGCAGTGTAATAATATCACATGTTATGGATGATACATGGTATAGGGTCAGGAGGGGCCGGGATGTCTGCAGTGTAATAATATCACATGTTATGGATGATACATGGTACAGGGTCAGGAGGGGCCGGGATGTCTGCAGTGTAATAATGTCACATGTTATGAATGATACATGGTACAGGGTCAGGAGGAGCCGGGATGTCTGCAGTGTAATAATATCACATGTTATGGATGATACATGACACAGGGTCAGGAGGGGCCGATATGTCTGCAGTGTAATAATATTACATGTTATGGATGATACATGGTACAGGGCCAGGAGGGGCCGGGATGTCTGCAGTGTAATAATATCACATGTTATGGATGATACATGGTACAGGGTCAGGAGGGGCTGGGATGTCTGCAGTGTAATAATATCACATGTTATGGATGATACATGGTACAAGGTCAGGAGGGGACAGGAATGTCTGCAGTGTAATATCATATGTTATGGATGATACATGGTATAGGGTCAGGAGGGACTGGGATGTCTGCAGTGTAATAATATCACATGTTATGGATGATACATGGTACAGGGTCAGGAGGGGCCGGGATGTCTGCAGTGTAATAATATCACATGTTATGGATGATACATGGTACAGGGTCAGGAGGGGCCGGGATGTCTGCAGTGTAATAATATCACATGTTATGGATGATACATGGTACAGGGTCAGGAGGGGCCGGGATGTCTGCAGTGTAATAATATCACATGTTATGGATGATACATGGTACAGGGTCAGGAGGGGCAGGGATGTCTGCAGTGTAATAATATCACATGTTATGGATGATACATGGTACAGGGTCAGGAGGGGCCGGGATGTCTGCAGTGTAATAATATCACATGTTATGGATGATACATGGTACAGGGTCAGGAGGGGTCGGGATGTCTGCAGTGTAATAATATCACATGTTATGGATGATACATGGTACAGGGTCAGGAGGGGCCGGGATGTCTGCAGTGTAATAATATCACATGTTATGGATGATACATGTTACAGGGTCAGGAGGGGCCGGGATGTCCGCAGTGTAATAATATCACATGTTATGGATGATACATGGTACAGGGTCAGGAGGGGCTGGGATGTCTTCAGTGTAATAATATAATAGATTGCAAGTTACGGTATTGGATTTTTGGGGATCCTTTATTATGCGTGTTCCCCATTGTATTTAAACAATAATAACCAATTGTATATAATTAGTGAATTAATAACCATCAATCTTCTGTAGAATAAATAACGTTTCAGCCAAAGTATACCAGGACTCCGGTGATGGGTGCACAGGGCACTTCTAGTCATTTACTATCTGACCTCATCACGACAGGAAATATTGAAGGCAGAATTAGATTTTCTGTAAAAGACGTGAGAAAATATTTAGACAAACTCGGCCCGGATGAATGTGAGATAAGGGACGTGTAGAGGTGATGTGCTGTGACTGGCGTGATGTGCTGCAGAGCTGAGCGGTCAGAGGGCAGTTACAGTATATGAAGAGCACGAGGGCGCGAGGGCTGTGCAACATACATGTATACAAGAGATGTAAGGGGGTAGATGTGCTGTAGTGGAGGAGGATGTGCTGTAGGGGAGGGAGATGTGCTGTAGAGGAGGGGGATGTGGTGTAGGGGAGGGAGATGTGCTGTAGAGGAGGGGGATGTGCTATAAAGGGGGAGATGTGCTGTAGAGGAGGGGGATGTGCTGTAGAGGAGGGGGATGTGCTGTAGTGGAGGTAGATGAGATGTGCTATAAGGGGGGAGATGTGCTGTAGAGGAGGGGGATGTGCTGTAGAGGAAGGGGGTGTGCTGTAGAGGAGGGGGATGTGCTGTAGTGGAGGTAGATGAGATGTGCTATAAGGGGGGAGATGTGCTTTAGAGGAGGGGGATGTGCTGTAGAGGATAGGGATGTGCTGTAGTAAAGGGGGATGTGCTGTAGAGGAGGAGGATGTGCTGTAGATAATAGGGATGGGCTGTAGAGGAGGGGGATGTGCTATAGAGGATAGGGATGTGCTGTAGAGGAGGGGGATGTGCTGTAGTGGAGGTAGATGAGCTGTATTGAGGGGGATGTGCTGTAAAGGGGGGGATGTGCTGTAGAGGGGGCGGCTGTGCTGTAGAGGAGGGCAATGTGCTGTAGGGGAGGGGGATGTGCTGTAAGGGGGTAGATGTGCTGTAGTGGAGGAGGATGTGCTATAGGGGAGAGAGATGTGCTGTAGAGGAGGGGATGTGTAGAGGGGGGGCTGTGCTGTAGAGGAGGGGGATGTGCTGTAGTGGAGGTAGATGAGATGTTCTGTAGAGGAGGGGGATGTGCTGTAGTGGAGGTAGATGTGCTGTAGAGGAGGGGGATGTGCTGTAGTGGAGGTAGATGTGCTGTAGAGGAGGGGGATGTGCTGTAGTGGAGGTAGATGTGCTGTTTTGAGGGTGATGTGCTGTAAGGGGGTACATGTGCTGTAGAGGAGGAGGATGAGCTGTAGAGGAGGAGGATGTGCTGTAAGGGGGTAGATGTGCGGTAGAGGAGGGCGATGTGCTGTAGAGGAGGGCGATGTGCTGTAGAGGAGGGTGATGTGCTGTAGGGGAGGGGGATGTGCTGTAAGGGGGTTTGTGCTGTAAGGGGGTTGATGTGCTGTAGAGGAGGAGGATGTGCTGTAGAGGAGGGGGATATGCTGTAGTGGGGGTAGATGAGATGTGCTATAAGGTGGAGATGTGCTGTAGAGGAGGGGGATGTGCTGTAGTGGAGGAAGATGTGCTGTATTGAGGGGGATGTGCTGTAGAGGGGGGCTGTGCTGTAGAGGAGGGCGATGTGCTGTAAGGGGGTTGATGTGCTGTAGAGGGGGGGCTGTGCTGTAGAGGAGGGTGATGTTCTGTAGGGGAGGGGGATGTGCTGTAAGGGGGTTGATGTGCTGTAGAGGGGGGCTGTGCTTTAGAGGAGAAGAATGTGCTGTAGAGGAGGGAGGGGATGTGCTTTAGAGGAGGAGGAGGATCTGTAGAGTAGGTAGATGTGCTGTAGAGGAGGAGGATGTGCTGTAGCAGGGGTAAAATGCTGTAGAGGAGGGGGATGTGCTGTAGAGGAGGGGGATGTGCTGTAGAGGAGGGGGATGTGCTGCAGCAGGGGTTAAAGTGCTGTAGAGGAGGGGGATGTGCTGTAGAGGAGGGGGATGTGCTGCAGCAGGGGTTAAAGTGCTGTAGAGGAGGGGGATGTGCTGCAGCAGGGGTTAAAGTGCTGTAGAGGAGGGGGATGTGCTGTAGAGGAGGGGGATGTGCTGTAGAGGAGGGGGATGTGTTGAAGAGGAGAGGGATGTGCTGTAAAGGAAGTAGATTTGTGTTCACCCAGCCGCAGAGCCTAATGGCAGTGTTGTGTGGCCTTCAGGAGCTCCACCAATCCTCAGGACTGGCAATCACGAGGGGCAACAGTGATGTTAAAGGCCAGCACCCTGCAGCCTGGAATGATCCCCTGTGACTCCCTCTTGGAGTGGTCCCTGGCCAGTGTTATGTGAGGAGGGTTTATACAATGGTCAACAGGGCGGAGTTACAGTAGAATTATAAGAAATATATAACCATCTTTGTTTTTACTTTATACTTCATCATGAAGTACAAGGAGGAGGAAGGGTCTGTAACCCGGAGTAGATATGTCTTCATATTACTACCAGTAATTTGGATCTTAGGGTTCTCCCCAGAGCCCTCTGGGTCATTGTAGGGTTCTTATGAGCCTAATTCCCTTCCCTTCTATTGTCTCTGCAGGATGCACTATTTTTGCAATGTTCCTGTAAATTATAATATAAAAAAATATAAAAATAAAACATTACAAAATATCAGTTTAAAGAGTGAAAGTTTTGGCCAAGAAACAAGTCCAAAATGTAAACTTTTTTGGAGCCCGTCTGGTTCTGACGCTTCCTCTGTTGAAGGACACTGAGAGGTTTCCTTGTGCTGAACTTTCCTGCCGATCCGAGTGAGGAAGGATGTGACTGTGGGGGGAAGAAAGATGCGGACACAATGGGGATGTGATCGCAGAGAAGCTCAGGTTTTTGTAAGATGTGACAACCACTACAGTTCCCTCGGGGGTTGTATCTGGGCTCCTGGTGTATTGTGATTGGTTGATTGAGACAGTAACCACTCCCCTGCGCTGACTACTAAAACCATATGACAAGCAGGGGCATAACTTGTAGTTTCAGAGCCCCCAATGCAAAACTGCAGCCCTCTCCTCCCTATTGAACTGCATATGGATGCCTGTAGTTAGGACTGCACTCAGAGGAAGCAGTGACCCCAAGAAGAGACAGAAGGCAGCCAGAATATTACTGTTTAAAGGGATCTGTCAGCAAATGTGACCATAGAAACAACAGCCAGGTATTGTCCCTGGAGAGATGTGTAATCAGACCTCACACTGCTGTACTCTGTGCTCTCTGCAGCCAGTGTTATGTATTGTCCCTGGAGAGATGTGTAATCAGACCTCACACTGCTGTGCTCTGTGCTCTCTGCAGCCAGTGTTATGTATTGTCCCTGGAGAGATGTGTAATCAGACCTCACACTGCTGTGCTCTGTGCTCTCTGCAGCCAGTGTTATGTATTGTCCCTGGAGAGATGTGTAATCAGACCTCACACTGCTGTGCTCTGTGCTCTCTGCAGCCAGTGTTATGTATTGTCCCTGGAGAGATGTGTAATCAGTCCTCACACTGCTGTGCTCAGTGCTCTCTGCAACCGGTATAAGCTGTTGTCCCTGGAAAGATGTGTAATCCTACCTCACACTGCTGTGCTCTCTGCAGTCAGTATTATGTATTGTCCCTGGAAAGATGTGTAACCATTCCTTTGTGTATGTTTTTAGTAGCAGCAGGATTGTGAAATATGGATTTATATTCCCGGATTGCAGCTTCTCCAAGTGTATGCTGGTGGCATGTCCTCACACTACTGTGCTCTGTGCTCTCTGCAGGCAGTATCGGGTATTGTCCCAGAAAAGATGTGTAACTATTCCTTTGTGTATGTTGTTAGTAGTAGCAGGACTGTGAAATATGGATTTATATTCCAGTTGTATAATTTCTTCAAGTGCACTGGCAGTATGTCCACAACTCCTCCCCTCTGCTCTGGAGACTGCTGTAGTATTCAACTACAAGCCTAATACAGCTTTTACTCAGAGTAAAAGAAATAGGCTGTGGAGCAATTCAACACTGCGCACAGTTCAGTGTGAGGTCACACGGAGTGTCCTCACACTGCTGTGCTCTGTGCTCTCCACAATCTCTCCCCTTTGCTCTGGATAAAAGCTGTATTACAGTTTTGGTGAAATAAGTCTGTCAATCATAGCCGAGGGGAGAGTCTGTGGAGCAGTGCAATGCGGAGAGCTAAGAGCACAGCAGTGTGAGGACATAATTTAGTAGGAAATCTGGAATAGGTAAATCTAGAACATCCCTCATTGAGTTGGGAGAAGTTCTGACTCAAATTCCATCCTGTAGATATGTCTGTCCGTGTCTTATGTCTCCGCTCTGTGATCCTGACTCCTGGCATTTCCGCCCTCCCTGATATCACCTGCCGCCCAGTAAAACATCCCATTAATCAGCGCAATTTTCCATGCAGAGATTTGCGTGATGCGGCGAGTGAGAGACGTAGATCATCCGGGACCTGTGATCCAAGCCGGCTAAAGAATTCCAGGCTCCTGCGTGCAGCCTCCCGCAGCCGCAGGGAATTTTCCATAGAAACCTGTTACGTATATTTATCATTAACATGCAGCAAGGTGGATGCGTATATTCCCAGGAATGTCAGGACTCCGGGGCTCATCTCATAGGCTTGTATTATAGTCATAGGGCACCCTATAGGACCGTTATAGGGCACCGCTTGTCTTTATTATAGGGACCCCTCATGGGTATTTTATATAAGCCCCCTCACTCCCTATGGATTCATTAGATACAGCACCCTCTCCCATGGATTCCTTATGTACAGCCGTATGTGGGCCCCCCAGTAGCACTGGACCCCGGCACTTGCCCAGGTATGCCCAGTGCTGGCGCCGGCCCTGAGCACTGTATGTTAGTACTATATGGATAAGGTAAAGATACTATATAGTCGCATTGTTTGTATTATGTAAGTAAGAATTTTTTGGAAACAGTATGAATTTTTGGAAAACTTCATGAAGGTTTTCGATGGACAGCTGGGTGCTCAGAATCCCCAAGTACTGGACCAGAATCCAGAATAATAATATTTGTAGTGAATTTCAAAAAAAAAGAAGGTACAGCATCCATAACAAAAAACTGTTAAAACATATGGAAAATGTAGTGGCTCTTCATTAAAAACATATCTATTTTTCAAAAACTAATAAAAAAAAAATATAAAAAAAAATCTATTCCTGATGACACAGACATGAAGACATGACACACTAGACGCTGCGGTAACGCGTTTCGGACCATAACTTCCTAGTCCTTACTCTTACCTCCTTATCCAGGTATAAACAAGGACCAGGAAGCTACAGTCCGAAACGCGTTACCGCAGCGTCTAGTGTGTCATGTCTTCGCGTCCGTGTTATCAGGAATAGATTATTATTTTTTTTAATATTTTTTTTATTAGTTTTTGAAAAATAGATATGTTTTTAATGAAGAGCCATTACATTTTCGACATGTTTTAACAGCTTTTTGTTACACTGTGGATGCTTCTTTTTTGATATTCAGTATGGGGAGATTATTTGGACACTGTATGGCAGTATTGTATTGGACATTACAGGCAGCCCCTGGGTTACATACAAGATAGGGTCCATAGATTTGTTCTTAAATTGAATTTGTATGTAAGTCGAAACTGTATATTTTAGAATTGTAGTTCCAGACAAAAAATTTTGACAATTGAAGTTTCAAAATTTTTAGCTGTAATGGGACCAAGGATTATAAATACATCTTCATTACAGACACCTTACAGCTGATCATTGCAGCCTGGGACTATAGTAACATCCAGAGAGGTCACCAGAGGTCACAGGGGACAGAGGGGTCCGTCTTTAACTAGGGGTCGTCTGTAAGTAGGGTGTCCTTAAGTAGGGGACCGCCTGTATATGTTAGTGGTATGTGGATGTTGTATAGCCACTATATGATCATATTGTTTGGACGCTATATGGCGGTAGTACATAGGACATTGTAGCGATTGCATGTAATAACAGGTACATTTGCATTTTATGAGAATAGGCTTCAGCTGGCAGGTGGGGGGGGGGACCTGCTTGTTGCTGGGGGTCCGAATATTAGCAGTCCTTGGGTAATGCTGCCCAATGTCCCTCATCCCAAAAAAGTCCAAACCTGCTGTGATGTTCCCCCGTCATGTGCAGAGTATGGCGGTGTCATGACTGTGTTTGTATGAACGGTTCCGGCATGTGTTTCATATCCAGATAGATGAGGTCCTGTTCTTCTCTGTTTAGAAACATGACAATGAGTTATGATAACATTTATCCCAGGAGATGCATGGGACAGATCTGCGGAGAACAATGGGGTCGCTACATGGAAACATCTCCACCAGCCTGGAGGGTCGTCATAGTAATGCCGGATCCTACATGACCCCCACGGAATCCATCAATGGAGGTTGTAGTTTGAAGGCATCTGAAGGAGGTCCTGGGCTGTATGAGTATTGTGAATATTATAACTCCTACAAGTCTGGAATCAGCTTCTTGGGGAATGGAGGACAAGTCCCTTCTGCTGATTTCAATCTGTGGTTTCAGGGCCCTAGGAGGACCTTCAGAGCTCCTAAAATGGCTCTTGTGTACATGTGTATTGAGAACAGGAATATACACTCACCGGCCACTTTATTAGGTACACCTGTCCAACTGCTCGTTAACACTTCATTTCTAATCAGCCAATCACATGGCGGCAACTCAGTGCATTTAGGCATGTAGACATGGTCAAGACAATCTCCTGCAGTTCTCCCGAGCATCAGTATGGGGAAGAAAGGCGATTTGTGGCCTTTGTACGTGGCATGGTTGTTGGTGCCAGAAGGGCTGGTCTGAGTATTTCAGAAACTGCTGATCTACTGGGATTTTCACGCACAACCATCTCTAGGGTTTACAGAGAATGGTCCGAAAAAGAAAAAACATCCAGTGAGCAGCAGTTCTGTGGGCGGAAATGCCTTGTTGATGCCAGAGGTCAGAGGAGAATGGGCAGACTGGTTCGAGCTGATAGAAAGGCAACAGTGACTCAAATCGCCACCCGTTACAACCAAGGTAGGCAGAAGAGCATCTCTGAACGCACAGTACGTCCAACTTTGAGGCAGATGGGCTACAGCAGCAGAAGACCACACCGGGTGCCCCTCCTTTCAGCTAAGAACAGGAAACTGAGGCTACAATTTGCACAAGCTCATCGAAATTGGACAGTAGAAGATTGGAAAAACGTTGCCTGGTCTGATGAGTCTCGATTTCTGCTGCGACATTCGGATGGTAGGGTCAGAATTTGGCGTCAACAACATGAAAGCATGGATCCATCCTGCCTTGTATCAGCGGGTCAGGCTGGTGGTGCTGGTGTCATGGATCCATCCTGCCTTGTATCAGCGGGTCAGGCTGGTGGTGGTGGTGTCATGGATCCATCCTGCCTTGTATCAGCGGCTCAGGCTGGTGGTGGTGGTGTCATGGATCCATCCTGCCTTGTATCAGCGGCTCAGGCTGGTGGTGGTGGTGTCATGGATCCATCCTGCCTTGTATCAGCGGCTCAGGCTGGTGGTGGTGGTGTCATGGATCCATCCTGCCTTGTATCAGCGGCTCAGGCTGGTGGTGGTGGTGTCATGGATCCATCCTGCCTTGTATCAGCGGCTCAGGCTGGTGGTGGTGGTGTCATGGATCCATCCTGCCTTGTATCAGCGGCTCAGGCTGGTGGTGGTGGTGTCATGGATCCATCCTGCCTTGTATCAGCGGGTCAGGCTGGTGGTGGTGGTGTCATGGATCCATCCTGCCTTGTATCAGCGGCTCAGGCTGGTGGTGGTGGTGTCATGGATCCATCCTGCCTTGTATCAGCGGGTCAGGCTGGTGGTGGTGGTGTCATGGATCCATCCTGCCTTGTATCAGCGGCTCAGGCTGGTGGTGGTGGTGTCATGGATCCATCCTGCCTTGTATCAGCGGCTCAGGCTGGTGGTGCTGGTGTCATGGATCCATCCTGCCTTGTATCAGCGGCTCAGGCTGGTGGTGGTGGTGTCATGGATCCATCCTGCCTTGTATCAGCGGCTCAGGCTGGTGGTGCTGGTGTCATGGATCCATCCTGCCTTGTATCAGCGGCTCAGGCTGGTGGTGCTGGTGTCATGGATCCATCCTGCCTTGTATCAGCGGGTCAGGCTGGTGGTGGTGGTGTCATGGATCCATCCTGCCTTGTATCAGCGGGTCAGGCTGGTGGTGGTGGTGTCATGGATCCATCCTGCCTTGTATCAGCGGTTCAGGCTGGTGGTGGTGGTGTCATGGTGTCTTTGGGCCCCTTGGTACAACGCCACAGCCTACCTGAGTATTGTTGCTGACCATGTCCATCCCTTTATGAGCACAATGTACCCTGTAACATCTGATGGCTACTTTCAGCAGGATAATGCGCCATGTCATAAAGCTGGAAGCATCTCAGACTGGTTTCTTGAACATGACAATGAGGTCACTGGACACAAATGGCCTCCACAGTCACCAGATCTCAATCCAATAGAGCATCTTTGGGATGTGGTGGAACGGGAGATTCGCATCATGGATGTGCAGCCGACAAATCTGCGGCAACTGTGTGATGCCATCATGTCAATATGGACCAAAATCTCTGAGGAGCTTCCAGCACCTTGTTGTATCAATTGAGGCAGTTCTGAAGGCAAAAGGGGGTCCAACCCGTTACTAGCATGGTGTACCTAATAAAGTGGCCGGTGAGTGTATGTATGAGGATTTTATGAGTGAAGGTCCTTCTCAGTATAATATATGGTGGGTGGTTTGGGTGGTCATGGGCCCCCCTGAAAACACCCATATTATAATCCACTACTGCTGAGGAGCCACAGGTTGGGGACCACTTTTGGGTTGGCCACAGTGGCATGGCAAAAGTTGTAGTTTTAGAACATCTGGAGAACCACAGCTTAGAGGCCACTGCCAAAAACCAAAGCTGAAAATTCTCTGTTATCTCCTCTCTCTCCCTTATTTGGTCTATTTGTAGGTTCACATCTGTAGCCTGACGTCTTACTCCACGGATGCAACCTGGACTCCTAACAGCCAAGTCCATCCTTGTGAAAATCTAAGGGTAGCCTCAGAATCTGGTAAGAGCGGGGTCTAAATTTAGGTAATATTTATGACCTGTGGACTATTGTGCTGATATATAGCAAACTAATAATGGTGGATTCTGCCAAATGTCCAATATCCATGATATTTTTTAGATCGTCTCCAGGTTGTATCAAAATATGCTGGAGCTTCTATATGGGAATGGACCCTCAGAAACTGCCCAAATAGTAAACCACTCCCTTCTTGATCTTCATTAAGTTATCAATCTAAGGGCTTTTGACTTACTGACATTGTTCTGAAATGCACATAACACGATGGGCTTGTCTACAAGTGGTGCCAAAAATATCTCCTTCTCTGAAGGATCAGGGAGGTTCCAGCCTAAGTACCCGTATTATATATATATATCAGTGGTGGTGGCACTTGGAGCTCTCTCTGTGGGCACCCAGGCCGTCACCCCAGCACACAGTTTGCCAGACAGGACTCAAGGCCTCCCCCTGCAGTACCCGGTAGCCCAGGATGTTCTGTGTTCAGCCACAATTCAAAGCCACAAATGTCCCCACCTTCTTTTAAGAGTTTTGGTTCCCATTAAGATGCCAATGTGATTGAAAGCTGTTACAGAGCAAGGGGCATTACCTTGCTCATCCAATGGCCATCGTCACTTTGTGATAAATTAGTGGGTTTTTGGCTGTAGTTTCGTCTCTCAGCCTCTAAAATGTTTCACCATCACTGATAGTATCTAAATAATACTTCTATAAAAAGCCCCCAATGTGTACATATATATCCCACATGTTACATAGTATCCAGATAATGCATATTACTGCCATGTGGTGCTCACATAGTACCGCGCACTAACGCCTGCAGACTGTGCGCTCTGGTTTGCTTCTGGGCTTCCAGTCCCAATGGTCCAATCTGTGGTTCTTGTTGAGGGTAAGTATTATAATTCTGGGCCATATATACCGCAGTGTGCTGACGTTTTCCAGTGTGCGGTATTCTTCCTGCTGGTTCTTGAGGGCTTCTGCTTATTTTGGAGCATTCCTGACCCCAAGACATAAACAATTTGTCTCCAAAATATTATTCTTATAATAATGTAAAAAAGGGAAGAAGCTACGGGAACAAGTGAGCGCAATACAAACCTGGAGCTGCAAGCCGGGCCGGTCCATAGAGAGATCAATGTGCTACTAACCTGCATCTCTATCTATCTATCTATCTATCTATCTATCTATCTATCTATCTATCTTCTATCTATCTATCTATCTATCTATCTATCTATCTATCTATCTATCTATCCATCTATCTATCTATCTATCTATCTCATATCTATAGATATCTCTCTTTATACTGTGTATTTACCATCTGTTACAGGTCCACAATGTGTGCAGGACCTGCGAGGGGGGTATATATTGGGGGCAGGAGGCTGGCTAGTTACATACTGGGAGCAGGCTGGCTATATACTGGGGGAAGGGGACTGGCTACCTATATACTGGGGGGCTGGCTACATATATACTTGGGGGTAGGGGCTGGCTAATATACTGGGGGGCAGGGGGCTTTCTAGCTATATACTGGGGCAGGAAGCTGGCAGGCTTTATACAGGGGGCAGGGAGCTAGCTAGCTGTATACTGTGGGCAGAGGGCTGGCAGGCTACATACTCAGAGCACAGGGCTGGCTATATACTAGGGGCAGGGAGCTAGCTATTTACTGTGGGCAGGGGGCTGAATGGCTATATACTCAGGGCTGGGGGCTGGCTATATACAGAGGGCAGTGGGCTGGATGGCTTTATACTCAGGACATATGCGCGCTGGCTCTCCTGGACATAAAGGGCCAGCATCCCCCTGATTGGCGCTGGCTAATCCGGCTCGCCCTTATAATCCGGCCCTCCCTTCCTGCCTCGCCGGATCTTCAGTATTGTTTCCTGCTAAGGGAAAACCAGTGTTCCTCCGTGTTTCCAGTGTTTCCAGTGTTCTTCTGTGTTCCTGTCATCGTTCCTGCCAGTGCCTTGTGCCAGTCCGTCCCTGCCTGCCTCTACCGTGTTCCAGCTTCCATGTCCCTGCTGTGAGTTCCAGCTCATCCTCCTAGCTACTCTCCTGCTGTCACCCCAGACTCAGACTGTGTCCTGCATCTTTGTACTACCTTGGCTGCCACCGCGGGCCTAGTCGCACCCGTGGAACGACCTAGTGGCACCCCGCCGCAGCAAGACCATCCCGTTTTGCGTCTGGCTCTGATGAAGACCAGGTGCCACTTTGACTTTGACTTCGGACTGTCGGCTAGTACCATCTTCACCTTCCACGGTGGTCCACAGGGTCCACAGACTCTCCCCATAGAGACTCAGACAGTTCGTCCCTGCGAACATTGTGACAGTACGATCCCGCCATGGACCTCGCCAAGAAGTCATCTCTGGAACAGATTGATCTTCGCAGCGCTGTATCCAAGCAGTCTAAGCAAATTGCTGCTCAGGGTGAACTGCTGGGCAAAGTTGCTGCCACGCTTCAACAGCTGCTTGATTCCCAGCAACAGGTTTCTGCATCTACTCCTGCTAACCCTCCACCCGCCCTGGCATTTCCTCTGCCAGCAGAGCCAAGACTCAGACTTTCTATGCCCGATAAATTTGATGGTGATCCCAAACTCTGCAGGGGATTCATCACCCATTGCTCATTGCATTCCAAGGTGGCATTCATCCTCAGCGTCCTCTCCGGGAAGGCCCTGGCCTGGGCTACTCCGCTGTGGGACAGAGAGGACCCAGTGAAGGCTTTCCATACCACCTTTCTGGCCGAATTTCGCTCTGTATTTGAAGAACCTGCCTGTGCCTCCTCAGTTGAAGCGGCCCTGCTGAACCTGCGCCAAGGAGACTCTTCTGTGGGCGAGTATGCTGTCACATTCCGCGACCTGGCCTCCGAGCTTTCCTGGAACGATGCGGCCTTGTCAGCTACCTTCAGGCAAGGATTGTCCCCCCAGGTGAAAGACCCACTGGTTGCCCGTGATCTGACGGCTACTCTGAGTGGACTCACCCCCCCTAGCCACACGGATAGACGTGCAATTCACGGAACATGATGGAGAATTGCATCACAAGCACCCTCAAGTCCGGCTTCCACGTCGGCCACACTTGGCTCTGGTTTTCCTAAAGACACCTCAGCCTTCAGCCGCACAGACTGAAGAGGAGCCCATGCAGGTCAAAAGAGTCCATCTCTCCGTTGGGGAACGTTCCAGACGTCGTCAGGAGGGACTTTGCCTGTACTGAGCTAGCCCCGAGCACTTCATTTGGGCTTATCCTGTCTGTTCTACCATGTCCAGCAGACTCTAACACCATGGGCTTCTGAGAGGTACTTCCCTTGGTGTTAATGGTGTGTCTCCACGTTTGTCGGTTCCTGTGCTCCTCGGCGTCAGTGCTCGCTCTCTTGTACAAGTCTCAGCATTCCTGGACTCTGGTTCTGCTGGGAATTTTGTGGATGCCGCTCTGGTCTCCCGACATCACATTCCAGTGGTTCCTCTCAAGAATCCGCTATCCCTCTCTTCTGTGGATGGACAGGTCCTGTCCGAACCGGTCTGGTACCGCACTGTGCCAATTTCTCTTCAGGTTGGAGCTCATCACAAAGAGACTCTGGTTTTCTACGTTCTTCCACGATCCACATAATCCCTTCTCCTGGGTCTTCCATGGCAGCAACTCCATGCTCCGGTCCTCGACTGGGGTACTGGTGATATCCTGAGTTGGAGACCAGATTGTCACTCTCGCTGCATGGCTTCACCACCTCCTGCCCTGACAAATTTCCAGCTTCTTAGTCCCCTCCTGAGATGTCCTGGGACTGAAAAGAAGAAGAGGACTTCTTCTGGACTTAAAGGGCCAGCGTCCCCCTGATTGCCGCTGGCTAATCCGGTTCG
This sequence comes from Engystomops pustulosus, assembly GCF_040894005.1. Classification (NCBI taxonomy): domain Eukaryota; kingdom Metazoa; phylum Chordata; class Amphibia; order Anura; family Leptodactylidae; genus Engystomops; species Engystomops pustulosus. The sequence goes on along the minus strand of NC_092415.1, from coordinate 7,663,333 downwards.
CCTTATAATCCGGCCCTCCCTTCTTGCCTCGCTGGATCTTCAGCATCGTTTCCTGCTAAGTGAAAGCCTCCAGTGTTCCTCCATGTTTCTAGTGTTTCCAGTGTTCTTCTGTGTTGCTGTCATCGTTCCTGCCAGTGCCATGTGCCAGTACGTCCCTGCCTGCCTGTACCGTGTTCCAGCTTCCGTGTCCCTGCTGTGAGTTCCAGCTCATCCTCCTAGCTACTCTCCTGCTGTCACCCCAGACTCGGACTGTGTCCTGCATCTTCGTACTACCTTGGCTGCCACCGCGGGCCTACTCGCACCCATGGAACGACCTGGTGGTACCCCACCGCAGCAAGACCATCCCGCTTTGTGGCGGGCTCTGGTGAAGACCAGGTGCCACTTAGACTCTGGTCCCGGGTGTCGGCTAGTACCATCTTTATCTCCCGTGGTGGTCCAGAGGGTCCACAGACTCTTTGCTTTGTCCTTAGAACTTTATGACACAATGTAGGCTCATACTCAAGTCAATAGGTTCTTAAAGGGAACCTACCACCACAAATCTACCTATAAAGGTAGATCGGGTGGTAGGTGGATGTAAGGGACGTGAGGATAGCTCTTTTTAGAGCTAATCCTCACGTCCCCGCTAACTTTTGGGAAACTTTATTGACCTAATATGTAAATTTCGTTATGCGGCTACTGGGGCGTGGAGTAGCCGGCACGAGGCTACACAGCGCAGCTACTCCACGCCCCAGTAGCCACATTTCTCCTCCTACCCTGTTGTGTGCGGTGCGCAGCTCCTTGTAGCTGCGCGCCCTCGTCCGTCATGATGGCATTCTGCGCATTCGCAGAACGCCGGCTGAGCAGTCCCAGCTCCGAGGCCGGAGCTACTGCGCATGCGCAGTAGCCGGCTTGTTGGCACACACAGGGTAGGAGGAGTAACGTGGCTACTGGGGCATGGAGTAGCCGCGCTGTGTAGCCTCGTGCCGGCTACTCCACGCCCCAGTAGCCGCATAACGAAATTTACATATTAGGTCAATAAAGTTTCCCAAAAGTTAGCGGGGACGTGAGGATTAGCTCTAAAAAGAGCTATCCTCACGTCCCTTACATCCACCTACCACCCGATCTACCTTTATAGGTAGATTTGTGGTGGTAGGTTCTCTTTAAGGTAAAATCAGGTGCCTTAGCTTATATTCGGGTGTATACAGTATCTATCTATCCAACTCCTCTGTTACTAATATCTTTTTTCCCATCTCATGTTTATGGTATATTTTCAGGAATGTGCATCACTAAGGCTGAGAGTCTGTGATTCTGCACTTGCTATGTTGCACACATCATGTACATATCTGTATCTGTTTATATCCTTTCCTCTATATATACTGTATATACACATCTCTGTACTATTTACATTTGTTGTACAATGTCTTGTGCTGTGAGGACCCACCAGCGTCTCCTCGGGGTCTCCCCAAATGAATGTAAATAATTCCAGCTGGTAACAAGTGACTATAAACTGTATAACATAGTTTCATCTTCTGTAACTTTGCCCAATATGGAGTCAAATGTGGAGGATTTGTAATATTATTCTCTTACATCATATCTGTATATGTAAAGGTGTATAATAAAATCTGGAATCACATCCCCCAAGAGACTAACACCCAACTTTCCCACAATCCTGAAATGGTCTTACCCTCTACTCCCATAAATACCAATAATACCATAAGTATACAGACAGGGAGGCTGAGCCGTGAGAAATATCTCCAGTGTAATGTTATCCTGTAGTGCCCCAGAATGTCTGTTCAGAGTCTAGGAAAGCTGGGTGACATCTCATGTGATGCCATGATGGCAGAGATGTTGCTTAAAACATTTATTGATTTTTATTGAAAATTACTAATATTTAAATAAAAAACATTCATACAGTTATCATTGCATTATAATCAAAATTAATATACAAAGACTTTATATTAGAAAATTTCTATATTCTAAACCCTGACATTCCAAACTGTGCTCAGGGCTCAGCCTCCCTGTCTGTATACTTATGGTATCTCTACTAAGTATAATCAGAATCCAGCATTGATGGTTCTATCTCTGACTGGTCATGTGATGTTATGCTGAGGGATCATGGGATGAATAGCAAACTACTGGAGAAAAAATGGAGAGGAAATGTGATCACCATCAAGGTGGGGTCTTATTTTAATAAGAATAAAGGCTACAAAAAAAGTAAGCACTGAATGTGTAAAAGAATCATAAATTGGGGCACATTTGCTTACCCGGTCCAGTCGCGATCCAGCAGCGGGTTCTCCGACTCTGATTCGGGTCTGGCTGGGATTCACTAAGGTAGTGCGCCCGATGTCCACCAGGTGTCGCTGCTGCGCTGAAGTCCGCTGGAGTTCACTATCCTATCGTGGGTGCAGGTAAGCGCGTGTCAAGCGACACTTTTTTTTTTTTTAAATACGACGGTTTTTCCGAATTTGTAGGGTTTTCCGACGGCCACGCCCTTCGATTTCCATTGCATGCATGCCGGGACAGATTGGGTGAGCCAAAAACCCGGGGCAATTTGGCGCAAAACGGTAATCTATTCGGGAAACCTGACGGAAAAACGTGATTCAGGCCCTTAGTAAATGACCCCCATTGTGTTTAGACTGGAGGTGTTCTTTATCATGGTTACCTGCACTACTCTTATTTCTGCCACCGGTGGCGCTGTTACACCTATCCAGCTGCTCTCTATAATGTTATATCTTTATATCATATGACCAAGGAACAACTCCATATTATCAGTAATCCGGATTATCAGATTCTGGATTATTATACACCAGAATAAGAGATTAGGTAAATCGGGGAACTCTGAGCATTGACTAAAATACCATTTCCCCGATGAGTCTCAAAGGACACTGCCGGGAAATTTTACATGCTGATCTGACAGACCCCCGTGTGCCACTGGAAAGTATGCCAGACACTTGACTTTTCAAACTCTGGCAATGACCCAACGTAAGAAAATGAGCCTGAGAAAATGCTGAGGGAGCCAGGAACGAGGGATCCTCACCACGGAGGAAGAATCTCATCCTGATGTGACAGTCACCGGCCCCCATACTACAGCCATCTCCCCAGTCTGAGAGCGACGGTCATAGGGCATGGCTATCATACTGTTACATTAACGGAGCAATAAAATGAAGAAATTAGTCACGGCACAACCCAAATAGTATCTATATACAGAAGCACAATCCTATTCCAGAGAGAATGAGCTCATGAAACCAGCAGTTCACTCCCTGATTCAATGGGGCAGATTTACTTACCCGGTCCATTCGCAATCCAGCTGCGCGTTCTGTGTGGACGATTCGGGTCTTCCGGCGATTCACTAAGGTAGTTCCTCCGACGTCCACCAGGTGTCGCTGCTGCGCTGAAGTTCATCAGAGTTCACTGGACTTCACCAAGCCGGGCCGAGTGCAGGTAAGCACGTGTCCAGCGACACTTTTTTTTTTAAAATGCGGCGGTTTCTCCGAATCTGTTGGGTTTTCGTTCGGCCACGCCCCCGATTTCGGTCGCGTGCACGCCAGCGCAGATGTGCCACAATCCGATCACGCGCGCCAAAAACCCGGGGCAATTCAGGAAAAATTCGTGTAACCCGCCGTAAAAATGCGATTCGGGCCTTTCGTAAATGACCCCCAATGTTTCATGAGCTCTTCCTAGGGGTCCGAAAGTATAAATAAGATGAGGCACCAAGAGAGACAAACGTAGGTAAGCTCCAGCGAGGATCCAAAAAATGTAGAAAGTCAAGAAAAATATAAGAAAATCAAAAAAATAGGAGCATAAAAACTAACTTTTAATTCAAAAGGTTAAAAACCATGTGCACATGGGAAAGAAAAAAGGCACCAAGAGTTGTACCTAAATTAATGCAATGGTGTCCTTATATTTACTTGTTAGCTCCTAGGGGGCTGGCCTTCTATCAGAAAACCCCGCCCTTGAGGAGCAGGTTTACAACCAGGGCTTAGTAATAACTTATTTATGCAAAATGGGTAGTGGTACTAGAGGATTATGCCAAAATTAAAGTGGCACAGTGCTAAGGGGGCAGCACGGTGGCTCAGTGTTTAGCACTACGGTCTTGCAGCGCTCGGCTCCTTGGTTCAAGTCCCATCCAGGACAATGTCTGCAAAGAGTTTGTATGTTCTTTCAGTGTTTGCGTGGATTTCCTCCGGGTCCTCTGGTTTCCTCTCACACTGCAAAACATACTGGTAGGTTGATTAGATTGTGAGCCCCATTGGGGACAGGGACTGATTTGTCAAACTCTGTGCAGTGCTGCGGAACCTGTGTGCGCTATATAAAGAATTATTATTATTATAAGGGGGCTTATTGTGGCATCTATGGTTGAACCCACGCAGTCTAAGAAATTAAATGTAGACCAGAATGACCCCCATTTGTTTTCTAAAGTGTCCCTGTGATTCTGTGCTTGGCTGAGCTTTGGTGGTTCATACCCTACAAAGTGACATCAATTGTAACCATATATAGAAACACATTTCTCTTCCCAGTGAAAATGAATACAAAAATAAATGAAAAAAATAATACACTCACATGTACTTATTAGCTCCTAGGGGGTGGGTCTTGTATCATAAAGCCCCGCCTTTGAGCAGCAATTTTACAATTAGGGCTTGGTAATGTTTTGGATTTATGCAAAATGGGTAGAGCTAATGGAAACATTAAAACGTTACAGTTTTCAGAGGGCCTATTACACATGACTAATGCGTAATGTTTGGTTGAATCCGTCAAGTCTAGGTAATGAGATGCTATGTCGCAGTGTTAACCAGAGTAGCCCCATTTGTTTCCTAGAGCTTTCCTATGACTCTATGGGGCACATTTACTTACCCGGTCCAGTCACAATCCAGCGGCGCGTTCTCCGACGCTGATTCGGGTTCTGCCGGGATTCACTAAGGTCCGTGCACCCGATGTCCACCAGGTGTCGCTGCTGCGCTGAAGTCCGCCGGAGTTCACCTGCTTCGTTCCAGTGTATGTGAGTGATATTCTTGCGTCACAATTTTTTTTTTTAATTTCACGGTTTTTCCGAATCCATCGGGTTGTCCGACGGCCACGCCCGCGATTTCTGTGGCGTGAAAGCCGGCGCCGATGCACCACAATCCGATTGCGTGCACCAAAATCCCGGGGCAATTCGGCGCAAATCGGAAAAATTTGAGACCCTTAGTAAATGTGCCCCTTCGTTTGGGTCTCAGCTACTAGGGAATGGTAATATTACTGTGTTACTTCACAATAGAGGGACCCATCTTCTGTGCATTGATTCCAGGTAAGGCGACTGCCCATGAACACATTTGTCTTTTTAATAAAGTCATAAAACGAGCAGCGCACTTACTGCCTGATTAAATGATATATCATCGTCTCTCAGGGTGCGGTCACACTTCGCGTCTAACGCATGCGTTTAAAACATTGGAATAGCTAAAGAGTGATTTGCCTAATTAAACATCTATTAACACGTGTGTTTAAAAAACGCAACCGTTAATGCATTGTTAACGCATGCGTTAACATCGCGGTTAACACATGCGTTTGTTGATGCACTGTTAACACATGCGTTAACGCAAGCGTTAACATTTGCGTTTTGTAAACGCAAGTGTTAACAGCTGTTTAATTAGGCAAATCACTCTTTAGCTATTGCAATGCGTTTTTTCATCGGATGCGTTAAACGCGACGTTTGACCGCACCCTCACTGTTTTGACACTTGTTTTTTAATTAAAACTTTTACACAGTTCCCCGTACCCTATAATAAACAGGATACAGTTATTCTATAGGTTAGTACAATTAAGAAGACACCAAACATGTGCAGGTTTTCTTATGTTTTACTACTTTAGCAAATAAAACCTCCTTTTTAAGAAAACGGCATTCGCCTGGGTGTCGCCATAGTCAGAAAGTTGGAACTTTTTTATTCCTCAATCAAAAGAGGATTAATAGGACTTGTTTATTGCAGGAAAATGTAACGATTAGATAAGTTCTATAATACATCTGACCTTTTGATCGCATTCTATTCTAGGAAGCACTAAAATAGCAATTTTTATTTAAATTTTTTAAATTTTTAAATTTTTTTGATACCCCTTAACAATCAGGTTATAATAATGTTATATCTGCTTGACCATGGTCGCTACAGACGCGATGGGGCCAATTTTCTGTAGGAGGTTTTATTATTTAATTTTTTTTCAACGCAAAATAAAATCATATACAGGCCGCCCCCGGGTTACGTACAAGATTACATGGGTTTGTTCTTAAGTTGAATTTGTATGTAAGTTGAAACTGTATATTTTATGATTGTAGTACTAGACAATTTTTTTTTTGCACCAGTGACAATTGAGGTTTACAAATTTTTTTCTGTAATTGGACCAAGGATTATCCATAAAGCTTCATTACAGACACCTTACAGCTGATCATTGCAATATAGGACTATTGTAAATTATCCAGAGAGGTCACCAGAGGTCATAGGGGGCAGAGAAGTCCGTCTGGAATCAGCTTCTTTGGAAATGGAGGATGCATCCCTTCTGATTGCTTTCCATCTGTGATTTCAGGACCCTTGGAGGACCTTCAAAGGTCCTGACATGGCTCTTGTGTACAAGTGTATTGACAGCAGAAACAGATGTACAAGGATTTCATGGGTGAAGATCTGGTGGGTGGTTTGGCTGTCAATGGGCCCCCTAGAAGGTTGGGCCCTGGGCTACTGCCCAAACCCCCTATATTATAATCCACACAGGGAGGTTTGGGATCTTTATACCAACCCAACAACTAAAAATATGGGCAGAAATTAAACAGAACATTGGACTCAAAAACAACCGAAAAAATCACTATTTGGCTAAAACGCAGAGAGATTCCATTCAAGATGTACGGGCAACATAAGGAAGTACCGCATATACTCGTGTATAAGCCGAGTTTTTCAGCACAAGAAATGTGCTGAAAAACCTTGTCTCGGCTTATACACGAGTCAATGATAAAAAAAAAATTAATACTCACCCTCCGGTGTCCCCGATGTTCGCCGCGGCTCCCGGCGGTTCCCGATCCCTGTTACGGCTCCCATGTCTTCTCTTCTGTCTTCTCTAGCCGGCAGAGTCGCGTCCATGCGATCTGCCGGCCGTCGCACACTGTGATGCGACGCTGTTGCCGCGGATGGCGTCATCCCGGCCAGAGAAGAGTGAAGAGTGAAGAAGCCGCCGGGAGCCGCGATGGGGATCGGAAGCCGCCGGGAGCCGCGACGAACATCGGGGACAACGGAGGGTGAGTATTAAGTTTATTTCTTTATCTGTATACTACTGGGGGCAGTGCTGTATACTACTGAGGCCAGACTGTATACTGATGGGGGCAGGCTGTATACTACTATTGGGGCAGGCTGTATACTACTGAGGCCAGACTGTATACTGATGGGGGCAGGCTGTATACTACTGGGGACAAGCTGTATACTACTGGGGGCAAGCTGTATACCACTGGGGGCAAGCTGTATACAGATGGGGGCAGGCTGTATACTGCAAGGGGGAAGGCTGTATACTACTGGGGGCAGGCTGTATACTACTGGGGACAAGCTGTATACTACTGGAGGCAGGCTGTATACTACTGGGGGCAAGCTGTATACAGATGGGGGCAGGCTGTATACTGCAAGGGGCAGACTGTATACTACTGGGGGCAGGCTGTATACTACTGGGGACTGGCTGTATACTACTGGGGGCAGGCTGTATACTACTGGGGGCAGGCTGTATACTACTGGGGGCAGTGCTGTATACAGATGGGGGCAGGCTGTATACTGCAAGGGGGCAGGCTGTATACTACTGGGGGCAGGCTGTATACTACTGGGGACTGGCTGTTTACTACTGGGGGCAAGCTGTATACTACTGGGGGCAGGCTGTATACTACTGGGGGCAGGCTGTATACTACTGGGGGCAAGCTGTATACTACTGGGGGCAGGCTGTATACTACTGGGGGCAAGCTGTATACTACTGGGGGCAGGCTGTATACTACATGGGGGCTTGTTGGCTGTATACTACTGGGGGCAGGCTGTATACTACATGGGGGCTTGTTGGCTGTATACTACTGGGGCAGGCTGTATACTACTGGGGGCAAGCTGTATACTACTGGGGGCAGGCTGTATACTACATGGGGGCTGGCTGTATACTACACCCTCGGCTTATACTCAAGTCAATAGGTTTTCCAAGTTTTCGGTGGTAAAATTAGGGGTCTCGGCTTATACTCGGGTCGGCTTATACTCGAGTATATACGGTAATAGGACATAGGATGAAAATGGGATTTCCTGTGAGATAAAAACTTATTAAAATAATCTTGAAAGCAGAAAGAGGTGGAGAAAAAATAGACCCCTAAAGACCTACCAAACTTATTACTACTACTACTACTACTAATTTTGTGTAAAACGAGGGTCCGATTCATCTACAGCCGACAACACCGGGAGACCAGATCTCAATCTCCGATCCAGCTGGGAGGAACCATTTTGGCAATGGATGCCCCCAAGTTTTTCAGCACCTTGGATGGGCCTTTATTTGGCCAAGTGGGATTTGGAGAGAGAAACATCTCATGGATAAAACTATTATTTAATGAGCCGGAGTTCTTATAGATGGAATTATATCAAGACCTTTTCCTCTTCAGCGGGCACCACACAGCATTGCCCATTGTAACCCGCTGGGTTTAGCGAAGCTTTGGAAACTTTAACTTCTAAGTTACAGGCAAAGTCTACAAGAACCACAGGATCAGATAAATAGCAAGCAATGGGCTGAGAAACAGGTTTGCATTTCTTAAAGGCGTTGGCCACTGTACCTCATGTTATTTGTAATGTGTGTGTAAGTGTGGGGGGGCAAGATATAAGGTAATATATACATCCAATAGAGGTTCTGCTCCGCTTTATTGATATGTAAAGTGAAGCCTCCTGTCTTACTTCTCTTCAGCCAGACATTGCTGACCATAGAATGGCTGCAGATGGAGGGTCATGTGATCTCTAACTGTCCATGAGTTAGGTCCTGGCAGGGCGATTGCTCATGGACAGTTAGAAATCACATGACCCTCCATCTGCAGCCATTCTATGGTCAAATGGCCCGAAGCACTAACGTAGGGGAGCCACACTGGCATCATCAAAACACAATTCTGGTAGTGGGATATGGGTTTAAGAATGAATTAACAGTTAATGAATAATTATATGATCCTATAGTATCAGTATAACGTAAATGGAAGGCTGGGCTGTAACCTCGGTCTTTAGCACCATCTTCTTACTGTACACTACAGCAGAAAGATGTTGACTGCGATTTTTTACTTAGCTTGCATTCTGTTCTGCACTAGTATGAACACTGCCTTATTCACTCCTGGCTGTAATAATTAATTTCTACTGCACCTATTTGCCTTCTGTTGACTTTCTGGGCTTCTGACAGCTGTGATTGACACTCACATTCCTCCCCTGCTACTGGTTTGTCTGGATTTCAGGGGACCGGTCCAATGACTCTCTGGACCTTGACTCTGATATGTCATACGAGGATTGTCTGCCTTCCCATTGCTTACTATAAGTCTACTTTGTAGCTTCTTTGCAGCCCATAATTGTATCACCATTCTTCTTTGTTTGTTTGTTCTATTTTTGTTTCAATGTTTCCACTTTGGCACAGGAAGGAAATGTCAACCAGTTGTTTCCCACCATCGAGGGTTGGGTGGACAAGTAGGTAGGGACAGCTGTGGGAGTTAAGCTTTAGAGCTCACTTTCCTTCAAGGACTTTGGGAATAGGAATAGAGGTTATTGTATTGGTTTCATTATTGATAAATATATAATTGGATAGTTTGTATTTTTCTTTTCTTTTCTTTTTATGTTGTTGAATCCATTCTTTTTTTTTTTTCTTCTAAAAATAAATAAAATGTAATTAAATAAAAAATGTGACTTAATCCCTGAATATTTCCAGTGTCCACAATGAGAGGAGATCAGTCTGATGCCTCGGTGTCAGTAATCTCACAATTTATTAGGGATAAAGACCGGTTTATTGAAGTTGAGAACCGCTAGATACATGTAAATCATGCGGCAGAATGTCAGATTCTTATTATCGTATATTTTTATGTATCTGGCCGGATGCCTGAAGCCTCACATTCTCATGTACCAGCAGCCCCTTTCTCAGTCCGGGATCTATTTCGAGCCGGTGTTGACCTTGGCTATTGTGGCTTTGTAACTGTATACAATGTAAGTTTATACTGTCCGATTACACGCTGGTCTAAATGGACCTCAAAAACAGAGGGGTCAGACGGCCCATGGCAGCCAGTCAGTGCAAGAAGATTCATGGAAATATGCAAATATGTTTTCCAGGATGGGATAAGGAAAACATGGCCTCTTTTTGCTACCTTGTAAGGCAGCCTCCTTAACACCAAGCAAGACTTACAAGAAGCCTAATGACATGATGTGAGACCAGTAGATCTATTCTAGAAGGAAGAGATTTGCAACCGTTGACAGCGCTCTTCCGACCTGGTTGCATCTCATCAGTACAGTGTAGGGAACTGGTTTGGCTAAGTAAGGGGGTTTTGACTAGGGTCAGGGAGTAAGAGTTCTCCTTATGGAGACTTTGCCAATAGAAGGCATCTTGCAGGTGTGTGGAGATTTATAGCCATTAATGCTCCACTAGGGGATTCTGGGAAATATGAAAATATGTTTTCCACTGTGGGAAAAGGAAAACCATGTCTCTTTTCGCTACCTTGAAAGGCGGCCCCTTTATCATCAAGCATGACTTACAAGAAGCCTAGTGACCTGATCTGATGACATGATGTGATATGCTGTACTGAAAAGACCCAACCAAGAGGAAACTGGGCATACCTGGGCAGGTGCCGGGGCCCAGGGCTCCTGGGGGGGACCTAATAAGACTGTACATAAGGAATCCATGGGGTGATGGTAGATGTGTCTAATGAATCCATAGGGGGCGAGGGGGCATATGTAAAATAACCATGAGGGGGCTGTTTGGCATGAAAAACTAGGGAATATTTTAGGGAACAGGAGACTGTTTTTTAGTTTCTGAATTTTTTGTGCCACCAGGTGAGTTCACTGCAAAGGGGCCCACTGAGGTTCTGTCACCCAGGGGCCTACTGAACCCTAGAGTTGACCTTGGCTTCTGGAATAGGTATACTGGTTTGGCTTAGTCCAAAACATGTCAGAGGGAGAGGGAGGAGGGGGCGTGCATAATTAGCAGCCCGGAGCACCGGACATTTTATCCCTGCACTCCGGGCTGTTTTTTATAACTTTCTTTTCTAGGCAATTCCGATGTTTCAAATTTAGAGGACATCGCCGGCATCCACAGCAAAAGCAGTGTAGGTGAGTATGAAAAGTGTTTTTTTACGATTTTAAACTGGTCGATTTCCTTTAAGTAAGGGGTGTGGTCTAAGATTTGACTTCTTTCATTTAAATTCTAGTCTCCTTTTTGTTTCGGGACCTTTTTGGGATGTTAATTTATTTAACATGAGGTCTGAATATGAGTGTAATTAATGTACAAGTCTGGTTTACCTTCATAATCCATCCTGATAAACCACTTACTGTTAGATCCAGGCACCGGGACTGTGGTATCCTCCTTCTAAAATCAACTTTTAAAATTCTGATAATAGGAGTTTTAGGGTCTTTTGTAGGGTTATTTCATTTTAAGGTTGTGTTAGGTCTTCTCTGGGGTCTGATTTAACTGTGGGTTTAGTCTGAGGATATTACATTTTTACCTTTCATCCTTTATTTTGTGTTATTTTCTCACGACTTTGAGCAATCTATTTAGAAAAGTAGCAGGGGCACAGGGCACCAGACATGGCAGTATTAGGGGTTGGTTTTTGTGATAGAGGGTATGAATGGCATCAGACGCTAGGAGTCAAATTGTCATGGTTGCTCCCAGGACCCATATCTCGGGTGGCGGGCTCACTTCTGCCCCTCTCTGCCCGGTAGACTTACCTGTCCTCATTTTTGCCTCCTGTCCGGCGGTCATGCGCACGCATCCCCTTCTCCTTGGGGCCGCGCGAGCCGGCTTTAGAAGATTTAAAGGGCCAGTGCACCATTAAATGGCGCAGGCCACTTTCCAGAATCCTTTATATTCCAGCCTCTCCCTGTATACCCTGCCGGATCTTCGTGCCTAGTGCCTTTGAAAAAGCTTGTTCCCTGATGCCCTGCATTCTTAGTGTGATTTCCAGTTGTGACCCCGGTTCCGTGTTTTGATCCTGTTACGCCTGCTCTAACCTGTTGTTTTTTCCTGACTCTGATCCTGTGCTGCCTGTCCTGACCTCCAGCCTGTCCACGACCACGAACCTGCTTTCCGTCTCTGTACCTCGACCTTGGTTGTCACCAGGGACAAAGTTGTGCCTGTGGAGCAACCTGGTGGCACCACGCCGCAGTAAGTCCAACCCGCTTTGTGGTGGGCTCTGGTGAAAACCGGGTGCCAGGTGTCGGCTTACATCATCGTCCATGGTGGGCCAGTGGATCCACTACCCCTGGTACCTGACACAAATGTTTCTGAGAAGCAAACACCTGAAAAAGTTGTCATGGTGGTCTGGGCCTCATGGAGAAGAACAAGAAAAAGATAACTACATGTCGGCTAAGACACGGGGGGTAATTTGCTTGTGACTGCATCTGGTCAGTGTTATATTCAAAGTCATAGGGGCAGATTTACTTACCCGGTCCAGTTGCGATCCTGCTGCGCGTTGTCCGACGAGGATTCGGGTTCTTCCGGGATTCTCTAAGGTGCGCCTGAAATCCACCAGGTGTCGCTGCTGCGCCAAGGTCCGCCGGAGTTCACCTTCTTCTTCCCGGTGCATGTAAGTGCTTGATCTTGCGACACAAATAATTTTTAAAATTCCGCGGTTTTTCCGAATCCGTCAGGTTGTCCGACGGCCACGCCCCCCGATTTCTGTCACGTGAAAGCCGGCGCCGATGCGCCACAATCCGATCGCGTGAGCCAATAACCCGGGGCAATTCAGCGCAAAACAGAAATATTTGGGAAACCCGGTGAAAGTGCGGCGTTCGGACCCTTAGTAAATGAGCCCCATAGTGTCCCTCTATAATACGGTCACTCTATGGCATTATTTCTAGTTTTTTTTTTATATAGTTGTAGTATATCCCAGCCCTGGACTGAATGAGTGATTGTGTAATTAGGTATTATTTTCTCTTTTTTCCCCCTTTTTACACTTTTTCCTTTTTTCCGGATGGCGAGGTTCACATATTTCGGATATAACATTTCGTAGTAAAGAAAAAAATAAATAAAATCTTCAAAAATACATATTGTTCTGATGACTTCAAAATCGTTATAAATGATTCCCTATTTTATTTTACTACCTTTTTGTCTTTTTTTTTTTTATCTTATTTTTAATCTTTATCATCCTTTGTGGGCACAATTTTTTTTTTACATTTGAATTATTCTATTTTTTTTTATAATTATTGTTATTATGTTTTTTTTACTCATTTCTACTCATTATCCTTTATATATATTTCATTACCGATTTCTAATGTTTGATATAATTTTTTGGACTTCGTACCTTAACGCTCCTGGAATGCGGTGGCCACTGTGATGACGCCTCTGTTATACATCTTACGTTATTGTACAGTTACGACACACGGCGATATTTTACTCCCAGTAATTTCCACTCCATGTTCCGTGCACATCCGGCTGGGTCTTTCGTCCCGCCATCCCCTGTGTCATAAATCTGCTGTCATCCTGCCATAACTTTATGAATTGTGTACAGATTGATCTGGGGTCTCGCAGGTCCCATCTCCGCGCCGCACATTACCTGCTTCCTGCTTACAGCACATGTCACCGTGACGGAGAGCAGAGAGCGCAGGATTTACACCACGGATCCCGGGGTCACATCATGGGAACGCGACATCCTACATATAATATGGACTTCACTATGGAATATGGGGGTCTCTAGTGTAAGTATGGAGAGGCCACGACTGCCATATGTATCCATCATCACCATGAGCGATTATGGCGGCAGAACGCGCAATGTCAGGACGTGATACCTAACACCGGCGTGATGAATATTACTGACAATCCCCAGTTATTTATTCTCTTCCTGGACTGTTGGATCTTGGAGATAATTTCCCTTACAAATCATTAATAACAAGATGTCTCCTGTTTCTCCCCGTTACTGTCCATTCATTACGTGTAAATATAAATTTGTAACGTTTTCTGTGTTTTAACACATTGTGACAGCTAGAAAGACAAAGCAACGTATAATGTGACATGTTCATTTATCATATACAATAGCGGTATTATATAGTGATTATGTATATCCCTGTACATAGGGAGCAGGATCATGGTAGTTATATTCTTGTACATAGGGGGCAGTATTATAGTAGTTATATTCCTGTACATAGGGGGCAGTATTATAGTAGTTATATTCCTGTACATAGGGAGCAGTATTATAGTAGTTATATTCCTGTACATAGGGGCAGTATTATAGTAGTTATATTCTTGTACATAGGGGGCAGTATTATAGTAGTTATATTCTTGTACATAGGGAGCAGTATTATAGTAGTTATATTCTTGTACATAGGGAGCAGTATTATAGTAGTTATATTCCTGTACATAGGGGGCGGTATTATAGTAGTTATATTCTTGTACATAGGGGGCAGTATTATAGCAGTTATATTCTTGTACATAGGGGGCAGTATTATAGTAGTTATATTCTTGTACATAGGGGGCAGTATTATAGTAGTTATATTCCTGTACATAGGGGGTAGTATTATAGTAGTTATATTCTTGTACATAGGGGGCAGTATTATAGTAGTTATATTCTTGTACATAGGGAGCAGTATTATAGTAGTTATATTCTTGTACATAGGGGGTAGTATAATAGTAGTTATATTCTTGTACATAGGGGGCAGTATTATAGTAGTTATATTCTTGTACATAGGGGGCAGTATTATAGTAGTTATATTCCTGTACATAGGGGGCAGTATTATAGTAGTTATATTCCTGTACATAGGGGGCAGTATTATAGTAGTTATATTCCTGTACATAGGGGGAAGTATTATAGCAGTTATATTCCTGTACATAGGGGGCAGTATTATAGTAGTTATATTCCTGTACATAGAGGGCAGTATTATAGTAGTTATATTCTTGTACATAGGGGGCAGTATTATAGCAGTTATATTCTTGTACATAGGGGGCAGTATTATAGTAGTTATATTCTTGTACATAGGGGGCAGTATTATAGTAGTTATATTCTTGTACATAGGGGGCAGTATTATAGTAGTTATATTCTTGTACATAGGGAGCAGTATTATAGTAGTTATATTCCTGTACATAGGGGACAGTATTATAGTAGTTATATTCTTGTACATAGGGGGCAGTATTATAGTAGTTATATTCTTGTACATAGGGGGCAGTATTATAGTAGTTATATTCTTGTACATAGGGGGCAGTATTATAGTAGTTATATTTTTGTACATAGGGGGCAGTATTATAGTAGTTATATTCTTGTAAATAGGGGGCAGTATTATAGTAGTTATATTCTTGTACATAGGGGGCAGAATTATAGTAGCTATATTCCTGTACATAGGGGGCAGTATTATAGTAGTTATATTCCTGTACATAGGGGGCAGTATTATAGTAGTTATATTCTTGTACATAGAGGGCAGTATTATAGTAGTTATATTCTTGTACATAGGGGGCAGTATTATAGTAGTTATATTCCTGTACATAGGGGGCAGTATTATAGTAGTTTTATTCTTGTACATAGGAGCAGTATTATAGTAGTTATATTCTTGTACATAAGGGGCAGTATTATAGTAGTTATATTCTTGTACATAGGGGGCAGTATTATAGTAGTTATATTCTTGTACATAGGAGGCAGTATTATAGTAGTTATATTCTTGTACATAGGGGGCAGTATTATAGGAGTTATATTCCTGTACATAGGGGGCAGTATTATAGTAGTTATATTCCTGTACATAGGGGGCAGTATTATAGTAGTTATATTCCTGTACATAGGGAGCAGTATTATAGTAGTTATATTCTTGTACATAGGGGTAGTATTATAGTAGTTATAGTCTTGTACATAGGGGGCAGTATTATAGTAGTGATATTCTTGTACATAGAGGGCAGTATTATAGTAGTGATATTCATGTACGCAGGGGGCAATAATATACTGGATATATTCCTAACACATGTGATCTGTGATCTAGTGTTACAACTAGTCGGGGTCACTCTCCAGCTATATGGTGCGTCTACAATGTATTTGACAATTTTTAGTACTCAGGGATTATATGGTTTGGGGTTTGTTATATATTTAGACAAATGAGACCAGAGATAACACGTTCTTGATGAAATCTGTCTCTGTAAGACTGAGTGTTGTAATGGTTATGGTGAAGGACTGAGCATTATATACAGTCTGTGTTTATATACGGAGGGTGAAGGTATCAGGGGGTCATCTGTAGCTCCACTTCATCTAGTCAGAGACTTCTCGTTGAATGTAAACTGGATACAGTAACTGGGATCCTATTACCAGTCAGACTTCACATTTGTGGTAATTAAAGGATTAGCTCAGAATAATAAAAGTCTATATTATACAGTAGAACAGGTTATGAGAATGTTGGCCGACACAGTTTTCTGTGCATTAAAGGGGCAATTCAAGTGTACAGCTCCCCTGCAGCACCTCCGCAGGAGAAAGGAAGTACTGCATAGAAGAAGAGAATTTGCAGTAGTATTACAGCCCAACACCTGGGCTAACACAGAGAATCAGAAAAGTTGTGTTTAACCATGTAGATGCCTTGCTCATCAATTGCGGTCTCATTGACCATGACCATTGAAGTACAAAATTGGGGCCCATTTACTTACCCGGTCCTGTCACGATCTGGCGGTGCGTTCTCTGACGAGGATTCGGGTCTTCCGGCGATTCACTAAGGTCGTGCTCCCCGATGTCCACCAGGTGTCGCTGCTGCGCCGAGGTCCGCTGGAGTTCACCAACCTATTCCTGGTGCATGTGAGTGATTGATTTTGCGGCACAATTCGTTATTTAAATTCCACGGTTTTTCCGAATCCGTTTTTCCAACGGCCACGCCCCCAATTTCTGTAGCGTGAGAGCCGGCGCAATTGCACCGAAATCCGATCACGTGCACCATAATCCCGGCGGAATTCGGCTAAAAAAAAAAAAAAATTCGGGAAACCCGGCCGAAAAACGTGATCCGGACCCTTAGTAAATGTGCCCCATTGTGTTATAAAGGGTTAATGAAAGGGGTCGTTCCACCCATTGTCCATCTTAGGTTCTCCATTTAAATTAGTTTTTAGAATTTTGCATTATACAAAGGTTCAATTCCTTCTGATCTGTTCAATTTTCAGCTAGAAGAAGAATTATGGGTAGTGACAACCACTTAGATGGCGTGGGAAATAGATGACTATGGTATCTGAGGGGTTAAAAACACCCCAGGTTATTCCACTAGGTGTTGGTTGTTATTCTCCTTTTGGAAGACAGAGGGGAGGGGAAGGGTTCCGTTGATTTGGGGGCAGATGACATGTATTATATATGTATCATATGAAATCTGCAGAACATCTGATTCATTCTGATAAAGTCTCAGACACATTTCCCGGTTCAAGTATCTAATTCATTTCTCCAACAGACGACCGCGAATCCTCTCCCCAGGGAAAACCTCCGGAAAGAGGCATCACCACCGAGAGGTCAAAGGAGAATCACTGCAAAATAATTATCTATTTACCCAAAAATGATTATACATGACTGAGGAAAAAAAAAAATACATAATATATACATTCTGGTATAACCTGGGGATCTCCTGTATATAATGATATATGTACAGCCGGTATAACCTGGGGATCTCCTGTATATAATGATATATGTACAGCCGGTATAACCTGGAGATCTCCTGTATATAATGATATATGTACAGCTGGTATAACCTGGGGATCTCCTGTATATAGTGATATATGTACAGCTGGTATAACCTGGGGATCTCCTGTATATAATGATATATGTACAGCTGGTATAACCTGGGGATCTCCTGTATATAATGATATATGTACAGCCGGTATAACCTGGAGATCTCCTGTATATAATGATATATGTACAGCTGGTATAACCTGGGGATCTCCTGTATATAATGATATATGTACAGCTGGTATAACCTGGGGATCTCCTGTATATAATGATATATGTACAGCTGGTATAACCTGGGGATCTCCTGTATATAATGATATATGTACAGCCAGTATAACCTGGGGATCTCCTGTATATAGTGATATATGTACAGCCGGTATAACCTGGGGATCTCCTATATATAATGATATATGTACAGCTGGTATAACCTGGGGATCTTCTGTATATAATGATATATGTACAGCCGGTATAACCTGGGGATCTCCTGTATATAATGATATATGTATAGCTGGTATAACCTGGGGATCTCCTGTATATAATGATATATGTACAGCCGGTATAACCTGGGGATCTCCTGTATATAATGATATATGTACAGCCGGTATAACCTGGGGATCTCCTGTATATAATGATATATGTACAGCCGGTATAACCTGGGGATCTCCTGTATATAATGATATATGTACAGCCGGTATAACCTGGGGATCTCCTGTATATAATGATATATGTACAGCTGGTATAACCTGGGGATCTCCTGTATATAATGATATATGTACAGCTGGTATAACCTGGGGATCTCCTGTATATAATGATATATGTACAGCCGGTATAACCTGGGGATCTCCTGTATATAATGATATATGTACAGCCGGTATAACCTGGGGATCTCCTGTATATAATGATATATGTACAGCCGGTATAACCTGGGGATCCCCAGTATATAATGATATATGTAAAGCTGGTATAACCTGGGGATCTCCTGTATATAATGATATATGTACAGCCGGTATAACCTGGGGATCTCCTGTATATAATGATATATGTACAGCCGGTATAACCTGGGGATCTCCTGTATATAATGATATATGTACAGCTGGTATAACCTGGGGATCTCCTGTATATAATGATATATGTACAGCCGGTATAACCTGGGGATCTCCTGTATATAATGATATATGTACAACCGGTATAACCTGTAGATCTCCTGTATATAATGATATATGTACAGCCGGTATAACCTGGGTACCACCTGTATATAATGATATATGTACAGCCGGTATAACCTGGGGATCTCCTGTATATAATGATATATGTACAGCCGGTATAACCTGGGGATCTCCTGTATATAATGATATATGTACAGCCGCTATAACCTGTAGATCTCCTGTATATAATGATATATGTACAGCCGGTATAACCTGGGGATCTCCTGTATATAATGATATATGTACAGCCGGTATAACCTGGGGATATCCTGTATATAATGATATATGTACAGCCGGTATAACCTGGGGATCTCCTGTATATAATGATATATGTACAGCCGGTATAACCTGGGGATCTCCTGTATATAATGATATATGTACAGCCGGTATAACCTGGGGATCTCCTGTATATAATGATATATGTACAACCGCTATAACCTGTAGATCTCCTGTATATAATGATATATGTACAGCCGGTATAACCTGGGGATCTCCTGTATATAATGATATATGTACAGCCGGTATAACCTGGTGATCTCCTGTATATAATGATATATGTACAGCCGGAATAACCTGGGGATCTCCTGTATATAATGATATATGTACAGCCGGTATAACCTGGGGATCTCCTGTATATAATGATATATGTACAGCCGGTATAACCTGGGGATCTCCTGTATATAATGATATATGTACAGCCGGTATAACCTGGGGATCTCCTGTATATAGTGATATATGTACAGCCGGTATAACCTGGGGATCTCCTGTATATAATGATATATGTACAGCTGGTATAACCTGGGGATCTCCTGTATATAATGATATATGTACAGCTGGTATAACCTGGGCATCTCCTGTATATAATGACATATGTACAGCCGGTATAACCTGGGGATCTCCTGTATATAATGACATATGTACAGCCGGTATAACCTGGGGATCTCCTGTATATAATGATATATGTACAGCCGGTATAACCTGGGGATCTCCTGTATATAATGATATATGTACAGCTGGTATAACCTGGGGATCTCCTGTATATAATGATATATGTACAGCCGGTATAACCTGGGGATCTCCTGTATATAATGATATATGTACAACCGGTATAACCTGTAGATCTCCTGTATATAATGATATATGTACAGCCGGTATAACCTGGGTACCACCTGTATATAATGATATATGTACAGCCGGTATAACCCGGGGATCTCCTGTATATAATGATATATGTACAGCCGGTATAACCTGGGGATCTCCTGTATATAATGATATATGTACAGCCGCTATAACTTGTAGATCTCCTGTATATAATGATATATGTACAGCCGGTATAACCTGGGGATCTCCTGTATATAATGATATATGTACAGCCGGTATAACCTGGGGATATCCTCTATATAATGATATATGTACAGCCGGTATAACCTGGGGATCTCCTGTATATAATGATATATGTACAGCCGGTATAACCTGGGGATCTCCTGTATATAATGATATATGTACAGCCGGTATAACCTGGGGATCTCCTGTATATAATGATATATGTACAGACGCTATAACCTGTAGATCTCCTGTATATAATGATATATGTACAGCCGGTATAACCTGGGGATCTCCTGTATATAATGATATATGTACAGCCGGTATAACCTGGGGATATACTGTATATAATGATATATGTACAGCCGGAATAACCTGGGGAACTCCTGTATATAATGATATATGTACAGCCGGTATAACCTGGGGATCTCCTGTATATAATGATATATGTACAGCCGGTATAACCTGGGGATCTCCTGTATATAATGATATATGTACAGCCGGTATAACCTGGGGATCTCCTGTATATAGTGATATATGTACAGCCGGTATAACCTGGGGATCTCCTGTATATAAAGATATATGTACAGCCGGTATAACCTGGGGATCTCCTGTATATAATGATATATGTACAGCCGGTATAACCTGGGGATCTCCTGTATATAATGACATATGTACAGCCGGTATAACCTGGGGATCTCCTGTATATAATGACATATGTACAGCCGGTATAACCTGGGGATCTCCTGTATATAATGATATATGTACAGCCGGTATAACCTGGGGATCTCCTGTATATAATGATATATGTACAGCCGGTATAACCTGGGGATCTCCTGTATATAATGATATATGTACAGCCGGTATAACCTGGGGATCTCCTGTATATAATGATATATGTACAGCCGGTATAACCTAGGGATCTCCTGTATATAATGATATATGTACAGCCGGTATAACCTGGGGATCTCCTGTATATAATGATATATGTACAGCCGGTATAACCTGGGGATCTCCTGTATATAATGATATATGTACAGCCGCTATAACCTGGGGATCTCCTGTATATAGTAATATATGTACAGCCGTTATAACCTGGGGATCTCCTGTATATAATGATATATGTACAGCTGGTATAACCTGGGGATCTCCTGTATATAGTGATATATGTACAGCCGGTATAACCTGGGGATCTCCTGTATATAATGATATATGTACAGCCGGTATAACCTGGGGATCTCCTGTATATAATGATATATGTACAGCCTGTATAACCTGGGGATCTCCTGTATATAATGATATATATACAGCTGGTATAACCTGGGGATCTCCTGTATATAATGATATATGTACAGCCGGTATAACCTGGGGATCTCCTGTATATAATGATATATGTACAGCCGGAATAACCTAGGGATCTCCTGTATATAATGATATATGTACAGCCGGTATAACCTGGGGATCTCCTGTATATAATGATATATATACAGCTGGTATAACCTGGGGATCTCCTGTATATAATGATATATGTACAGCTGGTATAACCTGGGTATCTCCTGTATATAATGATATATGTACAGCCGGTATAACCTGGGGATCTCCTGTATATAATGATATATGTACAGCCGGTATAACCTGAGGATCTCCTGTATATAATGATATATGTACAGCCGGTATAACCTGGAGATCTCCTGTATATAATGATATATGTACAGCCGGTATAACCTGAGGATCTCCTGTATATAATGATATATGTACAGCCGGTATAACCTGGGGATCTCCTGTATATAATGATATATGTACAGCCGGTATAACCTGGGGATCTCCTGTATATAATGATATATGTACAGCTGGTATAACCTGGGGATCTCCTGTATATAATGATATATGTACAGCTGGTATAACCTGGGGATCTCCTGTATATAATGATATATGTACAGCTGGTATAACCTGGGGATCTCCTGTATATAATGATATATGTACAGCTGGTATAACCTGGGGATCTCCTGTATATAATGATATATGTACAGCTGGTATAACCTGGGGATCTCCTGTATATAATGATATATGTACAGCCGGTATAACCTGGGGATCTCCTGTATATAGTGATATATGTACAGCCGGTATAACCTGGGGGTCTCCTGTATATAATGATATATGTACAGCCGGTATAACCTGGGGGTCTCCTGTATAAAATGATATATGTACAGCCAGTATATCCTGGGGATCTCCTGTATATAATGATATATGTACAGCCGGTATAACCTGGCGATCTCCTGTATATAATGATATATGTACAGCCGGTATAACCTGGGGATCTCCTGTATATAATGATATGTGTACAGCCGGTATAACCTGGGGATCTCCTGTATATAATGATACATGTACAGCCGGTATAACCTGGGGATCTCCTGTATATAATGATATATGTACAGCCGGTATAACCTTGGGATCTCCTGTATATAATGATATATGTACAGCCGGTATAACCTGGGGATCTCCTGTATATAATGATATATGTACAGCTGGTATAACCTGGGGATTTCCTGTATGTAGTGATATATGTACAGCTGGTATAACCTGGGGATCTCCTGTATATAATGATATATGTACAGCCGGTATAACCTGGGGATCTCCTGTATATAATGATATATGTACAGCCGGTATAACCTGGGGATATCCTGTATATAATGATATATGTACAGCCGGTATAACCTGGGGATCTCCTGTATATAATGATATATGTACAGCCGGTATAACCTGGGGATCTCCTGTATATAATGATATATGTACAGCTGGTATAACCTGGGGATCTCCTGTATATAATGATATATGTACAGCTGGTATAACCTGGGGATCTCCTGTATATAATGATATATGTACAGCTGGTATAACCTGGGGATCTCCTGTATATAATGATATATGTACAGCTGGTATAACCTGGGGATCTCCTGTATATAATGATATATGTACAGCCGGTATAACCTGGGGATCTCCTGTATATAGTGATATATGTACAGCCGGTATAACCTGGGGGTCTCCTGTATATAATGATATATGTACAGCCGGTATAACCTGGGGGTCTCCTGTATATAATGATATATGTACAGCCAGTATATCCTGGGGATCTCCTGTATATAATGATATATGTACAGCCGGTATAACCTGGCGATCTCCTGTATATAATGATATATGTACAGCCGGTATAACCTGGGGATCTCCTGTATATAATGATATGTGTACAGCCGGTATAACCTGGGGATCTCCTGTATATAATGATACATGTACAGCCGGTATAACCTGGGGATCTCCTGTATATAATGATATATGTACAGCCGGTATAACCTTGGGATCTCCTGTATATAATGATATATGTACAGCCGGTATAACCTGGGGATCTCCTGTATATAATGATATATGTACAGCTGGTATAACCTGGGGATTTCCTGTATGTAGTGATATATGTACAGCTGGTATAACCTGGGGATCTCCTGTATATAATGATATATGTACAGCCGGTATAACCTGGGGATCTCCTGTATATAATGATATATGTACAGCCGGTATAACCTGGGGATATCCTGTATATAATGATATATGTACAGCCGGTATAACCTGGGGATCTCCTGTATATAATGATATATGTACAGCCGGTATAACCTGGGGATCTCCTGTATATAATGATATATGTACAGCTGGTATAACCTGGGGATTTCCTGTATGTAGTGATATATGTACAGCTGGTATAACCTGGGGATCTCCTGTATATAATGATATATGTACAGCCGGTATAACCTGGGGATCTCCTGTATATAATGATATATGTACAGCCGGTATAACCTGGGGATATCCTGTATATAATGATATATGTACAGCCGGTATAACCTGTAGATCTCCTGTATATAATGATATATGTACAGCCGGTATAACCTGGGGATCTCCTGTATATAATGATATATGTACAGCCGGTATAACCTGGGCATCTCCTGTATATAATGACATATGTACAGCCGGTATAACCTGGGGATCTCCTGTATATAATGACATATGTACAGCCGGTATAACCTGGGGATCTCCTGTATATAATGACATATGTACAGCCGGTATAACCTGGGGATCTCCTGTATATAATGATATATGTACAGCCGGTATAACCTGGGGATCTCCTGTATATAATGATATATGTACAGCCGGTATAACCTGGGGATCTCCTGTATATAATGATATATGTACAGCCGGTATAACCTAGGGATCTCCTGTATATAATGATATATGTACAGCCGGTATAACCTGGGGATCTCCTGTATATAATGATATATGTACAGCCGGGATAACCTGGGGATCTCCTGTATATAATGATATATGTACAGCCGCTATAACCTGGGGATCTCCTGTATATAGTGATATATGTACAGCCGTTATAACCTGGGGATCTCCTGTATATAATGGTATATGTACAGCTGGTATAACCTTAGGATCTCCTGTATATAGTGATATATGTACAGCCGGTATAACCTGGGGATCTCCTGTATATAATGATATATGTACAGCCGGTATAACCTGGGGATCTCCTGTATATAATGATATATGTACAGCCTGTATAACCTGGGGATCTCCTGTATATAATGATATATATACAGCTGGTATAACCTGGGGATCTCCTGTATATAATGATATATGTACAGCCGGTATAACCTGGGGATCTCCTGTATATAATGATATATGTACAGCCGGAATAACCTAGGGATCTCCTGTATATAATGATATATGTACAGCCGGTATAACCTGGGGATCTCCTGTATATAATGATATATATACAGCTGGTATAACCTGGGGATCTCCTGTATATAATGATATATGTACAGCCGGTATAACCTGGGGATCTCCTGTATATAATGATATATGTACAGCCGGTATAACCTGGGGATCTCCTGTATATAATGATATATGTACAGCCGGTATAACCTGGGGATCTCCTGTATATAATGATATATGTACAGCCGGTATAACCTGGGGATCTCCTGTATATAGTGATATATGTACAGCCGGTATAACCTGGGGATCTCCTGTATATAATGATATATGTACAGCCGGTATAACCTGGGGATCTCCTGTATATAATGATATATGTACAGCCGGTATAACCTGGGCATCTCCTGTATATAATGACATATGTACAGCCGGTATAACCTGGGGATCTCCTGTATATAATGACATATGTACAGCCGGTATAACCTGGGGATCTCCTGTATATAATGACATATGTACAGCCGGTATAACCTGGGGATCTCCTGTATATAATGATATATGTACAGCCGGTATAACCTGGGGATCTCCTGTATATAATGATATATGTACAGCCGGTATAACCTGGGGATCTCCTGTATATAATGATATATGTACAGCCGGTATAACCTAGGGATCTCCTGTATATAATGATATATGTACAGCCGGTATAACCTGGGGATCTCCTGTATATAATGATATATGTACAGCCGGTATAACCTGGGGATCTCCTGTATATAATGATATATGTACAGCCGCTATAACCTGGGGATCTCCTGTATATAGTGATATATGTACAGCCGTTATAACCTGGGGATCTCCTGTATATAATGGTATATGTACAGCTGGTATAACCTGGGGATCTCCTGTATATAGTGATATATGTACAGCCGGTATAACCTGGGGATCTCCTGTATATAATGATATATGTACAGCCGGTATAACCTGGGGATCTCCTGTATATAATGATATATGTACAGCCTGTATAACCTGGGGATCTCCTGTATATAATGATATATATACAGCTGGTATAACCTGGGGATCTCCTGTATATAATGATATATGTACAGCCGGTATAACCTGGGGATCTCCTGTATATAATGATATATGTACAGCCGGTATAACCTGGGGATCTCCTGTATATAATGATATATATACAGCTGGTATAACCTGGGGATCTCCTGTATATAATGATATATGTACAGCTGGTATAACCTGGGTATCTCCTGTATATAATGATATATGTACAGCCGGTATAACCTGGGGATCTCCTGTATATAATGATATATGTACAGCCGGTATAACCTGAGGATCTCCTGTATATAATGATATATGTACAGCCGGTATAACCTGGAGATCTCCTGTATATAATGATATATGTACAGCCGGTATAACCTGAGGATCTCCTGTATATAATGATATATGTACAGCCGGTATAACCTGGGGATCTCCTGTATATAATGATATATGTACAGCTGGTATAACCTGGGGATCTCCTGTATATAATGATATATGTACAGCTGGTATAACCTGGGGATCTCCTGTATATAATGATATATGTACAGCCGGTATAACCTGGGGATCTCCTGTATATAATGATATATGTACAGCTGGTATAACCTGGGGATCTCCTGTATATAATGATATATGTACAGCTGGTATAACCTGGGGATCTCCTGTATATAATGATATATGTACAGCTGGTATAACCTGGGGATCTCCTGTATATAATGATATATGTACAGCTGGTATAACCTGGGGATCTCCTGTATATAATGATATATGTACAGCTGGTATAACCTGGGGATCTCCTGTATATAATGATATATGTACAGCTGGTATAACCTGGGGATCTCCTGTATATAATGATATATGTACAGCTGGTATAACCTGGGGATCTCCTGTATATAATGATATATGTACAGCCGGTATAACCTGGGGATCTCCTGTATATAGTGATATATGTACAGCCGGTATAACCTGGGGGTCTCCTGTATATAATGATATATGTACAGCCGCTATAACCTGGGGGTCTCCTGTATATAATGATATATGTACAGCTGCTATAACCTGGGGATCTCCTGTATATAATGATATATGTACAGCCGGTATAACCTGGCGATCTCCTGTATATAATGATATATGTACAGCCGGTATAACCTGGGGATCTCCTGTATATAATGATATGTGTACAGCCGGTATAACCTGGGGATCTCCTGTATATAATGATACATGTACAGCCGGTATAACCTGGGGATCTCCTGTATATAATGATATATGTACAGCCGGTATAACCTGGGGATCTCCTGTATATAATGATATATGTACAGCCGGTATAACCTGGGGATCTCCTGTATATAATGATATATGTACAGCCGGTATAACCTGGGGATCTCCTGTATATAATGATATATGTACAGCTGGTATAACCTGGTGATCTCCTGTATATAATGATATATGTACAGCCGGTATAACCTGGGGATCTCCTGTATATAATGATATATGTACAGCCGGTATAACCTGGGGATCTCCTGTATATAATGATATTTGTACAGCTGGTATAACCTGGGGATTTCCTGTATGTAGTGATATATGTACAGCTGGTATAACCTGGGGATCTCCTGTATATAATGATATATGTACAGCCGGTATAACCTGGGGATCTCCTGTATATAATGATATATGTACAGCTGGTATAACCTGAGGATCTCCTGTATATAATGATATATGTACAGCCGGTATAACCTGGGGATCTCCTGTATATAATGATATATGTACAGCCGGTATAACCTAGGGATCTCCTGTATATAATGATATATGTACAGCCGGTATAACCTCGGGATCTCCTGTATATAATCATATATGTACAGCCGGTATAACCTGGGGATCTCCTGTATATAATCATATATGTACAGCCGGTATAACCTGGGGATCTCCTGTATATAATCATATATGTACAGCCGGTATAACCTGGGGATCTCCTGTATATACTGATATATGTACTGCTGGTATAACCTGGGGATCTCCTTTATATAATGATATATGTACAGCCGGTATAACCTGGGGATCTCCTGTATATAATGATATATGTACAGCCGGTATAACCTGGGGATCTCCTGTATATAATGATATATGTACAGCTGGTATAACCTGGGGATCTCCTGTATATAATGATATATGTACAGCTGGTATAACCTGGGGATCTCCTGTATATAATGATATATGTACAGCTGGTATAACCTGGGGATCTCCTGTATATAATGATATATGTACAGCCGGTATAACCTGGGGATCTCCTGTATATAATGATATATGTACAGCCGGTATAACCTGGGGATATCCTGTATATAATGATATATGTACAGCCGGTATAACCTGGGGATCTCCTGTATATAATGATATATGTACAGCCGGTATAACCTGGGGATCTCCTGTATATAATGATATATGTACAGCCGGTATAACCTGGGGATCTCCTGTATATAGTGATATATGTACAGCCGGTATAACCTGGGGATCTCCTGTATATAATGATATATGTACAGCTGGTATAACCTGGGGATCTCCTGTATATAATGATATATGTACAGCTGGTATAACCTGGGCATCTCCTGTATATAATGACATATGTACAGCCGGTATAACCTGGGGATCTCCTGTATATAATGACATATGTACAGCCGGTATAACCTGGGGATCTCCTGTATATAATGATATATGTACAGCCGGTATAACCTGGGGATCTCCTGTATATAATGATATATGTACAGCTGGTATAACCTGGGGATCTCCTGTATATAATGATATATGTACAGCCGGTATAACCTGGGGATCTCCTGTATATAATGATATATGTACAACCGGTATAACCTGTAGATCTCCTGTATATAATGATATATGTACAGCCGGTATAACCTGGGTACCACCTGTATATAATGATATATGTACAGCCGGTATAACCCGGGGATCTCCTGTATATAATGATATATGTACAGCCGGTATAACCTGGGGATCTCCTGTATATAATGATATATGTACAGCCGCTATAACTTGTAGATCTCCTGTATATAATGATATATGTACAGCCGGTATAACCTGGGGATCTCCTGTATATAATGATATATGTACAGCCGGTATAACCTGGGGATATCCTCTATATAATGATATATGTACAGCCGGTATAACCTGGGGATCTCCTGTATATAATGATATATGTACAGCCGGTATAACCTGGGGATCTCCTGTATATAATGATATATGTACAGCCGGTATAACCTGGGGATCTCCTGTATATAATGATATATGTACAGACGCTATAACCTGTAGATCTCCTGTATATAATGATATATGTACAGCCGGTATAACCTGGGGATCTCCTGTATATAATGATATATGTACAGCCGGTATAACCTGGGGATATACTGTATATAATGATATATGTACAGCCGGAATAACCTGGGGAACTCCTGTATATAATGATATATGTACAGCCGGTATAACCTGGGGATCTCCTGTATATAATGATATATGTACAGCCGGTATAACCTGGGGATCTCCTGTATATAATGATATATGTACAGCCGGTATAACCTGGGGATCTCCTGTATATAGTGATATATGTACAGCCGGTATAACCTGGGGATCTCCTGTATATAAAGATATATGTACAGCCGGTATAACCTGGGGATCTCCTGTATATAATGATATATGTACAGCCGGTATAACCTGGGGATCTCCTGTATATAATGACATATGTACAGCCGGTATAACCTGGGGATCTCCTGTATATAATGACATATGTACAGCCGGTATAACCTGGGGATCTCCTGTATATAATGATATATGTACAGCCGGTATAACCTGGGGATCTCCTGTATATAATGATATATGTACAGCCGGTATAACCTGGGGATCTCCTGTATATAATGATATATGTACAGCCGGTATAACCTGGGGATCTCCTGTATATAATGATATATGTACAGCCGGTATAACCTAGGGATCTCCTGTATATAATGATATATGTACAGCCGGTATAACCTGGGGATCTCCTGTATATAATGATATATGTACAGCCGGTATAACCTGGGGATCTCCTGTATATAATGATATATGTACAGCCGCTATAACCTGGGGATCTCCTGTATATAGTAATATATGTACAGCCGTTATAACCTGGGGATCTCCTGTATATAATGATATATGTACAGCTGGTATAACCTGGGGATCTCCTGTATATAGTGATATATGTACAGCCGGTATAACCTGGGGATCTCCTGTATATAATGATATATGTACAGCCGGTATAACCTGGGGATCTCCTGTATATAATGATATATGTACAGCCTGTATAACCTGGGGATCTCCTGTATATAATGATATATATACAGCTGGTATAACCTGGGGATCTCCTGTATATAATGATATATGTACAGCCGGTATAACCTGGGGATCTCCTGTATATAATGATATATGTACAGCCGGAATAACCTAGGGATCTCCTGTATATAATGATATATGTACAGCCGGTATAACCTGGGGATCTCCTGTATATAATGATATATATACAGCTGGTATAACCTGGGGATCTCCTGTATATAATGATATATGTACAGCTGGTATAACCTGGGTATCTCCTGTATATAATGATATATGTACAGCCGGTATAACCTGGGGATCTCCTGTATATAATGATATATGTACAGCCGGTATAACCTGAGGATCTCCTGTATATAATGATATATGTACAGCCGGTATAACCTGGAGATCTCCTGTATATAATGATATATGTACAGCCGGTATAACCTGAGGATCTCCTGTATATAATGATATATGTACAGCCGGTATAACCTGGGGATCTCCTGTATATAATGATATATGTACAGCCGGTATAACCTGGGGATCTCCTGTATATAATGATATATGTACAGCTGGTATAACCTGGGGATCTCCTGTATATAATGATATATGTACAGCTGGTATAACCTGGGGATCTCCTGTATATAATGATATATGTACAGCTGGTATAACCTGGGGATCTCCTGTATATAATGATATATGTACAGCTGGTATAACCTGGGGATCTCCTGTATATAATGATATATGTACAGCTGGTATAACCTGGGGATCTCCTGTATATAATGATATATGTACAGCCGGTATAACCTGGGGATCTCCTGTATATAGTGATATATGTACAGCCGGTATAACCTGGGGGTCTCCTGTATATAATGATATATGTACAGCCGGTATAACCTGGGGGTCTCCTGTATAAAATGATATATGTACAGCCAGTATATCCTGGGGATCTCCTGTATATAATGATATATGTACAGCCGGTATAACCTGGCGATCTCCTGTATATAATGATATATGTACAGCCGGTATAACCTGGGGATCTCCTGTATATAATGATATGTGTACAGCCGGTATAACCTGGGGATCTCCTGTATATAATGATACATGTACAGCCGGTATAACCTGGGGATCTCCTGTATATAATGATATATGTACAGCCGGTATAACCTTGGGATCTCCTGTATATAATGATATATGTACAGCCGGTATAACCTGGGGATCTCCTGTATATAATGATATATGTACAGCTGGTATAACCTGGGGATTTCCTGTATGTAGTGATATATGTACAGCTGGTATAACCTGGGGATCTCCTGTATATAATGATATATGTACAGCCGGTATAACCTGGGGATCTCCTGTATATAATGATATATGTACAGCCGGTATAACCTGGGGATATCCTGTATATAATGATATATGTACAGCCGGTATAACCTGGGGATCTCCTGTATATAATGATATATGTACAGCCGGTATAACCTGGGGATCTCCTGTATATAATGATATATGTACAGCTGGTATAACCTGGGGATCTCCTGTATATAATGATATATGTACAGCTGGTATAACCTGGGGATCTCCTGTATATAATGATATATGTACAGCTGGTATAACCTGGGGATCTCCTGTATATAATGATATATGTACAGCTGGTATAACCTGGGGATCTCCTGTATATAATGATATATGTACAGCCGGTATAACCTGGGGATCTCCTGTATATAGTGATATATGTACAGCCGGTATAACCTGGGGGTCTCCTGTATATAATGATATATGTACAGCCGGTATAACCTGGGGGTCTCCTGTATATAATGATATATGTACAGCCAGTATATCCTGGGGATCTCCTGTATATAATGATATATGTACAGCCGGTATAACCTGGCGATCTCCTGTATATAATGATATATGTACAGCCGGTATAACCTGGGGATCTCCTGTATATAATGATATGTGTACAGCCGGTATAACCTGGGGATCTCCTGTATATAATGATACATGTACAGCCGGTATAACCTGGGGATCTCCTGTATATAATGATATATGTACAGCCGGTATAACCTTGGGATCTCCTGTATATAATGATATATGTACAGCCGGTATAACCTGGGGATCTCCTGTATATAATGATATATGTACAGCTGGTATAACCTGGGGATTTCCTGTATGTAGTGATATATGTACAGCTGGTATAACCTGGGGATCTCCTGTATATAATGATATATGTACAGCCGGTATAACCTGGGGATCTCCTGTATATAATGATATATGTACAGCCGGTATAACCTGGGGATATCCTGTATATAATGATATATGTACAGCCGGTATAACCTGGGGATCTCCTGTATATAATGATATATGTACAGCCGGTATAACCTGGGGATCTCCTGTATATAATGATATATGTACAGCTGGTATAACCTGGGGATTTCCTGTATGTAGTGATATATGTACAGCTGGTATAACCTGGGGATCTCCTGTATATAATGATATATGTACAGCCGGTATAACCTGGGGATCTCCTGTATATAATGATATATGTACAGCCGGTATAACCTGGGGATATCCTGTATATAATGATATATGTACAGCCGGTATAACCTGTAGATCTCCTGTATATAATGATATATGTACAGCCGGTATAACCTGGGGATCTCCTGTATATAATGATATATGTACAGCCGGTATAACCTGGGCATCTCCTGTATATAATGACATATGTACAGCCGGTATAACCTGGGGATCTCCTGTATATAATGACATATGTACAGCCGGTATAACCTGGGGATCTCCTGTATATAATGACATATGTACAGCCGGTATAACCTGGGGATCTCCTGTATATAATGATATATGTACAGCCGGTATAACCTGGGGATCTCCTGTATATAATGATATATGTACAGCCGGTATAACCTGGGGATCTCCTGTATATAATGATATATGTACAGCCGGTATAACCTAGGGATCTCCTGTATATAATGATATATGTACAGCCGGTATAACCTGGGGATCTCCTGTATATAATGATATATGTACAGCCGGGATAACCTGGGGATCTCCTGTATATAATGATATATGTACAGCCGCTATAACCTGGGGATCTCCTGTATATAGTGATATATGTACAGCCGTTATAACCTGGGGATCTCCTGTATATAATGGTATATGTACAGCTGGTATAACCTTAGGATCTCCTGTATATAGTGATATATGTACAGCCGGTATAACCTGGGGATCTCCTGTATATAATGATATATGTACAGCCGGTATAACCTGGGGATCTCCTGTATATAATGATATATGTACAGCCTGTATAACCTGGGGATCTCCTGTATATAATGATATATATACAGCTGGTATAACCTGGGGATCTCCTGTATATAATGATATATGTACAGCCGGTATAACCTGGGGATCTCCTGTATATAATGATATATGTACAGCCGGAATAACCTAGGGATCTCCTGTATATAATGATATATGTACAGCCGGTATAACCTGGGGATCTCCTGTATATAATGATATATATACAGCTGGTATAACCTGGGGATCTCCTGTATATAATGATATATGTACAGCCGGTATAACCTGGGGATCTCCTGTATATAATGATATATGTACAGCCGGTATAACCTGGGGATCTCCTGTATATAATGATATATGTACAGCCGGTATAACCTGGGGATCTCCTGTATATAATGATATATGTACAGCCGGTATAACCTGGGGATCTCCTGTATATAGTGATATATGTACAGCCGGTATAACCTGGGGATCTCCTGTATATAATGATATATGTACAGCCGGTATAACCTGGGGATCTCCTGTATATAATGATATATGTACAGCCGGTATAACCTGGGCATCTCCTGTATATAATGACATATGTACAGCCGGTATAACCTGGGGATCTCCTGTATATAATGACATATGTACAGCCGGTATAACCTGGGGATCTCCTGTATATAATGACATATGTACAGCCGGTATAACCTGGGGATCTCCTGTATATAATGATATATGTACAGCCGGTATAACCTGGGGATCTCCTGTATATAATGATATATGTACAGCCGGTATAACCTGGGGATCTCCTGTATATAATGATATATGTACAGCCGGTATAACCTAGGGATCTCCTGTATATAATGATATATGTACAGCCGGTATAACCTGGGGATCTCCTGTATATAATGATATATGTACAGCCGGTATAACCTGGGGATCTCCTGTATATAATGATATATGTACAGCCGCTATAACCTGGGGATCTCCTGTATATAGTGATATATGTACAGCCGTTATAACCTGGGGATCTCCTGTATATAATGGTATATGTACAGCTGGTATAACCTGGGGATCTCCTGTATATAGTGATATATGTACAGCCGGTATAACCTGGGGATCTCCTGTATATAATGATATATGTACAGCCGGTATAACCTGGGGATCTCCTGTATATAATGATATATGTACAGCCTGTATAACCTGGGGATCTCCTGTATATAATGATATATATACAGCTGGTATAACCTGGGGATCTCCTGTATATAATGATATATGTACAGCCGGTATAACCTGGGGATCTCCTGTATATAATGATATATGTACAGCCGGTATAACCTGGGGATCTCCTGTATATAATGATATATATACAGCTGGTATAACCTGGGGATCTCCTGTATATAATGATATATGTACAGCTGGTATAACCTGGGTATCTCCTGTATATAATGATATATGTACAGCCGGTATAACCTGGGGATCTCCTGTATATAATGATATATGTACAGCCGGTATAACCTGAGGATCTCCTGTATATAATGATATATGTACAGCCGGTATAACCTGGAGATCTCCTGTATATAATGATATATGTACAGCCGGTATAACCTGAGGATCTCCTGTATATAATGATATATGTACAGCCGGTATAACCTGGGGATCTCCTGTATATAATGATATATGTACAGCTGGTATAACCTGGGGATCTCCTGTATATAATGATATATGTACAGCTGGTATAACCTGGGGATCTCCTGTATATAATGATATATGTACAGCCGGTATAACCTGGGGATCTCCTGTATATAATGATATATGTACAGCTGGTATAACCTGGGGATCTCCTGTATATAATGATATATGTACAGCTGGTATAACCTGGGGATCTCCTGTATATAATGATATATGTACAGCTGGTATAACCTGGGGATCTCCTGTATATAATGATATATGTACAGCTGGTATAACCTGGGGATCTCCTGTATATAATGATATATGTACAGCTGGTATAACCTGGGGATCTCCTGTATATAATGATATATGTACAGCTGGTATAACCTGGGGATCTCCTGTATATAATGATATATGTACAGCTGGTATAACCTGGGGATCTCCTGTATATAATGATATATGTACAGCCGGTATAACCTGGGGATCTCCTGTATATAGTGATATATGTACAGCCGGTATAACCTGGGGGTCTCCTGTATATAATGATATATGTACAGCCGCTATAACCTGGGGGTCTCCTGTATATAATGATATATGTACAGCTGCTATAACCTGGGGATCTCCTGTATATAATGATATATGTACAGCCGGTATAACCTGGCGATCTCCTGTATATAATGATATATGTACAGCCGGTATAACCTGGGGATCTCCTGTATATAATGATATGTGTACAGCCGGTATAACCTGGGGATCTCCTGTATATAATGATACATGTACAGCCGGTATAACCTGGGGATCTCCTGTATATAATGATATATGTACAGCCGGTATAACCTGGGGATCTCCTGTATATAATGATATATGTACAGCCGGTATAACCTGGGGATCTCCTGTATATAATGATATATGTACAGCCGGTATAACCTGGGGATCTCCTGTATATAATGATATATGTACAGCTGGTATAACCTGGTGATCTCCTGTATATAATGATATATGTACAGCCGGTATAACCTGGGGATCTCCTGTATATAATGATATATGTACAGCCGGTATAACCTGGGGATCTCCTGTATATAATGATATTTGTACAGCTGGTATAACCTGGGGATTTCCTGTATGTAGTGATATATGTACAGCTGGTATAACCTGGGGATCTCCTGTATATAATGATATATGTACAGCCGGTATAACCTGGGGATCTCCTGTATATAATGATATATGTACAGCTGGTATAACCTGAGGATCTCCTGTATATAATGATATATGTACAGCCGGTATAACCTGGGGATCTCCTGTATATAATGATATATGTACAGCCGGTATAACCTAGGGATCTCCTGTATATAATGATATATGTACAGCCGGTATAACCTCGGGATCTCCTGTATATAATCATATATGTACAGCCGGTATAACCTGGGGATCTCCTGTATATAATCATATATGTACAGCCGGTATAACCTGGGGATCTCCTGTATATAATCATATATGTACAGCCGGTATAACCTGGGGATCTCCTGTATATACTGATATATGTACTGCTGGTATAACCTGGGGATCTCCTTTATATAATGATATATGTACAGCCGGTATAACCTGGGGATCTCCTGTATATAATGATATATGTACAGCCGGTATAACCTGGGGATCTCCTGTATATAATGATATATGTACAGCCGGTATAACCTGGGGATCTCCTGTATATAATGATATATGTACAGCCGGTATAACCTGGGGATCTCCTGTATATAATGATATATGTACAGCCGGTATAACCTGGGGATCTCCTGTATATAATGATATATGTACAGCCGGTATAACCTGGGGATCTCCTGTATATAATGATATATGTACAGCCGGTATAACCTGGGGATCTCCTGTATATAATGATATATGTACAGCCGGTATAACCTGGGGATCTCCTGTATATAATGATATATGTACAGCCGGTATAACCTGGGGATCTCCTGTATATAATGATATATACAGCCGGTACAACCTGGGGATCTCCTGTATATAATCATATATGTACAGCCGGTATAACCTGGGAATCTCCTGTATATAATGATATATGTACAGCCGGTATAACCTGGGGATCTCCTGTATATAATGATATATGTACAGCCGGAATAACCTGGGGATCTCCTGTATATAATGATATATGTACAGCCGGTATAACCTGGGGATCTCCTGTATATAATATATATGTACAGCTGGTATAACCTGGGGATCTCCTGTATATAATGATATATGTACAGCCGGTATAACCTGGGGATCTCCTGTATATAATGATATATGTACAGCCGGTATAACCTGGGGATCTCCTGTATATAATGATATATGTACAGCCGGTATAACCTGGGGATCTCCTGTATATAATGATATATGTACAGCCGGTATAACCTGGGGATCTCCTGTATATAATGATATATGTACAGCCGGTATAACCTGGGGATCTCCTGTATATAATGATATATGTACAGCTGGTATAACCTGGGGATCTCCTGTATATAATGATATATGTACAGCCGGTATAACCTGGGGATCTCCTGTATATAATGATATATGTACAGCCGGTATAACCTGGGGATCTCCTGTATATAATGATATATGTACAGCTGGTATAACCTGGGGATCTCCTGTATATAATGATATATGTACAGCCGGTATAACCTGGGGATCTCCTGTATATAATGATATATGTATAGCTGGTATAACCTGGGGATCTCCTGTATATAATGATATATGTACAGCCGGTAAAACCTGGGGATCTCCTGTATATAATGATATATGTACAGCCGGTATAACCTGGGCATCTTCTGAAACTTCTTTATTTCTAGAACCTTCTTCTTCCCTCTAGAACATAGGACGTCTCTGGTTTCTTTTGTTCGGTCGGGGTCCGGCTTGATACATGACAGAGAATAACAGACGACTTGGCCGCTGATTATGATAACATAACCTGGATTTGTAGAATTACTCCTGGCAGCTGCAGTCAGTCATCTGTAAGCAAGGGAGAGGAAAAAATCGTAGTTTTCATCCAGAGGCCAAA
Source organism: Engystomops pustulosus (assembly GCF_040894005.1). Classification (NCBI taxonomy): domain Eukaryota; kingdom Metazoa; phylum Chordata; class Amphibia; order Anura; family Leptodactylidae; genus Engystomops; species Engystomops pustulosus. The sequence goes on along the minus strand of NC_092415.1, from coordinate 7,624,819 downwards.
AGGCTCGGTGTTCCTGAAGCTTCCTCCAGCGTTCTGGAAAAAGAAACTTTTATTGGCAGCAGAGTTTGTTGAGAGTCTATGGATATGCCGTCTCCTCCATGATTCTCAGCCTCCCATACGATGACATCCCGGCTCATTACTTCCATGTATGGTCACAGACCAAGGAGCCAAGGACGAGATAAAAGATCCTCCATTCACGCCGGGTGATTATGGAGATTTAAGGATCTTCTAGTGATGACTTGTTGAAATTGAGACTTATGTGGAAGCTCATCCATCAGAGGTTTTGTCAGGTTCGCGAATCCTTGAATCAAATCCTCTTTGAAGCAAAGGTGATGGCAATGGAGAAGATGATGGTCCATCATTATTAGGGAAGTCTCCGAGTGGGAATTACCAAGCAATGGACTAAACCTCATGTGCAGGGGAATAGCTATAGGAAGTGCAGAGGTAACAGTCATCACTAGAGTTGAGCGGAACCGAACCACAAAGTTCCAGTCTGTGCTCCCCCAGATCCGAGTCTGAGCTTCAGCATAAGTTTGGTTCTGGCTTAACCAAAAACTGGTAATGCTGAACCCCAACTAACATTGCTCCGCTCATCAATACCAGACCCTGGACCCTGAGGGGGTCTATAGGCTGCATATCAGAGGTGGGACCCTATTACTGATTTCGGCAACTTAAATGTATTACAAGTCCAACTCATCAAATAGGTTGGGGAAGCTGGAATCTCTCATGCAGACAAGTTGCAAAAAGACCTTTATATATGTTGTTAGGAGCAGCAGGACTGTGATATATGGATTTATATTGGCGGATTTTAGTTTCTCCAAGTGCACTGGATGTGTGTCCTCACACTGCTGTGCTCTGTGCAGTTACTGTTAGGTATTGTCCCTGGAGAGATGTGTAATCAGACTTTTTTTATATGTTGTTAGTAGCAGCAGGACTGTGATATATGGATTTTTATTCCAGGATTGTAGCCTCTTCAAGTGCACTAGGTACATGTCCTCACACTGCTGTGATCTGTGCAGTTAGTGTTAGGTATTGTCCCAGGAGAGATGTGTAATCCGACTTTTTTTTATATGTTGTTAGTAGCAGCAGGACAGTGAAATATAATTCCTTTTTTCCAGTCCCTCTCATGTCAGGCGACACAGAATATACGGAGCCAAGTATAATACCCCAGAGTTTGATTCTTTATAAAAATAGAAAAAATCCCAGGCGCCAACATTGGGGAAACAATGGCAGAAAGTGAACATCACATAATAAATGATCCGTGATTTTATCTCCGTATGATGTTTCTTCCCATAATGGGATTACATCTGAGTCACAGATGAGGAAGCTTCACCTGGTGTGTGCAGTGTTACGGGGATAATCCCGCGTGGTACAAAGCTGCTATATGGGTCACTCTCCATGAGGATACAAAGTTGCTACGTTTCTATTCTCTGCAATTTTCAAGTTCTCTGCTTGCTGCCAAATCGCGTAGAAACACGAAAACTTTTCCCAGCTTCAGATTTATTACACTTGGCTCAGGTAATTCTCCGTGAACCAAACCTGGACTCCAGACTTATACATTGGGGCAGATTTACTTACCCGGTCCATTCGCGATCCAGCGGCGGGTTCTCTGCGGTGGATTTGGGTCCGGCCGGGATTCACTAAGGACGTCCACCAGGTGGCGCTGAAGTTCCCCGGAATGCACTGATCTTCACCAAGCCGGACCGAGTGAAGGTAAGTGCAAGTCCCGCAACACTTTTTTTCTTTAAAATGCGGTGGTTTTTCCAAATCCTTCGGGTTTTCGTTCGGCCACGCCCCCCGACTTCAGCGCCGATGCGCCACAATCCGATCGCGTGCACCAAAATCCCATGGCAATTCAGGGAAAATCGGCGCAAATCGGAAATATTCGGGTAACACATCGGGAAACCGCGAATCGGGCCCTTATTAAATGACCCCCAATGTAGCAGAAACCAGAACAGGAAAGTGTTTGGAATTGGGGACAGAATAACCCACATTTATTACAGTGTTTGCACATGTATTTATAAAGTCTGCGCCAGTTCTGTGTCGCGGCTTCTCTGTGTCCGATAAGACAGAATAAAATGTCAACTGAAGGGCTCTAACTGTTTAGCCCGAGTTTGCGCCACATTTATTACTGACGTGCGCCACAGTTCTGCAGCATCAACAAAGTGCACTAAAAAAATAGTGCAGGGGGCGCCAGACATGGAGCGACTTTCCAGTAATTTGGCGCCTCCTGCACACTATACAGGTAACTGCACATAGTACAGACTGCACTGGTTCTGATAAAAGTGGCCCATTGGGTTGGCTGGATACAATTGTTACAATCAGGGAATGTCAGGTTAGTTTTATAAACACAGTAAGAATTTGATATAAATAGAAACTTTATATTTACTGTTTGTATAAGGATGAACAGGAATATCCAATATTTTCAAATTATATTTCACTTTTTACATTTCTGTGGATCACTTTGGTGATCAGTCTCCTGCTGCAGTAGGGTCTTCGGTCTTCTTCAGTCTACTCTCTCTAGCCGCTGCTGGAGAAAGGCTCCAAACCGAATCGGTCTCCTCCGTATGGCAGCTACTGGTGGCAGGTTCTAAACAGGATCAGTCTCCTTCCCCTTTGACAGCTGCTGGGGGCAGTCTCTGAATATAATCAATCCCCTTTCCCCTCTGGCAGCCACTGGAGGACAGGTTCTAGACAGAATCAGTCTCCTTCCCACTCTGGCAGCTGCTGGAGTGAAGGATCAATCTCCTTCACTCTTTCAACTACCAGAAAGATACTCGTGATAAAATTATCGCTGGTATCTGATGGGAAAAGGCTCTGCCCAGAATCAGACTCCTTCCTCCTTTGACAACAGACAATATAATACCTTTGTTTGCAGATAGAGGTGGATTTTTTTCGGTTATACTACCATGTACTGCAGAGGCTGCGCTCCTCTCCTGACAAGCAGGAAAATCGTTTTTTTCTATTGGCTGTCCTTACCACGTGATCATTATGGCGACTCCTGGAACATGTTTGTCCAGCAGCCCTCAGCTCAGTAGATGGAAGGGCTTAAATGATCTGGTATCTGTGTAGGGAACACCAGGCGTCTGCTGTGAGGGTCTAATACCAGAGTATGAAGAGATAAGCGGCATCTTTTCTCTGCGATACATAAGGATGAGCTGAGTCTGAGATCTCCTCCCGATACTCTCCACCCTCGGTCATTATGACTTGGCTCTGGATTCTTGTATCTATCAATAAACTTGTGAAATATCATGAGGAACATTAAAGGGGTTGTCTACTTCCTGCAAATAATTTGATATTATTGGTGCAATAAAAAGTTCTAAAATTTTCCAATAAACTTTCTGTATCAATTTATCACAGTTTTCTAGATCTCTGCTTCATGTCATTTACCGGGAAACTTTATTGTTTACTTCCTGGGGATAAAACCTGACCTTGGTCATGTGATGTCACACAGGTGCACAACTCGTTATATCTCTGGTCATGTGATGTCACACAGGTGCACGGCTCCTAATATCCCTGGTCATGTGATGTCACACAGGTGCACGGCTTCTTATATCCCTGGTCATGTGATGTCACACAGGTGCACGGCTCATTATGTCCCTGGTAATGTGATGTCACACAGGTGCACGGCTCGTTATGTCCCTGGTCATGTGATGTCACACAGGTGCACGGCTCGTTATATCCCTGGTCATGTGATGTCACACAGGTGCACGGCTCGTTATATCCTTGGTCATGTGATGTCACACAGGTGCACGGCTCCTAATATCCCTGGTCATGTGATGTCACACAGGTGCACGGCTTCTTATATCCCTGGTCATGTGATGTCACACAGGTGCACAACTCGTTATATCTCTGGTCATGTGATGTCACACAGGTGCACGGCTCCTAATATCCCTGGTCATGTGATGTCACACAGGTGCACGGCTTCTTATATCCCTGGTCATGTGATGTCACACAGGTGCACGGCTCATTATGTCCCTGGTCATGTGATGTCACACAGGTGCACGGCTTGTTATGTCCCTGGTCATGTGATGTCACACAGGTGCACGGCTCGTTATATCCCTGGTCATGTGATGTCACACAGGTGCACGGCTCGTTATATCCTTGGTCATGTGATGTCACACAGGTGCACGGCTCGTTATATCCTTGGTCATGTGATGTCACACAGGTGCACGGCTCGTTAGGTCCCTGGTCATGTGATGTCACACAGGTGCACGGCTCGTTATGTCCCTGGTCATGTGATGTCACACAGGTGCACGGCTCGTTATGTCCCTGGTCATGTGATGTCACATATGTGCACGGCTCCTTATATCCCTGGTCATGTGATGTCACACAGGTGCACGGCTCCTAATATCCCTGGTCATGTGATGTCACACAGGTGCACGGCTTCTTATATCCCTGGTCATGTGATGTCACACAGGTGCACGGCTCATTATGTCCCTGGTCATGTGATGTCACACAGGTGCACGGCTTGTTATGTCCCTGGTCATGTGATGTCACACAGGTGCACGGCTCGTTATATCCCTGGTCATGTGATGTCACACAGGTGCACGGCTCGTTATATCCTTGGTCATGTGATGTCACACAGGTGCACGGCTCGTTATATCCTTGGTCATGTGATGTCACACAGGTGCACGGCTCGTTATGTCCCTGGTCATGTGATGTCACACAGGTGCACGGCTCGTTATGTCCCTGGTCATGTGATGTCACACAGGTGCACGGCTCGTTATGTCCCTGGTCATGTGATGTCACATATGTGCACGGCTCCTTATATCCCTGGTCATGTGATGTCACACAGGTGCACAACTCGTTATATCTCTGGTCATGTGATGTCACACAGGTGCACGGCTCCTAATATCCCTGGTCATGTGATGTCACACAGGTGCACGGCTCGTTATGTCCCTGGTCATGTGATGTCACACAGGTGCACGGCTCGTTATGTCCCTGGACATGTGATGTCACACAGGTGCACGGCTCGTTATGTCCGTGGTCATGTGATGTCACACAGGTGCATGGCTCGTAATATAGAGACTAATAAGAGCTGCGACATATCGGGGATATAATGAGCAGTGCACCTGTGTGACATCACATGACCAGGGAATCCACAGGAAGCTTCCTATAGAATGACACCAAGAAGAGATCTAGAAATCTAAGAGGAGTATATTGGAAAATTGTGTAACTTTTCAATGCACAAACAACATGAATTATTTGCTCAATGTGGACAACCCCTTTAAGTTAGTCCTGGACTACACATGGGGATGTGTCCATTGTGTAGTTGTGTCCTCATCATCTGGTCGGTCAGTGACTTCTTGTGGGTCTCCATGATGTGAGGGATGACGGGTTTCTCCAGACTCCAGACTCCATCCGTCCTTCCCTTCAGAGACATGAACCTCACCACCACCGAGGGCCAGTCTATGATCTCATCCACATGTACTGGGCCGGAGAATGGGTGGCTCCTGCGTATCCCACCTGCTGGGAGGAGAGAGGGGCTTAGATACACATTTCACTTTAATGCAGCACACACTGCACACAGGTACATGTGAAGCACACACTCTACACACGTACATGTGAAGCACACACACTACACACAGGTACATGTGAAGCACACACACTGCACACAGGTACATGTGAAGCACACACTACACACAGGTGCATGTGAAGCACACACTGCACACAGGTACATGTGAAGCACACACTACACACAGGTACATGTGAAGCACACACTACACACAGGTACATGTGAAGCACACACTGCACACAGGTACATGTGAAGCACACACTACACACAGGTACATGTGAAGCACACACTACACACAGGTACATGTGAAGCACACACTACACACAGGTACATGTGAAGCACACACTACACACAGGTACATGTGAAGCACACACTGCACACAGGTACATGCGAAGCACACACTGCACACAGGTACATGCGAAGCACACACTGCACACAGGTACATGCGAAGCACACACTACACACAGGTACATGTGAAGCACACACTACACACAGGTACATGCGAAGCACACACTGCACACAGGTACATGCGAAGCACACACTACACACAGGTACATGCGAAGCACACACTGCACACAGGTACATGCGAAGCACACACTGCACACAGGTACATGCGAAGCACACACTGCACACAGGTACATGCGAAGCACACACTACACACAGGTACATGCGAAGCACACACTACACACAGGTACATGCGAAGCACACACTACACACAGGTACATGCGAAGCACACACTACACACAGGTACATGCGAAGGACACACTACACACAGGTACATGCGAAGCACACACTACACACAGGTACATGCGAAGCACACACTACACACAGGTACATGCGAAGCACACACTACACACAGGTACATGCGAAGCACACACTACACACAGGTACATGCGAAGCACACACTACACACAGGTACATGCGAAGCACACACTACACACAGGTACATGCGAAGCACACACTACACACAGGTACATGCGAAGCACACACTACACACAGGTACATGCGAAGCACACACTACACACAGGTACATGCGAAGCACACACTACACACAGGTACATGCGAAGCACACACTACACACAGGTACATGCGAAGCACACACTACACACAGGTACATGCGAAGCACACACTACACACAGGTACATGCGAAGCACACACTACACACAGGTACATGCGAAGCACACACTACACACAGGTACATGCGAAGCACACACTACACACAGGTACATGCGAAGCACACACTACACACAGGTACATGCGAAGCACACACTACACACAGGTACATGCGAAGCACACACTACACACAGGTACATGTGAAGCACACACTACACACAGGTACATGTGAAGCACACACTACACACAGGTACATGTGAAGCACACACCACACACAGGTACATGTGAAGCACACACCACACACAGGTACATGTGAAGCACACACCACACACAGGTACATGTGAAGCACACACACTACACACAGGTACATGTGAAGCACACACACTACACACAGGTACATGTGAAGCACACACACTACACACAGGTACATGTGAAGCACACACTACACACAGGTACATGTGAAGCACACACTACACACAGGTACATGTGAAGCACACACTACACACAGGTACATGTGAAGCACACACTACACACAGGTACATGTGAAGCACACACTACACACAGGTACATGTGAAGCACACACTACACACAGGTACATGTGAAGCACACACTACACACAGGTACATGTGAAGCACACACCACACACAGGTACATGTGAAGCACACACCACACACAGGTACATGTGAAGCACACACCACACACAGGTACATGTGAAGCACACACCACACACAGGTACATGTGAAGCACACACTACACACAGGTACATGTGAAGCACACACTACACACAGGTACATGCGAAGCACACACATTACACACAGGTACATGCGAAGCACACACTACACACAGGTACATGCGAAGCACACACTACACACAGGTACATGTGAAGCACACACTACACACAGGTACATGTGAAGCACACACTACACACAGGTACATGTGAAGCACACACTACACACAGGTACATGTGAAGCACACACTACACACAGGTACATGTGAAGCACACACCACACACAGGTACATGTGAAGCACACACCACACACAGGTACATGTGAAGCACACACCACACACAGGTACATGTGAAGCACACACCACACACAGGTACATGTGAAGCACACACCACACACAGGTACATGTGAAGCACACACCACACACAGGTACATGTGAAGCACACACCACACACATGTGCATGTGAAGCACACACCACACACATGTGCATGTGAAGCACACACCACACACATGTGCATGTGAAGCACACACCACACACATGTGCATGTGAAGCACACACCACACACATGTGCATGTGAAGCACACACTACACACATGTGCATGTGAAGCACACACTACACACAGGTGCATGTGAAGCACACACTACACACAGGTACATGTGAAGCACACACTACACACATGTGCATGTGAAGCACACACTACACACATGTACATGTGAAGCACACACTACACACATGTGCATGTGAAGCACACACTACACACATGTACATGTGAAGCACACAACACACACATTCCATCTTTACACATGGATATACACATTCGGGCTCATTTACTAAGGGTCTGCGGAGCACATTTTCGTCGGGTTTCCCGGTGATTTCCGTTTTGCGCCGCATTTAACTGGGGAATTTGGCGCATGCGATGGGATTTTAGCGCAACGGCGCCACAAATCGGGGGGCCGGTTGTCGGACAACTCGACAGATTCGGACAACGCGCAAGATTTAACATTTAGAATTATGTCGTAAGACACGCACTTACAAGCACCGGGAAGAAGAAGTTGAACTCCGGCGGACCTTGGCGGGGAAGCGACGGATGCAGGAACTCGGGAGCACGATCTTCATGAAACGCGGCAGACTTCATCCTCGGCGGACCGTCCGAATCGGGGATCGCGACAGGCCCAGGTAAGTAAATTTTCCCCATTGTGTGCACATAAACCAGCATAAATACAATATGCACATACACTTAAAACCTACATTTACACATTACACATTGCATGTACATAAACACTACACACCTTACACCTGCGCACAACACTACATACAACACTACACACAACACTGCACACAACACTGCACACAACACTGCACACAAGACACATAAAACACACATACACACACATACATACAACACACATACATACACACACAACACACACACACAACACACAACACACACAACACACAACACACAAACAACACACATACAACACACATACACACACATACACACATATACAACACACACATACAACACACACAACACACACACACAACACACAACACACAACACACACACAACACACACACAACACACACAAACACACATAAACACACATACACACACATACACACACATACACACACATACAACACACACATACACACACACACACACAACACACAACACACATACAACACACATACAACACATACAACACACATACACACACATACATACACATACAACACACATACAACACACACATACACACACACTTTACTATTCCTCTGTATCTGTTGTGCTCATGGTTTTCCATATTTGTCCAGTGATGTCTCCTGATGATCAGCAGTGAAGGTCGGAGTAACCTGACCCGGCGCTGGAGCGATTTACTGTCACATCAGGCGCAGCGATTACAATGTGTTATGTCTCTGGTCCTAAATGTTACATGTAGACAGTTATAGGGGTCCTTAATGGGGCACACAATCTCAGGGGATTTATGATAGAGATGTATATGGGGATCCAATGTCCTCAGTGATGTGTAGATTACAGCACATAACAGGTCACAATCCTAATTAACCCAATTTATAGGGGTTGTCTGAGAGTTCAAGGCGTTAAATTACTTGTCACAGCTGAGGGTCTGTTGCAGTTCTGTCCGGTCTCGGCCACATTCTATTACAGTTAACTAGTATCTATACATTGTAACAAATCATTAGGACTGGAAACAGCATCCTAAGTGACCAGTGACCAGTGCGAATGACCCTGTCATGCTGTCATTTTATGCTAAATATGAGCATAAATATAACAGCGATAGGGAATAGAACAGCGCCCCCCCTTTCCACAGGTTGTGTTTGGTAAGGCAATCCAGTCACATTAGTTATAATGGCAGCTGCAACTCTGGACACGACCTATGGGCAGGTTGTGGCGCTGCTTATAAAGGAAGGAGCCGAGCTCCGATCCCAGTAACAACCCAAATACATGTGGGGCGCTGTTTTTAAGTAAATGTCATCCATGTTTTTCTCATCTTTTGAAAGATAAATTTACACAGACTTTATCCTCCGGAGACTCACAACTAAATCTGCATGAGTTGTGGGTTTACTCCATGCAATCAAAGGATAAAAAAGGAACATTGCCCAAAAAGACGACCAATCATTACTGCTTCTAGACAAGTTCAGTATAGAGTTGTCTACGGGTGGGGTCATAACTGGAGAACTTACCTTCTGGTGACACTTGCATGGTCCTCTTGGCAGTGGTTTGCAGCCATCCAAACGATGAGTGAGCAAGTATGTCAATGGAGCGAGTGTCGGAGAAGCCATCCATGTCCTCCTCAGTCATTAGGGTTCTGGCATTGGAAGAACACATCTTCCCTGGATCACATATGATAATAGAAATAAGAAATCATTCTACATTCCACATTCTGAACACAAGGGGGAAAATACACAAAGACCAGGGGCCCCAAGGTACATATCAAAATGGGACCACCTGCCGAACGTAGCCCACCGTACTGTGATTGTACAGTTAGTACCATCATAGCCCTTCTTTGCCTCTCCATCCCATACCCGATTTAATTTTCCGGCCATTTGTTTCCACCTGGAGAGCTTATCCCACCCCTGCCCATATTCTTGTTCCACCCCTGCTCAAGTGTGAACGGTCCCTGCTTACGTGTTAGTTCCCCCCCTGAACATATGTTAATCCCACCCCTGCTCATGGGTTTTATCTCATTTGTCTTGTCTTGACTTGTCTTGGGTTACTCAGCAGGCAAAAGGCAATCTCGGGTCATACACATACTGGCCATTTTCTCAAAAAGTGGTTGTGATTCAATAGAGGTTTTTCATGAAAGCTAAAATGTACACAGGTTTGTCTCCAGGCAATGTAACATGACTATGAATGATGACCATTTTCGATCTTACCTTTATATTTGCAGAGCAGTTTGATGTAGTAGAACAGGTTGGTGAAGAGGTTGAAAGGTGAAGGCGTCCCAGGTTTCCTGGTCATATCTCTGATTAAAGTGGCTCTTCCAAATTTCCATTCCGTGTCCGACTGTGCTTGTATCCGTTGGTAGGTGTCACTCATCATAGCGATCAATAGATTGATCAACACTATTAATGTGACAACCAGGTAAACCCCAAAAACAAAGCGGATGATGACAAAGGTGAACTGTGGTGTCCTGCTTAAGGACGGAAGACAATCCGGTTCCACCAGGCCAAACAGTGAGAAGAACAAGAGGACAGTGATGTCTAAGGGATCCTGAATATCGGTCTCATTTTTGGTGGCTCTAGTTCCATTTGTTGACTGATTGGCTATTGGCTCTGGATATACCGGCTGATAGACCGCAGATAGTTGCATTGTGAAGGCCACGTGAAACAAGGCAAGGATTACTGCAAACCTAGTGAGGTCCTTGATCAAATCTCTGATAATGATCGCCCAAGGACCAAAGAGGTGGTGGAATGTGAGAAACTCCAAAAATTGGACAAATGAGAGAGTCATGGCAATGCCAAGAAAGATGTTCCTGGCAAAGAGGCAGTGAAGGCGATCGATTTCTGTAAACAAGAATGCAAGTAGATGGCAAAAAAAGGCAACGGCGGAAAATCCCAGGACAAAAACCCGTATCCAGGCAAGTCCTGCCCTCTCACCTTGGAGGGTCAGCTCCGAGACCAATGTTCCCGACAACCATGCGAGCAACAACCACTCATTCCACGATGGAATCATTCGTCCTTCATAAATGGGGCTCAAAGGAGGGTAGACGATGGTGAGGATGAAGAGTACCAGAAGGAATATGTGTGATGCCAGGTAACTCATGAACTTCATGATGGGGATTTTGTTAAATCTATGCTTGAGAGGTAGAGAAAACACAAACCAGACTGGTGGACAAGCTAAAAATGTGAAGAAGAGAAGGACCAGCTTCCAGGTGGCCCAGTCCAGGTTTCCATACCAGACTTCCGTCAAGTATTTTTGAACCGCTGGATGGGCAACAACATCTTTCTGTTCACACTCAATGAGACAGTCCAGTATGGTTGTGCCACGATGGTCTATTGCCCTGAGGATATAACCGGCATTTTTACTACCAGATGCCAACGTCAAGAGGTCGGTGGCCATTGTTTCGGTGTACTTGGCAGCATTGATTAGGTCGAGTGCCCGTTCTTTCTCTTTTAGGGCAGTCATATAAAAGGCTCTGGAGAGCTTCACAGCAGTGTCCAGGGGTGCAGCAGAATTTAGGATGTATTCTTCTATGATTCGGTTGTTGTTCAGCTTCCCACAGACCATTAGGTCAAAAACAAACTGGAAAAAAAAACATAAAATGTGAAGAACATCAAAGATGGTCAAGCAATATTATAATGTGATGTGGAATGTCAATTTGAAAAATCGACAATTGTTGATCATAAACCTCGTATTGGCTGTAGATTGGTTTGTAGATTGTACAGATGTTCTAGGACACTTTGGTGGCAGCTGTTTTACTGTATGTGGTAGAAGACCAATGGTTTGTTCACCTTTTGTAGTCTAGTTGTCATGATTAACTGATCGTAGACCCACTAGGTTGTAGACCCACTGGGGGTCATTTACTAAGGGCCCGATTCACATTTTCCCGACATGTTACCCGAATATTTCCGATTTGCGCCGATTTTCCCTGTATTGCCCCCGGATTTTGGCGCACGCGATCGGATTGTGGCGCATCGGCGCTGGCATGCACGCGACGGAAATCGGGGGTGTGGCCAAATGAAAACCTGATGGATTCGTTAAAACCGCTGCATTTAAAAAAAAAAAAAAAAGTGTTGTGGGACACGCACTTACCTTCACTAGGAATAGGCCGGTTAATTTCAGGGCATTCCGGCGGGCCTCGGCGGACTTCAGCGCATCAGCGCCACCTGGTGGACGTCGGAGGAACTACCCTAGTGAATCCCGGCCGGACCCAAATCCACCGCAGAGAACGCGCCGCTGGATCGCGAATGGACCGGGTAAGTAAATCTGCCCCACTATGTTGCCTAATAACTTTGGTTTTGGGAGAAAAAAGCAACCTAGTTTTCACCCCTTTACCGGGATGTGGGCTTCGTTGCATGGAGAACACAAGGTTGCTACCTCTTGGATTAATCCTATTATATCTGACCATCTGTATATGACCAAGAGACATTGGTCATATACAGATGGTCAGCGACACAGAAGCAGAAGTAATGTTGAGACCCTATATTACTCAGGGACCTACTTGTTGCCACAAATGGTCCCAAAATTTCTGAATCCACATGAAACCTCTCAAAATCATTATTCGGTGACAATGGTTTGCATGACAATTACCTTCCTGTCCTCAGTTAGCTTAATGGTGTTATGGCTCCTCTTCAGCAAGAAGCTCAGCACTTCTTGGTGGTTGTCCCCCGCAGCATACTGGATTGCCGTCTTTCCATCGTTGCACTCTAGTGTGGGATTAGCACCGCACTCGACAAGGAAGCGAACGGTTTCTAAAAATCCAGACTTGGCTGCGAAGTGTAGAGGAGACCATCCGTTCTGCATAAAAACAAATGGCATAGGGACAATTTAATAAATTAAAAGTAGCAAGCCCCGCCCCTGAGGAGCTCCTCTGATCTAAATCATTTAATTATAAGTAACTCACCTTGTCAGTCACATTAATCTCCGCTCCTTGTCCAATAAGGGCTCTCATCATCTCAATGTGACCATTGGCAGCTGCCAGGTGGAGACATGTCCGTCCTCTGTTGTCTTTCACATGTAGTTGAGATGTAGATTTACTTAGAAGGAGACCGACAACCGCTGTGTGCCCATTCTGGGCTGCGAGGTGTATTGGAGTTGAACCCTGTTATTAAACATTTTAAATTTTTCTGCACAGAACTGTAATCTAATGATCACGACATTGTAGAAAATGGTTTTACTTGCTTTACCAGCAGCTGCCTGGCACTAAGCACTAATAGCTACTTAAAAAGTTGTTTGGTAGGATTAAGGAAATGACTAGGCATGGATTTTTACAATATAGAAATATACATTATCTGAATTTGCTTAACCAGTGCTACAGTACAGTCAATATTTTGTGATTTCTACCAAAATTTTTAATATTCTAGAACATTATAATAACAAAATGAAGACAGTCACCTGACGCCTGGTGGCCGCATCTGCCTGGACTCCTGGGTAGTTGAGTAAAAGTCGTACTAGACTTTCATGACCGGATTGAGAAGCCAGATGCAGGGGTGTGTAACCAGACTGAAAGAATCGGGGATTCTTAGGATTCATTGTATCACTTCCTTTACACGTTCACAGTTCCGCCCATGCGGAGCCTTACCTCTCCCCCATGTTCTTTCATGAGTACGATGTCCGCTATGGATTTAGGAGGTTCGCTCTGGATGGTGGCCGGGACCTTTGTTAAAATCTCTCTGACTAAATCCGCTTGACCAAAATGTGCGGCGACATGAAGAGCGGTGAATCCTGTCTGCAGGGCGAGATCAGGCATGAACATTTAGAATCATACATTGTATAAAATATTGTAGCTTCACCAAGAGGGGGTGTGTCCTCACACTGCTGTGCTCTCTGTTCTCTGCATAGAGTTTTTTTTTACAGTTTTAGTTAAAGGACATCTATCACCAGGTTTAAAGAGGGAGGGTCCACTCTTCTTTAAGCTTAACAAATCCTTGTTTTTAAGAAAAAAAAAAGACTTTCAAAATTATGCAAATGAGTCTGAGGGGCTCCAGGCTACATTAACACCTATGGAGCCCAGAGCCCCTAATGCTCATTTGCATAGTTTTAAAAGCCTTTTTTGTAAACATCAGGAAGAGAAGAGCAGATCCTGCCAGAGGGGGCACACACCAGTATGTAAGCGTACTTGCTTTACAATCCTTCATCCTGGTAGATGTCCTTTAAATACTACAGCTTTAACTCAGAAAGAAGGGGCAGTGGAACAATGCAATACACAGAGCACAGAACACAGCAGTGTGAGGACACTCCCAGTGCACTTTAAAAGTTACTATCCTGGAATATAAATCCATATATCACAGTCCTGCTGCTACTAACATACACAAAGGTCTGATTACACATCTCTCCAGGGACAGTACATAGCACTGTCTGCAGTCTCTATGGCCACACCTGCTGACAGGTTCCTTTTTATGAGATTTTACCAATTTTCTTAGGATGTCGATATTGACGAGACATTAGAGAGGAGAATAAATATGTATAAAATAGTGGATATGATATTCATTACTCCAGGAGATCTCACCTTACTGCTTGTAATATGGAAGGAGATGCATCCCTTTAAAACGTCCAGGACATTGGTGTGGCCGTTCTTAGCTGCCAGGTGGATGGCGGACATCCCCTCCTATAACACAAGGACAGGCTTTAATGACCCCAGGTCCTCACCCCGGGGGATATTATGTACTGTATTTCACTATAGCTACTGAAATGCATGTGATGCACAGACATGTCCAATCCTTGCAGCCCCTGAAGTCCCCTGTTACATCTCTAGAGATATTATGTAGGTCAGAAGACCCCTTTAAAGGAAACCTACCATTTGATTTGATGCAGTATGAACCAAACACACCTTGTGACTGCTATAGCCACACTGATGCAGGAACATATCTTGGTTAATCCCTGAGATGAGTGGTTTTGCTGAAAAAACAAGTATAACATTCAGGACCTTGGGAAAGCTGAGTCAGGCTGCCTACATAAACACATTACACATGGGAGCTTGTAATTACAACTGGAGATAAGTCAAGACATGACTAATCGACCTGAGCTGGATGACTCCTACACAGCAGCTGGGGGATGGTGCAGCAATTGATTATTCTGCCTTCAGGCACAACACAGTGATTACATCATCCTCTCCTGCAGAGAATAACTAACGTGCTAGGAGAAGCGCTGAACCAGCCATAGAAGCGACAGAGCTTCATTATCAGAATGTTATATCTGTTTTATCAGCAAAACCTCAGGGATTTACCAAGATATGACCCTGCATCAGTGTAGCTACAGCATTCTCAAGGTATGTTTGCTTCATAATGCATCATATCACATGGTAGGTTTCCTTTAAACATCTCCCCTCTATGGTACACTCACCGCATCCTCCTCAGAGGCGGATGCTCCTGCTTCTAGTAAAACCTTCACCACCTCGGAGTGACCCCCGGAGGCCGCCAGGTGCAGGGGGGTGGAGTCATGAGTCTGGGAAAAAAATTACAAGGAGACATATACACAGGTTATTTTTAGCAGATTCCTATGTGTCAGATCTATGATTCTCATGTACCCTCTAAGGACGGAGAGTGTAACCACCATCTTTACTATGACCAGACCTTCACTCTTATACAATTACCTTGATATAAAGCTGAGACTCATGTCTCAAAGAGGGGAGGGGGGGGGGGTGGAATCCAGACCTCCAAAAGTAGTGAAAAAGAGTAAAAACTACATCTTTAATGAACACAAAGTAAAAAGGAGATCATAAGAGGTTTTGGCTCCATTTACAAAAAATACAAGACACACGAGGACGTGGGAAAAATCAGGTGACGCATTTCGGACTTAAAGGAAATCTACCATTTGTTTTGTGCATTATGACCCAAACATACCTTGAGAATGCTGTAGCTACACTGATGCAGAAACATATCTTGTTTAATCCCTGATCTGAGTGGTTTTGCTGAAAAAACTGTCTCTCTTTTGCCTGGGCTCAGTGCTTCTCCTCTTACATTAGTTATGCTTTGCTCCAGAGAATGATGTAACCACTGTGCTGTCCCTGACAGGCAGAAGTAAACAATTGCTGCACCATCCCACAGCTGCTGTGTTTGAGTCATCCAGTTCAAGTTGATTAGTCTTAGTTTGATTAGTCTACGGGGACATAACCTTTTATGATCTCCTTTTTACTTTGTGTTCATGAAAGATTTAGTTTTTACTCATTTTCACTACTTTTGGGGTGCTGGGTTCCACCCCCCATTTTCTCTTTCATTGGACGTTACTCCTGGATTTCGGACCAGTGTTTTTGGAATCTCATGCACCCGACCCTCACCCTCAACCATAACCTGCAATAGTTAAGCTGAAAACTTTTTTTCCCACACACATTGGATCCTGCCCGCTGCTCCTGCTGATCGCTGACCCTCCTCCTAGTGATGACCCCGGTTATCCTGACTAATACTGCACTAATGCAGAGAGTATACCCCAAGAACATGACCAGGGAAGATCAGGAGGAAGAAGGGGGGACCCGCTCCCCGGATTCTGTGTAGAACAATAGACAGAATCCTTATATACAAAAGGGTTTAAAACTGTCAGAAAGTTGATGTCTCCCCTGTAACAGTAGCTGCATCTTATTACATAGAACAATAGAACCTTCTTCCCATATAGTACACAATGTATATATATATATGAGCTTATACTATAGGGACAAGTCCATGATGATTTTACATCTTGCTTGTCCAATATAAACACAATTGAAGGTTATTCACCATATGGAGGATACTACAAGATTCCTTGTGATTCCAATAACAGGAGACCGGACACAGTCAGGAAGGTTCATTATTACTGTACACAGATTACATCAAAGGTCTCATAGAGACACAGACATATCCGTCATCATAACCCAAGGGAAGGGGGAAAAGATACATTCAAGAAACAATAGTAACATATGGGGACAGATAACTAAAGATTGTGCTACTAAGGCCAAACTAGGTTATATACAATTCTAAGGACTCATCCAGTACAATTACATCCTATATTATACTCCAGAGCTGCACTCACTATTCTGCTGCTGGTGCAGTCACTGTGTACATACATGACATTACTTATCCTGTACTGATCCTGAGTTACATCCTGTATTATACCCCAGAGCTGCACTCACTATTCTGCTGGTGCAGTCACTGTGTACATACATGACATTACTTATCCTGTACTGATCCTGAGTTACATCCTGTATTATACTCCAGAGCTGCACTCACTATTCTGCTGCTGTTGCAGTCACTGTGTACATACATGACATTACTTATCCTGTACTGATCCTGAGTTACATCCTGTATTATACCCCAGAGCTGCACTCACTATTCTGCTGCCGCTGCAGTCACTGTGTACATACATGACATTACTTATCCTGTACTGATCCTGAGTTACATCCTGTATTATACCCCAGAGCTGCACTCACTATTCTGCTGGTGCAGTCACTGTGTACATACATGACATTACTTATCCTGTACTGATCCTGAGTTACATCCTGTATTATACTCCAGAGCTGCACTCACTATTCTGCTGCTGGTGCAGTCACTGTGTACATACATGACATTACTTATCCTGTACTGATCCTGAGTTACATCCTGTATTATACTCCAGAGCTGCACTCACTATTCTGATGCTGGTGCAGTCACTGTGTACATACATGACATTACTTATCCTGTACTGATCCTGAGTTACATCCTGTATTATACCCCAGAGCTGCACTCACTATTCTGCTGCTGGTGCAGTCACTGTGTACATACATGACATTACTTATCCCGTACTGATCCTGAGTTACATCCTGTATTATACTGCAGAGCTGCACTCACTATTCTGCTGCTGGTGCAGTCACTGTGTACATACATGACATTACTTATCCTGTACTGATCCTGAGTTACATCCTGTATTATACTCCAGAGCTGCACTCACTATTCTGCTGCTGGTGCAGTCACTGTGTACATACATGACATTACTTATCCTGTACTGATCCTGAGTTACATCCTGTATTATACCCCAGAGCTGCACTCACTATTCTGCTGCTGGTGCAGTCACTGTGTACATACATGACATTACTTATCCTGTACTGATCCTGAGTTACATCCTGTATTATACTCCAGAGCTGCACTCACTATTCTGCTGCTGGTGCAGTCACTGTGTACATACATGACATTACTTATCCTGTACTGATCCTGAGTTACATCCTGATCTTTTATTTTATATAAAAGTAAAAAACATAACAATACAAACCAAACATAATATACAATATATACAATCTTACCTGCTGGTCCAGCCACATTCACTCCTAGCAAAACAATAACTTACAATACACCGAAATGAATAACACCAAATACTACAACCTCCACCCAACCGATTGTCACATCCTCAACCAAACCAATAAACAATAAGACAAGCCACACCCACAAATAAACATAAATGACTATAAATATACATAAACCCACCCCACACCCTCTAATAACAAACCACCCCACACCCGTTTTTTTTTTTTTTTTAAATATATAATAACAAACACATAATACACATAACACTACACTAAACTAGATCCCTCGCCCGCACCCTCCCCTTCCCCCCAGACACTGGTCTAACGTCCAAAGTTTGCGTTAAGTAGTCCAGACCAGTGTCCAAGGTCAGTTCATAAATCCCAAAATCCCACCACCATCACCCCCCTCCCAACCTAACACTATGTCCCAAACCCCACTATATACAATATATACAATATATACAATATATACAATATATACAGTATTTACAACATAACATAAAGAAAAACAGAATACAAATAAAATCTGAACAACATCAATCAAAACCACATAAAGCCCAGGTTCGGCGCCTGCAAGCCGCTACATCACTACACGCTCAGATACAAAACAAAAATCTACTGTGCAGCATCAGCCCAACACCAGGAGAGGAGATGACAGACTAAGGGACACTAAAGGAGAACCCCCTCCAAAGGAGAGAGGCCCTCCCCGTGCCCAGCCTCTCATACTCCAGAGAGCGCACCTTCACCAGGTCACCCAGAATGTTCCTAACCACCTCATCCACCGGGAGGGTTTTACGCTGCGTCGAAACTAAACACCGTGCGTTCCACGTGTGGTACCTGACCACTAGACTAACTAGGAATAACGTGCAGCGGTCCCGGCCACCCAGGCCTCTGAATGCTCCATAGGCCCACTCCGCATAGGAGAGACCGGCCAACCCGGGCCAATGGATGGAAGCGCCCACCCGGTTGTACACCTCTGTGTTAAAGGGGCACTGAAGCAGGAAGTGGTCCATGCTCTCCAGCAGGCCACCGCACTCCTCCCGGGGACAACCCCTTTCCTCAGAGCTCCTACACTTCAGATTGTCCCTCACACACAGCTTTCCGTGGAAGCAGCGCCAAGCCAAGTCCCAAAACTTCAAGGGGATCCTGATAGAATTCAAAAGACCTAAACCCACCCCCAGATCCCGACTTGGGCAATCCCTGAGGGCCAGAGGCTTCTGGAAACGGGCAAACAGAACCCTCTTGTCAAGGAGTTTCCTCGACAACGTCCTGATCTCCCACATTCCCAGACCCCACAGGCGAATCACCTTCAGAACCGGGGTAGCGTAAGCCGGAAGATGCCCATGCGGTGTACGAAGATCCTTCACTTGTCCTCCTGTCTCCCATTCCTGGAAGAAAGGCTGAAACCATCCCCTGCAGGAGTATACCCACGGAGGAGCCCTCTCTTTCCAGAGTTTGGCGATATTGATCTTAAGAAAGGTATTCACTAGGAACACCACAGGGTTGACCATACACAACCCTCCTTGTCTCCTCGTGTGGTAAGTAACCTCCCTCTTGATAAGGTTCAGCCTATTCCCCCATAACAGCTGGAAGAACAGACTGTAGACCCGAGTCCAGAGGGGTTCTGGCAACATGCACACACTGCCCAGATATATCAGCAATGGGAGCAGGTAGGTTTTGATCAGATTAACCCTTTCTCTGAGGGTCAAAGACCAACCCTTCCACTGGTCCACCTTCTGAGTGGCGATCTTAAGCCTGCCGTCCCAGTTTTGCATGGGGTAATCCCCCTGGCCAAATTCGATGCCGAGAACTTTGGCGGAGTCCTGGGGCCCTGGAAGAGTGTCCGGGAGATCAAAGCCTGGATCCCCCTCTCCCAGCCAGAGACTCTCACACTTATCCCGGTTGATTTTGGACCCAGAAGCCTCTGAGTAGCGGTCAACCTCTGACATCACCCATTGCGCCTCCCCTCTCGAGGACACAAAAACGGTGACATCATCGGCATACGCTACCACCCTTAGAGTGGCTTCCGGTGCTGCCCGGTCCATCCCGACTCCCACTAACGGCCCACGATCAACCCTCCTAAGGAATGGGTCAATCGCGAACACGTATAAAAGTGGGCTCAGAGGACAACCCTGGCGAACACCAGACCCGACCTCAAAAGAGCGGCCAATCCAACCGTTCACAAGCGGGAAACTCTCTGCCCCTGTGTACAAAACTTTCAGCCAATCGACAAACTCCCCCGGCAGGCCATACCTCAGAAGGACAGACCAGAGGTACTCGTGGTTAACCCGATCAAAAGCTTTTGCCTGATCCAAGGACAGCAAGTACCCCTTCCAGTTACCAGCCCTGCCCTGCTCCACTGCCTCCCGGACACAAAGCACAGCACTAAATGTACTGCGGCCTGGAACAGAGCAGTGCTGGGTCCCCGAAAGGAGCCGGGTAGCAAACTGCACCAGCCGATTAAACAGCACCTTTGCCAAAACCTTTCTGTCCGTATTGAGAACTGGCGTCCCATAGCGCTTCTCAATACGGACAGAAAGGTTTTGGCAAAGGTGCTGTTTCGGTCCTTACCCTTTGACAGGATGATCAGGGCAGACCTCCTCATTGACTTCGGCAGAGCGCCCGAGGAAAGACACTCATTGAATACCTCAGTCAAGAGGGGAACCAAGGCGTCCTTAAAGGTCTTATAAAACTCGGATGTTAAGCCATCCGGACCTGGCGATTTCTTGAGGGCGAGCCCTTCAATCGCCAGGCTGACTTCCTCTTCACTGATCATCTCTGTCAAAACATCAAGAGAGGGGTCTACTCCTGGCTCCGGGACAGTTTCAGCCAGGAAAGCCGACATCACATCCCGATCTAGATCCTTCCTGTCCAAGAGGTGTGAGTAGAAGGATCTGACGACCTCCAGGATCCCTGATCTGGACCTTTTCAGGGATCCCGTACTGTCAACCAGTCCCGTGACAACTTTACCATTCACTGACATCTTGCAGTTTCTGTAAGAGTCGGGCGAGCGGTATTTCCGGTAATCCCTCTCAAAAACCAAAGATGCGTGTCTATCGTACTGACACCTCTTCAGCAAGGATTTCACTCTGGAGATGTCCTCACGACTACCTCCAGTCGAGACGAGATGCTCGAGTTTCCTCCTCAGGCCCTGATACAGGCGGTACCTGTCCAGGCTCCTGAGGCTCGAGAGCTGGCGGAAGAATCTCGCCACCCTTTTTTTGAGCATCTCCCACCACTCTGAAGAAAGTCCTCAAAGGATTGTCTTATCTCTGCTTCTTCCAGGAGAGACGAATTGAGCTTCCAGTAGCCTCTTCCCATCTGGGGGGTCTCTGTAACATTCAGAGAGAACAAAATTAGACAGTGGTCGGAGAACTCCACCTCAACAACGGACACTGCTGAAGAAATGGCTTCCTCCTTTAAATAAAACCTGTCTATTCTAGACCTGCAGCTACCCCTATAATAGGTGAACCCCGCGTGGCCTGGGGTGTGCCGGATGTGGACATCCACCAGGCGAGCCTCACTGGCTATGCTATTAAGAGCGACGCTATCATAAGTCAGCTTGTCTCTGGAACCTCCCCTATCCTGGGACCTCGTGACAGCATTGAAGTCCCCTTCAAAGACCACCTGCCGACATGTAAAAAGGTAGGGCTTGATCCTCATAAAGAGACACTTCCTGTCCCACTTGGACTGGGGACCATAGATGTTAATTAGGCAAAGTTCTTGTCCCTTCATGAGGACATCCAGGATCAGGCACCTCCCCATTTCTAACTCAATAACTCGTCGGCGTTCTACCGGTGCGGTAAAAAGGACCGCCACTCCGCTATACGGCTCGGCCGCAAGAGACCAATAGGAAGGCCCGTGTCTCCATTCCCTCTTAGCTTTAAACACGGCTGCCAAATCTGGCAGCCTGGTCTCCTGCAAAAATAAAATGTCGGCTTCAACATGGCATCAAAGGCCGCAAATCTAGCCGCATCAGACTTAATGCTGGCGACATTAATGGACGCCAGTGTCAACGGAGTGGGTGCCGCCATCATGAGTGATTGAGTTAGACGGCTTTCTTTTTACCCATCTTACCACCACCCTCAGGATATGAACACCCCCTTTTTAGACATATTGTGGTGTCCATCTCCCGCACCTCTGATGCTTCAGGGGCAGATCCAGGACCTGCCCCCTCATCCTCGTCTCCAGACTCTGGGCCAGACTCTGACCCTGACTCCCCAGGGGGAGACTCGGCACCCCCTGCAGGCCCCTCCGCCACCTCTGGCCCTTCACCCTCAGCCCCTCCATCGGCAGGAGAGGCTCCATCCAGGGCCAGGAATTGATTTGAAAGTTCGACCAACGGGGGGTCGGTTGCACCTTCCTTGGGTACCTTAGTCAGGGTGGGAGAAGATCTTACACCTCCCTTCTTTTTACCCTTTTTCTTCTTTTTGGCGCCACACTTACGCTTTTCCTCTAGCCACGCCCTATTATCCTCATCCATACTCTCATAATGGGAGGAGTCTGAGGACATGGCACCTTCCTATCTCTCGATCCTCCTGACCTCCTCATCCAGCACATCATCCCCTGGGGCCTCAGCGACAGGTGTGGTCTCCAGGACAGCTCCAGAGGTTGTCCCAGCAGCCCGAGACTCCCCCCGCTCTCTCTCCTGTTGACGCTTCTCTAGACGCCTTAGCTGGGCAGGCGTCTTTTTCCTGTCTTTCTTCCCTGGCCCTTCCACTCCTCCGCCTCTGCTAGTCCCCTCCCCAGCAGATTCAGCCTCATGGCTTTCACCCGCTGTGGCTGAGCCTGCATTAGCGAAGGAAAGAGGACAACGACTGTACGGGTGACCGAGATCACCACACAGGTTACACCTAATCTGCCCTGTACAGGATGCAGCGAGATGGCCGACACCCCCACACAACGCACACTTCTGCACGGTGCAGTTTGCGCTGAAATGTGTGGGGTCACCGCACCTGTGACACAGCTTAGGCTGCCCCCGGTAGAAGATCAGGATCCGATCCCCCCCCAGGAAGGCTGATGAAGGGATGTGGGCGACTGAGTTACCTGAACGCCTCAACTTCACCATGAAGGTCCAGGCCCCTGACCAGATACCATACTCATCACGATTTTTTTCCGGTACTCCCAGTACCTCTCCATAACGATTTATCCAGGTCATGATGTCAAATCAAGATAGTGATTCGTTACGCGTAAGAACGGTCACTTTCTTGAGTTCGCTTTTCTTCACCTGTATCCGGACTTGGATCATCCCCAACACCAACACAAAATAAAATTTTACTGTCCTGTTTGGGAGGTTCGGAGCCCTAAGCCTCAGCGACCCCTCCACACTGCCGCCGCCCCCCACCTAAGTGATCAGCGGCAACAGCATGAAGAGGCGCCGAGGCACCAGAAGCTGCCACCAGTGCTGGGCTATCCCCCCCTCCCACCGGGGGACGCACCACAGCACTGGATTTTGATGGTATCGCCACAGCCGAGCCGTTCTGACTGTCCGGCCTTGCGGCCGATGCCTCCCCTGCTCCCCCACTGTTACCACAAACAGAGACGGAGCCCATTGCCACATCAGATGTCACACCTGTAATCTCCCTGCACCTTTGCACCGGGTCCACAGCAGAACTCGGGGGGGTTTGGGTAGCAGGGCTTGCACAGTGAGCTGACCCTGCGCTTTGCCCGGGGGGGTGTACAGGGAGGGGGGTAAAGATGAATCTTACCTCTTCTCGCTACTTTGGCCTGGTCTTCTTCGCCTTCCTCCGGCTGCTCCCCCCAGCGGCTTCCTCTGGGAGTTCATCACCAAAGGAAAAGTTCTCCATGTGCACTGGGGACTCGAGCAGCCGGATCTCTGCCATGAGCGCCCCTCCCTGGCTGCCGGTGTCACTGTCCTCCCCCGAGCGAGGTGTTACTGCTGGCTGTCCTGCAGGGGGCCCACTGCACGAGGCCTGCTGATCTTCCTGCAGGCCGCCAGGTGTGTCCTGCTGCTCGTCATCATCATCATCATCATCCTCCTCCTCCACCTGGCTCGCAGGCTGCAACCCCATCAGCCTTTGCTCTCTGTTATCAGCCATTTCTGAGAATCTGTCATAATTTAAAAGTTTTTCTTTAAACGGTTCGCTATTATCACAAATAAAGGTCTTTCTGGAATCCAACTTTGCAATCTCTTCTTTTAGGCGATTAATCTCACCATTTATCTCCATCTTGCGCTTCTTTTGCGCTGTAACAGCCCTGGCGCGGGCAAATCGCAGCTCCTCCCGGAGCATCCTGATGGTCTTGGTCGCCTCTTCATACTCACAGAGGTGGCTCTGGACCCGGGAGGCATAGGTGGACAAAGACTCCCGGGGTCCCTGCACCGCCCAGCCTCCCCCCGCATGGTCAGCCTTACCTCTGTGAGCACTCCGCTTCATAGCTCCAGCCCCGGAAGGACCGCTGTCACCCACACCGACATCCAGGTTCTTGCTGCGCTGCGTCACATTAGACCCAGGGAGAGTAGGAGCCGTATTGCTACGATTCCTGGTGGAACGTCTCACCCCTGAGTCCTCCATAGCGCTGGCCGGTTCCTGGCTACCCCTGCCCCCCGCCGGCCTGGCCCGGGAAGCAGGAGCCCGGGGCTTGCCGCTCTGGCTCATGCCTGGAAACCCACCCCCTCCCTGGGAAGGGGGAGAGCAGGCCCCAGGTGGAGATAGATTATTCCTGGAGCTCAGAGCAGCAGCAGCACACAGCCTCTCACAGCAACAGACAGAGATAACGAGATAACGAGCTCCAGAGCTGCGCTCACTATCTGCTGCTGGTGCAGTCACTGTGTACATACATGACATTACTTATCCTGTACTGATCCTGAGTTACATCTGCAACACCCTCGCCGATGCAATGGCGAAGGAGTGCTTGCGAATACGTCCCACAGCATGTCATCACATCACACAGGGGACATTGCAGTGGTAGCTCCTGCCTGGCAAGGCAGGAGTTAAGTGTTTTGTATGATTCAAGATCTGTCATCCAATCACTTGTATTGCATTCTGTCTAATGTAAGCTGAGATGTAATTGGAGGAGCAGCCACCACCTGACCAGGGGAGTTACAAAACCCCTGGCCAGGAATGTTCTAGAGAAGTCTCTCTCAGGAGGGAGAAGAGACCAGGTCCAGTCAGACCCTCTGGGTCTGCAGGGCACAAGACCAAAACAGCTAGAGACTAGTTTAGCCTAGCTCAGATGAGAAGAGAAGCAGACTGGGTTACCCCAGTCCAGACTCTATTCAGCCAGCATACCAGATAAGAGCAGGAAGAGCCTAGCCCCTGCCTCTGAAGAGTGGAGCTAATAGATTAGCCAGTATAGTGAGGAAAGGGGTATCATCCTACCTTCAAGGGTGATACCTGAAGCACTCCAGGATAAAGCTGAAGCATCCTACTAGGACACAGCTACCTCCCAGCCTGCCCTCTGCATCCAGGCTGGCGATCTACCTCCTGAGGCTCCCTCCAAAAGCATCTCAGCACTCCACCATTCTGTTAAAGGCACGTTGATGAAGTTCCTGTCGGTTCCAATAAAGAACTGTATGTTGTTTTTGTTCAACCTCTGCCTCCGTCTGGTCCCTGCTACTCTGGCTGTCACAATCACTGGCACCCTGTCCACCACACAGAGACTCATACTCTAGACACCAAAGGGTTGCCCCAGGGAGATCCGCTATAGCAGCCTCTCCCTCATCATTTCTTGCCAACACCACCCTGCTGGAGACCTGCCAGGCTGTAGGACAGCCCTCCGGTTCCCCATACCAAGCACCGTGACCATAGCGTGCTTAGGCCGCCACCGCCAGCCACTCAGGTACTGCGGGCCCCGGCTGACTCCAGGCCCCGAGAAAAGGCTAGGCCCCGGTGGGGGATGTTGCACATCCTGTATTATACTCCAGAGCTGCACTCACTATTCTGCTGCTGGTGCAGTCACTGTGTACATACATGACATTACTTATCCTGTACTGATCCTGAGTTACATCTTGTATTATACTCCAGAGCTGCACTCACTATTCTGCTGGTGCAGTCACTGTGTACATACATGACATTACTTATCCTGTACTGACCCTGAGTTACATCCTATATTATACCCCAGAGCTGCACTCCCTATTCTGCTGCTGGTGCAGTCACTGTGTACATACATGACATTACTTATCCTGTACTGATCCTGAGTTACATCCTGTATTATACTCCAGAGCTGCACTCACTATTCTGCTGCTGTTGCAGTCACTGTGTACATACATGACATTACTTATCCTGTACTGATCCTGAGTTACATCCTGTATTATACCCCAGAGCTGCACTCACTATTCTGCTGCCGCTGCAGTCACTGTGTACATACATGACATTACTTATCCTGTACTGATCCTGAGTTACATCCTGTATTATACTCCAGAGCTGCACTCACTATTCTGCTGCTGGTGCAGTCACTGTGTACATACATGACATTACTTATCCTGTACTGATCCTGAGTTACATCCTGTATTATACTCCAGAGCTGCACTCACTATTCTGCTGCTGTTGCAGTTACTGTGTACATATAGGGGGTCCGAATCACGTTTTCCGACGGGTTATCCAAATATTTCCGATTTGCGCCGATTTTCCCTGAATTGCCCTGGGATTTTGGCGCACGCAATCGGATTGTGGCACATCGGCGCCGGCATGCATGCGACGGAAATCGGGGGCGTGGCCGTAAAAAAACGACGGATTCGGGAAAACCGCCGCATTAAAAAAAAAAGGGTCACTTACCTGCACCAAGCGGAGGAAGGTGAACTTTAGTGCACTCCGAAAGAACTTCAGGGCAGCAGCGACACCTGGTGGACGTCGGAGGAACTGCCTTAGTGAATCCCGGCTGGACCCGAATCCTCCGCAGAGAATGCGCTGCTGGATCTTGAATGGACCGGGTAAGTAAATCTGCCCCATACTGTCCCAGGATGTGTGTATTGTACCTTGTTCCTTGCTGTGGTAACGCTGCTCATATTAGATTTTAGCAGCTCTTTGATGACTGCGGTGCTTCCCTTGGCAGCTGCTATATGAGCGCAGGTTGAGCCGTCCATATTGGCTGATGTCACCAGCTCAGGCCGATGCTTCAGGAACAGCTTCACTACCTCTGAATGGTCATTTTCAGCAGCGAGATGTAGAGGGGTCTGTCCGTGCTGGGATAAAGCAGAATGATAAGGCAATTGTTACTGATGATTATCTTGTGGCTATTACACTCCATTGGGAACATGTAACAAACCTTTGCTTTGCCTTTTTCCTTAATTTTAGAGACTTTTCATGGTGCTTGTTCTAATTTGTGACCTCCCTTCAAAGTCCTCCATTGTCTAGTTTTCAGGGGTGGTCCCTGAGTTATCACCTAAATCTGGATGTGAAAGTGCAAATTTTGGCGCCAATCTGCAGCTTCCCCTGACCTTATGTAGGAATAAGTTTGGAACTGATTGAGACTTTTGGAGACTTTTTCAGACTTTTAACAAGTCTCAAATTCACTAAGAACTCCACATGTACCAATAGACTCCAATTTTTAATTACATTTTTGGCCAAAGTTCTACTACTTGGGGGCTTGGGTGGTCTCCAGGGACCGTGCCAGGTCTGTGTCCTTGGCATACTCTGCCTAATGAAGAAGGTTGAGGAAATTCTCTGCACATTCCTGACAAGGTCACAGCTCGGGTGTCATCAGCGCCGGATAATTACTGGGAGGAAAGGAGTAGCCCAAAGGGAAGTGTCCTGCGGCCGTCTGATCTCCTGCAGAGCAGCTAATCCAGGAAGAGATACTTAGCGTGACCGCCGCTTCGGCTTTCATGTCTGATGCGACACTTGTGATAGAAGAGCCGCCTGTGATGTCAGGGAGTAAATATTGTGGAGCCCTCATGCGTCACCCAACACGAGAAACACAAATGTGTCCTTCTATCCGCCGGACCACACCGCAGCTTCTGCTGCCACAGGAGGATTCCTGGTCCCACAGGCCGGAGAGGAATCCGAGCTCCATACTGGAGTCTTTGTCTTGGAAAATAACTCAGCTTCCACTCTATGTTATGCCCTACAGGCTCTTAAAGGGATCCCCTCCACCCAAAAGTGGACCTACCACCTGTCTGCTGCCTGAGGCAAAGTGTACAACTCACCCACAAAGTGATGTATTATGGATAAAAGTCATCTTTAAAGAAGACTTTTATCTTTCCCCTCCGTTACTAAATAAACAGTCATGGAGCTACAGAACAGAGTCACACTGACCGCCCTCCTAACTGCTCTAAACCACCAGTGACGCCATCCTCCTCTGCTCTGAGGTATCGCGCATGTGCAGTGAGCCTATGAGCTAGGTGCCAGCTTGTCGCATCCCCAGCCAACTTCACAGGTGCATTGTGCATGGGCCATTACAGTATGAGTTATTCTAGCTGGCCTAATGTGATCCATGTTGTGATGAGTGTTCCCACGATTCGCACTTTCATGGCACATGTGCCTCTGAGCTATGTGCCAGTTTTTTGCATCTGTGAACAGTGTGCAACCCAGTATATACACTGTAATGGTGCATGTGCTGTACACCTGTGAAGTTGGTCAGGGTTGCACAGAGCTGGCACCTAGCCCACGGGCACAACGCACATGCGTCATTACAGTTTGCACCATGGAAACTCATCAAGGTGTGATGAGCGCTCCAACTTTACACACTGTAATGGCGCATGCGGGGTGCACCTGTGAAGTTGTCCAGGGTTGTACAGAGCTGGCACCTAGTTCACAGGCACACCGTACACGCACCATTACGGTGTGCATCGGATCACTAAACCCCGCCCCTAAATGGCTCACCACGCCCCCTTTAGCCTGATAAAATCGGGTTAATCGGCTCCCGATTATATATTTAATAGGGAGCTGTTCAAGAGCCAGAAGAGCCGGCTCTTCTCAGTGAGCGGAGCCTAATGAGCTGGCTCACTAAGAAGAGCCGGAATTCCCATCACTAGTGTGCGCTGTAATGGCGCATGCGCGGTGCATCTGTTATGTAAGTCGGGGACACCCAGAGCCGTTGCAATGATCACGCATAAAGAAAAGAGGAGTAAGACGTTGCAATAGAGGGGGACGGAGTTAGGAGTGTCAGCGGCCGGGAGGAGGCGGGGTAGTGTGATTGTATGCTTGAGCTCCTCCGTCTCCATGACTGCATCTCTAGTAACAGAGCAGATAAATAAAAATCTTTGTCCATGGAAAGAGGCATCAGAAAAACATGTATAAAGACCCTGTATGGGGAGTCCAACATTTACCCCTAGGGACACCCTAATATTTCTGATCAATGGTGGTTCTAGGTATCAGCCCCCTCCACCCCCCCCCCCCACCCCCTGTAGGCTCTTACAATATCTGCTGCATAGACGTCGGCATTCATACTCAGGAGACTGTTGCACACGTCCAGTTGACCATTGAGGGCGGCCAGGTGCAGGGGGGTCCGCTTGGTCTGTAGCAACAAAGGGAATAAATTACTGATATTGGATAAATATTTACATTTTATTAACGCAATATGATGTTCCTTTTTCACGTTAAATGTCACGTATTTCTATTGAGAGGCAGAGGACACACAGGGCGGACCGGCCCTGCATCTCCAGCATCAGCCTCAAATATGAGGATATTTGTTTTTGTATTTATTCTTACCAAATCTTTGGAAATATGAAGTTATTGGACATTGACTCCCATTCGCAGGCAGTTGTTTCAGTCCTTTTGCTCCTCATCAGTGCAGGGCAGGGAACTGGTTGGCCAGGTGCAGGTCGGGAGACATCCTCTGTTTTCATGGGGACTGTCTTTTCTGGTGTGTGGAGACAAAGACCATATCTTCCCCTTCTAGTAATTCCAATGAAGCAGTTCCCTGCTCTGCACTGATGAGGAATAAGAAATCTCCATAATAATTGGTTTAACTGATTTGCTAAAGATCCCAAACTGTATCATGGGGCTACTTAAAAGTTGAGGGTTGACTTGGTAGCTACCACGGTTCGATATGGCCCAGCATGCATAGGCTCGGTATTGATGGAGAGAAATGCCCTCAAAATCTTGACCTTTGATGGGCTCAAGGTTCTCCAGATCAATCCTGGAGCTTCCTTACAAGAAGTGGAACTTGAGGAACAGTCCTCCTAGTTGTATCAGGGCTTAGACCTTGGGATGTATAAATATGGTGGCCAGCGCTGTTGTCCTGCATCATTGAGGACCTGGAATCGAATGTCCCCTGGATAACATCTGCAGATGTTCTCCTCACATGTTCTTCTTCTGGCCATAATTATAGGCCACTGCTACTGACCGGTCATACACGTAGGACGGCACTTACCAGGGACATGATGTCGATGCTGGCCAGATGGGTCTCCACCAGTAACTTCACCAGGTGGTTGAAGCCATTTTGGGCGCACAGGTGCAGGGGGGTCAGGCCCAGCTTGGTTTTTGCGTTCACAAAGGCTTTGTGCCAGAGGAGGACATCGGTGATCTGGTCATGGCCGTTCTCACAGGCGAGGTGCAAGGCGGCCTTACCGTGCTGCAGGGGGCGGATATTTATTATTAGCAATATAAAATTGTTATTAAAAATATTTAGTATTATAATTATTTGTTATTGTGAATTGTTTATACTTTATTAGTATTTAAATTGATTATTTGTGAGCACAGCAGTGTGAGGTCTGATTACACATCTTCCCAGGGACAATACATAACACTGGCTGCAGAGAGCACAGAGCACAGCAGTGTGAGGTCTGATTACAC
Source organism: Engystomops pustulosus (assembly GCF_040894005.1). Lineage (NCBI taxonomy): Eukaryota > Metazoa > Chordata > Amphibia > Anura > Leptodactylidae > Engystomops > Engystomops pustulosus. The sequence goes on along the minus strand of NC_092415.1, from coordinate 7,593,333 downwards.
ATCTTCCCAGGGACAATACATAACACTGGCTGCAGAGAGCACAGAGCACAGCAGTGTGAGGTCTGATTACACATCTTCCCAGGGACAATACATAACACTGGCTGCAGAGAGCACAGAGCACAGCAGTGTGAGGTCTGATTACACATCTTCCCAGGGACAATACATAACACTGGCTGCAGAGAGCACAGAGCACAGCAGTGTGAGGTCTGATTACACATCTCTCCAGGGACAATACATAACACAGGCTGCAGAGAGCACAGAGCACAGCAGTGTGAGGTCTGATTACACATCTCTCCAGGGACAATACATAACACTGGCTGCAGAGAGCACAGAGCACAGCAGTGTGAGGTCTGATTACACATCTCTCCAGGGACAATACTGAACACTGGCTGCAGAGAGCACAGAGCACAGCAGTGTGAGGTATGATTACACATCTCTCCAGAGACTATACATAACACTGGCTGCAGAGAGCACAGAGCACAGCAGTGTGAGGTCTGATTACACATCTCTCCAGAGACTATACATAACACTGGCTGCAGGGTGCACAGAGCACAGCAGTGTGAGGTCTGATTACACATCTCTCCAGGGACAATACATAACACAGGCTGCAGAGAGCACAGAGCACAGCAGTGTGAGGTCTGATTACACATCTCTCCAGGGACAATACATAACACTGGCTGCAGAGAGCACAGAGCACAGCAGTGTGAGGTCTGATTACACATCTCTCCAGGGACAATACATAACACAGGCTGCAGAGAGCACAGAGCACAGCAGTGTGAGGTCTGATTACATATCTCTCCAGGGACAATACACAGCACTGGCTGCAGAGAGCACAGAGCACAGCAGTGTGAGGTCTGATTACACATCTCTCCAGGGACAATACATAACACTGGCGGCAGAGAGCACAGAGCACAGCAGTGTGAGGTCTGATTACACATCTCTCCAGGGACAGTACATAACACTGGCTGCAGAGAGCACATAGCACAGCAGTGTGAGGGCACCCTTGTAGGTACATGAAGAATGTACAATCCTGTAATAAAAATCTATATATCACAGTCCTGCTGCTACTCATAAGATACACAAAGGTCTGATTACACATCTCTCCAGGGACAATACATAACACAGGCTGCAGAGAGCACAGAGCACAGCAGTGTGAGGTCTGATTACATATCTCTCCAGGGACAATACACAGCACTGGCTGCAGAGAGCACAGAGCACAGCAGTGTGAGGTCTGATTACACATCTCTCCAGGGACAATACATAACACTGGCGGCAGAGAGCACAGAGCACAGCAGTGTGAGGTCTGATTACACATCTCTCCAGGGACAGTACATAACACTGGCTGCAGAGAGCACATAGCACAGCAGTGTGAGGGCACCCTTGTAGGTACATGAAGAATGTACAATCCTGTAATAAAAATCTATATATCACAGTCCTGCTGCTACTCATAAGATACACAAAGGTCTGATTACACATCTCTCCAGGGACAATACATAACACTGGCTGCAATATGTATGGTCACAGCTGCTGACAGGTTCCCTTTGAAACAGATCTTGTGTTTTGAGGACAGATAAAGCAATGAAAATGATACATATCACCCAAGTCTGAGAGTGAAAAATGTCATTGTGAACCAGAGAGCTAAAACTTCCAGAGGGCTTTTCCACGATCCTGGTGCCTCTTACCTCATCGAATACGTCCACCCTGGCCTGGTTCTGCAGCAGGACCTTCACGATGCCCGTGTGACCTTTCTCTGCAGCCACCAGCAATGGCGACCATCCGTTCTACAAGAAAACCGGGAACATTCAGGGCTTATTGTTCTCCACCTCGCAAGGTGCTGAGATCAGGAGGAGATGACTGTTTATTATTCCTAACATGTTCCATAAGAAGAAGAATCATGGATGAAACTGGGACCTGCGGGACTATACCCAGCGCTGACCCCTGCCCTGACCTTATCCTTCCCCGTGTTTTACATAGAAGGATCAGCAGCCAAAACATCACCCGTTATCGGGGGCTTCTCCCAAAAACGCTTCAATAGTGACTTTATTCCTACAGTGTGAATAATACATTGTATCAGGTTCTGTAAATCTTCACCAGTCCATTATCTCGGAACCAGTGCGTGCGATTCCGAAATCTGAGAGGAGCAAATGCACCGTAGTTTATAGCAGGGAGGACGAGTAGTGGCCAGAGGCCCGGAGGACTAGTTATGGTAAATTTACACACAGCAGTTCAAGGGAGTAAAAGGTTATAAATTGTCTTTGGGAAAGGTGGATAAACAGGATCCCTTTAAATTCTACAAATCCAGTGGGGGAGAGATCTATGTTTTCTATCAGTAGTCAGTAGTCAGGGGTTGGTAGTCAGTGGTTAGTAGTCAGGGGTTAGTAGTAAGTAGTCAGGGGTTAGTAGTCAGTGGTTAGTAGTCAGGGGTTAGTAGTCAGTAGTCAGGGGTTGGTAGTCAGTGGTTAGTAGTCAGGGGTTAGTAGTAAGTAGTCAGGGGTTAGTAGTCAGTGGTTAGTAGTCAGGGGTTAGTAGTCAGTAGTCAGGGGTTGGTAGTCAGTGGTTAGTAGTCAGGGGTTAGTAGTAAGTAGTCAGGGGTTAGTAGTCAGTGGTTAGTAGTCAGGGGTTGGTAGTCAGTGGTTAGTAGTCAGAAATTAGTAGTCAGTAGTCATGATTTACAAGTCATTAGTTGGTTGTCAGAGGTCAGTAGCCAATAGTCAGGAGTTGGTAATAAGAAGTGAGCAGTCAGTAGTCATAGGTTAGTAGTTAGGTAGCCAGAGGTTAGCAGTCATTAGTCAGTAGTTAGTAGCCAATGGTTAGTAGTCAGGAATCAGTAGCCAATAATCAGGAGTAAGTAATAAGAGGTTAGCATTTAATAGTCAGAGGTTAGTAGTCAGGAGTTAGTAGTCAGAGGTTGGTAGTCAGAGGTTAGTAGTCAGAGGTTAGTAGTCAGGAGTTAGTAGTCAGAGGTTAGTAGTCAGGAGTTAGTAGTCAGAGGTTAGTAGTCAGGAGTTAGTAGTCAGAGCTTAGTAGTCAGAGGTTAGTAGTCAGAGCTTAGTAGTCAGAGCTTAGTAGTCAGGAGTTAGTAGTCAGAGGTTAGTAGTCAGAGGTTAGTAGTCAGGAGTTAGTAGTCAGAGGTTAGTAGTCAGAGGTTAGTAGTCAGAGGTTAGTAGTCAGAGGTTAGTAGTCAGGAGTTAGTAGTCAGAGGTTAGTAGTCAGAGGTTAGTAGTCAGGGGTTAGTAGTCAGGAGTTAGTAGTGAGGGGTTAGTAGTCAGAGGTTAGTAGTCAGAGGTTAGTAGTCAGAGGTTAGTAGTCAGAGGTTAGTAGTCAGGAGTTAGTAGTGAGGAGTTAGTAGTCAGAGGTTAGTAGTCAGGGGTTAGTAGTCAGGAGTTAGTAGTGAGGAGTTAGTAGTCAGAGGTTAGTAGTCAGGAGTTAGTAGTCAGAGGTTAGTAGTCAGAGGTTAGCAGTTGGTAGTCAGGAGTTAGTAGTGAGGGGTTATCCGTCAGAGGTTAGTAGTCAGAGGTTAGTAGTCAGAGGTTAGTAGTCAGGAGTTAGTAGTCAGAGGTTAGTAGTCAGAGGTTAGTAGTCAGAGGTTAGTAGTCAGAGGTTAGTAGTCAGAGGTTAGTAGTCAGGAGTTAGTAGTCAGGAGTTAGTAGTCAGAGGTTAGTAGTCAGAGGTTAGTAGTCAGGAGTTAGTAGTCAGGAGTTAGTAGTCAGGGGTTAGTAGTCAGAGGTTAGTAGTCAGAGGTTAGTAGTCAGAGGTTAGTAGTCAGAGCTTAGTAGTCAGAGCTTAGTAGTCAGAGCTTAGTAGTGAGGAGTTAGTAGTCAGGGGTTAGTAGTCAGGGGTTAGTAGTCAGAGGTTAGTAGTCAGAGGTTAGTAGTCAGGAGTTAGTAGTCAGAGGTTAGTAGTCAGAGGTTAGTAGTCAGAGGTTAGTAGTCAGAGGTTAGTAGTCAGAGGTTAGCAGTTGGTAGTCCGGAGTTAGTAGTGAGGGGTTATCAGTCAGAGGTTAGTAGTCAGAGGTTAGTAGTCAGAGGTTAGTAGTCAGGAGTTAGTAGTCAGAGGTTAGTAGTCAGAGGTTAGTAGTCAGAGGTTAGTAGTCAGAGGTTAGTAGTCAGAGGTTAGTAGTCAGAGGTTAGCAGTTGGTAGTCAGGAGTTAGTAGTGAGGGGTTATCAGTCAAGAATCAGTAACCAATAATCAGGAGTAGGTAATAAGAGGTTAGTAGTCAGTAGTTAGTAGTCAGGGGTTAGTAGTCAGTAGTTAATAGTCAGAGGTTAGTAGTAAGAAGTTAGTAGTCAGGACTTAGTAGTCCGCGGTCACCTTGGCTTGTCTGTTCATTGTAAGCTGCACGCGGCCGGATCCTATGTGTTTGATCATCTCCTGTAAGACGTCTTCATTCCCCATCCTCGCACAGTAATGCAGCGGCGTCTCCCCGGACTGAAGAGATAAAACACAATATACATCTAATACAACCAGAGCCAAGTATACAGAGCAGAGACGTGCAATGTGTCTACTAGAGAGCATCCACCTATCCCAGCGCTATCTACAGTATAATACAGAGAACCCACCGATGTATCACATAATGCCAACCTACAGAGCAACCTACAACACACAGCGTCACTGGTACCAGCGCCACCAGGTCACCAGTAACACTGACAGGAGGAGGGGAAATCCAGATTCTTATGGAAGCTTCAGCAGAGAAGACGCTGCAATAATCCGACCCTCCAGGCCCCCAGTATGTGATGTATAATACTACTGCATATTCTTGTACATAGGGAGCAGTATTATAGTAGTTATATTCTTGTACATAGGGGCAGTATTATAGCAGTTATATTCTTGTACATAGGGGCAGTATTATAGTAGTTATATTCTTGTACATAGGGGCAGTATTATAGTAGTTATATTCTTGTACATAGGGGCAGTATTATAGTAGTTATATTCTTGTACATAGGGGGCAGTATTATAGTAGTTATATTCTTGTACATAGGGGGCAGTATTATAGTAGTTATATTCTTGTACATAGGGGGCAGTATTATAGTAGTTATATTCCTGTACATAGGGGGCAGTATTATAGTAGTTATATTCTTGTACATAGGGGGGCAGTATTATAGTAGTTATATTCTTGTACATAGGGGGCAGTATTATAGTAGTTATATTCCTGTACATAGGGGGCAGTATTATAGTAGTTATATTCCTGTACATAGGGTGCAGTATTATAGTAGTTATATTCCTGTACATAGGGGGCAGTATTATAGTAGTTATATTCCTGTACATAGGGGGCAGTATTATAGTAGTTATATTCCTGTACATAGGGGGCAGTATTATAGTAGTTATATTCTTGTACATAGGGGGCAGTATTATAGTAGTTATATTCCTGTACATAGGGGGCAGTATTATAGTAGTTATATTCCTGTACATAGGGGGCAGTATTATAGTAGTTATATTCCTGTACATAGGGGACAGTATTATCGTAGTTATATTCTTGTACATAGAGGGCAGTATTATAGTAGTTATATGCCTGTACATAGGGGGCAGTATTATAGTAGTTATATTCCTGTACATAGGGGGCAGTATTATAGTAGTTATATTCCTGTATATAGGGGGCAGTATTATAGTAGTAATATTCCTGTACATAGGGGGCAGTATTATAGTAGTTATATTCCTGTACATAGGGGGAAGTATTATAGTAGTTATATTCCTGTACATAGGGGGCAGTATTATAGTAGTTATATTCCTGTACATAGGGGGAAGTATTATAGTAGTTATATTCTTGTACATAGGGGGCAGTATTATAGTAGTTATATTCCTGTACATAGGGGGAAGTATTATAGTAGTTATATTCTTGTACATAGGAGGCAGTATTGTAGTAGTTATATTCTTGTACATAGGGGGCAGTATTATAGTAGTTATATTCTTGTACATAGGGGGCAGTATTATAGTAGTTATATTCTTGTACATAGGGGGCAGTATTATATTAGTTATATTCTTGTACATAGGGGGCAGTATTATAGTAGTTATATTCTTGTACATAGGGGGCAGTATTATAGTAGTTATATTCTTGTACATAGGGGGCAGTATTATAGTAGTTATATTCTTGTACATAGGGGGCAGTATTATAGTAGTTATATTCTTGTACATAGGGGGCAGTATTATAGTAGTTATATTCCTGTACATAGGGGGCAGTATTATAGTAGTTATATTCCTGTACATAGGGGGCAGTATTATTGTAGCTATATTCCTGTACATAGGGTGCAGTATTACAGTAGTTATATCCTGTACATAGGGGGCAGTATTATAGTAGTTATATTCTTGTACATAGGGGGCAGTATTATAGTAGTTATATTCTTGTACATAGGGGGCAGTATTATAGTAGTTATATTCTTGTACATAGGGGGCAGTATTATAGTAGTTATATTCTTGTACATAGGGAGCAGTATTATAGTAGTTATATTCTTGTACATAGGGGGCAGTATTATAGTAGTTATATTCTTGTACATAGGGGCAGTATTATAGTAGTTATATTCTTGTACATAAAGGGCAGTATTATAGTAGTTATATTATTGTACATAGGGGGCAGTATTGTAGTAGTTATATTCTTGTACATAGGGGGCAGTATTATAGTAGTTATATTCTTGTACATAGGGGGCAGTATTATAGTAGTTATATTCTTGTACATAGGGGGCAGTATTATATTAGTTATATTCTTGTACATAGGGGGCAGTATTATAGTAGTTATATTCTTGTACATAGGGGGCAGTATTATAGTAGTTATATTCTTGTACATAGGGGGCAGTATTATAGTAGTTATATTCTTGTACATAGGGGGCAGTATTATAGTAGTTATATTCTTGTACATAGGGGGCAGTATTATAGTAGTTATATTCCTGTACATAGGGGGCAGTATTATAGTAGTTATATTCCTGTACATAGGGGGCAGTATTATTGTAGCTATATTCCTGTACATAGGGTGCAGTATTACAGTAGTTATATCCTGTACATAGGGGGCAGTATTATAGTAGTTATATTCTTGTACATAGGGGGCAGTATTATAGTAGTTATATTCTTGTACATAGGGGGCAGTATTATAGTAGTTATATTCTTGTACATAGGGGGCAGTATTATAGTAGTTATATTCTTGTACATAGGGAGCAGTATTATAGTAGTTATATTCTTGTACATAGGGGGCAGTATTATAGTAGTTATATTCTTGTACATAGGGGCAGTATTATAGTAGTTATATTCTTGTACATAAAGGGCAGTATTATAGTAGTTATATTATTGTACATAGGGGGCAGTATTATAGTAGTTATATTCCTGTACATAGTGGGCAGTATTATAGTAGTTATATTCTTGTACATAGGGGGCAGTATTATAGTAGTTATATTCTTGTACGTAGGGGGCAGTATTATAGTAGTTATATTCTTGTACATAGGGGGAAGTATTATAGTAGTTATATTCTTGTACATAGGGGGCAGTATTATACTAGTTATATTCTTGTACATAGGGGGAAGTATTATAGTAGTTATATTCTTGTACATAGGGGCAGTATTATAATAGTTATATTCTTGTACATAGGGGGCAGTATTATAGTAGTTATATTCCTGTACATAGGGAGCAGTATTATAGTAGTTATATTCCTGTACATAAGGGGCAGTTTTATAGTAGTTATATTCTTGTACATGGGGGGCAGTATTATAGTAGTTGTATTCTTATACATAGGGGGCAGTATTATAGTAGTTATATTCCTGTACATAGGGGGCAGTATTATAGTAGTTATAGTCTTGTACATAGGGGCAGTATTATAGCAGTTATATTCTTGTACATAGGGGGCAGTATTATAGTAGTTATATTCTTGTACATAGGGGGCAGTATTATAGTAGTTATATTCCTGTACATAGGGGGCAGTATTATAGTAGTTATATTCCTGTACATAGGGGGCAGTATTATAGTAGTTATATTCCTGTACATAGGGGTCAGTATTATAGTAGTTATATTCCTGTACATAAGGGGCAGTATTATAGTAGTTATATCCCTGTACATAGGGGGCAGTATTATAGTAGTTATATTCTTGTACATAGGGGTCAGTATTATAGTAGTTATATTCCTGTACATAAGGGGCAGTATTATAGTAGTTATATTCTTGTACATAGGGGGCAGTATTATAGTAGTTATATTCCTGTACATAGGGGGCAGTATTATAGTAGTTATATTCTTGTACATAGGGGGCAGTATTAGAGTAGTTATATTCCTGTACATAGGGGGCAGTATTATAGTAGTTATATTCTTGTACATAGGGGACAGTATTACAGTAGTTATATTCTTGTACATAGGGGGCAGTATTATAGTAGCTATATTCTTGTACATAGGGGGCAGTATTATAGTAGTTATATCCTTGTATGTGGGGCCAGTATTATAGTAGTTATATCCTTGTATGTGGGGGCAGTATTATAGTAGTCATATATCCTTGTATGTGGGGGTAGTTCTTTCATGGCTCCTGATGATGTAGTAGTGGTGTAATTCTTGTTCGTGCCCCTTGCAGTATTATTTATTCTGCTAGTCTCTATACATGACATCCCCCCTCCTCATGCAGTTTTCTTCTATTATCACAGTCTGGACCGGGGGACGGTGCAGGAGACAAGTCCTGGGCACAGTTTATATAACTGGGCCTCAGCATAAACATCGATGTGTATGAGGCCCGGACCCTTCTACTGCTCCGGCCCCCGGCAGCCGATCCCTGATGTGCGGCCACAAATCTTTTAAGGAGTCAACAATCTGCCTCTACAGTGTAAACCGGCCACGTAAATATTATCATTACACTTCACATTTATATTGAATCTGCCTGTGATGTGAGAGCTGCGGGCAAACAGAGCCCATAACAGTAGCGCTCAGAACACGACCGACCACAAAGTCACATTTTTGTTCAAATAAATTCCATCAATTAAAAAAGCTCAAATATCTTTAATATTAATGAATATTCATCACATAAATATGGATTCAGTTTAATACATTAGAGGCAGATGTATAGATATGCAACATCCCCCACTGGGGCGTTTCATTGGGGCCTGGAGGCAGCCAGGGCCCAGAATACCGGAGTGGCTGGCGGTTGCGGCCTAGGGCGCGCTGTGGTCACGGTGCTTGGTATGGGGACCGGAGGACTGTCCTACAGCCTGGCAGCTCCAGCAGGTGGTGTGTGCAAGAATATGGAGGGAGAAGCTGATGCAATGGTTTCTCCCTGGGGCAACCCCTGAGGTGTATATAGAGATCCCTGGGTGATGGAGGATGGGGAGACCGTGATGGTGAAGCAGCAGATCCCCCGGAGGAACGTTGTGCAAATCAACTCATGGAACTAGAACAGCAGGTAACATCAGCAGTAGGTTCAGCAGGCTAGAAAGCTGGAAAGGAGATAGCTGGTCCACAGGAAGGGACACAGCCTGGTAATAGCTTTAGGCTTGGTTGGTAGATGGAACTGAGTCCGGACAGTGGACCTCTGCTCTGGGGCTTAGTCTCCTGACTGCCCAAGGTGTCAGTCAGCTGGTCTGAGACACCTCTGCTTCCTGGTAGTGTGTCTGGCTGGCAGCTTTGCAGGAGCTGCACACTGGACTTGCTTCTGACTAAACCCTCAGACCATGTTCTCTTCCTGCACAAGTCCGGCTAAGGACTGAACAAGGAACCCCGTACTCCCGCCCACAAGGGGTTTTTATACTCCCATAGTGTGGTGGCAGCACTGGCCTATCAGCATCAGCATAGAACAAAGGATTTCACATGTTAACTCTTGCCTTACCGTACCAGTGGTTTTCGGCTGCAATTACTAAGTTCTCCACTTTCAGAGATCTCTTAAAGAGATGGCCAGTCTCCCTAACAGCAGCTCTTAGCTTAGAGAGGGCGCTATTCGCTACAACTACCTACCCTATGCATCAGCAGGGTTGTTGCAGATAGATGATAGATAGATAGATAGATAGATAGATAGATAGATAGATAGATAGATAGATACTTGAAGAGAATGTAAGCAGCACACAAACAATTCAGATGCAGGTGGGTGCAGGCACAATGAGACCAGGCCTCAGGTCTCTCGCAGACAAAAGTAGGAGAAAGTAGGCAGCACTCCAAAAAAGTCCAATTGATGGTGTTTAAAGGTGAATTCTTTATTCCATAATGCCAGGTATAACAAAGTGCACTTTATTATACCTGGCATTATGGAATAAAGAATTCACCTTTAAACACCATCAATTGGACTTTTTTGGAGTGCTGCCTACTTTCTCCTATTTTAGATAGATAGATAGATAGATAGATAGATAGATAGATAGGAGATAGATAGATAGATAGGAGATAGATAGGAGATAGATAGATAGATAGGAGATAGATAGATAGATAGATAGACAGATATAAGATAGATATGAGATAGATAGATAGATAGATAGGAGATAGATAGGAGATAGATAGGAGATAGATAGGAGATAGATATGAGATAGATAGATAGATAGATAGGAGATAGATAGATAGATAGATAGATAGATAGATAGATAGATAGATAGGAGATAGATAGGAGATAGATAGATAGATAGATAGATAGATAGATGATATATATGAGATAGATAGATAGATAGATAGATAGATAGATAGATAGATAGGAGATAGATAGATAGATAGATAGATAGGAGATAGATAGATAGATATATAGATAGATATGAGATAGATAGATGAGATAGATAGATAGATATGAGATAGATAGATAGATAGATAGATAGGAGATAGATAGATAGATAGATAGATAGATAGGAGATAGATAGGAGATAGATAGATAGATAGATAGATAGATAGATAGATAGATGATATATATGAGATAGATAGATAGATAGATAGGAGATAGATAGATAGATAGATAGATAGATAGATAGGAGATAGATAGATAGATAGATAGATAGATAGATAGATAGATATGAGATAGATAGATGAGATAGATAGATAGATATGAGATAGATAGATAGATAGATAGGAGATAGATAGATAGATAGATAGATAAATAAATGGTAGATATGAGATAGATATGAGATAGATATGAGATTGATATGAGATAGATAGGAGATAGATAGGAGATAGATAGATATGAGATAGATAGATAGATAGGAGATAGATATGAGATAGATAGATAGGAGATAGATATGAGATAGATAGATAGATAGATAGATAGATAGATAGATAGATAGATAGGAGATAGGAGATAGATAGGAGATAGATAGATAGATAGATAGATATGAGGTAGATAGATAGATAGATAGATAGATAGGAGATAGATAGATAGATAGATAGATAGATAGATAGATAGGAGATAGGAGATAGATAGATAGATAGATAGATAGGTAGATAGATAGGAGATAGATAGGAGATAGATAGGAGATAGATAGATAGATAGATAGATAGATAGATAGATAAATGGTAGATATGAGATAGATATGAGATAGATATGAGATTGATATGAGATAGATAGGAGATAGATAGGAGATAGATAGATATGAGATAGATAGATAGATAGGAGATAGATATGAGATAGATAGATAGGAGATAGATATGAGATAGATAGATAGATAGATAGATAGATAGATAGATAGATAGGAGATAGGAGATAGATAGGAGATAGATAGATAGATAGATAGATAGATATGAGGTAGATAGATAGATAGATAGATAGGAGATAGATAGATAGATAGATAGATAGATAGGAGATAGGAGATAGATAGATAGATAGATAGATAGATAGGAGATAGATAGATAGATAGATAGATAGATAGATAGGAGATAGATAGGAGATAGATAGGAGATAGATAGATAGATAGATAGATAGATAGATAAATGGTAGATATGAGATAGATATGAGATAGATATGAGATTGATATGAGATAGATAGGAGATAGATAGGAGATAGATAGATATGAGATAGATAGATAGATAGGAGATAGATATGAGATAGATAGATAGGAGATAGATATGAGATAGATAGATAGATAGATAGATAGAAGATATATAGATAGATAGATAGATAGATAGGAGATAGGAGATAGATAGGAGATAGATAGATAGATAGATAGATATGAGGTAGATAGATAGATAGATAGATAGGAGATAGATAGATAGATAGATAGATAGATAGATAGGAGATAGGAGATAGATAGATAGATAGATAGATAGATAGGAGATAGATAGATAGATAGATAGATAGATAGATAGATAGATAGGAGATAGATAGGAGATAGATAGATAGGAGATAGATAGATAGATAGATAGATAGATAGATAGATAGATAGATAGGAGATAGATAGATAGGAGATAGATAGATAGGAGATAGATAGATAGGAGATAGATAGATAGATAGGAGATCCAAGCGGCACAAACCTCGTATTTGAAGTTGGGTGCAGGCACCTTAGGACTGGGCCATAAGTGCTGCCCGTTTTCTCTACATCCATCCTAGATAGATAGATAGATAGATATGAGATAGATAGATAGATAGATAGATAGATAGATAGATAGATAGATAGGAGATAGATAGATAGGAGGTAGATAGATAGATAGATAGGAGATAGATAGATAGATAGATAGATAGACAGGAGATAGATAGATAGGAGATAGATAGATAGATAGATAGATAGATAGATAGATAGGAGATAGATAGATAGATAGATAGATAGGAGATAGATAGATAGATATGAGGTAGATAGATAGATAGATATGAGGTAGATAGATAGATAAATGGATAGATATGAGATAGATAAATAGATAGATAGATAAATAGATAGATAGATAGGAGATAGATAGGAGATAGATAGATATGAGATAGATAGATAGATAGATAGGAGATAGATATGAGATAGATAGATAGATAGATAGGAGATAGATATGAGATAGATAGATAGATAGATAGATAGATAGATAGATAGATAGATAGGAGATATGAGATAGATAGATAGGAGATAGATAGATAGATAGATAGATATGAGGTAGATAGATAGATAGATAGATAGATAGATAGATATGAGATAGATAGATAGATAGGAGATAGATAGATAGATAGATAGGAGATAGATAGATAGGAGATATATAGATAGGAGATAGATAGATAGATAGATAGATAGATAGATAGATAGATAGGAGATAGATAGATAGGAGATAGATAGATATGAGGTAGATAGATAGATAGATAGATAGATAGATAGATAGATAGATGATAGATAGATAGATAGATAGATAGATAGATAGATAGATAGATAGGAGATAGATAGATAGATAGATAGATAGATATGAGGTAGATAGATAGATAGATAGGAGATAGATAGATAGGAGATAGATAGATAGATAGATAGATAGATAGATAGATAGATAGATAGGATATAGATATATAGGAGATAGATAGATAGATAGATAGATAGATAGATAGATAGATAGGAGATAGATAGATAGATAGGAGATAGATAGATAGATAGGAGATAGATAGATAGATATGAGGTAGATAGATAGATAGATAGATAAATATGAGATAGATAGATAGATAGATAGGAGATAGATAGATAGGAGGTAGATAGATAGATAGATAGATAGATAGATAGATAGATAGATAGATAGATAGATAGATAGATAGGAGATAGATAGATAGGAGATAGATAGATAGATAGATAGATAGATAGATAAGAAGAAGTAAAATCCAAGTCAGCACAATCTTATGGACTCCTAATAAGGAGGGGTGCAGCGCCCCCAAAGGGTCTGGCTTGATCCTCTTGTAGATAAATAAAGTAAAAAGCGGGCAGCACTCCATGGTTCAAATTTCAAAATAAAAGGTGAACTTTATTGAACAAGTGGCGACGTTTCGGTGTGTGACACCTTCATCAAGCTTTACTTTATTTAGATAGATAGATAGATAGATAGATAGGAGATAGATAGATAGATAGATAGATAGGAGATAGATAGATAGATAGATAGATAGATAGATAGATAGATAGGAGATAGATAGATAGATAGATATGAGAGATAGATAGATAGATAGATAGATAGATAGATAGATAGATAGATAGATAGATAGATAGATAGATAGGAGATAGATAGATAGATAGATAGGAGATAGATAGATAGATAGATAGATAGATAAATAGATAGATAGATAGATAGATATGAGAGATAGATAGATAGATAGATAGATAGATAGATAGATAGATAGATAGATAGATAGGAGATAGATAGATAGGAGATAGATAGATAGAAGATAGATAGATAGATATGAGATAGATAGATAGATAGATAGATAGATAGATGATAGATAGATAGATAGATAGATAGATAGATAGATAGATAGATATGAGAGATAGATAGATAGGAGATAGATAGATAGATAGATAGATAGATGATAGATAGATAGATAGATAGGAGATAGATAGATAGATAGATAGATAGATAGATAGATAGATAGGAGATAGATAGATAGATATGAGGTAGATAGATAGATAGATAGATAGATAGATAGATAGATATGATAGATAGATAGATAGATAGATAGACAGATAGATAGATAGGAGATAGATAGATAGATAGATAGGAGATAGATATGAGATAGATAGATAGATAGGAGATAGATAGATAGATAGATAGGAGATAGGAGATAGATAGATAGATAGATATGAGGTAGATAGATAGATAGATAGATAGATAGATATGAGATAGATAGATAGATAGATAGATAGATAGATAGATAGGAGATAGGAGATAGATAGATAGATAGATAGATAGGAGATAGATAGATAGATAGATAGATAGATAGATAGATAGATAGATAGATAGATAGGAGATAGATAGGAGATAGATAGATAGGAGATAGATAGATAGATAGATAGATAGATAGATAGATAGATAGGAGATAGATAGATAGGAGATAGATAGATAGGAGATAGATAGATAGGAGATAGATAGATAGATAGGAGATAGATAGATAGATAGATAGATAGATAGATAGATAGATAGATATGAGAGATATGAGAGATAGATAGATAGATAGATAGATAGATAGATAGATAGATAGATAGGAGATAGATAGATAGATAGATAGATATGAGGTAGATAGATAGATAGATAGATAGATAGATAGATAGATATGAGATAGATAGATAGATAGGAGATAGGAGATAGATAGATAGATAGATAGATAGATAGATAGATAGGAGATAGATATATAGGAGATAGATAGATAGATAGATAGATAGATAGGAGATAGATAGATAGATAGATAGATAGGAGATAGATAGATAGATAGATAGATAGATAGATAGGAGATAGATAGATAGGAGATAGATAGATATGAGGTAGATAGATAGATAGATATGAGGTAGATAGCTAGATAGATAGATATGAGATAGATAGATAGATAGATAGATAGGAGATAGATAGATAGGAGGTAGATAGATAGATAGATAGGAGATAGATAGATAGATAGATAGATAGATAGATAGATAGATAGACAGGAGATAGATAGATAGGAGATAGATAGATAGATAGATAGATAGATAGATAGATAGATAGGAGATAGATAGATAGATAGATAGGAGATAGATAGATAGATAGATATGAGGTAGATAGATAGATAAATGGATAGATATGAGATAGATAAATAGATAGATAGATAAATAGATAGATAGATAGATAGGAGATAGATAGGAGATAGATAGATATGAGATAGATAGATAGATAGATAGATAGGAGATAGATATGAGATAGATAGATAGATAGATAGGAGATAGATATGAGATAGATAGATAGATAGATAGATAGGAGATAGGAGATAGATAGATAGATAGATATGAGGTAGATAGATAGATAGATAGATATGAGATAGATAGATAGATAGGAGATAGGAGATAGATAGATAGATAGATAGATAGATAGATAGGAGATAGATAGATAGGAGATAGATAGATAGGAGATAGATAGATAGATAGATAGATAGATAGATAGATAGATAGATAGATAGGAGATAGATAGATAGGAGATAGATAGATATGAGGTAGATAGATAGATAGATAGATAGATAGATAGATAGATGATAGATAGATAGATAGATAGATAGATATGAGATAGATAGATAGATAGATAGATAGATAGATAGATAGATAGATAGGAGATAGATAGATAGATAGATAGATAGATATGAGGTAGATAGATAGATAGATAGATAGGAGATAGATAGATAGGAGATAGATAGATAGATAGATAGATAGATAGATAGATAGATAGGAGATAGATATATAGGAGATAGATAGATAGATAGATAGGAGATAGATAGATAGATAGGAGATAGATAGATAGATAGATAGATAGATAGATAGATAGATAGATAGATAGATAGGAGATAGATAGATAGATATGAGGTAGATAGATAGATAGATAGATAGATAGATATGAGATAGATAGATAGATAGATAGATAGATAGATAGATAGGAGATAGATAGATAGGAGGTAGATAGATAGATAGATAGATAGATAGGAGATAGATAGATAGGAGATAGATAGATAGATAGATAGATAGATAAGAAGAAGTAAAATCCAAGTCAGCGCAATCTTATGGACTCCTAATAAGGAGGGGTGCAGCGCCCCCAAAGGGTCTGGCTTGATCCTCTTGTAGATAAATAAAGTAAAAAGCGGGCAGCACTCCATGGTTCAAATTTCAAAATAAAAGGTGAACTTTATTGAACAAGTGGCGACGTTTCGGTGTGTGACACCTTCATCAAGCTTTACTTTATTTAGATAGATAGATAGATAGATAGATAGATAGATAGATAGGAGATAGATAGATAGGAGATAGATAGGAGATAGATAGATAGATAGATAGATAGATAGATAGATAGATAGGAGATAGATAGATAGATAGATAGATAGATAGATAGATAGATAGGAGATAGATAGATAGATAGATAGATAGATAGGAGATAGATAGATAGATATGAGGTAGATAGATAGATGGATAGATAGATAGATATGAGAGATAGATAGATAGATAGATAGATAGATAGATAGATAGGAGATAGATAGATAGATAGATAGATAGATAGATAGATAGATAGAAGATAGATAGATAGATAGATAGATAGATAGATAGATAGATATGAGATAGATAGATAGATAGATAGATAGGAGATAGATAGATAGATAGATAGGAGATATATAGATAGGAGATATATAGATAGGAGATAGATAGATAGATAGATAGATAGATAGATAGATAGATAGGAGATAGATAGATAGGAGATAGATAGATATGAGGTAGATAGATAGATAGATAGATAGATAGATAGATAGGAGATAGATAGATAGATAGATAGATAGATAGATAGATAGATATGAGGTAGATAGATAGATAGATAGATAGGAGATAGATAGATAGGAGATAGATAGATAGATAGATAGGATATAGATATATAGGAGATAGATAGATAGATAGATAGATAGATAGGAGATAGATAGATAGATAGATAGATAGATAGATAGATAGATAGATAGATAGATAGGAGATAGATAGATAGATAGATAGATATGAGGTAGATAGATAGATATGAGGTAGATAGATAGATAGATAGATAGATAGATAGATAGATAGATAGATATGAGATAGATAGATAGATAGATAGATAGATAGATAGGAGATAGATAGATAGGAGGTAGATAGATAGATAGATAGATAGATAGGAGATAGATAGATAGGAGATAGATAGATAGATAGATAGATAGATAGATAGATAAGAAGAAGTAAAATCCAAGTCAGCACAATCTTATGGACTCCTAATAAGGAGGGGTGCAGCGCCCCCAAAGAGTCTGGCTTGATCCTCTTGTAGATAAATAAAGTAAAAAGCGGGCAGCACTCCATGGTTCAAATTTCAAAATAAAAGGTAAACTTTATTGAACAAGTGGCGACGTTTCGGTGTGTGACACCTTCATCAAGCTTTACTTTATTTAGATAGATAGATAGATAGATAGATAGGAGATAGATAGATAGATATGAGGTAGATAGATAGATAGATAGATAAATAGATAGATAGATAGATAGATATGAGAGATAGATAGATAGATAGATAGATAGATAGATAGATAGATAGATAGATAGATAGGAGATAGATAGATAGATAGATAGATAGATAGGAGATAGATAGATAGATAGAAGATAGATAGATAGATAGATAGATAGATAGATAGATAGATATGAGATAGATAGATAGATAGATAGATAGATAGATGATAGATAGATAGATAGATAGATAGATAGATAGATAGATATGAGAGATAGATAGATAGGAGATAGATAGATAGATAGATAGATAGATAGATAGATGATAGATAGATAGATAGATAGGAGATAGATAGATAGATAGATAGATAGGAGATAGATAGATAGATATGAGGTAGATAGATAGATAGATAGATAGATAGATAGATATGATAGATAGATAGATAGATAGATAGATAGATAGATAGATAGATAGATAGATAGATAGATAGATAGATAGATAGGAGATGGATATGAGATAGATAGATAGATAGATAGGAGATAGGAGATAGATAGGAGATAGATAGATAGATAGATATGAGGTAGATAGATAGATAGATAGATAGATAGGAGATAGATAGATAGATAGATAGATAGGAGATAGATAGATAGATAGATAGATAGATAGATAGATAGGAGATAGATAGGAGATAGATAGATAGGAGATAGATAGATAGATAGATAGATAGATAGATAGATAGATAGATAGGAGATAGATAGATAGGAGATAGATAGATAGGAGATAGATAGATAGATAGATAGATAGGAGATAGATAGATAGATAGATAGATAGATAGATAGATATGAGAGATATGAGAGATAGATAGATAGATAGATAGATAGATAGATAGATATGTGGTAGATAGATAGATAGATAGATAGATAGATATGAGATAGATAGATAGATAGGAGATAGGAGATAGATAGATAGATAGATAGATAGATAGATAGATAGATAGATAGATAGATAGGAGATAGATATATAGGAGATAGATAGATAGATAGATAGATAGGAGATAGATAGATAGATAGATAGATAGGAGATAGATAGATAGATAGGAGATAGATAGATAGGAGATAGATAGATATGAGGTAGATAGATAGATAGATATGAGGTAGATAGATAGATAGATAGATAGATAGATATGAGATAGATAGATAGATAGATAGATAGATAGATAGATAGATAGGAGATAGATAGATAGGAGGTAGATAGATAGATAGATAGGAGATAGATAGATAGATAGATAGATAGATAGATAAATAGATAGACAGGAGATAGATAGATAGGAGATAGATAGATAGATAGATAGATAGATAGGAGATAGATAGATAGATAGATAGATAGATAGATAGATAGGAGATAGATAGATAGATATGAGGTAGATAGATAGATAAATGGATAGATATGAGATAGATAAATAGATAGATAGATAAATAGATAGATAGATAGGAGATAGATAGGAGATAGATAGATATGAGATAGATAGATAGATAGATAGATAGATAGATAGGAGATAGATATGAGATAGATAGATAGATAGATAGGAGATAGATATGAGATAGATAGATAGATAGATAGATAGATAGATAGATAGATAGATAGGAGATAGATAGATAGGAGATAGATAGATAGATAGATAGATAGATATGAGGTAGATAGATAGATAGATAGATAGATAGATAGATAGATAGATAGATATGAGATAGATAGATAGATAGATAGGAGATAGGAGATAGATAGATAGATAGATAGATAGATAGATAGATAGATAGGAGATAGATAGATAGGAGATAGATAGATAGATAGATAGGAGATAGATAGATAGATAGATAGATAGATAGATAGATAGATAGATAGGAGATAGATAGATAGGAGATAGATAGATATGAGGTAGATAGATAGATAGATAGATAGATAGATAGATAGATAGATAGATGATAGATAGATAGATAGATAGATAGGAGATAGATAGATAGATAGATAGATAGATAGATAGATAGATATGAGGTAGATAGATAGATAGATAGGAGATAGATAGATAGGAGATAGATAGATAGATAGATAGATAGATAGATAGATAGATAGGAGATAGATATATAGGAGATAGATAGATAGATAGATAGATAGATAGGAGATAGATAGATAGATAGATAGGAGATAGATAGATAGATATGAGGTAGATAGATAGATAGATAGATATGAGATAGATAGATAGATAGATAGATAGGAGATAGATAGATAGGAGGTAGATAGATAGATAGATAGATAGATAGATAGATAGATAGATAGATAGATAGATAGATAGATAGATAGATAGGAGATAGATAGATAGGAGATAGATAGATAGATAGATAGATAGATAAGAAGAAGTAAAATCCAAGTCAGCACAATCTTATGGACTCCTAATAAGGAGGGGTGCAGCGCCCCCAAAGGGTCTGGCTTGATCCTCTTGTAGATAAATAAAGTAAAAAGCGGGCAGCACTCCATGGTTCAAATTTCAAAATAAAAGGTGAACTTTATTGAACAAGTGGCGACGTTTCGGTGTGTGACACCTTCATCAAGCTTTACTTTATTTAGATAGATAGATAGATAGATAGGAGATAGATAGATAGATAGATAGATAGGAGATAGATAGATAGATAGATAGATAGATAGATAGGAGATAGATAGATAGATATGAGGTAGATAGATAGATAGATAGATAGATAGATAGATAGATATGAGAGATAGATAGATAGATAGATAGATAGATAGATAGGAGATAGATAGATAGATAGATAGATAGATAGATAGATAGATAGATAGATAGATAGAAGATAGATAGATAGATAGATAGATAGATATGAGATAGATAGATAGATAGATAGATAGATAGATAGATGATAGATAGATAGATAGATAGATAGATAGATAGATAGATAGATAGATAGATAGATATGAGAGATAGATAGATAGGAGATAGATAGATAGATAGATAGATAGGAGATAGATAGATAGATAGATAGATAGATAGGAGATAGATAGATAGATATGAGGTAGATAGATAGATAGATAGATAGATAGATATGAGAGATAGATAGATAGATAGATAGATAGATAGATAGATAGATAGATAGGAGATAGATAGATAGATAGATAGATAGATAGATAGGAGATAGATAGATAGATTGATAGATAGATAGACAGATAGATAGATAGACAGATAGACAGATAGATAGATAGATAGACAGATAGATAGATAGATAGATAGATAGGGCCACATTTATCACTTTTGTGCGCCTAAGTGTAGTAGTTGCGCCTAAATTCGGGCGCACTGTTTTCCAGAATTATCACAAGCTACAACCATCTGTGATAAGGTAATTTCCTGCCTCTTATTAATCACTTTACTTTAACACAGTTTAGGCGCAGTTTAGGCGCAGTTTAGGCGCAATGTTAGATTCGGGCACTTACATGTGATCCTGCTACAAGCTCCTCTCTGCTTCTCCCACAGCCCAGAATGAAGATAACTCTCACAGCAGCACCCAGGTGTGTGACACCCTGCACCCAGTGACCTCCTCAGCAGCACCCAGGTGTGTGACACCCAGCACCCAGTGACCTCCTCAGCAGCACCCAGGTGTGTGACACCCTGCACCCAGTGACCTCCTCAGCAGCACCCAGGTGTGTGACACCCAGCACCCAGTGACCTCCTCAGCAGCACCCAGGTGTGTGACACCCTGCACCCAGTGACCTCCTCAGCAGTGGCTTCTCCTGGAGGGGATCCCCCAGTGCTGGTCTCCTGCTGCACCCCTGTAATTCTGCACAATATCCCCCTCAGACACTGTGCAGAATTACATGGGGGACACTTGTATGTAGTATCTGCAAACTTGTGCAAGCTTCTCTTCTCTCTTGCTGTGAGCTCAGCGTTTTGCAGAATATTTAGTAAATAGAAGGTGATGAACTGTAAATAGAGTCTGCAGCTCCTGTCTGTAATGTATCTAATGTATCTATTATATGTTCCAGTGTCTGTAATGTATCTAATGTATCTATTATATGTTCCAGTGTCTGTAATGTATCTAATGTATCTATTATATGTTCCAGTGTCTGCAGTGTATCTAATGTATCTATTATATGTTCCAGTGTCTGCAGAGTATCTAAAGTATCTATTATATGTTCTAGTGTCTGCAATGTATCTAATGTATCTATTATATGTTCTAGTGTCTGTAATGTATCTAATGTATCTATTATATGTTCTAGTGTCTGCAGTGTATCTAATGTATCTATTATATGTTCTAGTGTCTGCAGTGTATCTAATGTATCTATTATATGTTCCAGTGTCTGTAATGTATCTAATGTATCTATTATATGTTCCAGTGTCTGTAATGTATCTAATGTATCTATTATATGTTCTAGTGTCTGTAATGTATCTAATGTATCTATTATATGTTCCAGTGTCTGCAGAGTATCTCATGTATCTATTATATGTTCCAGTGTCTGTAATGTATCTAATGTATCTATTATATGTTCCAGTGTCTGCAGAGTATCTAATGTATCTATTATATGTTCCAGTGTCTGCAATGTATCTAATGTATCTATTATCTGTTCCAGTGTCTGGCTGAGCTTTGCTGCTAGAAATGAGCTCTTCTGCAAAGGGGCTCAGTGCTTTCTTCTCAGATAACGCCACCTTCAGGCTGGAGTGTTTTTGCGCCCGTTTTTGCGCCTAAATGCAAAAGTCGCACGTGATGAATATCATTAGGCGCAGCAAAACATCTGGAATTGAACGATAGATGAGGGAAAGGTGGTTATTTTAGCTGCGCGGCTAATTTGACGTTTAATCGCAAAAATGGCGCAAAAACGGTGCGCCTAAACGAAAAGGCGCAAAAACAACAGAAAAAACTAGTGATAAATGTGGCCCACAGATAGATAGATAGATAGGTAGATAGATAGATGTCTCAAAAAAGCTCCATTGCAGAGCAGGTGGAAATAACCATAAATTACAGACATGTGATAAATCAACTTTCTTCTTTTTTTGGTATTAAAATATTGGTAAAAAAACTCTGTGGGGCTCATTTACTTACCCGGTCCTGTCGCGATCCAGCAGCACGTTCTCCGACGAGGATTCGGGTCTTCCGGCGATTCACTAAGGTCGTGCGCCCGATGTCCTCCAGGTGTCGCTGCTGCGCTGAGGTCCGCCGGAGTTCACCAAGCTATCCTGGGTGCAGGTAAGTGCGTGTCAAGCGACACATTTAAAAAAAAATACTGCGGTTTTTGCGAATCCGTCGGGCTTTCCGACGGCCACGGCCCTGATTTCCGTCGCATACATGCCACAATCCAATCGCGTGCGCCAAAATCCTGGGGCAACTCGGCGCAAACCGGTAATTTTCGGGAAACCCGTCAAAAAAAAGAGCGATTCGGACCCTTAGTAAATGTGCCCCTGTGTATTCGGCTCTGCACACGTTGTGGATTACCATGTGAAAAATCTGCATCCAATAAGTGCTGTTTTTATGTGCGGTTTTCATGCATTTTTTCCACATGCATTTTTTTTCCTCTGTTTTTTCCCCATCCCTTTTGGCAGAGGGAATTCTACATGAAAACTGCACATTGATGCAGATTTTCACTCTCCTATAGATTTCAATGTAAAAAAAAATGCGTACAAAAATACATGATGATTATTTAGTTTTCTGCACTGAACGATTTTCTCAAAGAAAAAAAAAAAGCTTTGTCTATAAGACTTTTTCCAAATCCCATTCACTTTAATGCTCCTGTATTTCGCGGTGGAATTTCTGCACCACAATCTGTGTGTAAAATCCACATGGAGTCCGCAAGGTGCAGATAGTACTATGGTTTTCTGATGAATTGATTAAAATTTCAAAAAACCTTTGTTTAAAAAAAAAAAAAAAAAAAAATTATTTTGTAACTTCATGTTTATTTGTATATAAACAATATATATAAACACATTGGGGCTCATTTACTTACCCGGTCCAGTCGTGATCCCACGGTGCGTTGTCCGACGAGGATTCGGGTTCTGCCGGGATTCACTACGGTCCGTGCGCCCGATGTCCACCAGGTGTCGCCGGAGTTCACCTTCTTCTCTTTGGTGCATGTAAGTGCGTGTCAAGCAACACAAATTCTTTTTTAAATACCGCGTTTTTTCCCGAATCCGTCAGGTTTTCCCACGGCCACTCCCCCCATTTCCGTCGCTTGCAAGCCAGCGTGGATGCAAAACAATTCAAAAACCCGGGGCAATTCACGGAAAAGCGTCCCAAATCGGAAATATTCGGGAAACTCAGCGATTGGCCCCTTATGAAATGAGCCCCATTTTGTCAAAAGCATCAAAAACATCAGTAGCATCAGGAACATCAGAGGTATCAGATGCAGGCAGCTGCTCCTTATGCTTTTTAATAATTTTTTTGTTTTAAAATTGATGCTTTTAAACTGAAAACAATTATGATAGTGTAACAATACAAAGTATCATAATACGGGGTTGATCACATAAAAACCCCTCCCTTGCCCCTCCCCCTTGCCTGGACACACCTGTCACTCAGCAGGAGGGAGGTCTCCAGTGGTTTCAGTCTCCATATAAGGGCAATGACCTCACTAGGAAACCACCTAATACATTGACAACAGCCAATCACTGTCGTCTGCTGAGGAAGACTCCTCCCTCTGCATTCAGGGGGGAGGATCAGGCAGCTTATCGCCCTCTATACGCAGACAGTGATGCGTCAGTGATATAAAGTGTAAGGACACGTGGCTGAGCCCCACAAGTTCTCCTTATAATGTATGTGATAAAGGAGCGGTGACCAGGTACAGGACATCTCTATATACAAAGCTGAAACTGTATTATTATCATTAAGACATTAAATTCTAAACATTTTTTGATTCTTAAACTTAAAAAATCCACCCCCCAAAAAATACCATTAGTCTAAAAAATGTTCCTAATTGTTAAATGTCGTCGGCTGAAGCAGATTTATAGGATTTTTTCTCATTGAGACTTTGTACAAAAAGTTGCAAAGATATGAAGTCTCCAAAACAAACCACAGAGCAGGATCACATCTATCTAAGCAAATATTAGCATTAGACAAAAATGGCGCAAAGTAGAGACATTTTAGACGCAAATAAGGAAAACGTAAGATAACTCTGCCCCTTGAGGCGATGGTGACCTGTACCTGAGACGTGATGGAGGAGATGTCAGCGGCGTGATCCAGGAGAAGTCGGATGATCCTCACATCCTCCTCCTCACTGTGGATCATGTCTCTGCCCAGAGCTGCCGCTAAATGTAGAGGGGTCTCCCCTTCCTAAAGTCAAACACAAAGAGCCATAATATCAGCCAATGTCAAGTGCTTACATCCCTGTCAGTAGATTGTAGATTTATATTCCCGAATTTTACTGGAAGATGTGTCACTGCTGTGCTCTGTGCTCTCTGCAGCCAGTGTTATGTATTGTCCCTGGAGAGATGTGTAATCAGACCTCACACTGCTGTGCTCTGTGCTCTCTGCAGCCAGTGTTATGTATTGTCCCTGGAGAGATGTGTAATCAGACCTCACACTGCTGTGCTCTGTGCTCTCTGCAGCCAGTGTTATGTACTGTCCCTGGAGAGATGTGTAATCAGACCTCACACTGCTGTGCTCTGTGCTCTCTGCAGCCAGTGTTATGCATTGTCCCTGGAGAGATGTGTAATCAGACCTCACACTGCTGTGCTCTGTGCTCTCTGCAGCCAGTGTTATGTATTGTCCCTGGAGAGATGTGTAATCAGACCTCACACTGCTGTGCTCTGTGCTCTCTGCAGCAAGTGTTATGTATTGTCCCTGGAGAGATGTGTAATCAGACCTCACACTGCTGTGCTCTGTGCTCTCTGCAGCCGGTGTTATGTATAGTCCCTGGAGAGATGTGTTATCAGACCTCACACTGCTGTGTTCTGTGCTCTCTGCAGACAGTGTTATGTACTGTTCCTGGAGAGATGTGTAATCAGACCTCACACTGCTGTGCTCTGTGCTCTCTGCAGCCAGTGTTATGTACTGTCCCTGGAGAGATGTGTAATCAGCCCTCACACTGCTGTGCTCTGTGCTCTCTGCAGCCAGTGTTATGTACTGTCCCTGGAGAGATGTGTAATCAGACCTCACACTGCTGTGTTCTGTGCTCTCTGCAGACAGTGTTATGTACTGTCCCTGGAGAGATGTGTAATCATACCTCACACTGCTGTGCTCTGTGCTCTCTGCAGCCAGTGTTATGTATAGTCTCTGGAGAGATGTGTAATCAGACCTCACACTGATGTGCTCTGTGCTCTCTGCAGCCAGTGTTATGTACTGTTCCTGGAGAGATATGTAATCAGACCTCACACTGCTGTGCTCTGTGCTCTCTGCAGCCAGTGTTATGTAATGTCCCTGGAGAGATGTGTAATCAGACCTCACACTGCTGTGCTCTGTGCTCTCTGCAGCCAGTGCTATGTATTGTCCTTGGAGAGATGTGTAAGCATCCCTCACACTGCTGTGCTCTGTGCTCTCTGCAGCCAATGTTATGTATTGTCCCTGGAGAGATGTGTAATCAGACCTCACACTGCTGTGCTCTGTGCTCTCTGCAGCCAGTGTTATGTAATGTCCCTGGAGAGATGTGTAATCATACCTCACACTGCTGTGCTCTGTGCTCTCTGCAACCAGTGTTATGTACTGTCCCTGGAGAGATGTGTAATCAGACCTCACACTGCTGTGCTCTGTGCTCTCTGCAGCCAGTGTTATGTATAGTCTCTGGAGAGATGTGTAATCAGACCTCACACTGCTGTGCGCTGTGTTCTCTGCAGCCAGTGTTATGTATTGTACCTGGAGAGATGTGTAATCAGACCTCACACTGCTGTGCTCTGTGCTCTCTGCAGCCAGTGTTATGTATTGTCCCTGCAGAGAGGTGTAATCAGACCTCACACTGCTGTGCTCTGTGCTCTCTGCAGCCAGTGTTATGTATTGTCCCTGGAGAGATGTGTAATCACACACCTCACACTGCGGTGCTCTGTGCTCTCTGCAGCCAGTGTTATGTATTGTCCCTGCAGAGAGGTGTAATCAGACCTCACACTGCTGTGCTCTGTGCTCTCTGCAGCCAGTGTTATGTATTGTCCCTGGAGAGATGTGTAATCAGACCTCACACTGCTGTGCTCTGTGCTCTCTGCAGCCAGTGTTATGTACTGTCCCTGGAGAGATGTGTAATCAGACCTCACACTGCTGTGCTCTGTGCTCTCTGCAGCCAGTGTTATGCATTGTCCCTGGAGAGATGTGTAATCAGACCTCACACTGCTGTGCTCTGTGCTCTCTGCAGCCAGTGTTATGTATTGTCCCTGGAGAGATGTGTAATCAGACCTCACACTGCTGTGCTCTGTGCTCTCTGCAGCAAGTGTTATGTATTGTCCCTGGAGAGATGTGTAATCAGACCTCACACTGCTGTGCTCTGTGCTCTCTGCAGCCGGTGTTATGTATAGTCCCTGGAGAGATGTGTTATCAGACCTCACACTGCTGTGTTCTGTGCTCTCTGCAGACAGTGTTATGTACTGTTCCTGGAGAGATGTGTAATCAGACCTCACACTGCTGTGCTCTGTGCTCTCTGCAGCCAGTGTTATGTACTGTCCCTGGAGAGATGTGTAATCAGCCCTCACACTGCTGTGCTCTGTGCTCTCTGCAGCCAGTGTTATGTACTGTCCCTGGAGAGATGTGTAATCAGACCTCACACTGCTGTGTTCTGTGCTCTCTGCAGACAGTGTTATGTACTGTCCCTGGAGAGATGTGTAATCATACCTCACACTGCTGTGCTCTGTGCTCTCTGCAGCCAGTGTTATGTATAGTCTCTGGAGAGATGTGTAATCAGACCTCACACTGATGTGCTCTGTGCTCTCTGCAGCCAGTGTTATGTACTGTTCCTGGAGAGATATGTAATCAGACCTCACACTGCTGTGCTCTGTGCTCTCTGCAGCCAGTGTTATGTAATGTCCCTGGAGAGATGTGTAATCAGACCTCACACTGCTGTGCTCTGTGCTCTCTGCAGCCAGTGCTATGTATTGTCCTTGGAGAGATGTGTAAGCATCCCTCACACTGCTGTGCTCTGTGCTCTCTGCAGCCAATGTTATGTATTGTCCCTGGAGAGATGTGTAATCAGACCTCACACTGCTGTGCTCTGTGCTCTCTGCAGCCAGTGTTATGTAATGTCCCTGGAGAGATGTGTAATCATACCTCACACTGCTGTGCTCTGTGCTCTCTGCAACCAGTGTTATGTACTGTCCCTGGAGAGATGTGTAATCAGACCTCACACTGCTGTGCTCTGTGCTCTCTGCAGCCAGTGTTATGTATAGTCTCTGGAGAGATGTGTAATCAGACCTCACACTGCTGTGCGCTGTGTTCTCTGCAGCCAGTGTTATGTATTGTACCTGGAGAGATGTGTAATCAGACCTCACACTGCTGTGCTCTGTGCTCTCTGCAGCCAGTGTTATGTATTGTCCCTGCAGAGAGGTGTAATCAGACCTCACACTGCTGTGCTCTGTGCTCTCTGCAGCCAGTGTTATGTATTGTCCCTGGAGAGATGTGTAATCACACACCTCACACTGCGGTGCTCTGTGCTCTCTGCAGCCAGTGTTATGTATTGTCCCTGCAGAGAGGTGTAATCAGACCTCACACTGCTGTGCTCTGTGCTCTCTGCAGCCAGTGTTATGTATTGTCCCTGGAGAGATGTGTAATCACACACCTCACACTGCGGTGCTCTGTGCTCTCGGCAGCCAGTGTTATGTATTGTCCCTGGAGAGATGTGTAATCAGACCTCACACTGCTGTGCTCTGTGCTCTCTGCAGCCAGTGTTATGTATTGTCCCTGGAGAGATGTGTAATCAGACCTCACACTGCTGTGCTCTGTGCTCTCTGCAGCCAGTGTTAGGGATTGGCCCTGGAGAGATGTGTAATCAGACCTCACGCTCCTGTGCTCTGTGCTCTCTGCAGCCAGTGTTATGTATTGTCCCTGGAGAGATGTGTAATCAGACCTCACACTGCTGTGCTCTGTGCTCCCTGCAGCCAGTGTTATGTATTGTCCCTGGAGAGATGTGTAATCAGACCTCACACTGCTGTGCTCTGTGCTCTCTGCAGCCAGTGTTAGGGATTGGCCCTGGAGAGATGTGTAATCAGACCTCACGCTCCTGTGCTCTGTGCTCTCTGCAGCCAGTGTTATGTATTGTCCCTGGAGAGATGTGTAATCAGACCTCACACTGCTGTGCTCTGTGCTCCCTGCAGCCAGTGTTATGTATTGTCCCTGGAGAGATGTGTAATCAGACCTCACACTGCTGTGCTCTGTGCTCTCTGCAGCCAGTGTTAGGGATTGGCCCTGGAGAGATGTGTAATCAGACCTCACGCTCCTGTGCTCTGTGCTCTCTGCAGCCAGTGTTATGTATTGTCCCTGGAGAGATGTGTAATCAGACCTCACACTGCTGTGCTCTGTGCTCTCTGCAGCCAGTGTTATGTAGTGTCCCTGGAGAGATGTGTATTCAGACCTCACACTGCTGTGCTCTGTGCTCTCTGCAGACAGTGTTATGTATTGTCCCTGGAGAGATGTGTAATCAGACCTCACACTGCTGTGCTCTGTGCTCCCTGCAGCCAGTGTTATGTATTGTCCCTGGAGAGATGTGTAATCAGACCTCACACTGCTGTGCTCTGTGATCTCTGCAGCCAGTGTTATGTATTGTCCCTGGAGAGATGTGTAATCAGACCTCACACTGCTGTGCTCTGTGCTCCCTGCAGCCAGTGTTATGTATTGTCCCTGGAGAGATGTGTAATCAGACCTCACACTGCTGTGCTCTGTGCTCTCTGCAGCCAGTGTTAGGGATTGGCCCTGGAGAGATGTGTAATCAGACATTTGTCTATGTTGTGAATAACTGTAGTACTATGAAATATGTAACTTTAATTTTTAGCGGAGAGAACTGTAACAAAGGATAAGCTCAGTGCAGAAGGTTAAAGGAAATCTACCATCAGGGACGTTACTCATAGATCCGGGCACCGGGACTGTGATCTCTTCTTATATTTGTTATCCATGGCTTCCTTCCTTCTAAAAAAAAAACTTAAAACATTATGCTTATGAGGCAAAAAAGCTCTTGGGGTGTTACCAGAGCCCCTCTGTGATTTAGCTTCACAGGCTGTTACACAGTGCTGAGAAAGCAGGGCGAGGGGAGACAGTGTATCATTAGCATAATTTACAATGTTGATATTAGAAGGAAGGAGGCCATGGAGAACAGATGTCAGAAGATCCCACAGTCCCGGTGCCCGGGGCTCTAAGTGCTGGTTTATCCTGATGGATTTTGATGGGAGATTTCCTTTAAGAAAAGAGCAGTGTGAGGTCATGTGATCACATCCATTAATCAGATATTTGGGAGGACCCTGGTTCCATGGATACTGACTTACCTGGTTGGGTTGGTTGACCCAGGCGGCAGCCTCGTCTGGGCTCCGCTCACTGGTCAGATGGTGGAGAATGACCTCCAGGATGGGCAGGTGGCAGTGCCGGACGGCCGTGTGCAGGACGCTCTCTCTCGCCTCGGATGACAAGATCACAAATACAAATTTACTCCCTACTGGAACTTTACCTGAAGGCAGCTACAAAGTATCAAATGGTGTAACTAATTCACTATCTATCATATATAAATGTGATATTTGGGGTGCACATACTTTTTGATGCATAGTAGATCCAGGACAACTCAGGAGGTGACAAGAGGATAACAACCAACAAAGAAGTACAAAGCAGAAGGAATTGGAAAATGAAGCACCTGTGACTGACGTGTGACCTCCCCGCCCTCCTCCATCAGAGCCCGGATCATCTTGATGTTACCGAACTGAGCAGCAACATGCATCGGGGTCTCACCGTCCTGACAACGAGAAGGGAGAGCAAGTAATGTCATGTATGTACACAGTTACTGCACCTGCAGAATAGTGAGTGCAGCTCTGGAGTATAATACAGGATGTATCTGAGTGGGGTGGTTTGTTATTAGAGGGTGTGGGGTGGGTTTATGTATATTTATAGTCATTTATGTTTATTTGTGGGTGTGGCTTGTCTTATTGTTTATTGGTTTGGTTGAGGATGTGATAATCGGTTGGGTGGGGGTTGTGGTATTTGGTGTTATTCATTTCGGTGTATTGTAAGTTATTGTTTTGCTAGGAGTGAATGTGGCTGGACCAGCAGGTAAGATTGTATATATTGTATATTATGTTTGGTTTGTATTGTTATGTTTTTTTTTTACTTTTATATAAAATAAAAGATCTACAGGATGTAACTCAGGATCAGTACAGGATAAGTAATGTCATGTATGTACACAGTGACTGCACCAGCAGCAGAATAGTGAGCGCAGCTCTGGAGTATAATACAGGATGTAACTCAGGATCAGTACAGGATAAGTAATGTCATGTATGTACACAGTGACTGCACCAGCAGCAGAATAGTGAGTGCAGCTCTGCAGTATAATACATGATGTAACTCAGGATCAGTACAGGATAAGTAATGTCATGTATGTACACAGTGACTGCACCAGCAGCAGAATAGTGAGTGCAGCTCTGGAGTATAATACAGGATGTAACTCAGGATCAGTACAGGATAAGTAATGTCATGTATGTACACAGTGACTGCACCAGCAGCAGAATAGTGAGTGCAGCTCTGGGGTATAATACAGGATGTAACTCAGGATCAGTACAGGATAAGTAATGTCATGTATGTACACAGTGACTGCACCAGCAGCAGAATAGTGAGTGCAGCTCTGGAGTATAATACAGGATGTAACTCAGGATCAGTACAGGATAAGTAATGTCATGTATGTACACAGTGACTGCACCAGCAGCAGAATAGTGAGTGCAGCTCTGGAGTATAATACAGGATGTAACTCAGGATCAGTACAGGATAAGTAATGTCATGTATGTACACAGTGACTGCACCAGCAGCAGAATAGTGAGTGCAGCTCTGGGGTATAATACAGGATGTAATTCAGGATCAGTACAGGATAAGTAATGTCATGTATGTACACAGTGACTGCACCAGCAGCAGAATAGTGAGCGCAGCTCTGGAGTATAATACAGGATGTAACTCAGGATCAGTACAGGATAAATAATGTCATGTATGTACACAGTGACTGCACCAGCAGCAGAATAGTGAGTGCAGCTCTGGGGTATAATACAGGATGTAATTCAGGATCAGTACAGGATAAGTAATGTCATGTATGTACACAGTGACTGCACCAGCAGCAGAATAGTGAGTGCAGCTCTGGGGTATAATACAGGATGTAACTCAGGATCAGTACTGGATAAGTAATGTCATCTATGTACACAGTGACTGCACCAGCAGCAGAATAGTGAGTGCAGCTCTGGTGTATAATACAGGATGTAACTCAGGATCAGTACAGGATAAGTAATGTCATGTATGTACACAGTGACTGCACCAGCAGCAGAATAGTGAGTGCAGCTCTGGAGTATAATACAGGATGTAACTCAGGATCAGTACAGGATAAGTAATGTCATGTATGTACACAGTGACTGCACCAGCAGCAGAATAGTGAGTGCAGCTCTGGAGTATAATACAGGATGTAACTCAGGATCAGTACAGGATAAGTAATGTCATGTATATACACAGTGACTGCACCAGCAGCAGAATAGTGAGTGCAGCTCTGGAGTATAATACAGGATGTAACTCAGGATCAGTACAGGATAAGTAATGTCATGTATGTACACAGTGACTGCACCAGCAGCAGAATAGTGAGTGCAGCTCTGGAGTATATTACAGGATGTAACTCAGTCTAGATGTATTTGTACTCACTGCTTGTTCCATGTTGACATCGGCTCCACTTTTCAGCAGAATCTCAGCCACCTTCTCTCCATCTTTTATTCTGGCTGCGATGTGTAACGGTGTTTCTTGGTTCTGAGGGATGACAATCTTTTGTAAGGTCATGCACAGTGTTACT
This sequence comes from Engystomops pustulosus, assembly GCF_040894005.1. Taxonomy (NCBI): domain Eukaryota; kingdom Metazoa; phylum Chordata; class Amphibia; order Anura; family Leptodactylidae; genus Engystomops; species Engystomops pustulosus. The sequence continues at coordinate 7,560,350 of NC_092415.1, read as the reverse complement.
ATATAAAGACTAATTACTATACAATAACATTTCTGGAGCTTTCTGATCCGAACTCTGCAGAACCAGAGGTAACTGTATTATAGTCTGAGCTTTGCCCTTTGGTTTCCTTGCATGAACATGTTTGGGAATCTCCAATGTAAAAGGTCAAAGGCCATAAGATTTTCTTTACCAACCATGTACAGGCGGTCCCCTACTTAAAGGGAACCCGTCACCACTATTTTCACAAATACAGGTAGTGGCAGGTTCCTATAGAGCTCTAGTAACTATCTGACCTCCTGCTTGTAGCTAAAAGTAGTTTCCCTCAGATCCCCATAAAATCAGAGTTATAATCTTGCCTGGTATCTATGCAGCTTTGGAGCGAGTCCACGAGGGGCGTGGCCTAATGTCATGTGACCAGGGTGACATTATCAAAGGTCCTTGAGCTACTTAAAGGACACCTGTCATCAGGTCTCTGCCACTAGTCCTGTCACCTCTACCTGTTGGAGCAGCTCACAAGGATCCCATCCCAGTCTTTATCTAGTTATTTCATACATTATTCATTGTAAAATCATCTATTCTTTATTATGTAAATGAGGCTGGTCACATGGTCAGAGGCAGTGATGTCACCCCTGTTACCCCTCCCCTCTCCTCCCCCTGCTCATGTCTGTGTGTAATGTATAGTAAAGCATTGCTAGTGTGTGTGCTGCATCTGCTGACATGCTGCATCCTCCTAATACACAGGTGAGAGACACAGACATCAGCTACACAAGTACCTGACATGTTCTGCTGTAACATGGCTGCCTGGAGCTGCTGTATATCTCCTAAACACACACACACACACACACATGCACACACAGGCTGCAGGGGGCGTGGCCACCAGCACCAGGAAGCACATCATTATACAGCCTCACATCATTATACAGGCTGTCAGTCATGCACTAGGGGTGTGGCTGTGCCTCCCACTCATGAATAGAGTGGACAGCTTGAATATGCTAATGCTTCATTGGACATTTCACAGGTCATTTGCATACAGCTTTAGGACCTCATTGCTTAGGGTTACAGGCATGTAGAGGGACAATGAAGGGATAGAGGCAATGCTCTCTAATGGCAGTTTATGAAAATATATTTAGTTTAGGGGGGTTATTTTGCATGACGGGTTCTCTTTAATATGAAAACTGTACCCCATGTACATATCTGACCACATAAAACAATCACAGCAGCCTCCATGGACTTCTACTCCTCTCCATGCAGGCTGCTGTGATTTCATGTGATAAAATATGCTGTGATTTCATGACATATATGCTTAGTGTACAGTTCCTAATGCAACAAAAGCTATAGGACCTGTGATGATGTCACCCTGGTCACATGACATTATAGCAGCATACAGAGATAGGGATGGAGAGGAGCTGCTGGATTCAGCCCGGGGAGGCCACGCCCACCTGGACTCGCTGTAGCCGTGCTTAGTTACCAGATAAAACTATAAAGTTGAATATATGGGAATCTCAGGGGCATAATTTTTAGCTACAAGCAGGGTGTCAGATAGTTACTAGAGCTCTATAGGAACCTGTCACTACCTGCATTTGTGAAAATAGTGGTGACGGGTTCCCTTTAAGGACACTCGACTTACAGACAACCCCTAGTTACAGACGGCCCCCTCTGCCCACTGTGACCTCTGGTAAAGCTCTATGGATGTTACTATAGTCCCAGGCTGTAATGATCAGCTGTAAGGTGTCTGTAATGAAGCTTTATTGATAATTCTTGGTCCCATTACAGCAAAAAGTTTTGAAAATCCAATTGTCACTGGGGCAAAAAAAAAAATTTGTCCGGAGCTACAATTATAAAACATACAGTTCCGACTTACATACAAATTCAACTTAAGTACAAACCCAAGGAACTTATCTTGTACGTAACCCGGGGACTGCCTGTATTTGCATTATAACATGACTGCAGGGTCTGACTACACAGGGGGTGTTTGTAGTCTGTAACCATAGAGACACTCAGGTCTGCATAGGAGCTTACAACATATTAAGATCATTTTGGCTCAATTTTCCTGTTTTTGATGCTCTGAAGACGTAGAAGACATTTGGCATCTTATAAGGTTTTCCTTTACCCCCTCAGAATGTATTTAGAGGATGATGGGAGTCGTAGCTTTACAGCAGTCACAGAACCTAAAGTTGATCGTTGTCTGATTTGTGTAAATGAAAAGGAGCTTAAAGGGGATGGGACTCCATCTGTATATAAGACATTGGGGCAGATTTACTTACCCGGCCCATTCGCGAACTAGCGGCGTGTTCTCTGCAGTGGATTCGGGTCCGGCCGGGATTCATTAAGGCAGTTCCTCCGACTTCCACCAGGTGGCACTGCTGCGCTGAAGTTCCCCGGAATGCACTGAAGTTCACTGGCCTATTCCTAGTGAAGGTAAGCGCGGTGGTTTTTCCGAATCCGTTGGGTTTTCGTTGCGTGCATGCCGGCGCCGATGCGCCACAAGCCGATCGCGTGCGCCAAAATCCCGGGGCAATTCAGGGAAAATCGGCGCTAAACGGAAATATTCGGGTAACACGTCGGGAAACCACGAAAGGGGCCCTTAGTAAATGACCCACTTGCTTTGTTTTATGATATTAGCAAAAATAAGTAAATCCCTGCCCCCAGCGTATTGGAGAAGTGCTTCTCCCCTCACCTCTTAATGTCTCGTAAATGAAGGACATAACGCGTAGCGCTCGTGTCTCTACCTAACCTATAAAACCGTCTCCTCCAGTGATACAATCACAATGATACATTGGGGCACATTTACTTACCCGGTCCAGTCGCGATCCAGCGGCGGGTTCTCCGACGCTGATTCGGGTTCTGCTGGGATTCACTAAGGTCCGTGCGCCGATATTCACCAGGTGTCGCTGCTGCGCCGAGGTCCGCTGGAGTTCACCTGCTTTTTTCTGGTGTATGTGAGTGCTTGACACAAATGGCTTTTTAAATTCTGCGGTTTTTCCAAATCCTTCGGGTTGTCCGGTGGCCACGCCGATTTCTGTCGCGCGAAAGGCGGCGCGATTGCGCCAAAAAACGATCGTGTGCGCCACAATTCCGTGAAATACAGCGCAAAGAGAAAATATTTGGGAAAAACCCGACGGATTCGCGGCTACGGACCCTTAGTAAATGTGCCCCAGTGTATCGGAGGGCGGAGCTACATCGCCATCATGTGGCCGCACAAGGTAAAAACCACCAAAAATAGTGAAATGGGATAAAAACCACTAAGCTCTTTTCCAGAACTTTGTAAATTGTGGTCATTTTTCAGAAGCAGTAACCTAATCGATGTGTTTTTCTTAAATTTATTATCTTGTCGGTAATAATCGGTATGAATGAAATCCTTAAAGGGATTGTTCAGTTTGCACAATCACCTTTCAGTCAAATTGGTAAGAATTTGTTCAACTGACCATAGAATGTCCTGGTGTTTGCAACCACAGTGATCATATGTCATGTGATCACTGCAGGAGAAATGAAGTATTACACAGTTTTCATGTAGATCAATGGGTTGTCTATGTTGTGCACAGATATGATCTATCCTCCTGATAGAGATGTTGTCTGATCCTAAGGATCTAACTTTATCTTTATATTCTTACCTTCCCTCCTTTTGGCTGAACCTGAGCTCCGAAGCCGAGCAGCGTCTGCACCACCGGTGCTTTACAGTTCTCCACGGCAATATGGAGCGCAGTGTAATTCTCCTTTGTCCTAGCGTCCACTTGCGCCCCCTTCTGGAGCAGAGCCTTCACCACAGCAGAGTGCCCCCTTCTGGCCGCTGCATGGAGGCACAGTGCCCCTGACTGTGGGGGGACAGATGACAATATGTATCAGTATACAACACCAATATCAATAGTTACAATCACAATTCTCATGTTGGAGGGGATACAATTCCATATTTTCATTAAAATGGCCACTACTGGGCTTCTCTGTGATGCTTCTTGGATCAGAACATGCTGGGATAGGTGGTGGGGGGGGGGGGGGGGGCATTTCAGATCCACAATTTCATAATTTTGCTGACATACTTAAAAAATTTGCCTTTAAAGATACCAGATGTCTTTCTGTAGAGCAAGTATATTAAAAAACAAACTCAATCCATCTTCATTTCGATTCCGCAGGGGTGGGGCTTATCATTTAGCCCTCCCCCAAGCAGCTTTTCTGCAATACATCAATACATTTTGCAGTTTCTGATGACAGGATTGAAATCTCTTCTACACACGTTTTCTTCCTAATCCTTCCTGGTTCCAAATGTGGAAATCAGATGAAAATGTGTAGATCAAGAGTTCACTTCCTGGCGCTGACATACCTACCTTATTGGGCATATGGAGCAGGACGCCCTTCTTCAAGAACGCGAGCGCGGTTTCTGGATGTCCGCACTGCGAGGCGATGTGCATAAGAGTGTCGCCATCCTAAGCCAAAGAACAGGAGGGAATATGAGAGAGGTTCAGGGCAGGATTTTGGCTGCCCATCTGCAGGAATTTGGGGGACTTAAAAGGGGAGGAGTCTCAGATGATAGGAGTACAGCAGCCAGGAAATAAGTGGGAGGAGCCTCAGATGATAGGAGTGCAGCAGGCAGGAAATAAGTGGGTGGAGTCTCAGATGCAGAAGTGCAGCAGACAGGAAATAAGTGGGAGGAGTCTAATATGATAGGAGTGTAGCAGGCAGGGAATAAGTGGGAGGAGTCTAATATGATAGGAGTGCAGCAGGCAGAGAATAAGTGGGAGGAGTCTACAACTCACCTTAGTCCTTGCTAAAACATTGGACCGAAACTTGTCTGTGAGGATTTCCACAATCCCAGTGTGTCCTCTCTCCGCAGCGATGTGCAGGGGGGATCTGTCCATCTACACAAAATACAGAGAATACCTGAGATTTAAGTAGCACAGGAGACAAATCTGTGCCCTTCATCTCATTTTTTCCAAATTCTGCTTTTTTTCTAATTGTTTTCGGAAAGAGCAGCCAGTATTTACTACGGAGCTGCATCAGCTGGAAAAGGACGACTGAGCGGAGGAAGCGCCGCCTGAGACAAATTTCTCACCTCGCCCCATGTAATGTTACTGGAGTTTGATATCTAAGCCATGTATGTGTGATACTGTCTGCAGGAATGTGTATGTGTAAGTTATTGAAGGCTGCTATTTGTAATACTGTATCTAATCCCTGCATGTGCGTATCTAAGGCTATCACACAATGGGGGTCATTTACTAAGGGCCCGATTCGCGTTTTCCCGACGTGTTACCCGAATATTTCTGATTTGCGCCGATTGTACCTGAATTGCCCCCGGATTGTGGCGCATCGGCGCCGGCTTGCGCGCGACGGAAATCGGGGGGCGTGGCCAAACGAAAACCCGACGTATTCGGAAAAAACCGCCGCATTTAAAAAACGAAAAAGTGTCGCTTGGGAAGCACTTACCTTCACCTGGTCCGAGGTGGTGCATTCCGGCGCGTTGAGATGATTTTCAGCGCAGCAGCGCCACCTGGTGGACGGCGGAGGAACTACCTTCATAGATCCCTGCCGGACCCGAATCCAGAGCAGAGAACGCGCCGCTGGATCGCGAATGGGCCGGGTAAGTAAATCTGCCCCAATGTGTTGAGCCAGATGTCATGACCTTCTCTGTGGTGGTCATGAGATAAAGAACCCCAGTCACTGCAGGGTCTGTCACCCCTCTCCTTTATGATATCAGTATATACCCCACTACAAGAAAGTATATACTGTATACAGTATAACACAGACTGTGATATAAGGAGCCGCCACACGTTACCTCATCTGTCAGGTTGGGGTTGGCTTTACATTGATGAAGGAACTTCACAGTCATCTCATCACCTTCCCAGGCCGCAACGTGTAGAGGGGTCTGACCCTCCCCCTGCGCAAAATAATACATTGATAAATCACAGATACTTCTACAGATAGATATGAAATAGATAGATAGATATAACATGGAGAGATAGATAGATACAGAATAGATAGATATTAGATATAATACATACTGGTGGATAGGTAGATGAGATCACTTACATTCTGGACGTCCACTGAAGCTCCATATTCTACGAGGAGTTTGGCTATATCCACATCTCGCTTTCTACAACATGTGTGAAGGGCGCAGTCCCCATATCTCTGTTGTTGACAGGCGGAACAAACATTAACCCATTATATCCTGGATCCATCAGTCACTGCCAATTTATAGCTACAATGTAGCAGATTGGACAACTCTAGTTGTGGCTTAGAAAATGCCCCGATGTGTTTGTACTATCCAGGAGGAGAAATCCCAGCCAGACCCGAATCCAGCGCAGAGAACGCACCGCTGGATCGCGAATGGACCGGGTAAGTAAATCTGCCCCAATATTACATTTCAGATTCAAGCAACATAATCAATTGGCCAATAGTGAACGTCTTTGGTTCCTAAAAAAGGATGTTGAACGCCATAAGGAGAATAGATCAAGAAGATAAAAATGGAGAAAAATCAGAAAAATATGAAGTGAGCAGCAAACAGATAAAGTGCAGATGGAACCATCAGATTTTCACGGGATTGGAGAAACTTCGGCCATTTCTGACACCTCTCTTGTAAGTGTAAGGACGCAGACGCGGCGTCTTTGTAGATTCCGTGTTTAATTCCGCCAGAATGAAAAGTCACTGATGACAAATGATTAGTAGGCGCAGAAAAAACTTCTGCACAGATAGGATAAATGAGGGAAACAAGGGGACTTTTGAGGTGCCGCTAGTTTGGTGTTTAGTTGCAAAACTGGTGCAAAATGGTGCAAACCCCCCAGCTGACCCGAACAGCCGCCACTCTGGACACCCAAACAGCAAGTAACATTATGGGGCAGATTTACTTACCCGGTCCTGTCGCGATCCAGCGCCACGTTCTCTGTGGAGGATTCGGGTCTTCCGGCGTTTCACTAAGGCAGTTCCTCCGACGTCTACCAGGTGTCGCTGCTGCGCTGAATACACTGGAGTTCACCAAGCCGGGCCGGGTGCATGTAAGCGCGTGTCAAGTGACACTTTATTTTAAAAAATACGTCTGTTTTTCCGAATCCATCGGGTTTTCTTACGGCCACGCCCCCCGATTTCCGTTGCGTGCAACCCGGCGCCGATGCGACACAATCCGATCGCGTGCGCCAAAATCCCAGGGCAATTCATGGTAAATCAGCGCAAATTGGAAATATTCGTGTAACCCAGATTCGGGCCCTTAGTAAATGACCCCCTATATGTATTTCTATGTATATGTATATATATATATTTATATATAGCTGTGTGAGGGCTTATTTTCTGTTATTTCTTATTCCATGCCATGTACTGGGAAGCTGGACAAAAATGTGGTGAAATTGGCGGAAAACGCATTTGCATCGCTGTCTTGTGGGCTCAGATTTGTAATACTTTCCCTGTTCGCTCCAAATGATTCATCTCCTTTATTCTTTGGTTCGGTCCGATCACAGTGATACCAAATTTATAGGTTTTATTGTGTTTTAATACTTTTTCGATAATTAAAACAATGGGGAAGATTTATCAAGTGTCTGAAAGTCAGAATATTTCCAGTTGCCCATGGCAACCAATCACAGCTCCCCTTGAAAATATTCATGAGCACTGTTAAAATGAAAGCTGAGCTGTGATTGGTTGCCATGGGCAACTGGAAATATTCTGACTTTCAGACACTTGATAAATCTGCCCCAATGTGTACGAAAAAAGAAAATAGTTTCGCCATCTTCTGACGCTAATAACTTTTCATACTTTAGTGTCCGGAGTTACTTTTTGCTAAATGAGCTGACGTTTTCATTGCTACCATTTTGAGGACTGTGCGACATTCTGATAACTTTTTATTACATTTTTATGTGATGTAAAAGTGGCGTTTCGGACATTCGGCTATTTTCCGTTAAGGGGTTGGCCGACGGTATTAACCATTTTTATATTTTGATCGGGCATTTTGGGACGCAGCATTACCCAACGTTTGTGATTTTTACTGTTTATTTAGTTTTATATCAGTTCAAAGGAAAGGGGGTGATTAGAATTTTTAGGATTTTGCAGTATGTGGTATTTTTACATAGGATTCATTACAGTGAGAGCCACTGGCGCATTGTAATGAATCTCCAGAAGCCATATAGCAGACCCGAGGCTGTCATGGCGTCCAATCGCTGCTCCCCGATGATGTCACGGGGAGCAGCGATATCAACAAAGATTAAATCAATGCTAACACCATTCGTGGGTATTAGCAGTGGGTGTTTGCTGCAATATGCAGCGAACCAAACCTCTGTATGAAGATGGCTCACCCCGTGTGTACGGCGCATGTGAAGGAGATATAAGTATATATATATATATATATATATATATATATATATATATTTTTTTTTTTTTTATTTCAGGGGAAGGAGGGCCCCATGCAGAGGTTTCCCATGGGGCCCAGCCTCTCCTAGTTACGCCACTGCACATGCGATACTGTCCCTAAAGAGGACACAGCCGGCTCTGCTGGGGTCATCGGAACCGGATTGGGAGACAGTCGGACTGGAGACTTATCATGTAAAGTTTGACAGAATTGTGTCGCACGTCCCATGTTAAAGATGCACCAAAAAAGTTGGTGCACTCTGCCGGAGCAGTGCAGGGGGCACCAGATTCATGAAGAACATGCACCAGAGATCATGAATCTGGCGCCCCTTGCACATTACACGGGACACTGCACATAGTGCACACTACACATAGTACACAGGACACTGCACATAGTACACACTGCACATAGTACACACTACACATAGTACACAGGACACTGCACATAGTACACACTGCACATAGTACACAGGACACTGCACATAGTACACACAACACAGTACACAGAACACTGCACATAGTACACACTACACATAGTACATAGGACACTGCACATAGTACACAGGACACTGCACATAGTACACACAACACATAGTACACAGGACACTGCACATAGAACACACAACACATAGTACACAGAACACTACACATAGTACACCCTGCACATAGTATACACTACACATAGTACACAGAACACTACACATAGTACATAGAACACTGCACATAGTACACAGGACACTGCACATAGTACACAGAACACTACACATAGTACACAGGACACTGCACATAGTATACACTACACATAGTACACAGAACACTGCACATAGTACACAGGACACTGCACATAGTACACACAACACATAGTACACAGAACACTGCACATAGTACACAAGACACTGCACATAGTACACACAACACATAGTACACAGAACACTACAGACAGTACACAGAACACTGCACATAGTACACAGAACACTACACATAGTACACAGAACACTACACATAGTACACAGGACACTACACATAGTACACAGAACACTGCACATAGCACTTAGTAAATGTGCCCCATCAGGTTGCTGCCTCCTGCTGTCTCTTACCTTGCTTGTCACTCTGAGCTGGGCTTCTGTGTGAGAGGAGAGCAGCTCCTTACATATCCCAAGGTTTCCGGACTCTATAGCCAGAAGCAAAGGGATACAACCGTCCTGGGGGGAGACATCACAAGCAATGAACACTTACCTGCACTGTGCGGAGGAGTGTGATAGAAGGTAAGACGAACTATCTCATATCTATCTATCTCATGTCTATCTCCTATCTATCTATCTCATATCTATCTCATATCTATCTATCTCATGTCTATCTATCTATCTATTTCATATCTATGTTATGTATCTTATATCTATCATCTATCCATCTATCTATTTCATATCTATGTTATGTATCTTATATCTATCATCTATCCATCTATCTATTTCATATCTATCTATTGTTATGTATCTTATATCTATCATCTATCCATCTATTCTTCTACCTTGTATCCTCATCTATATTTTCTATCTATCTCTCATATTGATTTATCCTTTATATATTTGCTGTATGTCCATCTATCTTTATACTATCTCTCTCTCTCTCTCTCTCTCTCTCTCATATCTATCAGTTTCTTTATCTATCCATCTCGTACATGACCACTGGTGATAGAATGATCCATACCTTGTCCTGCGTTAGTCTGGCTTCCTTGTGAGAGGCTCTTAGCAATGTCTGGATGACACTGATGGCCCCGGTGGCTCTCTGGGCTGTGTAGTGCAGCGGGAGCTGATCCTTTGGCTGTGGAGGAGATAATAGATAATTGTGGATAGACCTGAATACATCTTCATTATGAGGGCAGGACCACATAGAGACAACCAGCGAGGAGAACATGTTACACACTGAAAGTGTTCCTCTGTAGTAACTGAAAATCCCAGTATAAGAAATCCTCCCCCTCTCACCTGTACCTGGGGACAGTCTCCTCTCACACTGCTCCCCCTCTCACCTGTTCCTGGGGACAGTCTCCTCTTAGCCCTTTCACATTGCTCCCCCTCTTATCTGTACCTGAGGACAGTCTCCTCTCAGCACTCTCACACTGCTCCCCCTCTCACCTGTACCTGGGGACAGTCTCCTCTCAGCACTCTCACACTGCTCCCCTCCTCACCTGTACCTGGGGACTGTCTCCTCTCAGCACTCTCACATTGCTCCCCCTCTCACCTGTACCTGGGGACTGTCTCCTCTCAGCACTCTCACACTGCTCCCCTTCTCACCTGTACCTGGGGACAGTCTCCTCTCAGCACTCTCACACTGCTCCCCTTCTCACCTGTACCTGGGGACAGTCTCCTCTCAGCACTCTCACACTGCTCCCCTTCTCACCTGTACCTGGGGACAGTCTCTTCTTAGCACTCTCACACTGCTCCCCCTCTCACCTATACCTGGGGACAGTCTCCTCTCAGCACTCTCCCACTGCTCCCCTTCTCACCTGTACCTGGGGACAGTCTCTTCTTAGCACTCTCACACTGCTCCCCCTCTCACCTATACCTGGGGACAGTCTCCTCTCAGCACTCTCACACTGCTCCCCTTCTCACCTGTACCTGGGGACAGTCTCCTCTCAGCACTCTCACACTGCTACCCCTCTCACCTGTACCTGGGGAAGTCTCCTCTCAGCACTCTCACACTGCTCTACTTCTCACCGGTATCTGGAGACAGTCTCCTCTTAGCCCTTTCACATTGATCACCCTCTCATCTGTACCTTGGGACAGTCTCCTCTCAGCACTCTCACACTGCTCCACCTATCATCTCTAACTGGGGACAGTCTCCTTTCAGTACTCTCACGCTGCTCCCCTCTCACCTGTACCTGGGGACAGTCTCCTCCCAGCACTCTCACACTACTGCCCCTCTCACCTGTACCTGGGGACATTCTCCTCTCAGCACTCTGACATTGCTCCCTCTCTCACCTGTAACTGGGAACAGTCTCCTCTCAGCACTCTCACACTGCTCCCCCTCTCACCTGTACCTGGGAACAGTCTCCTCTCAGCACTCCCACACTGCTCCACCTCTCACCTGTACCTGGGAACAGTCTCCTATCAGCACTCTCACACTGCTACCCCTCTCACCTGTACCTTGGGACAGTCTCCTCTCAGCACTCTCACACTGCTACCCCTCTCACCTGTACCTGGTTACCGTCTCCTCTCAGCACTCTCACACTGCTCCCCTTCTCACCTGTACCTGGGAACAGTCTCCTATCAGCACTCTCACACTGCTCCCCCTCTCACCTGTACCTGGGGACAGTCTCCTCTCAGCACTCTCACATAGCTTACCCTCTCACCTGTACCCGGGAACAGTCTCCTCCCAGCACTCTCACACTGCTCTCGCTCTCACCTGTATCTGGAGACAGTCTCCTCTTAGCCCTTTCACAATGCTCCCCCTCTTACCTGTATTTGGGGACAGGCTTCTCTCAGCACTCTCACATTACTCGCCCTCACACCTGTACCTGGGGACAGTCTCCTCTTAACACTCTCACACTGCTCCCCTCTCACCTGTACCTGGGGACAGTCTCCAGTCAGCACTCTCACACTGCTCCCCTCTCACCTGTACATGGGGACAGTCTCCTCTCAGCACTCTCACACTGCTTCCCCTTTCACCTGAACCTGGGGAGAGTCTCCTCTCAGCATTCTCACACTGCTCCCCCACTCACCTGTACCTGGGGACAGTCTCCTCTCAGCACTCTCACACTGCCCCCCTCTCTCACCTGTACCTGGGGATAGTCTCCTCTCAGCACTCTCACACTGCTCCACCTCTCACCTGTACCTGGGAACAGTCTCCTATCAGCACTCTCACACTGCTCCCCTCTCACCTGTACCTGGGGACAGTCTCCTGTCAGCACTCTCACACTGCTCCCCCTCTCACCTGTACCTGGGAACAGTCTCCTATCAGCACTCTCACACTGCTCCCCTCTCACCTGTACCTGGGAACAGTCTCCTATCAGCACTCTCACACTGCTCCCCTCTCACCTGTACCTGGGGACAGTCTCCTGTCAGCACTCTCACACTGCTCCCCCTCTCACCTGTACCTGGGGATGGTCTTCCCTCAGCACTCTCACACTGTTCCCCCTCTTACCTGTACCTGGGGACAGTCTCCTCTCAGCACTCTCACACTGCTCCCCCTCACCTGTACCTGGGGATAGTCTCCTCTCAGCACTCTGACACTGCTCCCCCTCTCACCTGTACCTGTTGACAGTCTCCTCTCAGCACTCTCACACTGCTTCCCCTCTCACCTGTACATGGGGACAGTCTCCTCTCAGCACTCTCACACTGCTGACCCTCTCACCTGTACCTGGGGACAGTCTCCTCTCAGCACTCTCACACTATTCCCCTCTCATTTGTACCTGGGGACAGTCTCCTCTCAGCACTCTCACACTGCTCCACCTCTCACCTGTACCTGGGGACAGTCTCCTATCAGCACTCTCACACTACTCCCCACTCACCTGTACCTGGGGACAGTCTCCTCCCAGCAGTCTCACACTGGAGTTCTGGCCCAAGTAATTCTGAACACCTCGCTGGGCTTTCCCATCTCAGATATCCAGGTAATAGGGTCATTCCATGGTCCCAGTATCTCTAGGACAGTACTGCTATATGCCACCCCTAGTTAGGCTGTTTGTCCTGCACATGTCTATTATTTGCAGAACTGTATGTCCAAGGGTTAAATGTTTTTTTACATTATGATTGTAACATATTGTAACCTTCCTGAAGCTTAGCAGGCTTCCCATTGGTTGGCACCCTAGGGTGTCTAAACAGAGCAAGTCTATACATTTTATTCTCTGTCTGGAACTCTGGGTCTTTTTGGATTTGGGCTTTTTCTTAGTTTATAGATTTTGTCTCAGTTCTGAGATTTGTTTTGTTGCTGTTGTGCTGCTGATGCGGCAGAGACAATCTGGCTCGGTGGAGATTCTTGCCAACCCCTGGTCCAGGCAGAGGTTCCTGCTGGACAAGGATGTTTTTCCATCCCACCTACGGCTCTGCTGGTCCTCAGAGGAAGAATATGGGTCGGTCTGTTACCTGCTGCTGTTACACTTCTTCTAATAAAGGAACCGTGAGCTTCAGGATCTCTGCTTGCCGTGTGTGTACCTCACCTGCCACTGCCATCATGGGCCTCCCACTTACCATCTGCAGGGGAAATGTCACTTACAGCAGGTGCTCCAGGGAGAAACCTTCACTGTCACATGTCACCTGCCCTCCCATTCTCTCTTTACCTGGACGGGTGTAGATGAGGTCATTGCGAGGGCAAAGGCTCCTGTGACACCTCTGACCCTGCCACCATCAAGCCAAAAACTGTGGTCCTACTCTGCAGCTGCCCGTGGGGTATGTTTCAGGTTATTTAGTGTATATAAGATATGAAGACACTTACCCCTCCGGGTAGGTTGGGTTCAGCTTTTTTCACCAGCAGAAGACGGACGATGTCATCCTTGCTGTTGGCTGCGGCGATGTGCAATGCGGTGCGACCATCCTGGGGTGATACAGTAAGGGGTTAATACCCACATATGGACCATACAGGGAATGTGACCTGATCTGTGTGCACTGACCGCCCCCTAGTGGAAGCTGCAGGACCCTGCGCTGTAACTGCAAAGAATCCTGCCCCTAATTAGAATAGAAACTAATTCTAGGTGAAGACCCCAAACCCCTCCCATTAACTCTTCATGTGCTGAGCAGACGGCAATGTGAGTGTTATCAAGGGGGACCACCGGTCCTGGATATTCCGTATAATTAGGGGGTTCACACTTCGGACACCCCCAGTGTCGCCCAGTAACGCTGATAGTAAAGGCGACATTTTTACCGTGTTTAGTTACCCCCTTAGTGGCAAACATTCCAATCACCCTCCCACAGCCAATGGAGGAATGTGAAAGGTTCAGGATCATTACAGAATGATTAACCGGATCACAGGATCGATAGGTACCGGCTCAGACAATCAACAGGTCCGATTTTATGTCAGGACACGCACACGTCATCAACTGTATGTGGACCAGTCTTGTATTAGACATGTAGTATATGATATAACAGGATGCTGTATCTAATCCCATACTGTGTGATACTGCCTGCTGAGCTGTGTATCTAATCCCATACTGTGTGATACTGCCTGCTGGGCTGTATCGTTCACCAGGCCCTGTGCGGTGACATCACTGTGTGTATTATCTCTGTACTGTGACATCACTGTGTGTATTATCCCTGTACTGTGACATCACTGTGTATATTATTTCTGTACTGTGACATCGCTGTGTGTATTATCTCTGTACTGTGACATCACTGTGTGTATTATCCCTGTACTGTGACATCACTGTGTGTATTATCTCTGTACAGTGACATCACTGTGTGTATTATCTCTGTACTGTGACATCACTGTGTGTATTATCCCTGTACTGTGCCATCACTGTGTGTATTATCCCTGTACTGTGACATCACTGTGTGTATTATCTCTGTACTGTGACATCACTGTGTGTATTATCCCTGTACGGTGACATCACTGTGTGTATTATCCCTGTACTGTGACATCACTGTGTGTATTATTCATATACTGTGACATCACTGTGTGTATTATCCCTGTACTGTGACATCACTGTGTGTATTATCTCTGTACTGTGACATCACTGTGTGTATTATCCCTGTACTGTGATATCACTGTGTGTATTATCCCTGTACTGTGACATCACTGTGTGTATTATCCCTGTACTGTGACATCACTGTGTGTATTATCCCTGTACTGTGACATCACTGTGTGTATTATCTCTGTACTGTGACATCACTGTGTGCGTTATCCCTGTACTGTGACATCACTGTGTGTATTATCTCTGTACTGTGACATCACTGTGTGCGTTATCCCTGTACTGTGACATCACTGTGTGTATTATCCCTGTACTGTGACATCACTGTGTGTATTATTCCTGTGACATCACTGTGTGTATTATCCCTGTCCTGTGACATCACTGTGTGTATTATCTCTGTACTGTGACATCACTGTGTGTATTATCCCTGTACTGTGACATCACTGTGTGTATTATCCCTGTACTGTGACATCACTGTGTGTATTATCTCTGTACTGTGACATCACTGTGTGTATTATCCCTGTGACATCACTGTGTGTATTATCCCTGTACTGTGACATCACTGTGTGCGTTATCCCTGTACTGTGACATCACTGTGTGTAGTATCCCTGTTCTGTGACATCACTGTGTGTATTATTCCTATACTGTGACATCACTGTGTATATTATCCACGTACTGTGACATCACTGTGTGTATTATATCTGTACTGTGACATCACTGTGTATTATCCCTGTACTGTGACATCACTGTGTGTATTATCTCTGTACTGTGACATCACTGTGTGTATTATCCCTGTACTGTGACATCACTGTGTGTATTATCCTGTACTGTGACATCACTGTGTGTATTATTCATATACTGTGACATCACTGTGTGTATTATCCCTGTACTGTGACATCACTGTGTGTATTATCTCTGTACTGTGACATCACTGTGTGTATTATCCCTGTACTGTGATATCACTGTGTGTATTATCCCTGTACTGTGACATCACTGTGTGTATTATCCCTGTACTGTGACATCACTGTGTGTATTATCCCTGTACTGTGACATCACTGTGTGTATTATCTCTGTACTGTGACATCACTGTGTGCGTTATCCCTGTACTGTGACATCACTGTGTGTATTATCTCTGTACTGTGACATCACTGTGTGCGTTATCCCTGTACTGTGACATCACTGTGTGTATTATCCCTGTACTGTGACATCACTGTGTGTATTATTCCTGTGACATCACTGTGTGTATTATCCCTGTCCTGTGACATCACTGTGTGTATTATCTCTGTACTGTGACATCACTGTGTGTATTATCCCTGTACTGTGACATCACTGTGTGTATTATCCCTGTACTGTGACATCACTGTGTGTATTATCTCTGTACTGTGACATCACTGTGTGTATTATCCCTGTGACATCACTGTGTGTATTATCCCTGTACTGTGACATCACTGTGTGCGTTATCCCTGTACTGTGACATCACTGTGTGTATTATCTCTGTACTGTGACATCACTGTGTGTATTATCCCTGTACGGTGACATCACTGTGTGTATTATCCCTGTACTGTGACATCACTGTGTGTATTATTCATATACTGTGACATCACTGTGTGTATTATCCCTGTACTGTGACATCACTGTGTGTATTATCTCTGTACTGTGACATCACTGTGTGTATTATCCCTGTACTGTGATATCACTGTGTGTATTATCCCTGTACTGTGACATCACTGTGTGTATTATCCCTGTACTGTGACATCACTGTGTGTATTATCCCTGTACTGTGACATCACTGTGTGTATTATCTCTGTACTGTGACATCACTGTGTGCGTTATCCCTGTACTGTGACATCACTGTGTGTATTATCTCTGTACTGTGACATCACTGTGTGCGTTATCCCTGTACTGTGACATCACTGTGTGTATTATCCCTGTACTGTGACATCACTGTGTGTATTATTCCTGTGACATCACTGTGTGTATTATCCCTGTCCTGTGACATCACTGTGTGTATTATCTCTGTACTGTGACATCACTGTGTGTATTATCCCTGTACTGTGACATCACTGTGTGTATTATCCCTGTACTGTGACATCACTGTGTGTATTATCTCTGTACTGTGACATCACTGTGTGTATTATCCCTGTGACATCACTGTGTGTATTATCCCTGTACTGTGACATCACTGTGTGCGTTATCCCTGTACTGTGACATCACTGTGTGTAGTATCCCTGTTCTGTGACATCACTGTGTGTATTATTCCTATACTGTGACATCACTGTGTATATTATCCACGTACTGTGACATCACTGTGTGTATTATATCTGTACTGTGACATCACTGTGTATTATCCCTGTACTGTGACATCACTGTGTGTATTATCTCTGTACTGTGACATCACTGTGTGTATTATCCCTGTACTGTGACATCACTGTGTGTATTATCCTGTACTGTGACATCACTGTGTGTATTATTCATATACTGTGACATCACTGTGTGTATTATCCCTGTACTGTGACATCACTGTGTGTATTATCTCTGTACTGTGACATCACTGTGTGTATTATCCCTGTACTGTGATATCACTGTGTGTATTATCCCTGTACTGTGACATCACTGTGTGTATTATCCCTGTACTGTGACATCACTGTGTGTATTATCCCTGTACTGTGACATCACTGTGTGTATTATCTCTGTACTGTGACATCACTGTGTGCGTTATCCCTGTACTGTGACATCACTGTGTGTATTATCTCTGTACTGTGACATCACTGTGTGCGTTATCCCTGTACTGTGACATCACTGTGTGTATTATCCCTGTACTGTGACATCACTGTGTGTATTATTCCTGTGACATCACTGTGTGTATTATCCCTGTCCTGTGACATCACTGTGTGTATTATCTCTGTACTGTGACATCACTGTGTGTATTATCCCTGTACTGTGACATCACTGTGTGTATTATCCCTGTACTGTGACATCACTGTGTGTATTATCTCTGTACTGTGACATCACTGTGTGTATTATCCCTGTGACATCACTGTGTGTATTATCCCTGTACTGTGACATCACTGTGTGCGTTATCCCTGTACTGTGACATCACTGTGTGTAGTATCCCTGTTCTGTGACATCACTGTGTGTATTATTCCTATACTGTGACATCACTGTGTATATTATCCACGTACTGTGACATCACTGTGTGTATTATATCTGTACTGTGACATCACTGTGTATTATCCCTGTACTGTGACATCACTGTGTGTATTATCTCTGTACTGTGACATCACTGTGTGTATTATCCCTGTACTGTGACATCACTGTGTGTATTATCCTGTACTGTGACATCACTGTGTGTATTATCCCTGTACTGTGACATCACTGTGTGTATTATTCCTGTGACATCACTGTGTGTATTATCCCTGTACTGTGACATCACTGTGTGTATTATCCCTGTACTGTGACATCACTGTGTGTATTATTCCTGTGACATCACTGTGTGTATTACCCCTGTACTGTGACATCACTGTGTGTATTATCCCTGTACTGTGACATCACTGTGTGTATTATCCCTGTACTGTGACATCACTGTGTGTATTTCCCCTGTGACATCACTGTGTGTATTTTCCCTGTGACATCACTGTGTGTATTTTCCCTGTGACATCACTGTGTGTATAGATGGCTCTTATTCTCCAGCACTCGCCTGTGTCTTCTCGTTCAGACTGACCCCCAGCTCCAGGAATCTCTCCACGATGGACGTCCGGTTCTCCCTCACAGCGATCATGAAGGGCGTCAAACCAGATTCCTGAGGATCGGCAGAAGAATCAGAACAGTATCAGCATAAGAGGAGCAGGTGCCGGGGGTGGGTGAGGCTGTGCCCCCCTAATATCCCTGCCAGGGGTGAGGTGAGGAGGTTTGGCTACTGGGACTCCAATAATGACCCATGTGAGATGATGTACAGGAGCTGCTGTGTGCAGGTTTGTTACAATGTATCAGTGCAGCTCACAGAGCATTGTCCAGACTGGATACATTGGGTTGCGGGGTCACTATGGGGCGGGTCCTCCTCTCTAGTGATGTCACGTTATTACATGAGGAGTCTCCACGTTTCGCGGCATCGGTGATAATTAGGTAGTTGGTTTGGCGCCAGGAATAATTACTTAGGGTTTCGGCTCCGGTTACGTGACTCAGGGGTTTCTTTTTTGTTTCATTGTCTCAGTCATCTCCTCTGCAGACAATAATGGTCTGTTCCAGGAATGTCTGGCGGTATTATAGGACCTCACCATGTGCTCCATTATGTATGTATACAGTATGATAGGGCGGTATTATGGGGTGTCATGATGGGAATATCTGCTGGTATATGGGGCTATAATGTGGGGGTATTACATAGTAGCATTATGTGGCGGTATTATATAATAGTATTATGTGGCGGTATTATATAATAGTATTATGTGGCGGTATTATATATTAGTATTATGTGGTGGTATTATATAATAGTATTATGTGGCGGTATTATATAATAGTATTATGTGGCGGTATTATATAATAGTATTATTATATGGGTCATTTATTTGAGTACTGGTTGGTATTATGTGGCGGTATTATATATTAGTATTATGTGGCGGTATTATATAATAGTATTATGTGGCGGTATTATATAATAGTATTATGTGGCGGTATTATATAATAGAATTATTATATGGGTCATTTATTTGAGTACTGGTTGGTATTATGTGGCGGTATTATATATTAGTATTATGTGGTGGTATTATATAATAGTATTATGTGGCGGTATTATATAATAGTATTATGTGGCGGTATTATATAATAGTATTATGTGGCGGTATTATATAATAGTATTATTATATGGGTCATTTATTTGAGTACTGGTTGGTATTATGTGGCGGTATTATATATTAGTATTATGTGGCGGTATTATATAATAGTATTATGTGGCGGTATTATATAATAGTATTATGTGGCGGTATTATATAATAGTATTATGTGGCGGTATTATAAAATAGTATTATGTGGCGGTATTTTATGGGTCATTTATTTGAGTACTGGTTGGTATTATGTGGCGGTATTATATATTAGTATTATGTGGTGGTATTTTATGGGGTATTATATTTGAATACTGGTTAGTATTTTGTGGTGGTATTATACAGGAGTATTGTGTGGTGTTATGTGTCAGTATTATATGTTGATATTATGTGGCGGTATTATATATTGTACGGTAATAACATGGTATTATGTGGTGTTATGTGTCAGTATTACATGTCGGTATTACAGGCAGTTCCCTACTTAAGAACACCCGACTTACAGACGACCCCTAGTTACAAACGGACCTCTGGATATTAGTCATTTACTCTACTTTATCCCTAGGCTACAATAATCAGCTGTAACAGTTATCACAGGCGTCTACAATGAAGCTTTACTGTTTATTCTGGTGACAACCCAACATTTTTAAAATCCAATTGTCACAGAGACCAGAAAAATTCTGTCTGGGATTACAATTCTAAAATATGCAGTTCTGACTTACATACAAATTCAACTTAAGAACAAACTTACAACGTAGCCCGGGGACTGCCTGTATATGCTTTTAGTGTCTTATGATGGGGAGTGATGTATATGACATGGAATTATACTCCGGATATCGCCCCCCCCACCCCCCCCCATGCTATGGAATGACATAAATATTAACACCCTAATACAATGTTATGATTTCTCTGATTAATAAACTTATAAAAAGTCTAAATAACAACTATAATGGGGGGTGAAGTAAAGACACCCCAATATATCGTCACTAAGGGACCTGTATATACCGACGCTCTCATACAACCTTAAGGTGTCTCCATCATTATTTTATTAACTAATAATATAAAAAAACTGCTCCATAAAATGTTCGGATTGGGGCTGATGCAGAAGTAATAACCCCCTATGATATATATAGACGCCCTAATAAAACAGGAGGAGAAATGCATGAAAAGCAAATACCGCTACATTATCACTTACATAGCATCAGTATCATTATTATTATTATTACATACTTGCATAAGTAATAACGCCCTACTACACGACATATATAACTATATTACACCTTCCTATAGGAATGATAGTGGGATTACTCAGAGACTGAAGACCTAATAACATTGTATTCCTGAGGAAGAGGAAATGAATGAAAAGTAACCCCATCACGTATACATTCTGCACACAGCAAGGACATTGCATAAGTAATAACACCCTAACATAGAACCACTTAGAGAATTGCAAAAATATCGACACCCTAACTATGGAGGGGAGTGATTCATACAGCGGGGGCTCGCATATAGTGATAACACCCTAAAGTATTACCGCTTATGGAATTGCATATATATTGACGCCCTAATAAAATAGTTACTGTAATGTGTGAATAGTAACTACATTATTAAGGGAATTGTCTCACAAAGAAGGGGAATTTCATAAGTAATAACACCCTCCTATATAATAGTTTAGATGCACATAGAAGGGAAATTGCATAAGTAATAACACCCCCTATATTATCCCTTAGATGCACATAAAAGGGAAATTGTATAAGTAATAACACCCCCTATATTATCGCTTAGATGCACATAAAAGGGAAATTTCATAAGTAATAACACCCCCTATATTATCGCTTAGATGCACATAAAAGGGAAATTTCATAAGTAATAACACCCCCTATATTATCCCTTAGATGCACATAAAAGGGAAATTGTATAAGTAATAACACCCCCTATATTATCGCTTAGATGCACATAAAAGGGAAATTGCATAAGTAATAACACCCCCTATATTATCGCTTAGATGCACATAAAAGGGAAATTGTATAAGTAATAACACCCCCTATATTATCGCTTAGATGCACATAAAAGGGAAATTGCATAAGTAGCATATTATCGCTTAGGGAATTGCACATATATTGACGTCCCATCCAAATGTTAGTGCGGTTCTGAGGAAGCGCTTGAATTGCAACTACATTATTAAAAATTTGGAGGCGACTGATACCTATAGCAGGGAATTGCAGAAGTAATAGCGCCCTAACCTGTATTTTATAACTAGCAACTACGTAAAAGATAAGGAAATCGCATGACTACAATTCCTCCATCATCATCTATAATTCATGAAGAGTCAATGGCGTCACCCACTGGGTCGGTTTCGGAGGCTCCCAGGTCCCCTTTGTCGATCCCTTTGAGGGTCTGCTCCAGGGTGATCCACTCCCCTCTGGCAGCCAGCTGCAGGATCCTGCTCTCAGCCTCGGCCATGTTGCTGGGCCCGGCGCTGTGACATGTATGTGCTGAGCTGTGCAGGAGGTAATGACCCTCCGCTGCCTCCTCTATTGACTCAGACGCCTCCGCTCCTCCTGTGTAGCCTGGTTACCTTGGCACTGGACTCCATAAATGGGGGGTGGAGGAATTTGGCTTTTTCTTGCAGAAAGAAAGAAAAGGAAAGAAAGTTTCCTCCACTGTAGGAGGTTTGTTACATTGTATCAGGAGCTCTGCAGATCACAGGTTATAGAATAATTCCCCAAATCTTCCGTCTTTATGATGAATTTATTAAAGCCTGTGCACACACGATATTGGAGATTTGGGAAATTTGTTTTTAGAGATGATGGAATCACTCAAGACTCAATAAGCTAAAATTTTCAAATAATGACGTTCATGTCAGAATGAAGTGGATCCGCCTTTACCACGGGGTCATATCCCCGGCCCATTGTCTTATGAAGGGGGGGATCCGAGCTCCAGAAAGATCCACTAAATTCTCTGATCTTGTTGTTGGATTTGGATTGTCGAGACCCTTTTTGAGATAAAGGGATTTTCTCAAGAATATTTACCCAGGTCTGATCTATAGGACCCCCACAGTCATCCTGGGGCAGGTGACAGGATAGTCTATGCCATTTGTGTTTATTACTTATGCATAGCTCCCAACCGTCCCGATTTTGCCGGGACTTTCCCGCTTTTCGTACCCCTGCCCCGCGTCCCGGGCAGCTATGATATTGTCACGAATTTTCCCCCCAGGTCCCGCTTTGTCCCGGCGCTGTGTCCGCATAGTAAATACTTTGAAAGTCTGAACTCACAGTACAGAATGGCTTCTACAGACATCGGGAGGGAATCCTTTTCAGAGAAGTGTCGGCTTAGCAGAGAGCAGGGACCATGTCATCAGGTCAGATCAGCATCTGTCCATATATGGTCGCTGCATCTCCTAGGGTTCCCCAGAGCAGACATCGGGCAGGGAATCCTTTTCAGAGAAGTGTCGGCTTAGCGGAGAGCAGGGACCACGTCATCAGGTCTGATCAGCATCTGTCCATATATGGTCACTGCATCTCCTAGGCTTCCCCAGAGCAGACATCGGGAGGGAATCCTTTTCAGAGAAGTGTCGGGCTTAGCGGAGAGCAGGGACCACGTCATCAGGTCAGATCAGTATCTGTCCATATATGGTCAGTGCATCTCCTAGGCTTCCCCAGAGCAGACATCGGGAGGGAATCCTTTTCAGAGAAGTGACGGCTTAGTGGAGAGCAGGGACCACGTCATCAGCTCAGATCTCTATCTGTCCATATATGGTCACTGCATCTCCTAGGGTTCCCCAGAGCAGACATCGGGCAGGGAATCCTTTTCAGAGAAGTGTCGGGTTAGTGGAGAGCAGGGACCACGTCATCAGCTCAGATCTCTATCTGTCCATATATGGTCTCCAGGGCTTCCCCAGACACAAGCTCTTTATATAATTAAATTACATAAAGTTGTGGCCAGGCTGAGATTCGAACCTGGGACCCTGTGCACTGCAGACAGGAGCTTAACTAACTGAGCTATAAGCCCAGTGATACAGAGCTGAGGATTTCTGGTAAGTAAGACATGTTATCAGCCATTTACACTGTGACACAGACTAATGCACTGATATATAGAGAGGGATCTTCTCAGAAGTTATTATTGTCATTATTCAGACTATTATTATTATTATTATTATTATAAATTTTATTATTATGGAGATGATTATTAATAATGGTAAAAATAATAATAATCATCTCAATAATAATAATAATAATAATAATAGTCTCAATAATTACAATAATCTGAGAAGATCCCTCCCTATATACCAAGGCAGTATATAGTTCTTAGTTACCAAAATTCTCCACTTGTTAATCACTGAGGTTATAGCTCAGTGGGTTGAGGCGCTGTGTTATTATTGTACATGGACACTGCAGGTTCTGGGTTCAAATCCCAATGAGGATAATTTTTTTTTTTTTTTTAATTATGATTTTTATTATTTTTAATATGGTTAAAATTTGGGGCGTGGCCAGGGAGTGATTGGGGGTGTGGCTTAGGGGGATCGCCGCGGCACGCTACGCGTGCCGCCATTTTGTCCCTCTTTCCTTTTCCCAAATGTTGGGAGGTATGCTTATGGGAAAGGTTGGGGCTCCACCAGTGGGGTAACTACCACCAAAGCTGCCATAGCACCACCCAAATCACTATCAGTGGTGAGAACCATCCATCACAGCCCAGAGGAAAGCCCTGAGGTCCTCCTGTCTCCCCCTTCTGGCAGAGCTGGTGCAGTGCAGTGAATAGATGTCGGGACAGAGGGGGAGGAGCTGACAGGAGGAGAGGAGGAGGGTGATGGCAGATGCTGTGTTATGTACAATGGGCTCCTTTGCAGTACAAGACCTCACTACAATGTAGAAAGGTAAGTCTATATAGTATGTGTGATGTGTATATACTGTATATAGATATGTGTGTGTGATGTGTGTATAGTGTATATACTGTATATAGATATATGTGTAACTAGAAGCTGACGGGCCCCAGTGCAAAGTCTGTGCCAGGCCCCCGACTATAGTGTACGGGTTTATAGTAATAGTCTTCTCATATGGGAAAGTGACACCATAAGGGCCCCCTAAACCTCTTGGGCCCAGGTGGGATCGCAACCTCTGCACCCCCTCAAGTTACGACCCTGTATGTATATACTGTGTATATATATATATATATATATATATATATATATATATATATATATATATGTGTGTGTGTGATGTGTGTATAGTGTGTGATCAGGGCTGGCTCCAGGTTTTAGTGGGCCCCTTCGTGGGCCTCCCTCCAGTGGGCACACTGTCCCCCCTCCCCTGCGGACACGCTGCCCCCTTCCCCCTACGGAATACACTGACCCCCCTCCCCCTGCGGACACACTGACCCCTCCTCCCCCTGCGGAATACACTGCCCCCCCCTCCCCCTGCGGAATACACTGACCCCCCTGCGGACATACTGACACCCCCCCCCCCCCCGCGCCTCCCGTACGCGTGGGCCCTGAAGCCGGCACACGTGATCTGATGACGTCACCATGTGCGCCGGCTTCAGAGCCGTCGCATACCATGCGGAGCGCTGCTTCGTGGGAACCAGGACAGGGGAGCTCCGCCTGTTATTGTGCCCCCCACGAGCAGCTCCCCGTGTTATTGTGCCCCCCACCAGCAGCTCCCTGGATGGAAAAGCTTGTGGTGTTAACAGCCGTATTCAGGGATCAGATGGAGGCAAACATTGTGCAAATCAACTTAACTCGTTATTGAACAGGTAGCATGCAACGGACCTAAATGGTTTAACAGCAGATCTGGATTCTGGTACTGGAGTGGTCGTGGAGAGGGTCCTCAGGATAAGGTGGCAGCCTGGTAGTAGATGCAGGCTGGGATCATTTAGATGGAGCTGTGTCCAAACTGTGGAAGCTGCAGCTCTGGATTAGAGTCTCCTGACTCAGTTCCTGGGATTGGTTTCTGTGGCAGCGCTAAGGGTGCGCTCCACATTGACTCTCTGTTCACTCAGACCATGTGCTAAGAGCCCTTGTGGTGAGAGGTCTGTGCTCCCAAGGGTTTTATACACCCCCTGCCCCCCCCTCTCCAATCACACTCCAGATTACAATACAGCCACATAATTGGATAACATCTTACACCCATTTAACTATTGCCTTTCCAGGCAGAGTCTACAGCTGCTATTACATATTGACCAAGTTCTTGAACCTTCCCCCTAACAGCTTCTGACCTGGAGAGGGCACTATTCGCAACTACCAGCCTGCCTATGTATTGGCAGGGGTGTTGCATATGTATGTATGTAGTATGTTATGTATACATGTGTATATATGCAGTGTACAGTATGTATAAAGTTTATGTGGCAGATTTAATCAAATGATGTAGTAGTAAAACTGTCTGTTTCCTAAAGCAACCAATCACAGCACAATATATAATGAAAGCTGTGCCCTGTGGTGTCCTGTGTTGTCCTTTGTTGTCCTGTGTTGTGTTGTCTGGTGGTGTCCTGTGGTGTCTTGTGTTGTCCTGTGGTGTCCTGTGTTTTCCTGTATTTTCCTGTGGTGTCCTGTGTTGTCCTGTGTTGTCCTGTAGTGTCCAGTGGTGTCCTGTGTTGTCATGTGGCTTCCTGTGGTGTCCTGTGTCGTCCTGTGGCTTCCTGTGGTGTCCTGTGTCATCCTGTGGCTTCCTGTGGTGTCCTGTGTTGTCATGTGGCTTCCTGTGGTGTCCTGTGTCGTCCTGTGGCTTCCTGTGGTGTCCTGTGTTGTCCTATGTTGTCCTGTGGTGTCATGGGGTGTCCTGTGGTGTCCTGTGTTGTCCTGTGGTGTCCTGTGGTGTCCTGTGTTGTCCTGTGTTGTCCTATGTTGTCCTGTGGTGTCATGTGGTGTGCTATGTTGTCCTGTGGTGTCATGTGGTGTCCTGTGTTGTCCTATGTTGTCCTGTGGTGTCCTGTGTTGTCCTATGTTGTCCTGTGGTGTCATGTGGTGTCCTGTTGCGTCCTGTGTTGTCCTGTGGTGTCTTGTGTTGTCCTGTGGTTTCCTATGTTGTCCTGTGGTGTCATGTGGTGTCCTGTGTTGTCCTATGTTGTCCTGTGGTGTTCTGTGGTGTCCTGTGTTGTCCTGTGTTGTCCTATGTTGTCCAGTGGTGTCATGTGGTGTCCTGTGTTGTCTTGTGTTGTCCTGTGGTGTCCTGTGGTGTCCTGTGGTGTCCTGTGTTGTCCTGTGGTGTCCTGTGTTGTCCTGTGTTGTCATGTGGTGTCCCGTGGTGTCCTGTGTCGTCCTGTGGCTTCCTGTGGTGTCCTGTGTCGTCCTGTGGCTTCCTGTGGTGTCCTGTGTTGTCATGTGGCTTCCTGTGGTGTCCTGTGTTGTCCTGTGGCTTCCTGTGGTGTCCTGTGTTGTCCTATGTTGTCATGTGGTGTCCTGTGTTGTCCTGTGGTGTCCTGTGTTGTCCTGTGTTGTCCTATGTTGTCCTGTGGTGTAATGTGGTGTCCTGTGGTGTCCTGTGGTGTCATGTGGTGTCCTGTGTTTTCCTGTGTTGTCCTGTGGTGTCATGTGGTGTCATGTGGTGTCCTGTGGTGTCCTGTGTTGTCCTGTGGTGTCTTGTGTTGTCCTGTGGTGTCCTATGTTGTCCTGTGGTGTCATGTGGTGTCTTGTGGTGTCCTGTGTTGTACTGTGGTGTCTTTTGTTGTCCTGTGGTGTCCTGTGTTGTCCTGTGGTGTCCTGTGGTGTCCAGTGGTGTCCTGTGTCGTCCTGTGGCTTCCTGTGGTGTCCTGTGTTGTCCTGTGGTGTCCTTTGATGTCATGTGGTGTCCTGTGTTGTCCTGTATTGTCATGTGGCTTCCTGTGGTGTTCTGTGTCGTCCTGTGGCTTCCTGTGGTGTCCTGTGTTGTCCTGTGTTGTCCTATGGTGTCCTGTGGTGTCCTGTGTCGTCCTGTGTTGTCCTGTGGTGTCCTTTGATGTCATGTGGTGTCCTGTGTTGTCCTGTATTGTCATGTGGCTTCCTGTGGTGTCCTGTGGTGTCCTGTGTTGTCCTGTGGTGTCCTGTGTTGTCCTGTGTTGTCCTGTGGTCTCCTGTGTTTTCCTGTGGTGTCTTGTGTTGTCCTGTGTTGTCCTGTGGCTGCAGTGTGCTGGCTACCTATATACTGGGGGATGGCTGCAGTGTGCTGGCTACCTATATACTGGGGGATGGCTGCAATGTGCTGGCTACCTATATACTGGGGGATGGCTGCAGTGTGCTGACTACCTATATGGTGTCATGTGGTGTCCTGTGTTGTCCTGTGTTGTTATGTGGCTTCCTGTGGTGTCCTGTGTTGTCCTATGTTGTCCTGTGGTGTCATGTGGTGTCCTGTGGTGTCATGTGGTGTCATGTGGTGTCCTGTGGTGTCATGTGTTGTCCTGTGGTGTCCTGTGTTGTCCTGTGGTGTCCTGTGTTGTCATGTGGTGTCCTGTGGTGTCATGTGGTGTCCTGTGTTGTCCTGTGGTGCCATGTGGTGTCCTGTGGTGTCATGTGGTGTCCTGTGTTGTCCTATGTTGTCCTGTGGTGTCATGTGGTGTCCTGTGTTGTCTTGTGTTGTCCTGTGTTGTCCTGTGGTGTCCAGTGGTGTCCTATGTTGTCCTGTGGTGTCTTTTGTTGTCCTGTGGTGTCCTGTGTTGTCCTATGTTGTTCTGTGGTGTCATGTGGTGTCCTGTGTTGTCCTGTGGTGTCCTGTGTTGTCCTGTGTTGTCCTGTGGTCTCCTGTGTTGTCCTGTGGTGTCTTGTGTTGTCCTGTGTTGTCCTGTGGCTGCAGTGTGCTGGCTATCTATATACTGGAGGGGGGTGGCTGCAGTGTGCTTGCTACCTATATACTGAGGTGGCTGCAGTGTGCTGGCTACCTATATACTGGGTGATGGTTGCAGTGTGCTGGCTACATATATACTGGGGGATGGCTGCAGTGTGCTGGCTACCTATATGGTGTCATGTGGTGTCCTGTGTTGTCATGTGGCTTCCTGTGGTGTCCTGTGTTGTCCTATGTTGTCCTGTGGTGTCCTTTGGTGTCCTGTGGTGTCCTATGTTGTCCTGTGGTGTCATGTGGTGTCCTGTGTTGTCCTATGTTGTCCTGTGGTGTCATGTGGTGTCCTGTGGTGTCATGTGGCTTCCTGTGGTGTCCTGTGTTGTCCTGTGGCTTCCTCTGGTGTCCTGTGTTGTCATGTGGCTTCCTGTGTCGTCCTGTGGCTTCCTGTGGTGTCCTGTGGTGTCCTGTGGTGTCCTATGTTGTCATGTGGTGTCATGTGGTGTCCTGTGTTGTCCTGTGGTGTCCTGTGGTGTCATGTGTCGTCCTGTGGCTTCCTGTGGTGTCCTGTGGTGTCCTGTGTTGTCATGTGGTGTCCTGTGGTGTCATGTGGTGTCCTGTGTTGTCCTGTGGTGCCATGTGGTGTCCTGTGGTGTCTTGTGGTGTCCTGTGTTGTCCTATGTTGTCCTGTGGTGTCATGTGGTGTCCTGTGTTGTCTTGTGTTGTCCTGTGTTGTCTTGTGTTGTCCTGTGTTGTCCTGTGGTGTGCAGTGGTGTCCTATGTTGTCCTGTGGTGTCATGTGGTGTCCTGTGTTGTCCTGTGGTGTCTTTTGTTGTCCTGTGGTGTCCTGTGTTGTCCTGTGGTGTCCTGTGTTGTCCTATGTTGTCCTGTGGTGTCATGTGTTGTCCTGTGGTGTCCTGTGTTGTCCTGTGTTGTCCTGTGGTCTCCAGTGTTGTCCTGTGGTGTCTTGTTTTGTCCTGTGTTGTCCTGTGGCTGCAGTGTGCTGGCTATCTATATACTGGGTGATGGTTGCAGTGTGCTGGCTACATATATACTGGGGGATGGCTGCAGTGTGCTGGCTACCTATATAGTGTCATGTGGTGTCCTGTGTTGTCATGTGGCTTCCTGTGGTGTCCTGTGTTGTCCTATGTTGTTCTGTGGTGTCCTGTGGTTTCCTGTGGTGTCCTATGGTGTCCTGTGGTGTCCTGTGGTGTCCTGTGGTGTCCTGTGGTGTCCTGTGGTGTCCTGTGTTGTCCTATGTTGTCCTGTGGTGTCATGTGGTGTCCTGTGGTGTCCTGTGGTGTCATGTGGCTTCCTGTGGTGTCCTGTGTTGTCCTGTGGCTTTCTCTGGTGTCCTGTGTTGTCATGTGGCTTCCTGTGGTGTCCTGTGTCGTCCTGTGGCTTCCTGTGGTGTCCTGTGGTGTCCTGTGTTGTCCTATGTTGTCATGTGGTGTCCTGTGTTGTCCTGTGGTGTCCTGTGTTGTCCTATGTTGTCCTATGTTGTCCTGTGGTGTCTTGTGGTGTCCTGTGGTGTCATGTGGTGTCCTGTGTTGTCCTATGTTGTCCTGTGGTGTCATGTGGTGTCCTGTGTTGTCTTGTGTTGTCCTGTGGTGTCCTGTGTTGTCCTGTGGCTTCCTCTGGTGTCCTGTGTTGTCATGTGGCTTCCTGTGGTGTCCTGTGTCGTCCTGTGGCTTCCTGTGATGTCCTGTGGTGTCCTGTGGTGTCCTGTGTTGTCCTATGTTGTCCTGTGGTGTCTTGTGGTGTCCTGTGGTGTCATGTGGTGTCCTGTGTTGTCCTATGTTGTCATGTGGTGTCATGTGGTGTCCTGTGGTGTCATGTGGTGTCCTGTGTTGTCCTATGTTGTCATGTGGTGTCATGTGGTGTCCTGTGGTGTCCTATGTTGTCATGTGGTGTCCTTTGTTGTCCTGTGGTGTCATGTGGTGTCCTGTGTTGTCCTGTGGTGTCTTTTGTTGTCCTGTGTTGTCCTGTCGTATCCTGTGTTGTCCTGTGGTGTCCTGTGGTGTCCAGTGGTGTCCTGTGTCGTCCTGTGGCTTCCTGTGGTGTCCTGTGTTGTCATGTGGCTTCCTGTGGTGTCCTGTGTCGTCCTGTGGCTTCCTGTGGTGTCCTGTGTTGTCCTGTGTTGTTCTATGTTGTCCTGTGGTGTCATGTGGTGTCCTGTGGTGTCCTGTGTTGTCATTTGGTGTCCTGTGTTGTCATGTGGTGTCCTGTGTTGTCATGTGGCTTCCTGTGGTGTCCTGTGGTGTCCTATGTTGTCCTATGTTGTCCTGTGGTGTCCTGTGTTGTCCTGTGTTGTCCTGTGTTGTCCTGTGGTCTCCTGTGTTGTCCTGTGGTGTCTTGTGTTGTCCTGTGTTGTTCTGTGGCTGCAGTGTGCTGGCTATCTATATACTGGAGGGGGGTGGCTGCAGTGTGCTTGCTACCTATATACTGAGGTGGCTGCAGTGTGCTGGCTACCTATATACTGGGTGATGGTTGGAGTAAGCTGGCTACATATATACTGGGGGATGGCTGCAGTGTGCTGGCTACCTATATGGTGTCATGTGGTGTCCTGTGTTGTCATGTGGCTTCCTGTGGTGTCCTGTGGTGTCCTGTGTTGTCCTATGTTGTCCTGTGGTGTCCTATGTTTTCCTGTGTTGTCCTATGTTGTCCTGTGGTGTCCTGTGTTTTCCTGTATTTTCCTGTGGTGTCCTGTGTTGACCTATGTTGTCCTGTGGTGTCCTGTGTTGTCCTATGTTGTCCTGTGGTGTCCTGTGATGTCCTGTGGTGTCCTGTGTTGTCCTGTGTTGTCCTGTGGTGTCATGTGGTGTCCTGTGTTGTCCTAAGTTGTCCTGTGGTGTCCTGTGTTGTCCTGTGATGTCCTATGTTGTCCTGTGGTGTCTTGTGTTGTCCTTTGGTGTCCTGTGTTGTCCTGTGTTGTCCTGTGGTGTCCTGTGTTGTCCTGTGGTGTCCTGTGTTGTCCTGTGGTCTCCTGTGTTGTTCTGTGGTGTCTTGTGTTGTCCTGTGTCTGCAGTGTGCTGGCTACCTATATACTGGAGGGGGGTGGCTGCAGTGTGCTGGATACCTATATACTGAGGTGGCTGCAGTGTGCTGGCTACCTATATACTGGGCGATGGTTGCAGTGTGCTGGCTACCTATATATTGGGGGATGGCTGCAGTGTGCTGGCTACCTATATACTGGGGGATGGCTGCAGTGTGCTGGCTACCTATATACTGGGGGATGGCTGCAGTGTGCAGGCTACCTATATACTGGGGGATGGCTGCAATGTGCTGGCTACCTATATACTGGGGGATGGCTGCAGTGTGCTGGCTACCTATATACTGGGGGTGGCTGCAGTGTGCTGGCTACCTATATACTGGGGGATGGCTGCAGTGTGCTGGCTACCTATATACTGGGGGTTGGCTGCAGTGTGCTGGCTACCTTTATACTGGGGGATGGATGCAGTGTTCTGGTTACCTTTATACTGGGGGATGGCTGTAGTGTGCTGGCTACCTATATACTGGGGGATGGCTGCATTGTGTTGGCTACCTATATACTGAGGTGTGGCTGCAGTGTGCTGACTTCCTATATACAGGGGGATGGCTGCAGTGTGCAGACTACCTATATACTGAGGGATGGCTGCAGTGTGCTGGCTACCTATGTACTGGAGGAATGGCTGCAGTGTGCTGACTACCTATATACTGGGGGATGGCTGCAGTGTGCTGGCTACCTATGTACTGAGGGATGGCTGCAGTGTGCTGACTACCTATATACTTGGGGGTGGCTGCAGTGTGCTGGCTACCTATATACTGGGGGATGGCTGCAGTGTGCTGACTACCTATATACTTGGGGATGGCTGCAGTGTGCTGACTACCTATATACTTGGGGATGGCTGCAGTGTGCTGGCTACCTTTATACTGGGGGATGGATGCAGTGTTCTGGTTACCTATATACTGGGGGATGGCTGTAGTGTGCTGGCTACCTATATACTGGGGGATGGCTGCAGTGTGTTGGCTACCTATATACTGAGGGGTGGCTGCAGTGTGCTGACTACCTATATACAGGGGGATGGCTGCAGTGTGCAGGCTACCTATATACTGAGGGATGGCTGCAGTGTGCTGGCTACCTATGTACTGGAGGAATGGCTGCAGTGTGCTGACTACCTATATACTGGGGGATGGCTGCAGTGTGCTGGCTACCTATGTACTGAGGGATGGCTGCAGTGTGCTGACTACCTATATACTTGGGGGTGGCTGCAGTGTGCTGGCTACCTATATACAGGGGGATGGCTGCAGTGTGCTGGCTACCTATATACTGGGGGATGGCTGCAGTGTGCTGGCTACCTATATACTGGGGGATGGCTGCAGTGTGCTGGCTACCTATATACTGGGGGATGGCTGCAGTGTGCTGGCTACTTATATACTGGGGGGTGGCTGCAGTGTGCTGACTACCTATATACTTGGGGATGGCTGCAGTGTGCTGGCTACCTATATACTGGGGGATGGCTGCAGTGTGCTGGCTACTTATATACTGGGGGGTGGCTGCAGTGTGCTGACTACCTATATACTTGGGGATGGCTGCAGTGTGCTGGCTACTTATATACTGGGGGGTGGCTGCAGTGTGCTGGCTACCTGTATACTGGGGGATGGATGCAGTGTGCTGGCTACCTATGTACTGGAGGGGGTGGCTATATATATATACACACATTATTAACACCAATAACTTGCAGGGATCTAATGTCTCTAATTCTGCTCAATTATCTAATTTACATTTTATTCTGTACTTTAGAATATTTACAATTTATAATATAAGCTTAAAATACCAAATATCGATGTATTCCTCATGTTAGTATATAATCACATAAGGCACACAATGACCCGGACATTTCTTTCACTGTTTGGAATGTTTTATGTTTGTTTTTGTTTTGTTTTTTTTAGCTTTTCTTGACATTTTCTGCTCCTTTTATGTGTTACAGGTCAATCTTCTCCAGAACGCATGAAGAAATCTTCAGTCGTATTGTGGACTTGGCGTGATAAAGATAATGAGGGATAATGAGATATAATTGGCCGCTGGTCACATGACACAAGGTCCTGGAGGGGGATTCCCATCAGCCTGGTGTTGGGTTTCCATTCATTGCACATAGCAGAGATATTCCTGTCCGCTCTCATTGTGTCACATCTCTCCCCATTACACCAGGGGTAATAATTACTGGAGACACTGGAGCTGAGAGGTAGCGGGTCACTGGGGTGTAATGGTCGCCCCTCTCCATTGTTCATGTTAGTGGTAATAGGGGACATTCCCGGCAGCTGATGTCGCGTTATATAATGATAATGACCTGTAACCATCACACTGCAGCCATCGAGGGGCTGATTGGGGGAGGGTTGGTGTTTATAGGGGGTTTGCTTATTGACTTATTGCATATGGTGCCCATAAATCCAATAAATCCTGTCTGCATTAAGATCCAGAGCTCCCCCTAGTGGTGGCTAAAGGTAGATTTACTTGCCGAAAGGGTTTTATGGTGATTTCATCCATAGGATAGGGACTATTTTTTAACTGGTGGGTTTGGAACTACTTCACCTTCTGACCAGTCATAATCAGGAGCACCTTTGGTTTTTCTGGGGCCCTTCTGTCTGGGGGGACCCTAATGCATAGCTCCACTCTGACTAGAAGAGCAGAAAGCTTATTACTGCCTGATCTGCCATAGACAAACTATATTGTTGTCCTGATTCCTGGGCAGAGCTGGGAGACCCCTAGAGCTTTCTGCCTCCATCTATTGGGCCCCACGGATCTGATCCAAATGAACTTTCCAGGGAAACAAAATCTCCATTAAGAATTTCTTTGTCTTTTAGCGCCATCTAGTGTATGGAGGTATTATTGACTCCTTGCATCACACAGCATTACATGGAGCAGGGGTCGACTATAATCATAAGTGGACCCTACCTGATAATTAACCCTATATGGACTTGTTGGATTAGACTTTAAGCAATTATTTTTTTTCCATCTCCACTTTTTTGAGTGGAGGAAGAGGCATGCGGAAAAGAAAAGAAATGTATGTTTCTTACAAAATAAACCACGTAACTAGAACTTTTATAGTGCCAACACGCAGTCATGGTTCATTATTTTAGACCAATATATACAAGAGCTCAGCTTTATGTATAATACAAACCTATATAATAGAAGCTTAGATACAGCAGCTCTATGTAAAGTGGATGTCTATCTGATGGCAGCTTAGATACAGCAGCTCAGCTCTATGTAGATAACTATAATTTACAACCTCCTCCATTCAGACATGCGCAGGACAATACTATACCCCTGCACATCGAGTTGTCTCCACAGCCTCCATTACTTGTAAAAGTGTAATGATCCCTGGACAGGGTGGGGTAGGTAGGCATGTCTGGGGCAGGAGGTATCATAAATCTCAATGCAGAGAGCATGTGTGAGTATTTATGATACCTAGACTGCCAGATCTGGAAGGAGATTACCGGGTAGTGAGAGGGGTGTGTGTCCCACTAGTTTGGGGGAAGCTCCATTTCCATTGTGTCTGCCCTGTTCACTATACACTATTGTAAAGTATTAGTCATCACAGAGCTACATTATCCACAGCATGAAGTTACCAGGACACAGATTTATTCATTCCATTCATTCTCACAGTGAATATCCAGCCTCAAAGTCAAAGCTCCAAATCCACTGCATAGACATGAAGATGAATATTAAAATTCCCTGCTGCCTTCAGTCACCCCTAGGGGGAGCTCAAGAGCTGAAACCAAAAAGAAAGAGGTTTTGGGAGGGCACCTCATAAGATCCCCGTATTACAATATTAGTATTAACCCCATCCTATTTCCAACTGTATTACAACTAATATGTATATCATCAAGGCTTGAAGGGCCAGTAACCCTGTCATTATACTGCCCCCTGCAGTCAGGGAATGGCCATGCCTACCTCATATTGTCCAATACAGAGACAGCAGTGTTCCTGTATACAATACAATAACATATACAATGTTGCGATAGACAGGAAACGTGTGATGATGCTACATGCAGATGTTACATGTGACAATGGGATAATAGTAACACATGGATGATGGGGAATAATGGGGGGGGGGAGGGGGAGGCTGTTCCCCCATAATGTAATGTCAGGTGCAGAGGATTGTTGCTGGTTTTCAACCAAGGAAGGATGAGGAGATGTAAATAAGGAAACAGATTGTTCCATGTGACAAAGCTGCGTCTGTCACCGACAGAAATAGAATGAGCTGGACGATTATCAACATTATAACAGGACGGTGAAGTGCAGCTTCACATTGTATGTTCTCCCTTCTATCTAGTGCAATGCAGGGGAAAGGGAGGAGGGAGCTGCAGATGCACATTGTATGTTCTCCCTTCTATCTAGTGCAATGCAGGGGAAAGGGAGGAGGGAGCTGCAGATGCACATTGTATGTTCTCCCTTCTATCTAGTGCAATGCAGGGGAAAGGGAGGAGGGAGCTGCAGATGCACATTGTATGTTCTCCCTTATATCTAGTGCAATGCAAAGGAAAGGGAGGAGGGAGCTGCAGATGCACATTGTATGTTCTCCCTTATATCTAGTGCAATGCAGGGGAAAGGGAGGAGGGAGCTGCAGATGCACATTGTATGTTCTCCCTTCTATCTAGTGCAATGCAGGGGAAAGGGAGGAGGGAGCTGCAGCTGCACATTGTATATTCTACCTTCCATTTGGTGCAATGCAGATGAAAGGGAGGATGGAGCTGCAGATGCACATTGTATATTCTCCCTTCTATCTAGTGCAATGCAGAGGAGAGGGAGGAGGGAGATGCAGCTGCACATTGTATATTCTCCCTTATATCTAGTGCAATGCAGAGGAGAGGGAGGAGGGAGCTGCACATTGTATATTTTACCTTCCATTTGGTGCAATGCAGAGGAGAGGGAGGAGAGAGCTGCAGATTCACATTGTATGTTCTCCCTTATATCTAGTGCAATGCAGAGGAGAGGGAGGAGGGAGCTGCAGCTGCACATTGTATATTTTACCTTCCATTTGGTGCAATGCAGAGGAGAGGGAGGAGAGAGCTGCAGATTCACATTGTATGTTCTCCCTTATATCTAGTGCAATGCAGAGGAGAGGGAGCTGCAGATAGACATTGGGGGTCATTTACTAAGGGCCCGAATCGCGTTTTTCCAGCAGGTTACGCAAATTTTTCCTTTTGCACCGATTTTCCCTGTATTGCCTCGGATTTTGGCGCACGCGATCGGATTGTGGCGCATCGGCGCCGGCATGCACGCAACGGAAATCGGGCGGCGTGGCCGTACGAAGACCCGACGGATTCGGAAAATAAGTGTCACTGGACACGCGCTTACCTTCACCCAGCAATGGAACATGAACTCCAGCGGGCCTCGGCGGACTTCAACACAGCAGCGACACCTGGTGGACGTCGGAGTGAATCGCCAGAAGACCCGAATCCACCGCAGAGAACGCGCCGCTGGATCGCGAATGGACCGGGTAAGTAAATCTGCCCCATTTTATGTAAACATTGAAGTTTATTGGATTAAGTTGTAATACCAGAAACAGCCTGTGGACAGGTGTGGTGCTGTTTATGGGAAGTCATATATTATTTTCTATAACTAATTCCAAAGATAGAAATCTGGTCACTGATTTGTATTGCAAAAGTTAAAAACTGCAGCAGTTATTGACAGATTGTCATGGGTTACCCACCGCTCATGACATTGGGGAGGGGGATCGCCACCCTCCATCAGCTAAAACTGAGAGTCTTCATAATAAACTGAACTTATTAATATGACTGGATGCAGTGCTGTGCCAGGTCTCTCCTGCAGGGGGCAGTACAGCACAACTATGAATGAATCCTCTACTTAAAAGTTCCTTGTAGGGGTCTCGATCCCCTGTGATACAATGTTGCGCTCTTCCATTCTTCATCCTGTGATAAGGAAAACAAACAGAAACAGAGGCAGAAAATTGTAACAATTTATTATTTTTTTGTTTTACAAAGTCACAGACAGAAACTTCCATCACGCACGACGCACGGGGACGAGACGCAGTCCGAAAATCCAGTAGAAATTAGCAGCGGAACAAATTTGCAAAAAAAAATGTGGTGGAGACGAGACAGGAACTCCCATCGGATTAGAAGTAGAAGTAGTGGGACCTCTCCATGGTCTATCTATACTATCCCCTTACAATAAGTGGGGGTCTGACCTCCCCCAATGCTGGAAATGTAGGGGGGCACTGGGGTACAGAGGTCCCGGCACTGCTGCTGCTTCTCCCTTAGGATCTATAGGGGGGCTACGAGTCAGACCCCACCTATGATAAAGTGTTGCTATATCCTTGTAATGAGAAGGGGACCCCCCCATTATTTTGGCAGATGCAGGCTTCCATATTCCGCACATGTGATTGACAGGTCATGAAATCCGAGGTTGACGCATTATTGCAAAACTTGAAGGGTGTGGAGCGCGACCCTCATTAAAGGGGGATTCCGCTTTTGGCAAATGAAGGCTGAAAAGTTCTACAATGTAATATTATACTCGATTTATCACGTCTCCCGGGATCTCGGCTTGCCTATACGGAATGGGAACCGCCATTGTTTACTTCCGGTGATTGGATGCACAGGGTTCCTGAGGCTGCGTTCACACGTGGTGTTTACGTTGCGTTTAGAAACGCAATACAAAAGCTGAGAAGAGACGATTTGGCTCATTATATTGCAAACGCAACGTTAACGCAGGCATTAAAATTGCATTCATGTTTACTATTTTGTTAACATGTTTACGTTTTGTTAACATGCTGCGTTATAACTGACATTTGGAAAGGTTAACAGCAATGTAATAAGCAAATCTCCTCAGCTGTTGTATTGCATTTCAAAACGCAATGCAAACGCCACGTGTGAACGCAGCCTCATAACCACAGTGTAGTCGTGAGATCATCCAGCTGAGCTCCACTCACTAATCACTGTCTATGACTCATTTGCATCCACCAGAAGTTAACAATATAAGTTCCCATTCCCGTCACCAAGCAGAGATAGTGACTTATACAAAGTCTGTAGGGAAATCTGAAACTTTAAAATATATAATGAATATTTTCTAACTCCTTATACACCAGATTCTGTGCGATGTCATCAGTAGGGGGCGGCGTACAACCTCTCCATATTGGTTGGCACTCAACTTTCCAAGATGAAGGTTGAAGGATTTATATTTTTGGGGATCCCTTTAAAACCAGCAACTCTGGACCCTATAAATGAACTCATCCTATGACCCTCACATTTACGGGACAGGAGACGCATGATCAGCGCCATTTACTGTCAGGACGCAGAGTCCCGATCCGCACAAGCAGCACATGTCCCTGGTCACAAGGATATCATTTCATCTCCTGACTCCCAATCCTGCAGGAACTGGGGCCTCAGAGCGGAGCGGCTACATATATAGGATATCCTCATGACACGGCTAAGGTTTCCACACATGTCTGACTACTTAACATTCCACCACCGCCGCCCTCCCACCTTGAAGATTACTTGTCCTTGTTAAGTAGAGAGAACTGGATCAGGGCAGAGAGAACACACAAGGTGATGGGCAGTAAGAGCGGTGACCAGGTGTGGGCGCCATTACCCCACTCTCGTGTCCCAGACATGGCGGCTGCTCCTGTGTGCAGGACATTACCCTGAACCACGGGGAACAGAGAAACATAAGACTTTCCCTGCTAAGACATTACAATATATCAGGAAAACGGCTTCGAGGGATCTTCCATCGCCTCTAAGGCTTTGCTTTGTTTAGAAGCTGCGTCTCCACTGATTCCGGTGCAGTAGGAATCTCTTGTCTACCCTTCCCGAGTAATCACTAGCAATCCTTAGTTTCTGCACCCAATATGCTAATTCGGCTGTCTAGTGTCAGGTGGGCTGTCCTAGGCTGTTTACTCCGCCCACTTGGCAGTATGGAGCCTAAATTGAGGACTCTGATTTCTGGGTAATGGTAGGAGACAGCGAAAAATATTCAGGTCGGACAAGAATAAGCAGAGTGGCACCAATTAAAAGTAATGGAGGTGGGAAAATATCCCTTTAACATTTGTAAAGGAATTTCAGGGGATGGAATTGGGCATTAAGCTCAGTAAGTCATAGCTCCTGATAATATAGTATGAAATTAATCAACTTCCTGAGACATTTCGGGACTTGGTCAAGAGAAGAATTGGACTTTTGTCTATTACAGGATCTGCAGGGGTGGAACATGAAAAAGCCCCGCCCACACGGATCTAGAACAGCTTTTTTTCCCCCAGAATAATCCTTTAAAAAAAATAAATACATTTTCGGAAGATGTTAAGAATTCTTAAATGGCAGTCAGAATCCCCCTTTCAGCTTATCTGCCCATTGTTCTGCCTACACGGCCATATTTCTATAAGAATAATCAATATAAACTATGCGGATGTAGCAGAGCCGAGTTTGTCATTTGCTAGGTCATTGTGCAGACCCTACAGCTTCCATCTGGGAGAGCTACACTACACCCTGGGGCAGCAGAGAACGAATAGATGGGCTCTGCTAAGCCACCCAATCCCTACAGTTTAGGTGAAGAACACTCACTTTATATGTATATAAAATAGACTTTAAATTTAAAGGGATTGTCCAGTGGTTGAAAAACATGGCTGATGACTTCAAAAAACAGCTCCTCTCCTGACCACAGGCAGTGTGTGGTATCGCCTCTAAGCTCCATTCATCTCTATAAAGCTGAGCTGCAATACCGGCAACAACCATGGTCAGCGGTGGCGCTGTTTTTGTAAGAAATCAGCCATGTTTTTCAACCTCAGGACAGCCCCTTTAAGGAAATGCGCAGAATAACAGATCCAGCTCTGCTACATCATGTGATTACACCGCACAGGTTCTGTATGAGAAGTTTCATTGGGAATTCTGGATCCAAAAAATGCAGAATTATGAATTGATATACAAATGTATAAAAAAAAAAAAAATCCTGGAAGAAAAGATTCTTAAACGCCACGAGATGCGGATTACAGAGACGCCGGCGCGCACCAGCAATGTGCTTAGGAGGCTTAAGATATTCCAGGAAGAGGACAATGCAAAGGATTGAGCCGAGCGCCAGCAGAAGGACCGGCAAATAGCTGGAATTCCCTGGAGGGCAAGAAGAAAAGGGACTGGGCAAAAATGGCGCAACATCCAGAAACCGAAACATGGATTGGGGGAGGGGCCATGTAATAATTACCATAAATCCATTTCATCCTCGCATATTGATAAGGATGAGGCGTGAGAGGCACAAAGCAATGCCTTAAAGGGAACCTGTCAGCAGGTGTGACTATTCAGACTGCAGCCAGCAGAGATCTCTAGTCAGACCTTTATATTCCACGATTGTAAATTTTACAAATTCACTGGGGTGGGGCGGGGGTGGATGTCCTCACACTGCTGTGCTCTTTGCTCTCTGCAGCCAGTGTTAGGTATA
Source organism: Engystomops pustulosus (assembly GCF_040894005.1). Taxonomy (NCBI): domain Eukaryota; kingdom Metazoa; phylum Chordata; class Amphibia; order Anura; family Leptodactylidae; genus Engystomops; species Engystomops pustulosus. The sequence goes on along the minus strand of NC_092415.1, from coordinate 7,519,469 downwards.
GTCCCTGGAGAGATGTGTAATCAGACCTCACACTGCTGTGCTCTGTGCTCTCTGCAGCCAGTGTTATGTATTGTCCCTGGAGAGATGTGTAATCAGACCTCACACTGCTGTGCTCTGTGCTCTCTGCAGCCAGTGTTATGTATTGTCCCTGGAGAGATGTGTAATCAGACCTCACACTGCTGTGCTCTGTGCTCGCTGCAGCCAGTGTTATGTACTGTCCCTGGAGAGATGTGTAATCAGACCTCACACTGCTGTGCTCTGTGCAGCCAGTGTTATGTATTGTCCCTGGAGAGATGTGTAATCAGACCTCACACTGCTGTGCTCTGTGCTCTCTGCAGCCAGTGTTATGTATTGTCCCTGGAGAGATGTGTAATCAGACCTCACACTGCTGTGCTCTGTGCTCTCTGCAGCCAGTGTTATGTATTGTCCCTGGAGAGATGTGTAATCAGACCTCACACTGCTGTGCTCTGTGCTCTCTGCAGCCAGTGTTATGTACTGTCCCTGGAGAGATGTGTAATCAGACCTCACACTGCTGTGCTCTGTGCTCTCTGCAGCCAGTGTTATGTATTGTCCCTGGAGAGATGTGTGATCAGACCTCACACTGCTGTGCTCTGTGCTCTCTGCAGCCACTGTTATGTATTGTCCCTGGAGAGATGTGTAATCAGACCTCACACTGCTGTGCTCTGTGCTCTCTGCAGCCACTGTTATGTATTGTCCCTGGAGAGATGTGTAGTCAGACCTCACACTGCTGTGCTCTGTGCTCTCTGCAGCCAGTGTTATGTATTGTCCCTGGAGAGATGTGTAATCAGACCTCACACTGCTGTGCTCTGTGCTCTCTGCAGCCAGTGTTATGTATTGTCCCTGGAGAGATGTGTAATCAGACCTCACACTGCTGTGCTCTGTGCTCTCTGTAGCCAGTGTTATGTATTGTCCCTGGAGAGATGTGTAATCAGACCTCACACTGCTGTGCTCTGTGCTCTCTGCAGCCAGTGTTATGCATTGCCCTTGAAGAGTTGTGTAATCAGACCATAGTGTATGTCAGTAACAGCGGGACTGTGAAATATATATTTATGGTTGTATATATTTAGGGTTGTAGCTTCTCCAACTGCACTGGAAGTTTGTCCTCACACCGCTGTGCTCTGTGCAACCAGTGTGATGTATTTTCCCTGGAAAGATGGGTAAGCATACCGTTGTTAGTAGAAGCAGTATTGTGAAATATGGATTTATATATTCTAGGATTGTAGCTTCTCCAAGTGCACTGGGGGTGTGACCTCACACTGCTGTGCTCTCTACATCCATTGTTCCTGGAAAGATGTGTAATATTACCATTGTGTATGATGTTAGTAGCAGCAGGACTGTGATTTATGGATTTATATTCCAGGATTTTAGCTCGTCCATGTGCAGCGGGGAGCATGTCCTCACACTGCTGCGCTCTCTACATCCAGTGTTATATACTGTCCCTGAAAAGATGTGTAATATTACCATTGTGTATGTTGTGAGTAGCAGTAGGACTGTGATTTATGGATTTATCTTCCAGAATTCTATCTCGTCCATGTGCACTGGGAGCTCGGCCTGACACTGCTGTGCTGTGCTCTCTACATCCCAAGTAAAGGTATTGTCCCTGGAGAGACGTGTCATTATACTGTTGTGTATGTTGTTAGTAGAAGCAGGACTGTGATCTATGGATTTATATTCCAGGAATGTAGCGCCTCCATGTGCACAGGGGGCCTTTCCTTACACTGCTGTGCTCTGGTCTCTGTGCATTAAACTGCTGCACTGTCCCACCCAAAAGCTGTAGCAGGTTTTTGGCTAAATACTACAGTAATCACAAATTTTGATCTTTTGCAGTTGCCATAATTTAACCAGTGTGTGCACCCCACAGGGTAACAATGATTCTGGATGTTATGTAACACAGCTTTCCTCTGTGCCAGCATCTCCTGTGCACTCCCTGCTGCTGACACTCACTTCTCCCCCTCCCCTCAGCATAGACTTCTATGTCAGATGAGATCTCTGTGGTTGGTAAGGGGGTGTTCCGGGGGGGGGGGCATCAATATCAGGGGCTACCTCAGGAGGGCCTTAAAGGGATTGTCCATATCAAGATGGAGAGTTCACAGGTGGACAAAGTGAAATGTTTTGAGATCCGAATTGCCCGAGTTTCTCCATAATCTTATGTGATGAGCACATAATAAGCGGAAACTTGATAAAAATGTTACATTTTTTTAAAAAAAATCATTTTTCTGCCTTTACAATAAGGACCCGTCCGTTACTAGGGAGATGAGATGGAGACGTTACAAACATCCAGAAGGTGGAGTTTTTTTTCAGAATTTTTTTTTTTAATCAAAAATGCAACATTATTGGCTTTTGGTGCAGATTTTGAGCCTTTATTCATTAAAGGGATATTTCTGACTCCCCAGTATTAGGGCCCCCATTGATCGGAAGGATGAGCGGTCGCTAGAGCAATGGAACCTCAAATCCTTCACTGGAAGTGTCGGAGGATGGAGAAAGCAGCAGGTGACCCTATGACCCCCTGGATGGGGTCAACTCTCGCAGTCACCGTCCCTTTAACGATCTAGAATGCATCGGTGCATATTTAAATGCAAATTTCTTACAGGGAGTCTACGAGCTCCCAATTCCCCACTTTGTGTAAGACATGTAGAACTTTCCGGATAAGCTCCCTCCCGATTTCCTACAATCTATGAGTTCCGAGGAAATTTAGTTTTGAGCTTCATGTAAATGATCTTTTTGGTGCACTGGGGGCGGGGCCATCGCCACTGGTGACCATTGTCTATACAACCAGCAGCGATTAAAAGCCCTTCTTAAAAAAAAAGGGAAATGTAGCCCCGCCCCCGATGCACCAAGACGCTCATTTGCAAAAAAATTAAGCGATTTTCTTCTATAATAACAGACGGCTTGGATACAGTAAAGTTACATAAGGAAAGATCATACAATGTCCTGGCAGCTTGTGAACAATCCTTAGAATTTTTTTTTAAATAAAAATATATTAAATATGCCGAATTTTCTGCATCTTATAGTCTGGAGGTCAGGAGGATCCAGAACTGCCAGACACCCCTGACCCCTGTCCAGGAGATTGGGTGGAGCGCTGACAAAGCATTTCACCTGATCAGAGAGAAGAGCCTCTGCACCGCTCCCTCCTGCATGCGCTGACTGCAGGACCTGAGAGGGGGGGTCAGAGGTCACTCATCACTGTAAGGTCCTGGAACCCATTCATGCTGCCAGGAGAAAAAGTTTTCTTAATACGGATAATATATATATTATAGCAGTGCTGTGCCCGTGTGTTGTACCAACAGGGAATTATTTGCCCTAAAATACATATTTTATCCTTTTTTTTTGATGATCTAGGGATCGTCGAAGAACAGAAAATTCAAGATTTTTCTTGCACCAAACAAAGTGATAATTTTAGTTGTTTTAAAAAAAAAAAAAAATTTAAATCTGAATTTAGAAATTCTACATCTCAATTCCAACAATAACACAAAAAACCCCATCGAAAAACATAAAAAACACAGATTCTTCAGTTTAATAATAAACTCCAGTGCCATTTATTTTATTCCGAAAAATCTCCAATATACGGCCCACAATTCAAAGTGTTCAAAGACAGAAACTCCATGATTTCTACAACGCGGTCATAGAAGAAGTGTGTGTGTGTGTATGTAGTGTGTGAGTGTGTGTGTGTATGTAGTGTGTGAGTGTGTGTGTGTATGTAGTGTGTGAGTGTGTGTGTGTATGTAGTGTGTGAGTGTGTGTGTGTATGTAGTGTGTGAGTGTGTGTGTGTATGTAGTGTGTGAGTGTGTGTGTGTATGTAGTGTGTGAGTGTGTGTGTGTATGTAGTGTGTGAGTGTGTGTGTGTATGTAGTGTGTGAGTGTGTGTGTGTATGTAGTGTGTGAGTGTGAGTGTGTATGTAGTGTGTGAGTGTGAGTGTGTATGTAGTGTGTGTGTGTATATGTAGTGTGTGTGTGTATATGTAGTGTGTGTGTGTATATGTAGTGTGTGTGTGTATATGTAGTGTGTGTGTGTATATGTAGTGTGTGTGTGTATATGTAGTGTGTGTGTGTGTGTATATGTAGTGTGTGTGTGTGTATATGTAGTGTGTGTGTGTGTATATATGTAGTGTGTGTGTGTGTATATATGTAGTGTGTGTGTGTATATGTAGTGTGTGTGTGTGTGTGTATGTAGTGTGTGTGTGTGTGTGTAGTGTGTGTAGGGTGTGTGAATAGTGTGTGTAGTGTGTGTAAAAATACACCCAATCCTCAACCGATGCGACAAGTCCTGCGGCCCGACCTTTCAGCCGTATTGGGCAACGTCTGGCGTTTCGGTCACATTCGGCTTCACAACCGGTTTATTTATATCGGCTCAATGTTAAAAATATCAAACCCCCCCCAATTGTCAACACGGAGCGGTCCGCCACTCGCCCGTGCGCTGTGTTCAGACCTGCGTTTGCTGACGGTTGTTGCATAACCCTCTGCAGGAAGAGGTAGATTTGACCTGTAAAGACAAGCGCCGTATAAAGCAGATGCTGCAGATCTACAGCTATGGAACCGCCGTCAGTTTAAAAAAATTTTTTTTTTTTTTACATTTTTTTTTTCTCAAGTTTTTCGAGCTCATACAGTCATGAAGGAAAATTTTCTCTCCTCCAAAAACGTGTCTCGAGACGAGAGAAAAAGAAAAAAAAAAAAAAAAAACGTAACAGACATTTGTACGTGTCACAATCTCATGATTTTTTTTTTATATATATTTTTTTTTTACATTTTTTTTTTTTTATATTCTCTGGAGATCCTCACAGATATTCATTAGACCTTACACCGCTCACCCCCTGTTTTCCCCTGTGACTTTGAAGGCTACTGTGACCCATTCAAAAAACAAAAAAACAAAAACAAAAAGTTGTGTACCAATAAATGTTAAGTCAGCCAAAAAAAAAAAAAAAAAAAAAAATTAAAAAAATTATAATCTGCCCTTATTTTACATCCCGAGTCTTCTTATGTCACACACAATACCAGACGTGGTTTGAGCGGAGGCCAAATGCACAATTTTTTTTTTTAGTTTTTCCTCCCCCGCTGCGGTCGCCAGGCGGCACTTACGAAATTCTTAAGATAATTATAACCGAAACGTGAAATGCGCGGCGCTGGTCTGGCCAGAGGAGAAGCGCTATAGTAAGGCTTGAGTGAGGAGTCGTACGCTTCCCTATGGCTCGCTGGTGGGAGACGCTTGATATTGCGCCACAAGGGGGCAGCAAAAAAAAAAAAAATTAAGAGTACAAAAATATTCACACATACATAACAATGTAGCAGAAGTCATGATCGTGGTTCATCGTGGTCTATACCGCGTGACGGTGCCGCCCACTTATCGTGGCCTCGTCTGGCTCATATCTAGCAGATTTTACCCCAAAACCTCCAGTACAGACCATGTTTTTAGGAAAAAAAAAAAAATAATAATAATAATAGTAAGTGGTGGGTGTCGGGTTGGAGGAAGCTGCTGACTTTATAGGAGAAGCTTGTGTTACGGAGGGGGAGGGAGGGCGCCCGGGGGGGTGTGTGCTTTGGCATGGGCTCTGGGCAGTTACATGATGCAGCACTTGTTTTTGTGGTTATGAGGGTCCTTGAATCGTAGTCTCTGCTTTGGCCGGTATTTCTCCAGGTATGTCAGCTGCTTGCTGTTGATGGCGCCTCGGCGCTTCCTGCAAGTGAAACACACGGCCGCTCAGTGACGTGCCACACAGCAGCGAGATCATGGAGGGCAGATTGGAAAAACAGCAGAAAAAAGGGGAGACAGGCTTGGTGGGGCGGCCCGAGGCGGGACAGGAGAGCAGGCGGGGCGGCCCGAGGCGGGACAGGAGAGCAGGCGGGGCGGCCCGAGGCGGGACAGGAGAGCAGGCGGGGCGGCCCGAGGCGGGACAGGAGAGCAGGCGGGGCGGCCCGAGGCGGGACAGGAGAGCAGGCGGGGCGGCCCGAGGCGGGACAGGAGAGCAGGCGGGGCGGCCCGAGGCGGGACAGGAGAGCAGGCGGGGCGGCCCGAGGCGGGACAGGAGAGCAGGCGGGGCGGCCCGAGGCGGGACAGGAGAGCAGGCGGGGCGGCCCGAGGCGGGACAGGAGAGCAGGCGGGGCGGCCCGAGGCGGGACAGGAGAGCAGGCGGGGCGGCCCGAGGCGGGACAGGAGAGCAGGCGAGGCGGGACAGGGAGCAGGCGAGGCGGGACAGGGAGCAGGCGAGGCGGGACAGGGAGCAGGCGAGGCGGGACAGGGAGCAGGCGAGGCGGGACAGGGAGCAGGCGAGGCGGGACAGGGAGCAGGCGAGGCGGCCCGAGGCGGGACAGGGAGCAGGCGAGGCGGCCCGAGGCGGGACAGGGAGCAGGCGAGGCGGCCCGAGGCGGGACAGGGAGCAGGCGAGGCGGCCCGAGGCGGGACAGGGAGCAGGCGAGGCGGCCCGAGGCGGGACAGGGAGCAGGCGAGGCGGCCCGAGGCGGGACAGGGAGCAGGCGAGGCGGCCCGAGGCGGGACAGGGAGCAGGCGAGGCGGCCCGAGGCGGGACAGGGAGCAGGCGAGGCGGCCCGAGGCGGGACAGGGAGCAGGCGAGGCGGCCCGAGGCGGGACAGGGAGCAGGCGAGGCGGCCCGAGGCGGGACAGGGAGCAGGCGAGGCGGCCCGAGGCGGGACAGGGAGCAGGCGAGGCGGCCCGAGGCGGGACAGGGAGCAGGCTAGGCGGCCCGAGGCGGGACAGGGAGCAGGCTAGGCGGGACAGGGAGCAGAGGAGCAGCCATGGGGTGGCCAGGGGGACATGGAAAAGGGGGAAGGGCAGGGTAGCCATGAGTAAGGGAGAGGAGAGATTGCAGTAAGGAGAGGGAGAGAAGCCACGGCAAGGTGAAGGTATAGAGAAAAATTAGGGAGGAGGAGCAGCAGGGCACAGGATGATGAGGAAGGGGGTGAAAGGCGAAGAAGAGTGAGGGATTAGAGAAAAGGCAGGGGAGAGAAAGTGAAAAGAAGAGGAGGCAAGACAGGGGAGGACATTGTAGAAGAGACGAGGCAGGGAAAGGTAAAAGGACACTTACTGTCGGATAAACTGAATGGCATCTTCATACTTCATCCCGCTCTCTATGAGTGCCAGGGCGACAAGGACGGGAGCCCTGATAAGACAGAAAGCACAGGTTATATTGTGTTACTATACACAGGTTATATAGTGTCCCCCTGTGTTACTATACACAGGTTATATAGTGTCCCCCTGTGTTACTACACACAGGTTATATAGTGGCCCCTGTGTTACTATACACAGGTTATATAGTGGCCCCTGTGTTACTATACACAGGTTATATAGTGTCCCCCTGTGTTACTACACACAGGTTATATAGTGGCCCCTGTGTTACTATACACAGGTTATATAGTGGCCCCTGTGTTACTATACACAGGTTATATAGTGGCCCCTGTGTTACTATACACAGGTTATATAGTGTTACTATACACAGGTTATATAGTGTTACTATACACAGGTTATATTGTGTTACTATACACAGGTTATATTGTGTTACTATACACAGGTTATATTGTGTTACTATACACAGGTTATATTGTGTTACTATACACAGGTTATATAGTGTCCCCCTGTGTTACTATACACAGGTTATATTGTGTTACTATACACAGGTTATATAGTGTCCCCCTGTGTTACTATACACAGGTTATATTGTGTTACTATACACAGGTTATATAGTGGCCCCTGTGTTACTATACACAGGTTATATTGTGTTACTATACACAGGTTATATAGTGGCCCCTGTGTTACTATACACAGGTTATATTGTGTTACTATACACAGGTTATATAGTGTCCCCCTGTGTTACTATACACAGGTTATATTGTGTTACTATACACAGGTTATATAGTGGCCCCTGTGTTACTATACACAGGTTATATAGTGTTACTATACACAGGGTATATAGTGTTACTATACACAGGGTATATTGTGTTACTATACACAGGGTATATTGTGTTACTATACACAGGTTATATAGTGTCCCCCTGGGTTACTATACACGGGTTATATAGTGGCCCCTGTGTTACTATACACAGTCTCCTCCCTGATAACACATGCATACAGTGTATAGGAGAAGCAGCGCCCGACACCCGATGTGACTCTTGGCTGTACATTCTCCAGTGAGATGAGTTTCGGATGAAACGCCCTGAGATCTCGGCGGGGCTCCTCGTGACCTCGTGTTCTCTAGTCTGGTCCAATGCAATTCCCAGATGTTCTGGCAGCGAGCCCGAGCTCTGCAGTTATATCCTCCGCCAAATAAAGCGCCACACCCCAAAGGAGAATCCCCCCTCCACAGCCCCAGACATGAAAAATGGACCCCAAAGGGAACATTTATCATCCTCTCATAGTGGGCTCCGGTACAGCGTGCTGCTGACTAGCGCCTGGATACCGGAGCATGTGGGTCAGTAGATGAGCCCTTCTCCGGGCCGGACTCCACATCACACAGTATTCTCTCACATCCTACAGGCCGAGGATGGAAAAGATCGGATTCAAGGAAGGGGGGAGGTCAGATGGGAGACACACGACGACTTCCTCTAGACTAAAGTTATCTTCTTTTTACGGATTTCCACCCCAAATTTACAGACGGACGGAATTTGGAGGAAAGGTCAAAAGTTTAGAAGTTATCGCATCCCTGAGCGATATTCAGCCTCTCACCTTCCCAGTCCGGCCACGCAGTGAACGGCCACGCAGCAGCCGGGGTCTTCACAGAACTTTGCCTTCAGCAAGTTGAGCCAATCATCTACGATCTTACTGGGAGGTGGTGCGCCATCGTCAAAAGGCCAGTCCTGCAGAACAAGAAAGAAGGTCAATTTAGGACAGCGGGTCACCGGGGGAAGGCAGGCGGTCGTGCCCGATGGTCACTGGCGGAGACGGACAGAAAGTTTTCTAAAAGTGCACAGCAAAAAATACACATTAAGTAAAAACCATCCATCATGAATCCTTATGTTACACCCCATGAGGGTGCAGGAGGGAGGACCCAATATGAAGAACCTCCGCACGTATGTATAGCAGAATCCCATCACGGATCTTGTGTCCCCACCTGCAGGGGGCGCAGCGATAGGTTGTATGTGGCTAGAGGCAGGGATAATGCCCCCTCTGTGCCGCTCCGGAGCTGCCGGCTCTCTCATTAGAGCGACAAATATAGCCGGGATATGAGCGGCCGTGGCGAGGTCTGCTATTTATAGCCCCCTGTAAACACATGAGCAGCGGAGGAAGAGATAAAGGCGTTTTATGTAGATTCCTATTATTTCTACCCGGCCGCGTCCAGATCTTCATGTTCTAGGACAGTCTCTCGCTTCACAGGATTAGACGAGCGGCGGAGGCCGAAACCCAACAAAGGATCATAGAACGGAGCCGCTCGTCTCTTCCTAGAATTCTTGTATACTGAAGGGCAACAGACTGGAAAATCGCCCATCAGCACACACAGGCTGGCACTGCCAAGTCTGCCATCCAGGAATCACTGCAGAGCCTGGTACTGATAAATCACGCTGCGCCCCAAAGCCTGGCCGGGCTCTAATACAAAGGACTGGCATTAGGGCATCGCAGTCATTACGCTCCATCACTCACCCAGCTTTTCTACAGTCCTAAAAGGCTAATCCACCAAAGAAACAGAAACGGGATCAGAGTGGGGGAGCTGGTAACAAGGGCAAAGAGCGCGGCACTGTCAAAGGGACCTGGGGGCAAAGAGCGCGGCACTGGCAAAGGGACCTGGGGGCAAAGAGCACGGCACTGGCAAAGGAACCTGAGGGCAAAGACTGCGGCACTGGTAAAGGGACCAGGGGGCAAAGAGCACGGTACTGGCAAAGGGACCTGAGGGCAAAGACTGCGGCACTGGCAAGGGGATCCAGTTACAATCCCATTGCAGGGTAGGCAAATAAGTGTTCAGTAAAAAAAAGGTATCTGGAGGGCCAGGGCCTTCTGTCCTAGGGTGCCAAAAACAAGCTAGGCACTGACCAGAGGACCTAGCGGGACAAAGACTTCTTATTTGGGATCTCCACCCTAGCTACAGAGGTGTCTTATTTGGTGATCCCTCAGGCACTGGAATGTTTCATTCCTGCAATTGATATATAAAAATCTATTCCATAATGGTACGGAGGTCTCTTGTATCTTGACCAGAGAAACAATGTAACGCTTCCTCTATTCCACCTCTTACAATTAGCGCTGGTGAATGGAAGGCAAGTGACTTGTGTAATACAGGAGAGATACAGAGAAATTCTATAAAGAAATAGCAAGAAATCAGCACACACAAAAACCTCCTCAGAGGAGACACCGATATAGCAAATCACTTTAGGATAAGTGTTCCTATAGGAACGTATATCTTACCATGACGGTGATGCCATCTTTCTCCAGAGGAGTCTTATCGTAAGTTACTTCACACACTCTCACCACTGTAGTAGCCCCGTACTTTTTCAGATCCTAAGTGGCACACAAATAAGAAATAAGACAGTAATAAGTCACAGATCCACAGGTTTCAGAATAGTGAGTGCAGCTCTGGAGTATAATACAGGATGGAACTCAGGATCAGTACAGGATAAGTAATGTCATGTATGTACACACAGTGACTGCACCAGCAGCAGAATAGTGAGTGCAGCTCTGGGGTATAATACAGGATGTAACTCAGGATCAGTACAGGATAAGTAATGTCATGTATGTACACACAGTGACTGCACCAGCAGCAGAATAGTGAGTGCAGCTCTGCAGTATAATACAGGATGTAACTCCGGATCAGTACAGCATAAGTAATGTCATGTATGTACACAGTGACTGCACCAGCAGCAGAATAGTGAGTGCAGCTCTGGGGTATAATACAGGATGTAACTCCGGATCAGTACAGGATAAGTAATGTCATGTATGTACACAGTGACTGCACCAGCAGCAGAATAGTGAGTGCAGCTCTGGAGTATAATACAGGATGTAACTCAGGATCAGTACAGGATAAGTAATGCCATGTATGTACACAGTGACTGCACCAGCAGCAGAATAGTGAGTGCAGCTCTGGAGTATAATACAGGATGTAACTCAGGATCAGTACAGGATAAGTAATGTCATGTATGTACACAGTGACTGCACCAGCAGCATAATAGTCAGTGCAGCTCTGGAGTATAATACAGGATGTAACTCAGGATCAGTACAGGATAAGTAATGTCATGTATGTACACAGTGACTGCACCAGCAGCAGAATAGTGAGTGCAGCTCTGGGGTATAATACAGGATGTAACTCAGGATCAGTACAGGATAAGTAATGTCATGTATGTACACAGTGACTGCACCAGCAGCAGAATAGTGAGTGCAGCTCTGGGGTATAATACAGGATGTAACTCAGGATCAGTACAGGATAAGTAATGTCATGTATGTACACAGTGACTGCACCAGCAGCAGAATAGTGAGTGCAGCTCTGGAGTATAATACAGGATGTAACTCAGGATCAGTACAGGATAAGTAATGTCATGTATGTACACAGTGACTGCACCAGCAGCAGAATAGTGAGTGCAGCTCTGGGGGGAAAAAGGATAATTACAATATAAATGACAATCTTATATCGGCCCAAGTGTAGAATAGCTCCAGACATTTATACACTATATGACATACGGATAATAAGAATACAATTTGCATGTATACAGACAAGGACAACCATGCAAATTGCTGTTTTTAGCTTGCAGGACATTGCCTGTGCTCTTTGCGGTCGGCACTAGGTGTTTGTATCCCGAGTACATGTGGTGGCAGGGATGCACATTTTGGTTTGTATCCCTGGAGTTCGTATATGACCGGTTTCCCTGTGTGACCCCTCAGTTTCCAGGTCATCCATTAGCCTGTCTGGCAGCACGGGGGTTAATATAAAGCGTAAAACCCGGTGAGATTAATAGCATAAAGTCCAGCCGGGGCCGGATGATAATTTCGGACTCTTTATTATTGCTCTCCAAATCCTAATTTATTTTTAGCCCTCATCAGTTTAGGTTCCCAAACATGCAATAAAGGCGAGCGCTGTGCTTGGAAGCGTCCGCCCTCTGGTAAACGCCGCTCGGGGAGTTCACATGATGGCGGTTTACGCCGGCTCCACAAAAATAGCTCATTGCTGCCGCTGCCAAGTCCCCGGCTGTACACATGGTGACAAGCGCTGGAGGAGCCGCATAAACAAGAGACCTCACAGGAGCCTCACACAGCCCTTATCTACCTGTGCACAGCTATCAGGACTGACGCTCTAGTCACAGCCAGAGCTGCAGCCATCAATCCCTTACATTATATTCCATGAAAGGTGGACTAATTGTTCCATATCCAAACTAAGCGCCCCCTAGTGACCTCCAGATATGGTCCCCTAACACTCCGGTACTGCTGTACCCGATCCCTGCTGGGGGTCTCCCATTAGCACAGGAGGTGCTCAGCCAATCAATGACAGGGCGGGTCACCACTTCAACCAGAGATTGGCTCAACAGTGCCCGTTTTAATAAAATTGTTTCAGATTAAATCAAATCAAAAGACGAGGGGGCACTGTCTCCGTCTGGACCAAACAAGGCTTAAACACCAGCGATGACGGAGCTTTTTTACTAATCTGTAGAATCAGGCCCCTGCTGAGCTCAGGCGCTGGTCACAGCAGGGACAGCAGAGAGCTCGGGCGCTGGTCACAGCAGGGACAGCAGAGAGCTCGGGCGCTGGTCACAGCAGGGACAGCAGAGAGCTCGGGCGCTGGTCACAGCAGGGACAGCAGAGAGCTCGGGCGCTGGTCACAGCAGGGACAGCAGAGAGCTCGGGCGCTGGTCACAGCAGGGACAGCAGAGAGCTCGGGCGCTGGTCACAGCAGGGACAGCAGAGAGCTCGGGCGCTGGTCACAGCAGGGACAGCAGAGAGCTCGGGCGCTGGTCACAGCAGGGACAGCAGAGAGCTCGGGCGCTGGTCACAGCAGGGACAGCAGAGAGCTCGGGCGCTGGTCACAGCAGGGACAGCAGAGAGCTCGGGCGCTGGTCACAGCAGGGACAGCAGAGAGCTCGGGCGCTGGTCACAGCAGCGACAGCAGAGAGCTCGGGCGCTGGTCACAGCAGCGACAGCAGAGAGCTCGGGCGCTGGTCACAGCAGCGACAGCAGAGAGCTCGGGCGCTGGTCACAGCAGCGACAGCAGAGAGCTCGGGCGCTGGTCACAGCAGCGACAGCAGAGAGCTCGGGCGCTGGTCACAGCAGCGACAGCAGAGAGCTCGGGCGCTGGTCACAGCAGCGACAGCAGAGAGCTCGGGCGCTGGTCACAGCAGCGACAGCAGAGAGCTCGGGCGCTGGTCACAGCAGCGACAGCAGAGAGCTCGGGCGCTGGTCACAGCAGCGACAGCAGAGAGCTCGGGCGCTGGTCACAGCAGCGACAGCAGAGAGCTCGGGCGCTGGTCACAGCAGCGACAGCAGAGAGCTCGGGCGCTGGTCACAGCAGCGACAGCAGAGAGCTCGGGCGCTGGTCACAGCAGCGACAGCAGAGAGCTCGGGCGCTGGTCACAGCAGCGACAGCAGAGAGCTCGGGCGCTGGTCACAGCAGCGACAGCAGAGAGCTCGGGCGCTGGTCACAGCAGCGACAGCAGAGAGCTCGGGCGCTGGTCACAGCAGCGACAGGAGAGAGCTCGGGCGCTGGTCACAGCAGGGACAGCAGAGAGCTCGGGCGCTGGTCACAGCAGGGACAGCAGAGAGCTCGGGCGCTGGTCACAGCAGCGACAGCAGAGAGCTCAGGCGCTGGTCACAGCAGGGACAGCAGAGAGCTCAGGCGCTGGTCACAGCAGGGACAGCAGAGAGCTCAGGCTCTGCTCATAGCAGGGACAGCAGAGAGCTCAGGCGCTGTTCACAGCAGGGACAGCAGAGAGCTCAGGCGCTGGTCACAGCAGGGACAGCAGAGAGCTCGGGCGCTGGTCACAGCAGGGACAGCAGAGAGCTCGGGCGCTGGTCACCGCAGGGACAGCAGAGAGCTCGGGCGCTGGTCACCGCAGGGACAGCAGAGAGCTCGGGCGCTGGTCACAGCAGGGACAGCAGAGAGCTCTGGCGCTGGTCACAGCAGGGACAGCAGAGAGCTCAGGCGCTGGTCACAGCAGGGACAGCAGAGAGCTCAGGCGCTGGTCACAGCAGGGACAGCAGAGAGCTCAGGCGCTGGTCACAGCAGGGACAGCAGAGAGCTCAGGCGCTGGTCACAGCAGGGACAGCAGAGAGCTCTGGCGCTGGTCACAGCAGGGACAGCAGAGAGCTCTGGCGCTGGTCAAAGCAGGGACAGCAGAGAGCTCTGGCGCTGGTCAAAGCAGGGACAGCAGAGAGCTCAGGCGCTGGTCACAGCAGGGACAGCAGAGAGCTCAGGCGCTGGTCACAGCAGGGACAGCAGAGAGCTCAGGCGCTGGTCACAGCAGGGACAGCAGAGAGCTCAGGCGCTGGTCACAGCAGGGACAGCAGAGAGCTCAGGCTCTGGTCACAGCAGGGACAGCAGAGAGCTCAGGCGCTGGTCACAGCAGGGACAGCAGAGAGCTCAGGCGCTGGTCACAGCAGGGACAGCAGAGAGCTCAGGCGCTGGTCACAGCAGGGACAGCAGAGAGCTCAGGCGCTGGTCACAGCAGGGACAGCAGAGAGCTCGGGCGCTGGTCACAGCAGGGACAGCAGAGAGCTCGGGCGCTGGTCACAGCAGGGACAGCAGAGAGCTCGGGCGCTGGTCACAGCAGGGACAGCAGAGAGCTCGGGCGCTGGTCACAGCAGGGACAGCAGAGAGCTCGGGCGCTGGTCACAGCAGCGACAGCAGAGAGCTCGGGCGCTGGTCACAGCAGCGACAGCAGAGAGCTCGGGCGCTGGTCACAGCAGCGACAGCAGAGAGCTCGGGCGCTGGTCACAGCAGCGACAGCAGAGAGCTCGGGCGCTGGTCACAGCAGCGACAGCAGAGAGCTCGGGCGCTGGTCACAGCAGCGACAGCAGAGAGCTCGGGCGCTGGTCACAGCAGCGACAGCAGAGAGCTCGGGCGCTGGTCACAGCAGCGACAGCAGAGAGCTCGGGCGCTGGTCACAGCAGCGACAGCAGAGAGCTCGGGCGCTGGTCACAGCAGCGACAGCAGAGAGCTCGGGCGCTGGTCACAGCAGCGACAGCAGAGAGCTCGGGCGCTGGTCACAGCAGCGACAGCAGAGAGCTCGGGCGCTGGTCACAGCAGCGACAGCAGAGAGCTCGGGCGCTGGTCACAGCAGCGACAGCAGAGAGCTCGGGCGCTGGTCACAGCAGCGACAGCAGAGAGCTCGGGCGCTGGTCACAGCAGCGACAGCAGAGAGCTCGGGCGCTGGTCACAGCAGCGACAGCAGAGAGCTCGGGCGCTGGTCACAGCAGGGACAGCAGAGAGCTCGGGCGCTGGTCACAGCAGCGACAGCAGAGAGCTCGGGCGCTGGTCACAGCAGCGACAGCAGAGAGCTCAGGCGCTGGTCACAGCAGGGACAGCAGAGAGCTCAGGCGCTGGTCACAGCAGGGACAGCAGAGAGCTCAGGCGCAGGTCACAGCAGGGACAGCAGAGAGCTCAGGCGCAGGTCACAGCAGGGACAGCAGAGAGCTCAGGCGCAGGTCACAGCAGGGACAGCAGAGAGCTCAGGCGCTGGTCACAGCAGGGACAGCAGAGAGCTCAGGCGCAGGTCACAGCAGGGACAGCAGAGAGCTCAGGCGCTGGTCACAGCAGGGGCAGCAGAGAGCTTCAAGAAGGATCTAGATGCCTTTTTACACCCAAACAACATTGAATAACATATATGATGTTACTAGTCCAATACACTTGGATTTCCATTCTCTAGATATATGTAAAAGGACACATGCATGCTCAGCCAAGATTGGGCGATTTTCTATACCCAAATATCACCCAACAGCCTGCATTTGGGTCAGCTGAAAACTATGTGGCCCAAGTGAAGAGAGGAGACCCCTATAATAATGTCTGTGGGGATCATAGGGACCAAAACCCCCACTGATCCCTGCATTGGAGGAGGAGCTGGAAGACCCCAAACAGCATAAATTCAGGAGCCTACTTACCTCGATGAAGGTGTTCAGGGTGGAGTTGGTTGGGTTGTGAGTGATCAGGAAGCGCATGTTTTTGTAGCAGACTTCCACGGGTGCAGGGCGATTAATCCGAGCCATGGCCGAGACGTCGAGAGATACAAAGGAGGAGATAAAAACGTACAAAAAACACAAATATTGTGCAAAATATCTAAAAAAAACCCAAACCGGTAAAGGGGTCGGGAGGCTGCACGGTAAACGGCAACAACCGACCGCCTGTCCACGAGGCTCAGGGTCAGTATCCAAATATTCACAGACAAAAAAACGTTCTTAATACTTAAGTTCCGAGACTTTTTTTTCCTTCCGTAGGGTAGAAAAGGAAATCTCCTGGTGACGAGTCCTGGCAGCTTCAGGGGGGCAAAACAGAGGATCCTTGTGGACCAATCACGTTACCCCATCTGGATAGACTGTGAATTTTACAGCCGGGACGGACTGTGAGCGGAGGACAGGGCTCCGTGGACACAAGAGTCTATTGCAGGAGGAGATCTGCGCACAGAGGCCTCTAATGGTGTGCGCTGCCCGCGAGCCGGCTCCAGAGCAACGGGCAAAGCGTGCAATTCATGCGGAGCGACGGTGTTGGGCGTGACAGTATTCAAAAGTGTTTTTCAGCAGCTCCATATATTTCCAACGTCAGAACTGGGGGAAAAAAAAAAAAGAAAGAAAAGTCACCAACAATTAATAATAATAATAAAAATAATAAAAATATATAAAATTATATTATTATTTATAATAAATAAAAAATTAATAAATAATAATAATAAAAAATAATAATAAAAGTAATAATAAAAATAAATAAAAAAACAACCACAATAATAATCTAATACAAAAAAAAAAAAAAAAAATCTATAAATACAGGCAATCCCCGGGTTACATACAGGATAGGTTCTGTAGGTTTGTCCGAACTGTATATTTTATAATTGTAGCTCCAGACAAAATTTTTTTGGGTCTCTTGACAATTGGATTTTAAAAATGTTGGGTTGTCATAAAAAACAGGATTAACACCAAATCTTAATTGCCGACACCTGTGATAACTGTTACAGCTGAATATTGTAGCCTAAAGAACAGTAAATTACCAACACCCATAGGTCCGTTTGTAACTAGGGATCGCCTGTAAATCGGGTGTTCTTAAGTAGGGGACTGTGTGTGTGTGTATGCGTGTGCGAGTGCATGTATGTGGGTATGCGTGCATGGATGTTTATATGGGTGCGCGTACGTGTGTGTTTGTTTGTGTGTAATATATATTTTAAAATAATTAGAAAAATAAAATATTAAAAAGTTCGAATAAAAAAATGCTACATATTATTTCTAAATGACACTTTCTATATAGTAAATGATTAGCTACGGTATTTTGTAATTTACTCATTTTTCATCATAAACACAAGAAATTTGGACAAAAACAAAAGAAAAAATCTACAAAAATTGAACAATAACGAAAAAAAATGAAGATGAACATTATGAATAATATAACTAAAATTGTTAAAAAAAATGTAAACATATGTTCATTATGAAAGCGGTGTCCTAAATAGTCATCAAAATAAGGCTCACGCTTTACAGCAAGCGGGAAAGCAAGATATACATATACCCACAGGAAGTTCATCCTGACATCTAGTGGCCAATGTAGATAAATCATGTGTTTACGGAGCCCACACACTCGCCTGCCACGTGACTCCTATCACGCAGAGGAGGTCACCCTCACATAGGGAACAACCAGCGGCACTACATGGCGGTATGTGATGGCTGTTACAAATGACCACGTGTGGGTGTGCAGCTCCCGTGGTCATTCTTGCTGCCCGGGAGTGATTTTTAGAGTATTATTTGAAGAATATAATCCCACAATGGCGGCACCATATGGCGGCACATTAGAGTCAACCTTATGGAGTAAATCTGTAACCTTGTTGCACACTTCCTCCTGAAACTACTGTAACAATAGACTCAATATATGAGGCTCTGGAATCTGGGACTTGGGGTGCGCAGGATGGACGGTGGCTCTAGTAGGACATACATAGGTGCACATTCAGCGCAGTAGAAGCTGTGACTATCTGTTGTGGTTTCTGTTCTTATTAACCCTGCGAGGGTCGGAGCCTCCGGGGCGCCGTGGCCTCGGTCAGTGATGCACAGGCGGCTTCCGATCCGCCTCTATATTTAGCCGTGTATTGATCACATGGAGGCCCCGAGGTGAGAGGCACGAGGCACATGTTTATCAAGTGACTGATAAGTGGAGGGGGGAAGAGGACAGGACAATAGGAGGATACCACCCAAGGTGACATCATTCTGGAAACCGTGGGCCCCACATGTCAGGCTATTCTTAGCACGACTGATACAATGACCATGGAGTAACGCCGTAAATCAGGAAAGGATGTGTCACTGGGCTTTCATCTCCATCTTTTAGTGACCCAGAAGGGTTGTCATAGCTCGGCAGTGATGTGCGAGGTGCAGGTGGTTACGTGCCAGATAAGGCAGCTCCACCGGTGGAGAGGGGGCAGACGCCGACATATCTGATAGGACGACTATAATGGGGAGTCTGAGGGGGCCAAGGCAGCTATTTAGGAGATGGGGGCCACAGCTATTGTTACTGCTTCCAGGCAATGGTTTGGGGGCTCACTATGATACATAGAGAGAAAAGAAAGAGGATGGGGGTGACATATTAGACCACCACATTGAGCACACAGCTCTGCTATATAGGGGTTGCTATATATTCCGTGTACCAGGACATCATCCCATAAATACACAACATCTATAGGATACAACGGCTCTTACAGCATTATATGTAGAGCGAGGCAATGAGCGCAGAATGAGGCCCCCGGGCTGGTGCCAGGCAGATGCCCCCCGGATGGACTCTCCATAGATGACACATCTTCAGGCAACACCGCAGTCTCTCTATAGGACATGAACCTGCCATGAAGAGTCTCCGCAAACAGCAGATTTGAACATCGCCGGCAGCCATCAGGCCTGGGGAGATTTTCTTTGCTGGGGAGATTTATTTTTGGAAGTGGCTTTTTATAGGATTAAGTGTTAAATAAACTATAAATAAGAGAAAGTATAAGGGAGGCAGCTGCGTGCCGTGTCCTCACCGACATACACAGGGTCCGGCAGGACGGAGGTCTCATACAGGTGACCCTCAGATCTCCACCGACCCTAGAGGTCAGCGGCGAGCGGTCACACAATGCACTGGAGACATAGAAAGGGGGGGGGGGGGGCAAAGTTTTTTTGCAATTTTCCTTCACTTCTCTGATTGAAGTTAAACAGACGGCTGATACCAAAGAGCAATAGGTTGATTTTACTTGCCATACATAAGGCTGCTCCCTTCAGCCTTAGTCACAGGGAGCAGCAGGTCATATCCACCAACTGAGTATTCGTGTACTAGCAACAAGTCTTTTGCCTGTTAACGATCCAAAAGAAGTGCTGCAGGTTACCAAAGGCAAGTGTTTAGGTCTAAATGCACCTGCGTTCTGGAGAGACCCCCCCCCCCCAATGAACGTTCCTAATTATTGTGAAGAATGAAGCTGATCCATCAGTAAGCGGAGGCGGATGTCAGCATATGACAGTCATCAGACGGAGCAGCGGGCGCTGGTGATGACTGTCGCAGCTCAGGGGACACCGGCCGGCTCATGGTCATACAGGGGTGCGGAGGGGGCACGGCAGGTCAGTAATGGAGAAGTATTGTACAATGAGTTCTATCGCACTGGACCGGCCAGTGAGAAGGAGCAAGGAACAGGGCGACCATGGGACCCAATATAAGCAACAAAAATAGGGGGGGTATAGCAGAAAATATAGAAATTATGAAGACTTTCTCCACCCACAAAAATACACCCTAAACATTGTGATCCCCAGACCACTAAGCAGTCACATGACATTCCACAACACACGGACTACAATGTAACAAATCCTTCCTGGTGTATCCAACCAGTGACGCTGTGCAAACAGATAGCAAACACACAATGACAGAGATAAGTATCTGTGTACCTTCTGTTACCTGAACAATAAGCACCTAGTGACCCCTGGCTGCACCCAAATCCACCTGTGACCCCTCGCCGCACATAGTGAGCCCTCTCTGCACGTAGACGCACCCAAGCGCAAACAGCAGGGAGTCATGGATATATGCAACAGCTCCCGTGCAAACCCCAAATCCATGACACATACTCCCCCCTCGGGGAACATGACCCTCTAGATCAGTGGTTCTCAACCTGTGGGTCGGGACCCCAGTGGGGGTCAAATGACCAAAACCAGGGGTCGCCTAAAGCCATCGGAGCCGCAATTTTACTGTGTTTTTACTGCTAATTGCATGGTTTGGGGTCACCACAGCATGAGGAACTGTATTGCGGGGACCGGCGCTGCAGACGGAGGACCCCATTATTACACACTAACATCTCAGTACAGATAGAAGCTGCCCATACAGACCTGGGACCGGTGCTGTAGGCGGAGGACCCCATTATTACACACTAACATCTCAGTACAGATATAGGCTGCCCATACAGACCTGGGACCGGCGCTGTAGACGGAGGACCCCATTATTACACACTAACATCTCAGTACAGATAGAAGCTGCCCATACAGACCTGGGACCGGTGCTACAGACGGAGGACCCCATTATTATACACTAACATCTCAGTACAGATATAGGCTGCCCATACAGACCTGGGACCGGCGCTGTAGACGGAGGACCCCATTATTACACACTAACATCTCAGTACAGATAGAAGCTGCCCATACAGACCTGGGACCGGTGCTGTAGGCGGAGGACCCCATTATTACACACTAACATCTCAGTACAGATATAGGCTGCCCATACAGACCTGGGACCGGCGCTGTAGACGGAGGACCCCATTATTACACACTAACATCTCAGTACAGATAGAAGCTGCCCATACAGACCTGGGACCGGCGCTGTAGACGGAGGACCCCATTATTATACACTAACATCTCAGTACAGATAGAAGCTGCCCATACAGACCTGGGACCGGTGCTACAGACGGAGGACCCCATTATTACACACTAACATCTCAGTACAGATATAGGCTGCCCATACAGACCTGGGACCGGTGCTACAGACGGAGGACCCCATTATTACACACTAACATCTCAGTACAGATATAGGCTGCCCATACAGACCTGGGACCGGTGCTACAGACGGAGGACCCCATTATTACACACTAACATCTCAGTACAGATATAGGCTGCCCATACAGACCTGGGACCGGTGCTACAGACGGAGGACCCCATTATTACACACTAACATCTCAGTACAGATATAGGCTGCCCATACAGACCTGGGACCGGCGCTACAGACGGAGGACCCTGCTGGGAGAAGCGTCAGCTTACAAGGCGAGGCTGGAAGTGCTGGGACTGCAGGCACATGATACTGACAGCGCTGAGCGGCTCATGTCACACACTGCATGCACTTGTAAGACTCTTACGGGAAATAATCCCTACACAAATACGCTTTTCTTCCTCCTCCTCCTGGTGTGGACGCAGGTTCCCTGCAGGAGAGGGGGGACTCAGGAGATCTGTTCACTAACACACAATCCTAGAGGACGTGTTCACACGCGGGGCAGGAATCACAGCACTGCTGCCCTGATACAATGTATCAGAGGAGGGGGATTCCCATCACTCCCATATCCCCTGTACAGTCTCCTCTCCCCGGGATGTAATGGCTGATAACAGAGAGTAATAGATTGTATCCTCCCTGTACAGTCTCTTCTCCCCGGTATGTAATGGCTGATAACAGAGAGTAATAGATTGTACCCCCCCCCTGTACAGTCTCCTCTCCCCGGGGTGTAATGGCTGATAACAGAGAGTAATAGATTGTACCCCCCCCCCCCTGTACAGTCTCCTCTCCCCGGGATGTAATGGCTGATAACAGAGAGTAATAGATTGTATCCCCCCCCCCTGTACAGTCTCCTCTCCCCGGGATGTAATGGCTGATAACAGAGAGTAATAGATTGTATCCCCCCTGTACAGTCTCCTCCCCCAGGGGTGTAATGGCTGATAACAGAGAGTAATAGATTGTATCCCCCCCTGTACAGTCTCCTCTCCCCGGGGTGTAATGGCTGATAACAGAGAGTAATAGATTGTATCCCCCCTGTACAGTCAGATAACAGAGAGCAGCAGCTCATGTTGGACATGGAGGTACCACTCCTCTAGGTTCAAGGCTCCTTATTTTGGAGATCCCCCGTATTTCTCTACATGAGGTCAGTATGGTAAGTCTTTGGAGCAGATGTATTCTCCGGTGATCTCCCTAATGCTGCCGGTGTCCTGTGGTCTGGCGGGGGGTGGGCATGTGGCGTGGCTGCTCCCGTGGACCCAGTGGCTCTTGCACGTTGCGCTGTCAGATGTAGGTTACACGTTGCACATTTCAATTGCAATATTCTGCACGGCGATTGTCTGCGGGGTCTTCTTACACGTACTGCTGTTACCATGGCAGCCGAGGGGGTCTGAATGGGAAGATTAGCACGACGCCGACAGGAGATGTATCCGTCATCAGCCCCGAGCATTAGGGGGGCAACAGCGTCATATCCCCCCAACATAGCTCCTAACAGCTACAGCCATTACACCCCGGGAATACAATCTATTACTCTCTGTTATCAGTCATTACATCCCGGGGAGAGGAGACTGTACAGGGGGGATACAATCTATTACTCTCTGTTATCAGCCATTACATCCCGGGGAGAGGAGACTGTACAGGGGGATACAATCTATTACTCTCTGTTATCAGCCATTACATCCCGGGGAGAGGAGACTGTACAGGGGGGGATACAATCTATTACTCTCTGTTATCAGCCATTACATCCCGGGGAGAGGAGACTGTACAGGGGGGGATACAATCTATTACTCTCTGTTATCAGCCATTACATCCCGGGGAGAGGAGACTGTACAGGGGGATACAATCTATTACTCTCTGTTATCAGCCATTACACCCCGGGGAGAGGAGACTGTACAGGGGGGATACAATCTATTACTCTCTGTTATCAGCCATTACATCCCGGGGAGAGGTGACTGTACAGGGGGGGGATACAATCTATTACTCTCTGTTATCAGCCATTACATCCCGGGGAGAGGAGACTGTACAGGGGGATACAATCTATTACTCTCTGTTATCAGCCATTACATCCCGGGGAGAGGAGACTGTACAGGGGGGATACAATCTATTACTCTCTGTTATCAGCCATTACACCCCGGGGAGAGGAGACTGTACAGGGGGGGATACAATCTATTACTCTCTGTTATCAGCCATTACATCCCGGGGAGAGGAGACTGTACAGGGGGGGAATACAATCTATTACTCTCTGTTATCAGCCATTACACCCCGGGGAGAGGAGACTGTACAGGGGGGGATACAATCTATTACTCTCTGTTATCAGCCATTACATCCCGGGGAGAGGTGACTGCACAGGGTGGGGGGGGGGGGGGAGATACAATCTATTACTCTCTGTTATCAGCCATTACACCCCGGGGAGAGGAGACTGTACAGGGGGGTATACAATCTATTACTCTCTGTTATCAGCCATTACATCCCGGGGAGAGGAGACTGTACAGGGGGGGATACAATCCATTACTCTCTGTTATCAGCCATTACATCCCGGGGAGAGGTGACTGTACAGGGGGGGATACAATCTATTACTCTCTGTTATCAGCCATTACATCCCGGGGAGAGGAGACTGTACAGGGGGGGATACAATCTATTACTCTCCGTTATCAGCCATTACATCCCGGGGAGAGGAGACTGTACAGGGGGGATACAATCTATTACTCTCTGTTATCAGCCATGTTGTGCAGGCAGTACATACACGGGACACTGTGTAGCACAGACTTCACTAGAGATTCAGCTGACAGTCGGCAGTGACAACAGTTTCGCGGTCGCCATGGCGCTGGTAACCTTGTGCCTTGTGATGATTTATGTAAAGTACAACTTACTTGGAATTAAGTTTCAGAAGTTCTACCGAAGGGAAACCCGATTACAAGAAAATAATTCAGGCCCAAACAAGGATTAGTAATCTCTTAAAGGAGTTGTCCAGAGGTCAGTATTAAGGGGATGGTGTTGAGCGGTTATACCAGAAGTGGCATGATGAGCCACAGAATAATAATAATAATAATAATAATAATAATAATAATAATAATAATACAGCAGTAGCCACACAGCCCCCTAAAACTTATAGGAACCATTAAATTCTCCTGCAGACCCCCATTGATATAAAATACCGCCCCATCCTGACGAAATATCTGACATATAAAGTCGAAAACATTTCGCATTCCACTGGTGGGGTCTGAGTGCACTGGGGGTGTATCCTCACACTGCTGTGTTCTAAGCTCTGTGCATATCCTGTATTCAGCCAGGTCCCTGCTTCAGCCTTTACTCCGAGAGGTGAACATAGATTCCTGCACCCTCCACCAATCAGTGTGAGGTAATGTCTCCCAGTGCTATCCTGGAATAAAAATCCGTATATCACAGTCCTGCTGCTACTACCAACATGCACAAAGGTCTGAGATCATCTCTCTCCAGGGAAAATACCAATACTTGCTGCAGAGCGCACAGCATTGTGAGGACACATCTCCCAGTATAATCCTGGAATATAAATACGTATATCACAGTCCTGCTGCTACTACCAACATGCACAAAGGTCTAATTACACATCTCTCCAGGGACAATACCCAACATGGTCCACAGTACTGCCTGATGGCACCTGCTGGCACATTCTCTAAGATTCGGGCCCTTGCATCGGTAGGGAATGTTCCTCAGTTATTATAGTCTGCAGAGTGTCTTGGCCTGACTCGTACGGGTGCTCCAGCCAAATATAGGCTCAGCCACCCGCCCCGCGCCCCCTGTAACCTGAGCTCACATCACACGTACAGCAGGTTACATGGGACCGACCCAAGTCTTCTTCAGGAGGATATTTCAGTTTTTACCTTATATGCTGTGTACGCAGTACATGGAGTACACAGCGCCGCCCCTCCCCCGCTAGATCCTCTGCAGCACAACTGGACCCACAACGCACCAAAACAAACCTTAATTTTAGAACAAAGACGTAAATCCCCAGGAAATCCCATGATGAGGATCCCATAAGATGCATCAACACTGGATAATCGGGATGAGCATTTCCCCCCAAATAGGACATGGAAATACGACTTCCTGTTACACCCTCTTGGAAGAAGTCTTAAAAAGGTCCCTCCACGTGTAGGCTCTATCCCCAATCTGCATCAGGCGGAGAGGGGCAACGGCAGAGGGAGTAGGGGCAACGGCAGAGGGAGTAGGGGCAACGGCAGAGGGAGTAGGGGCAACGGCAGAGGGAGTAGGGGCAACGGCAGAGGGAGTAGGGGCAACGGCAGAGGGAGTAGTGGCATTACTTAGGATTGGACCCCTGTAATGCAATAACGGGATGGTTCTGGAGAATCCCCAAAGTTATCTCTAATAGGAGCTGAGATACCAAGTGCAGCCACTAAACAACCAACCAACCAAGACGGCAGCTTTTTGAGACCTGTAGACACTTAGCTCCATCTAGTGGTGGCCGCAGGAGGATATCATTTACCTCTACAGGTCACTGAGCTATTTATCAGAAATGCAGGGCCTTGACCCATGTGGAATCCGTAGCCTATAAAGATTGGGCAGATGTCACCTTATGCAGGGCCTCTTTTGGACAATATGGATGATATGGAGCAGCGAGGTTCCCCCGCTTGGCATCTTGGTTTGGCTCAGGCACAGCCCTATATGAGGCAGCTAATCTGTGCAGTACAGCATGTCATTTGGGCTCAATAAACCAAGAAAAACCTGAGCTGGACCGATGTGCAGTGTCTGCACCAGTGAGCTGGACCCAGACGCTGGCACTGTAGGTGAACTTACAATGAGTGGGTGCGATGGGTGCCAGCCGCGGCGGCAAGAATGTGGAGATCTAATCTGGTACAGTCTGCTGGATCCACAATACAAGGTGCCAGCGCTCTTAGTGAATTGCGGCAGACCCCAATAATCATCAGACAACGTATCGCGTGATTGCAACAGGACCGGGTAAGTAAATCTGCCCCAATGTGCTCAGCACGTGGTGTCTGTGCATAATATATATCTATCTATCTATGGTGGCCATGAGCTAGCCGTTGTCTTTGTTCCCCCACCCCCAGATATGTGCATGGGGTCTCATCCTTCTTATAACTGAGGGCCTGTTACAAATGTATCTAACCCAGGACAATCCTCAGCAGCAGCACAAATCATCTCATGATACTTTGTTACATGTTACACTATCAGTCTGGAGCACAGGCTATTCATCCATTAGGGGGCTGAGCACGTTACATCTTACCCTCTAGGGCAGTGGTGGCGGACCTATGGCACTGGTGCCGGAGGTGGCACTCAGAGCCCTTTTTGTGGGCACCCAGGCCATCACCAGAGAGGACTCCAGGTATCTTCCTGCAGTCCCAGACAGCCCAGGACTTGCTGTGCATAGAGCTATTTTAAAGTGACAGCTCTACCTGGGACTACTGGAGGAGTGGGAAGGTGTTGTGACTGAGCAGGGAGTATAAATCACAAATAAAATTTCTGTGTTGGCACTCTGCAATAAATAAGTGGGTCTTGGTTGTAGTTTGGGCACTCGGTCTCTAAAAGGTTCGCCATCACTGCTCTAGGGGGAAGATAAGGACAGCAAGCAGAGATCTTGAAAATGGATGCAATGGGTGGAAAGACAAAGCCTATGAGAAAGTTGCAGAGGTATTTATTACACAATATTTCTGCTGTCTACATGGGAATTATTAGCACCAATTACTGCCTGCAGATTCCAGCAGAAGGGCCCTCGATGCTCCCCATCCCCACGGGGCCCCTTGTGATATCTGAAGTAAACACGAGGTGCGAGGATGGAAACAGACTCAGGCAACGCAAACAAGATATTTACCAAAGCTCAGCATTAAAGGGGCACCCGCCACCAACCGCTGAAGCCACCACTACCATCTACAGGACTATTAAAGGGGTTCAACCACGTGCTCCCCTGGTGTCTGGTCTCTTAAAGGGGTTGGCAGGGAATTTTCCAAATTCTGGTCCACGTCAAAGCAAAGGAGATGGCTACATGCAAGGACCCCCCACCTGAAGTGATAGCACCCATCATGCTCAGGTAGTCACTAACCCTAATGGTCGCACATTGTCCATGTAAGCTCTGTGATTGGCTGAGGATCACCAGAACGATGGACAGATCACAATCACTTCAGCTCCCGGCAGGAAGACGCACTAGTTCCCAATTCTAAAGGAGGGGAGCGGAATGGACCTGATAAATCTGTCAGGAACATCGGAATTCACAGGATAAAACTGTCTGAAGGGAAAAGTGGCGCAGGTCGGAAAAGGTCACAATGTCTCAATTGTAAGAAACTGGCAAAACAGCTGTACCCTATAGATGCAGATATACAGAGACCGTCCCTGCGTTACATACAAGAACAAATCTATGGAACCCAAGTTGAATTTGTATGTAAGTCAAAACTGTATATTTTAGAATTGTGGCCAGACAAAAATTTCTTATGCCCCGGTGACAATTGGGAGTTTCAAAATTATTTGCTGTAACGGGACCAAGAATTAGCAATAAAGCTTCATTACAGACACCTTACAGCTGATCATTGCAGTCTGGGGCTATAGTAACATCCAGAGAGGTCACAGGGCGCAGAGGGATCCGTCTGTAAGTCCGGTGTCCTTAAGTAGGGGACTGCCTGTATAATATATCTATATATATATCTATCCTCTTAGATCCAATTCTGACCGAAAGGACAAAGAGCGTTGCAATCAGACTCAACACTCATTTACATATATTTGAATATTCCAAATAACCAAAAAGAAAAACAATGGAGAAGATGTAAATGTCTGTGCGAGGTGCAGGAGTGAGGGTGGCGTGACTGTAGGTGGGTTCCTATGTGGGGCTCGGACCAGGTCATGTGAGGACGAGGATCTGGACCCGATTACTCAGACTCTGGATCCGGCCATAGCGGCGATCGTTATTCTTTCCACCTGGTAGTTAATGAGTACGAGTGATGGAGATCCCAGACGGACGCTATGTGCGCCATGGTGGGTGAGGGGGGGGGGGGCTGTCCCGCCATAACAGGAGGGTTTCTTTATTTAATGGGTCATTAAAACCGACACCAAACCCAACACTAAACCTCTGAGGGCGTCAGGATTTTAACACCTGCAGCCGTAATAAAGACGCGACAGACAGAAGTAGAGGAATGACGACTCATTATACAAAACTAGGTTTTAAAAAATTTCTTAAAATTAAAGCGACATGTCGGAGGAAAGCAGATGGCGCATGGTCCACAGCAGCACAGAGTATTTCAGGGTAAGGGGTGATCACAGACTGAGGATCTGCAGGGTCCACAGCACAGAGGATTTCAGAGGATGGGAGTCTGCAGATCTTATAGAATATTACACAGTAAAAGGAACTTGGAAGGTAACAGCAGCACAGAGTATTTCAGGAGAGGTGGATTTAGAGAGATCAGTCCTCTAGTAATTATAAAAGGAGCGGGGTCCACAGCAGCACAGAGGAGCTGAGGAGAGGAGTGTGACAGGGAGCTGTCCAATCATGTGATGAGGGGCTGCATGTGGCAAGGACAGAGGTGAGTGGAAGGGATGGGATCGCCAGCAGCACAGAGGATTTCAGGATAAGGGATGTATGGATTTTAAAGGAGAGGACAGGGCTGCATGTGGCAAGGACAGAGTCACCATATGAGATGTAGGGGAGTGGAAGGGATGGGGTCGCCAGCAGCACAGAGGATTTCTTGCAAGTTGCATCAATTACCCCAGACCTGTCTGCATCCGCCGCAGCAGAAATATGACTCCTGGCATATCCCATAGCCTGCACTAATGGGAGTAGTAGTATAGCAACATCTTAAAAACTGAAGTGGATGATCACAGAGAACAAGAGAGACAGCAGAGCGTCCCCTTATGATATCCTGATGACATCAGTGCACACCTGGGAATCATTACCCCTCCAGAACTACAAGGTATCGAGCAGACAACACTGAGCGCTATTATGTAACCCCGTGTGTGCCATGCACCCCACTCACTAGTTACATTCCTGCACCCCGGCAGTATTACGGGGCGTCACAGCGAGGAAAGGCGCAGGGGCTCTGATCCCCCCGTGGAGAGAACGGGAAAGGCCAAGTCCTTGGCAGCAGAAAACGAGCTCTGTAGCTCTTAAAGGGTCCCTCCAGATGACTTCCCACAATTCCACGCACTGCAAATACCCCTCAGGGGGTGTAGAAGCCTGTTCATCCTGGGCCTCCTGGTTCATGAATCAGAACTATAGTGAAAGCACTATACAAAAGCATATGATAATAGCATCATAGGGAAAATGTATCATTAAAGGGATCCCCTAGGGATAAGAGATATGCGTGATCGCTGCGGGATCCTCCCGGGGGTCCCAGTGGTCGTACCTGTCGATTTAAATCTTACCCCACTGCCTTTTCTGGTGAAACCCCTTTGATGAAACCTTGGGCCATGCTTCGCTGTACTATGTGGATGTTGCTGACGTTTCATGAACCAGCAAGCTTAGGATGAACAAATCTTCTGAAACCTGACACATAGGGGAAATATTACGGCCATAAGGAGAAGGACTGGGATGTAAAGCATGGAGGACAGACACTGCAGGTAAACTGGAGTCACAATATGTGACAAATCCACGTAAAGAGGCACGTTACCTGCAGTGGCCACAAGGTTATCCGTGGAAGTTTGTAAGAACAAGAGTGCCTAATATCGAGTGCTGCTGTATCTTGCTCACAGATGGGGGTCCCGCCGTATAGGAGACCACCCTTCCATGATGCTCACAGAGCCTTAATGGAGGACATGGACTGAGGTCATCTTCATGATCCACGCAGGTCACATTGTTCTAAACCAGACAGGCAGAATGGGACAAGATGGACCCCCCATGTAGGACTAGGGAATGGTCAGGGAAAGGTAACTAGATGCCACCAGGAGGGGGGCCGCACTGGCATCAGTCCTGGCACTGCACGTGGTAAATCAGGACATCTGCAGAACAAATAAAGGACGGTGAGGGTATCGGATGGCGCCTCTGTGCCGCAGACATTTAGGTCACACCGGGGGGTAGGGGGGATATAATGGCTTGTACTGTGTGATGGATGCAAGTAATAGACACCGGACCGCGATGATAACAAGACCCTGACCCAAAAAAAACGTCTACATGCAGATTGGACCAACAAGTCACAAAGACCCATCTCTCTCTATACTGGCTATACCCGAGAATCCATTCTATTGTTTGCTGTTATCAGCCAGGCTTAGGAAAGATGTTGGGGGAAAACTATATGAATGCTGTCTATTGCTCCCTGTTATCAGCCATCAGTTAGGAGGGTAGAGTTTCATGCTGTTAACTCTATACACAGGTAGGTGATTGCTTGGGGTCTGAACATTGGCATCACAAGTCCTGCAAGCGTTGTACTATGCCATCTCCAGCAGTGCCATGCTCCGTCAATGGAGGGGCAGCATGCGGGCATGACAGGGGCGCCAGGAGGCACGAGTGTGGTGGTCACAGTGGTGGGACCCCCATCAATCAGCATGCTATCCCAATCCTTTATGAACATATAACTAACACATGAGTACAGACACACAGAGACCCAACACTGAAAGGAGGGAATAAAAAACAAACAAAAAAAAAACAACAACAAAGAATCGCAACTTTGTTTCTGTAGAAGCTTTCCAGATATTCTGTAAACATATACAATTTATGACAAACCATCTAAACTAAACAACCACAATCTATAAACGGGATTCTCCCTCCTGCCGCAGAACTACAACTCTCACCGTGCTTTAGTATAACCCGTCATGGTGTCAGCTGTAGCAAAACGTCAACCGTCTGTCTACGCCAATCACCATTATCGGTAAAATATACATAAACATAAAACTATCTACTTCTATAATCCGTCATAATACTCGCATCTAACAACGATTAAAAAAATGATAAACACACCAAAGACATAATAGTCATAAAATAATAAAAAAAATATAGTAATGAAAATAAAAATAATGAATAGAACCTTCTAGAATACTACATGATAAACAATAGCAAGAGACAGAATAAACAGTAATAAAATAATGAAAATAAAAATAATGAATAGAACTATCAAAATACTACATGATAAACAATAGCAAAAAAGACACAATAAAAGCCGCCATAAAAAAAATACACTAAATAATCACATTAATTAAAATACATAAAAACACAATTATACATAACAAGTGCCGAGCACCTCCTGGCTGTCATCTATATCTTGGATGAGGTTGTGAAATCCTATAACCCCTCAGTTTGGATCCAGAGGAAGACACAGAGGAGCGGATCTCCAGCTGTGAGCAGTCCTCTGATCCTATAAACAGCGCCTCCTCCATGAGAATGATGTACCCCCCCATAGGTGATCCCCTCACACACCTCCACAGAAGCACATGCCGGGGTGCCGGGGGTCCTGTAGCATGCGGTGCAGCAGAGCAGAGTGTGACATCCCGGGGTTGGGGGCGCCTCTATCCCTGGGATTCCCCTCCTATCAGCAGCTGGGAGCTGTCACACGTTCTGCTCACGTCAATGGTTTTCCTGCCTTGGAAGGAGCGTGATCAGGAAATAAAGAAATAAGTGCCGCGCAGCAGACACACACACACAGCTCTGCTACATCACAGGCACTGGGCAAATGCTTATATACAGAAGGAGGGCGAGGGTACTGGTGCCAACATCCATGCCCACAGCATATGATGAAGCAGAGCCGATTGTGTCAGTTAACATCATGATACAAGCAGCTGCTGAGCCAAATGACAAACTCAGAACAACTACATCAAGTGAGCCCAATGACAGAAAGAGTACAATATCACGGTTCCTAATCAGCTCTGCTACATCTACATGCCCAGACACATATGTAGCAGAGCTGTAAGACAAACACCATCCCGCGTCTGACAAACTGGGCTCTGAATCATATGTCCGCCATACGATATGACATCACGTAGCCCTAACAGCTCAGCTACATCTAAACGCACAAACCTGAACCAAATGACAAGCATAATACAACCTGACAAACTCAGCTCTGCACTGCAAGTCACTGAAAGGTAAGAGAATACCATCTGAACTAAAAGTAAATGAGTGAAAAGTCACACACATCCCTGCAGCAGCTGACAAACTCAGCTCTGCATTAAATAAATCACGCTTGCCAACTGAAAAAGGGAGATATCATAGCGCCCAATGAGCTCAGCTACATCTGTATGTGCAGACATATCCACACGTGTATCCAGAAGAAGTGTGGGATCCACAATACCGCATCTGACAAACTCCGCTCTGCATCACGAGAAAGATCATACACAAAAATGAGATGTCACTGTGTCCAATCGGCTCAGCTACATCTGTACAACATATTAGAGATGATTAACAAACACAATATGAAATCGGAAGAACTCCGCTCCGCTTCATAACCGCCAAGAGGAAACCTTGTACTTCTAAGCTAGAGATAAGAGCGACGAATCACGACGCACAATCAGCACAGCTACATCTGCGAACAAACGTCCACATGAGCTGCAAGACCAGCACCTGACAAACTCAGCTCTGCACCATAACCTACAAAACAAAAACATCAGATCTTTCCATTCCTGCTATAACCAGGCTTCCGTTTGCCTGGTTATAATACAGAGCTGAGTGTGTCACACTGTTTGGCTCTGCTGCATACAAGTGTGTGTAGATGTAGCAGAGCTGATCCGACGTGATAACTCCCCCTTATCTTCTAGAAGTGTAAGATATCATGATGCCTCATCAGCTCTGCTTCATCTGCGTAACCCCCACACATGTAGCAGAGCTTAATGTGTTTTAAGGGTACACAGCAGTTATATCCAGTGCTTTCTAGTGTAGGATACATATACACAGTGTTGTGTCAGTCTTTACTGCACCTCTAGTATTGTATCAAGCACCAGGAAGATCAGGATGATCACAGCGACTCCAACAGATACGGACCCCCACTCCCTCCCCCCCCCACCCCACTCTGATTTCTAGAAAGTAGCCAAGTGTTTAGGAGCCCAGTGCGGGACTCCAGGCATTTCCTGCTGTTCTCCATCTCAGTCTGTCTTCAATTAGTGATGTCAATGCCAGCCCCCGAAACACCAGGAGAGGGGGGTCCACAGGGGAGTCCAGCTGCAGGTCCATTACTGGCAATGATGACCGCCATGCGGGGTCAGGGGGAGTGTAGCCAGAGCTGGAAGAGGCGCATATGACGGTATAAGCTCCCGTCACAGACGTCACAATACTGCTCACAGCTGAGGGTTTGCTACAGTTGAAGCCGGTCTAGACAATGTTCTCGAGCTAAATCATCTGTTACATTGTATAATACAAGTACCATGACAATGTTTTCTAGTCATAGATTTTACTTCTTGTCCCACCATTCACATTACAGATCTGACCTGTGCGTATGTTAGTAGCAGCAGCACAGAGATATGGATACATATTCCAGGATTGTAGCTTCACTATGTGCACTGGGGGAATGTTCTCACACTGCTGTGCTCTGTGCTCTCTGCAGCCAGTGTTGGGTAGTATCCCTGGAGAGACGTGTAATCAGACCTTTGAGTGTGTTAGTTGAAGCAGAACTGTGATATATGGATTTATATGCACAAATAGATGCGTTTCCTAGAGCATAACCCTGCTGTGCTCTCAACACTCTGCAATCATCTGCTTTACAGCTACTCCCCGCACTACAAGTGCCCCTGATCTAGCAGGCTTCAGGCCGATTACTAAAGCAGTTAGGGGGAAAGGGCTGTGGAGCAGCTCAATGCAGAGAGCACAGCAGTGCGAGGACACATCCCCAGTGCATTCAGTCAAGCTACAATCTTGAAATATAAATCCATATATCACAGTCCTGCAGCTACTAACAACATACACAAAGGTCTCATCTCTTCAAGGACAATACCAAAACACTGGCTGCAAACAGAAGAGAGCACAGTAGTGTGAGGTCTGATTACACGTCTCCCCAGGGACAATACATAACACTGGCTGCAGAGAGCACAGAGCACAGCAGTGTGAGGTCTGATTACACGTCTCCCCAGGGACAATACATAACACTGGCTGCACAGAGCACAGCAGTGTGAGGTCTGATTACACGTCTCCCCAGGGACAATACATAACACTGGCTGCAGAGAGCAGAGAGCACAGCAGTGTGAGGTCTGATTACACATCTCTCCAGGGACAATACATAACACTGGCTGCAGAGAGCACAGAGCACAGCAGTGTGAGGTCTGATTACACATCTCTCCAGGGACAATACATAACACTGGCTGCAGAGAGCACAGAGCACAGCAGTGTGAGGTCTGATTACACATCTCTCCAGGGACAGTACATAACACTGGCTGCAGAGAGCACAGAGCACAGCAGTGTGAGGTATAATTACACATCTCTCCAGGGACACTACATAACACTGGCTGCAGAGAGCACAGAGCACAGCAGTGTGAGGTCTGATTACACATCTCTCCAGGGACAATACATAACACTGGCTGCAGAGAGCACAGAGCACAGCAGTGTGAGGTCTGATTACACATCTCTCCAGGGACAATACATAACACTGGCTGCAGAGAGCACAGAGCACAGCAGTGTGAGGTCTGATTACACATCTCTCCAGGGACAATACATAACACTGGCTGCAGAGAGCACAGAGCACAGCAGTGTGAGGTCTGATTACACATCTCTCCAGGGACAATACATAACACTGGCTGCAGAGAGCACAGAGCACAGCAGTGTGAGGTCTGATTACACATCTCTCCAGGGACAATACATAACACTGGCTGCAGAGAGCACAGAGCACAGCAGTGTGAGGTCTGATTACACATCTCTCCAGGGACAATACATAACACTGGCTGCAGAGAGCACAGAGCACAGCAGTGTGAGGTCTGATTACACATCTCTCCAGGGACAATACATAACACTGGCTGCAGAGAGCACAGAGCACAGCAGTGTGAGGTCTGATTACACATCTCTACAGGGACAATACATAACACTGGCTGCAGTGAGCACAGAGCACAGCAGTGTGAGGTCTGATTACACATCTCTCCAGGGACAATACATAACACTGGCTGCAGAGAGCACAGAGCACAGCAGTGTGAGGTCTGATTACACATCTCTCCAGGGACAATACACAACACTGGCTGCAGAGAGCACAGAGCACAGCAGTGTGAGGTCTGATTACACGTCTCCCCAGGGACAATAATGCTAATTTATTAAACAAGAAAACCTAAAAGGGCCAGCGGTGAGGAGTACTCGGACTCCGCTGCCGTGTTATTTTAACTGTGGGCTTAGGGTGATGCCACACACGGCGTTTTAAAACAGTTTTTGGTCTGTTTTTAAGTAGTCCGTTAAAAAAAATGCATCGTTTTTGGACAGACTGCTTAAAAAAGGACCAAAAACGGGTTCAAAACGCCGTGTGTGGCATCACCCTTGGGGTCATTGTCTTGTTGGAAGGTTCGGCCCGGTCTGAGGTCCGGAGCATCTGGCCACATTCATCTATCCTTCCATTACCCCCAGTGGTCCTGTCCCCCCATAGCCTGATGCTGCCCCCCATGTGTCACTGCTGGGATTGGATTTGGCAGTTTTCTCCACCACTTAGAGTGAACACCAAAAAGTCCAACCTCCATCTCATCAGAGCAGAGAATCTTATTCCTCATAGTCCAGATCCTCCATGTGTTTTGCACACTGTATGCGGCTTTCATATGTCTTGCACTGAGGAGAAGCTTCCAGACTCTGCCATAAAGCCCCGACTGCTGGAGGCTGCAGTGATAGGCGACTCCCATCTCCCTCCTGCATCTCTGGGGCTCAGTTACTGGGATCTTAGGGTCTTCTTTACCTCTCACCAAGGCTCTTCTCCCACGACTGCTTCATTTGGCCGGAGAGCGGGTCAATAAAGAGCTGTGGTCGTCCCAAACTTCTTCCATTTAAGGATTATGGAGGCAACTGTGCTCTTAGGAACCTTGAGTGCTGCAGGATTTGTTTTGTGACCTTGGCCAGATCTGTGCTTCACCACAATTCTGTCTCTAAACTCCTTGGGCAGTTCCTTGGACCTCGTGATTCTCTTGTGCACTGTGAGCTGTTAGGTCTTATATAGACAGGTGTGTGCCTTTCCTAATCAAGTCCAATCATTTTAATTAAAACACAGCAGGAATCCAATGAAGGAGCAGAACCATCTCAATGAGGATCAGAAGGAAATGGACTGCAGTTAAGTTACATAGAAGGCCGGCGGGACACGTGGCGCTTTGAACCCATTTTTGGGCCTTTTCAAGTAGTCCGTTAAAAAACGCATCCGTTTTATGGGTTTTTGTCCTCCATTTTCCACAATTATGATAATTAGGATAATTGGGAAAAACTGAAGTTTTCAAAAACGCAGTCGTTTAACAAACTGCTTAAAAACAGCCCAAAAAATGGGTTCAAAACGCCATGTGTGCCACCGGCCTAAGGATAAAGCCACATGTCGCGTTTTTAGACCGTTTTAAACCATGCTTTGAACCAGTTATCTTCATTTCTAGAAGCGTAGGCAGCTGTGATACAGATTATTTAATCTTACCAATTGGCAGCAATGAAACATTTAGAGGGTCTGTCTACCTCCTGTATCTGCACGGACCTGGATACAACCTCCTACCACTAATGCCAAATAAAGTCAGCGCAGCCCCAGCATCCGGCACACTGATACATTGTATCAGGACAGGAGACACATTTGTGGTGTTGAGGTAGAACATTGTAACAAACCCTCTTATGGGATCTGAGGTCATTGTTAAGGTTCCTTGTTAACCCTATAGTAGGTCAGGCAGATTTCGGAGCAGTGCCCCTCCGGCTCCTGGCAGCGGAGCCTCCACAGAGAGTCATTGTTACCCTTGTCAAGAATGTGAGGAGAAGAAGGTTTTAATCAGAGACCACCCTGCATCAGGAAGGGGAGCGCATGGACGTCCTTCCGGCACATGTAATACTAGAGGGGGACAGGCAGGAAAGGATCAGGGAGGCGCTCAGATCCTCTACAGAGAAATTTAAGGGCAATTCTGCAGATATTCTCCCCATCATGCATCAGGATGGAGCATTGAGGACTGATCCTCTCCTGCTCAGTGTCACTGCCTGACAGCCTCCACCCCTGGCACTAGGAGGGTGAGGGGATATCAGGCAGTCTCCACCCCTGGCACTAGGAGGGTGAGGGGATATCAGGCAGCCTCCACCCCTGGCACCAAGAGGGTGGGGGGGATATCAGGCAGCCTCCACCCCTGGCACTAGGAGGGTGGGGGGGATATCAGGCAGCCTCCACCCCTGGCACTAGGAGGGTGGGGGGGATATCAGGCAGCCTCCACCCCTGGCACCAAGAGGGTGGGGGGGATATCAGGCAGCCTCCCCCCCTGGCACCAAGAGGGTGGGGGGGATATCAGGCAGCCTCCCCCCCTGGCACCAAGAGGGTGGGGGGGATATCAGGCAGCCTCCCCCCCTGGCACCAAGAGGGTGGGGGGGATATCAGGCAGCCTCCCCCCCTGGCACCAAGAGGGTGGGGGGGGATATCAGGCAGCCTCCCCCCCTGGCACCAAGAGGGTGGGGGGGATATCAGGCAGCCTCCCCCCCTGGCACCAAGAGGGTGGGGGGGATATCAGGCAGCCTCCCCCCCTGGCACCAAGAGGGTGGGGGGGATATCAGGCAGCCTCCCCCCCTGGCACCAAGAGGGTGGGGGGGATATCAGGCAGCCTCCCCCCCTGGCACTAGGAGGGTGGGGGGATATCAGGCCGCCCTCCACCCCTGGCACTAGGAGGGTGGGGGGATATCAGGCAGCCCTCCACCCCTGGCACTAGGAGGGTGGGGGGGATATCAGGCAGCCTCCCCCCTGGCACTAGGAGGGGGGGGGATATAAGGCAGCCTCCACCCCTGGCACCAAGAGGGGGGGGGGGATATAAGGCAGCCTCCACCCCTGGCACCAAGAGGGTGGCGGGGATATCAGGCAGCCTCCCCCACTGGCACCAAGAGGGTGGGGGGGATATCAGGCAGCCTCCCCACTGGCACCAAGAGGGTGGGGGGGATATCAGGCAGCCTCCACCCCTGGCACTAGAAGGGGGAGATATCAGGCAGCCTCCACCCCTGGCACCAGGAGGGTGGGGGGATATCAGGCAGCCTCCACCCCTGGCACTGGGGGGGATATCAGGCAGCCTCCACCCCTGGCACTGGGGGGGATATCAGGCAGCCTCCACCCCTGGCACTAGGAGGGTGGGGGGGGATATCAGGCAGCCTCCACCCCTGGCACTGGGGGGGGATATCAGGCAGCCTCCACCCCTGGCACTAGGAGGGTGGGGGGGGATATCAGGCAGCCTCCACCCCTGGCACTGGGAGGTGGGGGGGATATCAGGCAGCCTCCACCCCTGGCACTAGGAGGGTGGGGGGATATCAGGCAGCCTCCACCCCTGGCACTAGGAGGGTGGGGGGATATCAGGCAGCCTCCACCCCTGGCACTGGGAGGGTGGGGGGGGATATCAGGCAGCCTCCACCCCTGGCACTAGGAGGGGGGGGGGGATATCAGGCAGCCTCCTCCCCTGGCACTAGGAGGGGGGGGATATCAGGCAGCCTCCACCCCTGGCACTGGGAGGTGGGAGGCAGACCATGTGCCTCTTTTAGTATCCCTTTAAGATCCACCATAAGTTACAGCAGACATGAAGCATCTGTATTCATTTACTCATCCTCTTTGCTGCAAAAATTTGAGAACTGCAATAAAGTATCTAATATTGGGCTAAACTTCTCATGACCCCTCCCTTCAGGTCCCTGTGTAATTACCCTCGGATTCAGTGCTGGGGGTTATCCCCACAGATAATACTTGCCCTCTCGGTTTGGAGTTTGGGGCCCCTCTTACATCAGTGCAGGCAGAGGCCAGGCCGGGGTCATGGGATACGGCTTTGATGAGCCCCGCGCCCGCTCGCTCTCTACCCACCAGGAAGAAGCCAAACAAGTCAAAACACAACACTGATATTTCGCTGCCAAGAGAAAAAGAAAAAAAAAATTATGGAAAGGAGAATATTCCGAGTGCGGAGCGAGAAGCGGGAATTTACATAAAGGCTGTGCTTCATTATTAGGCAAAGCGATTCCTCGGAAACACAATGTTCCCGCAAGTGAGGCATTAGCAACGTGACGGGAACGAGGTGCGAGATCTCCCTGACCGCGAGAAGAAGCTCATCAGCGTGCTCCTGAAATACTCTGTGCTGCTAGAGTCAACCATTAGGTAAAGCTCAGTTTGACACATCCCACAAGAACGCACTCCTCTGTCCTGAAATACTCTGTGCTGCTGGAGAAGCCCCTCCCTTATGGCACGACGCCGTCCCTGTAACATGCCGCTGCACTAATTGTAGGACATTATTGTCCCCTCTCCTTCCAAAGGATCCACACAAAGCCCTGCTGAAACGCTCTGTGCTGCTGTTAGGCAGCTCTTGTTGTACTCCCTTGCTATGTGCAGTCCTGTTATTTCCATCACGTTATTATGAACATTAAGAAATGATACGGTCAAGACGCACAGTCAATATACAAAAGGAGCAAAGCATGATGGGAACATTTTGGCAGACTGGGCTGACCCCGTAGACCCGGGTCTTATACAAAGAGCAGAGAAATAGAGGGGTAGTAAATTGGCAAAATATTAAAAAAAACAAAAAACAAAACAAAGAAAAAAAACATTGAACTTCTCTGAGGGTGGAATCTAATAACCATCTAAATGGGGTGAAGCCTCTACCCGTGGGGGCGCACTTACCGACCACTGTTCCGTCTTGAGGATTTGATACTTCCTGTAATAGAAAAAGAAACAGTTACTGTAATGTCACATCCAAGATCAAGAAATAAATCACAAAAGACCGAGCTACAGTCATATCACTACAATGCTCTGTGAGCTGAACACATCTCTACTAGTGTGCAACAATGTATCAGTCTAGGGTTTCAAGAGCATTGTCTGGACTGGATACAATTGTCTCTATTCAGAGACCGTGACCCTGCACACAGAAGGTGCTGCTCTCCGCTGAGAAGTAGAGACAATTGTATCCATTCCAGGCAATGCTGTGTGAGAGCAACACCTCAGAGCAGCTGCACACATCTCTGTTCTACTGTGTTACAATGGATCAGTCTGGAGTCCAGTCTACACCGGACTCACTGGAGGCAGGGCCAGGTACGTACAGGGTAACTGCCTCTGTATGGAGACAATGCTCTTTGAGCACTCCATTGTTACCCGAGTGCAGGACCTTGTTACACTGTATCAGTCCCGAGAGCAGGCAGTTGAGCTCACAGGGCACGGTTATGCAAGTAGTGGTTATGAGGCCGCACAATAAAAAGAGCAACAAAATAAAGCGACAAGGTCTCATCCGTCATTGGCAGCCCATGTGGTATTAATAATACCGCCACGTGGTGCTCCCAGACTGCATAGGGATAGCAGGGAATGTCCTTGAGAGGGCACCATGGGCACTCTACCCCCAGCCATCACACCAACCTATCGTAAATGTATACACCTTGTAATGTGCTTGGCAGGAAACGCGGGCAGCCATCCGGGGGGGTGGGACAAACCAAAACCCTTGTTATGGGCGGCTAGCTAAGGCATTCCTGGCTCCCACTCTCGGGAGAGCTTGCCAGGCCTGTGTACCCGCTCCGAGCTGGAATGCATCTGGTTTACAGAGCAGGAGATATGACACAAGGAAACCCCAAGCCCTGGAGTGTTACAAGCCACGAAGAGAGGGAACCACCAAAAAAATCCGAGAGGGTACAGAAGGGGGCGCAACACAGCAGAGCATTAACAAAAGTTCTATATGTTGCTCTATGATTTTTGGATCCATCCTGCAACGCTGAACCCCAACCTCATTGTAAACTGAAGATTTGTTACAGTGTATCAGCACAAAACAAATTATAAAAATTTGGCTTCTGCAAAAATTGAACACCTGCAGATTTTTACAAAAATTTACTCCCAAATGACAGATGGTGCGTTGTGGAGAGTGATTAGAGTATGCAGGATGAGATCCATCATGGGAAGCCGTGGCACCTCACAGGGAACAGTACAGATGCCCAATTCTGACAAGACTAAGGATTGGGGGGGGGGGGGGGGGGGGGAGGAATCTGTCAGACCCCTGTGATCAGACATTTAGTAAGGAGCTTAAAAACAATGCACTTTGTGGTTATGACAAACTGCTCGATTCTGCTATAAAAAGTAAAACACCAATGGAGACAATTCAGTAGTCACCTCCAAACATCGATGATAATAATAAATAATAATTCCTTTATTTATATGGCGCACACAGATGACACAGCGCTGCACAGAGTTTGCCAAATCAATATAACAGACACAAGGTATCAATGTATATGTGTGTATGTGCTGCTACAGTGTAACCGGGGAGAGAGTGGATTCCGGAATCATCAGTCAATGCTCCCCCACAGGTAATAAAATAAAAATGTGAAAAAAGGCAACATTTCCAAAAATGTTCATATGCCCTGAGCAAAACTCACATCCCTGCACAAACATCTATAGAAATCACTGCAGAGTCATGTACCGGTATACAGTCTATACACAGAATGGAAAACTGCCCCAATATGTCTGCCAAGCAGACGGCACAATGTGGGCAAAAATAGGGGACAGTATTATAGTAGTTATATTCTTGTACATAGGGGGCAGTATTATAGTAGTTATATTCCTGTACATAGGGGGCAGTATTATAGTAGTTATATTCCTGTACATAGGGGGCAGTATTATAGTAGTTATATTCCTGTACATAGGGGGCAGTATTATAGTAGTTATATTCCTGTACATAGGGGGCAGTATTATAGTAGTTATATTCTTGTACATAGGGGGCAGTATTATAGTAGTTATATTCCTGTACATAGAGGGCAGTATTATAGTAGTTATAGTCCTGTACATAGGGGGCAGTGTTATAGTAGTTATATTCTTGTACATAGGGGGCAGTATTATAGTAGTTATATTCCTGTACATAGGGGGCAGTATTATAGTAGTTATAGTCCTGTACATAGGGGGCAGTGTTATAGTAGTTATATTCTTGTACATAGGGGGCAGTATTATAGTAGTAATATTCCTGTACATAGGGGGCAGTATTATAGTAGTTATAGTCCTGTACATAGGGGGCAGTATTATAGTAGTTATATTCTTGTACATAGGGGGCAGTATTATAGTAGTTATATACTTGTACATAGGAGCAGTATTATAGTAGTTATATTCTTGTACATAGGGGGCAGTATTATAGTAGTAATATTCCTGTACATAGGGGGCAGTATTATAGTAGTTATATTCTTGTACATAGGGGGCAGTGTTATAGTAGTTATATTCTTGTACATAGGGGGCAGTATTATAGTAGTTATATTCCTGTACATAGGGGGCAGTATTATAGTAGTTATAGTCCTGTACATAAGGGGCAGTGTTATAGTAGTTATATTCTTGTACATAGGGGGCAGTATTATAGTAGTTATATTCCTGTACATAGGGGGCAGTATTATAGTAGTTATAGTCCTGTACATAGGGGGCAGTGTTATAGTAGTTATATTCTTGTACATAGGGGGCAGTATTATAGTAGTAATATTCCTGTACATAGGGGGCAGTGTTATAGTAGTTATATTCCTGTACATAGGGAGCAGTATTATAGTAGTAATATTCCTGTACATAGGGGGCAGTATTATAGTAGTTATATTCTTGTACATAGGGGGCAGTGTTATAGTAGTTATATTCTTGTACATAGGGGGCAGTATTATAGTAGTAATATTCCTGTACATAGGGGGCAGTATTATAGTAGTTATATTCTTGTACATAGGGGGCAGTATTATAGTAATATTCCTGTACATAGGGGACAGTATTATAGTAGTTATATTCTTGTACATAGGGGGCAGTGTTATAGTAGTTATATTCTTGTACATAGGGGGCAGTATTATAGTAGTTATATTCTTGTACATAGGGGGCAGTGTTATAGTAGTTATATTCTTGTACATAGGGGGCAGTATTATAGTAGTAATATTCCTGTACATAGGGGGCAGTATTATAGTAGTTATATTCTTGTACATAGGGGGCAGTATTATAGTAATATTCCTGTACATAGGGGGCAGTATTATAGTAGTTATATTCCTGTACATAGGGGGCAGTGTTATAGTAGTTATATTCCTGTACATAGGGGGCAGTATTATAGTA
Source organism: Engystomops pustulosus (assembly GCF_040894005.1). Lineage (NCBI taxonomy): Eukaryota > Metazoa > Chordata > Amphibia > Anura > Leptodactylidae > Engystomops > Engystomops pustulosus. The sequence goes on along the minus strand of NC_092415.1, from coordinate 7,476,300 downwards.
GTTATATTCCTGTACATAGGGGGCAGTGTTATAGTAGTTATATTCCTGTACATAGGGGGCACTATTATAGTAGTTATATTCTTGTACATAGGGGGCAGTGTTATAGTAGTTATATTCCTGTACATAGGGGGCAGTATTATAGTAGTTATATTTTTGTACATAGGGGGCAGTATTATAGTAGTTATATTCCTGTACATAGGGGGCAGTATTATAGTAGTTATATTCCTGTACATAGGGGGCAGTATTATAGTAGTTATATTTTTGTACATAGGGGGCAGTATTATAGTAGTTATATTCTTGTACATAGGGGGACAGTATTATAGTAGTTATATTCTTGTACATAGGGGGCAGTATTATAGTATTTATATTCCTGTACATAGGGAGCAGTATTATAGTAGTTATATTTCTGTACATAGGGGGCAGTATTATAGTAGTTATATTCCTGTACATAGGGGGCAGTATTATAGTGGTTATATTCTTGTACATAGGGGGCAGTATTATAGTAGTTATATTCTTGTACATAGGGGGCAGTATTATAGTAGTTATATTCTTGTACATAGGGGGCAGTATTATAGTAGTTATATTCTTGTACATAGGAGGCAGTATTATAGTAGTTATATTCTTGTACATAGGGGGCGGTATTATAGTAGTTATATTCTTGTACATAGGGGGCGGTATTATAGTAGTTATATTCTTGTACATTGGGGGCGGTATTATAGTAGTTATATTCTTGTACATAGAGGGCAGTATTATAGTAGTTATATTCCTGTACATAGGGGGCAGTATTATAGTAGTTATATTCCTGTACATAGGGGGCAGTATTATAGTAGTTATATTCCTGTACATAGGGGGCAGTATTATAGTAGTTATATTCCTGTACATGGGGGGCAGTATTATAGTAGTTATATTCTTGTACATAGGGGGCAGTATTATAGTAGTTATATTCCTGTACATAGGGGGCAGTATTATAGTAGTTATATTCTTGTACATAGGGGGCAGTATTATAGTAGTTATATTCCTGTACATAGGGGGCAGTATTATAGTAGTTATATTCCTGTACATGGGGGGCAGTATTATAGTAGTTATATTCTTGTACATAGGGGGCAGTATTATAGTAGTTATATTCCTGTACATAGGGGGCAGTATTATAGTAGTTATATTCTTGTACATAGGGGGCAGTATTATAGTAGTTATATTCCTGTACATAGGGGACAGTATTATAGTAGTTATATTCCTGTACATAGGGGCAGTATTATAGTAGCTATATTCTTGTACATAGGGGCAGTATTATAGTAGTTATATTCCTGTACATAGGGGGCAGTATTATAGTAGTTATATTCTTGTACATAGGGGCAGTATTATAGTAGTTATATTCCTGTACATAGGGGCAGTATTATAGTAGTTATATTCCTGTACATAGGGGGCAGTGTTATAGTAGTTATATTCTTGTACATAGGGGCCAGTATTATAGTAGGATAAAGGCTACACTATGATATTTTGCAATGGTACAGTTACTGTGTATACTCTAAGTATCTCACACATCACAGGATTGCAGAGTAGCAAAACTTGGGAGGACTGTAACAGCCGTATATTAGGAATTCATTATTCCCCCTCATGTAGGGATGACAGACTACCCCCCTGTACTGGGAATCCAGATGGTAAGGGGATTCGCGTCAGCACAGCTATAGATACCCGCACAGCCTTCCGCTTGCTGGGCACATGTATTTGTATGTCAAAATAAATAGTAGAGAAGGTCTTGGCTCGGACTCTGTTTTGGAGACCCCAAGAGCTTTCTGGCAACCTCCAGAGCAACAAGAACAGATTTTTTTTCAGTATCCAAGCCAATTCACCAGCCGTCTGATTATGACAGAACCTGACCCGGGGTCTAAGGCTCGGCGCAGCACTGGCATCTCTCAGAGTTCCTGTGTGAACCATCAAAAGTTTTGCAGCCAACAAAGCAACGAGGCAACGATTCCCAGGAACCTAAAAGTTGGTCCAATTTAACGCTCATAAAACACGAAATATAAAATTTGCAAAACAGTAATACCACGACTAATGGGAACAAAAATCCTGAGAACAATCTTCATAATCATAGTAGCTATAAACCCTTACATAGGGGGCAGTATTATAGTAGTTATATTCCTGTACATAGGGGGCAGTATTATAGTAGTTATATTCTTGTACATAGGGGGCAGTATTATAGTAGTTATATTCTTGTACATAGGGGGCAGTATTATAGTAGTTATATTCTTGTACATAGGGGACAGTATTATAGTAGTTATATTCTTGTACATAGGGGGCAGTATTATAGTAGTTATATTCTTGGACATAGGAGCAGTATTATAGTAGTTATATTCTTGTACATAGGGGGCAGTATTATAGTAGTTATATTCTTGTACATAGGGGGCAGTATTATAGTAGTTATATTCTTGTACATAGGGGGCAGTATTATAGTAGTTATATTCCTGTACATAGGGGGCAGTATTATAGCAGTTATATTCCTGTACATAGGGGGCAGTATTATAGGAGTTATATTCTTGTACATAGGGGGCAGTATTATAGTAGTTATATTCCTGTATATAGGGGGCAGTATTATAGTAGTTATATTCCTGTACATAGGGGGCAGTATTATAGTAGTTATATTCTTGTACATAAGGGGTAGTATTATAGTAGTTATATTCCTGTACATAGGGGGCAGTATTATAGTAGTTATATTCTTGTACATAGGGGGCAGTATTATAGTAGTTATATTCTTGTACATAGGGGGCAGTATTATAGTAGTTATATTCTTGTACATAAGGGGTAGTATTATAGTAGTTATATTCCTGTACATAGGGGGCAGTATTATAGTAGTTATATTCTTGTACATAGGGGGCAGTATTATAGTAGTTATATTCCTGCACATAGGGGGCAGTATTATAGTAGTTATATTCTTGTACATAGGGGGCAGTATTATAGTAGTTATATTCCTGCACATAGGGGGCAGTATTATAGTAGTTATATTCCTGTACATAGGGGGCAGTATTATAGTAGTTATATTCTTGTATATAGGAGGCAGTATTATAGTAGTGATATTCTTGTACATAGGGGGCAGTATTATAGTAGTGATATTCCTGTACATAGGGGGCAGTATTATAGTAGTGATATTCTTGTACATAGGGGGCAGTATTATAGTAGTTATATTTCTGTACATAGGGGGCAGTATTATAGTAGTTATATTCTTGTACATAGGGGGCAGTATTATAGTAGTTATATTCTTGTACATAGGGGGCAGTATAGTAGTTATATTCCTGTACATAGGGGGAAGTATTATAGTAGTGATATTCTTGTACATAGGGGGCAGTATTATAGTAGTGATATTCCTGTACATAGGGGGCAGTATTATAGTAGTGATATTCTTGTACATAGGGGGCAGTATTATAGTAGTTATATTTCTGTACATAGGGGGCAGTATTATAGTAGTTATATTCTTGTACATAGGGGGCAGTATTATAGTAGTTATATTCCTGTACATAGGGGGCAGTATTATAGTAGTTATATTCCTGTACATAGGGGGCAGTATTATAGTAGTTATATTCCTGTACATAGGAGGCAGTATTATAGTAGTTATATTCCTGTACATAGGAGGCAGTATTATAGTAGTTATATTCTTGTACATAGGGTGCAGTATTATAGTAGTTATATTCTTGTACATAGGGGGCAGTATTATAGTAGTTATATTCCTGTACATAGGGGGCAGTATTATAGTAGTTATATTCCTGTACATAGGGGGCAGTATTATAGTAGTTATATTCCTGTACATAGGAGGCAGTATTATAGTAGTTATATTCCTGTACATAGGAGGCAGTATTATAGTAGTTATATTCCTGTACATAGGGGGCAGTATTATAGCAGTTATATTCCTGTACATAGGGGGCAGTATTATAGCAGTTATATTCTTGTACATAGGGGGCAGTATTATAGTAGTTATATTCTTGTACATAGGGGGCAGTATTATAGTAGTTATATTCCTGTACATAGGGGGCAGTATTATAGTAGTTATATTCTTGTACATAGGGGGCAGTATTATAGTAGTTATATTCCTGTACATAGGGGGCAGTATTATAGTAGTTATATTCTTGTACATAGGGGGCAGTATTATAGTAGTTATATTCTTGTACATAGGGGGCAGTATTATAGTAGTTATATTCTTGTACATAGGGGGCAGTAACAACCTCTACATTACTTGTGTATCAGTCAGTCTGGGTGATAAAACTAACACCAGAAGCTGGACGCCCTCCGCCTTCTCACAATACTTAGTTTTACTCTTTATATACAATCTCATATTATACAATGTACATAAGAGTCTGGAAATTGCTGCTGAATTCTGTACAGATCAGCTTTTTCAGACTGTGTGTTGGGGGCAGGGTGGGACATCAAAGGCATTCCAAGTATCTGCTGGGGATGAGGAGGGAATTACAGGCACAATGCAGCCCCTGAAAGCCCAGCTGCCTCCTCGGCCCCTGTATACAGCCCCTGACCGGCCAGCGCCGCTTCCCTCTGCTTCACAGACCAGGTCCTTCCTCTCTCCATTCAGCGCGGAGGAGACTCTTCAATACATAAAGTGACTGCGGCTGAGAACACAAAGACATTAAAGGGGATGTGACGGCGCGGCGCAGTAAGGCGGTGTTCACACGCTGCGGTAACGGGCCGCTACATTCCTGGAGGTTAATGTATTGTCCAGGACACAATGGAGCCCAGCTGTGCTGCCAGGCCTGAAGACAGACACTGGGGGGGTCCACAGCCCCCAAGCCTGGTGGTCTTCTTGTTGGGTCAAATTACTGGCTTTTGGGCTTCTTCCAAAAGTTAAACACTTTATAGGGAGATTGACCCCCACAGCGGGGTAAGTCGCTCCGCAGGGTGCACCCCTCCATGGAGAACTCGCTAGGAACACACCTACCTGCCGCCTGCTCCCCCTCTTAGGACAGGATAACACTGACACCACCTACCTGCCGCCTGCTCCCCCTCTTAGGACAGGATAACACTGACACCACCTACCTGCCGCCTGCTTCCCCTCTTAGGATAGGATAACACTGACACCACCTACCTGCCCCCTGCTTCCCTTCTTAGGACAGGATAACACTGACACCACCTACCTGCCCCCTGCTCCCCCTCTTAGGACAGGATAACACTGACACCACCTACCTGCCGCCTGCTTCCCCTCTTAGGATAGGATAACACTGACACCACCTACCTGCCCCCTGCTTCCCTTCTTAGGACAGGATAACACTGACACCACCTACCTGCCCCCTGCTCCCCTTCTTAGGATAGGATAACACTGACACCACCTACCTGCCCCCTGCTCCCCCTCTTAGGATAGGATAACACTGACACCACCTACCTGCCCCCTGCTCCCCCTCTTAGGATAGGATAACACTGACACCACCTACCTGCCGCCCGCTCCCCCTCTTAGGATAGGATAACACTGACACCACCTACCTGCCGCCCGCTCCCCCTCTTAGGACAGGATAACACTGACACCACCTACCTGCCGCCCGCTCCCCCTCTTAGGATAGGATAACACTGACACCACCTACCTGCCGCCTGCTCCCCCTCTTAGGACAGGATAACACTGACACCACCTACCTGCCGCCTGCTCCCCCTCTTAGGACAGGATAACACTGACACCACCTACCTGCCCCCTGCTCCCCCTCTTAGGACAGGATAACACTGACACCACCTACCTGCCGCCTGCTCCCCCTCTTAGGACAGGATAACACTGACACCACCTACCTGCCCCCTGCTCCCCCTCTTAGGACAGGATAACACTGACACCACCTACCTGCCGCCCGCTCCCCCTCTTAGGATAGGATAACACTGACATCACCTACCTGCCCCCTGCTCCCCCTCTTAGGACAGGATAACACTGACACCACCTACCTGCCGCCCGCTCCCCCTCTTAGGACAGGATAACACTGACACCACCTACCTGCCGCCTGCTCCCCCTCTTAGGATAGGATAACACTGACACCACCTACCTGCCGCCTGCTCCCCCTCTTAGGACAGGATAACACTGACACCACCTACCTGCCGCCTGCTCCCCCTCTTAGGACAGGATAACACTGACACCACCTACCTGCCGCCTGCTTCCCCTCTTAGGACAGGATAACACTGACACCACCTACCTGCCTCCTGCTTCCCCTCTTAGGATAGGATAACACTGACACCACCTACCTGCCGCCTGCTCCCCCTCTTAGGAGAGGATAACACTGACACCACCTACCTGCCGCCTGCTGCCCCTCTTAGGACAGGATAACACTGACACCACCTACCTGCCGCCTGCTCCCCCTCTTAGGACAGGATAACACTGACACCACCTACCTGCCGCCTGCTCCCCCTCTTAGGATAGGATAACACTGACACCACCTACCTGCCGCCCGCTCCCCTTCTTAGGACAGGATAACACTGACACCACCTACCTGCCGCCTACTCCCCTTCTTAGGACAGGATAACACTGACACCACCTACCTGCCGCCTGCTGCCCCTCTTAGGACAGGATAACACTGACACCACCTACCTGCCGCCTGCTCCCCCTCTTAGGACAGGATAACACTGACACCACCTACCTGCCGCCCGCTCCCCTTCTTAGGACAGGATAACACTGACACCACCTACCTGCCGCCTGCTTCCCTTCTTAGGACAGGATAACACTGACACCACCTACCTGCCGCCCGCTGCCCCTCTTAGGACAGGATAACACTGACACCACCTACCTGCCGCCTGCTCCCCCTCTTAGAATAGGATAACACTGACACCACCTACCTGCCCCCTGCTCCCCCTCTTAGGATAGAATAACACTGACACCACCTACCTGCCGCCCGCTCCCCCTCTTAGGATAGGATAACACTGACACCACCTACCTGCCGCCTGCTTCCCTTCTTAGGACAGGATAACACTGACATCACCTACCTGCCGCCTGCTTCCCTTCTTAGGATAGGATAACACTGACACCACCTACCTGCCCCCTGCTCCCCCTCTTAGGATAGAATAACACTGACACCACCTACCTGCCGCCCGCTCCCCCTCTTAGGATAGGATAACACTGACACCACCTACCTGCCGCCTGCTTCCCTTCTTAGGACAGGATAACACTGACATCACCTACCTGCCGCCTGCTTCCCTTCTTAGGATAGGATAACACTGACACCACCTACCTGCCCCCTGCTCCCCCTCTTAGGACAGGATAACACTGACACCACCTACCTGCCGCCTGCTCCCCCTCTTAGGATAGGATAACACTGACACCACCTACCTGCCGCCCGCTCCCCCTCTTAGGACAGGATAACACTGACACCACCTACCTGCCGCCCGCTTCCCCTCTTAGGACAGGATAACACTGACACCACCTACCTGCCCCCTGCTCCCCCTCTTAGGACAGGATAACACTGACACCACCTACCTGCCGCCCGCTTCCCAGGACTGTTATGTCCATTTGGCCTGTCTGTATTTCAGTTCTACTAAAGAGACTGGACAGAGCTGCAATACCTATCACAGCCTCTATACAATTTATGGCACTAGACTTGTTACACTATGAAAGGGTTAGTCCTGTAGATTTGTGTAATCAGATCTTTCTGTATACCGTTAGTAGCGGGAAGTAAGAGTTCTCCTTATGGAGACTTTGCCGATTAAGGTCACCACTTAGGCGTGTGGAGTCTTATAGCCATGGGGGGTTCTGGGAAAATATGCAAAGTTTTCCAGGAGGGGATAAGGAAAACCACCCCTCTTTTAGCTCCTTGTAAGGTAACTTTAGCATTAGTATCAGCAGGACTGTGATATGGATTTATATTTGCAGCTTTACCAAGTTCATGGAGGGTGTATCCTCACACTGCTGTGCTCTCTGCAGCTTAAGGTGATGCCCCTGGACAGATGTGTAATCAGACCTTTGTGTATGTTAGTAGCAGCAGGACTGTGATATATAGATTTATATTCCACAATTCCTATTCATATTCCTCTCCAAGTGCACTGGGGGTGTGTCCTCACACTGCTGTGCTCTTTGCACTGTCCTGCTCCACACATTCCTTCCCCTTTGAGTAAAATGCTATAGCAAGCTTCTGGTTAAAAATTGCGGCTTTGGAAATTCACAATTAGGAAGCCGTTCACATGGTCTATAGCGGAGCGTCACATCCATGGACTGGAATGAGGGTCCATGTTCCTTGCTCTTTCCAGTCACTGGTTGCTCCATTTATTGCTGCCCCTATGAACTCTTAGGTAATGAACAACCTTAACACACAGGCGCGACCTACAAATTCTATACCAGCTCCTAAACTCCAAGACAATAGACTCTTTGCTTTGTCCTTCTATAGCTGGGGAAGGGCTTTAAGGGATCATCAGGAAAGGGCCGCTAGTGGATAGGAGGCAAAAGCATCATGCTGAAAAGCAAAACCCTAAAAGGGGGTTCTCCAGGTCACCTATTTAATCGACAACCATCTATAGGAAAGGTTACCGATATCTGTGGCTGCCAGAAGGGGCAGTAGACCTAGAAATTATTATGCAACTGTTAGAGGGAGAAGGAGAGCAATTGGTAATGAAAATACATGCAAGGGGTTATGGGAGTTGTTGGCAGAGAGATAATCCGGCTGCCCTCTAACAAAACACTGAAAAAAAGGAGTATCAAAATATCATAAAAAAAGGGTATGATTGAGTATTTGCATATGGAAAAAATTATTTTTTTTTGGGATTAGAATAAGGCCTATTGCCATGAGTGAGTTTGATTCCCCAAAATGGCATTCAACTGTGTGCTTGCTGAAATGTCCGGCCCCAACGCTCAGCGTGTCAATTCCGTTGCAGTATCTAGACGTTCCACCTGGACATTGCAACAAGCGCACAATGCAATAGACCTAAAAGGTGGACAAAAAGACCACCCTGTTTCTCTGCGTCTCTCTCCCCTTCATTCAGGGGACAAAGTCTTTGGGTGCAGTGGAGGCGGGTCTCTCAGCAAGAGGTGCACTTCTCACAAGTTGCCTTGGAGCACAGCAAGACGAGCACTTCTGCATCTCTGGCAACAGGACCAATTGTCCAATAAGATCACATGTAATCATTTATATACCTGTGCGATACAGAACTATACTCAGAGCAAACAGTCACATCTCTGGGAGGGGAATTTTCGTTTAGCACCTTGTTTGCGAGATACTTTGTAACAGGTTATTTGGGGGAAACACAAAACTGCTGAGACCTGATGTAACCAGAGAAGGACCTTGCCCCATGGTACACGGCTCCTATCTGCTGGCTAAGGAAGGTCTCCATGGAACCAGAAAGGTAAAGAATGTTCCCTGTCAAATTTACTAAATTTACTATGTGCCCCGACCCCGGCGAGGTGGAGAGCAGGCAATGTGCTTGGCACGGCCAACGTCCGGGCGTATCAGAAGGACAGCGGCAGCTGGACATGTGCGAGGACGACTGCCCTGAGCGCTCTCACATTCTCAGGCATCCAGGGACGGGCGAGAGATCACCGATATCATCACACTATTTAGGAAGACATAGGTTTGCAGCAAAAAAACAAACATGTGGGCGAGACCAAGGTGATGGGGCTTAAAGTTCCGTGTATATTTGCGCAGACGTGTGCGCATGCTTATACTACACATGAAGAAACCTACACCACGAGCCAACAAAACAAGATGCAGATCAGGTCTCCTGTTCTACCCGCGAGGGGGTCCTGCAGAGAGACCCCTGTGAAAAGCCCCAATAGGTTTGCTGTAATCCAGCTTGGGTTTAGACAACTATAGTTTTATAAAGGTCGGGGACACTAAACCCCCCGACAAAGTAGTGAGTAAACTGCGCTTGTATTCAATACAACACAATCTCCCAAATCTCCAAAGATGTCCAGGACCGCCAACACCCACAGCAAAGAAGCACGAAAGCCAATACAATCCCCACAAGGATATAAGAACGTATTCTCCTTCTTCCGTAAAGAGCAAGTCATGTCCTAATAAAAACGGGATGTTTTGTGGTCCGAGCCCAATGTAAACCGTCCTGTGCCAAGGCCCTCTTACCCTCGCTGCAACTGGGGATCCAATGTCAACAAGCAAAACAGGATGGTCCTGGGCGACCCACATTAACACGGCATTCCAGCTGTGGCGCGGTATGTTACAATGTTACACAAACACGGCTTTTATAATGGACATGGGAATAGTAAAGCTCCGGGGCCTGTGAGAAACCTCCGAGCCGTGTACAACAACAACACAAAGTACAGAGGACTGCAAAGCAGTAAAGAGAGCCCCCGGCAACGAGGGGCGCGCCCGCCAGAGAGCCCCCGGCAACGAGGGGCGCGCCCGCCAGAGAGCCCCCGGCAACGAGGGGCGCGCCCGCCAGAGAGCCCCCCGGGCAACGAGGGGCGCGCCCGCCAGAGAGCCCCCGGCAACGAGGGGCGCGCCCGCCAGAGAGCCCCCGGCAACGAGGGGCGCGCCCGCCAGAGAGCCCCCGGCAACGAGGGGCGCGCCCGCCAGAGAGCCCCCGGCAACGAGGGGCGCGCCCGCCAGAGAGCCCCCGGCAACGAGGGGCGCGCACGCCAGAGAGCGCCCGGCAACGAAGCGCGCACGCCAGAGAGCGCCCGGCAACGAAGCGCGCACGCCAGAGAGCGCCCGGCAACGAAGCGCGCACGCCAGAGAGCGCCCGGCAACGAAGCGCGCACGCCAGAGAGCGCCCGGCAACGAAGCGCGCACGCCAGAGAGCGCCCGGCAACGAAGCGCGCACGCCAGAGAGCGCCCGGCAACGAAGCGCGCACGCCAGAGAGCGCCCGGCAACGAAGCGCGCACGCCAGAGAGCGCCCGGCAACGAAGCGCGCACGCCAGAGAGCGCCCGGCAACGAAGCGCGCACGCCAGAGAGCGCCCGGCAACGAAGCGCGCACGCCAGAGAGCGCCCGGCAACGAAGCGCGCACGCCAGAGAGCGCCCGGCAACGAAGCGCGCACGCCAGGGAGCGCCCGGCAACGAAGCGCGCACACCAGAGAGCGCCCGGCAACGAAGCGCGCACACCAGGGAGCGCCCGGCAACGAAGCGCGCACACAAGAGATAGAAGCAAGACACACAGAAGAAACTGTGTGTTACAAATTGTGAGCTCATTGCCCCAGCCTTAGAATACGGCTTTCACATAACACTGGTCTTACAACCTCACAATAAGATTGTGCTCAGTGCTGCAGTCTCATCAGTGGCCACTAATAACAGCACAGCACACGGTACAGTGGCCGTGCTTGGTACTGCATCTTTTGAAGAGGAATTAGGTCACTCCAGACAGGTCATAAATAAAAGTGATGTCAATGGTCTGAGGAGGAGAACCAACACGGACCCCTTTAAGATCAGATACCGTAGACCTAATATAAGGGAATGAATATTTTAGTCTCAGAAAACCCCTTTAAGGGTCTCTGGGTGCTGCACTATTAATCCTAACTTTACCCCAGTGGAGATGACATTGAGATAAGAAGCCCCGGGCGCTCCAGAGGTTTTTTCTTTTGTTTTGGTCTGGAACATAAATTGCCCCTCGTCCTAATTCCTTGAGCCAAACCACAGGGGACGCGGGCAAAACCAGCAAGTCACTTGGGGAAGGACAAGGCTTCCTTCCATCGACGGGAGTTTTGATCATCATCAGTGCAGGACATGGGTCTGGTTGGGTGACAGGCCATAGAAATGGGTAAGGAGGAGTGATAGGTCTCCATGAAGAGACTGCTGCTGCTGTAGGCGTAGGGCCCCTCAGCGAGACATACATGGCTGCAGAGACTGCCATCACCTGACAGATAACTCGTGCATGTCCGGCCTTCACCGTAGACGTCCTATCAATAGGATAAGGTGAGAGTCCAATCTCCCGGCCCCGTGCCAACGTGCTGAGTGTTTACAGACCCGGCCATCGGGAGAGAAGGCAACCAAAAGTCACCCCAAAGCCTCCTCCGTGGATTTGTGACCCCACAAACACCTATGGGGCTGCACCCTCTTTAACCCCCACAGTCTTACTGATATCATGACAGGCCGACCGGTCACTGACCCTCACATGCAGATCAATACAAAACAAAAAGTGTGCAGTGCATCATGGGAAGGGCACAGCAGACACGCGCTCATTCTGCAGGACACGCGGCTTTATCGCTAATTCACTCTGCTAAAAACACACATTTATGTTAATTAGCAGATAGACTGAGAACAAGGAAATCCGTGTCCACAACATATAATCACCTAATTCCTCATTACACCAAACAGATGCAGCCCGAGAACGACTCCAGCGTCACCACCACCGCTGGAGAGGACACTCCTCCATTCACAGAACCTTCACTATCTTTATTTTATACATTGTTGCAATGGTATTATTATCTTATTTAACCATTGAGGTTCCCAGGAGCAGGAGGCTGATCTGTGCGTCCTGTCCTCCGGAGGACCTGCCCTGTGCTGCACCACACAGAGGAGCAGACACAGTGTAATACCTGACGTCACCAGTGGGGGTGCTGCAGGGAACTGGCCAATCACTGCGGACACTTCGCCATCAATCCAAAGAGGAGATTCTGATTTCATACTGATGACTGTGCCAACTCCTAACAAACAAATAAGATTCAAAATGTAAAGACGTCTCACCAAGTATTAGTTATGCCCTATGCCAGGCTAGGGTATAACTAAGGGTGAGGGTCCTATTGTTAGGATCCCCATGATAACTAAAATAGACCCCATAAGGGTATCCCATTATCTCTAATAAGTGAGGGTATAGGTCAGGCATGTTGCCTTATTCAATAGTAGGGAGTGTTAGAAATTGCCGAGCACAGCGCTGGGGTGTCTCTGTCATACCCTCTCGGGATAGGGATGTAATATTACACTGTACAAGGCATTGGTTCCACCTCACCTGGAATATACCGTCCAGTTCTGGGCTCCGGTCCATAAAAAGGAGGCCCTGGAGCTGGAGAGGGCACAGCAAAGAGCCACAAAAATGATAAGGGGTATGGAGGGTCTCAGTTATGAGGAAAGATTTATTTAGTTTGGAAAAGAGACGACTACAAGGGGACATGATTAATTTGTATACATATATGAATGGTCCATACATAAAAATATGGTGGTAAATTGTTTCAGATTAAATCAAATCAAAAGACGAGGTCACCGTCTGGAGAAAACAAGGTTTAATCACCAGAGGCGACAGGGCTTTTTTTACTATGAGAACTGGCAATCTGTGGAATAGCTGAGCTCAGGCGCTGGTCACAGCCGGGACAGCAGAGAGCTCAGGCGCTGGTCACAGCCGGGACAGCAGAGAGCTCAGGCGCTGGTCACAGCAGGGACAGCAGAGAGCTCAGGCGCTGGTCACAGCAGGGACAGCAGAGAGCTCAGGCGCTGGTCACAGCAGGGACAGCAGAGAGCTCAGGCGCTGGTCACAGCAGGGACAGCAGAGGGCTCAGGCGCTGGTCACAGCAGGGACAGCAGAGAGCTCAGGCGCTGGTCACAGCAGGGACAGCAGAGAGCTCAGGCGCTGGTCACGGCAGGGACAGCAGAGAGCTCAGGCGCTGGTCACGGCAGGGACAGCAGAGAGCTCAGGCGCTGGTCACGGCAGGGACAGCAGAGAGCTCAGGCGCTGGTCACAGCAGGGACAGCAGAGAGCTCAGGCGCTGGTCACAGCAGGGACAGCAGAGAGCTCAGGCGCTGGTCACAGCCGGGACAGCAGAGAGCTCAGGCGCTGGTCACAGCCGGGACAGCAGAGAGCTCAGGCGCTGGTCACAGCCGGGACAGCAGAGAGCTCAGGCGCTGGTCACAGCCGGGACAGCAGAGAGCTCAGGCGCTGGTCACAGCCGGGACAGCAGAGAGCTCAGGCGCAGGTCACAGCCGGGACAGCAGAGAGCTCAGGCGCTGGTCACAGCAGGGACAGCAGAGAGCTCAGGCGCTGGTCACAGCAGGGACAGCAGAGAGCTCAGGCGCTGGTCACAGCAGGGACAGCAGAGGGCTCAGGCGCTGGTCACAGCCGGGACAGCAGAGGGCTCAGGGGCAGGTCAAAGCAGGGACAGCAGAGGGCTCAGGGGCAGGTCGCAGCAGGGACAGCAGAGAGCTCAGGCGCCGGTCACAGTAGGGACAGCAGAGAGCACAGGCGCCGGTCACAGCAGGGACAGCAGAGAGCTCAGGCGCTGGTCACAGCAGGGACAGCAGAGAGCTCAGGCGCTGGTCACAGCAGGGACAGCAGAGAGCACAGGCGCTGGTCACAGCAGGGACAGCAGAGAGCTCAGGCGCTGGTCACAGCAGGGACAGCAGAGAGCACAGGCGCTGGTCACAGCAGGGACAGCAGAGAGCACAGGCGCTGGTCACAGCAGGGACAGCAGAGAGCACAGGCGCTGGTCACAGCAGGGACAGCAGAGAGCTCAGGCGCTGGTCACAGCAGGGACAGCAGAGAGCTCAGGCGCTGGTAATAGCAGGGACAGCAGAGAGCTCAGGCGCTGGTCACAGCAGGGACAGCAGAGAGCACAGGCGCTGGTCACAGCAGGGACAGCAGAGAGCTCAGGCGCTGGTCACAGCAGGGACAGCAGAGAGCTTAGACGCTGATCACAGCAGGGACAGCAGAGAGCTCAGGCGCTGGTCACAGCAGGGACAGCAGAGAGCTCAGGGGCAGGTCACAGAAGGGACAGCAGAGAGCACAGGCACTGGTCACAGCAGGGACAGCAGAGAGCTCAGGCGCTGGTCACAGCAGGGACAGCAGAGAGCTCAGGAGCAGGTCACAGCAGGGACAGCAGAGAGCTCAGGCGCTGGACACTGCAGGGACAGCAGAGAGCTCAGGCGCTGGTCACAGCAGGGACAGCAGAGAGCTCAGGCACTGGTCACAGCAGGGACAGGTCACAGCAGGGACAGCAGAGAGCACAGGCACTGGTCACAGCAGGGACAGCAGAGAGCTCAGGCGCAGGTCACAGCATGGACAGCGGAGAGCTCAGGTGCTGGTCACAGCAGGGACAGCAGAGAGCTCAGGTGCAGGTCACAGCAGGGACAGCAGAGAGCTCAGGTGCAGGTCACAGCAGGGACAGCAGAGAGCTCAGGCGCTGGTCACAGCAGGGACAGCAGAGAGCTCAGGCGCTGGTCACAGCAGGGACAGCAGAGAGCTCAGGCGCTGGTCACAGCAGGGACAGCAGAGAGCTCAGGCGCTGGTCACAGCAGGGACAGCAGAGAGCTCAGGCGCTGGTCACAGCAGGGACAGCAGAGAGCTCAGGCGCTGGTCACAGCAGGGACAGCAGAGAGCTCAGGTGCAGGTCACAGCAGGGACAGCAGAGAGCTCAGGTGCAGGTCACAGCAGGGACAGCAGAGAGCTCAGGCGCTGGTCACAGCAGGGACAGCAGAGAGCTCAGGCGCTGGTCACAGCAGGGACAGCAGAGAGCTCAGGCGCAGAGCACAGCAGGGACAGCAGAGAGCTCAGGCGCTGGTCACAGCAGGGACAGCAGAGAGCTTCAAGAAGGGTCTAGATGCCTTTTTACACCTAGGTAACATTGATGGTTATGTTATATAGAATTGTTTCCCATAAATCCCTTCCTCATCCAATCCCTTCCCTTCCTTGGTTGAACTTGATGGACAAGTGTCTTTTTCAGCCGTATAAACTATGATACTCATTCCCGGCTCTCCTATAGTATTGAATTCTGCGGGTTGGAGATAACAATGATACGTAACATCTCTGCCTTCAATGATTTATCAGATAATACAGAAGGATTATCACGCTGTCCTCCCAGCAGACAGAGAGTCACATGGGCAACTAGAGGCTGTGCTGAGGCCTCATGGGATTGACAACCGTGTGTTTCCAGACCAGGCAGCACTGCAGGGAAGTTAGTATGTTATATTCTGCATTGCGATCAGTGAAGGGTTGTTCCTTAAAGGGGCTTACCAGTGAAAAAGTTCCAAAATTAGAATCCCCTAGTGATGTCTACACAATAAAGGTCATTTTTTACCCCTTAACTTTGCAATTTTTGTTTTATTGCCGCTTCTGATCCCATCACTCCCTAGACAGGTCAGTGTTAGGCCTCATGCACACGACCATCTAAGGGGACTTGTGTACGGCCGCAAACTTGCAGCAGTACATACATCCCCATTGACGGCTATGGTGCCTGGTTTAGGTACGGTGAACACAACAAGCATGCTCCATCTCCGGCTGTATGGCTACCATTTTCTATGGAGAGGGGCTGGGGTCTTCCTCCTCTCCTGCACGCTGACATAAGTAACGGTACTCTACTACCAGATCACTTCCTGATC
Source organism: Engystomops pustulosus (assembly GCF_040894005.1). Lineage (NCBI taxonomy): Eukaryota > Metazoa > Chordata > Amphibia > Anura > Leptodactylidae > Engystomops > Engystomops pustulosus. The sequence goes on along the minus strand of NC_092415.1, from coordinate 7,460,095 downwards.
CCTCTGTGCTGTGAGATGCTGTGTGCTGACAATGTACTTAGATTATCAGAGTACAGGGTTTATCTACACTTTCATTTAGATTCTGAACATTCACTATAACTGACACATAGAAAAAGAGATGAAACAGATTAGAGACGATGAGATCCATAAGATGGATAGAACACACAATGACACAATGAGCTCTGCAATCTCACTTTATAACGCACCCAAAGCCAGATCTGCTATTTGGACCTTATCTGTCTGTATCTTGTAGAGCAAGTCTCTGCACACTGCTGCTTGATGGCAGGAAGTGCCTGTGTCCGAGCTGGTCTGGTAATGCAGGGGGAGGGGCAGGATGCATAGAGCACTGCAGTGTGCAGACATGAGAAGCTATTCATGAGACAAATCTGACCATAGTCAGAAGATTTACGGTCGTATCCAGGTCGTGACCAAAATTGTATACACCAGGACTGCTAGAGACAGGCTGGAATTATATCTGTGTGAAATGCTGTAGTTTTGTTACTATAGGAAGTGTTATATTGTTATTCTTAGTATATTTTAGAATCTCGGCTTCCTGGGAATAAGCTTATTCTAGGTCTGGCTTTAGAGGCAGAAAACTTTCTGGAAATGTGTTCCCTGCACGAGCTCCTGGCTTGTTACAGTGTATCAGCGACTTGTATGCGGCACGGAGATACTTGTACGTTTCCAGGATCCGTTCCTACGGGTGAGTTGCCGCCGCGGTGGAAGGAAATGTGACATTCCTGTAGAAGCCGCACCGAGCGCTGGTTGTGGCCACAAGTCATTTATCTGTTATCTTCAAAGAGGAAGCGGCCGCTCTGTAAAAATTAATGAGTAACAGGAGGGAAAGCCAAGACTAACAGGGGAGATACCCGCAGAGTCAGGGGAATCCCTCAGGAGAGCACCCATATACCGAGGCGGCCTCAACATTCACCAAACCAAACATGTATGCAAATCCTAAAGGAAGTTTTCCAGTGCAGCTTCAGCAATGTGTAGGACATTTAATACAGTTTCCAGACCTTTCCTGCTTCACAGCAACTTTGTATCCTCATCTTTATGCAAATTAGCTCCTCGGTGCCACAGTGGAAGGATCTCGTGCTCCGGTCCTGGCAGTCAAACCACAGGTGCGCTAGTGGATATGACCCCGCCTATAGTGCACTAAAAAGCTCATTTGCATTAAGACATTCCAAATTCTCAGAGAATACAATTCTTACCCAATTCTTTCCTCTTTCTAAATTGATCCGAACACTTAGACAGGGAATCTTGTGACACACACAATATAGCTCTACTAGTCCCTCATCTTCCCGGACAGCTGGGGGGCTCCATCTGATCTGTATAGGCCACACTAGTATTGATCACTAAGTTACTGATCGGACCAATCAGGTGAAGCAGCTGCACAATTACACTGCGAGGCCCCAATGTGTTCTGTACAATGATTTTGGGGGGTGTTACTGCATCTTGTCCATAAATTTCTAGTCCAATTTTTTTCAAATAACCTATAAAGCGACATCTGCACACACAGCCTTAAGGGCCATATTCACACCGGTGACATATGAGCCACCATATTTTCTTAGCCATATACTAATCACCTTGATGAGTTGCCATGGTAACTGCAGAATATCATCTGGGGAGAGAATCAGAGCGCAAGGGCGAGGATCGCTGGCGTCGTATGTGGATGTGACGTGCGCCAAGTGCTGAATCTGTTGTTATTATATGTTGGGGATTGTAGTTCTAGCCCAACTGCAGAGGCAACGTAAGCCCCCAGGTAGGTGGGTGCAAGCTGCGGATCTCTGCTCCACATGTCAGGGATATTGTAACCCGCCCTCCTCGATGAGAAGATGCAGAAATCAAAGTTGTCAGCTGATGAGTAACACGCAAAGGGTTTAGCCAAAACCCAGAATGAGTCAACCCCAAACTACGTTACTATGAGTGTGGATCATCCAGCCAGGACACATCCCGGAAGAGCTGCGGATCCTGCAGTCATACACCCAGCTCCCCGGGTACAGCTCTGCTCACAGGGGGCCATACAGTCTAAACCTCAGGGGAACCCCCTGCAGCTCCATCCAATGTCTATAACCCGGAGAATGAATAGAGATGCATGTTACTGGGACCCCCTACTGTTGTGACCCCCACAAATCAGGCGCACCCGCAGGGAGTTCCAATAGCAGAACAATGGAAGGAATTTCTTGACACATAGAAGATTCAAACATGATCCTGATACTTCACGTGCACAGTGTGTACAGGTCCCAGGAAGAGGAACACAACAGTCCGTGACATCAGAGATGTAAATGCTGGATAAAACAGCAGATGGAATGGAGGGGGGGGGGGGGGGGGGGGGGGGGGGAATTTTTAACCTTCAGGATCGTGCAAAAATGGAGAACATACTGCTCTGAGCAGGTCCCTCTCACCATCAGAATGGCTCAGGTCCTGTAGTACTGACATGACACCAGCTACTGTGTGACTCAGGGCATTGCTATGGGACCTGGTGACCCCAAGGACGCCTGAGGCTGGGGCTAGTACGACACCACACACACAGGTCAACATCTTGTGCAACCAAGGAGACCACATAGTGAATCATACTGTGCACCTCAGTCTCCAGGAGGATCCTTCAGACTTGTCATAGCCGGGTAACCAGCGTAGGACACCCCAAATGATCATGGCTTACCCAAGGCTTATGCCACGTAACCCACTAGGTCTAATAAACTACAACCGTGTACACACTGCTGCACAACACTGCTCATCTGTGTATACAGGGCGGTGTATTGATCTGCATATAGAAATGTACAGGGACTACCCAGCAGCAGAACGAGGCATCACAAGTGTCACCTTCCATCACAACTATAAAGTGACCAGAAGTGGCTCAGTGCCTGGGGGATGGTAGCAGATTACTGGAAACTCTGCACTAACATTTTATGGCCATGTTCACACTACGGTTCTGGTCTGCTGCTGTGAAGTTGCAGTTTTCAAAAACAGCTCTAAACCTAATTTAACCAGAAGCCTAGTAAAGCCACTGCCCCTGTAAAACCGTATAATAAACCATGTAATCAGATGTACCCCACAGGAAATCAAACTGCCCCAGGATCTCACCATAAGAAGGCAAGTCACAATCAGCAGAATAACCTCATCTCTCCCCCCAGATCCCATTCTGTATATAGACTCATCGTGTTCCTTGCATCATGACATAGCAGGGTAGAGGTCAACAGCCGGGTCAGGGAAGGTGAGTCACCCAATAATAGGAAGAGGTGAGTCACGGGGTGAGATCACCGGTACATAGTCACCCTCTGGTGACACACGATGCAGCAGAGCTCAGCACTGGTCGAGACGCTATTGTTATAGAGGGACAACCATCTGTTACACAGCGATAATCCTCCACACAGACAACTGTGACAATGTATCCAGTACAATACATCAGGACGTCGTGTATCCAGCGCATCGCACACACAATGTATCAGGACGTCGTGTATCCAGCGCATCGCACACACAATGTATCAGGACGTCGTGTATCCAGCGCATCGCACACACAATGTATCAGGACGTCGTGTATCCAGCGCATCGCACACACAATGTATCAGGACGTCGTGTATCCAGCGCATCGCACACACAATGTATCAGGACGTCGTGTATCCAGCGCATCGCACACACAATGTATCAGGACGTCGTGTATCCAGCGCATCGCACACACAATGTATCAGGACGTCGTGTATCCAGCGCATCGCACACACAATGTATCAGGACGTCGTGTATCCAGCGCATCGCACACACAATGTATCAGGACGTCGTGTATCCAGCGCATCGCACACACAATGTATCAGGACGTCGTGTATCCAGCGCATCGCACACACAATGTATCAGGACGTCGTGTATCCAGCGCATCGCACACACAATGTATCAGGACGTCGTGTATCCAGCGCATCGCACACACAATGTATCAGGACGTCGTGTATCCAGCGCATCGCACACACAATGTATCAGGACGTCGTGTATCCAGCGCATCGCACACACAATGTATCAGGACGTCGTGTATCCAGCGCATCGCACACACAATGTATCAGGACGTCGTGTATCCAGCGCATCGCACACACAATGTATCAGGACGTCGTGTATCCAGCGCATCGCACACACAATGTATCAGGACGTCGTGTATCCAGCGCATCGCACACACAATGTATCAGGACGTCGTGTATCCAGCGCATCGCACACACAATGTATCAGGACGTCGCGTATCCAGCGCATCGCACACACAATGTATCAGGACGTCGCGTATCCAGCGCATCGCACACACAATGTATCAGGACGTCGCGTATCCAGCGCATCGCACACACAATGTATCAGGACGTCGCGTATCCAGCGCATCGCACACACAATGTATCAGGACGTCGCGTATCCAGCGCATCGCACACACAATGTATCAGGACGTCGCGTATCCAGCGCATCACACACACAATGTATCAGGACGTCGCGTATCCAGCGCATCACACACACAATGTATCAGGACGTCGCGTATCCAGCGCATCACACACAATGTATCAGGACGTAGCGTATCCAGCGCATCACACACACAATGTATCAGGACGTAGCGTATCCAGCGCATCACACACACAATGTATCAGGACGTCGTGTATCCAGCGCATCACACACAATGTATCAGGACGTCGTGTATCCAGCGCATCACACACAATGTATCAGGACGTAGCGTATCCAGCGCATCACACACAACGTATCAGGACGTCGTGTATCCAGCGCATCATACACAATGTATCAGGACGTCGTGTATCCAGCGCATCACACACAATGTATAAGGACGTTGTGTATCCAGCGCATCATACACAATGTATAAGGACGTTGTGTATCCAGCGCATCATACACAACGTATCAGGACAGTGTGTAGCCAGAACCATGCATCTGGATGTCATTTATCCAGTACATCATATACAATGTATCAGGGAGGGGGCATGAGAGGACAATCACGGGGCTTCATATACACACACGTCTCCCTCTCACCTGTGGTATCACAGAGGGAGAGATCAATTACACATATGTAGTACACCAGAAGCTTCCTCTATGCAACGTGTAGCGTGTGATGCATCTTCATGTATGTTACATACGTAACAAGTATTACACGGAGGTGCATGTATGTTTCTGCAGTCCCTGCCCTTTGTAGTGTGTGACATGAAGCTGTATGTTATATGTAGTGTGCACTGTACAACTGCATACAGAGACTCCGCTCTTTGTGGTAAAAACATATGTGCTGTGTTTTCATGTATGAGGAGCCTTCACTCAGATATACATACACATATATATACTGTATATTATATGTATGTTACATGCACATATATCTTCATGTATCCATCCCAATGCTGTATGTAACATGTATGACGTGCTGTATGTTATGTGTAGTATGCGCCGTATGTACCATGTATTACATGTAGTATGTGGTATATGTGACATGTATGACGTGCTGTATGTACCATGTAGTATGTGCTGTATGTTATATATATGACGCGCTGTGTCTCCGCTCTTTGTGGTGGGTGCGGGGCGTGCGGCGCCTCCATTCTCCGCCGTTGCCCGGCAGCCATTCCCCTTCCCCCCTGTGGGCCGCGCTGCTCCCCCGTTCTTACCGTGTACACCGGCGGCTCTCTCCCTCGCTGCTCACCAGAAAATCTGCGTGCCGACACTGCCGCCCCCGCCACCGAGCGCCCGCCCCCAACTAATCCCCGCCCCTCACAGCTACGCCGGCTCGCTACCGCCGGCCCCGCCCCTACGATGTCCCTACGTCACGCACGTCACGGCCCTCCGTGCGTAATACAGCGCGTCTGTTACGTGCTAAGGCCACGCCCATCGCTTGGTAACCCTGGACGCGATGATTGGGCTGGGCTCCAGCGCAAACATGTGGCCGTCACGTGACCCGGAGTAGTGGAGACCAGCAGTGTCCTGAAGTGACCCGCACACCCGGGGGAGAGAAGGCGGGAAACACCTCAGACCAGGGGACCCCAACATCTGCCGGGAGAGGAGAGGGGCGGCGTGCTGTATCCACTGCTACTGTATCACAGCTCTGCAGACTGTATCACACAGGATAGGAATAGATACACAGCTCAGCAGACAGTATCACACAGGACAGGATTAGATACACAGCTCAGCAGACAGTATCACACAGGATGGGATGAGATACACAGCTCAGCAGACAGTATCACACAGGATGGGATTAGATACACAGCTCAGCAGACAGTATCACACAGGACAGAATTAGATACACAGCACAGTAGACAGTATCACACAGGACAGGATTAGATACACAGCTCAGCAGACAGTATCACACAGGATAGGATGAGATACACAGCTCAGCAGACAGTATCACACAGGATAGGATTAGATACACAGCTCAGCAGACAGTATCACACAGGATGGGATGAGATACACAGCTCAGCAGTCAGTATCACACTGGATGGGATGAGATACACAGCTCAGCAGTCAGTATCACACAGGATAGGATTAGATACACAGCTCAGCAGACAGTATCACACAGGATGGGATGAGATACACAGCACAGCAGACAGTATCACACAGGACAGGATTAGATACACAGCTCAGCAGACAGTATCACACAGGATGGGATGAGATACACAGCTCAGCAGACAGTATCACACAGGATAGAATTAGATACACAGCACAGCAGACAGTATCACACAGGATGGGATGAGATACACAGCTCAGCAGACTGTATCACACACGATGGGATGAGATACACAGCTCAGCAGACTGTATCACACAGGATAGGATTAGATACACAGCTCAGCAGACAGTATCACACAGGATAGGATTAGATACACAGCTCAGCAGACAGTATCACACAGGATAGGATTAGATACACAGCTCAGCAGACAGTATCACACAGGATAGGATTAGATACACAGCTCAGCAGACTGTATCACACAGGACAGGATTAGATACACAGCTCAGCAGACAGTATCACACAGGATAGGATTAGATACACAGCTCAGCAGACAGTATCACACAGGATAGGATTAGATACACAGCTCAGCAGACAGTATCACACAGGATAGGATTAGATACACAGCTCAGCAGACTGTATCACACAGGATAGGATTAGATACACAGCTCAGCAGACTGTATCACACAGGATAGGATTAGATACACAGCTCAGCAGACAGTATCACACAGGATAGGATTAGATACACAGCTCAGCAGACTGTATCACACAGGATAGGATTAGATACACAGCTCAGCAGACAGTATCACACAGGATAGGATTAGATGCACAGCTCAGCAGACAGTATCACACAGGATTAGATACACAGCTCAGCAGACAGTATCGCACAGGAGAGAATTAGATACACAGCTCAGCAGAGAGTAACACACGCGATGATGTCACTAGACTCTAGGGCTTTAACGCTATTTATTTATAGAAGGGGGTGCAAGGCGCGTATAGCACTTCAAAAACTTGTTGCTTCCAAAGGAGGAGGGAGGTTTAAACTTTCCAAATGTGAGGGGATATAATTTAGTGTTCCTGTATTAATCATATATTAGATTTGCTTCGGGTTCATAGTATCTCTTATTCTTATTGGGAATAGGCAAGGGATTTAGCTGCCCCGTGGGATCTCATGGCTTTGGTACATACCAAATAGTCAAACATACCAAAAGAGGTGAAATCCTCCTTTCTAGGGAGGGATTCCATAATCACTTGGAAACTTTCTGTTCTGGTGTTCCTGTTATCCAAACATATGGCGCTGACTAACCATCCAGATTCACAGTGGCAGGATCATAGGAGCGTAGTCCTGGAATGGGGGAAGAGCCAAGGCCTTAGTGAGACAAAGACGCATGGATGGTTTAGGACATAGTGACTGTCTCTCTGCCGTCTCTTACATCATGTCCTCTCTCTTCAGTGTAATCTCTCTAAGACTAAACTTCTTGTGTTTCCACCATCTAGTTATCAACCTTACCCTGACCCCTACATTTCCGTCTGTGATGTCACCATAACACAGAGGCAGCAGGCGATGTCTTGGGGTTGTGCTGGACTCGGACCTCTGCTTTGCACCGTATATTCAATCTCTTGCAGCATCTCAGAAACATCTCCAGAATCCAGCCATTTCTGACATTTGAAACTTCTAGAATGCTAATTGTTGCTCTGATTCACTCTCTACTAGACTCCAGTAACTCCCTAATAATCATCTTCCCTACACTAAACTCTCTCCTAATCATCTTCCCTACACTAAACTCTCTCCTCTCCATTGTATCCTTAATGCAGCAGCCAGGCTCGGCTTTCAAACCAAACGCTACACGGATCCCTCTTGCCGGTGCCGGTCACTGCACTGGCTGCTCATCTCCTTCCGAAAGCAGTTTAAAATAATCACCCTCATCCACATAGCTCTGCACAATGCTGCACATCCTTATCTCTCCTCTCTCACCTCAGTTTATCGCCAAACCCGTGCTCTTTGATCTGGCAGTGATTTTAGATAATTCTCTACCTTAGTAGGGTTGTCTGAGACCTGAAAAAAATTAATATGCGGCCGGAATGGGGCTGCTTAAAAAAATATAACATTTACTTACCTGCACGGTCCCTATCGGTGTCATGCGGCGCCATCTCTCCTGGCCGTGCCCATGTAACAAACCTTGTAAGAAAGCTGCGTTGAGATCATCTTCTAACCGGCCTAGGTGGTGGCCATGCCCACCCATCCTCCTATTTCAGCACTGTATCACGCACTGAGATACGGGAATGGATGGGCGTGGACGCCACCTCAGCCTGCCGGAAGCTGAACCGCGCATTATTGACTCTCTCTGCCTGCTGCGCAGGACATTGGTAGGGAGCGCGGAGGTATGAAATGTTTTTTTTTTAAGCAGCCCCTTCCAAGCCGCATATTTTTTTTCAGGTTTCGGACAACCCTTTTAATGGAACCTCTCGCGCACGGCGGTCGTTCCTTTTGTACGGCAGTAAATTACCCAATGCGACTTTCCTACTGAACTATAATAATAATTCCTTTATTTATTTAGCACCAACATATTCCGCAGCCACTTTCCCTACGTTTGACAGACCACTAGGTCGAAACGTTATGCGCCAAAAATTAAATTAGATGTTTTCAAATAACAGAAGTAAATCTGTAGATTCCTCCTCCTGCCTCTGCCCTAATTTGTAATTTAATAAATCCTGGAACCTAACCTAAAGTATTACAAAATGTTATGTTAGTAATATGCAAATTAACTGCAGAGACTACTGGGGCGTGTCCTAGACTGATCCGGCACTGGGAGCTAAGGCTAGGACACGCCCCAGTAGCCTGTGCCGTAAATTTGCATTAGGGCATAGACAGGCACAAGGAATCTACCAACACATTTACTTCTGATTCCTCCTGGTAGGTTTCCTTTAACATTACATGGGTTACGTTTACAGTAGAAGCGGTCCCCGACTTAAGTGCATATGATAGATGACCCCTAGTTACAGACTGAGCTCTTTACCTACTGTGACCTCTGTTAAAGCTCTCTGGATTTTTTACTTTTAATCCCAGGCTGCAATGATCACTACAGACACTTTACAGCTGAAGTTTATTGTTAAAGGAAATCATAGAAAATTACTCGCCTCGGCTCCTCTTCTGACTAGACATTACAGCAGAAGAGAGGGGCTTTGATATAGTTTGAATTGAGTGATAAAAAATAGCGGTGGAAGGACACTTCCCAAGTGCAGTATATATTGTCTGGTCTGGGGTCTGTAATTATATACACTCACCGGCCACTTTATTAGGTCCACCTGTCCAACTGCTCGTTAACACTTAATTTCTAATCAGCCAACCACATGGCGGCAACTCCATGATTTGTGGCCTTTGAACGTGGCATGGTTGTTGGTCCCAGAAGGGCTGGTCTGAGTATTTCAGAAACTGCTGATCTACTGGGATTTTCACGAACAACCATCTCTAGGGTTTACAGAGAATGGTCCGAAAAAGAAAAAACATCCAGTGAGCGGCAGTTCTGTGGGCGGAAATGCCCTGTTGATGTCAGAGGTCAGAGGAGAATGGGCAGACTGGCAACAGTGACTCAAACACCACCCGTTACAACCAAGGTAGGCAGAAGAGCATCTCTGAACGCACAGTACGTCCAACTTTGAGGCAGATGGGCTACAGCAGCAGAAGACCACACCGGGTGCCACTCCTTTCAGCTAAGAACAGGAAACTGAGGCTACAATTTGCACAAGCTCATCGAAATTGGACAGTAGAAGATTGGAAAAACGTTGCCTGGTCTGATGAGTCTCGATTTCTGCTGCGACATTCGGATGGTAGGGTCAGAATTTGGCGTCAACAACATGAAAGCGCGGATCCATCCTGCCTTGTATCAGCGGCTCAGGCTGGTGGTGGTGGTGTCATGGATCCATCCTGCCTTGTATCAGCGGGTCAGGCTGGTGGTGGTGGTGTCATGGATCCATCCTGCCTTGTATCAGCGGCTCAGGCTGGTGGTGGTGGTGTCATGGATCCATCCTGCCTTGTATCAGCGGTTCAGGCTGGTGGTGGTGGTGTCATGGTGTGGGGAATATTTTCTTGGCACTCTTTGGGCCCCTTGGTACAACGCCACAGCCTACCTGAGTATTGTTGCTGAGCATGTCCATCCCTTTATGAGCACAATGTACCCTGTAACATCTGATGGCTACTTTCAGCAGGATAATGCGCCATGTCATAAAGCTGGAATCATCTCAGACTGGTTTCTTGAACATGACAATGAGGTCACTGGACACAAATGGCCTCCACAGTCACCAGATCTCAATCCAATAGAGCATCTTTGGGATGTGGTGGAACGGGAGATTCGCATCATGGATGTGCAGCCGACAAATCTGCGGCAACTGTGTGATGCCATCATGTCAATATGGAGCAAAATCTCTGAGGAGCTTCCAGCGCCTTGTTGTATCTATACCACGAAGAATTGAGGCAGTTCTGAAGGCAAAAGGGGGTCCGACCCGTTACTAGCATGGTGGACCTAATAAAGTGGCCGGTGAGTGTATTGTCTGGTCCACGGCCGGTTCTAGCGTATTTGCTCCCTGAGGCGAGAATTGAATTGATAGCCCAACACCAGACTACACCGGCTTCCAGGATATGTTTGGGCCACTGCATGTACAACACATTTTTAGAAAGTGTCTACACCCTGATGGTGCAGCTCCTGGCACCACATACACACTGCACCCATAAAATACCACGGTCACTAACTGTATAAAGTAAACTAAATAACAGTGTTCCTAAATCCTATATATCTCACAATTTAACCGACCATTCTGACGACCCCCCCGCCCCCACACAATGTATATAGAATATATCCATTGTATGGCCCTTTGTCGTTTTTATAATAATATATAATATATTCCCCCTGAATTAATTATGTTACATATAAACCCCCAATTATATATAAAATATACTGTATATAATCGAACATAAACCAACCTGAATGTAAGCAGATTTCATCACAAAATAACTGGCAAAACCTACTGATTCAATTATAAGCCTAGGGTGGGAAATGCATTGGTCACAGCTTCCACCCAGTACAAAGCTAACCAGCCCCTTGCCCCACAGTATATAGATAGCCATCCCCCAGTATATAGCTAGCCTACCCCCTGAATATAGCCAGCTAGCTATAGCTAGCTTGTCCCAGTATATAGCCAGTCTTCCCTCAGTATATAGCCAGCCCCTGCCCTCAGTATAAAGGCAGCCAGCCCCCTGCCCCCCTGTATATAGCTAGCTTGTCCCTAGTATATAGCCAACCCCCTACCCCGAGTATATAGCCTGTTAGCTCCCTACCCCCATTATACAGCTAGCCAGCTCCCTCAGTATATAGCCAGCCAGTCCCATTAAATAGCCATTACATGCCGCCTGTATATAGCTAGTCAGCCCGCCCCAATATTTAGCCAGTCCCCAATATATAAAAGTAAACTCAATTCTCTCCTTTCTGTCGCTTCCAGCAACTCCTCTTCTTGATTCCTGTGCCCCGGCAGCAACAGGTACCACGGACCTGCATCTGCTGGGGAGGTGAGTACTGGGGTTTTTTTCACTGGAATATAAGCAGAGATTGGGGATTTTCAGCACATTTTTGCCTTATATTAAAATATATCTACCACTCAAAAGTTAGGGGCCTTATTTTTTTTTAAAGAAAAGCACAATTTCTTTCAATGAAGCTAACAGTAAATGAATGATAAATACACTATCTACATTGTTAATGTGGTAAATGATGATTATAGCTGCAAACGTCTGTTTTTTTTCAATGCAACATCTTCATTATATTGTTTATATTATATAGTGTTTGCTTACTGTGTAAGAAGGATAATGGATGTTTAGAAAACCCTTGTTCAAATATACTAGCACAACTGAAAACAGTTTGGCTGATCAGAGAAGCTATAAAACTCGCCTTCCTTTGAGCTGGTTGAGAATCTGGAGCATCACATTTTGTGTGATGAAATAAAGACCATTTCATGTGACAAATTGCCAAGAAATTGAAGATTCCTTACAACGATGTGTACTACTCCCTGCAGAGCACAAACAGGCTCTAACCAGAGGAGAAAGAGAAGTGGCAGGCCCTGCTGCACAACTAAGCAACAAGACAAGTACATTAGTCTCTAGTTTGACTGGCAGCTTCATTCAAGAGCACCCACCAAACGCTAGTGTCACCCTCTACAGTGAGGGGGAGATTTGTACAAGGTCACAGGGATTCTGAATAGGGAAGACTATCCATTTTTCCAGGCCATACCCTGTGGACAGCGCTTGATTGGAGCCAATTTCATCCTACAGTAGGACCTTGCCCAAAGCCTCCAAATTATGCAGAACTATTTAAGGAAGAAACATCAGCTGGTATCTCCCTGTAACGGAGCGGCCGCCCAGTCACCAGATCTCAACCCCACTGAGCTGAGCAGCTGGACCGTATGGTGCGCAAAAAGTGCCCATCCTGCCAATCCTATTTGTGGGAGGGGTTTCTGGAAGCACAGGGTGATAATTTACAGAGGTCATCTGGAGAACTAACAGCTAGAGGTCAAAGGTCTGCAATGCTGGAAGTGCAGAAAAGGGAGAATTATTTAATGAAAGCCAAGTTTGAAAGTGCAAGTTATTATTTCCAATGAAACAAACATATTTCACACCTTGTCAATGTCTGGACTATATTTTTCATTTTCCAACTCATTTGAAAAGTAAAAGTATGAGTTTTCATGGAAAACACAAAATTGTGTCTAGGTGACCCCAAACTTTTGAGGGGTAGTGTGTGAGTGTATATATATATAATATATATATATATATATATATATATATATATATATATATATATATATATATATATATATTTTTTTTTTTTTTTCTGAACCCCACTAAACTGTTTACGGACCCCCTAATTAATTATACATATTTCCCTTACGTCCCCATGACGGCCCACCTGGAGGATGACCCCTTGACCTCTGTAGGGACAGGAAGCAGAGAAGTTAAAAGGCCCCACCCCGGCATCCGTACTCCAGTGTCTTCCTGTCCCTACACAGGGCAGGGAGCAGAGATAGATCTCTCCTCACGGGCCTCCTCCAGGGGGGCAGTGGGGGGAGCACAAGTCTGCAGGCACGGGCCGACCCTTACCCTGCCAGTTCCCGGACCTCGCCTCGGCGCATCGCGCGTCCTCCCTGGCTCCGTGGGGAACTGTTGTGCCGGCTCTACCCCCGACTCCGCGTAGTTCCAGGGTACCCGGAAGTCGGAGCACGCGTGGTGGCTCCGGTCACGTGCTCCGATGCTTCGTTGGTGAACTTCCGGTCCCACCGGAAGTGACGATTGGAGTCAATGATTGGCCGAGGCCGGATCACGTGCTGCGGCACACGAATTACAGGACTTCCGGTCGCACCGGAAGTGACGTTTGGGGGCTCGGCAGCGCCAAAATTTAAAAGTTTGGTCGCAGGTAGTCACTCTGACTCTGAGGTCTAGATCGCCTACCACTACGCCGATAAGGTACTGTACACTAGGCTGATGTGTTAATGTACTTGATTCTGCATATATTGTACTGCTGTATGTGAATAAGCCCCCCTTACCTATGATTATAGGACCCATGGAAGTATCTATCTTTTCTAGCGAGGTCCTGGCCATGGAATCTTCTGCATCAGATCCCCTGTCTACAGGCCCTGTGAGTGTCTTAAAGATTAATGGGGCAGGGGCTCTATTCATATATATGTTATATCCCCTGTAAATACTAAGCTGTCACTTATCTCTTGGCAGGAGCCGAAAGAGAAAGTGAGGAGCAAAGATCCCTCTAAAGATGGGAAGAAATCAGCCTATCGTAAATGCAACATGTGCAATACAAGGCTTAATTCTAATTATAAAAAACCAGTATGCAAGGAATGTCTGGATAACCTTCTAAAAGAAGAGCGAACAGGCTTTAGGGAAGAGATACGTGCTTTCATTAAAGAAGAAGTCCATTCTTCGGTAGCCTCCTCCATAGCCTCACTTAGCCTCCCTGGGCCCCCACCCAAAAGGGCCTTAATATGTGCCTCAGAATCAGACCCTGACTCAGAGGATAATTCCTCCTTTAAGGATTCTCTAGAATTGGAGCCGTCCACTGTTCTATCCGCTTCAAAAATGGAATCCAGATATCTGTTTTCCTCTGACGACTTAGACCAATTGCTTAAAGCCATTCGTGATACTCTAAAAATTGAAGAAGTGGAAGAAGCTAGATCCATTCAGGATGAGCTGTTTGGCATCCTTAGATCCCAGAAAAAGAGAGTATTCCCCATTAACGATACTCTCAAACAACTCATTCAGGAAGAGTGGAGAGATCCAGAAAAGAGGATTTCTGTGTCTAAGGAATTCAGGAATCGTCTATTATTTGACGAAAATGATACTAAATTCTGGAATTCACCTCCCAAGGTTGATGTCCAGGTAACAAAATTAACAAAGCGCACTGACCTGCCCTTTGAAGACTCTATCCAGCTAAAAGATCCTATGGATAGGAAAGCTGACTGTTTACTTAAAAAAGCTTGGGAGTCTGCTATGCTTAATCTAAAAGCGAATGTAGCCACTACCTCGGTTGCCCGTACGATGTACTTCTGGCTATCTGAGCTGGAAAATCACATTAGGGAAGGCACTCCCAGAGAACTCCTGTTAGAGACTCTTCCAACTTTAAAGTCGGCTACTGCCTTTATTGCCGATGCATCTGGTGAATCCGTCAGGTTCTCTGCAAAAGAAGGAGCATTGTCCATTGCAACTAGAAGAGCGCTATGGCTAAGGCAATGGTGTGGGGATTTCAGGTCAAAGTCCAAACTTTGCAGCATTCCATTTGAGGGAGAATTTGTGTTTGGTCCTGAACTTGACTCTATTCTGGAGAAGGCGGCGGACAAAAAGAAAGGGTTTCCTGAGGTTAAAAAACCACCCAGAAAACAGCCCTTTCAGGACTTTAGAGATCGAAAAAATTCATACAGAGGCAAAGGCAAGCAAGGGCGCTGGAGCCATCCGAAAGGAGGTAGAGGTAGAGGCTTCCTCCTCAGCTCCAGTAATTCAACCTCATTTGGGAGACAATGACGCCAGAGTGGGAGGAAGGTTACTAGGGTTCCTTGCACGATGGTCCCAGATCACATCCAACCCTTGGATTCTAGAAATAATAAAGCAAGGGTACAAGCTAGAATTAACATCTCTTCCTCCCCAAAAGTTTATCCTGACCAGGCTGGGGTCTCAAAAGTTGACTGCTTTAATTTTTCAGGATGGATGTAATTACACCTGTTCCAGAAGAAAAGTGGAAGGGCGGTCACTTCTCCCCCTTGTTCCTCATCCAAAAGCCAAATGGATCCCACAGGATGATTTGCAACCTCAAAGGTTTGAACCAGCATCTCTTGTACAGGAAGTTCAAGATGGAGTCAATAAAGTCTGCAGTAACACTGATCCATCCAGGAGCCTACATGTGCACGATAGACCTGAAGGATGCGTATTACCACGTCCCTATCTACCTTCCGTCTCAAAAGTTTTTGAGGTTTGCAATAGTCTCACCACAGGGGAAGAAACTATGCTTCCAATACAGGTCTCTACCCTTCGGGATAGCATCAGCGCCAAGAGTGTTTTCAAAAATCATCATAGAGGTCGTAGCCTTCTTAAGAACACATCAAGTCCTGGTCGTTCCATACCTGGACGACTTACTCATAATAGCGAAAAATCGAGAAGAACTTATTCTACACCGAGACTTTACAATCCAAACGCTACAGAATCTGGGATGGATTATAAACTGGGAGAAGTCTGCCTTGCATCCGGATACTCAGATCCTTTTCCTGGGAACCCTCCTGGACTCTGTGAACCAGAAATCTTATCTTCCCAGAGAAAAGTCAGAACGCCTGGTAGGTCAGGTCAACGTTTTTCTCCATCGCCAGAGATGCTCGATAAGAGATGCTATGAAGCTCCTGGGGCAGTTAACATCTTGCATCCAGTGTGTCCAGTGGGCACAGAACCATACGAGAGTCCTGCAAGGTTGGATACTACAATCATGGGACAAAGATCCCCTACATCTGGACAATTGCATCAGCATTACTCCTGCGGTCAAACAGTCCTTAGTGTGGTGGACCATTCCTACACACCTACAGAGGGGAGTTCCATGGCATCCTTGGCCCCTATCTATAGTCCAGACAGATGCAAGTCAAAAGGGCTGGGGTGCGAACATAGCAGGGTCCTTCTTCCAGGGAAGTTGGCCTCCTCATATCCAAAGAATGTCGTCCAACTATCGAGAACTGAGGGCAGTCCTGGAAACCCTGAAGACAGCCAGTCATCTTCTGGTGGGACAACACGTGAAAGTCCTATCGGACAACTCAACGACAATAGCCTACCTACAGCATCAAGGGGGTACAAGATCTCCAGACCTTTCAGACCTCTCGAGCGAAATATTCTCATGGGCAGAATTGAACATCAAGTCTCTATCAGCAGTTCATCTGAGAGGGAAGGACAACAAGGTGGCAGATTTTCTGAGCAGGAAAAAACTAGACCACAACGAATGGTGTCTGAACCAAAAAGTATTCCAGCTTCTAACCCAGATGTGGGGAATACCTGTAGTGGATCTGTTTGCCACCAGGGAAAATACGAAAGCGGAACTTTTCTACTCTCTCAGTTATTCAGAGACCACCTCGAAGTTAGATGCATTCAGCCACAAGTGGGACGCTCCTCTGGCATATGCCTTTCCTCCTCTGCCTATAATTGCAAGAGTTCTCCGGAAAATTCAAAGAGACAAATCCAAGGTCATTCTCATTGTTCCCTTCTGGCCCAAAAAGAGCTGGTTTCCGCTCCTAAAGAAGATGGCTCTAGCAGAACCTCTAATGCTACCCATTCAGGAAGATCTCCTCCATCAAGGGCCGCTTTTTCATCCGAAGCCACAGGATCTCAAGCTCTCGGCCTGGATCCTGAAAGGAGCTTTTTGAGGGCAAAAGGCCTTTCGGACAAGGTAATCTCTACTCTACAATCCAGTAGAAAACCAGTTACCTCAGCTATATACCTGAAGATATGGAAGAAGTTTATTTCTTTCTGTGGTCCAGCAGTTCCCAATCAATCTTCTCCTAATATCTTACAGATCTTAGAATTCCTGCAAGCTGGGTTCGACATGGGCCTTAAGACTAGTACCCTTAAAGTCCAGATTGCAGCACTAAGTGTGTTCTTTGATTCATCCCTGGCGGATCATAGATGGATAAAGAGGTTTGTAAAAGCAACTGTCCGAATTAGGCCCTCAGTGAAACCTTCAGTAGCTCCCTGGGACTTATCCTTAGTGCTAAATTTTCTTACTGGACCTCAGTTTGAACCAATTGAATCTGTAAGCCTTAGAAACCTTACCTTGAAAACTGCCTTCTTAATTGCAATCACTACTGCAAGAAGGATTGGCGAGATTCAGGCTCTATCTATAAATGAACCTTATTGTTTAATTTCAGATGACAGGATCATTTTAACGCTTGACCCAAACTTTGTCCCCAAGGTTTGCACAGCTTTCCACCGAAACCAGGAAGTGGTCCTACCTTCATTTTGCCAGAATCCAAGAGCCGCTAAGGAAATCAGCTGGCATTCCCTGGATGTAAGAAGAATAGTACTCAGGTACATAGAAGTCTCTAAGAGCTGGCGGAAGGACTCTAATATTCTTCTCCAATTCCAAGGGAAAAACAAAGGGAAGAAGGCCTCAAAATCGTCCTTATCCAGATGGATAAAAACCGTCATCAAAGAGGCTTATGAGGCTCTGAAAATGTCTGTGCCAGATACCATAAAAGCCCATTCCACAAGAGCGATGGCTACCTCCTGGGCTGAAAGAAGAGGAGCCACAATTGAGCAGATATGTAAAGCGGCTACCTGGTCTTCTTCACTTACCTTCGCTAAACATTACAGATTGGACATTCCGAATAACATGGACCTTTCCTTTGGGAGAAAGATACTACAGGCCGTAGTCCCTCCCTAAAAAATAATTCATCTGGTATATCTCCAGGTGGGGCCGTCATGGGGACGTAAGGGAAAAAGTGAATTAGTCTTACCGGTAATTCCATTTCCTTAGTCCACCATGACGGCCCATATATTTTTTCCCACCCTAGATATGTCATTTAATGTATTTAAAATCTTGCTTGATTTAATTGTTTGTGCATATTAACAGGCAATAAATCGGGTTGCATCCAAGCCGGTGTAGTTATTTGGTAGACACTGGAGTACGGATGCCGGGGTGGGGCCTTTTAACTTCTCTGCTTCCTGTCCCTACAGAGGTCAAGGGGTCATCATCCAGGTGGGCCGTCATGGTGGACTAAGGAAATGGAATTACCGGTAAGACTAATTCACTTTTTTTTGCAGATCCTCTCCAGGTCCCTCAGGTTGGATGGTGACGTTGGTGAAAGCCATTTTCAGGTCTCTCCTGAGATGCTCCATTCGGTTTAGGTCCGGGCTCTGGCTGGGCCGGTCAGGAATGGTCACAGAGATGTTCTGAAGCCTCTGCTGTGGTATTTTAGCTGTGGGCTTAGGGTCATTGTCTTGTTGGAAGGTTCGGCCCAGTCTGAGGTCCAGAGCATCTGGAAGAGGTTCTCATCCAGGATATCTCTGTACTTGGTGGCATTCATCATTCCTTCCATTACCCCCAGTGGTCCTGTCCCTGTCCCCTCATATCCTGATGCTGCTCCCAATGTGTCACTGCTGGGATTGTATTTGGCAGGTGATGAGCGGCGCACAGTTTTCTCCACCGCTTAGAATTATCACCATAAAGTTCAATCTTTATCTCACAGGCTAGAGAATCTTATTTCTCATAGTCTGGGATCCTCCATGTGTTTCGCACACTGTGTGCGGATTTCATATGTCTTGCACTGTGGAGAGTCTTCCATACTCCGCCATAAAGCCCCGACTGCTGGAGGCTGCAGTGATAGGTGACTCCCACCCCCCTACTGCATCTCTGGAGCTCAGCCACAGGGATCTTGGCCTTTCTTCTTTACCTCTCTCACCAAGGCTTTTCGCCCACGATTACTTCGTTTTTTACGAAGTTAGCTGGACAGCCAGGTCAAGGAAGAGTTGTGATTGTCCCAAACTTCTTCCATTTAAGGATTATGGAGGCCACTGTGCTCTTAGGAACCTTGTGTGCAGCAGAAATTCTTTTGTCACCTTAGCCAGATCTCTGCCTAGCCACAATTATGTCTCTGGACTCCTTGGGCAGTTGCTTAGACCTCATGATTCTCATGTGCTCTGACATGCGCTTATGTAGACAGGTGTGCGCTTTTCCTAATCAAGTCCAGTCGGTTTAATAAAGACACCTGGACCATCTCACGGTGGATCAGAAAGAAATAGATGACATGGAAGTTACGTATGAGAGTCACAGCAAAGGGGCTAAATACTTATGACAACATTGGGGCAGAGTGTACATCAATAAGGCAAAAATAGAACTTGTTTTGATACCAATTGCCTGCAATGAAACAGAGTAAAAATGTAAAGTGCTCTGAATACTACCCACTGTATATTATAATATGAACAGAATTTTTAAATATACCCATAGCTCCGATAGTTTATTTAAAATCCGACCCCCTGTATAAAGATTCTCCCCACATGTTTAACTATATACAGCCTAATCATGCCTCTATATACAGTCCCCGCTCACTTTAATTAAATACAGTACCTGTATACACCCCCCTCCCATATAGAAATACAACCCCCCGTCATAGTTGTAGTAATGTGCCCACGTACCTCAACTCTACTCAGACTCCCATGCCGCTGCTCGTGTCCTCTTCATCCCCATGGCTCTTCTCCCGCCTTCTGTTCTGCTCTGTGATATCATTTCATGCAGCCTGGGTCCTCCAGAGGAACAGAGTGACACAGACGAAAGGATCTGTGCCGCTCTATACATCAATCACATCTGTATCTTTAACATACAGGCGCAATGAGCACCCAAATCACCCACATCATGGTCTCATAGTTTGCCGCCCCCTCTCAGTGCTTGGACAAGTGCCGCCTGAGGCAAGATTCTAATCGTGCCCTATTTTAAATTGTCTTTTCTGTGGTCTGTGTTTGGGGTCCACTGTTCTATGGTTCAGTAATATTTATAGTTAAGAGTATTTTTTGTTTCCGGGTAGTATTTGGTTGTAATTATGTGTTTTTTGTATGGTTATATTTTTTGGTGCACTGCGTTTTTTGTTTTCGGGGTTGATTTTTTTTTTTTTTTTTTTTTTTTTTTTCTGCATTTCTGTGGTGCTGGTTACAACTGCGGCACATTGGGATTTAACAACATTGCAATGCGTCCTGGACTTGGAGCTGATAACTCATACTGACCTAGACCCGCTGGTGCAGCTGTATGGCTCATCTATAATCCACCATTTCTCATGCACTGGATGCATTTTCAACCTCCTAATAGAAGAATGTGTCTATTCATTAGCTGCAAACAGAGATCTTGTAACAGCTGCAAAAGGCAGTAGAGACCTGCACAACGCTCTTCCCTATATATCTGTGTTTGTCTATAGACATAGATACATAATTGACATTTAAGGTCCCCTCTGTCAGGCTGTTTACAAGACACCCGAGCAGGTTATGTCCTTAGGGAAACCTAATCATGGATGTAGCTCGGGAGCTATTCACACCACGCAGGTGCTGACGCCAGCTGAGCGGAGGCGCCCATCGTCTGTAAGGTCACATCAAGATGAATTAAATTATTACTGGTATTAGCGAGTGGATAAACATCTAGGTCTCCCACTCATCGCCAACACATAACTCAGAAAGAGCAAGTGACCCGCTTAAGCTGCCTGTGTACACAAGGTAGTTCTTCTAGATCTCGATAAATTCTCGGGATAACTTGGTGTTTACCCCAACGTTATATGTCATAATATAAGAAATATAGATCTGCCAGATGTCTGACGGTGGCGGCGTTGGTACACAAATAGTGACACTCAGAGACAGTGAGGTCTACTTTTTGGAAATGCTCTCATTGTTAGCTGATTTTTGTTGCACTATATTCAAAACCTGTATTTTTATGATATACCTGCTTGTGTAACTGCAGACACAGAGCTCAGTGGGTTTCCCATGCTTTATGTAGCTGCAGACACAGAGCTCAGTGGGTTTCCCATGCTTATGTAGCTGCAGATACAGAGCTCAGTGGGTTTTCCATGCTTGTGTAACTGCAGACACAGAGCTCAGTGGGTTTCCCATGCTTATGTAGCTGCAGACACAGAGCTCAGTGGGTTTTCCATGGTTGTGTAGCTGCAGGTTCAGCGCTCAGTGGGTTTTCCATGGTTGTGTAGCTGCAGGTTCAGAGCTCAGTGTGGTTGCCCTGCTTGTGTAGCTGCAGGTTCAGAGCTCAGTGGGTTTCCCATGCTTGTGTAGCTGCAGGTTCAGAACTCAGTGGGTTTCCCATGCTTGTGTAACTGCAGACACAGATCTCAGTGGGTTTTCCATGCTTATGTAGCTGCAGACACAGAGCTCAGTGGGTTTTCCATGCTTCTGTTGGTTCACAGCTCATTGGGGTTGCCCTGCTTGTGTAGCTGCAGGTTCAGAGATGAGCAGGTTTTCCATGCTTGTGTAGCTGCAGATTCAGAGATCAGCGGGTTTTCCATGCTTGTGTAGCTGCAGATTCAGAGATGAGCGGGTTTTCCATGCTTGTGTAGCTGCAGATTCAGAGATCAGCGGGTTTTCCATGCTTGTGTAGCTGCAGATTCAGAGATCAGCGGGTTTTCCATGCTTGTGTAGCTGCAGATTCAGAGATCAGCGGGTTTTCCATGCTTGTGTAGCTGCAGATTCAGAGATCAGCGGGTTTTCCATGCTTGTGTAGCTGCAGATTCAGAGATCAGCGGGTTTTCCATGCTTGTGTAGCTGCAGGTTCAGAGCTCTGTTGGCATTTTCTACTTTTGTAGTTTCAGCTTTAAAACTCATTTTCAGGTCCCTGCTTTCCAGCTGTAGATTAAGTGTCATAGCTGCTTTGGAGTTTCCTGACACACTAAGTATATGTAGACTGTTGGTGTTTCAGTTACAGAGCTAAGTTGGAGTTTGCTGCTAGTAGAGTCGCAAGTATAAAGCTCTTGTTCATGTCCTTTGCCTTGAGATCTGCTCAGTGCGTGTTCCCTGCCTGTGCTGCTGCATGTTCAGTGGTCATTTCCTATTTGTGTCGGCGCAGGTTTAGAGCATTTGTGAAGCTACATGTACAGAGTTTATTGCTTGTTCTAGAATTTGTATTATCAGTATTATAGTAGTTATATTCTTGTACATAGGGGGCAGTATTATAGTAGTTATATCCTTGTACATAGGGGGCAGTATTATAGTAGTTATATCCCTGTACATAGGGGGCAGTATTATAGTAGTTATATTCCTGTATATAGGGGACAGTATTATAGTAGTTATATTCTTGTACATAGGGGGCAGTATTATAGTAGTTATATTCTTGTACATAGGGGGCAGTATGATAGTAGTTATATTCTTGTACATAGGGGGCGGTATTATAGTAGTTATATTCTTGTACATAGGGGGCAGTATTATAGTAGTTATATTCCTGTACATATGGGGCAGTATTATAGAAGTTATATTCCTGTACATAGGGGGCAGTATTATAGTAGTTATATTCTTGTACATAGGGGGCAGTATTATAGTAGTTATATTCTTGTACATAGGGGGCAGTATTATAGTAGTTATATTCTTGTACATAGGGGGCAGTATTATAGTAGTTATATTCTTGTACATAGGGGGCAGTATTATAGTAGTTATATTCTTGTACATAGGGGGCAGTATTATAGTAGTTATATTCTTGTACATAGGGGGCAGTATTATAGTAGTTATATTCTTGTACATAGGGGGCAGTATTATAGTAGTTATATTCTTGTACATAGGGGGCAGTATTATAGTAGTTATATTCTTGTACATAGGGGGCAGTATTATAGTAGTTATATTCCTGTACATAGGGGGCAGTATTATAGTAGTTATATTCCTGTACATAGGGGGCAGTATTATAGTAGTTATATTCCTGTACATAGGGACAGTATTATAGTAGTTATATTCCTGTACATAGGAGGAAGTATTATAGTAGTTATATTCCTGTACATAGGGGGCAGTATTATAGTAGTTATATTCCTGTACATAGGGGGCAGTATTATAGTAGTTATATTCCTGTACATAGGGGGCAGTATTATAGTAGTTATATTCTTGTACATAGGGGGCAGTATTATAGTAGTTATATTCTTGTACATAGGGGGCAGTATTATAGTAGTAATATTCCTGTACATAGGGATCAGTATTATAGTAGTTATATTCTTGTACATAGGGGGCAGTATTATAGTAGTTATATTCTTGTACATAGGGGGCAGTATTATAGTAGTTATATTCTTGTACATAGGGGGCAGTATTATAGTAGTTATATTCTTGTACATAGGGGGCAGTATTATAGTAGTTATATTCTTGTACATAGGGGGCAGTATTATAGTAGTTATATTCTTGTACATAGGGGCAGTATTATAGTAGTTATATTCCTGTACATAGGGGGCAGTATTATAGTAGTTATATTCTTGTTCATAGGGGGCAGTATTATAGTAGTTATATTCCTGTACATAGGGGGCAGTATTATAGTAGTAGTTTATTTTTAATCCCATTTTCCGCAGTACACAGCTGTTCTGTCACTTCCTACCTGCTTGTGTAACTGCAGATACAGAGCTCAGTGGGTTTTCCATGGTTATGTAGCTGCAGGTTCAGAGCTCAGTGTGGTTGCCCTGCTTGTGTAGCTGCAGGTTCAGAGCTCAGTGGGTTTCCCATGCTTGTGTAGCTGCAGGTTCAGAGCTCAGTGGGTTTCCCATGCTTGTGTAGCTGCAGGTTCAGAGCTCAGTGGGTTTCCCATGCTTGTGTAGCTGCAGGTTCAGAGCTCAGTGGGTTTCCCATGCTTGTGTAACTGCAGACACAGATCTCAGTGGGTTTTCCATGCTTCTGTTGGTTCACAGCTCATTGGGGTTGCCCTGCTTGTGTAGCTGCAGGTTCAGTGATGAGCGGGTTTCCAATGCTTGTGTAGCTGCAGGTTCAGAGATGAGCGGGTTTTCCATGCTTGTGTAGCTGCAGATTCAGAGATCAGCGGGTTTTCCATGCTTGTGTAGCTGCAGATTCAGAGATCAGCGGGTTTTCCATGCTTGTGTAGCTGCAGATTCAGAGATCAGCGGGTTTTCCATGCTTGTGTAGCTGCAGATTCAGAGATCAGCGGGTTTTCCATGCTTGTGTAGCTGCAGGTTCAGAGCTCTGTTGGCATTTTCTACTTTTGTAGTTTCAGCTTTAAAACTCATTTTCAGGTCCCTGCTTTCCAGCTGTAGATTAAGTGTCATAGCTGCTTTGGAGTTTCCTGACACACTAAGTATATGTAGACTGTTGGTGTTTCAGTTACAGAGCTAAGTTGGAGTTTGCTGCTAGTAGAGTCGCAAGTATAAAGCTCTTGTTCATGTCCTTTGCCTTGAGATCTGCTCAGTGCGTGTTCCCTGCCTGTGCTGCTGCATGTTCAGTGGTCATTTCCTATTTGTGTCGGCGCAGGTTTAGAGCATTTGTGAAGCTACATGTACAGAGTTTATTGCTTGTTCTAGAATTTGTATTATCAGTATTATAGTAGTTATATTCTTGTACATAGGGGGCAGTATTATAGTAGTTATATCCTTGTACATAGGGGGCAGTATTATAGTAGTTATATCCCTGTACATAGGGGGCAGTATTATAGTAGTTATATTCCTGTATATAGGGGACAGTATTATAGTAGTTATATTCTTGTACATAGGGGGCAGTATTATAGTAGTTATATTCTTGTACATAGGGGGCAGTATGATAGTAGTTATATTCTTGTACATAGGGGCAGTATAATAGTAGTTATATTCTTGTACATAGGGGTCAGTATTATAGTAGTTATATTCCTGTACATAGGGGGCAGTATTATAGTAGTTATATTCTTGTACATAGGGGGCAGTATTATAGTAGTTATATTCTTGTACATGGGGAGCAGTATTATAGTAGTTATATTCCTGTACATAGGGGGCAGTATTATAGTAGTTATATTCTTGTACATAGGGGGCAGTATTATAGTAGTTATATTCTTGTACATAGGGGGCAGTATTATAGTAGTTATATTCCTGTACATAGGGGGCAGTATTATAGTAGGTATATTCTTGTACATAGGGGGCAGTATTATAGTAGTTATATTCTTGTACATAGGGGACAGTATTATAGTAGTTATATTCTTGTACATGGGGGGCAGTATTATAGTAGTTATATTCTTGTACATAGGGGCAGTATTATAGTAGTTATATTCTTGTACATAGGGGCAGTATTATAGTAGTTATATTCTTGTACATAGAGGGCAGTATTATAGTAGTTATATTCTTGTACATAGGAGGCAGTATTATAGTAGTTATATTCCTGTACATAGGAGGCAGTATTATAGTAGTTATATTCTTGTACATAGGGGGCAGTATTATAGTAGTTATATTCTTGTACATAGGGGGCAGTATTATAGTAGTTATATTCTTGTACATAGGGGGCAGTATTATAGTAGTTATATTCCTGTACATAGGGGGCAGTATTATAGTAGTTATATTCCTGTACATAGGGGGCAGTATTATAGTAGTTATATTCTTGTACATATGGGGCAGTATTATAGTAGTTATATTCTTGTACATAGGGGCAGTGTTATAGTAGTTATATTCTTGTACATAGGGGGCAGTATTATAGTAGTTATATTCCTGTACATAGGGGGCAGTATTATAGTAGTTATATTCTTGTACATAGGGGCAGTATTATAGTAGTTATATTCTTGTACATAGAGGGCAGTATTATAGTAGTTATATTCTTGTACATAGGAGGCAGTATTATAGTAGTTATATTCCTGTACATAGGGGGCAGTATTATAGTAGTTATATTCCTGTACATAGGGGGCAGTATTATAGTAGTTATATTCCTGTACATAGGGGGCAGTATTATAGTAGTTATATTCCTGTACATAGGGGGCAGTATTATAGTAGTTATATTCTTGTACATAGGGGGCAGTATTATAGTAGTTATATTCCTGTACATAGGGGCAGTATTATAGTAGTTATATTCTTGTACATAGGGGGCAGTATTATAGTAGATATATTCTTGTACATAGGGGGAAGTATTATAGTAGTTATATTCCTGTACATAGGGGGCAGTATTATAGCAGTTATATTCTTGTACATAGGGGGCAGTATTATAGTAGTTATATTCTTGTACATAGGGGGCAGTATTATAGTAGATATATTCTTGTACATAGGGGGAAGTATTATAGTAGTTATATTCTTGTACATAGAGGGCAGTATTATAGTAGTTATATTCCTGTACATAGGGAGCAGTATTATAGCAGTTATATTCTTGTACATAGGGGGCAGTATTATAGTAGTTATATTCCTGTACATAGGGAGCAGTATTATAGCAGTTATATTCTTGTACATAGGGGGCAGTATTATAGTAGTTATATTCTTGTACATAGGGGGCAGTATTATAGTAGTTATATTCCTGTACATAGGGGGCAGTATTAAAGTAGTTATATTCCTGTACATAGGGGCAGTATTATAGTCGTTATATTCTTGTACATAGGGGCAGTATTATAGTAGTAGTTTATTTTTAATCCCATTTTCCGCAGTACACAGCTGTTCTGTCACTTCCTTGCTGGACATGAACGGATGTTTTTGTGATACAATTTCCCTTGTGCCTGGTGTGTATAGCGGTCGGTGTCAGTCCCCGCACAGAGGAAGTATCACAACCTCTGTATCACAGAAGGGAAGTCCAGACTCGCTCTGTGGTGAGTTCAAAGCGCCTTCTCCCTCTCTGGGGCTGCTGGACGATTCCCTGGGATGAGGAGCTGCTTCCTGTTGGCCATAACTGTCTCTTCTGTTTTTAGATGTGATCTGTTCTTACTTGGACGCTTTGTGATTATGTAGCACAGAATAAGCTGCAGTTTCACAGACTAATCATTGTGCTTCTCCAGAACCTGATAATTTCTCGTCTTAGTGTCTGGCGCTGTGTTATTTGCGGAGCCTCATCCCGCCTTGAAATAATTGCAGAAGAGACGCTTCAGGGTTGAAACCTTTCATGGAAGAAGAATTGATGGCAGAACTGTTTTTGAACAAAATATGCATTTTATGTATGTATAAAGATAGATGCCCCCCCCCCCCCCTCCTGAAGCTTGGAGGGGTCTCCAGCACAATTTAACACCGATGGCCCATCATTTTCCTTCTACCTCTCCTACAGGCACGCGTCCCCCCCCCCCCCCTGCTGCTCTTATGACAGGTGTGCGTCTCTTAAAGGGCTGGACATCATCCCGGAATATTGTCCCCATACAATCTAATGTTCTTGATATTTAGATAGAACCTTCTTTACAGGAAGGTGTCTGAGGGTAAAGGTTCCTAGGGATCTAGATCCTGCAGGGTATTATATTCCCTTATTCCTCCCTGCTGAACGCTTCCCGTAATTCTTCTTTTGGCTTGTTTCTGAAATGCTTATCACCGGGGGCCGAACGCCCATCACCGGGGGCCGAACACCTATCAGCGGAGCCTGATACTTATCACTCGAGGCCGAATACTTATTACCAGCCAGAGCAACTAAAGAAGCTACAATCCTGGAATATAAATCTACATGCCACAGTCCTCCTGCTACTAACAGCATACACAAAAGTATAATTATACACTCTCTAGTTGCAATACATAACACTGTCAGCACAGAGCACAGCAGTGTCAGGTCAACCCGCCAGTGCACTTAGAGAACCGTCAGGCAAAATAACCCCCCTAAACTAAATACATTTTCATAAACTGCCATTATAAAGCATTGCCTAAGAGCAATGAGGTCCTAAAGCTGTATGCAAATGACTTGTGAGATGTCCAATGAGTCATTAGCATATTCAAGCTGTCCGGCTTATTCATGAGTGGGAGGCACAGCCACACCCCCAGTGCATGACTGACAGCCTGTATAATGGTGTGACGCTGTATAATGATGTGCTTCCTGGTGCTGGCGCCCCCTGCAGCCTGTGTGTGTATAGGAGAGATACAGCAGCTCCAGGCAGCCATGTTATAGCAGAACATGTCAGGTACTTGTGTAGCTGATGTCTGTGTCTCTCACCTGTATATTAGGAGGATGCAGCATGTCAGCAGATGCAGCACACACACTAGCCATGCTTTACTATACATTACACACAGACATGAGCAGGGGGAGAAGAGGGGAGGGGGAACAGGGGTGACATCACTGCCTCTGACCATGTGACCAGCCTCATTTACATGATAAAGAATAGATGATTTTACAATGAATAATGTATGAAATAACTAGATAAAGGCTGGGATGGGATCCTTGTGAGCTGCTCCAACAGGTAGAGGTGACAGGACAAGTGACACAGACCTGATGACAGGTGTCCTTTAAAGAAACTACAAACCTGGAATGTAAATCCACATTTCACTTTCCTGTTACTACAAACTCCATACACACAGGTCTGATTACACATCTCTTTATGGACAATAAATAACACTGACTGCAGGGAGCACAGCAGTGTGAGGATACACCCCCAGTTCACTTCGAGAAGCTATACACCTGGAAGATAAATTCATATATCACAGTCCTGCTGCTACTAACAATTACACAAAGGTATTTATTTGGGACACACACGTCTTCCTACAATCTATATGCAGAGAAGCTTCGTAAAAGGGGAATGTGGAGAAGCCCCTATAAAACCTTCGCATGTGGCATCACGGGATAAGAGCCGCTGCGCAGATTCAGTCCTGCAAATCTACAAAAAATATTGTTGTGCCAAACAAGTGGATGGGGATTATATATCTGCAGCCGGATTATTTTTTCTATGGGAATCTATTAAGTGTTAACTGAATATTTCACCGGATTTATCTATGGAATGAGAACTCTGTGGAGCCGAGTTTATTGTAAGATCCGTGTGCGAGGATCTGACTTATGACATGACCCGGGGTCATTTCTTTGTGTGTTTTACATGTTTGTGACTCTTCAGGGGCATCGCTGGGAGGCAGTCAGGTGGGTACCAGGTGCATCCTGGTGGGTATCTTGCGGGTGTTTGGGGAGAGAGGTTTTCTGTGATATTGTAGCTCTGTCGGTGGCTCTTTGGGCATTGATGTGGGAACATTATATAGGGAACCATTGTGGAGGTCCGGGCCCCCCAGCATCTCCTGACTATTAAAGGACCAGCAGATACTTGTATCAATCTCAGCAAACCTCTAGTGATATGAGGCACCTTCCTCCACCGCAAGGTGCATGAGCATGAAGATACCTAGCGGAGGTCCTATGAGGGTGCTCTCTGTTAATCTTCACACAGGAATATTTGCTGCTCTTTCCCGTCTCCGGCTAGTCCTGACTATAAGGCTGTGTTGCCCTTTATGATTTATAGTCTGACCCACTGACCATGACTACAGTCAGATTTGGACTTGACCTTGCCTTGCTCCTGATGTTCCTCTGGCTAACATATGGTGGTTCAAAGCATGAACCTTCAGCTTCACCCAAACTGTGACTGCTCCAAGTGGTAGCAACCAGGTGACCCTGTTGCCGGGATTAAAGAGAACTAGATTTAACCCCAATAAACTACCACCCCCATCAGGTAGAGGAACAGGTTTTTTTGTGTCCTATTAAAGATAAAGATTTCATCATACAGCTCCAGAACAAGAGACCCCGCCGATCTACAGATAAAGATCCAGTCCTCATCTATTTTTTAACTGCCTGTATGTCCAGTTCTGTAGCTCACAGAACCGTAATCCTGGTGTGATCTGAAAGATGAGATTCTTACCTTTAATATGACACCAGCAGCATGCTCCTAGAACAGGTGCTATAGAACAGAACATAGAGGCTTCTGAAGTGACCCGCAACTTGACTCATCTTATGTGAAAATGGGATGAGAAAGGTCATATTTGCCTGACTTTGGTAGAGATTTTTTTTTTATAGGTAAACGGATGAGAATTCACATAAAAAAAGAACATTTCATCCCCTACCTGAGGGGACTAGAAGTTTAGTGGGGCAAAACCTGGTGACAGATTCCGTTTAAAGGAAACCTGTCAGCAGGAATGTCATTTTAGCAGCATTCTATCATTTCAGTAGTATATAATGGTTTTATTCACATTACCTGGTTCCCTGCCAGTAGCATGTAGTGAGTCCCGGGGAGGGGGGCAGCTGCGGCCTGTGTGTGCCTGTATCTCCTCATGTATTCCTCCTTTTCTCCACACCATCCCAGTGACGTGTATACTGTGTGGTCCTTTGTGACTTTGTATGGGGTATTTGTGGGGAGATATCTGTGTGTGGGATAAGGGGTAACTGGAAAAATTGGAGCAAATACTCCAAACTGGATGACCGAGCGTGCAAATCTGCAGTAAGTGGCCATCATTACCGATGGGGGATGAGAAGCCTCCCATGCGAGATCACTCGGCTGTGTATAACTATCTGCAGCTGAACACGTCATTCCTACGCTGGTTTTCCCTCTGAAACGGGTCAGAGAAAGTTGACAGGATTCCTGGATAATAGCGTTTGCAGACTACGGGGCCAAGGATCAGATTTGCTCCGCCACTCACACAGCGCTTCTAATGGAAATCATCCCACAAAGCTTGGAAGAGATTTCCCTACTGTTCAGGAGGAATTGATGGATGACTATCTACTTGCCCCCAGGCTTCAAAGATGCAAAGCTCCGTAATCCAGTGGTGGATAAAAGTTTTCTTCAGCCCTGAGAACCTCAGACTTCTGTCATCATATCAGGAAGAATTAAATTCTTTGTGTGTGAAAATGGTTGTACGGCCTGGAACGTCGCCCCATATCCCAAGCTGATAAGCAATGGGAAACGAGGACTTGTGAAACCGTGCAGGACCCGCTGATTTCTCCCTGGTGGGACCCTACTGCCTGGAGATATAGGAAGTCAGGAAAGCGTGGGATATATGTGATGGAGAGACGGATACATTGTATCTATGGAGGTTCTCCACATGTTCCTCCAGCCTGGGGCTCGTTACAATGTTAAGTAACTTTGCCAATATTTTGTGTTACTTATTCGATGCGGATAATCTGCTGCTCTATAGTTCACGGCTTCATGTGTGCACAGAGCATAAAGACTTGTAAAACTGTGCCGGACCAAATGATTTCTCCTTAGACTTAGGAAGTTGTAAATGTTTCCATATCTATTACAGCATAGAATGTGATTCTAGAGTCTTTATATGGACCAGTGGTGGCAAACACAGGTGCCAGGGGTGACACTCAGACTCTGTGGGCACCCAGGCCGTCACCCCAGCACACAGTTTGCCAGACAGGTTGAGTGCCTTGAGCTCTCCCCTTGCCACCCTGGGTAGCCCAGGATGTGCTGCGTTTAGCACTATTTTAAAGCGACCCATCCTGGGCTTCCTGGGACTGCAGGAGAAGCGCGGAGGTGTGTAAGGCTGGTGCCCCACGTAACGTTTTGTCTGCGTTTTCCATAGAAATGCCGATGCGATCGAGTTTTCAATTTTCATTATTATTTTAGTATTTTGCAAATCCACCTTTCAGCACTGTCTGAATCCTCCTAGACATCGATCACATACCAGGAGGCCTCCACTGAAATCTGACCCTAGGCCGCTACAACATGTTCACAAGGTGGGTGAACACTAGTCGACGCACACGGCTATGAATACAGTTTATGGCCCAGATTTACTAAGGGCTTTGCAACAGTTTTCTGTCGGACTTTGCACTTTTTTTCTTTTGCAAACTGCTTGTACACCAGAAAACAAGTGGTGCCCTTTGTCAGGGCAATGCAGTGGGTGTTGGATTCTTGAAAAACGGGCGCCAGAAATAATGAATCTGGTGCCCCCTGCAATATACACAGGACACTACACATAGTAGACACTGCAATGTTCTTAGTAATTGTGCCCCTATGTGTTTGGGTTGAAGTCTGGGGGCTGTGGGGGGACAATCCAGCTATTCTGCGTCATTGTCTTTGCCCCATTGCTTTACATTGAGACCACCATCACTACTGGTCCAAGTATCCAATGTCTTTGGCTGTGAAACAATCCCATACCATCCGTGTTCCTCCAGCGAATTTACAATCCCAATCCTGATAAGCCAGGGTCACTTACACATAGATCCAGGTGCCGTGACTGTGGTAATTGTCTTATATTGGTTATCCATGGCCTACTTCTTTCTAAAATCAGCTTTTAAAATTATGCTAATGAGCCATAAGGACTCTGGGGGTATTACTAGAGCCCCTCAGTGCCCAGGCTTCAAAAGCTGTTACACAGTGCAGGAACACTTCTCTGCCTCATATAATCTCATACAGTGGGAGGGGGAAGGGAGAAGTGCTGAGAGTGAAGGGGCAGACAATGTAACAGCCTGTGAAGCTACAGCACAGAGGGGCTCTTGTAACACTCCCCATAACCTGTATGGCTCATTAGCATGATTTTGAAAATTGATTTTAGAAGGAAGAAGACCATGGATAACAAATATAAGAAGATACCACAGTCCCGGTGCCTGGATCTATGAGTAATGTCCCTGGTTTATCATGATAGCTAGGAAAACCCTTTTATGCAGCGCAGTACTCCCACATAGTTTTAGTGTGTCCATGGGGTTCTGCAGCCAGATGGGGTGTAAGTTTGCACTCCTCCACAGGGTCGGATCCAGGTTTAAGTAGGCCCCTGGACGACAGAGCCCTTTGCAGTAAACTTACAAGGTGGCATTAAAAATTCAGAAACTATAACAGTTTCCTGTTCCCTAAAATATTCCCTAGTTTATCATCCGAAAAAGCGTCTTCATGGTTATTTTATATAAGCCCCATTCACCCCCATGGGTTTCTTATCTACAGCCTCATGTGGGCCCCTCCCCAGCAGCACTGGGCCCCGGGTATGCCCAGTTCTAGTGCCGGCCCTGCTCCTTCATGTATTATAGATGGGGCAGCGTGGTGGCTCAGTGGTTAGCATTACAGCCTTGCAGCGCTGGGGAAATGGGTTCAAGATCTGCATAGAGTTTGTATGTTCTCTCTGTGTTTGCGTGGCTTTCCTCCGGATCCTCCGGTTTCCTCCCACTCTCCAAAACATACTGGTAGGTTGATTAGATTGTGAGCCTGATTGGGGACAGGAACCGATCTAGCAGTTCTGTGCAGCGCTGCAGTATCTGTGTGCGCTATATAAATAAAGGAATTATTATTATTAATTATGAACTACCGGCACCCCCTGCCATAAAGTGAGAGTTGTAGTTTCCCCCCCGATCATAAAGTGTTGATAAAACTTTGCTTTACCCAATCAGTGAGTGTGGAAGTTTCCAGGGTTGATGCCGGGACAGGAATCTCGCAGGAAATGCGCCGCAGTTATTTGTGTCTGTGACACTCGCTGGCGGAAACTTTCTTCACAACTTCTCACTTCTTATTTATTTTCTTACAAGTGGATTCCCAGAACATCGCAGCGAAAACAACAGAAACGTCTTCACCCGGCGGCTGCCAGCAAGTGTTTTCACATGTTACCACCGGGCTGGCCGTAGGTTAAAGGGGGTTTCCACCACATCAGAATCCATCATCATATAACCAGGGGCACTTACATATAGATACCGACACCGGCATCTTCTTATATTTGTCATCCATGGTCTCCTTTCTTCTAAAATCAACTTTCATAATAATAGTAATAAGCCAGTTGGGCTCCTTGGGGTGTTACCAGAGCCCCTCCATGCTTTAGCTGTTACACTGTCTCCTCCAGCTCTCTCAGCACTTCCCCCTTTTCTTCATCTGATCTAATCTCACATATGGGGGGAGTTAACCTACGCAGGGTAGCAGCCTGTGAAGCTGCAGCACAGAGGGGCTCTGATAACACCCCCAGGAGCCCTTCTGGCTCATTAGCATCATTAAAAAAGTTTATTTTAGAAAAAAATGAGGCCGTGGATAACAATTATAAGAAGATTCCCACTGTCATGGTGCTGGTATATATAAGGAAGTTTCCCTGGGTTATGATTTTGATGGTAGATTCCTTTAAAACCCCTTCTACCATCACTATAGTTATCGGCTATCTTCACCAGTCCCTTAGGGTAGAATAAATCAGACCCCCCGTGGGACCGCTAAAAGTGAAACAATTATCCCACATGTAGTGGAAGCTGATTGTTGAGGCTTGTCTGTTATCCGGAGGAGGGTGCACTTGCCTTATGTGCTTGGACGTGCTTGACCAATGCTCCGCTCGTTTGGGAAGTTCATGTCTCATGAAGTCTGGGGGTCTATGTGGATGGACCTCTGTTGGACACATTTTCCCATTAATTTTGGATTAATTATGTTTCAGGGGGTTTTCTAGACAGAATAGGTCATGAATAGGTGACGGGTGGGGCTGCAGTTTGCCTGGATGACCACTATGCTATGGATGGAGCTGTTTGTGCCTGGCTTCACCCCTACTTGTGGGTGCTGCTACAATCAGCTGCTCAGTTGGGGTGTCGGGTGTTGCCCCCTACTAATCACCTATTGATGACCCTCAATAATCAATAGTTTTAACCTAGACATTCCTTCAATAAAAAATGATGTGTTGCAATTAGAAATAAAAGAAAGGGCAGCTGGGGGGCTTTGAAAGACCCCGCAACACCCATGGAAACTCATCAGAACTGATTTGGGCTCTATGTCTCATTTGGGTCAGCAGATTGACAGAGGGAGACGTTTTACACTGCTGATCCACTAAGATGCCAAGGTTACTACTGACCACAGCATCTGAGGGGTTACATAATCACTGTCTGAGGCTTCCAGGATCCTGACCATTAATGGGGAGCGCTGCTGTGGATGCTGGGACATTGCAATGGGAAAAAGAGACGCTATAGATTTGGACCCCAATTTAAAGGGTCTCTCTTAAAGTAATGACACCTTACCATAACTTATAAGGGGCTTAAACTTCAGGACATCTATGAATCCCCAAAAACTATCCATCCTCAGTGCTGACGCAGTAATACAATTGGCAATAGAATAGGGCAGAGAGGAGACCCCTGCAAAGCGAGGACCAGGGGTGCAACGCCACGATTCTCCTGATCCCCAGCGATAATATATGCGAATACGCCAAAGCTTCATAACACGCGGAATGTCCCTTTAATTCTCTATATTTAGCATAAAATGTTCTGCAGCTGCTCAGTTTCTGTAATGTTTTTATTATAGTCCATGTTCTAAATATACAGTAATTATGACATGAGACTTCCGTATACCGACACATAGTGCGAGGGGAGGTTTTTTTTTTTTAAAAAAAAAAAAGAGAAATGTATTTACTGGAACTGGTGCAGGTGGTAAAATACACAACACATCCTGTCACCAGCACCAAGTGCAGAACCGAGATACTGCGAAACAAACTGCTAAACCACAAAAGTGGCGCTACAGTACATAGGGGGCAGTATTATAGTAGTTATATTCCTGTACATAGGGGGCAGTATTATAGTAGTTATATTCCTGTACATAGGGGGCAGTATTATAGTAGTTATATTCCTGTACATAGGGGGCAGTATTATAGTAGTTATATTCCTGTACATAGGGGGCAGTATTATAGTAGTTATATTCCTGTACATAGGGGGCAGTATTATAGTAGTTATATTCTTGTACATAGGAGGCAGTATTATAGTAGTTATATTCTTGTACATAGGGGGCAGTATTATAGTAGTTATATTCCTGTACATAGGGGGCAGTATTATAGTAGTTATATTCTTGTACATAGGGGGCAGTATTATAGTAGTTATATTCTTGTACATAGGGGGCAGTATTATAGTAGTTATATTGCTGTACATAGGGGGCAGTATTATAGTAGTTATATTCTTGTACATAGGGGGCAGTATTATAGTAGTTATATTGCTGTACATAGGGGGCAGTATTATAGGAGTTATATTCTTGTACATAGGGGGCAGAATTATAGTAGTTATAGTCTTGTACATAAGGGGCAGTATAGTAGTTATATTCTTGTACATAGGGGGCAGTATTATAGTAGTTATATTCCTGTACATAGGGGGCAGTATTATAGTAGTTATATTCCTGTACATAGGGGGCAGTATTATAGTAGTTATATTCCTGTACATAGGGGGCAGTATTATAGTAGTTATATTCTTGTACATAGGGAGCAGTATTATAGTAGTTATATTCTTGTACATATTGGGTAGTATTATAGTAGTTATATTCTTGTACATATTGGGTATTATTATAGTAGTTATATTCCTGTACATAGGGGGCAGTATTATAGTAGTTATATTCTTGTACATAGGGAGCAGTATTATAGTAGTTATATTCTTGTACACATTGGGTAGTATTATAGTAGTTATATTCTTGTACATAGGGGGCAGTATTATAGTAGTTATATTCTTGTACATAGGGGGCAGTATTATAGTAGATATATTCTTGTACATAGGGGGCAGTATTATAGTAGTTATATTCCTGTACATAGGGGGCAGTATTATAGTAGTTATATTCTTGTACATAGGGAGCAGTATTATAGTAGTTATATTCCTGTACATAGGGGGCGGTATTATAGTAGTTATATTCTTGTACATAGGGGGCGGTATTATAGTAGTTATATTCTTGTACATAGGGGGCGGTATTATAGTAGTTATATTCTTGTACATAGGGGGCAGTATTATAGTAGTTATATTCTTGTACATAGGGGGCAGTATTATAGTAGTATTCTAATTAATTTTATATAGCGCACACAGATTACGCAGCGCTGCACAAGCATGTCAAATTGGTCCCTGTCCCCATGGGGCTCACAATCTAAACAACCTAACAGTATGTTTTTGAAGTGTGGGAGGAAACCGGAGTACCCGGAGGAAACCCACGCAAACACGGAGAGAACATACAAACTTTTTGCAGATGTTGACCTGGGTGGGATTCGAACCCAGGACCCCAGTGCTGCAAGGCAGAAGTGCTACTCACTCAGCCACCGTGCCGCCCTATATTCTAGTTTTATTCTAGTACACATGATAGCAGCCAGGCCCTCTAGTGTCCTGCTGGGTACGCTGATCAAGAGTGCACCAGTAAACATCAGGTCCGACCTGGCATAGTTCTGGTCAAGAACCGCTCAAACCCCTTTACGCCCCCTATACAGCCACATGTCTTGGAGGTGGTATAGATTACAATCACACATTCTTGCAGTGCACCATTATATTAGTGCATCTACGTACAAAATCTGGTGTAGATGTGTTGATAAACCTCCATCGTTGACCCACAGTTATCAGTACTAGTGCATGTGGAGTGTACAGGGGGCGTCAGATTGCTCCATTTATATTTCTTATATTTCATATCTTTAGTTGCACATTTTTTCTGACTTGTCAGACACAGAGCAGCCGCAACACAAAACTGGCGCAGACACTTTATAACTACAGGTACAAGCAGTTTCCACCTTCTTTTCAGTGCAAAATCAGATAGAAAATTGGCGTGAGGACACTGGAGTTCTGTATTCGGCAGCTCCAGTCGGTTAAGAAATTGGGAGAAGTCTGACATCTAGTGGCCAGTTGTATATTTGCATTTTAAGTTACTTGACTTTTTGTCATTGGTAAAGTATACAATTTTTATAAATTGTACAGACTATGAAGATGCTATCGGTAACATAGCAGTTTTATTCTTATGTGAATTTTAGGTTTATGTGATTTTGTTATTGGGGCAATAGTTTCCTGTACTATACATCCTGATACATATCTACTCTAGGTTGGACCTTGCATGAATTTTATGAGTTACTAAGGCGGCGAGATGGCTTAGTAATTCCCACATGTCACAGGCCAAGTGCAGAGATTGTTTCTGTCCTTTATGCTACCTCCTGTCACCCTCCTCACATCATACAAAATTTACCTAAGGGTGAATACACCCGTGCTAAAAGAATTTGTTCCAATAATTCTTTTTATGAGGAAGCAGCCACACATACCACTACCAGACTTAGAGCCAGAGGTTACCAGGCCAAATCTCTTTCTCACATTTCTTCTGCCCTTCATAATAAAACCAGACAAGAGGTGTTATATTCAAAAAGTGGTAAACAAAAATGCAATCTTAAGACCCCTTGCCCTATCACCTTCAGTACTACCTACAATTCAAAATACAATGATGTTGTTCACATCATAAAAAAACATCTACCTATTTTACATCAGGACACAATTTTGTCCGAGGTTTTGGACAAGGGAGTGCGCTACATTTCCAGAAATGCACCCTCTTTGGGCAAAATAGTAGCTCCTAATTCATTTACCTCTTTCCATGCCAAATCTACATGGCTTCAATACAAGGGCAGCACCACATGTGGCCATATTCGATGTAATATATGTAAATACATCACCAAAACCTCTGTTTTCTCTTCGTATGTAACCAAAAAATCTTTCTCTATACATACCCACCTTAACTGTGCCAGTGACCACGTTGTATATCTGGCATCGTGTTCATTATGCAGTGTACAATACGTGGGATGCACCATTAGACCTCTCAAAAAACGTATTG
This sequence comes from Engystomops pustulosus, assembly GCF_040894005.1. Taxonomy (NCBI): domain Eukaryota; kingdom Metazoa; phylum Chordata; class Amphibia; order Anura; family Leptodactylidae; genus Engystomops; species Engystomops pustulosus. The sequence goes on along the minus strand of NC_092415.1, from coordinate 7,421,281 downwards.
CTGAACACATCAGTGGTGCAACCAAACACCAACTTACCTTGTCTGCAGGCCTGTCGGGACTCTCTAAACATTTCTTAGAGACACATCACGGTGATGTAACCTCACTATCTGTCATTCCCATTGAACGTTCGCCACGCCCCCGTAGAGGTGGAGACTGGACCAGACAACTGCGATCCCGCGAAGCTTTCTGGATCCTTTCTCTCCAAACAAGGTTCCCCCTAGGCTTAAATTACAAAAATGATTTGATGTATCTTTACTAATGTATTATTCCTTAGGGCTAAACTATGTTTTTCTTGGGTTTTGTTTCCCTTGTGCATGTTACTATATTTACCTTTTCCTCTACTTGCTCCACCCTGTTGTATCATGTGACTCCTTTACTTCCTTTATATATCGATATCACATTCCATGTATTAGGCTACGACTAAGGGCGCTTGCACGCCCGAAACGCGTCAGTTTCTTTTCATGGACGTCCTATCATGTTTTTAACATGTTAATATTTTTTCTCAATAAAGTGGATTTTTAAACGTATAATTTTGCTTTTTCGTTGGAAGCTGGACTGCACCTTTTTTTTCCAGAGATTGTTTACCCCATAATAAGAGATGAGCGGACCTGATGTTCATGTTCGGGTGTGACCCGAAAGTATTCCAAACTGCCAATGTGGATAATTGACCCCTAACCACTGGTCATGGCTGTTCAGCTGCCGAAAACCGGGATTAGAAACCACAAGAAAACATGGACCCCAATCTCTAAGCAGGTGCATAGCTACTGAGCTCCCTCTGCCACCCATTGGCATCCTGTAGCGACTATTGTGGGGTGCCCATGGTGTTGCACAGCAGCCCAGGGTCCACTGAAGGATCCCAGAGCTGCCTGTGCCAACTGTCTATCAGGCCAGGGACAGTATAATGCACTGCATAAGCAGTGCAATGCACTACTTACCCAGGTATCAGTAGGCCCCTGGGCAACAGAGCCTTAGTGGGCCCCTTTGCAATGAACTCAGAAGGCGGAATTAAAAATTCAGTAACTAAAATAGTCTCCTGTTGCCTAAAATATTCTCTAGTTTAATATCCCAGATAGCCCCCTCATGGGATATTTTATATTAAGCCGCATCCTATGCTATCGGGGCCTGAGATTGGGACCATGTGTGTCCCTCCAGCAGCTCTGGGCCCCAGCACTTGCCCTGCTATGCCGCATGGTGGCGCGATCTCATACGATCTCCTGTGAGTGCAGCCTTGAGCAACCTAGGCTATGTAATTATTATATCCCATTTCAAAAAAAAAAAAAAAAAAAAAAGATTGAGGGCCAAAAGTTTTATGAAGACCCAAGTGTGAACAAATACTGGACCAGATTTATCAGACCAGTGCAGTATGTACACACATAGTACACACCCCCTGCACATAGTACACAATGTGCAGTGTCCTTTGCAGTGTGTACTATGTGCAGGGTGTACTATGTACAATGTGTACTATGCGCATAGCACACCCCCTGCACATAGCACACCCCCTGCGAATAGCACAACCCTGCACATAGTACACACTGTACATAGTACACCCCCTGCACATAGTACACACCCCCTGCACATAGTACACACCCCCTGCACATAGTACACACCCCCTGCACATAGTACACGCTGCACATAGTACACACCCTGCACACTATGTGCACGGTGTGTGCTATGTGCAAGGGGTGTGCTATGTGCAAGGGGTGTGTACTATGTGCAAGGGGTGTGTACTATGTGCAAGGGGTGTGTACTATGTGCAAGGGGTGTGTACTATGTGCAGGGGGTGTGTACTATGTGCAGGGGGTGTGTACTATGTGCAGGGGGTGTGTACTATGTGCAGGGGGTGTGTACTATGTGCAGTGTCCTGTTTATAATAGGCACCAGATTCATGATTTCTGGCACCCATTCTTTATGAATCTGCCACCCCCCTGCACTGCCCAGACAGAGGGCACTAGCTATTTTTATGGTGGACCTTTAACACGGGGCATGCAATATATTTCTGTTGGACTTCCATGAAAAATGTGGCGCATGGACTGACTGAGCACCGGACACCCCTTCAGGGCTGAATTTTCAGGGCTACTAGATTACATGTTCTGCTCATTGTAACAGCCTGAGAATCAGCACTGAATGGCTCTAGTAAGACCCGCAGCAGATCATCAGACTCATTAGTATCAAGTGTCCCTGTTATATCATGATGGATTTTTATTGAAAATTTCCTTTAGGTTCTCAAATAGCAATGAGAGTTTCTCTTTACAGGAAATCTACCAGTAACACCTTAACGACGCGTGACCTTACCTCACACATAGGCTGCGGCTGCATGAAGAGAGCGTACGAGCTGAGCCTTCTCCATAGCAGGCGAGTGTTTGCTGCATCTTGCAGCAAACGCCCACCTGTAACACCCTTGATCGGGTAATAACGGTTATTCCCGGCATTTAACCCCGTAATGGAAAATAGCATTTTAAAAAATAAAATAAAAAATTATCAAAAGGTTGTACAGTCCTTAAAATGGTAGCACTGAAAACGTCAGCAAAGTTGCCAAAAATGACACCCCCCACAGCTCCGTATGCACAAAGTATGAAAAAGTTATTGGCGCCAGAAAATGGCAAAATGAAGAATTTTTTTTTTTTGTACAAGAGGTTTACATTTTTTTGTAAATGTAGGAAAACATTATAAAACCTAAATAAATTTGGTGTCCCCCAATGATCGCACTGACCCAAAGAATAAAGTAGATATATCATGTTGGGCGCACAGTGAAAGCCGTAATATCCAAGCGCACAAGAAAACGGCGCAAATAAATTTTTTCACCAGTTTCACTGCATTTGGATTTTTTTCTGCTTCCCAGTACAAGGCAGGGAGTATTCAATACCATCACTATGAAGTGCAGCTTGTTACGCAGAAAACAAGCCCTCGCACAGCTCTGTACATGGGAAAATAATAAAAGTTATAGATAGTTGGGAGTGGAAAATGTAGAAGGCGAAAAGGCCAGGTCATTAACGGGTTAAAATCCATCCTGATAACCCAGGGACATTACTCATAGATCCAGGCACTGGGACTGCGGTATCTTCTTAGATTTGTTATTTATGGCCTCCTTCCTTGTAAAATCACCTTTTAAAATTATGCTGAAGCAGGGCCGGATTAAGGGTGGTGGGGGCCCTTCCAACAATGTTTTTTTTTTTAATGAAGTCAGTGGGGCTTATTTACTTACCCGGCCACTGGAGTTCACAGAAAGTGCATTTTCTGATATGCGGTGTGCGGTGAGTGACTAAGATCGTGCATCCGATATCCTGCATGTGTCACTTCCCCGCTCTGGTCCCTGGAGTTCAGCCTTCTTCTTCCTGGTGCATGTAAGTGCATTGTCCGTGTATAATGCGCTGTGCGGGGAGTCACTAAGATCCTGCACCCGATATCCTGCATGTGTCACTTCCCCGCTCAGGTCCCTGGAGTTCAGCCTTCTTCTTCCTGGTGCATGTAAGTGCATTGTCCGTGTATAATGCGCTGTGCGGGGAGTCACTAAGATCCTGCGCCCGATATCCTGCATGTGTCGCTTCCCCGCTCAGGTCCCTGGAGTTCACCTTCTTCTTCCTGGTGCATGTAAGTGCATTGTCCGTGTATAATGCGCTGTGCGGTGAGTGACTAAGATCGTGCATCCGATATCCTGCATGTGTCACTTCCCCGCTCTGGTCCCTGGAGTTCAGCCTTCTTCTTCCTGGTGCATGTAAGTGCATTGTCCGTGTATAATGCGCTGTGCGGGGAGTCACTAAGATCCTGCGCCCGATATCCTGCATGTGTCGCTTCCCCGCTCAGGTCCCTGGAGTTCACCTTCTTCTTCCTGGTGCATGTAAGTGCATTGTCCGTGTATAATGCGCTGTGCGGTGAGTGACTAAGATCGTGCATCCGATATCCTGCATGTGTCACTTCCCCGCTCTGGTCCCTGGAGTTCAGCCTTCTTCTTCCTGGTGCATGTAAGTGCATTGTCCGTGTATAATGCGCTGTGCGGGGAGTCACTAAGATCCTGCACCCGATATCCTGCATGTGTCGCTTCCCCGCTCAGGTCCCTGGAGTTCACCTTCTTCTTCCTGGTGCATGTAAGTGCATTGTCCGTGTATAATGCGCTGTGCGGGGAGTCACTAAGATCGTGCCCCGATATCCTGCATGTGTCGCTTCCCCGCTCAGGTCCCTGGAGTTCACCTTCTTCTTCCTGGTGCATGTAAGTGCATTGTCCGTGTATAATGTGCTGTGCAGGGAGTCACTAAGATCGTGCCCCCGATATCCTGCATGTGTCGCTTCCCCGCTCAGGTCCCCAGAGTTCACCTTCTTCTTCCTGGTGCATGTAAGTGCATTGTCCGTGTATAATGCGCTGTGCGGGGAGTCACTAAGATTGTGCGCCCGATATCCTGCATGTGTCGCTTCCCCGCTCAGGTCCACGGAGTTCACCTTCTTCTTCCTGGTGCATGTAAGTGCATTGTCCGTGTATAATGCGCTGTGCGGGGAGTCACTAAGATTGTGCGCCCGATATCCTGCATGTGTCGCTTACCCGCTCAGGTCCCTGGAGTTCAGCCTTCTTCTTCCTGGTCCATGTAAGTGCATTGTCCGTGTATAATGCGCTGTGCGGGGAGTCACTAAGATCCTGCGCCCGATATCTTGCATGTGCCGCTTCCCCGCTCAGGTCCACGGAGTTCACCTTCTTCTTCCTGGTGCATGTAAGTGCATTGTCCGTGTATAATGCGCTGTGCGGGGAGTCACTAAGATCATGCGCGCGATATCCTGCATGTGTCACTTCCCCGCTCAGGTCCCCTGTTTTTTAGATTCCGCAGTTTTTCTGAATCCATTGGGTTGCCTGATGGCCACGCCCCCCGATTTCTGTCACATGAAAGCCGGCGCCAATGTCCCGGGGCAATTCGGCGCAAATCATAAATCGTCGGGGAACTCGATGAAAGTGCGCGATTCGGACCCTTAGTAAATGAGCCCCACGATGCATATTGCCGATGCGGTTGCAATGCATTTCAAAACACAAAGCAAACGCATCATGTGACTGCAGACTCAATAATATAATGAGATCTTTTAATAATAAACCCTACCCCGTATTATTCATTTACATACAACAACCCTATATACAGTGCAACCCTGACTAATTTATATACTATGTATATAATCTACAGCCCCTCTCAAATTAATTTACATACGGACCCCTCTAATTTATTGTTTATACTGCCTGCATGTAAATTCCTCAACATTAACAAATTATTAAAGAGATTTGCCCACCAATCAAGGTGCTGGGGTCTCCATGACCATAAAAACGGGGGTCCAAGGTCCAGTAGTATATTGCCTGCCAGCCCCTGTTGTAAATAGCCACCAGTCCCTGTAGTATATAGTCAGCCAGCCCCCTGTAGTATATAGCCGGTCAGCCCCTCTAGTATATTGCCTGCCAGCCCCTCTAGTATATTGCCTGCCAGCCCCTCTAGTATATAGCCTGCCAGCCCCCTGTAGTATATAGTCAGCCAGCCCCTGTGGTATATAGCCGGTCAGCCCCTCTAGTATATTGCCTGCCAGCCCCTCTAGTATATTGCCTGCCAGCCCCTCTAGTATATATCCTGCCAGCCCCCTGTAGTATATAGTCAGCCAGCCCCCTGTAGTATATAGTCAGCCAGCCCCCTGTAGTATATAGCCGGTCAGCCCCTCTAGTATATTGCCTGCCAGCCCCTCTAGTATATTGCCTGCCAGCCCCTCTAGTATATTGCCTGCCAGCCCCTCTAGTATATTGCCTGACAGCCCCTGTAGTATATATCCTGCCAGCCCCCTGTAGTATATAGGCACCAGCCCCCTGTAGTATGTAGGCACCAGCCCCCTGTAGTATGTAGGCACCAGCCCCCTGTAGTATATAGCCAGCCAACACATGTAGTATATAGCTACAGGTCCCCTGTAGTGTATAGCCTGCCAGCCCCTATAGTATAAAGCCTGCTCCTGTGTAGTATATAGCTTACCCTCCACCTGCAGTATAAAGCCTACCAGCCCCTGTAGTATATAGCCTGCCAGCCCCCTGTAGTATATAGCCTGCCAGCCCCTTGTGGTATATAGCCTGCCAGCCCCCTGTAATATATAGCCACCACCACCTTGTAGTATATAGCTACTGGCCCCTGTAGTGTATAGCCTCCCAGCCCCTCTAGCATAAAGCCTGCTCCCCTGTAGTATAAAGCCTGCCAGCCCCCTGTAGTATAAAGCCTGCCATCCCCTGTAGTGTATAGCCTGCCAGCCCCCTGTAATATATAGCCTGCCAGCCCTCCATAGTAAATAGTCAGCCTTCCCCTGTAGTATATAGCCAGCCAGCCCCTGTAGTATATAGCCTGTCAGCCCCATGTAGTATATAGCCTGTCAGCCCCTGTAGTATATAGCCTGTCAGCCCCTGTAGTGTATAGCCTGTCAGCCCCCTGTAGTATATAGCCTGTCAGCCCCCTGTAGTATATAGCCTGTCAGCCCCCTGTAGTATATAGCCTGTCAGCCCCCTGTAGTATATAGCCTGTCAGCCCCCTGTAGTATATAGCCTGTCAGCCCCCTGTAGTATATAGCCTGTCAGCCCCCTGTAGTATATAGCCTGCCAGCCCCATGTAGTATATAGCCTGCCAGCCCCCTGTGGTATATAGTCTACCAGCCCCTGTGGTATATAGCCTGCCGACCCCCTGTAGTATATAGCCTGCCGACCCCCTGTAGTATATAGCCTGCCAGCCCCTTTGTTATATAGCTTCCCTGCCCCCTGTAGTATATAGCCTGCCAGCCCCTTTGTTATTCCAGCCACTGTGGTATATAGCCTGCCAGCCCCTCTAGTATATATCCTGCCAGCCCCCTGTAGTATATAGCCACCAGCCCCCTGTAGTATATAGCCTGCTAGCCCCCTGTAGTATATAGCCTGCCAGCCCCTTTGTTATATAGCTTCCCTGCCCCCTGTAGTATATAGCCTGCCAGCCCCTTTGTTATTCCAGCTACTGTGGTATATAGCCTGCCAGCTACTGTGGTATATAGCCTGCCAGCCCCTGTGGTATATAGCCTGCCAGCCCCTGTGGTATATAGCCTTCCAGCCCCTGTGGTATATAGTCTGCCTGGTCTCTAAATGCTTGGTTAATGGGTTATGAGAGCACTCATTTGTAGACCGGTGTACACACTAGGAGTCACACGCTACAGAGCTTTTTTGTTTTTTGGTTGATGACTGCAATATAGTCTGCCAGCCCCCAGTAGTATGTAGCCTCTCAGCCCCTGTAGTATGTAGCCTGCCAGCCCCTCTAGTATGTAGCTTACCAGCCCCCTGTAGTATTAAGCTACCAGCCCCCTGTAGTATGTAGCCTGCCAGCCCCTGTAGTATGTAGCCTGCCAGCCCCTGTAGTATATAGCCCACCAGCCCCCTGTAGTATATAGCCACCAGCTCCCTGTAGTATGTAGCCTCTCAGCCCCTGTAGTATGTAGCCTCTCAGCCCCTGTAGTATGTAGCCTCTCAGACCCTGTAGTATGTAGCCTCTCAGCCCCTGTAGTATGTAGCCTCTCAGCCCCTGTAGTATGTAGCCTCTCAGCCCCTGTAGTATGTAGCCTGCCAGCCCCTGTAGTATGTAGCTTACCAGCCCCCTGTAGTATTAAGCTATCAGCCCCTGTAGTATGTAGCCTGCCAGCCCCTGTAGTATGTAGCCTGCCAGCCCCTGTAGTATATAGCCCACCAGCCCCCTGTAGTATATAGCCACCAGCTCCCTGTAGTATGTAGCCTCTCAGCCCCTGTAGTATGTAGCCTCTCAGCCCCTGTAGTATGTAGCCTCTCAGCCCCTGTAGTATGTAGCCTCTCAGCCCCTGTAGTATGTAGCCTCTCAGCCCCTGTAGTATGTAGCCTCTCAGCCCCTGTAGTATGTAGCCTCTCAGCCCCTGTAGTATGTAGCCTGCCAGCCCCTGTAGTATGTAGCTTACCAGCCCCCTGTAGTATTAAGCTATCAGCCCCTGTAGTATGTAGCCTGCCAGCCCCTGTAGTATGTAGCCTGCCAGCCCCTGTAGTATATAGCCCACCAGCTCCCTGTAGTATATAGCCACCAGCTCCCTGTAGTATATAGCCACCAGCTCCCTGTAGTATGTAGCCTGCCAGCCCCTGTAGTATGTAGCCTGCCAGTGCCCTGTAGTATGTAGCCTGCCCAGCCCCCTGTAGTATATATCCTGCCCAGCCCCCTGTAGTATAAAGCCACCAGCCCCCTGCAGTATATAGCCTGCCAGCCCCTGTAGTATATAGCCTGCCAGCCCCTGTAGTATATAGCCTGCCAGCCCCTGTAGTATATAGCCCACAAGCCCCCTGTACTATATAACAAGCCATCCCCTGTAGTATATAGCCAGCCAGCCCCTGTAGTATATAGCCACCAGCTCTCTGTAGTATATAGCCACCAGCTCCCTGTAGTATGTAGCCTGCCAGCCCCTGTAGTATGTAGCCTGCCCAGCCCCCTGTGGTATGTAGCCTGCCCAGCCCCCTGTGGCATGTAGCCTGCCCAGCCCCCTGTGGCATGTAGCCTGCCCAGCCCCCTGTAGCATGTAGCCTGCCCAGCCCCCTGTAGCATGTAGCCTGCCCAGCCCCCTGTAGCATGTAGCCTGCCCAGCCCCCTGTAGCATGTAGCCTGCCCAGCCCCCTGTGGCATGTAGCCTGCCCAGCCCCCTGTAGTATGTAGCCTGCCCAGCCCCCTGTAGTATGTAGCCTGCCCAGCCCCCTGTAGTATGTAGCCTGCCCAGCCCCCTGTGGCATGTAGCCTGCCCAGCCCCCTGTGGCATGTAGCCTGCCCAGCCCCCTGTAGTATGTAGCCTGCCCAGCCCCCTGTGGCATGTAGCCTGCCCAGCCCCCTGTGGCATGTAGCCTGCCCAGCCCCCTGTAGCATGTAGCCTGCCCAGCCCCCTGTGGCATGTAGCCTGCCCAGCCCCCTGTGGCATGTAGCCTGCCCAGCCCCCTGTGACATGTAGCCTGCCCAGCCCCCTGTAGCATGTAGCCTGCCCAGCCCCCTGTAGCATGTAGCCTGCCCAGCCCCCTGTAGCATGTAGCCTGCCCAGCCCCTTGTAGCATGTAGCCTGCCCAGCCCCCTGTAGCATGTAGCCTGCCCAGCCCCCTGTAGCATGTAGCCTGCCCAGCCCCCTGTAGCATGTAGCCTGCCCAGCCCCCTGTAGCATGTAGCCTGCCCAGCCCCCTGTAGTATGTAGCCTGCCCAGCCCCCTGTAGCATGTAGCCTGCCCAGCCCCCTGTAGCATGTAGCCTGCCCAGCCCCCTGTAGCATGTAGCCTGCCCAGCCCCCTGTAGCATGTAGCCTGCCAATAATAAACTTTACAACTTACTTTCCCTTTCAGTGATCCTAGGACGCTGCAGGCTCTTTCTCGTTCTCCAGGCAGCCGCTGGCCTCAGCTGCCATCGCTTGCCACCAGCGTCCCATCCCTACCTGCTGCCGCCGAAACAGGACATTGCCGATCTCCCTCAGCGATGGCAACTCACTGACTCACTTACACAGCTACCATCTGAGATCCTCGTGTACGATTCGGGTGGCCACGGGCCGCTGCGCATCGCACACAGAGACAATCAGTGAGTCAGCTGAGCTGTGGGGGCCCCTTTAAAAGGGAAAGTGGTGGGGCCCCTCCTTTAGCCAGGCTCTGTGCTGAAGGCTGAAGGGCTCAGGTGATGGAGTCGTAACTTCACAGGCTGTTACCTTGTTGGTCCCCTGCTCCTTCAGCACTCCCCCCCCCCCCGCCTATCATTTTGATATAAAAACCCATACGTTTGGGATTATCTGCAACACATGATAACTGCTCTGCTCCCTCACCTCGTGTCTCCATCCACCCTCCCATATAGATTGTGAGCCATAACGTACTTGATTGAGTTCTTGTCTTAATGTGAACCCAATATTGAACGTACAGCACCAGAGGATTCATGCTGCTCTATAAATAATAATAATCTGTTATATCTTAGATTTTTATGACTTGATACATTTCAGTCATGGAAAAACTTCCTGCATTCTTATTACTTGTCACTAGGTGGCGCCTACAAGTTGCATAAACACCTAAGAGACAAAGGAGAACATATTGGGCTTTATATTACTTCTCTTTAAGGTCAATGTTCTAGTATTTGATTTTTTGGAAAAAGAAAGTTAAGTCTTGTTTGCCTTGTTTTTTTTAATAATTATAATCGAGAGTCTATCTCCTGCCATGTATAAATGATGTCTACATTATTATTATTATTTTTATTAGTACTACAATAAAACTTACCACTCGTTTTACCAGAAATTTATTCGCAAATTATGAGCTGAGTATTAACATTCTTTTTACCTAATCTTCACTACTTGCTGCCCCCCTATGTACAAGAGTATAAATATTTACTATAATACTGCCCCCTATGTACAAGAGTATAAATATTTACTATAATACTGCCCCCTATGTACAAGAATATAACTACTATAATACTGCCCCTATGTACAGGAATATAACTACTATAATACTGCCCCCTATGTACAGGAATATAACTACTATAATACTGCCCCCTATGTACAGGAATATAACTACTATAATACTGCCCCCTATGTACAGGAATGTAACTACTATAATACTGCCCCCTATGTACAAGAATATAACTACTATAATACTGCCCCCTATGTATAAGAATATAACTACTATAATACTGCCTCCTATGTACAGGAATATAACTACTATAATACTGCCCCCTATGTACAGGAATATAACTACTATAATACTGCCCCCTATGTACAAGAATATAACTACTATAATACTGCCCCCTATGTACAAGAATATAACTACTATAATACTGCCCCCTATGTACAGGAATATAACTACTATAATACTGCCCCCTATGTACAGGAATATAACTACTATAATACTGCCCCCTATGTACAAGAATATAACTACTATAATACTGCCCCCTATGTACAAGAATATAACTACTATAATACTGCCCCCTATGTACAAGAATATAACTACTATAATACTGCCCCCTATGTACAGGAATATAACTACTATAATACTGCCCCCTATGTACAAGAATATAACTACTATAATACTGCCCCCTATGTACAGGAATATAACTACTATAATACTGCCCTCTATGTACAGGAATATAACTACTATAATACTGCCCTCTATGTACAGGAATATAACTACTATAATACTGCCCCCTATGTACAAGAATACAACTACTATAATACTGCCCCCTATGTACAAGAATATAACTACTATAATACTGCCCTCTATGTACAAGAATATAACTACTATAATACTGCCCCCTATGTACAAGAATATAACTACTATAATACTGCCCCCTATGTACAAGAATATAACTACTATAATACTGCCACCTATGTACAGAAATATAACTACTATAATACTGCCCCCTATGTACAGGAATATAACTACTATAATACTGCTCCCTATGTACAAGAATATAACTACTATAATACTGTCACCTATGTACAAGAATATAACTACTATAATACTGCCCCCTATGTACAGGAATATAACTACTATAATACTGCCCCTATGTACAGGAATATAACTACTATAATACTGCTCCCTATATACAAGAATATAACTACTATAATACTGCTCCCTATATACAAGAATATAACTACTATAATACTGCTTCCTATGTACAAGAATATAACTACTATAATACTGCCCCCTATGTACAAGAATATAACTACTATAATACTGCCCCCTATGTACAAGAATATAACTACTATAATACTGCCCCCTATGTACAAGAATATAACTACTATAATACTGCCCCCTATGTACAAGAATATAACTACTATAATACTGCCCCCTATGTACAGGAATATAACTACTATAATACAGCCCCCTATGTACAAGAATATAACTACTATAATACTGCCCCCTATGTACAGGAATATAACTACTATAATACTGCCCCCTAGGTACAAGAATATAACTACTATAATACCCCCCTAGGTACAAGAATATAACTACTATAATACTGCCCCCTATGTACAGGAATATAACTACTATAATACTGCCCCCTATGTACAAGAATATAACTACTATAATACTGCCCCCTATGTACAAGAATATAACTACTATAATACTGCCCCCTATGTACAGGAATATAACTACTATAATACTGCCCCCTATGTACAAGAAGTATAAGTAAAGATGTGTTGCATACAATGTAGGGTGTTTCCAGCATGTGAATGACACACCCAGTTGAGCATCTCACCTCAGGCTGCGCGCCTCCTGCTCAATGGGGTGGGGGGTGGGGTGTCTCCTGCTCCCACTTCCCACAGAACTACACTGAGCTCCCACACGCCGGACCGGCACCTTGCTCCCTGATGCTGCCAGCACCTTGCTCCCCCCTCCCCCCCGCCAGCACCAAGCTTCCACCCCCTGTCGGCTGGCACCGCATTCTAGAGCTCCGTCTGGCACTGTGCTGCAGGCCGACACTGTGCTCCCGCCCCCCACTCCCTGCTTACCTCCGCTGGGTGTGTGTGTGTGGGGGGGGGGGTGTCTCTCTATGGCTCACCTCAGGCAGCAGACACTCTTGGTTCACCTCACATAAGAGGTAGCATTATAGCATTATATTTTTGTACATAGCAGGACAGCATTGTAGTAGTTTTATAATCTTTTATACATTGAATTATACTGAAAACATTTTTCAGTCTCTTTGCTTCTCATGTAGTTTGGAACAAGCAGTGGCAAATTGATCCCTAGGGGGGAGACACTGAGGGTGTAATCTGCACTTTATCCTGGAGTATAATGGACATGGAATCCAGAGTGAATGTTATGTATTTCAGTTTCTTTCTAATGTATCTCCCTCTCACCTCCGGGGCTATAAGTGAACCATTTTGGTAAATATCAATTGTGCCTGGATCTGCCCTTTAATATTTTTTCCCTGTCCCTTATCATTATAAAAGTTGGATTCTTTTTGCATTGCTCCGACGGCTCCGGTGCCTTTATTCATGCTCCGTGCCATCCATAATTCTCCTTGAAGTGCAGAAGTGATATTGTTTTGTTAATGCTTCTCTATCACATAAACTTCGGTCTCCATCTGTCAGAGCCGCCGCCTCTCCTGCGGAAATAGCCAGAGCTTCATCTGCTGAAACCTGCGCATCCTTCACCTGGCAGAGGGCACTGCCTCGAGGTCATCCAGACACTAAAGCTCCCGGGTCCTCTTCCCAATAATTCTCCTCCACTTTAACCAAGGATTTCATTTTCTTTGCTACCGTCCGTGGCATAAATATGCACATTATTGCGTCCATATTAGTGACAATTTACTGTCTGCTGCTGAAAGGACCGGTCCCAGCTGAGAATTCAATTTCCGCCTTGCCTCTGCGTAGGGCGTTAGGACCTTAATCACTGTGGCATTTGGGCGGGCGTTCTCCTCGTTAATAAAGATGGAAGAGTTCCCCGGGGAGCGCTGAGATAGAATTTCGGTCATCCTTCATTGTTTTCCGCTGGCTTGTTGTTGTGGTTCAGGGAAGGCTGCTGACAGGTGAAGTTTACAGAACTCGCATCCATCCCTCGCCGTGCCGGAACGGCATCCAATATTTATCTCTTTGCGTTTAATTGGAAACTTTCTTGACTTCATGAGGTTTTATTTCGACTCTTCTCCGGCTTTGAATGGGTCGGCTTGCCATCTTTTATATATTTGTTGATATTTTTGTTCTGTTATGTGCCATGATTTATATCCTCGGGGGCCGCTCTCTGTCTTCTGTATTTCAGGGATATTTTTACTTATTTAGTAACAATGTAGCTGCTGGTGTGACTGATATTCCGTTCTCATGCAGATAGACTGTCCATGTCTAGTAACAAAAATATCACAGCGATTCCTTAGTCTGAGCACGGACAAAGCTTAAAACCTGAAATATTATACCTGGAATGATTAAATATTGATGGCCTGTGCTAAAAATAGTGGTGGCGTGGGGATGATCCCAAGACCCCCGACTTAACACAGGGCTTTAGAACAAGGGCTGAATGGTGTGGAGCCTGGGTGCCTACTCCACCACCAATAAACTATAGTTATCTTGGTCAATGCCTTTAACCATTGGATGTCATCTACTAGAAACTGAGCTTATAATCACCAACCCAGCGTAGACAGGGACTTTCATTAACTTCCTTTGCTTGTGCCCAGGTCATAGATTCAACTCATTGCCCTAACCCTGCACTCAGATAATCCGAACAAGACAAAGCAACCTCAGTTCTGGAAAGACATGAGGACTGTAATCTTTGGAAATCAAGGACCTTTTGGTTTCTAAGCCTTTAAATAATGGAAACTGGGACTCTAGCATCATTTACTACATGAAAATAGTAATGTAAAGTAAAGTAAAAGTAATGTATCTCGTTCTGAACACCATGGACTAGGGAACAAACAGCTGGACTCTAGTGTAAGAAGTAAAACACTGGCCACCACAAACTAGAGAAGTAAACCTCGGGACACCACAGTCTATGGAGCTGAGCCTCTGAGCACCACAGACTACAGAACTGAGCCTCTAAGCACCACAGATTGGGAACTAAGCCTCTGGGCACCACAGACTATGGAACTAAGCCACTGAGAACCACAGATTATGGAAATAAACCGCTGGGCACCACAGACTACGGAACTAAGCTTCTGGGCACCACAGACTACGGAACTAAGCCTCTGAGCACCACAGACTACGGAACTAAGCCTCTGAGCACCACAGACTACGGAACTAAGCCTCTGAGCACCACAGACTAGAGATCTAAGCCTCTGAGCACCACAGACTACGGAACTAAGCCTCTGAGCACCACAGACTATGGAAATAAGCCGCTGGGCACCACAGACTACGGAACTAAGCTTCTGGGCACCACAGACTACGGAACTAAACCTCTGAGCACCACAGACTATGGAAATAAGCCGCTGGGCACCACAGACTACGGAACTAAGCTTCTGGGCACCACAGACTACGGAACTAAGCCTCTGAGCACCACAGACTACGGAACTAATCCTCTGAGCACCACAGACTATGGAAATAAGCCACTGGGCACCACAGACTACGGAACTAAGCCTCCGAGCACCACAGACTACAGATCCAAGCCTCTGAGCACCACAGACTACGGAACTAAGCCTCTGAGCACCACAGACTACGGAACTAAGCCTCTGAGCACCACAGACTACGGAACTAAGCCTCCGAGCACCACAGTCTACGGAACTAAGCCTCTGAGCACCACAGACTATGGAACTAAGCCTCTGAGCACCACAGTCTACGGAACTAAACCTCTGAGCACCACAGACTAGGGAACTAAGCCCCTGAGCACCCCAGACTAGGGAACTAAGCCTCTGAGCACCACAGACTAGGGACCTAAGCCTCTGAGCACCACAGACTAGGGACCTAAGCCTCTGAGCACCACAGACTAGGGACCTAAGCCTCTGAGCACCACAGACTAGGGAACTAAGCCTCTGAGCACCACAGACTAGGGAACTAAGCCTCTGAGCACCACAGACTAGGGAACTAAGCCTCTGAGCACCACAGACTAGGGAACTAAGCCTCTGAGCACCACAGACTAGGGAACTAAGCCTCTGAGCACCACAGACTAGGGAACTAAGCCTCTGAGCACCACAGACTAGGGAACTAAGCCTCTGAGCACCACAGACTAGGGAACTAAGCCTCTGAGCACCACAGACTAGGGAACTAAGCCTCTGAGCACCACAGACTAGGGAACTAAGCCTCTGAGCACCACAGACTAGGGAACTAAGCCTCTGAGCACCACAGACTAGGGAACTAAGCCTCTGAGCACCACAGACTAGGGAACTAAGCCTCTGAGCACCACAGACTAGGGAACTAAGCCTCTGAGCACCACAGACTAGGGAACTAAGCCTCTGAGCACCACAGACTAGGGAACTAAGCCTCTGAGCACCACAGACTAGGGAACTAAGCCTCTGAGCACCACAGACTAGGGAACTAAGCCTCTGAGCACCACAGACTAGGGAACTAAGCCTCTGAGCACCACAGACTAGGGAACTAAGCCTCTGAGCACCACAGACTAGGGAACTAAGCCTCTGAGCACCACAGACTAGGGAACTAAGCCTCTGAGCACCACAGACTAGGGAACTAAGCCTCTGAGCACCACAGACTAGGGAACTAAGCCTCTGAGCACCACAGACTAGGGAACTAAGCCTCTGAGCACCACAGACTAGGGAACTAAGCTTTTGGGCACCACAGACTAAGGAACTAAGCCTCTGAGCACCACAGACTAGGGAACTAAGCTTTTGGGCGCCCCAGACTAGGGAACTAAGCCTCTGAGCACCACAGACTAGGGAACTAAGCCCCTGAGCACCCCAGACTAGGGAACTAAGCCTCTGAGCACCACAGACTAGGGAACTAAGCCTCTGAGCACCACAGACTAGGGAACTAAGCCCCTGAGCACCCCAGACTAGGGAACTAAGCCTCTGGGCACCACAGACTACGGAACGAAGCCTCTGGGCACCCCAGACTAGGGAACTAAGCCTCTGAGCACCACAGACTAGGGAACTAAGCCTCTGAGCACCACAGACTAGGGAACTAAGCCTCTGAGCACCACAGACTAGGGAACTAAGCCTCTGAGCACCACAGACTAGGGAACTAAGCCTCTGAGCACCACAGACTAGGGAACTAAGCCCCTGAGCACCACAGACTAGGGAACTAAGCCTCTGGGCACCACAGACTACCGAACTAAGCCCCTGAGCACCACAGACTAGGGAACTAAGCCCCTGAGCACCACAGACTAGGGAACTAAGCCTCTGAGCACCACAGACTAGGGAACTAAGCCTCTGAGCACCACAGACTAGGGAACTAAGCTTTTGGGCACCACAGACTAGGGAACTAAGCTTTTGGGCACCACAGACTAGGGAACTAAGCTTTTGGGCACCACAGACTAGGGAACTAAGCTTTTGGGCACCACAGACTAGGGAACTAAGCCTCTGAGCACCACAGACTAGGGAACTAAGCTTTTGGGCGCCCCAGACTAGGGAACTAAGCCTCTGAGCACCACAGACTAGGGAACTAAGCCCCTGAGCACCCCAGACTAGGGAACTAAGCCTCTGAGCACCACAGACTAGGGAACTAAGCCTCTGAGCACCACAGACTAGGGAACTAAGCCCCTGAGCACCCCAGACTAGGGAACTAAGCCTCTGGGCACCACAGACTACGGAACGAAGCCTCTGGGCACCCCAGACTACGGAACTAAGCCTCTGAGCACCACAGACTAGGGAACTAAGCCTCTGAGCACCACAGACTAGGGAACTAAGCCTCTGAGCACCACAGACTAGGGAACTAAGCCTCTGAGCACCACAGACTAGGGAACTAAGCCCCTGAGCACCACAGACTAGGGAACTAAGCCTCTGGGCACCACAGACTACCGAACTAAGCCCCTGAGCACCACAGACTAGGGAACTAAGCCCCTGAGCACCACAGACTAGGGAACTAAGCCTCTGAGCACCACAGACTAGGGAACTAAGCCTCTGAGCACCACAGACTAGGGAACTAAGCTTTTGGGCACCACAGACTAGGGAACTAAGCTTTTGGGCACCACAGACTAGGGAACTAAGCTTTTGGGCACCACAGACTAGGGAACTAAGCTTTTGGGCACCACAGACTAGGGAACTAAGCCTCTGAGCACCACAGACTAGGGAACTAAGCTTTTGGGCGCCCCAGACTAGGGAACTAAGCCTCTGAGCACCACAGACTAGGGAACTAAGCCCCTGAGCACCCCAGACTAGGGAACTAAGCCTCTGAGCACCACAGACTAGGGAACTAAGCCTCTGAGCACCACAGACTAGGGAACTAAGCCCCTGAGCACCCCAGACTAGGGAACTAAGCCTCTGGGCACCACAGACTACGGAACGAAGCCTCTGGGCACCCCAGACTACGGAACTAAGCCTCTGAGCACCACAGACTAGGGAACTAAGCCTCTGAGCACCACAGACTAGGGAACTAAGCCTCTGAGCACCACAGACTAGGGAACTAAGCCTCTGAGCACCACAGACTAGGGAACTAAGCCCCTGAGCACCACAGACTAGGGAACTAAGCCTCTGGGCACCACAGACTACCGAACTAAGCCCCTGAGCACCACAGACTAGGGAACTAAGCCCCTGAGCACCACAGACTACGGAATAGAGAGATCGAAACCATGGAGCATTCAGAGCCTCAACACAATGTTATGGGAACACCGGAGCACCAGACGTTATAGAGAAAAGGGAAACATTTGAAAACTTTGGGGGGGTTTTGTTTTGCAAATTTTTCTGAGTTCCAGGAAGTTCTGATCTTCCATTGGTCTGTGTTAAAGGGAATATTAAAGTAAAATCTTCTTTGTAGAGAAAACGTCCTTTTCATTTACAAGGTGCGAGCACATTCCATCCAGTAAAGTCATTGCAGGCGCAGGTGGAGGCTTTTCTCTGCTGCATTGAGTTAGTTTTATGAGTGTTGTCTTTTTTTGTTTAAAAAAAAAAATTCAATGAGAGCGAGCGGATAATGAGGATGCATGAAGGATTTTTATTTAGTTATTTATACAGCCGAGCGAGCGGAGGGTATGAGGCAAGGGCATAGTTATTACCAAGGTGAGAAGCTGGCGGCTTCCTCTGAGAACACAATGGAGACGGGATCAACATATGACTTCACATGTGGATGTTTTATGTAAAGGCTCCGCACGTGCAGGAGCAGTAGTGATAAAAAGTAGAACTAGTAGAGGATCATAGTGCAGGAAGTCTGGGGCGACCACCAGGGGCCGGAGCTTCTGGTGGAGCCCATGGTTAGCCGTCATGAGCACTACACCCCTTACACAGTGTGAGATAACAACAGGCAAAAGGCTCTGGGTGCAGAGGGGGGACAGTGTAACAGCCTGTGATCTGCAGCACATAAACTGTAGTAACACCCCCAGAGCCCTTCTGGCTGATTTGCATAATATTAAAAGTTGATTTTAGAAGGAAATAGGTCATGGATAACAAAATATAAAAGATACTACAGTCCCGGTGCCTGGATCTATGAGTAATGTCCCTGGTTTATCAGGATGGATTTTGATTTCCTTTAAATCTCTTTTTAGAGTTCCATTTGCAGATGGCTGTTTCACAGTTTTTACCCCTCATCGGTGCATTTCTGGGAACTGGTTGGCAAGGTTACAAAGAGACCTATTTCCCCTCCTATTGCCCCAATTGCCCCATCTGGGTCTATGGCCTCTTACCTTACCAATAATTTCCCTGCTCTGCACTGATGAGAAGTAAAAACTTGGAAACAACCATCTATAGATTGAAGTCTTTTTTTTCCTAGATGAGGTTAACTAGCTTAATATAGTTATAGCACTGACTTCTAAAGAGACGCTTTCCAGAAGGTGCAGCAAATTAAAGTCTGTGCCCCATACAATACACTGGGGCACATTTACTTACGAGGTCACTGGAGTTCACTAAAAGTGCAATGTCCATCTATAATGCTGTGCAGGGGAGTCACTAAGATGGTGCGCCCGATATCCTGCATGTGTCGCCTCCCTGCTCAGGTCCGACAGAGTTCACCATTTTTTTGTGGTGCATCTTAAAGGGGTTGTCCGAGTTCTGGAAAAAAAACTAAAGGTGGCCGGGAGAGGGCTGCTTAAAAAAAATAACGTCCTACTTACCTTCCGGTGCCCTCCGGTATCCAGCGCTGGACTCCGCTTCCGGTCGGACCCGACAACAATGCTGTGTATAGGGACGGATAGGCGTGCCTGGCCACGGCCGGCCGGAAGCTGAGTCCTGCGCTGCTCCGGCGGCCATGTTTGTTTACATGGCGCCCGGACCGGAGTGACCGCAGCGCTGGATACCGGAGGGCACCGGAAGGTAAGTAGGACTTTTATTTTTTTAAGCAGCCCTCTCCCGGCCACCTTCAAAATCCGACAAAAGTGCGATCCGCGACTCTTAGTAAATAAGCCCCATTGTTTCACTGATCCCGATACAAGTGATCAGTCAAAGGTAAAAACAGAACAATTCTTTCTCTCTATTTTATAGACATTGGCCCAGAATAATCAGTAGCATGAATTGTGGCTCCCAGTCTTCATGAATCTGGCGCCCCCTGCACTGCCCCGATGGGGTGCACTTTGGTCATGCTCCAGAATTGTAGCGCGCGTCAGTAATAAATGTGGTGCAGGGTCCGGCTAAACAGTAACAGCCACTTTAGGTGACATTTGTCAGACACAGAGCAGCTGCGACACAAAACTGGCGCATTCTAACTACATGTACAAGCAGTTTGCACCTTCTTTCTAGTGTAAAGTCAGACAGAAAACTGGTGCAGACACTGTAATACATGTGAGGCCAATGTGTTTGAGATGTTTCATTCTACGTTATGCCTGTATCTATAGAAGCGGATGTAGTATCAATGAACATACGGAACGTTAAACCCTCCACTGTAGATTTTCCTTGGTAAGTGCTTATATCAGCATGTTCCATAGTTTCCATTGACGTCAATAGGAACATGTATTACCGTTACTTATTGCTTCTCACAAATACTTACACAAAGGCTTGTGAGTAATTGGTATTATCTAGAGAACGTATTGTACCTGCATAGTGGTGCCTGACCGAGGAGTGATATAAGATAGCAATGTATTCTGAATAGGAAGAATTATGGAGAACACTCAGATTTTTTCGGGAAAAGTTGTTTTTGCCCTTCGATGTATTAGTAAGATGATGATGACGTAGATTGATGTCCTGTTGGGTGATTTGTGTCTTGAGTAAGTTAGAAGGTTTCCTGGTCAGTGGGTTATGTCTGGTCTTGAGATGAAGAACATGTCTTGGCAAAGGAGTGTTGTCCTGCCTTAAGATGTAAAATGTGTCATAGTTGTCTGGTTGTGTCTGGTCTCGAGATGAAGAACATCTTTTGGTATAATGGGGGTTTTATGATTGAAGATGTAAAATGTGCCATAGTTGGCTGGTTGTGCCTTGACATTAGATGTAGAACATGCCATGGTGGTTTCGTTACGTCTAGTATAGACATGAAGAACATATCCTGGACAACTGGTAATGTCTTGCTTTGAGAACGTTGTACATGTCCTGGTTGTCTCTTGTCTTGAGATGAAGAACATTTCCTCGTCAACTGTATGTGTTGTGCCTTTGGATGTTGAATTTGGCCCTGGTTGTTTGGCTGGATGTGTTCTGTCTTGACAAAAAAAGAGAGAGCCAGGCCCTGGTAGTGTAGTGTATGCGGATAGAGGGGGTCACCCACTCTGGTCTTCCTTTGCCTTCAATGTCTCCTCTAATAAGTTCCTCCTTTGAGATGTAGAACATGTACTGGTTGGTCACATCTTCTCTTGGGATGTGTAGTAGGAAGGGCAAAAAGGAAAGACCAGAGAGCGCTCATAGAGTAGTATTATTCAAGAAAATAACATGTCATTTAGGTGAGGAAATAAGAATGAGGCACAACTCTAGTGGATAGCACTGGGGATACCACCTCGTGCTGCCTGTAGATAGAATCATCAGAACCAGGAATAAATAAAGTGCTATCTACCCCCTTTTCTAATCAAGTCACTTTTGTAACTACTGATTTTCCTTATAGGTTGTGTTTGTTCGGTTAATTATTTGTTTATTTTGTGTCTATACATTTTAGTCTCTTCCCACATGAAAAAGGAATCTTATAAGATACCGAAACGCGTTGTGTTACTGAGACATTAATAAGCAGATCTTTATGAAAATTACTCTGAATTCCATTGAATACTAGTGTGCACCATACCGACAACCCCCCCCCCCCTGGTAACTTCTCTTGGGATATAGAACATGTCCTGGTTTTATCCTCCCTTGTGAAATACATGGACTGGCTAGGGGATTAGGTCCTGTGTTGAGATGGAGAACATCTTCTGGTAGACCGAGATGTACAAGTCCTGGTTGGCCGGTTGTTACCTTCCAAAAGATCTAGAACATGTCCTAGTCAGCTAGTTGTGGTCAGCCTTGTGACCTAGAACATGTCCTGGATCACCGGCAATGTGTTGTTTTTGGGAACAATCGCCTTTAAAGCAACATGTGACATGAAAATGAATTGCAGGGACGGCAGTAACAGGTCTTGAAGTTTAGAACATCTCCTTGTTGTTGAGGTTTAGGACATGTCCTTGTGCAACTGTTGGAAACTCCTCTGTGGATAGAGAATATTTCGTCTACAATAAGCCGGTCTGCTGCTGTTCTTGTCTTGAGATACATATTGTGTGTTGACTGTTTACGGTCTGTTTTGAGATGTACAACATCAGGTTTGGTCCTCTACTTGAGGTTTATGTTGCAAAACATGTCCTAGTTGTCAAGATTCGGGATGTGAATCCACTGGACCACCGCGGGAGATGGTACTAGCCGACACCTGGGACCACAATCTAAGTGGCACCTGGTCTTCACCAGAGCCCGCCGCATAGTGGGTTGGACTTGCTGCGGCAGGGTGCCACCAAGTCTTTTTAAGGGTGCGCCGTTGTAGCCGAGGTCAAGGTACCTTTACGGAAGACTCCTGGTTGGGTCCAGGCACAGGGTCAAGGCAGGCGGCAGAGATGCAGGGTCAAGTCCAATCTGGGGTCAGCAACGGGAGGTCCAGGCAGATGGGAACGGGAACACAGGCACACGGGACACAGGAATGCAGCAACATGGAGGAACTCTGGTAACATGGCAACACAGGACTCAGGAGCAGGAACACACAGGAACGCAGGAACACACAGGAACGCAGGAATAAGCGCTAGGAAGCTTTCTCTCAGGCTGTGAGGAAAAAAGATCCGGCAAGGGTCACAGAGCGGGGCAGCGCCAATTATCGGTGCGCTGGCCTTTCAAATCCTTGTGCACCGGCACGCGTGCCCTAGGAGACAGGGGCGCTGAGTCACCGGAGCCAGGGTAGGTAAGTTTTGCCGGGCTACAGAGGCACACGCAGGGACATGAGTGCGCTCGCGATCTGAGACAGGGATCGCAGGCACACCCTTGACAGTAGTTGACTGGGTGTGTCCTTTATTGAGAAGTTGAGGGGTACAACAAGTCATCATTGAGTAGTTGTGTCTTCTCTGTAGATGTACACGTCCTGGTTGGTTGCTTGATGGTTCTCACTCTTGAAATGTTGAACATGTCTTAGTCAGCTGGTGGTTTCTAGCCTGAAGAGGTAGAACATGTCGTACCAGAGTGAAAGATGTCAAACCTTTTCTGGTTGGCTTAACGTGTCCTGTCCTTTGATGGGCAACAATTCCTGGTCTTCGGGTGTAGCATGTGGTCGGCTGGTTATACGTTCCAAGTCAGAAGATTGGGTCATGTCTTGAGATGTTTGACTTGTGTTGGACATGATTTACTTCCAATGGTTTTGACTTTACTCCATGGTAAAGAAGAATTAACTAAGACCATGAAAGGAGATGTAATGTTAGAGGTTCACCAGCCCAACGTATGGACAAGCATCGTATCAATGGTAATCATAACAACTTCTTAATTTCTGGAGTAGAATTCTTCTGTTGGCCAAAGGTCATCTGCTGCTTCTCGAAGGTCAATAATAAAACACCTGGATCTTCTCACTTCTAGGATGTAAGTGGTTTATGACAATAGTGCGGCTCCTCTCCCTGCGCTAACAATGGAGTATCAATCTCTCCCGAGGCAGAGGAACGGCTCAGATCCTCTCCTCCCAGGATGTGTTACGGCCTAACAAGACCCCCGGGAACACAAGACCCGGTGACATGAGATGAGCAGCCGTGGCCTCCATAGAGCAGCTGCAGCTGACAAAACCTTCATTAGTGAGAGGAACCGCATTGTATCCGCAACAAACACTTCATTACCAGGAGATCGGAAGAATCACATGTGATGGGAAGTGCAAAGTGTCCAAATATATATATATAAGTCTTCAGTAGCATTTATGTCACCGAGGCTTCCAGGAGGATTGGTAGTAATAACTGACAGACCCCCCCCCCCCCCCCACCTCATCATCTACTACACAGAGGAGACCACAGGGAGGGAGCAATGGAGAATCATCTATAATGGGCCAAAAAGTGGTATATAATGATATATGTACAGCCGGTATAACCTGGGGATCTCCTGTATATAATGATATATGTACAGCTGGTATAACCTGGGGATCTCCTGTATATAATGATATATGTACAGCCGGTATAACCTGGGGATCTCCTGTATATAATGATATATGTACAGCCGGTATAACCTGGGGATCTCCGGTATATAATGATATATGTACAGCCGGTATAACCTGGGGATCTCCTGTATTTAATGATATATGTACAGCCGGTATAACCTGGGGATCTCCTGTATATAATGATATATGTACAGCCGGTATAACCTGGGGATCTCCTGTATATAATGATATATGTACAGCCGGTATAACCTGGGGATCTCCTGTATATAATGATATATGTACAGCCGGTATAAACTGGGGATCTCCTGTATATAATGATATATGTACAGCCGGTATAACCTGGGGATCTCCTGTATATAATGATATATGTACAGCCGGTATAACCTGGGGATCTGCTGTATATAATGATATATGTACAGCCGGTATAACCTGGGGATCTCCTGTATATAATAATATATGTGCAGCCGGTATAACCTGGGGATCTCCTGTATATAATGATATATGTACAGCCGGTATAACCTGGGGATCTCCTGTATATAATGATATATGTACAGCCGGTATAACCTGGGGATCTCCTGTATATAATGATATATGTACAGCCGGTATAACCTGGGGATCTCCTGTATATAATGATATATGTACAGCTGGTATAACCTGGGGATCTCCTGTATATAATGATATATGTACAGCCGGTATAACCTGGGGATCTGCTGTATATAATGATATATGTACAGCTGGTATAACCTGGGGATCTCCTGTATATAATAATATATGTGCAGCCGGTATAACCTGGGGATCTCCTGTATATAATGATATATGTACAGCCGGTATAACCTGGGGATCTCCTGTATATAGTGATATATGTACAGCCGGTATAACCTGGGGATCTCCTGTATATAATGATACATGTACAGCCGGTATAACCTGGGGATCTCCTGTATATAATGATATATATACAGCCGGTATAACCTGGGGATCTCCTGTATATAATGATATATGTACAGCCGGTATAACCTGGGGATCTCCTGTATATAATGATATATGTACAGCCGGTATAACCTGGGGATCTCCTGTATATAATGATATATGTACAGCCGGTATAACCTGGGGATCTGCTGTATATAATGATATATGTACAGCCGGTATAACCTGGGGATCTCCTGTATATAATAATATATGTGCAGCCGGTATAACCTGGGGATCTCCTGTATATAATGATATATGTACAGCCAGTATAACCTGGGGATCTCCTGTATATAATGATATATGTACAGCCGGTATAACCTGGGGATCTCCTGTATATAATGATATATGTACAGCCGGTATAACCTGGGGATCTCCTGTATATAATGATATATGTACAGCTGGTATAACCTGGGGATCTCCTGTATATAATGATATATATACAGCCGGTATAACCTGGGGATCTGCTGTATATAATGATATATGTACAGCTGGTATAACCTGGGGATCTCCTGTATATAATATATGTGCAGCCGGTATAACCTGGGGATCTCCTGTATATAGTGATATATGTACAGCCGGTATAACCTGGGGATCTCCTGTATATAATGATACATGTACAGCTGGTATAACCTGGGGATCTCCTGTATATAATGATATATGTACAGCCGGTATAACCTGGGGATCTCCTGTATATAATGATATATGTACAGCCGGTATAACCTGGGGATCTCCTGTATATAATGATATATGTACAGCCGGTATAACCTGGGGATCTCCTGTATATAATGATATATGTACAGCCGGTATAACCTGGGGATCTCCTGTATATAATGATATATGTACAGCCGGTATAACCTGGGGATCTCCTGTATATAATGATATATGTACAGCCGGTATAACCTGGGGATCTCCTGTATATAATGATATATGTACAGCCGGTATAACCTGGGGATCTCCTGTATATAATGATATATGTACAGCCGGTATAACCTGGGGATCTCCTGTATATAATGATATATGTACAGCCGGTATAACCTGGGGATCTCCTGTATATAATGATATATGTACAGCCGGTATAACCTGGGGATCTCCTGTATATAATGATATATGTACAGCCGGTATAACCTGGGGATCTCCTGTATATAATGATATATGTACAGCCGGTATAACCTGGGGATCTCCTGTATATAATGATATATGTACAGCCGGTATAACCTGGGGATCTCCTGTATATAATGATATATGTACAGCCGGTATAACCTGGGGATCTCCTGTATATAATGATATATGTACAGCCGGTATAACCTGGGGATCTCCTGTATATAATGATATATGTACAGCCGGTATAACCTGGGGATCTCCTGTATATAATGATATATGTACAGCCGGTATAACCTGGGGATCTCCTGTATATAATGATATATGTACAGCCGGTATAACCTGGGGATCTCCTGTATATAATGATATATGTACAGCCGGTATAACCTGGGGATCTCCTGTATATAATGATATATGTACAGCCGGTATAACCTGGGGATCTCCTGTATATAATGATATATGTACAGCCGGTATAACCTGGGGATCTCCTGTATATAATGATATATGTACAGCCGGTATAACCTGGGGATCTCCTGTATATAATGATATATGTACAGCCGGTATAACCTGGGGATCTCCTGTATATAATGATATATGTACAGCCGGTATAACCTGGGGATCTCCTGTATATAATGATATATGTACAGCCGGTATAACCTGGGGATCTCCTGTATATAATGATATATGTACAGCCGGTATAACCTGGGGATCTCCTGTATATAATGATATATGTACAGCCGGTATAACCTGGGGATCTCCTGTATATAATGATATATGTACAGCCGGTATAACCTGGGGATCTCCTGTATATAATGATATATGTACAGCCGGTATAACCTGGGGATCTCCTGTATATAATGATATATGTACAGCCGGTATAACCTGGGGATCTCCTGTATATAATGATATATGCACAGCCGGTATAACCTGGGGATCTCCTGTATATAATGATATATGTACAGCCGGTATAACCTGGGGATCCCCTTTATATAATGATATATGTACAGCCGGTATAACCTGGGGATCTCCTGTATATAATGATATATGTACAGCCGGTATAACCTGGGGATCTCCTGTATATAATGATATATGTACAGCCGGTATAACCTGGGGATCTCCTGTATATAATGATATATGTACAGCCGCTATAACCTGGGGATCTCCTGTATATAATGATATATGTACAGCCGGTATAACCTGGGGATCTCCTGTATATAATGATATTATAGCTGGTATAACCTGGGGATCTCCTTTATATAATGATATTATAGCTGGTATAACCTGGAATATAACTACTATAAAACTGCCCCCTATTTACAGGAATATAACTACTATAATACTGCCCCCTATGTACAATAATATAACTACTATAATACTGCCCCTATGTACAGGAATATAACTACTATAATACTGCCCCCTATGTACAGGAATATAACTACTATAATACTGCCCCCTATGTACAGGAATATAACTACTATAATACTGTCCCCTATGTTCAAGAATATAACTACTATAATAATGCCCCTATGTACAGGAATATAACTACTATAATACTGTCCCCTATGTACAAGAATATAACTACTATAATACTGCCCCCTATGTACAAGAATATAACTACTGTAATACTGCCCCCTATGTACAGGAATATAACTACTATAATACTGCCCCCTATGTACAGGAATATAACTACTATAATACTGCCCCCTATGTACAAGACTATAACTACTATAATACTGCCCCCTATGTATAAGAATATAGCTACTATAATACTGCCCCCTATGTACAGGAATATAACTACTATAATACTGCCCCCTATGTACAGGAATATAACTACTATAATACTGCCCCCTATGTACAAGAATATAACTACTATAATACTGCCCCCTATGTACAAGAATATAACTACTATAATACTGCCCCCTATGTACAGGAATATAACTACTATAATACTGCCTCCTATGTACAAGAATATAACTACTATAATACTGCCTCCTATGTACAGGAATATAACTACTATAATACTGCTCCTATGTACAAGAATATAACTGCTATAATACTGCCCCCTATGTACAAGAATATAACTACTATAATACTGCCCCCTATGTACAAGAATATAACTACTATAATACTGCCCCCTATGTACAGGAATATAACTACTATAATACTGCCCCCTATGTACAAGAATATAACTACTATAATACTGCCCCTAAGTACAAGAATATAACTACTATAATACTGCCCCCTATGTACAGGAATATATCTACTATAATACTGCCCCCTATGTACAAGAATATAACTACTATAATACTGCCCCTATGTACAAGAATATAACTACTATAATACTGCCCCTATGTACAAGAATATAACTACTATAATACTGCCCCCTATGTACAGGAATATAACTACTATAATACTGCTCTCTATGTACAAGAATATAACTGCTATAATACTGCCCCTTATGTACAGGAATATAACTACTATAATACTGCCCACTATGTACAAGAATATAACTACTATAATACTGCCCCTGATGTACAGGAATATAACTACTATAATACTGCCCCCTATGTACAAGAATATAACTACTATAATACTGCCCCCTATGTACAGGATTATAACTACTATAATACTGCCCCCTATGTACAGGAGTATAACTACTATAATACTGCCCCTATGTACAGGAATATAACTACTATAATACTGCCCCCTATGTACAAGAATATAACTACTATAATACTGCCCCCTATGTACAGGAATATAACTACTATAATACTGCCCCCTATGTACAAGACTATAACTACTATAATACTGCCCCCTATGTACAAGAATATAACTACTATAATACTGCCCCTATGTACAGGAATATAACTACTATAATACTGCCCCCTATGTACAGGAATATAACTACTATAATACTGCCCCCTATGTACAAGAATATAACTACTATAATACTGCCCCCTATGTACAAGAATATAACTACTATAATACTGCCCCTATGTACAAGAATATAACTACTATAATACTGCCCCCTATGTACAAGAATATAACTACTATAATACTGCCCCTATGTACAAGAATATAACTACTATAATCTCCTCTATGGGCCCTGCTTCTTCTGGTCATGGCTGGACCTGTGTCTTGTTTCCCCCCTTATTTTGATCTTTCTTCCTTTGTTTTTGTTTTTTCTCTGACCTTATTTCTCAGATGGAAGTTTCTCTGATTTTGCAGGAAGTGTGAAATTCCCTGGACCTGTATATAATCAGATTTGATAATAAGAATCTTTATTTATATAGCGCCATTAAATTGCGTATGATCCCGTTCTCTTTCCCGGATCAGGATCGTTCTCCTTCGGACCTGCAGTCGCTCTTCAGAGATAATCTTGTTCCCATCGGAGGGGCCATTAATCAGCGCAGACCCAGGCGCCGGGGCGCAGACAGTCGCTGCACAACCAGGACCATGTGATACGGAGACGCCGCATTAATCTTACTTACCAACTCAGGTCATACTCCGGATCCTTCCTGGCGCTGGCTTTTCAATCCTTTAGATAAGAACACAACAAAACGCCCAAGACCACTTTCAGTTCTATAATGTCCCCTCCTAAAAGTGGCAATGGAATCTTCCTCAGTTCTATTGGTGACTTTTCGGTTCACCGAAAAAAATACCCCCTCTAAAAAGTCACTGGCATTTCAGATATTTCTGATATTTGTTTATATTGGTGGTGGTGGTGGTGGTGGTGGTGGGGGGGTTGTAAACATTTTTCTAATTTACGTCATTAAGAATTTCTCATTAGTTTGTAAAGAAACAGGAGAGAAGAGAGAGACCATCTACAATCCTGTAGACAGATTCGCCATAGAAACGTAGAAGTAACATTGTAACTTCGCGTTTTCCCGACGTGTTACCCGAATATTTCCGATTTGCACGCCGATTTTCCCTGTATTGCCCCGGGTTTTTGGCACACGTGATCGCATTGTGGCGCATCGGCGCCGGCATGCACGCGACGGAAATCGGGCCGTGGCCGATAGAAAACCCGACGGATTCGGAGAAAGCGCGGCATTTTAAAAAAAAAAAGTGTTGTGGGACTCTCGCTTACCTTCACCAAGCATAGCGACACCTGGTGGACGTCGGAGGAACTGCCTTAGTGAATCGCCGGAAGACCCGAATCCACAGCAGAGAACGCGCCGCTGGATCGCGAATGGACCGGGTAAGTAAATTTACCTCAATGCCTCATTTTGCTACCTTGAAAGGCAGCCCCCTTAAAGGGCACCTACCACCACGATTCTACCTATAAAGGTAGATCGGGTGGTAGGTGGATGTAAGGGACGTGAGGATAGCCCTTTTTAGAGCTAATCCTCACGTCTCCGCTAACTTTTGGCAAACTTTATTGAACTAA
Organism: Engystomops pustulosus; assembly: GCF_040894005.1. Classification (NCBI taxonomy): domain Eukaryota; kingdom Metazoa; phylum Chordata; class Amphibia; order Anura; family Leptodactylidae; genus Engystomops; species Engystomops pustulosus. The sequence goes on along the minus strand of NC_092415.1, from coordinate 7,390,785 downwards.
TATGTAAATATAGTTATGCGGCTACTGGGGCGTGGAGTAGCCGGCACGAGGCTACACAGCGCGGCTACTCCACGTCCCAGTAGCCACATTACTCCTCCTATCCTGTTGTGCGCGGCGTGCAGCGCCTTGTAGCTGCGCGCCCTCGTCCTACAAGCCGGCTACTGCGCATGCGTAGTAGTTCCGGCCTCGGAGCTGGGGCTGCTCAGCCGCGGGCCTGTGTTCTGCGCATGCGTAGTAGTCCCGGCCTCGGAGCTGGGGCTGCTCAGCCGCGGGCCTGTGTTCTGCGCAGAACGCCATCATGACAGACGAGAGCGCACAGCTACGAGGAGCTGCTCGCCACGCACAACAGGATAGGAGGAGTAATGTGGCTACTGGGTCGAGTAGCCGCGCTGTGTAGCCTCGTGCCTGGCTACTCTACGCCCCAGTAGCCGCATAACTAAATTTACATATTAGTTCAATAAAGTTTGCAAAAAGTTAGCGGGGACGTGAGGATTAGCTCTAAAAAGGGCTATCCTCACGTCCCTTACATCCACCTACCACCCAATCTACCTTTATAGGTAGATTCGTGGTGGTAGGTGCCCTTTAACATCAAATATGACCTACAAATAGTCTAAAACATGATGTGGGATTAAGCCAAGACAGTATATCTATTTCACAAGTAATAATGGAGCTGCCTTTCAAGGTAGCAAAAGGAGGCATTGTTTTCCATTTTACACCTTGGAAAACTTATTTGCATTCTTCCCAGAATTTCCTAGTGGAGCATCTATGGCTTTAAGTCTCCACATGCCCTTAAGGTGGCCTTAATTGGCAATGTCTCCCTAAGGAGAACACCTACTGTCTGACCCCGGGCACATAAAGAAACACACTGCAATGTGGTTACATTGTAACTTGTTAGATGACTAAGTTTCTATAGCAAATCTGTCTACAGGATTGTAGATGGTCTCCCTCTCCTCTCCTGTTGTCACACTGTGACAGCTGTGAGGGTTAACCCTTCCTGCTCTCTCCCTGGCTGTAGTATGCTATGAGCATTATTTTCAAAGATCAAACTGAAAGTGAAGGGGTTAATCCTCCCTTCTCAGAGCTGTGTAACCAAACACAGGGAGAGCGAGCTCATGCAGCCTCCATAGACAGACACTGCTGGAATACACATATGTATCAGAGGGAGGAGCTTATATATTTTTTTTTTTTGCAAACTGGGCAAAATTTGTTACGGAAGTATATTAGAAAAATGTTCACTCCCTCCACATAATATAAAATATTATGATAGTTATGCTTTCAGCCCCTCTGAAACGTGCGGCTCCCTGCTTCACCAGGGCAGTCCTCTTCATCCTCCTCCATGTACATATAAGGTGGGGGTTAAGTCCTGGCCGCTATGGCTACTACAGCGATGGCTCCTGTGTGATACAAGGCCCCCAATAATTTTGCTATTATTTGCCCTCTTGTACCTGGTTATACAATATTTATATATTGGATGTGGATCCCTTCACACATCGTCCAGATCCGCAGCTTTTTCCCCTGATGTGCACCACATGGACAAGACATTTACCTGAGTGAAACAACTGAACTTCCTTATTACTCTTGACGGGGTTAAATAGTTATCCAACAAATATAAAACCTGCTGTTTTCACTGCTAATTCATGGATTTTATTTAACAATTTTTTCCCCTCTTCCCACAATTTAAATTGATTCACCGAGCTTGAGGGACCCGGAAGCAGCGCCTTTACACTGACTTACACTGATGCTCTTGTTAACATCATCTCTTCCAGGATTGGAGCACGTGACTGGAGGCCAAATCCATGCTGCTGTCCTGCACCACAAGGATCCTGAGGGGTCTGGATGTTTTCAATACAAAAACATGAACCCAGCCCTACTCATATGACACTCTAACTATTGGTAGGGGGAGACCCTGTGCCCCTGAGCTCGAGCATCATTGTAAGGCATTGTAAAGGCGCTGCTTCCACGTCCCTCAGATTCATTACTTCACCACGGCAGCAGTGGCCGCAGGCAGCCTACAATACACTTACACATCATAAAACCCTGAAGCCCTAGAAAGCTCCGGGCTGTATGAGAAGGTTAGAGCTTCCCCCATCTTCACAAAGGGAACCTTGCTTTCAATTTTAATGATAGTAAAAGAAACCCTTCAGGTGCTGTGATCTGCTTAGACTCGGAGCGTGTAGCGGATAGAAAATCGTGTTTTAGGCTGCGGTAATTCTAGCGGCCAGGAATGCCCGGGGTCACAGGACTCGCTGCAGACAATCCTGGCATCAACTACTGCAGCACGGGATTTGGAGTCAGAGTGCGGCACAAAGGCTGACATGGACCCTATAGGGATGAAAGCCTCGGCCGTCTAGAGGTTAAGCATGTTCCCGGGTCAGCACAAAAGATTCTTAGACAATGAGGTTATCTTCTTGCTATCAGAAAGTGATTAGCGCTGACCTGCAATACCAACTCCGGCCACTATAACATTTATGTTGCTGTTCTAGATGGGCAAGGACCCGGCTACAATGGTGTCACAGCTGGTGACCAGTGTTCAACACTTCTGTACATGCTGTGATGAATTACTGAATTTATGAGACAGAAGAGTTTCCAACTTTCCAAGCTAGGGTGTAGTCACACAGCGGCCAAGAGCGCCCATGCTGACCCCTGACCACTGCTGGCTATGATAGAAAGGTGTCAGGATACACAGGACATGGCAGCTCACTGTGTATGGGGGGTGTAGTCACACAGCGGCCGAGAGCGCCCATGCTGACCCCTGACCACTGCTGGCTATGATATAAAGGTGTCAGGACACACAGGACATGGCAGCTCGCTGTGTATGGGGGTGTAGTCACAGAGGGGTCAGAGCGCCCATGCTGACCCCTGACCACTGCTGGCTATGATAGAAAGGTGTCAGGACACACAGGACATGGCAGCTCGCTGTGTATGGGGGATGTAGTCACAGAGAGGTCAGAGCCCCCCATGCTAACCCCTGACCACTGCTGGCTATGATAGAAAGGTGTCAGGACACACAGGACATGGCAGCTCGCTGTGTATGGGGGGTGTAGTCACAGAGGGGTCAGAGCGCCCATGCTGACCCCTGACCACTGCTGGCTATGATAGAAAGGTGTCAGGACACACAGGACATGGCAGCTCGCTGTGTATGGGGGTGTAGTCACAGAGGGGTCAGAGCGCCCATGCTGACCCCTGACCACTGCTGGCTATGATAGAAAGGTGTCAGGACACACAGGACATGGCAGCTCGCTGTGTATGGGGGTGTAGTGACAGAGGGGTCAGAGCACCCATGCTGACCCCTGACCACTGCTGGCTATGATAGAAAGGTGTCAGGACACACAGGACATGGCAGCTCGCTGTGTATGGGGTGTGTAGTCACAGAGGGGTCAAAGCGCACATGCTGACCCCTGACCACTGCTGGCTATGATAGAAAGGTGTCAGGACACACAGGACATGGCAGCTCGCTGTGTATGGAGGGTGTAGTCACAGAGGGGTCAGAGCGCCCATGCTGTCCCCTGACCACTGCTGGCTATGATAGAAAGGTGTCAGGACACACAGGACATGGCAGCTCGCTGTGTATGGGGGGTGTATTCACAGAGGGGTCAGAGCACCCATGCTGACCCCTGACCACTGCTGGCTATGATAGAAAGGTGTCAGGACACACAGGACATGGCAGCTCGCTGTGTATGGAGGGTGTAGTCACAGAGGGGTCAGAGCGCCCATGCTGTCCCCTGACCACTGCTGGCTATGATAGAAAGGTGTCAGGACACACAGGACATGGCAGCTCGCTGTGTATGGGGGGTGTATTCACAGAGGGGTCAGAGCACCCATGCTGACCCCTGACCACTGCTGGCTATGATAGAAAGGTGTCAGGACACACAGCACATGGCAGCTCGCTGTGTATGGGGGGTGTAGTCACAGAGGGGTCAGAGCGCCCATGCTGACCCCTGACCACTGCTGGCTATGCTAGAAAGGTGTCAGGACACACAGGACATGGCAGCTCGCTGTGTATGGGGGGTGTAGTCACAGAGGGGTCAGAGCGCCCATGCTGACCCCTGACCACTGCTGGCTATGATAGAAAGGTGTCAGGAGACACAGGACATGGCAGCTCGCTGTGTATGGGGGGTGTAGTCACAGAGGGGTCAGAGCGCCCATGCTGACCCCTGACCACTGCTGGCTATGATAGAAAGGTGTCAGGACACACAGGACATGGAAGCTCACTGTGTATGGGGGGTGTAGTCACAGAGGGGTCAGAGCGCCCATGCTGACCCCTGACCACTGCTGGCTATGATAGAAAGGTGTCAGGACACACAGGACATGGCAGCTCGCTGTGTATGGGGGGTGTAGTCACAGAGGGGTCAGAGCGCCCATGCTGACCCCTGACCACTGCTGGCTATGAAAGAAAGGTGTCAGGACACACAGGACATGGCAGCTTGCTGTGTATGGGGGGTGTAGTCACAGAGAGGTCAGAGCGTCCATGCTGACCCCTGACCACTGCTGGCTATGAAAGAAAGGTGTCAGGACACACAGGACATGGCAGCTCGCTGTGTATGGGGGGTGTAGTCACAGAGGGGTCAGAGTGCCCATGCTGACCCCTGACCACTGCTGGCTATGATAGAAAGGTGTCAGGACACACAGGACATGGCAGCTCGCTGTGTATGGGGGGTGTAGTCACAGAGTGGTCAGAGCGCCCATGCTGACCCCTGACCACTGCTGGCTATGATAGAAAGGTGTCAGGACACACAGGACATGGCAGCTCGCCTTGTATGGGGGGTGTAGTCACAGAGGGGTCAGAGCGCCCATGCTGACCCCTGACCACTGCTGGCTATGATAGAAAGGTGTCAGGGCACACAGGACATGGCAGCTCGCTGTGTATGGGAGGTGTAGTCACAGAGGGGTCAGAGCGCCCATGCTGACCCCTGACCACTGCTGGCTATGATAGAAAGGTGTCAGGACACATAGGACATGGGAGCTCGCTGTGTATGGGGGTGTGTGGTCACAGAGGGGTCAGAGCGCCCATGCTGACCCCGGACCACTGCTGGCTATGATAGAAAGGTGTCAGGACACACAGGACATGGCAGCTCGCTGTGTATGGGGGGTGTAGTCACAGAGGGGTCAGAGTGCCCATGCTGACCCCTGACCACTGCTGGCTATGATAGAAAGGTGTCAGGACACACAGCACATGGCAGCTCGCTGTGTATGGGGGGTGTAGTCACAGAGGGGTCAGAGCGCCCATGCTGACCCCTGACCACTGCTGGCTATGATAGAAAGGTGTCAGGACACACAGGACATGGCAGCTCGCTGTGTATGGGGGATGTAGTCTCAGAGGGGTCAGAGCGCCCATGCTGACCCCTGACCACTGCTGGCTATGATAGAAAGGTGTCAGGACACACAGGACATGGCAGCTCGCCGTGTATGGGGGGTGTAGTCACAGAGGGGTCAGAGCGCCCATGCTGACCCCTGACCACTGCTGGCTATGATAGAAAGGTGTCAGGACACACAGGACATGGCAGCTCGCTGTGTATGGGGGGTGTAGTCACAGAGGGGTCAGAGCGCCCATGCTGACCCCTGACCACTGCTGGCTATGATAGAAAGGTGTCAGGACACACAGGACATGGCAGCTCACTGTGTATGGGGGGTGTAGTCACAGAGGGGTCAGAGCGCCCATGCTGACCCCTGACCACTGCTGGCTATGATAGAAAGGTGTCAGGACACACAGGACATGGCAGCTCGCTGTGTATGGGGGGTGTAGTCACAGGTAGGTCAGAGCGCCCATGCTGACCCCCGACCACTGCTGGCTATGATAGAAAAGTGTCAGGACACACAGGACATGGCAGCGCGCTGTGTATGGGGGGTGTAGTCACAGAGGGGTCAGAGCACCCATGCTGACCCCTGACCACTGCTGGCTATGATAGAAAGGTGTCAGGACACACAGGACATGGCAGCTCGCTGTGTATGGGGGGTGTAGTCACAGAGAGGTCAGAGTGCCCATGCTGACCCCTGACCACTGCTGGCTATGATAGAAAGGTGTCAGGACACACAGGACATGGCAGCTCGCTGTGTATGGGGTGTGTAGTCACAGAGGGGTCAAAGCGCACATGCTGACCCCTGACCACTGCTGGCTATGATAGAAAGGTGTCAGGACACACAGGACATGGCAGCTCGCTGTGTATGGAGGGTGTAGTCACAGAGGGGTCAGAGCGCCCATGCTGTCCCCTGACCACTGCTGGCTATGATAGAAAGGTGTCAGGACACACAGGACATGGCAGCTCGCTGTGTATGGGGGGTGTATTCACAGAGGGGTCAGAGCACCCATGCTGACCCCTGACCACTGCTGGCTATGATAGAAAGGTGTCAGGACACACAGGACATGGCAGCTCGCTGTGTATGGAGGGTGTAGTCACAGAGGGGTCAGAGCGCCCATGCTGTCCCCTGACCACTGCTGGCTATGATAGAAAGGTGTCAGGACACACAGGACATGGCAGCTCGCTGTGTATGGGGGGTGTATTCACAGAGGGGTCAGAGCACCCATGCTGACCCCTGACCACTGCTGGCTATGATAGAAAGGTGTCAGGACACACAGGACATGGCAGCTCGCTGTGTATGGGGTGTGTAGTCACAGAGGGGTCAAAGCGCACATGCTGACCCCTGACCACTGCTGGCTATGATAGAAAGGTGTCAGGACACACAGGACATGGCAGCTCGCTGTGTATGGAGGGTGTAGTCACAGAGGGGTCAGAGCGCCCATGCTGTCCCCTGACCACTGCTGGCTATGATAGAAAGGTGTCAGGACACACAGGACATGGCAGCTCGCTGTGTATGGGGGGTGTATTCACAGAGGGGTCAGAGCACCCATGCTGACCCCTGACCACTGCTGGCTATGATAGAAAGGTGTCAGGACACACAGGACATGGCAGCTCGCTGTGTATGGAGGGTGTAGTCACAGAGGGGTCAGAGCGCCCATGCTGTCCCCTGACCACTGCTGGCTATGATAGAAAGGTGTCAGGACACACAGGACATGGCAGCTCGCTGTGTATGGGGGGTGTATTCACAGAGGGGTCAGAGCACCCATGCTGACCCCTGACCACTGCTGGCTATGATAGAAAGGTGTCAGGACACACAGCACATGGCAGCTCGCTGTGTATGGGGGGTGTAGTCACAGAGGGGTCAGAGCGCCCATGCTGACCCCTGACCACTGCTGGCTATGCTAGAAAGGTGTCAGGACACACAGGACATGGCAGCTCGCTGTGTATGGGGGGTGTAGTCACAGAGGGGTCAGAGCGCCCATGCTGACCCCTGACCACTGCTGGCTATGATAGAAAGGTGTTAGGAGACACAGGACATGGCAGCTCGCTGTGTATGGGGGGTGTAGTCACAGAGGGGTCAGAGCGCCCATGCTGACCCCTGACCACTGCTGGCTATGATAGAAAGGTGTCAGGACACACAGGACATGGAAGCTCACTGTGTATGGGGGGTGTAGTCACAGAGGGGTCAGAGCGCCCATGCTGACCCCTGACCACTGCTGGCTATGATAGAAAGGTGTCAGGACACACAGGACATGGCAGCTCGCTGTGTATGGGGGGTGTAGTCACAGAGGGGTCAGAGCGCCCATGCTGACCCCTGACCACTGCTGGCTATGATAGAAAGGTGTCAGGACACACAGGACATGGAAGCTCACTGTGTATGGGGGGTGTAGTCACAGAGGGGTCAGAGCGCCCATGCTGACCCCTGACCACTGCTGGCTATGATAGAAAGGTGTCAGGACACACAGGACATGGCAGCTCGCTGTGTATGGGGGGTGTAGTCACAGAGGGGTCAGAGCGCCCATGCTGACCCCTGACCACTGCTGGCTATGAAAGAAAGGTGTCAGGACACACAGGACATGGCAGCTTGCTGTGTATGGGGGGTGTAGTCACAGAGAGGTCAGAGCGTCCATGCTGACCCCTGACCACTGCTGGCTATGAAAGAAAGGTGTCAGGACACACAGGACATGGCAGCTCGCTGTGTATGGGGGGTGTAGTCACAGAGGGGTCAGAGTGCCCATGCTGACCCCTGACCACTGCTGGCTATGATAGAAAGGTGTCAGGACACACAGGACATGGCAGCTCGCTGTGTATGGGGGGTGTAGTCACAGAGTGGTCAGAGCGCCCATGCTGACCCCTGACCACTGCTGGCTATGATAGAAAGGTGTCAGGACACACAGGACATGGCAGCTCGCCGTGTATGGGGGGTGTAGTCACAGAGGGGTCAGAGCGCCCATGCTGACCCCTGACCACTGCTGGCTATGATAGAAAGGTGTCAGGGCACACAGGACATGGCAGCTCGCTGTGTATGGGAGGTGTAGTCACAGAGGGGTCAGAGCGCCCATGCTGACCCCTGACCACTGCTGGCTATGATAGAAAGGTGTCAGGACACATAGGACATGGGAGCTCGCTGTGTATGGGGGTGTGTGGTCACAGAGGGGTCAGAGCGCCCATGCTGACCCCGGACCACTGCTGGCTATGATAGAAAGGTGTCAGGACACACAGGACATGGCAGCTCGCTGTGTATGGGGGGTGTAGTCACAGAGGGGTCAGAGTGCCCATGCTGACCCCTGACCACTGCTGGCTATGATAGAAAGGTGTCAGGACACACAGCACATGGCAGCTCGCTGTGTATGGGGGGTGTAGTCACAGAGGGGTCAGAGCGCCCATGCTGACCCCTGACCACTGCTGGCTATGATAGAAAGGTGTCAGGACACACAGGACATGGCAGCTCGCTGTGTATGGGGGATGTAGTCTCAGAGGGGTCAGAGCGCCCATGCTGACCCCTGACCACTGCTGGCTATGATAGAAAGGTGTCAGGACACACAGGACATGGCAGCTCGCCGTGTATGGGGGGTGTAGTCACAGAGGGGTCAGAGCGCCCATGCTGACCCCTGACCACTGCTGGCTATGATAGAAAGGTGTCAGGACACACAGGACATGGCAGCTCGCTGTGTATGGGGGGTGTAGTCACAGAGGGGTCAGAGCGCCCATGCTGACCCCTGACCACTGCTGGCTATGATAGAAAGGTGTCAGGACACACAGGACATGGCAGCTCACTGTGTATGGGGGGTGTAGTCACAGAGGGGTCAGAGCGCCCATGCTGACCCCTGACCACTGCTGGCTATGATAGAAAGGTGTCAGGACACACAGGACATGGCAGCTCGCTGTGTATGGGGGGTGTAGTCACAGGTAGGTCAGAGCGCCCATGCTGACCCCCGACCACTGCTGGCTATGATAGAAAAGTGTCAGGACACACAGGACATGGCAGCGCGCTGTGTATGGGGGGTGTAGTCACAGAGGGGTCAGAGCACCCATGCTGACCCCTGACCACTGCTGGCTATGATAGAAAGGTGTCAGGACACACAGGACATGGCAGCTCGCTGTGTATGGGGGGTGTAGTCACAGAGAGGTCAAAGTGCCCATGCTGACCCCTGACCACTGCTGGCTATGATAGAAAGGTGTCAGGACACACAGGACATGGCAGCTCGCTGTGTATGGGGGTGTAGTCACAGAGGGGTCAGAGCGCCCATGCTGACCCCTGACCACTGCTGGCTATGATAGAAAGGTGTCAGGACACACAGGACATGGCAGCTCGCTGTGTATGGGGGATGTAGTCACAGAGGGGTCAGAGCGCCCATGCTGACCCCTGACCACTGCTGGCTATGATAGAAAGGTGTCAGGACACACAGAACATGGCAGATCGCTGTGTATGGGGGGTGTAGTCACAGAGGGGATAGAGCCCCCATGCTTACCCCTGACCACTGCTGGCTATGATAGAAAGGTGTCAGGACACACAGGACATGGCAGCTCGCTGTGTATGGGGGTGTAGTCACAGAGGGGTCAGAGCACCCATGCTGACCCCTGACCACTGCTGGCTATGATAGAAAGGTGTCAGGACACACAGAACATGGCAGCTCGCCGTGTATGGGGGGTGTAGTCACAGAGGGGTCAGAGCGCCCATGCTGACCCCTGACCACTGCTGGCTATGATAGAAAGGTGTCAGGACACACAGGACATGGCAGCTCGCTGTGTATGAGGGGTGTAATCACACAGGGGTCAGAGCGCCCATGCTGACCCCTGACCACTGCTGGCTATGATAGAAAGGTGTCAGGACACACAGGACATGGCAGCTCGCTGTGTATGCGGGGTGTAGTCACAGAGGGGTCAGAGCGCCCATGCTGACCCCTGACCACTGCTGGCTATGATAGAAAAGTGTCAGGACACACAGGACATGGCAGCGCGCTGTGTATGGGGGGTGTAGTCACAGAGGGGTCAGAGCGCCCATGCTGACCCCTGACCACTGCTGGCTATGATAGAAAGGTGTCAGGACACACAGGACATGGCAGCTCAATGTGTATGGGAGGGAGTAGTCCCAGAGGGGTCAGAGCGCCCATGCTGACCCCTGACCACTGCTGGCTATGATACAAAGGTGTCAGGACACACAGGACATGGCAGCTCGCTGTGTATGGGGCCTGTAGTCACAGAGGGGTCAGAGCGCCCATGCTGACCCCTGACCACTGCTGGCTATGATAGAAAGGTGTCAGGACACACAGGACATGGCAGCTCGCTGTGTATGGGGGTGTAGTCACAGAGGGGTCAGAGCGCCCATGCTGACCCCTGACCACTGCTGGCTATGATAGAAAGGTGTCAGGACACACAGCACATGGCAGCTCGCTGTGTATGGGGGTGTAGTCACAGAGGGGTCAGAGCGCCCATGCTGACCCCTGACCACTGCTGGCTATGATAGAAAGGTGTCAGGACACACAGGACATGGCAGCTCGCTGTGTATGGGGGTGTAGTCACAGAGGGGTCAGAGCGCCCATGCTGACCCCTGACCACTGCTGGCTATGATAGAAAGGTGTCAGGACACAGGACATGGCAGCTCGCTGTGTATGGGGGGGTTATCACAGACCTGTAGAGTTTCCCTTTAAGATTATTCTGTCCATTTTGTGTTTTTCTTTGATGTGGTTTTTGGCATTTTCTTCTGTTTTTGTTGCATTGTTGTTTTTCATACATCAATGCACGGTATTTTCTACAAGCAGGGTCCTTGTGCGTAGCGCATGAATAGTCGGGGTCACAGGGGTCACTGCCAGCGCTGCGGAAACATGAATAACAATCATGGAAAAGAGAAGTAAGCTAATTCATAAATGTGAAGCCAAAGAGCCTCTCAGCGCTACAATGTATCCGCATACATATCCCCTCGCCCCTCCCCCACTCCCAGCACCTCCAGGTTTCCTATCACTATTTCAGGGGGATTTCAGTCTATTATATAATATTATGTAGCTTGTGTATTTGTCCGGGATCACTAGATATCCCAGGACCGGTGATCAGCGCATGTGCACCCTGGGCCCCTTGCTGTCCTGGCTACTTACCTGGCCCCGTACCTTGTTTACAATGTAACACATTGGAGCTGTAGTGACAAGCTGCAGCCACCAGAGGGCAGCAGATATTCACAAATAAAATTCCTTTAAATATATCCACAATTTTTTTTTTTGCCAGCCATAAGTCTGATTTTTGTGTTTTCAGGGTCTGTACAAAGCCCGGTTATCTGTCGCGGTCATGTGACGCCCGCGCTGTTGTTGATTTGTTTACAGGATTTTGTTGTAAGGAGAAAACAGACAGATTTGTAACAACAAGTGACAACTGCGACGACAACATCCGTAATAAAATGCGGGATCCTGCGTTCAGCTGCTGCACATAGCGCCCGGTGCTACAATGTGTTCCCTATAATGTACAATGCTGGCGGTTATAGGGGGCGACATCTCTGGTGTGATCCCAGATTTATCTGGTCTATAGCCGGGTGTTATCTATATGCCGCTCCCTTATACAGAGGGGTCTACATGCACCCCCTCCCCGCTCCTCATTTATAAGACATGCATGCTCAGAGGTGTCGCTTGAGTTTTTTATGGCTTTTGTGTCCTGTTACTATTGGCTACTATGGGGGAACTGTTTCTATTGGCAGTTGGTGTCCTGTGACTATAGGATATGGGGACAATGTAACTATTGGCTACTATGGAGGGAGCTGTTACTATTGGTAACATCAGCCATATGACTATAGGGTATGGAGTCAATGTAAATATTGGCTACTATTTAGGACACTTCTACTATAGGCAAAATGGGATCCTGTAACTATTGGTTATGTGGGTCACTATTACCATTGTCAACAGGGGGTATGTGACAAAAGGTTATGAGAGGGCACTGTTACTATTGGGTACAAAATGGGCAATTACCTAAAAGGCACGGTGACTATATTGATGTGAGCCCTGTTATTATTGACTACTATGGGGGCACTGCGTCTATATTGATTACCGTGGGGGCATTGTTACTATATTGGCTACTGTGGGAACACTGTGATTTTATTGGCTACTGTGGAGCACTGTTACTATATTGACTTCTATGGGTACACCATGACTAAATTGGCTGCTGTTGGAACACCATGACTATCTCCGCTACTGTGGGGACACCATGACTATATTAGCTACTGTGAGGACACCATGACTATATTGGCTACTGTGAGGACACCATGACTATATTGGCTACTGTGAGGACACCATGACTATATTGGCTACTGTGAGGACACCATGACTATTATTGGCTACTGTGAGGACACCATGACTATATTGGCTACTGTGAGGACACCATGACTATATTGGCTACTGTTGGAACACTATGACTATAATGGCTACTGTGGGGCACTGTTACTATATGCTCCTGTATCTATATAGTAATCTTGATTCTGGTCCTGTTTCTAGGTAGTAGTCTTGGCTCTGGTCCTTTATCTATGTAGTAATCTTGGTTCTGGTGCTGTTTCTATGTAGTAATTTTGGTTCTGGTGCTGCTTCTATGTAGTCATCTTGGTTCTGGTCCTGTTACTATGTAGTAATCTTAGTTCTGGTCCTGTTTCTATGTAGTAATCTTGGTTCTGCTCCTGTATCTATATAGTAATCTTGATTCTGGTCCTGTATCTATATAGTAATCTTGATTCTGGTCCTGTTTCTATGTAGTAATTTTGGTTCTGGTCCTGTTTCTATGTAGTAATTTTGGTTCTGGTCATGTTTCTATGTAGTAATTTTGGTTCTGGTCCTGCTTCTATGTAGTATTTTTGGTACTGGTCCTGTTTCTATGTAGTAGTCTTGGCTCTGGTCCTTTATCTATGTAGTAATCTTGCACCTGGTCCTTTATCTATGTAGTAATCTTAGTTCTGGTCCTGTTTCAATGTAGTAATTTTGGTTCTGGTCCTGTTTCTATGTAGTAATCTTGTTTCTGGTCCTGTATCTATGTAGTAATATTGGTTCTGGTCCTGTTTCTATGTAGTAATCTTGGTTCTGTTCCTGTATCTATGTAGTAATCTTGGTTCTGTTCCTGTATCTATGTAGTAATCTTGGTTCTGTTCCTGTAGTCTAATGCTGTCGGCATTGCCTTTCTAATCCCAAACAGTCTAATCATGCACTGACTACATTTCTATACTCAGGCGGTGTGATATACAGTAACTGTGACACGTCTCCTGGTTCTGCATGATGGGTTCTCCCCGTTGAATTTCTGGGTAGGTAAATTGGACACGTGGCCAGCGCTTGTCCTCTAGTCCTTGCAGGTTCTGTCCTGCAGCTCATGCGCTGTCAGAGTGAGTGTCCAGCACCGCCAGTGGTGTCATCACCAACAAGAGGATTGGGTTAGACGAGGGGAACAATGGCAGACATTGTAACATTTACTAAGATGAACCAGGATGTGCCAGCGCCCGAGAGGTTAAAGTGTTGGTTACCACCTCTTCCTCCTCCACCTCTTCCAGTTACCCTGCCAGATCCACCTCTAACTCCTCCCCCTGGACCTTTGACACTGGTTTAAAATGTATTATATTATTTTATTTGTTTTAATTTAATTTTTTATATTATATGTCATTATGTTAATTCCCCCCCCCCCAGCCCATATTTGCAGCATCCCCCCCTCCCCCAGTGAGAACAGCGGCACCTGGATACCTATAGCGCTTTATAGTGCAGGGACAAGGAAAAGCATATCAGCAGCCCTCTACCCCTCACTACCCCCATTACACAGCCATTTTTTTTTTAACCCGAACCAAACTTTTTCTTGCAATTTGGACATATTTTGACTTAAAATTCAATGGACCTGGTCATCACTATTTAGTAGTAACCTTGGTTTTGTTCCTCTATCTATTTAGTAACCTGTGTCTATGTGATAATCCTAGTATATATTAAGCAATCTTGGTTCTGGTACTGTAGCTTTTTAGTAAGCTTGGTCCTGGTACTGTAGCTTTGTAGTAAGCTTGGTTCTGGTACAGTAGCTTTGTAGTAAGCTTGGTTCTGGGACTGCAGCTCTGTAGTAAGCTTGGTTCTGGAATTGTAGCTCTGTAGTAAGCTTGGTTCTGGTACTGTAGCTTTGTAGTAGGCTTGGTTCTTGTACTGTAGCCTTGTAGTAAGCTTGGTTCTGGGATTGTAGCTTTGTAGTAAGCTTGGTCCTGGTACTGTAGGTTAGTAGTAAGCTTGGTTCTGGTACTGTAGGTTTGTAGTAAGCTTGGTTCTGGTACTGTAGCTTTGTAGTAAGCTTGGTTCTGGTACAGTAGCTTAGTAGTAAGCTTGGTTCTAGGACTGTAGCTTTGTAGTAAGCTTGGTTCTTGGATTGTATCTTTGTAGTAAGCTTGTTTCTGGTACTTTAGCTTTGTAGTAAGCTTGGTCCTGGTACTGTAGCTTTGTAGTAAGCTTGGTTCTGGTACAGTAGCTTTGTAGTAAGCTTGGTTCTGGGACTGTAGCTCTGTAGTAAGCTTGGTTCTGGGACTGTAGCTTTGTAGTAAGCTTGGTTCTGGGACTGTAGCTTTGTAGTAAGCTTGGTTCTGGGAATGTAGCTTTGTAGTAAGCTTGGTTCTGGTACAGTAGCTTTGTAGTAAGCTTGGTTCTGGGACTGCAGCTCTGTAGTAAGCTTGGTTCTGGAATTGTAGCTTTGTAGTAAGATTGGTTCTGGTACTGTAGTTTTGTAGAAAGCTTGGTTCTTGTACTGTAGCCTTGTACTAAGCTTGGTTCTGGTACTGTAGCTTTGTAGTAGACTTGGATCTGGTACTGTAGCTTTGTAGTAAGCTTGGTCCTGGTACTGTAGCTTTGTAGTAAGCTTGGTTCTGGTACAATAGTTTTGTATTAAGCTTGGTTCTTGTACTGTAGCCTTGTAGTAAGCTTGGTTCTGGGATTGTAGCTTTGTAGTAAGCTTGGTCCTGGTACTGTAGCTTTGTAGTAAGCTTGGTTCTGGTACTGTAGCTTTGTAGCAAGCTTGGTTCTGGTACAGTAGCTTGGTAGCAAGCTTGGTTCTGGGACTGTAGCTTTGTAGTAAGCTTGGTTCTTGGATTGTAGCTTTGTAGTAAGCTTGGTTCTGGTACTGTAGCTTTGTAGTAAGCTTGGTTCTGGTACAATAGCTTTCTAGTAAGCTTGGTTCTGGGACTGTAGCTCTGTAGTAAGCTTGGTTATGGAACTGTAGCTTTGTAGTAAGCTTGGTTCTAGGACTGTAGCTTTGTAGTAAGCTTGGTTCTGGGAATGTAGCTTTGTAGTAAGCTTGGTTCTTGTACTGTAGCCTTGTAAGCTTGGTTCTGGTACTGTAACTTTGTAGTAAGCTTGATTTTGGTACTGTAGCTTAGTAGTAAGCTTGTGTGCACCCTATCTATCTACCTATCTATCTGTTGTACAGCATGTAGTGTATGATGCAATGAGTCATATAAATGGAGGCTCTGGATAAGATGTTCTAGTATTTTCCAGTATCCAGTGTCCGAGTATAAATTCTTTCTATACCTGATGTCATGTTACTTCAGTAGGTGACTATATAATTTATGTTCATCAAAGAAATTGTGTGCCGAGCGCCTCACGTCACACAGAGGAATGTGCCAACAATTTGTCATTTCTTACTCCATCAATTATCTCATTTCTATAGCAGAAAACCAAAACTACAATAGAAGCTTCTCTGTATCCATTGTCTGTACATCATCTGACACCGAGGTCTATATATAGCTCTACAGAGGAAACTGACTATAAGAAGACGCTCATACACTTCATCTATCTCCTACCCCCTGTATAGTACAGCAGCAGTGCAGTGTATCCCCTGTATAGTGCAGCAGCAGAGCAGTGTACCCCCTGTATAGTACGGCAGCAGAGCAGTGTATCCCCCTGTATAGTACAGCAGCAGAGCAGTGTATCCCCTGTATAGTACAGCAGCAGAGCAGTGTATCCCCTGTATAGTACAGCAGCAGAGCAGTGTATCCCCTGTATAGTACAGCAGCAGAGCAGTGTATCCCCTGTATAGTACAGCAGCAGAGCAGTGTATCCCCTGTATAGTACAGCAGCAGAGCAGTGTATCCCCTGTATAGTACAGCAGCAGAGCAGTGTATCCCCTGTATAGTATAGCAGCAGAGCGGTGTATCCCCTGTATAGTACAGCAGCAGTGCAGTGTATCCCCTGTATAGTACAGCAGCAGAGCGGTGTATCCCCTGTATAGTACAGCAGCAGAGCGGTGTATCCCCTGTATAGTACAGCAGCAGAGCAGTGTATCCCCTGTATAGTACAGCAGCAGAGCAGTGTATCCCCTGTATAGTACAGCAGCAGAACAGTGTATCCCCTGTATAGTACAGCAGCAGAGCAGTGTATCCCCTGTATAGTACAGCAGCAGAGCAGTGTATCCCCCTGTATAGTACAGCAGCAGAGCAGTGTATCCCCTGTATAGTACAGCAGCAGAGCAGTGTATCCCCTGTATAGTACAGCAGCAGTGCAGTGTATCCCCTGTATAGTACAGCAGCAGAGCAGTGTATCCCCTGTATAGTACAGCAGCAGAGCAGTGTATCCCCTGTATAGTACAGCAGCAGAGCAGTGTATCCCCTGTATAGTACAGCAGCAGAGCAGTGTATCCCCTGTATAGTACAGCAGCAGAGCAGTGTATCCTCTGTATAGTACAGCAGCAGAGCAGTGTATCCCCTGTATAGTACAGCAGCAGAGCAGTGTATCCCCTGTATAGTACAGCAGCAGAGCAGTGTATCCCCTGTATAGTACAGCAGCAGAGCAGTGTATCCCCTGTATAGTACAGCAGCAGAGCAGTGTATCCCCTGTATAGTACAGCAGCAGAGCAGTGTATCCCCTGTATAGTACAGCAGCAGAGCAGTGTATCCCCTGTATAGTACAGCAGCAGAGCAGTGTATCCCCTGTATAGTACAGCAGCAGAGCAGTGTATCTGCTGTATAGTACAGCAGCAGAGCAGTGTATCCCCTGTTTAGTACAGCAGCAGAGCAGTGTATCCCCTGTATAGTACAGCAGCAGAGCAGTGTATCCCCTGTATAGTACAGCAGCAGAGCAGTGTATCCCCTGTATAGTACAGCAGCAGAGCAGTGTATCCCCTGTATAGTACAGCAGCAGAGCAGTGTATCCTCTGTATAGTACAGCAGCAGAGCAGTGTATCCTCTGTATAGTACAGCAGCAGAGCAGGGTATCCCCTGTATAGTACAGCAGCAGAGCGGTGTATCCCCTGTATAGTACAGCAGCAGAGCGGTGTATCCCCTGTATAGTACAGCAGCAGAGCGGTGTATCCCCTGTATAGTACAGCAGCAGAGCGGTGTATCCCCTGTATAGTACAGCAGCAGAGCGGTGTATCCCCTGTATAGTACAGCAGCAGAGCGGTGTATCCCCTGTATAGTACAGCAGCAGAGCAGTGTATCCCCTGTATAGTACAGCAGCAGAGCAGTGTATCCCCTGTATAGTACAGCAGCAGAGCGGTGTATCCCCCTGTATAGTACAGCAGCAGAGCGGTGTATCCCCTGTATAGAACGGCAGCAGAGCGGTGTATCCCCTGTATAGTACAGCAGCAGAGCAGTGTATCCCCTGTATAGTACAGCAGCAGAGCAGTGTATCCCCTGTATAGTACAGCAGCAGAGCAGTGTATCCCCTGTATAGTACAGCAGCAGAGCAGTGTATCCCCTGTATAGTACAGCAGCAGAGCAGTGTATCCCCTGTATAGTACAGCAGCAGAGCAGTGTATCCCCTGTATAGTACAGCAGCAGAGCAGTGTATCCCCTGTGTAGTACAGCAGCAGAGCAGTGTATCCCCTGTACAGTACAGCAGCAGAGTGGAGTATCCCCTGTATAGTACAGCAGCAGACCAGTGTATCTCCTGTATAGTACAGCAGCAGAGCAGTGTATCCCCTATATAGTACAGCGGCAGAGCAGTGTATCCCCTGTATAGTACAGCGGCAGAGCAGTGTATCCCCTGTATAGTACAGCAGCAGAGCAGTGTATCCCCTGTATAGTACAGCAGCAGAGCAGTGTATCCCCTGTATAGTACAGCAGCAGAGCAGTGTATCCCCTGTATAGTACAGCGGCAGAGCAGTGTATCCCCTGTATAGTACAGCAGCAGATCTCAGCCAGTGTTTACACTGCATGGAGCCTCTGTTTACAGTTCATGACCTTCTATTTACATATAATCTGCAAAAGAGGCAGCTCAGAGCAGGAAAGAGGAGAAATGAGTCGGGCAGCAACAGTACAGAGAAATGTCTTGTGTTTTAGGATAGAATAGCAGGAAGAGGGGGAGAGAAAGGACAAAGAAGTGTCCCCTGTGTAGCAGGATAGAAGAGAAGTTTGTTGGATTTCGCAGATAGCACAGAGAAGTGTCCCCCGTGTAGCAGGATAGAAGAGAAGTGAGTGGAACTGCAGACAGGACAGATAAGTGTCCCCTGCAGCAGGATAGAAGAGAAGTGAGTGGAGCTGCAGACAGAACAGATAAGTGTCCCCCGTGTAGCAGGATAGAAGAGAAGTGAGTGGAGCTGCAGACAGGACAGAGAAGTGTCCCATGTAGCAGGATAGAAGAGAAGTGAGTGGAGCTGCAGACAGGAGAGAGAAGTGTCCTGTGTAGCAGGATAGAAGAGAAGTGTATGGAGGAGCTGCAGACAGGACAGAGAAGTGTCCCCCGTGTAGCAGGATAGAAGAGAAGTGAGTGGAGCTGCAGACAGGACAGATAAGTGTCCCCCGTGTAGCAGGATAGAAGAGAAGTGAGTGGAGCTGCAGACAGGACAGAGAAGTGTACCCTCATGTAGTAGGATAGAAGAGAATTGTCCCGTGTAGCAGGAGGACCACACTGGTGTCTGAGGGGGATACTGTGCAGAATTACAGGGGTGCAGCAGGAGACCAGCACTGGGGGATCCCCTCCAGGAGAAGCCACTGCTGAGGAGGTCACTGGGTGCAGGGTGTCACACACCTGGGTGCTGCTGTGGGGGTCATTCTCATGCTGAGGTGCAGGAGAGAAGCAGAGAGGAGCTTGTAGGAGGATCACATGTAAGAGCCCGAATATAACATTGCGCCTAAAGTGCCGTCGCTCAATCATCCTGAGACTCGCAAGTGATTAATGAGAGGCAGAAACTCATCTCATCACAGATGGTTGTAGCTTGTGATAATTCAGGCGCAACAATGTGCCTCATTTAGGCAAAAACTAAACTAGAGCGCCTCAACTGTGATGCATCTGGCCCTTTGTTTGTAAAGTAAGGCATTATGTTGGCACTACATGACGGTATTATGCTAGTAATATCCTTCATTTACCTCTAATCTAACTCTGTGACCTCCTCCTGCATGTGTGTATATACCAATTAAGATGTACATTGTATGATGGGGCCGTGCTTGGTCACATACAGAGGGTCCACCATGAATCTCCTGGGGGTCCTCATCAGACTAGAGGTGACCATGAGGCATCCAGTGACTGTTACATCCGGACAAGGTTCTCCATAAAATTCCATTTTGCATTCCAAAATTAAACTATAACAATGTTACAACCCGAGGTCAGTACAACGTAACCTGCTTTTGCGTCAGCAGGTGGAGCGTGGGATTGTCCGATAATAAGTCATCCGCCAATGAAGATTCTATTATTATTGCCTTCTCATAGTAACAGAAGGTAATTACGCCACGGCAGAACATTAGTGACACGATAGCACAGATTATCCGCATGTTTATTGGACAAAGGAAGGAAAGTGAGTCACAATTTTGGAGTTTTTCATAAACACTAATTGTCTCCATATTAATTAGTGTCATTCCGCACTTCGTCATAAGTCTGGAAGAAGATACGGAGGCCTGTAAAGGTCATTTCTAGACGTATTATTAGCCATGGAGAAACAGGAGTCAAAACTTTCCTAAAAACTGCATGATCTGAAATGTAGTAGAATAGAAGGTTATCTCATTATTAGAATAGGACCTGTAAAAGAGGGGGGTGTCATAGAGAGGAGATGCAGAGCCGGTATCATAGGGTGCAGGTGTGTCTTTTTGTGCACTGGTGGAGTAATATATAATCCGCATTGTCTATATTGTAATATCACATTTGTCCTGTAGTGGCCACTATTGGAAACATAGGGGCTCATTTACTAAGGGTCCGTGGAGTGCATTTTGGTCGTGTTTCCTGACGATTTCCGATTTGCGGCACATTTAACAGGGGTTTTTGGCGCACGCAATTGGATTGTGGTGCATCGACGCCGGCTTTCACAAGACACAAATCGGGGGGCGGGCCGTCGGACAACGCGTGGGATTTAACAATGTAAATTGTATCGCAAGACATGCACTTACAAGCACCAGGAAGAAGAAGGTGAACTCCGGCGGACCTTATGCAGGATCTCGGGTGCACAGTGTTGGTGAATCACACCGGACTTCATCTTCGTCGGACCGTCCAGATCGGGGATCGCGACAGGACCGGGTAAGTAAATGTGCCCCATAGTTTTTTCTAGTGATTGATCTGATCGGGGGTCCCAGATGTTCCGCAGCAGATCTACGTGTAGAAAATGGTTGTACAGATGGGTCAGAACCTGTAATCACCGTAACATTTTAAAGGACCAGAGAGTACGGTAAAGATGCAGTCACTACCTTCAGGGGGTTGTCCCAAAGTTATAATAATTGTGTCCCCCACAACAATGTAAATAAAGCTTATCTATAGGCCTCCTAGGATTGGCCAAGGACAGTACTTACCTACGGTACGGTACGGTTTTCCAGGTTCTATGTAGGATATGTCATCATCCCATGATATGGGCCTATAGATATTGCTCCCGGCCGCTCGGGATTAGTGAGTGCGGCCGAACCTAAAACAAAAGTTCAGTTTGGGTTCCTGAACACGATGGAAACACCCATTTCTGCCAGCACCAATGGCGGGTGTTAACCCTTCAAATGGACGGAAAGTTGTGACGTCATCGGGGAGTGACTATCCTAGGGGAGAATAGCAGGGTGCACCCCAGGGTGCCAGCACTGATCCCGGGTGCTAACGATGGGTGTGAAAAGATGGTTGGGGGCTGCAAAGATTTTCCGTTTAAGCCCAAACGGCGACCTCGACCTTGTGGCTGAAGTCCGGGACGTATCCAAACTTTAAGGTTGGAGTCGGCTCATCACTAATCCTTAGAGCAAGATGCAGAAACAGCAATATAAGTACACATTTACTGAACCGGTTCGGAGGAGTTCTCGAAAGTGCATTGTCCGACAGCAATGCCCTGTGCCGCAATTTACTAAGATTGTGAATGTGTCGCTTCCACGTTCAGGTCCGACAGAGTTCACCTTCTTCTTCCTGGGGCATGTAAGTGCTTGTCCTGCGACACAATTTTTAAGTTAAATCCCGTGGTTTGTCCGAATCCGTCGGATCGTTCCAAGGCACGCCCCCCGATTTGTGCGGCACATTCACCTGCTAAATCTCTGTGCCAGCAGCATCATCCCCGAAAACGTCGGTAAACCCGGCGGAAATGCGGCCGCAGGACCCTTGGTAAATGTGCATCACAGACTGTAATAAGGTAAAATCCTCGGAGTCGCCCCCGTGCCGTTTGTTCTCCTCCGGATCCGCGCACCGTTGTGACTTCTCCTTCTTTTCCTTCCTGCTAAATTGACAGCTCGTAAAAAGAAAAAGTGGAGTTTAAATATCCTTCTCCTCTGGATTCATCTGACCATTTAATTACTTGTTCATCCCCTGGAGGTTTCGGCGCTATCGAGCGATGCAGAAACTTTGAGAGAATTTTACAGAGATTAACCCCTTCAGGGGACAGGAGGATGTAATAACCCTGATATGTCTCTCTCGGAGACGCTCGGAGCTCGAGGATGTCCGTGGAATCACCATGACACCGCTTGGCCACGAGGATAGAAGCGGTTACATTGTTTTATTCGCTGCTTTTCCCATAATAACCTCAAAACAGCAAATTAACAGTGAAAAAGGCGACGAGAAAACATGACTCCGGCCTCATTTATGTAAATGTTTAGGGGGGGGAAGGGACTTAAAGGAAGCCCCAACAATTATCCTAAGGTAAAGGATGATTACATAACGATAATAACAGTGATTATACAGCGGTAACCCAGCGGGCCCCTTTGGCTGCATAATTACATCGTTACAGACTAACGAGGAGGGGAAATATGCAGAGGTCCATCCTGGTCTATAGATTATCATATGATGTGCATGTATGAAGAATGATAAGATGAACATATAGGGGAAGATATATCAAGCGATGCCGATCCACGTGCCAGAAATTCATCTAGACCCCGCCCCTTTGCCTCTATAGCCTCCGACAGGCTGATCGACAATGGCGAGGTGCAATTCTATGCCAGGTCCTGCGAGGAGCAGAATTGCCCGAACCAGCCCATAGCCCGGTGCTGCCCCCTCCCTGATTGTACACTGCTATATAGTTGTACAAGCTGTGATAAAGTCCAAAGAGAAGGTGTCATGGATCATAGGAGACCAGAATTTTCTCATTAATCGATTGTCACAATCATATTTGTAAAATCTCTGGTGGTTCAGAAGTTATCAGCACAAAGATTCTCCATTGATTCTCAAGCGGGTTCAGAACAAGTGGATCCAGCTCCATCATCTCTGCGTTCAGCACCAGAGACGACACGTCACGTAGCTGTGCATCACAGGGAACGTTCCAGGTTGTTGTTGTTGCAATTTTCTATGCTTAGAACTTTTTAACGACACAAAATATTGTAAATCTGATTACACGTGTCATGTAGTTCTGATGGATAAAGCCTAAATTCTTAATATTAAAGGGAATGTCCAGGCAAAGCAATAAAAAGCACATGAGTCTCTTCACTTCTTGCCAAGCACAGCGCTGTACATTTCATAGTGGCTTTACTTGGTATTGCCATTCACTACACTACGACACTTAATCAATGGGATTTAAATGGAACCTGTCACCAGGTTTTACCCAATCAAAGTACTCGCCCCTTCAGGAAGACGATAAAAAGTATTTTCAAAAAATTCTCTTTGGTGTGAAATCTCTCCCAAACCCAGCAAATATGACTCTTCTCTCCTCATTTTTACAGGAGATGAGTCACATTTAATGGTGGCAGGGGAAGTGGCACTTCAGACACCCCAATCTTTCGCTCTATAACATGCCACTGATATTAAAGATACAGATCTCATCTTTCAGATCCCATCAGGCTTGTGGTCCTGTGAGCTACAGACTGCCGTGTCTCTGGTTCTGTAGGTCACACAATCCTGATGGGATCTGAAAGAAGAGATCCTTATCTTTAATATGACACCGGCAGCATGTTTCTAGGTTCTATAGAACAGAAGATGGATTTTTTTTGAATTGACTCTACCCTTGCAATCATTAAACATGACCGATCTCATGTGCTGAGAAGAGTCATATTCGCCTGAATTTGGTGCAGATTTTTTCTAGGTAAATGGATGAGGTTTTGCATAAAAGAGGAAACTCTGGAAAAAATGTTAAATTCCCGACCTGACCAATAGTTTAGTGAGTAAAACCAGGTTTCCTTTAATGTGTAAGAGACAATCGCGGTATCTCTGTGACTGGATTGTGCAGGTTATCGGTGGAGGTGCGAGGGATTGATCTAGGATTTGGTGGTCCGGGACCCCATTAATGTTCTCTTATGAAGTCTCATTGTCAGGAGATAATGCAAAATAGAAAAATCCTTCGATGTTTACCTGCAACATAAAGCGACCTGCAAAGTGGCCGCAATGTCTGGTACACGTGTCGTCCCTTGCTGCCCCCCGCCTCGTGACCTCCATCACTGCATTTCCATTTCTCAGTATTTAGTAGGATTTCCACGACTCGTGACCTCAGATTCATCAGATGCTGAGTGACAGGACCGGCACTTAGTACTAAATGCAGAAGCCAAGGTTTCAGGTCAATCAGATCTCTCATCATTATGTACACGGCCCTGATTGCGTGGGACGAGCGCTGAGGGAAATGGAGAATTATTTTCATCTGCAATTCAAGGTCTTCCCCCTTTTAGAAGGGTCTTTGCATTATGTTGGTGTTTTTCTCTGATGGTGCCTGACATCTGACAATGGAGGAAATAATTAGTGTACATTGTATATCACAGGATTGTATGTGTAATGCCGGCAAGATTAGAGGGGTCCCACCGGCTCCCATAGTACCCCACATGTAAAACCAGCTCTGTATGGGCCACAGCAGAAGATTTACAGTTATTTTTATTTTTTATGCAAACGAGACTCTTGTTGGTGCCCAAGGGGCGGAGCTGTGACACCTGCTGCACCTGTGTCCTTCCAAGAAATCTTCAACAAGCTTCATAGTTGTAAGAATCAACCAAGAGACAACCGGCTTTATAGTTGAAAGCGCACCTGTCAGCAGGAATGTAACTTTAGCTGCTGTCAGGTTCCAATAGCCAATAGTGGATTATACTATAGGCTCTCTGGAGGCCCATGACCACCCAAAACACCCACTAAAGTTTATACTCAGGAAGGCCTTCACCCATGAAATCCTTGTATATCTGTTCCTGCTCTTAATACCCATGAAGGTCCTCTGAAGGTCCTGAAACTGCAGATTGAAAGCAGCAGAAGAGACACATCCGTGATGCCCCAAGCAGCTGATTCTAGTACCCGATGTAGGACGGGATTCCAGACTTGTAGGGGCTATAATATTCATACAGCCCAGGGCCCATGGTGGTCTTATCCAACCCTGCCAATATTCTTTGCTGTGCTGATTTTAAAAATGTCTTTGTCAGCATTCTGAATCATTATAGTACTTTATAAAACTTTATTTCACATTACCCGGCTCCCTGCCAGCAGTGTAAGATGAGTCCCTAGGAGGCAGGTCTTCTCCTCCACAGGCAGGGAGGGGTTGGCATTGAGAAGAGGAAGAATGAACGAGGCTACCCAGGCTGCAGCTGCCCCTCCCATGGGGCTCACCACATGCTGCTGGCAGGGAGCCAGCTAATGTGAAATAGACTTATATAAAGTGTTGAAATGATTCAGAATGCTTACGAAGGCATTTTTACAATCAGCATAGCATAGGCTAAAAGTCACATTATTGGTGGTTATACAGATCTTATAATAGGCGCAGTGTTTTCTAGTAAAATTATAATAGTTTCTTAGGATCTTAGAAGCAGCTGGTAACTTGGTGGTTGTGGGTATTCTCTGAACAGAAGGCATAGCTGCTGGTGGTGGCACTTTTCGATGGTGGGTATTTTGTCCGTGGTTGAGTGAAAATGCGATGTCTGTATTCTGCCCCTCATTCTTAGACAATGGGGCACATTTACTATGTGCAGTGTTCTGTGTACTATGTGCAAGGTGTGTACTATGTGCAGTGTCCTGTGTACTATGTGCAGGGTGTGTACTATGTGCAGGGTGTGTACTATGTGCAGGGTGTGTACTATGTGCAAGGTGTGTACTATTTGCAGTGTCCTGTGTACTATATGCAAGGTGTTTTCTATGTGCAAGGTGTGTACTATGTGCGAGGTGTGTACTATGTGCGAGGTGTGTACTATGTGCAAGGTGTGTACTATGTGCAGGGTGTGTACTATGTGCAGTGTCCTGTGTGCTATGTGCATGGTGTGTACTATGTGCAGGGTGTGTACTATGTGCAGGGGGTGTGTACTATGTGCAGGGGGTGTGTACTATGTGCAGGGAGTGTACTATGTGCAGTGTGTGTACTATGTGCCGGGGGTGTACTATGTGCAGGGTGTGTACTATGTGCAGTGTCCTGTGTACTATGTGCAGGGTGTGTACTATGTGCAGGGGGGTGTACTAGGTGCAGGGGGTGTACTATGTGCAGTGTCCTGTGTACTATGTGCAGGGTGTGTACTATGTGCAGGGGGTACTATGTGCAGGGGGTGTGTACTATGTGCAGGGGGTGTGTACTATGTGCAGGGGGTGTGTACTATGTGCAGGGTGTGTACTATGTGCAGGGTGTGTACTATGTGCAGTGTCCTGTGTACTATGTGCAGGGTGTGTACTATGTGCAGGGGGTACTATGTGCAGGGGGTGTGTACTATGTGCAGGGTATGTACTATGTGCAGGGTGTGTACTATGTGCAGTGTCCTGTGTACTATGTGCAGGGTGTGTACTATGTGCAGGGGGTACTATGTGCAGGGGGTGTGTACTATGTGCAGGGTGTGTACTATGTGCAGGGTGTGTACTATGTGCAGGGTGTGTACTATGTGCAGGGTGTGTACTATGTGCCGGGTGTGTACTATGTGCAGGGGGCGCAAGATTCAGGATTTCTGTTGCATGTTCTTCATGAATCTGGCGCCCCCTGCACTGCCCCGACAGAGTGCACTAACTTTTTTCTGGTGCACCTTCAACATGGGGCGTGCAACACAAAATTCTGTTGGACTTTGCATGATAAATGTGGTGCACGGTCTGACTGAGCACCGGAGCGCCCCTCTCAGTGCATAAATTTGTATGACCCAAATTTGGGGCCGGCACTTCTTAAATATCTGTGCAGTTTGCACCTAAAAGCACTTTCAAAGTCCGACTGGCGCAAGGACCTTAGTAAATGTGGTCCTATGTCCATATTTTTTCATTGTGTTGCAGGGTCTGCTGATGCGGTTCTTGACAATAGTCTAGTGCTGCGCCATATTCATGATTGTGTTGATGAATCTGTCCCAGTATAAGGCCTCTTGCACACTAGCGTTGCGTTTCACGTCAGGGTGCAATGCGTGAAAAACTGACGTTTTTGGCTGCGTTTTTGTTCCATTTTTCCTTGGAGTAATTAGCGTTTTTGCGTTTTTCACGCGCGTGTTGTTAGCGTTTTTTTTGCGTTTTCGCGCGCATTTTTCACGCGCGATTCAATGGGAGACTCGAGCATTTTTCAAAGGGACCATGGTTTGGGATTAAAATGTGTTATTTAATTGAAAAATAATGTCTTCTGATAATTTGCAAACATCTGCGATCTATTCTTCACTGTTCCGCGTGTATATTATCTCCCGACAATTTAGCAGATGTGAAGAATAGAATAAAATCATTGTACACAGTGAACACAGTGACCACAGGATCATTTAAGATAAAAACACAGTGCAGAACACAGTGCAGAATAGATTACAGATGTTCGGCACATCTGCTTACTTGTCGGGAGATACGCGCGGAACGGCGCGAACAAAATAGCATGTGAAGAACAATATATATGTGTGTGAAGAACACATTGCAGATGTTTAAATACATCTGCAATGTGTTCTTCACACATATATATTGTTCTTCACATGCTATTTTGGGCGCACCGTTCCGTGCGCATCTCCCGACAAGTAAGCAGATGTGCCGAACATCTGTAATCTATTCTGCACTGTGTTCTGCACTGTGTTTTTATCTTAAATGATCCTGTGGTCACTGTGTTCACTGGTTTTATTCACTGTTCTTCACTGTGTTTTTTTAATTAAATGATCGTTCGCGAGCAGGGGAAATACTGTTATTCTGGTCACCTAGCAACCCTTACGTTTAAAACGCATTGCACTCGCATTGCACTTGCAATGATTGCGAGTGCAATGCGTTCTTGATGCATCTCCATAGACTTGAATGGGGCGTGAAAATTGCGCGTGACTCGCAAAAATAGAGCATGCTGCGATTTTGACGCGTGTGCAAACGAACGCAAGCACGCGCGTCAAAAACAACGCTAATGGAGAAAGACCCATTGAATACAATGGGACAGAGTGCAATGCAAGTTCTGCGCGTGAAAAACGCCAGTGTAGAAGGGGCCTAAGACTGACAAGTTCTGTCGAGTTCTTTTTTTATACTTTTACACCTGCTCCTAATTTTTTCTGGGCACTGACTAATTTCCTCAAAACCACGCCCGTTTTCTTGAACAAGTCTAATAGCCCTGATAAATGTCCCCCAAGATATTTAAGACAATTTTTTGGCCACAAATCTGCCAGAATTCTGGTGCATGTGCGTTAATCAATCCCCCCCCCCCCCCCCCCCCCCAATCTGTTGCTAAAAGAAACCTTAAAATGTAACATTATAATTCTGGATTGTAAGACACGAGACCGTCCCGAAGACAATTATCTTCCTCAATCTCCGCACATTTTGCAGCTTATTCTCCCATAAGAGACATTTCTGGTTCGGCTCTCGGGGAAGGAGTCTGCACCGGGCGGAGGGTGGATTTTCTCCTTGTACCGTGGAGGATCATTAACCGCCCTCAAGGTTCACCGCGTCTTGTCTTCAAGGAAAATTTAACATCTTCACGGATCAATATATACATAATTGTTCTTGATCAATGCTGCACTTGTATCGGAGCTCATCATTCAAATGAGGTTTTAATTGAACTGGGATTTAATGAGATCATTACAGGGACGGAGCGGGCGGCTCTTATTCTTTCCTGTTTATGTCTTAATAAAGAGATCACGGCCGCAGAGAAGTCAGAATATCTCTGATCTGAGCTGGGGGATGGAGGGGAATTGTCCCAAGTTTCTGTAGACTATCATCATTGGCTACAAGCCTCGACCTGCCCAGATATCGGGGCCCATGTACAGCTCCTACCTCTGCTCCCCTTATAGCGAGGTCCATGATTACCCCTTCTCTGTTCTACGTTTCCTCTCCATGTGGTCTCTGCTCCTTCCTTGTGCTGCCCTTGTTCTCTGCACCTTTCACCTCCATCCATCTGCTCTTCTCATCTCTTATCTCTTCATTCTCGCGAGGTCTCAGTTGACTCCATACCTGGACTGTTTCTTCCCTATAAGAACTTTCATCACTTGGCTTGATGACTATTTCATTCTTATCCCAACTCTGTTCTCTTCTCATAAGGAATTATCTCTTCTTTACTTTGTTCTCTCATCTTCTGCTCGATCATCATCTGATTATGTTCTGTCTGACAAGGCCTTCTAATGAATGGACCGATCTTCTCTTACCTTCAAGTCTGATGTCTCCTTATCCTGGCTCTATCCGCTCTTATTCCTGGCTTTGTCTTCTCCTCATCCTGACGTATCCTATGATTTCCTCAAGCCCACTCTCTTCTTACTCACCTCCACTCTGTCTCATCCATTCTCTGACTAATTCTGTTTTTTATTTCCTTCTCACCTTGACTGCTTTTTCCATTTCGCACCTATACTGTGTCTTCTTCTTATCTCGACTCTTTCCTTTTATCTTAGTTTTTCTCCTCATTTTATTTCTGTCCTCTTATTATCCGAACTCTGTCTTCTCCTCACAATGCCTTTGTCCTTTCCTCACCTTGGTCTGTCCTCCTATCACCCATGGTTCTGTCTTCTCCTCACCTTGGCCTGTCATCTTAACACCCCGTCCCTGTCTTCTCCTTACCACAGCTCTGTCCTCTTATCACCCCTGGTTCTGTCTCCTCCTCACCTTGGCCTGTCCTCTTATCACCATGACTCTGTCTTCTCCTTACCATGGCCTGTCCTCTTATCACCATGACTCTGTCTTCTCCTTACCATGGCCTGTCCTCTTATCACCATGACTCTGTCTTCTTCTCACCTTGGCCTGTCCTCTTATCACCATGACTCTGTCTTCTCCTCACCTTGGCCTGTCCTCTTCTCACCCCTGGTTCTGTCTTCTCCTCACCTTGGCCTGTCCTCTTCTCATCCCCGGTTCTGTCTTCTCCTCACCTTGACCTGTCCTCTTCTCACCCATGGTTCTGTCTTCTCCTCACCTTGGCCTGTCCTCTTCTCATCCCCGGTTCTGTCTTCTCCTCACCTTGGCCTGTCCTCTTATCACCATGACTCTGTCTTCTCCTCACCTTGGCCTGTCCTCTTCTCACCCATGGTTCTGTCTTCTCCTCACCTTGGCCTGTCATCTTAACACCCTGTCCCTGTCTTCTCCTTACCACAGCTCTGTCCTCTTATCACCCCTGGTTCTGTCTTCTCCTCACCTTGGCCTGTCCTCTTATCACCATGACTCTGTCTTCTCCTTACCATGGCTCTGTCCTCTTATCACCATGACTCTGTCTTCTTCTCACCTTGGCCTGTCCTCTTATCACCATGACTCTGTCTTCTCCTCACCTTGGCCTGTCCTTTTCTCACCCCTGGTTCTGTCTTCTCCTCACCTTGGCCTGTCCTCTTCTCACCCCTGGTTCTGTCTTCTCCTCACCTTGGCCTGTCCTCTTCTCACCCCTGGTTCTGTCTTCTCCTCACCTTGGCCTGTCCTCTTCTCATCCCCGGTTCTGTCTTCTCCTCACCTTGGCCTGTCCTCTTCTCACCCCTGGTTCTGTCTTCTCCTCACCTTGGCCTGTCCTCTTCTCTAACCCTGGTTCTGTCTTCTCCTCACCTTGGCCTGTCCTCTTCTCACCCCGGGTTCTGTCTTCTCCTCACCTTGGCCTGTCCTCTTCTCATCCCCGGTTCTGTCTTCTCCTCACCTTGGCCTGTCCTCTTCTCACCCATGGTTCTGTCTTCTCCTCACCTTGGCCTGTCCTCTTCTCACCCCTGGTTCTGTCTTCTCCTCACCTTGGCCTGTCCTCTTCTCACCCCTGGTTCTGTCTTCTCCTCACCTTGGCCTGTCCTCTTCTCACCCCGGGTTCTGTCTTCTCCTCACCTTGGCCTGTCCTCTTCTCATCCCCGGTTCTGTCTTCTCCTCACCTTGGCCTGTCTTCTTCTCACCCATGGTTCTGTCTTCTCCTCACCTTGGCCTGTCCTCTTCTCACCCCTGGTTCTGTCTTCTCCTCACCTTGGTCTGTCCTCTTCTCATCCCCGGTTCTGTCTTCTCCTCACCTTGTCCTGTCTTCTCCTCACCTTGTCCTGTCCTCTTCTCACCATGACTCTGTCTTCTTCTTACCTTGGCCTATCCTCTTCTCACCCCTGGCTCTGTCTTCTCCTCACCTTGGCCTGTCCTCTTATCACCATGACTCTGTCTTCTCCTTACCATGGCTCTGTCCTCTTATCACCATGACTCTGTCTTCTTCTCACCTTGGCCTGTCCTCTTATCACCATGACTCTGTCTTCTCCTCACCTTGGCCTGTCCTCTTCTCACCCCTGGTTCTGTCTTCTCCTCACCTTGGCCTGTCCTCTTCTCATCCCCGGTTCTGTCTTCTCCTCACCTTGACCTGTCCTCTTCTCACCCATGGTTCTGTCTTCTCCTCACCTTGGCCTGTCCTCTTCTCATCCCCGGTTCTGTCTTCTCCTCACCTTGGCCTGTCCTCTTATCACCATGACTCTGTCTTCTCCTCACCTTGGCCTGTCCTCTTCTCACCCATGGTTCTGTCTTCTCCTCACCTTGGCCTGTCATCTTAACACCCTGTCCCTGTCTTCTCCTTACCACAGCTCTGTTCTCTTATCACCCCTGGTTCTGTCTTCTCCTCACCTTGGCCTGTCCTCTTATCACCATGACTCTGTCTTCTCCTTACCATGGCTCTGTCCTCTTATCACCATGACTCTGTCTTCTTCTCACCTTGGCCTGTCCTCTTATCACCATGACTCTGTCTTCTCCTCACCTTGGCCTGTCCTCTTCTCACCCCTGGTTCTGTCTTCTCCTCACCTTGGCCTGTCCTCTTCTCACCCCTGGTTCTGTCTTCTCCTCACCTTGGCCTGTCCTCTTCTCACCCCTGGTTCTGTCTTCTCCTCACCTTGGCCTGTCCTCTTCTCATCCCCGGTTCTGTCTTCTCCTCACCTTGACCTGTCCTCTTCTCATCCCCTGGTTCTGTCTTCTCCTCACCTTGGCCTGTCCTCTTCTCATCCCTGGTTCTGTCTTCTCCTCACCTTGGCCTGTCCTCTTATCACCATGACTCTGTCTTCTCCTCACCTTGGCCTGTCCTCTTCTCACCCCTGGTTCTGTCTTCTCCTCACCTTGGCCTGTCCTCTTCTCACCCCTGGTTCTGTCTTCTCCTCACCTTGGCCTGTCCTCTTCTCACCCATGGTTCTGTCTTCTCCTCACCTTGGCCTGTCCTCTTCTCATCCCCGGTTCTGTCTTCTCCTCACCTTGGCCTGTCCTCTTCTCACCCATGGTTCTGTCTTCTCCTCACCTTGGCCTGTCCTCTTCTCACCCCTGGTTCTGTCTTCTCCTCACCTTGGTCTGTCCTCTTCTCATCCCCGGTTCTGTCTTCTCCTCACCTTGTCCTGTCTTCTCCTCACCTTGTCCTGTCTTCTCCTCACCTTGTCCTGTCCTCTTCTCACCATGACTCTGTCTTCTTCTTACCTTGGCCTATCCTCTTCTCACCCCTGGCTCTGTCTTCTCCTCACCTTGGCTCTGTCCTCTTATCACCCAAACTCATCTTTACTTGGTTCTGTCCTTTCCGTCCTATTCCCCCTGACTTTGTTGCACTATACTTTTTCATTAAAAATGGAGAACTCAAAGAGGATGTGATCATAGAAGTTTATGCTGTGCTACTGTAGCGGCTGTGTCCCATTCTTACTTCTTCTTGACTATTTCTTCACCTTGACTGTCGTCCTCTTCTCTTTGGTTTTGCGCATCCTCCCAGTCACCTCCCTAAGAATTTGGTGTAATAAATTACAGGAGGACGGATCTTCATGCCTCAGTTTCTCCATCCTGACTCTTTCCCTCCACATCCCACAAACCTAACGAGAGACGTTGTGATTTCCTTTTCCTTCCTCGTCTATTTTTAACCAATACACCTGAACGTCAATAAAATGTGAATCTCTCTACAACCAATGACCTCGGGACCTCTCCGTAGGGTCTCGGGTTCCCTCTCTCGGTGACCGTGTTCCACGTGCGGATTGTTACATATTGAATGTTCAGACCTTGGTTTTCCTCTAATCTATAAGTTACATTTTCTGCCATCCTTGGATTGCTCACGATTGCTAAAAAGAGGGAAAAAAAATCTTCACCTGATTTTGAAATAAGTGAAGTATTTATTCCGAGCGTTTCTGCGGAATAAATTACTTTGCATTTGCTGAATATTCCCCCGAGATGCGAGAAATTGATTTCTTTAGGATTAAAGGAGTCAATGTGCGTCTGTGTTTCCACCTCCAGCTCAATGTTCTAGGACGGAGATGTATTAATATCATGTAAATATGATGTCACCGAGGGCAGGAGATGTCAGCGCAACGCAACGGGCACAAGAGGGGACATTTCACTAATGGAGGAGGATTCCATCATCTCCCATCAGTTACATGGAAATCCGGTGGTGTCTAATGGATTGTGATGGAAGTTCACTGGTTGTGTCCCAACCACATTGTGCTGTACCCGGACACAAATTGGCTCCACTCCAAGATGAAGCAATGATCTCCAGCTGATAGAATAAGTTATTATTGTAAGTCATGTAGGGGCCCAATATTGGATGATGGTGGGAAAGCAAATACAACCAGGGGCCACAGCCAGGGCTGAGGGGTTGGTAAGCTCCAGCCTCCAACTCTGACTCCTCAATTTCCATAACTCCGACTACGACTCCCACCTACATAGGGCTTGGTTAAGTGATACATTCACCATAATAACAAGCCTTTTTATCACCGTTATGATACAATAACCAAGTTATTTAGGTAGAATATAAAAAAATATTTATCGGAATGCAACCATAGGACTATAACTTTAATAGAAAACTGTTTTACCCTCCTGGAATCCATCAGAGCAGCTAATCTCTACAAAATTAACAAGAGGAAAAGCAAAATATATATGTTGTTTACCAAGGGTTAACACAGTTATTTAAATTGTATCATTATATATCTGTCCTGAGGCTTTGCAGGCTGGGATTGGCTGGTTCCTCGAACCTTCCAGGCGCAAAAAAAGTGAAAAGTCGCACGGAACATCTGGAAAGTTAAGATACATGAGGCATACTGCAAAAGGTTACTAGACCAAAAGGCAGTAGGGGAAAATCTTCACCCCCACATGCAAAAAGCATGCACCAAAAAAGGAATACAATGTACTGAGTATACTGCAATAACCTTTATTATACACATATAAAAATGTAAAACTTATGTCCCCTATAGACATGCATGGGAATGAGTGGTAGACAATACAGGAACAACAAACAGACAAAAGCAAAGCTCTCTACCTTAATCAAAGATGCTGATAAATCTCTATGTACATCCACATAAGACAATACAGTATATAGGGCCTGGGTAGTGGTAAAGTAAACAATGCCCAGGAAAAGCAAGGGGTGGGGGGGTAGTAGGTACAAACCACAGTTAGGAGCAGAGACCCCTGTGGTTTGTACCTACTACCCTCCCTTGCTTTTCCTGGGCATTTTCCTAAGTATAGTGTATAGAATCCATCAGAGCAGCTAACCTCTACAAAAATGAACAAGAGGAAAAGCAAACTAAAACATAAAGCAGGGTACAGAGAGAACACACACTGGACAGTCCTGCCTTCATCCAGTTTTCCTGATCACTCTAGCAGTTCGAAGATAAGTGCAGACTTTTCTTCTCCTCTGATAAGTAGGGAAGGAGCTTCACTACTGAGCATGTACATAATGTGCAGTCATTCATCTCCACTAAGTCATACAAAAAGCTGCTCAGAGAAAAAGCAAACTAAAACATAGAGCAGCATACAGAGAGAATATGCAGAGGACAATTGATTTATGCACAATTTATTGAAACTCTTTATATGCTAGGTATTTACCTTAACCCTGATTTTCTGGTCACTCTAGTAGTGCTAGATGAGTATAAGCATCCCAGTGCCCGTTTACTGGGATCTGTAGGGGAGGAGCTACACTACTGAGCATGAGCAAAAAGCGCATCTTTTATGTTAAATCCTGCCCATCTCACCAATAAAATTCATCTATGTGATTGACCTCAGTCATATGCAAATGAGCTGAGAATAATCACTTTCTAGCTGAGATGAGTTCCCTATAGAGGCTTAAGGAGAAAGATAAAATTCATAAGATACTGGGAGTCCTGTACTCCTGCCCGACTCCTGCTTCCCATTACTGGTGAAACTTTAGCTGGGAGGGAGTTCAACATGCCCTATATGTTGTCCTGTCGTATTAGGGATGGTTGGGAGGTATGCCAGAGAGAACAGAGCACAGCAGTGTGAGGACGTACCCCAGTGCACTTGGAGAAGGTACAATCCTAGAATATAAATCCATATTTCACAGTCCTGCTGCTACAACAATATACACAAAGGTCTGATTACACATCTCTCCAGGGACAATACATAACACTGAATGTAGAGAGCACAGAGGACAGCAGTATCAGGACACACCCATTACTCTCGGAAAAACTAACAATCCTGGAATATAAATCCATATATCACCGTTCTGCTGCTAACAACATGTATAAAGGTCTGTTTAAAACTCTCTACAAGAACAATACATGGCCCTGGCACAGAGCACAGCAGTGTAAGGTCTAATTACACATCTTCCCAGGGACATTACATAATACTGGCTGCAGAGAGCACAGAACACAGCAGTGTGAGATAGGATTACATATCTCTACAGGGACAGTACATAACACTGGCTGCAGAGAGCACAGAGCACAGCAGTGTGAGTTCTGATTACACATCTCTCCAGGGACAATACATAACACTGGCTGCAGAGAGCACAGAGCACAGCAGTGTGAGGTCTGATTACACATCTCTCCAGGGATAATACATAACACTGGCTGCAGAGAGCACAGAGCACAGCAGTGTGAGTTCTGATTACACATCTCTCCAGGGACAATACATAACACTGGCTGCAGAGAGCACAGAGCACAGCAGTGTGAGGTCTGATTACACATCTCTCCAGGTACAATACATAACACTGGCTGCAGAGAGCACAGAGCACAGCAGTGTGAGGTCTGATTACACATCTCTCCAGGGACAAGACATAACACTGGTGGCAGAGAGCACAGATCACAGCAGTGTGAGGTCTAATTACACATCTTTCCAGGGACATTACATAACACTGGCTGCAGAGTGCACAGAGCACAGCAGTGTGAGGTCTGATTACACATCTCTCCAAGGACAATACATAACACTGGCTGCAGAGAGCACAGGACACAGCAGTGTGAGGTCTGATTACACATCTCTCCAGGGACAATACATATCACTGGCTGCAGAGAGCACAGAGTACAGCAGTGTGAGGTCTGATTACACATCTCTCCAGGGACAGTACATAACACTGGCTGCAGAGAGCACTGAGCACAGCAGTGTGAGGTCTTATTACACATCTCTCCAGGACAATACATAACACTGGCTGCATGGAGCACAGAGCACAGCAGTGTGAGGTCCGATTACACATCTCTCCAGGGACAATACATAGGACTGGCTGCAGAGAGCACAAAGCACAGCAGTGTGAGGTCTGATT
Source organism: Engystomops pustulosus (assembly GCF_040894005.1). Lineage (NCBI taxonomy): Eukaryota > Metazoa > Chordata > Amphibia > Anura > Leptodactylidae > Engystomops > Engystomops pustulosus. The sequence goes on along the minus strand of NC_092415.1, from coordinate 7,354,426 downwards.
ACACATCTCTCCAGGGACAATACATAACACTGGCTGCACAGAGCACAGAGCACAGCAGTCTGAGGTCTGATTACACATCTCTCCAGGGACAATACATAACAGTGGCTGCACAGAGCACAGAGCACAGCAGTGTGAGGTCTGATTACACATCTCTCCAGGGACAGTACATAACACTGGCTGCAGAGAGCACAGAGCACAGCAGTGTGAGGTCTGATCACACATCTCTCCAGGGACAATACATAACACTGGCTGCAGAGAGCACAGAGCACAGCAGTGTGAGGTCTGAATACACATCTCTCCAGGTACAATACCTAACACTGACTGCAGAGAGCACAGAGCACAGCAGTGTGAGGTATGATTACACATTTATCCAGGGACAATACATAACACTGGCTGCAGAGAGCACAGAGCACAGCAGTGTGAGGTCCGATTACACATCTTTTCAGGCACAATACATAACACTGGCTGCAGAGAGCACAGAGCACAGCAGTGTGAGGTCTGATTACACATCTCTCCAGGGACAGTACATAACACTGGCTGCAGAGAGCACAGCAGTGTGAGGTCTGATTACACATCTCTCCAGGGACACTACATAACACTGGCTGCAGAGAGCACAGAGCACAGCAGTGTGAGGTCTGATTACACATCTCTCCAGGGACAATACATAACACTGGCTGCAGAGAGCACAGAGCACAGCAGTGTGAGGTCTGATTACACATCTCTCCGGGGACAGTACATAACACTGGCTGCAGAGAGCACAGAGCACAGCAGTGTGAGGTCTGATTACACATCTCTCCAGGGACAATACATAACACTGGCTGCAGATAGCACAGATCACAGCAGTGTGAGGTCTGATTACACATCTTTTCAGGCACAATACAATGCAGTGACTTCTGGGAGAAATGTTTTCTGTGTCTTTAATTTGACAATGTAGTTCACTGACACCAAGCCTATACATACAGTGCAAGTATTACCCTATACTGTATATCCTCCAGCCGTGGATATAGTAACACAAGCGGTGTGCACCTTATATCGGTGTATTGTACAGTAAATGTTGTTTGTCAGTCGGGATGTGAGGTTTTTACATTGAGCTTCTGTATAATTGGCTGATAACAAGCAGATGTAGTAAAGCCGCCACGTTGTACACCGTGTGTATGGCTGCTGTCAGGATACAAGGATCTTTCCCTGTATAATAATTCTCGGCACATCGGAGCCGCCGGACTGTGAAATGGGAATGTGCGTCTTCTCCAGGAGCCGCCGTATAATCCGCACGTCCCGTTTTATCATATATTTTAATATAAGGAAACTAATCACATATTTTCATGGTGTTTGCTCCTATTATGGGCTCGTTACAGTGCGGGGCTGACGAACGTCGTATAATTACAATGTAAATATCTGCTCTCTACACTACATGCATGGTGGCTACTTACTGCTACAGGTAAGTCCATGGACGGAACCTACAGGATTTTATAGGGCTTATTTACTAAGGGTCCGCAGACGCACTTTAATCAGATTTTCCGGGGATTGCACTACTGGGACAGGTATATAACAGGGGATTGCATCGCATGTGATCGAATTTTGGCGCTATCGTGCTGGCTTTTATGCCATAGAAATCGGGGGGCGGTGCCATCAGACGATCAGATTCAGACTGAGCATGGAATTTAACATTCAAATTGTGTCGCAAGATCAAGCACTTACATGCACCAGGAAGAAGAAGGTGAACTCCGGGGACCTGAGCGGGGAAGCGACACATGCAGGATATCGTGCGCAGGATCTTAGTGACTCCCCGCACAGCGCATTATACACGGGCAATGCACTTACATGCACCAGGAAGAAGAAGGTGAACTCCGTGGACCTGAGCGGGGAAGCGACACATGCAGGATATCGGGTGCAGGATCTTAGTGACTCCCTGCACAGCGCATTATACACGGACAATGCACTTACATGCACCAGGAAGAAGAAGGTGAACTCCGGGGACCTGAGCGGGGAAGCGACACATGCAGGATATCGTGCGCAGGATCTTAGTGACTCCCCGCACAGCGCATTATACACGGGCAATGCACTTACATGCACCAGGAAGAAGAAGGTGAACTCCGTGGACCTGAGCGGGGAAGCGACACATGCAGGATATCGGACACAGGATCTTAGTGACTCCCCGCACAGCGCATTATACACGGACAATGCACTTACATGCACCAGGAAGAAGAAGGTGAACTCCGGGGACCTGAGCGGGGAAGCGACACATGCAGGATATCGTGCGCAGGATCTTAGTGACTCCCCGCACAGCGCATTATACATGGACAATGCACTTACATGCACCAGGAAGAAGAAGGTGAACTCCAGGGACCTGAGCGGGGAAGCGACACATGCAGGATATCGGGCGCACAATCTTAGTGACTCCCTGCACAGCGCATTATACACGGACAATGCACTTACATGCACCAGGAAGAAGAAGGTGAACTCCGGGGACCTGAGCGGGGAAGCGACACATGCAGGATATCGGGCGCACGATCTTAGTGACTCCCCGCACAGCGCATTATACATGGACAATGCACTTACATGCACCAGGAAAAAGAAGGTGAACTCCGGGGACCTGAGCGGGGAAGCGACACATGCAAGATATCGGTCGCACGATCTTAGTGACTCCCTGCACAGCGCATTATACACGGACAATGCACTTACATGCACCAGGAAGAAGAAGGTGAACTCCGGGGACCTGAGCGGGGAAGTGACACATGCAGGATATCGGGGGCATGATCTTAGTGACTCCCCGCACAGCACATTATACACGGACAATGCACTTACATGCACCAGGAAGAAGAAGGTGAACTCCGAGGACCTGAGCGGGGAAGCGACACATGCAAGATATCGGGCGCAGGATCTTAGTGACTCCCCGCACAGCGCATTATACACGGACAATGAACTTACATGCACCAGGAAGAAGAAGGTGAACTCCGGGGACCTGAGTGGGGAAGCGACACATGCAGGATATCGGGCGCACGATCTTAGTGACTCCCCGCACAGCACATTATACACGGACAATGCACTTACATGCACCAGGAAGAAGAAGGTGAACTCCAGGGACCTGAGCGGGGAAGCGACACATGCAGGATATCGGGCGCAGGATCTTAGTGACTCCCTGCACAGCGCATTATACACGGACAATGCACTTACATGCACCAGGAAGAAGAAGGTGAACTCCGGGGACCTGAGCGGGGAAGTGACACATGCAGGATATCGGGCGCACAATCGTAGTGATTCCCCGCACAGTGCATTATACACGGACAATGCACTTACATGCACCAGGAAAAAGAAGGTGAACTCCGGGGACCTGAGCGGGGAAGCGACACATGCAAGATATCGGTCGCACGATCTTAGTGACTCCCTGCACAGCGCATTATACACGGACAATGCACTTACATGCACCAGGAAGAAGAAGGTGAACTCCGGGGACCTGAGCGGGGAAGTGACACATGCAGGATATCGGGGGCATGATCTTAGTGACTCCCCGCACAGCACATTATACACGGACAATGCACTTACATGCACCAGGAAGAAGAAGGTGAACTCCGAGGACCTGAGCGGGGAAGCGACACATGCAAGATATCGGGCGCAGGATCTTAGTGACTCCCCGCACAGCGCATTATACACGGACAATGAACTTACATGCACCAGGAAGAAGAAGGTGAACTCCGGGGACCTGAGTGGGGAAGCGACACATGCAGGATATCGGGCGCACGATCTTAGTGACTCCCCGCACAGCGCATTATACACGGACAATGCACTTACATGCATCAGGAAGAAGAAGGTGAACTCCAGGGACCTGAGCGGGGAAGCGACACATGCAGGATATCGGGCGCAGGATCTTAGTGACTCCCTGCACAGCGCATTATACACGGACAATGCACTTACATGCACCAGGAAGAAGAAGGTGAACTCCGGGGACCTGAGCGGGGAAGTGACACATGCAGGATATCGGGCGCACAATCGTAGTGATTCCCCGCACAGTGCATTATACACGGACAATGCACTTACATGCACCAGGAAGAAGAAGGTGAACTCCGGGGACCTTAGCGGGGAAGCGACACATGCAGGATATCGAGCGCAGGATCTTAGTGACTCCCCGCACAGCACATTATACACGGACAATGCACTTACATGCACCAGGAAGAAGAAGGTGAACTCCGGGGACCTGAGCAGGGAAGTGACACATGCAGAATATCGGGGGCACGATCTTAGTGACTCCCCACACAGCGCATTATACACGGACAATGCACTTACATGCACCAGGAAGAAGAAGGTGAACTCCAGGGACCTGAGCAGGGAAGCAACACATGCAGGATATCGGGCGCACGATCTTAGTGATTCCCTGCACAGCGCATTATACATGGACAATGCACTTACATGCACCAGGAAGAAGAAGGTGAACTCCGGGGACCTGAGCGGAGAAGCGACACATGCAGGATATCGGACGCACGATCTTAGTGACTCCCCGCACAGCGCATTATACACGGACAATGCACTTACATGCACCAGGAAGAAGAAGGTGAACTCCAGGGACCTGAGCGGGGAAGCGACACATGCAGGATATCAGGGGCAGGATCTTAGTGACTCCCCGCACAGCGCATTATACACGGACAATGCACTTACATGCACCAGGAAGAAGAAGGTGAACTCCGGCAGACCTGAGCGGGGAAGCGACACATGCAGGATATCGGGCGCAGGATCTTAGTGACTCCCCGCACAGCGCATTATACACGGACAGTGCGCTTACATGCACCAGGAAGAAGAAGGTGAACTCCGGGGACCTGAGCGGGGAAGTGACACATGCAGGATATCGGACGCAGGATCTTAGTGACTCCCCGCACAGCGCATTATACACGGACAATGCACTTACATGCACCAGGAAGAAGAAGGTGAACTCCGGGGACCTGAGCGGGGAAGCGACACATGCAGGATATCGGGTGCAGGATCTTAGTGACTCCCCGCAAAGCGCATTATACACGGACAATGCACTTACATGCACCAGGAGGAAGGTGAAAGTAAAATGGAGGTAGGACCACACGCTCCTATACATTCATCATGGTCCGTCTCGCACATGGACCTTATATGGAGGTCATGTGATCACCCATAGAAGATTGTATACAATGTAAGTAAATACAAGAAACATTGGGGAACATTTATCAATCTTTAAAGGAAACCTACCATGTGATTTGATGCAGTATGAAGCAAACATACCTTGTGAATGCTGTAGCTACACTGATGCAGGAACATATCTTGGTTAATCCATGAGCTGAGTGGTTTTGCTGATAAAACAGATATAACATTCTGATAATGAAGCTCTGTGGCTTCTATGGCTGCTCTGGCGCTTGTTTTGCCGCTTCTCATAGCAGGAGAGTTTCTCTCTGATTGCATCATCATCTCCTGCACTTCTCTTCTTGCCAGACAAAATAATCAATTGCTGCACCATCCCCCAGCTGCTGTGTATGAATGATCCAGCTCAGGTTGATAAGTGCTTGACTAGTCATGCTTTACTTAGCAGCCATTTGCAATTCCAAGCTCCCGTGTCTGTCCCAGCTTTCCAAAGGTCCTGAATGTTATAATTGTTTTATCAGCAAAACTATTTGGTTCAGGGATTAACCAAGATATGATCCTGCATCAGTGTAGCTACAGCAGTCACAAGGTGTGTTTGCTTCATACTGCATCAAATCAAATGGTAGGTTTCCTTTAAGGGGTGGCTCCAGTGCAGATTCACGCTGGCTGCTGCTTTAATGTAAAAAGTCCAACATAATTATAATGCACACCTGTTAACCCCTTTGTGACTAAGGCGTTTTAGGGCTTTAGGACGAAGCCTGATTTTTAAAACTTGCCATTTGTTGTGCTGGGATCATGCTGGGAAAGCTGATCCCAGCACAACAAGACTAGACCTGATGAAGCACTTTGCATAGTGTGAAACGCGTTGTCTCCAATAAATTCCCTTCGATATAAAAGAAAACCTTTACCCCTGAGTCCCAGCACCATCCAGACGTCCCTTTTTCCTACAACCAGTTACAACCAGTAATCTCCCCTTCTATCTGTTTATATTTTTCTGTTTTAGAGCTTATTTTTTGCGGGACAAGTTGTACTTTTTCTTGGTATCATCTCGGGGTAAATGTTACTTTTTGATCATTTTTTATTCTGTTTTTATGAGGTCAGATGTGAAAAGTTCATAATTTTTGTGAGTTTTTTTTTGAAAAGCCTTCACCATACAGGTTCAGTGACAACAATTTTTTTTGTGATACCCAATATGTAGTATTTTTAAATGATTTTACACTTTTTTATTTGATTTTTATATGCGATGGAGCATCAGGTGACTTTTATTCTTATTTTTAATAATTTTTTTTATTTGCACTTTTTTATTTTTAAACTTCTTTTTGACTGTTTGATTTTTTCCCAGGGTGGGACATGAACAGTTGATCATTTGATTACTTGTTCATCGTAATATACTTCAATACTTTGCATTCAGCACAATATAACAGGCATTTACTGCCGGCAGCCCTGGGGTCCTTCATTGGACCTCAGGGCTGCCATAGCGACGATCGACACCTCCTTGCTCTGCATAAAGGGTACTGATCGTCTAGATGAAGTGGTCAACATGACCGAAACATCTGCTTGGTTAAAAAGGCATAAACGCCATAATCGGAACGTATGCGCAACTGAAGCTGAACATCAATGCCAATGCGATAGAGCCCTTACTCTTATATACAGATATTACTTATAATACACAGGTCCTAGTCCAGAAGATGCCTTGGTCTCCAGAAAACTCATGAAGCTTTTGGGTATAACTGTAAGTGGGCACCAATAACCTACCCTCTCATGTTCCGGGTATGCAGATGTAGGACAAGAAGATCTGAAAGTGAAGGAAACTTTGCCCCTGACCTTATTCCTTGTGTCTCTGTTCCCGGCGGCCATCGCTGCCCGATTCCTCTCCCCGAAGCCCGGACAATTTTATAATATTTTTAGACCATTTTTAGGTAAACAAGGACCGTGATTTTTTCCGACCATAGAAGTGGATGAGTTTCCTAGCAACTGGATAATCAACACCTTCATCCATCCCGTAGTGATCTTCAATCACGCGGGGATTCATTTAGACATTTCAAGCCTTTCAGTCTGTGGGTTTTCTGCCCATGAAGGGTCATTTACAGAAGCAAAGAAATGCGAGGGCAGAATTTGCATTACTGGGGTGATAGATGGAAACAAATGGAGACGATTTAAAGTAAAAAGTATTTATTACTGAGGTGTCCAGAATCCAAATTATTCCCATGCAGGTAAAGCGGAGGCATTTTCACCAACTCCACCAACAAAAACACTTTGCATCATTTAATAGGAAACACATCACTTATTCAGGTGCAGTTCCAGTTTTCCCTCTGACCCTCATTGTTCCCCTGCAAAGAAATCATAACCATTAACAGAATATAACAGAATACTGCCCCCTATGTACAAGAATATAACTACTATAATACTGCCCCCTATGTACAGGAATATAACTACTATAATACTGCCCCCTATGTACAAGAATATAATTACTATAATACTGCCCCCTATGTACAAGAATATAACTACTATAATACTGCCCCTATGTACAGGAATATAACTACTATAATACTGCCCCCTATGTACAGGAATATAACTACTATAATACTGCCCCCTATGTACAGGAATATAACTACTATAATACTGCCCCCTATGTACAGGAATATAACTACTATAATACTGCCCCTTATGTACAAGAATATAACTACTATAATACTGCTCCCTATGTACAGGAATATAACTACTATAATACTGCCCCCTATGTACAAGAATATAACTACTATAATACTGGTCCCTATGTACAAGAATATAACTACTATAATACTGCCCCCTATGTACAGGAATATAACTACTATAATACTGCCCCCTATGTACAGGAATATAACTACTATAATACTGCCCCCTATGTACAGGAATATAACTACTATAATACTGCCCCCTATGTACAAGAATATAACTACTATAATACTGCCCCTTATGTACAAGAATATAACTACTATAATACTGCCCCCTATGTACAAGAATATAACTACTATAATACTACCCCCTATGTACAAGAATATAACTACTATAATACTGCCCCCTATGTACAAGAATATAACTACTATAATACTACCCCCTATGTACAAGAATATAACTACTATAATACTGCCCCCTATGTACAAGAATATAACTGCTATAATACTGCCCCTTATGTACAAGAATATAACTACTATAATACTGCCCCCTATGTACAAGAATATAACTACTATAATACTGCCCCTTATGTACAAGAATATAACTACTATAATACTGCCCCCTATGTACAAGAATATAACTACTATAATACTACCCCCTATGTACAAGAATATAACTACTATAATACTGCCCCCTATGTACAAGAATATAACTACTATAATACTACCCCCTATGTACAAGAATATAACTACTATAATACTGCCCCCTATGTACAAGAATATAACTACTATAATACTGCCCCTTATGTACATGAATATAACTACTATAATACTGCCCCTATGTACAAGAATATAACTACTATAATACTGCCCCTATGTACAGGAATATAACTACTATAATACTGCCCACTATGTACAAGAATATAACTACTATAATACTGCCCCCTATGTACAAGAATATAACTACTATATTACTGCTCCCTATGTACAAGAATATAACTACTATAATACTGCCCCCTATGTACAAGAATATAACTACTATATTACTGCCCCCTATGTACAGGAATATAACTACTATAATACTGCCCCCTATGTACAAGAATATAACTACTATAATACTGCTCCCTATGTACAAGAATATAACTACTATAATACTGCCCCTATGTACAGGAATATAACTACTATAATACTGCCCCCTATGTACAGGAATATAACTACTATAATACTGCCCCCTATGTTCAGGAATATAACTACTATAATACTGCCCCCTATGTACAAGAATATAACTACTATAATACTGCTCCCTATGTACAAGAATATAACTACTATAATACTGCCCCCTATGTACAGGAATATAACTACTATAATACTGCCCCCTATGTACAGGAATATAACTACTATAATACTGCCCCCTATGTACAAGAATATAATTACTATAATACTGCCCCCTATGTACAAGAATATAACTACTATAATACTGCCCCCTATGTACAAGAACATAACTACTATAATACTGCCCCCTATGTACAGGAATATAACTACTATAATACTGCCCCCTATGTACAGGAATATAACTAGTATAATACTGCCCCCTATGTACAGGAATATAACTACTATAATACTGCCCCCTATGTACAGGAATATAACTACTATAATACTGCCCCCTATGTACAAGAATATAACTACTATAATACTGCCCCCTATGTACAAGAATATAACTACTATAATACTGCCCCCTATGTACAGGAATATAACTACTATAATCTATAATGTTTTATTTTCTCTTAAAGGGAACCTACCACCCCGATTCTACCTATAAAGGTAGAAAGGGTGGTAGGTCGATGAATGGGACATGAGGATAGCCCTTTCTGGGCTAATCCTCACGTCCCGGCTATGTTTTAGAAAAGTTTATTGCAGGCATATGCAAATTTATTTATGCGGCTACTGGGATGTGGAGTAGCCGGACATGAGGATACTAGTCGCGGCTACTCCTTGCCCCAGTAGCCACGCCTATTATTAAATCTTTGGCCTCGTCCTAGTCCCCTGCGTTCTGCGCATGCGCAGAACGCAGGTCTTTGGCTGCGCGGCTCCGGGGCTGGAGCTACTGCGCATGCGCAGAAGGCCGCAGATGCCGGGGGACTTTAATCTGCGCGCTGAAGATTAAATGGTAGGCGGAGTAACGTGGCTACTGGGGTGTGGAGTAGTCGCGACTTGTAGCCTCATGTCCGGCTACTCCACGCCCCAGTAGATGCATAAAAAATTTGCATATGCCTGCAATAAACTTTTCTAAAAGATAGCCGGGACGTGAGGATTAGCCCAAAAAGGTCTATCCTCATGTCCCATTCATCCACCTACCACCCGATCTACCTTTATAGGTTGAATCGGGGTGGTAGGTGCCCTTTAAGTTACATTTGTGTCGGCCATGTTGTTCTCCTCTCTCGGCTCGGTGTATATTCTGCAGATCTTGGCGGTTGTGTTGCGGGTCTTATCACCAGTGAGCAGCTCCATGTATGTAGATGCGTCTTATCCTGTATATTCCCACTTGTCATACATTTGCGCTGTGCTCGGGAGCGGAGGATGGCGGCCTCTCGCTTTCAGCTCCTTCTTGCCGTCCTCCCGTCTCTGATAAGATTTTATAATAATTGCAGTTTTATTCCCGTTTTATTTCATTTCTCCGAAACAAAAGGCGGCATCACCGTCGTCGCTATAAATGGAGGTGCAACACATCGGCGACTCGACCGTCACTGCCAAAAAATTAATTGGTGAAATCTGTCGTTGTGCTGAAATCCTCTGCGCAGACTCGCACTGTATTCTGAATGTCACTCTCGAAGCTTCTACTTAAAGGTCATGAAAGTCTCTTCCCTCTCCGTCTCCTCGCTCCTCCGAAACCTTCACCTTCAAGGTGTGTGTAAGGGAACGGGGGCTGTGAGAGGCTGCACCTTCATACTGTATAATGCTGAGGGTCCTACCAGGACTAAGAACAAGTAAAGATTGAAACGCGTAGGTTTCACCAGAACTGCATGAGCTGTGTACAGTTTAAGGAATGCAAATAAAGCTGGAATTATCAGAGGTACCAAAGCCCCTTGTGATGTGGCTGCTTGGGAACAGGCAGTAAGATGGAAAAGGAAAGGACAGATACCGAAATGAGCCCTTTAGTTAGACGCCCCCACAGCTGTTCCTACCTAATTGCCTCTCTTCCCTATAATGGTAGTTGACAACTATTCAACATTGCCTCCATGCACCAAAATAAATAATAGACAAAAAGCAGAAAAAAAAAACAAAGAAGATCGGTCATAAAAATACAAGTTAAAACCAAGAGGACATTGCAGTACAGAATCAAGAGACAAATTAATGGTCAGACAAGCAAAAGATACAATCAAAAAATACAGAAATCCAAAAAACCCCAGGCCCAGAGAGTGATATCCAGACTAGCAGGGAAAGAATTGGAGTGAAGGAAGCATCTGTCCATCACAGCTAGCTTAACTGTCTGCAGCCCAGAACAAAGGCAACAGGAGACAGATGGATTTAGTCAATTAAGGAAGTAATGAAATAAGGCAGTGTTCAGATAGAACACAAACTTAATACAATGTCACAGTCAATAACACATCTTCACCGGGAAAGGTAGGTGCGGAACACCTTTTCTTCAATAATTTCTACAATGGCTAGTTAGATCCTGCTTTTCTTTAACACTTTGGTGTGCCCGATGCAATACATTCGGTTCTGAGTATTGATGCCCCCTTTGTGTCTCTAATGACCCTACAGCACCACAGTCTTTGATGCAGCCACCCACAAGTCCTAAGAGAACTCGCACTAAGACACTAAGAATTCTACCTCCATATACGGGAAAGCAGTGAAAAGTCCAGCTCACCTCAAACCATAGAATAGAATCCGACAAGGCACGGACTGCCCTCCTGCTCGGGCTGCATCGAATTAGCACAAGCGGAAAAAGAATTCCATGTGCAGCTTCGTCCAAGATAATTCAAGCTTTATTTAAGGCATAGTAGTTAAAATCCCAGTGCGTTTGTAGGCCAACGCGTTTCAAACGGTGGACCCGTTCTTAGTCATGGCTACACAAGACTGTGCTCACAAGGACCAGATCACTGATCACCAGGACTGGGTCACTGATCACCAGGACCAGATCACTGATCACCAGGACCGGATCACTGAGCCAAGTGGAAAAGGGACCGGGAGTGAGCGCTACTTACCCCTCCCCTCTCCATTGCGAGTGTCCTAGCGGCAAATTTGCCCAAATATGAGACATGTCGCGCCATCGTGACGCACTATATGCTCAACGCACTTTGACCGGGTGCCATAGACCTCTCAATGCACCGTGGCCGGGTGCCATAGACTTCTCAACGCACCATGACCGGGTGCCATAGACCTCTCAACGCACCGTGACCGGGTGCCATAGACCTCTCAATGCACCGTGGCCGGGTGCCATAGACTTCTCAACGCACCATGACCGGGTGCCATAGACCTCTCAACGCACCGTGACCGGGTGCCATAGACTTCTCAACCCACCGTGACCGGGTGCCTTAGACCTCTCAACGCACCGAAATCGGGTGCCATAGACCTCTCAATGCACTGTGACCGGGTGCCATAGACCTCTCAACACACCGTGACCGGGTGCCAAAGACCTCTCAATGCACCATGACCGGGTGCCATAGACCTCTCAACACACAGTGACCGGGTGCCTTAGACCTCTCAACGCACCGTGACCGGGTGCCATAGACCTCTCAACACACAGTGACCGGGTGCCTTAGACCTTTCAACGCACGTGACCGGTTGCCATAGACCTCACTTTTGGCTGTGATCTGGCCGGAAAGTTGCCGCTTACACTATGAAATCAGCTTTGCTACACGACCTTAGCCAACCTAAGGTCTTCTCCAGGTCTTCTCCATTATTAATGGGCAATCGCTTAATGGTTCACCACAAGTAGGTATTAAAAAAAAAATCACTCTCCACTTTGCATAAAAAGCGACCACGTTGTAAGTGTTCTTCATCTCCCGACTCTCTAGTCCCATGATATTTACTCTTCCATAGATCCGAGCTCTTCAGAAACCTCTCAACCCTTCCGAGCAACCTTCACTCCGATGACTAGAGATGGAAGGTTCTCTCTACGGATCGTATGCTAATGTGACGGAACAGAAACCTCCTACTTATGCAGGAATGTTCCTTTCTCGGTACAGGTTCCCCCTTCCTAATTGGGGCATTAAATCCACGTACTTTTTCGAGAAAATTGGGAAATTATCTGCAAATTCCTCGTAACATTGGGAATAAGGCGGCTAATAGTGATTCAGTGGCTGGAGAGCTCGCGACGCGTTTCCACTTGACTGTATAAAAAAAAAAAATCACTTATCTTTTTCCAAGAGATTAATGGAGCACTAGATCTAATCATCCGGTTCCCATGCGGTTGAGATAAGAGCGCTCGCCTGGTTTCCTCGAGATTTTTTCATTTAACCCGGAGGCTTGTCTAAATCTCTTTTAAAGCCTTGTCTATTTAGGACACAGAGAAACAATTAAACTGTCCGCAGAGGCAGATTTGGAGCGACGTGTCTGTAATAATACGGCTGTAACGAGATGAAAGTGTAATCTGCTTGAAAAAAATGCAAAAAAAAAAAACATTTTTTAGTTTTTTTTTTTTCATGTTTAATATGTTAATGTTATTGAGAATTTGCCAAAACGCTTTCAATTATGTAAATGTTCATTGTGGTTTGTATTTAGGGGTAAAAACGGAAAAAAAAAAAAAAAGCGAGAAAAAGTTCAGAATTATTAGTTTTTAATTTATTAGACTTTAATTGTACTTTGATGTTATAATTATCTGTCCATGTGTTATTATGAGCTGGCATTCTGCTGGATTTACCCATAATTCTGTTCATATACTCACTTCTATGGAGCTGTCACCCAGGGAGTGGTGTAGTAGTGGGTGAGGCACAGGTCGGGCATGTGCACTAGCACCTAATTGTCAAAAGGCAGAGCCCCCTCAGATAGCCTCCTATTCCTTTAAAGGGAACCTGTCACTACATTTTTCACAAAAAATCTGTTGACAGGTTCCCATAGCCTTATTTACCAAATGTCACCCTTCTTTTAGCTAAAAAGTGTTTCCCTCACATCCCCATAAAATTAACTTTGTTATCTTACCAGTTATACAGACAGATCAGAGAAGGTGCGTCCTGCTCTGCCGAATCCAACTGTTCCTCCCCATACCTCCTCACCATTCAGCACTGCATGTCGTGTGATCAGGGTGATTTGCAAAATATACCCCATGTATGTATCCGATGACATGAAATAGATGTCTACTTCTTTCCATTCTCTATCGAGGCTACTGTGATTTCATGTGATCAGATATATACATGGGGTAGCTTTTGCAAATTTTGGTGGTTAAAAGACCCTAGATGACATCACCCTGGTCACATGACATGCAGAGCTGAATGGTGAGGAGGAGCTGCTGGACTGTGCCTGAGTAGGACAAGCATCCGCTGACTCACTACTGATACCAGGTAAGGAAACAAAGTTGATTTTATGGAGATGTAAAGGAAATACATATTTATCAAAAGGAAGGGTGGCATTCAGTTAAACGGGATCTATGGGAACGTGTCACAAAATGTCTATGTGAAAAATGTGGGAAAAGGATATCTTTAATGATTAATGTAAAACACTAGTCCACATTTATCAAAAATAGTGCACACCGTACCAGGTGTGAGACAGATACCTGAAATGTGATACACGTTCTGTATAAATCTGGTGCCTCCTGTACTGCCTTGTGCACCGGAAAAAAAATGGTGCTCTTCCTTCATTCTGCAGAATTGTGGAGCATAATGGACAGAATTGTGGTGCGCGGTTTGACTGTGCACCGGAGCGCCCCTTTAGGTGCACAAAGAGCAGCCGCAACAAAAATAATAAATGTGCCCCACTGTCTTCCTCCTGTGGAGGCGCTGCACAATAATTGAGCAATTTCTCATATGGATCAAAGTTGACCCCATGAAAACATCGCTATCCACTTATGTGGGGAAACCTCCTACCAACTGTTGATGTGGATAAGAAGTAGTGTTGTCATGAATGTTATATTCAGGTGGTTCAGATTTTGGGTCCTATCCTCTATTTTCTATGCATATGATGCCAAAGTTAAGCTGAATGTTTTGGTATCATCATGCCTTCAGAGTGCAGCTCCTTCTCCCCTCTCACAGCGTGCAGTCACAGAGATACAGTGAAGAAGTGATCCTGCAGCTGCATCTCCCTCTTCTTCCTCCTCCTTTCTGACACTCAGAAGGTCATTGGTGACCTATATAGATTGCTGGGGATGGTGGGAGATGATACTTGCCCCTAATGCATTGGATTCACAAGTTTCATTGATTTCTACAAGAATAGTTTTGCAATGTTTGGTAAAGATGAAGTTTTTGAAAAACATGAGCGCAGCGGAGAGAAGCACATGGGACGGGAAGCACAAGGTGTTTCGCTCCAGGCTTCTCTTGATTGCTATTTGCATTTTCTATCTCTAAGTAGGTAAAAAAAAAGCAAATATTTGCCAATAAAACCTCCCGGGTATCAACATGAAAACGGCGGGGGGTGGGGGGGAGGGGGCATCGACGATGGTTCATTTGATGAGTTGCCTTAGTATGAGGCAAAGCTTCTGTAAAGCTGAATTATGAAACATTCGTGTTATTGGAAGAGACGCTGACTGTGAGACCGCGGCACACAGGAATATTCTCCGTGTAGACTGCGGCCAATTAGTTTGGACTACTATGGAGCGGGTGGAGAATGCGGGCGCATTGTCATCTGCCTGGAGGTTTCATGAATAAAATCAGTTGTTTGCTTGTTAACTCTTAAGAAGCTGAAATGTTTCCACACACAGGGGGTGTCTGCTGTATTATACACACAGCTCTTAACCCATTAGATGCAGTCAGATGCAACTGCAGCATCGAAATGGTTAATATGGGTCAAGGGGCAGTGATTGGTTGACATGACAGCCCTCAGAGGTTCCCAGGACCATCATTCTTAGGCTAAAATTGAATATGGCGCCCCCCAACCTCATACATTAAAACTCATTCAACGACACAGACATTAGTCTGTTTTTGGCCTGTTTTTAAGCAGTCCGTCAAAAAACGCATGAATTTTTGATCAGTTTTAACTAAGATAATTGGGAAAATTGGTCAAAAACACATGCGTTTTTTGACGGACTGCTTAAAAACAGGCCAAAACCGGGTTCACGTGTGACCGCTGCCTTACAGGCGATGATCTGCTCAATCAGGAAGATTTCTTCCGGTCATGAATTATCACTGCTGAATTCACAGTCAAATGTCTTTAGCTCCATGTAGCATAACTCCACACAGCGCTCCTAAAAAAAACTAAGTCACTTACGGTATAATGGAGCGTGTTCCTAAATATATATTATCCTCAGAACAAAATTTGAATAAAAAGTGATCAAAAGTATCCAAAAGTATAACTAAAACGTATAGGTTGTCCTGTTAAAACATTACACTTTATCCAGGTTCTTGAAACAATGTATAAAATGGGGCTTATTTACTAAGGGTCCCGCGGCCGCATTTTCGCTGGGTTTCCCGACTTTTCAGGGATCACGTGTCGGACGCGATCAAATTGTGTTGCAATCGCGTCGGCTTCCACGCGACGCAAATCGGTGGGGAGGGGCGTCGTATAATCCGACGGATTCGGACTAAGCGTGGGATTTAACATTTAAATTTGTGTCGCAAGCCAAGCACTTACATACATGACGGGTGGTGAAGACGGTGAACTCCGGCGGACCTGACACAAGCAGGAATTGGGCGCACAATGGGGCAGATTTACTTACCTGGTACGTTCGCGATCCAGCGGCGCGTTCTCTGCGCTGGATTCGGGTCCGGCCGGGATTCACTAAGGTAGTTCCTCCGCCGTCCACCAGGTGGCGCTGCTGCGCTGAAGTTCCCCGGAGGCGCGCTGGAATGCCCTGAAATTCACCGGCCTATACCTGGTGAAGGTAAGTGTAATTTTCGCAACACATTTTTTGTCTTAAATGCGGCGGTTTTTATTAATCTGTCGGGTTTTCGTTCGGCCACGCCCCCCGATTTCCGTCGCGTGCATGCCAGCGCCGATGCGCCACAATCCGATCACGTGCGCCAAAATTCTGGGGCAATTCAGGTACAATCGGCGCAAATTGGAAATATTCGGGTAACACGTCGGGAAAACGCGAATCGGGCCCTTAGTAAATGACCCCCAATATTCTTGAATCGCACCAGATGTGCATTCGGGCGGATATTCCGGATTGGGGATCGCGCATGACCGGGTAAGTAAATGTCCCCCGTTGTGTCAGAATATGTCAGGGTGTCAGAATATGGCGAAGCAGAGAAATTTTTTGTTTTTCTGCGGATTACATTTTTTTTTAAAGGTATAAAACAACAAATCTATAAAAACTTTTATCTCCAAAATCCTACGGATCTAAAGAGTAAAGATAATGGGGCTCATTTACTAAGGGTCCGAATCGCGCACTTTCGTTGGGGTTTCCCGACGATTTCCAATTTGCGTAAAAAATGCAGAATTTCTAAAAGAATTTGTGTCGCAAGATCAAGCACTCACATGCACCGGGAAGAAGGTGAACTCCGGCGGACCTCGGCGCAGCAGTGACACCTGGTGGATATCGTTTTTGTTTTTTTTTCCAGCTTCCCAGTACATGACACAGAATATTAAATGTTGCCACTAGAAAGTACAACTCATTCTAAAAAAACAAGCCCTCATACAGCTTGAGAAAACACAAGAATAATACCATTGGGAGGTGGAGTGTAAAAATCAAACACAAAGTAACAATAGGAGTAACAATCATCTCCTAGTCCCCTGCTCCCAGCACTTCATAGTTCATCTCCCAATCTCTTCCGCGGCTCGGAACAAGACACGCGACCACCGCAGCCAATCCGTATTATGATGAGGTCTCGTCACAAAAAAAAAAATTCATTCTTCAAGACTTTGATACAAGTAAAGTTCTTTCACATCTCAGATGATACAATGTTACAACTTCACATTCCGGCTCTTATCTACGATGGTGACGGATGCGGCTTCCCGTCAGGAGCTATAACCCTCCGTGTCACCATCAGCCCAATTATCCCAATGTTTTTACAGTAATTTCTAAAAAGGTCTTAAATGACGTGAAGGAAAATGATGTCTGAAAGAGAAACACAGGCAGGTAATTAGATTGTAGCTCCTCAGGAGCTTGGCGAGATCTCCCTCACGGAAAGACTGGATGAATACGGAATCGCTCTGCTCCCAGATGCTGCATAATCAGAGAAGAAGTGACACTCGGCACGGGGGAGAGGATAATATTGTTATCCTTGTTGTTATTTATAGCATATTACAAAGGTCTGCAAATTATAATAGAGGAGATAACATTACAATGAGAGTCTATGCCGTAGAATACAATGTATCATACCGGGGGCTCTACAGGGAAGGGCTAGGAGGCCGTAGACTAATAAGGATTCATACTAATAACGGATCTATTCTAGAACATCAGGAATATTGTTACGCCTGTGTCTATGTTATCCTCTGTTTGTAAGGTACAACTGAAGAGGTGCTGGCAGCGTCAGGCTGCAGGAGTAGTGGATCCTCTGGACCATCGCGGACGATGATGAGGAATATAAGTGGCACCCAATTTTCACCGGAGCCGCCGCATAGCGGGTGGAACTTGTGCCGTGGTACCACCAGGTCGTTCCACAGGTGCGGTGGCAGCCAAGGCAATGTACAGAGAGGTTGAGTAGGATCGTGGTCGGGGACAGGCAAGAGGACAGGACAGGCAGCACAGGATCAGAGCCGATAATGGAACTGGGGTCACAACAGGAAATCACAATAACAGCGCCGAGCATAGGAACGAGGCTTTCTCTATGGCACACGGCACAAAGATCCGGCAGGGTGTGCAGGGAGACGCTGGTTTATAAGGGATTCTGGGAAATGGTCAGCGCACCATTAATTGCGCCTAAATCCGATCGCGTGCGCCAAAATCCAGGTGGAATTGGCACAAAATGGAAAAATTTGGGAAACCCTACGGAAATGCGGCCGCGGAACCCTTAGTAAATGAGCCCCAAAGTATTATTGACAATGACAATCCTATGAAAAGACAAAGGTTTTGGATTCCGGCTTTTAGCGCCGTTCTCCTCTCCACCTTTTTTTCAGGGCTTCCATTTAAAGGCACGGGCTCCCCCTCCCCCCACGATATTTCTCAAAAGCTTTTTATTTTTTCTGCTTCACCCAAGCAATTTCCATTAGATTTTAGTAATGAGTGTTTAATTAATTTCAATTAAAATCTTCAAGGAAATAAGAGAGATGAAAGTTGCTTCTAATTACCAAACATATTTGATGTTACCCAAAGCAATTGGATATTTTACAGTGATCTCCGAGGCGCCGGATAAGACGAAATGAAGAAGTGATGGAGACTTCCCAACGCTCCCCGAAAGACTCAAAAATCAACAAACTTCTCTGAAATTTAGATGGTAAGGAAAAAAATGTTAGCAAGTAATGAGCTGTCAACGGCACTTAATGTCAGAGTATAAGAAGACGCCTGGGAAGAGCGAGGGCGGCGTGAGAACCCAACAAGGAGAGTCTTAAAGGGATTGTCCATCTCATGAACTGAATTAAAAGAGATCCCATCCATCAATCACAGGGGATTCCAGCAGATGAAGGAGAAGAGTCACTTCAGATGCCCTTATCTTGGGCTTTAGAAACATGGTCCTGGTGCCATTGTAAAGATGAGAACTATTGTACTTCTGTATAGGAAGGGCACGTGTAAAGATTTGTAAATGAGAGGCTTTTATGACTGAGGTATCCGGCAGGATGACACTTTTTGGTTGGTTGAGATGGTGTACAGTGCTTTGTGTGCTATGGGTATAGCCCCTCTATAATGGGTACAACCGCTCTATTATGGGTACAGATTCGGTACTATGGATATATTCCCTCTATTATGGGTATAGATCTGGTACTATGGTTATAACCCCTCTATAATGGGTACAGCCCCTTTATTATGGGTATAAATCTGGTACTATGGATATAACCATTCTATAACGGGTATTGCCCCTCTATTATGGCATAGATCTGGTACCATGGGTATAGCCCCACTATAATGGGTATAGATCTGGTACTATGGGTATAGCCCCTCTATTTTGGGTATAGATCCAGTATTATGGGTATAGCCCCTCTTCTATGGGATAGGCCCCCTACAATGGGGAAGCCCCTATACTATGGAATAGGCCCTCTCCTATGGGATGGGCACTCTAATATGGGATATCCCTCTACTTTGGGATGGGCCACCTACTATGGGATAGACATTCTACCGTGGGATGGGCACTCTACTATGGGATATCCCTCTACTATGGGTAGATGTATGGGTATATGTATTAACAATATGAATTCCACCGGTTTTTGTTGTTGAGACGCATTAGTTACATTTTTACTTTTCATCTTCCCATTACGATGCTACATGTTCCAATTATCCCGCGTTACCATCATAGTGGACGCCATTACTCAGGGGGTCTCCCTCGCACAGACCTTACATCATCATTTACAGCCTTGATACATTGTAGCGGCTCCGCTCTTCATCTTCTTGGGAGGACAATAGAGATTGTTACGTTGTGATCTATTGCGCCGGACGACTTTCTACACTTTGATCGTCATCATGGAAAAACCAGAAAACTTAACAAATGTGATTGTGTCCGTCTCTAAGCGAATCTCAAGCGCAGCCGGCCCGAGAGCGGAGAACGTTTTATCTTTAGTATCGAAGCGGCAGACAATACGGGAGATAATTAAGCCCGGAGTGTCCTGATTCCAGCTCTTATTGGAACAAATAGCCGGCGCTGCGGCGGGAGGTGCGCTCCGTTATTTCCTCTGACACCCGAGCCGCGATGTATTCACCACCAGAAGCTAAAACAAGACGCATGGTCCCCACATAGATCCGCGTCAGCACAAAACGTACTCAACTATCGATGGGAATGAATGACCAGAGAGCTAAAAAAGGGGAACAAGGCGACCCCATCAATAATCATAGAAGAGATGAACGAGCACCACAATAACCACATGATCCGAACATTCCATCTCTCGCCCGATCCGTCACCTATAACCTGCGCCCGGTCACTTCTACTGGCGTTAAGTCCCGTGCACCCAAAAAGTCACTTGAGACTAAGATGGTGTTTATCTATCTGATGTGCAGCTATTATCTATGTGATAAATATCAATCTAATAAAGAACAGCAACCCAGGCCGACAAAATAGTGACTACATCTGTGATCATCATTCAGAATCATCTGTTTGTCTTTTATCAATCTGTCTAAATATCTATCTGTCTATCCTAGCAGACATAAGACTAAAGTAACCCTTAGGGGCACACGCCGGATCTGTCAGGAGGAATCTCGGTGGGTGGCACTCCAAGAACTGAGCCGGTCTGTAGTGTCTCCAGGTACGGGGCCAGTCTGTAGTCTCTCCTGGTATGGGGCCAGTCTGTAGTCTCTCCTGGTACGGGGCCGGTCTGTAGTGTCTCCAGGTACGGGGCCGGTCTGTAGTGTCTCCAGGTACGGGGCCGGTCTGTAGTCTCTCCAGGTACGGGGCCGGTCTGTAGTCTCTCCAGGTACGGGGCCGGTCTGTAGTGTCTCCAGGTACGGGGCCGGTCTGTAGTGTCTCCAGGTACGGGGCAGGTCTGTAGTCTCTCCAGGTACGGGGCCAGTCTGTAGTCTCTCCTGGTACGGGACCGGTCTGAAGTCTCTCCAGGTACGGGGCCGGTCTGTAGTCTCTCCAGGTACGGGGCCGGTCTGTAGTCTCTCCAGGTACGGGGCCGGTCTGTAGTCTCTCCTGGTACGGGGCCGGTCTGTAGTCTCTCCCGGTACGGGGCAGGTCTGTAGTCTCTCCCGGTACGGGGCAGGTCTGTAGTCTCTCCGGGTACGGGGCCGATCTGTAGTCTCTCCGGGTACGGGGCAGGTCTGTAGTCTCTCCAGGTACGGGGCAGGTCTGTAGTTTCTCCAGGTACGGGGACGATCTGTAGTCTCTCCAGGTACGGGGACGGTCTGTAGTCTCTCCAGGTACGGGGTCGGTCTGTAGTCTCTCCAGGTACGGGGCCGGTCTGTAGTGTCTCCAGGTACGGGGTCGGTCTGTAGTCTCTCCAGGTACAGGGCCGGTCTGTAGTCTCTCCAGGTACGGGGCCAGTCTGTAGTGTCTCCAGGTACGGGGATGGGCTGTAGTCTCTCCAGGTACGGGGTCGGTCTGTAGTCTCTCCTGGTACGGGGTCGGTCTGTAGTCTCTCCAGGTACGGGGCCAGTCTGTAGTCTCTCCAAGTACGGGGCCGGTCTGTAGTGTCTCCTGGTACGGGGCCCGTCTGTAGCCCTGTCTGGCCCATTGGCTCTGCGGGAAATAGATCGTTCTCCTTCCATTTACCTCCACGCTGCAGATGTTCTTAGAGACATCATAGACTTTCCATCTATCTCTATTTCTATCTTTCTATCTATCTCATTATAACATCTCTCCTTCTCTTGTATCTCTCCTGTAGGACACATGAAGGTTAATAAACATTCGGAGTCTCTGTATCTATCGCCACAACCTGATGAGTGACAGTAACGCTGCGCCGCGCATGTGGCAGTTTCAATCTTGAAGTTGATGTTTAGTAAAATCTCTGGGTAATTAGTGCAGCGAAACCTAATAAAACAAAAATAAATCTTAGAAAACATAAAGCAGAGAGCGATCAGGTGATTAATATTCATGGCGCTGACACTTATTTTCTCTCTGTCTAAATGGATTGAAAATAGAAGCAATTATGATGGAGAATTCCTTAAAGACAAGGATCACAGGAAGCCTTCACCATCCCCCTGCTGACTCCTTGCAGACTGATCAGTGATTGGAGGAACATTCCGAGCAGAACTTTATTGTGTAATAAATAGTCAAGTGCTGAAGAGGCGGAGCTCTGATCATGCCCCACCCCCTCAGACTCTCAGTCTGGAATATTCCTTTAAGAAAATTTGAAAAAAATCGGTTAAATTTAGCTTGAACATGATACATTTTCCGGAAAGTTAGCTGGAGATTTTTTGAGAGGCGACTGGCGATGGAAAATCTGTTTCTACTTGTAAGGTCGTGCATGGTATGTCCTGTGGGGCCACAAATCCTGTTACACTGCAGCAAAATCCGATGTTTACTGTAAAATAAGCTTTATAAACCAGAAGCGAAACAGCAGAAATCCAACGACACGAGCAACACGGTATTCCCCAGATTATATCACCGTCTGACAGGATTATACAGCGGATATAAAAACTCATACACACTGTACAATACTAAGCAAGAAGTTACCAGTTTTATAGTAGTTATATTCTTGTACATAGGGGCGGTATTATAGTAGTTATATTCTTGTACATAGGGGGCAGTATTATAGTAGTTATATTCTTGTACATAGGGGCAGTATTATAGTAGTTATATTCCTGTACATAGGGGCAGTATTATAGTAGTTATATTCCTGTACATAGGGGGCAGTATTATAGTAGTTATATTCCTGTACATAGGGGGCAGTATTATAGTAGTTATATTCCTGTACATAGGGAGCAGTATTATAGTAGTTATATTCCTGTACATAGGGGGCAGTATTATAGTAGTTATATTCTTGTACATAGGGGGCAGTATTATAGTAGTTATATTCCTGTACATAGGGGGCAGTATTATAGTAGTTATATTCCTGTACATAGGGGGCAGTATTATAGTAGTTATATTCCTGTACATAGGGAGCAGTATTATAGTAGTTATATTCCTGTACATAGGGGGCAGTATTATAGTAGTTATATTCTTGTACATAGGGTGCAGTATTATAGTAGTTATATTCCTGTACATAGGGTGCAGTATTATAGTAGTTATATTCTTGTACATAGGAGCAGTATTATAGTAGTTATATTCTTGTACATAGGGGGCAGTATTATAGTAGTTATATTCTTGTACATAGGAGGCAGTATTATAGTAGTTATATTCTTGTACATAGGGGGCAGTATTATAGTAGTTATATTCCTGTACATAGGGGGCAGTATTATAGTAGTTATATTCTTGTACATAGGGGGCAGTATTATAGTAGTTATATTCCTGTACATAGGGGGCAGTATTATAGTAGTCATATTCTTGTACATAGGGGGCAGTATTATAGTAGTTATATTCCTGTACATAGGGGGCAGTATTATAGTAGTTATATCCCTGTACATAGAGTGCAGTATTATAGTAGTTATATTCTTGTACATAGGGGGCAGTATTATAGTAGTTATATTCTTGTACATAGGGGGCAGTATTATAGTAGTTATATTCCTGTACATAGGGAGCAGGATCATGGTAGTTATATTCTTGTACATAGGGGACAGTATTATAGTAGTTATATTCTTGCACATAGGGGGCAGTATTATAGTAGTTATATTCCTGTACATAGGGGGCAGTAGTATAGTAGTTATATTCCTGTACATAGGGGGCAGTATTATAGTAGTTATATTCCTGTACATAGGGGGCAGTATTATAGTAGTTATATTCCTGTACATAGGGGGCAGTATTATAGCAGTTATATTCTTGTACATAGGGTGCAGTATTATAGTAGTTATATTCCTGTACATAGGGGGCAGTATTATAGTAGTTATATTCCTGTACGTAGGTGGCAGTATTATAGTAGTTATATTCCTGTACATAGGGGGCAGTATTATAGTAGTTATATTCTTGTACATAGGGGGCAGTATTATAGTAGTTATATTCTTGTACATAGGGGGCAGTATTATAGTAGTTATAGTCTTGTACATAGGGGGCAGTATTATAGTAGTTATATTCTTGTACATAGGGGGCAGTATTATAGTAGTTATATTCTTGTACATAGGGGGCAGTATTATAGTAGTTATATTCCTGTACATAGGGGGCAGTATTATAGTAGTTATATTCTTGTACATAGGGGACAGTATTATAGTAGTTATATTCTTGTACATAGGGGGCAGTATTATAGTAGTTATAAGTTATATTCCTGTACATAGGGGGCAGTATTATAGTAGTTATATTCTTGTACATAGGGGGCAGTATTATAGTAGTTATAAGTTATATTCCTGTACATAGGGGGCAGTATTATAGTAGTTATAAGTTATATTCCTGTACATAGGGGGCAGTATTCCTGTACATAGGGGGCAGTATTATAGTAGTTATATGCCTCTACATAGGGGGCAGTATTATAGTAGTTATATTCTTGTACATAGGGGGCAGTATTATAGTAGTTATATTCCTGTACATAGGGGGCAGTATTATAGTAGTTATATTCCTGTACATAGGGGGCAGTATTATAGTAGTTATATTCTTGTACATAGGGATAGTATTATAGTAGTTATATTACTGTACATAGGGTGCAGTATTATAGAAGTTATACTCCTGTACATAGGGGTAGTATTATAGTAGTTATACTCCTGTACATAGGGGCAGTATTATAGTAGTAATATTCTTGTACATAGGAGGCAGTATTATAGTAGTTATATTCTTGTACATAGGGGGCAGTATTATAGTAGTTATATTCTTGTACATAGGGGGCAGTATTATAGTAGTTATATTCCTGTACATAGGGGGCAGTATTATAGTAGTTATATTCTTGTACATAGGGGCAGTATTATAGTAGTTATATTCTTGTACATAGGGGGCAGTATTATAGTAGTTATATTCTTGTACATAGGGGGCAGTATTATAGTAGTTATATTCCTGTACATAGGAGGCAGTATTATAGTAGTCATATTCTTGTACATAGGGGGCTGTATTATAGTGGTTATATTCTTGTACATAGGGGGCAGTATTATAGTAGTTATATTCCTGTACATAGGGGGCAGTATTATAGTAGTTATATTCTTGTACATAGGGGGCAGTATTATAGTAGTTATATTCTTGTACATAGGGGGCAGTATTATAGTAGTTATATTCTTGTACATTGGGGGCAGTATTATAGTAGTTATATTCTTGTACATAGGGGGCAGTATTATAGTAGTTATATTCCTGTACATAGGGGGCAGTATTATAGTAGTTATATTCTTGTACATAGGGGCAGTATTATAGTAGTTATATTCCTGTACATAGGGGGCAGTATTATAGTAGTTATTTTCTTGTACATAGTGGGCTGGGAACAGCCATTACACAGGGAGTAATTTTTATTCTATATATATATCACAGATCTGACTCCTGTGGTATCACTGTATTTTTATCATTGTCTTTGTTGATTACATTAGACATTAGAGCTCGGACTGCACCAACATTGATCTCATTGTGCACCGATCACCGTTTAATGAATGTTCTCTGAGATGCTACACCTGGTTGTTGATGTATTGCAGAACATGTTTGGTACATTGTTACTAATCAATATAAATGTATTTTTTAAAATCCTGGAGCGCTGACCCTCTCTTTACAATACGGAGACAATGTAACCTCTCTCCTCCTCTAGTATCGCTCGTCCTATCAGTGATTGGGGCTGGAGATGGACGTGCGCTGGTGACTCTTCAGGTGATGACGGTCCCTGGATTAATGGCTGGAGCTTGACCATGTTTCATCTCTTCATGTTGCCCAATTAATAGGCTATAAAATCTCTCTCCATATAGAGGACCCCCGGGGAGAGGGGGGGGGGGGGGAGAGGGGGGGGCTTGTCTGCCCCTGCTGCTATCTGCATTCAGCCTGATTCCTGGTAAATTACAGCTCTAGATTCCTGAGCTCATCTGCATATTTCCATCAGTGCGGCTCCGGAGATTTCCAGACGCGGGCCGAGGGGCACCTACAGCTGTGTCTGTGATATCGGTGCCGCCTTTAGCAGAAATCCATCCTGTAAGTGATCTCGGAAGCCATAAGCAGCCTTCAGGTGGGAAGGGGCCGAGCATCTGGGCACCCCCTGCCCCAACTCCATGCAGCTATGTACTAGATGCCCTTATACATCTCCCACACACACCAGGGGCGTAACTACAGGGGGAACAGCCACTATGGGGCCCGCAGTGTCAGGGGGCCCGGCCACCCCTCCTATTACACTAAAGGATGGAGGATATGCACTCTACGTGTTACACTGCACATTGTACGGTATAACATGTATATAACACTGCACATCATCCACAGTACACAGCGGAGGCGGCAGCGCGGATAATAAATGACGGGGCAGGGGACAGCAGGACAAGGGATCTCCCATCTCTACTTCCTGCCGTCTACCTCCTCCATGTGGTCAGCAGTTACTGGGCTTCAGGATAGGAAGTGGCTGACTACATTAGTGATGGGAAGTTCGGCTCTTTATAGTGAGCAGGATCATTAGGTCCACTCACTATAACCATCCAGCTCTTCCGGCTCCTGAACGGCTCCTTATGTAATAATATGTTTAATCATTTCCAGGAGGCCGCCACCCATCACCACTCCACTTTTATCCGAAAATATTTTTGGTCAAAAGGGGCCGTGGTCATAACATAGGGGCGTGGCTAAGTGAGCCATCAGCTATCAGGGGAGGCGACTCCTTGTGCCGGCTCATTCGCAGACAACCTATCGATAACAGACATGTGTGTATGGGGGTGTAAATGTATATGTATATGCTGTGTATGTGCTGTATGTGTGAGAATATGCTGCATGTGTGTTTATGATGTATGGTGTGTATACACTGTATGTATGTGCGTATGATGTCTATATACTGTATGTTTGCTTGTATATGATCTATGTATGTGTATGCAGTATGTGTATATATGTACTGTATGTGTGTGTATTATGTGTATATACTGTATGAGTGTGTATGTACTGTATGTATGTGTATATGTACTGTATGTGTGTGTATTATGTGTATATATTGTATGCATGTGTACTGTATGTAGTGTGCAGGACCTGCAGCACCATAAGTGTATTAACCAGAATTAGGACTGGGGTAAGGAGGGCACCTATCGTAGGTGCAGGTAAGCACGTGTCAAGAGACTCTTTTTTTAAAAAAAAATGCAGCGGTTTTTCCGAATCCGTTGGGTTTTCGTATGGCCTCGCCCCCCAATTTCCGTTGCGTGCATGCCGGCGCCACAATCCGATCGCGTGCGACAAAATCCCAGGGCAATTCAGGGAAAATCGGCACAAATCGGACATCTTCGGATAACCCGTTGGAAAAGCGCGATTCGGGCCCTTAGTATATGACCCCCTGTATGTATTAAAGTACAGACTCTCAAAATGCCCCGTTATCCGGAGGTTTTTTCACTATCCATTACTTAAAGTGTTTTTCACTCCTATTATTCACCCTAAAGAATAGAGGAGCAATGTCTCGTCATAAGGGTCACAGCCGGGACCCCTCAACAGTTGACAAAATCAGTAACTGCATTGGTTCATTCCATAAGTGTGACTTGTGATCCCCTTTCATGAGGATAAGGATCCTGGGGTGCAGGTAAACACCTCTTTAACCCTTTAATAAACCCCAGATTTATACAGTGGAATATGTCACAGCGCCATCTAGTGGTAGCCATATGCAAAGCAAATTTAGAATTCCCTGATTTGTGTTCTGCTGCCCCTGTCTTGTCTCTGATACTTTGTATCCTGATAGTGGTAACGCTGACTTGTCCCAAACTCTCCTGGACAAGTTGGGATCAGACGTGGGACCTGGTCGGAGCCGTCAGTAATTGAGAAATCTGTTTTGGACAGGGCTGATAAATCATGCAGAGCTTGGCAGAACTTGCCTTGTAATGACTCGGCTGCCGTGTGTCAGTGTCTGGCATCTTACCTGTGCTGAGCGCAGCATTTCCATGGAATTAATGAGATTCCCGCACAATCGAGGTGACAGCTGTGATATTTTCTATGAGACGAGGGGCCCGGTGTCTGGATCCCAGCATATGGATGAGAGGAGGTGGCAGTAAAAGGTTACCCCGTCCCAATTACTCAGAGCATTATTTCCATCCAGATTCCTCCCCCCGGCCATCGCATGAGAACTTTACAATGAACCTATTACAATTCCAAATTCTCCTTGTCTCCCTCATTATGACATTTGGAATTCAGGAGACACTACAAGTTTTGTTTTGTCAGTGCAATTTCCTATAAATTAAGGAGAAGGACCAGGTATCGAATCTGTGACACTCATACAAATGGAACAAGTCTGCCAGGAACACAAACAGGGACAATTACAAGAAACTGTTATTAGTGTCACCACTAGAGGGAGCTCATAGCATATTCATGTATCACAGAGGGCAAAGTTCTGTATAACTATCAATACAGGCGGTCCCCTACTTAAAGACACCCGACTTACAGACAACCCATAGTTACAGACAGACCCCTCTGACCTCCGGTGAAGCTTTCTGAATGCTTTACTATAGTCCCAGACTGCAATAATCAGTTGTAAATGGTCTGTAATGAAGCTTTATTAATAATCCTTGGTCCCATTACAGCAAAAAATGTTTAAACTCCAATTGTCAATGGGGCCAAATTTATTTTTGTCTGGATTTACAATTATAAAATATACAGTTTCGACTTAAATACAAATTCAACTTAAGAACAAAGCTCCGGACCCTATCTTGTACGTAACCCGGGGACTGCCTGTACGATCACCCGAACATACACACAGATACATAGGATCATATACAGGAGATGCCCAGGTTATACCGGCTGTACATATATCATTATATACAGGAGATCCCCAGGTTATACCGGCTGTACATATATCATTATATACAGGAGATCCCCAGGTTATACCGGCTGTACATATATCATTATATACAGGAGATGCCCAGGTTATACCGGCTGTACATATATCACTATATACAGGAGATCCCCAGGTTATACCGGCTGTACATATATCATTATATACAGGAGATCCCCAGGTTATACCGGCTGTACATATATCGTTATATACAGGAGATCCACAGGTTATACCAGCTGTACATATATCATTATATACAGGAGATCCCCAGGTTATACCGGCTGTACATATATCATTATATACAGGAGATCCCCAGGTTATACCAGCTGTACATATATCATTATATACAGGAGATCCCCAGGTTATACCGGCTGTACATATATCATTATATACAGGAGATCCCCAGGTTATACCAGCTGTACATATATCATTAAATACAGGAGATCCACAGGTTATACCAGCTGTACATATATCATTATATACAGGAGATCCCCAGGTTATACCGGCTGTACATATATCATTATATACAGGAGATCTCCAGGTTATACCGGCTGTACATATATCATTATATACAGGAGATCCCCAGGTTATACCGGCTGTACATATATCATTATATACAGGAAATCCCCAGGTTATACCGGCTGTACATATATCATTATATACAGGAGATCCCCAGGTTATACCGGCTGTATATATATAATTATATACAGGAGATCCCCAGGTTATACCGGCTGTACATATATCATTATATACAGGAGATCCCCAGGTTATACCGGCTGTACATATATCATTATATACAGGAGATCTCCAGGTTATACCGGCTGTAGATATATCATTATATACAGGAGATCCCCAGGTTATACCGGCTGTACATATATCATTATATACAGGAGATCTCCAGGTTATACCGGCTGTACATATATCATTATATACAGGAGATCCCCAGGTTATACCGGCTGTACATATATCATTATATACAGGAAATCCCCAGGTTATACCGGCTGTACATATATCATTATATACAGGAGATCCCCAGGTTATACCGGCTGTACATATATCATTATATACAGGAGATCCCCAGGTTATACCGGCTGTACATATATCATTATATACAGGAGATCTCCAGGTTATACCGGCTGTACATATATCATTATATACAGGAGATCCCCAGGTTATACCGGCTGTACATATATCATTATATACAGGAGATCCCCAGGTTATACCGGCTGTACATATATCATTATATACAGGAGATCCCCAGGTTATTGCAGCTGTACATATATCATTATATACAGGAGATCTCCAGGTTATACCGGCTGTACACATATCATTATATATAGGAGATCCCCAGGTTATACCAGCTGTACATATATCATTATATACAGGAGATCCCCAGGTTATACCGGCTGTACATATATCATTATATACAGGAGATCCCCAGGTTATACCGGCTGTACATATATCATTATATACAGGAGATCCCCAGGTTATACGAGCTGTACATATATCATTATATACAGGAGATCCCCAGGTTATACCGGCTGTACATATATCATTATATACAGGAGATCCCAAGGTTATACCAGCTGTACATATGTCATCATATACAGGAGATCACCAGGTTATACCGGCTGTACATATATCATTATATACAGGAGATCCCCAGGTTATACCGGCTGTACATATATCATTATATACAGGAGATCCCCAGGTTATACCAGCTGTACATATATCATTATATACAGGAGATCCCCAGGTTATACCGGCTGTACATATATCATTATATACAGGAGATCCCCAGGTTATACCGGCTGTACATATATCACTATATACAGGAGATCCCCAGGTTATACCGGCTGTACATATATCATTATATACAGGAGATCCCCAGGTTATACCGGCTGTACATATATCATTATATACAGGAGATCTCCAGGTTATACCGGCTGTACATATATCATTATATACAGGAGATCCCCAGGTTATACCGGCTGTACATATATCATTATATACAGGAGATCCCCAGGTTATACCAGCTGTACATATATCATTATATACAGGAGATCCCCAGGTTATACCGGCTGTACATATATCATTATATACAGGAGATCGCCAGGTTATACCGGCTGTACATATATCATTTTATACCGGAGATCCCCAGGTTATACCAGCTGTACATATATCATTATATACAGGAGATCCACAGGTTATACCGGCTGTACATATATCATTATATACAGGAGATCCCCAGGTTATACCGGCTGTATGTATATCACTATATACAGGAGATCCCCAGGTTATACCGGCTGTACATATATCATTATATACAGGAGATACCCTGGTTATACCGGCTGTACATATATCATTATATACAGGAGATCCCCAGGTTATACCAGCTGTACATATATCATTATATACAGGAGATCCCCAGGTTATACCGGCTGTACATATATCATTATATACAGGAGATCCCCAGGTTATACCGGCTGTATGTATATCACTATATACAGGAGATCCCCAGGTTATACCGGCTGTACATATATCATTATATACAGGAGATCCCCAGGTTCTACCGGTTGTACATATATCACTATATACAGGAGATCCCCAGGTTATACCGGCTGTACATATATCACTATATACAGGGGATCCCAAGGTTATACCGGCTGTACATATATCATTATATACAGGAGATCCCCAGGTTATACCGGCTGTACATATATCACTATATACAGGAGATCCCAAGGTTATACCGGCTGTACATATATCATTATATACACGAGATTGCCAGGTTATACCGACTGTACATATATCATTATATACAGGAGATCCCCAGGTTATACCGGCTGTACATATATCATTATATACAGGAGATCCCCAGGTCATAGCTGCTGTACATATATCATTATATACAGGAGATCCCCAGGTTATACCAGCTGTACATATATTATTATATACCGGAGATCCCCAGGTTATACCGGCTGTACATATATCATTATATACAGGAGATCCCCAGGTTATACCAGCTGTACATATATCATTATTTACAGGAGATCCCCAGGTTATACCGGCTGTACATATATCATTATATACAGGAGATCCCCAGGTTATACCAGCTGTACATATATCATTATTTACAGGAGATCCCCAGGTTATACCGGCTGTACATATATCATTATATACAGGAGATCCCCAGGTTATACCGGCTGTACATATATCATTATATACAGGAGAGCCCCAGGTTATACCAGCTGTACATATATCATTATATACAGGAGAGCCCCAGGTTATACCAGCTGTACATATATCATTATATACAAGAGATAACCAGTTAATGCCAGCTGTACATATATCATTATATACAGGAGATCCCCAGGTTATACCGGCTGTACATATATCATTATATACAGGAGATCCCCAGGTTATACCAGCTGTACATATATCATTATATACCGGAGATCGCCAGGTTATACCAGCTGTACATATATCGTTATATGCAGGAGATCCCCAGGTTATACCAGCTGTACATATATCATTATATACAGGAGATCCCCAGGTTATACCGGCTGTACATATATCATTATATACAGGAGATCCCCAGGTTATACCGGCTGTACATATATCATTATATACAGGAGATCCCCAAGTTATACCGGCTGTACATATATCATTATATACAGGAGATCCCCAGGTTATACCGGCTGTACATATATCATTATATACAGGAGATCCCCAGGTTATTCCGGCTGTACATATATCATTATATACAGGAGATCCCCAGGTTATACCGGCTGTACATATATCACTATATACAGGAGATCCCCAGGTTATACCGGCTGTACATATATCATTATATACAGGAGATCCCCAGGTTATACCAGCTGTACATATATCATTATATACAGGAGATCCCCAGGTTATACCAGCTGTACATATATCATTACATACAGGAGATCCCCAGGTTATACCGGCTGTACATATATCATTATATACTGGAGACCCCCAGGTTATACCAGCTGTACATATATCATTATATACAGGAGATCCCCAGGTTATACCAGCTGTACATATATCATTATATACAGGAGATCCCCAGGTTATACCAGCTGTACATATATCATTATATACAGGAGATCCCCAGGTTATACCAGCTGTACATATATCATTACATACAGGAGATCCCAAGGTTATACCAGCTGTACATATATCGTTATATACAGGAGATACCCAAGTTATACCGGCTGTACATATATCATTATATACAGGAGATCCCCAGGTTATAGCGGCTGTACATATATCATTATATACAGGAGATCCCCAGGTTATACCAGCTGTACATATATCATTATATACAGGATATCCCCAGGTTATACCAGCTGTACATATATCATTATATACAGGATATCCCCAGGTTGTACCAGCTGTACATATATCATTATATACAGGGGATCCCCAGGTTATACCAGCTGTACATATATCATTATATACAGGAGATCACCAGGTTATACCGGCTGTACATATATGATTATATAGAGGATATCCCCAGGTTGTACCAGCTGTACATATATCATTATATACAGGAGATCCACAGGTTATACCGGCTGTACATATATCATTATATACAGGAGATCCCCAGGTTATACCGGCTGTACATATATCATTATGTACAGGAGATCCCCAGGTTATACCGGCTGTACATATATCATTATATACAGGAGATCCCCAGGTTATACCAGCTGTACATATATCATTATATACAGGATATCCCCAGGTTGTACCAGCTGTACATATATCATTATATACAGGAGATCCCCAGGTTATACCAGCTGTACATATATCATTATATACAGGAGATCCCCAGGTTATACCGGCTGTACATATATCATTATATACAGGAGATCCCCAGGTTATACCAGCTGTACATATATCATTATATACCGGAGATCCCCAGGTTATACCGGCTGTACATATATAATTATATACAGGAGATCACCAGGTTATACCGACTGTACATATATCGTTATATACAGGAGATCCCCAGGTTATACCGACTGTACATATATCATTATATACAGGAGATCCCCAGGTCATAGCGGCTGTACATATATCATTATATACAGGAGATCCCCAGGTTATACCAGCTGTACATATATTATTATATACCGGAGATCCCCAGGTTATACCGGCTGTACATATATCATTATATACAGGAGATCCCCAGGTTATACCGGCTGTACATATATCATTATATACAGGAGATCCCCAGGTTATACCAGCTGTACATATATCATTGTATACAGGAGATCACCAGGTTATACCAGCTGTACATATATCATTATATACAGGAGATCCCCAGGTTATACCGGCTGTACATATATCATTATATACAGGAGATCACCAGGTTATACCGGCTGTACATATATCATTATATACAGGAGATCCCCAGGTTATACCAGCTGTACATATATCACTATATACAGGAGATCCCAAGGTTATACCGGCTGTACATATATCATTATATACAGGAGATCCCCAGGTTATACCGGCTGTACATATATCATTATATACAGGACTTCCCCAGGTTATACCGGCTGTACATATATCATTATATACAGGAGATCCCCAGGTTATACCAGCTGTATATATATCATTATGTACAGGAGATCCCCAGGTTATACCGGCTGTACATATATCATTATATACAGGAGATCCCCAGGTTATTCTAGCTGTACATATATCATTATATACAGGAGATCCCCAGGTTATACCAGCTGTACATATATCATTATTTACAGGAGATCCCCAGGTTATACCGGCTGTACATATATCATTATATACAGGAGATCCCCAGGTTATACCGGCTGTACATATATCATTATATACAGGAGATCCCCAGGTTATACCAGCTGTACATATATCATTATATACAGGATATCCCCAGGTTGTACCCGCTGTACATATATCATTATATACAGGAGATCCCCAGGTTATACCAGCTGTACATATATCATTATATACAGGAGATCCCCAGGTTATACCGGCTGTACATATATCATTATATACAGGAGATCCCCAGGTTATACCAGCTGTACATATATTATTATATACCGGAGATCCCCAGGTTATACCGGCTGTACATATATCATTATATACAGGAGATCCCCAGGTTATACCGGCTGTACATATATAATTATATACAGGAGATCACCAGGTTATACCGGCTGTACATATATCATTATATACAGGAGATCCCCAGGTCATAGCGGCTGTACATATATCATTATATACAGGAGATCCCCAGGTTATACCAGCTGTACATATATTATTATATACCGGAGATCCCCAGGTTATACCGGCTGTACATATATCATTATATACAGGAGATCCCCAGGTTATACCGGCTGTACATATATCATTATATACAGGAGATCCCCAGGTTATACCAGCTGTACATATATCATTGTATACAGGAGATCACCAGGTTATACCAGCTGTACATATATCATTATATACAGGAGATCCCCAGGTTATACCGGCTGTACATATATCATTACATACAGGAGATCACCAGGTTATACCGGCTGTACATATATCATTATATACAGGAGATCCCCAGGTTATACCAGCTGTACATATATCATTATATACAGGAGATCCCCAGGTTATACCAGCTGTACATATATCATTATTTACAGGAGATCCCCAGGTTATACCGGCTGTACATATATCATTATATACAGGAGATCCCCAGGTTATACCGGCTGTACATATATCATTATATACAGGAGATCCCCAGGTTATACCGGCTGTACATATATCATTATATACAGGAGATCCCCAGGTTATACCGGCTGTACATATATCATTATATACAGGAGATCCCCAGGTTATACCAGCTGTACATATATCATTATATACCGGAGATCCCCAGGTTATACCGGCTGTACATATATAATTATATACAGGAGATCACCAGGTTATACCGACTGTACATATATAATTATATACAGGAGATCCCCAGGTCATAGCGGCTGTACATATATCATTATATACAGGAGATCCCCAGGTTATACCAGCTGTACATATATTATTATATACCGGAGATCCCCAGGTTATACCGGCTGTACATATATCATTATATACAGGAGATCCCCAGGTTATACCGGCTGTACATATATCATTATATACAGGAGATCCCCAGGTTATACCAGCTGTACATATATCATTGTATACAGGAGATCACCAGGTTATACCAGCTGTACATATATCATTATATACAGGAGATCCCCAGGTTATACCGGCTGTACATATATCATTATATACAGGAGATCACCAGGTTATACCGGCTGTACATATATCATTATATACAGGAGATCCCCAGGTTATACCAGCTGTACATATATCATTATATACAGGAGATCCCCAGGTTATACCGGCTGTACATATATCATTATTTACAGGAGATCCCCAGGTTATACCGGCTGTACATATATCATTATATACAGGAGATCCCCAGGTTATACCGGCTGTACATATATCATTATATACAGGAGATCCCCAGGTTATACCGGCTGTACATATATCGTTATATACAGGAGATCCACAGGTTATACCGGCTGTACATATATCATTATATACAGGAGATCCCCAGGTTATACCGGCTGTACATATATCATTATATACAGGAGATCCCCAGGTTATACCGGCTGTACATATATCATTATATACAGGAGATCTCCAGGTTATACCGGCTGTACATATATCATTATATACAGGAGATCCCCAGGTTATACCGGCTGTACATATATCATTATATACAGGAAATCCCCAGGTTATACCGGCTGTACATATATCATTATATACAGGAGATCCCCAGGTTATACCGGCTGTACATATATCATTATATACAGGAGATCCCCAGGTTATACCGGCTGTACATATATCATTATATACAGGAGATCCCCAGGTTATACCGGCTGTACATATATCATTATATACAGGAGATCCCCAGGTTATACCGGCTGTACATATATCATTATATACAGGAGATCCCCAGGTTATACCGGCTGTACATATATCATTATATACAGGAGATCCCCAGGTTATACCGGCTGTACATATATCATTATATACAGGAGATCTCCAGGTTATACCGGCTGTACATATATCACTATATACAGGAGATCCCCAGGTTATACCGGCTGTACATATATCATTATATACAGGAGATCTCCAGGTTATCCCGGCTGTACATATATCATTATATACAGGAGATCCCCAGGTTATACCGGCTGTACACATATCATTATATACAGGAGATCTCCAGGTTATCCCGGCTGTACATATATCATTATATACAGGAGATCCCCAGGTTATACCGGCTGTACACATATCATTATATACAGGAGATCCCCAGGTTATACCAGCTGTACATATATCATTGTATACAGGAGATCACCAGGTTATACCAGCTGTACATATATCATTATATACAGGAGATCCCCAGGTTATACCGGCTGTACATATATCATTATATACAGGAGATCTCCAGGTTATACCGGCTGTACACATATCATTATATACAGGAGATCCCCAGGTTATACCAGCTGTACATATATCATTATATACAGGAGATCACCAGGTTATACCGGCTGTACATATATCATTATATACAGGAGATCCCCAGGTTATACCGGCTGTACATATATCATTATATACAGGAGATCCCCAGGTTATACCGGCTGTACATATATCATTATATACAGGAGATCTCCAGGTTATACCGGCTGTACATATATCATTATATACAGGAGATCCCCAGGTTATACCGGCTGTACATATATCATTATATACAGGAGATCCCCAGGTTATACCAGCTGTACATATATCATTATATACAGGAGATCCCCAGGTTATACCGGCTGTACATATATCATTTTATACAGGAGATCCCCAGGTTATACCAGCTGTACATATATCATTATATACAGGAGATCCCCAGGTTATACCAGCTGTACATATATCATTATATACAGGAGATCCCCCGGTTATACCGGCTGTACATATATCATTATATACAGGAGATCCCCAGGTTATACCGGCTGTACATATATCATTATATACAGGAGATCCCCTGGTTATACCGGCTGTACATATATCATTATATACAGGAGATCCCCTGGTTATACCGGCTGTACATATATCATTATATACAGGAGATCCCCAGGTTATACCAGCTGTACATATATCATTATATACAGGAGATCCCCAGGTTATACCGGCTGTACATATATCATTATATACAGGAGATCCCCAGGTTATACCGGCTGTATGTATATCCCTATATACAGGAGATCCCCAGGTTATACCGGCTGTACATATATTATTATATACAGGAGATCCCCAGGTTCTACCGGTTGTACATATATCACTATATACAGGAGATCCCCAGGTTATACCGGCTGTACATATATCATTATATACACGAGATTGCCAGGT
Source organism: Engystomops pustulosus (assembly GCF_040894005.1). Lineage (NCBI taxonomy): Eukaryota > Metazoa > Chordata > Amphibia > Anura > Leptodactylidae > Engystomops > Engystomops pustulosus. Next base: position 7,315,583 of record NC_092415.1, on the reverse strand, counting down.
TGTACCGACTGTACATATATCATTATATACAGGAGATCCCCAGGTTATACTGGCTGTACATATATCATTATATACAGGAGATCCCCAGGTCATAGCGGCTGTACATATATCATTATATACAGGAGAGCCCCAGGTTATACCAGCTGTACATATATCATTATATACAGGAGATCCCCAGGTTATACCGGCTGTACATATATCATTATATACAGGAGATAATCAGGTAATGCCAGCTGTACATATATCATTATATACAGGAGATCCCCAGGTTATACCGGCTGTACATATATCATTATATACAGGAGATCCCCAGGTTATACCAGCTGTACATATATCATTATATACAGGAGATCCCCAGGTTATACCAGCTGTACATATATCATTATATACAGGAGATCCCCAGGTTATACCGGCTGTACATATATCATTATATACAGGAGATCCCCAGGTTATTCCGGCTGTACATATATCATTATATACAGGAGATCCCCAGGTTATACCAGCTGTACATATATCATTATATACAGGAGATCCCCAGGTTATACCAGCTGTACATATATCGTTATATACAGGAGATACCCAAGTTATACCGGCTGTACATATATCATTATATACAGGAGATACCCAGGTTATAGCGGCTGTACATATATCATTATATACAGGAGATCCCCAGGTTATACCAGCTGTACATATATCATTATATACAGGATATCCCCAGGTTATACCAGCTGTACATATATCATTATATACAGGATATCGCCAGGTTGTACCAGCTGTACATATATCATTATATACAGGGGATCCCCAGGTTATACCGGCTGTATGCATATCACTATATACAGGAGATCCCCAGGTTATACCGGCTGTACATATATCATTATATACAGGAGATCCCCAGGTTATACCGGCTGTACATATATCATTATATACAGGAGATCACCAGGTTATACCGGCTGTACATATATCATTATATACAGGATATCCCCAGGTTGTACCAGCTGTACATATATCATTATATACAGGAGATCCCCAGGTTATACCGGCTGTACATATATCATTATATACAGGAGATCCCCAGGTTATACCGGCTGTACATATATCATTATGTACAGGAGATCCCCAGGTTATACCGGCTGTACATATATCATTATATACAGGAGATCCCCAGGTTATACCAGCTGTACATATATCATTGTGTACAGGAGATCACCAGGTTATACCAGCTGTACATATATCATTATATACAGGAGATCCCCAGGTTATACCGGCTGTACATATATCATTATATACAGGAGATCACCAGGTTATACCGGCTGTACATATATCATTATATACAGGAGATCCCCAGGTTATACTAGCTGTACATTTATCATTATATACAGGAGATCCCCAGGTTATACCAGCTGTACATATATCATTATTTACAGGAGATCCCCAGGTTATACCGGCTGTACATATATCATTATATACAGGAGATCTCCAGGTTATACCGGCTGTACATATATCATTATATACAGGAGATCCCCAGGTTATACCGGCTGTACATATTTCATTATATACAGGAGATCCCCAGGTTATACCGGCTGTACATATATCATTATATACAGGGGATCCCCAGGTTATACCAGCTGTACATATATCATTATATACAGGAGATCCCCAGGTTATACCAGCTGTACATATATCATTATATACAGGAGATCCCCAGGTTATACCGGCTGTACATATATCATTATATACAGGAGATCCCCAGGTTATATCGGCTGTACATATATCATTATATAGAGGAGATCCCCAGGTTATACCGGCTGTACATATATCATTATATACAGGAGATCCCCAGGTTATACCGGCTGTACATATATCACTATATACAGGAGATCCCCAGGTTATACCGGCTGTACATTTATCATTATATACAGGAGATCTCCAGGTTATACCGGCTGTACATATATCATTATATACAGGAGATCTCCAGGTTATACCGGCTGTACATATATCATTATATACAGGAGATCCCCAGGTTATACCGGCTGTACATATATCATTATATACAGGAGATCCCCAGGTTATACCGGCTGTACATTTATCATTATATACAGGAGATCCCCAGGTTATACCGGCTGTACATTTATCATTATATACAGGAGATCCCCAGGTTATACCGGCTGTACATATATCATTATATACAGGAGATCCCCAGGTTAATCCGGCTGTACATATATCATTATATACAGGAGATCCCCAGGTTATACCAGCTGTACATTTATCATTATATACAGGAGATCCCCAGGTTACACCAACTGTACATATATCATTATATACAGGAGATCCCCAGGTTGTACCAGCTGTACATATACCATTATATACAGGAGATCCCCAGTTTATACCAGCTGTACATATATCATTATATACAGGAGATCCCCAGGTTATACCGGCTGTACATATATCATTATATACAGGAGATCCCCAGGTTATACCGGCTGTACATATATTACTGTATACAGGAGATCCCCAGGTTATACCGGCTGTACATTTATCATTATATACAGGAGATCCCCAGGTTATACCGGCTGTAAATATATCATTATATACAGGAGATCCCCAGGTTATACCGGCTGCACATATATCATTATATACAGGAGATCCCCAGGTTATACCGGCAGTACATATATCACTATATACAGGAGATCCCCAGGTTATAGCGGCTGTACATATATCATTATATACAGGAGATCCCCAGGTTATAGCGGCTGTACATATATCATTATATACAGGAGATCCCCAGGTTATAGCGGCTGTACATATATCATTATATACAGGAGATCCCCAGGTTATACCGGCTGTACATACATCATTATATACAGGAGATCCCCAGGTTATACCAGCTGTACATATATCATTATATACAGGAGATCCCCAGGTTATACCAGCTGTACATATATCGTTATATACAGGAGATCCCCAGGTTATACCGGCTGTACATATATCATTATATACAGGAGATCCCCAGGTTATACCGGCTGTACATATATCATTATATACAGGAGATCCCCAGGTTATACCAGCTGTACATATATCATTATATACAGGAGATCCCCAGGTTATACCAGCTGTACATATATCATTATATAGAGGAGATCCCCAGGTTATACCGGCTGTACATATATCATTATATACAGGAGATCCCCAGGTTATACCGGCTGTACATATTTCATTATATACAGGAGATCCCCAGGTTATACCGGCTGTACATATATCATTATATACAGGAGATCCCCAGGTTTTACCGGCTGTACATATATCATTATATACAGGAGATCTCCAGGTTATACCGGCTGTACATATATCATTCTATACAGGAGATCCCCAGGTTATACCGGCTGTACATATATCATTGTATACAGGAGATCCCCAGGTTATACCGGCTGTACATATATCATTATATACAGGAGATCCCCAGGTTATACCGGCTGTACATATATCATTATATACAGGAGATCCCCAGGTTATACCGGCTGTACATATATAATTTTATACAGGAGATCCCCAGGTTATACCGGCTGTACATATATCATTATATACAGGAGATCCCCAGGTTATACCGGCTGTACATATATCATTATATACAGGAGATCCCCAGGTCATAGCGGCTGTACATATATCATTATATACAGGAGATCCCCAGGTTATACCAGCTGTATATATCATTATGTATAGGAGATCCCCAGGTTATACCGGCTGTACATATATCATTATATACAGGAGATCCCCAGGTTATACCAGCTGTACATATATCATTATATACAGGAGATCCCCAGGTTATACCGGCTGTACATATATCATTATATACAGGAGATCCCCAGGTTACACCAACTGTACATATATCATTATATACAGGAGATCCCCAGGTTGTACCAGCTGTACATATACCATTATATACAGGAGATCCCCAGTTTATACCAGCTGTACATATATCATTATATACAGGAGATCCCCAGGTTATACCGGCTGTACATATATCATTATATACAGGAGATCCCCAGGTTATACCGGCTGTACATATATTACTGTATACAGGAGATCCCCAGGTTATACCGGCTGTACATATATCATTATATACAGGAGATCCCCAGGTTATACCGGCTGTAAATATATCATTATATACAGGAGATCCCCAGGTTATACCGGCTGCACATATATCATTATATACAGGAGATCCCCAGGTTATACCGGCAGTACATATATCACTATATACAGGAGATCCCCAGGTTATAGCGGCTGTACATATATCATTATATACAGGAGATCCCCAGGTTATAGCGGCTGTACATATATCATTATATACAGGAGATCCCCAGGTTATAGCGGCTGTACATATATCATTATATACAGGAGATCCCCAGGTTATACCGGCTGTACATATATCATTATATACAGGAGATCCCCAGGTTGTACCAGCTGTACATATACCATTATATACAGGAGATCCCCAGTTTATACCAGCTGTACATATATCATTATATACAGGAGATCCCCAGGTTATACCGGCTGTACATATATCATTATATACAGGAGATCCCCAGGTTATACCGGCTGTACATATATTACTGTATACAGGAGATCCCCAGGTTATACCGGCTGTACATTTATCATTATATACAGGAGATCCCCAGGTTATACCGGCTGTAAATATATCATTATATACAGGAGATCCCCAGGTTATACCGGCTGCACATATATCATTATATACAGGAGATCCCCAGGTTATACCGGCAGTACATATATCACTATATACAGGAGATCCCCAGGTTATAGCGGCTGTACATATATCATTATATACAGGAGATCCCCAGGTTATAGCGGCTGTACATATATCATTATATACATCAGATCCCCAGGTTATAGCGGCTGTACATATATCATTATATACAGGAGATCCCCAGGTTATACCGGCTGTACATACATCATTATATACAGGAGATCCCCAGGTTATACCAGCTGTACATATATCATTATATACAGGAGATCCCCAGGTTATACCAGCTGTACATATATCGTTATATACAGGAGATCCCCAGGTTATACCGGCTGTACATATATCATTATATACAGGAGATCCCCAGGTTATACCGGCTGTACATATATCATTATATACAGGAGATCCCCAGGTTATACCAGCTGTACATATATCATTATATACAGGAGATCCCCAGGTTATACCAGCTGTACATATATCATTATATAGAGGAGATCCCCAGGTTATACCGGCTGTACATATATCATTATATACAGGAGATCCCCAGGTTATACCGGCTGTACATATTTCATTATATACAGGAGATCCCCAGGTTATACCGGCTGTACATATATCATTATATACAGGAGATCCCCAGGTTTTACCGGCTGTACATATATCATTATATACAGGAGATCTCCAGGTTATACCGGCTGTACATATATCATTCTATACAGGAGATCCCCAGGTTATACCGGCTGTACATATATCATTGTATACAGGAGATCCCCAGGTTATACCGGCTGTACATATATCATTATATACAGGAGATCCCCAGGTTATACCGGCTGTACATATATCATTATATACAGGAGATCCCCAGGTTATACCGGCTGTACATATATAATTTTATACAGGAGATCCCCAGGTTATACCGGCTGTACATATATCATTATATACAGGAGATCCCCAGGTTATACCGGCTGTACATATATCATTATATACAGGAGATCCCCAGGTCATAGCGGCTGTACATATATCATTATATACAGGAGATCCCCAGGTTATACCAGCTGTATATATCATTATGTATAGGAGATCCCCAGGTTATACCGGCTGTACATATATCATTATATACAGGAGATCCCCAGGTTATACCAGCTGTACATATATCATTATATACAGGAGATCCCCAGGTTATACCGGCTGTACATATATCATTATATACAGGAGATCCCCAGGTTACACCAACTGTACATATATCATTATATACAGGAGATCCCCAGGTTGTACCAGCTGTACATATACCATTATATACAGGAGATCCCCAGTTTATACCAGCTGTACATATATCATTATATACAGGAGACCCCCAGGTTATACCGGCTGTACATATATCATTATATACAGGAGATCCCCAGGTTATACCGGCTGTACATATATTACTGTATACAGGAGATCCCCAGGTTATACCGGCTGTACATATATCATTATATACAGGAGATCCCCAGGTTATACCGGCTGTAAATATATCATTATATACAGGAGATCCCCAGGTTATACCGGCTGCACATATATCATTATATACAGGAGATCCCCAGGTTATACCGGCAGTACATATATCACTATATACAGGAGATCCCCAGGTTATAGCGGCTGTACATATATCATTATATACAGGAGATCCCCAGGTTATAGCGGCTGTACATATATCATTATATACAGGAGATCCCCAGGTTATAGCGGCTGTACATATATCATTATATACAGGAGATCCACAGGTTATACCGGCTGTACATACATCATTATATACAGGAGATCCCCAGGTTATACCAGCTGTACATATATCATTATATACAGGAGATCCCCAGGTTATACCAGCTGTACATATATCGTTATATACAGGAGATCCCCAGGTTATACCGGCTGTACATATATCATTATATACAGGAGATCCCCAGGTTATACCGGCTGTACATATATCATTATATACAGGAGATCCCCAGGTTATACCAGCTGTACATATATCATTATATACAGGAGATCCCCAGGTTATACCAGCTGTACATATATCATTATATAAAGGAGATCCCCAGGTTATACCGGCTGTACATATTTCATTATATACAGGAGATCCCCAGGTTATACCGGCTGTACATATATCATTATATACAGGAGATCCCCAGGTTTTACCGGCTGTACATATATCATTATATACAGGAGATCTCCAGGTTATACCGGCTGTACATATATCATTCTATACAGGAGATCCCCAGGTTATACCGGCTGTACATATATCATTGTATACAGGAGATCCCCAGGTTATACCGGCTGTACATATATCATTATATACAGGAGATCCCCAGGTTATACCAGCTGTACATATATCATTATATACAGGAGATCCCCAGGTTATACCGGCTGTACATATATCATTATATACAGGAGATCCCCAGGTTACACCAACTGTACATATATCATTATATACAGGAGATCCCCAGGTTGTACCAGCTGTACATATACCATTATATACAGGAGATCCCCAGTTTATACCAGCTGTACATATATCATTATATACAGGAGATCCCCAGGTTATACCGGCTGTACATATATCATTATATACAGGAGATCCCCAGGTTATACCGGCTGTACATATATTACTGTATACAGGAGATCCCCAGGTTATACCGGCTGTACATATATCATTATATACAGGAGATCCCCAGGTTATACCGGCTGTAAATATATCATTATATACAGGAGATCCCCAGGTTATACCGGCTGCACATATATCATTATATACAGGAGATCCCCAGATTATACCGGCAGTACATATATCACTATATACAGGAGATCCCCAGGTTATAGCGGCTGTACATATATCATTATATACAGGAGATCCCCAGGTTATAGCGGCTGTACATATATCATTATATACAGGAGATCCCCAGGTTATAGCGGCTGTACATATATCATTATATACAGGAGATCCCCAGGTTATACCGGCTGTACATACATCATTATATACAGGAGATCCCCAGGTTATACCAGCTGTACATATATCATTATATACAGGAGATCCCCAGGTTATACCAGCTGTACATATATCGTTATATACAGGAGATCCCCAGGTTATACCGGCTGTACATATATCATTATATACAGGAGATCCCCAGGTTATACCGGCTGTACATATATCATTATATACAGGAGATCCCCAGGTTATACCGGCTGTACATATATCATTATATACAGGAGATCCCCAGGTTATACCAGCTGTACATATATCATTATATACAGGAGATCCCCAGGTTATACCAGCTGTACATATATCATTATATAAAGGAGATCCCCAGGTTATACCGGCTGTACATATTTCATTATATACAGGAGATCCCCAGGTTATACCGGCTGTACATATATCATTATATACAGGAGATCCCCAGGTTTTACCGGCTGTACATATATCATTATATACAGGAGATCTCCAGGTTATACCGGCTGTACATATATCATTCTATACAGGAGATCCCCAGGTTATACCGGCTGTACATATATCATTGTATACAGGAGATCCCCAGGTTATACCGGCTGTACATATATCATTATATACAGGAGATCCCCAGGTTATACCGGCTGTACATATATCATTATATACAGGAGATCCCCAGGTTATACCGGCTGTACATATATCATTTTATACAGGAGATCCCCAGGTTATACCGGCTTTACATATATCATTATATACAGGAGATCCCCAGGTTATACCGGCTGTACATATATCATTATATACAGGAGATCCCCAGGTTATACCGGCTGTACATATATCATTATATACAGGAGACCCCCAGGTTATACCGGCTGTACATATATCATTATATACAGGAGATCCCCAGGTTATACCGGCTGTACATATATCATTATATACAGGAGATCCCCAGGTTATACCGGCTGTACATATATCATTATATACAGGAGATCCCCAGGTTATACCGGCTGTACATATATCATTATATACAGGAGATCCCCAGGTTATACCGGCTGTACATATATCATTATATACAGGAGATCCCCAGGTTATACCGGCTGTACATATATCATTATATACAGGAGATCCCCAGGATATACCAGCTGTACATATATCATTATATACAGGAGATCCCCAGGTTATACTGGCTGTACATATATCATTATATACAGGAGATCCCCAGGTTATACCGGCTGTACATATATCATTATATACAGGAGATCCCCAGGTTATACCAGCTGTACATATATCATTATATACAGGAGATCCCCAGGTTATACCGGCTGTACATATATCATTATATACAGGAGATCCCCAGGTTATAGCAGCTGTACATATATCATTATATACAGGAGATCCCCAGGTTATACCGGCTGTACATATATCATTATATACAGGAGATCCCCAGGTTATACCGGCTGTACATATATCATTATATACAGGAGATCCCCAGGTTATACCGGCTGTACATATATCATTATATACAGGAGATCCCCAGGATATACCAGCTGTACATATATCATTATATACAGGAGATCCCCAGGTTATACCGGCTGTACATATATCATTATATACAGGAGATCCCCAGGATATACCAGCTGTACATATATCATTATATACAGGAGATCCCCAGGTTATACCGGCTGTACATATATCATAATATACAGGAGATCCCCAGGTTATACCGGCTGTACATATATCACTATATACAGGAGATCCCCAGGTTATACCGGCTGTACATATATCATTATATACAGGAGATCCCCAGGTTATACCAGCTGTACATATATCATTATATACAGGAGATCCCCAGGTTATACCGGCTGTACATATATCATTATATACAGGAGATCCCCAGGTTATACCGGCTGTACATATATCATTATATACAGGAGATCCCCAGGTTATACCGGCTGTACATATATCACTATATACAGGAGATCCCCAGGTTATACCGGCTGTACATATATCACTATATACAGGAGATCCCCAGGTTATACCGGCTGTACATATATCATTATATACAGGAGATCCCCAGGTTATACCGGCTGTACATATATCATTATATACAGGAGATCCCCAGGTTATACCGGCTGTACATATATCAATATATACAGGAGATCCCCAGGTTATACCGGCTGTACATATATCATTATATACAGGAGATCCCCAGGTTATACCGGCTGTACATATATCATTATATACAGGAGATCCCCAGGTTATACCGGCTGTACATATATCATTATATACAGGAGATCCCCAGGTTATACCGGCTGTACATATATCATTATATACAGGAGATCCCCAGGTTATACCAGCTGTACATATATCATTATATACAGGAGATCCCCAGGTTATACCGGCTGTACATATATCATTATATACAGGAGATCCCCAGGTTATAGCAGCTGTACATATATCATTATATACAGGAGATCCCCAGGTTATACCGGCTGTACATATATCATTATATACAGGAGATCCCCAGGTTATACCGGCTGTACATATATCATTATATACAGGAGATCCCCAGGTTATACCATCATGTTTCGTGTATCTATTACTCTGGGGAACACTTTGTGCTTGTGTCTTCCCTCGTGGGGCGGATGATACAGGATTCCTGGGCCGGGATGTATCTGGCTCCTGGCTGGAGTGTAATAATGGTATAACGCTCTTGCTCTCTGTCTATAAATGAGATTATTTGCTCTCTGTGTCCGCTGTACTTTGGGCTCTGATGATCTCGGGCCGCCGTGTGATACATGACATAATATTCCCGTTCTGTCCCTCTTTAGCTCCTGACATCCATATTGTCAGTCCTGATTATCACATCCGGGGGGCGCCGTGCTCTCGCCCCGGGGGGATTACAGGAATTAGCTGTTCCAGCATTTTAACACAATCACATGAAGTGACTTGAAGCGTTTCTTCTTCTCCGGCCGCATTCCCTCAACTACTTTCCCGAAATCTTCTTTCCATAATATTTCCATCTCATTACGGCCGGGATTATGTCATCCGCACGTCTCTGCACTGCGCCGCATCCTCAGCTCTGCAAAGCTGACAGCCCCTGATAAAGAGCAGCCGCTTCTGCAAAATTACCTTCTGCATCATTAATATGCAAATTGGGAAGGCGACTAACGAAGACTAAAACTTCAGCATCTGGAGAATCCGATCTGGGGTCCGGGAAAGATGAGTGACCTCCCATGTGGCTCCAATGCTGTCCTCTCCTTTACATTACTATAGAGCTTGGCTTATTTGCCACTCAGGACTCTGGGAAAGCTGGGTAACAGCTTTATTGGAAAAAATCACCATTCCCACCATTTCACCCCCCGTATATTCCAGTAAAGACCCCTAAATATATTCAGACCCAAGACCAGACCCCCAAATAAAGACACCAGACCTCCTAATCAATAAGAAACCCTAATGATAGAAACCCAAAATAAATTCAGACCCCTCTTTAGGCTCCTTAAAAGTCTAAACCCCAAACCAGATCCCTAAATAAATCCAGACCTTGTAATAAATCAGACCCCACCCCCCACCCACCTGACTCAGGACTAGACCCCTACATACATTTTAACCCTAGATCTGACCTTTTAAGAAATACCACGTGCAGATCAGACTGTGAAATTAATCAGATTCATAATAAATTAAACTCAAGACCAGACCCCAAAAATAAATCCAGACCTTTTAATAAACCACCCTGACTAGATCCCAAAAAATAAACCCAAGACTAGACCTCTAAATACATCCAAACCCCCAGACCTTCTAAAAAATCTTCCCTGACTAGATCCCAAAAAACAAACCCAAGACTAGACCTCTAAATACATCCAAACCCCCAGACCTTCTAAAAAATCTTCCCTGACTAGATCCCAAAAAATAAACCCAAGACCAGATGTCCAACTAAATCCAGACCTTCTAATAAATGCCCCCCGACTAGAACCCAAAAGATAAATCAAAGACCAGACCTCTAAATAAGTCCAGACCCTGTGATAAATCCCCCCAACTATATCCAGAAAAATAAACCCAAGACCAGACCCCTAAATAAATCCAGACCTTCTTATAAATCTGACCCCTGACTAGATCCCAAAAAATGTAACCAAGACCAGACCCCTAAATAAATCCAGACCTTCTTATAAATCTGACCCATGACTAGATCCCAAAAAATTTAACCAAGACCAGACCCCTAAATAAATCCAGACCTTCTTATAAATCTGACCCCTGACTAGATCCCAAAAAATGTAACCAAGACCAGACCCCTAAATAAATCCAGATCTTAAACCTTGATAATGAAGACTTGATACAAGACCAATAAACAAAATCCAGACCCCAGACCCAAAAACTCCTGGAGAAACTTCAATCCTGGAATATAAATCCATACCTCACAGTCCTGCTGCTACTAACAACATATACTATGGTGTGATTACACATCTTTTCAAGGACAATACATAAATCTGGCTGCAGACAGCAGAGAACACAGCAGTGTAAGGCCATGCCCCCAGCGCACTTGGAGTGGAATATAAATCCATATATCACAGTCCTGCTGCTACTAACACTATACAGAAAGGTCTGATTGTATATCTCTCCAGGGACATTACATAACAATGGCTGCAGTTGTATGATCTCACCTGTTGACAGGTTCCCAGATACACTTTATAGTCTAAATATGATGCCCCTTGTTCTGATTGGTCATGACTGCAGTTACTTTTGGTAGCCAAGCATGTGCCATAATTTACCGCGGTATCTCCAGTCCTGAGCTTCACCTATGTCAGAATAGCATATGCTACTGAATCCACCATAGACTATGCTCTGCCCGTGTAGCGCCCCCTACAGGCCGTGTAAGTGCATTCCATCAGCCGCCATCACTGCTTTTCTTTATCTTTTCCCGCAAATACAATTGTCTCCATCCCAAAATACTGTTCCATGAATAATATGTAACATTTATATCAGTGTTGGGATGATAGATCATTGCCGGGGAGGACACAGCGCCACATTTTATGTCCCAGGTCTTCTCCTCCGCAGGCCGGGAGCCGTGATTACATTACCTATTCCTCCGACGCCTCCTCAATGTCTAAAACCAACACTTCTGGTTACAGAGCGTCTCTCAAGCCCTTCCTGCCCCTTCACAAGCCAGGCGGATCCCCCCGCAGCTGGACCCCGCGCCGTCTGCCGAGATTAAGGAACGGAATATTCAAGTCTCCGAAAATGAGAGATTTTATTTCTTTTTTTTTTTTTTTCAATTTTTTATTTTCTGAAGAGTCGCAGCTGCAAGAAGGAAGGAAGACGGAGGAAGGTAATTATCCCGTATCCTGTAATATGCAGCGGTAACGAGACGCAATCAATTAGCGGCTTTACTAAATAATGACAATAATGAGGCAGAGGACTTTATGGAGGCAATGAATAGTTCAATGGGATCTCCAAACCCCAAACCTTGGTGAGGACCCCCCATCTTTATTGAGGCCCCCCTCATCCTTACAAAGTATAGCATAATTGAGCTCAACAATTCTGATTGAGGTCCCCAATTCTTATAGAGGACCACAGTCTAATCGTGGTCAACCATTCTTATTTAGGTCCCCCTCATTCTTATTGAGAAAGGACCCTATCCTTATTGAGGTCAACCTTTCTTATTGAAATCCTTCACATCCTTATTGAGAGAGGACCCCATCCTAATCGAGGTCAACCATTCTTATTTAGGTCCCCCCTCATTCTCATCCAGAAAGGACCCCATCCTTATTGAGGTCACCCATTCTTGTTGAAGACCACATCCTTACTTTTTGAGGGTTCTTCTTGAGATGTATCGAGAGAGGACCCCATCCGAATCGAGGTCAACCACTCTTATTGAGGTCCCTCACATCCTTATCAAGAAAGGACCCCATCCTTATTGGGTCACCATTCTTGTTACTTGTTGACGGTTCTTCATGAGATGTATTGAGAGAGGACCCCATCCTAATCTAGGTCAACTATTCTTATTTAGGTTCACCCTCATTCTCATTGAGAAAGGACCCCATCCTTATTGAGGTCACCCATTCTTATTGAAGACCACATCCTTACTTGTTGAGGGTTCTTCTTGAGATGTATTGAGAGAAAAACCCATCCGAATCAAGGTAAACCATTCTTATTTAGGTCCCCCTCATTCTTATCGAGAAAGGACCCCATCCTTATTGAGGTCAACCACTCTTATTGAGATCCCTCACATCCTTATCAAGAAAGGACCCCATCCTTATTGGGGGTCACCATTCTCCTAACTTGTTGAGGGTTCTTCATGAGATGTATTGAGGGAGGACCCCATTCTAATCGATGTCAACCATTCTTATTTAGGTCACCTTCATTCTCATCGAGAAATGACCCCATCCTTATTGAGGTCACCCATTCTTATTGAAGACCACATCCTTACGTGTTGAGGGTTCTTCTTAAGATGTGTCGAGAGATGACCCCATCCTAATCGAGGTCAACCATTCTTATTGAGGTGCCTCACATCTTTATCGAGAAAGGAACCCATCCTTATAGAGGCCACCCATTCTTATTGAAGACCACATTCTTACTTGTTGAGGGTTTTTCATGAGATGTATCGAGAGAGGACCCCATCCGAATCGAGGTCAACCACTCTTATTGAGGTCCCTTACATCCTTATCAAGAAAGGACCCCATCCTTATTGAGGTCACCATTCTCGTTACTGGTTGAGGGTTCTTCATGAGATGTATTGAGAGAGGACCCCATCCTAATCGAGGTCAACCATTCTTATTTATGTCCCTCTCATCCTTATCGAGAAAGGACCCCATCCTTATTGAGGTAACCCATTATTGAAGACCACATTCTTACTATTGAGGGTTCTTCATGAGATGTATCGATAAAGGACCCCATCCTAATCGAGGTCAACCTACATGTTTAGTATTTCCTGTTCTGGCAGGTGCAACTTTTGGTGTTATCCTGAGACTTTTGTTGTAAATGTCTCAAATTAACCTGGACACAAGCCATTTGAGGGGTTACATACAGGAGTGGACGCTACTGTAAATTTTGGATTTGAGGCTGTGACATGCAGTGTTAAGCGCTCTAGTCACACCACAGGGAGATGACGACATATGAGGCTGCGGTCACACGTGGGGTTTGTGATGCATTTTTAAAAGCATCACAGAAATGCTTGCGTTTTACATGTTACCCTGCGTTTGATTGGTTTGAAAGTGTTTCTCTTCATTGTTGGAAGTGTAAGCAGCTGTGTTGTCATTTTCACTGCTGCTTACACTTCCATCAATGAAGAGAGAATGATTTCTCAACAGCCAAACGCAGGGTAAAACATATGAGTTTCTGCAATGCATTTAAAAAACGCATCACACACGCCACACATGACCGCACCCTTAGAAGTAACCAATAAATGTCAATAAAATGTGAATGCAGAAATGTATAAATCAAAAAAAAAAAACTTTCAGAGCCCAGCAGGTTTATGTACAAAATGTTTGACATTTAAAGCATGTGAAATAACTACAATTAACATGTTAGAAAAGTGTCCATTAAGAAAACCTTCCCCTGCACCTGCCCTGGATGAGGTGCAGATTTGTGCCTAAAAAGTTGCAAAAATAGAAAGAAAAAGATACATAAGTGAAAAGTCGCACGGAAAATCTGGAAAATAAAGATACATAAGGCCCATGGTGCAGACAAACGTGCACTGGAGAAACACAGCAAAATTTGCAAAGAAAAGTCACAAAAAAATAAAGAAAAAAACATGCACAAATAAAGATACACATCCCCCACTGTATCATATGTGTTTGCTGTCATTTCCAAAAATCAATAGTGATGTTTATCAATCTCTGTCCTTTTTTTTCAGCTCCTTTCTTCTTATTAAGTGAGCAGTGTATCTAAAACTCCTAAACACAGAAGATAGATAGGAGAGGAAGCTAAAGATAAACTCTTTACATACCTAGAGAATATCAAATTTCTTAATTCTGTTCAGTAGGGGGATGAGACTATACAGTGACTGTCTGCAAGGAGATGAGACTGTCCAGTGACTGTCTGTAAGGAGATGAGACTGTCCAGTGACTGTCAGTAAGGAGATAATACTGTCCAGTTATTGTCTGTAAGGAGACGAGACTATCCAGTGACTGTCTGTAAGGAGATGAGACTGTTCAGTGATTGTTTGTAAGTATATGAGACTGTTCAGTGCCTGTCTGTAAGGAGATAAGACTATCCAGGGACTGTCTGTAGGGGGATAAGTGACTTTAGGGGTATGCCCACGAAGACAAGTTTCTTATATGTGCAACACCCCTGCCAATGCATAAGCAAGGTGGTTGTTGTGAATAGCGTCCTCTCCTTGTCAGGATCTATCTGTTGTTCCTGCACAACTAATCCATAAGCTGCTGCTACGTAAACTTAGTAATTGCAGCTGTAGCCACTGCCTGGTAAGGTAAGAGTTAACACTGTGAGATGTTTCTTCCCAATGATTTTCTTGTAAAGCAAACTGGAAGATGACTGGAGAAGTGCTACCACCAGACCCAGGGAGTATATAAACCCCTGGTGGGGGGGAGCACATCGGCTTAGTCTTTGGTTTTAAGTCTTAAGTCATTGTCTTCTGACAGAATCATACCTCATGGTCAGTCTGCGATAGCAAGTGTCCTAATATCAGGAACCACAGGTTAGCCCAGAGCTGAGATCCACCACCCGGACTCAGCTCCATCTCAATCAGCCCCGCCTGCATCTACTATCAGGCTGTGTGTAACCTTCCTGTGGACTGACTCTCCATGACTCTTCAAGCTTGCTAAACCTGCTGTTACCGTTTGGCCATTGCTTGCTGTTGAATAAAGAACTGTAATTTGATTTGCACAACAATGCCTCCGTCTGATACCTGGATACGGCTGTTACCACCACGGGCTTCCCCATCCATTACCCAGGGACATATCCTATAGACACTCAGGGATTGCTCCAGGGAGAACCTTTACATCAGCCTCTCCCTCCATATTTCTTGCACACACCACCTGTTGGAGAGCTGCCAGGCTATAGGACAGCCCTCCGGTCCCCATACCAAGCACCGTGACACTAGCATTCCTAGGTCGCAACCGCCAGCCCCCCGGTGGGGGATGTTGCAAAATAACACATTCTCTAATTCACTGTTTTTATGCAAATATGCAACATTTCACAGATATAAGTCCAACCTGTCTCTATCAGTCCTGCTCTACACAATTTCAGTTTCCCCTAGACACAACCCTGTAACTTGTGACTTAGGGTCGGGTGGCTGCCATCTTGGATTTGTATGTGAGAGCGTGCAGATGAGATTTTGTATCTATCTGCTGTGAGCTTGTAGCCTCTCCCCCTGCACAGAGCTCAGAGACTCTCACTGATCACTTCCTGCCAGGACACTGTGAGGAGAGAGAGAGGCTGCAAACTATAAGGAAATAAGTGATCTGGGGGAAGGGGGAGGCAGACACATATCTGTGAGATGTAGCAGAGCTCACAGTGTAACAGTCTGTGTGTAATAGGCATCTCATGCATCCCAGGTAGATGCATGTTTCCCAGGTGGTCTAGGCTAGTAGTGAGGTAGATACATGCTTGCCAGGTGGTCTAGGCTAGTAGGGTGGTAGATGCATGCTTGCCAGGTGGTCTTGGCTAGTAGGGTGGTACATACATGCTTGCCAGGCGGTCTAGGCTAGTAGGGTGGTAGAAACATGCTTCCCAGGTGGTTTAGGCTAGTAGGGTGGTAGATACATGCTACCCTGGAGTTCTAGGCTAGTAAGGTGGTACATACATGCTTTCCTGGAGATCTAGGCTAGTAGGGTGGTAAATACATGCTTCCCTGGAGGTCTAGGCTAGTAGTGTGTTAGATACATGCTTTCCTGGTGGTCTAGGCTAGTAGGGTGGTAGATGCATGGTTCCCTGGAGGTCTAGGCTAGTAGGGTGGTAGATACATGCTTTCCTGGAGTTCTAGGCTGGTAGAGTGGTACATACATGCTTCCCTGGAGTTCTAGGCTACTAGGGCGGTAGATACTTGCTTCCCTGGAGGTCTAGGCCCGTAGAGTGGTAGATACATGCTTTCCAGGTGGTCTAGGCTACTAGTGTGGTAGATACATGCTTCCCAGGTGGTCTAGGCTAGTAGGGTGGTAGATACATGCTTCCCTGGAGGTCTAGGCTACTAGTGTGGTAGATACATGCTTCCCAGGTGGTCTAGGCCAGTAGGGTGGTAGATACATGCTTCCCAGGTGGTCTAGGCTAGTAGGGTGGTAGATACAGGCTTCCCTGGAGGTCTAGGCTAGTAGGGTGGTACATACATGCTTCCATAGAGGTCTAGGCTAGTAGGATGGTAGATACATGCTTCTTTGGAGGTGTAGGCTAGTAGAGTGGTAGATACATGCTACTTTGGAGGTGTAGGCTAGTAGAGTGGTAGATACATGCTTTCCAGGTGGTCTAGGCTAGTAAGGTGTTAGATACATGCTTTCCTGGAGGTCTAGGCTGGTAGGGTGATATATGCATGGTTTCCTGGAGGTCTAGGCTAGTAGTGTTTTAGATACATGCTTTCCTGGAGTTCAAGGCTGGTAGAGTGGTACATACATGCTTCCCTGGAGGTCTAGGAAAGTAAGGTGGTATATACATGCTTCCCAGGTGGTCTAGGCTAGTAAGGTGGTAGATACATGCTTCCCAGGTGGTCTAGGCTACTAGTGTGGTAGATACATGCTTCCCAGGTGGTCTAGGCTAGTAGGGTGGTAGATACATGCTTCCCTGGAGGTCTAGGCTAGTAGGGTGGTGGATACATTCTTCCATGGAGGTCTAGGCTAGTAGGATGGTAGATAAATGCTTCTTTGGAGGTGTAGGCTAGTAGAGTGGTAGATACATGCTTGCCTGTCGGTCTAGGCTAGAAGGGTGGTAGATGCATGCTTCCCAGGTGGTCTAGGCTAGTAGGGTGTTAGATACATGCTTTCCTGGTGGTCTAGGCTAGTAGTGTTTTAGATACATGCTTTCCTAGAGGTCTAGGCTACTAGGGTGGTAGATACATGCTTCCCTGGAGGTCTAGGCTAGTAGAGTGGTAGATACATGCTTTCCTGGAGTTCTAGGCTGGTAGAGTGGTACATACATACTTCCCTGGAGGTCAAGGCTAGTAGGGTGGTAGATACATGCTTCTTTGGAGGTCTAGGCTAGTAAGGTGGTAGATAAATGCTTCCCAGGTGGTCTAGGCTAGTATGGTGGTGGATACATGCTTCCCAGGTGGTCAAGGCTAGTATGGTGGTGGATACATGCTTGCCAGGCGGTCTAGGCTAGTAGGGTGGTAGATACATGCTTCTTTGGAGGTGTAGGCTAGTAGAGTGGTATATACATGCTTCCCTGGCGGTCTAGGCTAGAAGGGTGGTACATGCATGCTTCCCAGGTGGTCTAGGCTAGTAGGGTGTTAGATACATGCTTTCCTGGTGGTCTAGGCTAGTCGTGTTTTAGATACATGCTTTCCTGGAGTTCTAGGCTGGTAGAGTTTTACATACATGCTTCCCTGGAGGTCTAGGCTAGTAGGGTGGTAGATACATGCTTCCCTTGAGGTCTAGGCTAGTAAGGTGGTAGATACATGATTCCCAGGTGGTCTAGGCTAGTATGGTGGTGGATACATGCTTGCCAGGCGGTCTAGGCTAGTAGGGTGGTAGATACATGCTTCCCTGGTGGTCTAGGCTAGTACGGTGGTAGATACAGGCTTCCCTGTAGGTCTAGGCTACTAGGGTGGTAGATACATGCTTCCCATGAGGTCTAGGCTACTAGGGTGGTAGATACATGCTTCCCAGGTGGTCTTGGCTACTAGGGTGGTAGATACATGCTTCCCAGGTGGTCTAGGTTACTAGGGTGGTAGATACATGCTTCCCTGGAGGTCTAGGCTAGTAGGGTGGTAGATACATGCTTCCCAGGTGGTCTAGGTTACTAGGGTGGTAGATACATGCTTCCCAGGTGGTCTAGGCTACTAGGGTGGTAGATGCATGCTTCCCAGGTGGTCTAGGCTACTATGGTGGTAGATACATGCTTCCCAGGTGGTCTAGGCTAGTAGGGTGGTAGATACATGCTTCCCTGGTGGTCTAGGCTAGTAGGGTGGTAGATACATGCTTCCCTGGTGGTCTAGGCTAGTAGGGTGGTAGATACATGCTTCCCAGGTGGTCTAGGCTAGTAGGGTGGTAGATACATGCTTCCCAGGTGGTCTAGGCTAGTAGGGTGGTAGATACATGCTTCCCAAGTGGTTTAGGCTAGTAGGGTGGTAGATACATGCTTCCCAGGTGGTCTAGGCTACTAGGGTGGTAGATACATGCTTCCCAGGTGGTCTAAGCTAGTAGGGTGGTAGATACATGCTTCCCAGGTGGTCTAAGCTAGTAGGGTGGTAGATACATGCTTCCCAGGTGCTCTAGGCTAGTAGGGTGGTAGATACATGCTTCTTAGGTAGTCTAGGATACTAGGGTGGTAGATACATGCTTCCCAGGCGGTCTAGGCTAATTGAATAGTTTAACTGGGTATTTTGGGGGTGCTAAATGCAGCATATTCTATTGAACCAATTGAAACACCATAAATCTGTTTGCGGTGATCTCCCCCTAGTGGTGTCTGTGGATAGACATTATTGTATTTGTAGAGTGAGCAGTGTGAGCAGCTTGGTGTGGGCCCCTCTCACCTGGGGCCCCGTAGCTGCTATGCGATCTTGTAGTGAAGATTCAGCTGTGTGATCCGCTTTCACTTATCAGTTTTCGCTGAAATTCATTTTTTTCGCAGAAACTTCCTTCATTTATTACATTTCCTGAGCAAACACAATGTTTACACTGAGCGGAGCCGCATTACACGACACCAGAACCTGCTGAGCGCAGTATAAAGAGCTCGCTGCGATCTGTCGTCAATCTGCTCTAATCCAGTCAGGAAATATATTGGTTGATGTGATATCATAAACACAGGGAGGAAACTGGGGGGAAAGGGGGCACATGGTCATCCTATAACAGCCCATAATACTGCTAGAAATATAGGATTTATACTAGTAACATCAACACATCTCATTATTTATATCTTTATCCATATTATAGTATTATACATAGTTTTATAGTAGCTATATTCCTGTACATAGGGGGCAGTATTATAGTAGCTATATTCCTGTACATAGGGAGCAGTATTATAGTAGTTATATTCCTGTACATAGGGGGCAGTATTATAGTAGTTATATTCCTGTACATAGGGGGCAGTATTATAGTAGTTATATTCTTGTACATAGGGGGCAGTATTATAGTAGTTATATTCTTGTACATAGGGGCAGTATTATAGTAGTTATATTCCTGTACATAGGGGGCAGTATTATAGTAGTAATATTCCTGTACATAGGGAGCAGTATTATAGTAGTTATATTCCTGTACATAGAGGGCAGTATTATAGTAGTTATATTCTTGTACATAGGGAGCAGTATTATAGTAGTTATATTCTTGTACATAGGGGGCAGTATTATAGTAGTTATATTCTTGTACATAGGGGGCAGTATTATAGTAGTGATATTCTTGTACATAGGGGGCAGTATTATAGTAGTTATATTCCTGTACATAGAGGGCAGTATTATAGTAGTTATATTCTTGTACATAGGGGGCAGTATTATAGTAGTTATATTCTTGTACATAGGGGGCAGTATTATAGTAGTTATATTCTTGTACATAGGGGGCAGTATTATAGTAGTTATATTCTTGTACATAGGGGGCAGTATTATAGTAGTTATATTCTTGTACATAGGGGGCAGTATTATAGTAGTTATATTCCTGTACATAGAGGGCAGTATTATAGTAGTTATATTCTTGTACATAGGGAGCAGTATTATAGTAGTTATATTCTTGTACATAGGGGGCAGTATTATAGTAGTTATATTCTTGTACATAGGGGGCAGTATTATAGTAGTTATATTCTTGTACATAGCGGGCAGTATTATACTAGTAATATTCCTGTACATAGGGAGCAGTATTATAGTAGTTATATTCCTGTACATAGAGGGCAGTATTATAGTAGTTATATTCTTGTACATAGGGGGCAGTATTATAGTAGTTATATTCTTGTACATAGGGGGCAGTATTATAGTAGTTATATTCTTGTACATAGGGAGCAGTATTATAGTAGTTATATTCTTGTACATAGGGGGCAGTATTATACTAGTTATATCCCTGTACATAGAGGGCAGTATTATAGTAGTTATATTCTTGTACATAGGGGGCAGTATTATAGTAGTTATATTCTTGTACATAGGGGGCAGTATTATAGTAGTTATATTCTTGTACATAGGGGGCAGTATTATAGTAGTTATATTCCTTTACATAGGGGGCAGTATTATAGTAGTTAAATTCTTGTACATAGGGGGCAGTATTATAGTAGTTATATTCCTTTACATAGGGGGCAGTATTATAGTAGTTATATTCCTGTACATAGGGGGCAGTATTATAGTAGTTATATTTCTGTACATAGGGACAGTATTATAGTAGTTATATTCTTGTACATAGGGGGGCAGTATTATAGTAGTTATATTCTTGTACATAGGGGCAGTATTATAGTAGTTATATTCTTTTACATAGGGGGCAGTATTAAAGTAGTTATATTCTTGTACATAGGGGACAGTATTATAGTAGTTATATTCTTGTACATAGGGGGCAGTATTATAGTAGTTATATTCCTGTACATAGGGGGCAGTATTATAGTAGTTATATTCTTGTACATAGGGGGCAGTATTATAGTAGTTATATTCCTGTACATAGGGGGCAGTATTATAGTAGTTATATTCCTGTACATAGAGGGCAGTATTATAGTAGTTATATTCCTGTACATAGGGGGCAGTATTATAGTAGTTATATTCCTGTACATAGGGGCAGTATTATAGTAGGTATTTTCTTGTACATAGGGGGCAGTATTATAGTAGTTATATTCCTGTACATAGGGGCAGTATTATAGTAGTTATATTCCTGTACATAGGGGGCAATTTTTATTGTAAAAACCAACAAAATACAATTAAACAAAATCATAAATACATTCTTCTGTATACACAATTATGAATCAAACAAATATAATCTCAGAGTAAATGTAACTTAGAGTCCATAGCTGCTGCTGCTGGAAAGGAAAAAGAAGAAAACTAAATCAATAAATATAGAAATTAAACACCAGATATATTCCTCCATAATTTCCTATTTCTTTGGTCTTTTCTGACTTCCAGTGATTTTATCCACCTTAGCTCAGACAATATTTGGGATACCACAGCCGTGTAGTTATAGTCCTCGCTGTGTAGGGACACCCGGGTTCTAGCATGCCATTGGTAATACTTTATCACTGTTATTATGACATACATGGTTCCCGGATCTATAATACCATCTGGAGATGGGACGCCATAGATGATGTCCGGGTACTGGAGGAATTGCAGCCTCGGGATGTTCAGCAGGTCAGATACTTCCTTCCAGATCTTCCTCCCTCCCCAGCACTCAGAGATGAAATGCTCCATCGTCTCCTCCTGCTGACACCCCAGGGGACACTTCCTATCTGCCACACTCACAAACTTTAGGTTCCCTCTCACAAATAACTTCCCATGTAGTGACAACCAAGAAATATCAAACAACTTGGGGGGAAGTCGCTTCCCATTGAGGAACCTGAGACTCTTCTGTAAGGTGGTGGTCACACAGTCTCTGAGAGCGAGTGATGAGTGGTAGAAAGCCCGACATATCCTAGTATAGAGATCTCTCCTGGTGTTACTGACAATGTAGGACTTCTCCAGCTTCCACATCCTGACACACTTCAGACCATATACCAGATACTGGGGGAGGAAGCCAGGAGTCCATCGGCCCCTCTTGAGACTGCCGCCTCGCACCCAAGACTCTGCAAAAGGCAATATCCAGTCCCTGACACTACTTACCCACAGGAGACCATTGTTTGAGTCCAGGCTTCCAAAATTTACTTTCAGAAACATGGAGTCAAAGAAGACCCTTGGATTTAACATATCCAGCCCACCCTCTCTCCTCTGCAGGTAGGTGATCCCTCTTTTTACTGGGTTCAACCTGTTCCCCCATAAAAGCTGGAAGAACAGGCTAAAGAGCCTAGCGGAGAAAGATTCTGGCAAAGGAAAGACAACAGAGACGTAGAGGAAGACAGGGACCAGGTAAGTCTTCAGCAGAGTAACCCTTTCTCTATAGGTCAGCCTCCAGTTCTTCCATCGCTGAACCTTTACATTTCCGGTATCCAACTTCTCTTCCCAATTTAGTTTGGCATTATCTTCCCTCCCGAATTTAACCCCAAGGATTTTAATATGGGTGGAGGCCTTGGCGAACTGTGGCAGATCAAAGCCAGGAGCAGTATCCAATGTCCAGAAAGCTTGACTCTTCTCAAGGTTGACCAGAGACCCAGAGGCCTCTGAGTAACTTCTGATGGCTGTGGACAGCATCTCCACCTCACGAGGTTCAGATATCACCACAGTCACATCATCCGCGTAGGCGACTACCTTCAAAGGCAAGCAATGGGGGACAGGCACCCCCTGAAAATCACACCGCTGCAGTGATCTCAGGAACGGGTCGATAGCAAACACATACAGCAGTGGACTCAGAGGACAACCTTGTCGCACCCCAGCCTCTACCCCGAAAGTGTCCCCCTGCCAACCATTGATCAGAGGAAAGCTCTCAGCCTCTCTATACAAAGTTCTCAGCCAATCTATAAATTGTCCCGGAATACCGTACTTTGACAAAGTGGCCCATAGATAGTCGTGATCAACCCTGTCAAAGGCTTTAGCCTGGTCCAGACCTACAACATATCTCCCACACCTCAGAGCTTTACATCTCTCAAACATCTCTCTAATCGAGATGACTGCTCCAGAGATGTTCCGCCCTCTTACTGTGCCGTACTGAGAGCCTGTCAACAGTGCCGGGGACAAACAGACTAATCTAGAGAAGAGGATTTTTGCCAGAATTTTCCTATCAACATTCAAGAGGGCGATCGGCCTCCAGTTCTTGATGTCACTAGGCTCCTTACCTTTGGACAGCAGAATAAGGGAGGACACTCTCATGGATGGAGGCATCAGGTGATTTTTTAGACAATTGGTAAACACATCCACAAGGATCGGGGCTAAGAGGTCTCTGAACTTCTTATAGAATTCTGCTGTAATACCGTCAGGACCTGGTGCCTTCTTCAGATGTAACTTATCAATGGCCTCTTTAACCTCCTCATCTGTTATTTCTGCTGTCAAAGGAGAAAAGTCCAAATCTCTAGTGTCAGGGCCTGGAGTTGCCTCCAAGAATTGAGCCATTTTGTCTTTATCCAAAACCTTCTTCTGAAATAACTCAGCATAATAGGATCTCACCACCCCCAGGATACCCTCCCGAGATTCCTGCAAAACTCCCTGGGAGTCAGTGAGACCTGTGATCGATTTCTTAGCCACACGTTCCCGGCAACTCTCATATGGATCTGGCGTGACTAAGTTTCCATAGTCTCGCTCCACAACCAGGGACGTGTAGCGGCTGTACTGATACTGCTTTATTTCAGATTTCAGTCGGTCAATCTTTTGTTTGTCATCCCCACCCGCCGAATAGAGTGACTCCAATTCTTTCCGCAGCTTGAGATACTGGCTGTACTTATTCTTACCCTTCTTCACTGACAGTCTCTTCAAGAGGGACCGGATCTCCTCCTTGACGTCCTCCCACCAGTCGGATATGTGGTTATAGAAATACACTCTCTCCGATTCACCCTGTATAAGAGAGTGGACTTGCTCCTGGACAAACACATCTTCTAATAAGGTAGAATTTAGTCTCCACAAGCCTCTTCCTATATCTGGCCGTTCTGTATTACCTAAGTAGAAGTATAGGGCCAGGTGATCCGAGTATGGGACAGACTTCTCACTTCTATCCCCAATGACCTCCGAGGGACTCACCAGCGCTAGGTCTATTCTGCTATGCCTCCCAGCACAGGAGTAGGTAAATTTGGGTTTCCTACCACCCTGCACAAAGACATCAGACAAACCTGACTGTGCTATAATATCATTTAAGACCTTAGAGTCCCTAGCAAGAGGCCTACCAGTGGGTCTGTCACTCACTGTCCTAGTGGCGTTGAAATCACCCGCCATGATGACTGGGAGAGATGTAAATAAATATGGCTTCACGTCATTAAATAGATTGACTCTGTCAGTCACTGTCTGTGGACCATAGATATTGATAAGCCGGAGCCTTCTACCTCGGATAGTAACCTCCAGCACCAAACATCTTCCCATCGACACCTCAGTTAGTCTGTGAATGGTGACATCGTGGGTATTAAACAGTATGGAGACCCCGGCACATGGCTCCACAGACAGTGACCAGATGGACGGCCCGGAGCGCCATTCTCTCTCTGCTTCTTTTAACAAACTAAGACTATTAAGATGAGTCTCCTGTAGGAAAAAGACATCGGCATCGAGATAATGTAGATGTTCATACACCGCATGTCTTGTCCTTCTTGCCCTAATGCTGTTGACATTGCTAGATATTATTTTCAGGTTGAAGTTCGCCATTAGAGCTATAACAAGAAGCAGAGAGAGTGTCCCCATCATCATAAATCTGGATCAGATCCCTCCTCTTCACCACCCGTCTCCATGTCTGATTCAGACTCTGGCCCCACCCTATGGGGTCTCCGTTTTGAGGGGGGGTCACCATCGGGATCCTCATCATACTCTGCCACCATCCTCTGCAGTTCCCTCTCTAGCTCCTCCTCTGCGTCTGACTCTGAGAGGACACTGAATCTATTGACTGTCATGGTCATGTCTGTTCCACTGTCCACTCTGATCTTTGATGACTTGTGAACTGTGGTCCACTCACCCTCAGGCTTCCGGGTGGACCTATCTTTTTTCCTCCTCTTATTAGCAGATGTTGTGGCTGGAGAGGGAATGAGCACTGAGGGTGGTGCAACCTGCTGGACAACTTCCATATCTCCCTCTGTGGTTTGGGTCTGAGGCTGGTCTGGTGTTGGTATAGCATCACTTGATTCTAGGACCTGCTGAGGTTCTGGCGTAGCCTGATCTGACCCTAATAACAAAGCCTCCTCCTCCCCCAGGTCATCTGCCCCTGCCAATAGGTCTTCATCAGGGAAGCTCTTACATATGTTGTGCCAGGCATTGGGACAATCCCTGTGGGCATGCCCGATCTCACCGCACAGGTTACACCTGATGTTTTGGCAGTCCGCACTCACATGGCCGATATCCCCACACAGGCTGCACTTGACCACAGAGCAATTACTGGCGATGTGACCGACTCTACCGCATTTGAAGCATCTACGGGGCTGACCTGGATAGAAACATACCCCCTTCTCCCGGCCAATGAAGAAGGAGTTGGGCAGATGCTGGGTTATGTTGTTATATTGTCTTAATTTCACCAGGACCTTCCACCCTCCTGTCCAGATCCCGTCCTCATCCCGGGTCTTGGTGAGCTCTGACATGAGGTCACAGTGCCTCTTGAGCCAGATGACAATATCCTGCTGGGGAACAGACTCATTCCAGAAGATGACTGTGACAGTGACTGTACCAAGTTTAGAGATGGGGATGAAGCTGAAATTATTCCACCCCTCTGCATCTCTAAACCTGGGGAAGATGGCCCAAAAGCGGTCCAGGTTGCCCATCAGCTTAAAGCTCACGTCATATCCCTGGCGATCGGGGAGGTTAATTACTGCCAAAATGTCACTTGGCGAGAAACCCATTTGTTCACACAATAGCGACCTGACCACAAACCGCCTGTCAGGTAGGTCCTCCTTGGCCCCTTTGTGCCTAAATCTCACCACATTCCTCCTCTTAAATGCCTGACCGGTGTAATGAGAGCCGGATGAAAAAGATGGTGCACCCCGGCTCCAGGCGTTGCCAGAAGAAGACTGGTGAGGGCCCGTACCCTGCTGTGTCTGGGGGCGCTGCGGGGGCTGCTGGGCTCCTGCACTCTGAGGGTCTGATACCTCAGCAACTAGAGGGGGGAAGTCCTGAGCATCAGACTGTACTATCCCCTCCCCACCATCAGCCTCCATACACTGCTCTGCCTGCTCTATGGCAACATCCCACACAGACTGTGCTTCCCCTGCTGGAACATTATCACACACAATGGTATTATCAGGAGGAGATACAGATGCATCAGCATTATCACCAACATTGGGGGCAGCAGCATCACAGACAATAGGGGCAGCAGTGTCACAGATATTAGAAACAGCATTAGGCACTGATGTATGAGCAGTATCGGGCACTGAAGTCCCATCAATGTCAGTACAATCAGTCCCAGCAGAGTCCTGATGATCCTGCTCAGATGCCACAGTGTTACCTTCAGGATCAGGTGCACAGTCCTGCTGCAGTGAGCCGTCAACTGGGACTTGTGGTACTTGTTCTCCGCTACCATCAGGCAGATGTCCACGTTGCACGCTGAATGCTGGGACATGCGGTGTTTGCTCTGCTCTGGTAACTTCAGAGGGACGGCTGTGATCCTTCTGCTGATTGCAGGCTGCTGGGACTTGTGGTGCTTCTGCTGTGGGTGGTTGCTGTTTCATGGCTTTATCTTTCTTGTAGAGATCCCCTTGCTGGTATGGGAAAGTCGCAGGCTGGAGTATAGGTTTCCCCTTGGTCTCAGTTGCCGGATTAGATGCCCCTCCATGATGTCTCTGGGCCTGGAAGCGCTCCTGGTTCCTGTAGGTCTCTGCCAGGGGACCCATCTGCTCCAGGACAGCCTCAGTCTGGGCGACATTGTCAGCGAGCTGCTTGGCCAGGGTGGTGAGCTTCTTGTCTAACAGCTCATGTCTCTCCGGGTTTGCTGCCTTGAGCTTGTAGGCACAGTCAATGTTTTTTTGTAGCAGCAGTTTTTGATCCTTCAGGTTTCCCAGTCTCTTTACCAGTGTTGGGATCTGATCAGCCAGGAGGAGCTCAGGTGCACGCTCAGCCGCTGCATAGGGAGTTGCTGCAGGTGCACGCTCAGCCGCTGCACATGGAGTTGCTGCAGGTTTCTTACAGGTGGTAGGTGATGGCACTCTGTTGGGTCCGGGCCTCTGCGCCACTGTTGGGTTCTGACGCGCTGCGGCTCTTACTGCGGGGGGGTGACACTGTCCAGTAGCAGCACTTGTGGCAGCCTGAGGCCTCCCTGCTAGTTTGGTCTCGGCCTTGCTGCCTCCACTCCCATACCTTGTGCGCTCAGAGCGGATCAGTACAGGCTGCTGCAGGTTCTCCAGCAAGGTCTGCTTCTCCAGAGATGTCCTCCTCTGCCTGGATGATGGAGGTGTACACGGCACAGGTGAGGCCTGGGCTGGAGGCTTCCTCTGCTCCTGCACAACCTGCTCGCTCCTCTGTCCTGGATGACCCGACATTGTGTTCCCACTCACTGGCTTCTGCTGCACATTCACACTGGTAGGTGACTTCACCAAACTGGAACTTACTGCTGCTTCTTTCTTCACAAACTCTTCATTCTTTACTTCACTGCTTCTGGCAGAACTGGAGCCGCTGACATAACTTACTGTACCGGAGATTTTAGGATTCTCATCCATTAGTTTTGGTGTCTGGGAGTTATTTCCCAGAGAAGGCCTTGGAGCCTGGGCCTTGCATGGGGAAGTTCCCCACCCAGGGTGGCCCCGCCCTGGGCTAGCTCCAGACATGAGGAGACCTCAGGAGCTCACACTGCACACAACCTCTCAGCAAGGGGGCAGTATTATAGTAGTTATATTCCTGTACATAGGGAGCAGTATTATAGTAGTTATATTCTTGTACATAGGGGGCAGTATTATAGTAGTTATATTCTTGTACATAGGGGGCAGTATTATAGTAGTTATATTCCTGTACATAGAGGGCAGTATTATAGTAGTTATATTCTTGTACATAGGGGGCAGTATTATAGTAGTTATATTCTTGTACATAGGGGACAGTATTATAGTAGTTATATTCTTGTACATAGGGGGCAGTATTATAGTAGTAATATTCCTGTACATAGGGAGCAGTATTATAGTAGTTATATTCCTGTACATAGAGGGCAGTATTATAGTAGTTATATTCTTGTACATAGGGGGCAGTATTATAGTAGTTATATTCTTGTACATAGGGGGCAGTATTATAGTAGTTATATTCTTGTACATAGGGGGCAATATTATAGTAGTTATATTCTTGTACATAGGGGGCAGTATTATAGTAGTTATATTCCTGTACATAGGGGGCAGTATTATAGTAGTTATATTCTTGTACATAGGGGGCAGTATTATAGTAGTTATATTCTTGTACATAGGGGGCAGTATTATAGTAGTTATATTCCTGTACATAGGGGGCAGTATTATAGTAGTTATATTCCTGTACATAGGGGGCAGTATTATAGTAGTTATATTCTTGTACATAGGGGGCAGTATTATAGTAGTTATATTCTTGTACATAGGGGGCAGTATTATAGTAGTTATATTCCTGTACATAGGGGGCAGTATTATAGTAGTTATATTCCTGTACATACGGGCCAGTATTATAGTAGTTATATTCCTGTACATAGGGGCCAGTATTATAGTAGTTAAATTCTTGTACATAGGGGGCAGTATTATAGTAGTTATATTCCTTTACATAGGGGGCAGTATTATAGTAGTTATATTCCTGTACATAGGGGGCAGTATTATAGTAGTTATATTTCTGTACATAGGGACAGTATTATAGTAGTTATATTCTTGTACATAGGGGGGCAGTATTATAGTAGTTATATTCTTGTACATAGGGGCAGTATTATAGTAGTTATATTCTTTTACATAGGGGGCAGTATTAAAGTAGTTATATTCTTGTACATAGGGGACAGTATTATAGTAGTTATATTCTTGTACATAGGGGGCAGTATTATAGTAGTTATATTCCTGTACATAGGGGGCAGTATTATAGTAGTTATATTCTTGTACATAGGGGGCAGTATTATAGTAGTTATATTCCTGTACATAGGGGGCAGTATTATAGTAGTTATATTCCTGTACATAGAGGGCAGTATTATAGTAGTTATATTCCTGTACATAGGGGGCAGTATTATAGTAGTTATATTCCTGTACATAGGGGCAGTATTATAGTAGGTATTTTCTTGTACATAGGGGGCAGTATTATAGTAGTTATATTCCTGTACATAGGGGCAGTATTATAGTAGTTATATTCCTGTACATAGGGGGCAGTGTTATAGTAGTTATATTCCTGTACATAGGGGGCAGTAATATAGTAGTTATATTCTTGTACATAGGGGGCAGTATTATAGTAGTTATATTCCTGCACATAGGGGGCAGTATTATAGTAGTTATATTCTTGTACATAGGGGGCAGTATTATAGTAGTTATATTCCTGTACATAGGGGGCAGTATTATAGTAGTTATATTTCTGTACATAGGGGGCAGTATTATAGTAGTTATATTCCTGTACATAGGGGGCAGTATTATAGTAGTTATATTCCTGTACATAGGAGGCAGTATTATAGTAGTTATTTTCCTGTACATAGGGGGCAGTATTATAGTAGTTATATTCTTGTACATAGGGGGCAGTATTATAGTAGTTATATTCTTGTACATAGGGGGCAGTATTATAGTAGTTATATTCCTGTACATAGGGGGCAGTATTATAGTAGTTATATTCTTGTACATAGGAGCAGTATTATAGTAGTTATATTCCTGTACATAGGGGGCAGTATTATAGTAGTTATATTCCTGTACATAGGGAGCAGTATTATAGTAGTTATATTCCTGTACATAGGGGGCAGTATTATAGTAGTTATATTCTTGTACATAGGGGGCAGTATTATAGTAGTTATATTCCTGTACATAGAGGGCAGTATTATAGTAGTTATATTCCTGTACATAGGGGGCAGTATTATAGTAGTTATATTCTTGTACATAGGGGGCAGTATTATAGTAGTTATATTCCTGTACATAAGGGGCAGTATTATAGTAGTTATATTCTTGTACATAGGGGGCAGTATTATAGTAGTTATATTCCTGTACATAAGGGGCAATTCTTTGTATACAGAGTCTTGTTGTATCCTGTAGATTGAGGTCCGGCAGCCTCAGTCTTGGAGCTTTGTACAATTATGTTGTGGATCTGATCACATCTTTCAGGGTGACGCGTATTATAAATGTCATTGTGGTATTTTTCCTCTTATATATGTGTCCAGTGAAGTCTTATAAAACTCTCTGTACGATGCCGCTCGCCCAGCACCCACATCACATCCCGCAGCCTTGATTCCTGACGCGGCTCGTAAACTCCTCCAGGTTGAGCGTCTCTATGAATCTGACTGGGAAAATGACGTTCAATTATATTTATCGATTCGGGTTCCATGGAAAAAAGCTTTAATTCATCACAATTTACAGCTGCGAGGAAAATTGCCTCCTGTCTTTAATAACCCAGCATGCACCTGAGGATAACAACGTCGCCGCGGGACCTCGCACACCTGCCGATCAGACAGGAAGGTTCTCACCTTCATATCACACCATTAGGTGAACATTTAAAAAAATTGCTTTATTCCCTTGTGATGTCGCAGAATCGTCGCCAACAAATCTTCCGGTTTCTGATTAGGGTAAAATATTGGACTGATTGGACTGATATTGGTGACCTCTTCTAGAGAGCTTCAAAAATGACCTCTTATCAATGACCTCAGACGCTGATGGTGAATGTTAGAGCAGGTAACCTTAAAGGGAACCTACCACCACGGATCTACCTATAAAGGTAGATCGGGTGGTAGGTGCATCTTTTGGACGTGAGGGTAGTCCTTTTAAGGGCAAATCCTCACGTCCCCGCAATCTTTTTACAACTTTTATTTCCCTATTATGCAGATTTTCTAAAGAGGATACTGCCCCAGTAGCCTGCCAGATATCTTCGGCGTGCAGCTACGAGGAGCTGCGCACCCTTATCCGAGAAGCCTGCTGTCTGCGCATGCGCAGAACAGCGGCTGCACGGTCACTGCTCCGCAGCCAGAGCTACTGCGTGTCAAAGATATCTGGTAGGAGGATCAAAGAGGCTACTGGGGCGTGGAGTAGCCGCTCCGTGTAGCCTCAGCCCCGGCTACTCCTCGCCCCCGTATCCTCTTTAGAAAATCGGCATATTATGGAAATGAAAGTTATGAAAAGATACAGGGGACTTGAGGATTAGTCCTTAAAAGGGCTATTTTCACGTCCAATAGGGGCACCCACCATCCGTGCCCGTACCACCGAGCTCTCTGGCACACGCGCGCCTGTGCAACTTAGCACGGCCTGTTTCCCCGTGCAAAGTTGCGCAGGCGCTTGTGTGCCGGAGAGCTCGGTGACGTCACCGGCTCTCCAGCACTTAAGAATCCGGCACACGCGCGGGCGTGCGCATGGTGCGCCGTGCCCAAGTGCGGTGTGCCGAGTTATAAGTTAATATAACTTATAATTCTGCGATAGGGGCTTTGTTCCCCTAACAAAAATATGCTCTGGCACCAGCTCACCCTGACCCGGTGCCATGTATATGTGTATAAACCTACCACTTTTAAGTGGTAGGTTTCCTTTAAGTTCTCAGTATGTCAGACTTCCTAGACTGTTAATCTCATACACCACTACAAGCCCCATAAAACCCCTGTCCTTGTCCTTTGTTGGGGTCCCATTAGCCCGACCACCACAATCTAGAAAAGACTTTCACAAAAAAACTTTCAATGAAGTGTTTTCTACGAAATAATTAGAAACTTGAGCAAAATCTAATAACAAATTGTCCTACATCCCCAACCTCAATCACATCCACTAGTGATTATGTCATTATCACCTCCTCTTCCATATATTGATGACATCATAACTCATCATGAAATAGGTGGATGTAGTGTTGGACCGGAACACCAAAGTACCAGAAGATCCATGGTTAGGGCCAGGTTCTAGCCCAATGGAACCCATAAGACATTGGGTAGAAGGTAACTTCAAATTTGAGGCTTCCATGGACTATTTTGTACGGATTGTTGGAAGGTTGGCCCCAAGGATAATTTTGATAATTTTCTCTGGTAAAGCCCCTAGGAACTCCAGTCTTATGGTTAGTGGAGGTCACTAGGCTATTGCCCCTTGTGCCTGGCTATGCCCTTATGGCGACTGGCACCAATCCTTATTGATACAATTATGGGCTCCAGTCGCCATAAAAAGGAGGCCCTGGAGCTGGAGAGGGGACAACGAAGAGTCACAAAAATGATAAGGGGTATGGTGGGTCTCAGTTATGAGGAAAGAGTAAAACAACTAGATTTATTTAATCTGGAAAACTGACGACTACGAGGGGACATGATTAATTTATATAAATACATGAATGGTCCATACAAAAAATATGGTGGCAAGTTGTTTCAGATTAAATCAAATCAAAAGACGAGGGGGCACTGTCTCAGCCTGGAGAAAACAAGGTTTAATAACCAAAAGCGAAAGGGCTTTTTTACTATGAGAACTGTCAATCTGTGAAATGGCCTGTCTCAGGCGCTGGTCACAGCAGGGACAGCAGAGAGCTCAGGCACTGGTCACAGCAGGGACAGCAGAGAGCTCAGGCGCTGGTCACAGAAGGACAGCAGAGAGCTCAGGCGCTGGTCACAGCAGGGACAGCAGAGAGCTCAGGCGCTGGTCACAGCAGGGACAGCAGAGAGCTCAGGCGCTGGTCACAGCAGGGACAGCAGAGAGCTCAGGCGCCGG
The DNA here is from genome assembly GCF_040894005.1 of Engystomops pustulosus. Taxonomy (NCBI): domain Eukaryota; kingdom Metazoa; phylum Chordata; class Amphibia; order Anura; family Leptodactylidae; genus Engystomops; species Engystomops pustulosus. The sequence goes on along the minus strand of NC_092415.1, from coordinate 7,281,270 downwards.
TCACAGAAGGACAGCAGAGAGCTCAGGCGCTGGTCACAGCAGCGACAGCAGAGAGCTCAGGCACTGGTCACAGCAGGGACAGCAGAGACCTCAAGCGCTGGTCACAGCAGGGACAGCAGAGAGCTCAGGCGCTTGTGACAGCAAGGACAGCAGAGAGCTCAGGCGCTGGTCACAGAAGGACAGCAGAGAGCTCAGGCGCTGGTCACAGCAGCGACAGCAGAGATCTCAGGCGCTGGTCACAGCAGGGAAAGCAGAGAGCTCAGGCGCTGGTCACAGCAGGGACAGCAGAAAGCTCAAGAGCAGGGACAGCAGAGAGCTCAGGCGCTGGTCACAGCAGGGACAGCAGAAAGCTCAAGAGCAGGGACAGCAGAGAGCTCAGGCGCTGGTCACAGCAGGGACAGCAGAAAGCTCAAGAGCAGGGACAGCAGAGAGCTCAGGGGCAAGTCACATCAGGGACAGCAGAGAGCTCAGGCGCTGGTCACAGCAGGGACAGCAGAGAGCTCAGGCGCTGGTCACAGCAAGGACAGCAGAGAGCTCAGGCGCTGGTCACAGCAGGGACAGCAGAGAGCTCAGGCGCTGGTCACAGCAGGGACAGCAGAGAGCTAGGGCACTGGTCACAGCAGGGACAGCAGAGAGCTCAGGAGCTGGTCACAGCAGGGACAGCAGAAAGCTCAAGAGCAGGGACAGCAGAGAGCTCAGGGGCAAGTCACATCAGGGACAGCAGAGAGCTCAGGCGCTGGTCACAGCAGGGACAGCAGAGAGCTCAGGCGCTGGTCACAGCAAGGACAGCAGAGAGCTCAGGCGCTGGTCACAGCAGGGACAGCAGAGAGCTCAGGCGCTGGTCACAGCAGGGACAGCAGAGAGCTAGGGCACTGGTCACAGCAGGGACAGCAGAGAGCTCAGGAGCTGGTCACAGCAGGGACAGCAGAGAGCTCAGGCACTGGTCACAGCAGGGACAGCAGAGAGCTCAGGCACTGGTCACAGCAGGGACAGCAGAGAGCTCAGGCGCTGGTCACAGCAGGGACAGCAGAGAGCTCAGGCGCTGGTCACAGCAGGGACAGCAGAAAGCTCAGGCGCTGGTCACAGCAGGGAAAGCAGAGAGCTCAGGCGCTGGTCACAGCAGGGACAGCAGAAAGCTCAAGAGCAGGGACAGCAGAGAGCTCAGGGGCAAGTCACATCAGGGACAGCAGAGAGCTAAGGTACAGGTCACAGCAGGGACAGCAGAGAGCTCAGGTGCAGGTCACAGCAGGGACAGCAGAGAGCTCAGGCGCAGGTCACAGCAGGGACAGCAGAGAGCTCAGGTGCAGGTCACAGCAGGGACAGCAGAGAGCTCAGGCGCTGGTCACAGCAAGGACAGCAGAGAGCTCAGGCGCTGGTCACAGCAGGGACAGCAGAGAGCTCAGGCGCTGGTCACAGCAGGGACAGCAGAGAGCTCAGGAGCAGAGCACAGCAGGGACAGCAGAGAGCTCAGGCGCTGGTCACAGCAGGGACAGCAGAGAGCTCAGGCGCTGGTCACAGCAGGGACAGCAGAGAGCTCAGGCGCTGGTCACAGCAGGGACAGCAGAGAGCTCAGGCGCTGGTCACAGCAGGGACAGCAGAGAGCTCAGGCGCTGGTCACAGCAGGGACAGCAGAGAGCTCAGGCGCTGGTCACAGCAGGGACAGCAGAGAGCTCAGGGGCAGGTCACAGCAGGGACAGCAGAGAGCTCAGGCGCTGGTCACAGCAGGGACAGCAGAGAGCTCAGGCGCTGGTCACAGCAGGGACAGCAGAGAGCTCAGGCGCTGGTCACAGCAAGGACAGCAGAGAGCTCAGGCGCTGGTCACAGCAGGGACAGCAGAGAGCTCAGGTGCTGGTCACAGCAGGGACAGCAGAGAGCTCAGGCGCTGGTCACAGCAGGGACAGCAGAGAGCTCAGGCGCTGGTCACAGCAGGGACAGCAGAGAGCTCAGGTGCAGGTCACAGCAGGGACAGCAGAGAGCTCAGGCGCTGGTCACAGCAGGGACAGCAGAGAGCTCAGGCGCTGGTCACAGCAGGGACAGCAGAGAGCTCAGGCGCAGGTCACAGCAGGGACAGCAGAGAGCTCAGGTGCTGGTCACAGCAGGGACAGCAGAGAGCTCAGGCGCTGGTCACAGCAGGGACAGCAGAGAGCTCAGGCGCTGGTCACAGCAGGGACAGCAGAGAGCTCAGGCGCTGGTCACAGCAGAGACAGCAGAGAGCTCAGGCGCTGGTCACAGCAGGGACAGCAGAGAGCTCAGGCGCTGGTCACAGCAGGGACAGCAGAGAGCTCAGGCGCTGGTCACAGCAGGGACAGCAGAGAGCTCAGGACCAGAGCACAGCAGGGACAGCAGAGAGCTCAGGCGCAGGTCACAGCAGGGACAGCAGAGAGCTCAGGTGCTGGTCACAGCAGGGACAGCAGAGAGCTTCAAGAAGGGCCTAGATCCCTATTTACACCTAAATACCATTGATGGTTATGTTTATTTAACATAAATCCCTTCCTCATCCAATCCCTTCCCTTCCTTGATTGAACTTGATGGACATGTGTCTTTTTTCCACCCTATAATTTATGATACGAGTCTAGCGGGTGATGTTTGTGTTCTCTGGATGTGTTTGCGATCTCCGCAGTCTTGTTCCTTTATCGCCCGGCGCTTTTTATTTTTACAATCTGTAGTAACTCTCCTGATCTATGGTTTTTCAGATTGACTTTTCCTCCTTCTTCTGGCTTCCACTTTCGGGGCAGATTTACAGGTTTTCTGGCCGGCTTTGTCTGAAGCTTTAATTGCCTCCTGAATGGCCGGTCACCTCTCGCTGTCATGTTCGGCCTCTCCTCGCGCCTTATTATGTGCCTTGGCATCTGGGCCCTGATTTATGGCTCCTGTTAAACATTCCTTCTTCTCCATAATGGGAATACAATAGTTTGAAGCGCCGTCTTTCACCCAAAGTGCCTTTTTTTTCAGCTTCAAATCTTTTTGACCTCTTTAAGGTCTTTTTTTTATACAGATCGGCGGCTGTAATAATTCCTGCTGCCTGGCGCTGCGCACTTACGTCGCGGTAATAGTAATAATGTTTTCCGACCTTCCCGCGGGGGGAACCTGATGGAATTAAATGTGTTTAGTGACTCTGAGCTTTGTATGGGAAGCCAAGCAGCTTCTACTACACAATGAATAGTCATTGATTGCGGTGGAGTGCGCCCCCTCACGCACCCTCACGCACCCTCACGCACCCTCACGCACCCTCACGCACCCTCACGCACCCTCACGCCCCGGGCGACGTCCTGAGACTACATGTAACACTTGATGAGTCCAGGCGTGTAATAATAAGAATGTTATAGATATATATAGTATATACAGTATAATGGTAGGATGAGCATTCACAGCTCCGCCCCTAGGACTACCCAACCCACCGGGCAGCAGGAGCCCTTCCCACCTTTCGATGGATAATTTGGCAAACTGACCCTCATTTATAAAAGTGTGAGGACGTAAAGACCTTTAATAAAAACTTCACTCTTAACTCTTTTATTTCCTTATGTATAAGAACTAATATACCACAAAAGTGGCGTAGAAGCCCTGAAATAATCGCAAATGCCAGCCACCACCATGCCAGGGGCGTCTTGATGTATCCAGTTGCACCTGAGGGTCTGCGGGGCTATCATACCCCCAAATAACTCCATTACTATCTTAGTTTAATAGTAACTTCTTTATTATGTGAGATCAGAGATTTAATCAAAAACTTTCTTTATTTCCATACACCTCCAGTGATTAGTAACAAATTTACTTGCCTAGACCACCAGTCATGTAATTAGTAACTTATTTTCTACCTAAGACCACCAAAGATTTGTAACGTCTTTACTTCCCTAGACGACCAGTGATGTCATTGGTCACTTCTTAATTACCCTAGACCCCCGGTGACGTAATAAGTAACTTATTTACTGCCCTGGCCCACCAGTGTGATGTAATTAGTTACCATTGTTACTACCCTAGCCGACTATTGATACATTTAGAAACTTTGTTACTACCTTAGTCCACCAGTAACTCAACTGGGACATAACTGCACTAGCCCACCAGGACTGTGATCATTAACTCTTTTACTACCTCAGCCCAACTGAGTAATGTTCATGAGCTCCTTTATTGAGACAAATATCCATTAACTTCTTCACTCCATTAGCCAACTAGTGTTTTAATCACTTACTTAATTACTACCCTGGGCCACTACATATTAATAACCAACTTTATTAATAACCAACTTCTTTACTGTCTTACAAGTTCTCCAAATGTCCATCAGGAATGTAAAGAATAAGGTCATCCTATGCCCTAGCCCACCAGGGATGTAATTATAACCCCTTCATAATACTAGGTAATGAAAGATATTCCCTTTATAGCTATAGCCAAGCAGTTCTAATCTGCCTCTTACCCACCAGGGATGTTAGAATCAGAAGATTTTATCATTGATTAGTTTGATATGAATTGATTTGCAGCTGTAGGTTGCCGCTTGCTGCTCTATTGGGGTACACTTTTCCCAGTTGTCCGTCCGCCTGTATCTTCCGTATTTGTTTGGGATTCATGCGCTGCAGTATTTGTGCATATTTTTTTCCCACTCTTGGTTTTCCCGTCTCGGGTTTGTTTTCTATATCATATTGTGATAAAACATGAGTAACGTGCGGATAATTCTCCCGGAGACGCCGTCATTATGTAAAACATCGGTTTCCATTGACAGATCCAATTTATTTTCCCAATATCAACATGACGACCATAAAAGCGGCGCGCTCCGTGGTGGAGCGGAGAAGCCTCGTGCTGCGTCCAGCAATCACTAAATGTCAGTGACGGGGGGAGGTCCGCGCTGCCCCCGACTACAAGCCAAGACCCAAAATGCAAGTTTTTGTGTGTTCCCTGGGAGTCAGCAATCCCCAGCGGATGCGCAGCCATTTATCCATGGAAAAGACGCTGCCTGGAAATTACTGGAATTAATAACTCAGCGGGACCAGAATTTTATGGACTAATTATATAAATAATTCATTGGCGGAATGGAGACGCGCCATCAATCATTCATCAATGTCACTCAGGGGTGACGAGAGCAGAGAGATTTTTCTTTGGATATAGATCATGGATTTTTGGGGGGATTCTTAAACAATCCTGAAAAGAGAACCTCCAGGATCAGTATCTGATTTATTCAAAAGATGTGCACACTCGGCCCAACTTGAGCATGAATGTGTATGTGAGCTGTCAGGGCCAGATAGACCTTCAGATGAAAATCATAGATTAACAAAACATGAGCTATGGATTTAAATTCCTGGAGTGCACCCGGGGTATGTCCTCACACTGCTGTGCTCTCTGCAGCCAGTGTAAGAAGAGATGTGTAATCATGTATTTGTATATGTTGTTAGTAGCAGCAGGGCTGAGAAATATGGATTTATATCCCAGGCTTGTGTTAGGATCAGTGGATCCTCTGGACCACCGCGGGAGGTGGAACTAGCCAACACCTGGGACCGGAGCCCAGCGGCACCTGGTATTCACCAGAGCCCGACGCAAAGCTGGTTGGACTTGCTGCGGCAGGGTACCACTAGGTCATTCCCAGGTGTGACTAGCCCACGGTGGCAGCCGAGGTCGAGGTACCTTAGCGGATGACAATCTCGTAGACAGGTCCAGGCACAGGGTCAGGGCAGGCGGCAGAGATGCAACGTCAGGTCCAAGTCCGGGGTCAGCAACAGGAAATCCAGGCAGGTGGGAACGGGAACACAGGCACAGGAACACAGCAACACGGAGGAACTCGGGTAACACGGCAACACAGGACTCAGGAGCGGAATACACAGGAACGCAGGAATACACAGGAACGCAGGAATACACAGGAACGCAGGAATACACAGGAATGCAGGAATACACAGGAATGCAGGAATACACAGGTACGCAGGAATACACAGGAATAATCGCTTGGAAGCTTTCTCTAAGGCTATGAGGCACAAAGATCAGGCAGGGGACACAGGAAGGGGCAGGATTCTTAAAGGTGAGGTGTTCAGCCAGTGCACCAATTAGCAGTGCGCTGACCCTTTAAATTTTCGGCAGGAGCCGTGCGCACGCGTCCCCGCCTCCTAGGGTTAGAAGTCCGGGGAAGAGCAGGAGCCGGGTGAGGTGAGTAAAGAGACCGGGCTGCAGCGGGGGCACACGGGGGAGCACGGATGCGCCCGCGATCCGAGACAGGGATCGCGGGAGCACCCGTGACAGCTTGTAGCAGCTCCAAGTGCACTGTGGGAGTTCCCTCACACTGCTGTACTCTCTGCAGCCAGTGCTGGGTATTGTCCCTGGAGAGATGTGTAATCAGACCTCACACTGCTGTGCTCTGTGCTCTCTGCAGCCAGTGTTATGTATTGTCCGTGGAGAGATGTGTAATCAGACCTCACACTGCTGTGCTCTGTGATCCCTGCAGCCAGTGTTATGTATTGTCCCTGCAGAGATGTGTAATCAGACCTCACACTGCTGTGATCTGTGCTCTCTGCAGCCAGTGTTATGTATTGTCCCTGGAGAGATGTGTAATCAGACCTCACACTGCTGTGCTCTGTGCTCTCTGCAGCCAGTGTTATGTACTGTCCCTGGAGAGATGTGTAATCAGACCTCACACTGCTGTGCTCTGTGCTCTCTGCAGCCAGCGTTATGTATTGTCCCTGGAGAGATGTGTAATCAGACCTCACACTGCTGTGCTCTGTGCTCTCTGCAGCCAGTGCTGCGTATTGTCCCTGGAGAGATGTGTAATCAGACCGTTGTGTATGCTGTAAGTAGCAGCAGAACTATGATATATCGAATTATATCAAAGGAGTGTAGCTTGCCGGTGTATCCTCACTAGGGTTGCAGGGTGCATCGAAATCTTTGTACTTGTACGATACTTTTAAAGCCAGAATGGTTCAGTACCAGGTTTCTGTTACTTGCTGTACTGAATGACTTTAACAGACTCTACAGACTCCTTGTATCTGCAGACATCGGGCAGGGAATCCTTTTGAGATGTGTCAGGTTAGCGGCAGAGCAGGGACCACGTCATCAGGTTCATATCACCAACTTTCCATATATGGAGTCTCTCCATCTCCCAGGGCTTCCCCAGACACAAAGGGGCATATTTAGCAGGACCTCCGCACCACGCTTATTGCTAGCACTTGCGACTATTTAGCCGTCTCCGCCAACTTCACGCCAAAGGGGCTTGAAGGGGTGTGAAGGGGGGGGGGGCGGGGGGAAGCGGGAGCCATCCTGTGCTGTTATGGTGACCACTCCATGCGCCATCTTGTGCTGTTATGGTGACCACTCCATGCGCCATCTTGTGCTGTTATGGTGATCCCTCCATGTGTCATCCTGTTTTGTTATGGCGATACCTCCCTGTGCCATCCTGTGCTGTTACGCTGATCCCTCCATGTGCCATCCTGTGCTGTTATGGTGACCCCTCCATGTGCCATCCTGTGCTGTTATGGTGATTCCTCCATGTGCCATCCTGTGCTGTTATGGTAATCCATGTGCCATCCTGTGCTGTTATGGTGACCCCTCCATGTGCCATCCTGTGCTGTTACGCTGATCCCTCCATGTGCCATCCTGTGCTGTTATGCTGATCCATGTGCCATCCTGTGCTGTTATGGTGACCACTCCATGTGCCATCCTGTGCTGTTATGGTGACCACTCCATGTGCCATCCTGTGCTGTTATGGTGACCCCTCCATGTGCCATCCTGTGCTGTTATGCTGATCCCTCCATGTGCCATCCTGTGCTGTTATGGTGACCCCTCCATGTGCCATCCTGTGCTGTTATAGTGACCCCACCATGTGCCATCCTGTGCTGTTATGGTGACCCCTCCATGTGCCATCCTGTGCTGTTATGGTGACCACTCCATGTGCCATCCTGTGCTGTTATAGTGATCCCTCCATGTGCCATCCTGTGCTGTTATGGTGACCCCTCCATGTGCCATCCTGTGCTGTTATGGTGACCCCTCCATGTGCCATCATGTGCTGTTACGCTGATCCCTCCATGTGCCATCCTGTGCTGTTATGGTGACCCCTCCATGTGCCATCCTGTGCTGTTATAGTGACCCCTCCATGTGCCATCCTGTGCTGTTATGGTGATCTCTCCATGTGCCATCCTGTGCTGTTATAGTGACCCCACCATGTGCCATCCTGTGCTGTTATGGTGACCCCTCCATGTGCCATCCTGTGCTGTTATGGTGACCCCTCCATGTGCCATCCTGTGCTGTTATGGTGACCCCTCCATGTGCCATCCTGTGCTGTTATGCTGATCCCTCCATGTGCCATCCTGTGCTGTTATGGTGATCCCTCCATGTGCCATCCTGTGCTGTTATGCTGATCCCTCCATGTGCCATCCTGTGCTGTTATGGTGACCCCTCCATGTGCCATCCTGTGCTGTTATGGTGGCACTTATCTGTATCTATGTGCCACAGCTTTACATCCATATCCATTGAATCACAATGAAGCTTCCATGTGCGGCTGCAGCGCTTCAGTCCGGATTTATAGATCATATTTTACAGCCGTGTTAATGGTATTAAGGTAATAAAATCATTGTCCATATGTTTCTCCATGAATGATTATAAATGTCACGGAACGTTCTTCTCTGGTTCCAGCAATAGATAATGAAGACGGATAAATTACTGATACATTGTATCTAGAATGGAGAGAAGAGAGATCTGCAATAGGATTTTATTACAGAGAAGCTTGTAACTAATGTAAGAAATGGTCCTCGTCCATAATACTGACAGCAGGAGAGGAAATAATACTAATATATATCTGCAAGATGGGAGGTTATATACAGGAAGGAAGGAGGGAGGGAGCAAAAGAGGAGCAGAGGAAGGAGGGAAGCAAAAGAGGAAGGAAGGAAATGTAAAAGAAAGGAAGAAAAAAAAGAGGAAGGAAGGAGGGAAGGAATTAAAGAAAGAAGGAAGGAGGGAGCAAAAAGGATTATAGGAAGGAAGGAGGGAAGGAAAAGAAGAGGGTACGAAGGAGGGAAGGAAACAAAGACGTAAGGAAGGAGGGAGCAAAAGAGGATCAGAGGAAGGAAAAAGGGAAGGCAAAGATGAATGGAGGAAGGAGGATAGAAAAAGAGGGAGGAAGGAGGGAAGGAAAATAGAAAGGAAGGAGGAAGCGAAAAGAGGAAGGAACAGAGGGAGGAGACAAGGAAAAATGAAGGGAGGAAGGAGGGAAGGAGGGAAGGAAAAGAGGAAGGGAGGAGGGAAGGAAAAGAGGTAGCAATGAGGGAAGGGAAAGAGGATCAGAGTAAGTTAGGAGACAAGAAAAAGAGGAAGAGAGGAAGGAGGGAAGGAAAAGAGGAAGGGAGGAAGGAGGGAAGGAAAAGAGGAAGGGAGGAAGGAGGGAAGGAAAAGAGGAAAGAGGGAAGGAAAAGAGGAAGGGAGGAAGGAGGGAAGGAAAAGGGAAAGGAGGGAGGGAACAAAGGTTAAGAGGAATGAAGGAGTGAGGAAAAAGAGTAAGTTAGGAGGGAAGGAAAAGAGCAGGGGAGGAAGGAGGAAAGGAAAGGAAGGAGGGAAAAAAGGAGGATCAGAGGAAGGAAGGAGGGAAGTAAGAGGAAGGAGGGAGCAAAAGAGGAGGGAGGGAAGAAGGTAATATGTATCTGGAAGATTGATTTTTTAATGAAGAAAGGAAAGAGGGAGGTAAGAAGGTAAAAAACGCAAGAAAGAAGGTAAGGGAAATAAGAGTGAAAGAAGAGAGGAAGGAAACTAATCTAAGGATGGGATGTTTTATAAAGAAAAGGGAAAAAGGGAGTAAGGAAAGGATGTAAGAATATTTGTCTCCAAATAACACTAAGACACACATGGATTATGAAAGAAGGATGTGTTAGAGAATGACGAGGAATGAGAGAAGGAAGACGAGTGTAAGAAAGAAATTAAGGGAGGAAAGGAAAGGAAGGAATATAATGTAATAAGGCAGTAAATAAAGGAGGAAGCAATCAATAAACGAGGGAGAAAATTAAGGAAGGAAGAAGAGGGAAAAGAAAGATGGAAAGGAGGAGAGTTATGAGGAATAACAGAAGGGAGGATTTGTGGAAGGCAAAATGGCATAAGGAAGAAAGGAAGGGGCAAAGGACGGGATGGAGAGAGCAATGAAGGAGGGAAGGGGGAGAAAGTAAAAAAGAAGGAAGCAAGGGACAAAGGGAAGAAGTAATGTAATGAGGGATGGAGGGAGGGAATAATAGAAAGGAGAAACCAAGAGGCAGAGAGGGAAGGAAAGTGGGGACTCCGGCCGGTCACTTGTTTCATTTTTGTTGGGCTTTATCTTTGGACCTTGAAGAATCTAATTGTAAAAAGTTGTAAACCACGTAATAGATTTATCACATAGACATTTATTTATAAGATGCATTTTCTGGATTTACCCTCCAGGAATTCTCTCAATCAGTTTAAGGCTAAATGTTACATGAATATAAAGCAGGAGCTGCGTTTAGAGAGATGAGAGATAATGGGGCACATTTACTTACCTGGTCCTGTCGCAATCTAGCGGCGCGTTCTCCGTCAAGGATTCGGGTCTTCCGCCCATGCACTAAGGTCGTGCACCCGATGTCCACCAGGTGTCGCAGCTGCACGGAGGTCCGCTGGAGTTCACCAACCTGTACCTGGTGCATGTAAGCGTGTCATGCGACACATAATTTTTTTTAAAAATACTGCGGTTTTTCCGAATCCGTCCGGTTTTCCGACGGCCACGCCCCCAATTTCCGTCGCATGCATGCCGGCGCCGATGCGACACAGTCTGATCGCGTGCGCAAAAAAATCCCAGGGCAATTCGGCGCAAACCAGTAATTTTCGGGAAATCTGACGAAAAAGAGCGTTTCGGACCCTTAGTAAATGTGCCCCAATATGTACCTGTTAGTGTGTACTAAGCCCTATGTTACCCTTATGTGTGTGTATGTGTATGTGTTGTGTGTGTGGGGGGGGGGAGGGTATTATGCTGACAGATTCTCTTTAAGAAGCAGGGCCGGCTCCAGGTTTCAGTGGGCCCCTGGGCGATAGAGCCTCAGTGGGCCCCTTAACAGTGAACTCATGTGGCGGCATGACCCTGCCAGCTGAGCTCAGACACAGTAAAAAACAATCATATTTCAATTACATCGGCAACAAGGATGCCGTCGCTGATGTAATTCAATTTTCTGATCAGGAGCGTAATGGGCTCCGTAGCAGACCATTTCCTTAAAAACACATGCATGTTTTTACACAATCATTTTTACACTCATACACTTGTCTACAGATTTATACACACATACAGTATATATCAAATTTACAACATTCACACAGATATACAGCATTAATACACACGCATCCTGTATGTACAGCATATATACACACATGCATCCAGTATGTACAGTATATATATGCACGAATCCCATATATACAGCATATATACATACACATCCAATATATACACACAGCACATACGCAGATATACACATGCATCCAGTATATACAACACATACGCAGACAAACAGCATATATACACACGCATCCAGTATACACAACAAATACGCAGATATACAGCATATATACACACGCATCCAGTATATACAGCACATACGCACAGATATACAGCATATATACACCATACACACCATATATACACACACATCCAGTATATACAGCACATAAGCACTGATATACAGCATATATACACACACATCCAGTATATACAGCACATAAGCACTGATATACAGCATATATACACACACATCCAGTATATACAGCACATAAGCACTGATATACAGCAGATATACACACGCATCCAGTATACACAGCACATACGCACAGATATACAGCATATATACACACGCATCCAGTATACACAGCACATACGCACAGATATACAGCATATATACACACACATCCAGTATATACAGCATACATACACACAGATATACAGCATATATACACACACATCCAGTATACACAGCACATACACACAGATATACAGCATGTATACACACACATCCAGTATACACAGCACATACGCACAGATATACAGCATAAATACACAAAAAAACACATATAAACACAAATACATGCATTTACATATGTAGCAATTATACTTACCCCAGCTGGAAGTCGTTGGGTCAGAACCTGGTGGCTCGATCAGGAAGAAGGTGGACAGCGCTGTGAGGTGCTAGGATGGGCCAGGCCGGACATGAGGCACACAAGACAAACGGGACTCGAGGTGTGCGGCCTGGCGGGACTCGAGGTGTGCGGCCTGGCTGGACGCGAAGCGCGCAGGCTGGGCGGGACGCAAGGCGCGCAGGCCGGGCCTGACGCGAGGCCCAGGATGCGCTGCGTCACAGGAGAGGTGAGTTGAGCAGGGCGGGCGGGCCAAGTCTGAGGTGGGTGGGGTAGGGCAGGGGGCCCGTCTCACTATCTCTCAGCCCACTGGCCCGGTCCGCCGGACCGACCTGCGGGCAAGTAATAGATTGTGATGGGCCCCTTTGGAGCTCCGGGGCCCCGGCACTTGCCCAGGTCAGCCGGGTGCTGACGCCGGGCCTGTTAAGAAGTTTCCCCTGCAGCTAAAAGCACAGAGCCAGACCCGGTGCCCCGTGAATCCCGACTTCCATCATTGCTCAAGTCAATTCTGAGTTGGACTTCTCCTTCAGCTCAGGTCGTCTCTGACTTTATAGACCTCATATAGGAGTATAATAACACTTTCCATAGACGTAATGTCCACAGAGGAAACGGCTTCCATATCTGTTATCAGTCACGCGTTATAACCCCCCAATAATGGTGACATTTGGCCAATAAACCCCTGGCTGCTCCCCTCACCCCCTCCGCCTGCTGCAGATCACCGCCCTGTATAGAAAAACTAGTTCTGCAGTGATGACAGCTTAATTCCTCTCCCAGAGAACGGATGGAATATCTATGTCTTCCTAATGGCCGCATTTGTTATTCACAGGACAGACTGATGCATTCTAATGCAATCCAAACCTACAGCACAGAGATAAGAAACCAATTGTGAGCAGATTCCCCAACAATTACTTGTGCCGTGACATTGTATTGACCTTAGTAAACTAATCGTTACCGAACCAGCATTTCCCAGGGACTGATTAAAAAATAACAAGACCTGTTAATATGGAAACTTTCCCAATTTGACAGATTTGATATCTCTGTCTGTGGGACACTCAGAATGCAGCAAGAGAGAAGATATCAAATTAGAAGAGTATAAACAAACACTATATTAATATTTTATAATAGTTTACCTAAACTTCCATTTGGTGGAAAAATAATATATAATTCTGCCCCCTATGTACAAGAATATAACTACTATAATACTGCCCCCTATGTACAGGAATATAACTACTATAATACTGCCCCCTATGTACAAGAATATAACTACTATAATACTGCCCCCTATGTACAAGAATATAACTACTATAATACTGCCCCCTATGTACAAGAATATAACTACTATAATACTGCTCCCTATGTACAAGAATATAACTACTATAACACTGCCCCCTATGTACAGGAATATAACTACTATAATACTGTCCCCTATGTACAGGAATATAACTACTATAATACTGCCCCCTATGTACAGGAATATAACTACTATAATACTGCCCCCTATGTACAAGAATATAACTACTATAATACTGCCCCCTATGTACAAGAATATAACTACTATAATACTGCCCCCTATGTACAAGAATATAACTACTATAATACTGCCCCTATGTGCAAGAATATAACTACTATAATAATGCCCCCTATGTACAGGAATATAACTACTATAATACTGCCCCCTATGTACAAGAATATAACTACTATAATACTGCCCCCTATGTACAAGAATATAACTACTATAATACTGCCCCCTATGTACAAGAATATAACTACTATAATACTGCCCCTATGTGCAAGAATATAACTACTATAATACTGCCCCCTATGTACAGGAATATAACTACTATAATACTGCCCCCTATGTACAAAAATATAACTACTATAATACTGCCCCCTATGTACAAGAATATAACTACTATAATACTGCCCCCTATGTACAAGAATATAACTACTATAATACTGCCCCCTATGTACAAGAATATAACTACTATAATACTGCCCCCTATGTACAAGAATATAACTACTATAATACTGCCCCCTATGTACAGGAATATAACAACTATAATGCTGCCCCCTATGTACAAGAATATAACTACTATAATACTGTCCCCTATGTACAAGAATATAACTGCTATAATACTGCCCCCTATGTACAGGAATATAACTACTATAATACTGCCCCCTATGTACAAGAATATAACTACTATAATACTGCCTCATATGTACAAGAATATAACTACTATAATACTGCCCTCTATGTACAAGAATATAACTACTATAATACTGCCCCCTATGTACAACAATATAACTACTATAATACTGCCCCCTATATACAAGAATATAACCACAATAATACTGCCCCCCTTTTACAAGAATATAACTACTATAATACTGCCCCCTATGTACAGGAATATAACTACTATAATACTGCCTCCTATGTACAAGAATATAACTACTATAATACTGCTCCCTATGTACAGAAATATAACTACTATAATACTGCCCCCTATGTACAAGAATATAACTACTATAATACTGCCCCCTATGTACAAGAATATACTACTATAATACTGCCCCCTATGTACAAGAATATAACTACTATAATACTGTCCACTATGTACAAGAATATAACTACTATAATACTGCCGCTATGTACAGGAATATAACTACAATAATACTGCCCCCTATGTACAAGAATATAACTACTATAATACTGCCCCCTATGTACAGGAATATAACTACTATAATACTGTCCCCTATGTACAAGAATATAACTACTATAATCCTGCCCCCTATGTACAGGAATATAACTACTATAATACTGCTCCCTATGTACAAGAATATAACTACTATAATACTGCCCCCTATGTGCAGGAATATAACTACTATAATGCTGCCCCCTATGTACAGGAATATAACTACTATAATACTGCCCCATATATTCAAGAATATAACTACTATAATATTGTCCCTATGTAAAGGAATATAACTACTATAATACTGCCCCCTATGTACAGGAATATAACTACTATAATACTGCCCCTATGTACAGGAATATAACTACTATAATACTGCCCCCTATGTACAAGAATATAACTACTATAATACTGCCCCCTATGAACAGGAATATAACTACTATAATACTGCCCCCTATGTACAAGAATATAACTACTATAATACTGCCCGCTATGTACAGGAATATAACTACTATAATACTGCCCGCTATGTACAGGAATATAACTACAATAATACTGTCCCCTATGTACAAGAATATAACTACTATAATACTGCCCACTATGTACAGCAATATAACTACAATAATACTGTCCCCTATGTACAAGAATATAACTACTATAATACTGCCCCCTATGTACAGGAACATAACTACCATAATACTGTCCCCTATGTACAGGAATATAACTACAATAATACTGCCCCCTATGTACAAGAATATAACTACTATAATACTGTCCCCTATTTACAAGAATATAACTACTATAATACTGCCCCATATATGCAAGAATATAACTACTATAATACTGCCTCCTATGTACAAGAATATAACTACTATGATACTGTCCCTATGTACAGGAATATAACTACTATAATACTGTCCCCTATGTACAGGAATATAACTACAATAATACTGCCCCCTATGTACAAGAATATAACTACTATAATACTGTCCCCTATTTACAAGAATATAACTACTATAATACTGCCCCATATATGCAAGAATATAACTACTATAATACTGTCCCTATGTACAGGAATATAACTACTATAATACTGTCCCCTATGTACAGGAATATAACTACAATAATACTGTCCCCTATGTACAAGAATATAACTACTATAATACTGCCCCCTATGTACAGGAACATAACTACTATAATACTGTCCCCTATGTACAGGAATATAACTACAATAATACTGTCCCTATGTACAGGAATATAACTACTATAATACTGTCCCCTATGTACAAGAATATAACTACTATAATACTGCCCCCTATGTACAGGAACATAACTACTATAATACTGTCCCCTATGTACAGGAATATAACTACTATAATACTGTCCCCTATGTACAGGAATATAACTACAATAATACTGCCCCCTATGTACAAGAATATAACTACTATAATACTGTCGCCTATTTACAAGAATATAACTACTATAATACTGCCCCATATATGCAAGAATATAACTACTATAATACTGCCCCCTATGTACAGGAATATAACTACTATAATACTGCCCGCTATGTACAGGAATATAACTACAATAATACTGTCCCCTATGTACAAGAATATAACTACTATAATACTGCCCCCTATGTACAAGAATATAACTACAATAATACTGTCCCCTATGTACAAGAATATAACTACTATAATACTGCCCCCTATGTACAGGAATATAACTACTATAATACTGCCCGCTATGTACAGGAATATAACTACAATAATACTGTCCCCTATGTACAAGAATATAACTACTATAATGCTGCCCCCTATGTACAGGAATATAACTACAATAATACTGTCCCCTATGTACAAGAATATAACTACTATAATACTGCCCCCTATGTACAGGAACATAACTACTATAATACTGTCCCCTATGTACAGGAATATAACTACAATAATACTGCCCCCTATGTACAAGAATATAACTACTATAATACTGCCCCCTATGTACAGGAACATAACTACTATAATACTGTCCCCTATGTACAGGAATATAAATACAATAATACTGCCCCCTATGTAGAAGAATATAACTACTATAATACTGTCCCCTATGTACAAGAATATAACTACTATAATACTGCCCCATATATGCAAGAATATAACTACTATAATACTGCCTCCTATGTACAAGAATATAACTACTATAATACTGTCCCTATGTACAGGAATATAACTACTATAATACTGTCCCCTATGTACAGGAATATAACTACAATAATACTGCCCCCTATATACAAGAATATAACTACTATAATACTGTCCCCTATTTACAAGAATATAACTACTATAATACTGCCCCATATATGCAAGAATATAACTACTATAATACTGTCCCTATGTACAGGAATATAACTACTATAATACTGTCCCCTATGTACAGGAATAAAACTACAATAATACTGCCCCCTATGTACAAGAATATAACTACTATAATACTGTCCCCTATTTACAAGAATATAACTACTAAAATACTACCCCATATATGCAAGAATATAACTACTATAATACTGCCTCCTATGTACAAGAATATAACTACTATAATACTGTCCCTATGTACAGGAATATAACTACTATAATACTGTCCCCTATGTACAGGAATATAACTGCTATAATGCTGCCCCTATGTACAGGAATATAACTACTATAATACTGCTCCCTATGTACAAGAATATAACTACTATAATACTGCCCCCTATGTACAAGAATATAACTACTATAATACTGTCCCTATGTACAGGAATATAACTACTATAATACTGTCCCCTATTTACAAGAATATAACTACTATAATACTGCCCCATATATGCAAGAATATAACTACTATAATACTGTCCCTATGTACAGGAATATAACTACTATAATACTGTCCCCTATGTACAGGAATATAACTACAATAATACTGTCCCCTATGTACAAGAATATAACTACTATAATACTGCCCCCTATGTACAGGAACATAACTACTATAATACTGTCCCCTATGTACAGGAATAAAACTACAATAATACTGCCCCCTATGTACAAGAATATAACTACTATAATACTGTTCCCTATTTACAAGAATATAACTACTATAATACTGCCCCATATATGCAAGAATATAACTACTATAATACTGCCTCCTATGTACAAGAATATAACTACTATAATACTGTCCCTATGTACAGGAATATAACTACTATAATACTGTCCCCTATGTACAGGAATATAACTGCTATAATGCTGCCCCTATGTACAGGAATATAACTACTATAATACTGCTCCCTATGTACAAGAATATAACTACTATAATACTGCCCCCTATGTACAAGAATATAACTACTATAATACTGTCCCTATGTACAGGAATATAACTACTATAATACTGCCCCCGATGTACACGAATGTAACTACTATAATACTGCCCCCTATGTACAAGAATATAACTACTATAATACTGCGCCCTATGTACAAGAATATAACTACTATAATACTAGCCCCTATGTACCAGAATATAACTACTATAATACTGCCCCTATGTACAGAAATATAACTACAATAATACTGTCCCCTATGTACAGGAATATAACTACAATAATACTGCCCCCTATGTACAAGAATATAACTACTATAATACTGCCCCCTATGTACAAGAATATAACTACTATAATACTGTCTCCTATGTACAAGAATATAACTAATATAATACTGCCCCCTATGTACAAGAATATACTTCCCCCTTTGTACAGGAATATAACTACTATAATACTGCACCCTATGTACAAGAATATAACTACTATAATACTGCCCCCTATGTACAGGAATATAACTACTATAATACTGCCCCCTATGTACAGGAATATAACTACTATAATACTGACCCCTATGTACATGAATATAACTACTATAATACTGCCCCCTATGTACAGGAATATAACTACTATAATACTGCCCCCTATGTACAGGAATATAACTACTATAATACTGCCCCCTATGCACAAGAATATAACTACTCTAATACTGCTCCCTATGTACAGGAATAAAACTACTATAATACTGCCCCCTATGTACAGGAATATAAATACTATAATACTGCCCCCTATGTACAAGAATATAACTACTATAATACTGCACCCTATGTACAGGAATATAACTACTATAATACTGCCCCCTATGTACAGGAATATAACTACTATAATACTGCCCCCTATGTACAAGAATATAACTACTTTAATACTGCCCCCTATGTACAGGAATATAACTACTATAACACTGCCCCTATGTACAAGAATATAACTACTATAATACTGCTCCCTATGTACAAGAATATAACTAATATAATACTGCCCCCTATGTACAAGAATATAACTACTATAATACTGCCCCCATGTACAGGAATATAACTACTATAATACTGCCCTATGTACTAGAATATAGTTACTATAATACCGCCCCCTATGTACAAGAATATAACTACTATATTACTGCCCCCCTATGTACAGGAATATAACTACTATAATACTGCCCCCTATGTACAGGAATATAACTACTATAATACTGCCCCTATGTACAAGAATATAACTACTATAATACTGCCCTATGTACAAGAATATAGCTACTATAATACCGCCCCCTATGTACAAGAATATAACTACTATAATACTGCCCCCCTATGTACAAGAATATAACTACTATAATACTGCCCCTATGTACAAGAATATAACTACTATAATACTGCCTCCTATTTACAAGAATATAACTACTATAATACTGCCCCTATGTACAGGAATATAACTACTATAATACTGCCCCCTATGTACAGGAATATAACTACTATAATACTGCCCCCTATGTACAGGAATATAACTACTATAATACTGCCCCCTATGTACAAGAATATAACTACTATAATACTGCCCCCTATGTACAAGAATATAACTACTATAATACTGCCCCCTATGTACAGGAATATAACTACTATAATACTGACCCCTATGTACAAGAATATAACTACTATAATACTGCCCCCTATGTACAAGAATATAACTACTATAATACTGCCCCCTATGTACAAGAATATAACTACTATAATACTGCCCCCTATGTACAGGAATATAACTACTATAATACTGCCCCCTATGTACAGGAATATAACTACTATAATACTGCCCCCTATGTACAAGAATATAACTACTATAATACTGCCCCCTATGTACAAGAATATAACTACTATAATACTGCCCCTATGTACAAGAATATAACTACTATAATACTGCCTCTTATTTACAAGAATATAACTACTATAATACTGCCCCTATGTACAGGAATATAACTACTATAATACTGCCCCCTATGTACAGGAATATAACTACTATAATACTGCCCCCTATGTACAGGAATATAACTACTATAATACTGCCCCCTATGTACAAGAATATAACTACTATAATACTGCCCCCTATGTACAAGAATATAACTACTATCATACTGCCCCCTATGTACAGGAATATAACTACTATAATACTGACCCCTATGTACAAGAATATAACTACTATAATACTGCCCCCTATGTACAAGAATATAACTACTATAATACTGCCCCCTATGTACAAGAATATAACTACTATAATACTGCCCCCTATGTACAGGAATATAACTACTATAATACTGCCCCCTATGTACAGGAATATAACTACTATAATACTGTCCCCTATGTACAAGAATATAACTACTATAATACTGCCCCCTATGTACAAGAATATAACTACTATTATACTGCCCCCTATGTACAGGAATATAACTACTATAATACTGCCTCCTATGTACAGGAATATAACTACTATAATACTGTCCCCTATGTACAGGAATATAACTACTACAATACTGCCTCCTATGTACAGGAATATAACTACTACAATACTGCCTCCTATGTACAAGAATATAACTACTATAATACTGCCCCCTATGTACAAGAATATAACTACTATAATACTGCCCCCTATGTACAGGAATATAACTACTATAATACTGACCCTTATGTACAAGAATATAACTACTATAATACTGCCCCCTATGTACAAGAATATAACTACTATAATACTGCCCCCTATGTACAAGAATATAACTACTATAATACTGCCCCCTATGTACAGGAATATAACTACTATAATACTGACCCCTATGTACAAGAATATAACTACTATAATACTGCCCCCTATGTACAAGAATATAACTACTATAATACTGCCCCCTATGTACAAGAATATAACTACTATAATACTGCCCCCTATGTACAGGAATATAACTACTATAATACTGCCCCCTATGTACAGGAATATAACTACTACAATACTGCCTCCTATGTACAGGAATATAACTACTATAATACTGTCCCCTATGTACAAGAATATAACTACTATAATACTGCCCCCTATGTACAAGAATATAACTACTATTATACTGCCCCCTATGTACAGGAATATAACTACTATAATACTGCCCCCTATGTACAAGAATATAACTACTATAATACTGCCCCCTATGTACAGGAATATAACTACTATAATACTACCCCCTATGTACAGGAAAATAACTACTATTATACTGCCCTCTATGTACAAGAATATAACTACTATAATACTGCCCCCTATGTACAGGAATATAACTACTATAATACTACCCCATATGTACAGGAATATAACTACTATAATACTGCCCCCTATGTACAGGAATATAACTACTATAATACTACCCCCTATGTACAGGAATATAACTACTATAATACTGCCCCCTATGTACAAGAATATAACTACTATAATACTGCCCCCTATGTACAAGAATATAACTACTATAATACTGCCCCCTATGTACAGGAATATAACTACTATAATACTGACCCCTATGTACAAGAATATAACTACTATAATACTGCCCCCTATGTACAAGAATATAACTACTATAATACTGCCCCCTATGTACAAGAATATAACTACTATAATACTGCCCCCTATGTACAGGAATATAACTACTACAATACTGCCTCCTATGTACAGGGATATAACTACTATAATACTGCCCCCTATGTACAGGAATATGACTACTACAATACTGCCTCCTATGTACAGGAATATAACTACTATAATACTGTCCCCTATGTACAAGAATATAACTACTATAATACTGCCCCCTATGTACAACAATATAACTACTATTATACTGCCCCCTATGTACAGGAATATAACTACTATAATACTGCCCCCTATGTACAAGAATATAACTACTATAATACTGCCCCCTATGTACAGGAATATAACTACTATAATACTACCCCCTATGTACAGGAATATAACTACTATTATACTGCCCCCTATGTACAAGAATATAACTACTATAATACTGCCCCCTATGTACAGGAATATAACTACTATAATACTACCCCCTATGTACAGGAATATAACTACTATAATACTGCCCCCTATGTACAGGAATATAACTACTATAATACTACCCCCTATGTACAGGAATATAACTACTATAATACTGCCCCCTATGTACAAGAATATAACTACTATTATACTGCCCCCTATGTACAGGAATATAACTACTATTATACTGCCCCCTATGTACAAGAATATAACTACTATAATACTGCCCCCTATGTACAGGAATATAACTACTATAATACTGCCCCCTATGTACAGGAATATAACTACTATAATACTGCCCCCTATGTACAAGAATATAACTACTATAATACTGCCCCCTATGTACAGGGATATAACTACTATAATACTGCCCCCTATGTACAAGAATATAACTACTATAATACTGCCCCCTATGTACAGGAATATAACTACTATAATACTGCCCCCTATGTACAGGAATATAACTACTACAATACTGCCTCCTATGTACAGGAATATAACTACTATAATACTGTCCCCTATGTACAAGAATATAACTACTATAATACTGCCCCCTATGTACAAGAATATAACTACTATTATACTGCCCCCTATGTACAGGAATATAACTACTATAATACTGCCCCCTATGTACAACAATATAACTACTATAATACTGCCCCCTATGTACAGGAATATAACTACTATAATACTACCCCCTATGTACAGGAATATAACTACTATTATACTGCCCCCTATGTACAAGAATATAACTACTATAATACTGCCCCCTATGTACAGGAATATAACTACTATAATACTACCCCCTATGTACAAGAATATAACTACTATAATACTGCCCCCTATGTACAGGAATATAACTACTATAATACTGCCCCCTATGTACAGGAATATAACTACTATAATACTGTCCCCTATGTACAGGAATATAACTACTATAATACTGCCCCCTATGTACAAGAATATAACTACTATAATACTGCCTCCTATGTACAGGAATATAACTACTATAATACTGCCTCCTATGTACAGGAATATAACTACTATAATACTGTCCCCTATGTACAGGAATATAACTACTATAATACTGCCCCCTATGTACAAGAATATAACTACTATAATACTGCCTCCTATGTACAGGAATATAACTACTATAATACTGCCTCCTATGTACAGGAATATAACTACTATAATACTGTCCCCTATGTACAGGAATATAACTACTATAATACTGCCCCCTATGTACAGGAATATAACTACTATAATACTGCCCCCTATGTACAAGAATATAACTACTATAATACTGCCCCCTATGTACAGGAATATAACTACTATAATACTGCCCCCTATGTACAGGAATATAACTACTATAATACTGCCCCCTATGTACAAGAATATAACTACTATAATACTGCCTCCTATGTACAGGAATATAACTACTATAATACTGTCCCCTATGTACAGGAATATAACTACTATAATACTGCCCCCTATGTACAAGAATATAACTACTATAATACTGCCTCCTATGTACAGGAATATAACTACTATAATACTGCCTCCTATGTACAGGAATATAACTACTACAATACTGCCCCCTATGTACAGGAATATAACTACTATAATACTGCCCCCTATGTACAGGAATATAACTACTATAATACTGCCCCCTATGTACAAGAATATAACTACTATAATACTGCCTCCTATGTACAGGAATATAACTACTATAATACTGTCCCCTATGTACAGGAATATAACTACTATAATACTGCCCCCTATGTACAAGAATATAACTACTATAATACTGCCTCCTATGTACAGGAATATAACTACTATAATACTGCCTCCTATGTACAGGAATATAACTACTATAATACTGTCCCCTATGTACAGGAATATAACTACTACAATACTGCCCCCTATGTACAGGAATATAACTACTATAATACTGCCCCCTATGTACAAGAATATAACTACTATAATACTGCCTCCTATGTACAGGAATATAACTACTATAATACTGTCCCCTATGTACAGGAATATAACTACTATAATACTGCCCCCTATGTACAGGAATATAACTACTATAATACTGCCCCCTATGTACAAGAATATAACTACTATAATACTGCCTCCTATGTACAGGAATATAACTACTATAATACTGCCTCCTATGTACAGGAATATAACTACTATAATACTGCCTCCTATGTACAGGAATATAACTACTATAATACTGCCTCCTATGTACAGGAATATAACTACTATAATACTGCCCCTATGTACAATTCTGTGAATTAGAACATGGATTTGAATAAAGTGAGGAATAGGATTTAGGTCACTAATGACTTTTTATTTGCTTTCATTTTATACTATAATATAACTCTTGCAGATTATCTGAGTATAATTGTCCAGTTTTCACCTTTCATTCTGTTTCCTGTTCTGTTCTTTCTCTTTTATTTTTCTTTCTGAGTTTTACACTTTGTGCTCATCTTTATCGTCTTGCACTGTGCCATATAGTGTCCGGTGTAGGTGGTAATCTCCTTCTTTACATCCTGCAGCTTTTGGGTTTATCCCCCTCAGAGGAGACATGAAAACTCTTCATTTCTCTTCCCGGTGACTCTGAGGACAGAGCTGGGGGACGCGGCGGCAGAGGATCATCACTAACGTTTTATTAGTATATATAAAAGGGACGGCACAAGCTGATAGATACGTGTCAGAAGTGCTTCCATGATAGCCCTCAGGCGTATAACTGCTGGGCTAATGACTGCTCAGAGGGGGCAGCAGTCAGAATACAGGTGTACAGGTGTTGAGCATATGCTTAAAGGGAACCTGTCATCAGATATTGAGTAATAAACCACTACCAGTCAATCAGTGGAGCAGCTTCCAGATTATGGGGCAGATTTACTTACCCGGTCCATTCGCGATCCAGCGGCGCGTTCTCTGCGGTGGATTCGGGTCTTCCAGCGATTCACTAAGGCATTTCCTCCGACGTCCACCAGATGTCGCTGCTGCGCTGAATGCACTAGAGTTCACCAAGCCGGGCCGGGTGAAGGTAAGCACGTGTCCAGCAACACTTCTTTTTTTTTTTTAATGCGGTGGTTTTTCCAAATCCGTTGGGTTTTCGTTTGGCCATGCCCCCCGATTTCCGTCGCGTGCATGCCAGCGCCGATGCGCCACAATTCGATCGCGTGCGCCAAAATGCCGGGGCATTTCAGGAAAAATCGGCACAAATCAGAAATATTCGGGTAACACGTCGGGAAAACGCGAATCGGGCCAATAGTAAATGACCCCCTGTGTTTCTTCCATGGTCCGATGTGGTGGCATCATCCAGAAAAACAACTTTGAAGTGAAGTCAAGGAGGCAGAGAGTTTAACACTGAAGTCAAGCTCTCCCTGTCTTAAAATGCCCCCTGTCCAGGGACATCATTGATCAGATCACATGGTAGGAGGTTTCAGAGGCAGAGAGAGCTTGACTTAACTTCAAAGTTGCTTTTCTGGATGATGCCCCCTAGCTGGGTCATGAAGCTGCACAGCTACTTGACAACATACAGGCAGTGGTTTATTAGACCTGTCTGATGACAGGTTCCCTTTAAATACTCTGCACAGCAGTAACTCGCCCTCTTCTTCATCGGTTTTCCCTCGCTTCCTCCCTTTTTTATATTGTTTTTTTGGTTTACTTTTGTCACAGTTTGCGGCATAGATAAGGTGGCATACAGCGCGTGTCTGTAGGAATGGTTAAAAGTGTTTATATATCTAAATAAAGAAATGGTTAAATTATTTATGGTTTCAATAAAGGAGGGTCCCCCTGCACCTCCACAGCTGCACAATAGGAGGGTCCCCCTGCACCTCCACAGCTGCACAACAGGAGGGTCCCCCTGCACCTCCATAACTACAGCCCAGGAGGGTCACCCTGCAACTCCACAGCTGCACAACAGGAGGGTCCCCCTGCACCTCCATAGCTACAGTCCAGGAGGGTCTCCCTACCCATCCACAGCTGCACAACAGGAGGGTCCCCCTGCACCTCCATAACTACAGTCCGGGAGGGTCCCCCTGCACCTCCACAGCTGCACAACAGGAGGGTCCCTCTGCACCTCCATAGCTACAGTCCAGGAGGGTCCCCTTACTCATCCACAGTTGCACAACAGGAGCACCTCCATAGCTGCACAAAAGGAGGGTCGCCCTGCGCCTCCACAGCTACACAACAGGAGGGTCCCCTGCTCCACCACAGCTACCCAACAGGAGGGTACCCCCTGCACCTCCATAGCTACAGTCCAGGAGGGTCCCCCTGCACATACATAGCTAAAGTCCAGGAGGGTCCCCCTGCACCTCCACAGCTGCACAACAGGAGGGTCCCCCTGCACCTCCATAGCTGCACAACAGGAGAGTCCTCCTGCACCTCCATAGCTACAGTCCAGGAGGATCCCCCTGCACCTCCATAGCTGCACAAAAGGAGGGTCCCCCTGCGCCTCCACAGCTACACAACAGGAGGGTCCCCCTGCACCCCACAGCTACACAACAGGAGGGTCCCCCTGCACCTTCACAGCTGCACAGGATTCCCCTATTCCGTCGAACCTCTACAGCAGCACATAAAGGAGGTCCCTTTTGCCTCTACAGCTGCACAGTAGATGGGCTCCCCTGCCCCCCACAGCGGCACACTAGGAAA
The DNA here is from genome assembly GCF_040894005.1 of Engystomops pustulosus. NCBI lineage: Eukaryota > Metazoa > Chordata > Amphibia > Anura > Leptodactylidae > Engystomops > Engystomops pustulosus. The sequence goes on along the minus strand of NC_092415.1, from coordinate 7,254,378 downwards.
GTTCCCTGCACCTCCACAGCGTGAGGGGAAGGGTTAACCCTTTTGAACCCATTACAACTATGGACAGGTGGAGCTGGCTCCTTTCTTGCTCTCCTTGTTGTTCTGTCAATTTCCATCCTGTTAGAACAAGAAGTACAGAGATATTAACGGTCACATTTTTTTGTAATTCCAAACACTTCCATTACATTTTTCCCCTGAAATCAATGTTGCAATTTCAGTCAGTCTGGAACAATTAGCAGTCAGAGTGCGGCCGCCCTTAATGTCTCCATCCCTGTACATAACGTCCTGGCGTGAGCAGTCAGTCCGACGTCTGGGACTTAGGGGAACATCGCTGCCAGCCACAAGCTGCTCCTTCCTGTCCCATCATTTGTCTCCATGTAATGAAACTTTTATTAAAATTAGACACAAATTTGCTACTTTAGCTGCGTTTTACATTTCCAGCCTGGATTCAGCCGTTCTCCGTGGTGCAGAATATTGTAGGATCTGATGGAGTCTTGACTATGATCATTATTTACCCCATGTCCATATATTCCCATACAGATACGTAAAGGTACGTGTCCCCACTGATCCCCTGCCACCCCTAGTGTTAAAGTCTGTTTACTTTGGATAATAGGAAGAGATTTATAGAGATTTGATTACATCAAAGTGACCCAAATGGTAAATCCTTGCACTGGAACAGCAGGCGCCACTAAAGTGAGGTCCACATTGTAGGCAGGTTCTCATGACTATGTTCTCCCACATGGGTCCATGCACTGTTGAAATGTACTTTATGGCTTCCACTGGAGACCTTCTTCAGGTTTCGGCTCCTCTTTCTATTAGGTCTGCTCTTTTGATAATTATCAACATTTGGAGAATCATGGCATGACAACACCCACTAAAGAGGACTGGCAGGACCAAACTAGGTGCTAAATGTGAACATTATGGCCCGCATTCATTAAAGCCCCTGCACCAGTTTTCTTCTAAGTGTAAACTGCTGCACATGTATTTACAAAGTGTCTGCGGCCGCACTATACCCGGTGCAACACAAAAATCTGAAAAGACGGCGATGCTAAAATTAATAAGTAAAAAGTCATCTAAAAAAACCTATCAATACACAATTTTGTTAAAAAAGCATGACATGTCCCACAAAAAACAAGCTCTCATTCAGCTATATGGACCAAAAATGAAAAGAGTTATGCTATTTGGAAATTGTTGATGCAAATTATAGATTTTTTTTCCCCAAATGAGGTTTTATTGTACAAAATTAGTAAAATGTAGGCAGAAATATCGAAATTTGGCATCGCAGTAATCATAGTGACTCGTTGAATAAATGATTTCTTAGGTTACATGGCGAACACAAAAAAAAAAACAAACACAAAAATTAATTACAGCGTTGATGTTATTTCTACAACCCCCGACAAAAAAAGTTTATACATTTTTAGAAATAGGGCAAAGCCGCCCCCAAATTGTGCTGAAAAATGCATCTCATCCCACAAATAATAAGCCCTCGCATGGCAACATTAACAGAAAAACAAATATTTTATAGTGCAAAAAAGTGTGCCACGAACCACCTAAAAAACCACAAAATTCTGAGTGGCCCCTCCCTTCTGCACCGCACTGTGCCCCCCTACAACAAGTAACGGCCACATGTGGGGGGTCTCTGTACTCAGAAGAAATTGCATAACAAATTGTAAGGCTGGTTTTCTCTTTTTATATTTTGGAAATGTGTAAATTTTAGGGCTAAATGAATGTATAACCGGCACAATTTGACCATTCTAAATTTCGCCTCCCTTTTGATTTAATTACTATGAAGATCTCAAGGGCTTTTCCGAATATGTCGGGCTTTCCGGCGGCCACGCCCCTCCCCAATTTCCGTAGCAAACAACCTGGCGCGAATCGGAAATCGATGGGACACCCGACGTAATCGTGCGATTTGGACCTTTAGTAAATGAGCCCTAGTGTTCAAAAGTTATAACCATATAAAGTCAGAATACAAAAAATGGGGCTGAGCCTTAAGCTTTAAACTGGCTACGTCCTGAAGGGGTTAAACTTGCTTTTTCATTCGTTGAGGGGTGTCGTTTATGTAATGAGGTAATTTACTATCTTGCTACTACTTAGGCCTCTCACAGTCAATTGAAAGTTGAGCAGGTCCCTATGAATACAAGTTTTGGTGATTTTACCAAAAAAATAAAAAATGGCCCCCAAATTCTAAGCCTCATTACTTTCTAGTAAAATACGTGGATTCTTAAAAAAACATCCAACATCCAAAGCAGACATTTGGGAATTTATCATTTAATTTTGGAGCTCTGACTAACTGCCTCAAATCTAGTAAATTTAGAACTTAGAAAATGGAGAATCTTTTGAAATTTTTGGCAAATTTCCATTAACACAGAAGATATCATCCAAAGTTTTAAACTAATTTGAAGTACAAAGTGTCACGAGAAAAAAACTCAAAATCCCCTGGAAAAGTTAAAGCCTTCCAAAGCCTTCCAAAAAGTTAAAGCCTTCCAAAGCTACAACCACTTATAGTGACACTGGGCAGATTTGAAAAATGGGGCCGTGTCCTAGAGGCCAAAATGTCCTAAAGGGGTAACAGGTGCACCAAAAAAAGTTGGTGGACTCTGTCGGAGCAGTGCAGGGGGCACCAGATTCATGAAGAAAGGGCACCAGAATTTTTTAATCTGCCGCTCCCTGCACTGTACACAGGGCACTATTCACGTCCTCCGACTTCAGGGCTCTGCTTTCTTCTAGCTCTTCCCATTTTGGATAATCAAAAAGGAGGAAAGTGAAGAAGCTGGTAGAGCTTATTACTGCATTGGTGTCCGCCCTATTGCTGGATTGGTAGGAAGAAGCCAATCACTGACCGTGATCAGAACAGTAAATCCTCGGGTGCATCTAGTGCCCGGTGGAGTGTGGTGTCTCAGAGCTTCCCTTGTTCTCAATTGACTCCTTCAAGAAAATGTTTCCTTGGTTTGTTCAGAATTTGATTGTTGTCCCTAATCGACATAAAAAAGAATAAATATCAGATCCAATCCCCACTGAGCATGAGAGTGGGAGTCCAGTTCTCACTATTGGATTCCATTCAATACTATGGTAACCTCAGAGAATGAGAAGGGTAGATCTCAGGAAGGATCTCATGGCCAGGACCAAGAAATCAATGAGGAGTTACAAATTTGGTAGAGAGGAAGTCCAAGCCATGGATCAAAGAACAGAGCCAAGTAAAAGAAATATAACTGCAGGCGGGTAACAACAGCCTAAGCAGCCATAGCGGCTGCTATGGGGCCCTGCATTACAAAGGGGCCCTTAGCTCCCGGCGGACAGAAACACCTGCTAAACAGGTCCATCTGCAGATCTCCTTTGAGCTGCCCACCCGCTGGCACAACCCAACACACTCCCATCTGCCGGAACAGCCAAAAGCTTGTCCTACCCATCACCTGAAGGAACAGCCACTCGACCTAACCCCAACGGATGGCACAGTTCACCGTCCTGACCCTCGAGCATTGGCACAGCCACCCGCCCGACAGCTCAGCCATATACCTCAACCCTCTTCAGATGTCATAACCGCCTGCTTAGACCCCACCTGATGGCACAGCCGAAAACCCTCCAACCCGTTTGCTGGTATAGTCGGTGGCCCACACCCACTTACACAGCCAACCAAACTACCTGCCAACACATGCAGAAATCTGCTATGGGGCCCAGCCTCTTCTAGTTACACCCCTGTGTAACTGTATCTTTTATTATATCATAAACACAGGAAGAACATATTATGCATAGCAGTACATTGGGAAATCAAGGTAAAAAATGGTATATATATATATGTATATGTATGTCCTCGCTAAATGGTATATATATCTTATCGTAGATCCAGTATTGGAAGGTGCACAGGAGTTGTATGCAGTGAAGTCCATCCAACTTACCCATAGCATCTACCCAGACATCAGACACACGTTTCGGTACATTACCATTCTCAGTAGGTCGAACGGTTACCTGGAAGCATCTTATGGCCAGGGCCAAGAAGTCAATGAGGAGATACAAGTTTGGAAGAAAAGAAGTTCAAGCCAAGGAACAAACATGAATGACTTATGGATGATGGAGAAGAAGTCAACGAGCCGGGGAAAGCCCCAGAAAAAATATTAAGTCTCAGAAGTAGAGATGAAAAACACTTGGCTGGAGGAAGCATTGAGGCAACCACCACAGCTGCTCGGGCAAGAGTTAGAAGACATCTTTCAGTTGGCATCCAGATGCCCAGGGCATATCTGTGCTCCTAGCCATGGAAATAAAGAAAAATCTACCAATAAGGAGGATAAAGGGCTGGATGTAACACAAGGCACAAGTATAGGGGAAGTCTAGAACCCACAAGGGGTAAGAACTAGTTGGTGAGGACATATGGAACATGTAGACATCCCCTATTTGGGTATCTTCTGTAACATACGCCATTCACCCTGGTGCTACGTGTGCCCTGTTTCCATTGAACCCACCTTACTGATGGGTCAACCTATCTTACTTGCCACTTACCTTCTGGTGGAATAGCTCTCAATATTTCAACTGCCTTGGCTACCCCAATATATGGAAAATTGGGGTTCACCTTCTAGATTTGAGCTTTGCCTAAAACCTATACCTGGAGCTTAGGAGAATATTCACCGTTCATTATACAGGATTGTTCCAAAAGTGTAAAAATAAAAGAGCGAACATCCTAATAGATCAAGCGCTATTGGTAATAGGCCGGTCGCCTTGAATCTCCCGTCTGTAGATGAAGCCACATGGTGGGATGAAAGCGGCGGGAGGCGCGCACGCGGTGACAGATGTGCTGCATTAAGCTAATCTGGAGGGCACTTTATTCTCCATTACAGCTCCATCAGCGTTTATTTTAAACATGGAATAAATGTTCAAAGACAATGTCACGTCTCCCAGACTTTCTTCTCCGCTTTATCATCTCCCCATAGGCTCGTGTGAAATTTGCAGAGAGGAGGCTGGACGGAAGATCAATACCTTGGCCTGGTAGAAGTAGAGAGTGGGCTCCACACAGATCGACATTGACTGAAAGCTCCCAGGACTTTGAAGACGCCTCTTTGTTCCTCTACGACCCATGAATTTTTGAACGTTGGAGGGTGGACACCTTCACAACCTTTAGACGGAGACAATGATTTTTTTATTTGTGGTTCTATTCTTGTGGCAATATAGGGGCTCATTTACTAAGGGCCCGAATCGCTCATTTTTGTTGGGTTTCCCAAAAATTACCGGTTTGCATGCAAGGGAAATCCGGGGGCGTGGCCGTCGGAAAACCCAACAGATTCAGAAAAAAAAAAAATGCGGTATTTAAAAAAAAAAAAAATGTGTCGCTTGACACGAACTTACATGCACCAGGAAGAGGATGGTGAACTCCGGTGGACATCGGCGATCCAACAAATATTTTGCATCCCTGTACTCCTCTCCTCATTGCAGGGCACATGATGGAAGTGCGTGGAGTCGGAGACACTGATTTCCCTGCAGTGCAGTCTCCTGTCAGCTCTGATCCAAAACCATTGTAAACTTAGAGTTTTCCAGCTAGATGCTTCTATGTTATCAATCCCATGATGCCTCAGCACAGTATCACATAGGCAGTTTGAGTCCGAACGAAAACCCGACAGATTCGGAAAAACCGCCACATTTTTTTTAAAAAAATGTGTCGCGAAAATTGCACTTACCTTCACTCAGCCCGGCTCCGTGTATTCCAATGCGTTCCGATGCTCTTCAGCGCAGCAGCGCCACCTGGTGGACGGCAGAGGAACTGCCTTAATAAATCCCGACCGGACCCTTCCCGACCGGATGACTTTTTTAGGGGCCTCATAGTAGGAGCTGGACCTCGTTTTCATGATACTGTAGTTTCTAGCCGCTGAATCTTCTCTGATCAGTATGTTATCCACTAGCACATGAATAGGGGAAAGCATTTCATCTTGGAACAACCCCTTTAAGTGGTTAATACTGAAGCTTGACCCCAGCACTGAGGAGGTCAAGCGCAGAGCAGCGCCCATCCCTTTAAAGTTACATTATGAAAGGGATCAATGTACAATGTGCGGTGCCAATCGATGAGCGTCCACTTGAAGTTCTCCTTCCCATCATCTTAGAGCGGGGAACATGTTATTGTCACCATCAGGGAAGACGTTCTTATAATGATAGCGGTAAAATAACAAGACACATGTTCTCCGCTCGTCTCATCCTCCGGCTCCACTCAACCTCATGTCTAAGGATGAAGATAAAGCGAGGACAGTGACTGTCACTGGGACTGACACAACTAATGAAAGCAACTTCCCATCTGTCACTGTATAGACAGGGAAGCCACCGCCATGAATAATCTATGTAGTATACGGGGAGTAAGGGGGCGCCCCGCCAACATGAGCTCAGAGGGAAGAGTCACTGCCACAGCGCGGCTCCAAGGAGAAGACAAGTGTCCACAATAATCACTATAGTGTCCCTAGTATAAAGGACAGCACCATTGTCTTATATGGAGTGACCCAAGACTGAAGAGGATCATGAGAAAATGTGGAGTGATACAGGAACAAGGTGTCGAATCTCTGGCTGCTCCAGATACAATGTTGCCAGGAATTTCTAGAAATAGTCCTTTAGCAGTTTAACCCCACGGGTAAACCACCCATGAGGAGACTTGAGTAAGTCGCCACTGGCGGCAGCCCCTGCTGGATGATGGGAGGCGGCATATTACGGCAGGATTTGGCACCAGCCAAAGAATTTATACTAAAAAAGAGGATTCTTCAGCTTCTTCTCGCCAAGGCTCCATCTGCTTCTCTTCCTGGCAAGTCTACATGCCCTACCCAAACACACACTATGATGCAGCAATGTCGCGGCCACGTGACGTCATGCTGTGTGTCTGTTGGCAGGACGCATAGATGTGCCTCTGCCCACTTTGCCAGGAAGAGCAGAAGACGAAACTTTGGGGAGGAGAAGCTGAAAGTAAGTATAGGGGTTTATTTTTTTGAAGGGCTCGGCTGTGGATACTTCATTAAAAGGGGGCTCTGCTTTGGACATGTCATTAAAGGGGGGCTCTGCTGTGGATACTTCATTAAAGGGGGGCTCTGCTTTGGACATGTCATTAAAGGGGGGCTCTGCTTTGGACATGTCATTAAAGGGGGGCTCTGCTGTGGACATGTCATTAGTGAGGGGAAGCTTCTGGATTGACATTGATGAGGGGAACAGTCTCTTAAAGCTATAATCAGTCTCTGACAGTAAAGTGCTGCCCGGTGACATATGTACAGCCTGACACCTCTTGGGTCTGGTCTTTGCCTTGGGCCCGGGATATTGCTGCACCCCCAGGCCTGGTCTGCGCCCCTGATCTGTCTCTTGATCTGTTGCTTAGGCATTTTGAAGACCTTTGCAGTTGTCACAGACATTATTTCCAGTGGAGGGTAAATTTCCGATGATCCATCAGACCTCGTAGCCAAGTCAGAGACAACAAACATACAATGTCCCAGTAACTCGTTGTCATTAATACTGCGCCATCTGACGGCTACTCACGTACAGCTGAGAGAGGTCAGTCCAAATGAAAGCTACACCCGGAGCTCAGGACTGCAGCACCGACCCCTGAGGAGGACGAGCACTGGGACAGTACAGGGACATGCGGTATGTTTGGTCCAGTACTACAGGACGCACAACTAAAGCTTCAGAGCTGCTGCTTTTTACCAGTCTGTAATTGGAAGTGTTTTATTTTATGCGGTGGTATGTTGGGGAAATAATGCTCGCACGACTGACCTGAACAAATTTAAGAAATTGGTCAGGAAGGTGAACTCAATTGTTGGTACTAAGACAGAGGATTGGGAGTCAGTCTTGTGTGCACGTATGCTCTCCAAATTTAAATCCATTGTATGTAATGAGAAAAACCCATTACATAACACACTGATGGGTCAACGTAGTACATTTAGTGATCGGTTTTTGCACATGAAATGTAGAACGAATCGTTTTAAAAATTCTTTTATACCGAGGGCAATTGCATTAGTTAACATGGGCAAGTAATTAATATGTAACCACGGTGTTATTCTTTTTATACTTTTTATTGATTCTTTTAAAATAACTGTTATTATCTATATGTAAAGTATTTTGTATCTTAATCTGTTTGTATATGTATATCTGTGATCATGAATGGAGGTGTTGCTGCTGTCGTTGTGACAAAGTCAATTTCCCCTATGGGGACAATAAAGCATTCTATTCTATTCTATTCTATTCTATTCTAAAGTGAATGGATTGGTAATAATAATTGTACCATTTTAATTAATAATTACACATTGCTTCATTCACACTATTCAAAACTCATCTTCAAGATGCAATGGGACCTAATATGATCAGTGTCAGCCGTCTATCCATGACTAAGAACAGTTTTGGCGTCCGAAACGCATTGGGAATACTTTGGAATGATGCTGATGTTTTAAACATGTGTCAGGGCTGGGAGTCTGTGGACCCTCTGGACCACCCCGGGAGATGGTACTAGCCGACACCTGGGACCGGAGTCTAAGTGGCACCTGGTCTTCACCAGAGCTCACCGCAAAGCATTATGGTCTTGCTGCAGCAGGGTACCACCAGGTCGATCCACAGGTGCGACTAACCCACGGTGGCGGCCAAGGTAGTAACACAGGAGATAGTCCTTACCCAGGGTGACGCAGGAGAACAGCACAAGGAGGCACATTGGGACTCACGTACGGAAACACTGAGGCTGGCACATGGATCAGGAACACAGCAACGGACTGGCACACAGGACAGGAACACAGGAACGCAGGATATACAGGAACGCAGGATACACAGGAACGCAGGATATACAGGAACGCAGGATACACAGGAACGCAGGATATACAGGAACGCAGGATATACAGGAACGCAGGATACACAGGAACGCAGGATACACAGGAACGCAGGATACACAGGAACGCAGGATATACAGGAACGCAGGAGACACAAGAACGCAGGATATACAAGAACGCAGGATATACAGGAACGCAGGAGACACAGGAACGCAGGATATACAAGAACGCAGGATATACAGGAACGCAGGATATACAGGAACGCAGGATACACAGGAACGCAGGATACACAGGAACGCAGGATATACAAGAACGCAGGATATACAGGAACGCAGGAGACACAAGAACGCAGGATATACAAGAACGCAGGATATACAGGAACGCAGGATACACATGAATGAAGGATACACAGGAATGAAGGATACACAGGATACACAGGACGGCTTTTGCTTCAGGGAAATGGCTACTCATGGATGGATCTGCTGTGTTACTCATGGATGGATCTGCTGTGTTACTCATGGATGGATCTGCTGTGTTACTCATGGATGGATCTGCTGTGTTACTCATGGATGGATCTGCTGTGTTACTCAAGGATGGATCTGCTGTGTTACTCATGGATGGATCTGCTGTGTTACTCGTGAATGGATCTGCTGAGTTACTCATGGACCTCGCTTTTGTGTGTCCCGGAGTTCTTGCACCCAGTTTGTTGGGCCCCAGGTTCCCGAGGGAAAGCTCACTGCATCTACATCCTTTAAATGAGCAATTGCTTTCTGATACAAATAATAAAAGCATAGTAAGGTGCCTGAGCATCGTGGTCCCTGCTTTGCTAGTTTCCTTCAAAAGCGTTTCAAGAGGTTTTGTTCTTCGATTCCCATTCGCCGAGCCTGAATTTGTTGTACACCTGATATTCTGATTCCTATGTAACGACCTTACATGACCCTGAAATCAGAGCTGCCTGCCCTGACCTTGGCTTGTCTTCCTCTTGCTCTGACCTTAGCCTGCCCCCTGAAGGGTAGACCAATTGTGTCAGGTGTCGGGTCACTTTGTCAGAATATAGGCATTTACATCGATAAAATCCTTGCCCCGTTTGTCACGGCTCTCCCTTCTTATACTAGAGATACCACGGATCTCCTGAAAAGACTAGACGGACTCTCCATAGGACCTGACACCTACCTAGCGAGTATTGACGTTGAGTCACTTTATTCCTCTATTCCCCATCACTTAGGACTACAAGCTGTTCAATTTTATTTGAGCACTCGAGGCAACCAGTGCAATGCACATAACAACTTGGTCATCCATCTATTAGAATTTTCGCTCACACACAACTATTTTTTATTTGACGGGACTGTGTACCACCAGCTCAGGGGCACGGCTATGGGGAGCTCATGCGCCCCCACTTATGCCAACTTGTTCCTGGGCTGGTGGGAACACTGCCTTGTCTTCTGTGAAGGTCCTGCCCCCCGACACATTGATATGGCGAGCCTATGGGCTCGCTATATTGACGATATCTTTATCACCTGGGAAGGATCAGTTTGCCAATTTAAGACCCTCCTAAATGACCTTAATGTCAATTCCTTAGGGCTTAGATTTACATATGAGATACATGACTCTAGTATACCATTCTTAGATATCAAGATCAAAAAAAGACACAACGGAGAGATAGACACGACTTTATACAGAAAACCCACCTCGACCAATTCCCTCCTACGTTGGGAATCCTACCATCCTCCGGCATTGAAAAGAGGTATACCTTACGGACAGTACCTTAGAATCCGCCGTAACTGTTCCTCCCTGGATGAGTTTAAACTCCAAGCAAAGGACCTCAAACTACGATTTCTAGCCCGGGGGTACCCAGAGGAAACTCTTAAATCAGCCTACCAGAGAGCACTAAGAACCAACAGGACGGACCTACTTACCCCACGCACCAACTCACCCTCTACACCGGTTATTAGACTGATAGGCACTTTTGATGAGGGATCACAACAGGTTCGCAAAATTCTATTCAAATTTTGGCATATACTCAAAATGGATCCAGATATCTCCCCGGTCCTACATGATTACCCCACAATCACATTCAGAAAAGGACGCAACCTAAGAGACAGACTTGTCCACAGCCATTTTACTAGACCTGAACCCACTAGGACTTGGTTACGTCCTGACATTAAGGGCTGTTTTCGGTGCAGTGGATGTATTGCATGCAAGGTAGTACAGAGCTGTAAAACTTTCCACTGCTCCGTCACCAACAAAAACTATAGCATTCTATACTACATCAACTGTAAAACAAAAGGGGTTATTTACCTGGCCACTTGTGAGTGTGGTCTCCAATACGTAGGCAAGACATACCGCGAATTTCGGCGGAGAATAGGAGAACATCTAGGGGACATTAGGCACAACCGAGACAAACCCCTCGCCAGGCACATACAAGAAAAACACAGAGGGAGCACCAAAGGACTTACATTTGTGGGTATTGACCTTGTTAAACCCCCAGATAGAGGAGGAGACTGGGACCGGACTTTGAGACAAAAAGAGTCTCAATGGATCTTCAGACTTAAGACAGAGTCCCCGTTAGGACTTAATGAACAGCAGAGCTTTGCCTGCTTCCTATGACCCAATAGCACCTATACTAGACGCTATATATTGTTTTCTTCTCCTATTATCATTTTTTGCATACTTACCATCCGATTCCTCACTGGCTGTGATGCCTCATGTGGGTATCTTGGCCCTTTTCCAAATCCCTTCTTTCTATACAGGCACATGGGATTAATTGCAATCTTATAAACATGCTCGTTCTTTCTGTATTCCCATATGCATTTATGGGTCTCTAAGCGCATCACATCACAACCTTTCACACTTTATTTACCAGGTACTTAGTCCCCAGAGACGTCCACTATTTGTCCGGTGTGGGCATTGTCTGCCCTCCCCGTTTTGACCTCAGGGAACGTCTCTGCGCATGCGCCGCTGGCTCGCCCGGGAGACCTCGTGAGCAATGTCTTTGACATGCGCGCTCGGTCCTCTGGGCGGGCCACTGCGGGAGGGCGCCTTTTCCCTGCCCTCTCCGCTCTTTTCTGGCGCATGCGCACACCGCGCCCGCTACCGGCCGCACCGCTCCACCAATGAGGGTGGCGGTCGAACGGACGCCGAGTGTTAGGGGGCGGTACCAACACCACATGTGAAGCGCATATATTGTAAGTCGCACGCCAGATCAGTTAGTGCCCACTGGTCATCCGCTGCGTACGGGGCTGTGCGCACAGGCACCCCCGCAGCACCTGTTTACTGTCTCAGCTATCTCCCTCAGGTAAGACTTTCATCTAGTGGGGTCAGTACACATATATACCCATATGCCCACATCTCCCTGATAATTGTTTTTGCTGCAGATTCACTTTCCTTATCGCCTCTTCCTCACTAGGATGGTCACGGTTATATGTACACACTATGCCTAGTGAGTAAGGGAGCCAGCATTACCCCAGCACCATTTATCTAAGCAGTGCAAGGTAAGAGCACATTGCTTACACTTTATGTCTATAGACACATTAGAGACCTTTTATATGTCACTTGAGGTATCAAATTATACCCTGTGGTTTTTTCTCTATTAGGGTTTTTCCATACGCGGACCGCATTATCCCCTGATGAGCCCTAAAGGGTGAAACAGGCCCTGTCGGGATTTGGTTACGCAATTACCCTTATGACACACTTTGTATTACTCGTCCTTAGAGACGCTTTATTGACTGGGACGTTATCTCTAAGACTAGGTCCATTTACAGGGCTAGTTATCTAGGGTAAGGTTCCGGTCGGGGCTCGTGGTCAATTAGGGCCACAACCCCGAGGTTAGGCTAACAGGGTGTTCTAGATCTCTACCTAGGGCATTAACAGGGAGAGCTATAGCCATCTTTGACCTATATCTCCTATGCCTGGAGTCACAACACCTTGTTCCTTCCTCCTCCTTTTTCTACACTCTGACCTAGGGTGCACATATACATCCCACTGACCCTCTTGGTTACCTCCATTGAGGAACAACTTAATATCTGAGTGTATACCCGGAACTGTTTTTCGCTTTTCAAGATGTGCAGCCCACAGAGGTGAGCTTCCTATATATATTTTTCTGCTATATGTAAAATTGCATCACTAGCTCTGAACCGTAAGGAGACCACCAGGCTCACACTTGCTTCGCTTTCTGTGTTTTCTTCTCAGATGGGCACCGTGCGTCCAAGTAACTTCTTTGAAGATAGATTACTGTATGTTCACTTTTAAACGATTCCAGTAAAAGCTATGTTTTAACCACTATTTTGTATTCTTACAAATAATAAAAGCATAGTAAGGTGCCTGAGCATCGTGGTCCCTGCTTTGCTAGTTTCCTTCAAAAGCGTTTCAAGAGGTTTTGTTCTTCGATTCCCATTCGCCGAGCCTGAATTTGTTGTACACCTGATATTCTGATTCCTATGTAACGACCTTACATGACCCTGAAATCAGAGCTGCCTGCCCTGACCTTGGCTTGTCTTCCTCTTGCTCTGACCTTAGCCTGTCTGTGACTATTCTGTTGGTTTTTTACAAATGTCCTATGACCCGCTTGGGCCAGACCAAGTATCAGGATCAGGGGTAGTGGCCTTGTGATTCGGCTGCAGATCCCCATATTGGTGTATAAGAGGGAATACTTAGAGGATCACTTGTATAACATCAATGAAATTAGTGTCTGGTGACACCACGGGTCAACATCCCAATGTACACTACATGGACCATGCAGAAAGCCGCAGATAAATGCCCTCAATATACAGTAAGGACCTTTACTACTGCACACTGACGCCGGTTTGTGGTCATTACCTTTCAATTTGATACTTTACTATAAATGTTTTATAAAGAACCCTAAGAATTGCAACATTGTATCGCGACTAATTCTGAGGACAACGCAGCGGTGATCTCCATGACAGCGCCGCCACATAAACACGGATCGGGCGACGTTCATACTTTATGCATGAAATGTTTTGACTCATTTGTCCTCGTATAGATCAGCTCAAATTATAAGAGGAAAAAATCTCCCCGAAAGAACAGTGCTATTATGCAAATGAGTGTTTTCTATCTGCATATCATTCTCTGATTACTTAAGAAAAGCCTTGCGCTCCCATTGATTACAGGTGTCTTGTCTCCTCGCGCTACGAGACTGGAATATTCTGACGCCTTTCCAGGAGCCGCAGACTTCAGCTTCTCATCTGGGACAGAAAATCTGTGTCATTGATTAATTAAAGGGGCTGTCCAGGGTGGCCTTTTTTTCTATACTGAAGTTCTCTGAATTTTGCACTGCCCCTTTCTTCATCCCCACACAGTATAATTCCCACTCAGTGCCCCATCTCTCCCTAACATTATGCCAATGCCAGTTCCCCCCCCCATTGTACACCCCCTTATATTGTGGTCCTCAGCACCCCCTCACATTGGGCACAGCCCCACCTCATTTTGTGTCACCCATCTCTCCATGATATTGTGCCCCTCAGTTCCCCTTCACATTGTTGCCAATACATATTACTTATGTGGTACTTAACTTTCCCCATTCCCCCGCAGCAGCTCTCCTCCTCTCCTTTTATATGCCAGTGTTCCTGCCGACCTCTGTAGCACACAAAAACAGCTGATGATCCTTGGATTCAACTCCTGATGCCATTAGAGTAGATGTCCTGGGACATACCAAAAATCCAGGACTGCATTGCCCTATCCCAGGTGGTTGGGGGATATATTATCAGACTACGGTGACACCATCACCCCACACCATCAGATGTTCTAGGGTCAGAAAAGTTAAAAGCAGAATACTGGGTGTAGCTACCTACAAATCCTATAACTGTGCAGTTTCTGAAAGTCTGCTGGAACAGGTGAATGGTGCAGGGTTTAGGTGTCATAATGTCTAAATATATATATATAATACTGCCCCTTATGTACAGGAATATAACTACTATAATACTGCCCCCTATGTACAAGAATATAACTACTATAATACTGCCCCCTATGTACAAGAATATAACTACTATAATACTGCCCCCTATGTACAAGGATCTAACTACTATAATACAGCCCTCTATGTACAGGAATATAACTACTATAATACTGTCCCCTATGTACAGGAATATAACTACTATAATACTGCCCCCTATGTACAGGAATATAACTACTATAATACTGCCCCCTATGTACAGGAATATAACTACTATAATACTGCCCCCTATGTACAGGAATATAACTACTATAATACTGCCCCTATGCACAAGAATATAACTGCTATAATACTGCCTCCTATGTACAGGAATATAACTACTATAATACTGCCCCCTATGTACAGGAATATAACTACTATAATACTGCCCCCTATGTACAGGAATATAACTACTATAATACTGCCCCCTATGTACAAGAATATAACTACTATAATACTGCCCCCTATGTACAAGAATATAACTACTATAATACTGCCCCCTATGTACAAGAATATAACTACTATAATACTGCCCCCTATGTACAGGGATATAACTACTATAATACTGCCCCCTATGTACAGGAATATAACTACTATAATACTGCCCCCTATGTACAGGAATATAACTACTATAATACTGCCCCCTATGTACAAGAATATAACTACTATAATACTGCCCCCTATGTACAAGAATATAACTACTATAATACTGCCCCCTATGTACAAGAATATAACTACTATAATACTGCCCCCTATGTACAGGAATATAACTACTATAATACTGCCCCCTATGTACAAGAATATAACTACTATAATACTGCCCCCTATGTACAAGAATATAACTACTATAATACTGCCCCCTATGTACAGGAATATAACTACTATAATACTGCCCCCTATGTACAAGAATATAACCACTATAATACTGCCCCCTATGTACAGGAATATAACTACTATAATACTGCCCCATATATATAAGAATATAACTACAATAATACTGCCCCCATGAACAAGAATATAACTACTATAATACTGCCCCTTATGTACAAGAATATAACTACTATAATACTGCCCCCTATGTACAAGAATATAACTACTATAATACAGCCCTCTATGTACAGGAATATAACTACTATAATACTGCCCCCTATGTACAAGGATCTAACTACTATAATACAGCCCTCTATGTACAGGAATATAACTACTATAATACTGTCCCCTATGTACAGGAATATAACTACTATAATACTGCCCCCTATGTACAGGAATATAACTACTATAATACTGCCCCCTATGTACAGGAATATAACTACTATAATACTGCCCCCTATGTACAGGAATATAACTACTATAATACTGCCCCTATGCACAAGAATATAACTGCTATAATACTGCCTCCTATGTACAGGAATATAACTACTATAATACTGCCCCCTATGTACAGGAATATAACTACTATAATACTGCCCCCTATGTACAGGAATATAACTACTATAATACTGCCCCCTATGTACAAGAATATAACTACTATAATACTGCCCCCTATGTACAAGAATATAACTACTATAATACTGCCCCCTATGTACAAGAATATAACTACTATAATACTGCCCCCTATGTACAGGGATATAACTACTATAATACTGCCCCCTATGTACAGGAATATAACTACTATAATACTGCCCCCTATGTACAGGAATATAACTACTATAATACTGCCCCCTATGTACAAGAATATAACTACTATAATACTGCCCCCTATGTACAAGAATATAACTACTATAATACTGCCCCCTATGTACAAGAATATAACTACTATAATACTGCCCCCTATGTACAGGAATATATCTACTATAATACTGCCCCCTATGTACAAGAATATAACTACTATAATACTGCCCCCTATGTACAAGAATATAACTACTATAATACTGCCCCCTATGTACAGGAATATAACTACTATAATACTGCCCCCTATGTACAAGAATATAACTACTATAATACTGCCCCCTATGTACAGGAATATAACTACTATAATACTGCCCCATATATATAAGAATATAACTACAATAATACTGCCCCCATGAACAAGAATATAACTACTATAATACTGCCCCTTATGTACAAGAATATAACTACTATAATACTGCCCCCTATGTACAAGAATATAACTACTATAATACTGCCCCCTATGTACAAGAATATAACTACTATAATACTGCCCCCCATGTACGAGAATATAACTACTATAATACTGCCCCCCATGAACAAGAATATAACTACTATAATACTGCCCCTTATGTACAAGAATATAACTACTATAATACTGCCCCCTATGTACAAGAATATAACTACTATAATACTGCCCCCTATGTACAAGAATATAACTACTATAATACTGCCTCCTATGTACAAGAATATAACTACTATAATACTGATTCCTATATACAAGAATATAACTACTATAATACTGCCCCCTATGTACAAGAATATAACTACTATAATACTGATTCCTATGTACAAGAATATAACTACTATAATACTGCCCCCTATGTACAAGAATATAACTACTATAATACTGCCCCCTATGTACAGGAATATAACTACTATAATACTGCCCCCTATGTACAAGAATATAACTACTATAATACTGCCCCCCATGTACAAGAATATAACTACTATAATACTGCCCCCTATGTACAAGAATATAACTACTATAATACTGCCCCCATGTACGAGAATATAACTACTATAATACTGCCCCCTTTGTACAAGAATATAACTACTATAATACTGATTCCTATGTACAAGAATATAACTACTATAATACTGACCCCTATGTACAAGAATATAACTACTATAATACTGCCTCCTATGTACAAGAATATAACTACTATAATACTGCCCCCTATGTACAGGAATATAACTACTATAATACTGCCCCCTATGTACAGGAATATAACTACTATAATACTGCCCCCCTATGTACAAGAATATAACTACTATAATACTGCCCCCTATGTACAAGAATATAACTACTATAATACTGCCCCCTATGTACAAGAATATAACTACTATAATACTGCCCCCTATGTACAAGAATATAACTACTATAATACTGCCCCTATGTACAAGAATATAACTACTATAATACTGTCCCCTATGTACAAGAATATAACTACTATAATACTGCCCCCTATGTACAGGAATATAACTACTATAATACTGCCCCCTATGTACAGGAATATAACTACTATAATACTGCCCCCTATGTACAGGAATATAACTACTATAATACTGCCCCCTATGTACAAGAATATAACTACTATAATACTGCCCCTATGTACAGGAATATAACTACTATAATACTGCTCCCTATATACAAGAATATAACTACTATAATACTGCCCTCTATGTACAGGAATATAACTACTATAATACTGCTCCCTATGTACAAGAATATAACTACTATAATACTGCCCCCTATGTACAGGAATATAACTACTATAATACTGCCCCCTATGTACAGGAATATAACTAATATAATACTGCCCCCTATGTACAGGAATATAACTACTATAATACTGCCCCCTATGTACAGGAATATAACTACTATAATACTGCCCCCCTATGTACAGGAATATAACTAATATAATACTGCCCCCTATGTACAAGAATATAACTAATATAATACTGCCCCCTATGTACAAGAATATAACTACTATAATACTGCCCCCTATGTACAGGAATATAACTACTATAATACTGCCCCCTATGTACAGGAATATAACTAATATAATACTGCCCCCTATGTACAGGAAAATAACTAATATAATACTGCCCCCTATGTACAAGAATATAACTACTATAATACTGCCCCCTATGTACAGGAATATAACTACTATAATACTGCCCCCCTATGTACAGGAATATAACTAATATAATACTGCCCCCTATGTACAAGAATATAACTAATATAATACTGCCCACTATGTACAGGAATATAACTACTATAATACTGCCCCCTATGTACAGGAATATAACTACTATAATACTGCCCCCTATGTACAGGAATATAACTACTATAATACTGCCCCTACGTACAGGAATATAACTACTATAATACTGCCCTCTATGTACAAGAATATAACTACCATAATACTGCCCTCTATGTACAAGAATATAACTACTATAATACTGCTCCCTATGTACAAGAATATAACTACTATAATACTGCCCCCTATGTACAGGTATATAACTACTATAATACTGCCCCCTATGTACATCTGTAGTAGTAGCAGTTGATATGTAGAGCAGTGCACTTGTACTGTTACATGTCTGTATTACGGTGTTATGGCCAATCTCCTCTTCTGTCTCTTTTCTCGTTTGTCTTTCTAATGCTTTTTATATTCTGCAGAGGAAAACATGTCAGAACTCTTTAAACAATGATAAATGTGCCCGGGGCTTTCCTTACAAGGCGGTGAGTGACGGAGATTTATGACGTTGGAGATTTTCTTTAAGCTAGTGGTTTTCAAAGAATAAAGAAAGGTCAGAGGATGTGAGTGTTGTACATGGCGGCCGCCGCTCCCCGGAGCTTATGGAGTCTCTGCTAATAACTCGTCATCACTTCTATAACATAAAACCATCATTGATATCATATCAAATATACATAATTCCTGCTCATAGAATAATATTTTAATGACAAATGCATCTCTCATGTCTATCTATCTACAGTGGTTGAAATAAGTATAGAACAAGTAAATATATTTCTAGAGTTGCTATTGACGTGAAATAATTCTCAGTAGCCACACATCCAATCCACACAGGAAAAGAAATCAAACCATAGATATCCATAAACTATATGACATGATAAGAAATGACACAATGAAAAAGTTTTGAACACATGAAGAAAGAGAGATGCAAAAAGCCCTTGGAAGTCATGACACCAGCTGCAATCTATCAGTAGTTAGAATGCAAACTTGCTACTTTGTAAACAATATTATGAAAAAGTGTCTCTTTGCCAAGGTAACAATGTGCTACGCAAGAAGCCTCTCATGATGGGTAAAATCATTGAGCTATTTCTTATTTATATAAGACTTAAGACTTGAGTTAGAGCTTCTGGGGCCATAATCTGGAAGTGAGAAGAAGATAATTTCACCATAAAATGGCGGTCATTTACTAAGGGCCCGATTCCCGTTTTCCCGACGTGTTAACCGAATATTTCCGATTTGCGCCGATTTCCCCTGAATTGTCCCGGGATTTTGGTGCACGCGATCGGATTGTGGCGCATCGGCGCTGGCATGCACGCGATGGAAATCGGGGGGTGTGGCCGAACGAAAACCCGACGGATTCGGAAAAAAACGCTGTATTTAAAAAAAAATGTGTTGCGGAGCTTGCACTTACCTTCACTCAGCCTGGCTCGTTGTATTCCAGTGCGTTCCAGGGAACTTCAGCGCAGCCTTAATAGCCGGACCCGAATCCACCGCAGAGAACGCGCCACTGGATCGCGAATGGACCGGTTAAGTAAATCTGCCCCAATGGCTGCATATCTACGGGTTTCCATACGGTTTCCATTTTGCGACGCATCACGCTTGGGATTGTGTCGCACGTGATTGGATTTTGGCGCATCAGTGCTGGCTTACACGCAACACAAATCGGGGGGCCTGGCCATTGGAGAACCCGACGGATTCTGACTATGCGCGGGATTTAACATTTAGAATTGTGCCGCAAGACAAGCACCGGGAAGAAGAAGGTGAACTCCAGTGGACCTCGGCGGGGAAGCGTCGGATGCAGGAACTTGGGCACACAAGCTTCGTGAATCACGCCGGACTTTATCTTCGCCAGACCGTTCCGAATCGGGTATCGCAACAGGACCAGGTAAGTAAATTTGCCCCATAGAGTTGCTCTTTATAATACTTTGTAGTTGTAAAATTTGAAGAGTAATTAATAACCTTGTTACTTCCCATAGTTCTCCTCTGCAGTCAGCACAGAGGACCTGCATCCATGCACCGTGATTTACGGTCCTGGCATTAGTTTCGGGGGCTGAGATCCCGCCCCCTTCCCTATGTACATTGTAGAATTTATGTAAATTGCCCCGAGCGGCTTCATTGAGTTATCACTTAGGATTCGGTGCGTCCTCGTTAGGTTTAGCACAGGGATTTACATGCTGCGTGTGCAATAAATGAACGAAGATCAACTGTGCAGTTTTCATTTATTGTGCGCTTATTAATTTCTCCATCCATCCCATGCCGGGAATCTAATTAACCTTCCATGAGTCGCAGAAATGGATCATTTTCCTAATGTTCTGCTATTCCAATAGTTATTGAGGAGTAAATGAAGTTTCACATCTGTTATGGGAGGAGCTTCCTGAGCGCAACTTCAACGCTGCAACAATCGGAATCAGTGTCGTGAGCGTCTGTGAATGTATTACCGCTCCGCGATGTCATTGTACCTCTATATTGTTTGGAGCAGTAATGGGGGTAACATTGGAGGGGAGTCAGTTTTCTTGGAGAACGCAGTGATTTCCCAGAGTTGTGGGTTATTTCCAAAATTTGTTGCATCTGTAAATATATAAACTGTCCACAAGATTGGACATAACCTGCTCACGGGTGGCGTCTGTTCTTGGCTTCTCGTAGAGAACGACGGGAACAGCAATGAAGTCACATCCACCTCTTGCGGCCCCTTTAAATTAGAATAGGTGAGAGCCCCCCCAGGAACCCCCAGGGGTCTGCAAAGATGGCAGTTAGGTCCCGACCGCCAAGGGCGCGCATTATGCATGGACACCGTGCGCTGAACACAATGGGGCACATTTACTATGGGTCCACGGACCACAATTCTGTTGGGTTTTCCTGAATATTTTTGTTTTGCGCCGTATTGCCCCGGGTTTTTGGCGCACGCGATCGGATTGTGGTGCATCGGCGTCGGCTTGGACGTGACAGAAATCGGGAGGTGTGGCCGTCGGACAACCTGATGGATTCGGAAAAAACCCGGAATTTAATGATTGAAATGTGTCGCAAAATCAAGCACTCACATACACCAGGAAGAAAAAGGTGAACTCCAGCGGACCTCGGCGCAGCAGCGACACCTGCAGGAAATTGGACCTTAGAGAATCGCGCCAGACCCGAATCCTCGTCGGACAACGCACAATGTACCCCATTGTGTCTCTCCGCACCCTCTCTCTGAGACATGTGGCCCCTCCGCAAAAAACAGAGCAGGCTCTGTACCTTCCCTGATTTGCGGCACAGCCACTCAGCTCCTCCTGTCTTGCAGCACACATCACACATCTGCTGCGGACATATGCATGTAGCCTTACTCATAGACCCAGGCACCAAGACTGTGGCATCTTCTTACATCAGTCATCCATGGCCTCCTTCCTGCTACAATGAACTTTTAAAATTATGCTAATGAGCCCGAGGGACTACCCTAACCCCTCTCTGATTTGGTTTTACCCCTGCTCCCTCAGCACTTAGAATACAGCAGGACATTCACACTGTACAAGCGCTGAGGAAGCAGGGGGGAGGCTGATACAGTGTAACAGCTTGTAAAGTCAGATCAAGAATCACATGAACTATGGAGGAAGGCGATTATGTAACAACCTCCTGTGATCCGGGTCTGGGAGAATCTTATTGAGGTTTTAGGGTTTTTTTTTTCGAATAGACTTTTCTGACTGCTGAATTTTCTGAAGCTTTACTGATATCTGAGATTAATGTAGAAATTCATCTGATACGACATCTACCAGGGGATTTATGAGGTAGCGCTGGATCAGGGCCAGGGACGGCCGCTCGCCACTCTCTGCCTAGTTAGAATATAAATTTCTACCATCCTGGAAATGAACATAGAGAAATGTATCCGTGTGCGGATTATATCACAGGAAACCAGCAGGATCTTGTCATGTATCAGAGGTCTGGACCCTGGGGATAGGGATGTAATATTACACTGTACAAGGCATTGGTTCCGCCTCACCTGGAATATAAGGTCCAGTTCTGGGCTCCGGTCCATAAAAAGGAGGCCCTGGAGCTGGAGAGGGGACAGCGAAGAGGCACAAAAATGATAAGGGGTATGGAGGGTCTCGGTTATGGGGAAAGATTAAAACAACTAGATTTATTTAGTCTGGAAAAGAGACGACTACGAGGGGACATGATTCATCTATATAAATATATGAATGGTCCATACAAAAAATATGGTGGAAAGTTGTTTCAGATTAAATCAAATCAAGAGACGAGGGGGCACTGTCTCCGTCTGGAGAAACCAAGGTTTAATCACCAGAGGCGACAGGGCTTTTTACTATGAGAACTGTCAATCTGTGGAATAGCCGAACTCAGGTGCTGGTCACAGCAGGGACAGCAGAGAGCTCAGGCACTGGTCACAGCAGGGACAGCAGAGAGCTCAGGTGCAGGTCACAGCAGAGAGCTCAGGTGCAGGTCACAGCAGAGAGCTCAGGTGCAGGTCACAGCAGAGAGCTCAGGTGCAGGTCACAGCAGGGACAGCAGAGAGCTCAGGAGCAGAGCACAGCAGGGACAGCAGAGAGCTCAGGTGCAGGTCACAGCAGGGACAGCAGAGAGCTCAGGTGCTGGTCACAGCAGGGACAGCAGAGAGCTCAGGTGCAGGTCACAGCAGGGACAGCAGAGCGCTCAGGTGCAGGTCACAGCAGGGACAGCAGAGAGCTCAGAAGCACAGCAGGGACAGTAGAGAGCTCAGTCACAGGTCACAGTAGGGAAAGCAGCAGAGAGCTCAGGCACTGGTCACAGCAGGGACAGCAGAGAGCTCAGGCGCTGGTCACAGCAGGGACAGCAGAGAGCTCAGGCGCTGGTCACAGCAGGTACAGCAGAGAGCTTGGGCGCAGGTCACAGCAGAGACAGCAGAGAGCTCAGGCGCTGGTCACAGCAGGGACAGCAGAGAGCTCAGGAGCACAGCAGAGCACAGCAGGGACAGCAGAGAGCTCAGGTGCTTGCCACAGCAGGGACAGCAGAGAGCTCAGGCGCAGGTCACAGCAGGGACAGCAGAATGCTCAGACGCTGGTCACAGCAGGGACAGCAGAGAGCTCAGGCGCAGGTCACAGCAGAGACAGCAGAGAGCTCAGGCGCTGGTCACAGCAGGGACAGCAGAGAGATCAGGAGCACAGCAGAGCACAGCAGGGACAGCAGAGAGCTCAGGCGCTTGTCACAGCAGGGACAGCAGAGAGCTCAGACGCAGGTCACAGCAGGGACAGCAGAATGCTCAGACGCTGGTCACAGCAGGGACAGCAGAGAGCTCAGGCGCAGGTCACAGCAGAGACAGCAGAGAGCTCAGGCGCTGGTCACAGCAGGGACAGCAGAGAGCTCAGGAGCACAGCAGGGACAGCAGAGAGCTCAGGCGCTTGTCACAACAGGGACAGCAGAGAGCTCAGGCGCAGGTCACAGCAGGGACAGCAGAATGCTCAGACGCTGGTCACAGCAGGGACAGCAGAGAGCTCATGCGCAGGTCACAGCAGAGACAGCAGAGAGCTCAGGCGCTGGTCACAGCAGGGACAGCAGAGAGCTCAGGAGCACAGCAGAGCACAGCAGGGACAGCAGAGAGCTCAGGCGCTTGTCACAGCAGGGACAGCAGAGAGCTCAGGCGCAGGTCACAGCAGAGACAGCAGAGAGCTCAGGCACTGGTGACAGCAGGGACAGCAGAGAGCTCAGGAGCACAGCAGAGCACAGCAGGGACAGCAGAGAGCTCAGGCGCTTGTCACAGCAGGGACAGCAGAGAGCTCAGACGCTGGTCACAGCCTGGACAGCATAGAGCTCAGGCGCTGGTCACAGTAGGGACAGCAGAGAGCTCAGGAGCACAGCACAGCAGGGACAGTAGAGAGCTCAGGAGCACAGCAGGGACAGCAGAGAGCTCAGTCACAGGTCACAGTAGGGACAGCAGCAGAGAGCTCAGGCACTGGTCACAGCAGAGACTGCAGAGAGCTAAGGCACTGGTCACAGCAGGGACAGCAAAGAGCTCAGGCGCTGGTCACAGCAGGGACAGCAGAGAGCTCAGGTGCAGGTCACAGCAGAGAGCTCAGGTGCAGGTCACAGCAGAGAGCTCAGGTGCAGGTCACAGCAGAGAGCTCAGGTACAGGTCACAGCAGGGACAGCAGAGAGCTCAGGAGCAGAGCACAGCAGGGACAGCAGAGAGCTCAGGTGCAGGTCACAGCAGGGACAGCAGAGAGCTCAGGTGCAGGTCACAGCAGGGACAGCAGAGAGCTCAGGTGCTGGTCACAGCAGGGACAGCAGAGAGCTCAGGTGCAGGTCACAGCAGGGACAGCAGAGCGCTCAGGTGCAGGTCACAGCAGGGACAGCAGAGAGCTCAGAAGCACAGCAGGGACAGTAGAGAGCTCAGTCACAGGTCACAGTAGGGACAGCAGCAGAGAGCTCAGGCACTGGTCACAGCAGGGACAGCACAGAGCTCAGGCGCTGGTCACAGCAGGGACAGCAGAGAGCTCAGGCGCTGGTCACAGCAGGTACAGCAGAGAGCTTGGGCGCAGGTCACAGCAGAGACAGCAGAGAGCTCAGGCGCTGGTCACAGCAGGGACAGCAGAGAGCTCAGGAGCACAGCAGAGCACATCAGGGACAGCAGAGAGCTCAGGTGCTTGCCACAGCAGGGACAGCAGAGAGCTCAGGCGCAGGTCACAGCAGGGACAGCAGAATGCTCAGACGCTGGTCACAGCAGGGACAGCAGAGAGCTCAGGCGCAGGTCACAGCAGAGACAGCAGAGAGCTCAGGCGCTGGTCACAGCAGGGACAGCAGAGAGATCAGGAGCACAGCAGAGCACAGCAGGGACAGCAGAGAGCTCAGGCGCTTGTCACAGCAGGGACAGCAGAGAGCTCAGACGCAGGTCACAGCAGGGACAGCAGAATGCTCAGACGCTGGTCACAGCAGGGACAGCAGAGAGCTCAGGCGCAGGTCACAGCAGAGACAGCAGAGAGCTCAGGCGCTGGTCACAGCAGGGACAGCAGAGAGCTCAGGAGCACAGCAGGGACAGCAGAGAGCTCAGGCGCTTGTCACAACAGGGACAGCAGAGAGCTCAGGCGCAGGTCACAGCAGGGACAGCAGAATGCTCAGATGCTGGTCACAGCAGGGACAGCAGAGAGCTCATCCGCAGGTCACAGCAGAGACAGCAGAGAGCTCAGGCGCTGGTCACAGCAGGGACAGCAGAGAGCTCAGGAGCACAGCAGAGCACAGCAGGGACAGCAGAGAGCTCAGGCGCTTGTCACAGCAGGGACAGCAGAGAGCTCAGGCGCAGGTCACAGCAGAGACAGCAGAGAGCTCAGGCACTGGTGACAGCAGGGACAGCAGAGAGCTCAGGAGCACAGCAGAGCACAGCAGGGACAGCAGAGAGCTCAGGCGCTTGTCACAGCAGGGACAGCAGAGAGCTCAGACGCTGGTCACAGCCTGGACAGCATAGAGCTCAGGCGCTGGTCACAGTAGGGACAGCAGAGAGCTCAGGAGCACAGCACAGCAGGAACAGTAGAGAGCTCAGGAGCACAGCAGGGACAGCAGAGAGCTCAGTCACAGGTCACAGTAGGGACAGCAGCAGAGAGCTCAGGCACTGGTCACAGCAGAGACTGCAGAGAGCTAAGGCACTGGTCACAGCAGGGACAGCAAAGAGCTCAGGCGCTGGTCACAGCAGGGACAGCAGAGAGCTCAGGCGCAGGTCACAGCAGGTACAGCAGAGAGCTCAGGAGCACAGCAGAGCACAGCAGGGACAGCAGAGAGCTCAGGCGCTTGTCACAGCAGGGACAGCAGATAGCTCAGGCGCAGGTCACAGCAGAGACAGCAGAGAGCTCAGGCACTGGTGACAGCAGGGACAGCAGAGAGCTCAGGAGCACAGCAGAGCACAGCAGGGACAGCAGAGAGCTCAGGCGCTTGTCACAGCAGGGACAGCAGAGAGCTCAGACGCTGGTCACAGCCTGGACAGCATAGAGCTCAGGCGCTGGTCACAGTAGGGACAGCAGAGAGCTCAGGAGCACAGCACAGCAGGAACAGTAGAGAGCTCAGGAGCACAGCAGGGACAGCAGAGAGCTCAGTCACAGGTCACAGTAGGGACAGCAGCAGAGAGCTCAGGCACTGGTCACAGCAGAGACTGCAGAGAGCTAAGGCACTGGTCACAGCAGGGACAGCAAAGAGCTCAGGCGCTGGTCACAGCAGGGACAGCAGAGAGCTCAGGCGCAGGTCACAGCAGGTACAGCAGAGAGCTCAGGAGCACAGCAGATCACAGCAGGGACAGCAGAGAGCTCAGGCGCTTGTCACAGCAGGGACAGCAGAGAGCTCAGGCGCAGGTCACAGCAGAGACAGCAGAGAGCTCAGGCACTGGTGACAGCAGGGACAGCAGAGAGCTCAGGAGCACAGCAGAGCACAGCAGGGACAGCAGAGAGCTCAGGCGCTTGTCACAGCAGGGACAGCAGAGAGCTCAGACGCTGGTCACAGCCTGGACAGCATAGAGCTCAGGCGCTGGTCACAGTAGGGACAGCAGAGAGCTCAGGAGCACAGCACAGCAGGGACAGTAGAGAGCTCAGGAGCACAGCAGGGACAGCAGAGAGCTCAGTCACAGGTCACAGTAGGGACAGCAGCAGAGAGCTCAGGCACTGGTCACAGCAGAGACTGCAGAGAGCTAAGGCACTGGTCACAGCAGGGACAGCAAAGAGCTCAGGCGCTGGTCACAGCAGGGACAGCAGAGGGCTCAGGCGCAGGTCACAGCAGGTACAGCAGAGAGCTTGGGCGCAGGTCACAGCAGAGACAGCAGAGAGCTCAGGCGCTGGTCACAGCAGGGACAGCAGAGAGCTCAGGAGCACAGCAGAGCACAGCAGGGACAGCAGAGAGCTCAGGCGCTTGTCACAGCAGGGACAGCAGAGAGCTCAGGCGCAGGTCACAGCAGGGACAGCAGAATGCTCAGACGCTGGTCACAGCAGGGACAGCAGAGAGCTCATGCGCAGGTCACAGCAGAGACAGCAGAGAGCTCAGGCGCTGGTCACAGCAGGGACAGCAGAGAGCTCAGGAGCACAGCAGAGCACAGCAGGGACAGCAGAGAGCTCAGGCGCTTGTCACAGCAGGGACAGCAGAGAGCTCAGGCGCAGGTCACAGCAGAGACAGCAGAGAGCTCAGGCACTGGTCACAGCAGGGACAGCAGAGAGCTCAGGAGCACAGCAGAGCACAGCAGGGACAGCAGAGAGCTCAGGCGCTTGTCACAGCAGGGACAGCAGAGAGCTCAGACGCTGGTCACAGCGTGGACAGCATAGAGCTCAGGCGCTGGTCACAGTAGGGACAGCAGAGAGCTCAGGAGCACAGCACAGCAGGGACAGCAGAGAGCTCAGTCACAGGTCACAGTAGGGACAGCAGCAGAGAGCTCAGGCACTGGTCACAGCAGAGACTGCAGAGAGCTAAGGCACTG
Organism: Engystomops pustulosus; assembly: GCF_040894005.1. Lineage (NCBI taxonomy): Eukaryota > Metazoa > Chordata > Amphibia > Anura > Leptodactylidae > Engystomops > Engystomops pustulosus. Next base: position 7,226,277 of record NC_092415.1, on the reverse strand, counting down.
GTCACAGCAGGGACAGCAAAGAGCTCAGGCGCTAGTCACAGCAGGGACAGCAGAGAGCTCAGGCGCAGGTCACAGCAGGTACAGCAGAGAGCTTGGGCGCAGGTCACAGCAGAGAGCTCAGGCGCTGGTCACAGCAGGAACAGCAGAGAGCTCAGGCGCAGGTCACAGCAGGGACAGCAGAGAGCTCAGGAGCACAGCAGAGCACAGCAGGGACAGCAGAGAGCTCAGGCGCTGGTCACAGCAGGGACAGCAGAATGCTCAGACGCTGGTCACAGCAGGGACAGCAGAGAGCTCAGGCGCAGGTCACAGCAGGGACAGCAGAGAGCTCAGGCGCAGGTCACAGCAGAGACAGCAGAGAGCTCAGGCGCTGGTCACAGCAGGGACAGCAGAGAGCTCAGGAGCACAGCAGAGCACAGCAGGGACAGCAGAGAGCTCAGGCGCAGGTCACAGCAGGGACAGCAGAGAGCTCAGGAGCACAGCAGAGCACAGCAGGGACAGCAGAGAGCTCAGGCGCTTGTCACAGCAGGGACAGCAGAGAGCTCAGGTGCTGGTCACATCAGGGACAGCAGAGAGCTCAGGCACAGGTCACAGCAGGGACAGCAGAGAGCTCAGGCGCTGGTCACAGTACGGACAGCAGAGAGCTCAGGCACTGGTCACAGCAGGGACAGCAGAGAGCTTCAAGAAGGGTCTAGATGCCTTTTTACACCTAGGTAACATTGATGGTTATGTTATATAGAATTGTTTGCCCTAAATCCCTTCCTCATCCAATCCCTTCCCTTCCTTGGTTGAACTTGATGGACAATGTGTCTTTTTTCAACCGTATAAACTACAATGTAAGGGAACTCACTACAAAGATAGAAGTGAGACCTTCTTCAGGAGTCACTCAACACCATCACAGATATCCCCCCGCTCCCTTCCTCACTGACAATAACTTTGGTGATTTAATTCTAAAAGCAATGAAAATATGAGACCCCTATTCCCTTTCAAGTGACCCCAATGTACCTGTCTCTATGCCCTATATCGGATCTTAAAGGGATTTTATAAGTACACACAAAGGGGCTCACCACTGGAGACAAATACTTACCACTTCCTTCACATCTACTGCTCCAAACCACAGCTGTAATCCAGTCCATTTACTGACAGCAAGCAGAGATCTTTAGAGCTGTCTATTAGATTGAGCACCAGAGAACCAGGGCCTCGGGGCGGCAGATGGCAAGCGGAGGCAGAATCTGCTAGTCAAGAAAAATACACACAAGTTCTATTGTACCAGGCGCTCAGGTCAGGTCTATGACAAATATTACAGAACTCTATCGGCATGTGATGGGTCCTCACCTTTAAAGGGATATCCCAGCCAAGAGCATTGATTGGTGGACAAACTGTGGACTGAAGGACCTCAACACGGAGTGTTCCCTGATGTTCCCTATATTTTTGGTCTTACGTCTATGTACAATACCAGATCCTAGCATCCAGAGAACATAGAAGCAGACGGCCCCCGTTTCCCGCAGGAGGCCACACATCCCCTTTAATCCTGCGCAGCCGCTACATGTATATAATCAGCAGTTACTTTCCAGACTCTTCTTCCCATGAATTATAATTATGCATCGAGATAGAAACTCATCTAATATTAAATTAAGGACGGTAGTTAGAGAAGGACGTAATTACAGTAATACCCTCCATCTGTTCGCGGCTTCCCCTCCGGCGCAGACGGTAAAATCACAAATGTATCGGAAGCTGCAATGACAAGACGGAACCAATGACCTTGGAGAACATAGAAGGAGATCTCCAGAAAGTTCTTCTAAGGAAGCTGAATCGAGGAAATCGGGAAAGTACCTTGTTATGGAGGTGATTCTAATAAATACGGCGCCCCCTACTGGTGATCCTATGTCTCCAAAATTACAATAAAGAAGCCCTCTGACCTCTAGTTCATCCATAAAAAAAATTTAGTTAAAGGAGTGGCCTGGAATTATGAATGATGGTCTTGATTATGCAGAAATAACATCATAATTCCTGGCCAACCCCTTTAAGAAAATGACAATTGTTGGTCAATATTAACCAGTGGGATATCCAGACTCCAGTGCAGGGGAGCAAATGATCCATGATGACCTCAAAGAATGAATCTAAAAGCAAGGATCCAAACTGTTACAAAAATGTTACCCATGTTTCCTAAATATCCCATTTAAAGTGAAATTTTTACGACTTCAGCCAAATCCAACTGTTTGCGTCATGAAATAGAAGCCGCTCCAGTGATTCCGGGACAGTTGGAATTTTTTCTGTAGCTCACACTGTTCCTGAAAAATCATTGGCAATTGTTGAGGCTCTCTACTCTCTAGTGGGTGGAGCCAGACAGACATTAAATTAGCATATAAAGTGATGAAATAATGGCACTGATTGCCAGGGAATGGTGGGGGCTAGAAAAAAAATTCCAACTACATTGGAATCAGCGGATTCACATCAATTAAAGGACGCAAAGAGTTGGAGTGAGGGGCGGTGGTGAAATTTCCCCTTTAAGACCATATAAACATCAGTTATTCCAAACGTTTTTGGACAAAAAGTGGAAAGTACTGATAAAAATGTGGTAGGTGAAGAGAAGAGGCACAGGAGGGGTTACAGTAAGGTGTCTGGAGATACATTGAATATTTTTGGTACATCGTTAGAGCTAAGATATAGTAACAGATATAACAATAGACAAGGGGGCGGGGTTATATTGTATAATCTTTTCTATTTTGATCTCTTCAGGGAGGACAAACCTTAATCCACCCAAAATGAATACAAAATAGTAAGCGGAAGGCATAAAGCTGCTGCTCATAAACACGAGCAGATTATTTGACATAAAAGAGAAGATTTCGTACAATTACGTGGCCCCCAGACGCAGCGTAAGCCGCGTTCTATGGAAAACACATGTTCCTATAAACCTGCGCTAATTACATCCGCGTCATTAGCGCTAATATATGTCACTCCTGCTCATTCCTGGTGTAATATCCGGCCTCATGGAGTCTGCAGGAGGAATGTCGCAGGATCCCTGGTGGCCGGGACGTTGGTTGCGAGCATCGGCTGATGTGATGTAATATACAGTCAGGGGCTTATAGGGAAATATCAAGTATTAATACAAAGAGAATTAAAGGGGAAGTCCCAGGAGATCCAGAACCAATCCTATTGTCATATGTGGCCACATCCTGAGGGTAATAGAGATTCTCAGCCTGTGTCCCTATGACAACACTTCTCAACACTCGGAGTTCATGAGCATTTCCTGGGTAAGGGACTGCACTAATTAGAGAACATGAAGGACCTCACTCTGATCACCGGCAGGACCTTCAGCCTTCAGCAAAAGTTAGTTTCTCCCAACCCAGCAACTACCAACAACATGTACAAAGATATCATTAAGCAGCTCTCCATGGACAATACTGCAGAGAGCACAGAGCACAGCAGTGTGAGGACACAACCCAGTGCACTTGGAGCAGCAACAATCCTGTAATATACATCCAAATATCACAGTCCTACTGCTACTAATAACATACCCATAGGTATAATTACACATCTCTCCATGGATAATACATAACTCTGGCTGAAGTGAGCACAGCAGTGTAAGGACACCCCCCCCAGTGCACTTGGAGATTCTACAATATAAATCTATATATCACAGTCCAGTGTAGGGTCAAAGCACTAAATGACAATGCATACGAGTGGCTGCAGAGAGCACAGAACACAGTGCACTTGGAGGAGCATATACATCCATATATCACACTCTTACTGCTACTAACAGAAGCGGTATGATTATACATCACTCCAGGGATAATGCACAACACTGGCTGCAGAGAGCACAGAGCACAGCAGTGTGAGGTCTGATTACACATCTCTCCAGGGACAATACATAACACTGGCTGCAGAGAGCACAGAGCACAGCAGTGTGAGGTCTGATTACACATCTCTCCAGGGACAATACATAACACTGGCTGCAGAGAGCACAGAGCACAGCAGTATGAGGATATCCCCCCAGTGCACATGGAGCAGCAACAATCCTGGAATTTACATCCACATGTCACAGTCCTGCTGCTGCTAACAACAGCGGTGTGATTAAACATCTCTCCAGGATTAATACATAACACTGGCTGCAGAGAGCACAGCAGTGTGAGGTCTGATTACACATCTCTCCAGGATTAATACATAACACTGGCTGCAGAGAGCACAGAGCACAGCAGTGTGAGGTCTGATTACACATCTCTCCAGGGACAATACATAACACTGGCTGCAGAGAGCACAGAGCACAGCAGTGTGAGGTCTGATTACACATCTCTCCAGGATTAATACATAACACTGGCTGCAGAGAGCACAGAGCACAGCAGTGTGAGGTCTGATTACACATCTCTCCAGGGACAGTACATAACACTGGCTGCAGAGAGCACAGAGCACAGCAGTGTGAGGTCTGATTACACATCTCTCCAGGGACAATACATAACACTGACTGCAGAGAGCACAGAGCACAGCAGTGTGAGGTCTGATTACACATCTCTCCAGGGACAATACCTAACACTGGCTGCAGAGAGCACCGAGCACAGCAGTGTGAGGTCTGATTACACATCTCTTCAGGGACAATACATAACATTGGCTGCAGAGAGCACAGATCACAGCAGTGTGAGGTCTGATTACACATCTCTCCAGGGACATTACATAACACTGGCTGCAGAGAGCACAGAGCACAGCAGTGTGAGGTCTGATTGCACATCTCTTCAGGGACAGTATATAACACTGGCTGCAGAGAGCACAGAGCACAGCAGTGTGAGGTCTGATTACACATCTCTCCAGGGACAATACATAACACTGGCTGCAGAGAGCACAGAGCACAGCAGTGTGAGGTCTGATTACACATCTCTCCAGGGACAATACATAACATTGGCTGCAGAGAGCACAGATAACAGCAGTGTGAGGTCTGATTACACATCTCTCCAGGGACATTACATAACACTGGCTGCAGAGAGCACAGAGCACAGCAGTGTGAGGTCTGATTACACATCTCTCCAGGGACAATAGATAACACTGGCTGCAGAGAGCACAGAGCACAGCAGTGTGAGGTCTGATTACACATCACTCCAGGGACAATACATAACACTGGCTGCAGAGAGCACAGAGCACAGCAGTGTGAGGTCTGATTACACATCTCTCCAGGGACAATACATAACACTGGCTGCAGAGAGCACAGAGCACAGCAGTGTGAGGTCTGATTACACATCTCTCCAGGGACAATACATAACACTGGCTGCAGAGAGCACAGAGTACAGCAGTGTGAGGTCTGATTACACATCACTCCAGGGACAATACATAACATTGGCTGCAGAGAGCACAGAGCACAGCAGTGTGAGATCTGATTACACATCTCTCCAGGGACAGTACATAACACTGGCTGCAGAGAGCACAGAGCACAGCAGTGTGAGGTCTGATTACACATCTCTCCAGGGACAATACATAACACTGGCTGCAGAGAGCACAGAGCACAGCAGTGTGAGGTCTGATTACACATCTCTCCAGAGACAATACATAACACTGGCTGCAGAGAGCACAGAGCACAGCAGTGTGAGGTCTGATTACACATCTATCCAGGGACAATACATAACACTGGCTGCAGAGAGCACAGAGCACAGCAGTGTGAGGTCTGATTACACATCTCTCCAGAGACAATACATAACACTGGCTGCAGAGAGCACAGAGCACAGCAGTGTGAGGTCTGATTACACATCTCTCCAGAGACCATACATAACACTGGCTGCAGAGAGCACAGAGCACAGCAGTGTGAGGACACGCCCCCAGTGCACTTGGAGAAGCTACAATATAAATCTATACTGTATAACACAGTCCTCGGTGGGGTCAGGGCACTAAATGAACCCTGTGGGGGCCTAGATATTCAGACCCTACCATCTATACTTATGGGGGGAGGGGCGATATCTTAAAAAATGTATGTTTTCTTATCTTAAATATAAAATCCTTTAATACGAGCAGGGGCCAGCGCCATTTATTAACCCCGTGCTGGCTGTTCTCCCCCCTCCTTCGGAGTCTTCTCTCTCCATCTTATTGATAGGATGTGGAGGGTGATGTAGATATGGATGAGCTGGTTATTAGTAGGTGGGGGGCTTGGTGCTCCCCTGGATCCCGCCCCCCCACTGTACGCAGCGCTAATTCAGTCCTATCGTAGGGAGCGTCTTGTAATCTCCGGAGTCGCTCATCCGTGGATTTCTTGGTGACAGACAAGACAATTCCTGTCTGTACTAATGGCTGTAACCATAGAGCGCAGGGACCTCTCGCTCGCTATAATTGATTGTCTGTTACTTTGTGTCGATGTTATTAGGACATCATGGCGGGTCACATTTACGGAACTCCGCTGTGTCACCAATGGAGACGTACGGGCGAGATAGCCACGATAGGTGACAGCGCAAAAGGGAATGGCAAGATTTATAATCACGGGCTCTGGTATTGTAGTCTTCATTTAAATGGGACTAAAATGCAATACCAGATACAGCCTGTGGACAACGGTGGCGCTGTTACTAGATCCAAACTCTTTGGAGGAAACCTGTCAGTAAGTGTGCAGACTGCAGCCAGTGTTATGTATTGTCCCTGGAGAAATGTGTAATCAGACCTTTTTGTTGTTTGTAGCAGCAGGACTGTGATATATGAATTTATAATCTAGGATATTGGCTTCTCCAAATGTGCTAGGGGTGTGTCCTCACACTGCTGTGCTCTGTGCTCTCCGCAGCCAGTGTTATGCATTGTCATTTAGTGCCTTGACGCCACACAGGACTGTGATATATATATATATCTATATTGTAGCTTCTCCAAGTGCATTGGGGGGGGGGGGGGTGTCCTCACACTGCTGTGCTCTCCGCAGCCAGTGTTATGTATTATCCCTGGAGAGATGTGTAATTATATGGGTATTATATGGGTATGTTGTTAGTAGCAACAGAACTGTGATATTTGGTCATATATTACAGGATTGTTGCTGCTCCAAGTGCACTGGGGTGTGTCCTCACACTGCTGTGCTCTGTGCTCTCTGCAATATGAGTTAAGTGTTGTCCTTGGAGAACTGTTTAATGATATCTTTGTGCATTGTACATTTGGTAGTTGCTGGATTGGGAGAAACTAACTTTTGCAGAAGGCTGAATCAGACCTTTGTGTATGTTGGTAGTAGCAGCAGGACTGTGAAATATGGATTTTTTTTTTTGTATTCCGGGATTGTAGCTTCTCCAAGTGCACTGAGAGTTTATCCTCACACTGTTGTGCTCTGTGCTCTGTCTCTTCTCTGTAGCAGGCTTCCAGGTGAATACTAAAGAAGTCACTCAGAGAGGAGTGGGGAAGGCTGTGGAACAATGCAATGCAGAGAGCACAGCAGTGTGAGGTCCCACCCCCAGGGCACTTGTAGAACCCACAAATCCTGGTATATAAAACTGTATGTTACAGTCCTGCTGCTGATGTGTGATTACTATTCTAAATAGAGAGGCCTGTAGAGAGCACAGTGCACAGCAGTGTGAGGACACAGCACACGAGTAGAAGCTACAATCCTAGCTTTAACGTCAAGTATCACAGTCCTGCTGCTACAATCAACATACACTAAGGTATGCTTACACAGATCTCCAGAGGACACAGAGCACAGCAGTGTGAGGACACATCACTGTATTTGAAGAATATAAATTCCTGGAATTCAAAGCAAAGGATTATAATCTGTGCTGTTATCATGACGTCCATGTGAGGAAACAATGTGCGCACCTCTATGAGTTACATACTCCGGAAATAAGAACAAGCGCTTAGATACGGCTGTACCCCGGGGGCGCAGAGACTTGTGCACACATAGTAGTTTTATTATTTTATATTACATTATAGCTGCACAGAATACATTGTATCTTGTCCTGGAGAGCGGGGGGGGCTAGAGGGGGGTTCACATAATGTGATCAGAACCTCCTCTAAGAGACTCATATTTATGAGTCCAGTAAATTCAGCTGTAATATGATTAAGGTATATTATTACATGACTGCGCACATCTGAGCGCCCGCAGGGAGCGGCTGTATCTCCGTGCTGTCACCTGCACATATCACCCGCCCTGTAGAGTAGAGGCCCTATAGGACTATTCTCTGTGGATACACTGCGTGTGTCATGTGACCGCTGAGGCCAATCAGTTGTAAGCGGTCACAGGGTCAGTGACACTCAGGGTAGTCACCGGTAAGTGGCAGGACAGATCGACCTCCAGACTTTTTGAGATGAGAAAGAGACCTCAGAAGTGCTGCAAAAAGTTTTTGAGAGAGAAGCCACACTTTTTGTCCTGCCCCCTTGTACACTGTCTAATACCCCTCTTAGTGGCCCCCAAATACTATAATGCCCCCTCCTGCTGCCCCCACTGTATATTCACTCTTATGCTCTGGCAATCCCCCCAAACTTTGTAAACTGTAGACCCCATGTATAATACCCCCAAAGTTACCCCATCCCCTACATGTACCACCTCCCCCTTCATTTCATTCCCCACTTTCAAACTTCCACTTTTCAATTGTCCTTCCCCCAATCATTATATATATATATATATATATATATATATATATATATATATATATATATACAGAACGTACACATACCATATTTATTGGGCTCATCCAAAAAAGGAAAAATATATTCGACATAGTTATGAATTCCTTGTTTGTCACACAAGCAAAGCACAAACAACTCTGCTACATCCATTCACTATAACAGCTCTGCTACATCCATTTACTATCACAGCTCTGCTACATCCATTCACTATCACAGCTCTGCTACATCCATTCACTATCACAGCTCTGCTACATCCATTCACTATCACAGCTCTGCTACATCCATTCACTATCACAGCTCTGCTACATCCATTCACTATCACAGCTCTGCTACATCCATTCACTATCACAGCTCTGCTACATCCATTCCCTCATACACAGTTCTGCTACATCCATTTCCTCATACACAGCTCTGCTACATCCATTCACTCACACACAGCTCTGCTACAACCACCCGCTCACACACAGCTCTAGCAGAGGGTCTGTACTGCATCCTCAAGATCCGGACCACAGATACTAATATAATACCAGAACCCAGACCTCTTTATTATTTTCAGACCCCAGATCACTATATTAATATCAGACTCCAAACCAAACTCCCCCCAGCAGCCTTCCTATATTTTGCTCCCCCCCAAGCAGCTCCCCTTCTTATCCCCCCCAGGTGGATACCCCTCTTATACCCCCAGAAGCTCCCCCTCTTATTGTGCGCCCCAACAGCTCCCCCACTTATTTTTCCTCCCCCACTTTTTGTGTCCCCACAATAAAATAATAATTACAGATACCCACCTTTCCCTGTTCCGCCGCAGCAGCTCCTCCCTTCTCTCCTCCTGCTGTATGAAGCCGGCAGGCAGGATGACATCATCACATAGCGCCTTCCGGAGCACAAGGATAGTGCAGGGAGCTGTCGGCTCTCCCCATGATCACTGTAAGCAGATGTGTCCGTGTCTGGAGGTTGCCCTGGCACTTACCTCCCGCGGATGCGTTCACACGTCCAAAACGCATGTGTCAGAATTCCAGGTGTGAACGCACCCTTAATAACAGGACCAGTCCCGGGCTCCAGGACGGCTGGGAGGTCATTGCGGTGATGCGGGTGATAAGTGGAGGGGACCCGGCAGGAGACTTACGTGTCAGAGACAAAACCAGCCACAAATTTGCACCTAATTTATAGTAAAGTCACAAAATCTTGTTGTGCAAATGAATAAATAAATCATAGAAAACTCCTGAGCTCAACATAACTGAAAATACCAGAGATAATTAGGGACTAAACGAGACTCCGGCCGCTGAGGGGTTAAATCCATAGCATGGCGGCAGGAGATCCATCGCCCCGTATATGATAGTGCTGTCCGGCCGCTGAGGGGTTAAATCCATAGCATGGCGGCAGCGCTTAGGCTCCGCTCTCCAGGCAGGACTTCGCTTCCAGCCTGTTCTAACCTTTCCACCATGTAGGTCGTTTTATCCGGACTCCTGAGCTTTCAATCCGCCAACTTCAAGGACTGACCTCTGGTTCTGGCACTTTCCTTCCCAAGAAGTAAACTCCTCTCCTGATCTCCGCTGGGAGCGCCGATTCATCTTAACTTTCCTCCTTTACTCTACAGAACAATTATAGATACAGCAGCGGAGGAAGCCGAGGAGTGCCAGGAGGTTCTGCAAGAGAATAATCTGGAGACATAGAAAGATAGGAGATAGATAGGAGATAGATAGATAGATAGATAGATAGGAGATAGATAGATAGATAGGAGATAGATAGATAGATATGAGATAGATAGATAGATAGATAGATAGGAGATAGATAGATAGATAGATAGATAGATAGATAGATAGATAGATAGATAGGAGATAGATAGATAGATAGGAGATAGATAGATAGATATGAGATAGATAGATAGATAGATAGATAGATAGATAGGAGATAGATAGATAGATAGATAGATAGATAGATAGATAGGAGATAGATAGATAGATAGATAGATAGATAGATAGATAGATAGATAGATAGGAGATAGATAGATAGGAGATAGATAGATAGATAGATAGATAGATAGATAGATAGTAAGATAGATAGATAGATAGATAGGAGATAGATAGATAGATAGATAGATAGGAGATAGATAGGAGATAGATAGATAGATAGATAGATAGATAGATAGTAAGATAGATAGGAGATAGATAGATAGATAGATAGATAGATAGGAGATAGATAGATAGATAGATAGATAGATAGGAGATAGATAGGAGATAGATAGATAGATAGGAGATAGATAGATAGTAAGATAGATAGATAGGAGATAGATAGATAGATAGATAGATAGATAGATAGGAGATAGATAGATAGATAGATAGATAGGAGATAGATAGGAGATAGATAGATATTTATGAGATAGATAGATAGATAGATAGATAGATAGATAGATAGATAGATAGATAGATAGATAGATAGATAGATATATATGAGATAGATAGAAGATAGATAGTAGATAGATAGTAGATAGATAGATAGGAGATAGATAGAAGATAAATAGATAGGAGATAGATAGATAGATAGATAGATAGGAGATAGATAGAAAGATAGATAGATAGGAGATAGATAGGAGATAGATAGGAGATAGATAGATAGATAGATAGATAGATAGATAGATAGATAGATAGATAGTAAGATAGAGAGATAGATAGGAGATAGATAGATAGATAGATAGATAGGAGATAGATAGATAGTAAGATAGATAGATAGATAGTAAGATAGATAGATAGATAGATAGATAGATAGATAGATAGATAGATAGATAGATAGATAGATAGATGGGAGATAGATAAATAGATAGATAGATAGATAGATAGATAGATAGATAGATTCTTTCTGAGCTCTGTACAGATATACAGCACCAGAAACAAGCTCAATACATAGATAAAGCATTTAAACTGAGCTCCATACAGAAATACAGTAACAGGCCCGGGGTCCCTACATTCAAATCTTTTTTCCACCAAAAAATGAGAAATGCTTTGTAAATAAGCCCCACACGGTTTTTCAGCCGTCGGATTGAAACTGGTTACCCAGCAGGCCCCAGTTACAGACAATCGGACCTCCTACAGCTGGATCTTCTGGACTGAGGCACCGGGGAAAACAGTTGTGGTTTCTAGTTGCCAAAGAACTGGAGATCTCCACTGGTAAAGTAATAGTGGGACTTTCATGTACAGTATCCATCTGATTTTACATATTTACAGAGCCCCAAATTTACAGTGATACAGCACCCTCACAATTAATACATACAGTGACCCCTTTAGTTGACACATACAGTAATACATACACACATAGCACTTACTTCTCCCGCGCTCCTGCAATGTTCCCCTCCTGCTGATGTCACTGCGCTCCTGGGGATCAGAGAGCCTCCGCAGAGGAGCTCAGTTTAGGAATCCTGCCTGGAGCTCTCATTATCAATGCAATCTGCATCTTTAAAGAGCAACCATCATTGCAGATGATTTTTTATATTGTGCCCCTTAGTAACAATGTTACATCTATGTTGCTAAGGCAAATCTGTCTACAGGACTGAAGACTGTCAGTCTCTCTATCCTCTCATGTTTGTTACACAGCTGTGAGTTTTAACCCTTCCTGCTCTCTCCCTGGCTGTAGTATGCTATGAGCAGTATTTTCAAATATCATGCTGAAAGTAAAAAGATTAATCCTACCTTCTCAGAGCTGTGTAACCAAACACAGTGAGATAAGATGTGACCTTGTGCTGCCTCCATAGACACACACTTTAAAGGCAGGAATAAACATCTCTATAGGAGGGAGGAGCTTTACTTTTTTTTAATCAAACATAATTTGCTAATAAAATATCCTAGAAATATGATAAAGTAAAACTTTATTCCAAGAGATAATGAAACATTTTAGTTTTTTAACTTTTCTCAAGCAAAAGTACAGTGGCTAAGGAAAGTATTCAGACGGCATTACATTTCTAACTCTCTGTTTAATTGCAGCCATTTGGTAAGATCAAAATGTTCTTTTTTGCTCATTAATGTGCACTCTGCACCGCATCTTTAAAGAAAATAACTGAAATGTAGATATGTTTGCAAATTTTTACTAACTGAAATATTACTTGGTCATAAGTATTCAGACCCTTTGCTGTGACACTCATATTTAGCTCACATGTTGTCTATATCCTTCTGATCCTCCTTGAGATGGTTCTACTCCTTCAATGTCCAGATGTGTTTAAATAAACTGATTGGACTAGGAAAGGCCACACCTGTCTATGTAAGACACTACAGCTCACAGTGCATGTCAGAGCACATGAGAATCATGAGGTCTAAGGAACTGTCCAAGGAGCTCAGAGACAGAATTGTGGCAAGGCACAGATCTGGCCAAGGTTACATAAGAATTTCTGCAGCACTCAAGGTTCCTAAGAGCACAGTGGCCTCCATAATCCTGAAATGTAGATATACTGAAATGTAGATATGTTTGCAAATTTTTACTAACTGAAATATTACTTGGTCATAAGTATTCAGACCCTTTGCTGTGACACTCATATTTAGCTCACATGTTGTCTATATCCTTCTGATCCTCCTTGAGATGTTTCTACTCCTTCAATGTCCAGATGTGTTTAAATAAACTGATTGGACTAGGAAAGGCGCACACCTGTCTATGTAAGACACTACAGCTCACAGTGCATGTCAGAGCACATGAGAATCATGAGGTCTAAGGAACTGCCCAAGGAGCTCAGAGACAGAATTGTGGCAAGGCACAGATCTGGCCAAGGTTACATAAGAATTTCTGCAGCACTCAAGGTTCCTAAGAGCACAGTGGCCTCCATAATCCTTAAATGGAAGACGACCACAACACTTCCTGGGCCTGGCCGTCCAGCCAACCTAAGCAATCATGGGAGAAGAGCCTTAGTGATGTAAATAAGGATCACATGAACCTGTGCCTGAGCTCCAGAGATGCAGTAGAGAGATGGGAGTCACCTATCACTGCAGTCTCCAGCAGTCGGGGCTTTATGTCTGCAGACGGAAGCCTTTCCTCAGTGCAAGACATATGAAAGCCGCATACAGTGTCCAGAACACATGAAGGACCCGGACTACGAGGAATAAGATTCTCTGCTCTGATGAAGATTAAACTTTATGGTTATAACTCTAAGCGGTGGCGAAAACTGCCAAATCCAATCCCAGCAGTGACACATGGGGGGCAGCATCAGGATATGGGGGGGGGGGGGGGGGAGGGGCACTGGGGGTAATGGAAGGAAAGATGAATGTGGCCAGTACAGAGAAATCCTGGATGAGAACCTCTTCCAGATGCTCTGGACCTCAGACTGGGCCGAACCTTCCAACAAGACAATGACCCTGAGCCCAGAGCTAAAATACCACAGCAGAGGCTTCAGAACATCTCTGTGCCCATTCCTGACCGGCCCAGCCAGAATTGGACCTACACGCAAAGGAGCATCTCTGGAGAGACTGGAAAATTTCCTCCACCAACGTTCTCCATCCAACCTGAGGGAACTGGAGAGGATCTGCAAGGAAGAGGCAGAGGATCCCCAAATCCAGGGGAGAGGAGCATATAGCATCTTCCCAAGATGCCTCCGGGCTGCACCAGCTCCAAAGCTTCTACTCATCACTGATCAAAAGGACCTAATACTCATCACCGTGGGCAGAGTGTATATTACTGGGGGCAGAGGGCACATTACTGGGGGGCAGAGGGCACATTACTGGGGGGCAGAGGGCACATTACTGGGGGGCAGAATGCACATTACTGTGGGGGGCAGAGGGCACATTACTGTGGGGGGCAGAGAGCACATTACTGGGGGGGCAGATGGCACATTACTGGGGGGCAGAATGCACATTACTGTGGGGGGCAGAGGGCACATTACTGTGGGGGGCAGAGAGCACATTACTGGGGGGGCAGATGGCAAATTACTGGGGGTAGAGTGCACATCACTGGGGGTCAGAGTGCACATTACTGTGGAGGGCAGAGTGTACATTACTGGGGGAGGCAGAGTGCACATTACTGGGGGGGCAGAGGGCACATTACTGGGAACAGAGTGCACATTACTGTGGGGGACAAAGGGCACATTACTGGGGGTAGAGTGCACATTACTGGGGGCAGAGTGCACATTACTGGGGAGGTCAGAGGGCACATTACTGGAGGGCAGAGTGCACATTACTGGGGGGCAGAGTGCACATTACTGGGGGCGGAGTCCACATTACTGGGGGGCGGAGTCCACATTACTGGGGGGCGGAGTCCACATTACTAGGGGAGCAGAGTCCACATTACTGGGGGAGCAGAGTGCACATTACTGGGGGGGCAGAGTGCACATTACTGGGGGGGGTGGTAGAGTGCACATTACTGGGGGGGCAGAGTGCACATTACTGGGGGGCAGAGTGCACATTACTGGGGGCAGAGTGCACATTACTGGGGGGGGCAGAGTGCACATTACTGGGGGAGGCAGAGTGCACATTACTGGGGGAGGCAGAGTGCACATTACTGGGGGAGGCAGAGTGCACAATACTGGAGGAGGCAGAGTACACATTACTGGGGGACAGAGGGCACATTACTGGGGGGGCACAGTGCACATTACTGGGGGGGGCAGAGGGCACATTAATGGGGGGCAGAGTGCACATTACTGGGGGGGGGGCAGAGTGCACATTACTGGTGGGCAGAGTGCACATTACTGGGAGGCAGAGTGCACATTACTGAGAGGCAGAGTGCACATTACTGGGGGGGGCATAGGGCCCATTAATGGGGGGGCAGAGTGCACATTAATGGGAGGCAGATTGCTGGGGGGGCAGAGTGCACATTAATTGGAGGCAGAGGGCACATTACTGGGGGGGGCGGAGTGCACATTAAAGGGAGACAGAGAGCACAGTACTGTGGGGGCAGAGTGCACATTACTGGGGGTCAGAGGGCATATTACTGGGGGGGGCAGAGTGCACATTATTGGGGGGCAGAGGACACATTACTTGGAAAACAGAGGGCACATTACTGGGGGGGGGGCAGAGGGCATATTATTGGGGGGGGGCAGAGTGCACATTACTGGGCGGGCAGAGTGCACATTACTGGGGGGGGGGCAGAGTGCACATTACTGGGGGGCAGAGGACACATTACTTGGAAAACAGAGGGCACATTACTGGGGGGGCAGAGGGCATATTATTGGGGGGGACAGAGTGCACATTACTGGGGAGCAGAGTGCACATTACTGGGGGGGCAGAGTGCACATTACTGGGAGGCAGAGTGCACATTACTGAGAGGCAGAGTGCACATTACTGGGGGGGGCATAGGGCCCATTAATGGGGGGGCAGAGTGCACATTAATGGGAGGCAGATTGCTGGGGGGGCAGAGTGCACATTAATTGGAGGCAGATGGCACATTACTGGGGGGGGGGGCGGAGTGCACATTAAAGGGAGACAGAGAGCACAGTACTGTGGGGGCAGAGTGCACATTACTGGGGGTCAGAGGGCATATTACTGGGGGGGGCAGAGTGCACATTACTGGGGGGCAGAGGACACATTACTTGGAAAACAGAGGGCACATTACTGGGGGGGCAGAGGGCATATTATTGGGGGGGGGGCAGAGTGCACATTACTGGGCGGGCAGAGTGCACATTACTGGGAGAGCAGAGGGCATATTACTGGGGGGGGGGCAGAGTGCACATTACTGGGGGGCAGAGGACACATTACTTGGAAAACAGAGGGCACATTACTGGGGGGGGCAGAGGGCATATTATTGGGGGGGGCAGAGTGCACATTACTGGGGGGGGCAGAGTGCACATTACTGGGGGGCAGAGAACACATTACTGGGGGGGAGTGCACATTACTGGGGGGCAGAGGGCACATTACTGGGGGGGCAGAGTGCACATTACTGGGGGGCAGTGTGCACATTACTGGGGGGCAGAGTGCACATTACTGGGGGGCAGAGTGCACATTACTGGGGGGAGGCACATTACTGGGGGGGCACATTAGTGGGGGGCAGAGTGCACATTACTGGGGGGCAGAGTGCACATTACTGGGGGGAGGCACATTACTGGGGGGGCACATTAGTGGGGGGCAGAGGGCACATTACTGGGGGGGGCAGGGTGCACATTACTGGGGGGCAGAGTGCACATTACTGGGGGCAGAGTGCACATTACTGAGGGGGGGCAGTGCACATTACTGGGGGGGCACATTAGTGGGGGGCACATTAGTGGGGGGCAGAGGGCACATTACTGGGGGGGCACATTAGTGGGGGGCAGAGGGCACATTACTGGGGGGGCACATTAGTTGGCGGCAGAGGGCACATTAGATATTAGATATAGATGAGATAATAGATCGATCACCACTGTCTGCGCTGCCATCCTCTGAGTATGAATCATAGTTCAGGGCTCTGCTATACACTGAGCAGTGACACCTACCTGCTGTCAGCTGCATCTTCCTGGGTTGGGCTGTAGGTGGCAGTATTGTCACAGGCAGAGGCCTCAGCACCCGCTGCCCTCATCCATGAAAAATGGAAAATATCTAAATATATGTTAATAGGGAAAAACAAAGAAAGGACGAGTCCCGGCATCAATCAATACGCGGCTCCACGAGTCTGGGACAGACACTGAGTACATATATAGGAGCCGGGACCGGGCCCCGCACAGACACTGACGCACATAGCCAGCGATGCCCCTGAGCTGCCAGTCTGTAATCTGCCCATCTGTATACACAATGCCCGGGCCTGGAAATACATCATGAAGAATTACCGCCACATAGTACACCGTCCCTGAGCGCGCTATTATACCGGAGAAAGGGAATGCAAATCCGAGAATCCACAGGCGATTAGTATCCGCAACAATGTAATCATCCAGATGTAGAGACCAACTAATGAGCTGAAATATCAACACACACTCATTATATATATATACAGGCGGTCCCCTACTTAAGAACACTCGACTTACATACGACCCATAGTTACAAACGGACCTCTGGATATTGGTAATTTCCTGTACTTTAGTCCTAGGCTACAATAATCAGCTGTAACAGTTATCACAGGCGTCTGTAATGAAGCTTTAGTGTTACTCCTGGTTCTTATGACAACCCAATATTTTTAAAATCCAATTGTCACAGAGACCAAAAAAGTTCTGGCTGGGATTACAATGATAATATATACAGTTCCGACTTACATACAAACTCAACTTAAGAACAAACCTACAGACCCTATCTTGTATGTAACCCGGGGACTGCCTGTACATACAACTGCCGATATATGTGTTATTTGTTGTGTAATATCCCTAAGAAGAAAGAGTATAAAAATGTATAAAAATGTATATTTACATACACACTGGGGGTCATTTACTAAGGGCCCAATTTGCGGTTTCCCGACGTGTTACCCGAATATTTCCGTTTTGCGCCGATTTTCCCTGAATTGCCCCGGGTTTTTGGTGCACGCGATCAGATTGTGGCGCATCGGCGCTGGCATGCACGTGACGGAAATGGGGGGCGTGGCCGTACGAAAACCCGACGGATTCGGAGACACCGCCGCATTTTTTAAAAAAAAGTGTCGCGGGACACGCACTTCCCTTCACCAAGTATAGGCTCGTGCATTCCGACGGACCTCGGTGGACTTCAGCGCGCCGCTGGATCGAGAATGGGCCGGGTAAGTAAATCTGCCCCAATATATCAAGGGGGCAGTATTATAGCCACAGCAGACAAGGTATGACTAAGGACTGACAAAGCGAGAGTCCGAAACGCGTTACCGCTGTAGATTGTGTCTTGTCCTGTATGTGCTATTACCAATTTTTGGATTCATGTTTTTTTGCATCATGAAATTTGCTACCTTTTAATATGAAGAATACATTTTTGGATATGCTTTAACAGCTGTTTTTCCCTTGGAACATATTGGGGCAGATTTACTTACCCGGTCCATTCACGATCCAGCGGTGCGTTCTCTGCGGAGGATTCGGGTCCGGCCGGGATTCACTAAGGCAGTTCCTCCGACGTCCACCAGGTGCTGCGCTGAAGTTCCCCTAGGTCTGCCGGAATGCACGAGCCTATTCCTGGTGAAAGTAAGCGCGAGTCCCGCGACACTTTTTTTTTAAAAATGCGGCAGTTTTTCTGAATCCGTCGGGTTTTCGTTCGGCCACGCCCCCCCTATTTCCGTCGCATGCATGCCAGCGCCGATGCACCACAATCCGATCGCGTGCGCCAAAATCCCGGGGCAATTCAGGGAAAATCGGCGCTAATCGGAAATACTCGGGTAAAACGTCGGGAAAACGCGAATCGGGCTCTTAGTAAATGACCCCCTTTGTGTTTGCTGTTGGATTCCCACTTTTTCTTTTTCCTACATCGCTCTCAAAATTTTACTCTGGTTCTCCGGACCAGCGTTTGGGAATTTTCCGTGCACCTGGCCTGCGACACACTTCCTAAAAAAATCACAGCCTGCAGGTGGTGAGCTGTTACCTAACTTTTTCTTTTCTTGTTTATTATAGTAGTTATATTCTTGTACATAGGGGGCAGTATTATAGTAGTTATATTCTTGTACATAGGGGGCAGTATTATAGTAGTTATATTCTTGTACATAGGGGGCAGTATTATAGTAGTTATATTCTTGTACATAGGGGGCAGTATTATAGTAGTTATATTCTTGTACATAGGGGGCAGTATTATAGTAGTTATATTCTTGTACATAGGGGGCAGTATGATAGTAGTTATATTCTTGTACATAGAGGGCAGTATTATAGTAGTTATACTCTTGTACATAGGGGGCAGTATTATAGTAGTTATATTCTTGTACATAGGGGGCAGTATGATAGTAGTTATATTCTTGTACATAGAGGGCAGTATTATAGTAGTTATATTCTTGTACATAGGGGGCAGTATTATAGTAGTTATATTCTTGTACATAGGGGGCAGTATTATAGTAGTTATATTCTTGTACATAGGGGGCAGTATTATAGTAGTTATATTCCTGTACATAGGGGGCAGTATTATAGTAGTTATATTCTTGTACATAGGGGGCAGTATTATAGTAGTTATATTCTTGTACATAGGGGGCAGTATTATAGTAGTTATATTCTTGTACATAGGGGGCAGTATTATAGTAGTTATATTCTTGTACATAGGGGGCAGTATTATAGTAGTTATATTCTTGTACATAGGGGGCAGTATTATAGTAGTTATATTCCTGTACATAGGGGGCAGTATTATAGTAGTTATATTCTTGTACATAGGGGGCAGTATTATAGTAGTTATATTCTTGTACATAGGGGGCAGTATTATAGTAGTTATATTCTTGTACATAGGGGGCAGTATTATAGTAGTTATATTCTTGTACATAGGGGGCAGTATTATAGTAGTTATATTCCTGTACATAGGGGGCAGTATTATAGTAGTTATATTCTTGTACATAGGGGGCAGTATTATAGTAGTTATATTTCTGTACATAGGGGGCAGTATTATAGTAGTTATATTCTTATACATAGGGGGCAGTATTATAGTAGTTATATTCTTGTACATAGGGGGCAATATTATAGTAGTTATATTCTTATACATAGGGGGCAGTATTATAGTTGTTATATTCTTGTACATAGGGGGGCAGTATTATAGTAGTTATATTCTTGTACATAGGGGGGCAGTATTATAGTAGTTATATTCTTGTACATAGGGGGGGAGTATTATAGTAGTTATATTCCTGTACATAGGGGGCAGTATTATAGTAGTTATATTCTTGTACATAGGGGGCAGTATTATAGTAGTTATATTCTTGTACATAGGGGGCAGTATTATAGTAGTTATATTCTTGTACATAGGGGGCAGTATTATAGTAGTTATATTCTTGTACATTGGAATATTATTATTGCCCACTGTATCTTGTAGAATGATTATATATCCTAGGGGATGTGCAGTTACCTGTGTAGAGTGCACTGCACTGCTCTGACAGAGTGCTCCAACTTTATTTTGTTGCACCTGTAACATAGAGGCCCAGGATTATTAATGCCCCAGTTTTCTGTTGGAATTTGCACGTTCTCTCTGTCCCTGTACTTCTTGCTATATACCCAGTGCAACACAAAATTCTGCACATAAAGGTTCTGGTGCTCAGTCACGTCGGGTCTATGCAACACTTTATAAACGTCAAGCAGCAAACTGTCGCAGAGGCTTTAACCCCTACGGGACTCAGCATCGTTTGGCCTAAAGGACGCGGACCCATTTTTCAAATCTGACCTGTGTCACTATAAGTGGTTATAGTTTTGGAACGCTATGAGATATCCGGGGGATTTTGAGATTGTTTTCTCGTGACACATTGTACTTCAAATTAGTTTAAAAATTTGGATGAAATCTTTTGCGTTTAGTTATGAAAAAAAACAAAATTTGGCAAAAAATTGGAAAAATTCTATATTTTCAACGTTCTAAATTCTCTACTTTTGATGCAGATAGTCATAGCACCCAAATAAATTCATAACTTACATTTCCCAAATGTCTGCTTTATGTTGGCATGGTTTTTTAAGATTCCACATATTTTACTAGAATGTTATGAGGCTCAGAATTTAGGTATCATTTTTCACATTTTTTGTAAAATCACCAAAACCCGTATTTAGATGGACCTGCTCAACTTCTAATTGACACTGAGAGGCCTAAATAATAGCTAGACTCATAAATTACCCCATTGTGGAAACTACACCCCTCAACGTATGAAAAACCACTTTTAAGAAGTTTGTTAACCCTTTAGGTGTTTTATAGGGGTTAAAACAAAACGGAGGTGCAGTCTGAAAATTGTAATATTTTTTCACAATACACTCATTTTGGGTGGAAAATTAAACATTTACAATGGATTAAATGAAAAAAGGCTCCACAAAGTTTGTTACCCAATTTCTCCCGAGTACACCGATACCCTATATGTGGTGGTAACCTGCTGTATGGGCGCACGCCTGGGCATAGGAGGGAAGGAGGCGCCATCCAGATCCGATTTGCTATGTCACATTGTACAGGCTATAATTTTTTTCTTTTTTTATTGAGGACCTATAGGGGCTTATTTCTTTTGCCACATGAGATGCACTTTTCTGGTACATAATTTTGGGGCATCTATAGCTAATTGGTGAGATTTAATTAAAGCTTTGTTGGTGGAGGAAATGAAAATCGTCAATTTTTAGGAACATTTTTATGTGTTTTTTTTTTGGCCGTTAACCATACCATAAAAATAGTATATTATTTTTATTCTATGGGTCGCCACGATTACAAAAATACTTCATTTATATATATTTTTTATTTTTTCCCATTTTTACTGAATAAAAAGTAATTTGGCAAAATTGTTGTTAATTTTAGCATCACCGTCTTTCATATGCATAACTTTTTTATTTTTCACCTCACAAATCTGTTTAAGGGCTTATTTTTTGCGAGAAGGATTGTTCTTTTTAGTGGTCTTATTTTAGATTGCGTAACTTTTTTAAATCACTTTTTAGAGCATTTTTAAAGGGCATTAATAAAAAATCATCTTTTTTTCAGAGAGAGTTTTTTGAGGTTGTTTTTTACGGGGTTCACTTTGCGGATCTAATAATGATTCTGTTTTATTATGCAGATTGTTACGGACGCAGGGATACCAAATATGTGGGGGTTTTGTGTATTTTATTCAATTGTACTGAATAAAAACTAATTTGGAGAAAATCTTATTCATTTTAGCATCACCATCTATTCATATGCATAACTTTTTTATATTTTGGCTGACAAATCTGGTTAGGGGCTTATTTTTTGCGAGAACAGTTGTTCTTTTTAGTGGGCTTATTTTAGAGTGCATAAAATTTTTTAAATCACTTTTTAGAGCATTTTTTATAGGGTATTAATTAAAAATTATCTTTTTTTCGGAACTTTTTTGCGTTTTTTTCCTCCGGCGTTTACCGTGCGGGTCCAGTAATGATTCTGTTTTATTATGCAGATTGTTACGGACGCGGCAATACCAAACATGCAGGGGTTTTTTGTGTTTTTATGTTTTTTATACTTTATTAAGTGTTTTTATGGGAAAGTGACATTTTAGGGGCTTATATTTTTATGTATTTATTTTTTATTTATTATAATGTGTAGTGTTAAGTGTTTTTGCATAATTTTACTTCTACATACTTGAACTTAAACCAGTGATACTCTGATCACTGGTTTAAGTCCAATACACTGCTCTACAATACTATTTTATTGTAGAGCAGTGTAAACTGTCTAAGCATGCTTGCGCATGCTCAGACAGTTTGCAGCCAGACCCGGAAGGGTTCTGGCTGCCATGGAAACCGGGCAGCTCCGGGGCACATGCCAGTCCTCGGAGCTGCCCAGGAGAGGATCGGATCCCCCGGTAAGCGGCACGGGGGATCCGATCCATAGGGGGAAGACCCTTACACGCCGCGGTCATGCTTGACCGCGGCGTGTAAGGGGTTAACACCCGCGATCGGAGTCGGCTCCGATCGCGGGTGTTAGCGCAGGCTGTCAGCTGTACTAGACAGCTGACAGCCGCTGCTTCTGGTACCGGCTCCGTTCGTGAGCCGGTGCCAGAAGCAGGACGTTATAGTGCGTCCTGGTGCGCTAAGTATCTAGCCACCGGGACGTACTATAACGTCCTGGTGCGCCTAGGGGTTAATAAGTGTGCATCACTATGGGGCAAATTTACTTACCCGGTCCATTCGCGATCCAGCGCGTTCTCTGCGGTGGATTCGGGTCCGGCCGGGATTCACTAAGGCAGTTCCTCTGCTGAAGTCCGCTGAAATGCACTTAAGTTCACTGGTCTATTCCTAGTGAAGGTAAGTGCAAGCTCCGCGACACTTTTTGTTTTTTAAATGCGGCGGTTTTTCCGAATCCGTCGGCTTACCGTTCGGCGACACCCCCCGATTTCCGTTGCGTGCATGCCAGCGCCGATGCGCCACAATCCGATCGCATGCGCCAAAATCCCGGGGCAATTCAGGGGAAATCGGCGCAAATCGGAAATATTCGGGTAACACGTCAGGAAAACGTGAATCGGGCCCTTAGTAAATGACCCCCAATGTATCACCCATCTTTCCTAGAATCAGATAAACCTCCAGTAATTGATGCTGTTTTTGTTCCTCATTACATTCTCCGAGGATTTTTACTCTAGAAACGTTTTTTTGGGGGATCTTTTGTTTTTCCACCATGTTTATGGGATGTAAACGGCTGTATTATTAGATAATTTGTGATTCTGAGATGAATGCGGGTTTTGCGGCTCTGGTTAATTTGTTTTTAAGAAGTGATAAAGATGAGTTTATTACATCCAGCAGAGAAAACAGATTATAACAAGCAAATATGAAATGTAATGGAAGTTTATATAAAAGTAACAGCATAATGGTAAGACAGAGCAGTGACTGATAATATGGCTGGGGATCAGCCGTCAGGGTGCAGTACCAGTCCTGTCCTGATGTCAGGGGGGCGCTATTTAGTGATATTGGGGAAAGTGTACAATATGAGTATCTGGGAGACTATAGGATACTCCCCACACCTCTAGCATTGATACAAGATGAGATACACCTCTAGCATTGATACAAGATGAGATACACCTCTAGCATTAATATTTGATGAGATACACCTCTAGCATTGATACAAGATGAGATACACCTCTAGCCTCAATCAGAGACATCATGAAAATAATGGGACTCCAGTCACAGGGCTGGCTGAAGAGGAGGGCTACTGTGGCACTGTTATTAATGACTTTATTATGAGCCACTGTGGGTAAACTGTTACTAATGCGGACACGGTTACTGGGCTACTGTGGGGACCCTGTGACTATTGACTGCTGTGGGGGACATCAAACTCTAGTTTTTTGGGGGCATGGTGACCATATTGGGAACTATGGATGCACATCATCACACCAGCAGGGGGCAGAGTGTCCTCCTATCACTCCTAGGGGTGACTGTCCTATGTCATGGCTCCCAACATCATTGCACCAGCAGGGGGCAGAGTGTCCTCCTATCACTCCTAGGGGTAACTGTCCTATACCATGGCCCCCACATGATCCCACCAGCAGGGGGCAGTGTGTCCTCCTATCACTCCTAGGGGTGCCTCTGCTGCTCTATAGATATAAAATTGGAAACTTAAATACTAAAAAGCGAAGAGATTTCCATAGAATCCCGAGGTCATTCCCTGACCACAGCCTCCTCCTGCGCCCTCCAACCACTTTTACACTCAATATGGTTTAACTAATTAATTTTAATTTGCATATTTCCGAGGAAAATAACCGCGGCGATCATTTTCCCGATTCAATGAGGCAGATATTTCTCAACCTCAACACGAAAAACTGAAACCTCAGCATTTTTTATGGTCAATTCATAAAAATAAAGAAAATAAATACAAATAAATAAAACGTGAGCAGAATGTTACAAAGCAGAGAATGTATCATTTATAAGCTGCTGCGGAACGTCTTATCAGGCGCCGGATGTGACCCGTTTTCTCCACCACTGATACATTTCATACTAACACCCGCGGGTCACTCACAATGTACTGATCAATGTCCGAGAATATATTATGGGGGTCATTTATCGTATTTCCCCCTTCTCTGAGCTCTTTTTGCACCTTTTGTGCTTTTTTGAAGGTATACTTTGCACCTTGAAGTTAAAAATTTTTTTTGCGCAAATCACACCATTGCTTTTCCTCTGCATGATCAGGACTGGTGAGTTATTCCGGATTTATTTGCACCCCTATAGGCACAAATCAACGCGGTGCATTGTCCAACGAGGATTCGGGTCTGCCGCAATTCAC
Organism: Engystomops pustulosus; assembly: GCF_040894005.1. Taxonomy (NCBI): domain Eukaryota; kingdom Metazoa; phylum Chordata; class Amphibia; order Anura; family Leptodactylidae; genus Engystomops; species Engystomops pustulosus. The sequence continues at coordinate 7,201,051 of NC_092415.1, read as the reverse complement.
TAAGGTCGTGCGCCCGAGTTCCTGCATCCGTCGCTTCTGTGCTCAGGTCCCCGGAGTTCACCTTCTTCTTCCTGGTGCATGTGAGTGCACGATCTTAGTGACTCCCCGCACATCGCATTATACACGGACAATGCACTTACATGCACCAGGAAGAAGAAGGTGAACTCCGGGGACCTGAGCGGGGAAGCGACACATGCAGGATATCGGACGCACGATCTTAGTGACTCCCTGCACAGCGCATTATACACGGACAATGCACTTACATGCACCAGGAAGAAGAAGGTGAACTCCGGGGACCTGAGCGGGGAAGCGACACACTCAGGATATCGGGTGCAGGATCTTAGTGACTCCCCGCACAGCGCATTATACACGGACAATGCACTTACATGCACCAGGAAGAAGAAGGTGAACTCCGGGGACCTGAGCGGGGAAGCGACACATGCACGATATCGGGTGCACGATCTTAGTGACTCCCAGCACAGCGCATTATACACGGACAATGCACTTACATGCACCAGGAAGAAGAAGGTGAACTCCAGGGACCTGAGCGGGGAAGCGACACATGCACGATATCGGGTGCACGATCTTAGTGACTCCCCGCACAGCGCATTATACACGGACAATGCACTTACATGCACCAGGAAGAAGAAGGTGAACTCCGGGGACCTGAGCGGGGAAGCGACACATGCACGATATCGGGTGCACGATCTTAGTGACTCCCCGCACAGCGCATTATACACGGACAATGCACTTACATGCACCAGGAAGAAGAAGGTGAACTCCGGGGACCTGAGCGGGGAAGCGACACATGCAGGATATCGGGTGCAGGATCTTAGTGACTCCCCGCACAGCGCATTATACACAGACAATGCACTTACATGCACCAGGAAGAAGAAGGTGAACTCCGGGGACCTGAGCGAGGAAGCGACACATGCAGTATATCGGACGCATGATCTTAGTGACTCCCCGCACAGCGCATTATACACGGACAATGCACTTACATGCACCAGGAAGAAGAAGGTGAACTCCGGGGACCTGAGCGGGGAAGCGACACATGCAGGATATCGGGCGCAGGATCTTAGTGACTCCCCGCACAGCGCATTATACACGGACAATGCACTTACATGCACCAGGAAGAAGAAGGTGAACTCCAGGGACCTGAGCGGGGAAGCAACACATGCAGGATATCGGGTGCAGGATCTTAGTGACTCCCCGCACAGCGCATTATACACAGACAATGCACTTACATGCACCAGGAAGAAGAAGGTGAACTCCGGGGACCTGAGCGAGGAAGCGACACATGCAGGATATCGGACGCATGATCTTAGTCACCCCCCGCACAACGCATTATACACGGACAATGTACTTACATGCACCAGGAAGAAGAAGGTGAACTCCGGGGACCTGAGCGGGGAAGCGACACATGCAGGATATCAGGCGCAGGATCTTAGTGACTCCCCGCACAGCACATTATACACAGACAATGCACTTACATGCACCAGGAAGAAGAACTTGAACTCCGGGGACCTGAGCGGGGAAGCGACACATGCAGGATATCAGGCGCAGGATCTTAGTGACTCCCCGCACAGCACATTATACACAGACAATGCACTTACATGCACCAGGAAGAAGAAGGTGAACTCCGGGGACCTGAGCGGGGAAGTGACATATGCAGGATATCGGGTGCACGATCTTAGTGACTCCCCGCACAGCACATTATACACGGACAATGCACTTACATGCACCAGGAAGAAGAAGGTGAACTCCGGGGACCTGAGCGGGGAAGCGACACATGCAGGATATCAGGCGCAGGATCTTAGTGACTCACCGCACAGCACATTATACACAGACAATGCACTTACATGCACCAGGAAGAAGAAGGTGAACTCCGGGGACCTGAGCGGGGAAGTGACACATGCAGGATATCGGGTGCAGGATCTTAGTGACTCCCCGCACAGCGCATTATACGCGGACAATGCACTTACATGCACCAGGAAGAAGAAGGTGAACCCCGGGGACCTGAGCGGGGAAGCGACACATGCAGGACGTCGGGGAATGCACCTTGGGGATCGTGCAGGGACTGGTAAGTAAATCTACCCCATTAAGTGCAAACCAGGATACTGCTACATGGCGAACTCTGCCAAAATGCGGGATAAAGGCGCAAAAAATTGTGCAAAAAACGCAATGTGCTCAAAAAGTCACTAAACAAGGTGCAAGATAAATGGCCCCCTTTATATATGTACATGGAAAGAATCACACACACTCTTGGGGGTTTATTTATCATTGTTTTTTCTATGATTTTTTAGTGTAAAAAAGTCTTTAAAAAGTCGCATTGAGGTTTTTGGGGACTTTTGACTGCTAAAAAGTCTCACAGGACTATTTCCACCTCTTTATTAATCTGTCATAAACATAGAACATCTGCTTGCGTCGCAGATTCATGACTTTTGCAAAAAATCCCATAAAAAGTCTCATAGTTCCTTCAGTCCCTGCTGCTGGACGTGCTGAGACTTTTTATGCATTTTCAGACTTTTTTGAAAAAAAAAATCCCAGGCAGAAAGTAGAGCACAAGAACATTTATAAATGGGCCAAGCAACTTTAATGAATCTGATGGGCAGGGGGGCTCCAAATACGCCAAAACAACCCAGGAGAACCAATGATATACAGTATATCCCCTATAGAACTGTCCCAAATAACCCCCTTGGTCTCCATTTAAGATCCTCTGATTTATTACTGAACACTCTGGGTCAGATTTACTTACCCGGTCCTGTCGCGATCCAGCGGCGGGTTCTCCGATGAAGATTCAGGTCTTCCGGCGATTCACTAAGGTCGTGCGCCCGATGTCCACCAGGTGTCGCTGTTGCGCCGAGGTCCGCCGGAGTTCACCTGGTTCTTCGTGGTGCATGTTAGTGCTTTGGTTTTTAAAAAAAACTTTTTAAAAAAAGTTGATTCCATCTGTTGGGGCAGTGCAAGGGGCACCAGATTCATGAAGAACGGGCACCACATGTCATGAATCTGTTGCACACGCAGTACAGTTTGCACTATTTGTGATAAATGTGCGCCTATTTATCATATCAAACTATTAAACACAGCCCAGATTTAGTCATCCAAAAAAAAGGAAAAATTAAATATTCCCTGTTGGTCACATTCAAGCACAGCACACACAGCTCTGTGACATCCATATACTCATACACATCTCTGCTACATGATTTAGCTCACACACAGCTCTGCTACCTCCATTCACACACATACACACCTCTGTGACAACCACTCACTCACACACATCTCTGCTACATGCTTTCGCTCACACACAGCTCTGTAACATCCATATACTCACACACATCTCTGCTACATGCTTTCGCTCACACACAGCTCTGTGACATCCATATACTCACACACATCTCTGCTACATGCTTTCGCTCACACAAAGCTCTGTGACATCCATACACTCACACACATCTCTGCTACATGCTTTCGCTCACACACAGCCCTGCTCGATCCATTCACTGCTACAAACCATCACTTGCTATATTCAACCACTCACTTAGGTCTGCTACATACATACACTCACATGAACACTACATTTCCCTTTACGTAAGACGATATGAGATGGAAAGAAAATAATCAATTTTCTTGCCAGGAAAAATCTCCTCGTGATCATTAACTAAATCCCTGCAGAGTGATGGGATTAATAATTCATCTATTGACAGCGATGATTGAAGTCTACAATGGCGTCCGGCCGGCGAGTCGTACGCGACTCTCATTACTTTGATACCCGACGAGGAGTCAACGAGGATCAAAGCCTTCCAACACCTACTTGGGTAGCGCAAAATAAAGATTTCCCTTCCCATCACCCCGAAGCTCCGGAGGCAGGAGTTTTGTAGCTCTTTTAAGCTGGTTGAAAGGAATCGCTTCGTTCCTCCTCGCAGCCTCTGGTCTAGTGTCAAAGTTAATACTCATGAAACATTTAAAGACGTCTCTGTGTTCTCCTTCCAGGATGTCGAACTCCTTGAAATCCGAGTAAATCATCATTAACAAAAATGACAGGTCTTGATTCCAGGAGCTCAAGAGAGGAAAATCCGAGCCGCTCTTTCATTTGAAATGTTGGCATTCAGCACCTCCAGACGACTTTGTTCCATGTTGTGTTTTTATAAATCTTCTTTCTCGTCACCTTCGGATTCTTAGCTGCTATTTTAATCTTGTGATATCGTTATGTATGAAGACGTTTCCTCTAATCTTCTCCAAATTCGCAAAGTTCAGGATTTTTCTTTTTTTTTTTTCTACTTTCACAAAGTTACAGATTCTTTACAGAAAGTGAATCAGGTCCATGGTAAGTCCTTATCTTTGTATTGCTGGGAGCTTGAGCACTTAAAGGGGTTTCCATAGAAAATCGGCCTACAGCACAGTCCGTGCCCACCGGCGGTGACATCCATGTTCCCATCCTTCTATCTTCAGAACGACTGAGCTCCTCAGGAGTCCTCTAGGTCCTGGCACATGTACAAACTCAAAAAATGTAAAAAATTGTATGGCAGCTCCTGGTTATAAAATGTGTCTGACCCAAAGAATGGGTATTAAAGGGGTAGGTAATTCCACATCTTTACTGGGTAAGAATAGGGTCACCCATATTATAATTACCCTGTTAAAGTTTGGGATTCTCCACCAGGAGACCCCGAGGCAGCAGGACTCAGGACTTCCTGTGATGCCCCATGTCCTGCTGACGTGCAGAGGATGAGTTATTACTGTCTGCATGTCCCCTCCATCATAACCACTCCCCGGCCTGTGATTGGAGGGATATGAGACTATGGCCGCACACCCCTCTAAACACTGATGCAGGAGTGGTTACGATGGAGGGGCTGTGCATACAGTAATGACTAAACTGCTGGAAGTCAGCAGGACACAGGACATCACAGGAAGCCCTGAGTCCTGCTGTGTTGCCACTGATCATGGGTGTAAATTCATTTAAATCAGTGGAGGTTTAGCTCATCATATATTTTGGGGAACTGTCAAAGAGTGAAGATCCTCCCAAAAAGGATTTAGTGCCTAAAAAATCAAGACTTTCGCATCCCTGCAGTGCAGCCTCCAGTCTCTGCTGATACGTCACTTATGTGGCTGTTAAATTTCTTTAACTGTATCTATCTGTGTTCTCTGTGTTATCTGTTATTACTTTCATGATGCCTCAGCCCAGCATCACACAGGCAGCTACAGACTGCACCATCTCTGCCTGCTGGGAGGACAGTGTGGTTTTCCTTTTCTCTTCAGGCATTTTAGAAACTAAGACCATAACGTTACAGTCAGACAAGCTCTCAACAACATTATAACTGTGTCACAGGAAGCTGTCTAATGATTGGCAGTAGAAGTTATAATATTGTGCTCCCCCTGTGCAGGGCCTGTTTGGTACAGTTCATGAAACTGCATCATCCAGAAAGCCTTGGGGTCTGAGTGGGTGACCACTAGAGATGAGCGGACTCGATGGTCGGGTTCAGCATTAGGGGTCCTTTCGCCTTACCCGGACATATTGCTGGATTAATGCCACTAGCAATTAGCCACAGCCATGATTGGCCAGAGCAGATTGGCTGCTTGGATTGGCTGTTTGACCACAGGACTCCCCCAGGCCAATTATAGAAATGGCTAGTAGCTAATGGTGTCAATTTGCCGGACCGGCTGGTCAACTGCCGATCTGGCATTGTGCCTGGGTCAGGCGGCCGAGCTCAACCATTGGGTCGCCTCATGTCTAGTGACCACAATGAGAGTGAAGGGAGTTCACTAAGGAGAGAGAGAATATTTGGGCAGATTTACTTACCCTGCCCATTCGCGATCCAGCGGCACGTTCTCCGACGCTGATTCGTGTCTTCCGGCGATTCACTAAGGTAGTGCGCCCGATGTCCACCAGGTGTCGCTGCTGCGCTGAAGTTTGTCAGAGTTCACTGGAGTTCACCAAGCTAGCCTGGGTGCAGGTAAGTGCGACACATTTTTTAAAAAAAATACGGTGGTTTTTCAGAATCCGTCGCCCCCCGATGCATGCCGGTGCTGATGCGCCACAATCCGATCGCGTGTGCCAAAACCCCAGGGCAACTCAGGGAAAATCGGTAATTTTCAGGCAACCCGACGAAAAAACGTGATTCGGGCCCTTAGTAAATGACCCCCATTGTCTTTGGATGCGACTAGAAAAGACCTTGGTAACCTGTGGGCAATGTATGTGACTGTCTCTTTAAGGATTAGATGGAGAAACTTTTTTGGAAATCACTAGAAGTTTCGATGTTCTTTGACAAATAACAACCACACCGTCCTGCTGGAGGAACGCAAGTAGATCCGTGTTTCAAAGGTTCAGCCTGTGACTCTTGCGCTACTTTACGTCTTTTCCCAAAAGTAAACAAAATTTCATTTCCATTCGCTTTCCTCCGGAATGAAAGCTCTTGGGACCAGGGTCTTTATTTTCCATTCTATTTGTTTGTCTGAATTTTTCATGAAGATGAACCTCCCGGCACTGAAGAAAGACACCGCCATAGAGAGGACCACAAGAGCTGCCGGATGTGGGCTCAGGAACAGATTTTTCTGCCATAGCTTTATAGGAGGTAGATTATTAGACCAGCAACTTTTAACCCCTTACATCCCACATTCCCCTAAAAAGTTGGTGACAAAGGAATCCAGGACTGTACAGCGTGTTGGCTACATGATGGAGACATGTTGGCACATTCTGGGTTGAATACAGAAACCTTTTTTAAATGATACTTGAATGATATTTTAATAGCCCTGCCCACTTCCCATCATGCCCAGCCCACTTCCCATCATGCCCAGTCCACTTCCCATCATGCCCAGCCCACTTCCCATCATGTCCTGCCCACTTCTCATAAAGCCCTGCCCACTTCCCATCATGCCCAGTTCACTTCCCACCATGCCCAGCCCACTTCCCATCATGTCCTGCCCACTTCTCATAAAGCCCTGCCCACTTCCCATCATGCCCAGCCCACTTCCCATCATGCCCTGCCCACTTCTCATCATGCCCTGCCCACTTCCCATCATGTCCTGCCCACTTCTCATAAAGCCCTGCCCACTTCCCATCATGCCCAGCCCACTTCCCATCATGCCCTGCCCACTTCTCATCATGCCCTGCCCACTTCCCATCATGTCCTGCCCACTTCTCATAAAGCCCTGCCCACTTCCCATCATGCCCAGCCCACTTCCCATCATGCCCTGCCCACTTCCCATAATGCCCAGCCCACTTCCCATCATGCCCTGCCCACTTCTCATCATGCCCAGCCCACTTCCCATCATGTCCTGGCCACTTCTCATAAAGCCCTACCCACTTCCCATTATGCCCAGCCCACTTCCCATCATGCCCACCCCACTTCCCATCATTTCCTGCCCACTTTTCATCAAGCCCTGCCCACTTCTCATCATTCCCAGTCCATTTCTCATCATTCCCAGTCCAATTCTCATCATGTCCTGCCCACTTCCCATCAAGCCCTGCCCACTTCCCATCATGCCCTTCCCACTTCCCATCATGCCCTTCCCACTTCCCATCATGCCATGACCACTTCCCATCATTCCCAGCCCACTTCTCATCATGTCCAGCCCACTTCTCATCAAGCCCTGCCCACTTCTTATCATGCCCTGCCCAATCTATTAAGTTTAGCACCGCCCCCTATGCTGTAGTGTTTTACAGCTATTAGTATTGAAAAATTCACCAGATTCTGCCTCACTAAATGTTTGGTTCCTAAATTTAGATTTTCCTCAGTGTATATGTCCTCCCCTTCCCTCCACTTCTCCCACTTTTCTTTTATCCCTCCAACATACTTGACAAGTCAAACCACAGAGAACGTCCTCCCACCGAGCCATTACAATAACGTGAGACGTGTGACTGACAGGTCCGGGATACAGGTTTAGTGTATAATTCATTGCCCCCCCCCCATGACCGCCGATTCCTCGTATGTGAGGGGGAGGGGGAGATGATGAGGAACCGTCTGGGGAGGGGACATTAATTTGAGTGAAGATGACAACACATTATCTAAGTACAGGCTTGAAATATTCAGGGAGCGAGAATATATATTTCATGGGCGTTACGGGGATTGTGTATAATCCCAACATTATATGTAGTGGATCCGAAAATAGCGGATAATAAATTATAAGTGAGGAATTCTTGGAATTCTATGTCCTGAGGATACGTAGTGTAAAGATGTTACGAGGTTGGATCTTGGCCACTCGAAGCCCTTCATGCATATAATGTACATACAATTCTACTCAGTGACTCGTAGTTCATGGTTGGTCTATGGAGGTTGTCGTCCGGAATGACAACACCATGAGAAGAGTAGGGAATATCTCATCGTTGTCAGACTCGTATCCGCTTGGATTTTTGTGTTGGACTTCGTGAAGGAACTACACAGTTTCTAGAGGTCACAGTTGAGTAGATCCACAATGCTCAGGCACCTACTACTGAGGGCGGGTGCCTTACATAACCAGTAACAAGACCCAATGACCCAATACCGGCCTTTCCATCAGAATGTCGCTTGTCATTATTGTATCCGAAAAATTCAGCATAAACACATTAGTTCTGGAACAGTCATGAGTTTCCAGAAAAAGTTACGTGCAGCGGGCCTACGTGTTTCAAGCATCTTACTATCTGCCTATTCATGAGTAACAAACTGAAGGCTGGAGCTGGATCATTATCCTTGTGCGCATCCCGAGGACAGAAACCAAAAATAGGTAAGCGTATATATATGTTTTGGGCAGGTCATGTGATCACCACTAATTTTGGCTGTGCAGTGATGGCAGTTACACATCATTACTATGGTAACAGAGCAGGACAGTCTGTTACATCATCACTGGGAGCAGAACATTAGAGGGAGGAGCTGTTACTGAGAACTAAAGGATCATGGGACTTGTAGTTTCCAGTGGAGGCAAACTTGGTGATAACTTCCCCTTACTTTAGAAAGCCAATAAAATTTTGTGAATCATAAAATCAAACTATTTAAGTTCCATTTTGTGACTAATGGCAGTGAGTTTTGTTATATTCATTTATTTTGAGCATTATGGGTTTTTGTATCAGACGTTCTTATTCCCGGAATACCCCTTTAAATAACCAGCTCTGTGCATTGATAGACTGAGGGCGATTTAGGACTATGGCTGAGCAGACCCGAACCGCAATGTTTGGAAACGTGCTGAACGTTGCACCCACCCTGGTAACACCTGTGATTGGGGCTAGCATCAATTGATGGTGTCCACCCTTTGAAAGCCACCAAAATAGTTGTGGGGGGTATTTAAATGCTAGCAACTCTCTCCCTGTGACATCATCTGGGGGGAACAATCCTAGGGAAAATGGTGGTGCACGGGCAGGTGATGGGTGTTAAATAATGATGAGCATAGAATCCCTTAACGATGCGTGACGTATCTATACATCACACGTCGGCTGTGGGTATATGGAGAGGGCATACGAGCTGAGCCCTCTCCAAACACAGTGAGTGTTTGCTGCATATTGCAGCAAACACCAACCGGTAACACTCGCAATCGGTGCAAGTTAGAAAAATAAAGAATCTTGGCTTCATGGGTGATTGTGCTCCCCCTGTGCAGGGCCTGTTTGGTACAGTTCATGAAACTGCATCATCCAACACACAGGACACCATACAACTTAGGGTCCATTCACACTAGCGCTTGGGACTGTGGACGCAAAAAAGATGCTCTATCTTTGGCCGTAACAACGGTGGTGCGGCTCTATTCTATATGAAGAGGGGCGAACATTGCTCGTGTTTCCTCTTTTCCACCACACCCGATGGGTGACTGTACGGTTACGACCTAAAGGCTCGGCCTGGTTCCTCATTTCCAATATGGTCTCCGGAAAACTCCCTTTCTAAGATTTTGTATTTATTGACTCCAAAACTTGTTTTTTCTTTCCTACTTAACTATTTTTGTCATTTTTTTCAAATGTTTTCTTTTTTATGTTTTCTTCCTGTAACGGACACTCTATGTGGTCATCGTGTTTCCATGGTAGCAACATCCAAAAAGAGCATTATACGTAATCGGACCTGACCTACATTGACGAGGAGTGTGGTCAATACGACTCACCCTGACGTCCTCGATGGCTTTCAAGCAAGAGATAAACCTCAGCAAGGTCTCGGGTGAAGATATTGCATTTCAGCCATTTTACAGATAAACCTCGACTTCCTTGATTCTTTATCTGGATAAATCGACACAAAAGTTTTTTTTTTTTTTTTTTTCCTTCCCTCCAGAAGTTTAATGCTGTTTATCGAACGTAGTTTCTATAAATACCGGGTTACATCAATCCGCGCTCTGCCAACAAAACTTCTAGCAATGATAGGACCATTAAGGTAATGAGCCAGAATGAGGATGGAAGGCGAGTCAATAGAATCCCAGCACACGGAAAGTTTTCAATGTCTCAGATCCGTTTTATTGCCTGGTTAATGTTAAAAATAACTATGCCCCAGTGGGTTCTGGTGCGACAGCTTGGGAGGGGGCTGGGGGGAGCGCGGGAGCTTAGTCACTGGGTGATCAAAGTTATAAGAGGAAGAATACGGCTCCTGGAATAAGGGGGGTCATTCTGAGCATTAAAACAATGTATCAAATTTTAGTTTTTAATTATGGTGATTTCTATAAGGGAAAATCGATTCTGCAGATTTTCACAATCCAATCCAAATTTCTAAAAAAATATATATTTTTTGTATCATTAGATCCCCATTCCTGGTAGCGTTAATTGTTATTAATTTTTATTTTCGGAACTGTCGAATACATTTGAATAATAACTTTTACCAATAATTATGTGGGATAAATGCAATTGTGATATTTCGGCTTCTCGCAGCTTTGGAAACAGCTTTTGCGTTAAATGTTTTAAGTCAAATATTTTATCACTGGAGAATTAATTAATTTTAATTTGGATTGTGTTCATTTTTTATTTTACAATCTTTTTAGCACATTGAATACCTTGGAAATTTCTTTACTGTGGATGAGCGGATCCGAACACGAACATTGCACACAAATGGGGGACTCTTATTCAATAAGCCCCCAATAACTTTTTTCACCTTTTATTTTGGATAAGTGTCAGTCTTAGTATAACCCAAAGGTGCACAGAAAAGCCACATTAGGAATCCAAAAAAGTCGAGCCTGAGCCGGAGGACCATGCACATTGAGCGGGTACAGTCCTGCCTCATAACAGCGGTGATGAGATTAGAGGGGGTACATCGTTTGGTGGACACAAATTATTTTTGGGGCACTAGCTGTGATATATTTTACTACCAGGATAGTAAGTGTCTAGTACTTGAATTATCAAGGCTATCTACTGTATATGTCCTGATTTTTTCTGGAGTGAAGTATTTGGAGTATTGTGAAGCACCAAGCAGCATGGTGGCTCAGTGGGTAGCACTACAGGACCTGGGACTTGGGACCTGGGTTCAAGTTCCAGGGTCAACATATGCAAAGAGTTTGTATATTCTCTCTGTGTTTGCGTGGGTTTCCTCTGGGTCCTCCAGTTTCCTCCCACACTCCAAAACATACTGGTAGGTTGATTAGATTTGGGACAGGGACCGATTTGGCAAACTCTGTGCAGCACTGCGTAATCTGTGTGTGCTATATAAATAAAGAATTACTATTATTAAGCACAACAGGCATAATACACAGAAAAGCAGCAGGATGAATCTTTTAGGGCACCAAGATGAAGAGGATGATGGAAAATTAGTATCTAAGATCTAAAGAAAAATGGAGTTGGAAGAAGTGTTCATGGTGTTCTGGGCTCAATGGAGAATGTCACTGGGTCACTGGATTCAGTGACAATGCAAGAATCTGGTCCATATGAATCAGCACTTTGGCCCCGACCCCTAACATTGCCTTTGAATATTAATGAATATTATGTTACATTGATGCAGTAAATAAATAGCATTTTTGGTTCCTGCTGTGTTCTGGTATCGTATGTCTCCCATCGTCTCCTCTTCCTCACTCACCACTTTGTATTGATTTATTGCAGATTGTATCTAGAACATTCATCAAGACTGGAGCCGCAGCTCAGGGACGGAGGGGATATCTGAAGAACAATGGCCGTAGAATACAGATCCGAGGAACCCCAACAGAATAGTGATACCCAGGTCACCAGCGCCCGGTGGTGAAGTATCTCTGCCGATCTCTCACATGTATGGATGATGGATTTACTATGGAAGTGACAGAACGTCCAACAATCCCTCTGCTACATTTTGTTTCCCTTTAATGATGAAGTGCTGGAGACTTGAGGAGAGGTAAGTAGAATGACAATCACAACCATAAGTCCTCCTAACCCTGCATGGAGAAGAGGATTCTACAGATATCGGTCATCTGTCCAAGGTCTATGCTTCATGGAGGACACAACATTGAGATATTTCTCATTTCCCAGATTGGATGATGCAGTTATGTCCCCTGGGGGTCTATGACTTCTGTTAACTTACAAAGAGGCAGAGACTTGTATCACCCATAAGCTACCACACATAGTAGAACTTACCGACCTATAGGCTATACATTAGGTATATGATGGGCACATCATACCCGTTCCAGCATTGCAGTGGCGCCTCTGGGAATGTGGTCCCCGGCCCCCTCCCTTTAGCCTTAGGGTGTGCATGCGCTGTGTTGGCTAAATGAATAGGACTGGCGCATCCTGTAAAAATTTCATTCCAGTCTAACCCCATTCTAGTCCCTAATGGCCCTTTATACCAAGTAAATTAGTGTCCTGTGAGATGTTGTTTTTTGACTCGCTGAATGTCTCTTGTGTTCCTGACCTTGGCTTGTTCCTGGCTAGTCCCTACTCTGTACCCATGTTGTCTTCCCAACCCTTCAGTCTGTTTTATTAACTACCTTTTCTGTGCTGCCTGCTTTGACCTTGGCTTGTTCTTGGCTAGTCCCTACTCTGAACCTATGTTTTCTGCCCAACCCTTCAGTCTGTTTTATTAACTTCCTTTTGTGTGCTGCCTGCTCTGACCTTGGCTTGTTCCTGGCTAGTCCCTGCTCTGAACCCATGTTGTCTGCCAAACCCTTCAGTCTGTTTTATTAACTACCTTTTGTGTGCTGCCTGCCCTGACCTTGGCTTGTTCCTGGCTAGTCACAACTATGAACTCATGTTGTCTGCCCAACCCTTCAGTCTGTTTTATTAACTTCCTTTTTTATGCTGCCTGCTCTGACCTTGGCTTGTTCCTGGCTAGTCCCTACTCTGAACCTATGCCCAACCCTTCAGTCTGTTTTATTAACTACCTTTTTGTGCTGCCTGCCCTGACCTTGGCTTGTTCCTAGCTAGTCCCTACTCTGAACCTATGTTGTCCGTCAAACCCTTTTGTCTGTTTTATTAACTACCTTTTTTATGCTGCCTGCTCTGACCTTGTCTTGCTCCTGACTACTCTTTTCCTTTGCAGTAGATGACGCATGAGCCTTACTAAGACTCCAGCTTATAGCAAGAGGCTGTAGTATTTGAGAAATCCTGATGTAGCCACATGGTGAGACTATGGAAACGACTAATACATAAAGAACGCTCTAGGGGAGAAGATACATACACTATGGAGAAGAATCTAATCCAACTGACTTGTACCATTTTGTTCTGTGTATTATCACTATTATCACTACCATTTGTTTCTTTCCTTATTGTTCTTTATTACAAAGCGCAGAAATAAAACCATTTTAAAGGATGTAACTAATATTATAACACCAGTCCTGCTGCCTTGTCTGCTCCTGGTAAACAATACGCTCATCTATTAGAATGAAATAAATTAATAGAAGTGTGACAATGTATCAGTGCTGTATATACATCAGAAGTAAGTGCCCCCTCTGTGTATTCTATGCTACTGCATATCAGGACAGACCATGAAACATCTGTTCCTTAGAAGATCTTGTAATGGAGGAACCTGCAGATTCTACTGGTTCATCATGTATTTATTTGAAACTAGGGGAGGAGCCATGTGTGAGAAACTCAATGCCCCCCCCCCCCCCCCCCCATGGATCAATAGCTTGTGAGACCACAGTGACAGCCATTTCTTGTAGACTTCCTCTGCCCATAGCACGAGTAACCGCTGACTGAAGGTGTGTTGAAGGTGCTTGGCCATGGCCACAACTTCTGCTATTATAGAGATGGTCACACCTGCTGATGATCCATTCTTCAAAAATACTGTATTATCGACATCTGCCTGTTACTTTGTGGTGGAATCTGGTTTGTGACCTTCTTTATCTGAGGTTCTATTAATCCAACTTTACGATCCTATAAGAAGCAAATGTATTTTATTATTTTGTGATGTATAAAGAGAATTTCAAGAGTTGTATTTAGTTTTTTTTCATTACTGGATGCAGAGAAGACACAGATGACATCTTGCCTCCCGCTACACTGTGATGTCATCAATGATGTCACCGCTTCTATTATGACCCCTGCAGCCCCATGTAAATGACTGGGCTGCAGGCACAGGAAGCAGCACCATAGCCCTTTTAATTTGCCTGAGAAGGTTTGGAAGTGGTTAATGTTCCAATTACATTATAGAACTGACTATTGTCCAATAATTTGTCATGAAACCGCAGCTCTAGCTTCTAATTACATTGGTAATGGGGATACAATGTCCAGCGCTGATGAAAACACATGTATTCAATGTAATTACTTTGATTTATGACTGTACAGACAACAATAGTGCGGAAGCCGAGAGCACGACATACTGTACTAGTACACTAAGATGAAATCTTCGAGAGTTTGTTTTAGGGGTGCAAGAAACAGTGTCCATGATGTACTGTACCTCCAGGATGACTGCGGGGATGGAGGGTACAATGCAGTAAATAGGGGGATTTTTCTGGCTTGTGAACCAATTTTCTGAAGTAGGAGCAACTCCGGGTTTACAGCCAGAAATTGCGCCTCTTCCCCCCTACACCTCTTGGCATATAGGGGCGCCCATAAAGAGGCTTGTACCAGTTCCTGGTGCAGATTACAGAACAATTCTATACCAGGACGGATATGGAGTACAACCGGTCGGCAACGCAACCCCCGTCATGTCTATCAGGAGACTGTGGCTGTTTTATAGTGATTATTCCCATCATCGAGGCCACTGTGGCAGTTCACACGACCTGGGATTCATAACCTGATACAACCTATAGACACATGTGTTTCTGTTTCTCTCTCCCAAAGCCTTTAAGCCTTTACAGGTTCCTTCTACGACTTAATGTGTGATACATTAAACAATAATTTCATGTATTTGTTCTTAGTTGTGATGAGAGAGGCTTCTCCTCTGCACATTTCCCTCTTGTATTTCCAGAACGGTCTTATTTTACCGTCCAGCCGCATGCGTCTCATGATGCAGATTCTGGAAATGAATGCATCTAATTAATACGGAGATTAATTTGCATGTTGGCGTCGTATGTCAGGAGGATGCAGACGTGTCTTTTATTTGCTTTTTAAATAAAATGACTGCAGCAGATTTAATAAAGCCGTAAATATAAAAGGCGATAATGACATAATAACAATGCAGTCAATTACCCTAAGAGCAGTAATAACAACACAAACATTATAAGGCAGCATAAAACATTGTAATGTAACATAATAACAGCGCCCACATAATAATAACATATAATAACATATGACTCTAATTATAGCCCCGGCCTTAGATGAATTGCTAATGGGATTGGTGCATTTTATCAGCAGCATAAGCCGCGCTTCTTATGAAGGACTTTAGGACTACAACCATTAGGTCCCAGTTACTTCTCTAGTCACTGTAAGGACAAAGTGGTAATTCCAGCCCACGTAGGCAGCCGGGGTATTATCTTCATCTATTTCCTTCACTTCAGTGATTATCAGTGATAATCACTATCTGCTTTACGTAGTCAATACTAATGCAGAAACATTTATAGTGCTCTTGCTGCGAGGTCTCCAAATTAAGCCATGTTCTATGGGAGATACAACACAAGGGATGAGAGATTGCACTACTGTCTGTGAGAGACAGCCATACTAGAAGTGAGCACAGTCTACACTACTGTCTGTGAGAGACAGAAACACTAGAAGTGAGCACAGTCTACACTACTGTCTGTGAGAGACAGAAACACTAGAAGTGAGCACAGTCTACACTACTGTCTGTAAGAGACAGAAACACTAGAAGTGAGCACAGTCTACAATACTGTCTGTAAGAGACAGAAACACTAGAAGTGAACACAGTCTACACTACTGTCTGTGAGAGACAGAAACACTAGAAGTGAGCACAGTCTACACTACTGTCTGTACGAGACAGAAATACTAGAAGTGAGCACAGTCTACACTACTGTCTGTGAGAGACAGAAACACTAGAAGTGAGCACAGTCTACACTACTGTCTGTGAGAGACAGAAACACTAGAAGTGAGCACAGTCTACACTACTGTCTGTGAGAGACAGAAACACTAGAAGTGAGCACAGTCTATACTACTGTCTGTGAGAGACAGCAATACTAGAAGTGAGCACAGTCTACACTACTGTCTGTGAGAGACAGAAACACTAGAAGTGAGCACAGTCTACACTACTGTCTGTGAGAGACAGCAATACTAGAAGTGAGCACAGTCTACACTACTGTCTGTAAGAGACAGAAACACTAGAAGTGAGCACAGTCTACACTACTGTCTGTGAGAGACAGAAACACTAGAAGTGAGCGAAGTCTACACTACTGTCTGTGAGAGACAGCAATACTAGAAGTGAGCACAGTCTACACTACTGTCTGTAAGAGACAGAAACACTAGAAGTGAGCACAGTCAACACTACTGTCTGTGAGAGACAGAAACACTAGAAGTGAGCAAAGTCTACACTACTGTCTGTGAGAGACAGCAATACTAGAGGTGAGCACAGTCTACACTACTGTCTGTGAGAGACAGAAACACTAGAAGTGAGCACAGTCTACACTACTGTCTGTGAGAGACAGAAACACTAGAAGTGAGCACAGTCTACACTACTGTCTGTAAGAGACAGAAACACTAGAAGTGAGCACAGTCTACACTACTGTCTGTGAGAGACAGAAACACTAGAAATGAGCACAGTCTATACTACTGTCTGTGAGAGACAGAAACACTAGAAGTGAGCACAGTCTACAGTACTGTCTGTGAGAGACAGAAACACTAGAAATGAGCACAGTCTACACTACTATCTGTGAAAGACAGAAACACTAGAAGTGAGCACAGTCTACACTACTGTCTGTAAGAGACAGAAACACTAGAAGTGAACACAGTCTATACTACTGTCTGTAAGAGACAGAAACTCTAGAAGTGAGCACAGTCTACACTACTGTCTGTGAGAGACAGAAACACTAGAAGTGAGCACAGTCTACACTACTGTCTGTGAGAGACAGAAACACTAGAAGTGAGCACAGTCTACTCTACTGTCTGTGAGAGACAGAAATACTAGAAGTGAGCACAGTCTACACTACTGTCTGTGAGAGACAGAAACACTAGAAGTGAGCACAGTCTACACTACTGTCTGTGAGAGACAGAAACACTAGAAGTGAGCATAGTCTAAACTACTGTCTGTGAGAGACAGAAATACTAGCAGTGAGCACAGTCTACACTACTGTCTGTGAGAGACAGAAACACTAGACGTGAGCACAGTCTACACTACTGTCTGTGAGAGACAGAAACACTAGAAGTGAGCACAGTCTACACTACTGTCTGTGAGAGACAGAAACACTAGAAGTGAGCACAGTCTAAACTACTGTCTGTGAGAGACAGCCATACTAGAAGTGAGCACAGTCTACACTACTGTCTGTAAGAGACAGAAATACTAGAAGTGAGCACAGTCTACACTACTGTCTGTAAGAGACAGAAATACTAGAAGTGAGCACAGTCTACACTACTGTCTGTAAAAGACAGAAACACTAGAAGTGAGCACAGTCTACAATACTGTCTGTAAGAGACAGAAACACTAGAAGTGAGCACAGTCTACACTACTGTCTGTGAGAGACAGAAACACTAGAAGTGAGCACAGTCTACACTACTGTCTGTAAGAGACAGAAACACTAGAAGTGAGCACAGTCTACACTACTGTCTGTGAGAGACAGAAACTCTATAAGTGAGCACAGTCTACACTACTGTCTGTGAGAGACAGAAAACTAGAAGTGAGCACAGTCTATACTACTGTCTGTGAGAGACAGCAATACTAGAAGAGAGCAGTCTATACTACTGTCTATGAGAGACAGAAACACTAGAAGAGAACAGAGTCTACACTACTCTCTGTGAGAGACAGAAACACTAGAAGAGAGCACAGTCTACAATACTGTCTGTGAGAGACAGCAATACTAGAAGTGATCACAGTCTACACTACTGTCTGTGAGAGACAGAAACTCTAGAAGTGAGCACAGTCTACACTACTGTCTGTGAGAGACAGCAATACTAGAAGTGATCACAGTCTATACTACTGTCTGTGAGAGACAGGAACTGTAGAAGTGAGCACAGTCTACAATACTGTCTGTGAGAGACAGATATGCTAGAAGTGAGCACAGTCTATACTACTGTCTATGAGAGACAGAAACACTAGAAGAGAACAGAGTCTACACTGCTGTCTGTAAGAGACAGAAACACTAGAAGAGAACACAGTCTACACTACTGTCTGTAAGAGACAGAAACACTAGAAGAGAACACAGTCTACACTACTCTCTGTAAGAGACAGAAACACTAGAAGAGAACACAGTCTACACTACTGTCTGTGAGAGACAGAAACACTAGAAGTGAGCACAGTCTACACTACTGTCTGTGAGAGACAGCAATACTAGAAGTGAGCACAGTCTACACTACTGTCTGTGAGAGACAGAAACACTAGAAGTGAGCACAGTCTAAACTACTGTCTGTGAGAGACAGAAATACTAGAAGTAAGCACAGTCTACACTACTGTCTGTAAGAGACAGAAACACTAGAAGTGAGCACAGTCTACACTACTGTCTGTAAGAGACAGAAACACTAGAAGAGAACACAGTCTACACTACTGTCTGTGAGAGACAGAAACACTAGAAGAGAACACAGTCTACACTACTCTCTGTGAGAGACAGAAACACTAGAAGTGAGCACAGTCTACACTACTGTCTGTAAGAGACAGCAATACTAGAAGTGAGCACAGTCTACACTACTGTCTGTAAGAGACAGCAATACTAGAAGTGAGCACAGTCTACACTACTGTCTGTGAGAGACATAAACACTAGAAATGAGCACAGTCTACACTACTGTCTGTGAGAGACAGAAACACTAGAAGTGAGCACAGTCTACACTACTGTATGTGAGAGACAGAAACACTAGAAGTGAGCACAGTCTACACTACTGTCTGTGAGAGACAGAAACACTAGAAGTGAGCACAGTTTATGCTACTGTTTGTGAGAGACAGAAACACTAGAAGTGAGCACAGTCTATACTACTGTCTGTGAGAGACAGAAATACTAGAAGTGAGCACAGTCTACACTACTGTCTGTAAGAGACAGCAATACTAGAAGTGAGCACAGTCTACACTACTGTCTGTAAGAGACAGCAATACTAGAAGTGAGCACAGTCTACACTACTGTCTGTGAGAGACAGAAACACTAGAAGTGAGCACAGTTTATGCCTCTGTCTGTGAGAGATAAATTCCGGGACACAATCAGTAAAAAATAAGTTCTGAAAGGTCTGATAATCTGCAAAGTTCTCTCTTTTGTAAAGTTTTTATCTATACAATTATTATAAATATTTTCAATATTATTCTTCAATAAAACACATTTTGTTATACATCATGTTGAATTAATAGTCATAAAGCAGAAAATAACCAGAACGACCTGTACAATCGGGTGAACATTGATGTATGTAAATGAATTTCCTATGGAATGAACTTTTTGTAGCCATTTCTA
This sequence comes from Engystomops pustulosus, assembly GCF_040894005.1. Lineage (NCBI taxonomy): Eukaryota > Metazoa > Chordata > Amphibia > Anura > Leptodactylidae > Engystomops > Engystomops pustulosus. Next base: position 7,181,257 of record NC_092415.1, on the reverse strand, counting down.
TGAAACAATTGTTAAGGGCATCGGAAAAAGTTCAGTGAAGTTAAAGCAATCAAAGGGTTAAATGACAAAGCGCCACAGTAACAAATTACAGGAAAATTATATCTGTGAAAGTTTTGCAAGAAAAAAACTTTACTCCCAGCTAGAGATGAGCGAGCACTAAAATGCTCGGGTGCTCGTTATTCGAGACAAATTTTTCCCGATGCTCGAGTGCTCGTCTCGAATAACGAACCCCATTGAAGTCAATGGGAGACTCGAGCATTTTTCAAAGGGACCATGGTTCGGGAATAAAATGTGTCATTTTATTGAGAAATAATGGGGCACATTTACTTACCCGGTCCATTCGCTTTCCAGCGGTGGCTTCTCGGACGAGCGTTCAGGTCTTCCAGCGATTCATGAAGGTCCTGCGCCCGATGTCCACCAGGTGTCGCTGCTGCGCCGAGGTCCGCCGAGTTGCGTCGGAGTTCACTGATCTCTTCCTGGTGCATGTGAGTATGGCCCGTGCGACCAATTTTTTATTTTAAATGCGGCGGTTTTTCCGAATCCGTCGGGTTTTCGTTCGGCCACACCCCCCCGATTTCCGTTGCGTGCATGCCAGCGCCGATGCGCCACAATCCGATCGCGTGCGCCAAAAACCCGGGGCAATTCATGGAAAATCGGCGCTAATCGGAAATATTCGGGTAACACGTCGGGAAAACGCGAATTGGGCCCTTAGTAAATGACCCCCAATGTCTTCTGATACATTAGCAGATGTATGGAAACATCTACAATGTGTTCTTCACTGAAGAATACATTGCAGATGTTTGCTTACATCTGCTAACTTATCAGAAGAAATAGTATGTGAAGAACAATGGGGGTCATTTACTGAGGGTCCGATTCGCGTTTTCCCGACGTGTTAACTGAATATTTCCGATTTGCGGCAAAAAAAAAAAGTGTCGCTCGACACGCGCTTACCTTCACCCACGATAGGACGGTGAACTTCAGTGCATTCCGATGGTCTTCAGCACAGCAGTGACACCTGGTGGACGTCGGAGGAACTTCCTTAGTGAATCCCGGCCGGACCCAAATCCACCGCAGAGAACGCGCCGCTGGATCGCGAATGGACCGGGTAAGTAAATCTGCCCCAGTATGTATGAAGATTCTTCACACATATTGTTCTTCCCATACTATTGTGAAGAACACCACATTGTGTCTTCTGATAAGTTAGCAGATGTACGCAAACATCTGCAATGTATTCTTCAGTGATGAACACATTGCAGATGTTTCCATACATCTGCTAACTTATTAGAAGACAATTTGCATGGACTCGAGCAGTTCTCGAGCGGGCGAAATACTCGTCCGAGCAACGAGCCGTTTCGAGTACCCTAATACTCGAACGAACATCAAGCTCGGACGAGTATACTCGCTCATCTCTACTCACAGCTAAGAAGCTTAGTGCCTACAGTACAATCTACAGATAAGTTCCGGACTCAACAACTGTAGGGGTCCGAGGGGTCCGAGGATGAAGTTGCAAACTACTTCTGGAGAATGTTATATTCTGGGGACGGGTTCTATCGCCATATAGATTAGAGAAGATGGATCAAATTACATGTCACTAAATATTTCAATCCACCCAAAACGTTTTAGAAAAATTTTAGAAAAAAAGAATTAGCTTAAAGGGGTTGTCCCACAAAGCAAGTTAGGCCCTATGCAAAGGATAGGCCTTAACTTTCTGGCTAGGACCTAAATTGCTTCATGGGAAAACCCCTTTAAGGATGACATCTACACACTATTGTATCACTGGGAGATATAAAGGCTAAATCCACTATTTATAAATCATCATTTCCATATTGTAGCTTCTTCTCTATTAGCTGTTATTAGTAACAAATGTCACACTGAGATGTCTGCTGTGAGATGGGAGGAGAATGACTGAGCTAAGGGATGAGAGTAAGGTTACTAAGCGAGAGCTTAAGTGATATCACACTGAGCTGTCTATTGTGAGATGGGAGGGGTGTGGCTGGGGGAGGAATTGAACTATTTCACACTGATCTGTCTGCTGTGAGATGGGAGGTGTATGGCTGGGGGAGGGATTTATCTATTTCACACTGAGCTGTCTGCTGTGAGATGGGAGGGGTGTGGCTGGGGAGGGATTTATCTATTTCACACTGAGCTGTCTGCTGTGAGATGGGAGGTGTGTGGCTGGGGGAGGGATTTATCTATTTCACACTGAGCTGTCTGCTGTGAGATGGGAGGGGTGTGGCTGGGGGAGGGATTTATCTATTCCACACTGAGCTGTTTGCTGTGAGATGGGAGGGGTGTGGCTGGGGAGGGATTTATCTATTTCACACTGAGCTGTCTGCTGTGAGATGGGAGGCGTGTGGCTGGGGGAGAGATTTATCTATTTCACACTGAGCTGTCTGCTGTGAGATGGGAGGGGTGTGGCTGGGGGAGGGATTTATCTATTTCACACTGAGCTGTCTGCTGTGAGATGGGAGGTGTGTGGCTGGGGGAGGGATTTATCTATTTCACACTGAGCTGTTTGCTGTGAGATGGGAGGTGTGTGGCTGGTGGAGGGAATTATCTATTTCACCCTGAACTGTCTGCTGTGAGATAAGAGGGGTGTGGCTGGGGGAGGTATTTATCTATTTCGCACTGAGCTGTTTGCTGTGAGATGGGAGGGGTGTGGCCAGGGGAGGGATTTATCTATTTCACACTGAGCTGTTTGCTGTGAGATGGGAGGGGTGTGGCTGGGGGAGGGATTTATCTATTTCACACTGAGCTGTTTGCTGTGAGATGGGAGGGGTGTGGCTTGGGGAGGAAATGATCTGTATCACACTGAGCTGCTGGATGTTGCAACATGAAGGCTCCTACATGAAGGGGGATAGAGAGATGACCATTTGAATCTTTCTTTAAGAGAACTGTGGATAGCCAATCATGTAAACTGATGGGACATGCGGAGTAGAAATTTTTAAGACATTCCTATTGGTGAAATGATTTAGTCTCTGAGATTTGGTACCTACTGCACCACTGGGAGATGCTGAGGATCAGATTTGTTATATAAGTTAGTTTCCTAATCAGTAACGAGCCCAATTGATATGGCAGAATCCAACTCATTTCTTTAGGACTTCTTCCAGGACCATATTAAAATTGAAGTGTAATTTTTTTTCCTCCCTAATACTGCATCTCTTCAGAATGTCTTCTCTGCATATTCCATTGATTCCATCTGTCATAAACTTGAACTAATGCGATTTTTCAAAGCAATGGGTTTTCTCCAAGTCATTCACGCGCCGTGCCGGTTTTTTTTTTTCCCTAAGAAGCATAAAGTTCACAGAGCTGACAAATTGTTCCAAGTCCCATCTTTAAATATCTCCCTTTGAGAAGACATCAATAGACACGGCAAACGGCATGGTAACCGCTCCCTAAGAAATCCTGACTTTCTTTAATGAATCTTCCGATGCCTCCGACAGAGCGGCCTCCGACAAACGCCATCAGGGCTTTGATTAAATAGAATGTTCAAAGCCACAAGGAAAAAAAAAAAATATCTATAACACACACAGATCTGTATTTTCTGTGCTCGTCCAATGGAAAGCAAAAAAGTGACAAAAAAAATTGTGTGATTCATCATCTTCAATTTGCCTGAGAACATCTTCTATTCATCCTCGGCAATTACTCGTCTTGGAGATAGCGCCGGAGCTCGGAGCTAACAATGTAACATCTTTTAATTGTTACCGCGTGAACTTCCCGAGCCCTTAATGTAAAGACGCGACGCTAAGACAATACAAACCAGGAACCTCGACAGCAAAGAAAGGAAAACGATATTGGATCTGATAAAGCGGCAAAGGAACGTGATAATTTTACACGTCGACCAGAAGGGAAATGAAAGACGACTGTAATTGCATTTTTATCTCAAAGAGACTCAGCAAATTATCATTTCAAAGTATAATATACACACACATAACACGGGGAAATGGCGGCTCTGCCTTTGATTTTTATTTTTGGGTCCCATTATGTCGTGGAGAGGGGATTGTCAGCTTGAAGATTCAAGATGTTTGTCGTGTACTTTGTAAAACACCACTTAGGTGTCCATAATGAGAGAGACCAAAGGGGCTCGCAATGTCAGGGGGCCCTGTCATTAGACCTGACATACTAAACAGTGGAGGATGTGCACTGCTATGGGGCTGGTAATGTCAGGGGGCCCCGTCATTAGACCTGACATACTAAACAGTGGAGGATGTGCACTGCTATGGGGCTGGCAATGTCAGGGGGCCCAGTCATTAGACCTGACATACTAAACAGTGGAGGATGTGCACTGCTATGGGGCTGGCAATGTCAGGGAGCCCCGTCATTAGACCTGACATACTAAACAGTGGAGGATGTGCACTGCTATGGGGCTGGCAATGTCAGGGGACCCAGTCATTAGACCTGACATACTAAAGAGTGGAGGATGTGCACTGCTATGGGGCTGGCAATGTCAGGGGGCCCCGTCATTAAACCTGACATACTAAACAGTGGAGGATGTGCACTGCTATGGGGCTCCCAATGTCAGGGGGCCCCGTCATTCAACCTGACATACTAAACAGTGGAGGATGTGCACTGCTATGGGGCTCCCAATGTCAGGGGGCCCCGTCATTCAACCTGACATACTAAACAGTGGAGGATGTGCACTGCTATGGGGCTCGCAATGTCAGGGGGCCCCGTCATTCAACCTGACATACTAAACAGTGGAGGATGTGCACTGCAATGGGGCTGGCAATGTCAGGGGGCCCCGTCATTCAACCTGACATACTAAACAGTGGAGGATGTGCACTGCTATGTGGCTGGCAATGTCAGGGGGCCCCGTCATTCAACCTGACATACTAAACAGTGGAGGATGTGCACTGCTATGGGGCTGGCAATGTCAGGGGGACCCGTCATTCAACCTGACATACTAAACAGTGGAGGATGTGCACTGCTATGGGGCTGGCAATGTCACGGGGCCCTGTCATTCAACCTGACATACTAAACAGTGGAGGATGTGCACTGCTATGGGGCTGGCAATGTCAGGGGGCCCCATCATTCAACCTGACATACTAAACAGTGGAGGATGTGCACTGCTATGGGGCTCGCGATGTCAGGGGGCCCCGTCATTCAACCTGACATACTAAACAGTGGAGGATGTGAACTGCTATGGGGCTGGCAATGTCAGGGGGCCCCGTCATTCAACTTGACATACTAAACAGTGGAGGATGTGCACTGCTATGGGGCTCCCAATGTCAGGGGGCCCCGTCGTTCAACCTGACATACTAAACAGTGGAGGATGTGCACTGCTATGGGGCTCGCAATGTCAGGGGGCCCCGTCATTCAACCTGACATACTAAACAGTGGAGGATGTGCACTGCAATGGGGCTGGCAATGTCAGGGGGCCCCGTCATTCAACCTCACATACTAAACAGTGGAGGATGTGCACTGCTATGTGGCTGGCAATGTCAGGGGGCCCCGTCATTCAACCTGACATACTAAACAGTGGAGGATGTGCACTGCTATGGGGCTGGCAATGTCAGGGGGCCCCGTCATTCAACCTGACATACTAAACAGTGGAGGATGTGCACTGCTATGGGGCTGGCAATGTCAGGGGGCCCCGTCATTCAACCTGACATACTAAACAGTGGAGGATGTGCACTGCTATGGGGCTGGCAATGTCAGGGGGCCCCATCATTCAACCTGACATACTAAACAGTGGAGGATGTGCACTGCTATGGGGCTCGCGATGTCAGGGGGCCCCGTCATTCAACCTGACATACTAAACAGTGGAGGATGTGAACTGCTATGGGGCTGGCAATGTCAGGGGGCCCCGTCATTCAACTTGACATACTAAACAGTGGAGGATGTGCACTGCTATGGGGCTGGCAATGTCAGGGGGCCCCGTCATTAGACCTGACATACTAAACAGTGGAGGATGTGCACTGCTATGGGGCTGGCAATGTCATGGGGCCCCATCATTCAACCTGACATACTAAACAGTGGAGGATGTGCACTGCTATGGGGCTGGCAATGTCAGTGGGCCCCATCATTCAACCTGACATACTAAACAGTGGAGGATGTGCACTGCTATGGGGCTCGCAATGTCAGGGGGCCCCGTCATTAGACCTGACATACTAAACAGTGGAGGATGTGCACTGCAATGGGGCTGGCAATGTCAGGGGGCCCCATCATTCAACCTGACATACTAAACAGTGGAGGATGTGCACTGCTATGGGGCTGGCAATGTCAGGGGGCCCCGTCATTAGACCTGACATATTAAACAGTGGAGGATGTGCACTGCTATGGGTGCTGGCAATGTCAGGGGGCCCCATCATTCAACCTGACATACTAAACAGTGGAGGATGTGCACTGCTATGGGGCTGGCAATGTCAGGGGGCCCCGTCATTCAACCTGACATACTAAACAGTGGAGGATGTGCACTGCTAAGGGGCTGGCAATGTCAGGGGGCCCCGTCATTCAACCTGACATACTAAACAGTGGAGGATGTGCTCTGCTATGGGGCTCACAATGTCAGGGGGCCCCGTCATTCAACCTGACATACTAAACAGTGGAGGATGTGCACTGCTATGGGGCTCACAATGTCAGGGGGCCCCGTCATTCAACCTGACATACTAAACAGTAGAGGATGTGCAGTGCTATGGGGCTCGCAATGTCAGGGGGCCCCATCATTCAACCTGACATACTAAACAGTGGAGGATGTGCACTGCTATGGGGCTGGCAATGTCAGGGGGCCCCATCATTCAACCTGACATACTAAACAGTGGAGGATGTGCACTGCTATGGGGCTCGCGATGTCAGGGGGCCCCGTCATTCAACCTGACATACTAAACAGTGGAGGATGTGAACTGCTATGGGGCTGGCAATGTCAGGGGGCCCCGTCATTCAACTTGACATACTAAACAGTGGAGGATGTGCACTGCTATGGGGCTGGCAATGTCAGGGGGCCCCGTCATTAGACCTGACATACTAAACAGTGGAGGATGTGCACTGCTATGGGGCTGGCAATGTCATGGGGCCCCATCATTCAACCTGACATACTAAACAGTGGAGGATGTGCACTGCTATGGGGCTGGCAATGTCAGTGGGCCCCATCATTCAACCTGACATACTAAACAGTGGAGGATGTGCACTGCTATGGGGCTCGCAATGTCAGGGGGCCCCGTCATTAGACCTGACATACTAAACAGTGGAGGATGTGCACTGCAATGGGGCTGGCAATGTCAGGGGGCCCCATCATTCAACCTGACATACTAAACAGTGGAGGATGTGCACTGCTATGGGGCTGGCAATGTCAGGGGGCCCCGTCATTAGACCTGACATATTAAACAGTGGAGGATGTGCACTGCTATGGGTGCTGGCAATGTCAGGGGGCCCCATCATTCAACCTGACATACTAAACAGTGGAGGATGTGCACTGCTATGGGGCTGGCAATGTCAGGGGGCCCCGTCATTCAACCTGACATACTAAACAGTGGAGGATGTGCACTGCTAAGGGGCTGGCAATGTCAGGGGGCCCCGTCATTCAACCTGACATACTAAACAGTGGAGGATGTGCTCTGCTATGGGGCTCACAATGTCAGGGGGCCCCGTCATTCAACCTGACATACTAAACAGTGGAGGATGTGCACTGCTATGGGGCTCACAATGTCAGGGGGCCCCGTCATTCAACCTGACATACTAAACAGTAGAGGATGTGCAGTGCTATGGGGCTCGCAATGTCAGGGGGCCCCATCATTCAACCTGACATACTAAACAGTGGAGGATGTGCACTGCTATGGGGCTGGCAATGTCAGGGGCCCCGTCATTCAACCTGACATACTAAACAGTGGAGGATGTGCACTGCTATGGGGCTGGCTATGTCAGGGGGCCCCGTCATTCAACCTGACATACTAAACAGTGGATGATGTGTACTGCTATGGGGCTGGCAATGTCAGGGGGCCCCATCATTCAACCTGACATACTAAACAGTGGAGGATGTTTACTGCTATGGGGCTCGCAATGTGCACCATTATATACATATTGGGGCACACTTACTTACCCGGTCCTGTCGCAATCCCCAAGGTGCATTGTTTGATGAGGATGCGGTGCAAATCGGAAATAGTCAGGAAACTCGACGGAAATGCGGTATGCCGACCCTTAGTAAATGTGCCCCATTATGCTATACATTGTACAGTTTAATATGTATATAACATATATGTGATGTATATATGCTGTATAGGCCTCTCTATGAAGAGCAGGGTAAAATGGGGGCACCAGGGGGTCCATGAGAAATGTCATCACTGGGATTATACAGAGAATAGAGAAGAAAAAAATAGTAAAGTAGAAGTTAGAGAGGAGAAAGTTAATAAAAAAAATGATAACTAAAAATAATAAAATTATACATAAACCACAAGTTAATGCAATAACAAATATACATAGAAATGTAAGGCAAAAGGTAATTAAAACATAGGATGTGCACCATTATATACATATTTTGATACATATTGTACAGCATAATATGTATTTAACATATATGTGATGTATATATTCTGTATCTGTGATGTGTATATACCGTATGGTGTGTGGATATACTGTAAGTGTGTATATATGGTGTTTTTTTGTATATGATGCTGTATGTGTGTGTATATGCTGTATGATTGTATATGACGCTGTATGAGTGTTTAGATGCTGTATGTGTGTATATATCCTGTATGTTTGTATATAGCACTGTATGTGTGTGTGTATATGCTGTATGCTTGTATATGGTGCTGTATGTGTGTATATGCTGTATGTTTGTATATGGTGCTGTATGTGTGTATATGCTGTATGCTTGTATATGGTGCTGTATGTGTGTATATGCTATATGCTTGTATATGGTGTTGTATGTTTGTGTATATGCTGTATGCTTGTATATGGTGCTGTATGTATGTATGTATATGCTGTATGTTTGTATATGGTGCTGTATGTGTGTATATGCTGTATGCTTGTATATGGTGCTGTATGTGTGTATACGCTGTATGCTTGTATATGGTGCTGTATGTGTGTATATGCTATATGCTTGTATATGGTGCTGTATGTATGTATATGCTGTATGTTTGTATATAGCACTGTATGTATGTGTATATGCTGTATGCTTGTATATGGCGCTGTATGTGTGTGTATATGCTGTATGCGTGTATATAGCACTGTATGTGTGTATACGCTCTATATGTGTGTACATGAGTGTATAAATGCGTGATTGTAACTTGCATGTGTGAGTATAAAAATACATATTATTTTTATAAGTGGGAAGGAGGGCCCCATGCATAAGGCAGCTATTGGGCCCTGCTTCTCCTAGTTATGCCACTGGATGGAAAGGTAAGTCAAATGGTACCTAAAACATAAAAGTTATAAATTAAAATAATACAAGTGCAAACAAATCACATTGTAATAAAAAAAAATGTTAAGAAAAAGTTCCTAAAAAAATTAAAATGAAAAAAAAATTAACTAAAAATAAAATAAAAAATGTGGGACTAAAATAATGTGTGTATTGTGATGAGCACTGAGCTGATCAGGTTAGAATAATATGAGCAAACGTGATACAATTCTAAAAAAAAATTGTATCGTGATATAAAATTCAATGGAAAAATATAAAAGAATTTATTTATTTTTTTAAATAAGGGAAAATACGGTAATAAAAATAAAAATAAATGATATTGCTTTAAAAATAATTTAAAAATAATTAAATAGAACTAAACAAAAATTGCCACATTAAAGGGAACCTCCCATCATACAAATCATCGCACTAATGACACCAGTGATGAAAACCACTAATAAAACTTTCTAAGCTTTTCCTGTTTCCCAGCAATTTATTGTCATTTAAGAGAAAAGTCCATTTTTATCTGGTGCTCTGGAGGCGGAGCCATTTCCCCTTGTGTAGCTGTTTCCTCCTCTGTCTGAAAAGCTTATAAAATTCTCTATACAGGCAGCCCCCGACTTAAGAACACACAACTTACAGACGACCCCTAGTTACAAACGGACCTCTGGATTTTGCTAATTTCCTGTACTTTAGTCCTTGCTACAATAATCAGTTATCACAGGTGTCTGAAATTAAGCTTTATTGTTAATCCTGGTTCTGATGACAACCCAAAATTTACAGAGACCAAAAAAATTTTGGCTGGGGTAATTATAAAATATACAGTTCCGACTTACATACAAATTTAACTTAAGAACAAACCTACAGACCCTATCTTGTATGTAACCCGGGGACTGCCTGTACTACACTTGCACTTGACTCCACTGATCCCTGTTCTGGCAACATCTGCAGCAGAAAACGTCTTAGATGTCTCTTTATCCAATCAATGACTGAGGTGGATCAGCGGATCGGCTGATTGGCTGATTCCCAGGAAGTTCCTGTTGAGTCTGGATGGATTCAGGAAGTGAAATGTATCCGGAACTGGACACAATCTTATAAGCGGCAGGGAATCGGTGGAAGTGAATATGGATGTTTTTATCCCACCCAGGTCAACATCTGCAAAGAGTTTGTATGTTCTCTCCGTGTTTGCGTGGGTATCCTCTGGGTCCTCCGGTTTCCTCCCACACTCCAATACATACTGTTAGGTTGATTAGATTGTGAGCCCCATTGGGGACAGGGACTAATTTGACAAGTACTGTGCAACGCTACGTCATCTGTATGCGCTATAAAAATAAAGGAATTATTATTTATTATTATTATTTTTTTGTTTTTACAACCCAATGAGATCAATTTTTATATCATGGAAAATCCCTTTAATCAGAAAAAAACTGTGACTTCCATAAATAGACATTTCCTTTAAACCTTCAGATTATTTTCTTATTACTCAAAGAAGGATTTTCACCTTCGCTGGAAACCTGTGATAAGAAAACCCGGGAGATCATATCCTACGGTGACTCTCACTCTTGTGTCAAAGCAAATGTTTTCCTTTTTTAAAAACGTTTTATATGAAAATGTTTTTTCCCCCAAAGTCCATGTCAGCACATATGTTCCATACAGGCATGAAAGAAACAAAAATATACAAAAAAATAAAATCAGAACATCCCCCCCTCCCCCCCATGGCTTTAAAGGAGAGAAAGAAAACTTCCGTGGGAACGAGTCCTTCGAGTCTCCTGCTCCTCGGAGATAGGAGAAGCCGAGAAAATGCATTTTCCTCCTGACTGATCACCAAATAAACTCAAATAAATAAATAACTGAAATGGGAGCGTGAAGATTCTATTAGAGGAGAAGAGGAGCAATAAAAAAAAAATAAAAATATAAAAAAAAAAAAAAAATTGCTCCGAGAAAATCCTTCGAGCAAATCCCGGCTAATCCCTTGACTTGTGCAGGTGCGTTGCGGCGTTCCATACATGGCTGACACCTGCTTGTATATTTATGAAAACAGCCTCCTCGTAAAGCGTTTATCTGTCACTCGCGCCGATCCCGGCTGTAAATGAAATTATTTTCCATGTAGTTGAGCAGCTAAAGAAATCAAATGAGTTTTATAGAGAGACATTTGCATGTGTATTACATCCGGGGAGCGACGCTCAAAGCCCAACGTAGATCGACAAAGAGGCGACTAAAGCAGACGAGGAGCCGCCTGACGCACGAGCTGAGGGGCTGATGGGGCCCTTGTTTTAGCTTAGGAGTAGTAATTATCTGCCGTAAAGTGAGATTCTGCAAAAGTCGTTGGAGTCGGTGAATAAATGTAACATTTTACGGAGCTTTTATGATAGTGTCAGTTCTATTAATGTAGAAATTCATTTTTTTGTACATTTTTGTGATTTTTTTTTCATTTTTTTTTTGCCGATTCAGGTTGTTTAAAGTCAAATGGGCAGTCCTGAACGGTAAAAGACAATAAAGGACCACCCACCTGACAGTGGAACAGCTTATTAGCATATAAAGGGCAGAATCTTATTGCATTGTACCATGTGGAATCTAATACCAGAGGCAGATCTGATGGTAGATTCCTCCCACTGCCTCTGCCCAACCTGTAATTTAATAATCCTGGAAGGAGCCTAAACTTTATTTTAGTAATATGTAAATTACCTGCAGAGGCTACTGGGGCGTGTCCTAGCCTTAGCTCCCAGTGCCCGGCCAGGCCCCACTAGCCTCTGCAGTTAATTTACATATTACTAAAATAACGTATTTAAGAACTTAGATTAAATTACAGATTAGGGCAGAGGCAGAAGGAGGAATCTACCATCACATCTACTTCTGATTGGAGATTCCTCATGGTAAGTTTCCTTTAATTCCTCCGGAACGGTCGGGGGTTGAGACAAAAATTACAACTGCAGCAAAATCAGGGGAATTGCACTTGGTAAAGAACACAGAGACAACTGTTACAGTGTCGGTGCGGCTCTTTGGTTGGCAGACGGGGAGTCCTTGCACCATATTTCTCTATGAAGCAAAGACTCCCCCGTCCAGTGCATTGTGGGATCTGACCAGCACGTGGGTCCATTTCTAGGGGCCTGAGGATGTTTGTGTGCAGCCTTAGTGGTCCCAATAGTCATGTATTCAAATACAGAAGTTATTGGCAAGTTATTGGTAAATAAATCAGTATATCACAAGGTGGCCACTGTATACCAAAGGATAGCCATGGTTTAAATGACATATGTCATGGATATAAGATGGGGAGAGGTCTAATACACAGCGCCCCCAGAGATCAGTCCTAGTGAGTTGTATATTCCCATCATTATTCAGTGCTGTCCCCAGTAGTCACAGTGCTATCCCCCATAGTCACAGTACAGTCCCCAGTAGTCACAGTGCTATCCCCAGTAGTCACAGTACTGTCCCCAGTAGTCACAGTACAGTTCCAAGTAGTCACAGTGCTATCCCCAGTAATTACAGTGCTATCCCCAGTAGTCACAGTACAGTCCCCAGTAGTCACAGTGCTATCCCCAGTAGTTACAGTGCTATCCCCAGTAATTACAGTGCTATCCCCAGTAGTCACAGTACAGTCCCCAGTAGTCACAGTGCTATCCCCAGTAGTTACAGTACCATCCCCAGTAGTCACAGTACTGTCCCCTGTAGTCACAGTGCTATCCCCAGTAGTCACAGTACAGTCCCCAGTAGTCACAGTGCTATCCCCAGTAGTTACAGTACCATCCCCAGTAGTCACAGTACTGTCCCCTGTAGTCACAGTACAGTCCCCAGTAGTCACAGTACAGTCCCCAGTAGTCACAGTGCTATTCCCAGTAGTCACAGTACAGTTCCCAGTAGTCACAGTGCTATCTCCTGTAGTCATAGTACAGTCCCCAGTAGTCACAGTGCTATCCCCAGTAGTCACAGTGCTATCCCCAGTAGTCACAGTGCACAGCACCATAAATTATGTAGTGGTTGTGCCTGGGACTGCAGCTCTCTGCCAGGTATTGATGGCGACTTATTCCATCTAAGACTATTATGGTCCCTTAAATCAGCTGGAAGTCATATAGGCTACAGATATCGATGACCTATCCTAAAGACTGACCATCAGCATCACAGCCCTGGATAACAGCCCAAAATCTGAATGCAGACGGTGGTAACGCCCAAAACCAAATGTCTTAACGATTATAAATGGGATGAGGAGACATCCGGCTGCATCTTCTATACTCCCGGAATATTGATGGTAACGTGGAATAAAGTGAACAGTCCGCCCAGCCCTCTCAATGCCACCGGATCCCTGATCGATTCCGGATGGATTATCATCTGCATTAATCAGACTAATGACTTCTCATTACGAGCTCGAGACAAAATCCATCAGCTGCTTCCAGACTGGACGAACTGTATCGACATGGAGCTGCAGGAAGGCGGCTGCGGATTATCCGGAATCACCGGCGTGTGCCGACCATCTGTGCCGTGACAACTTCTAGCATTCCCAAGCAATCAATAGTTCTCTGCATTCAGCAAGGTTTAGGATTAAAGATAAAAGTATAACATTCCTGTCACTTCATGGAAAAAATGGAAAAATACAAATTTCCGAAAAGAAAATTCCCATTTGTAGCGCAATAATCCAATCAGGAGCTCCTCTAAAACACCAGTTTGTATTCGCTGAGAAATTCTAATCTCATTTTGATCATTTTCTACAAATGTATTTTTAATGAACCCTATTGCTGACCCCAACCGTAATCTGAATGAAGAGATTAACACAAAGAGATTGGATCTTTTTTATTGAATACAAACCTTTGTTAACAGGTCATTGTCTTGTTGGAAGGTTCGGCCCAGTCTGAGGTCCAGAGCATCTGGAAGAGGTTCTCATCCAGGATTTCTCTGTACTTGGCCGCATTCAATCCTTCCTTCCATTACCCCCAGTGGTCCTGCCCCCCCCCCCCCCCATATCCTGATGCTGCCCTCCATGTGTCACTGCTGGGATTGGGTTTGGCGCCCAGTTTTCTCCTCTGCTTAGAATTAATACCAAAAAGTCCAATCTTCATCTCATCAGAGCAGAGAATCTTATTCCTCATAGTCCGGGTCCTTCATGTGTTTTGCACACTGTATGCGGCTTTCATGTGTCTTGCACTGAGGAGAAGCTTCCAGACTCTTCCATAAAGCCCCAACTGCTGGAGGCCACAGTGATAGGCGACTCCCATCTCCCTCCTGCATCTCTGGGGCTCAGACACAGGGATTTTGGAGTTGTTCTTTACCTCTCACCAAGGCTTCTCCCACGATTGCTCCATTTGGCTGGACGGCCAGGTCCGGGAAGATTTGTGGTTGTCCCAAACTTCTTCTATAAATGGATTATGGAGGTCACTGTGCTCTGAGGAATCTTGAGGGCTGCAGAAATTCTTTTGTAACTTTGGCCAGATCTGTGCCTTGCCACAATTCTGCCTCTGAGCTCCTTGGGCAATTCTTAGACCATATGATTCTCATGTGCTCTGACATACACTGTAAGCTGTATGGTCTTGTACAGACAGGGGTGGCCTTTCCTAATCAAGTCCAATGAGTTTTATTTAACACAGATGGACTCCAATGAAGGAGTAGAACCATCTCAAGGAGGATCAGAAGGAAATGGAATGCATGTGAGTTACATACGAGAGTCAGAGCAAAGGGGCTGAATACTTATGACCATGTGATATTTTAGTTTTTCTTGTTTAATAAATTAGCAAGAATTATGATCATACCACTCTGTAGGGGCTGCAACACAGATTCAGGGGAACTTTGAATTTTCTTTCTAGCCCCCACGGTTGCTGTGATATCAGTCCAGATATCTGACCATTATAACCATCTCCATTGGCAGAGAGGAGGAGGGGGCGTGTGTAATGATATTCTTCTACCTGTTAGATAACATTATCATGACACACGCCCCCTCCCAGCTCCTCCTCCCTGACAGTGGAGAGGATTATCACTGTCAGATACTGGGGCTGATATCTCAGCAACCCTGGGGGCTAGAGAGACAATTTAAAGTTCCCCTGCATCTGTGCTGCGGCCCCTACAGAGTGGTATGATCATACTTCATGCGTGTGAGGTGGTGGAAGGTCCTCTTTAAGTAGTTATTATTGTATAATGACTTTCTTCTGGGCCATAGCCAGAGTACCCATCATATGGGGCAGATACCCAATTTACTGCCCCTCTGGTAGACACATTGCCCCTTGAGCCCCCCTTATATTTTCTTTAATTACAGTCAATGGCTTTTCCTCGACAATTGCTACAAATTTATGGCCGCAGTTTGTTCTATTCACACACGACTCCTCATAAACTATAATATTAATGACGATTACGGTTTTTACGAGAAAAAAAAAATCTTTCCATTTAAATTTACTGGATACATTGTTTCCTCTGCTTCGCCTTAAGGAATTTTAAAAAAAACTACTGCGGTTATTAAATCTGAGCTGGCAGCGACTATCGGTGGCACAAATGACTCCAACCTGAAAATAATCATCCGCGGCCATCAAAATCATAAGAGTTTCCTTCAGCGTAAAGATTTCATAAAATTATATTGACTGGAATTATGCAAATGATCGCGAGGGAATTTCATGTCTCACAATTACACCGCAAGGTTTCTTACCATTAATAAGTAGTGAAATATCATAAAATATTAATTGTGTGAGCAGAATTTTTGCAATAATTTTCTTTTTAAAACAGATGGAAAAAAAGAAAGCAATTTTAGAAATTCCTGGCTCTGTGTACACAGCACCTGCAGACATTTGCGTCTCCATGGTTACAGACTACAAAACAGCTTAGTACTAGAGGGTTATATCCTGGGGGAGGGGGATCTTGCATTAGCGTTCCAAAAGTCTATAAAAAGACTTGTTTTTGTCATTTTTGCACTAAAATCGAAGCTTCTAATATATTCCGGTACTGGTAATTTTATTATTTCTGAATTCCATTTGACCTAGTAAATATTAGGACCAATAAAAAGGACCAGGTAGAATTTGGTAGAATGTTATAAATTAGGGATATTACTTATACATCCAGGCACCGGGACTGTGGTATCTTCTCTACATTTCTTATCCATGGCCTCCTTCCTTCTAAAATCAACTTTTATAGTTATGCTAATGAGCAGGAAGAGCTCTAGGGGAGTTACCAGAGCCCCTCTGTGCTATAGCTTTAATGGCTGTGATATTGTCTCACCCTCCCCCCATGCTCATTCAGGACTTCCCTCTGTCTGATGTAATCCCAGGCAGTGGGAGAGGGGAAGTTCTTCTGCACATTGTAACAGCCATTGAAGCTACAGCACGGGGAGCTCTAACAGACTCCCCAGAGCCCTTCTACCTCATTAGCATAATTTAAAAAGTTGCTTTTAAAAGGAAGGATGCCATGGATAAATATAAGAAGATTTCCACAGTCACGGTGCCTGGATCTATGAGTAACTGCCCCTGTTTTATCATGATGGTTTCTGATTTCCTCTATAGAGATCCGACTATAACAAGGTATCGGTTGGCTTTGTACTGGGAGTTATTGGTTCCACCTGAAATATTGAATCTTTTTAGAAATGTTCCATAGAAAAAAGACATTAAAAAAATGACTACATTGGTGAAAAATACGCAAAAACATAGATTTTTACATTTTTATTAATTGTCATGTTTACGTTCACACAATCAGTTTATACAATTAGTTATTTGTTTATACAAACCTCTATGGATAATTGCAATGTGTTTACAAATACACAAGTTACAATGAGTTTGGGATAATTGGCTTTCGGGGGTAATTTATTGAAAAAGTTTTTGCTCCAGTGAGGGGGAGGATGTGATATTTTGCCAATTTTTCAAGTTGTCCCACCTGCATAGAATGGAGAGGTCCGTCATCTATCATTGGTCACGTCGCTTGTGAGACATTGTAAGATCTTTAAATAATTAACCAGAACTTGGAAATTCTTCTTACGGAGCTGCTCCGTTTGTGTTCTGTCTGTGTGTTTCTGGTCATTGTCATTCTGGAAGAGCCAACCACCACACATCTTCAATGCTCTTATTGAGGGAAGGAGGTTCTTAGCCAAAATCTCATGATGAATGGCCCCATCTATCCTCCCTTCAATATGAGCAGTGGCCCTGCCCCCTTTGTAGTAAAACCCCCAAAATATGATGTACCCTCCCTGTTTCACTGTTGGGATGGTTTTTTGGGGGCTGTACTAATCTATTTTCTTTCTCCTCTAAAGAAAGTGAGGTGATATCTTAAAGTTCTATTTTAGTTTCTGGGTGGTCATTGATGAGCATGTATATCCTGCACAATGGGGGTCATTTACTAAGGGCCCGATTCGCGTTTTCCCGACGTGTTACCCGAATATTTCCGATTTGCGCCAATTTTCCCTGAATTACCCCGGGATTTTGGCGCACGCGATCGGATTGTGGCGCATCGGCGCTGGCATGCACGCGACAGAAATCGGGGGGCGTGGCTGAAGAAAAACCCAACAGATTTGGAAAAAACGCTGCATTTAAAAAAAAAAAAATGTCGCGGGACTCGCGCTTACCTTCACCAGGAATAGGCCGGTGTAACTTCAGTGCTGCAGCGCCACCTGGTGGATGTCGGAGGAACTACCTTAGTGAATCCCGGCCGGACCCGAACCCACCGCAGAGAACGCGCCGCTGGATCGCAAATGGACCGGGTAAGTAAATCTGCCCCAATGTGTGCTACATCTATTGCAGGGACATGGATCGCAGGGACACCCATGACAGTGTTCCATTTTCAGTTGTCTTCACACCAAGGCCATGTTAATTAGTTATAATTTTGGTCTTTGGATATCAAAATGTGAACAGCATGATAAGGAGGACTGTTGAGAAACCCATTCTAATTGAAGCAGAAAATATAATAGGTCATTCATGACTCAAACACCTGGTGTATTTTTCCATTAAGCTCCATGTTAGAGAACACTGAATCGTGCAAAAAATAAGGAAACACTTGGACATGTGCAGCAAATAGGTAACATAAAAACAGACAATGGGGCAGATTTACTTACCCGGCCCATTCGCGATCCAGCGGCGCGTTCTCTGCACAGGATTCGGGTCCGGCTGGGATTTAAGATGGTAGTTCCTCCGCCGTCCACCAGGTGGCGCTGCAGCGCCGAAAATAATCTTAACGCCCCGGAATGCACCATCCCATAGAAGGTGAAGGTGAGCGCTCCCCAAGCGACACATTTTCGGTTTTTAAATGCGGCGGTTTTTCCGAATACGTCGGGTTTTCGTTCGGCCACGCCCCCCCGATTTCTGTCGCGCGCATGCCGGCCCCGATGCGCCACAATCCGATCGCGTGCGCCAAAAACCCGGGGCAATTCATGTACAAGCGGCGCAAATCGGAAATATTCGGGTAACACGTCGGGAAAACGCGAATCGGGCCCTTAGTAAATGACCCCCAATGTGGACGGCAGATGCACCAGATTTATCACCACCATTAGTCACTGATAAATTTGGCGCATTTCTTGGATGCCTTCTCTAATGTTCCGTGAATTCTCAGCCTCTTGTTTGGAGACAACATTGGGGTCACATAATTCTTCATTACGTAAATTAAATACATTGATGCAATTACTGCGCTGGCGCTCGGCTACAATACACAATGTAAAAATTGTTTGTTTCTAATGACAAAATAAGATTAATTCCTGGGAAAAGAAACCGCGCGGCCGTTTATTCATCTCCACCGTAATGAATCGTAATTAGTCCAATGAGCGTTCCGTAAATCCTCCCCATATGTGCAGAAATCCTGACAGTCCTCCAGATCCGTGTACACTGGATGAGGGTGAGTGACGGGTCATCTTCGGGTGTGTGCACTAAAAGAATTTTTGCCAAAACTTTTTGGGCATTCACTGGTGTAACTTATAAAAAATTACAGAATTCATGAGATTAAATCACCTGTGTTATCTAGAGTCACCAAAATACCTCCTGTAGTATCTGACGCCATGATGTGGGGATTTATTAATACTCATAATTCCTATACAAGTCCCATTTGTACCCAGTAGACACATTGCAATATTTTCCAGCAGTGGTCAGGGGGGCTCTGACCCCTTTGTGACTACACCCCCCATACACAGCGAGCTGCCATGTCCTGTGTGTCCTGACACCTTTCTATCATAGCCAGCAGTGGTCAGGGGTCAGCATGGGTGCTCTGACCCCCTCTGTGACTACACCCCCCATACACAGCGAGCTGCCATGTCCTGTGTGTCCTGACACCTTTCTATCATAGCCAGCAGTGGTCAGGGGTCAGCATGGGTGCTCTGACCCCTCTGTGACTACACCCTCCATACACAGGGAGCTGCCATGTCCTGTGTGTCCTGACACCTTTCTATCATAGCCAGCAGTGGTCAGGGGTCAGCATGGGCGCTCTGACCTCTCTGTGACTACTCCCCCCCATACACAGCGAGCTGCCATGTCCTGTGTCCTGACACCTTTCTATCATAGCCAGCAGTGGTCAGGGGTCAGCATGGGCACTCTGACCTCTCTGTGACTACACCCCTCCCCCATACACAGCGAGCTGCCATGTCCTGTGTGTCCTGACACCTTTCTATCATAGCCAGCAGTGGTCAGGGGTCAGCATGGGTGCTCTGACCTCTCTGTGACTACACCCCCATACACAGCGAGCTGCCATGTCCTGTGTGTCCTGACACCTTTCTATCATAGCCAGCAGTTGTCAGGGGTCAGCATGGGCGCTCTGACTCCTCAGTGACTACACCCCTCATACACAGCGAGCTGCCATGTCCTGTGTGTCCTGACACCTTTCTATCATAGCCAGCAGTGGTCAGGGGTCAGCATGGGTGCTCTGACCCCTCTGTGACTACACCCCCCATACACAGCGAGCTGCCATGTCCTGTGTGTCCTGACACCTTTCTATCATAGCCAGCAGTGGTCAGGGGTCAGCATGGGTGCTCTGACCCCTCTGTGACTACACCCCCCATACACAGCGAGCTGCCATGTCCTGTGTGTCCTGACACCTTTCTATCATAGCCAGCAGTGGTCAGGGGTCAGCATGGGCGCTCTGACTCCTCAGTGACTACACCCCTCATACACAGCGAGCTGCCATGTCCTGTGTCCTGACACCTTTCTATCATAGCCAGCAGTGGTCAGGGGTCAGCATGGGTGCTCTGACCCCTCTGTGACTACACCCCCCATACACAGTGAGCTTCCATGTCCTGTGTGTCCTGACACCTTTCTATCATAGCCAGCAGTGGTCAGGGGTCAGCATGGGCGCTCTGACCCCTCTGTGACTACACCCCCATACACAGCGAGCTGCCATGTCCTGTGTGTCCTGACACCTTTCTATCATAGCCAGCAGTGGTCAGGGGTCAGCATGGGTGCTCTGACCCCTCTGTGACTACACCCCCCATACACAGCGAGCTGCCATGTCCTGTGTGTCCTGACACCTTTCTATCATAGCCAGCAGTGGTCAGGGGTCAGCATGGGTGCTCTGACCCCTCTGTGACTACACCCCCCATACACAGCGAGCTGCCATGTCCTGTGTGTCCTGACACCTTTCTATCATAGCCAGCAGTGGTCAGGGGTCAGCATGGGCACTCTGACCCCTCTGTGACTACACCCCCATACACAGCGAGCTGCCATGTCCTGTGTGTCCTGACACCTTTCTATCATAGCCAGCAGTGGTCAGGGGTCAGCATGGGGGCTCTGACCCCTCTGTGACTACACCCCCCATACACAGCGAGCTGCCATGTCCTGTGTGTCCTGACACCTTTCTATCATAGCCAGCAGTGGTCAGGGGTCAGCATGGGTTCTGTGACTTCACTTCATATGCATGTTTTTCTTGATTCCATACTTTTGGATAGATTCTCACAAATGTTTCATTATACTCAGGATAGTAAAGGAATCCCCCCTATGAAGCTGGAGGTCAGGTGGGGGCCCACACAGTGATGCGATGTGGTACATTCTCCAAGACTATTTTGGATTTCCGGGTAAAGTGGAATGCTGTCCTGCAATCTCCCTCCATGCCCTTATCTGTATCAGCATCCTCAGGACGCAAATACAGTTTTATAAGTTTGATTGGAAATTACATAGATACCCAAGAAAGCCCATTAATTTGTGAGAAGTACTGGGCTGATGGTCCAGAAGGGGGCAATAAACACCCTGCCTTGCCATTTGGAAGCCCCAATAATAGACCTACCTCTGCTTCCAACACACCAAAAAATCCACTATGCAGAAATAACTTCAAGCTCCACAGAGAAGGTCAGCGACTGGATAAAATATTCCATAAATCTTTATTTTCAATGCATTAAAACAAGAACACAGCACGGGAAGATGGAGTAAAAACAGAAGGAACAAAAGTAAGCGTTTCGTATCTCCACCTCCATGAAAAACCTATGAATAAGGTTTGATCCGAAACGCGACGGCTTTGCCTACTTTCTGTGGCTTCTACTTCTACCACATGTTTCTGTATGCTTGTTTCAGAGGATTGAAAATATAAATTTATGGAATTTACTATCCAATGGCTGACCTTCTCTGTGGAGCTGGAAGTTGTGTCCTGCATTGCACCTGTGGCCGAGGTTTTCTGTGCTCAAACAGCTGAAACAGCGTCTTGTTTTATCTACCGATGGACAGTGAACTGATCAGTTAAAGCTTTGTAGATATAAAAAAATCCTCTATATACCAAATAGTGACAGATGTAGACCCCCATCGCAGTCTCGTTCAGCTCCATGCCAGTCCTGTAACGTGGCTCTTTAAACAAGGGATTTGGAAAGTGTATCCCTGCTTAGTAGTAACATAAAAGTTGAATAAAATAAAAAAGGCAAGCAAAAAAATCTAAAGTCAGCCCTTCTCCAGCCTCCAGGGAGGATATAGGTAGGAATTATCATAAATATGTAAATCCCCCCGGGGCTCCTCCATAAGAGCCGTCTATGTGATGTCCATTCACTTGTGTTTTCATCTTAATCACAACATAAATACGGTAAGAGGATCAGGAATGGAAGGAAACGGAGTCGAACAAGGAGCATAATCCGACGGGGCGGCTTCTTGTCAGCTGCCTTTAGAATTTTACCCATTTCTTTCAAAATTAAGTAGTCAAGGATCAACTATCGGGAAAGTTGAAATGCTAATTTCCAGAATGCAATAAATAGTCATTTTCCTCTCATTTCACACATAAGCCATAAATCGTGAAGAGTCTGAATACTGATTTCTTTTGAAAGTTACAAAATCCATTCAGATGACCCATTTATGTGCCTGAAGTTAGTTACTCTGGGAAGAGAAATATGAGATTCGCTTTCAAAATGGATTTTATAGGATACGCTTCAAAATCAGTCAGAGAAGTCTTAAAGAAGCAGAGGACTTCACTTAAAGGAGACTCCACCATGGGCGAAGGAACTAAGATCAGAACCCTTATCCATCAACACAGGAGAGCTACCAAGAGCTTGTGGAGGACTCTGCTCGAGAATAGTGTAATACATCATGTCACCTGCGGAGGCGCTGTCTACAATCTAAGCAGTTACTGACAGATTCACTACAGCTGGTTGTTGGGGTGCAGAATTTTTATTGTTGACTTTTTTAAGGTTGTTGAAAGTGGATAATCCATTGAAAGAGTGATAATCTTCATTTGAACATATGACAACCTCATTCCCTCAGAGAAGAGAACTGCACAATGACCCTGGGACTCCCCAGAGCAACAGGCACTCCATGTTATGGAGCTTGTGATGTGGACACACTGGGGCACATTTACTTAACCGTCAGGTTGACGCTGCCGATCCGGAATGTCCAATGATGAGGATTCGGGTCTGAAGCGGTTCACTAAGATCGAGCGTCCAATTTCCTGCATGTGTCGCTTCCCCCGTGAGGTCCGACGGAGTTCACCTTCTTCTTCCTGGTGCATGTGAGTGCTGATCTTGCGACACAATTTGGTTTTTAAATTCCGCGGTTTGTCTGAAACAGTCGGGTTGTCCGATGGCCACGCCTCCCGATTTGTGTCGGCACCGATGCAACACAATCCAATCGCGTGCGCCAAAAACCCAGGCAATTCTGGGCAAAATTGAAAAAAGTCGGGTAACCCGACGAAAAAGCGGTGTTCGGACCCTTAGTAAATGTGCCCCACTGTGCCCCAGAATGATATAGCCTGAGGCGAATCACAACCCAAGGCAGGTGAAGTAAAGGGTTTTAGTCCTTTCGACCCTGTATGGACATCTGAACTACCACAGGATCACAAGGCCACTACATACTACAGCTACAGAAGCTGATAGGGAGCAAAAAAGCATCATGAACTACGTGGGACTGCAGGAAGAGCAAGATGGTGCCAAGAGGTTCGGATTATCATTGGAGCTCCTGTTCCTTACCACGGTATTTTAGAAGTTTGGGGGCCCCAAAGAGAATCTTCAATCATAATTTGGTTTTCTTCTCCTCTCCTATTGATGCCAATAACATTGGAAGCTGGAGCAAAGCAGAGAGCAATGTGTTAGCAAAGTTACTGCTTATATTTCCATGTCAGCACCTGACAATAAATAAGTGCATTTTGGGTTGCAGTTTGGGCACTTGGTCTCTAAAAGGTTCACCATCACTGGTCTAGTGTGGTGTCGGAATTCATTAGAACGGGGATCGCCACAGAAGTAACAGGATAAATATATCTCAGCAGCTAAGATTCTCTGTCAAGTCACTAATCTTTATGGAAGCTCTTCTTAATGGGGCAATCCAGGAATTTCCTTTCCCAAAAAACCCACTGGAGCCATGACAGGGGTGAAAACAAAATTCTACATATTCTCCTCTGGCTCCTGGTTCCTGAGCAGAAGGTCCAGAGATGCTTTGTAGAGATGCCGAACCCAAACCTGACCATCGGATACGCTCATCTCTAATGGCTTAAAGTGGCAAATCGGATCTAGAACAAATTATGTCACCTGCATGCTGAGGACAGATTGGTCGCAAACATTGGATCTTCAATAGAATTTGGAACCAATTAAGATATAAAGAGAATCGTGTTCCCGTGTGGACAGTGACTTACTGGGGATTTCAGGACAGATGACGGCTCGGAAGTGATGTCACTCTCATTAATACACCTGTTCCCTCTTAAGTGCCGGTTCTGGATGCGAGCGTCTAATGCTCGGCCTCATCCATCTCCCGGCCGCTTTAACTCCTTCAGCCATTAATCATCTCATAAAGCGAGAGTAGAAATGGGAATAAATCAGAGCGGTCGGCAGCTCTTCCATCAATGTTCACATGCGTCACGTCACGCGGGGGTCGCTCCGGGGGCAGACCAGTAAATACAAGGCACCTACTCCACTAATTGATTCCAAGTGAAACATTACAAGTTTTTATGAGAGCGCTGATTGCTTCGGAGGTTATGTGGGTGCCGGGGGACCGCAGAACATATCTCAGGGTCTACTTGTAATTTGCTTCCCTTTTCGAAGTGAATTAATGTGGATTTGATATTTCGGAGGCAGGTGGCAAATGAAATGTCACCGATCCATATGATTAGATCCACTAAGGCTCTGTTCACATTATATCTTCCAGCAGACACATAAATGAGGAAAAGTCTTACCTGAGATCTAACTGGTTAACGTGACTTTTTGATTAGTTTCTGTAGAGTATCCCAGGAAGCGCCCCCACACCCCTATGTGCCTATGGATACATCTATGGGAACATTGGGGCACATTTACTTACTCGGTCCAGTCACCATCTCGCGGCGCGTTGTCCGACGAGGATTCGGGTCTGCCAGGATTCACTAAGGTCTGTGTGCCCAATATCCTGCAGGTGTTGCTGCTGTGCCAAGGTGTGCCTGGTGCATGTAAGTGCTGATCTTGCAACTTCTTTTTTAAATTCCGCGGTTTTTCCGAATCCGTCGGATTCGCCTCCGTCGGATTCGCCACCAAAGGAAGGGATCCATCTTTCTACCGGATCACATTACAGTCAGACATTTCAACCAATCAGAAAGTAGGAACTATGAAGGGACTTTATTTCAGCCAATCAGAATGTAAAGGACTGTCTGCAAATTCCAACCAGGGTGTAGGCTACAGAGTATAGGGTTAATGCTATAAAGAGTTAAAAGGGGTTGTCCACTTTCAGCAAATAATTGATGATGTTTGCGTAATGAAAATTTATACAATATGTGTCTTGGTACCCAGCTTTTCCAGACCCCTGGGAGGTATTTCAGCCATCACTACACAGCTAGGAAGATCTGCAGGATATAATAGTTACAACCCAGGCTAGAGTATTTCCATACAGGGATTAGGGGGCAGTAGCTAAAAGCTCAGCAATGACACAAGTGTGAACTAGCGCCATCATCAGTCCTGCACAGTGATGACACCTATAGGACCTGTAATTATTTGGAAATGTATGGCCTCCATCTCCATCTTCCTGCTTAACGTACAATGTGGTTGAGCCCCAATGATGTAACTGTCCAAAGATGGTCCCTAGGGAGACAACCTGAACACCATCAGAAAATCACTGCCGTCTTCTGATGTTTGCTTCTCCTGGAGCAGATCCTGCAGGTGCCCAATTTATTAGCACAAAGCACACAGTAACAGGGGGGGCCCCAGACAAAAGTTTGCTGTGGGGCCCAATCAATTCTAGTTACGCCCCTGGTATCACCTCCACCTGTTTGGAGACAAATTGCATCATTCTTCTCTGGATACTTTTCTAAAATTCTAACTGACCATAAGTGTACAGTCAGGGAGGCTGCACTGTCATCTTGTATAGTATAACTATGTGATGGGAACCTGTGTGATCAGCAATAACTTTGTTAGGAGTCTGTGCTATTCCTGTGTAGATCATTCCATGCATCATCTAGGGAGCCGGGGTGCTGAGATTACAATCACGTAAGTGGAGACATGAATAGGGGTACAGCAAGGGGGGGGGGGGCAAAACCTGTAAGTGGGCCCATACCCAGGGGTACCAATATTACCACCATACAGTGATCATAGAGTGGTAGATAGGAATTCCTTGGGACACAGAGTTGATAGCTTGTCAGTGGGCCCCTCAAAGTCCAGGGGCCCGAAGCCAGTGCCCCCTTAGCCACCCCGTTAGCTACATCTCTGTCCCAAAGACAAGAGAAAGACCCCAGGAATTACACATAACAATATTGGCCAATTGGAGATATTGATACATAATAAATGAACAATGAAATTACCGAATTGCTACTTTACATTCCGTAGTCATCAAGACGTGTGGAAAACTTTTTGGATAAAAAACTTCCATTAGACTTTGTGCTTTTACCTTCCTGATTCTTCTCCACATTTCTGAGGCTCCTGTTGTATCTTCCGCCGGTGACAGAATCAAAATGAAATCAATTTTTCACACTTAGGGCGATGCGGACGTTCAGTCTTCTGCTCCGGAGTCTGAGGTGAAGGAGGTGAAGATCTTGGAAAGGAACTTTTTTTTTTTTTTGTGTTTTCAATGTCATAGATTATTTAATACGACCTGGAACAGGAGAATCGTCTCATTAATTTAGCGATCAGAATGAAAACAATGTATTTAGGCTTCCGCAGTAATAATTCATGGCCGGTTACAAATCAATTTATAGAGGCGACGCGTCACATTGTGTATAATTGATGGTCAGTATTTAATAGGAGAACAAATCCGACTGAATACAAAGTATTAATCACAGGAGCAGAAGCAGCCGCCCCTAGGGAAGCCGGAGGATGGAAGACGGATCCATGACATTGCACTATTGGGGCGGGGGGGAGCAGAGGGGGACCTCAAAATATTTGTCACAAGCAGGAAACCAAACTGGCCCTATATATATAAATCTATAAGTATCCTAGGTACCCAGGTTATACAGGCCTCCCCCAGGTTACATACAAGATCAGTTCCATAGGTTTGTTCTTAAGTTGAATTTGTTTGTAAGTCGAAACTGTATATTTTATCATTGTTCATCCAGACAAAACATTTTTTTGCCCCAGTGACAATTGGAGTTATAACATTTTTTGCTGTAATGGGACCAAGGATTATCCTTAAAGCTTCATTATAGACACCTTACAGCTGATCATTGCAGCCGGGGACTATAGTAACATCCAGAGAGGTCACAGTGGGCAGAGGGGTCCGTCTTTAACTAGACGTGCGGCTCATGAAGCGTGCTGGGGAATTGCATTACAAGCAACCACAGACTCCACTTCCACAGCTACCTTGTTTTGCTCCAGTCTTCCAAAGGCCGCTCCTGCCTCCGGACGCACAATCTGAAGTGGAACCCACGCAAGTCTACAGAGCCCGTCTCACCATCAAGGAATGTTCCAGTCATTGTCAGGAGAACCTCTGCTTGTACTGTGCCAGTCCTGAGCACTTCATTGTGGCTTGTCCAGTCCATTCCCCCACGTCCAGGACGCCAGCACCTAAGGCTCCGGGGAGGAACATCCCTAAGTGTGGATACTGTTTCTCCATGCCTGACAGTTCCTGTAGTCCTCGGTGTCTGTAATTACACTCCTGTGCAAGTCTCAGCCTTCTTGGACTCTGGTTCTTCGGGGAACTTTATGGATGTCGCTCTGGTCTCCCGGCATCACATTCTGGTGGTTCCTCTCAAGCAACCTCTAGTCATTTCCTCGGTCAGCGGACAGCTCCTCTCCAATCCGGTCTGGTACCGCACTGAATCCGTCATTCTTCAAGTAGGAGTCCTCCTGGGTCTTGCATGGCTGTAACTTCACACTATTGGGGATCAGAATGCCACTCATGCCACCTGGCATAACCTCTACCTGTTATGACTTTTTCAGATGTTGTTGGAGAAGAGCCATATCAACCCTCCCCAACAACTTGTGATTTCAGCTCCGGTGGATCTTCGGCAGATACTTCCCGGCAAGACGTATGCCAGACCTGCTCTCCGGAAGAGGGTTCCTTAGACCAAAAAGAGGAGGCGGAGGTCTAAGGGGGGGGGGGTACTGTCACGGGTGCCTCGCTGCGTTGTGGCGCCACACAGGTCCTCAGCCCTCACTTGCCTTCCCATGAGACCGCTCCCCTCCAGCCTAGGTCTTGCATGTGTCCCTGCTTCCTAGGGTGCGAGTTCACCAGCTATCTAAGATTTAAAGGCCCAGCGCACCGCTGATTGGCGCTGGCAGCCCCGGGTTTCCTTAAGAGGCCGGCTGTTCCCAGGAATCCCTGCCGGATCTTTGCACTCATTACCATAGAGAAATCTTTCCAGTATGTTCCTGTGTTGTTCCTTTTCTCTACTCTGCTGTATTCCTGTTGTGACCTCAGACCTGACCTCTGCAATTGTGCGCTGACTCTGTGCCCGTTTCTGCCGTTGATCCTTAATCACGATTCTGTACCGCGTATATTTGGGCCATCAGTAAATCGCCTCCTTCGCACGTGTCCGTATTATAGAATTCTCCACAGTGAGGCGCACACATTAGTGGCAGCTTAGAGTCCCTGAAAGTGGTGGATAAGTGTTTGAAGTGGCGTCCGCCGCCGCTCGCCTTCCGATATGCTCTGTCAATATTTGTAAAATCTGTCAGATTTTAAATTATGCAAATAGGAATTAAATTAGTTTAAGAAAGATCTGAGAAGTCCTGAGCAGTGAAGAGCCGGCGAGATGTGCAGCGTCTCCGTGTTCAGCGTCTCTCGCAGTTTTATATTCATGAAGTGGCGCCTGGAATTAGCAAATCTCTTTCATTTGCTTTTAGGAAAATAAATGGTTTAACAGATGTCAGAAAAGCTTAATGTGATCTATAAGGGAGGAGGAAAATAAAAGTCCTGGAACCGGAGGAATTATGGAATTTGTCTCCAGACTATTTTAAGAAAATTAAACAAAATCATGTTATAAAGGTAAACAGAAAAACGTGTTATTTCTTATGTTTTACAAATGTATCTATCTCCTATCTATCTATCTATCTATCTATCTATCTATCTATCTATCTCCTATCTATCTATCTATCTATCTATCTATCTATCTATCTATCTATCATCTATCTATCTATCTCCTATCTATCTCCTATCTATCTATCTATCTATCTATCTATCTATCTATCTATCTATCTATCTATCTATCTATCCATCTATCTCCTATCTATCTATCTATCTATCTATCTATCTATCTTCTATCTATCTATCTATCTATCTATCTATCTATCTATCTATCTATCTATCTATCTATCTCCTATCCATCTATCTCCTATCTATCTATCTATCTATCTCCTATCTATCTATCTATCTCCTATCTATCTCATATCTATCTATCTATCTATCTATCTATCTATCTATCTATCTATCTATCTCCTATCTATCTATCTATCTATCTATCTCCTATCTATCTATCTATCTATCTATCTATCTATCTATCTATCTATCTATCTATCTCCTATCTATCTATCTATCTATCTATCTCCTATCTATCTATCTATCTCCTATCTATCTATCTCCTATTTATCTATCTATCTATCTATCTATCTATCTATCTATCTCCTATATATCTATCTCATATCTATCTCTCTCTATTTGTACAGGTCACCTCATGTATGGAGTAACCAGTGTCCTGTAGTGTTCAGGGGGATTCTGGCTTGTTCCTCCACACAATCATCTTCCAGTCCTGCAGGTTTTGTGTTGATATGATGTATCTTTTGGCCTCAAGATATGGGGTCAGATGTATGGCTGTTCTGCGCTGAAGTTTCATTGTTGCGCCAGAATTATCACAAGCTACAACCAGCTGTTCCTGCCTCTTATTAATCACTGATACAGGCAGTCCCCGGGTTACATACTAGATAGGGTCTGTAGGTTTGTTCTTAAGTTGAGTTTGTATGTAAGTCGGAACTGTATATTTTATCATTGTAATCCCAGACAGAACGTTTTTTGGCCTCTGTGACAATTGGATTTTAAAAATGTAGGGTTGTCATAAGAATCAGGATTAACACTAAAGCTTCATTACAGACACCTCTGTTAACTGTTACAGCTGATCATTGTAGCCTGGGACTAAAGCACAATAAATTACCAATATCCAGAGGTCCGTTTGTAACTAGGGGTTGTATGCAAGTCGAGTGTTCTTAAGTAGGGGACCGCCTGTAATTGTGATTGTACGACTACACTTTACTTTTATACTCAATTTTAGATTCGGGCTCTTACATGTCATCCTCCTTCAAGCTCCTCTCTGCTTCTCTCCCGCACCCCAGCATGAGAATGACCCCCACAGCAGCACCCAGGTGTGTGACACCCTGAACCCAGTTACCTCCTCAGCAGGGGCTTCTCCTGGCTGGAGGGGATCCCCCAGTGCTGATCTCTCTGTACCGTCTGCAGCTCCACTCACTTCTCTTCTATACTGTTACACAAGACACTTCTCTGTACCGTCTGCAGCTCCACTCACTTCTCTTCTATACTGTTACACAAGACACTTCTCTGTACCGTCTGCAGCTCCACTCACTTCTCTTCTATACTGTTACACAAGACACTTCTCTGTACCGTCTGCAGCTCCACTCACTTCTCTTCTATACTGTGCTGAGCTGAGGCTTTTGCAGAATGTTTGTAAATATAAGGTGATGAACTGTAAACAGAGGCTGAGCTCTGCTGCTGTATTATACAGGGGGATACAAAAACAGGATCAAGATATGTGGAAGTGATAACTAGGAACTGGTCTAGGGCTAGAGGATCTCCACCTCCTCATGGAAAATGCCTCATGGTCAGGTAGAAGATCGATTCTGTAGGTTTGTTCTTAACTTAAATTTGTATGTAAATCAGAACTATAATTATAACCCCAGCCAAAATTTTTTTGGTCTCTGTGACAATTGGATTTTAAAAATGTAGGGTTGTCATAAGAATCAGGATTAACAATAAAGCTTCATTACAGACACCAGTGATAACTGTTATAGCTCTTTATTGTAGCCTAATGCTCGTCGTCTGTAAGTCAGGTGTTCTTAAGTCAGGGACCACTTGCATTTCTGTATAACAGACCCATGTGATCAGTCCCATCTTTTTCTGGTGGTGAAGATCATCCCCAACATCTCCTTGGCCATTAGAGTAGAGGTGAATGGCACCTGGGAGGTGCAGATGTCGGAGGTGCAAGTCATGTGTAAGATTATGTCGAAACGCGTAGGCTTTGCCTGATAGTCAATCATGTGTCTTCCTACGTTTTTCATTTCCTGTATGGACTTTTAATAACCTTGGAATAAAGAATTGGATGAAAACTTTTCAGGGATCTGCAGCGGGATCTTTTGTCTGTCTTTCGGAATTGTAAGGCAGATAAGGGGGAACCCTCCATTCTGCTGCTGAAGATCATCCCCAACATCCCCTAATGCATCAAGTTTTCCTAGATGGGCTCAATTCTTTCTCTGAACCAAAGAGGTTTGCCGTAAATGATACTACAGTATCGGAAAAATTGTCAAATCACAATTTGGACCCCCGCACAATCATGAGGGGTTTCCTCTTATCTGCTTTGCACCTCCAACATCTACACTTCCCGGGTTCCATTGACCTCTATGGGAAAGTTGACATTACGATGGAATGTAAGGTCCACTGCTCTATGGACTGTATTGGATTTCCTGTGCCCCAACACTTAACCAAAAGAAAACTCCAGCTCACCTCCCCGTGACTTGCCACATGTGCCGGATCCGGCACGGGCCACCTTCCTGCCGAGGCATAAAAAATCTCCAAAATACAATCACGGTTCAGCCAGGTTCTTGACATCAGTCAACTTTATTTCGGTTACATAATAAGCACTCCATGAAGCAAATCAAAGCGCCAACGCATTTCAAGCAGAACGCCCGCCCTTACTCATGACAGACACATATGTCATGAGTAAGAGCGGGCGTTCCACTTGAAGCACGTTGACGCTTTGATTTGCTTCATGTAACCGAAATAAAGTTTACTGATGTCAGGAACCTGGCTGGACCGTGATTGTATTTTGGAGCCCCAACACGTAACCCCTTTTTTCTTTGAATTATGTATAAACGCCATTTAAGCGAAAAATTCAGTTTAAGAGTTAAGTAGTCTTTACATATATATTTATTTTAGGGACTTTTTATGCCATTACTTCGGAGACTTTTCTGCTTTGAGACTTTCGCACCTTCCTTTATGATCCATGGCAATAGTCTTAATAAGTCATTGAATTTATTTCTATTATCCTCAGGAAATATGAAATAACTTCTTTTTTTTTATTTTACCTTTTAAAGCAAATGAGCCTTTAATAGAGATGTGATTTGTATGGTCACCATATGGCAGGAGAAGCCGGGCCCCTGCCGGAGAGACAGCTGTGTAATCTATGGAATAGGCTTTCATACAATGTATATATCCCAGGGCACAGAACATATGTTTTATTGTCCATTTCCAGTTAAATATGAATAATTCAGATTGAGCGATCCCCATTAAGTGAAGTTTAGGAAGCTGCGGAAAAAATCTTTATGTGCAGGAAACCAATCACCTTGATTTTTTAATGGAAACATTATATTTTCCCCCAATTTAAATGTCTTTTATTGCTCTCATTACACAGTTATTTAACTCCTGGAAAAATCGAGATTAAAAAAAAAAAAAAAATGACAATGTGTAAAATATAACAGAGACGAGAGAAAAGAAGAAAAGAGAATGTTATAGTCAGGTATAATGTGCGGGAAACAGAACGGAGCAAAAACATGAGAAAACTCAGATAATAGAAGATTCTCATCTGTGCCGTTTTGGGTTGGATTTGACTTTAACCAGGGAATGGGCCAATTCAAAGGTCATCATTTACATAAAACTCAATGGGGGTCATTTACTAAGGGCCCGATTCGCGTTTTCCCGACGTGTTACCCGAATATTTCCGATTTGCGCCGATTTTCCCTGTATTGCCCCGGGATTTTGGCGCTCGCGAGCGGTTTGTGGCGCATCGGTACCGGCATGCGCGCGACGGAAATCAGGGGACGTGGCCGAGCGAAAACCCGACGGATTCGGAAAAACCGCCGCATTTAAAACAATAAAAGTGTCGCTTGGGACGCGCTTACCTTCACTTGGTCTGGCCCGGTGAACTTGAGTGCGTTCAGACGCTTTTCAGCGCAGCGGAGGAACTACCTTGATGAATCCTGGCCGGACCCGAATCCAGCGCAGAGAACGCACCGCTGGATCGCGAACGGACCGGGTAAGTAAATCTGACCCAATGTTTCACATCACTCTGGTTGAGGTGCTCATCTAGCCCAAGACTTAGTCAATCAAAATTAGAGAAACAACTGCTAGACACAACCACATTGAAAGCAGATGAACTGGAGGATGAGATGATGTAGTCGTAGTCAGAATAACTAGAGGTTAGTAATGATAGTCGTCAGCCAAGGAGTCAAATCATACAGGGTAAGTAAAAAAAAAATCATGTGACCAGCTCACCACTCATCCGTATACCTCCTCCGTGTGCAGGGCAAGTGTCGAGACCTCTGGAAAATAGTAAAAAAAGGATAAAACCAGCACTTCTCGAAAAATCCACAATCTTTATCAACACTTAAATCCATAGATAATAATAATAATCCTTTATTTATATAGTGGACACAGATTAAGCAGCGCTGCACAGTTTGCCAAATCGGTCCCTGTCCCCAATGGGGCTCACAATCTAATCAAACTACCCATATCTTTTGGAGTGTGGGAGGAAACCGGAGGACCTGGAGGAAACCCACGCAAACATGAAGACAACATACATCTTTGCAGATGTTGACCTGTTTGGGACTTGAACCCAGGACCCCAGCGCTGCAAGGTTGTAGTGCTAACCACTGAGGCGGAGGATACAATCAAGGCATTTCATGATCATGGCTAAGAGCACACTGGGATGAAACGCGTTGATCACATCCTCTGTATCTATGAATTTTAGCAAGTGCTAATACAAATTGTGGATTTTACCAACCTTCGAAAAGATCTGCTTCTTTCTTTGCCAGAGTAAGTGCAACAAAAAATGGAGGAACCTTGACTTGAGGCAACCAGATTGAACATCTGCACAGCTGGAGAAAGCCTCTGATAACAATTTCAATGATACACGTTTTCTCCTGTTGGCTTCTTCCTAGCCTGAGGTATAGCTGGTATATATATATAACATTACATTCAGATTCAGCTATTCCTGAAGTGGGTGGGCACTTCCAGGTTGTGACATCATCTTAGGGCATTGAAGCCAGAACAGGACGGCTCTTTTGTAATTGGCCAGTCTGAAGCATGTGATGAGTCACATGCTAGTGACATCACAACAGGTTCTACAGCTTCTCTCAACAAGACTCCTGTCTTCACTAGCTGTACTATACAGTTTCCCATGGCAACCAGAAAGCATGGAAAATGTAGATTAGCTGGGCGGGGGGGGGGGGGGGGCAATGTAAAGCCTCTTCTAGCTGCTAAACAGCTGCATATAGCTAATTATAGTAAATTAGAGAATTGCTTATTTTTGCTTAGTGCAGAGTTAGGTAAACGTTTTAATACTTTACAGTTTTACAGTTTTAAGCTGGAGGATAGTTGAGGATAGGAGTGTAGTTGAGTGTGTGAAGGTTGGAAATGTTAGTACCTTACCCTAGCTAGATGAACCAAAATTGGAAGTGAATAAACTGCAGCAAAACGTAGAAAATTAGAGGAGCCCTCGTAAAATGGGTTCTCAAGGTTGGCCTGTCGGTATCATTTCGCAATCATATAGTAGTTGTCAGCAGTAGAGTTGAGTAGTCCATGGTAACTGAAACAGTGGTGGTGAAGTGGTGGAACACTGGTTATAGGCAACAAAATTGAAGATGAAGATGAACTGGGCACTGATTTCATGATGGTCGGAGTATATATAAGTATATAATGGTAGTAGTGAGGTCGGATAACATCATTTGGATTCCGGAGATGTGGAGGAATATCAGGTAAATGAAACATAATCAGAAGTAAGTAAACTGAATGACTGAATGTAGTCGTAGTCAGAGGATCTGGAGGATGGTATCGATATCAGTCAGTGTGGTCAGGTAAAAACAAGGTAATAGTTATAGGGTGTGGGGGTTGGTAGTGGCAGCAGCATGTAGTGGTATCGGATTAGCCAGGGTAGTTGGAACTGGAAGAAATTATAGGAAAACTGGCTAAAGTATTGGAAGTAGAAAAACTGGAGACTGTAGTTGTGTCAGACGGCCAGGAGGTCTGTAATTGTAAATGTCAGCATTGGAATCAGATTAACCGGCGTAGCTGGAACAAAAACTGGAGGAATCTTGGCTAGGGGGGGGGGGGGGGCGATAGTTGTGAATGCCTCACTCTCTAACTATCTCATCGACTCATAACGGTCTTCAGGACGTCTCCCAAACTCTCCCATAAGGAACTTGCTACCAGAAGAACAAGTCCGACTGTCCACCACCCTAAAAACCTCCAAAACTAACCTAAAACCCATCTATAACTCTACTTATGCTCCCTGAATTCTCCATCTAACCTCCTTTGTAGATTGTGACCCACCGGGGGCAGGTTCTTCCTTCCTCTTTTTCAAGTTCAATGTAGTTTTCTAACTTTGTACTCCGTCCATTTGTTTTTGTCCCAATGTAATGTATGTGAACCCCTCAACGAATTATCAGAGCTTCGCTATGCCTGAATAATAATATTGTTGATTAATTGGAGGATAATGTAGTCGTAGTCAGAGTATTTGGCGTTTGGAAATGTTAGTAGTCAGCATTGAATTTCAGATAAGCCAAATTTTTTTTTTAAGAAACTTTAAGAAAATTTAATTTAATTTTTACCTTTTGTCCAATATTTTAATTGAATAAAAATTTGGCCGTTATTTAGTTTGGAAGCTAAAGCTATCCCAACACAATTTTTTTTTTTTAAAAATACATAAAATAGAAACAAAGATGTAAGCGGAGTTTTCTAAATGTATTTATCTTTATACTGGAACGTTATAACCACATATCAAAGGTCCCATCGATCTTCATTTTCATTTTCGAAATTTTGTTTTTCTTTTCGTTTTAAATACCTCTTGTGTTCGTTTTTTGGCTCCTCGTTCTTGCTCATCCCCTAAAAAAAAACAAAAAAAAAAATACATTTTTTAAATTTTTTTTTTTAATTGCCTGTAAATCCTTCTAACTGAATTTGGAATTTTTGCAGCAAAAAAAAAAAAATATAAAAGAAACCGTTTCCAAGCTGTAATCTCCGGCCGCTCTACTCTTGGCACCGCGCGTTGTATACCGGAGACAGAAATACAGCAGCAGGAAACTTCTTGTAGCGCGTTCCAGTGGTTCTGTTTCAATAGCCGCCGGGCGTTCTCTGCTTTATCATGGTGATTTGGTATCATCATTAGCAGGATAAACATGGTAAGTGACACGTTGGATGCTGTTAGCTGCGATTTTTTTGGTTTTCTATAGCCCTTTTTTGAATTTGTATTATTTCTCCGCTTCCGATTCGCCCGCCTGACCCCAATGTAATACTCTAAAGGTGAGGGCGAGATAAGGACGCCACGGAGAGCGAGTCCAGGTTTTATCGAATGCTGGCTCAGCCATAATAAGTGCTTGATCTTTATAGAAATGCAAATGTATCTGGCAACGCAAACCGGAGCCATGAGGTGTTACAAAAATATATTTAAGACGTTTTGGCACCCGATTAAGGATATGTGAAAATCTGCGCTTGGCACACGGGGAAAATATTGCTGGGTATTATGATGTGTTTTATAAGTGAGGAAGACACTTTGAAATGTGAAAAAGAAAATAGAACTTGAACCGTTCGGTAATAATTATCACTGTAATTATCTAGAGATATTTCCTAATGGATGAATCCATAGAGGACTGGTCGTATTCCATTACAGATGGTTTTTAAGACTTTTTCAGTAGGTGGCCAAAGCGAAGAAAATCCTGTACCAAACCCTACATGGCCGTGGCCAACCGGACTTACATCACCTTTCTCTTCAAATATTTTTATTGAGTCACTCATGAAAATTTACAAATATTACATTTGGTGTAGATCATTGGAGTTTCAAACATTTTTTGCTGCAATGTGAACAAGGATTATCAATAAAGCTTCGTTACAGACACCTTACAGCTGATCATTGCAGTCTGAGACCATAGTAACATCCAGAGAGGTCACCAGAGGTCACAGGGGGCAGAGGGGTACGTCTGTAACTAGGGGTTGTCTGTAAGTCTGATGTCCTTAAGTAGGGGACCGTCTGTATTGTCTTCCCAGACACAGGACTGTCTCCACCTACCTGACTCCTTCCTGGTGCTTGTAAACCGATCTATTATTGATTGTCCGTCTTAAGAATAAGGGACAAATATTAAAACTTTGGAAAATAAATATTTGTTAATTCTATGCATTGAGGCACATTTACTTACCCGGTCCAGTCGCGATCCAGCGGCGGGTTCTCCGACGCTGATTCGGGTTCTGCCGGGATTCACTAAGGTCCGTGCGCCGATATTCACCAGGTGTCGCTGCTGCGCCGAGGTCCGCCGGAGTTCACCTGCTTTCTTCTGGTGCATGTGAGTGCTTGATTTTGTGACACAAATGGCTTTTTAAATTCTGCGTTTTTTCCGAATCCTCCGGGTTGTCCGGTGGCCACGCCCCCCCTGATTTCTGTCGCGTGAAAGATTGCGCCAAAAAATCGATCGCGTGCGCCAAAATCCCGTGAAATACAGCGCAAAGCGGAAATATTCGGGAAAACCCGGCGGATTGGCGGCTACGGACCCTTAGTAAATGTGCCCCAATAAGTCAATCATTATGCAGATGAGAAGGAGATTTGTATTATACAGCAGACACCCACCACAAACAACCATTATTGCGTCAAGCGTCAAGTATGGTAGATAGACTCCTTAGATTCCACTCTAAGATGCAACCGAGGCATCCAAGTTGTTGGGGAACCTCATGATTTATGCCCCCCTAGTATGTCAGTATGGGAAATTCTCATTAAATGTACAGCACCATGGGGTGATGGCTACCATATTACTAAATAATACTAAATAATAATAGTGTTGATTAACTGGAAAATTGTATCTGAGTATCTGAGTATCTGGAGCTTAGAATGTGTTCATTTCAATAACCCATGATAATCCAGCAGTGCCAATTTACTTAAATGGAAGGTCAAATGTAGAACCTGCCACATTAACACGTGACATTTGTAATGCTCATGTTCTCCCTTATGCCATAGAGGCTTTAGGTCCCTTTTAGAACTTGGACCAAGTGCAAACTTTGATGCCACTACATACAGAGACTTATTATTCCTACTATAAATGATTAGACCCATAATCCCCTTTATTGGGTTGTGCAGGACCCCATGACGGTACCTGTAAATTAGAATTCTCCATAGTTACATTGTGTAACTTCAGTGTAGGGGAATGTAGTTCTTATGAGACTCTCTACTTCTTCCTATCAGGAGCTGACTACCATTCAAGTAGTATACAAGCCCAGAAATGTGTATGTTTCTATATGATACAATAAATTGTGCTTGTATGGCCCAGCCATGGTAATCCAGCAGCATCAATTTACTTAAGTAAATGTGCCATTTCCAATATTTGTGTTCTCCCTTATGCCATAGGGGCTTTTAGGTCCCTTCTAGAACTAGGACTGAGTGCAAACTTTGTAGTGATGCCCCTGCGGACAGAGATATATTATTGTTTATATTATAAATGCCTAGAACCATAATCCTCTATATTGTCTTGTTCAGGACCCCATGACGGTACCTGTAATAAAGCATTCTCTATAGTTACCTTGTATAACTTCAGTAGGGAATGTTGAGCTTATGAGAGATTTCACCCCTTCCTCTCAGAAGTTGACTACCATCCAAGTACTTTACAAGCCCAGAAATGTGTATGTAGCTACTTCATACAATATATTGGGGTTTTAAGCCTTGGAAATCCAGAAGTGTCAACTTACTTTATTGTAGATCCTGCCGCACTTCCCATGTGCCATTTGTAATTCCAGTCCTCTACCTCATAGGGTCCCTTCAAGAACTAAGGCCAAATGCAAATGTCTTATGCCAACTTGCAAACTTTGGAGCGATGTCCCTGCATACAGAGACCTATTATTCCTATTTTAAATGATTAGATCCATAATCCCCTATATTGGGTTGTGCAGGACCCCATTGCGGTACCTATGATTACAGTTTACATTGTATAACTTTAGTGTAGGGGAATGTAGCATTTATGACAGTCTTTGCCACTTCCTCTCAGGAGCTAATTACCAATCCAGTAGAATTGTGTATGATGCTACATTATACAATGCAATATGGTTACAAGCCAATAGCCAAGCCATGGTAATCCAGCAGTGACAACTTACTTTGGTGTAGGACCTGCCACACTTA
Source organism: Engystomops pustulosus (assembly GCF_040894005.1). Taxonomy (NCBI): domain Eukaryota; kingdom Metazoa; phylum Chordata; class Amphibia; order Anura; family Leptodactylidae; genus Engystomops; species Engystomops pustulosus. The sequence continues at coordinate 7,141,842 of NC_092415.1, read as the reverse complement.
ACATATATCATGTGTCTTGTCACTTATGCCATAGGGGCTTTTAGGTCTCTTCTAGAATTTGGGCCGAGTGCAAACTTCGTAGCGATGTCCCTGCATACAGAGACCTATTATTCCTATTTTTAATGATTAGATCCATAATCCCCTATATTGGGTTGTGCAGGAACCCATTGCGGTACCTGTGATTGCAGTTTACATTGTGAAGCTTAAATATAGGGGAACAAAGCATTTATGATAAGCATCTCCTGAGAAGAAGGGGCAAATACTACCATTCAAGTAGTTTACAAGCCCAGAAATGTTTATACTGCTACATTATACTGCTACATTAAGGTTATAAGCCAATAACCAAGCAATGGTAACCCAGCAGTGTCATGTGTCTTGTCTCTTAAACCATTGGGGACTTAAGGTCTCTTCAAGAATTTGGGCCAAGTGCAAACTTTGTAGCGATGTCCCTGCATACAGAGACCTATTATTCCTATTTCAAATGATTAGACCCATAATCCCCTATATTGGGTTGTGCAGGACCCCATTGCGGTACCTGATTACAGTTTACATTGTATAACTTTAATGTAGGGGAATGTAGCATTGATGACAGTCTTTGCCTCTTCCTCTCAGGAGATGCCCCCCATTCAGGTGGTACACAAGCCCCGAAATGTGTATACTACTACATTATACCATACATTATGGTTATAAGCCAATAGCCAAGCCATGGTAACCCAGCAGTGACAACTTACTTTGGTGTAGGAGCTGTCACACTTACCATATATCATGTGTCTTGTCCCTTATGCCATAGGGGCTTTTCGGTCTCTTAAAGAATTTGGGCCAAGTGCAAACTTTGTAGCGATGTCCCTGCGTACAGAGATATTTTATTCCTATTTTTAATGATTAGACCCATAATCCCCTATATTGGGTTGTGGAGAACCCCATTGCGGTACCTGTGATTGCAGTTTACATTGTATAACTTTAGTGTAGGGGAATGTAGCATTGATGACAGTCTTTGCCCCTTGCTCTCAGGTGATGCCTACCATTCAGGTGGTATACAAGCCCCGAAATGTGTATACTACTACATTATACAATACATTATGGTTATAAGCCAATAGCCAAGGCATGGTAACCCAGCAGTGACAACTTACTGTGGTGTAGGACCTGTCACACTTACCATATATCATGTGTCTTGTCCCTTATGCCATAGGAGCTTTTCGGTCTCTTTAAGAATTTGGGCCAAGTGCAAACTTTGTAGCGATGTCCCTGCGTACAGAGATATTTTATTCCTATTTTTTATGATTAGACCCATAATCCCCTATATTGGGTTGTGCAGAACCCCATTGCGGTACCTGTGATTACAGTTTACATTGTATAACTTTAATGTAGGGGAATGTAGCATTGATGACAGTCTTTGCCTCTTCCTCTCAGGAGTTGCCTACCATTCAGGGGGTATACAAGCCCCGAAATGTGTATACTACTACATTATACAATACATTATGGTTATAAGCCAATAGCCAAGGCATGGTAATCCAGCAGTGTCATGTGTCTTGTCCCTTAAGCCATAAGGGCTTTTAGGTCTCCTTAAGAATTTGGGCCAAGTGCAAACTTTTGTAGCGATGTCCCTGCATACAGAGATATTTTATTCCTATTTCAAATGATTAGATCCATAATCCCCTATATTGGGTTGTGCAGGACCCCATTGCGGTACCTGTGATTAGTTTACATTGTATAACTTTAATGTAGGGGAATGTAGCATTTATGACAGTCTTTGCCCCTTCCTCTCAGGAGATGCCTACCATTCAGGTGGTATACAAGCCCCGAAATGTGTATACTACTACATTATACAATACATTATGGTTATAAGCCAATAGCCAAGCCATGGTAACCCAGCAGTGACAACTTACTTTGGTGTAGGACCTGTCACACTTAACATATATCATGTGTCTTGTCACTTATGCCATAGGGGCTTTTCGGTCTCTTTAAGAATTTGGGCCAAGTGCAAACTTTGTAGCGATGTCCCTGCATACAGAGACCTATTATTCTTATTTTTAATGATTAGATCCATAATCTCCTATATTGGGTTGTGCAGGACCCCATTGCGGTACCTGTGGTTAGTTTACATTGTATAACTTTAATGTAGGGGAATGTAGCATTTATGACAGTCTTTGCCCCTTGCTCTCAGGAGTTGCCTACCATTCAGGTGGTATACAAGCCCCGAAATGTGTATACTACTACATTATACCATACATTATGGTTATAAGCCAATAGCCAAGCCATGGTAACCCAGCAGTGACAACTTACTTTGGTGTAGGAGCTGTCACACTTACCATATATCATGTGTCTTGTCCCTTATGCCATAGGGGCTTTTCGGTCTCTTTAAGAATTTGGGCCAAGTGCAAACTTTGTAGCGATGTCCCTGCGTACAGAGATATTTTATTCCTATTTTTAATGATTAGACCCATAATCCCCTATATTGGGTTGTGCAGAACCCCATTGCGGTACCTGTGATTACAGTTTACATTGTATAACTTCAATGTAGGGGAATGTAGCATTGATGACAGTCTTTGCCCCTTCCTCTCAGGAGATGCCTACCATTCAGGTGGTATACAAGCCCCGAAATGTGTATACTACTACATTATACCATACATTATGGTTATAAGCCAATAGCCAAGCCATGGTAACCCAGCAGTGACAACTTACTTTGGTGTAGGACCTGTCACACTTAACATATATCATGTGTCTTGTCACTTATGCCATAGGGGCTTTTCGGTCTCTTTAAGAATTTGGGCCAAGTGCAAACTTTGTAGCGATGTCCCTGCATACAGAGACCTATTATTCTTATTTTTAATGATTAGATCCATAATCTCCTATATTGGGTTGTGCAGGACCCCATTGCGGTACCTGTGGTTAGTTTACATTGTATAACTTTAATGTAGGGGAATGTAGCATTTATGACAGTCTTTGCCCCTTGCTCTCAGGAGTTGCCTACCATTCAGGTGGTATACAAGCCCCGAAATGTGTATACTACTACATTATACCATACATTATGGTTATAAGCCAATAGCCAAGCCATGGTAACCCAGCAGTGACAACTTACTTTGGTGTAGGAGCTGTCACACTTACCATATATCATGTGTCTTGTCCCTTATGCCATAGGGGCTTTTCGGTCTCTTTAAGAATTTGGGCCAAGTGCAAACTTTGTAGCGATGTCCCTGCGTACAGAGATATTTTATTCCTATTTTTAATGATTAGACCCATAATCCCCTATATTGGGTTGTGCAGAACCCCATTGCGGTACCTGTGATTACAGTTTACATTGTATAACTTCAATGTAGGGGAATGTAGCATTGATGACAGTCTTTGCCTCTTCCTCTCAGGAGATACCTACCATTCAGGGGGTATACAAGCCCCGAAATGTGTATACTACTACATTATACCATACATTATGGTTATAAGCCAATAGCCAAGCCATGGTAATCCAGCAGTTACAACTTACTTTGGTGTAGGACCTGTCACACTTAACATATATCATGTGTCTTGTCACTTATGCCATAGGGGCTTTTAGGTCTCTTCAAGAATTTGGGCTGAGTGCAAACTTTGTAGCGATGTCCCTGCGTACAGAGATATTTTATTCCTATCATAAATGATTAGACCCATAATCCCCCATAACTGACAATGAAGCAAGCTTTAATGCACGATTAACAATTTCATTTTCAAACCTCAAAGGATTAATAGCCGGGGGGGGGGGGGGGGGACGTATTAAACGCCAATTGAGCGCACATACATTTTGCATAGTTAAGTATAGCCCGATGCCGCTCTTTTTTTGCTGAGGACAATGAATATGCAACACACAAATCTTTACATTTAGTAGAACATTGCAGAAAATTACTGGCAGGAAAGGCTTGAAAGTGAAAATCCCACAAGCGCGAGCCGGGGAATTTACAGAAAATCCAATATTTATGAAGCGCATATTAATGCACTGCAGCCGGGACAGTCTCACAATGAATTATAGATACACAATTAATAGATATTTTGGCTTCCGTCCCGTGTGAAAGTGGCTGATAAAATGGAGTCATTTAATTAATAGAGATGATGATAAAACCGGTAATTTATTAATAGGTGATTTTTTATTAAAAGTCATTAAGGAAGGTGATTAATCTTAAAGATACAAACTTTATTCAAACTCTTGTGGGATGAGGAGGAAGAACAATCCTCTATTGTATGGAAATATCTGCCTAATGTATGAGGGGTCGGGGGAATCAGAGGCGGCTCATACAGCTAAGCCGACTCATATCATGCATAGAACGAGCTGAAAATCATCATATTCCGCATAATTATGGGGATATAATTAGTTGTGACTTAGAATTTTCAAAGCCAGTTATCTCCCGTTACACAGGTCTCCGCCTCCGGGGCGGGGTCACAGAGTGTAGGCTAAAGCTGCCCATAGACCTTCAATAGTAGATGGTCAACTGCTGATTCAGCTATTCCTCCTAATGCCCCATACACATGAACACCCGGATGACCGTGCATGCAAGTGTTCTGATTGGGGAGAGAGAAATAATCAGCTAATAAAAAAAATCTAGGTCCTTCTTACACCCTACGGTAGGATAGTGGATACTCCTATACTCATCAGTCAAATACGCTAGTAAGTCAATGTTAATGTCTATGCCCCCTTAAGAGATTCTACATTCTTAAAGGGGTTGGTCCGAAATGACTATTTGTGTCCTTTACTCAGGTGATTGAGGGGGGCTGACATATTGGGGGTCATTTACTAAGGGCCCGATTCAATTTTTCCCAACGTGTTACCCGAATTTTTCCGTTTTGCACTGATTTTCCCTGAATTGCCTCGGGATTTTGTCGCACATGATCGGATTGTGGCGCATCGGAGCCGGCATGCACGCGACGGAAATCGGGAGGCGTGGCCGTACGAAAACCCCACGGATTCGGAAAAACTGCTGCATTTAAAGAAAATAATTGTCGCTGGACACGCGCTTACCTTCACTCGGCCCGGCTTGGTGAACTCCAGTGCATTCAGCGCAACAACGACACCTGGTGGACGTCGGAGGAACTGCCTTAGTGAATCGCCGAAAGACCCGAATCCACCGCAGAGAACGCGCCGCTGGATCGCGAATGGACCGGGTAAGTAAATCTGCCCCATTGCCTCTACACTGATGAACCTGGATGCCTGCAGTGACAGGAACCTGCCACTAGGGACACCGGCTGCTTTCAGGTAAACCATCAATGGTGCCCTTAGAACAGCGATAGATGTAGGAATTTAACTAAAGGAATTCCTTAAGCAGACCATGAACTCCTGGATCTTTATGTAATGTCTGTGATGGGAACCCTACCTAATATTTGCTATTTATAACGCTAGCTTCTTGTTAGGTTTGAGAAGAGCCCATACTCTACAAGAAACACCATCACATTTTTCAGAATAATTCCTTATATGGGGATTGAGGTCCAATCTTTATATTATTCAGAGCTCTAAATCTCCTGCACAAACATAGAATAAAAATATATGATACTCACTACCTGCAGACACCACTAGGGGAGCTCATGGGCTCACTGTATACTGAGTCACTATTTAGTTCTATGTAAATCCAGTATGCAGTGGGCTCCTGGGTTCCCCCTACTGGTGGATGCAAGTAGTGAGCATTTTAAAAATACATTTTTGGAACCTTGTATCAGAACATTAAGAAATGGCTTTTATTTATGTATTGACAATGTAATCCTAATTATCAAAAAAAAAAAAAAAAACACGTTGTAGAGATGCCTTTTATCATCGACTTTTAAAATACTCTAATTAGCACCGTGCACTCCTGTGGACGTCATACAGGCAGCCTGGTGCTCTTTCAGTTACTAATTATGCACGCCTACTGCGTGCTAACACTCCCACTCCCACCTCCACAGACCGAGAGCCGGTGACGTCACCCCGCTTTAGGAAGTCTTGTGAGTGCGTGCGCTCCTCCTTACTTTTTCATTTGGGGGGGGGGGGGGGGTTATAGCCCTACAAGCTGATCCACATGCTTTGTCTTTACATTTTATTTTTTTTATGCCACTTTTATTTTTACTTTATTTTTTTTTTACATCTTTGAGTCTTCCAACCTGGTGTGCAATGGAGGAATATGGACTATTTGATTTTGCATCACATCTCCCTAATCCAGCGTGGTGCCCAGCTTTCAATAGTGCAAAGTTATACAGGCAGTCCCCTACTTAAAGACACCCGACTTACAGACAATCCATAGTTACAGACAGACCCCTCTGACCTCTGGTGAAGCTTTCTGAATGCTTTATATAGTCCCACATTGCAATAATAAGCTGTAATGTGTCTGTAATGAACCTTTATTGATAATCCTTGGTCCCATTACAGCAAAAAATCTTTAAACTGCAATTTGTCTGGATCTACAATTATAAAATATACAGTTTCAACTTACAAACAAATTCAACTTAAGAACAAACCTCCGGACCCTATCTTGTACGTAACTCGGGGACGGCCTGTACCGATATCATTACAAACTGCAGTGTAGCACTCCACCACTAGTGGCCGCACTTGGTCAGAAGATCAATCTGTGATACAATGTTGCAAAATCTTATCGTCTTGAAAATCTGCTCATCTCATGGCACACATTTAACTGGATCTAGATGGAAAGAGAAGTAATAGAACACATCCTGGGGATCCTTTGAGTCAAATGATACAACTGTTGGAGTTTACCATCCCTGGGACAGACCTTAGTAGCTTCAATGGTGGGTTAACCTCTGGGTACAAGTATTGAGTTAAATCCTGGGCCCATCAGAGGATCCTCTGGCACATGTGTATGCAGGACATTGCGCACTATGATGTACTTAGACTGCAGGTATCTTCCTATGTAAGGCGTGTTGAGCTCTGCTACATCAGCGCATGTACAGTACACATCAAAGTAGAAATTCTTTCTCCATTTCCAGTTCTGACGTCCCTAATCACGATCATATCCTGCGTCCGCGGCGCGTCATTAGCCAATATTAATACAATTCTGTCTGATTTGTGTCGCTGTAGCTTTTCTCCAAAGCGGCAGATACCGTGTGATGATGAATGCTGCCCGTAACAGTATCTGATCCCTTCCGCCTGTGTATTCCTGCCCGGAAAGATGCTCGGAATCTTCTGATAGTAAAATAGCAGAACAGAACTGTCACTATCTGCAATTACTGAGTGCAGCCGCGGCTTTGATCTCCTGCGCGGCGCGGCGCCGCTCCCGGCATCACAAGCCCTTTCTTCCCTCCCCAACTTTTTCAGAAAGTGGCTAAACTTTCAGAACTCAATTTGTGCAAGCGCTGTAAAAGCCGCCAAAAGTTAATTACAATTTTAATTACAAATTCTTTGAGAGAACGCAGTGTATGCCTAATCATGTTCAAAGCCCCATCCCTCCTCGCCAAGACTCATTAAATATAAATTCTTGGTCAGTCTATTATGAGGGACTGCGCCGAGCTACATTGATGTTAAGTAACGTTGTTAGAGATGTCTGGAGTGTGTCAGGACTCTAGATGGAGAGATAAATCATTTCTGGATTTAAAGGGGTTGTGCAAAGATTTGTCTGAAGTGTCCAATAGTTGAGGGTCTGATTGTTGGAGCTGATGGGTGGGGCTGATGGGTGGAGCTGATGGGTGGGGCTGATGGGTGGAGCTGATGGGTGTAGCTGATGTGTGGAGCTGATGGGTGGGGCTGATGGGTGGGGCTGATGGGTGGGGCTGATGGGTGGGGCTCCAATCAATGACATAGATCCCTGAAGACCCATCCATATAGGACCAGAGAAGTGCAGTGATTGTCTATAGATCCAGGCACTGTGACTGTGCTAATATTCTTATATTTGTTATCCATGGCCTCCTTCCTTCTAAAATCTAGTTTTAAAATATGCTAATGAGTGAGCCCATCTGTGATCCGTCTCACCACCCCCCTGCTCCCTCAGCACTGATGCTGTGAGCAAGAAGTGTTTCCTGCACAGGTGCTTAGGGAGAATGGAGGGGATTACGCAGTGTAACAGACTGTGAAGTTAGAGCACAAAGATGGCCTGGTGATGCTCCCTCCCCTCCAGTCCTTCTGATTCATCAGCCAGAGGTTTGAAGGAGCCGGAACAGATAACACAGGAGTCTGGAGGAAACAGAGAAGTCTGGGAAGAGGTGGAGCATGGGATAGAAGAGTCTTGAGGAATCAGAGAGGTCTGGGAAGGGATGAAAGGAGTAAAGCAGGGGACATAGGCATCTACAGGAAACAGAAGTCTTGGAAGGGATGAAAGGGATGAAGCAAGAGACAGAGGAGTCTACAGGAAACAGAGACGTATGGGGACGGATGAAAAGAGTGGAGCAGGGAACTGAGGAGTCTGGGAAGAGGTGGAGCATAGCACAGAAAAGTCTTGAGGAATCAGAGAGGTCTGGGAAGGGATGAAAGGGGTGAAGCAGAGGACATAGGCATCTACAGGAAACAGAGAAGTCTTGGAAGGGATGAAAGGGATGAAGCAGGAGACAGAGGAGTCTACAGGAAACAGAGAAGTCTGGAAAGGGATGAAAAAGGTGAAGCAGGGGACATAGGCATCTACAGGAAACAGAGAAGTCTGGAAAGGGATGAAAGGGATGAAGCAGGAGACAGAGGAGTGTGGAAATGACAGAGAAGTCTGGGAAAACATGAAAGGGGTGGAGTAGAGGACAGAGGAGTCTGGGAAGGGATGAAAGGAGTGGAGCAGAGGACAGAGGAGTCTGGAGGAGGCAGAGACGTCTGGGAAGGGATGAAAAGGTCGTAGTAGGAAAAATGAGTCTAGAGGATACAGAGAAGTCTCGAAAGGGGTGAAAGCTGTAGGGTTTAAAGGATTCTGGATAAGACAGATAAGTCTGCAAGGGGACAAAGAAGTCTGATGGAGAAGAAGGGGTCTAGGCAGGAAAGCAGGGTCTAGAGTGTAGAGGGGTCTAGAGAGGAAATCTGGAGGGGCTTAGGGAGCAGTTTATTTCCTTACGTGGCTTGAACGTGTATATCTATGGGAACACTGTATGTTTAGGCTGATAGTTCTGTAATTTATGGTCAGCCTCATTCAGGGGGGTCCTCATGCTACTTGTAGTTCTGCACCTTCCTTTGTGATATGGAGATTATAGACAGAACCATCAGCATTTACTGCAGCACAGAACAAGTCATGAAGATGTGACACGAGTGATGTTCTGCAGCAGCCGCCATTCTTACAGCTTGTACAGGATATGAGCCCCCCTCATCCCCTCTGGAGACGCTCCGTTATGTTCTAGGATGAAATAATGTTGTATTGACCTCATCCAGGACCTTAAATATCCTCCTCCCTTCTCACCTGTAACGGGGGTGAGCGCCCGGGGACCCGGGATCTGTACATAAAGAAGCTCCTGCCGCTTTCATTATCAGCTTGTACACAATCTCCCGCCGAGCTCCTGGGTTATACGTCTCAGAGGGATGCAAGTTAATTGGCAGAAATGGGAAAAGGAACAAAATAGCTAAAATTCTATCAGTCGCAGAGTTTTATGTATGTACAAGGTGCTGGGAAATGTAAATCAGAGACACGGAGTGTCGGTGTGACCTAATATTAGCATAGGAGGGGTCACTTCAGGGGCACTTTAATAGGACCTTTTATAGCAACTTGTATTTGATTTATGCTGGGACTTCCTGCTGCGGAGAGGAAGAGGGAGCTGACTCACATTCTAGAGGTAAAGCTATTCACGTGGCTTCTGAAGATCATGTACTCTATATAATACTTAGCACTTAAGCATGTGGGTTTGCCAGTAATTTCTCACACCTTCAACTATGGAAATCTCCATTGGACCAACTCTTAGCTTCTTTATTTTGTCAAAAGTTAGGTGCATGGCCCCAGCAGTGCAGTGGGATCCGAAGTGGTTTCCAAGCAGTGGTGTAACTATAGAGGACATGGGCCATCGGGACCCACAAGCGCCTATATATCATTTGGACACTAAGTATTTTAAGCATTGAAAATCCTCAAACCTTACTCTTCACACTGAGATTTATGATGACAACCTGCCAGACATGTCCTCCATAATCAACCTGCCAGCAGTAGCATTGAGTCATTAAATAGTCAAATAACTGTATCTAAGCTGCCATTATATAGGTATCCACCTTACATAAATCTGAGCTGCTGTATCTAAGCTGCCATTATATAGGTATCAACCTTACATAGAGCTGAGCTTCTGTATCTAAGCTGCCATTATATAGGGACACACATAATAAACTGCTGTATCTAAGCTGCCATTATATAGATATCCACCTTACAAACCGGGGATGGCGGTGTTTGAGCGATGTAATACTGGATACAATCACTGCCCAGGGATGGCGCTGTTTGAGCGATGTAATACTGGATACAACCACTGTCCAGGGATGGCGCTGTTTGAGCGATGTAATACTGGATACAACCACTGCCCAGGGATGGCGCTGTTTGAGCGATGTAATACTGGATACAACCACTGCCCAGGGATGGCGCTGTTTGAGCGATGTAATACCGGATACAACCACTGCCCAGGGATGGCGCTGTTTGAGCGATGTAATACCGGACACAATCACTGCCCAGGGATGGCGCTGTTTGAGCAATGTAATACCGGATGCAACCACTGTCCAGGGATGGCGCTGTTTGAGCGATGTAATACTGGATACAACCACTGTCCAGGGATGGCGCTGTTTGAGCGATGTAATACCGGATAAAAACACTGCCCAGGGATGGCGCTGTTTGAGCGATGTAATACCGGATACAACCACTGCCCAGGGATGGCGCTGTTTGAGCGATGTAATACCGGATACAACCACTGCCCAGGGATGCCTCTATTTGAGCGATGTAATACCGGATACAACCACTGCCCAGGGATGGCACTGTTTGAGCGATGTAATACCGGATACAACCACTGCCCAGGGATGGTGCTGTTTGAGCGATGTAATACCGGACACAACCACTGCCCAGGGATGGCGCTGTTTGAGCGATGTAATACCGGACACCACCACTGCCCAGAGATGGCGCTGTTTGAGCGATGTAATACCGGACACCACCACTGCCCAGGGATGGCGCTGTTTGAGCGATGTAATACCGGCTACAACCACTGCCCAGGGATGGCGCTGTTTGAGCGATGTAATACCGGCTACAACCACTGCCCAGGGATGGCGCTGTTTGAGCGATGTAATACCAGATACAACCACTGCTCAGGGATGGCGCTGTTTGCGGGAGAGGCAGCCATATGTATTCCCCATCTTGGATGAGCCCTATGAGTGCCTATAATCCCCTCTCCTTCCATTCTGAATCGTTCATTATTGTTAATGATCCGAAAAAGTTCTTCTCGCTTCCTGTAAAACTTGGTGGATATTTGGGGAGAATATTTTTGCGCCTGAAGTTTTGGTGTTCGCTCCTCTAAATATAGAGACTGACTCGGGCGGGCTCCGCGCTGAGGGATGGAAATGAGGGGTCGTGACTCGTCGGCTTCTGAGTTTGTATCCGTAATAAGACGTTTCTGAAGCTTCTCTGACAAATACAATTATTCCACAAAGAGACAGAAACTTCAATATTATGTGGAAATTTTATTTTCTAATGTATTCAGCCCCAAAATAGCCGCATGAAAGAAAATAACATTTTACTGTCACTGCTTGGTGCAAAGCTCCCAAATTATCCGTAATAACTTCACCGGCAGCGCCGGATATTCGTGTGTGAACTAGAGGTGAAGTCATGGGGGATCCAGCAACTAAATACAAGAAGTTACTAACAAGTGTATCTACAACCCATAATACCATAGCAGTATATACCGTATATATATATAATCACTGTGTACAACCCATAATACCATAGCAGTATATACCGTATATATATATATAATCACTGTGTACAACCCATAATACCATAGCAGTATATACCGTATATATATATAATCACTGTGTACAACCCATAATACCATAGCAGTATATACCGTATATATATATATAATCACTGTGTACAACCCATAATACCATAGCAGTGTATACCGTATATATATATAATCACTGTGTACAACCCATAATACCATAGCAGTGTATACCGTATATATATATAATCACTGTGTACAACCCATAATACCATAGCAGTATATACCGTATATATATATAATCACTGTGTACAACCCATAATACCATAGCAGTATATACCGTATATATATATATAATCACTGTGTACAACCCATAATACCATAGCAGTATATACCGTATATATATATATATAATCACTGTGTACAGCCCATAATACCATAGCAGTATATACCGTATATATATATAATCACTGTGTACAACCCATAATACCAAAGCAGTATATACCGTATATATATATAATCACTGTGTACAACCCATAATACCATAGCAGTATATACCGTATATATATATAATCACTGTGTACAACCCATAATACCATAGCAGTATATACCGTATATATATATAATCACTGTGTACAACCCATAATACCATAGCAGTATATACCGTATATATATATATAATCACTGTGTACAACCCATAATACCATAGCAGTATATACCGTATATATATATAATCACTGTGTACAACCCATAATACCATAGCAGTATATACCGTATATATATATATATAATCACTGTGTACAACCCATAATACCATAGCAGTATATACCGTATATATATATATAATCACTGTGTACAACCCATAATACCATAGCAGTATATACCGTATATATATATATATAATCACTGTGTACAACCCATAATACCATAGCAGTATATACCGTATATATATATATAATCACTGTGTACAACCCATAATACCATAGCAGTATATACCGTATATATATATAATCACTGTGTACAACCCATAATACCATAGCAGTATATAGTGTATATATATATATAATCACTGTGTACAACCCATAATACCATAGCAGTATATACCGTATATATATATATATAATCACTGTGTACAACCCATAATACCATAGCAGTATATACCGTATATATATATATAATCACTGTGTACAACCCATAATACCATAGCAGTATATACCGTATATATATATATATAATCACTGTGTACAACCCATAATACCATAGCAGTATATACCGTATATATATATATAATCACTGTGTACAACCCATAATACCATAGCAGTATATACCGTATATATATATAATCACTGTGTACAACCCATAATACCATAGCAGTATATAGTGTATATATATATATAATCACTGTGTACAACCCATAATACCATAGCAGTATATACCGTATATATATATATATAATCACTGTGTACAGCCCATAATACCATAGCAGTATATACCGTATATATATATATAATCACTGTGTACAACCCATAATACCATAGCAGTATATACCGTATATATATATATATAATCACTGTGTACAGCGCATAATACCATAGCAGTATATACCGTATATATATATATAATCACTGTGTACAACCCATAATACCATAGCAGTATATACCGTATATATATATATAATCACTGTGTACAACCCATAATACCATAGCAGTGTATACCGTATATATATATATATAATCACTGTGTACAACCCATAATACCATAGCAGTATATACCGTATATATATATATAATCACTGTGTACAACCCATAATACCATAGCAGTATATACCGTATATATATATAATCACTGTGTACAGCCCATAATACCATAGCAGTGTATACCGTATATATATATATAATCACTGTGTACAACCCATAATACCATAGCAGTATATACCGTATATATATATATAATCACTGTGTACAGCCCATAATACCATAGCAGTATATACCGTATATATATATATATAATCACTGTGTACAACCCATAATACCATAGCAGTATATAGTGTATATATATATATAATCACTGTGTACAACCCATAATACCATAGCAGTATATACCGTATATATATATATAATCACTGTGTACAACCCATAATACCATAGCAGTATATACCGTATATATATATATATAATCACTGTGTACAGCCCATAATACCATAGCAGTATATACCGTATATATATATATAATCACTGTGTACAACCCATAATACCATAGCAGTATATAGTGTATATATATATATAATCACTGTGTACAACCCATAATACCATAGCAGTATATACCGTATATATATATATAATCACTGTGTACAGCCCATAATACCATAGCAGTATATACCGTATATATATATATAATCACTGTGTACAACCCATAATACCATAGCAGTATATAGTGTATATATATATATAATCACTGTGTACAACCCATAATACCATAGCAGTGTATACCGTATATATATATATATAATCACTGTGTACAGCCCATAATACCATAGCAGTATATAGTGTATATATATATAATCACTGTGTACAACCCATAATACCATAGCAGTGTATAGTGTATATATATATAATCACTGTGTACAGCCCATAATACCATAGCAGTATATATATATAATCACTGTGTACAGCCCATAATACCATAGCAGTATATACCGTATATATATATAATCACTGTGTACAACCCATAATACCATAGCAGTATATACCGTATATATATATATAATCACTGTGTACAACCCATAATACCATAGCAGTATATACCGTATATATATATATAATCACTGTGTACAACCCATAATACCATAGCAGTATATACCGTATATATATATATAATCACTGTGTACAACCCATAATACCATAGCAGTATATAGTGTATATATATATATAATCACTGTGTACAACCCATAATACCATAGCAGTATATACCGTATATATATATATAATCACTGTGTACAGCCCATAATACCATAGCAGTATATACCGTATATATATATATAATCACTGTGTACAACCCATAATACCATAGCAGTATATACCGTATATATATATATATATAATCACTGTGTACAGCCCATAATACCATAGCAGTATATATATATAATCACTGTGTACAGCCCATAATACCATAGCAGTATATACCGTATATATATATATAATCACTGTGTACAGCCCATAATACCATAGCAGTATATACCGTATATATATATATAATCACTGTGTACAACCCATAATACCATAGCAGTATATACCGTATATATATATATAATCACTGTGTACAACCCATAATACCATAGCAGTATATACCGTATATATATATATATATAATCACTGTGTACAACCCATAATACCATAGCAGTATATACCGTATATATATATATATATAATCACTGTGTACAACCCATAATACCATAGCAGTATATACCGTATATATATATATATAATCACTGTGTACAACCCATAATACCATAGCAGTATATACCGTATATATATATATATAATCACTGTGTACAGCCCATAATACCATAGCAGTATATACCGTATATATATATATAATCACTGTGTACAACCCATAATACCATAGCAGTATATACCGTATATATATATATATAATCACTGTGTACAGCCCATAATACCATAGCAGTATATATATATAATCACTGTGTACAGCCCATAATACCATAGCAGTATATACCGTATATATATATAATCACTGTGTACAGCCCATAATACCATAGCAGTATATACCGTATATATATATATATAATCACTGTGTACAACCCATAATACCATAGCAGTATATACCGTATATATATATAATCACTGTGTACAACCCATAATACCATAGCAGTATATACCGTATATATATATATAATCACTGTGTACAACCCATAATACCATAGCAGTATATACCGTATATATATATATATAATCACTGTGTACAACCCATAATACCATAGCAGTATATACCGTATATATATATAATCACTGTGTACAGCCCATAATACCATAGCAGTATATACCGTATATATATATATAATCACTGTGTACAACCCATAATACCATAGCAGTATATACCGTATATATATATATATATATAATCACTGTGTACAACCCATAATACCATAGCAGTATATACCGTATATATATATATAATCACTGTGTACAGCCCATAATACCATAGCAGTATATACCGTATATATATATATAATCACTGTGTACAACCCATAATACCATAGCAGTATATACCGTATATATATATATAATCACTGTGTACAACCCATAATACCATAGCAGTATATACCGTATATATATATATATAATCACTGTGTACAACCCATAATACCATAGCAGTATATACCGTATATATATATATAATCACTGTGTACAACCCATAATACCATAGCAGTGTATACCGTATATATATATAATCACTGTGTACAACCCATAATACCATAGCAGTGTATAGTGTATATATATATAATCACTGTGTACAGCCCATAATACCATAGCAGTATATATATATAATCACTGTGTACAGCCCATAATACCATAGCAGTATATACCGTATATATATATAATCACTGTGTACAACCCATAATACCATAGCAGTATATACCGTATATATATATATAATCACTGTGTACAACCCATAATACCATAGCAGTATATACCGTATATATATATAATCACTGTGTACAACCCATAATACCATAGCAGTATATACCGTATATATATATATAATCACTGTGTACAACCCATAATACCATAGCAGTATATACCGTATATATATATAATCACTGTGTACAGCCCATAATACCATAGCAGTATATACCGTATATATATATAATCACTGTGTACAACCCATAATACCATAGCAGTATATACCGTATATATATATATATTATCACTGTGTACAACCCATAATACCATAGCAGTATATACCGTATATATATATAATCACTGTGTACAACCCATAATACCATAGCAGTATATACCGTATATATATATATAATCACTGTGTACAACCCATAATACCATAGCAGTATATACCGTATATATATATATAATCACTGTGTACAACCCATAATACCATAGCAGTATATACCGTATATATATATATATAATCACTGTGTACAACCCATAATACCATAGCAGTGTATACCGTATATATATATATATATAATCACTGTGTACAACCCATAATACCATAGCAGTATATACCGTATATATATATATATAATCACTGTGTACAGCCCATAATACCATAGCAGTATATAGTGTATATATATATATAATCACTGTGTACAACCCATAATACCATAGCAGTATATACCGTATATATATATATATAATCACTGTGTACAACCCATAATACCATAGCAGTATATAGTGTATATATATATATAATCACTGTGTACAACCCATAATACCATAGCAGTATATACCGTATATATATATATATAATCACTGTGTACAACCCATAATACCATAGCAGTGTATACCGTATATATATATATATATATATAATCACTGTGTACAACCCATAATACCATAGCAGTATATACCGTATATATATATATATAATCACTGTGTACAGCCCATAATACCATAGCAGTATATACCGTATATATATATATAATCACTGTGTACAACCCATAATACCATAGCAGTATATACCGTATATATATATAATCACTGTGTACAACCCATAATACCATAGCAGTATATACCGTATATATATATATAATCACTGTGTACAACCCATAATACCATAGCAGTATATACCGTATATATATATATAATCACTGTGTACAACCCATAATACCATAGCAGTATATACCGTATATATATATAATCACTGTGTACAACCCATAATACCATAGCAGTATATACCGTATATATATATATAATCACTGTGTACAACCCATAATACCATAGCAGTATATACCGTATATATATATATAATCACTGTGTACAACCCATAATACCATAGCAGTATATACCGTATATATATATATAATCACTGTGTACAGCCCATAATACCATAGCAGTATATACCGTATATATATATATAATCACTGTGTACAACCCATAATACCATAGCAGTATATACCGTATATATATATATATATAATCACTGTGTACAACCCATAATACCATAGCAGTATATACCGTATATATATATATAATCACTGTGTACAACCCATAATACCATAGCAGTGTATACCGTATATATATATATATAATCACTGTGTACAACCCATAATACCATAGCAGTATATACCGTATATATATATATATAATCACTGTGTACAGCCCATAATACCATAGCAGTATATACCGTATATATATATATATAATCACTGTGTACAACCCATAATACCATAGCAGTATATACCGTATATATATATATATAATCACTGTGTACAACCCATAATACCATAGCAGTGTATACCGTATATATATATATATATAATCACTGTGTACAACCCATAATACCATAGCAGTATATACCGTATATATATATATATAATCACTGTGTACAGCCCATAATACCATAGCAGTATATACCGTATATATATATATAATCACTGTGTACAACCCATAATACCATAGCAGTATATACCGTATATATATATAATCACTGTGTACAACCCATAATACCATAGCAGTATATACCGTATATATATATATATAATCACTGTGTACAACCCATAATACCATAGCAGTATATACCGTATATATATATATAATCACTGTGTACAACCCATAATACCATAGCAGTATATACCGTATATATATATAATCACTGTGTACAACCCATAATACCATAGCAGTATATACCGTATATATATATATAATCACTGTGTACAACCCATAATACCATAGCAGTATATACCGTATATATATATATAATCACTGTGTACAACCCATAATACCATAGCAGTATATACCGTATATATATATATAATCACTGTGTACAACCCATAATACCATAGCAGTATATACCGTATATATATATATAATCACTGTGTACAACCCATAATACCATAGCAGTATATACCGTATATATATATATAATCACTGTGTACAGCCCATAATACCATAGCAGTATATACCGTATATATATATATAATCACTGTGTACAACCCATAATACCATAGCAGTATATACCGTATATATATATATATATAATCACTGTGTACAACCCATAATACCATAGCAGTATATACCGTATATATATATATAATCACTGTGTACAACCCATAATACCATAGCAGTGTATACCGTATATATATATATATAATCACTGTGTACAACCCATAATACCATAGCAGTATATACCGTATATATATATATATAATCACTGTGTACAGCCCATAATACCATAGCAGTATATACCGTATATATATATATATAATCACTGTGTACAACCCATAATACCATAGCAGTATATACCGTATATATATATATATAATCACTGTGTACAGCCCATAATACCATAGCAGTATATACCGTATATATATATATATATAATCACTGTGTACAACCCATAATACCATAGCAGTATATACCGTATATATATATATATATAATCACTGTGTACAACCCATAATACCATAGCAGTATATACCGTATATATATATATATAATCACTGTGTACAACCCATAATACCATAGCAGTATATACCGTATATATATATATATAATCACTGTGTACAGCCCATAATACCATAGCAGTATATATATATAATCACTGTGTACAACCCATAATACCATAGCAGTATATACCGTATATATATATAATCACTGTGTACAACCCATAATACCATAGCAGTATATACCGTATATATATATATAATCACTGTGTACAACCCATAATACCATAGCAGTATATACCGTATATATATATATATAATCACTGTGTACAACCCATAATACCATAGCAGTATATACCGTATATATATATATATAATCACTGTGTACAACCCATAATACCATAGCAGTATATACCGTATATATATATATATAATCACTGTGTACAACCCATAATACCATAGCAGTATATACCGTATATATATATATTATCACTGTGTACAACCCATAATACCATAGCAGTATATACCGTATATATATATATAATCACTGTGTACAACCCATAATACCATAGCAGTATATACCGTATATATATATATAATCACTGTGTACAACCCATAATACCATAGCAGTATATACCGTATATATATATATAATCACTGTGTACAACCCATAATACCATAGCAGTATATACCGTATATATATATATAATCACTGTGTACAACCCACTCTACAATAATATCATATAATGGGGCACTAATTATACTTCTGTCAGGTTTCCCGACTATTTCTTTCCTGCGCTGAATCGCACAGAGGATTGTGTCGCACGCGATCTGATTGTGGCAACTCGGCGCCAGCTTGCATGCGACACAAATCAGGGGGCGTGGCTGTCGGAAAACCCGACTGATTCAGACAAACCGTGGAATTTAAAAACAGAATTGTGTCCCAAGATCAGCACTTACACGCACCGGGAAGAAGGTGAACTCCAGCGGACCTGAGCGGGGAAGCGACACATTCAAGAAAACGGGCGCACGCTGGAAGTAAATCGCGGCAGCTCTGAATCCTCGTCGGACATTCCGGATCGGCGGACGCAACGGGACTGGTAAGTAAATGTGCCCCAATATCTCTATGTAAAACCCACTTTATAATGGTGAGCTGCGCGATACCCGGGGTGTGTTCCCCGATGATAATGCCCTGTCCCGCGATGCACTAAGATCCTGCGCCCAATATCCTGCATGTGTCGCTTCCCCGCTCAGGTCCCCGGAGTTCACCTTCTTCTTCCTGGTGCATGTAAGTGCATTGTCCGTGTATAATGCGCTGTGCGGAGAGTCACTAAGATCCTGCGTCCGATATCCTGCATGTGTCGCTTCCCTGATCAGGTCCCTGGAGTTCACCTTCTTCTTCCTGGTGCATGTAAGTGCATTGTCCGTGTATAATGCGCTGTGCAGGGAGTCACTGAGACCGTGCACCCAATATCCTGCATGTGTCGCTTCCCCGCTCAGGTCCCCGGAGTTCACCTTCTTCTTCCTGGTGCATGTAAGTGCATTGTCCGTGTATAATGCGCTGTGCGGGGAATCACTAAGATCGTGCGCCCGATATCCTGCATGTGTCGCTTCCCCGCTCAGGTCCCCGGAGTTCACCTTCTTCTTCCTGGTGCATGTAAGTGCATTGTCCGTGTATAATGCGCTGTGCAGGGAGTCACTAAGATCCTGCGCCCGATATCCTGCATGTGTCGCTTCCCCGCTCAGGTCCCCGGAGTTCACCTTCTTCTTCCTGGTGCATGTAAGTGCATTGTCCGTGTATAATGCGCTGTGCGGGGAGTCACTAAGATCCTGCGCCCGATATCCTGCATGCGTCTCTTCCCTGCTCAGGTCCCTGGAGTTCACCTTCTTCTTCCTGGTGCAGGTAAGTGCATTGTCCGTGTATAATGCGCTGTGCGGGGAGTCACTACGATCCTGCGCCCGATATCCTGCATATGTCACTTCCCCGCTCAGGTCCCCGGAGTTCACCTTCTTCTTCCTGGTGCATGTAAGTGCATTGTCCGTGTATAATGTGCTGTGCGGGGAGTCACTAAGATCCTGCGCCCGATATCCTGCATGTGTCGCTTTCCCGCTCAGGTCCCCGGAGTTCACCTTCTTCTTCCTGGTGCATGTAAGTGCATTGTCCGTGTATAATGCGCTGTGCGGGGAGTCACTAAGACCCTGCGCCCGATATCCTGCATGTGTCACTTCCCCGCTCAGGTCCCCGGAGTTCACCTTCTTCTTCCTGGTGCATGTAAGTGCATTGTCCATGTATAATGCGCTGTGCGGGGAGTCACTAAGATCCTGCGCCCGATATCCTGCATGTGTCACTTCCCCGCTCAGGTCCCCGGAGTTCACCTTCTTCTTCCTGGTGCATGTAAGTGCATTGTCTGTGTATAATGCGCTGTGCGGGGAGTCACTAAGATCCTGCGCCCGATATCCTGCATGTGTCGCTTTCCCGCTCAGGTCCCCGGAGTTCACCTTCTTCTTCCTGGTGCATGTAAGTGCATTGTCTGTGTATAATGTGCTGTGCGGGGAGTCACTAAGATCATGCTCCCGATATCCTGCATGTGTCACTTCCCCGCTCAGGTCCCCGGAGTTCACCTTCTTCTTCCTGGTACATGTAAGTGCATTGTCCGTGTATAATGCGCTGTGCGGGGAGTCACTAAGATCCTGCGCCCGATATCCTGCATGTGTCGCTTCCCCTCTCAGGTCCCCGGTGTTCACCTTCTTCTTCCTGGTGCATGTAAGTGCATTGTCCGTGTATAATGTGCTGTGCGGGGAGTCACTAAGATCCTGCGCCCGATATCCTGCATGTGTCGCTTCCCCGCTCAGGTCCCCGGTGTTCACCTTCTTCTTCCTGGTGCATGTAAGTGCATTGTTCGTGTATAATGTGCTGTGCGGGGAGTCACTAAGTTCCTGCGCCCGATATCCTGCATGTGTCGCTTCCCCGCTCAGGTCCCCGGAGTTCACCTTCTTCTTCCCGCTGCATGTAAGTGCATTGTCCGTGTATAATGCGCTGTGCGGGGAGTCACTAAGATTGTGCAGCTGATATCCTGCATGTGTCGCTTCCCCGCTCAGGTCCCCGGAGTTCACCTTCTTCTTCCTGGTGCATGTAAGTGCATTGTCTGTGTATAATGCGCTGTGCGGGGAGTCACTAAGATCCTGCGCCCGATATCCTGCATGTGTCGCTTTCCCGCTCAGGTCCCCGGAGTTCACCTTCTTCTTCCTGGTGCATGTAAGTGCATTGTCTGTGTATAATGTGCTGTGCGGGGAGTCACTAAGATCATGCTCCCGATATCCTGCATGTGTCACTTCCCCGCTCAGGTCCCCGGAGTTCACCTTCTTCTTCCTGGTACATGTAAGTGCATTGTCCGTGTATAATGCGCTGTGCGGGGAGTCACTAAGATCCTGCGCCCGATATCCTGCATGTGTCGCTTCCCCTCTCAGGTCCCCGGTGTTCACCTTCTTCTTCCTGGTGCATGTAAGTGCATTGTCCGTGTATAATGTGCTGTGCGGGGAGTCACTAAGATCCTGCGCCCGATATCCTGCATGTGTCGCTTCCCCGCTCAGGTCCCCGGTGTTCACCTTCTTCTTCCTGGTGCATGTAAGTGCATTGTTCGTGTATAATGTGCTGTGCGGGGAGTCACTAAGTTCCTGCGCCCGATATCCTGCATGTGTCGCTTCCCCGCTCAGGTCCCCGGAGTTCACCTTCTTCTTCCCGCTGCATGTAAGTGCATTGTCCGTGTATAATGCGCTGTGCGGGGAGTCACTAAGATTGTGCAGCTGATATCCTGCATGTGTCGCTTCCCCGCTCAGGTCCCCGGAGTTCACCTTCTTCTTCCTGGTGCATGTAAGTACATTGTCCGTGTATAATGCGCTGTGCGGGGAGTCACTAAGATCCTGCGCCCGATATCCTGCATGTGTCGCTTCCCTGCTCAGGTCCCCGGAGTTCACCTTCTTCTTCCTGCTGCATGTAAGTGCTTACAATTTAAATGTTAAATCCCGTGCTTGGTCTGAATCAGTCAGACCGTCTGATGCCCCACCGATTTATCGAATGAAAGCTGGCGCCAATGCGCCAAAATCCGATTGCGTGTGCCAAAATCCCCAGTTAAATACGGCGCAAAATCGGAAATATCCGACAATAGTGCGGTCCGCGGACCCTTAGTAAATGACCACCATGTGTAATGGTGTCATCCCCTCTTCTTTCAAGCATGCTGTTGTTACCCCTTTACTAAAGAAACCTTCCCTGGACCCATCCAGTGCTACTAACTACAGACCAGTTTCTAACCTCCCTTTCATCTCCAAACTCCTGGAACGCTTGGTCTATTCTCGAATAACCAGCTATCTCTCAGCTAACTCCCTCCTTGACCCCCTACAATCTGGTTTCAGCTGTATGTATTCCACTGAAACTGCTCTTTCTAAAGTCTCTGATGATCTCCTCACTGCAAGATCCAAAGGTGACTATTCTCTCCTCATTCTCCTGGATATATCGGCAGCGTTCCATACTGTGGACCACCAGCTCCTCCTCAGGGGCTTCGCTCCATTGGCCTAAAGGACCCTGCAGTCTCTTGGTTTTCTTCCTATCTCTCTGACCGCACTTTCAGTGTCTCCTTTTCTGGATCTTTCTCTTCTCATCTTCCTCTCAGTGTCGGGGTTCCTCAGGGATCAGTCCTGGGTCCTCTCCTCTCAGTGTCGGGGTTCCTCAGGGCTCAGTCCTAGGTCCTCTCCTCTCAGTGTCGGGGTTCCTCAGGGCTCAGTCCTAGGTCCTCTCCTCTCAGTGTCGGGGTTCCTCAGGGCTCAGTCCTAGGTCCTCTCCTCTCATTGTCGGGTTCCTCAGGGCTCAGTCCTAGGTCCTCTCCTCTCAGTGTCGGGGTTCCTCAGGGATCAGTCCTAGGTCCTCTTATCTTCTCTCTCTATACTGCCCCCATTGGACAAACCATCAGCAGATTTGGTTTCCAGTATCACCTTTATGCTGATGACACCCAGCTTTATACCTCTGCACGTGACATCACCCCGGCCTTACTCCAGAACACTAGTGATTGTCTCTCTGCTGTCTCTAACATCATGTCCTCTCTCTTCTTGAAACTTAATCTTTCTAAGACTAAACTTCTTGTCTTTCCACCATCTACTAACCGACCCAACCCTAACCTCTCCATCTCGGTCTGTGGGATCACTATAGCACCGAGGCAGCAGGCCCGCTGTCTTGGGGTTGTGCTGGACTCTGACCTCTCCTTTTTACCATATATTCAATCTCTTGCTCGCTCTTCCCGGATGCATCTCCAGAATCCGGCCGTTTCTGACATTTGAAACTTCTAAAATGCTAATTGTTGCACTTATTCACTCTCGACTAGACTACTGTAACTCCCTACTAATCGGTCTTCCACTCTCTAAACTCTCTCCTCTTCAATCTATTCTTAATGCAGCAGCCAGGCTCGACTTTCAGGCCAAACGCTACACGGATGCCTCCAGTTTGTGCCAATCACTGCACTGGCTGCCTGTCCCCTTCCGTATTCACTTTAAAATAATAACCCTCATCCACAAAGCTCTGAATAATGCTGTACCTACCCATCTCTCTTCTCTCATGCTCTTCGATCTGCCAGTGACATTAGATTAATCTCTACCGTAATTCGAACCTCCCATGCACGTCTCCAGGACTTTTCCCGAGTTGCACCAATTCTCTGGAATGCCCTTCCCCAGACTCTGAGACTAATGCCTACCCTCCAAAGCTTCAAACGTGCTCTTAAAACCCATCTCTTTAGGCAAGCCTATCACTCTCGCTAACTGCATGAAATGTCACCTCTCCCTTTACTAATCCATCCTATGTCCTATCTCCCATCTGTTATCTGGCAAACAGCTGATATATACCAAGCTCCAGGCTTCTCTGCAGTCTTTTTCACCTTGGACCCTGTAAATAAGATGGCGGCTGATGGCTGGTTCAAGCAGCAACATCGTTGTTTAGTAAATTATTTATTAAATTATTTTATATTGTTCCCTTATAAAGAATGGCTGGACCATTATACAACCTCTTGTGTCACCCCCTCATCCTCATAGACTGTAAGCTCTTGTGTCCCCCCTCATCCTCATAGACTGTAAGCTCTTGTGTCCCCCCTCATCCTCATAGACTGTAAGCTCTTGTGTCACCCCCTCATCCTCATAGACTGTAAGCTCTTGTGTCACCCCTCATCCTCATAGACTGTAAGCTCTTGTGTCACCCCCTCATCCTCATAGACTGTAAGCTCTTGTGTCCCCCCTCATCCTCATAGACTGTAAGCTCTTGTGTCACCCCCTCATCCTCATAGACTGTAAGCTCTTGTGTCACCCCTCATCCTCATAGACTGTAAGCTCTTGTGTCACCCCCTCATCCTCATAGACTGTAAGCTCTTGTGTCACCCCCTCATCCTCATAGACTGTAAGCTCTTGTGTCACCCCCTCATCCTCATAGACTGTAAGCTCTTGTGTCACCTCCTCATCCTCATAGACTGTAAGCTCTGGTGTCACCCCCTCATCCTCATAGACTGTAAGCTCTTGTGTCACCCCCTCATCCTCATAGACTGTAAGCTCTTGTGTCACCCCCTCATCCTCATAGACTGTAAGCTCTTGTATTCCCCCTCATCCTCATAGACTGTAAGCTCTTGTGTCACCCCCTCATCCTCATAGACTGTAAGCTCTTGTGTCACCCCCTCATCCTCATAGACTGTAAGCTCTTGTGTCACCCCCTCATCCTCATAGACTGTAAGCTATTGTGTCACCCCCTCATCCTCATAGACTGTAAGCTCTTGTGTCACCCCCTCATAGTCACAGACTGTAAGCTCTTGTGAGCAGGGCCCTCACTCCTATTGTTCCATATGACTGTTTGTTCTTTGTAATGTAATATAGTTGTATTTGTCCCCTATGATTTGCAAAGCGCTACGGAATTTGATGGCGCTATATAAATAAAGATTATTATAATACAATTTGTACAGCGCCCCTAGTGGTAGAAACATGAGCTGCTCCCAGTTACATTATCTGCGAGGTGTCAGGCTGCAGAATATAGATGATATCTTACCACCCTGTAAATAATCAGCCGTCAGAAGGTTTTGTATATGACGATAACCCCGAGCGCCATATAATACCGGTAAAATATGGGCGCAATAGAAGATTCAGCTGCCATTAGCTGCTGCTCTTATAGATTAGGCTGATATCTATGTGTGCAATTAAAACTGAAGACACCACGCTCCAAGGAAATGTAGCTGCAAAATAAATGAGCAATTCCGTAATTAGCTTTACCTTTTTACTTTGCTAACATTCAATTATTCCAGACAGCGTTAGGGAGCCCCATCCTCCACCCATCATGACCGCTTCATTAATTGCGCAAACTGCTTGCTAAATTCATGATGAATGAAGTTCCGACAGTTCACGGAGTGAATTTATTCCAAAATGTATCACTGGCTGCTGCAATGTATACAAAAACCTGGCAGAGACAGGATCTAGTGGTGGTCTACCTGGCATGATGTAGGTGCAGGGCTGGCGCCAGCTCTGGGCATACTGGGGCAAGTGCCAGGGCCCGGAGCTGCTGGGGGGGGGCCCATATAAGGACTGTACATAAGAAATGAGGGGGGCTTATATAAAATAACCATGAGGAGTCTGTTTGGATGATAAACTAAGGAATATTTTAGGGAACAGGAGACTGTTTTAGTTGTGAATGTTTAAAGTTGTCATGTGAGTTCACTGCAAAGGGGCCCACTGAGGCTCTGTCGCCCTACTGAATCCTGGAGCCGACCCGCTGTAAGTGTCTTCAGTATGACCCTTGACTCCAGGGGCAGCTTGTTTCTTCAGTCAGTGCTGGGTCATCAGGCGGTACTCACCCTTTTCTTTCCCTCGTGAAGGGAGATTTTTAACAACAGCATGTTCCATCCCTGGCACCTACTTGCACCCATTGCCCCCTCACTGCCTTTGGCACTGGCTCAGAGGGATATGCAGCAGAGGGATATGCAGCAGAGGGATATGCAGCAGAGGGATATGCAGCAGAGGGATATGCAGGCTGCACATGTTTTTGAGCTCCCCAAGGTCCTGGCCCATCAATTATCAATATCCTGGATTATTTAAGGCACCTTCCCTAATAGGTGCTTGAGCTAGAAGGTCACTAGTTGATACAAAGGTTTCTTTGTATCCATTGACCTGGATTCATCTTGTCCATCTTGTCATATTTGTCCATTGACCTGGATTCATCTTGATCTTTGTATTTTATGCTAAACCTGTCCTGACTTATTGCCTTCTTACCACTGGGGGTGAAGTCCACCTGCCATTACCTTGGGTTGTCCACAGACCACATCTCTCCCTGTTCCTTCAGTACCATGCACTGGCGTCTCTTGGCCTAAGTCAACTGCAACTGAATGGAGACTATTTGTAGACCTGGTCCCCTACAACATAATCCTATACAGGAGATTGATGGTGAATGTGTGGAGACCACTTAGAGAGTGGCCTCATGAGCACAGTGGCCACATGTGACCTTCTATAGAAATGTTCCTTTTTCCTCATGGAGATCCCTTATTGCATCACCAGTCTGAGAGTCTTTTTATCTTCTACCTAGTAGAGGCCACATCTGTATGGACTATAATACAGTCTGTGCTTCTATTTATGCGAGGAATGGTCAACCACAAGATCTCAGCCTGACTGGACATTACAATGAGACTTGACAATGTTTACTTTACATGGATCAGGGTGCACACCCCTTTGGCTCACTGGAGACTGCTTCCTCATTACACGACGGAGAGGAATGTGGACCTTCGTAGGAACCTATCGAAGATGACACTGCAACTTATCCACCTCTTCGCTACATCCTTGTCCATCTGAAATTTGGATTATTTACAAGCAGGAAAAAAATTGCCATCATTCTTACTGTTGGGTAGAAGCTTACTAGAGGAGAATTCTAGATATTGAGCAACGAGTGGCTGGAGGCATCTGCTAAGCCTTCATAGAGTTACAAATCTGTGTTTGTGGGTTTGGTTTGAACCCAACTATTTCAGGATTTTTGGGACGTGTTTCCTATGAGTTTTCTAAAGTCATTGTAATTTCTTCTCAGTCTTAATTTTTGATAATCATTCTTGACAATACATTCCACCAGTTCCATTTATCACATTGTTTTCTCACTTTTGAACCAGCTCAAGTCTCATGTGTTCTGGTGGGCAGTAAAAAAATTCCATGTGCATCCCAGAAAACTGTTCTGAATCCACAACCGGAACTTGGAAAAATACGTTCCTCACCTTTGACTCATTTACCCTGTGGTCCGAAATGATCACATTATCTCACACCTTGATAGGTCCTTAACCACCTTAGATACTATGGAGACAGTACTAGGTTAAAGTTCCTTGGGTCCAGCAGATAAAATGATTCTGGTTGAGACTTTAGTGGCCTCGAAAGTGGATTGTCTTTTGCTTGACCTATGATGACCATTAGTGGGCCCATGTTCTCATCCAAAACAAAGGAAAACCTTTCCTTTGTCTTAAAATAGTCCACTCAATGGGGCGACGGTCCTGTCGCGATCCCGCAATGCGTTGTCCAACGAGGATTCGGGTCTGCTGCGATCGTGCGCCTGAGTTCCTGCATCCGTTGCTTCTGCGCCGAGGTCTGCTGGAGTTCACCATCTTCCGTTTTTAAATTGATGCTGCCCCACATCTTGCTG
Source organism: Engystomops pustulosus (assembly GCF_040894005.1). Lineage (NCBI taxonomy): Eukaryota > Metazoa > Chordata > Amphibia > Anura > Leptodactylidae > Engystomops > Engystomops pustulosus. Next base: position 7,112,728 of record NC_092415.1, on the reverse strand, counting down.
AGGTGATGCTGTCTGAGGCAAGAGGCTCAACTCGCTCATGGCTGGTGCACCCCTGGATATATCTCCCCATTAACACTATTGTCCACAGGTACATAATGATGGTTTCTCTTTATTTTACCACTTTCCACAGTTTTCTCTGCATATAAAGGTGCAGTGTGCCACACACAAAGTGCACATGGGTGCTCGGTCTGAAAATAGATGGGTGCGCATATATATATTTCTTCGCCCTAGAAGCCAAAGATGAGACATGGGTGATTTTTACTGGGTGAAGGGAAGGAAATGACTGGGGGCCATATGGGTGCAGTCGGCTTCTCCGAGGAACAGGTTTTATAGGGTGATGAGGAACCTTATGGCCACACACTCCTCCAAGAAAAGGGTCAGCTCCGACCAACACAGAGAAGGTCATTGTAACAGTAAGTAAATGGGAACAAATAGTTGCCCCCCACTGGTAACAATGACCCCTCTAATACAGAGTACTATAGAACCCCTACTGATAATAATGACCCCTATAATACTGCTCCCTGTGTTACCCCATGGGTAACAATGACCCCTCTATTACAGGGCACTATGGAACCCCTACTGATAATAATGACTCCTATAATACTGCTCCCTGTGTTACCCCATGGGTAACAATGACCCCTCTATCACAGGAAACTATGGAATCCTTTTTGGTAACAATGACCCCTCTATAACAGGGCACTATGGAACCCCACTGGAAGCCATGAACCTTTCAATACCGACCCCCAGTAAGCTTTGACTCCTTCCACACTCATCTTTGTGCCACTGCCCTGTTAATGTTGACCCCCTGCAATACTGTCTTCTAGGGTCTGTATTATTTTGAGGGGCCTAGGTCAGGAGTCTGGTCATTAGGGGGCTCTGGACTTGAGTTTTTATAATGTTAAGGGGGGTCAACTTTGACTTCCGTCTTTAATCTCTGGGGGCCAGGGTTTTGTAGTAGTTTACAGTTTGGGTTTTATTCTTTGTTATTAAACACTATTTAAAGGAAACCTACCACTTGTAGTGGCAGGTTTCTGATGGTAATATCGGGCACCAGCTCAGGGTGAGGTCAGGGTGAGCTGGTGCCGGAGCTTATTTTAGTTAGTGTTTTAAACCTTTTTAAACGTTATAGCCGGCGCAGGCAGGTACGCGCTCGGCGCTTACCATGCGCGCGGCTCTCATTCACTTCCTATGTAGCCGCGTGCACGGTAAGCGCCGAGTGCGTACCTGCCTGCGCCGGCTACAATGTTTAAAAAGTGTTTTAAACCGCGATACCGCGGTTTAAAACACTAACTAAAATAAGCTCCGGCACCAGCTCACCCTGACCTCACCCTGAGCTGGTGCCCGGTATTTTCATCGGAAACCTGCCACTACAAGTGGTAGGTTTCCTTTAAGGATCTGGTCTGGGGTTTCTTTTCATTGAGAGTCAAATAGTAAATGGGGAACTTGTTACAGATGGTTCCTGGGGCAGCAGAAGCTCCACGTTACGCATCTCCTCGTGAAGGAAGTCCCAGTGTTTTTCATTGAGGCTACATTTTCCTGACCACATGTTACAATTGCTGGTTTTGGGCCAGGACCACCCTTGGTGTTCTGCTCGTCTGTGTCTCGTCCAGTTTGATGATTCAATGTCAGACGATCACGTCCACAATGTTGTCTAATCCTTGTTGTGAAGCCTCCCGACTGCTACAAGTGTAACCAGATGAAAGCCAACACCGTTGACCGCGCGTCGTCTCATGAATATTCAGCGCGGAGCGGCCGGTGTTTGTTCACTCTGGGCCGGTAAATTATCAGCCTGCGTTCCACTTCTATTGATGCCCCCGAGCACGTTAAATATTAAAAGCCTCTGTTCCAGACGTCTCCCAGTCGATCCTCTGAAGTGGATGTAAAGTTTTAACCTCGTGCCGGTGACGGGAGACCAGATGAGGTCGTGTGTTTCTTTTGTGGGGTTTTAATAATAGATTCCAAAACAATAAACAGATGATTCCAAATGTTCCAAAAATCTTCTCCCGGAGACCCTCGGCCTGTCACTAGCAGAACATTGCCTGGATACAACATCTAATTGGCTCTGCTGGATGCTGTGATCCGGGTTACTGCAGTATCACTACAATGGATGTTATATGGACGAGGCAGAGCTGAATGGTAACTCCTGAGAATAATGTCATCTGTCTATTATAATAACTCCCAAAGTTTATCTGTTACACATATACACAAAAAACTAGAGAAAAACTAGATCACAATGAGGGTCATTTACTTACCCGGTCCTGTTGCAATCCAGTGGCGCGTTCTCCATCGAGGATTCAGGTTTTCCGGCAATTCACTAAGATAGTGCCCCCGATGTCCACCAGGTGTCGCTGCTGTGCCAAAGTCCGCCGAGGTCCGCTGGAGTTCGCCATCCTATCCTGGGTGCAGTTTTTCCAAATCCGTCGGGTTTTCCGACGACCACGCCCCCCCCCCCGATTTGTCGCATGCGTACCGGCGCTGATGCGCCACAATCCGATCGCATGCGCCAAAAAACCGGGGCAATCTGGTGCAAAACGGTAATTTTCGGGAAACCCAACGAAAAAGAGCGATTCAGACCCTTAGTAAATGTGCCCCAATGAGCAGAATCCTCCAGGGTCTTAAAAAAATCACAAGAAATATAAGATTCCAATTCCTCTGAACAGATAATAATATTTTCTAAACATCTAATGATGTGAAATAATAGAAGGTTTTTTATTGTTTTCCATCCGGCCCCGGCCACCATGACACCTTCTTCCTATCATGGCATCTTCTCTTCCTAGATTTTCCAGGAACCTCACTAACAACCTAACTTCCCTCTGTGCTTATACCTTGTGGCTGCCCCATTTTTCCTCGATCTGGAAGCTGCTCCCAAATAATGGACTTCAGAAATACAGATACATAGATGACAGCTATAAAACAATAGTGTAGAAAGGTCCCCTAGAGATGCCCATTAACCACTTCTTCTACTTGCTGTCCAGGACAAGTCTCCTTCCTCTCCACTCACAGTGTCTTCATCTATGAAAGCCCCATACAAATTACATAGCGCCCCCTACAAACCTCTTACACAATAATTCACAATCTACATGGCCGCAACAACAAGTGCAATGATTGGAGAAAGCCTCTACCAGCATCTTATATCCCAACATTACAAATATTAGGCACTTGAATTCCAAATTGCACTATTCTAATCCACCTCAGGTTAAGAAGGAAACAGTCAGGTGACCGTGTAATGTCTCGCAGGACGGGCTTTTACTAATTTCATCACTCAATTAGCTACTTGAGGTTCACTGGGTGACCCCTTTAAGAGCCATCCTCCTCCTTATCTACATGCTGTGATATCCCTTGTTAATACATTGCTGCCAACTACTGTCCAGAGAGGGTGTAAGTGCATGCAGTTCATTGTGTTCTGCTCCTACATGGTCAATGGCCCACATTTACCAAGGTCCTTGTGCCAGTTTTCTGTTGGATGTTGAATGTTCTTTCCAGTACAAACTGTTTGCACAGGTATTTAAGAATTGTCTGTGCCACATATGTGTTGCACGCGACCCTTGTGTGTTGCAGCTGCTCTAGGCTTCATGCAGTGTTCTGCACAGAAATTGGCATTCCGGTGCTTAGTCGGACCGTGTTAAAGGTGCACCAAAATAAGTTGGAATGCAGGGGTCACCATATTCATGAAGTACATGCACCACAAATCCTAAATCTAGCGCCCCCTGCACACTACACAGGTAACTGCACATAGTACACATTGCGCTGTTTTTAGTAACTCTGCCCCAATGTGTTCTATTTACTATAATGCTGCAATGTTATAAACACCTGAGGCAATGCAGGCTGTCCATTGCTTAACGCCCTGGAATTTTCCCAAAAATTACTGTTTCGCGCCTAATTGCCCTGGGTTTTTGGCGCACACGATCAGAGATCAGGGGGCGTGGCCATCGGAAAACCCGACGGATTCGGAAAAACCACCGTATTTTTAAAAAAAATAAAAATGTGTCGCTCGACACGCACTTACCTGCAACAAGCAATGGATGGTGAACTCCAGCGGACCTTAGCGCAGCAGCGACACCTGGTGGACATCGGGCGCACTACCTTAGTGAATCGCCGGAAGACCCGAATCCTCGACAGAGAGCCCGCTGCTGGATCGCGACAGGACCGGGTAAATCTGCCCCAAAGTCTCTAAATCTAGGCTCAGTCCTGGGTCTCCATCTTGAGATTTCTTCTGAGATTGTGCTGCAGATGCAGCAGAGGTGACCAAGCTCCAAGGAGAATCATCCAAACCTGCAGATGCTGCTCCAGGGATGGGAGCCCCAGGAGTCTCCCCACAATCCTGCCCTGCTAGCCCCTCATCTTCTGGTCATATCTGCCCCATATACTATCAGCCCCCGGTGAGGATGTGGCAGCCCTTTACATATAAGAACATGTGAACCCTGTGCAGGGAGAGGGAGGTGAAGTCTTCCCAACAATCATTTGGCAATGGAGTGATCCTGTGTTATTTGCATTGTAATGGAGGAAGGAACAGCTAGCAATATAACTCCACTATCTGATAAAATGCACAAGGCACAAGTGCACAGGTCAGACCCGGTGATTTCCTGGAGATATTGTTTATTAGAAAGATACAAGTTCGTGAGTTGGAGAGTTTTTTTCTTGGAAGTTTTCCTATTTAAGCCCAAACAACAAGTGTAAGCCAACGCTGCAAGATATTAATATTAATCATGGAGGAGCCTTGACCGCCCGGGGTGCAGGGGGAGGCCACTGCTGTGAAGAGAAAGTCAAGAACAACAGATTGAGCGCCGGTGGCCATGAGAATCGGAACGACACGAACTTCACGATTGATAGAAGTAGCTTCCACCTGGAGGTCCTGTACATCACACGGCGCGGGGCATGAAAGGCTCCTTACGAGTGCCGCGCCATGGATGGCAGGAGAGTCCTGTCTGGAATATCGGATCATGTACTTAAAGGGACCTTCATTATTTCTCCAGGCTCCGCGCTTCTCTGTAGTGGTGGCTCCTGTGCCTAATGCGACAGCTCTGCTCCGTCCACGTAGGATAAGATAAACCTGGTACAGGATTGTAGATTTTTACTATTGTTTTATTGATCTCCAGGGAAAAACTAGTGCACACGATTAATACAGACTCTTCATTCCGTGTTCCTGTCAATCATCTGATGCAGGAAGTAGCATCACTGGACGACTTGCTATGACATCATGTGACTACAAGATAAGGAGGGAGCCGGTTAATCCTCCCTCTGTCACATAATGTAAAATCAAGCGTCTGGATACAATGGGGGTCATCTACTAAGGGCCCGATTCGCGTTTTCCTGACGTGTTACCCGAATATTTCCGATTTGCGCCGATTGTACCTGAATTGCGGATTATGGCGCATCGGATTGTGGCGCATGCATGCGACGGAAATCAGGGGGCGTGGACGAACAAAAACCCGACGGATTCGGAAAAACCGCCACATTTAAAAAAAAAATTGTGGCGCGAAAATTTCACTCACCTTCATCCTGGATAGGCCGGTGTATTTCGAGGCATTCCAGCGGACTTCAGCGCAGCAGCGCCTCCTGGTGGATGGCGGAGGAACTACCATCATAAATCCCGTCCGGACCCGAATCCAGCGCAGAGAACGCGCCGCTGGATCGTGAATTGTCCAGGTAAGTAAATCTGCCCCATTGTATTGTCCTTGCAGTCATGTGAACTGTAATATCAAGAACTGATGGGAGGAGGGGATGTTCATGACCAGGAGACTTTTACCTCTTGCTGTGACCACCCATAATCACCACCCCCCTTCCTGCTTCGATTCCCCAAAAGATCACATTACACAGATGTATGTGGTGAAAAGACCACAGCGGCCCATGTTTATTAACATAACAGATTAACACATCGTGGGGTCCTGGAAGGCATTTTCTAACTTCTTCACTTGCCAAAGGCTGTTTTACACCAGGCCTGTTGACACCGCCCTGGAGATTTCCAATTCCACCCAGGGGGCTTTGCCCGCAGGAGTCTCCTCCCCAAAGCTGGGAAAACTACCCCAGCTTAAAATACCCCATTTTCCACTTGTCCAAACTGGACCTTTCCCTAGTTAATTGTTCTTTCCAACTACCTTCAAGCACCCCATCTCCCCTGCCACGACAGCATGTGTGATGCCTCGCACACTGCTGTCCCCCCAAATCTCCCAAGCCTTCTCTAAACCTTCCTGAATTCCCATTGTCGCTCACCGATGTCGTTCAAGTGAACGCCGTTGTTTCTCAGATATAAACTACCTCCCTCCTCAATCTCCTGGTGCCTTACCACTATGCCCCAGTTTCTTGCCACAAACTTGCCCACCACCTTGTTGACCTTCATACGCGCTTTATTGATCCGCACGATGGATCGCGCTTGCCACCAAGTGGCCCTAGGTACTATGTTCGACCAGACCAATTGTATGCCAGGAATTCCTCATCAAAGCCCTGGATGACCGGAAGCACAGATCATTCCACCTGCATGGACTAAGAGAATATCGATAGACCTGTCCAGATCCGTGTGACCTGAATCACAGATAGCAACCTGGACCACAATAGGCACCTAACACCCAACCACCGAACCTGCACTTGATCCCAGTGAAACCCCAACTGACTGCCGGGCATTGATCTGCACGCACCCCTCCCCAATGAACGTAGGAGTGTCCCGTGATCCACGCCAAGCAAAGGCCCGGACCTTGAAGAGAAAATATAATAACACTTAACCAAAAAACAATTCCGACAAATATTAACACATCAAGTGGGGTCGGACAAAACCCCTAAATCACTGCGATTCCCACCGGCCCAAGCACTTGATACACTCATCTCCCAAACCCCATGAGAGTTGTACAAACAAAAATCAAACACCAAAACCCCTAAAGCCTTCTTTAGCACCTGTCTAAATTGGAATTGCAACAAACAAGATCCATCAACATGCAACAACATTAGCCCCCCTCTCATCGGCCAGCGCGCCTGATAATCCAAAAAAACCCATTCTGAACGGGCACGTATCAGCCACCTCGTTCCTAACACCCGGCAAATGCACCGCCACAAACTGAGCATAACCCCTCAAAACCAGGTGCCGCAACAAACGGACGACTGGTGGAGAATTGGCCATTTGCTTGTTAATAGCCTGCATCACTCCCATGTTGTCACAATTAAAACAAACTTTCCTGTTCTGCAACCTATCCCCCCACAGTTTGGTAGCCACCACAATGGGAAACAGTTAAAAAAAAACCAAATTGGCCACCAACCCTGTGATATCCAAGATTCAGGCCACACGCAGGCACACCACTGACCCTCAAAAAAAAGCCCCAAAGCCCTAGCTGCCTGCTGTGTCCGTAAACAACTCCCAATCCGCATTAGCTACAGGTCCCATCTGTATAACCTACTGACCGTTATACTGTTCCCTTGCGGCCCCGACCCCATCCTGGATCCTGCTGCCGCTATCACAGAGCTCCTGATCCCCTGCTGACTCACCGACGTGGTAACCCCAGCCGCCGACTGCATCTGCCGTGCCGCACTCCTGCCGCAAACCACAGGATCCATATGTGAAGGAGTGGGGGCAAGCCCTTGAGTCCGCCGCCGCCCATACAGGGATCGTCAACGTCACTAAGGGGATGATCCTCTGGATCCCCCTCCACTTCCGGTCACTCTTCCTCATCCAGCACTTCACAAGATGGCTGCCGCACCACCACTTCCGGTGATAACGGGTCCCTCTTGCGGCTCCTACCTGTGGCCTCCCGGCCCCTCCGATAAGGCCTCCCAGCCGATGCTGAGGGCGCAGGCTCCCTCCGGGCGGAGGGAGGGCAGGAAGCGCCCGAAGCTCCGGAAATCCTCCTCGGCGCCGACCACTGACTGGGCCTGATACCGCCTAACACTTCAGGGGACCAGTAAGCCTTATTCCAGGGTTCTCCACGCTGCGCATGGGCGGACGGGGGCCTATTGTGTTGCCCACTCCGTGCTCTAGACCCCGGCCGCAATTCCGGATTCCTCCCAGGCTAAACCTCTGCTATGGATGAGCGTTCCTGAGAGGCGGCTGGAGGGTCCCTGCTGGGGCTCCGGCGACGGTGATGGGGCCTATGGGTTATTTCCATACTCAGTCGGGTGGGAGGGCGTGCTCGAGTGCTCCTCCGTGGGGGAAACAGGTACCTCAGCTGCGGGGTAGGGACCTGCTGGCTCCCCGTCAAGCTGCTACTCCAACCAAGCTGTGCCAGGCTGGACCACAGCCTACATTACCCGCTGCATCAAGGCGTCCACATCAGCCGTCGCAGTCAAAACGCGAAATACAGGTCTATATACAGGTCTATATGCAGGTCTATATACAGGTCTATATACAGGTCTATATACAGGTTTATATAGAGGTCTACACTCACCGGCCACTTTATTAGGTCCACCATGCTAGTAACGGGTTGGACCCCCTTTTGCCTTCAGAACTGCCTCAATTCTTCGTGGCATAGATACAACAAGGTGCTGGAAGCTCCTCAGGGATGTTGGTCCATATTGACATGATGGCATCACACAGTTGCCGCAGATTTGTCGGCTGCACATCCATGATGCGAATCTCCCGTTCCACCACATCCCAAAGATGCTCTATTGGATTGAGATCTGGTGACTGTGGAGCCATTTGTGTCCAGTGACCTCATTGTCATGTTCAAGAAACCAGTCTGAGATGCTTCCAGCTTTATGACATGGCGCATTATCCTGCTGAAAGTAGCCATCAGATGTTACAGGGTACACTGTGCTCATAAAGGGATGGACATGGGCAGCAACAATACTCAGGTAGGCTGTGGCGTTACCAAGGGGCCCAAAGACACCATGACACCACCACCACCAGCCTGAGCCGCTGATACAAGGCAGGATGGATCCATGACACCACCACCACCAGCCTGAGCCGCTGATACAAGGCAGGATGGATCCATGACACCACCACCACCAGCCTGACCCGCTGATACAAGGCAGGATGGATCCATGACACCACCACCACCAGCCTGACCCGCTGATACAAGGCAGGATGGATCCATGACACCAGCACCACCAGCCTGAGCCGCTGATACAAGGCAGGATGGATCCATGCTTTCATGTTGTTGTACCAAATTCTGACCCCACCATCCGAATGTCGCAGCAGAAATCGAGACTCATCAGACCAGGCAACGTTTTTCCAATCTTCTACTGTCCAATTTCGATGAGCTTGTGCAAATTGTAGCCTCAGTTTCCTGTTCTTAGCTGAAAGGAGTGGCACCCGGTGTGGTCTTCTGCTGCTGTAGCCCATCTGCCTCAGAGTTGGACGTACTGTGCGTTCAGAGATGCTCTTCTGCCTACCTTGGGTGTAACGGGGGGCGATTTGAGTCACTGTTGCCTTTCTATCAGCTCGAACCAGTCTGCCCATTCTCCTCTGACCTCTGGCATCAACAAGGCATTTCCGCCCACAGAACTGCCGCTCACTGGATGTTTTTTCTTTTTCGGACCATTCTCTGTAAACCCTAGAGATGGTTGTGCGTGAAAATCCCAGTAGATCAGCAGTTTCTGAAATACTCAGACCAGCCCTTCTGGCACCAACAACCATGCCACGTTCAAAGGCCTCAAATCACCTTTCTTCCCCATACTGATGCTCGGGAGAACTGCAGGAGATTGTCTTGACCATGTCTACATGCCTAAATGCACTGAGTTTCCGCCATGTGATTGGCTGATTAGAAATTAAGTGTTAACGAGCAGTTGTACAGGTGGACCTAATAAAGTGGCCTGTGAGTGTATATACAGGTCTATATACAGGTCTATATACAGGTCTATATGCAGGTCTATATACAGGCCTATATACAGGTCTATATACAGGTCTATATGCAGGTCTATATGCAGGTCTATATACAGGTCTATATACAGGTCTATATACAGGTCTATATGCAGGTCTATATACAGGCCTATATACAGGCCTATATACAGGTCTATATACAGGTCTATATACAGGTCTATATACAGGTCTATATACGGAGTTATATACAGGTCTATATGCAGGTCTATATACAGGTCTATATACAGGTCTATATACAGGTCTATATACATGTCTATATACAGGTTTATATACAGGTCTATATACAGGTTTATATACAGGTCTATATACAGGTCTATATACAGGTCTATATACATGTCTATATACAGGTTTATATACAGGTCTATATACAGGTTTATATACAGGTCTATATACAGGTTTATATACAGGTCTATATACAGGTCTATATACAGGTCTATATACATGTCTATATACAGGTTTATATACAGGTCTATATACAGGTTTATATACAGGTCTATATACAGGTTTATATACAGGTCTATATACAGGTCTATATACAGGTCTATATACATGTCTATATACAGGTTTATATACAGGTCTATATACAGGTTTATATACAGGTCTATATACAGGTTTATATACAGGTCTATATACAGGTCTATATACAGGTCTATATACATGTCTATATACAGGTTTATATACAGGTCTATATACAGGTTTATATACAGGTCTATATACAGGTCTATATACAGATGAGGCCTCCATCACGGCTCCAGTGCAGTCACTTCAGTATAAATTCCGATTTTGTAGTAATTTTCTTACTCTTTGTATAATAGTTGTACATTTATAGAAAACTTTAAGTTTATTGAAAAAAACTTGTAAAACCCACATATTTTATACTAAATAAATAAGTTGTCGGCTCGGGCGCTTGCAGGCGATAGCCCCCCGCCGGACGCCTCTATACAGCCGCTGTGCAATCTATATGTTAGCGTGAGATCCACTGCTCAGGATCAATAAGAACTTGTTATATCTTTATCAAAGATACAGAAGAGACGCCGAAGCCACGGCTGGAGAGGTGTTTATACAGGGGTGTATCTACAGAGATGTACCTACAGCTGAGGGTGTATCTACAGGGGTGTATCTATAGAGATGTACCTACAGCTGAGGGTGTATCTACAGGGGTGTATCTACAGCTGAGGGTGTATCTACAGAGATGTATCTACAGCTGAGGGTGTATCTACAGAGATGTATCTACAGCTGAGGGTGTATCTACAGAGATGTATCTACAGCTGAGGGTGTATCTACAGGGATGTATCTACAGCTGAGGGTGTATCTACAGACAGGGGTGTATCTACAGCTGAGGGTGTATCTACAGCTGAGGGTGTATCTACAGCTGAGGGTGTATCTACAGAGATGTATCTACAGCTGAGGGTGTATCTCCACACAGGGGTGTATCTACAGCTGAGGGTGTATCTACAGAGATGTATCTACAGCTGAGGGTGTATCTCCACACAGGGGTGTATCTACAGCTGAGGGTGTATCTACAGGGATGTATCTACAGCTGAGGGTGTATCTACAGGGATGTATCTACAGCTGAGGGTGTATCTACAGGGATGTATCTACAGCTGAGGGTGTATCTACAGGGATGTATCTACAGCTGAGGGTGTATCTACAGACAGGGGTGTATCTACAGCTGAGGGTGTATCTACAGGGATGTATCTACAGCTGAGGGTGTATCTACAGACAGGGGTGTATCTACAGCTGAGGGTACATTCACACGCGGTATGCCCGCCGTGCGGGCATACCGCCGTGTGCTGGAGGTGAGGAGGAGGTGACCCCTCCTCCCTCCATAGGAAATAGCGGCACACGGCCGCACATCCGCCGAAAGATAGAGCTTGCTCTATCTTTTTGCGGTGTGCGGCCCGGATCGGTGCCACACATGTGTGGCACCGGATCCCCGCCGTGCCGCTATTGCCGTCTATGGGGACGTACATGCGGCCGCAAATTTGCGGCCGCATGTACGGCCCCGCAGACGGCACTGTGAATGAGCCCTGAGGGTGTATCTACAGGGATGTATCTACAGCTGAGGGTGTATCTACAGGGATGTATCTACAGCTGAGGGTGTATCTACAGGGATGTATCTACAGCTGAGGGTGTATCTACAGGGATGTATCTACAGCTGAGGGTGTATCTACAGGGATGTATCTACAGCTGAGGGTGTATCTACAGGGATGTATCTACAGCTGAGGGTGTATCTACAGGGGTGTATCTACAGCTGAGGGTGTATCTACAGAATATGGTGTATCTACAGACAGGGGTGTATGGTGCATGGCTCATTATATCCCTGGTCATGTGATGTCACACAGGTGCACGGTTCGTTATATCCCTGGTCATGTGATGTCACACAGGTGCACCACTCATTATATCCCTGGTCATGTGATGTCACACAGGTGCACGGCTCGTTATATCCCTGGTCATGTGATGTCACACAGGTGCACGGCTCGTTATATCCCTGGTCATGTGATGTCACACAGGTGCACAGCTCGTTATATCCCTGGTCATGTGATGTCACACAGGTGCACAGCTCGTTATATCCCTGGTCATGTGATGTCACACAAGTGCACAGATCGTTATATCCCTGGTCATGTGATGTCACACAGGTGCACAGCTCGTTATATCCCTGGTCATGTGATGTCACATAAGTGCACAGATCGTTATATCCCTGGTCATGTGATGTCACACAGGTGCACAGCTCGTTATATCCCTGGTCATGTGATGTCACACAGGTGCACAGCTCGTTATATCCCTGGTCATGTGATGTCACACAAGTGCACAGATCGTTATATCCCTGGTCATGTGATGTCACACAGGTGCACAGCTCGTTATATCCCTGGTCATGTGATGTCACACAGGTGCACAGCTCGTTATATCCCTGGTCATGTGATGTCACACAAGTGCACAGATCGTTATATCCCTGGTCATGTGATGTCACACAGGTGCACAGCTCGTTATATCCCTGGTCATGTGATGTCACACAGGTGCACAGCTCGTTATATCCCTGGTCATGTGATGTCACACAGGTGCACAGCTCGTTATATCCCTGGTCATGTTATGTCACACAGGTGCACGGCTCGTTATATCCCTGGTCATGTGATGTCACACAAGTGCAGAGATTGTTATATCCCTGGGTGGGGGCTGAGTATGACATGAAGGCCCGGATTGTCAGGGATGTCCCATTCCTCCCCTCCATCTATAGGAGGCTGGGGGCTCGTTTCTTACCGGGAGGTAATTTGTTTAGAGGAAAGTTCTTTGTAATTATTTTTCCTTATCGTAGAAGACAGAACAACGCGAAGAGGAAATTGTGGATAACGGAATTAATTACAGCGATAAAAACACAAAAGATACATTTTTTGCCTTGTTTGGGCTTTCACTGTTACAATGTATCACATCAAAGAGGAAAATGTAACATAAAGCGAATTGTAGCGGGGGCCGGGACCTCCCCCGGGAAGAAGGAGAAGCTGAGGAGGTAACTGAGAGATAAAGGAGGAGAGTGACACGTACCGGAGGAGGGGAGATGATACGTACCGGAGGAGGGGGGTGATACGTACCGCAGGAGGGGAGATGATACGTACCGGAGGAGGGGGTGACACGTACCGGAGGAGGGGGTGACATGTACCGGAGGAGGGGAGATGATACGTACCGGAGGAGGGGGGTGATACGTACCGGAGGAGGGGGTGACACGTACCGGAGGAGGGGGTGACATGTACCGGAGGAGGGGAGTGATACGTACCCGAGGAGGAGGTGACATGTACCAGAGGAGGGGGTGACACATAGTGGAGGAGGGGGTGACATGTACTGGAGGAGGGGGGTGACATGTACTGGAGGAGGGGGTGACACATAGTGGAGGAGGGGGTGACATGTACTGGAGGAGGGGGTGACACATAGTGGAGGAGGGGGTGACACATAGTGGAGGAGGGGGTGACATGTACTGAAGGAGGGGGTGACATGTACCAGAGGAGGGGGTGACACATAGTGGAGGAGGGGGTGACATGTACCAGAGGAGGGGGTGACACATAGTGGAGGAGGGGGTGACATGTACTGGAGGAGGGGGGTGACATGTGCAACATCCCCCACCGGGGCCTAGCCCTTGAGGTGAGGCCTGGAGACAGCCGAGGCCCGCGGTACCGGAGTGGCTGGCGGTTGCGGCCTAAGCACGCTATTGTCACGGTGCTTGGTACGGGGGAACCGGAGGGCTGTCCTACAGCCTGGCAGGTCTCCAGCAGGGTGGTGTTGGCAAGAAATGATGAGGGAGCGGCTGCTATAGCGGATCTCCCTGGGGCAACCCCTTAATGTCCCGAGTGTGAGTCTCTGGGTGATGGACGGGGTGCCGGTGATGAAGGCAGCCGTATTAGCAGGGACCAGACGGAGGCAGAAGTTGAAGCAAACAACTTACAGTTTATTGCAACCGGCAGGAACTGCAGAAAACGAGCCTTTAACAGGTAGATGGAGTGCCGAGATGTGAGTTGGAGGGAGCCTCAGGAGATAGTTCACCAGCCTGGATGTAGAGGGCAGGCTGGGTGGCAGCTGTGTCCTTATAGGAAGCTTCAGCTTGTCCTGTAGAGCTTCAGGTATCACCCTTGAAGGTAGGGATGATACCCCTTTCCTCACTACACTAACTCTAGTCTAATGCTCCACTCTTCAGAGGCAGGGGCTAGGCTCTTCCTGCTCTGGTATGGGCTAGACAGAGATTACTCACTCACTCACTACATAGACTGAGAGACTTCTCTCAGTCTAACTCTCTAAGAGTGCTCCAGAACATTCCTGGGCCAGAGGTTTTATTACCTCCCTTTGGTCAGGTGGTGGCTGCTCCTCCAATCACATCTCAGCTCACAAAGCACAGGATGTAACACAGACATTGGTCAATAGCATCTTGCATTATACAAAATACTTAACCTCTGCCTTGCCAGGCAGGATTAACCACTGCAATTTCCCCTTTGATCCTATAAGGACCATGTAGTGTAATATGGTGTTACCTACAGGTGGGACGTATTCGCAAACCCTACCTCGCCATTGCATCGGCGAGGGTGTTGCATACCCCGGGGGCAATTGAAAGAGCCGCCCTCGGCTCGACTACAGATGGTTTGGGGCACAGAGGGGGCTAAAGGCACTTCTGGGAAGTGCAGGCTATGTGAGGTGTAGGGACAAACCGCCCATGGTCCTGGAGACAGGCACCTGGGTTGGTGTCGGACTAAGACAAAAAAACATGTAAGAGCTGTATGACAGTTGGTCGCTGACGCCATTAAACCGAACTGTACAGTAGGAAAGGTGTGGTGTCATGTCCTGTAATCCACTCCTTGCACCAAGGCCTGTATATTTGTTTTATCAACGCTTCTTCCCTGGCGGCAATTATATGGTGTCTATCTGCATTGCGTTAGCATATGCGACACGAGTACCTCCTGACTGGTATCCTTACCCATGTATGGGTGGCATCCAGGTGCTATCTATGTAACACCCCCGGTCCCCTAAAGACCCGCAGTTTACGGACTACCCCCATGTGCAAACCTCAGTTTGAGGGATCAGGTAGCGGTCAGTGTTTTACAAAAAAGACGGTCCGACACAGCCACACTACAACCTGAAAAGCCTATGAAAGGGTTAATGCAGACTACTGGCAGATATGACAGTGTGCAAATATTTGGCAAAATCACATTGGCTTAGGAGCCCAATGGGTACACATCTTGAACGTTACAAACGTTACAGAGGTGGATAGGCTACTCAGGGTAGCACGGTAGTAAATGTCTCTTTTCCTGCAAAGGAAAGGCATAAAAAGTGCAAGCAGAATGTCCATACCTAAAAAGGAAGGCATTAAGTGCAAAATGATAATAAATTACATCGCAACTTTTCCTGGAGGTTGGCAAAAGTCTCTCAGAAGGTCTCTACTGACAAAGTCCATCTTCTGGGTACAGCCCTTGAGGTGGGGAAAAGTGCAATGAAGAAAACAAAGGGTCTCCTCTATTTGGAGAGGGACAGAGTCCTTTGATGACATCTCTGCTGTGGCAGAGGAAGGGTGCTATCATAGCACATAATCTCTGGACTGAGATAAATAAGGGTAGGAGTCTCAGGAAAGTCTCTGGCTCTTTAGGGAAAGGACAGAAATAAATATACATATATACACATGGTACAGTACCTGAAGTGGACTACAGCCCTTCAGGGGTTAATCTTGCTGCTCAAGAGCAATGGCTGCAGGCATGGGAGCAGGAACTGCAGCAGGGACATCATCAGCCTGGGTGAAGAAAGCAGTGTTGAGATCTGTCACCTGAAGACATCTGGTGGTAGACACTGGAACTGCTGACATAGAACACCCTGAAGCTGGAGCTGGAACAGCAGGGAGGTCATCTGCAGCGTCAGGCATCTCAGCAAAGGAAGGAGACAGGCACTTCTCTGGCTGACCTTCTGTAGCTGGGGGCGCTGTGGAGCGCATGATGATGACCGCAGGAGCTGTAACTTCTTCACTGCTGACAGCTGAAGGATTGTTGTTCCTGGACTGACCTGTAGCTGTTGGGGGCGCTGTTGCGCTGGCGGTGATAACCTCTGTAGCTGGCAGGGCGTTCTCACCGGACAGCCTGGGCCTCTTAGCAGGTGGTCCTGGATACTCCGCAGGACGGTCAGCTGCATTAGATAAGGGGTCAGGCCCCTTTAAGAGAGTCCCTTTTGTAGCCGGGCCTCCTATGGGGAGATGTTGACCCTCTGCAGGGAGGCCGGACTGTACCCCAGCCGGGGCTAAGGGAGATATAGTCACAGTCACTGTGATATAGGCCCTGGGGGCCATGGTACTCACATCCGCGGTGGTCCTCAGGAGGTCCGTCATCGGAGGAGGCAGCCGCTGTGGAGAATCCACCATTGAAGACTGCGTACGGGAGACAGCAGTAAGCGGTGCAGCAGAGGAAGGTGCCCGAGGCTCGTGGGCAAGCCATACGACACTTGGTTCTTCATCTCGGAGGCTGTGCGGCATGTCGGCAGGACAGAAGACAGCACGTGGAGAAATCCAAGATGGCCGATTAACCTCTCTGATGCTGGATGGCGGCTGCGCTGACTCTGAGGTTCCTCGTGGGCTCTCACTGGCGTTGCAGCGCGGGAGAGTTTCGCGCCAGAGGGCGGAGCTTGAGTCTTTCCCGCCAGGAGTTGTGGCGGGCTGAATTTTCTGCTGCGCCACAGCGCGCTGAGGCGGGATTCGCGCCATACGCGCAGGGGGTGGAGCTTAGTGATGTCTCTGGGTTTCCCGCCAGTGAAGGTTTTGGCGGGCTGGAATTACTTGCTGCGCCACAGTTTCGTGAGGTAAAAATCTTCAGGCGCGGCAGCGCCGGATGTAGCAGAGCTGGTACAGTTCTTGCCGGGATTAACCTCCTGAGTGCTGGAGCGGTGCTCGACAGCACGTGGCAGCAGTATAACACAGTTCAATCCAGAAACACACAATCACTTGGGCCTAAACCCGGATGGCAGCAGGGTTAGGCAGCACAGTCTTTTTCTTAATAAAGTACAGTCTTTAGTGCCAGGATAAGGCACAGAAGTATATATCCTGTTCGTGACGCCACTTGCAACATCCCCCACCGGGGCCTAGCCCTTGAGGTGAGGCCTGGAGACAGCCGGGGCCCGCGGTACCGGAGTGGCTGGCGGTTGCGGCCTAAGCACGCTATTGTCACGGTGCTTGGTACGGGGGAACCGGAGGGCTGTCCTACAGCCTGGCAGGTCTCCAGCAGGGTGGTGTTGGCAAGAAATGATGAGGGAGCGGCTGCTATAGCGGATCTCCCTGGGGCAACCCCTTAATGTCCCGAGTGTGAGTCTCTGGGTGATGGACGGGGTGCCGGTGATGAAGGCAGCCGTATTAGCAGGGACCAGACGGAGGCAGAAGTTGAAGCAAACAACTTACAGTTTATTGCAACCGGCAGGAACTGCAGAAAACGAGCCTTTAACAGGTAGATGGAGTGCCGAGATGTGAGTTGGAGGGAGCCTCAGGAGATAGTTCACCAGCCTGGATGTAGAGGGCAGGCTGGGTGGCAGCTGTGTCCTTATAGGAAGCTTCAGCTTGTCCTGTAGAGCTTCAGGTATCACCCTTGAAGGTAGGGATGATACCCCTTTCCTCACTACACTAACTCTAGTCTAATGCTCCACTCTTCAGAGGCAGGGGCTAGGCTCTTCCTGCTCTGGTATGGGCTAGACAGAGATTACTCACTCACTCACTACATAGACTGAGAGACTTCTCTCAGTCTAACTCTCTAAGAGTGCTCCAGAACATTCCTGGGCCAGAGGTTTTATTACCTCCCTTTGGTCAGGTGGTGGCTGCTCCTCCAATCACATCTCAGCTCACAAAGCACAGGATGTAACACAGACATTGGTCAATAGCATCTTGCATTATACAAAATACTTAACCTCTGCCTTGCCAGGCAGGATTAACCACTGCAATTTCCCCTTTGATCCTATAAGGACCATGTAGTGTAATATGGTGTTACCTACAGGTGGGACGTATTCGCAAACCCTACCTCGCCATTGCATCGGCGAGGGTGTTGCACATGTACTGGAGGAGGGGGTGACACATAGTGGAGGAGGGGGTGACATGTACTGGAGGAGGGGGTGACACATAGTGGAGGAGGGGGTGACACATAGTGGAGGAGGGGGTGAAATGTACTGAAGGAGGGGGTGACATGTACCAGAGGAGGGGGTGACACATAGTGGAGGAGGGGGTGACATGTACCAGAGGAGGGGGTGACACATAGTGGAGGAGGGGGTGACATGTACTGGAGGAGGGGGGTGACATGTAGTGGAGGAGGGGTTGACATGTACCAGAGGAGGGGGTGACACATAGTGGAGGAGGGGGTGACACATAGTGGAGGAGGGGGTGACATGTAGTGGAGGAGGGGGTGACATGTAGTGGAGGAGGGGGTGACACGTAGTGGAGGAGGGGGTGACATGTAGTGGAGGAGGGGGTGACATGTACTGGAGGAGGGGGTGACACATAGTGGAGGAGGGCGTGACATGTACTGGAGGAGGGTGTGATACGTACCCGAGGAGGAGGTGACATGTACCAGAGGAGGGGGTGACACGTAGTGGAGGAGGGGGTGACATGTAGTGGAGGAGGGGGTGACATGTAGTGGAGGAGGGGGTGACACGTAGTGGAGGAGGGGGTGACATGTAGTGGAGGAGGGGGTGACATGTACTGGAGGAGGGGGTGACATGTAGTGGAGGAGGGGGTGACATGTAGTGGAGGAGGGGGTGACACATAGTGGAGGAGGGGGTGACATGTACTGGAGGAGGGTGTGATACGTACCCGAGGAGGAGGTGACATGTACCAGAGGAGGGGGTGACACATAGTGGAGGAGGGGGTGACACGTTATATCACACAGGTGCACGGTTCATTTTGTCACACAGGTGCCCGGCTCGTTATATCATACAGGTGCATGGCTCGTTATATCACACAGGTGCACAGCTCGATATATCACACAGGTGCATGGCTCGTTATATCACACAGGTGCACAGCTCGATATATCACACAGGTGCATGGCTCGTTATATCACACAGGTGCACGGCTCGTTATATCACACAGGTGCACGGCTCGTTGTATCACACAGGTGCGCAGCTCGTTATATCACACAGGTGCACGGCTCGTTATATTACACAGGTGCACGGCTCGTTATATCACACAGGTGCACGGCTCGTTGCATCACACAGGTGCGCGGCTCGTTATATCACTCAGGTGCACAGCTCGTTATATCACACAGTTGCACGGCTCGTTGTATCACACAGGTGCGCAGCTCGTTATATCACACAGGTGCACGACTCGTTTTATCACACAGCTGCACGGCTTGTTATATCACAGGTGCACAGCTCGTTATATATCACACAGGTGCACGGGTCGTTATATATCACACAGGTGCACAGCTCGTTATATCACACAGGTGCACGGCTCGTTATATTACACAGGTGCATGGCTCGTTATATCACACAGGTGCACGGCTCGCTATATCACAAAGGTGCGCGGCTCGTTATATCACACAGGAGCCTTGCACCTGTGTGATATAACGAGCCGTGCACCTGTGTGATATAACGAGCCGTGCACCTGTGTGATATAACGAGCCGCGCACCTGTGTGATATAACGAGCCATGCACCTGTGTGATATAACGAGCCGTGTACCTGTGTGATATAACGAGCCTTGCACCTGTGTGATATAATGAGCTGTGCACCTGTGTGATATAACGAGCCGTGCACCTGTGTAATATAACGACCCGTGCACCTGTGTGATATAACGAGCTGTGCACCTGTGTGATATATAACGAGCCGTGCACCTGTGTGATATAACGAGCTGTGCACCTGTGATATAACGAGCTGTGCAGCTGTGTGATAAAACGAGTCGTGCACCTGTGTGATATAATGAGCCGCGCACCTGTGTGATATAACGAGCCGTGCACCTGTGTGATATAACGAGCCATGCACCTGTGTGATATAACGAGCCGTGCACCGGTGTGATATAACGAGCCGCGCACCTGTGTGATATATGAGCCGTGCACCTGTGTGATATAACGAGCCGTGCACCTGTGTGATATATGAGCCGGGCACCTGTGTGACATAATGAACCGTGCACCTGTGTGATATAACGAGCCGTGCACCTGTGTGATATAACGAGCCGCGCACCTGTGTGATATATGAGCCGTGCACCTGTGTGATATAACGAGCCGTGCACCTGTGTGATATAACGAGCCGTGCACCTGTGTGATATAACGAGCCGTGCACCTGTGTGATATAGCCAGCCGTGCACCTGTGTGATATAACGAGCCGTGCACCTGTGTGATATATAACGAGCCGTGCACCTGTGTGATATAACGAGCCGTGCACCTGTGTGATATAACGAGCCGTGCACCTGTGTGATATAGCCAGCCGTGCACCTGTGTGATATAACGAGCCGTGCACCTGTGTGATATAACGAGACGTGCACCTGTGTGATATAACGAGACGTGCACCTGTGTGACCATGGAGAGATTCCTACCCACTGGAAATAAACCTAGAAGCTTTCTATAGCAGGACAGCAAGCAGAGATCTAGAAAACTGTGGGGAATTGATACAGAAAGTATATTGGAAAATTGTATAACTTTCCATTGTTCAAACAATAACATTTAAAGGGATATTTCCATTTCGGCAAATAATTCTTTAAGTTCTATGTGATGTATATGTGCTGCCTGTGTATACAGTGTATGGTGTGTACATACTATATATACAGGGATTTATTACTTATTTATTGTGCAATATTAATATCAATGTCAGACCTCACACTGGCTGCAGAGAGCACAGAGCACAGAAGTGTGAGGTCTGATAACACATCTCTCCAGGGACAGTACATAACACTGGCTGCAGAGAGCACAGAGCACAGAAGTGTGAGGTCTGATAACACATCTCTCCAGGGACAGTACATAACACTGGCTGCAGAGAGCACAGAGCACAGCAGTGTGAGGTCTGATAACACATCTCTCCAGAGACAATACATTACACTGGCTGCAGAGAGCAAAGAGCACAGCAGTGTGAGGTCTGATTACACATCTCTCCAGGGACAATGCATAACACTGGATACAGAGAGCACAGAGCACAGCAGTGTGAGGTCTGATTACACATCTCTCCAGGGACAATACATAACACTGGCTGCAGAGAGCACAGAGAACAGCAGTGTGAGGTCTGATTACACATCTCTCCAGGGCAATACATAACACTGGCTGCAGAGAGCACAGAGCACAGCAGTGTGAGGTCTGATTACACATCTCTCCAGGGACAATACATAACACTGGCTGCAGAGTGCACAGAGCACAGCAGTGTGAGGTCTGATTACACATCTCTCCAGGGACAATACATAACACTGGCTGCAGAGAGCAGAGAGCACAGCAGTGTGAGGTCTAATTACACATCTCTCCAGGGACAATACATAACACTGACTGCAAGGAGCACAGAGCACAGCAGTGTGAGGTCTGATTACACATCTCTCCTGGGACAATACATAACACTGGCTGCAGAGAGCACAGAGCACAGCAGTGTGAGGTCTGATTACACATCTCCCCAGGGACAATATGTAACACTGGATGCAGAGAGCACAGAGCACAGCAGTGTGAGGTCTGATTACTCATGATCTCCAGGGATAATACATAACACTGGCTGCAGAGAGCACAGAGCACAGCAGTGTGAGGTCTGATTACTCATGATCTCCAGGGATAATACATAACAATGGCTGCAGAGAGCACAGAGCACAGCAGTGTGAGGTCTGATTACACATCTCTCCAGGGACAATACATAACACTGGCTGCAGAGAGCACAGAGCACAGCAGTGTGAGGTCTGATTACACATCTCTCCAGGGACAATATGTAACACTGGATGCAGAGAGTACAGAGCACAGCAGTGTGAGGTCTGATTACTCATGATCTCTAGGGATAATACATAACACTGGCTGCAGAGAGCACAGAGCACAGCAGTGTGAGGTCTGATTACACATCTCTCCAGGGACAATATGTAACACTGGATGCAGAGAGCACAGAGCACAGCATTGTGAGGTCTGATTACTCATGATCTCCAGGGATAATACATAACACTGGCTGCAGAGAGCACAGAGCACAGCAGTGTGAGGTCTGATTACACATCTCTCCAGGGACATTACATAACACTGACTGCAGAGAGCACAGAGCACAGCAGTGTGAGGTCTGATTACACATCTCTCCAGGAACAATACATAACACTGGCTGCAGAGTGCACAGAGCACAGCAGTGTGAGGTCTGATCACTCATCTCTCCAGGGACAATACATAACACTGGCTGCAGAGAGCACAGAGCACAGCAGTGTGAGGTCTGATTACACATCTCTCCAGGGACAATATGTAACACTGGATGCAGAGAGCACAGAGCACAGCAGTGTGAGGTCTGATTACTCATGATCTCCAGGGATAATACATAACAATGGCTGCAGAGAGCACAGAGCACAGCAGTGTGAGGTCTGATTACACATCTCTCCAGGGACAATACATAACACTGACTGCAGAGAGCACAGAGCACAGCAGTGTGAGGTCTGATTACACATCTCTCCAGGAACAATACATAACACTGGCTGCAGAGTGCACAGAGCACAGCAGTGTGAGGTCTGATCACTCATCTCTCCAGGGACAATACATAACACTGGCTGCCTACTAAGATCTCACATGTATCCTATATATATACACATGAATGTAGCTGGAATGTTACTGTTACATATAACAACTTCTCACTTCTAAAATGTACGAATTGTTGTAAAACTCTTCTGCAGAATATCGATGGCGCATTTTCATATCCCGGATTTATAGAAATCCCCCACAATCCCTTGCACTGAGACAAGCGTCGGCATTCAGCTCGGATGTGATTTCAATTTTGCAAACCAAAGAAAAGGCGTCCTGCAGCTTCCGATGGGCTGTAATGGATGAGTCGTGTCCCGCAGATGAGGCGGCTCAAAGCCGAAATCCGCGCTGGCAATGAATTGTATAATGACATAATTACACATCGATCCGCCGGCTCCTCGTGTTCTTCACTGCAGTTTTGTTTTCGGGATAATATTCACAATTTTGTTGCTTTTGCATTAAGAATAAAGTGATTAAAAGTAGAAGTGTTTTATTAAAGGGGTTTCCGGACTGTTATATGGCGGGGCAATACTTGGGATGAGGGGCAATACTTGGGATGAGTGACACCTGACAACCTCGTGCAGCAGCTGATGGATGGAGCCACAGTTCCCTGACAAAGACTGCCAGATACAGCGCCAAGCATTGGTACAGGCAATGGGGCTCATTTACGAAGGGTCATCGGACCGTGATTCCGTCGGGTTTTCCCGAATATTTACAATGTGCCCTAAATTGCCCTGGGTTTTAGCGCACGCAATCAGATTGTGGCGCATTGGCGCCTGCTTTCACGCGACAGAAATAGGGGTACGTGGCCTTCGTACAAACTGCGGAATTTAAAAAGCTAAATGTGTCTCAAGATCAGCACTCACATGCACCAGGAAGAAGAAGGTGAACTCTGACGGACCTCGGCACAGCAGCGACACAATGACTGGTACTGCACTCACTTAGCTGTAATACCAGGAGACCAAACAGTACCAAGGCGTCTTCAGCTGAAAGGGAATATACTGAACATTTCCTCCTGTACATAGTGCCCCCATATATGTGCCGTAAAACACAGCTCCTCCTGCAGCACGTGCATCGGTCCCTCAGTGCTAAACAATACTAGTGCCCGTTACACAGTGTCCTCATACCAGTGCCAGAGTCACCACATCACCTTGTAAAAGCTCAAGATACTCAGGGCACTACTAGGAATGCTAGACACACAGAGCCCCATAAATAGTGCCAGCTAAGAAGTGCCCACATAACAGTGCCAGCTACTGTCCTACTAGTGCAACATACCCACCGTGGCCTTCGTGGTCTGAAATGCTGCGGGAATCTTCTTCCAACTTCCGCTCTGCTGCATCAGCAGCTCAAATCAGCTCAAATCACCAAAGACCCCGGGGTATATATTTATGGACTGATGGACCAACCAATGGGACATCCTGCACTGCAACAGGTGACAACATATTGTAAACATCATTTCAATATGCATAAATGCAAATCAATACACATGCACATTCCTCACTAGTTGGCGCTTTTGTTCCACACATATGCAGCCTCACAAAGGAAAGCTGGGTTATACTCTCAGATAACAG
Source organism: Engystomops pustulosus (assembly GCF_040894005.1). Lineage (NCBI taxonomy): Eukaryota > Metazoa > Chordata > Amphibia > Anura > Leptodactylidae > Engystomops > Engystomops pustulosus. The sequence goes on along the minus strand of NC_092415.1, from coordinate 7,088,212 downwards.
CAGGTTGATCAGGCCTGCAGTGTCCTCTCCTGCAGGATTACCAGGCAGTAAAATAGGAATGGCTCCAACTCTGAGTTGGCACACTAGTGCAGACACATTGGGGGTCATTTACTAAGGGCCCGATTCGTGTCTTCCCGACGTGTTACCCGAATATTTCCGATTTGCGCCGATTTTCCCTGTATTGCCCCGGGATTTTGGCGCACGCAATCGGATTGTGGTGCATCGCCGCCGGCATGCACGCGACGGAAATGGGGGGGGGGGGCGTTTCCGGATTCGGAAAAACCGCCGCATTAAAAAAAAAATGTGTCGCAAAAATTGCACTTACCTTCACTCAGCCCGGCTCGGTGTACTCCACTGCGTTCCGATGCTCTTCCGCGCAGCAGTGCCACCTGGTGGACGTCGGAGGAACTACCTTAGTGAATCCCGGCCGGACACATCGGACCGCCCGCCGTATTTAACATGCGCCCTACAAGGTGCACCACAAAAAAGTTGGTGAACTTTGTCAGACCAGTGCAGGGAAGCGACATAAAATGTGCCCCATAGTGCTGCTTTACAGTGCCAGTCACATTGCACCCTCCTAACTTAGTGTGATACACAACGGGGCTCATTTATTAAGGGTCCGTGGACCGCACTGTCGTCGCATTTAGAAGTCGCATTTAGCCGGGGATTTTGGTGCACGCGATCGGATTTTGGCGCATTGGCTTTCATGCGCCATAAATCAGGGGGGGGGGGGCTGTCGGACAATCCAACTGATTCGGACTCGGGATTTAACTTTTAAATTGTGTCGCAAGCCAAGCATATACATGCACCAGGAAGAAGAAGGTGAACTCCGGGGGAGCGGGGACACATGTAGAATATCGGGCGCAGGATCTATGTGAATCGCTGCAGAGTGCATGATCGTCGGACAGTCTGGATCGGGGATCACGACACGGTAAGTAAAGGTGCCCCAATATGTTCTTATATCAGTGAACGCTACACAGTTCACACATGACAGACTTAACAGCGATGGCTACGGCTCTTTAGTGTAAACTTGCAGCCTTGTGGCCAATGGGTGACAGTTTTTCCCCTTCCTGTGGAACTACCGGACGTTGTTTACCTTTTGTCCATTAATTTTCCTCCTTCTCCATTAACTCAGGAGTCATCTAATTTCCTTCCCCTCTAGTAAAGACTCTGTGCCCCCTGCATCTATATATAGTAATCATATAGTAATAGACTCTGGGGCACATTTACTTACCCGTCCTGTTGATGCCACCGATCCGCTTCTCCTTTCTGCTCCCTGCAGTCTCTCTGCACTCCAGCCCCTCCCCCCTGCATTCCAAGATGAGCTCACACACAGACACTGCCTGCGGAGGGGGTGAGAGGTGGTCTGTGTGAGGAGACTAAATCTAGGAGCTACAGGCAACATACAGTCTATCTATATAGCAGAAGACTGTGTGTTTTATAGGTCAGATGTAGCAGTGCTGAGAGTGTCCATGTGTGTTACATGCATCTCATGGATCTCATAAACTCTCATCTCTTTTTCTATGTGTCAGATTCTAGTGAATTTTCAGAAGCTAAATAAAAGTGTAGATAAACCCTGGATCCTGATAATCTAAGCACATTGTCAGCACACAGCATCTCACAGCACAGAGGAATCATGAAGTGTCTGCTCAGAGAGTCCCCGCTCACAGCACAGAGGGATCATGAAGCGTCTGCTCAGAGAGTCCCCGCTCACACTCTAGAATCTTACACCGACCATCACTGAGTGATAGGAGCTAAAACAGCAATAACACTGAGTAACATTGTAAAGTAAGGGGTTAAAATTATCTTTATCGTGTAAACATCGCTAGGGGGTTAAAATTTGAGAACTTCCTTTTGTGAGAAAACCCCTTTGAAGCTTAGCTCTCTCTACTGACAATAATAATTATAATGACAATGATATAATGTCTAATTCATACCTTATAAAGGGCGTGTAGCTACCTGTGCAGCTAAACCTGGGGCAGGGGGGCTCTAGCGACGCCCCCAGGAGCACTTCAAGCTCGTTAGCATATTTTGAACATCATTTTTAGGAAATTACATGAAATAAGGGATACAAACCACATCCTAAATTAGGGTGCAAAGAGGATTCTGTCACTGACACTTCTTTATAAGGTATGAACCACACGGTAGATTTCCTTCAAGGGAGTCACCACTTAGAGAATATTGTGAATTGGTGTCCAGGATGTTGGGTAACACTTGGGTTGTTTTGCAGAAATGTAACAGGTGGCAGAATCTGACCCATCTGCAGCCCCCAGTCTCTGCGGCTGGACCCCCCTATGGGCCATGACTTGGTAAGTTGATACAAAGTTGCGGAGCGGCTGCAGTAACTTGTGCTGCAGGTAATAGATACTAATGCGAGTGTACGATGCCGCCGAATATTTTGTGCCTTTGATTTAGTGGCATCTTGAAACAATCAGTCCCTTCTCTTCTTAGCGCTTTGTTAGATAATGGTTTTATTAGAGACTGTCATTCATAATTTATGGATCGCCTCCCGGTATCCGATGGCTCTGGGCGCCGTGTCCCGGGCTCGCGGCGGTGCGCAGCCTAATTGCTATTGTTTACAAATGGTTCCACTTGGGGAGAGCTCTGGCTGCGTTTGATAAGTAAGATGGGAGAGATGGGAAGATAATGACTAATTCATGCTCTCAGCCATTCAGGACATTTTGACAGGATCATTTATAACTTCCAGATATTACGGACTAAGTAAAATATCATCAGCCCTAAAAAGCAGCGCCGGGCGGTGAGAAGAGATCGCAGAGCACAAAGTGACTGAGTCATTGTACGGATAATGGCAGCAATGATGGTGCGAGAAAACCATCAGCGAGTCTCCGCCTTCCAGCTAAACTGCTACAACGGGGGATTGTCTGACTACGCTGACTACACTAACCGCAGTGCATCTGTGTAATACAGGGAGCAGAACTTCAGAGCTTGTATTCCAGCCTGTACAGTGTGTGTCTATGGAGGCAGCAGGAGCTCGCTCTCCCTCTGTTTGGTTACACAGCTTTGAGCAGGGAGAATTAACCACTTCACTTTCAGCTTGACCCTTGAAAATACTGCTCATAGCATACTACAGCCAAAGAGAGCAGGTAGGGTTAACACTCACAGCTGTGTAACAAACATCAGAGGAGAGAGTGACCCTTCTTCAATCCTGTAGACAGATTTACCATAGCAACATTGATGTAACATTGTAACCAAGGGGCACATTGACCTCTGTTTCTTTACAAGCTTAAGAGATCCATGACATATATGAGAAAACTGTTCACCCCATCCCCCCTCCCCCCCCCCCCCCCACAATATCAAAAATCATCTGAAGTGATGGGTACTCTTTTAGGGATCCTCCTGCAGCCCCAGGCAGTCCAGGACATCTCACGCTTACCCTGACCCCCTGTAATCCCTTCAGACCCGTAATAGGGGATCGCAAATCACCCAGAAGTCCTGTTGATGTGTATGTTGTTAGTAGCAGCAGGACTGTAATATATGAATGTATATTCCAGGATTGCACAGAGTGAGTGTCCTCACACTGCTGAGCACTGTGCCCTCTGCAACCAGTGGTATTGTCCTTGGAGAGACGTTGTGTATGTAGAATTAGAATTAGGACTGTGATATATGGATTTGGTGAATGGTGATGGTAGAACCACCTCTCCTCTAGGTGTAGAGGATTCCCCCTGTCTATGGTGATGGTAGAACCTCCTCTCCTCTAGGTGTAGAGGATGCCCCCCTGTCTATGGTGATGGTAGAACCTCCTCTCCTCTAGGTGTAGACGATGCCCCCTGTCTATGGTGATGGTAGAACCTCCTCTCCTCTAGGTGTAGAGGATGTCCCCTGTCTATGGTGATGGTAGAACCTCCTCTCCTCTAGGTGTAGAGGATGCCCCCCTGTCTATGGTGATGGTAGAACCTCCTCTCCTCTAGGTGTAGAGGATTCCCCCTGTCTATGGTGATGGTAGAACCTCCTCTCCTCTAGGTGTAGAGGATGCCCCCTGTCTATGGTAATGGTAGAACCTCCTCTCCTCTAGGTGTAGAGGATGCCTCCTGTCTATGGTGATGGTAGGATCTCCTCTAGGTGTAGAGGATGCCCCCTGTCTATGGTGATGGCAGAACCTCCTCTCCTCTAGGTGTAGAGGATGCCTCCTGTCTATGGTGATGGTAGAACCTCCTCTCCTCTAGGTGTAGAGGATGCCCCCTGTCTATGGTGATGGCAGAACCTCCTCTCCTCTAGGTGTAGAGGATGCCCCTGTCTATGGTGATGGTAGAACCTCCTCTCCTCTAGGTGTAGAGGATGTCCCCTGTCTATGGTGATGGTAGAACCTCCTCTCCTCTAGGTGTAGAGGATGCCCCCCTGTCTATGGTGATGGTAGAACCTCCTCTCCTCTAGGTGTAGAGGATTCCCCCTGTCTATGGTGATGGTAGAACCTCCTCTCCTCTAGGTGTAGAGGATGCCCCCTGTCTATGGTGATGGCAGAACCTCCTCTCCTCTAGGTGTAGAGGATGCCTCCTGTCTATGGTGATGGTAGAACCTCCTCTCCTCTAGGTGTAGAGGATGCCCCTGTCTATGGTGATGGTAGAACATCCTCTCCTTTAGGTGTAGAGGATGCCCCCTGTCTATGGTGATGGTGAAACCTCCTCTCCTCTAGGTGTAGAGGATGCCCCCTGTCTATGGTGATGGTAGAACCTCCTCTCCTCTAGGCGTAGAGGATGCCCCCTGTCTATGGTGATGGTAGAACCACCTCTCCTCTAGGTGTAGAGGATTCCCCCTGTCTATGGTGATAGCGGAACCTCCTCTCCTCTAGGTGTAGAGGATGTCCCCTGTCTATGGTGATGGTAGAACCTCCTCTCCTCTAGGTGTAGAGGATGCCCCTGTCTATGGTGATGGTAGAACCTCCTCTCCTCTAGGTGTAGAGGATTCCCCCTGTCTATGGTGATGGCGGAACCTCCTCTCCTCTAGGTGTAGAGGATGTCCCCTGTCTATGGTGATGGTAGAACCTCCTCTCCTCTAGGTGTAGAGGATGCCCCCTGTCTATGGTGATGGTAGAACCTCCTCTCCTCTAGGTGTAGAGGATGCCCCCTGTCTATGGTGATGGTAGAACCTCCTCTCCTCTAGGTGTAGAGGATGACCCCTGTCTATGGTGATGGTAGAACCTCCTCTCCTCTAGGTGTAGAGGATGCCCCCTGTCTATGGTGATGGCAGAACCTCCTCTCCTCTAGGTATAGAGGATGTCCCCTGTCTATGGTGATGGTAGAACCGCCTCTCCTCTAGGTGTAGACGATGTCCCCTGTCTATGGTGAGGGTAGAACCTCCTCTCCTCTAGGTGTAGAGGATGCCCCCTGTCTAAGGTGATGGTAGAATCGCCTCTCCTCTAGGTGTGGAGGATGTCCCCTGTCTATGGTGATGATAGAACCTCCTCTCCTCTAGGTGTAGAGAATGCCCCCTGTCTATGGTGATGGTAGAACCTCCTCTCCTCTAGGTGTAGAGGATTCCCCCTGTCTATGGTGATGGTGGAACCTCCTCTCCTCTAGGTGTAGAGGATGTCCCCTGTCTATGGTGATGATAGAACCTCCTCTCCTCTAGGTGTAGAGGATGCCCCCTGTCTATGGTGATGGTGGAACCTCCTCTCCTCTAGGTGTAGAGGATTCCCCCTGTCTATGGTGATGGTGGAACCTCCTCTCCTCTAGGTGTAGAGGATGTCCCCTGTCTATGGTGATGGTAGAACCTCCTCTCCTCTAGGTGTAGAGGATGCCCCCTGTCTATGGTGATGGTAGAACCTCCTCTCCTCTAGGTGTAGAGGATGCCCCCTGTCTATGGTGATGGTAGAACCTCCTCTCCTCTAGGTGTAGAGGATGCCCCCTGTCTATGGTGATGGTAGAACCTCCTCTCCTCTAGGTGTAGAGGATGCCCCCTGTCTATGGTGATGGTAGAACCTCCTCTCCTCTAGGTGTAGAGGATGTCCCCTGTCTATGGTGATGGTAGAACCGCCTCTCCTCTAGGTGTAGACGATGTCCCCTGTCTATGGTGAGGGTAGAACCTCCTCTCCTCTAGGTGTAGAGGATGCCCCCTGTCTATGGTGATGGTAGAACCACCTCTCCTCTAGGTGTAGAGGATGTCCCCTGTCTATGGTGATGGTAGAACCGCCTCTCCTCTAGGTGTAGATGATGTCCCCTGTTTATGGTGATGGTAGAACCTCCTCTCCTCTAGGTGTAAAGGATGCCCCCTGTCTATGGTGATGGTAGAACCACCTCTCCTCTAGGTGTAGAGGATGTCCCCTGTCTATGGTGATGGTAGAACCGCCTCTCCTCTAGGTGTAGATGATGTCCCCTGTTTATGGTGATGGTAGAACCTCCTCTCCTCTAGGTGTAAAGGATGCCCCCTGTCTATGGTGATGGTAGAACCTCCTCTCCTCTAGGTGTAGAGGATGCCCCCTGTCTATGGTGATGGTAGAACCACCTCCCCTCTAGGTGTAGAGGATGCCCCTGTCTATGGTGATGGTAGAACCTCCTCTCCTCTAGGTGTAGAGGATGTCCCTGTCTATGGTGATGGTAGAACCTCCTCTCCTCTAGGTGTACAGGATGCCCTCTGTATATGGTGATGGTAGAGGCTCCTCTCCTCTAGGTGTAGAGAATGTCCCCTGTCTATGGTGATGGTAGAACCTCCTCTCCTCTAGGTGTAGAGGATGCCCCCTGTCTATGGTGATGGTAGAACCTCCTCTCCTCTAGGTGTAGAGGATGTCCTCTGTCTATGGTGATGGTAGAACCTCCTCTCCTCTAGGTGTAGAGGATGCCCCTGTCTATGGTGATGGTAGAACCACCTCTCCTCTAGGTGTAGAGGATGCCCCCTGTCTAAGGTGATGGTAGAATCGCCTCTCCTCTAGGTGTGGAGGATGCCCCCGGTCTATGGTGATGGTAGAACCTCCTCTCCTCTAGGTGTAGAGGATGCCCCCTGTCTATGGTGATGGTAGAGCCGCCTCTCCTCTAGGTGTAGAGGATGCCCCCTGTCTATGGTGATGGTAGAACATCCTCTCCTCTAGGTGTAGAGGATGCCCCTGTTTATGGTGATGGTAGAAACACCTTTCCTCTAGGTGTAGAGGATGCCCCCTGTCTATGGTGATGGTAGAACCTCCTCTCCTCTAGGTGTAAAGGATGCCCCCTGTCTATGGTGATGGTAGAACCACCTCTCCTCTAGCTGCAGAGGATGCCCCCTGTCTATGGTGATGGTAGAACCTCCTCTCCTCTAGGTGTAAAGGATGCCCCCTGTCTATGGTGATGGTAGAACCTCCTCTCCTCTAGGTGTAGAGGATGTCCCCTGTCTATGGTGATGGTAGAACATCCTCTCCTCTAGGTGTAGAGGATGCCCCCTGTCTATGGTGATGGTAGAACCTCCTCTCATCTAGGTGTAGAGGATGCCCCCTGTCTATGGTGATGGTAGAACGTCCTCTCCTCTAGGTGTAGAGGATGCCCCCTGTCTATGTTGATGGTAGAACCTCCTCTCCTCTAGGTGTAGAGGATGCCCCTGTCTATGGTGATGGTAGAACCACCTCTCCTCTAGGTGTAGAGGTATAGATCTTACTGTCATGATCTGAGGTAGTGGATCCTGTGTACCACTTCGAACGATGGTGTAAGCCGACACCTTGGAGCGGAATCTAAATGGCACCTGGTTTTCACCGATGCCCGCCGCAAAGCGGGATCGACTGCAGCAGGGTACCACCAGGTCGCTCCACAGGTACAACTTTGCACGTGGTGGTGGCCAAAGCGCAGCACAAAGTCGTGAGGCAGAGTCGTGGTCAGGAACAGAAAAGAGGTCGAGACAGGCAGCATGGGATCAACGTCAAGGTCAAAGCAGAAGGTCAGGCAGCAAAGTCAAAGTCAGGAACAAAACCGCGGTCACAACGGGAAATCAGCAACCAGGCACAAGGCAACGAAACAAGCTTTTTCTGATGCATATAGCACAAAGATCTGGCGGGGGAATGCTGGGAGAGGCTGGCTTTTATTCATCTCCTGGAAATGGCCAGCAGCAATCACCGGTGCGTTGGCCCTTTAAATCTTCAAGCGCCAGCGGGCGCCCTTGGTGGCAGGGGCGCGTGCCGGGCTGCGAGTAGCGGAGCAGGAACATGGAGAGGTAAGACAGCAGAGCGAGGAGCTGGGGGCCGCAGAGAGGCACGGGTGCGCCAATGACCCAGGACGTGGGTCACGGGAGAACCCGTAACAGTAATGACACCAGGTACACCAAGTGCACCAGGGATTGCCAGTCCTGCTGCTACTAACAACATATGCAAATATATTATTATACCTCTTCCCAGGAACAATACCTAACACAGGCTACAGAGAGCACAGAGCACAGCAGTGTGAGGAGACTCCCCCAGTGCACTTAGAGAAGCTGCAATCCTGGAATATAAATCTAGACCTCACAGCTCTCTGGGGATGATACATAGAACTGGTTGCAGTCTGTATGATCACACAGTGATGCACTCGGTATTGATTGGATGTATGGATCTGGGCTGCCAGTACAAGTACCATGTAGTATATGAATCCCAACTCCCCCCCTCCCCCATAATGGTGGTAGGTCTGTTCCGAGTACACACAGCACGTTATGTAAATGAGCACTCTAAATCCACTCAACCTCCAATTTTCCTGTTGCATTTTCCGCTTATTTCCTCTATAAATGTTTAGACTTTTATTGAATTAATGTTCAGCAGTAAAATGAAGTCTACAAATACAAAGCATCGGGGCCATCGGTGCGGGGAGAGGCAGCCGAAACATCATTATCAGGACCATAGACTCCCATCTCTTGTCGAAAATCCAAATGTGAGGCTGAACCACGTAAACCTGGGATTACGAGAAGCGCAGATCCCGACATGAGGCCGATATTGGCAAAATATTCCATGTTTCTTGCCTTTCTTCCCTTACGGTGCCCGGCGCTAGATGACTGCAGGCGAGTGAAAACAAATGTCAAGCGAGAGAAAAGTCAATGCTTCAAACTGAGAGATAAATCTTTTGAAGAGAGAACTTTTTGGAAAAAAAAGAAAAAAACACAAAAAACAAACACAATCCTCTTGGCGGTTCTTACTTTCTTACCTGAGATCAAAGGCTAATCCTTAGGACTCAATTTTGAACTCTTTACGTGATGTTTACATGAAGATCCGGCGCTCGTCTTCCCCCCTGGCGTCCCACCTGAGCCAAGAAGCTTCTCAGCAGAGATTCTAGTAAACTGCTTCACAATCTGCAAGAAAAACTAATTCCATGAAATTGTAAATTGCAGAATATTGGAAGTTGTTTCCCTAAAAGGAGACTCTAGCTGAACTTAACTCTCCCATATGCTCTGTTATAGTATCTCTTGTGTCCAGTGACCATGTGCAAACCAAGGTTTGGGGTTCCAAATACTGAACCCTGAAATATAGGTGTATATAAATATTTAACCTTACAACCTATATACACCACCTGCAATGAATATGCCACACATAAATATATACCAGCAGTGACTATACCACACATAAATATATACCAGCAGTCCATATACCACACATAAATATATACAAGCAGTGAATATACTGCATATAAATATTTATCATCAGTGAATATACCACACATAAAAATATACAAGCAGTGAATATACTGCATATAAATATTTACCAGCAGTGAATATACTACAAATAAATATATACCAGCAGTGACTATACCACACATAAATATATACCAGCAGTGAATATACTGCACATAAATATATACCAGCAGTGACTATACCACACATAAATATATACGAGCAGTGAATATACCGCACATAAATATATACCAGCAGTGCATATACCACACATAAATATATAACAGCAGTGAATATACTACACATAAATATATACCAGCAGTGCATATACCGTACATAAATATATACCAGCAGGGTATCGTATTAAACTACATAGTGGTAATAAATGTATTGCACAGCAGGACTGCCATCAGGCAAATATGAGGATCATTTATTGCATAATTTAGTCGCAGCTCCTTCCTTGTATCTCTGTATAGGAAAGGTCCATCCTGAACTTCATCCTGGTGGACCCCGCACAGGTGATTCTTCTCCAGGTATAGCATATCGACTTTTCCTGGGCATTAACTATGATGAATTAGCTGCCTAGATGTTTTCAGCTCTTTCTGAAGCAATTTCTCCACACTGTGCCCCTAAAGTTGCCACAGTCACTTAGTTTAGCGTACCTAATTCATTTATGTACAGAAGTGGAACCCTCTAATTAATTCCTATACAGCACCAGTACCCCCTCATTATTACTACTCCAATTTAAATATTAAGTAGCACAGAACCACATTACTAAATAATATGCAGCACAGCATTCCCCCTTTAATTAATATGTAACACAGCAGTATCGCCCTCATTAATAAAATATACATTGCCTCCTACCCACTATGTGCCGAATGTCAGATGTGGGGCCCCTTCAGCTCCAGGCCAAGGCGTGGATGCTTAACCTGCAACCAAGACCATTACACCCCTGCATGTAAATCCACCCCTGGTTATACACTATCCAAGCATGAGTCTATGGAGATCTATGTATCACGATTTCATCTCTTGTAAGATGGGCTGTACCACACAGGCTCTATACAGGGGGAAGAAACTCCTAAAACTGTTATTAATAATAATTAGACAGAAATTCACAGATCAGTCTCCCAGTCTGTACACTCATCTCAATTTTAGTAGAATATAGATTGTCTACCCCCAGCATTGATGGTTCTTTCTCTGTCGCATCATTTAATGCTTTACTGAGGATATCGGATATAGGATATCAGCAATCCAAGATGGAGTCAGACTTCACAGTTTTGACCTGGAGTACTGATATTGAATTTGTCTTGCCCCTTCTAATATGCCATCTTTTGTGTGATGCCCTGGTGGGATGCCTTGGTCTTCACATCCTTTTCTGGTTTGTCATAACTTGACTGCTCTTTCAATAATGAGCCCTACTGATTCCAAACTGCTCCAAACTATCTAACAATGTACACACCTGCCACTAGTTCATGAGTTATCTATAGGCCAAGACCTTGGGGAGTCCATAACAGATCCAGACTAGAGATGAGCGAACATGCTCGTCCGAGCTTGATGCTGGTAGGAGCATTAGCGTACTCGAAACTGCTCGTTGCTCGGACGAATACTTCGCCCGCTCGAGAAAATGGCAGCTCCCGCCGTTTTGCTTTTTGGCGGCCAGAAACAGAGCCAATCACAAGCCAGGAGACTCTGCACTCCACCCAGCATGACGTGGTACCCTTACACGTCGATAGCAGTGGTTGGCTGGCCAGATCAGGTGACCCTGGGATAGACTAGCCGCTGCCCGCGCTGCTCGGATCATTCTCTGTCTGGATGCCGCTAGGGAGAGAGCTGCTGCTGGTCAGGGAAAGCGTTAGGCTGTTCTATTAGCTTACTGTTAGGCAGGAGTGATTCTCCAAGAACCCAACAGCCCTTCTTAGGGCTACAATAATGTTATACTTTTTTTTTTTATTTGCATCTAGTACCATTTTGTGAGGAATTAGCAGGGGGACTTGCTACCGTTGTGTTTAGCTCTTAGTGACACACATATCCACCTCAAACACCAAAGTGGGAAAATTTAGTAGGGGTTGGATTTCAATTAGGCACAGTCTGCCATTTTTCCTTTTTTATTTTACGTTTATTTTGTTTAATAACTCAGCGTCATCTCATCTGGCATAGTAGTGTGCTTTCATACTTGGCTAGAAAATAGCCATAGGAGAATCCAAACGGCTTACTTACGCCTACAGTAGCGTTATATATTTGATTTCTGGTTGATCTGCTGGTGGCTGTACTTGCTGCAGTGCATCTACTAGCCAATTGTGAGCAATTTGTAGTGAGACTTGCGACCGCTGTGTTTTGCGCTTAGTGACGCACATATCCATTGCAAAGACCGAAGTGGGAAAATTTAGTAGGGGTTGGATTTCAATTAGGCACAGTCTGCCATTTGTCCTTTTTTATTTTACGTTTATTTTGTTTAATAACTCAGCGTCATCTCATCTGGCATAGTAGTGTGCTTTCATACTTGGCTAGAAAATAGCCATAGCAATAGGATAGCATTGTTTGGTTTTAAAAACTCAAAAACACAAAAAAAAAAAAAAACACAAAAAAAAGTAAAAAAAAAATTAAAGCTATAACTCTCATTTTAAAAATGTTTAACCCGAGGGCTAGGGGTAGAGGACGAGGGCGGGGACGTGGGCGTCCAACTACTGCAGGGGTCAGAGGCCGTGGTCCTGGCCGGGGTGAGACACCACCTGCTTATGAGGGAGCAGGGGAACGCCGCAGAGCTACACTCCCTAGGTTCATGTCTGAAGTTACTGGGACTCGTGGTAGAGCACTGTTGAGGCCAGAACAGTGCGAACAGGTGATGTCGTGGATTGCTGACAATGCTTCGAGCAATTTGTCCACCAGTCAGTCTTCCACGCAGTCCACCCATGTCACCGAAATCGCCACTCCTCCAGCTCCTGCACCTCAGCCTCCTCCCCCCCAGTCTGCCCCCTCCCAGGAAAATTTGGCATTTGAACCGGCATACTCTGAGGAACTGTTTTCTGGACCCTTCCCACAGTCACAAACCACTTGTCCGGTTGCTGCTGAGCAATTTTCCGATGCCCAGGTTTTCCACCAGTCACAGTCTGTGGGTGATGATGACCTTCTTGACGTAGTGGAAGTGTGTAAAGAGGTGTCCGACGATGAGGAGACACGGTTGTCAGACAGTGGGGAAGTTGTTGTCAGGGCAGGAAGTCCGAGGGGGGAGCAGACTGAGGGATCGGAGGATGATGAGGTGACAGACCCAAGCTGGGTTGAGAGGCCGGGTGAACACAGTGCTTCTGAGACGGAGGAGAGTCCTCGACCAGAACAGGTTGGAAGAGGCAGTGGTGGGGCCAGACGGAGAGGCAGGGCCAGAGCTGGTGCATCAGCGCCAAATGTGTCAACTAGTGAAGCTCCCGTGGCGAGGGCTCTTGCGGCGAGGGCTAGATCTTCAGAAGTCTGGAGGTTCTTTAAGGAAACACCGGATGACCGACGGACTGTGGTGTGCAACATTTGCCAAACCAGGCTCAGCAGGGGTTCCACCACTACTAGCTTAACTACCACCAGTATGCGCAGGCATATGAATGCTAAACACCCCACTCAGTGGCAACAAGCCCGTTCACCTCCGGCCGTGCACACCACTGCTCCTTCCCCTGTGTCAGCTGATAGTCAGCCCCCTGCCCAGGACCCTGCCACAAAAACCCCATCGTCGCCTCCACGATCCTCCACAGCATCCACCAGCGTTCAGCTCTCCATACCCCAGACGCTGGAGCGGAAACGCAAATATAGTGCAACCCACCCGCACGCCCAAGCCCTTAATGTGCACATCTCCAGATTGCTTAGCCTGGAGATGCTGCCCTATAGGCTAGTAGAGACCGAGGCCTTTCGCAACCTCATGGCGGCGGCCGCCCCTCGGTATTCGGTCCCCAGCCGCCACTACTTTTCCCGATGTGCCGTCCCAGCCCTGCACCAGCACGTGTCAGACAACATCACCCGTGCCCTGACCAACGCCGTTTCTGACAAGGTCCACCTGACCACGGACACGTGGACGAGTGCTGCCGGGCAGGGCCACTATATATCGCTGACGGCACATTGGGTTAACTTGGTGGAGGCTGGGACCGAGTCTGACCCTGGGGCTGGTCATATACTGCCGACGCCGAGGATTGCGGGGCCTACCTCGGTCCAGGTGTTTCAGGCCTACTATGCCTCCTCCTCCTCCCACCCCTCCTCCACCTCCTCCTCCGAACTACCATCCGTGGGCACGGCGCCATCAGTCGGTAGCTCTAGGCACAGCAGCAGTGCCGTTGCTAAGCGACAGCAGGCGGTGCTCAAACTGCTGAGCCTAGGCGATAAAAGGCACACCGCCCAAGAGCTATTACAGGGCATCACGGCGCAGACTGATCTGTGGCTGGCACCGCTGAACCTGAAGCCAGGCATGGTTGTGTGTGACAACGGCCGTAACCTGGTGGCGGCTCTGCAACTCGGCAGACTGACACATGTGCCATGCCTGGCCCATGTGTTAAATCTGATAGTTCAGCGTTTCCTCAAGACATACCCCAATCTGTCAGATTTGCTCACGAAGGTGCGCCGCATCTGTGCGCATTTCAGGAAGTCCAGCACAGATGCTGCCACTCTCAGGGCAGCGCAGCGCCGCCTCCAACTGCCCGCTCACCGACTGTTGTGCGACGTGCCCACGAGGTGGAATTCAACACTGACCATGTTATCCAGAGTTTACCAGCAGCGTCGAGCCATTGTAGACTGCCAGATGTCAACTTCCACCAGAACTGGTAGTCAGGTCAGTCAGCTTCCTCAAGTCTACAATGAGGAGTGGACGTGGATGTCTGATATCTGTCAGGTGCTGAGTAACTTTGAGGAGTCAACACAGATGGTCAGTGGCGATGCCGCCATCATCAGCCTCACCATCCCGCTGCTTGGCCTGTTGAAAAACTCTCTGATCAGCATGAAGTCGGAAGCTTTGCGCTCGTCACAAGAGACGGGGGAAGAAGATTCCCTTGTTGATAGCCAAAGCACCCTTAGGTCTGTTTCTCAGCGCATATCGGAGGAGGTGGAGGTGGAGGAGGATGAGGAGGAAGAGGAGGAGAATGTTGGCGAGACACAAGAGGGGACCATTGTTGAGTCCTTCACTGTTCAGCGTGTATGGGCAGAAGAAGAGGAGTTGGAGGAGTTGGAGGAGGAGGAAATGGACAGTCAGGCCAGTGAGGGGAGTGAATTCTTACGCGTTGGTACTCTGGCGCATATGGCAGATTTCATGCTAGGCTGCCTATCCCGTGACCCTCGCGTTCAAAGAATTTATTCCAGCACCGATTACTGGGTGTTCACTCTCCTGGACCCACGGTACAAGCAAAATCTTTCCACTCTCATCCCTGGAGAGGAAAGGAGTGTGAGAATGCATGAATACCAGCAGGCCCTGGTGCACAAGCTGAAACACTATTTCCCTTCTGACAGCGCTAGCGGCAGAGTGCGTAGTTCTGCGGGACAAGTAGCGAGGGAGAGTAGGCGAGCAGGCAGCTTGTCCAGCACTGGCAAGGGTACGCTTTACAAGGCTTTTGCCAGCTTTATGTCACCCCAGCAAGACACTGTCACCTGTCCCCAGTCTCGGCAGAGTAGGGCTGATCTTTACAGAAAGATGGTGAGGGAGTACGTAGCTGACCATACCATCGTCCTAAATGATCACACAGCTCCCTACAACTACTGGGTTTCAAAGCTGGACATGTGGCACGAACTGGCGCTGTACGCCTTGGAGGTTCTTGCCTGCCCTGCCGCTAGCGTCTTGTCCGAGCGGGTTTTCAGTGCAGCTGGTGGCATCATCACCGATAAGCGTACACGCCTGTCGACTGACAGCGCTGACAGGCTGACGCTTATTAAGATGAATAAAGCCTGGATTTCTCATAATTTCCAATCTCCACCAGGTGAAGGAAGCTCAACCTGAATAATTGATCCACTCCTCCTCCTCCTCATTTTCCTCCTTCTCCTCCTCTTTGTACAGTAAAGCAGAGGAAACTTGCTATTTTTTGACAGGGCCCACTGGCTCTAGCTATAGTACTTTATGCATTTAATTTTTCTGGAGGGCCACCGACCCGGTCCTCTGTTTTAAACAATTTTTGGGAGTGCCACATACAGGCACTCAATCTATTCAATTTTTCTGGAGGGCCACCTACCTGCTCCTCTGGTTTGAAAACTTTTTGGGACTGCCACATACAGGCACTCAATCGATTCAATTTTTCTGGAGGGCCACCTACCTGCTCCTCTGGTTTGAAAACTTTTTGGGACTGCCACATACAGGCACTCAATCTATTCTATTTTTCTGGAGGGCCACCTACCTGCTCCTCTGGTTTGAAAACTTTTTGGGACTGCCACATACAGGCACTCAATCGATTCCATTTTTCTGGAGGGCCACCTACCTGCTCCTCTGGTTTGAAAACTTTTTGGGACTGCCACATACAGGCACTCAATCGATTCCATTTTTCTGGAGGGCCACCTACCTGCTCCTCTGGTTTGAAAACTTTTTGGGACTGCCACATACAGGCACTCAATCGATTCAATTTTTCTGGAGGGCCACCTACCTGCTCCTCTGGTTTGAAAACTTTTTGGGACTGCCACATACAGGCACTCAATCTATTCTATTTTTCTGGAGGGCCACCTACCTGCTCCTCTGGTTTGAAAAATTTTTGGGACTGCCACATACAGGCACTATCCAAATTAAATTGTCTCCATAGCAGCCTCCACACGTTGTCTCCATTGCTACCTCCAAAAGTCGTCCATATAGCTGCCTCCATACATCGTCCCTTTATCAAACGAGGTGTGTCAGGCAGAAATTTGGGTTGTTTTCATGGATTCCACATCAAAGTTGTTAACTTTGTCGCCACCCAGCTGTGTTATCCACAAAATATACTAATAAACTTTTATCATTTACCAATATTATTTCAGCGCTTCTTGCGCATTTGTTTACATTCCCCTCACCCGCCAATATCCCAAACTTATAAGAACGCTACTACACTTGATCTTATACAAAAGGTTCTTAGAAGTGCTGTTTGGGGAGTAGCCTAGAGACAGGGGCTTGGATTGGCGAAAGCTCGCCTGGCTGCGGAGCGCCAGCTCCATCCCAAGATCCAACTAACATAGTTTTAACTGCAGCACCTTTAATCTACTACTAGTTCACTGCCTCCATAATAATAATAATAATCTTTATTTATATAGCGCCATCATATTCCGTAGCGCTTTACAAATCATAGGAAACAAATACAAATGTAATGTAACAGAGCACAACATTTGTATGGAACAACAGGAGTGAGGTCCCTGCTCGCCAGAGCTTACGGTTTATGAAGATGATGGGGTAACACGAGGTAAAAGAATATTTAATGGTCAAGCCATTCTTCTTAGGGAATAGAACAAAATATAATAAATGGAATTGCTGTCGCTTGAACCACTCAGCCGTCATCTTATATACCAGGTCCAGGGTGAATGGGACTGTAGAGAAGTCTGGTGCCTGTTGGTTGCTGGATAACAGATGGGAGGACGACACAGGACGGGTTAGTAGAAGAGTTAAAACTTCATGCAGTTAATGAGTGTTATAGGCTTGCCTAAAGAAATGGGTTTTAAGAGCACGTTTGAAACTTTGGAGGTTAGGTATTAGTCTGATAGTCCAGGGCAGAGCATTCCATAGAATTGGTGCAGCTCTAGAGAAGTCTTGGAGACGCGAGTGGGAGGTCCGCACTAGGGTAGAGGTTAATCTAAGATCACTGGCGGATCTAAGAGCACGGGTTGGGCGATAGACTGAGATAAGAGAGGAGAGGTAGGGGGGTGCAGCATTATACAGAGCTTTATGGATGAGGGTTATTATTTTAAACTATTCGAAAGGAGACTGGCAGCCAGTGCAGCTACTGGCATGAACTGTAAGCATACATGGTCCCCTTATCAAACGAGCTGTGTCAGGCAGAATTTTGGGTTGTTTTCATGGCTTCCACAACAAACTTGTTAACTTTGTCGCCACCCTGCTGTGTAATCCACAAAAAATACTGGCAAACTTTTATCATTTACCGATATTATTTCAGCGCTTCTTGCGCATCTGTTTACATTCCCCTCACCCGCCATATCCTAAACTTATAAGAACGCTACTACATGTGATCTTATACAAAAGGTTCTTAGAAGTGCTGTTTGGGGAGTAGCCTAGAGACAGGGGCTTGGATTGGCGAAAGCTCGCCTGGCAGCGGAGCGCCAGCTCCATGCCAAGATCCAACTAACATAGTTTTAACTGCAGCACCTTTAATCTACTACTAGTTCACTGCCTCCATACATGGTCCCCTTATCAAACGAGCTGTGTCAGGCAGAATTTTGGGTTGTTTTCATGGCTTCCATGTTAACTTTGTCGCCACCCTGCTGTGTAATCCACAAAATATACTGGCAAACTTTTATCATGTACCGATATTATTTGAGCGCTTCTTGCTCACCTCCTTTGGTTCCTCTCTGCCACCCATTGGTTTGAAGCCTGAGTCCATTTAGGGTATGTCGCCATGACACTCTCTAGCCTGCTGCCGCTGCCTCTGCATGCCGTCCCCTATAGTGTCAGGGTCAGTTATTGGATGTTTTAGATGCTATCTAGCCTCATTCTGTCACTCTGTCATGGCCATGCTGTTGCCCAGAATTTTGGCATAATGGTGCGATTATGCAGCCTCAGAGGCATCCATGCATGCTGCCCCTGCTGTTTCCTGTCCATTTCCGTGGTGTTTCCATCCTTTTCTGAGGTTCCCAGGTGTTTGGCCAAGCTTCCCTGTGCAGAGCCTTGGTCCCCTTGAAAAATGCTCGAGTCTCCCATTGACTTCAATGGGGTTCGTTATTCGAGACGAGCACTCGAGCATCGGGAAAAGTTCGTCTCGAATAACGAGTACCCGAGCATTTTAGTGCTCGCTCATCTCTAATCCAGACCATATATTGAGGCCCTTCTAAAGGAAGGTTTCTCCCATAACAGATCAAGACCATGAGCGGAGGATCTTCTAGTGGAAGGCTTCTTCCATAACTTATTAAGGCCATAATATGAGGTCCTGCTAGAGAAATACTTCTTCCATAATAGATCAAGACCCTAACATGATGTCCTTCTAGTGTAAGGTTTCTCCCATAAGTGATCAAGGCCATGACCTGAGGTTCTTCTAGTCGATGGCCTCTCCCACAACAGATCAAGGCAATGACCTGAGGTTAGAGGAAGGCTTCTTCCATAATTGATCAAGGTCATGATCTGAGGTCCTCCTAGAGTTAGGCTTCTTCCATAATTGATTGGACTATGACATGAGGACCCTATAGTGTAAAACATCAGCCATAACAGGTTAGGGCCATGCCCAGAGGTCCTCCTAGAGGAAGGCTTCTTCCATAATAGATTGGGACCATGACTTGAGGTCCTTATAGTGGAAGGCTTCATCTATAACAGGTCAGGATGATGTCCACAGTTCCTAGAGGAAGGCTTTATCCATAATAGATTGGGACAATGACCTGAGGTCCTACTAGCAGAAGACTTCTCTTGTAACAGATCAAGACCATTATCTCAGGTCATCCTAGAAGAAGACTTTTTCCATAATAGATTGGGGACATGACCGTATGTCCTTGAAGTAGAAGTCTTCTTCCATAACAGATCAGGTTCATGATCTGAGGTTCTCCTAGAGCAAGGTTTCTTCCACTATAGATTGGGACAATGACCTGAGGTCCTCCTAGCGGAAGACTTCTCCCATTACAGATCAGGACCATTATTCGAGGTCCTCCTAGAGGAAGGCTTTTTCCATAATAGATCAGGGCCATGACCTGATGTCTTTCTAGTAGAAGTCTTCACCCATAATAGCTCAGGTCCATGACCTGAGGTCCTTCTAGAAGAAGGCTAAATTAAACGTTCTTCTATGTCAACTCTTTGTCATTTCTTTGGATTTCACAGTAAAATACTTGGATTATCTGATAAATCTGTGTTATTTAACAAACGCTCCGCCTTAGTTTGTTCCCGGTTGCGGATGTCACTTTTGTAGCTAATTTTGTCTTCTGAACCTGAACCAACAAATCTCATGAACTTCCAATTAGACAAATTCCTCTTCTGACACATCCGTCTTTTCTGCCTCTTCTATTTTCATTAACATGTAGAAATTAATTTTCTACCGCTTTGAGCGAATGTTACGCTCTTTCCATTAAGACCACCTTGGGTCAGGAAGACTTTACCATGGTTACAGTATTCATAATTAGTGGAGGCTTTCTGTCCATAAATAAGTGGCGTTTTATACATTCCCGAGGAAATTTCACGTAATTATGACCAATGATTGAAATTATAGCAGGTACAAGTAAGGGAATTATAAATGGAGAGGTGGACCCTATAGTATCAAGAAAAATGGCGTTACCACAACCTTGACCATTTAGGACATGCTTGTCCCATCTCCTTTCCCTAAATTTTAAGAGAGATCTCATCTGTGGTTGTTAATGCCCATTATACATGGAATAAAAATATTTCTATTATGACTGGGTATCGGACTCCTAATTAAAGGGGCTGTCCTAAGTTAAATATCCCCAATCCATTTTGATTGGTGAAGGTCTAATGCTGAAATTCCCATTCTTCAATAGAATGTGCGTACTGTTTCCATAACTAATGGAGTAGCAAGTTCAGTTTCCTCCTCTCAACCCATGAAGTGACCATGGCCCCCCATATTCTTCTTCATTGAGTCTCCCAACACATATGAAATACTATTCAGCCAATCACAGAGCAGAACAGAGACCCACATCACATCAGTCATTGGTCGCCAATTGATCCATGCTTGATCTAGTGAAGCATCATTCTCCTCATTCTCCATCAGTGGTGATCCAATTGGACCCCCCCTCCCCTCCCCACACACACACACACATTATTATGCCTTATACTGTAGAAAGGGGATAAACATTCAACATGGGAACATCCTGTCAGTGTTCAGTGTCTGTGGACCCCCTGGACCCACCGTGGGAGATGGTACTAGCCGACACCAGGCACCAGAGTCTAAGTGGCACCTGATCTTCACCAGAGCCCTCGGCAAAGCGGGATGGACTTGCTGCGGCGTGGTGCCACCGGGTCATTTCACAGGTGCGACTAGCCAGTGGTGGTAGCCGAGGTTGCGGTACAGAATCGGAGTCCAGGCTCGTGGTCAGGGCAGGTGGCAGAGATGCAGAGGTCAAAAGTCAGGTCTGAGGTCACAACTGGAGATCAATGTAGGAACAGGAGCAAGGAACAACATACAGGGAAGCTTTCTCAATGGCAATGAGATCCGATAGGGAATCCTGGGAACAGCCGGCCTTTAAGGAAACCCTGAAGTACCAGCGGTGCACTGGCCCTTTAATTCTTCCAGTGTCGGCACAAGCACCCTAGGGAGTGGGGACGCGTACGCCTGCCAGGCCGGGTGGGATCGCAGGGGCACCCGTGACACATCCTTTTCAATCCGATAAATCGCTGGGTTCTACGAAACTCCACTATCTGGTGCCTCCCGAAACACACAGGAAGTGGTAAGAGGAATCAATTGGCCATATCCTGTTTTTTCTTGGATTTTTCTTGACCCCTCTCCCCCCCCCCCCCCCCACTGTTTCTCAGGTCCCAAATCTACATAATTGGGTGGAAATTGTTACATTAAAGTTTCGACTGAAAGTCTATACCTTGTAATATTGGGGAGCCCCAAAGTTTCCCCATTCATTATGACCGGAAGCCGTAATATCAGTATGAACAGCGCCTTATATTCCGAGGCGGCAGAATCTATAGAAGCTCCTGAATCATTTCCATTATCCCTATAATTGTTCTCTGCAGCTTATTAAAGCCGCTAAAACCAACATGTCAGTTAATAGAAATGAATTCATGTCTAACTAAACGCTCGCTCTTCATTAGAATCCTCCGCCGGCGCCGGACTGTATCGTGTGGTTTGATAAGCAGCGCTCCCCGGCTCCTTCTGAACAATTATAAGCCGATAATTTATGCTCACAAGTCCTAGATCGCCTTGTTACAATTCTCCTCTCACTTTCTCCGGCTTTGTTTGTTTACTAATCAGTTTCTATTCGGAGTAATCCCCACACGGCGCCGATCCCTTTGTATTAACTGTCTCATCAATCAGTTCCATTCACGCGCTTATAAATAAAGTTTAATCTCATTGATAGCCGCCACGGTTATCCACCATATTCCACTGTAAGAATGGAGGGGGGGATCATACCCACATCTCATCCCTTAATTGGTATTTGGGGGGCTGCACAAGTCTTAGGATGGACCCCAGAGGCTGAACCTTCTCCTCCTGCATCCAAATCACTTTCAATTATATTCATGGAGTGGAAAGGTGATTGCAACAATGTGGCTCCAGGTTATTATTGAGATGAGGATAAATCCTGGATAGATTGCTTCAGTCTAAAATGGGGTCCGACAGCGCTCTGCGGCTCAGCAGTGTGAACATAGTCACACTGTTATTACAATCACCACCAATACTTTATTATTATACAGTTTTAAGTATGGAAAAAAAGTTCTTTTTTTGCTCATTAATGTGCACTCTGCCCCCCAGTAATGTGCACTCTGCCTCCCTCCAGTAATGTGCCCTCTACCCCCCAATAATGTGCACTCTGCCCCCCAGTAATGTGGCCTCTGCCCCCCAGTAATGTGCACTCTGCCCCCAGTAATGTGCACTCTGCCCCCCAGTAATGTGCACTCTGCCCCTAGTAATGTGCCCTCTGCCCCCAGTAATGTGCACTCTGCCCCCCAGTAATGTGCACTCTGCCCCCCAGTAATGTGCACTCTGCCCCCCAGTAATGTGCACTCTGCCCCCCAGTAATGTACACTCTGCCCCCCAGTAATGTGCAGTATGCCCCCCAGTAATATGCTCTCTGCCCTCCAGTGATGTGCCCCCCCCAGAATGCGCGGCCTTGGAAATGGGAGTGCATGTGCTGGACGCTACTGTAGCGTGGAGAGATAAGACCCATGGGATGCCACTACACGGGGGCACACGGGTGCGCCTGCGACCTGAGACATGGGGAAAAGGAGCACCCATGACATCTACAATCCTTGTAAATCCCTCATGGACCAAATATCTTGGGTTTCAATGACTTCGGAAGGGAACTTATACACAATCACCTGCTTTTACCGCCCCCTTTAAATCCACTGGTTATGGGATATTTCACTATAAATAAGAATAAGTAAAATCGCCCACTACAGGAGCGAAGGATTGTGTTTGGCAACATTCACTCCATCATCGTTGTATCCGTCATCATTGTATCCATCATCATTGTATCCGTCATCATTGTATCCATCATCCTCTTCTCTCTCTCTACCTCCTGGAACTATGGATGATTGTGGAAGACGCGCTGGGATTACCTCTTGTCAAAACTAAACAAGGACGAGGCCTAAAATTTCTCGGCAGGCGCTCAGTCATTGATGCTAAAAGTGTATTCTATCAGTGCGAGGAGACAAGCGGGGATTGTGTGAACAGCACTTAACCATAATTCCTCCTTTTCCACCCATTTCATCTCCGCTTTATGTGCTGCTCATAACCACAAGTGGGGGGGGGGGGCACTTTATCTGCTGCGGATCACAGAGACTCCAGGAAACATATGTTATTTATATGGTATCCAGGGCCGAAAAAAGGGAAATTGGCACAAAATTAAAAAGCTTTTAGTGGCAAAGACTGAATAATAAACTGCCCAGATATCAATAGGATAAATATTAGAAGAGTAAAAAGCTATAAATGCTAAAATAATGGCGCCCCCCCCCCCTCTCTCCTTCATCTGCTATAGAATCATACATCTGGACAAATTCAATACATATAATGCACTGATTCCAGATCTAGTATAGTTTACACTGTGTCTTCCCCCATGATAGTAGTTAGTTACTTTGCTTCCCCCAAATTTGAGCACATACAGTGACCTTCCCCTTTAATTAAAGTACAGTGCTATTTAAGTTATAATATATTAACTCCCAAAAATAGCTCTGTACATAAATACAGCATCAGAACCAAGCTCAATACAAAAATACAACACTAGCACCAAGCTTAGTACACAGATAAGGAACCAAGCTGAGTACATTGATACAGCACCAGAACCAGGCTCTGTACATAAATACAGCATCAGAACCAGGCTCTGTACATAAATACAGCATCAGAACCAGGCTCAATACATAAATACAACACTAGCAGCAAGCTTAGTACACAGATAAGGAACCAAGCTCAGTACATTGATACAGCACCAAAACCCAGATCAATTCAGAAATACAGCGCCACATTCAAGCTCCAAAAAGTAATACAGCACCAGAACAAGGGTGATTATTGTCTTTGGAGAGATGTGTAATCAGACTTTTGTGTATACTGGTAGTATAAGCAGGACTGTGATATATGGATTGATTTTATAGGATTGTAGCTTCTCCAAGGCATCAGGGTCTTCCATATTTTCCAAGCTGTTTGAACAATAATATGTTCCATATCCCGATCTCCACCTTGCTGACTGTTTGCTATGCGTGTCTGGGTCTTGCAATCTGCAATTATTATTTACAATTTTAGAGCTCGGCCCCACTAACCTGGAGCACACATCATACTCTGATAAAACACTGGGTGCACTATCCTCCATTGCTGGTTAAAGCTTTGTCTTGCTCAGTTCATTGTCCATGTTTTCTTTGCAATATGCTTGCAATTCATTTTTTTTTCATATTTGGCTTACGTTCCTGACTATTCTTCTGTGTTTTTTATTCTGTACTTTATATGATTTCTCAAGAGATGGAGGATCCTGGCATTTCGTTTCAGCAACGCACCTTACTCATGGTCTCATGTTTTATACTACCTTATATACTCGAGTATAAGCCTAGTTTTTCAGCACAAAATTTGTGCTCAAAAACCCTAACTCGGCTTATACTCGAGTCAACTAAAACATAAAGACAAAACTCACCTTTCTGACGTCACCTGTAGGTCCTCTTCTGTCTGAGACAGTCTGAGACAGAAGATGACCTACAGGGGACGTTGGAAAGATGAGTACAGTGTTATTTTTTTTCAGGATGTATGCTACAGGGGCTGGGCAGGCTGTATGCTACAGGGGCTGGGCAGGCTGTATGCTACAGGGGTTGGGCAGGCTGTATGCTACAGGGGTTGGGCAGGCTGTATGCTACAGGGGCTGGGCAGGCTGTATGCTACAGGGGTTGGGTAGGCTGTATACTACAGGGGTTGGGCAGGCTGTATGCTACAGGGGTTGGGCAGGCTGTATGCTACAGGGGCTTGCAGACTATATACTGGGAGGCTGTAACCAATGCATTTCCCACCCTCGGCTTATACTCGAGTCAATAGGTTTTCCCAATTTTTTGTGTTGAAATAAGGGATCTCGGCTTATACTCGGGTCGGCTTATACTCGAGTATATACGGTACTTAATAAAGAAGAAATTTGTTTCCAACTGGCCATCCTCCATTTTCATTTGTGAGTGCTGGGATCCTCCGTCTCTTCAGTTTGGTTCTTCTACCTCAAAACTATTCACGTGCACCGGAATTGGTTTGGGTCTGGATTGTCCAGTGAGCTGAACATTTTTTCCTCTTATATGATTTCTCAGTTGTAGCCCGGAGTGTCAAACATCCCCTTTGTAATATTGTTTGTCATTCTTGTTATGGCTAGGCAGCGCTGTTAGGGCATTGAAATTTTAGGGTCTAGTGTCCTGCATGCTGTCTCAGAATCCAGTGTAGACTGTAAGCTCTTGTGTCACCCCCTCATCCTCATAGACTGTAAGCTCTTGTGTCACCCCCTCATCCTCATAGACTGTCATCTCTTGTGTCACCCCCTCATCCTCATAGACTGTAAGCTCTTGTGTCTCCCCTCATCCTCAAAGACTGTAAGCTCTTGTGTCTCCCCTCATCCTCATAGACTATAAGCTCTTGTGTCACCCCCTCATCCACATAGATTGTAAGCTCCTGTGTCACCCCCTCATCCACATAGACTGTAAGCTCTTGTGTCACATCCTCATCCTCATAGACTGTAAGCTCTTGTGTCCTCCCCTCATCCTCATAGACTGTAAGCTCTTGTGTCACCCCCTCATCCTCATAGACTGTAAGCTCTTGTGTCACCCCCTCATCCTCATAGACTGTAAGCTCTTGTGTCACCCCCTCATCCTCATAGACTGTAAGCTCTTGTGTCACCCCCTCATCCACATAGACTGTAAGCTCTTGTGTCACCCCCTCATCCACATAGACTGTAAGCTCTTGTGTCACCCCCTCATCCACATAAACTATAAGCTCTTGTGTCACCCCCTCATCCACATAGACTGTAAGCTCTTGTGTCACCCCCTCATCCTCATAGACTGTAAGCTCTTGTGTCACCCCCTCATCCTCATAGACTGTAAGCTCTTGTATCTCCCCTC
Organism: Engystomops pustulosus; assembly: GCF_040894005.1. Taxonomy (NCBI): domain Eukaryota; kingdom Metazoa; phylum Chordata; class Amphibia; order Anura; family Leptodactylidae; genus Engystomops; species Engystomops pustulosus. The sequence continues at coordinate 7,062,306 of NC_092415.1, read as the reverse complement.
ATCCTCATGGACTGTAAGCTCTTGTGTCCCCCCTCATCCTCATAGACTGTAAGCTCTTGTGTCACCCCCTCATCCACATAGACTGTAAGCTCTTGTGTCACCCCCTCATCCACATAGACTGTAAGCTCTTGTGTCACCCCCTCATCCACATAGACTGTAAGCTCTTGTGTCACCCCCTCATCCTCATAGACTGTAAGCTCTTGTGTCACCCCCTCATCCTCATAGACTGTAAGCTCTTGTGCCCCCCCTCATCCTTATAGACTGTAAGCTCTTGTGTCACCCCCTCATCCTCATAGACTGTAAGCTCTCGTGTCACCCCCTTATCCTCATAGACTGTAAGCTCTTGTGTCTTCCCCTCATCCTCATAGACTGTAAGCTCTTGTGTCACCCCCTCATCCTCATAGACTGTAAGCTCTTGTGTCCCCCCTCATCCTCATAGACTGTAAGCTCTTGTGTCCCCCCCTCATCCTCATAGACTGTAAGCTCTTGTGTCACCCCCTCATCCTCATAGACTGTAAGCTCTTGTGTCACCCCCTCATCCTCATAGACTGTAAGCTCTTGTGTCACCCCCTCATCCTCATAGACTGTAAGCTCTTGTGTCATCCCCTCATCCTCATAGACTGTAAGCTCTTGTGCCCCCCTCATCCTTATAGACTGTAAGCTCTTGTGTCACCCCCTCATCCTCATAGACTGTAAGCTTTTGTGTCACCCTCTCATCCTCATAGACTGTAAGCTCTTGTGTCACCCCCTCATCCTCATAAACTGTAAGCTCTTGTGTCACCCCCTCATCCTCATAGACTGTAAGCTCTTGTATCTCCCTCTCATCCTCATAGACTGTAAGCTCTTGTGTCACCCCCTCATCCTCATAGAATGTAAGTTCTAGTATCACCCCCTCATCCTCATAGACTGTAAGCTCTTGTGTCACCCCCTCATCCTCATAGACTGTAAGCTCTTGTGTCACCCCCTCATCCTCATAGACTGTAAGCTCTTGTGTCACCCCCTCATCCTCATAGACTGTAAGCTCTTGTGTCACCCCCTCATCCTCATAGACTGTAAGCTCTTGTGTCCTCCCTCATCCTCATAGACTGTAAGCTCTTGTGTCTTCCCCCTCATCCTCATAGACTGTAAGCTCTTGTGTCACCCCCTCATCCTCACAGACTGTAAGCTCTTGTGTCACCCCCTCATCCTCATAGACTGTAAGCTCTTGTGTCACCCCCTCATCCTCACAGACTGTAAGCTCTTGTGTCACCTCTTCATCCTCATAGACTGTAAGCTCTTGTGTCCCCCCTCATCCTCATAGACTGTAAGCTCTTGTGTCCCCCCTCATCCTCATAGACTGTAAGCTCTTGTGTCCCCCCTCATCCTCATAGACTGTAAGCTCTTGTGTCACCCCCTCATCCTCATAGACTGTAAGCTCTTGTGTCCCCCCCTCATCCTCATAGACTGTAAGCTCTTGTGTCACCCCCCTCATCCTCATAGACTGTAAGCTCTTGTGTCACCCCCTCATCCTCATAGACTGTAAGCTCTTGTGTCCCCCCTCATCCTCATAGACTGTAAGCTCTTGTGTCCCCCCCTCATCCTCATAGCCTGTAAGCTCTTGTGTCACCCCCTCATCCTCATAGACTGTAAGCTCTTGTATCACCCCCTCATCCTCATAGACTGTAAGCTCTTGTGTCACCCCCTCATCCTCATAGACTGTAAGCTCTTGTGTCACCCCCTCATCCTCATAGACTGTAAGCTCTTGTGTCACCCCCTCATCCTCATAGACTGTAAGCTCTTGTGTCACCCCCTCATCCTCATAGACTGTAAGCTCTTGTGTCACCCCCTCATCCTCATAGACTGTAAGCTCTTGTGTCACCCCCTCATCCTCATAGACTGTAAGCTCTTGTGTCACCCCTCATCCTCATAGACTGTAAGCTCTTGTGTCACCCCCCTCATCCTCATAGACTGTAAGCTCTTGTGTCCCCCCTCATCCTCATAGACTGTAAGCTCTTGTGTCCCCCCTCATCCTCATAGACTGTAAGCTCTTGTGAGCAGGGCCCTCAATCCTATTGTTTCATATGACTGTTGTTACTCTGTAATCTCTTATTTTATAGTTATATGTTCCCCAGAATCTCTAAAGCTATTGAATGTGATATATAAATAAAGATTATTATTATTATTATTATTATTACACTGTTGAAGTATTTAACCAAAAGCCTGCTACACTTTAAGAGCATATACTGGAAGAGTGGAAGTGGAACAGCTAAATGCAGAGGAGAACAGCAGTGTAAGGTATGAATACACATGTCTACAGGGAAAATATCCAACACTGACAGCAACAAGCACAGAGCACAGCTGTGTAAGGATGCATTGTGTATAAATCCACATATGACAGTCCTGCTGCTACTAACAACATACACAAACAATTAGACATTTATCCAGGAATAATACCTCACAATATTTGCAGAGAACACAGAGCACGGCAGAGTGAGGACATGTCTCCAGTGTACTTGGAGAAGCTACAATCTTGGAATATAAATGCATATTTCACAGTCCTGCTGCTACTAACTACATACATAAAGGTCTGATTACACATCTCTCCAGGGACTGTATATAACAATGGCTGCAATTTTTCGTGGCCCTTTTCTAGGCATCTTCCTTCTGTCATGGAGTTAATATCATTGCTTTATGGTGAATTATTTGAAGGCAGGAAGAAGCAGAGCGGATCCCGGGAATCCTGCGGCTCAGCTGTAGAAGCAGAGATAACCCCCAGTGATATTCTCCGCTCTCCCACACCTGACCTGTCAATCATTTTGCAATTTCAGGCCGTGACTTTTAGATGGACTCCAGAAGTGAATGCGCTCCCCTCCCCCCGTGGCGCGGGTGTAATATCCCGGCACTGGATGCTGCCTGTGATTAGCAGATAAGCTGACATCTGCTGCAGTTGTGGCTGCGCTGCTGCGGGCGGCGGGGCGGTATTAGGGAAGCGATGGGCCCGCTAAGCGCTCCTGACAGGTGCTGCATTGATTTCTCTGCAAATAAATAAACACTGACTAAAAGTAGGATTTAAGACTAACAGACGCCCTTTGTCGATCCGCGCCGCAGCACAAATGGATGGCTCATCCCGCGACGTGGACGCCTCGCAGCACAAATGGATGGCTCATCCCGCGACGTGGACGCCTCGCAGCCGCCCGGAATAGATAGACGTCTCTCATTCTTTATTCATCGGAAAAGAGATATAACCGGTTATCTCCAAAAATATCCAATTAAAGGAGAAATGAAACCTGCGGCGGCGAAAGCTGCGGATTGTGCACATCCCTGACTGACGCCTCTCCTGCTGCCCAGAGCCCGTCACCCGCCTGACAACCGCCTAGCACCACAGCCATTACTGCGGGACAGGACCCATCATCCGCCTCACACCCACCCAACAGCACGGGCATTACTGAAGCACCCGACCCATCATCCACCTGACACCACAGCCATTACCATAGCAGCGGGCCCATCACCCGCCTGACACCCACTTAACAACCGCCTGACACCACAGCACCGGACCCGTCACCTGCCTGGCACCCGACTGGCACTGCAGTACCGGACCTGTCACCCGCCTGAAACCCATCTGACACCACAGCACTGGACCTGTCACCTGCCTGACACCCGACCGACACCGCAGCACTGGACCCGTCACCCGCCTGACACCCACCTAACACCGCAGCACTGGACCCGTCACCCGCCTGACACCCACCTAACACCGCAGCACCGGACCTGTCACCTGCCTGACACCCGACTGACACCGCAGCACTGGACCCGTCACCCGCCTGACACCCACCTAACACCGCAGCATTGGACCTGTCACCGGCCTGACACCCACCTAACACTGCAGCAACGGACCCGTTACCCGCCTGACACCCGGCTGACACCGCAAAACCAGACCCGTCACCTGCCTGACACCCGCCTAACACCGCAGCACCGGACCCGTCAACTGCTTGTCACCCGCCTGACACCAGCCTGATACCCGCCTGACACCGCAGCACCAGACCTGTCATCCGCCTAACACCGCAGCACCAGACCGCTCACCTGCTTTACGCCCACCTGATACCACAGCACCAGACCCATCAACCGCCTGACACCCACCTAACACTGCAGCACCGGACCTGTCACCCGTCTGACACTGCAGCACCGGACCTGGCACCCGCCTGACACCAGCCTGATACGCGCCTGACACCGCAGCACCGGACCTGTCACCCGCCTGACACCGCAGCACTGGACCGGTCACCTGCTTTACACCCACCTGATACCGGAGCACCAGAACCATCACCCGCCTGACACCCACCTAACACTGCAGCAACGGACCCGTCACCTGCCTGACAGCAGCCTGATACCCGCCTGACACTGCAGCACCGGACCTGACACCCACCTAAAACTGCAGCACCGGACCTATCACCACCCTGACACCCACCTGACACCGCAGCACCGGACCCATCACCCGCCTGACACCCACCTGACACCGCAGCACCAGACCTGTCACCCGCCTGACATCGCAGCACCGGACCGGTCACCTGCTTTACACCCACCTGATACCGGAGCACCAGAACCATCAGGACCTGACACCCACCTAAAACTGCAGCACCGGCCCTATCACCAGCCTGACACCCGCCTAACACTGCAGCACCGGACCTATCACCCGCCTGACACCCACCTAACACTGCAGCACCGGACCCGTCACCCACCTGACACCGCAGCACCAGACCCGTCACCCGTCTGACACCCACCTAACACTGCAGCACCGGACACGTCACCCACCTGACACCGCAGCACCAGACCCGTCACCCGCCTGACACCCACCTGACACCGGACCGTCACCTGCCTGACACCCACCAGACACCGCAGCACCGGACCCGTCACCCGCCTGACACCCGGCTGACACCGCAGCACCGGACCCGTCACTCGATAGATAGATTTGAGAAAGATAGATACAAAAAGTAGAGTTCAAGTCCGCACAGCTTTGTGGAACCCCTAAGGAGAGGGGGTGCAGAGCCCACCAAGGTCCTGGCCTCAGGGGCGCACCTGCCATGAGGCGAGTTGAGACTTTCGCCTCAGGGCGGCACGCCTCCTGGTGGAGGAGGGGGCGACATTGTGGAGGCTGCTGTCAGGGTCGCTAGGGAGAATGCTGGGACTTCTGGTTCTTCTGCTGGTGCCAGCAGCATTCTCCGACCCCCGGCGCGTATCCGCGCAAACTCCACCTCTCGTCCCGGGCAGTAGCTGCTAAGATCTCGCGCTGTCTAGGAGTTGTTTTCGGTACTGCTGGGACTTGTGTACCTCTGCATGATGCCTGGTTGTTCTGCACCATGAGGGGTTAATTCCCAGAAGCTGTCCAGCTCCTATCAGGTTCTGGAGGTGGAGTTCTGGCTGCATAAATTGGAGCTTCACTAGTCACCTGTGCCAGTGTGTGAAATCCCTTCATCACTCGCTCGCTGCATTAGGTTGTATCGCTCTGCATCTGTATCTGTATCGTTGTTGACCTCGGCTCGTTTTTGACATTGACTCTTTGCCTACTGATTTTGCTATTGACGTACCCTCTCGTTGTGACTCCGGCTAGTTTACCATTCTTTTGTGTTTTATGTTTGTCAGTCTGTTTGTGTTTTCCCTTCCCACACTTAGCAGTGTATTTCGAGTCTTCAAGTACTTGCCCCACGGTTTATCGTGGGGGGGGCTATAGGAAGGGACAGGGGTTGGGGCAAGCTCAGGGCACACTATCCCCTGTCTTTTGTGTTACCCAATCCTAACAGCTGCATTTTATACTACATGGCTACATGCATTTTATACTACATGGCGGTACTCTGTATGCATTTTATACTACATGGCGGTACTCTGTATGCATCTTATACTACATGGCAATATGCTGTATGCATTTTATACTACATGGCTACATGCATTTTATACTACATGGTGGTACTCTGTATGCATTTTATACTACATGGCGGTACTCTGTATGCATCTTATACTACATGGCAATATGCTGTATGCATTTTATACTACATGGCGGTACACTGTATATACTACATGGCGGCATGCTGTATACATTGTATACAACATGGCTGTACACTGTATGCATCTTACACTACATGGCGATATGCTGTATGCATTTTATACTACATGGCGGTACACTGTATGCATCTTATACTACATGGCGGCATGCTGTATGCATTGTATACAACATGGCGGTACACTGTATGATTCTTACACTACATGGCGATATGCTGTATGCATTTTATACTACATCGCGGTACACTGTATGCATCTTATACTACATGGCGGCATGCTATATGCATTGTATACTACATGGCGGTGCTCTGTATGAATTTTGCATTGATTTATTTTCACAACAAACCAATATAATGGATCTGGTCCTGACACTCCCTTATATATTACATATTTGGGGGGGGGGGGGGGCATCTCTCTATGGCTCGCCTCAGGCAGCAGACAGGCTTGGTACACCCCTGCCTGGCCTGGTCCTTACGCAGATACAAATTGGAAAAAGCGAGCAGCACACCAGAGGTAGAATTCAAAAGTTGGTGATCTTTATTGAGGGAAGTGGCAACGTTTCGGTGTTATACACCTTTTTCAAGGTGTCGCCACAGGAACGTTGCCACTTCCCTCAATAAAGATCACCAACTTTTGAATTCTACCTCTGGTGTGCTGCTCGCTTGAATAGATAGATAGATAGGAGATAGATAGATAGATAGATATGAGATAGATAGATAGATAGATAGATAGATAGATAGGAGATAGATAGATAGATAGATAGATAGATAGATAGATAGATAGATAGATAGATAGATAGATAGATAACTGTAGGGAAGAGGCAGCACTCTGAGGTAAGTGGAATAGGGTGAAGCATGAAAAAGGCGTGTCTCAACGCCGAAACGTTGCACATGGAATAAAGCTTCACCCTATTCCACTTACCTCAGAGTGCTGCCTCTTCCCTACAGTTACCTAGACGGACCCTGGCCAAGATAGATAGATAGATAGATAGATAGATAGGAGTTAGATAGGAGATAGATAATAGATAGGAGATAGATAGATAGATAGGAGATAGATAGATAGATAGATAGGAGATAGATAGATAGATAGATATGAGATAGATAGATAGATAGGAGATAGATAGATAGATAGATAGGAGATAGATACTGGTATATAGATATACTGCTATAATATACAGGGGATACACTGCCTCAGCTATACTGCTATAATATACAGGGGATACACTGCCTCAGCTCTACTGCTATAATACACAGGGGATACACTGCCTCAGCTATACTGCTATAATACACAGGGGATACACTGCCTCAGCTATACTGCTATAATATACAGGGGATACACTGCCTCAGCTATACTGCTATAATATACAGGGGATACACTGCCTCAGCTATACTGCTATAATATACAGGGGATACACTGCCTCAGATACACTGCTATAATATACAGGGGATACACTGCCTCAGCTATACTGCTATAATATACAGGGGATACACTGCCTCAGCTATCCTGCTATAATATACAGGGGATGCACTGCCTCAGCTATACTGCTATAATATACAGGGGATACACTGCCTCAGCTATACTGCTATAATATACAGGAGATACACTGCCTCAGCTATACTGCTATAATATACAGGGGATACACTGCCTCAGCTCTACTGCTATAATATACAGAGGATACACTGCCTCAGCTATACTGCTATAATATACAGGGGATACACTGCCTCAGCTATACTGCTATAATATACAGGGGATACACTGCCTCAGCTATACTGCTATAATATACAGGGGATACACTGCCTCAGCTATACTGCTATAATATACAGGGGATACACTGCCTCAGCTATACTGCTATAATATACAGGGGATACACTGCCTCAGCTCTACTGCTATAATATACAGAGGATACACTGCCTCAGCTATACTGCTATAATATACAGGGGATACACTGCCTCAGCTATACTGCTATAATATACAGGGGATACACTGCCTCAGCTATACTGCTATAATATACAGGGGATACACTGCCTCAGCTATACTGCTATAATATACAGGGGATACACTGCCTCAGCTATACTGCTATAATATACAGGGGATACACTGCCTCAGCTATACTGCTATAATATACAGGGGATACACTGCCTCAGCTATACTGCTATAATATACAGGGGATACACTGCCTCAGCTATACTGCTATAATATACAGGGGATACACTGCCTCAGCTATACTGCTATAATATACAGGGGATACACTGCCTCAGCTATACTGCTATAATATACAGGAGATACACTGCCTCAGCTATACTGCTATAATATACAGGGGATACACTGCCTCAGCTATACTGCTATAATATACAGGGGATACACTGCCTCAGCTATACTGCTATAATATACAGGGGATACACTGCCTCAGCTCTCCTGCTATAATATACAGGGGATACACTGCCTCAGCTATACTGCTATAATATACAGGGGATATACTGCCTCAGCTATACTGCTATAATATACAGGGGATACACTGCCTCAGCTATACTGCTATAATATACAGGGGATACACTGCCTCAGCTATACTGCTATAATATACAGGGGATACACTGCCTCAGCTATACTGCTATAATACACAGGGGATACACTGCCTCAGCTATACTGCTATAATATACAGGGGATACACTGCCTCAGCTATACTGCTATAATATACAGGAGATACACTGCCTCAGCTATACTGCTATAATATACAGGAGATACACTGCCTCAGCTATACTGCTATACTATACAGGGGATACACTGCCTCAGCTATACTGCTATAATATACAGGAGATACACTGCCTCAGCTATACTGCTATAATATACAGGAGATACACTGCCTCAGCTATACTGCTATAATATACAGGGGATACACTGCCTCAGCCATACTGCTATAATATACAGGGGATACACTGCCTCAGCTATACTGCTATAATATACAGGGAATACACTGCCTCAGCTATACTGCTATAATATACAGGGGATACACTGCCTCAGCTATACTGCTATAATATACAGGGGATACACTGCCTCCGCTATACTGCTATAATATACAGGGATATACACTGCCTCAGCTATACTGCTATAATATACAGAGGATACACTGCCTCAGCTATACTGCTATAATATACAGGGGATACACTGCCTCAGCTATACTGCTATAATATACAGGGGATACACTGCCTCAGCTATACTGCTATAATATACAGGAGATACACTGCCTCAGCTATACTGCTATAATATACAGGAGATACACTGCCTCAGCTATACTGCTATAATATACAGGGGATACACTGCCTCAGCTATACTGCTATAATATACAGGGGATACACTGCCTCAGCTATACTGCTATACTATACAGGGGATACACTGCCTCAGCTATACTGCTATAATATACAGGGGATACACTGCCTCAGCTATACTGCTATAATATACAGGGGATACACTGCCTCAGCTATACTGCTATACTATACAGGGGATACACTGCCTCATTTATACTGCTATACTATACAGGGGATACACTGCCTCAGCTATACTGCTATAATATACAGGGGATACACTGCCTCAGCTATACTGCTATAATATACAGGGGATACACTGCCTCAGCTATACTGCTATAATATACAGGGGATACACTGCCTCAGCTATACTGCTATAATATACAGGGGATACACTGCCTCAGCTATACTGCTATAATATACAGGGGATACACTGCCTCAGCTATACTGCTATAATATACAGGGAATACACTGCCTCAGCTATACTGCTATAATATACAGGGGATACACTGCCTCAGCTATACTGCTATAATATACAGGGGATACACTGCCTCAGCTATACTGCTATAATATACAGAGGATACACTGCCTCAGCTATACTGCTATAATATACAGGGGATACACTGCCTCAGCTATACTGCTATAATATACAGAAGATACACTGCCTCAGCTATACTGCTATAATATACAGGGAATACACTGCCTCAGCTATACTGCTATAATACACAGGGGATACACTGCCTCAGCTATACTGCTATAATATACAGGAGATACACAGCCTCAGCTATACTGCTATAATATACAGGGGATACACTGCCTCAGCTATACTGCTATAATATACAGGGGATACACTGCCTCAGCTATACTGCTATAATATACAGGAGATACACTGCCTCAGATACACTGCTATAATATACAGGGGATACACTGCCTCAGCTATACTGCTATAATATACAGGGGATACACTGCCTCAGCTATACTGCTATAATATACAGGGGATACACTGCCTCAGCTACACTGCTATAATATACAGGAGATACACTGCCTCAGCTACCCTGCTATAATATACAGGAGATACACTGCCTCAGCTATACTGCTATAATATACAGGAGATACACTGCCTCAGCTACCCTGCTATAATATACAGGGGATACACTGCCTCAGCTATACTGCTATAATATACAGGGGATACACTACCTCAGCTATACTGCTATAATATACAGGGGATACACTGCCTCAGCTATACTGCTATAATACACAGGGGATACACTGCCTCAGCTATACTGCTATAATATACAGGGGATACACTGCCTCAGCTACACTGCTATAATATACAGGGGATACACTGCCTCAGCTATACTGCTATAATACACAGGGGATACACTGCCTCAGCTATACTGCTATAATATACAGGGGATACACTGCCTCAGCTATACTGCTATAATACACAGGGGATACACTGCCTCAGCTATACTGCTATAATATACAGGAGATACACTGCCTCAGCTATACTGCTATAATATACAGGGGATACACTGCCTCAGCTATACTGCTATAATATACAGGGGATACACTGCCTCAGCTATACTGCTATAATATACAGGGGATACACTGCCTCAGCTATACTGCTATACTATACAGGGGATACACTGCCTCAGCTATACTGCTATACTATACAGGGGATACACTGCCTCAGCTATACTGCTATAATATACAGGGGATACACTGCCTCAGCTATACTGCTATAATATACAGAGGATACACTGCCTCAGCTATACTGCTATAATATACAGGGGATACACTGCCTCAGCTATACTGCTATAATATACAGGGGATACACTGCCTCAGCTACCCTGCTATAATATACAGGGGATACACTGCCTCAGCTATACTGCTATAATATACAGGGGATACACTACCTCAGCTATACTGCTATAATATACAGGGGATACACTGCCTCAGCTATACTGCTATAATATACAGGGGATACACTGCCTCAGCTATACTGCTATAATATACAGGAGATACACTGCCTCAGCTATACTGCTATAATATACAGGAGATACACTGCCTCAGCTATACTGCTATAATACACAGGGGATACACTGCCTCAGCTATACTGCTATAATATACAGGAGATACACTGCCTCAGCTATACTGCTATAATATACAGGAGATACACTGCCTCAGCTATACTGCTATAATATACAGGGGATACACTGCCTCAGCTATACTGCTATAATATACAGGGGATACACTGCCTCAGCTCTACTGCTATAATATACAGGGGATACACTGCCTCAGCTATACTGCTATAATATACAGGGGATACACTGCCTCAGCTATACTGCTATAATACACAGGGGATTCACTGCCTCAGCTATACTGCTATAATATACAGGGGATACACTGCCTCAGCTATACTGCTATAATATACAGGGGATACACTGCCTCAGCTATACTGCTATAATACACAGGGGATACACTGCCTCAGCTATACTGCTATAATATACAGGGGATACACTGCCTCAGCTATACTGCTATAATATACAGGGGATACACTGCCTCAGCTATACTGCTATACTATACAGGGGATACACTGCCTCAGCTATACTGCTATACTATACAGGGGATACACTGCCTCAGCTATACTGCTATAATATACAGGGGATACACTGCCTCAGCTATACTGCTATAATATACAGAGGATACACTGCCTCAGCTATACTGCTATAATATACAGGGGATACACTGCCTCAGCTATACTGCTATAATATACAGGGGATACACTGCCTCAGCTATACTGCTATAATATACAGGGAATACACTGCCTCAGCTATACTGCTATAATATACAGGAGATACACTGCCTCAGATACACTGCTATAATATACAGGGGATACACTGCCTCAGCTATACTGCTATAATATACAGGGGATACACTGCCTCAGCTATACTGCTATAATATACAGGGAATACACTGCCTCAGCTATACTGCTATAATATACAGGGGATACACTGCCTCAGCTATACTGCTATAATATACAGGAGATACACTGCCTCAGCTATACTGCTATAATATACAGGAGATACACTGCCTCAGCTATACTGCTATAATATACAGGGAATACACTGCCTCAGCTATACTGCTATAATATACAGGAGATACACTGCCTCAGCTATACTGCTATAATATACAGGAGATACACTGCCTCAGCTATACTGCTATAATATACAGGAGATACACCTCCTCAGCTATACTGCTATAATATACAGGAGATACACTGCCTCAGCTATACTGCTATAATATACAGGGGATACACTGCCTCAGCTACACTGCCATAATATACAGGGGATACACTGCCTCAGCTATACTGCTATAATACACAGGGGATACACTGCCTCAGCTATACTGCTATAATACACAGGGGATACACTGCCTCAGCTATACTGCTATAATACACAGGGGATACACTGCCTCAGCTATACTGCTATAATATACAGGGGATACACTGCCTCAGCTATACTGCTATAATATACAGGAGATACACTGCCTCAGCTATACTGCTATAATATACAGGGGATACACTGCCTCAGCTATACTGCTATAATATACAGAGGATACACTGCCTCAGCTATACTGCTATAATATACAGGGGATACACTGCCTCAGCTATACTGCTATAATATACAGGGGATACACTGCCTCAGCTATACTGCTATAATATACAGGGGATACACTGCCTCAGCTATACTGCTATAATATACAGGGGATACACTGCCTCAGCTATACTGCTATAATATAAAGGGGATACACTGCCTCAGCTATACTGCTATAATATACAGGAGATACACTGCCTCAGCTATACTGCTATAATATACAGGAGATACACTGCCTCAGCTATACTGCTATACTATACAGGGGATACACTGCCTCAGCTATACTGCTATAATATACAGGGGATACACTGCCTCAGCTATACTGCTATAATATACAGGGGATACACTGCCTCAGCTATACTGCTATAATATACAGGGGATACACTGCCTCAGCTATACTGCTATAATATACAGGGGATACACTGCCTCAGCTATACTGCTATAATATACAGGGGATACACTGCCTCAGCTATACTGCTATAATATACAGGGGATACACTGCCTCAGCTATACTGCTATAATATACAGGGGATACACTGCCTCAGCTATACTGCTATAATATACAGGGGATACACTGCCTCAGCTATACTGCTATAATATACAGGGGATACACTGCCTCAGCTATACTGCTATAATATACAGGGGATACACTGCCTCAGCTATACTGCTATAATATACAGGGGATACACTGCCTCAGCTATACTGCTATAATACACAGGGGATACACTGCCTCAGCTATACTGCTATAATACACAGGGGATACACTGCCTCAGCTATACTGCTATAATATACAGGGGATACACTGCCTCAGCTATACTGCTATAATATACAGGAGATACACTGCCTCAGCTATACTGCTATAATATACAGGGGATACACTGCCTCAGCTATACTGCTATACTATACAGGGGATACACTGCCTCAGCTATACTGCTATAATATACAGGGGATACACTGCCTCAGCTATACTGCTATAATATACAGGGGATACACTGCCTCAGCTATACTGCTATAATATACAGGGGATACACTGCCTCAGCTATACTGCTATAATATACAGGGGATACACTGCCTCAGCTATACTGCTATAATATACAGGGGATACACTGCCTCAGCTATACTGCTATAATACACAGGGGATACACTGCCTCAGCTATACTGCTATAATATACAGGGGATACACTGCCTCAGCTACACTGCTATAATATACAGGGGATACACTGCCTCAGCTATACTGCTATAATACACAGGGGATACACTGCCTCAGCTATACTGCTATAATATACAGGGGATACACTGCCTCAGCTATACTGCTATAATACACAGGGGATACACTGCCTCAGCTATACTGCTATAATATACAGGAGATACACTGCCTCAGCTATACTGCTATAATATACAGGAGATACACTGCCTCAGCTATACTGCTATAATATACAGGAGATACACTTCCCTGCAGAAGAGCCTACGCACTCCATATATGATGTCTACACTATCTCAATGTTATCCTCTGTCCTTCGGATACTGGTAGGCAGAGGCTTTAGTAGCCATGAATCCTCTTTTCTTCTGACCCATTGATCTCTGTCCAGGGCAAGGTGTCCCTAGTCTGTGGCTCACGGACACCCACCATGGCCTGGTAGCCCCCAATATTATTATGGGACTTACTCAGGACTTACCAGCTGGTGACAAATTGTTTTTTGATTCTTTTTAGCTATAAATCATAAAGTTACAGCGATTGCAGTTTATTATTTTCTGATTAATCATGAAAAATGAAAACTACAACTTCTTTCTTTCCCTCTCAGAACTTTCTTAGCTTCTGGTTGTTGATATTTATCTAATTAATATATATTATTAGAATTTCTCAGCCAAAACTCGAAAAAACCAACATGAAAACAAGTTCAGGTACTCGCATTATCTTCAAAGAGGCAAGTGATTAAGAAAGAGAGATGCAGATTAGAAATGGATATTTTAATCAGCTGCTAAGTGATGTGTGAGCCGGAATATTCTACAAATCGGGCAAAAATCAATTACTTCCGCCAGAAGCATGAAAATTAATTATTTGTTAATTATAATGACTGCTATTTTATCATGGAAACAATAATATCAGAGAAGCGGGTGAGAGCGGCAGTCTGCTGACCAAGGAGAAATATTAATGGAATATGATAATGAGAACATCACAAACAGTCAAAGGAGCCAAAAATACTGAAAACTCGAGGAACAGGAGCCAAGGAAGTTTTTGGAATCCTGTGCGGTGTCCGTGAGTCACGGTGACAGTCCAAGTGATGACATCAAAGCTAAATCCAGGGACTTACACACAGTGGGACACATTTACCTACCCGGCCTGCGCGATCTCCGAAAGTGCATTGTCCGACGATCATGCACATCTGCCGTGATTCACTAAGATCCTGCCCCTGATATCCTGCATGTGTCACTTCCCCGCTCAGGTCCCTGGAGTTCACCTTCTTCTTCCTGGTGCATGTAAGTGCATTGTCCGTGTATAATGCGCTGTGCGGGGAGTCACTAAGATCCTGCGCCCGATATCCTGCATGTGTCGCTTCCCCGCTCAGGTCCCCGGAGTTCACCTTCTTCTTCCTGGTGCATGTAAGTGCATTGTCCGTGTATAATGTGCTGTGCGGGGAGTCACTAAGATCCTGCCCCTGATATCCTGCATGTGTCACTTCCCCGCTCAGGTCCCTGGAGTTCACCTTCTTCTTCCTGGTGCATGTAAGTGCATTGTCCGTGTATAATGCGCTGTGCGGGGAGTCACTAAGATCCTGTGCCCGATATCCTGCATGTGTCGCTTCCCTGCTCAGGTCCCTGGAGTTCACCTTCTTCTTCCTGGTGCATGTAAGTGCATTGTCCGTGTATAATGTGCTGTGCGGGGAGTCACTAAGATCCTGCCCCCGATATACTGCATGTGTCACTTCCCCGCTCAGGTCCCCGGAGTTCACCTTCTTCTCCCTGGTGCATGTAAGTGTATTGTCCGTGTATAATGTGATGTGCGGGGAGTCACTAAGATCCTGCGCCCCGATATCCTGCATGTGTCACTTCCCCGCTCAGGTCCCTGGAGTTCACCTTCTTCTTCCTGGTGCATGTAAGTGCATTGTCCGTGTATAATGCGCTGTGCGGGGAGTCACTAAGATCGTGCGCCCGATATCCTGCATGTGTAGCTTCCCCGCTCAGGTCCCCGGAGTTCACCTTCTTCTTCCTGGTGCATGTAAGTGCATTGTCCGAGTATAATGTGCTGTGCGGGGAGTCACTAAGATCGTGCGCCCGATATCCTGCATGTGTCACTTCCCCGCTCAGGTCCCCGGAGTTCACCTTCTTCTTCCTGGTGCATGTAAGTGCATTGTCCGTGTATAATGCGCTGTGCAGGGAGTCACTAAGATCCTGCGCCCGATATCCTGCATGTGTCACTTCCCCGCTCCGGTCCCGGAGTTCACCTTCTTCTTCCTGGTGCATGTAAGTGCATTGTCCATGTATAATGCGCTGTGCGGGGAGTCACTAAGATCGTGCACCCGATATCCTGCATGTGTCGCTTCCCCGCTCAGGTCCCTGGAGTTCACCTTCTTCTTCCTGGTGCACGTGTATAATGAGCTTCTATCCGACTAGATATGAGATAGATAGATAGATAGATAGATAGATGGATAGAGAGATAGATACCGTAGATAGATAATGGAACATCATTTTCAAAGACTTGATCATAGACTGTGGTTTGGATGATGATCTTCCCTCTACAGATCGTGTATTGTCCTTACAGCTCTTGTTCCTTGGGTTCTGTGGATGGAGCTGTGGATCCTTCCATCTTGATTTCGGTAAAGTTGGTGGCTCTTCTCCGATGGTGAATCATCTCACATGACTTTATGTCACGGTAGTAAAACATTTACTGTATCCTATCATCTTTAATGAGAACCTTACCCGAGTCTTCCCCCACTGGACCATCTCTGTGGTTCTGTGGACCTATCGGCCCCGGCTTGGACAGAAAATCCCTGACTGTGTCTTTCTGACAGTCCTATACTGCATCTGGCTGTATATCTGCTGCCGGGAGAGCGATAAATCAGGCCGGGTCTGTATAAGCAGCTTCTTCACATGAAATTAATGTCACCTCCGTCCCCCAGGCTTTAAGGATGAAAGGATTGTTTTACAAGTAAGAGCGGCCATAAACCGGAGCTGTTAACGCAACTTCACTCCGGTCGTTTGAAGGGCTGTGAATCTCACTCTTAATTCACCCTCTTTGGGGGGTTCGGATTCTCCGAGGTGATAAAGACCCAAACTGCAGCTTAAAGTTTTGTACTTTTAGCCAATTATACATTAATGTAGTGAAGTTGCAGATTGTAAAGAACATTCTGCAGATAACTGAGGGCTCCTGGGAGAAGGGGGAGCGGGCGGGGGGTAGTGGGGCCCATACTTGGGCATTTCCAGAGTTGCTTTGGGTAATCACTGTCCATGATATAGGTATTGGGGGTTGGAATCACACACAAGCCTATTACATTGGGGGGGGGGGGGTCCTGAGACCCCTGGGCTACACAAAATGATGCCAATATTATATGAAACAAATGATAAGTTTTTCCTTCCTGTTGCATCTTAGTGCTACCATTGTCCAACCATTGTCCAGAAACTATACAGATATTGCATTTACTCTTCACTTTTGGAGCCCCTTATACTTGTGAATGAATGGTCCTCATAGGTAAGGTCTCCTTAAATATCTATGTGTTCTACTACCACTTGCAATAGTAAGACTAACCCTACAGATCCTATTTATGGACAAATGTCCAGTAGGAGGCCACATTATTATCCCTCGGTATTCGGTGTCCAGTGCCTTGGGCGGCGGCTAGACAGGGGCGGCAGAGAGAAAATATATATTATTGGTTATAGGCAAAGTCCTAACTAGACCCTGATCAACAGCCAGGGCAAAGTATAGGACTCCCCATGTAAAAGCAGTATCAGAAGCATTGGTCACTACGGGGAGCCCCTCAATGTCTGTAACAGAAGCATTGGTCACTATGGGGAACCCCTCAATGTCTCTATCAGAAGCATGTGTGACACTATATGTTGCACTTCTATAGGGGCCGCCATCTGTATAGGGATTGAGGATGATATAAATCCTGAAGCCAAACATGTCTTTACAGCAAACTTTGCAGAAGTAACAACAGAAGAAGTTGTCACCAGATGGAGAAGCGAACGACTCGGGTCCCTTGTGAGTCACTGGATGTAATTGCCTTTGACTATGTCTGATCGTTGCTTTATTAATTAGTCTGCAGGGTAGTGATGCTCTGCAGAAATTCCTCTAGTGCCTCCTATTCCTACAAGGCAGAGGCGTAACTTGCGGTCCCTTTAATTGGGTCACAGTGACAATTGCCCCTGTCCAGCACCAGGTCCGACCCCTGGTCCATTGCCACGTTGTGTCATTTGCAGGTTGTGGAGTGAATGGAGCAGTGTTTTCTCGAAGTCTTCAGCTATTTCATCATGACAGGGGGCAGAGGGATTCGTCTCACCTGATATAATGTGCCGGGGTCGGTTGTCTGGGGAAATGAGCTTTTCTCAGAATTGACGTCAGGGGTCAGTGCCGGAGTCACAGAGTCACCACCGCGGAGTCACTGTGTGTAATCCCTGACGGAAATCATTTCCATCACAGAGACTTGTACGATATTGTCAGGAGGACAGGTGACAATGTGTATGGAGAGCCCCGGGGGCACAAACATTTACTGCTACATTGAAAACAGCCCAATGTGGTAGATCCTGTACGGTTACCATGGTGTGCATGGAATTATCGGAGAATAGGTTCACTCTGGGGAAACGGATGCTGTATGTAGGAAGGTTAGTCCCAACCAGGATATTTATACCTCTAGGTCATATCAACGGGGTCCCACACAAGACGCAGCAAATAAAGTCTTCACTCAGAGGCAACACACTTAATGGTTACAGAGGCAAATATGAGGCAAGTGACTTGGTGGTTACAACTCTCAATGAGGGAACAACTCATAGGGACGGTCAACACAATCTCCGTAAAACCTGGTCCCTTTGCAGAACTTTAGGCAGAATAGTTCTTCAGCAATAAAGTCTATAAGAACCACCAGCAAAATGTCTCCATAAGGGCCACGTGTAAAGAAACCACTTTCAGAAAGTCTTCAGAATTGCTTCCTACGGAAACTACTTCCAATAGACCCTATAGAAACCACCGGTGATGCTGCAGGTCTCCAAAAGTTCTACCTAGAGCAATCAAATCCAAAGCTCTTTAGAAGCTTCTTGCTATAGGTACTCCCCATGGAACTACTTTCTATAGGGGTCCAGGAGTACCAAATATAAGTCCTCCCATCAATAGGTTCTCCTGAAGAACCACCTACAGAAACGTCTTACTATTGGTCTCTAGATGAACCACCAATCGGAAACGCCATCAATTGTTCTCGGATGTTACCACATAAAGATACCTTCTACGATAGATCTCCAGAGGGACATTTATGGGAATCAACTTCAACAGATCTCCTAAGGAAACTGCTTACAATAAGGTTTCTAGAGATACCACCTATAGATTTCTAGGTCTTCACAAGTGTCATCTATGGAAACCACCTGCAAAGGGTCTCCAAAGGTAGCAGATGTAGCTTTTCCACCCCGAGTAAAAACTAAGTTTCATGCCATCGCCTGGTACTTAGATACCTCCACTAGTTGTGTTATTGGCCCCCGGGACACAGCGCAGATCATATGGGACTTGGTAATTTTTGGCCCCTGGAATAGTGATATTGGTCCTCCTGGTGGAGGTGGCTCGCGGCCCCGATGCCGGCGCTTGTTCTCCTCATTATGGATCTTACCGTCATTTTCAAGATTACAGGAGATTACATTTAAACAAATTAAAATTGCCAACGGAAATGAAAATGAGACTAATCAAAGGAATCGTCCGGGGAGAAGAAATTTAATTACTTTTAATAAAGTGAAATAGATCTAATCTTTTTTTTGTGCTCAAATATTATATCTTATTGTAATGGCACATAATGTTCCACTTGAGATGTCTCTGAGGAAAATGACACGACACTTCAGCTCTGAGAACCTCCTCTGCTGTTAGAGAGAAATCAGACTCCACATCCACAGCGGGAGGGTTACTACGTGTATTATCCTCACATTATACTAATACTTATTATTATTACTGCACGCTCTTTATTTAGCTGCCATTGTTAATATGTATTATTTATTCTGATTATACTCGAATTATAAAGACTCCCTCCCTGGGGCCCCCGGGATACAGTGTTTCTAATCATATGCCCCCCGACAGTGTAGAATCTCCCCATTAAATTCCCATTTTATGTGGCATTTACCTTATATTCCCTGCGCCCCCATCACACTGTATATTCCCCCTTTTCTCTACCTCCCATATATTTCCCATTTTCCATATATATTGCCAGTGGCCCCGCTGTACTGTATATTCCCCCCTTTCTGAACCCCCCCTTCTCCATTTATTTCCCATTTTATGTTGTCTGTGCCTCCCCACCTGTCCACGTTCCTGCTCCCGTCCCGGATGGCCAGCGCGCTTGTCCCCGCTCCTTTAATTTAAAGGGCCAGCGTGCCGCTGATTGCCGCTGGCCACTTCCTTGGTTTCCATAAAGGCCGGCTTCTCCCAACATTCCCCGCCGGATCTTTGAGCTACATGCCATTGAAAAAGCTTCCTGAGAGTATTCCCTGTGTTCTGACCTCTCGTTGTGACCCTGGACCTGTCCTTGACTTTGCTTCTTTGCTGCCAGCCCTGACCTCCTGCTCCGTCCCCGACCTAGAACTGTTGCCGCCTGCATTAACCTACTGCCTGTCTCCGTTGAAGATATTGGGGCACATTTACTTACCCGGTCCATTCGCGTTCCAGCGGCGGCTTCTCTGATGAGCGTTCGGGACTTCCGGCGATTCATGAAGGTCCTGCGCCCGATGTCCACCAGGTGGTGCTGCTGCGCTGAAGTCCGCCGAGGTGCCCCGGAGTTCATCGTCTTCATCGTCGTGCATGTGAGTATGGCCCGTGCGACCAATTTTTTTTTTAAATGCGGCGGTTTTTCCGAATCCGTCGGGTTTTCATTCGGCCACACCCCCCGATTTCTGTTGCGTGCATGCCAGCGCTGATGCGCCAGGGGCAATTCAGGGAAAATCGGCGCAAATCGGAAATATTCGGTAACACTTCGGGAAAACGCGAATCGGGCCCTTAGTAAATGACCCCCATTGTCTGCCGATTGTGTACCTCGACCTTGGCTGCCACCGCGGACAAGCCGCGCCTGTGGAATGACCTGTTTGTACCACACTGCAGCAAGACCATCCTGCTTTGCGGCGGGCTCTAGTGAAAACCGGGTGCAACTTAGACTCTGATCCCAGGTGTCGGCTTGGGTCATCGTCCGCAGTTCACTAACCCAGAGGCCTGACACCTGTCAATTATTAATGCCCTGAATTGCTTCCCCCTTCTGTAGCACACCCCTGATTACACCATCCCCAAATTTCTGAAGATCTTTTCTTTGTGCTTCTCTTCTCTTCTGGTGGTGGAGCAGGGAGCTGCTGGCTGCTTCCACGTTACATTCTTCTCTGTCTTCATTCTGGGACATTTCACCCACTTCAGAGACAGATCCCAATATCCGAAAAAGTCTACGCTGTAAGAGAGAAGTGCTGTAAGTATAGAAGACGGGGAGTGTGAGACATATAAAATTTATGTAAGGGTCTTCTTCTGTAAGTATATCAAAGAGCTGCACCTGCCTGGATGGGCACAGGTCGTGTGAGGCGTCTTGTATCTGATGGAGGGTCTTCCAGGTTCCAGGTAGTCCGGCTTCACACGATGAAATATTCTTCCTGCTCCCGACCCTCTCCAGTGCCCAACACCCATGGCACACACCACCCACACAGCTATGCCCTGGTTAGGCTTGATTGATACTACGTCTTGCCTTTGCCCAGAAAACATGAACTAGTAAAATTCTACGAGTCCCTATTCAACTTCATAATGATCCCCGAGAACTTGAACGCCGTATTTCTAAAATTCGTAGCATCTGCACTTTTACTCGCCTTATATCTTGTCATTTTGATTACCAAATGACAAAATCTCAGCTCCTTCTGTAGACTTTTAGAAATCTGCACATAGCCGTTTATAGATTCCGGGCACCCGGCCAGCTGTCATTCCAAGCTCCGAGGCCACTTAGTGCATCTTCAATTTATAATGTATTCCTTTGACTCAAGGTAGCATGGCGGGTTTTTTCACACTCTTAAAACCTTCAATTTTATAGAATCTCCGCAATTACACAAGCCAAATACAGTTCACAAGACATTTGGAAAGAAAACACCAATTTATTTTACTCCACAAATGCCACGGCCTGACTGCCTGGGACGCCGAGTGAAAACTCATGTGTTTCAATTGATGGGACTATTAATACACACGAAAAGATACAAAATCTGTCAACACTTTGCAAAGCTCTTCTGGTTCGATATTTGGATGGACTGTCCATCTTGTTGTCCTGGAACTGAATTTTTGAAATGTTTTATTCTCTCCATTTGGCAGCTTATAATATAGGTAGTGTTAGCATGGTAGCCTCATTCCCACCACGAATCCCTCTTAGATGGTATAATAGGTATCATTTGACTCCTTTGGCACTGTAAAAGGGGGACTGGAAAAGTGAGCCCCTACCCTTTCTACTTGACCAGACAAGATGATGGCAAATTAATGACCTCACAACCAAATGGAAACATCCATTAACACATAGGAAGGTAACTAAATCACTGGCAGAGAAATCCAGCCCCAAGGAAGCTTCATAACTGATCGAAGAGCTGATTGAGAAGCAGGGGGGCTAACCATTTATAACTGTATCCCTCTCCTACCTCACATCCAAGAACTGCAAACAGAAGACATGATACATGATACATAAGCTGATAAAAATGATACATCACCACATACATCATGTTCTACCTCCAAGTTAAAAAAGACCATATGAATCTAAGAACAGGAGATTTGAACTACAGTGGGAAAACTTACCTAAAAATGGAAAGCTAAATCCTGGAGAGAAAGTCACTGGTCTGAGGAGTCTTGCTCCTTTATGCAAATCTTGGGTCAAGATTTTGGCAGGAACTTTACAAACACTTGGATCCATTCTGTTGTGTGTCCGTTGCCCAACCTGGTGGTAGTCTTCTTGCCACAAATTACCTCAATAAATGCAATGGGGTATAATAATTATGTGGCGAAGGCACATCACCCCCCCCCCTCCCCTCCCCACTTTTTTATGGCTTTTCTGACCTGCACAGCATTTGGGATTGGTCGGGGTGGAGAGAGTGGGCAGGGACATGCACACCCAGCCAGCCAGATTTACCATAGTCTCCTCCGGAAAACCGCCAGAGGCATCAGAGACTTCTCTACTGGGGGAGTTTGCACCCGTATTTATTAAGAGGCTGGAGCCTCTTAGTGGATTGGGGCACAGGAATACCAAAAGGGGGCACTTTCAAGGAGTTCAAAGTGCTAGTCTTAACGAGTTTTCCCCCGAAAGAAAATTTCTGTTGACCGTTTACACCAATTTAAGGCCATAGACTATCCATCGTCTGGTCACCATCGTGACAAAGGGTTTCAAAGACTACTGGTCCCATTCCCATCCTGTAGGACATCTCCGATGTACAACAACTTCTGGATTTTCCATTTTCCATAGAAGTTACATTTGTATCAGCGCTCATTGCATTGTGTCGTTATTTCTAAGGACGCCGTGACTAACGATGACATCTCGGAAATTACCTGGAGTCCAGGAACAAGACGTTGTGATATCACCACAAGCATCAACAAGTGATGAATTCTTATTCCTTTCGTGTCCTAGATACTAATTCTATATTTACAAAAGATGACAGAACATTTATTAGGGTCTTTTTTTTTTTTCATAGTTGGCAAACGGTCCTTAGCCGAAAACTATTCCGCGGTCAATGACGACCCCAAGCCACCGAGTCTAGACAAGATGACTCCATGCGCCGTGTAAATACATCACAATGAGTTTTCTACCATTTCCCGTAGAAATGTGTCCTTTGTTTTTCTGTAGTCAAAAACATGAGATCCATTAAGCTTCAAACAGAGACATTGGGGACCTCGGAGGGGACGTAGCCGAGACCCCCCCCCACCTCCACAATGTGCCCCCACCCCTCCGATAACGCGGCCGTGTTCTGCCTTCTTACTTTTCTTTGTCATGGAAATGGTAAAATGTCAGCTATTTAGAACGTGTTCTGCCGGGGATCTCGTCAGTGAGAGAGAACGTTACACGGAATTAATCAAAGCCGCGACAAAGAGGACAGAAAATAACAGTGTAAGGAAAGTCGTGGCAGCAAAAGGTTCAACGTGTGAAGAAAGGTCAGGACCAAATCACACAGAGCAGCATAAAAATACTCACAAACATCTCAGATTCCACCGCTCTGAGCCAAATCACTTAAAAACAGCATAAAAAAACTCAGAACAGAAAAAAAAAATGAAACAATCTACATCTAATATTCCTGAGGTCAGATCGTAATATTCTCTAATATATTCAGATTCCTACAGAACTGCAAAACCATAAGAGTAAAAGTGGAGATAATTCCATATGTCCCTATGCCATGGAGATGAATCATCAATAGGTGTAGAATAAATGAGGAAAACAGGATTATTTTTGATGGGCGGATAGTTTGGTGTTTAAAGGAAAATCTACCACCAGGATGAATGATTGTAAACCAAGCACTTACATACTGGGGTGCGCCACCTCTGGCAGGATCTGCTCTTCTTTTCTCTTCTTATTCCCTGTTTATTTTTTAAAAAAAAAAAAGGCTTTTATGCCTCCAGGGTCCATAGGTGTTAATGGAGCCTGGAGCCCCTAAGGCTCATTTGCATAATTTTGAAAGCCTTTTTTTATTAAAAACCAGGGCATAAGAAGATATAAGAAGAACATATCCTGCCAGAGGGTGCGCACACAAGGATGTAAGTGCTTGGTTTACAATCCTTCATCCTGGTGGTAGACTTCCTTTAAACACCAAACTATCCGAGGATCAAAAATAAGCGCAAAACCGATGCAAAATTACTGCAGCAAAATTGAAAAGACACAAAAACAACACAAAAAACAAGTGATACATCTGGTCCATTGACTGCACCACTCTATTTCCAGCTAATTTTTCTTCATTTTCAATGTTTGCAAATGTCGATCCTCTACTATGAAAAACATCTTCATCTGTCTGACTATAACAAGACCAGAACCTGCACCATGAATGAGATCCCCCCAAGGTAATGGCCACGGACATCTCCATCCTGTGCTCAGGGACATCGTCAATCGCTTTAGGGCAAATCGTACATCTCCCTCTTGGAACATTAGACCTTACTATTCCTGACCCCAGGAAGGAAACAAAGTTATCCCAAAAAACGGGTGAAATGTTAAAACCTGAAGAGATCGGAGACTGTACAAGTGTAACTGAGCCGCTCGACAAGTCTGGATGTCACTAAATCAATGTTACCTATTGTTGGCCAAACTCATTTTCCACCAACTAAAAAGATGTTTTTGGACTTTTAATCCAGTTTGAATTAATTTTCTGCAATGTTTTGATGCCATAGGATGAATACTAAGCAAAGAATGAAAAAATGTTTGTGCCTAACAGGATATCTCTTTGTAAATGCCTAGAGTAGGGTGTTTTCAGCACATCCCAATATATACCGGTATATTTTTCACATTTTTTAGCTGAAGGACACTAATGATGTTGGAGGAAGGACTTCAGTCTTATTGGTTATATAGGTTATTTCATGACACATTAACAGATCCCCAAATGGTATCAATGAAAACTACAGCTTAACCCAGGAAAAAACAAGCCCTCGCACAGCTGCTTATGCTATGTGCAGATCTGTGCTGGATAAAATTATCGGATGCTTTTTGTTCCAAGAAAATATTGAATATAATAAGGAACGGAAGTCAACAGGGCCCACGTGTCCTTGTTTTTTTGTCTGTGGATTTTCTCTTGCGCTTGTTTTCCGCTGTTTCGTTGGTCATTATGTAACTTTGTCTCTGGCTGTGATACTTGTGTCTGTATTGTCTCTCTATCTGAGTCAGCGTTTGTCTCATTTTTTGCAACAAGTGCATTCTCCCTGGGCAAAGACTGCGCTAAGCTAAGAAGACCTGGGGTGGTATAGAATTGTGCCTAAAAAATGGAGCAAATCAAAGAGAACATCTGACTTACAAAGCTACATTAGGAACACTGCATTAGACACATACATTGGCAAACACCCTGGCGTAGAGGCGCTAAAAAAATTCAGCAAATACACCCAAAAGAGGTGCAAAAAAAATAACAAAAGAGAAAAAGAAAGGAACAAGCCGAAACAGAGATACAGATCCTCCAATGGGTTCTTTTGGGTCCTTGTTGTCTTCTATTTCTCAAAATTGGGGCCTCTTTAATTGTTCTGCACCTATAGAACTATAGAAGTCACTGGGGGTCATTTACTAAGGGCCCGATTCGCGTTTTCCCGACGTGTTACCTGAATGTTTCCGCTTTGCGCCGAATTTCTCTGAATTGCCCTGGGATTTTGGCGCACGCGATCGGATTGTGGCGCATTGGCGCCGGCATGCACGCAACGGAAATCGGGGGCGTGGCCGAACGAAAACCCGACGGATTTGGAAAAACCGCGGTATTTAAAAAAAAAAAATGTGTCGCGGAGCTTGCACTTACCTTCACTCAGCCCGGCTCGGTGTATTCCAGTGCATTTCCGATGCTCTTCAGCGCAGCAGCGCCACCTAGTGGACGTCGGAGGAACTACCTTAATAAATCCCGGCCGGACCCGAATCCACCGCAGAGAACGCGCCGCTGGTTCGCAAATGGGCCGGGTAAGTAAATCTGCCCCACTGTGTTAGTGTGAACTTAGCCTTACACAAAAGTTACAATTGGGATATTTTTGCCAATTCCACTACAATGGGAAATGTTTCCAGCGCCCTCATATACTGCAACGGTGCCACTTGGAAATACAGTTTGAAACACAAAAAACAAGCCCTCATACAGCTCTGTCAATGGAAAAATAAAAAAATGTGGCTTTTGCAAGGCAGAGAGTAAGAAATATAAATGTAAAAAACAAGATACCAGGAGAATGGGGTCAAGGTTTTTTCACCCTTAGGGCAATCAGTTCCCAAAGCAACGCAATGACCCGAGGAGCCTCGGACAACTCCTGCAGCTCATGCGTTACAATGTATCAGTGACGCTTCCTCCATTCCCTTGTTAACACCTTCAGGTTGTCATTATAAATTTCCTTTGACGCCTCACTATAAAATTACCGCCATCACCACCTGTTACCGCATGAAGTGATCAGCGAAGAAGCGGCTGGAATTTTTTTCCCTCCTTTTTTCCTCTAAGAACGCTGTGAATTTCATGATCTTTCCGCGCCATTAACTCGTCTGACAGCAATACGAGCTATTAACATAAAACGCCATTAGTTTGGTAACACGCTGGAGAGGCAGATTATCCCATAAATCGTCAATTAGTTTGGGCTTAGAAGCAGCAACCTGAGTGTTTCTGATGGATCAGCAAAAGTTTCATCTTCTTCTTATGATTTGCATATGTTACAGAACGTCTTAAGACTCGTATAGAGCAGCAGTGACAGCGACAGAGGGAGGTACAACCACTAGAGGGCGGCGGAGGGAGGTACAACCACTAGAGGGCAGCGGAGGGAGGTACAACCACTAGAGGGCGGCGGAGGGAGGTACAACCACTAGAGGGCGGTGGAGGTACAACCACTAGAGGGCGGTGGAGGTACAACCACTAGAGGGCGGTGGAGGTACAACCACTAGAGGGCGGCGGAGGGAGGTACAACCACTAGAGGGCGGCGGAGGTACAACCACTAGAGGGCAGCAGAGGGAGATACAACCACTAAAGGGCAGCAGAGGGAGGTACAACCACTAGAGGGCGGCGGAGGGAGGTACAACCACTAGAGGGCGGCGGAGGAGGGAGGTACAACCACTAGAGGGCGGCGGAGGAGGGAGGTACAACCACTAGAGAGCGGTCAGAGGGAGGTACAACCACTAGAGGGCGGCGGAGGGAGGTACAACCACTAGAGAGCGGTCGGAGGGAGGTACAACCACTAGAGGGCGGCGGAGGGAGGTACAACCACTAGAGGGCGGCGGACTGAGGTACAACCACTAGAGGGCGACGGAGGGAGGTACAACCACTAGAGAGCGGTCGGAGGGAGGTACAACCACTAGAGGGCGGCGGAGGGAGGCACAACCACCAGAGAGCGGTCGGAGGGAGGTACAACCACTAGAGGGCGGCGGAGGGAGGTACAACCACTAGAGGGCGGAGGAGGGAGGTACAACCACTAGAGGGCGGCAGAGGGAGGTACAACCAATAGAGTGCGGCGGAGGAGGGAGGTACAACCAATAGAGTGCGCCGGGGGAGACAGGTACAACCACTAGAGGGCGGCGGAGGGAGGTACAACCACTAGAGGGCGGCAGAGGGAGGTACAACCACTAGAGGGCGGCAGAGGGAGGTACAACCACTAGAGGGCGGCAGAGGGAGGTACAACCACTAGAGGCTGGAGGAGGAAGGTACAACCACTAGAGGGCGGCAGAGGGAGGTACAACCAATAGAGTGCGGCGGAGGAGGGAGGTACAACCTATAGAGTGCGAGGGAGGAGACAGGTACAACCACTAGAGTGTGGCAGAGGGAGGTACAACCACTAGAGGGCGGCAGATGGAGGTACAACCACTAGAGGGCGGCGGAGGGAGGTACAACCACTAGATGGCGGCGGAGGAGACAGTTACAACCACTAGAGGGCGGTGGAGGGAGGTACAACCACTAGAGGGCGGCGGAGGGAGGTACAACCACTAGAGGGCGGCAGAGAGAGGTACAACCACTAGAGGGCGGCGGAGGGAGGTACAACCACAAGAGGGTGACAGAGGGAGGTACAACCACTAGAGGGCGGCAGAGGGAGGTACAACCACTAGAGGGCGGCAGAGGGAGGTACAACCACTAGATGCTGGAGGAGGGAGGTACAACCAATAGAGGGCGGCAGAGGGAGGTACAACCACTACAGGGTGGCAGAGGGAGGTACAACCACTAGAGGCTGGAGGAGGGAGGTACAACCACTAGAGGGAGGCAGAGGGAGGTACAACCACTAGAGGGAGGCAGAGGGAGGTACAACCACAAGAGGGTGGCGGAGGGAGGTACAACCACTAGAGGGCGGCAGAGGGAGGTACAACCACTAGAGGGTGGCGGAGGGAGGTACAACTACTAGAGGGCGGCGGAGGGAGGTACAACCACAAGAGGGTGACAGAGGGAGGTACAACCACTAGAGGGAGGCAGAGGGAGGTACAACCACAAGAGGGTGGCGGAGGGAGGTACAATCACTAGAGGGCGGCAGAGGGAGGTACAACCACTAGAGGGTGGCGGAGGGAGGTACAACTACTAGAGGGCGGCGGAGGGAGGTACAACCACAAGAGGGTGACAGAGGGAGGTACAACCACAAGAGGGTGACAGAGGGAGGTACAACCACTAGAGGGTGGCGGAGGGAGGTACAACTACTAGAGGCGGCAGAGGGAGGTACAACTACTAGAGGGCGGCAGAGGGAGGTACAACCACTAGAGAGCGGCAGAGGGAGGTACAACTACTAGAGGCGGCAGAGGGAGGTACAACCATAAGAGGCCGGCAGAGAGAGGTACAACCACTAGAGGGCAACACATTATACTCCACATCATTTTTGGTTGTGCCTCTTTTTTTATTTATTGTTCTGCAATACTCAATACTGACTGCAGAGAGCACAGGGCCCCGTGTGATGGCACGTCTCCAGTGCACTTGGAGAAGCTAAAATCCTGAAATATAAATCCATATATCACAGTCCTGCTGCTACTAACAACACACACATCTGATTACACATCTCTCCAGGGACAATACATAGCACTGGCTGCAGTCTCTATGCTGCTTGTAAACTCTTTAGATATTTGGGGGAATTACCCCAGGACAATTAAAGGGGTTGTATGCCCTAAGAAATACTGAGCCGCTAATCCTTCCATTTATAATCGGAATCTGTTTAATAATTCATGTAAATTTATTTTCATATTTTTCATGGAATGAGGGTGGATGTTACCTTTCGGGCCTGTAGTAGGTTGTGATTCATCCTGCACCTACCCCTGGGGGGGGGGGGGTATAAATGTTCAGGAGTCCCCGGGGATTCTGGGACATACATGGCAGGTGGCTCCGGATACAATGTATAACTATCTAAACATCACGGAGATGTCATTCCTGCTAGAATTCCCCGGAAAGCCTGAAGATAAGAAGCTCCGGAATGTTCTCCAATTCATAGCAATTAATTTAGAAGGAAGGAAATCTCAGCGTTCTGACAATAACAACAAAACGGAACAAATAATGAGATAAAAACACAAGAACTGATCTAATCTGACAAATTCACTAATTAACCGAGGAACAAAAACAGGAGCGTCTATCAATGGAGCGTCGCCGCAGACAACAGGGAGGGGCTCCGGTATCACACACCGACTCTGATTACTCAGAATGAAATACATGTTCAGTTTAACTAATTCGCTAACTGTAATCCTCATGATGTCACAAAGACGATGATGTCACAAAGGTGAAAATCTTCTGCAAAGACATAGGCCCAGATTTACAATGCAGCCGGCACCAGAATTCTGTAGTGTTTGTGCCATTACTATGATGGGACAGTACTTTGCACCATGAACGCCGCAACACAATCCCGTGCACAGAAAGAGGCGTTCCAGTGCATATGTCGGCAAGTCCGATAGAAATGTGACGCACGACTGAACTGAATGCACCACATTCGGTCTTCATGAACGTGTCGCCCGATGCACATTAGGGAGGCAAACTGCACTACGTGCAATCACTAATAGTACATCTGGCCCATAGATGGTAAATTTAAATTCTGTCTGATTGCGGTCGCAACTAGGGGAAGCTCAGGAGATTACTACATACTGTATATACAGCCACCACTAGGAGGAGCTCAGGAGATTACTACATACTGCATATACAGCCACCACTAGGAGGAGCTCAGGAGATTACTACATACTGTATATACAGCCACCACTAGGGAGAGCTCAGGAGATTACTACATACTGTATATACAGCCACCACTAGGGGAAGCTCAGGAGATTACTACATACTGTATATACAGCCACCACTAGGTGGAGCTCAGGAGATTACTACATACTGTATATACAACCACCACTAGGGAGAGCTCAGGAGATTACTACATACTGTATATACAGCCACCACTAGGGAGAGCTCAGGAGATTACTACATACTGTATATACAGCCACCACTAGGGGAAGCTCAGGAGATTACTACATACTGTATATACAGCCACCACTAGAGAGAGCTCAGGAGATTACTACATACTGTATATACAGCCACCACTAGGGGGAGCTCAGGAGATTACTACATACTGTATATACAGAAAGCACTAGGAGGAGCTCAGGAGATTACTACATACTGTATATACAGCCACCACTAGGAGGAGCTCAGGAGATTACTACATACTGGATATACATCCACCACTAGGGAGAGCTCAGGAGATTACTACATACTGTATATACAGCCACCACTAGGGAGAGCTCAGGAGATTACTACATACTGTATATACAGCCACTACTAGGGGGAGCTCAGGAGATTACTACATACTGTATATACAGCCACCACTAGGAGGAGCTCAGGAGAAAACTACATACTGTATATACATCCACCACTAGGAGGAGCTCAGGAGATTACTACATACTGTATATACAGCCACCACTAGGGAGAGCTCAGGAGATTACTACATACTGTATATACAGCCACTACTAGGGGGAGCTCAGGAGATTACTACATACTGTATATACAGCCACCACTAGGGAGAGCTCAGGAGATTAATACATACTGTATATACAGCCACTACTAGGGGGAGCTCAGGAGATTACTACATACTGTATATACAGCCACCACTAGGAGGAGCTCAGGAGAAAACTACATACTGTATATACATCCACCACTAGGAGGAGCTCAGGAGATTACTACATACTGTATATACAGCCACCACTAGGGAGAGCTCAGGAGATTACTACATACTGTATATACAGCCACTACTAGGGGGAGCTCAGGAGATTACTACATACTGTATATACAGCCACCACTAGGGAGAGCTCAGGAGATTAATACATACTGTATATACAGCCACTACTAGGGGGAGCTCAGGAGATTACTACATACTGAATATACAGCCACCACTAGGGAGAGCTCAGGAGATTACTACATACTGTATATACAGCCACCACTAGGGGGAGCTCAGGAGATTACTACATACTGTATATACAGCCACCACTAGGAGGAGCTCAGGAGATTACTACATACTGTATATACAACCACCACTAGGAGGAGCTCAGGAGATTACTATATACTGTATATACAGTCAGCAATAGGGGGAGCTCAGGAGATTACTACATACTGTATATACAGCCAGCACTAGGAGGAGCTCAGGAGATTACTACATACTGTATATACAGCCACCACTAGGGAGAGCTCAGGAGATTACTACATACTGTATATACAGCCACTACTAGGGGGAGCTCAGGAGATTACTACATACTGTATATACAGCCACCACTAGGAGGAGCTCAGGAGATTACTACATACTGTATATACATCCACCACTAGGAGGAGCTCAGGAGATTACTACATACTGTATATACAGCCACCACTAGGGAGAGCTCAGGAGATTACTACATACTGTATATACAGCCACAACTAGGGGGAGCTCAGGAGATTACTACATACTGTATATACAGCCACCACTAGGGAGAGCTCAGGAGATTACTACATACTGTATATACAGCCACCACTAGGAGGAGCTCAGGAGATTACTACATACTGTATATACATCCACCACTAGGAGGAGCTCAGGAGATTACTACATACTGTATATACAGCCACCACTAGGGAGAGCTCAGGAGATTACTACATACTGTATATACAGCCACTACTAGGGGGAGCTAAGGAGATTACTACATACTGTATATACAGCCACCACTAGGGAGAGCTCAGGAGATTACTACATACTGTATATACAGCCACTACTAGGGGGAGCTCAGGAGATTACTACATACTGTATATACAGCCACCGCTAGGGAGAGCTCAGGAGATTACTACATACTGTATATACAGCCACTACTAGGGGGAGCTCAGGAGATTACTACATACTGTATATACAGCCACCACTAGGGAGAGCTCAGGAGATTACTACATACTGTATATACAGCCACTACTAGGGGGAGCTCAGGAGATTACTACATACTGTATATACAGCCACCACTAGGGAGAGCTCAGGAGATTACTACATACTGTATATACAGCCACCACTAGGAGGAGCTCAGGAGATTACTACATACTGTATATACAACCACCACTAGGAGGAGCTCAGGAGATTACTATATACTGTATATACAGCCAGCAATAGGGGGAGCTCAGGAGATTACTATATACTGTATATACAGCCAGCAATAGGGGGAGCTCAGGAGATTACTATATACTGTATATACAGCCAGCAATAGGAGGAGCTCAGGAGATTACTACATACTGTATATACAGCCAGCAATAGGGGGAGCTCAGGAGATTACTATATACTGTATATACAGCCACCACCAGGGGGAGCTCAGGAGATTACTACATACTGTATATACAACCACTACTAGGGGGAGTTCAGGAGATTAGTACATACTGTATATTCAGCCACCACTAGGGGAAGCTCAGGAGATTACTATATACTGTATAAACAGCCATCACTAGGGGGTGTTCCGGAGAATACTACAAACTGTATATACAACCATTACTAGGGGGAGTTCAGGAGATTAGTACATACTGTATATACAGCCACCACTAGGAGGAGCTCAGGAGATTACTACATACTGTATATACAGCCACCACTAGGAGGAGCTCAGGAGAAAACTACATACTGTATATACAGCCACCACTAGGGGGAGCTCAGGAGATTACTACATACTGTATATACAGCCATCACTAGGGGGAGTTCAGGAGATTACTACTTACTGTATGTACAGCCACCACCAGTGGGAGCTCAGGAGATTACTACTTACTGTATATACATCCACCACCAGAGGGAGCTCAGGAGATTACTACATACTGTATATACAGCCCCCACTAGGGGGAGCTCAGGAGATTAGTACATACTGTTTATGCAGCCACCAGCAGGGGAGTTTAGGAGACTACTACATACAGTATATATAACCACCACTAGGGGGAGCTCAGGAAATTACTACATACTGTATATACAGCCACCACTAGGGGGAGCTCAGGAGATTACTACATACTGTATATACAGCCACCACTAGGAGGAGCTCAGGAGATTACTACATACTGTATATACATCCACCACTAGGAGGAGCTCAGGAGATTACTACATACTGTATATACAGCCAGCACTAGGAGGAGCTCAGGAGATTACTACATACTGTATATACAGCCACCACTAGGGGGAGCTCAGGAAATTACTACATACTGTATATACAGCCAGCACTAGGAGGAGCTCAGGAGATTACTACATACTGTATATACAGCCACCACTAGGGGGAGCTCAGGAAATTACTACATACTGTATATACAGCCACCACTAGGGGGAGCTCAGGAGATTACTACATACTGTATATACATCCACCACTAGGAGGAGCTCAGGAGATTACTACATACTGTATATACATCCACCACTAGGAGGAGCTCAGGAGATTACTACATACTGTATATACAGCCACCACTAGGGAGAGCTCAGGAGATTACTACATACTGTATATACAGCCACTACTAGGGGGAGCTAAGGAGATTACTACATACTGTATATACAGCCACCACTAGGGAGAGCTCAGGAGATTACTACATACTGTATATACAGCCACTACTAGGGGGAGCTCAGGAGATTACTACATACTGTATATACAGCCACCGCTAGGGAGAGCTCAGGAGATTACTACATACTGTATATACAGCCACTACTAGGGGGAGCTCAGGAGATTACTACATACTGTATATACATCCACCGCTAGGGAGAGCTCAGGAGATTACTACATACTGTATATACAGCCACCACTAGGGGGAGCTCAGGAGATTACTACATACTGTATATACAGCCACCACTAGGGGGAGCTCAGGAAATTACTACATACTGTATATACAGCCAGCACTAGGAGGAGCTCAGGAGATTACTACATACTGTATATACAGCCACCACTAGGGGGAGCTCAGGAAATTACTACATACTGTATATACAGCCACCACTAGGGGGAGCTCAGGAGATTACTACATACTGTATATACATCCACCACTAGGAGGAGCTCAGGAGATTACTACATACTGTATATACATCCACCACTAGGAGGAGCTCAGGAGATTACTACATACTGTATATACAGCCACCACTAGGGAGAGCTCAGGAGATTACTACATACTGTATATACAGCCACTACTAGGGGGAGCTAAGGAGATTACTACATACTGTATATACAGCCACCACTAGGGAGAGCTCAGGAGATTACTACATACTGTATATACAGCCACTACTAGGGGGAGCTCAGGAGATTACTACATACTGTATATACAGCCACCGCTAGGGAGAGCTCAGGAGATTACTACATACTGTATATACAGCCACTACTAGGGGGAGCTCAGGAGATTACTACATACTGTATATACATCCACCGCTAGGGAGAGCTCAGGAGATTACTACATACTGTATATACAGCCACCACTAGGGGGAGCTCAGGAGATTACTACATACTGTATATACAGCCACCACTAGGAGGAGCTCAGGAGATTACTACATACTGTATATACAACCACCACTAGGAGGAGCTCAGGAGATTACTATATACTGTATATACAGTCAGCAATAGGGGGAGCTCAGGAGATTACTACATACTGTATATACAGCCAGCACTAGGAGGAGCTCAGGAGATTACTACATACTGTATATACAGCCACCACTAGGGAGAGCTCAGGAGATTACTACATACTGTATATACAGCCACTACTAGGGGGAGCTCAGGAGATTACTACATACTGTATATACAGCCAGCAATAGGGGGAGCTCAGGAGATTACTATATACTGTATATACAGCCAGCAATAGGAGGAGCTCAGGAGATTACTACATACTGTATATACAGCCAGCAATAGGGGGAGCTCAGGAGATTACTATATACTGTATATACAGCCACCACCAGGGGGAGCTCAGGAGATTACTACATACTGTATATACAACCACTACTAGGGGGAGTTCAGGAGATTACTACATACTGTATATACAGCCACCACTAGGGGAAGCTCAGGAGATTACTATATACTGTATAAACAGCCATCACTAGGGGGTGTTCCGGAGAATACTACAAACTGTATATACAACCATTACTAGGGGGAGTTCAGGAGATTAGTACATACTGTATATACAGCCACCACTAGGAGGAGCTCAGGAGATTACTACATACTGTATATACAGCCACCACTAGGAGGAGCTCAGGAGATTACTACATACTGTATATACAGCCAGCACTAGGAGGAGCTCAGGAGATTACTACATACTGTATATACAGCCACCACTAGGGGGAGCTCAGGAAATTACTACATACTGTATATACAGCCACCACTAGGGGGAGCTCAGGAGATTACTACATACTGTATATACATCCACCACTAGGAGGAGCTCAGGAGATTACTACATACTGTATATACATCCACCACTAGGAGGAGCTCAGGAGATTACTACATACTGTATATACAGCCACCACTAGGGAGAGCTCAGGAGATTACTACATACTGTATATACAGCCACTACTAGGGGGAGCTAAGGAGATTACTACATACTGTATATACAGCCACCACTAGGGAGAGCTCAGGAGATTACTACATACTGTATATACAGCCACTACTAGGGGGAGCTCAGGAGATTACTACATACTGTATATACAGCCACCACTAGGGAGAGCTCAGGAGATTACTACATACTGTATATACAGCCACTACTAGGGGGAGCTCAGGAGATTACTACATACTGTATATACAGCCACCACTAGGGAGAGCTCAGGAGATTACTACATACTGTATATACAGCCACCACTAGGAGGAGCTCAGGAGATTACTACATACTGTATATACAACCACCACTAGGAGGAGCTCAGGAGATTACTATATACTGTATATACAGCCAGCAATAGGGGGAGCTCAGGAGATTACTATATACTGTATATACAGCCAGCAATAGGGGGAGCTCAGGAGATTACTATATACTGTATATACAGCCAGCAATAGGAGGAGCTCAGGAGATTACTACATACTGTATATACAGCCAGCAATAGGGGGAGCTCAGGAGATTACTATATACTGTATATACAGCCACCACCAGGGGGAGCTCAGGAGATTACTACATACTGTATATACAACCACTACTAGGGGGAGTTCAGGAGATTACTACATACTGTATATACAGCCACCACTAGGGGAAGCTCAGGAGATTACTATATACTGTATAAACAGCCATCACTAGGGGGTGTTCCGGAGAATACTACAAACTGTATATACAACCATTACTAGGGGGAGTTCAGGAGATTAGTACATACTGTATATACAGCCACCACTAGGAGGAGCTCAGGAGATTACTACATACTGTATATACAGCCAGCACTAGGAGGAGCTCAGGAGAGAACTACATACTGTATATACAGCCACCACTAGGGGGAGCTCAGGAGATTACTACATACTGTATATACAGCCATCACTAGGGGGAGTTCAGGAGATTACTACTTACTGTATGTACAGCCACCACCAGTGGGAGCTCAGGAGATTACTACTTACTGTATATACATCCACCACCAGAGGGAGCTCAGGAGATTACTACATACTGTATATACAGCCCCCACTAGGGGGAGCTCAGGAGATTAGTACATACTGTTTATACAGCCACCAGCAGGGGAGTTTAGGAGATTACTACATACAGTATATATAACCACCACTAGGGGGAGCACTAGGGACAATCTTTTGTCCCCCCAAAAATTCTTGGTTTTGCCATATTCTGATGCCAATAACTTTTTTGTACTTCATTGTATGGAGCTGTAAAGCGGCACAAGCTGATGTTTTCATGGATACCATTTT
Source organism: Engystomops pustulosus (assembly GCF_040894005.1). NCBI lineage: Eukaryota > Metazoa > Chordata > Amphibia > Anura > Leptodactylidae > Engystomops > Engystomops pustulosus. The sequence continues at coordinate 7,024,218 of NC_092415.1, read as the reverse complement.
GGGGATTTTATGACCTTTTGATAACTTTTTAGTTACATTTTTAAGTGTTGCAAAATGGCAACAAAAAGTGGGGATTCGTTAATTTTTCTGCCGGGATCAATCGTTTTTTTTCTTTTGATAGATCTGGACTTTATGACATGAGGATAACAGATAGCACCTGGACAAATGCTATGTTTGAGGGCAGGTAGTCTTCCAGATTTTTTTTACATTTTTCTCAGCAAGCAGGGTTTTTTTTAAATGATTTTACTTTTTTTTTGTTTATTATTATATGTGTTCTCGGAAGGGAAAATTTTTATATATTTTAAATTTATTTTATATTAATATTTAACTTTTTTTTTTTTTACTATTTTCTCCTCCCCCTTTAGGCTACTTTAACCCTAGGGGGTCTGATCATTCATACAATATGCTACAATAGAACTGTATGACAGTTATACTGCTACTATATTACAGTCTCACACACTCTGCCGCCCCCCCCCCCCCATGCCTCATCCCGCACTGCGCTTGTTGTCTTGTAAAATATCCTTCCACTATACAAATGTGTCGCGAAAATCTGTTATTGAAAGGTTTACGAGCCGCGTCCGAGATAATCTAATAACATTTCTTATAAAATAAAAAAAATAAGCTAATTATTCCCAGCGGCGCCCCGCGCGGGTCTGCTCCGAATATTTCACGGCTACATTCCTAATGCCGGATGGCAAGAGGCATATTTCTGAGCAACGGCACCTAAAATCACATTGAGAAGGCTCTTAGCGCGGCCTCTCCACTGCGTAAATTAGCGGCGGAGATATGGAGTCAGCAGCACTTCCCCGCGCTTTATTGCCTCCGGGCTCCTTAATATGTAGTCAATGTGCGGAATGGGGAAATACGGATCTAAATCAAATCCCAGTCGATATATCCAATCTCAAGCATTGTGCTAACAGCCGCACGTGTCATCCTTCCCGCTTTATTATTCCCTGCAATTTGTAGACATTTTACTCGACTGTTTTTTGTTTGGAATTTTTACTGCTGCTTTTTATCAAGTGGCTTTTTACTTGTTTGTTTTGCGGTGAAAATAAAATCAGAAGCGGCGACACATTTCATTTTTCTCCGCGTCTTAAAGGGATTTCACTGGAGAAACTCTGGAGGAGATAAAGAATAAAAAGTACTTACCGCCCAATCCCCGATCCTGCAGCGCACCCCCGGACTAGTTACACTTTTGGATAGGATTGAAGTTTCGGCAGTCACAAGGATGCTAAGGATACTGATTGGTTGTTGTGGTCACGTGACAACTGACACTTCTGGACCAAATGAAGGGTACCGTATTTTTCGGACTATAAGGTGCAAAAAAAATCCTTTGATTTTCTCAGAAATCAAAGGTGCGCCTTATAGTCCAGTGCGCCTTATATATGAACCATATTTACAGACAACAGCTGCCTTGAACTGTGCACAGGTCTGCCACCTGCTGGTCATTCATCCGTATAATTTGGGTGCGCCTTATAATCTGGTGCGCCTTATATATGAACCTAAACGCTTTAGCAGGCATTTATTGATGGTGCACCGTATAATCCAGTGCGCCTTATAGTCCGAAAAATATGGTAAATGAGGAGTTGAGAACTGGGGGTTGGGGGCGCTCACTGCTCTGCTTCCACTCACTCTGTGAATATGACATCCCTTTATTTGAAGTGCCATTCAAAAATATAAACTGTTTCCCAACAAATCAAGCCCTCCTGTGACTCTCAGCAGAATAGTCAAATGTTTGGACCTTTGTAGGATGGAAAGAAAGGAAATTAAAAGTATTGGTGTCAGGAAGGGGTTAATATTAATTTGTCACTTGTGTGGGAGAGGGAACATGCAAAAAAAAAAAAAAAAGTTGCTGCAGTTATTTGTAAATTTATCTCGTGTGCCATGTGGTAAAAATAATGTGCTGAGATATTTTCTACGTCTTCTGATATTTTCATAATTTCTTTTTTATTTAGATGAGTTGTTTTCATTTTTATACTGGATGGTTAAATAAATAAACAACAACAATAATAATAATAATAATAATAATAATAATAATAATAAATAATATCTATATTTATATATGCACTCACCGGCCACTTTATTAGGTCCACCATGCTAGTAACGGGTTGGACCCCCTTTTGCCTTCAGAACTGCCTCAATTCTTCGTGGCATAGATACAACAAGGTGCTGGAAGCTCCTCAGAGATTTTGGTCCATAGTGACATGATGGCATCACACAGTTGCCGCAGATTTGTCGGCTGCACATCCATGATGTGAATCTCCCGTTCCACCACATCCCAAAGATGCTCTATTGGATTGAGATCTGGTGACTGTGGAGACCATTTGTGTCCAGTGACCTCATTGTCATGTTCAAGAAACCAGTCTGAGATGCTTCCAGCTTTATGACATGGCGCATTATCCTGCTGAAAGTAGCCATCAGATGTTACAGGGGACATTGTGCTCATAAAGGGATGGACATGGTCAGCAACAATACTCAGGTAGGCTGTGGCGTTGTACAAAGGGGCCCAAAGACACCATGACACCACCACCACCAGCCTGAGCCGCTGATACAAGGCAGGATGGATCCATGACACCACCACCAGCAGCCTGAGCCGCTGATACAAGGCAGGATGGATCCATGACACCACCACCACCAGCCTGATCCGCTGATACAAGGCAGGATGGATCCATGGCACCACCACCACCAGCCTGAGCCACTGATACAAGGCAGGATGGATCCATGACACCACCACCACCAGCCTGAGCCGCTGATACAAGGCAGGATGGATCCATGACACCACCACCACCAGCCTGACCCGCTGATACAAGGCAGGATGGATCCATGACACCACCAGCACCAGCCTGACCCGCTGATACAAGGCAGGATGGATCCATGACACCAGCACCACCAGCCTGAGCCGCTGATACAAGGCAGGATGGATCCATGACACCACCACCACCAGCCTGACCCGCTGATACAAGGCAGGATGGATCCATGACACCAGCACCACCAGCCTGAGCCGCTGATACAAGGCAGGATGGATCCATGACACCACCACCACCAGCCTGACCCGCTGATACAAGGCAGGATGGATCCATGACACCACCACCACCAGCCTGACCCGCTGATACAAGGCAGGATGGATCCATGACACCACCACCACCAGCCTGACCCGCTGATACAAGGCAGGATGGATCCATGACACCACCACCACCAGCCTGAGCCGCTGATACAAGGCAGGATGGATCCATGACACCACCACCACCAGCCTGACCCACTGATACAAGGCAGGATGGTTCCATGACACCACCACCACCAGCCTGAGCCGCTGATACAAGGCAGGATGGATCCATGCTTTCATGTTGTTGTACCAAATTCTGACCCTACCATCCGAATGTCGCAGCAGAAATCGAGACTCATCAGACCAGGCAACGTTTTTCCAATCTTCTACTGTCCAATTTCGATGAGCTTGTGCAAATTGTAGCCTCAGTTTCCTGTTCTTAGCTGAAAGGAGTGGCACCCGGTGTGGTCTTCTGCTGCTGTAGCCCATCTGCCTCAAAGTTGGACGTACTGTGCGTTCAGAGATGCTCTTCTGCCTACCTTGGTTGTAACGGGTGGCGATTTGAGTCACTGTTGCCTTTCTATCAGCTCGAACCAGTCTGCCCATTCTCCTCTGACCTCTGGCATCAACAAGGCATTTCCGCCCACAGAACTGCCGCTCACTGGATGTTTTTTCTTTTTCGAACCATTCTCTGTAAACCCTAGAGATGGTTGTGCGTGAAAATCCCAGTAGATCAGCAGTTTCTGAAATACTCAGACCAGCCCTTCTGGCACCAACAACCATGCCACGTTCAAAGGCCACAAATCACCTTTCTTCCCCATACTGATGCTCGGGAGAACTGCAGGAGATTGTCTTGACCATGTCTACATGCCTAAATGCACTGAGTTGCCGCCATGTGATTGGCTGATTAGAAATTAAGTGTTAATGAGCAGTTGGACAGGTGTACCTAATAAAGTGGCCGGTGAGTGTATGATGCTTTATCCTGACATTATAGACATACAGGGGCTCATTTACTTACCTGTTTGTAGGAGTTCCCAAAAAGCGCATTGTCCGACTAAGATCCTGCACCCGATATCCTGCATGTGTCACTTCCCCGCTCAGGTCCCCGGAGTTCACCTTCTTCCCGGTGCATGTAAGTGCATTGTCCGTGTATAATGCGCTGTGCGGGGAGTCACTAAGATCCTGCCCCGATATCCTGCATGTGTCGCTTCCCCGCTCAGGTCCCCGGAGTTCACCTTCTTCTTCCCGGTGCATGTAAGTGCATTGTCCGTGTATAATGCGCTGTGCGGGGAGTCACTAAGATCCTGCACCTGATATCCTGCATGTGTCACTTCCCCGCTCAGGTCCCTGGAGTTCACCTTCTTCTTCCTGGTGCATGTAAGTGCATTGTCCGTGTATAATGCGCTGTGCGGGGAGTCACTAAGATCCTGCGCCCGGTATCCTGCATGTGTCGCTTCCCTGCTCAGGTCCCTGGAGTTCACCTTCTTCTTCCTGGTGCATGTAAGTGCATGTCCGTGTATAATGCGCTGTGCGGGGAGTCACTAAGATCCTGCCCTGATATCCTGCATGTGTCGCTTCCCCGCTCAGGTCCCCGGAGTTCACCTTCTTCTTCCTGGTGCATGTAAGTGCATTGTCCGTGTATAATGTCCTGTGCGGGGAGTCACTAAGATCCTGCACCCGATATCCTGCATGTGTCACTTCCCCGCTCAGGTCCCCGGAGTTCACCTTCTTCTTCCTGGTGCATGTAAGTGTATTGTCCATGTATAATGCGCTGTGCGGGGAGTCACTAAGTTTGTGCACCCGATATCCTGCATGTGTCACTTCCCCGCTCAGGTCCCCGGAGTTCACCTTCTTCTTCCTCGTGCATGTAAGTGCATTGGCTTGCGACACAATTTTAAAGTTAAATCCAGCACTCAGTCCGACAGCCTGTCCTCCTCCCCGATTTCTGTCGCATGAAAGTCGGCGCCAAAATCTGATTGCGGGCGACACAATCCCCTTCTAAATACCTGTGCCAGCCACACAAATCCTGCAAATTTCTAAAAGCCGACGAAAAAAGCCCTTAGTGAATAAGCCCCAATGTTTCCTTTTGCCCCCTTGAAGGTGCATTGTCTGGAGCAGATCCAGTTGTCTCCACATCCGGCCATGTACAGGGTCACTGCCTCTGAATGAAATATTAGGAACCTCGTTCTCGGACTTTATGCAGAGATGTAAAAAACTTTATTTTCTGGTAGTTTACCATTACGTTTTCCAAATACATAAACTCCAAGACTTTTCAATGAATCCTAAAACTATTATTAAGGAAACACAGTTGTACTCTGCAGCCGCAATGCATTGTGGGCCGGCAGTGATTTCGAGGTATCACAGAGCTTCCCGGCTCGGATACATGATAGATGTCCGGGGCCTCTTCTCCTCGCTTACACTTTATGATATTTTCTTTCCTAGAGAAGGAGGTGATTTGATGTGTTATCGATTCTTTTCTCTGCCAATGAAAGGGCAATGTATCAGAAATAGGGAGTCAATTACACGGAGAAACAAATAACATTGCAGCCAAGCTCGAAATTTATGACATCAATTTCATTTATAAACCAATATGTAACTGAACGCAGGATCGGCCGCCTGTGACTGCAGATCAATCGTGGAAGGGAAAATATCAGATTCTCCACATTACCGAGAATATACAGACATGTGACAGACACTAATCTTACTTGTATCTCTTACTACTACTAATAGTTATGAGCCCACCACAACCTCAGTGTTTGGGTCCTTGCAAAAAAATTGCAGGTTCGGTTCCCTGAACTTGGACTTCAGCAAGAAGTTTGGGTTTGGTGTCTGTCTCCAACTCCCTCCACCCCCGGCACCGATCATGGGTGTTAACTCTTCAAATGCCACCAACATTTACTCTACGATTGTCAATCCCTGATGACATCACACGGAGCAACGATCCTCAGGAAATTGGCAACGAGGAGGCAGCGCTGATCGTGGTTGTTACAGGTGGGGACGAGCATTTGAGTTTGGTCTTGAACTAGGCTAGGCTGAACATGGCCAAAACCAAGGTCCACTCATCCCTAACTACTACTACTCCTACTACTTCTACTACTACTACTTCTACTACTGCTACTTCTACTACTACTACTTCTACTTCTACTACTCCTACTAGTACTACTCTTACTACTACTGCTACTACTACTACTACTACTACTACTACTACTGCTCCTACTACTTCTACTCCTACTACTTCTACTCCTACTACTACTACTCCTACTACTACTATTACTACTCCTACTACTACTATTACTACTCCTACTACTACTACTTCTACTACTACTATTACTATTACTACTCCTACTACTACTACTCCTACTACTACTATTACTACTCCTACTACTACTACTCCTACTACTACTATTACTACTCCTACTACTACTACTCCTACTACTACTATTACTACTCCTACTACTACTACTCCTACTACTACTATTACTACTCCTACTACTTCTACTACTACTATTACTACTCCTACTACTACTTCTCCTACTACTCCTACTACTCCTACTACTACTACTCCTACTACTACTTCTACTACTACTTCTCCTACTACTCCTACTACTACATCCACTAAAGGTGTTTTCCCATAACTGACTTTTACCCCTCATCTCTATCTCAGTGGTTAGTCTACCAGGGACTTGAATGCAGAAATGTGACCCCATTGGCAGAAAAAACTCAACTCAACTCATATAGACCCTGCTTCACCAAATTCATTATTTGCATAAACTATTTTTCACAAGACTGAACTAAATTCATAATTTGCGATCCGGTGCAAATTTTTGTTTAGGTGCAAAATGACTCCAGTAGAAATAGGACCAAATCCACTACCAAATGTATCAAGACCAAGTGCTCCATAAAGGGACATGTGCGCCTAAAAAATGCAAAAAAAAAAAACAATATTATGAGACAAACAAAAAAAAATCAAATACGATAACTGACATAGACTGACTTGATGAATTCAGATGAAACAAAAATAGAATTGAACATAAACAATCAAATCAAAGACAAATTGTAATGATTGATTCCCTCCAGTAATTTTGGTTAACAATTTCCTCTTTCAGATATGAGGATCAGCTCTGGAGCACAAAATACTGCATTACCAAGGTTTAAAAAGTTTTTAAGGGGCTTTTCCCCCCTTAAGTGCACATCCTCCGTGTCTGACCACTTGGACCTCCTCCTACAGGTTCTGTTAGGGATCCAATGATGATCGGGTTGGAAAGCGAGAGAGATGAGCACTGCAATCCCACCAACATTATCTACATGAGAAAATGATACAAACTAAAATTGTTGCAACTTTAGAAAAGAAAATCGTTACAAAGAAAATCTAAAGAATTAGAATTACTAAAAAATATCCAAAGTCTCTCTAGAACTAAAAGGTTACTTTTTTTGTGCTTCTCTCTTAAAAAGTTTTCTAAGTTGTCGTCTTCACTTCTATTTTATGGTTTTTATTATATTTGTCAACAGTGTAAGAGGAAGATGAGACCTGGGCCTCATTATAGACAGCGTGGGATCCCTCCCCTGCAGAGGTCCTGCACATGTGAACTGTGTGTGAGAGGGAGGGAGGGAAAAATGTGGTGACTTTCCTGAAAGGAGACAGTAATAGAAGCTACAACCACAGAAACCCAGAAAAGAAAGAAAACTGAAATCAAAGTAAAAACTGATATAATAACGACTGGGGGACAGTATAAGAGAACCCAGAGCCAATCAACTGCCCCTCCCTGTACAGTGACCTCTATATAGATAACACTGACCCATCATTACATCACTACTGACAATAGATGATGTCACAGCTTATCTCCTCCCCCTCCCTGTACAATGACCTCTACATAGATAACACTGACCCCTCATTACATCACTACTGACAATAGATGATGTCACAGCTTATCTCCTCCCCCTCCCTGTACAGTGACCTCTATATAGATAACACTGACCCATCATTACATCACTACTGACAATAGATGATGTCACAGCTTATCCCCTCCCCCTCCCTGTACAATGACCTCTACATAGATAACACTGACCCATCATTACATCACTACTGACAATAGATGATGTCACAGCTTATCCCCTCCCCCTCCCTGTACAATGACCTCTATATAGATAACACTGACCCATCATTACATCACTACTGACAATAGATGATGTCACAGCTTATCTCCTCCCCTCCCTGTACAATGACCTCTATATAGATAACACTGACCCATCATTACATCACTACTGACAATAGATGATGTCACAGCTTATCTCCTCCCCCTCCCTGTACAATGACCTCTATATAGATAACACTGACCCATCATTACATCACTACTGACAATAGATGATGTCACAGCTCATCTCCTCCTCCCCCCTGTACAATGACCTCTATATAGATAACACTGATTATGGTAATGAGCCAGAAGGGCTCTGGGACTTTTACCCTCCATACTGCAGATTCACTGGTAGTTACACTGTACAGGAGCACTTCACCCCTCCCAATATGTTAGATTTTAGCAGGTAAGAGGGAGGAGAAAGTGCTGAGGTAGCAAGGGGGAAGGGAGACAGTGTAACAGCCTGGGAAGCGACAGCACAGAGGGGCTTTGGTAACACCTTCAGAGCCCTTCAGGTGTATTAGCATAATTTTAGCAGTTGATTTTAGAAGGAAGGAGGTAATAGATAACAAATATAAGTAGATTTCACGGTGCCTGGATCTAGGAGTAAGTCCCCCTGTTGTATTATGATGGATTTTGTTCTTATATTTTGTTGAAAGCAAACTTCGTCTGACCTTTTTAAATTCTGTTCCTCTTTTCCTTCTTTACTTTTCATAAATTCTTTAAACATAAAGTCAATAAGTTGAATCTCTTATTTCAACAAAATCTCATTAAATTTTAATGGCAAATAATAGATATTTAAGTAAAATTAGATTTTTATTTCCTAGAATGATCGCTTAATATTTAATATTTGGGCCATTAATCTCAAAAAGAACAAAAATTTCCCCCGATACAAAGTGTTACCATGTGATCGCTCCGGTGAGTCAGTATTGACCGGACGCGTCCAAGTGCTTTAGCTTTGGGCACTTAATCACTATTTCCGCTTAGAATCGTCTCCGTAAATAACAAATCTTAAATTACTGTTCATGTGGAGACACCGGATGCAACATCGACCGTATAATTACATTTTTGAGCTTTTTTCTGGAAATTGAATCTAAAAAAAAAAAATCCTCGGTGACATCGATATGAACAGATTGGGAAATTTTTTAATGAAATTAAATAATTGATCAATTTATCTTAATGTTCAGTTTCGCTTTATAAAGATCCATTGTTTGTTTTACGAATGGAAATTAAAGTAATAATCTAATATTCCCCAAAAATATACAAGAAATGAAAGCAAAATGAAAGTACAATGAAATCTGAACAAACTTGTAGCCTCTCCAAGTGTACTAGGGGCAGGTCTGAACCCTGCTGTGCTCTGTGCTCCCTGTAGCCACTGTTATTTATTTTCCATGGAGAGATGTGTAATTATTCTCCATTGTGCATGTTGTTTGTAGCAGCAGGACTGTGAAATGAGGATCAATATTCCAGGATCGTAGCTTCTCCAAGTGCACTGGGGGTGTCCTCGCACTGCTGTGCTCTGTACCCTCTGCAGCCAGTGTTATGTACTGTTCCTGGAGTGATGTGTAATCATACCTCACACTGCTGTGCTCTCTGCTCTCTGCAGCCAGTGTTAGATATTGTCCCTGGAGAGATGTGTAATCAGACCTCACACTGCTGTGCTCTGTGCTCTCTGCAGCCAGTGTTATGTAATGTCCCTGGAGAGATGTGTAATCAGACCTCACACTGCTGTGCTCTGTGCTCTCTGCAGCCAGTGTTATGTATTGTCCCTGGAGAGATGTGTAATCAGACCTCACACTGCTGTGCTCTGTGCTCTCTGCAGCCAGTGTTATGTATTGTCCCTGGAGAGATGTGTAATAAGACCTCACACTGCTGTGCTCTGTGCTCTCTGCAGCCAGTGTTATGTAATGTCCCTGGAGAGATGTGTAATCAGACCTCACACTGCTGTGCTCTGTGCTCTCTGCAGCCAGTGTTATGTATTGTCCCTGGAGAGATGTGTAATCAGACCTCACACTGCTGTGCTCTGTGCTCTCTGCAGCCAGTGTTATGTATTGTCCCTGGAGAGATGTGTAATAAGACCTCACACTGCTGTGCTCTGTGCTCTCTGCAGCCAGTGTTATGTAATGTCCCTGGAGAGATGTGTAATCAGACCTCACACTGCTGTGCTCTGTGCTCTCTGCAGCCAGTGTTATGTACTGTCCCTGGAGTGATGTGTAATCAGACCTCACACTGCTGTGCTCTGTGCTCTCTGCAGCCAGTGTTAGATATTGTCCCTGGAGAGATGTGTAATAAGACCTTTTTTGTTGTTTGTAGCAGCAGGACTGTGAAATGACAATGTATATTCAAGGATTGTAGCTTCTCCAAGTGCACTGGGGGTGTGTCCTCACACAGTTGGGTGATTGCTGTATCATTTAAGCAGGAGCCTGCAACAGTTTTTATGCAGAGAGGAGGAGAGGGTGATGTCAGGCATTTCCCCTTTGCAGAGAGCACAGAGTTAAGAGCACAGCACTGTGAGGACATAAATGGTGGAGCAGTGACCTTTTAAATACTTCAGACTTAAAGGGGTTTTCCTCCCAGGAAGACAAGATTCTTATATATAATCAGTATAACAAAATATCACATTCTCCAATGTTATTAACAAAAATGCAGCATTTCACAGCTATAATTCTAGCCTGTCTCTATCAGTCCTGGTCATTACAATTTGGTTGTCTCTGGATTACAAAGAGTGGGGGGGGGGGGGGGGGGTAGGAGGCAAATAGCAACGTGGACAGAGTCATCAGAAGCTCTACAAACAAGATGAGCTCTGGATCCAAGGGGGGAGGTGAGATAGCAGTGTTTTATTGATTAGGTGAGTGTCATAATGGGGCAGATTTACTTACTCGGTCCATACGCGATCCAGCGGCGCGTTCTCCGACGAGGATTCGGAGCTTGTCGGGATTCACTAAGGTCGTGCGCCAGATATCGACTAGGTGTTGCTGCTGCGCCGAGGTCCGCCGGAGTTCACCATCCTCTTCCTGGAGCATGTAAGTGCATGTCAAGCGACACTTTTTTTTAAAAAAATAGCGCGATTTTTCAGAATCCGTCGGGTTTTCCGGCGGCCACACACCCTGTTTTCGCGCATGCAAGCCGGCGCTGATGTGACACAACCCGATCGCGTGTGCCAAGAACCCTGGGCTATTCGGCGCAAAACGGTAAAATTCGGAAAACATGGCGGAAAAATGCGATTTGGACCCTAAGTATATGTGCCCCATTGTGTCTTTTATCCATCTTATGACTTTCATTGGTCTCATCTCTTTTTCTTTGTATCGGATACTAGTAGAATCTTCATAAGATAAATGAAAGTGTAAATAAACCCTGGACACTGATAACCTAAGCACATTGTCAGCACACAGCATCTCATAGCACAGAGGGGTCATGAAGTGTCTGCTCAGAGAGTCCCCGCTCACACTCTGGAATCTTACACTGATCATCACTGAGTGATAGGAGCTTAAACAGCAATAACACGGAATAACATTGTGCAGTAAGGGGTTAAAATTATCTTTATCGTGTAACATCACTAGGGGATTAGAACTTGAGCACTTTCTTTCATGGGCAAACTTCTTTCAATCCGTATTCCATGGCAGCCAGTGTCCTGCTTCTGTGTTACTGGTGTCTGTTCTTACCTCTCGCTGCCCATGAGGACCTGTTGTAGGGGGTATGGATGGACCCTGAAGTTCTTCATTCCAGGAATATATAAAATTCTGTACCCCTTGGGAAAGTTCTTGAGAAAAAAGTTTTTTTTTTTCCACTGCAACAAAGTTTTATTTCTTACTTTGTTTACCTGCCAATTCCCTAAACCTCTGCACCCCGACCCAAGGCCTGACCCTGACCTGTTCTGTGTGTTCGGACCTCCTCTCCGAACCTGGGACTGTCCTCAGACCATGTTCCCACCTGTCCCCTCATTATTACAGAGATTTTTGTTAACCCTTGTGGGTCAGCGCTCATAATACTCATCCATTAAGTCACACCTGAGAACCTTTAGGACAGTGACGCCAAACCTTTTAGACACCGAGGGTCCAAACTACATCCAAAACTCACATATTTTTCGCAAAGTGCCGATGCAACAATTTAAGCAGTAACTTATTACTCCCTGCTCTGTCACAAGTTTAAATTGTATCGGCACCTGAGGACACCAATACAGTAGAAAGAAGGAGACGTAGTTTGGATTATCATTGTAGTTTCCTTCTAGGGTCCTGGGCTGCCTGGGACTGCAAGAGGCCTTGAGTCCTGTCTGGCGGAGTCTGCGCTGGGGTGATGGTGCGGGTGCCCATAGAGAGGGCTCTGAGCGCCACCGCTGCTCTAGGACATTTAGGCAAGTGACTCCCTAAAGTGCAGATCCACATATAAGGGATGAAAAAACCCAAAACACAGGAATTGCTACATTTTAAGAAAATTTGCATTTCCTTTGTCTCAGCTTTTTTGCAAACTTTAACTTATTTTTAGGGCCATGTGATGGAAGTTCACAATTTGTGGTTCTGGTACCGTATGAGGGGGGTCCATAGGGTAAGATAGATATCAGGTAGAGGAGTAGAGGCTGCTGTGTTTTATGGAGGGTCTTACAATAAATGACACAATGGGGCACATTTACTAAGGGTCCACAGCCGCGAATCCGTCGGGTTTTTCCCAAATATTTCCGCTTTGCGCTGTATTTCACGGGATTGTGGCGCACGCGATCGATTTTTGGCGCAATCGCGCCGACTTTCGCGCGACAGAAATCGGGGGCATGGCCACCGGACAACCCGAAGGATTCGGAAAAACCGCAGAATTTAAAAAGCCATTTGTGTCGCAAGATCAAGCACTCACATACACCAGAAAAAAGCAGGTGAACTGCAGCGGACCTCGGTGCAGCAGCGACACCTGGTGAATATCGGCGCACGGACCTTAGTGAATCCCGGCAGAACCCGAATCAGCGTCGGAGAATCCGCTGCTGGATCGCGACTGGACCGGGTAAGTAAATGTGCCCCAATATTCTAGATAGAGAGTGAGAGTTCATCCAAAGCAATGATGGTAGCAGATCTGAAATCTGTCCGGTATCTGTGTCGTGTTACCCGTCTGTGTATTACACCTTTAATTACTTTAATATTTGGAAAGAATCCCACAATTAAAGGAATAATCTTGGTCATATATCCAGTTTACTTTCAGCAGAATTCTTTCCTTCTCTAAATATAAATTTTTGTAAAATATATAAAGTCTCTGGTCCCTCTTAAAGGGATTATTTTAATGGCACTGGATAATCACTGCAGAGCAGGGGTGGGGTGCGAAGAAATTAGATAAGAAGTAATATCTATGTTCTGATCCCCGTTTCTACCGCTGTGATTCTATTATTGTTTTTATCAAATGGGAATCATGTGATCACTGTGGCCAATCAGGTTACAGGAGGCACAGCAGCAGGATTGTTATATCACAAGAACTGAGCAAAACTTCCAAATTTTCTAAAAATGTGTCATTGCAGGAGACTGCTGCAAATGCATATCACCTACGCCCTATGACTTCCAATCCATATGGGGTGAGCGCCCTCTAGGGGTGGCTTTTTGGCATTTGGAATTTTACTATGTAACAAACAAGGGAATTTCTTTGCTCCAGAACTCTGCCATCAAAAAGTATGATTAGTGGGTGGTAAAGTCGTCCTGGTTACTCGGCCAAGCTCATGTAACGCTACATTCCGAAAATGTGACGATTCAAAAAGTTGCAACATTAGTAAATGACCCCAAGACTCCATATTTTCTTGGTGGATATCTGAGATGGAAGATTCCCCCAAGAACAAGGATTGTACATGACTTAGTAAAACCCAGAATAATCCTCCTGCTGGTATCAACATAAGGAAACTGCCACCTCCTGAACCCCCCCTTGGGGCTGTATGTGGCTGCGGGGGGCAGGTGCGGTGTGATGATGAACCACAAACAGCTATAGATAGAAGGTAGAGAGAGGAAAGTGAAAAGGTAGGAACATGATATGTGGGAGCGGCATCAGGTGGGGGCAAACAGAATGAGGGGCAAACATTAAGGAACAACACAAAGGGAGACAAAACAAAAATGTAATAAGTTGGTGTCCTACATACATAAAGGGGGTATTTTAAGTGGGGGGCATAATAATGGGGTTCTACAGAGAAGCGGCAATATAAGGGGGCAATGAAAGGGCAAATTTTCTAAGTGGTGGCCAAAGGAAGGAGGCAATATACTATATTATATATACTATATGCATTCACATGGTAACTCTCATCGTACTCCATCTCAGATGCTGGAACATATGGACAGACATGCGCTTGTACAGAGCTTCAACTAGCAGAAAATCTAAAGAAATATTAAAATACTGATTTTTTTTTTTCAAAAGCTCAAAGTAGTGTTATTTATAGATCAGATAATACAAAGCAGATAAAATCCCAGAAGAATCATCAGAACTGAAAGGGAGAGAAAAAAAGATATGACAAACCTTCTACAGCTTATACAAAGAATCAATTTGCATGTTGATGTATATTACATAACTTATCCTATAGTGAGATACATCCTGTATTATACCCCAGAGCTGCACTCACTATTCTGCTGCTGGTGCAGTCACTGTGTACATACATGACATTACTTATCCTGTACTGATCCTGAGTTACATCCTGTATTATACCCCAGAGCTGCACTCACTATTCTGCTGCTGGTGCAGTCACTGTGTACATACATGACATTACTTATCCTGTACTGATCCTGAGTTACATCCTGTATTATACCCCAGAGCTGCACTCACTATTCTGCTGCTGGTGCAGTCACTGTGTACATACATGACATTACTTATCCTGTACTGATCCTGAGTTACATCTGCACTCACTATTCTGCTGCACTCACTATTCTGCTGCTGGTGCAGTCACTGTGTACATACATGACATTACTTATCCTGTACTGATCCTGAGTTACATCTTGTATTATACCCCAGAGCTGCACTCACTATTCTGCTGCTGGTGCAGTCACTGTGTACATACATGACATTACTTATCCTGTACTGATCCTGAGTTACATCCTGTATTATACCCCAGAGCTACACTCACTATTCTGCTGCTGGTGGTGCAGTCACTGTGTACATACATGACATTACTTATCCTGTACTGATCCTGAGTTACATCCTGTATTATACCCCAGAGCTGCACTCACTATTCTGCTGCTGGTGTAGTCACTGTGTACATACATGACATTACTTATCCTGTACTGATCCTGAGTTACATCTGCACTCACTATTCTGCTGCACTCACTATTCTGCTGCTGGTGCAGTCACTGTGTACATACATGACATTACTTATCCTGTACTGATCCTGAGTTACATCCTGTATTATACCCCAGAGCTGCACTCACTATTCTGCTGCTGGTGCAGTCACTGTGTACATACATGACATTACTTATCCTGTACTGATCCTGAGTTACATCCTGTATTATACCCCAGAGCTGCACTCACTATTCTGCTGCTGGTGCAGTCACTGTGTACATACATGACATTACTTATCCTGTACTGATCCTGAGTTACATCCTGTATTATACCCCAGAGCTGCACTCACTATTCTGCTGCTGGTGCAGTCACTGTGTACATACATGACATTACTTATCCTGTACTGATCCTGAGTTACATCCTGTATTATACCCCAGAGCTGCACTCACTATTCTGCTGCTGGTGCAGTCACTGTGTACATACATGACATTACTTATCCTGTACTGATCCTGAGTTACATCCTGTATTATACCCCAGAGCTGCACTCACTATTCTGCTGCTGGTGCAGTCACTGTGTACATACATGACATTACTTATCCTGTACTGATCCTGAGTTACATCCTGTATTATACCCCAGAGCTGCACTCACTATTCTGCTGCTGGTGCAGTCACTGTGTACATACATGACATTACTTATCCTGTACTGATCCTGAGTTACATCCTGTATTATACTCCAGAGCTGCACTCACTATTCTGCTGCTGGTGCAGTCACTGTACATACATGACATTACTTATCCTGTACTGATCCTGAGTTACATCCTGTATTATACCCCAGAGCTGCACTCACTATTCTGCTGCTGGTGCAGTCACTGTGTACATACATGACATTACTTATCCTGTACTGATCCGGAGTTACATCCTGTATAATACTCCAGAGCAGTACTCACTATTCTGCTGCTGGTGCAGTCACTGTGTACATACATGACATTACTTATCCTGTACTGATCCTGAGTTACATCCTGTATTATACCCCAGAGCTGCACTCACTATTCTGCTGCTGGTGCAGTCACTGTGTACATACATGACATTACTTATCCTGTACTGATCCTGAGTTACATCCTGTATTATACCCCAGAGCTGCACTCACTATTCTGCTGCTGGTGCAGTCACTGTGTACATACATGACATTACTTATCCTGTACTGATCCTGAGTTACATCCTGTATTATACCCCAGAGCTGCACTCACTATTCTGCTGCTGGTGCAGTCACTGTGTACATACATGACATTACTTATCCTGTACTGATCCTGAGTTACATCCTGTATTATACTCCAGAGCTGCACTCACTATTCTGCTGCTGGTGCAGTCACTGTACATACATGACATTACTTATCCTGTACTGATCCTGAGTTACATCCTGTATTATACCCCAGAGCTGCACTCACTATTCTGCTGCTGGTGCAGTCACTGTGTACATACATGATATAACATATACTGGGGGTCATTTACTAAGGGCCCGAATCGCGTTTTCCCAACGTGTTACCCGAATATTTCCGATTTGCGCCGATTGTACCTGAATTGCCCTGGGATTGTGTCGCACGCGATCGGATTGTGGCGCATCGGCGCCGGCATGCGCGCGACGGAAATCGGGGGGCGTGGCCGAACGAAAACCCGACGTATTCGGAAAAACCGCCGCATTTAAAAACCGAAAAAGTGTTGCTTGGGGACCGCTTACCTTCACCTGGTCCGAGGTGGTGCATTCCGGCGCGTGGAGATGATTTTCAGCGCAGCAGCGCCACCTGGTGGACGGCGGAGGAACTGCCTTCATGAATCCCGGCCGGACCCGAATCCAGAGCAGAGAACGCGCCGCTGGATCGCGAATGGGCCGGGTAAGTAAATTTGCCCCACTGTGTCAGAAGACCTTGCAGACTGCAGCCAGTATTATGTATTGTCCTTGGTTAGATGTGTAATCAGATTATTGTGTATGTTCTTTTTAGAAGCAGGACTGTAATTTATATTCCAGAATTGTTGCTTCCTTATTTGCACCGGGGGTTGTGTCCTCACACTGCTGTTCTCTGTGCACTATGCTTTCCCAGTGTGGGCAGGTCCTCAGTGGCTTTTATATTGAAAAATACCTAATTGTTCTTTGTTTTTGCAATGGATCAACTCTCATTGGCTTAGAATGTTATGATATAATAATAATTCTTTATTTATATAGCAAACACAGAATGTTCTCTAAATCCAGTCTTGTTTGCCACCACTTGGGAGCTTGTAGACACTTTCAGCAGATGGAATTATTAGCTCCCTCTAGTGGTGGCAGAATGCAGGCAATAATTTGTCACTATAACTTTGATCTGTAACTTTGTATCATAAGACTGTAGTCCTAGTATCCCGGCTGCTGTCTCTGTGCCTCAGTCTGCAGCTCGGGACGTCTCTTCTGTGGTTCTGGCCATCAATCTGCTCTTCTCCATCTGCGTTGAGGCTTCTCTTCTGTCACGTTAGATTTTTCAGCTGACAGCTTCAGTCACAGCCTCGTCCGTAATCTGCCGCGCTCATCGCCGCTCCTCTGCCGCCAGCTGCACGCTTGCAATTTTCTAAAAGAAGATTTCATTTTTATTACCGTCGGAATGGAAATCTTTCTCGGTGTCGGCCAATGTGGGGAACATGTTTCCAGTCATTTACATGAGAACAAACAATGGCGGCGGCGGTGGCGGGGGCGGCGGGTCCAGCTGGCGGCGCTGATAATATTAATGGCTGAACAGGTTCGCTAATGTAGAGACGGCGTGAAATTGCTCGTTACTTCGTTCGCGTACAATAGCGCACACGGCGATGATTCCCTTCTTCTAAGAATCTCATAAATAGACAACTTCGGCTTTTTTCTATCAGAATTGGAAACCAATCAGCGGCCCTGTCTCCGGCGCAGATTTAAAGGCTCCATCCGTAGCGGGAGCTGCATACATATGGCGGCATTAGTCTTATATACTCCACAGCTCAGCTTTCCCGCACGGTTTAGTTCCGGTTACCAGTCACCTACCTGAAGGGGGAGGGGGAAGTAGCAGAGCTGAGCTTGTCATCTCCCATACATACTTGCTGTGATATCACAAGGACGCGTTCACATGATGCAGTTTTCTTACATTTTGGATTTTTGCTCGAATCTGAAAGATCCTCTTATAATCGACTCATCATCTGATTCTGCACTGAGCGGATTCACAGATCCCCTCCAAAATACAGTGCACAGTCCCTTATAATATAGAGGGGATGCTGTGGAGCAGTTCAATACAGACAGCACAGAGAACAGCAGTGTGAGGACCCGCCACCAGTGCAATCCTGAAATATAATTCCATGTATCACAGTCCTGCTTCTACTAACAACATGCACAAAGTTATGATTACACATGCTCCAGGGACAATATCAAACACTCCCTGCAGACGGCACGGAGCACAGCAGTGTGAGGACCCGCCACCAGTGCAATCCTGAAAAATAAATCCATGTATCACAGTCCTGCTTCTACTAACAACATACACAAAGTTATGATTACACATGCTCCATGGACAATATCAAACACTATCTGAAGGGAGCACAAGCACAGCAGTGTGAGACCCCGCCACCAGTGCAATCCTAAAATATGATTCCATGTATCACAGTCCTGCTTCTACTAACAACACACACAAAGTTATGATTGCACGTGCTCCAGGGACAGTACCAAACACTCCCTGCAGAGAACACAGCAGTGTGAGGACCCGCCACCACCAGTGCAATTCTGAAATATAAATCCATGTATCACAGTCCTGCTTCTACTAACAACACACACAAAGTTAGAATTACACATTCTCCATGGACAATACCAACACTCCCTGCAGGGAGCACAAGCACAGCAGTGTGAGGAACTGCCTCCCGTACAATCCTGCAATATAAATCCATGTATCACAGTCCTGCTTTTACTAACAAAATACACAAAGTTATGATTACCCATTATCCAGGGACAATAGCAAACACTCCCTGCAGGGAGCACAAGCACAGCAGTGTGAGGACCCGTCTCCAATACAATCCTGGAATATAATTCCATGTATCACTGTCCTGATATTACTAACAACATACACAAAGTTATGAGTACACCCTCTCCAGGGATAATAACAAACACTCCCTGCAAAGAGCGCTTCAAGAAGCTACAATCCTGGAATATAAATTCATATATCACAGTCCTGCTGCTACTAACAATATACACAAATTTATGATTTCAGGCAGTCCCAAGGTTACGTACAAGATAGGTTCCATAGGTTTGTTCTCAAGTTGAATTTGTATGTAAATCGGAACTGTATAGTTTATCATTGTAGACCCAGTCAGAATAGTTTTTGGTCTCTGTGGCAATAGGATTTTAAAAATGTTGGGTTGTCATCGGAACCAAAATTAACACTAAAGCTTCATCACAGACGCCTTTTATAACTCCATTTGTAACTAGGAGTCGTCTGTAAGTCAGGTGTTCTTAAGTAGGGGACTGCCTGTACATATCTCTCCAAGGACAATGCCGAACACTTTCTGAAGAGAGCTCAGAGCACAGCAGTGTGAGGATACAGCCCCACTACACTTGAAGGAGCAACAGTCCTGCTGCTACTAACAATATACTCAAAGGTATGATTACACATCTGTCCAGGGACTATACCTGATACTGGCTGCAGAGAGCACAGAGCACAGCAGTGTGAGGACACTAGGATGAGCTACAATCCTGGAATATAAATCTAAATTTGACATTCCTGCTGCTACTAACATAGTACACAAATGTACTAGACCAGTGATGGCAAACCTTTTAGCGACCGAGTGCCCAAACTGCAACCCTTATTTATTTTGAGGTGCCAACCAAAAATTAAAGCAGTAACTTATTGCTCCATATTCTTTAACAACTTTTAATTATATTGGCCTCCTGAGGACAGCAACACAGTAGAAAGATGAAAAATTTGCATAATTTTAGCTTATTTCCAGTGTCTCTCTGTACACAGAGAATCATGGGTCCAGCAGGAGGTCCTTCAAAGATAATTTGGCCCTGTCTACTCATTCTCCCTCTTCCTACAGTCCTAAGTCGAGAAGCAAGTATCAAAATATGTCTGAAAGCAGCATCTTTTAAGTGGCTTGGAACTGCAGAAAGATTCTATGAGTTCTGTCTGGTGTGCTGGGGTGATGGCCCAGGTGCCCACAGAAAGGGCTCCGAGTGCCGCCTTTGGCACCCGTGCCATAGGTTCGCCACCACTGTACTAGACAGATTACACAGATCTCTGGGGACAATACACTGGGTGCGGTCACACTGCTGATAGGTTCTCTTTATATTAGTATTGTAGCATTTTCATTATCTCTAACGATTGTAGATGAGACTCTGCAGATCTGATTATGTCTTCTCTGGCTGTATTATCACTTGTGTTCAGGTCTTAAGCGTTTAGCTCTGTTACTGAACCATCTGTAGATGCTGCGGCCTCATTACACCGGAAAACTGACACAGAAAACACTGCACAAAGCTCCAGAACATCTGCAGTGAGACGCAGGGAACATATGCCGGAGTGCTACAGCCTGGTCATAGACGAAATCTCTGCTCCGCAGGGGGAGGGGGCTGAGACCTCGTAGAGAGAACACAGGAGACAGGTAGCCCCCCATAAAGCACTGGGGTGTGGGCTGGAAGGGGGCACATTGCCAACACAGGGTCACGAGGAACAATGGTGCAAATATAGACACAGCTAAAGTGATATCACAAAGGAAAGGAAGGGCAAAGATGTTGCAGATCCACAATTCTCTGCCAAAGACATGCTGCAGATTAACATGCCCTGACCTGTATCTGTACTGACTGCTCTCTACCTGCCCTGACCTGTATCTGTACTGACTGCTCTCTGCATGCCCTGACCTGTATCTGTACTGACTGATCTCTGCCTGTCCTGACCTGTATCTGTACTGACTGCTCTCTACCTGCCCTGACCTGTATCTGTACTGACTGCTCTCTGCATGCCCTGACCTGTATCTGTACTGACTGATCTCTACCTGCCCTGACCTGTATCTGTACTGACTGCTCTCTACCTGCCCTGACCTGTATCTGTACTGACTGCTCTCTGCCTGCCCTGAACTGTATCTGTACTGACTGATCTCTACCTGCCCTGACCTGTATCTGTACTGACTGCTCTCTACCTGCCCTGACCTGTATCTGTACTGACTGCTCTCTACCTGCCCTGACCTGTATCTGTACTGACTGCTCTCTGCCTGCCCTGACCTGTATCTGTACTGACTGCTCTCTACCTGCCCTGACCTGTATCTGTACTGACTGCTGTCTACCTGCCCTGACCTGTATCTGTACTGACTGCTGTCTACCTGCCCTGCCCTGTATCTGTACTGACTGCTCTCTACCTGCCCTGACCTGTATCTGTACTGACTGCTCTCTGCCTGCCCTGACCTGTATCTGTACTGACTGCTGTCTACCTGCCCTGCCCTGTATCTGTACTGACTGCTGTCTACCTGCCCTGCCCTATATCTGTACTGACTGCTGTCTACCTGCCCTGACCTGTATCTGTACTGACTGCTGTCTACCTGCCCTGACCTGTATCTGTACTGACTGTTCTCTGCCTGCCCTGACCTGTATCTGTACTGACTGCTGTCTACCTGCCCTGACCTGTATCTGTACTGACTGCTGTCTATCTGCCCTGACCTGTATCTGTACTGACTGTTCTCTGCCTGCCCTGACCTGTATCTGTACTGACTGCTGTACACCTGCCCTGTATCTGTACTGACTGCTCTCTGCCTGCCCTGACCTGTATCTGTACTGACTGCTGTCTACCTGCCCTGACCTGTATCTGTACTGACTGCTGTACACCTGCCCTGTATCTGTACTGACTGATCTCTGCCTGACCTGACCTGTACTGACTGCTGTCTACCTGCCCTGACCTGTATCTGTACTGACTGTTCTCTGCCTGCCCTGTCCTGTATCTGTAGTGACTGCTCTCTGCCTGCCCTGACCTGTATCTGTACTGTCTGATCTTTGTCTGCCCTGACCTATATTTAAACTATCTGATATCTACCTGCCCTGACTTTTATTTGTACTGACTGATCTCTACCTGCCCTGACCTGTATCTGTACTGACTGCTCTCTACCTGCCCTGACTTGTATCTGTACTGACTGCTCTCTACCTGCCTGCCCTGTGTCTATACTGTCTCATCTCTACCTGTCCTGACCTTTATCTAAACTGACTGATCTCTACCTGCCCCGATCTGCACCACTACTGACTGATCTCTACCTGCCCCGATCTGCACCACTACTGACTGATCTCTACCTGCCCCGATCTGCACCACTACTGACTGTTCTCTACCTGCCCTGATCTGCACCACTACTGACTGTTCTCTACCTGCCCTGATCTGCACCACTACTGACTGTTCTCTACCTGCCCTGATCTGCACCACTACTGACTGTTCTCTACCTGCCCTGATCTGCACCACTACTGACTGTTCTCTACCTGCCCCGATCTGCACCACTACTGACTGTTCTCTACCTGCCCTGATCTGCACCACTACTGACTGTTCTCTACCTGCCCCGATCTGCACCACTACTGACTGTTCTCTACCTGCCCCGATCTGCACCACTACTGACTGTTCTCTACCTGCCCTGATCTGCACCACTACTGACTGTTCTCTACCTGCCCAGCCTTTTATCCATATTGACTCATCTCTACCTGCCCTGACCTGTACCACCACTAGCCCCAGGCAGCACCACTTGCACTTGACCTACATCTGCACTCATTTATCTCTGCCTGCCCTGACCTATATCTGTACTGTATCAGAGTGTCCTCT
The DNA here is from genome assembly GCF_040894005.1 of Engystomops pustulosus. Classification (NCBI taxonomy): domain Eukaryota; kingdom Metazoa; phylum Chordata; class Amphibia; order Anura; family Leptodactylidae; genus Engystomops; species Engystomops pustulosus. The sequence continues at coordinate 7,001,011 of NC_092415.1, read as the reverse complement.
GCAAAGTGTATACTAAGTCTCTACTCCCCTGAGGAATGTTTGACCATACATAATCCTTACACTTTGCCCCTGTGGTAACTCTGTATCCTGAGAATAGTCAGTGATTGTACAATAACCTGTACAATACTCCACTCGCTGTAATGGCAGCCAACACAAGCCAATGAGATGGGAACATGTATCCTCTTGTACCCTGCCCCACATAGGAAACCATGTGGAGGGATGCGCTGTCCTGGGGTGATATGAGGCCCTTCAGGCGAGATGCATAAGGTGATCAGGTCAGTAAAGTTTGTAGAAGAGAAGTCTGGAAGATATTCTTAATATCTGCTCTGATTTTTGGAAGTCAATTAGCAGAAATCTGGAGTTTTACGGCCGGATACGGACTGTGATTTCGGTAATTCCGGCTCTAAGTAACTTTAAGACCTCCCTTAATATATTGTGAAGCGCTGAATAATTCCTCTATTTCTAGATGATATTCTTTAATCCGTCCCTTGAAGCAGAATCATGAATTAGGGACATAAAATCCTCATCTGCTCGCCCGCAGTCCGGTCCTGTGATGGGGCGAACCATCTGTTACATGGGAAGGGACATTCGGCTCATGGAGTACAGTCTGAAATTACTTTTATGATTTCTATATGTTTTACTACATGTTTATAGTTTTAGAAATTGTATTACGTGGTGGATGAGATCTCCAGATTATAGAAAAGGAGAAGCTTATAGAAAGTAATTGCTGGGATTTCTGAGTGACCAGACGTAGAATGTAGAGTGATTTCCTTATAAGAGCCGTATTAAGGGCTCCCATCACCAGTGGTGCATGTCGGAAAAGAATAGTTAAAGTTACAAATATAGATTGAAAATTTCCTCCACAATTTCTCCAGTCACCACGATCTCTCTCGTCACTACCACTGCTCCAGTCTCCAGCCACCACCATTGCTCCATTGTTCAGCCACCATCATTGCTCCAGTCACCACCACTGCTCTAGTCTCCTACCACCACCACTTCTCCAGTCTACAGCCACCACCATTGCTCCAGTCACCACCACTGCTCTAGTCTCCAGACACCACCATTGATCCAGTCTCCAGCAACCACTATTTCTCCATTGTTCAGCCACCACTATTGCTCTAGTCACCACCACTGTTCCAGTCTCCAGTCACTACCACTTCTCCAGTCTACAGCCACCACCATTGCTCCAGTCACCACCACTGCTCTAGTCTCCAGCCACCACTACTGCTCTAGTCTTCAGACACCACCATTGCTCCAGCCTCCACCACTGTTCCAGTCTCCACCCACCACCATCACTCCAGCCTCCAGCAGCCATCATTACTCTAGTCTCAAGCCACCATTATTGGTTCAGTCACAAGCCAGCACCACCACTACTCCAGTCACCACCATTGCTATTGTCCCCACCACGGCTCCAGTCTCCAGCCACCACCACTGCTCTAGTCTCCACCCACCACTATTGCTCCATTGTTCAGCCACCCCCATTGCTCCAGTCACCACCACTGCTCCAGTCTCGAGCCACCACCATTGATCTAGTCTCTGGCCACCACCATTGTTCTGGTCACCACCACTGCTTCAGTCTCCAGTCACCACCATTGCTCCAGTCACCACTACTGCTCCAGTCTCTAGCCACCACCATTGCTCCAGTCACCACTACTGTTCAAGTCTCCAGCCACAACCACTAGTCCAGTCACCACCATTGCTATTGTCCCCACCACTGCTCCAGTCTCAAGCCACCACCATGCTCCAGCCTCCAACCACCACTATTTCTCCATTGTTCAGCCACCACCATTGCTCTAGTCACCACCACTGTTCCAGTCTCCAGTCACCACCACTTCTCCAGTCTACAGCCACCACCACTGCTCTAGTCTCCAGACAACACCATTGCTCCAGCCACCACCACTGCTCCAGTCTCCAGCCACCACCATTGCTCTTGTATTCAACCACCACCATTGCTCCAGTCTCCAGCCACCACCATTGCTCCAGTTGCCACCATCACTCTAGCCGCCATCATTACTCTAGTCTCAAGCCACCATTATTGGTTCAGTCACCAGCCAGCACCACCACTACTCCAGTCACCACCATTGCTATCGTCCCCACCACGGCTCCAGTCTCCAGCCACCACCACTGCTCTAGTCTCCAGCCACCACTATTTCTCCATTGTTCAGCCACCACCATTGCTCTAGTCGCCACCACTGTTCCAGTTACCACCACTTCTCCAGTCTACAGCCACCACTATCTTGTAAACAGGGGGCAGTATTATAGTAGACTTGTGATGTCCAGAGAATCTTTGTGTGATGTGAAATGGTTAAAGTATTTCTCTTTTTGCTCTTAGTATCTGACATTGTGTAGCGCTGTAGCTGCTGCTATGTATTATATGGCAGTGATTTACTGGTCGTCATCTGTGTTTTATTTGTCTGTGTTCACGCATCCTAAATTGGAAATTAGCTTTTATATTGCGGGTGTGCGGCCGCCTCTTCCATCATTAGAGGAGACATTTATCAGGTGGAGGAGAACTGAAACCTGTCAATTTATTTCAATAACCAGCCTTTTTTTAGACCGACATAAGAAATCAATAAAACTCTATAAATCTCGGCCTTTTACTGGAGGTCTGACTAAATCGGAGACAATATTTATTGCCGGCTCCACAGGTAACCCGTTTACCAGCCATAAAAACACAATCAAATGAAATAAAACCGTAGAGATTTTATATTCCTTCTTCTCAGATGTCTCCTCGCTTTTGTGCAGAGCTTCACCCTCCAAAAATATGGATTTCTCCAAGAAAATCCAGCAGCGGCAGGTGACCTTGTGCAGAGGTCAAAGAAGTCTCTGCTTTGTGCTCAAGTGTATGGACAGATTACTACTTACCCAGTTCAGGAGTCGGGTCTGCCGGGACTCACTAAGGTCCGTGCGCCCAATATCCACAAGGTGGTTTTTCCGGATCCATTGGGTTGTCCAAAGGCCTCGCGTGAAAGCCGGCGGCGATGATCCGATTGCGTGCGCCAAAAACCCGGGGCAATTCAGCGCAAAACAGAAATATTTGGGAAACCCAACGAAAGTGTGCCGTTCGGACCCTTAGTAAATGAGCCCCATTATTTACACCCCCATACTCTGCCTTACTCTTCATGCTCCGGATTCATTGGAACAAAGTATAACAGAGACTGTGGACCCTTAGGGACCAATCCCAAAGCCAATTGACCGTTTTGGTTTTCACCTTTTACATCCTGGGATGTGCCATTAGCTTTTGGGGCAGTCCCGGTTCTGGTGAAAGCCGGTCCAGGTAGGACAGAAGATCCTGCATAAAACGAGGCAGAGAATAGATAGATCTGCAACATCCCCCACCGGGGCCTAGCCTTTTTTTGGGGCCTGGAGACAGCCGGGGCCTGCAATACCTGAGTGGCTGGCGGTTGCGGCCTAGGCACGCTATTGTCACGGTGCTTGGTATGGGGAACCGGAGGGCTGTCCTACAGCCTGGCAGGTCTCCAGCAGGGTGGTGTGTGCAAGAAATGATGAGGGAGAGGCTGCTATAGCGGTTCTTCTGAACTCTGGAAGTTTCCTGACCAGGGGTTTTGTTACTCCCACTGGTCAGGTGGTGGCTACTCCTCCAATTACGTCTCAGCTCACAGAAACAAAGTTTAACACATATGATTGGTTGCTGGAATTACATCACAGAAAACAATTAACTCCTGCCTTACCAGGCAGACTCTACCGCTGCAGTGCTCATCTGTGTTATGTAGTGACATGCTGTGGAGTTGATCAGACCCTACACAGGCTGCAAGCTACATGGTGGGACGTATTCGCAACAACCTCTCTGCCTTGCATCGGTGAGGGTGTTGCAGATCCATGGGGCAGATATACTTACCCGGTCCATTCACGATCCAGCGGCGCGTTCTCTGCGGTGGATTTGGGTCTTCCGGCGATTCACTAAGGCAGTTCCTCCGACGTCCACCAGGTGTCGCTGCTGTGCTGAAGTTCATCGGAATGCACTGATCTTCACCAAGCCGGCCCGGGTGAAGGTAAGTGCATGTCCAGCAACACTTTTTTTTTAAAAATACGGCGGTTTTTCCAAATCCGTCGGGTTTTCATACGGCCATGCCCCCTGATTTCCGTCTTGTGCATGCCGGCGCCACAATCCGATTGCATGTGCCGAAATCCGGGGGCGATACAGGGAAAATCGGCGCAAAACGGAAATATTCGGTTAACCCATCGCAAAAACTCGAATCGGGACCTTAGTAAATGACCCGACATATCTCCACACTGCCCCACATTTTCCCGTCTGCCTCAGCGTCCCGCATCCTCCATATGCAGATAGAGTCAGATGCAAGTGCAAAACTGGAGCGATTATCTTTCTTCTCCATAGTTGAGTTTTTGCCCTGATATGTTGTTTTTGCACTGCTGTGCTCTGTGCTCTCAGCAGCCAGTGTTATGTATTGTCCCTGGAGAGATGTGTAATCAGATCTCACACTGCTGTGCTCTGTGCTCTCAGCAGCCAGTGTTATGTATTGTCCCTGGAGAGATGTGTGATCAGACCGCACACTGCTGTGCTCTGTGCTCTCTGCAGCCAGTGTTATGTATTGTCCCTGGAGAGATGTGTAATCAGACCTCACACTGCTGTGCTCTGTGCTCTCTGCAGCCAGTGTTATGTATTGTCCCTGGAGAGATGTGTAATCAGACCTCACACTGCTGTGCTCTGTACTCTCTGCAGCCAGTGTTATGTATTGTCCCTGGAGAGATGTGTAGTCAGACCTCACACTGCTGTGCTCTGTACTCTCTGAAGCCAGTGTTATGTATTGTCCCTGGAGAGATGTGTAATCAGACCTCACACTGCTGTGCTCTGTGCTCTCTGAAGCCAGTGTTATGTATTGTCCCTGGAGAGATGTGTAATCAGACCTCACACTGCTGTGCTCTGTGCTCTCTGCAGCCAGTGTTATGTATTGTCCCTGGAGAGATGTGTAATCAGACCTCACACTGCTGTGCTCTGTGTTCTCTGCACCCAGTGTAATGCATTGTCCCAGGAGAGATGAGTAATCATACCTCACACTGCTGTGCTCTGTGCTCCATGCAGCCAGTGTTAAATATTGTGATTGCAGAAATGTGTATTCATCCCTCTGTGTGTTAAATACTGCAAAAAGTTTGACCTCCGGAAAAAAAAGACAGGGACAGAAAGAGTCAGAGGAGCCACCGCACCGGCACTCTCCCACTATAGCAACCAATTCACATAGATAAAAAAAGGGTCAGCGCTCAACTCTTCTAAGTCACAGTTCACATTCAGTAGGTAATCTCACCACCTTCCTCCAGTTAGAAATTGAGGATCTCCAAGGTTTCTCCTCCTCTTTCTTCGTTCTCTCGAACATTGGATTCCACTGCACCCCTGAACCGCTCCCGTGTCCGTGGTGCACTCCTAGTCCTGTGCCAGAAGATAAGCGAATAGATGTGCGGAATCCCAAGGTTCAAGAAGGATATGTTATTGTATATACTCACAAAGCGCGCATGTAACGGTATAAAAGACGCCAAACACCTTGCCCAAGAGTTTATTAGGGTAACTCTCAACCCTCTTACCATTAACCAGTAACCTCTAAGGATGCTGGGAAGAGCTCAGGTCAATCCTTTACCTGTATCTGGAGGCTATGGGCTGGGATTATTGGGCTGGGAAAGCCAAAATACAATGGGTCGACCCATCCCAGTAATGTCCGGCTTCTGCTCCTTTATAGTATCTTGCTGCATATAGCTAAAAGGAAACCGCATTGATTTTGTTCAGTATAAAAAATGAATAACCTAGGGTCACCCGACTTTCTATATAAAGCTGCAGAAGCCGGACATTAATACCAGCCCATAGCCTCCAGATGCCTGACCATCTACAGAAACAGGTACAGGATTGACCCGAGCTCTTCCCAGCATCCTTAGTGGTGGTGGATACTGGTTATTGGTTAATGGTAAGAGGGTTAGAGTTACCCTAATAAACTCCCCGCTGCCCGACCACTGCCCTCTGCTGGTGGTAAATACAGCCCTTAATTCTAGTTGAATATTATATCAATCATTGAAAGCATTAAAAAGGGATTTTGAAGCAGTTTTTGGAGCAGATTAGAGTACAAAGCAGCGAGCACAGAGGTGTGAGGACACACCTTCAATGCTCTTGGAGAAACTATAATCCAAATATCACAGTCCTGCTGCTACTAACAACCCCCACATTAAAGGAAACCTACCACCACAGATCTACCTATAAAAAGGTAGATTAGGTGGTAGGTGCATCTATAGGATGTGAGGATAGTCCTTTTAAGGGAAAATCCTCACGTCCCCTGGATCTTATAACTTTTATTTCCCTAATATGCTAATTTTCTAAGGAGGCTACTGGGGCGTGGAGTAGTCGGAGCTGAGGCTTCACAACGCAGCTACTCCACGCCCCAGTAGCCTCTTTGATCCTCCTACCCGGCTGCGCGGTCACTGCTCTGAAGCCGTAGCTACTGCGCATGCGCAGAACTCCAGCTGCGCGGACGAGGGCTCACAGCTCCTCGTAGCTGTGCACCGAAGATATGAAAGTAGGAGGATCAAAGAGGCTACTGGGGCTTGGAGTAGCCGCACCGTGTAGCCTCAGCTCCGGCTACTCCATGCCCCAGTAGCCTCTTTAGAAAATTAGCATATTGGGGAAATAAAAGAGGTACCTACCACCCAATCTACCTTTTTAGGTAGATCCGTGGTGGTAGGTTTCCTTTGAACATTACATCACCAGAGCTGAAGGCGAACTCAATTTTTTTTTTACACCAAACCAGGAAATATTCCTGTGTTGGAGAACCCTGCTGACCTTGCCCCTTCATGGAGCCGTTTTGGGACTGAAGCTGTTGGCATGCGCATATTAGTGACCCGTGAATCCCAGTTTATCCGTGGATTGCTGTGTCAGTCACAGTCCTCTCCCGGCAGTCGGGCCGCAATCACTAAGCACCAATTCTAGGAGATGCTGATGTCTATGTACCCAATTACAGCAATGTAATCCCACCAGATATCCGTCTCTTTGATCCTCCGCTCACTGGTCGCTCTTACCCCGCACGGCGCCCTCCTCTCCAGTCCTGACCTACTTTCCCTGTAGTTTTATTTTAGTTTCCCCATTAACATTTCACTAACCAGAAGATGTCAATGTCAGAGAGTCCGGAACAGAAATGAAGCTGTCGCATCGAGGAAATCGAAGGAGAAATTCAGCGCAATAGCGTAAGACGCGTAATGAGCTCATAAATGATAAATCAACCAGAATATGGGAATCCTATAAGCGGGAAGGACCCGGCGCTTACATTAATTGTTTACTGGGTCAATTAGGAGCAGCGTTCCCATTGAAGAAAATGAGGACTAATTGGGGCGATCCGTCATTTGGATTTATATTGTAGATTATGGCTCGTTATTATCCCAGAAACACAGAGAGGAACATAGCACGAAGATCAGAGAATATTAGAGTCTTACCACTACCCTACTGACGACTTTCAGGAGTGCCCAATTCAAGACCTCTGGGGGGTATTACCACTTCCCTACTCCAGACCTCCAGGGGTTCTGGTATTACCCATTCTCTACTCTAAAACTCTATGGGTGCTGGCATTCCCCCTTCACTACACTAGACATCTAGGGGTGCTGGTACTACCCTCTCCCATTCTAGACCTACTAGGGTGCTAGTATTTCCTCTTCTCCACTCTAGACATCTAGGGGTGCTTGTATTAACCCTTTCTCTACTCTAGACTCCTGCTGTTCTGGTATTTACTCTTGTAGGGCAGCATGCTGGCTCGGTGGTTAGCACCACAACCTTGCAGCGCTGGGTTCCTGGGTCCCATCCAGGTCAACATCTGCAAAGAGTTTGTATGTTCTCTCTGTGTTTGCGTGGCTTTCCTCTGGGTCCTCCAGTTTCCTCCCACACTCCAAAACATACTGGTAGGTTGATTAGATTGTGAGCCCCATTGGGGACAGGGACCGTTCTGTGCAGCGCTGCGTAATCTGTGTGCACTATATAAATAAAGGAATTATTATTATTATTATTATTCACTTTAGACCTCCAGGAGTGCTCGTACTGCCCTTTCCCTACTCTAGAACTCCAGGGTGCTGGTATTACCCCTTCACTACTCATGACCTCCTGGGGTGCTGATATTACCCATTCCCTGCACTAGACATCCAGGGGTGCAGTTTTTAACCATTCCAAGCCTAGGACAGAGATATTGGCATTACCCATTCACTACTCAAGACCTCCAGCATGACCCCTTTTATCTCTTACACATTTATGGTGTTTTTCCAAGTTCCTTTATGTAGACATTTGGTGGTCCTGCTTCCCTTCTATAGACTCCTCTGGCTGCTGGTTTATCCTGCTCCTAGTCTAGTTCTCCGGGTGTCTTGGTATTACTCCTTCCCCCTGACAGACCCCCATACTGCTGGTATTCCCCCTTTCCATACAAAATGATGCCTGAATTACCCCATTCAGCTCATTTTTGTCAATCAAGGTTGAGCAGAAAGTGACAGAAGGCGAAAGTGAGTAAGAGGGGACAATCACGCCCATAGTGCACCAGACCTGATGACCAAGTCCAAGGTGCTCCGAAATTATAGATTTTTCTACATTCCTGCCACCGATTTTCTCCAGGAAGATAGGATTCACCTACATGGACAGATAATCACTTTCTATGTGCATGGCAAATCCCAAAATCCCTGTAAGTGTGAGCTGATGTGTGTCACTTTACAGAACATATGAAGTAATGAGATTTGGCACAAGTCGCACCACTGCCGGCACCACCATAGGAGTGACTGGGAACCATAGGGATTACGTGAAAACTGACCGACCTTCCCTCGCAGATCTATTGGCCCTCAATGGAAAAGAAACTAATAAATATCCGGCTCTGCCCCGACACACGATGTGGAATAGATTTACCACAGCAAATCTATGAAATCCAAAAAACCCTGGGATACAGCGCCATTTATGTAACAACGCAGGATCCTTCGCGCTCATTCACACCTTCCTGGCATTGGACACTTCCTAATATTCTGCTGAAATGTGCGATGGCGCCAGGAAATGGGAAAATCAGAACGTTCCCGGACAAGACGCTACTAATACACGAAGATGGGGGGAAAGTATTGTGCAAATTGTATCAGCGGAGGCGCCGGTGCGGGGAGCAGTGGGTGGTGATGGGTCCCAGCGTCTCACTGAGGAGTCGCTGAGATACTTCTACTTTTCAGCTCATTTTTGTGTTTGTGTAAAGGGGAAAGCGATTGCGACCGTCACCATCTCCCGGCCGGAACGTATCACACAACGAGTCTCACTGACAGGATGGGACTAGACTTTTATAATGTATTTAGGATCATGTCAGGACCTGAAGGAGGCTCGGAGGGGGGACTGGTGCAGGAACGCCGGCGCCAAAGTCACTGGATGATATTATTGTACAGAAAGGATTTATTATTACACTTTCTGTATTTCATTACAGTTACTTATAAATTATTCATATTATTATCTATTTCTTTATTGTTTTTATTCTGAATATTCATTTTTATTTATTAATCATTTAATATTATTTGTTAATATTGCAATTACTTGCTTTATTATTATTGCTTTTACCATTTATTATTATTCATGTTATGATATTTTCATTTATTCTATCTTGATCGTTAAAATTGTTATTTATTGAAAGTGTTCCTTACTATTAATTTTTATCATTATCATTCATTAGCAAACCACAGGTCATCAATATAAGAGTGGAGGGTCACAGATCCAGCACCTTCAGAAGAAGCTGAAATTCACTGATTCCAAAATCTGTATGTAGTGAGCTCCCCCTAGTGGTGGTGTATAATCTGTATGTAGTGATCTCCTCCTAGTGGTGGTGTATAATCTGTATGTAGTGATCTCCTCCTAGTGGTGGTGTATAATGTGTATATAGTGATCTCCTCCTAGTGGTGGTGTATAATGTGTATGTAGTGATCTCCCCCTAGTGGTGGTGTATAATGTGTATGTAGTGATCTCCCCCTAGTGGTGGTGTATAATCTGTATGTAGTGATCTCCTCCTAGTGGTGGTGTATAATCTGTATGTAGTGATCTCCTCCTAGTGGTGGTGTATAATCTGTATGTAGTGATCTCCTCCTAGTGGTGGTGTATAATGTGTATATAGTGATCTCCTCCTAGTGGTGGTGTATAATGTGTATGTAGTGATCTCCCCCTAGTGGTGGTGTATAATCTGTATGTAGTGATCCCCCCCTAGTGGTGGTGTATAATCTGTAGGTAGTGAGCTCCCCCTAGTGGTGGTGTATAATCTGTATGTAGTGAGCTCCTCCTAGTGGTGGTGTATAATCTGTATGTAGTGATTTCCCCCTAGTGATGGTGTATAATCTGTATGTAGTGATCTCCTCCTAGTGGTGGTGTATAATCTGTATGTAGTGATCTCCTCCTAGTGGTGGTGTATAATCTGTATGTAGTGATCTCCCCCTAGTGGTGGTGTATAATCTGTATGTAGTGATCTCCCCCTAGTGGTGGTGTATAATCTGTATGTAGTGATCTCCCCCTAGTGGTGGTGTATAATCTGTATGTAGTGATCTCCTCCTAGTGGTGGTGTATAATCTGTATGTAGTGATCTCCCCCTAGTGGTGGTGTATAATCTGTATGTAGTGATCTCCCCCTAGTGGTGGTGTATAATCTGTATGTAGTGATCTCCTCCTAGTGATGGTGTATAATGTGTATGTAGTGATCTCCCCCTAGTGGTGGTGTATAATCTGTATGTAGTGATCCCCCCCTAGTGGTGGTGTATAATCTGTAGGTAGTGATCTCCTCCTAGTGGTGGTGTATAATCTGTATGTAGTGATCTCCTCCTAGTGGTGGTGTATAATCTGTATGTAGTGATCTCCTCCTAGTGGTGATGTATAATGTGTATGTAGTGATCTCCTCCTAGTGGTGGTGTATAATCTGTATGTAGTGATCTCCTCCTAGTGGTGGTGTATAATCTGTATGTAGTGATCTCTCCCTAGTGGTGGTGTATAATCTGTATGTAGTGATCTCCTCCTAGTGGTGATGTATAATCTGTATGTAGTGATCTCCCCCTAGTGGTGGTGTATAATCTGTATGTAGTGATCTCCCCCTAGTGGTGGTGTATAATCTGTATGTAGTGAGCTCCTCCTAGTGGTGGTGTATAATCTGTATGTAGTGATCTCCCCCTAGTGGTGGTGTATAATCTGTATGTAGTGATCTCCCCCTAGTGGTGGTGTATAATGTGTATGTAGTGATCTCCCCCTAGTGGTGGTGTATAATGTGTATGTAGTGATCTCCCCCTAGTGGTGGTGTATAATCTGTATGTAGTGATCCCCCCTAGTGGTGGTGTATAATCTGTATGTAGTGATCTCCCCCTAGTGGTGGTGTATAATCTGTATGTAGTGATCTCCCCCTAGTGGTGGTGTATAATGTGTATGTAGTGATCTCCCCCTAGTGGTGGTGTATAATGTGTATGTAGTGATCTCCCCCTAGTGGTGGTGTATAATCTGTATGTAGTGATCCCCCCTAGTGGTGATGTATAATCTGTATGTAGTGATCTCCCCCTAGTGGTGGTGTATAATCTGTATGTAGTGAGCTCCCCCTAGTGGTGATGTATAATCTGTATGTAGTGATCTCCTCCTAGTGGTGGTGTATAATGTGTATGTAGTGATCTCCCCTAGTGGTGGTGTATAATCTGTATGTAGTGATCTCCCCTAGTGGTGGTGTATAATCTGTATGTAGTGATCTCCTCCTAGTGGTGGTGTATAATGTGTATATAGTGATCTCCTCCTAGTGATGGTGTATAATCTGTATGTAGTGATCTCCTCCTAGTGGTGATGTATAATCTGTATGTAGTGAGCTCCCCCTAGTGGTGGTGTATAATCTGTATGTAGTGATCTCCTCCTAGTGGTGGTGTATAATCTGTATGTAGTGATCTCCCCCTAGTGGTGGTGTATAATCTGTATGTAGTGATCTCCTCCTAGTGGTGGTGTATAATGTGTATGTAGTGATCTCCCCCTAGTGGTGGTGTATAATCTGTATGTAGTGATCTCCCCCTAGTAATGGTGTATAATCTGTATATAGTGAGCTCCCCCTAGTAATGGTGTATAATCTGTATATAGTGAGCTCCCCCTAGTAATGGTGTATAATCTGTATATAGTGAGCTCCCCCTAGTAATGGTGTATAATCTGTATGTAGTGATCTCCTCCTAGTGGTGGTGTATAATCTGTATGTAGTGATCTCCCCCTAGTGGTGGTGTATAATCTGTATGTAGTGATCTCCTCCTAGTGGTGGTGTATAATGTGTATATAGTGAGCTCCCCCTAGTAATGGTGTATAATCTGTATATAGTGAGCTCCCCCTAGTAATGGTGTATAATCTGTATGTAGTGATCTCCCCCTAGTGGTGGTGTATAATCTGTATGTAGTGATCTCCCCCTAGTGGTGGTGTATAATCTGTATGTAGTGAGCTCCCCCTTGTGGTGGTGTATAATCTGTATGTAGTGATCTCCCCTAGTGGTGGTGTATAATCTGTATGTAGTGATCTCCCCCTAGTGGTGGTGTATAATCTGTATGTAGTGATCTCCTCCTAGTGGTGGTGTATAATGTGTATGTAGTGATCTCCCCCCAGTGGTGGTGTATAATCTGTATGTAGTGAGCTCCTCCTAGTGGTGGTGTATAATCTGTATGTAGTGATCTCCTCCTAGTGGTGATTTATAATCTGTATTTAGTGAGCTCCCCCTAGTGGTGGTGTATAATCTGTATGTAGTGATCTCCTCCTAGTGGTTGTGTATAATCTGTATGTAATGATCTCCCCCTAGTGGTGGTGTATAATGTGTATGTAGTGAGCTCCTCCTAGAGGTGGTGTATAATCTGTATGTAGTGAGCTCCCCCTAGTGGTGGTGTAAAATATGTATGTAGTGCTCTCCCCCTAGTGGTGGTGTATAATCTGTATGTAGTGATCTCCTCCTAGTGGTGGTGTATAATCTGTATGTAGTGAGCTCCCCCTAGTGGTGGTGTATAATCTGTATGTAGTGATCCCCCCCTAGTGGTGGTGTATAATGTGCATGTAGTGATCTCCCCCTAGTGGTGATGTATAATCTGTATGTAGTGATCTCCCCCTAGTGGTGGTGTATAATCTGTATGTAGTGATCTCCCCCTAGTGGTGGTGTATAATCTGTATGTGGTGATCTCCTCCTAGTGGTGGTGTATAGTCTGTATGTAGTGATCTCCCCCTAGTGGTGGTGTATAATCTGTATGTAGTGATCTCCCCCTAGTGGTGGTGTATAATCTGTATGTAGTGAGCTCCCCCTAGTGGTGGTATATAATCTGTATGTAGTGATCTCCTCCTAGTGGTGGTGTATAATCTGTATGTAGTGATCTCCTAGTGGTGGTGTATAATCTGTATGTAGTGATCTCCTCCTAGTGGTGGTGTATAATCTGTATGTAGTGAGCTCCCCCTTGTGGTGGTGTATAATCTGTATGTAGTGATCTCCCCCTAGTGGTGGTGTATAATGTGTATGTAGTGATCTCCCCCTAGTGGTGGTGTATAATCTGTATGTAGTGATCTCCCCCTAGTGGTGGTGTATAATGTGTATGTAGTGATCTCCTCCTAGTGATGGTGTATAATCTGTATGTAGTGATCTCCTCCTAGTGGTGGTGTACAATCTGTATGTAGTGATCACCTCCTAGTGGTGGTGTATAATCTGTATGTAGTGAGCTCCCCCTAGTGGTGGTGTATAATCTGTATGTAGTGATCTCCCCCTAGTGGTGGTGTATAATCTGTATGTAGTGATGTCCCCCTAGTGGTGGTGTATAATCTGTATGTAGTGATCTCCTCCTAGTGGTGGTGTATAATCTGTATGTAGTGATGTCCCCCTAGTGGTGGTGTATAATCTGTATGTAGTGATCTCCTCCTAGTGGTGGTGTATAATCTGTATGTAGTGATCTCCTCCTAGTGGTGGTGTATAATCTGTATGTAGTGATGTCCCCCTAGTGGTGGTGTATAATCTGTATGTAGTGATCTCCTCCTAGTGGTGGTGTATAATCTGTATGTAGTGATCTCCTCCTAGTGGTGGTGTATAATCTGTATGTAGTGATCTCCCCCTAGTGGTGGTGTATAATGTGTATATAGTGAGCTCCCCCTAGTGGTGGTGTATAATCTGTATGTAGTGATCTCCCCCTAGTGGTGGTGGATAATCTGTATGTAGTGATCTCCTCCTAGTGGTGGTGTATAATGTGTATGTAGTGATCTCCCCCTAGTGGTGGTGTATGTATAATCTGTATGTAGTGAGCTCCCCCTAGTGGTGGTGTATAATCTGTATGTAGTGATCTCCTCCTAGTGGTGGTGTATAATCTGTATGTAGTGAGCTCCCCCTAGTGGTGGTGTATAATCTGTATGTAGTGAGCTCCCCCTTGTGGTGGTGTATAATCTGTATGTAGTGAGCTCCCCCTAGTGGTGGTGTATAATCTGTATGTAGTGATCTCCCCCTAGTGGTGGTGTATAATGTGTATGTAGTGATCCCCCCCTAGTGGTGGTGTATAATCTGTATGTAGTGAGCTCCCCCTAGTGGTGGTGTATAATCTGTATCTGAGTTCCATACTTGTCCTTTAAGGATCTATATTAGCTCTACCTGGTACATAAGTGAATATTGCTTTTACTAATGGCTCACATTAATTACCCCGCATTGATCTGCCCTTAAATTGAAAATATTGATTCCATATAACGAGGCAGAATGACGATGTCACAATCTGAAACTGATTAAGGGGAGAATTGTGTCTTCTGCTCATCGCTGCCAGGAACATAATTCAATTATCCTAAATATGAGCTGGGAGCCGGGAATTAACTCAGAATTAGTGATATTGTGGTGGGGGAGGGGAGCGGTCACATACATGAGATACCTGACATCTAACCTGTGTCACCATGTTCACATGCTCTGCTTGCTGTCAGTGAATCAGACCCTTTATATCGTACACGTAAGTGAAAACTACTCACAGCTGAGAAATTGTTACCGTAGCATCCACTGCAGACAATCCTGCAGGAGCTGAACTGATACATTGTAACAGCTCTAGGGACAAGGTTAAAGTTTGCGAGTACAAATTAATAAAATGTTTCTATTTATTATTATTGATTTATTTTTCATTTTTATGACTGTGTTTTTTTCATATGCAGCTGAATTAGTAGTGTTTGCAAATGTTTTAAATTATTTTTCCCAGTCTTGTCCTTCAGACTTTTACAATTTTAGATATTGTCCCTGGAGAGATGTGTAATCAGACCTTTGTGTATGTTGTTAGTAGCAGCAGGACTGTGATATATGGATTTATATTCCAGGGTTGTAGCTTCCCTAATTGCAGTGGGGTCACATCCTCACACTGCTGTGCTCTGTGATCTTTGCAACCAGTGTGTTAAGTACTGCCCCTGGGGCAGGGCTGATTCTAGCCTTTTCTGCTGTCTGAGGTGAAAATTGAAAAAGCTGCCCACCCCCACCCCCCCACACCAAATGCTGCTACCTCACACGCTTGTAGTCAGTCAATGACACAGACATTAGTGACATCTATCACCTTACAAGTGATTATCTGCTCCATGCAGCACAACTCCACACTGCGCCACTAAAAAAATCACAGTCACTTACAGTATAATGTGGCATCTTCCTGATATATATATTATCCAATCCACTATTCCCCACATGAAACATCCTTTATATAGTCTCCCAAATAAATTATAGTACGTACAGCACCCAAAAGTATATATATATATTACCTGCCCTGAACTACAGCACCCTGCTAATTTATATACACACCCATTTTACTTGTATACAGTACCCCTAATGTATTTATAACATGCCCTACATACATCCTCCCAAATTAAATAATACCCAGTATATAAGGACACCTAGTTTAATTAAATTCCAGCCCCTATATATAGATCCCCATACAGAGCCACCCCCCGTAAACACAGCCTCCCAGTACACACAGCCAGCCCCCCAGTATTACACAGCCTGCCCCCCAGTATTATACAGCCTGCCCCCCCCCAGTATTATACAGCCTGCCCCCCCCCAGTATTATACAGCCTGCCCCCCCCCAGTATTATACAGCCTGCCCCCCCCCGAGTATTATACAGCCTGCCCCCCCCCAGTATTATACAGCCTGCCCCCCCCGAGTATTATACAGCCTACCCCCCCAGTATTATACAGCCTGCCCCTCCCAGTATTATACAGCCTGCCCCCCCAGTATTATACAGCCTGCCCCCCCCAGTATTATACAGCCTGCCCCTCCCAGTATTATACAGCCTGCCCCCCCCCAGTATTATACAGCCTGCCCCTCCCAGTATTATACAGCCTGCCCCCCCCCTGTATTATACAGCCTGCCCCTCCAGTATTATACAGCCTGCCCCCCCCAGTATTATACAGCCTGCCCCCCCAGTGTTATACAGCCTGCCCCCCCCAGTATTATACAGCCTGCCCCCCCCCCCAGTATTATACAGCCTGCCCCCCCCAGTATTATACAGCCTGCCCCCCCCCAGTATTATACAGCCTGCCCCCCCAGTATTATACAGCCTGCCCCCCCAGTATTATACAGCCTACCCCCCCAGTATTATACAGCCTGCCCCTCCCAGTATTATACAGCCTGCCCCCCCCCAGTATTATACAGCCTGCCCCCCCAATATTATACAGCCTGCCCCTCCCAGTATTATACAGCCTGCCCCTCCCAGTATTATACAGCCTGCCCCCCCCCCCTGTATTATACAGCCTGCCCCTCCCAGTATTATACAGCCTGCCCTCCCAGTATTATACAGCCTGCCCTCCCAGTATTATACAGCCTGCCCCCCAGTATTACACATCCTGCCCCCCCCCCAGGACAGCCTCCCTTCGTATATTCACAGGCCCCCAGTATAAACACAGCCCCTCCAGTAGATACACAGCCCGCGAGCATATACACAGCTTTTCCCAGTATTCACAGCCTCCCCCAGTATACACACACTGCTGCCCCCAGAATTGCACAGCCTGTCCCCACAGTACAGCCTTCGCTAGCATAAACACAGCCTCCTCCTGTATATACACAGCCCCCCCAGTATAGACAGCGTTCCCCGGTATTTACACAGCCCCCCCCCCCCCCCCCCGGTATATACACCCCCACCCTCCCGGTATATACAAAGCCTACCCAGTATTATACTACTCCCCCCAGAATTACACAGCCTCCCCCATTATATACACAGACCCCCCAGCATACACATAGGGGCAGCATTATAGTAGTTATATTCCTGTACATAGGGGGCAGTATTATAGTAGTTATATTCTTGTACATAGGGGGCAGTATTATAGTAGTTATATTCCTGTACATAGGGGGGCAGTATTATAGTAGTTATATTCCTGTACATAGGGGGCAGTATTATAGTAGTTATATTCCTGTACATAGGGGGCAGTATTATAGTAGTTATATTCTTGTACATAGGGGGGCAGTATTATAGTAGTTATATTCCTGTACATCGGGGGCAGTATTATAGTAGTTATATTCCTGTACATAGGGGGCAGTATTATAGTAGTTATATTCTTGTACATAGGGCAGTATTATAGTAGTTATATTCTTGTACATAGGGGGCAGTATTATAGTAGTTATATTCTTGTACATAGGGGGCAGTATTATAGTAGTTATATTCCTGTACATCGGGGGCAGTATTATAGTAGTTATATTCCTGTACATAGGGGGCAGTATTATAGTAGTTATATTCTTGTACATAGGGGGCAGTATTATAGTAGTTATATTCATGTACATAGGGGGCAGTATTATAGTAGTTATATTCCTGTACATAGGGGGCAGTATTATAGTAGTTATAGTCTTGTACATAGAGGGCAGTATTATAGTAGTTATATTCCTGTACATAGGGGGCAGTATTATAGTAGTTATATTCTTGTACATAGGGGGCAGTATTATAGTAGTTATATTCTTGTACATAGGGGGCAGTATTATAGTAGTTATATTCTTGTACATAGGGGCAGTATTATAGTAGTTATATTCTTGTACATAGGGGGCAGTATTATAGTAGTTATATTCCTGTACATAGGGGGCAGTATTATAGTAGTTATATTCTTGTACATAGGGGGCAGTATTATAGTAGTTATATTCTTGTACATAGGGGGCAGTATTATAGTAGTTATATTCTTGTACATAGGGGGCAGTATTATAGTAGTTATATTCTTGTACATAGGGGGCAGTATTACAGTAGTTATATCCCTGTACATAGGGGGCAGTATTATAGTAGTTATATTCCTGTACATAGGGGGCAGTATTATAGTAGTTATATTCCTGTACATAGGCGGCAGTATTATAGTAGTTATATTCCTGTACATAGGGGGCAGTATTATAGTAGTTATATTCCTGTACATAGGGGGCAGTATTATAGTAGTTATATTCCTGTACATAGGGGGCAGTATTATTGTAGTTATATTCTTGTACATAGGGAGCAGTATTATAGTAGTTATATTCCTGTTCATAGGGGGCAGTATTATAGTAGTTATATTCCTGTACATAGGGGGCAGTATTATAGTAGTTATATTCCTGTACATAGGGGGCAGTATTATTGTAGTTATATTCTTGTACATAGGGGGCAGTATTATAGTAGTTATATTCCTGTACATAGGGCACAGTATTATAGTAGTTATATTCCTGTACATAGGGGGCAGTATTATAGTAGTTATATTCCTGTACATAGGGCACAGTATTATAGTAGTTATATTCCTGTACATAGGGGGCAGTATTATAGTAGTTATATTCTTGTACATAGGGGGCAGTATTATAGTAGTTATATTCTTGTACATAGGGGCAGTATTATAGTAGTTATATTCTTGTACATAGGGGGCAGTATTATAGTAGTTATATTCTTGTACACAGAGTGCAGTATTATAGTAGTTATATTCCTGTACATAGGGGGCAGTATTATAGTAATTATATTCTTGTACATAGGGGGCAATATTATAGTAGTTATATTCTTGTACACAGAGTGCAGTATTATAGTAGTTATATTCTTGTACATAGGGGGTAGTATTATAGTAGTTATATTCCTGTACATAGGGGGCAGTATTATAGTAGTTATATTCCTGTACATAGGGGGCAGTATTATAGTAGTTATATTCCTGTACATAGGGAGCAGTATTATAGTAGTTATATTCCTGTACATAGGGGGCAGTATTATAGTAGTTATATTCCTGTACATAGGGGCAATATTATAGTAGTTATATTCCTGTACATAGGGGGCAGTATTATAGTAGTTATATTCTTGTACATAGGGGCAGTATTATAGTAGTTATATCCCTGTACATAGGGGGCAGTATTATAGTAGTTATATTCCTGTACATAGGGGCAGTATTATAGTAGTTATATTCCTGTACATAGGGGGCAGCATTATAGTAGTTATATTCCTGTACATAGGGGGCAGTATTATAGTAGTTATATTCTTGTACATAGGGGGCAGTATTATAGTAGTTATATTCTTGTACATAGGGGGCAGCATTATAGTAGTTATATTCCTGTACATAGGGGGCAGTATTATAGTAGTTATATTCTTGTACATAGGGGGCAGTATTATAGGAGTTATATTCTTGTACATAGGGGGCAGTATTATAGTAGTTATATTCTTGTACATAGGGGCAGTATTATAGTAGTTATATTCTTGTACATAGGGGGCAGTATTATAGTAGTTTTATTTTAGCTGGTTTGATTATTCTGAATATGAAGTAGAAACAATGACAATATTTTGTGAGCTATAGACATATTTCCATCTTTTGGAAGGTTTTCATCCTCCTCTTTGCATTACTCTGCAGGGGGCGACACTGAGTCTATGCCACACTTTGAGGTAAAATCTAACATGACAGTATTGGTAAATGCTGCGGTTTAATGAATGAGATGACGGTATGTCACTTATTTTCTATTAGTTCTCCGCCTGTTTCCATCTCCTGGCCCCGTCAGATATGATAATTAGCAGGTGCTCCTGTGTGTTGGACGCTGTTCAGACTGCGTGGTGCACTCATCAGTTTTGCTTATTTAATTAACACTGGGATGCATTGTATGGCGCACGCAGCAGCCAGGATCCACCTGCATCACCCGTTGCATATTTAGAGCGGAGATGACAAGGCCATATGTTTCCTGTGAACACAAAAGCCGAAGCTGAAAGGTGTCAAAAAACACAAAAAGAATAATTAATCTCCATTTCCTTTACGCCGCTTTTGCTGCATAAATAATATATTTTTTTTTACATTGAAATATTTCGTTCAGCGGCGGCGATGACAAATTTACAGCTCGTAAAGCAAATGTATCTTTATATTTATGAGGTTTGTAAAAAATCCATCTGTAATATAATGAATTAAAAAAATAATGCAAAAAATAAAAATCCTAGGGCCGTTCCCAGATCTCGCCATGCGGGGGAGGGGGTGGCGCTTCCTGTTTCGCCGCCAGATCGGATTGACGTCCATGTTTTTTTGACAATGCCACAACGAAAAAGGACAGGACGAGGCTTCCTCTTCAATCCCAAAATTAATCCGACGCATAAAAAGCGGAGACGCGCTCATTAAATCCTCGCCGCCACCTGTGCTCCTGGCCGGGCGCTGACAGTTACGACCGAAAAAAAGAAACGCCAAACATAAATAACCAGATGTCAGAGTTGGCCGAAGTCTGGGAACGACCTGGTGAAGCCTCAGAAGAGGAAGCGGATAAGTGCGACGCGTTTCGGGGGCTGTGATGGATTTTTAAAATTCTCTGACAAATCTTGTCCCTAATTATGACGTTATTATACAATAAGGAGAAAGATTTACACTCAAATTCAGACCCGTCAAGTATAAGAATCAAAACCCATAAGATGCTGCCTAAAACAACACAAGTTGGCCCCAGAAATATATGAGAGCGCCCTCACAAGAGTAACAAAGGCTATAGAGAAACCTGCAGCCCCAGGGGTTACAGAGTTCTCCCTCTACTTAATTCTGTATACAGCATATATACAGAATACACAGAGGTATCTACAATACATACAGCATATATACAGAATACACAGAGGTGTCTACACTACATACAGCATATATACAGAATACACAGAGGTGTCTACACTACATACAGCATATATACAGAATACACAGAGGTATCTACAATACATACAGCATATATACAGAATACACAGAGGTGTCTACACTACATACAGCACGTATACAGAATACACAGAGGTGTCTACACTACATACAGCACGTATACAGAATACACATGCGTTTTTTGAAAACGCATCCGTTTTTGACAGGTTTTTGGAGCCACTGCTCCAAAACGCCATGCATCTTGGAATAGTATTGGAGTAATCCTCTTGTAATTCTGGTAAAAACCCCCACAGGTGTGTACTGCTTATATTACAACCTGCAGCCAAATGGAGGCTAGTCAAGCATGACTAATCAACCTGAGCTTGATCACTCATGCACAGCAGCTGGGGGATGGTGCAGCAATTGATTATTCTGCCTTCAGGCACAACACAGTGATTACATCATCCTCTCCTGCATTGAATAACTAATGTGCTAGGAGAAGCGCTGAAACAGCCATAGAAGTGACAGAGCTTCATTATCATAATGTTATATCTGTTCTATCAGCAAAACCTCTCAGCTCAGGGATTTACCAAGATATGATCCTGCATCAGTGTAGCTACAGCATTCTCAGGGTATGTTTGCTTCATACTGCATCACATCACATGGTAGGTTTCCTTTAAGCTATTAGCAATGAGCCTGGCTGCTAGAGCGGCACCAGTGCATCATGGGAGCTGCTGAAACATACTGATGACAAAGGAGGGAGGGGGTCGCACTCAATGTTATCCAAGACTTCCCAAAATATAGAAAAAATGTAACAAAAAGCTATAGAAAGTCTCTCCACCAGGATGGCAGAGGAGACGGTGATACAGGAACATGGACTGAATATTTTCTGCACCTGATGACTAAACGCGCGGCCGTTATGGAGAGACATTACGGATGTGGTGGCGTCGTCTCGGCGGAGCGCATCATGTGATTATCTGCGCGCGTGGCGGTGTCAGAACACGGCCCGGCGCTCGTTTATCTGCGGATCCAATTATCTGCACTTGTCTCATTCCGCCTCCGTCAAATGGAATCAACCTAATAGGAAGTCGCTGGCTGCGAGCAGATAATACTCCCGGCTTTACCTCCCGTCCATAAAGCTTTGTCGTTACAATGTGTCAGTAAACGCGCCGTGTTTGTTATGAAGTCGTCTCTTATCATTTATTCATCACAGAATCGCAGCGTTTCCAGCGCTTTGCTCTGCACAACTGTTCCCGGCACATGAAAGGCGAATTCTATGTGATATTTCTACATCGTTCTCTAATCTAAAGCGAGAACCCGGAGAAACAACGTCTATTCATCTACCGGAGGAAACTGGATATTGAACCATAACATCAAATGTCACATTGTAACAGAATCCAGAAGTGTAGAACATGTGTGAAGACTCTGGAGATCCTCCTGTCAGGTGTCCTGCTCGACTTTCCAGATTAGAAATCTTAAACCATAACTACAGGGCAAAGAATCCTCCTGCTCCATCACACAGACGCCCCAAGTATCACTCCCAATATCTACTATTGCCAAAAATCTTATCTGATGCAGGATACACAGTATGAGCACAGCACAGTACTACTACTCCTATCCTGTATATATGGGCACAGCATAGTACTACTACTCCTATCCTGTATATATGGGCACAGCACAGTACTACTACTCCTATCCTGTATATATGGGCACAGCATAGTACTACTACTCCTATCCTGTATATATGGGCACAGCACAGTACTACTACTCCTATCCTGTATATATGGGCACAGCACAGTACTACTACTCCTATCCTGTATATATGGGCACAGCACAGTACTACTACTCCTATCCTGTATACATGAGCACAGCACAGTACTACTACTCCTATCCTGTATATATTGGCACAGCACAGTACTACTACTCCTATCCTGTATATATGGGCACGGCACAGTACTACTACTCCTATCCTGTATATATGAGCACAGGACAGTACTACTACTCCTGTCCTGTATATATGAGCACAGCACAGTACTACTACACCTATCCTGTATATATGGGCACAGCACAGTACTACTACTCCTATCCTGTATATATGGGCACAGCACAGTACTACTACTCATATCCTGTATATATGGGCACAGCACAGTACTACTACTCCTATCCTGTATATATGGGCACTGCACAGTACTACTACTCCTATCCTGTATATATATGGACACTGCACAGTACTACTACTCCTATCCTGTATATATGGGCATAGCACAGTACTACTACTCCTATCCTGTATATATGGACACTGCACAGTACTACTACTCCTATCCTGTATATATGGACACAGTATATGAGCACAGCACAGTACTACTACTCCTATTCTGTATATATGGACACAGCACAGTACTACTACTCCTGTCCTGTATATATGGACACAGCACAGTACTACTACTCCTATCCTGTATATATGAGCACAGCACAGTACTACTACTCCTATCCTGTATATATGGGCACAGCACAGTACTACTACTCCTATCCTGCATATATGGACACAGCACAGTACTACTACTC
Source organism: Engystomops pustulosus (assembly GCF_040894005.1). Taxonomy (NCBI): domain Eukaryota; kingdom Metazoa; phylum Chordata; class Amphibia; order Anura; family Leptodactylidae; genus Engystomops; species Engystomops pustulosus. The sequence continues at coordinate 6,977,436 of NC_092415.1, read as the reverse complement.
CTATCATGTATATATGGGTACAAGACAGTACTACTACTCCTATCCTGTATATATGGGTACAAGAGAGTACTACTACTCCTATCCTGTATATATGGGTACAAGACAGTACTACTACTCCTATCCGGTATACATGGGCACAGCACACTACTACTCCTATCCTGTATATATGAGCACAGCACAGTACTACTACTCCTATCCTGTATATATGGGTACAAGACAGTACTACTACTCCTATCCGGTATACATGGGCACAGCACACTACTACTCCTATCCTGTATATATGGGCACAGCACAGTACTACTACTCTTATCCTGTATATATGGACACAGCACGGTACTACTACTCCTGTCCTGTATATATGGACACAGCACGGTACTACTACTCCTGTCCTGTATATATGGACACAGCACAGTACTACTACTCCTATCCTGTATATATAAGCACAGTACAGTACTACTACTCCTATCCTGTATATATGGACACAGCACAGTACTACTACTCCTATCCTGTATATATGGGCACAGCACAGTACTACTACTCCTATCCTGTATATATGGACACAGCACAGTACTACTACTCCTATCATGTATATATGGGTACAAGACAGTTCTACTACTCCTATCCTGTATATATGGGCACAGCACAGTACTACTACTCCTATCCTGTATATATGGGTACAAGACAGTACTACTACTCCTATCCTGTATATATGGGTACAAGAGAGTACTACTACTCCTATCCTGTATATATGGGTACAAGACAGTACTACTACTCCTATCCGGTATATATGGGCACAGCACACTACTACTCCTATCCTGTATATATGAGCACAGCACAGTACTACTACTCCCATCCTGTATATATGGGTACAAGACAGTACTACTACTCCTATCCGGTATACATGGGCACAGCACACTACTACTCCTATCCTGTATATATGGGCACAGCACAGTACTACTACTCCTATCCTGTATATATGGGTACAAGACAGTACTACTACTCCTATCCGGTATACATGGGCACAGCACACTACTACTCCTATCCTGTATATATGGGCACAGCACAGTACTACTACTCCTATCCTGTATATATGGGTACAAGACAGTACTACTACTCCTATCCGGTATACATGGGCACAGCACAGTACTACTACTCCTATCCTGTATACATGGGCACAGCACACTACTACTCCTATCCTGTATATATCACAGTATATCACAGATAGATATGATAGACAGATAGATGTGAGATAGATATGATAGATATATAGGTAGGTATATAGGTAGGTAGATGGCTATATAGATGGCTGTTCCCTCTGTCAGGGTACGGCTCGGGTAGGTGTCTATAAGCCGGGGTGTGGGGGAGGGGTGCAGCGTGTACAAGGCTCAGTCATTATTTATGCAGTAATCCTCTCTCCTAATCTGCATTGCTAAAAACCAGCAGAATAAGCATTTTTTCCCCCAAATATATTGCTGCTATATTTAAGCTAATTTTCTGCTGTCATCCGCCTGATGGATGAGACCATTTGTTCCCATAACTCTTTATGCCAGGGTGTAAAAGCTCATCAAAAACTCCTTATTTGCCCTGTATTAGGGGAGGCGGCGGCGTCCTGACCCGCTGCACGCGACGCTTTATAGCTGCACATTAATAATGCCGTAAATAATAAATGGAGGGAGTTATATACCGCAGCAAGCCTCAGCCCTGACAGCCGAAACACAGGCCGGCCAATCACAGGCGCTGCTGCTGTCACATGGGGAGAGGCTGAACCTAATAGGAAGAGGTCGGTGACTACCTATCCTGTGCAATTTAAAGGGGATGTCCACGGTATGGGATTATATCAGTCAGCGGATGCCATACAGTAATAGGGTCGGTAAACATGGACTTAGAAGGCTTTTTTTTTGGATTCCAAATTTTTAGGTGGATAGAGGCTTACCCCACCCATGAGTATAGGCTTACCCCACCCATGAGTATAGGCTTACCCCACCCATGAGTATAGGCTTACCCCACCCATGAGTATAAGCTTACCCCACCCATGAGTATAAGCTTACCCCACCCATGAGTGCAGGCTTACCCCACCCATGAGTATAGGCTTACCCCACCCATGAGTATAGGCTTACCCCACCCATGAGTATAAGCTTACCCCACCCATGAGTATAAGCTTACCCCACCCATGAGTGCAGGCTTACCCCACCCATGAGTATAAGCTTACCCCACCCATGAGTGCAGGCTTACTCCACCCATGAGTGCAGGCATACCCCAACCATGAGTATAAACTTACCCCACCCATGAGTACAAGTTTACCCCACCAATGAGTGCAGGCTTACCCCACCCATGAGTGCAGGCTTACCCCACCCATGAGTGCAGGCTTACCCAACCCATGAGTATAGGCTTAACCATCCCATGAGTATAGGCTTACCCCACCCATGAGAAATGTGTTACAGATGGAGTAAATCAGATCGTCCACAATGAGGTACATGCTTCAAGTTTAACTTAATTTTGATCAGTAGATCCCTAAAAGGAAAAGGGCTTTTGGTCTTCATTCTGGAGACTTCATAGGCTCAACCCACCCATGAGGAATGGCTACTGTTCAGTTGATGCAAATTAATTATCCATTGACCAATAAATTTAGCTTCCTCGTGGGTGGGGTAAACCTGCGCAAGACTTTGCCTCCCTATATGGACCATTTGATGGACTCCGGAGCCAGGACCCTCAAAAGGTAAGAAAAGCAGGGGATGTCCTGTGAGATATGACCTCACCATTTCTCTGGCATGAAGGATGTAGGGTGTATTGAGGGAGCACCCGGTATGGAGATGCCCCCTCCTTTACGAGGAGTCTCAGTAGACTGCGGGCAATGTCACAGCTCGGTGACGTCTCTATGAGCAGCGCGATGCTGCAGCCTCCAATACTAACAAGCTCTGACAGCTACAATGATGGAAAAAGTATATATTTCCTCTAATACGAGGCAGGCGCAGCCGAGAGGGTCACATCCAATTGTTTCATCCAACTGCGGGGGGAAAAAATAACTCATCTACTTGAATTGTACAGGATTTCCATAATCACAAGCTCAGAATCTGATGTAAATCTAGAACTTCTCTCCAAATCTCAACAATTCAATATTTAATCCCTTTAAGCAAAAATGACACCAAAAAGTAAGTGAAGCATGAAAAACATCAAACCACTGCGGATGTGGATACAAGTCCTGAAAAATACCCAACCCTCTATGCACCCAATGAGGGACCTTGAAACTAAACTCCACCCATAATGTATCATTTGCATATAAATGCAATCACTTTATGTTGCAGTATAAAGCAGAGTATCAGCCTGAGACTCCAGACAATACACATTGCCGCTATGTTTGAGCCACTGATCCTGTCCGTTTCCCAGTGGAGCAGAGCTGCAGTGTAAAGTACGGAGGAAGAAGAGAACAGCCATACCCCAAAGCTCTAACATATTTCCCAGCATTCCTGAATGTTTTATAGGAAGATCCTAATTTTTTCCTGGTACATTTGTCATTAGGGGTGGGGTAAAAGCAAACCCTGACAAAATGTGTTCATTCTTAGGCATTTGAGGATCCTCAGGGGTGGGACTTAAATTTTCCAATGTTATCAATGAAAACGCATGATGTAAATTTCAGACTTTCTTGGACTTGAATAGATATAGCAGCTAACATTGAGTCACAATCATTGCTGTGCCCAAGCGCTGACGAGGAGCCAATCAGAAGCGGTGTATGATGTTACCTTCTACCTCCTTGTCCCGGATAAGCCCCCAACATTCCCCCAGACACCAGTTACATTTTTGGTAACATGTTGTGTTCTGTTGGCCTTGACCTTTCTAGGCATCAGCTTCATAATTGGATTCTTTGAGCCAAAAAAATTAAATATTTGTCTAAGAAAAAGGTTAGGATCCTCCTAAGAATGGGCGTTGCCCTGCAGGCTAGGGTGTGGCTAGAGAAGCTCAGAGGAGGAGCTTTCTTTGTAGAAATAGCTGAATATCCCTATATATACGTATATATATATATATATATATATATATATATATATATATATATATATATGTATTTACAATACTATTTTACTTTTCAGTGTAAAAATACAGAAATACAGAGAGGAACCATCACAGCGGAAGGTAAATTATTCATCTGTACAGGATCTGATTATTTCTAACCTTGTACATAATAAATAGTTACAAGACGACACCTACTGGGATGATTGTGGGGTAAAACTTGAGGAGATATTCTCAGTGCCCGGTGCTCTGGAAATATCATGCATAGCAAATTATTACCTAAAATCTCCCGTCATAAATTACATGAGGTTCCTAGAGAGACTAGAGAAATGGAAGTGAATTTACTTCACTGCTTAGATTGTGTCTGTAGGGGGCAAACTAACCTTCACCAAGTTTATCCAAATAGTACCTATATCCAAACAAACGGAACATGTACTGTATATATACCCAAAAGTATGTGAACCCCCCATATACATAAGGTGTCCAGGTGTTTCAGTCACAGCCACTTCAAACAGATGGATTACATGAAGCACACAGCCATGCAGGGCAAATTATAGAGTGGGCATCTGGGGTGCGAGCCCCAGGGCCCCCACCTGTGAGCAGGAAGGAGGGGGCCCCACCATCTTGTCTGCCCTGTCTCCTGCCGCATAATCAGCAGTATCTGTAAGAAGGAGACACTGATACTGGAAACTCCTGTAGAGTACAGGGATTCACATACTGTATATGAACTCCTGGATATGGAGATGGTCAGTGTGAGAGTTCAAGTCAGGCAGCAAAGGTGTCAGAACTGGTACTGTGACCCTGTTAGTATTAACCCTCTATTGGGACATCACTGTGTGTATTATCCCTGTACTGTGACATCACTGAGCATCATCCCTGTACTGTGACATCACTGTGTGTATTATCCCTTTACTGTGACATCACTGTGTGTATTATCCCTGTTCTGTGACATCACTGTGTGTATTATCCCTGTACTGTGACATCACTGTGTGTATTACCCCTGTGATGTGACATCACTGTGTGTATTATCCCTGTTCTGTGACATCACTGTGTGTATTATCCCTGTGCTGTGACATCACTGTGTGCATTATCCCTGTTCTGTGACATCACTGTGTATTATCCCTGTACTGTGACATCACTGTGTGTATTATCCCTGTACTGTGACATTACTGTGTGTATTATCCCTGTACTGTGACATCACTGTGTATTATCCCTGTACTGTGACATCACTGTGTGTATTATCCCTTTACTGTGACATCACTGTGTGTATTATCCCTGTTCTGTGACATCACTGTGTGTATTATCCCTGTACTGTGACATCACTGTGTATTATCCCTGTACTGTGACATCACTGTGTGTATTATCCCTGTACTGTGACATTACTGTGTGTATTATCCCTTTACTGTGACATCACTGTGTGTATTATCCCTGTTCTGTGACATCAATGTGTGTATTATCCCTGTACTGTGACATCACTGTGTGTATTATCCCTGTTCTGTGACATCACTGTGTGTATTATCCCTGTTCTGTGACATCAATGTGTGTATTATCCCTGTACTGTGACATCACTGTGTATTATCCCTGTACTGTGACATCACTGTGTGTATTATCCCTGTACTGTGACATTACTGTGTGTATTATCCCTGTACTGTGACATCACTGTGTTTATTATCACTGTTCTGTGACATCACTGTGTATTACCCCTGTACTGTGACATCACTGTGTGTATTATCCTGTACTGTGACATTACTGTGTGTATTATCCTGTACTGTGACATCACTGTGTGTATTATCACTGTTCTGTGACATCACTGTGTATTATCCCTGTACTGTGACATCACTGTGTGTATTATTCCTGTACTGTGACATCACTGTGTGTATTATTCCTGTACTGTGACATCACTGTGTGTATTATCCCTGTACTGTGACATCACTGTGTGTATTATTCCTGTACTGTGACATCGCTGTGTGTATTATTCCTGTACTGTGACATCACTGTTGAAGAGGGAGGTGACATCACGCAGGAGACGCGCATAATTATCAGCCTGCAGCACCGGACATCTCGTCCCTGCGCTCCAGGCTGCTTTTTATACATTTTTTTTGATCCTGGTGTAAAGATGAAGAGCACTCCTGGTATTTTCAGTACGTTCAGTGTAGTTTTCCTTACAGTTAAGGCCTCAGTCACATGACCGTATATGAGAGAACTGCATTGTGGGGAGCACGATGTGTCTCGCTTATACTTTGTATCTACTTTATGCATTTGAAATGTTTGCCAATAACAACAACAATAATCTTTATACTAATAAGATATTTTTTCCGTAGTTTTTTGTTGCAGGATCCGATGCAGGGAGCGGGTTGGTACCGGACGCCGAGCGATCCTGACATTATTATTAGGGAATAACTTGGCTGATTCAGGAAACCGCAGCAGCTTCATTTCTGGATATGTTTAAGTGAATTAATGAGTCCTGATCTGTTCTGGGCGCTGCGGGCGAGAGAAATGAAAATAACTTTCCCTTTGTAATTAACTGGAATGAACACGGTCCTGAATATTTGTGAGATACACTTAATGCTTGTCGTCTCCTCTTCCCCCCCGGGCGATACAGTTCCCATATGCCTGTAATATCTGCATCTCTCACTGCCACTTATATCCCTCAGTCTCCGGAAACTCCATTCACTTTATTTCATTTTGTTGCTATTTTTTTGTCTTTATTTTTTTCCATATAAGTCATTTAATAAAAAGTGCCCCCCCCCCGCTCCCCCCCCCCCTCCTACAAGACTCCCCAATCTTCTGCTCTCCCGTCCTCGGCTCCGCTCCTTCTTCTTTAGTCTTAGATTTATTTTCATGAAATGTTTCCCATTAATCTGACTGTTATAAATGGATGCCGAGAATTTGTGCCCATATGGAGAATAAATAATACTGAATCCTAAGCAGGACCATTCATTATCATTTGTAGGAGATATTATGCAAAGCTTTTAACATAAAAGCTGCTGAATGTTTGGTGCAGATAATCGAGTCCAAAGACGACGCAGATAACATGAACAAAGCAAAATGAATTTAGATAATAAATGTGCAAAAAGATAGAGATGAATGTAATGGAGAAGCAGGAAGCCGGCTGCACCCCGCTCCACCATTGAGCCTCTACCGATCCCTGGATCGAAGGTTTATTGGCTTCATTGCATCTGATGACTTTATAGAGACTCAATGGGGCAGATTTACTTACCCGGCCCATTCGCGATCCAGCGGCGCGTTCTCTGCTCTGGATTCGGGTCCGGCCGGGATTTAAGAAGGTAGTTCCTCCGCCGTCCACCAGGTGGCGCTGCTGCGCTGAAAGTCATCTCATCGCGCCGGAATGCACCACCTCGGACCAGGTGAAGGTAAGCGCTCCCCAAGCGACACTTTTTCGGTTTTTAAATGAGGCGGTTTTTCCGAATACGTCGGGTTTTCGTTCGGCCACGCCCCCCGATTTCCGCCGCGCGCATGCCGGCGCCGATGCGCCACAATCCGATCGCGTGCGCCACAATCCCGGGGCAATTCAGGTACAATCGGCGCAAATCCGAAATATTCGGGTAACACGTCGGAAAAACCGCGAATCGGGCCCTTAGTAAATGACCCCCAATGACTTGAATAAGATAATACAGTAATTGGGTGGGGTCTGCCAAAAATTATACGTGGGACGGCAACAGGTAAGGGGGGAACTTGTCCATCACAAAAGTTGGAATGTAGGATGATAGTGTGCAAAAAGGAATTTATTTTTCTTGAAACTTCTCTCTTCCTCCCTACGATACATTTACAATCTCAGCACTCTCACACTATACTTCCTCTCACTCACCTGTACCTGGGGACAGTCTCCTCTCAGCACTCTCACACTATACCTCTTCTCTCACCTGTACCTGGGGACAGTCTCCTCTCAGCACTCTCACACTATACCTCTTCTCTCACCTGTACCTGGGGACAGTCTCCTCTCAGCACTCTCACACTGCTCCCCTCTCACCTGTACTTTGGGACAGTCTCCTCTCAGCAATCTCCCACTGCTCCCCCTCTCACCTGTACCTGGGGACAGTCTCCTCTCAGCACTCTCACACTGCTCCCCCTCTAACCTGTACCTGGGGACAGTCTCCTCTCAGCACTCTCACACTGCTCCCCCTCTCACCTGTACCTCGGGACAGTCTCCTCTCAGCACTCTCACACTGCTCCCCCTCTCACCTGTACCTGGGGACAGTCTCCTCTCAGCACTCTCACACTGCTCCCCCTCTAACCTGTACCTGGGGACAGTCTCCTCTCAGCACTCTCACACTGCTACCCCTCTCACCTGTACCTGGGGACAGTCTCCTCTCAGCACTCTCACACTACTCCCCCTCTCACCTGTACCTGGGGACAGTCTCCTCTCAGCACTCTCACACTGCTCCCCTCTCTCACCTGTACCTGAGGACATTTTCCTCTCAGCACTCTCACACTGCTCCCCTCTCTCACCTGTACCTGGGACAGTCTCCTCTCAGCACTCTCACACTGCTCTCCCTCTAACCTGTACCTGGGAACAGTCTCCTCTTAGCAGTCTCACACTGCTCCCCCTCTAACCTGTACCTGGGGACAGTCTCCTCTTAGCAGTCTCACACTGCTCCCTCTCTCACCTGTACCTGGGAACAGTCTCCTCTTAGCAGTCTCACACTGCTCCCCCTCTAACCTGTACCTGGGGACAGTCTCCTCTCAGCACTCTCACACTGCTCCCCCTCTCACCTGTACCTGGGAACAGTCTCCTCTTAGCAGTCTCACACTGCTCCCCCTCTAACCTGTACCTGGGGGCAGTCTCCTCTCAGCACTCTCACACTGCTCCCCCTCTCACCTGTACCTGGGGACAATCTCCTCTCAGCACTCTCACACTGCTCCCCCTCTAACCTGTACCTGGGGACAGTCTCCTCTTAGCAGTCTCACACTGCTCCCTCTCTCACCTGTACCTGAGGACATTTTCCTCTCAGCACTCTCACAGTGTTCCCCCTTTCACCTGTACCTGGGGACAGTCTCCTCTCAGCACTCTCACACTGCTCCCCCTCTCACCTGTACCTGGGGACAGTCTCCTCTCAGCACTCTCACACTGCTCCCCTTCTCACCTGTACCTGGGGACAGTCTCCTCTCAGCACTCTCACACTGCTCCCCCTCTCACCTGTACCTGGGGACAGTCTCCTCTCAGCATTCTCACACTGCTCCCCTCCTCACCAATACCTGGGGACAGTCTCCTCTCAGCACTCTCACACTGCTCCCCTCCTCACCAATACCTGGGGACAGTCTCCTCTCAGCACTCTCACACTGCTCACCCTCTCACCTGGGTACAGAAAGAACCCCATGAAGGTAACAGCAACGTATGGCAGTATTATATGTAAATTACAGGACAGTTTTGTTGGGGGAGATAGTAGAGGTTTTCTTTGGGAAGTATTTGGTGGTAATATATGTAACCGATACAACATGTTTATATGGGCAGGAGATGAAGGCTTTTGGAGTGCATGGCGGTATTATATATATAGTAAATGACAGTGAGTGCGTCTGCGTACAGTGTGCGTGGATATTGCAACTGCAAGACGATTTTGTTGGGGAAGAACAAGTGTTTTTGGGGTATATGTCGGTATTTTTGGATACATTAGTATCACATGACGATCACTGTATGGCATTATTTGGCACTACTGTGTTTTTGTGCACTATATGGCGGTATGTATGCAACATAAATCAGAAAATCCCATCTTAAAAGAATAGAAAAATATCAATTCTATAACAAAATAGTTATAATTTCCGCCATTGATGGAGCGGGGGGGCCGCCTCCCCCCCCTCGTCTCTGTAGGTTCTTGTTAGTGACGGCTCTTTACAAACCCCCTGATCCATACTGTCGGCCCCCCAGGCTAGACTTTCTCTAGGAAAGATGGAGACTCTCTGGAGCTGCACATTAGTGACATCTGCTCCGACAAATTGTTTGCACAAATTTTCCATTTTTAAGTGTTTATGGGGCCCCGGAGCAGAAATCCCTTTTGCTCTAATTCATCCTCCGTCTTTGCAGATTCCGACCTGCGGGAACGTGGAAGTGGATATTTTTACCTCTCCATTTGTTCCACTTCATATTATCTCATATTCATCTTTTACGTCCCATTGTTCTGGGTCAGGACCCGCTCAGCTGTTAATGACTGAGCCGCCAATGGAAAGGCATTTCTTCATACTGACCACTAGAGGCAGCACTGAGCCAATCACATACACATCCTATCGTATTACACTCTTACCATTTTACCCAAATTACCAAAGATAAAGAATTCCCAAATATTCTGGATGATTTGGATGGAAGTTTTCCTGAAGGTTAGATCACATGATGTAGGACATAGTGAGGGGTCACTGTATGCATGTCAATATGCTGTATATGTATGTGTATATGCTGAATATGGGCTATGTACTGTATCTGTGTATATTCTGTATATGTAGGTATGTATATGTAGATATGTATGTGATGTTTATATGCTGTATGTGTGTGTATAAGGTATATGGTGTGCATATACTTTATGTGTGTGTATATGCTGTCCGAATGTGGTACAGTATGAATGTGTGCATATGATGTACGTCTGTATATGTATGTGTATATGCTGTATGTGTGTATATATGGGGTGTATATGCTGTATATGTGTATAAATGCTGTATATGGTGTAAGGTGTGTATGTACTACATTTTTGTTTTTATATATTATATGCCTGTGTAGGGTAGTGCATATATGTGTGTGTATATGCGGTATGTGTATATATCTGGAGTGTATATCCTGCATGTACTGGATATGTATTTATGCTATATGTGTGTATATGGTGGTTTGGGGGGAGGACAGTCCTAGTAAGTCCTATACTCTGGACTGTATTATTTATTTTACAAACCGGAGTTTATTGTTGTTTTTCTTCATTTTTTATTGCTTTGTCCTATGCCGAAAAATAAATGTGTGTATATAGGAGTGTATAAATGTGTATGCATGGGAGTGCATAAATGTGTATGTATTGCAGTATATAAATGTGTGTATATAGCAGTATATAAATGTGTGTATATAGAAGTGTATAAATGTGTGTATATAGGATGTATAAATGTGTGTATATAGAATGTATAAATGTGTGTATATAGCAGTGTATAAATGTGTGTATATAGGATGTATAAATGTGTGTATATAGCAGTGTATAAATGTGTGTATATAGGATGTATAAATGTGTGTATATAGAATGTATAAATGTGTGTATATAGCAGTGTATAAATGTGTGTAAATAGCAGTGTATAAATGTGTGTATATAGCAGTGTATAAATGTGTGTATATAGCAGTGTATAAATGTGTATGTATAGCAGTGTATAAATGTGTGTATATAGCAGTGTATAAATGTGTGTATATAGCAGTGTATAAATGTGTATGTATAGCAGTGTATAAATGTGTGTATATAGCAGTGTATAAATGTGTGTATATAGCAGTGTATAAATGTGTATGTATAGCAGTGTATAAATGTGTGTATATAGCAGTGTATAAATGTGTGTATATAGCAGTGTATAAATGTGTATGTAAAGCAGTATATAAATGTGTGTATATAGCAGTGTATAAATGTGTGTGAATAGCAGTGTATAAAGGTGTGTATATAGCAGTGTATAAATGTGTGTAATAGGAGTGTATAAATGTGTGTATATAGCAGTGTTTAAATGTGTGTATATAGCAGGGTATAAATGTGTATATATAGCAGGGTATAAATGTGTGTATATAGCAGTGTATAAATGTGTATATATAGCAGGGTATAAATGTGTGTATATAGCAGTGTATAAATGTGTGTATATAGGAGTGTATAAATGTGTGTATATAGCAGGGTATAAATGTGTGTATATAGCAGGGTATAAATGTGTGTATATAGCAGGGTATAAATGTGTGTATATAGCAGGGTATAAATGTGTGTATATAGCAGTGTATAAATGTGTATATATAGCAGGGTATAAATGTGTGTATATAGCAGGGTATAAATGTGTGTATATAGCAGTGTATAAATGTGTATATAGCAGTGTATAAATGTGTGTATATAGCAGTGCATAAATGTGTGTATATAGCAGTGCATAAATGTGTGTATATAGCAGTGTATAAATGTGTGTATATAGGAGTGTATAAATGTGTGTATATAGCAGTGTATAAATGTGTGTATATAGCAGGGTATAAATGTGTGTATATAGCAGTGTATAAATGTGTGTATATAGCAGTGTATAAATGTGTATGTATAGCAGTGTATAAATGTGTGTATATAGCAGTGTATAAATGTGTGTATATAGCAGTGTATAAATGTGTATGTAAAGCAGTATATAAATGTGTGTATATAGCAGTGTATAAATGTGTGTGAATAGCAGTGTATAAAGGTGTGTATATAGCAGTGTATAAATGTGTGTAATAGGAGTGTATAAATGTGTGTATATAGCAGTGTTTAAATGTGTGTATATAGCAGGGTATAAATGTGTATATATAGCAGGGTATAAATGTGTGTATATAGCAGTGTATAAATGTGTGTATATAGGAGTGTATAAATGTGTGTATATAGCAGGGTATAAATGTGTGTATATAGCAGGGTATAAATGTGTGTATATAGCAGGGTATAAATGTGTGTATATAGCAGGGTATAAATGTGTGTATATAGCAGTGTATAAATGTGTATATATAGCAGGGTATAAATGTGTGTATATAGCAGGGTATAAATGTGTGTATATAGCAGTGTATAAATGTGTATATAGCAGTGTATAAATGTGTGTATATAGCAGTGCATAAATGTGTGTATATAGCAGTGCATAAATGTGTGTATATAGCAGTGTATAAATGTGTGTATATAGGAGTGTATAAATGTGTGTATATAGCAGTGTATAAATGTGTGTATATAGCAGGGTATAAATGTGTGTATATAGCAGTGTATAAATGTGTGTATATAGCAGTGTATAAATGTGTGTATATAGCAGTGTATAAATGTGTGTATATAGCAGTGCATAAATGTGTGTATATAGCAGTGCATAAATGTGTGTATATAGCAGTGCATAAATGTGTGTATATAGCAGTGTATAAATGTGTGTATATAGGAGTGTATAAATGTGTGTATATAGCAGTGTATAAATGTGTGTATATAGCAGGGTATAAATGTGTGTATATAGCAGTGTATAAATGTGTGTATATAGCAGTGTATAAATGTGTGTATATAGCAGTGTATAAATGTGTGTATATAGCAGTGTATAAATGTGTGTATATAGGAGTGTATAAATGTGTGTATATAGCAGGGTATAAATGTGTGCATATAGCAGTGTATAAATGTGTGTATATAGCAGTGTATAAATGTGTGTATATAGCAGTGTATAAATGTGTGTATATAGCAGTGCATAAATGTGTGTATATAGCAGTGCATAAATGTGTGTATATAGCAGTGCATAAATGTGTGTATATAGCAGTGTATAAATGTGTGTATATAGGAGTGTATAAATGTGTGTATATAGCAGTGTATAAATGTGTGTATATAGCAGGGTATAAATGTGTGTATATAGCAGTGTATAAATGTGTGTATATAGCAGTGTATAAATGTGTGTATATAGCAGTGTATAAATGTGTGTATATAGCAGTGTATAAATGTGTGTATATAGGAGTGTATAAATGTGTGTATATAGCAGGGTATAAATGTGTGCATATAGCAGTGTATAAATGTGTGTATATAGCAGTGTATAAATGTGTGTATATAGCAGTGTATAAATGTGTGTATATAGGAGTGTATAAATGTGTATATATAGCAGTGTATAAATGTGTGTATATAGCAGTGTATAAATGTGTGTATATAGCAGTGTATAAATGTGTGTATATAGCAGTGTATAAATGTGTGTATATAGCAGTGCATAAATGTGTGTATATAGCAGTGCATAAATGTGTGTATATAGCAGTGCATAAATGTGTGTATATAGCAGTGTATAAATGTGTGTATATAGGAGTGTATAAATGTGTGTATATAGCAGTGTATAAATGTGTGTATATAGCAGGGTATAAATGTGTGTATATAGCAGTGTATAAATGTGTGTATATAGCAGTGTATAAATGTGTGTATATAGCAGTGTATAAATGTGTGTATATAGCAGTGTATAAATGTGTGTATATAGGAGTGTATAAATGTGTGTATATAGCAGGGTATAAATGTGTGCATATAGCAGTGTATAAATGTGTGTATATAGCAGTGTATAAATGTGTGTATATAGCAGTGTATAAATGTGTGTATATAGGAGTGTATAAATGTGTATATATAGCAGTGTATAAATGTGTATATATAGCAGTGTATAAATGTGTATATATAGCAGGGTATAAATGTGTGTATATAGCAGGGTATAAATGTGTGTATATAGCAGGGTATAAATGTGTGTATATAGCAGTGTATATATAGTCTCCAGCACTGGAAAGGCTTCTCTCCTGTAAGAGCGGAGAATCACCTCTCGTTTTCTGTCTCTCGTCAGTTACTCGCAGTCATCATTTTGTAAGTGATTTTACACAAGAATAAAAATATCCTTTATAATCGGAGCCGAAACATGTAAAATGTATAAAGAAAAGAGGAAAAATCAGGAAGAAAGGAAACAGTAAAATGACGTTTCTCCGGTGCGTTTAACCTTCTCCGAGTTTTTCTTCTTTCTGAATATAAAAATTCCAGAACCTGCACTCCATGTTCTAAGACTCGTAATTTTCTCAGGATTCAAAAACTTTTCAATAATCACCTGAAAACCTCAAAATGTTCTTGTTCTGGGTTTTATTTTTAGCGTTTTTTGTTTCTCGAGCGCCTCCTCCCGCTCCTGTCGTGTTTGCGTCCTGCTGGTTATTGTAGGCGTCACATGGGCGCAATGTGATGGTGGAGCGGCTTTTATGGGTTTTGTTACTCTGTCAAAAATGTAACTGTTATCTTTAAGCAAATTAGCTTCTCGGTGCACTAGGGGCGGGGCCAGGTTTGCTGATGCACCTGTTTTCTACTTTCTACATCAAATTTTGATGGGAAATGTCAATTAATTAATGTTTCATAGGGGCGGCGCTGATTAGTGATGCACAGCACTGATAGGAGAAAGAGGGTGCACACACAGGCAAAGCTCCACCCCCAGGGCACCAAGATGATTTGCATAAAGATAACAACAGAATAAAGACAGCCCCTTGGTTACATACAATATAGGTTCTTTAGGTTTGTACTTGAATTTGTATGTAAGTCTCAACTGTATATTTATAATCGTAGCTCCAGACAATACTTTTTTGGGGGGAATTCCAAAATTTGTGCTGTCATGGAAACAAGGATTATCAATAAATCTTCATTTCAGACATATCACAGCTGATCATTGCAGCCTGGGACTAAAGTAACATGGTCTCAGAGGTCACAGGGATGAGAGAGGTCCCTCTGTAACTAGGGGTCGCCTGTAAGTCGGGTGTCCTTAAAGGACATCTACCACCAAGATGAAGGATTGTCTCTATTCATATAAAGGATCCATGCATTGAGTCCTCCACATTGAATGTTAACCCTTTGCTGCTGCCATATTGGCTTTGATTGTTACTCCCCAAGGAGCGACGATCAGTTGCCATGACAGCCAGGGGTCTTAATAAGACTCCAGGACCTGTGATTTCTGAAGATCTGTAACAGTGTGCCAGTGGCACACCACTACAGATTGATAGCAAATTCTCCATATGCTACAATACAATACTATGGCTGTATATGGTCGGAGCAATACAAATGTCTAGGGTTAAGGTACCCAAGGGAGTCTAAAAATAGTAAAAAAAAAAAAAAAAAATTTAAGTTTAAATGACCCCCTCTCCGTAGAAATTATATAAAAATAAATATGCAAATAAAATCATGAACATTTCAGGTATCACTGTGTCCCAAAAGTCCAGATCTATGAAAAGTTTAAAGCATTTATTTCCGGCATTGAACTCCGTAATGGAAAACAGGGCCCAAATGTCCGAGCCGCCATTTTTTCACTATTTTTCAACACATAAAAAATTTAACAAAAAATTATCAAAAAGTCGTACAGTCCTCAAAATGGAAGCAAAGAAAACATCAGGTCGTCTCACAAAAAAACAGCACCTCACACAGCTCCGTGCCCACTAGTATCAAAAAGTTATTAGCATCTGAAGATGAAGAAATGAAGAATTTTTTCATACAGAAGGTTTTTATTTTTGAAAATGTATAAAAATTATTAAAACTTCTACAAATTTGCGATCCCTCTGATCGTTCCAACACAAAGAATAAAGGAGACGTCACTAGGAGCACGAGGTGCAAACCTAAAGAACCGATTCCACAAGAAGATGGAGCAATAGTTTTCACCAATTTCTCCACATTTTTCCCGACTCCCGGCACGTGGCCTGGAGTAATAAATACTGTCACACAGAAGACAAGTCCTCACACGTGTCTGTACAAGGTGAAACAAAAAAGTTAGGGATTTTTTAAAAGATCGGGACATAAAAACAAAAAAGGGCCAGGTCGTGAAGGGGTTAAATAGGCTGGAGCTTGTGCCTTTAGGTTCTTTGAACTGGCTCCGCCCCAGATTTAAAGGGGGTTTTCATAGTCATACAACCACTATTCATATGAATGCTGTAAGAGAGGGTCTTCACTTACCCCACTACAGGGGTTCTCACTCTTGTAAAGCCGCCCAATGCATGTGACTGGCGGCCATGATGCTACATCTCCTCTGCACTGGGGGCAGAACACACAAAGGGTTAATAGGACATCTTCATAGAGCAGCCCTTTAAACCAAATCACCACTGAATACAATAAGCGGCTGTTGTCTCCATGGCTGAGTCCGGAGATCCCATTACAGCCCAGATCTTTCCGGAATGATTGGCGGCTGCGTCCGTGCATCCGGTCGCGGTGTTTTCCTGCAGTCTCTCAGAGACGATCCATCTCCGTAGAGCGCAGGAGTACGAGATGTGATAGGAGTCTTATCACCGCGGCCGGAGGATGAGCCGAAGCTTCCTGGAGCAGGGGGCTCATTATCGATTGCCATTTTCTCTCTTACATTGTTATCGATCCCTCTCCTCCGCTCCGTTGTCTTATTCCATGGGTTTCCCCTGTAGCGCTCGCTCCGGATAAACACGTTACCTTCCATCCCATAAGTCAGAACCCCCCCATGTGCTTCTATAAAACCCCCAGAACCTCATCTTTTATTCCTTCCGAACAACTCATCCATATGTGAGATGAGTGGAGGGAGGTCAGGCGCAGCTGCTCGCGTCTCCGGACTTGTATACGAGGCGGAACGATGTGTATATTGTGCACATTGGGGCTCATTTACTAAGGGTCCGAACGCCGCACTTTCGTCGGGTATCCCGAATATTTCCGATTTGCGCTGAATTGCCCCGGGATTTTGGCTCACGTGATCGAATTGTGTTGCATCAGCACCGGCTTTCATGTGACAGAAATTGGGGGGCGTGGCTGTCGGAAAACCCGACGGATTCGGAAAAACCGCAGAATTTAAAAAAGAATTAGTGTCGCAAGATCAGCCCTTAAATGCACCGGGACGAAGCAGGTGAACTCCGGCGGACCTCGGCGCAGCAGCGACACCTGTAGGATCTCGGGCGCACGGACCTAAGTGAATCCCGGCAGAACTTGAATCAGCGTCGGGCAACGCACCACGGGATTGCGACTGGACCGGGTAAATAAATGTGCCCCATTGTATCCGATAGTCCGATAGACTATGTGCAACATGTCATAATCATGGGACCCCCTACCTAGTATCCGGCTGCTTCCGGATACTAGACAAAAAACTTTTTCCTAGAGCGGTCCTCAATCCGTTAGCGGTGACGTCACCTCCTTGGCTACGAATCGCTGTATGGGACAAAAAGCATCCGATGCGTTTCGGAAGAGAAACGTCTTCCTTCGTCAGCGATTCTTTTCCAAAACGCGCCAGATGCTTTTTGTCCCATACAATCCGTAGCCAAGGAGGTGACATCACCGCTAATGGATTGAGGATCGCTCTACGAAAACTTTTTTTTGTCTATTATCCGGAAGTAGCCGCCGGTCGGGGCTGCACCGGATCGAAAATGCCAAGAGAAGGAATACTAATGCTTTGAATACTTTGTATATTTTTACATATATACAAAATGTGAGAAAGAAAAGTCCAGCAGAAGACAACTCTATGGGGGTCATTTATCCCTTATTTCAGTTTGTTTTGGATGGTTTTTGTCTGCTACTTTATCAATTTCACTTGTTCCTTGTGTTAAATGTTTTTTTTTCAGATTTTTTTGGCAACAATTTTCAAAAATGTCTCAAAAATGTCACAGAAATGTCTCAAGTCACTTCCATTTTGTAAGTTTTCCTTAACTATGGATTTTTTTTTTTTTGCGGCAATAAATGTTGCAAATTTAAGATTTAGAACATAGATAAATGAAGATACATGTGTCGATAAAAGTGAAGATAAAGTAATGTCCCCCGCACATTTCAAAAAGTCCCCAAAAAGGAGCAAAAGTTGAAATGCGCCAAAAAAGTCTCTAAAAAAAGAAATAGATTTTGACCCTAGACTTTGGAGCAAATCACTTGCCCATCCCACTTGGTGTCTACTTCTTCTGGGATGACTGGCAAAAAGAAGGTTTAGTGGCCAAAAAATCTCATTACTGTTAATCCTAATTGCAATAATCAATATCTTAACAGATCTCAGGCACCAGGACCCAGGATGATAGAAGTGCATGGACTTTGCCACAAAGGGGGGAGGGTCACAAACTCCTACATCACAGTCACTGCTGTAGAAAGGGTGGAGCATCCCTGACTGTAT
The DNA here is from genome assembly GCF_040894005.1 of Engystomops pustulosus. Taxonomy (NCBI): domain Eukaryota; kingdom Metazoa; phylum Chordata; class Amphibia; order Anura; family Leptodactylidae; genus Engystomops; species Engystomops pustulosus. Next base: position 6,958,665 of record NC_092415.1, on the reverse strand, counting down.
ACTTATGGAATTTATTTTACAAAATTTTGAAAAAATATATAATCACTCAGCAAGAAGAGCTGGTAGAGACTGTAGCTGCCTATGTGATGCTGCACATGATGCATCATGGGATTGGGAAATTAAACATGATGGTGTCTGATCAGAGAACAGAGGAGGAAATGAGTGTCTTTCATGTTCTCTTCTTTTGTTATGTACATTGCGATGGACGGATGAAATGTCCAAACCAGGGGGAGGGTTGGGGCAACAGTTTTTCTAGAAATGGTGAGCAATTATGTGATGACCCAATTGTTCCTGCATTGACTCCATTGTATAACTATCATTAAAGGGATATTCCCAGGAAAGTGACCGATCCTGGAACTCCAATGATGATGAGGAATGGAGAAGCCGGTGATGAGACCCTGGAGGAAGGTGAAGTAGATGTATACTGTAGCTCTGTATCCAGGGTGTAGATAATGTGGAGTCTCCCCGTCGTCTTGTAGAGTCCATTGGTCGGAGGCTTTGATAAATCTCCCCCTCGTAGAGCGAGGGAAGCGGCTGCGGACGGTGGTCTCAGAAGATATCTCTTCTCTGTAAATGTACTGAACCAAAACTGCCGAGCACAACAATCCAGCGCCGGAGACTAGAGGGGTCGATAAATCAGATAACAAAGTCAATTAGAAAAATGCATTGTGAACACTTCTGTCCTTGTCGCCTTTTAATTGTTTTTTGGATATTGTATTCCCCCGGCCCACACAGGTACGAGGCGCCGATCCACGGCCGAGACGCGTAGTGGGGGGGAAACAAGGAAAAGTGATCAATGCCAGGGAGGAAAATGACTGATTTATGGCAGAAACTAAATGTCAAAGAATCGTTATATCTAAAATTAAAGGGGGTCTCCACTCTGGGAAATCCTTTATAGGTTCTCTAATCAATTTACATTAAAACTTAAAGGAGGTCTCCAGGGACACATTAAATATACACAAACTTCATCAATACCGGAAAGGAAAACCAGTCAATGTCCTATTTATTTCCATTGAGAGAGAAAGGCAAAGAGGCGGAGTTACCTGTTCCCACATCATGTCATTAGGCTTCTCGGAGGTCTTGCTTGGTGATGATGGGGCGGCCTTTCAAGGTAGCAAAAGGAGGCATTGTTTGCTATTTAACACCTTGGAAAATGTCTATAAGGCGGCCTTAATTGGCAATCTGGCATGAGGAGAACTCTTACTTTCTGACATTTGTTATTTAAAAAGAGAGGAAAGGGTGACAATAGTATCTGTATCTACATTATTTACTGGGAGAGACTAGGAGGAAGCACTACCTGTACCTACATCATTTACAGGGAGAGGCAGGGCAGCAGTGCAACCTGTACATGCATTATTTACAGGTAGAGACCTAGAGGCAGCAGTATCTGTGCCTACATAATTTGTAGGGAGAGAAAAGGAGGCAGTACCATGTGTACCTACATCATTTTCCGGGAGAGACAGGGAGGCAGTACTATCTGTACCTACATCATTTACTGGGAAAGACAGGGAGGCAGTACTATCTGTACCTACATCATTTACTGGGAGAGACAGGGAGGCAGCACTATCTGCACCAACATCATTTATAGGGAGATACAGGAAGGCAGAACTACCTGTGCCTACATCATTTACTTGGAGAGACAGGGAGGCGGCACTAACTGTACCTACATTATGTACTGGGAGAGACACGAAGGCCCCCAACTGCAAACCATCCCATAACCCCCAACTCCCCATCCTCCTTCTTAGCTGCTTGGATGCTTAGTATTCTGTTCATGTTTAACAAAAAGACCCTTGTCAGATTCATGTACTGGGGGCACATATAGCTGACGTTACCACTCGTGGGCCCTTTACTCTTCAGTCTGTGGTCCAGCTCACCCCAAACCATCTGGATTGGCTTCAGGTCTGGTGACTGATAGTTAAAGTCCTTACTCAGCCTGGAGGTTTTTGCGGTCATTGAAAAATAAATGATGATCCAACGAAACGAAAAACCAGATGGAGTAACAGCCACTGCAAGATGCTGTGGTAACCCTGCTGGTTCAGTATAACCCCCAACAGTGTCACCAGCAGAGCCCCCCCCACACCATCACACCCCACAGTGTCACCAGCAAAGCCCCTCACATCATCACACCCAACAGTGTCACCAACAAAGCCCCCCACACCCTCACACCCAACAGTGTCACCAGCAAAGCCCCCCACACCATCACACCCAACAGTGTCACCAGCAGAGCCTCTCACACCATCACACCCAACAGTGTCATCAGCAAAGCCCCCCACACCATCACACCCAACAGTGTCACCAGCAAAGCCCCTCACATCATCACACCCCACAGTGTCACCAGCAAAGCCCCCCACACCATCACACCCAACAGTGTCATCAGCAAAGCCCCCCACACCATCACACCCAACAGTGTCACCAGCAAAGCCCCTCACATCATCACACCCAACAGTGTCACCAGCAAAGCCCCCCCAACACCATCACACCCAACAGTGTCACCAGCAAAGCCCCCCACACCATCACACCCAACAGTGTCACCAGCAAAGCCCCTCACATCATCACACCCAACAGTGTCACCAGCAAAGCCCCTCACACCATCACACCCAACAGTGTCACCAGCAAAGCCCCCCACACCATCACACCCAACAGTGTCACCAGCAAAGCCCCCCACACCATCACACCCAACAGTGTCACCAGCAAAGCCCCCCCACACCATCACACCCAACAGTGTCACCAGCAAAGCCCCTCACATCATCACACCCAACAGTGTCACCAGCAAAGCCCGCCACACCATCACACCCAACAGTGTCACCAGCAAAGCCCCCACACCATCACACCCAAGAGTGTTACCAGCAAAGCCCCCCCAGCACCATCACACCCAACAGTGTCACCAGCAAAGCCCCCCACACCATCACACCCAACAGTGCCACCAGCAAAGCCCCCCACACCATCACACCCAACAGTGTCACCAGCAAAGCCCCCCCACACCATCACACCCCACAGTGTCACCAGCAAAGCTCCCCCCCACACCATCACACCCAACAGTGTCACCAGCAAAGCTCCCCCTCACACCATCACACCCAACAGTGTCACCAGCAAAGCTCCCCCCCACACCATCACACCCAACAGTGTCACCAACAAAGCCCCCCACACCATCACACCCAACAGTGTCACCAGCAAAGCCCCCCACACCATCACACCCAAGTGTCACCAGCAAAGCCCCTCACACCATCACACCCAACAGTGTCACCAGCAAAGCCCCCCACATCATCACACCCAACAGTGTCACCAGCAGAGCCCCCCCACACCATCACACCCAACAGTGTCAACAGCAAAGCCCCCCACACCATCACACCCAACAGTGTCACCAGCAAAGCCCCCCCACACCATCACACCCCACAGTGTCACCAGCAAAGCTCCCCCCCACACCATCACACCCAACAGTGTCACCAGCAAAGCTCCCCCTCACACCATCACACCCAACAGTGTCACCAGCAAAGCTCCCCCCCACACCATCACACCCAACAGTGTCACCAACAAAGCCCCCCACACCATCACACCCAACAGTGTCACCAGCAAAGCCCCCCACACCATCACACCCAAGTGTCACCAGCAAAGCCCCTCACATCATCACACCCAACAGTGTCACCAGCAAAGCCCCCCCACACCATCACACCCAACAGTGTCACCAGCAAAGCCCCCCACATCATCACACCCAACAGTGTCACCAGCAGAGCCCCCCCACACCATCACACCCAACAGTGTCACCAGCAAAGCCCCCCACACCATCACACCCAACAGTGTCACCAGCACAGCCCCTCACACCATCACACCCAACAGTGTCACCAGCAAAGCCCCCCCCACACCATCACACCCCACAGTGTCACCAGCAAAGCACCCCCACACCATCACACCCCACAGTGTCACCAACAAAGCTCCCCCCACACCATCACACCCAACAATGTCACCAGCAAAGTCCCCCACACCATCACACCCAACAGTGTCACCAGCAAAGCCCCCCCACACCATCACACCCATCAGTGTCACCAGCAAACTCCCCACACCATCACACCCAACAGTGTCACCAGCAAAGCCCCTCACATCATCACACCCAACAGTGTCACCAGCAAAGCCCCCCCCACACCATCACACCCCACAGTGTCACCAGCAAAGCACCCCCACACCATCACACCCAACAGTGTCACCAGCAAAGCCCCCCCACACCATCACACCCCACAGTGTCACCAGCAAAGCTCCCCCCACACCATCACACCCAACAGTGTCACCAGCAAAGCCCCTCACATCATCACACCCAACAGTGTCACCAGGACAGCACCCCACACCATCACACCCAACAGTGTCACCAGGACAGCACCCCACACCATCACACCCAACAGTGTCACCAGGACAGCCCCCCATGTAGAGTCCATTCCTTCACTTTTTCTGTGTCGTACAAGGACACGGTGATTGGAACCAGTGATCTCACATTTGTACTTATCCGACAAAGCCCAGATCGTCCCTAGTGCAAGGTCCATTCCTTGTGTCTCTGGTGCTTGGTGCTGGTCCTTAGCAGCGATGTTACTGTGAAGGCTGCTGCACACAGTCTCCTCTTACCAGTTCTTGTAGAGATGTGTCTGCTGCGAGACCTCTGTGCGGCAGTGACCCAATCTCTAATCTGACCCTGCGATTCCTGAGGCTGGTGACTCGGATGAACTTCTCCTCCGCAGCAGAGGTGACTCCTGGTCTTCCTTTCCTTGGGCGCTCCTCATATCACCCAGTTTATTTGTTCTGTCAAAGTTTTCCTAATTTTTACTGACCTTCATGTCATAAAGTAATGATGGCCGATCGTTTCCCGTTACTTAGCTGCTTTTTTCTCGCCATTATACAGATTCTACCAATCTATTCAGTAGGACGATCAGCCGTGTATCCACCTTCTGTACAACACGACTGATGCCCCCAACCCCATCTATAGGGCAGGAAATCCAACTTATTACCCCTGACAGGGCACCTGTGATGTGAGAACTTCTCCAGGTGACTACCTCTTGTATCTCTCCAGGTGACTACCTCTTGTATCTCTCCAGGTGACTACCTCTTGTATCTCTCCAGGTGACTACCTCTTGTATCTCATCAAGAGAAGCCCAGACTGTGCAGAGCAGTGATCACAGCACAAGGACCTGGAATATAAGAGATTCTCCGGGGTCTCACACTTTTTGGTAAGTCTATAATTCCACGTGTGATAATTCATAGTTTTGATGCTTTCAGTGAGAATCTACAATTTTTATAGTTATGAAAATACAGAAAACCCTTTGAATGAGAAGATGTGTCCATTAGAGATGAGCGAGTATACTCGTCCGAGCTTGATGCTTGTTCGAGTATTAAGGTACTCGAAACGGCTCGTTGCTCGGACGAGTATTTCCCCTGCTCGAGATCGAGCATTTAATTAAAAAAACACAGTGAAGAACAATGAAGAATAGAATAAAAACAGTGACCACAGGATCATTTAAGTGAAAAACACAGTGAAGAACACAGTGAAGAATAGATTACAGATGTTCGGCACATCTGCTTACTTGTCGGAAGATACACGCGGAACGGGGAGACATCACGCACCAGGGAGACATCGGGCGCAGCAGAGACACATCGGGCGCAGCAGAGACACATCGGGCGCATCAGGGAGACATCGGGCGCAGCAGGGAGACATCGGGCGCAGCAGGGAGACATCGCGCGCAGCAGGGAGACATCGGCAGCAGGCAGACATCGGGCGCAGCAGGGAGACATTGGGCAGCAGGGAGACATCGGGCAGCAGGGAGACATCGGGGAGACTTCAGTGGAAGAAGAGCAGCGGATCCCAGGACATCGTATCTCCCGACAAGTAAGCAGATGTGCCGAACATCTGCAATCTATTCTTCACTGTGTTTTTCACTGCGTTTTTCACTTAAATGATCCTGTGTTCACTGTTTTTATTCTATTCTTCACTGTTCTTCACATCTGATAACTTGTCGGGAGATAATATACGTGCGGAACAGTGAAGAATAGATTGCAGATGTTTGCATACATCTGATCACTTATCAGAAGACATTCTTTTTCAATTAAATAACACATTTTATTCCTGAACATGGTCCCTTTGAAAAATGCTCGGGTCTCCCATTTACTTCAATGGGGCTCGTTATTCGAGACGAGCACTCGAGCATCAGGAAAAGTTTGTCTCGAATAACGAGTACCCGAGCATTTTAGTGCTCGCTCATCTCTAGTGTCCATACTTTTTTTATGTACTGTCGCACCTGAAATGGCACAACCTGCCATCTGACACTTTTGAATCCTCTTTTCGTTAATTCGGGAAAGGTTACACCACAGGAAGAGCCGGAGACAGAGGAGACGGACACACAGCAGCTTCTACACAACCATCTGGGGGGAAATCAACAGATTATTTTCACAGTATGTATCATTTTCTGTCATTTTCCTGCTTTCATAAGAATCTTTTTGTTCCTAAAAATCCCTGATTCAAATGTCATTTTCCTTTTATCTTTCTCTCTTTTTTGTTTTAGAAATTGTTCTTCAAAAGCTTCACATGTCCAAAACCAAAGAAACCTTCAGAGATAAGAATATGCAACATATATTAACCACTTCACAGTCCTATTGTATGATGGGGGGAGTCACACAAAAAATACTGTACAGGAATATAACTACTATAATACTGCCCCTATGTAAAGGAATATAACTACTATAATACTGCCCCCTATGTACAGGAATATAACTACTATAATACTGCCCCCTATGTACAAGAATATAACTACTATAATACTGCCCCCTATGTACAGGAATATAACTACTATAATACTGCCCCTATGTACAGGAATATAACTACTATAATACTGCCCTTATGTAAAGGAATATAACTACTATAATACTGCCCCTATGTAAAGGAATATAACTACTATAATACTGTCCCCTATGTACAGGAATATAACTACTATAATACTGTCCCCTATGTACAGGAATATAACTACTATAATACTGCCCCCTATGTACAAGAATATAACTACTATAACACCGTCCCCTATGTACAAGAATATAACTACTATAATACTGCCCCCCTATGTACAGGAATATAACTACTATAATACTGACCCCTATGTACAGGAATATAACTACTATAATACTGCCCCCTATGTACAAGAATATAACTACTATAATACTGCCCCCTATGTACAGGAATATAACTACTATAATACTGCCCCCTATGTACAAGAATATAACTACTATAATACTGCCCCCTATGTACAGGAATATAACTACTATAATACTGCCCCCTATGTACAAGAATATAACTACTATAATACTGCCCCCTATGTAAAGGAATATAACTACTATAATACTGCCCCTATGTAAAGGAATATAACTACTATAATACTGCCCCTATGTAAAGGAATATAACTACTATAATACTGCCCCTATGTACAGGAATATAACTACTATAATACTGCCCCTATGTAAAGGAATATAACTACTATAATACTGCCCCTATGTAAAGGAATATAACTACTATAATACTGCCCCTATGTACAGGAATATAACTACTATAATACTGCCCCCTATGTACAAGAATACAACTACTATAATACTGCCCCCTATGTACAAGAATATAACTACTATAATACTGACCCCTATGTACAGGAATATAACTACTATAATACTGCCCCCTATGTACAAGAATATAACTACTATAATACTGCCCCCTATGTACAGGAATATAACTACTATAATACTGCCCCCTATGTACAAGAATATAACTACTATAATACTGCCCCCTATGTACAGGAATATAACTACTATAATACTGCCCCCTATGTACAAGAATATAACTACTATAATACTGCCCCCTATGTACAAGAATATAACTACAAAATACTGCCCCTATGTAAAGGAATATAACTACTATAATACTGACCCCTATGTACAAGAATACAACTACTATAATACTGCCCCCTATGTACAAGAATATAACTACTATAATATTGACCCCTATGTACAGGAATATAACTACTATAATGACTGCCCCCTATGTACAAGAATATAACTACTATAATACTGCCCCCTATGTACAAGAATATAACTACTATAATACTGCCCCCTATGTACAAGAATATAACTACTATAATACTGCCCCCTATGTACAGGAATATAACTACTATAATACTGCCCCCTATGTACAAGAATATAACTACTATAATACTGCCCCCTATGTACAAGAATATAACTACTATAATACTGCCCCCTATGTACAGGAATATAACTACTATAATACTGCCCCCTATGTACAAGAATATAACTACTATAATACTGCCCCCTATGTACAGGAATATAACTACTATAATTTCGCCCCCTATGTACAAGAATATAACTACTATAATACTGCCCCCTATGTACAAGAATATAACTACTATAATACTGCCCCTATGTAAAGGAATATAACTACTATAATACTGACCCCTATGTACAAGAATACAACTACTATAATACTGCCCCCTATGTACAAGAATATAACTACTATAATATTGACCCCTATGTACAGGAATATAACTACTATAATGACTGCCCCCTATGTACAAGAATATAACTACTATAATACTGCCCCCTATGTACAAGAATATAACTACTATAATACTGCCCCCTATGTACAAGAATATAACTACTATAATATTGCCCCCTATGTACAGGAATATAACTACTATAATACTGCCCCCTATGTACAAGAATATAACTACTATAATACTGCCCCCTATGTACAAGAATATAACTACTATAATACTGCCCTCTATGTACAGGAATATAACTACTATAATACTGCCCCCTATGTACAGGAATATAAGTACTATAATACTGCCCCATATGTACAGGAATATAACTACTATAATACTGCCCCCTATGTACAGGAATATAACTACTATAATACTGCCCCCTATGTACAAGAATATAACTACTATAATACTGCCCCCTATGTACAAGAATATAACTACTATAATACTATATCCTATGTACAGGAATATAACTACTATAATATTGCCCCCAATGTTCAGGAATATAACTACTATAATACTGCCCCCTATGTACAGGAATATAACTACTATAATACTGCCCCCTATGTACAGGAATATAACTACTATAATACTGCCCCCTATGTACAAGAATATAACTACTATAATACTGCCCTCTATGTACAGGAATATAACTACTATAATACTGCCCCCTATGTACAGGAATATAAGTACTATAATACTGCCCCATATGTACAGGAATATAACTACTATAATACTGCCCCCTATGTACAGGAATATAACTACTATAATACTGCCCCCTATGTACAAGAATATAACTACTATAATACTGCCCCCTATGTACAAGAATATAACTACTATAATACTGCCCCCTATGTACAAGAATATAACTACTATAATACTGACCCCTATGTACAGGAATATAACTACTATAATACTGCCCCCTATGTACAAGAATATAACTACTATAATACTGCCCCCTATGTACAGGAATATAACTACTATAATACTGCCCCCTATGTACAAGAATATAACTACTATAATACTGCCCCCTATGTACAAGAATATAACTACTATAATACTGCCCCCTATGTACAGGAATATAACTACTATAATACTGCCCCCTATGTACAAGAATATAACTACTATAATACTGCCCCCTATGTACAGGAATATAACTACTATAATTTCGCCCCCTATGTACAAGAATATAACTACTATAATACTGCCCCCTATGTACAAGAATATAACTACTATAATACTGCCCCTATGTAAAGGAATATAACTACTATAATACTGACCCCTATGTACAAGAATACAACTACTATAATACTGCCCCCTATGTACAAGAATATAACTACTATAATATTGACCCCTATGTACAGGAATATAACTACTATAATGACTGCCCCCTATGTACAAGAATATAACTACTATAATACTGCCCCCTATGTACAAGAATATAACTACTATAATACTGCCCCCTATGTACAAGAATATAACTACTATAATATTGCCCCCTATGTACAGGAATATAACTACTATAATACTGCCCCCTATGTACAAGAATATAACTACTATAATACTGCCCCCTATGTACAAGAATATAACTACTATAATACTGCCCTCTATGTACAGGAATATAACTACTATAATACTGCCCCCTATGTACAGGAATATAAGTACTATAATACTGCCCCATATGTACAGGAATATAACTACTATAATACTGCCCCCTATGTACAGGAATATAACTACTATAATACTGCCCCCTATGTACAAGAATATAACTACTATAATACTGCCCCCTATGTACAAGAATATAACTACTATAATACTATATCCTATGTACAGGAATATAACTACTATAATATTGCCCCCAATGTTCAGGAATATAACTACTATAATACTGCCCCCTATGTACAGGAATATAACTACTATAATACTGCCCCCTATGTACAGGAATATAACTACTATAATACTGCCCCCTATGTACAAGAATATAACTACTATAATACTGCCCCCCCCCTATGTACAGGAATATAACTACTATAATACTGCCCCCTATGTACAAGAATATAACTACTATAATACTGCCCCCTATGTACAGGAATATAACTACTATAATACTGCCCCCTATGTACAGGAATATAACTACTATAATACTTCCCCCTATGTACAGGAATATAACTACTATAATACTGCCCCCTATGTACAAGAATATAACTACTATAATACTGCCCCCTATGTACAGGAATATAACTACTATAATACTGCCCCCTATGTACAGGAATATAACTACTATAATACTTCCCCCTATGTACAGGAATATAACTACTATAATACTGCCCCCTATGTACAGGAATATAACTACTATAATACTTCCCCCTATGTACAGGAATATAATTAATATAGTACTGCCCCCTATGTACAAGAATGTAACTACTATAATACTGCCCCCTATGTACAGGACTATAACTACTATAATACTGCCCCTATGTACAGGAATATAACTACTATAATACTGCCCCCTATGTACAGGAATTTAACTACTATAATACTGCCTCCTATGTACAAGAATATAACTGCTATAATACTGCCCCCTATGTACAGGAATATAACTACTATAATACTGCCCCGATGTACAAGAATATAACTACTATAATACTGCCCCCTATGTACAAGAATATAACTACTATAATACTGCCCCTATGTACAAGAATATAACTACTATAATACTGCCCCCTATGTACAAGAATATAACTACTATAATACTGCCCCCTATGTACAGGAATATAACTACTATAATACTGCCCCCTATGTACAAGAATATAACTACTATAATACTGCCCCCTATGTACAGGAATATAACTACTATAATACTGCCCCGATGTACAAGAATATAACTACTATAATACTGCCCCCTATGTACAAGAATATAACTACTATAATACTGCCCCCTATGTACAAGAATATAACTACTATAATACTGCCCCTTATGTACAAGAATATAACTACTATAATACTGCCCCCTATGTACAAGAATATAACTACTATAATACTGCCCCCCTATGTACAAGAATATAACTACTATAATACTGCCTCCTATGTACAAGAATATAACTACTATAATACTGCCCCCCTATGTACAAGAATATAACTACTATAATACTGCCCCCTATGTACAGGAATATAACTACTATAATACTGCCTCCTATGTACAGGAATATAACTACTATAATACTGCCTCCTATGTACAAGAATATAACTACTATAATACTGCCCCCCCCTATGTACAGGAATATAACTACTATAATACTGCCCCCTATGTACAAGAATATAACTACTATAATACTGCCCCCTATGTACAGGAATATAACTACTATAATACTGCCCCCTATGTACAAGAATATAACTACTATAATACTGCCTCCTATGTACAGGAATATAACTATTATAATACAGCCCCCTGTGTACAGGAATATAACTACTATAATACTGCCCCCTATGTACAAGAATATAACTACTATAATACTGACCCCTATGTACAGGAATATAACTACTATAATACCGCCCCCTATGTACAGGAATATAACTACTATAATAATGCCCCCTATGTACAAGAATATAACTGCTATAATAATGCCCCCTATGTACAGGAATATAACTACTATAATACTGCCCCCTATGTACAGGAATATAACTACTATAATACTGCCCCCTATGTACAGGAATATAACTACTATAATACTGCCCCCTATGTACAGGGATATAACTACTATAATACAACCCCTATGTACAAGAATATAACTACTATAATACTGCCCCCTATGTACAGGAATATAACTACTATAATACTGCCCCCTATGTACAAGAATATAACTACTATAATACTGCTCCCTATGTACAGGAATATAACTACTATAATACTGCCCCCTATGTACAGGAATATCACTACTATAATACTACTCCCTATGTACAGGAATATAACTACTATAATAATGCCCCCTATGTAGAGGAATATAACTACTATAATACTGCCCCCTATGTACAGGAATATAACTACTATAATACTGCCCCCTATGTACAGGAATATCACTACTATAATACTACTCCCTATGTACAGGAATATAACTACTATAATACTGCCCCTATGTACAAGAATATAACTACTATATTACTGCCCCCTATGTACAAGAATATAACTACTATAATACTGCCCCTATGTACAAGAATATAACTACTATAATACTGCCCCTATGTACAAGAATATAACTACTATAATACTGCACCCTATGTACAGGAATATAACTACTATAATACTGCCTTCTATGTACAAGAATATAACTACTATATTACTGCCCCCTATGTACAGGAATATAACTACTATAATACTGCCCCTATGTACAAGAATATAACTACTATAATACTGCCCCCTATGTACAGGAATATAACTACTATAATACTGCCCCCTATGTACAGGAACATAACTACTATAATACTGCCCCTATGTACAGGAATATAACTACTATAATACTGCCCCTATGTACAAGAATATAACTACTATAATACTGCCCCCTATGTACAAGAATATAACTACTATAATACTGCCCCCTATATACAGGAATATAACTACTATAATACTGCCCCCTATGTACAAGAATATAACTACTATAATACTGCCCCCTATGTACAAGAATATAACTACTATAATACTGCCCCCTATGTACAAGAATATAACTACTATAATACTGCCCCCTATGTACAAGAATATAACTACTATAATACTGCCCCTATGTACAAGAATATAACTACTATAATACTGCCCTCTATGTACAAGAATATAACTACTATAATACTGCCCCCTATGTACAAGAATATAACTACTATAATACTGCCCTCTATGTACAGGAATATAACTACTATAATACTGCCCCCTATTGGTATATAGTGTACAGGATTACATCTCTGGTGTTGAGGATAAGTTGCTGCCTCTCTCTTTCTGTCGCTGTTTTGCTCTTACAAGTTTATGATGTATTTTTGGTGCAATTTTAGGTTTTCGGTGTTGTGTCAGTTTGGGTGAAGTTTTGGTTTTCTGAGGTTTTCCTCTCTCTGCACTTAGTTATTATTATTATAGTTTTTAGCTGCAGAAATATTTTAATGTCTTTTTCCTTACATAAATGTCCCCATCACGCGGCAGGTGTCCTCCCCTCACTCCTACTGAATTTTTCACCACCAGAACAGCGCACAGGTCACTCTGGGATTCTGTTCTACTACATGTCCCAGAATGCATCTTGCCTGGTATAAGGGTCACCGGTTTTGGTTGTTGCTGACATCATCCATGTGGAATAATTCACAGTAGAAATTGCAGGAATTTTATTTATTTTAATATCTATTTTTCACATTTATCAGAACCGGCGCCGTCTGTACTATGTGCAGTGTCCTGTGGAGTCTGCAGGGGGCGCCAGATTCATCTAAACTGGTGCACGGTCTCCATGATTCTGGTGCCCCCTGCACTGCTCGGGAAGTGTCACCAACTTTTATTTTGGCGCAGCCTTAACATGTGACGCATTTCCGTGGAGTCGTAGTGATAAATGTGGCGCCGGGTCCGGCTAAGCAGTAACGGCCCCTTTAGGTGACAGTTTTTCAAAGTTTTTCAGAGCAGCCGCAACACAAAACTGGCGCAGACACTTTAATAAATGTGGTTCATAGCTACTAAACTGTCCTATTTTGAAGTTCTTAAAGGGATTGTCCCCGTTGTTTCCTTATTCTGGACTTCTTATGGATCTTTTCATGCATATTAATAAGATCATTCTAGAATTTCTAAGAAATAGATTATTTTAATTCTGTCCCATTTTAAAGATCTAATTTTATTAATGGTGGGGGCGCTGTTGCATTGATGTCTATGGAAGGTCTTAGTGGTGGGAAATGGTATTGCAGGTAAAATACTAAAAAATGTTCAAGAATTTATTGTAATATTCATGAATTCAAGACACTAGAGCCTTAAGGGGCATGAATAGAGGTAGAGGGGCAACTGCCAAATAAAAGGGTTTTTTTCTGCTTTTGCTAAAATTCCTATTAATGTCCGCATTTTGGTAGAAATGTCCTTTCTTGGGCCTCTTGCTTGAGTTCAGCAGCAGTTTGGGGTCCGTCTATTACCGAATTCTGACTCAGATGCTAAATGATATAGTATCCATATATCTAGCCCCGCCCCTCTATCCTCCTACACCCCTGTATATTCCCTGTGTGTCAGTCTCCACTGTAATTCTATCATTATATTCATATAACTTGAATCTTAGATAAAATATAAATTCAGATACTGTACATTTCCTCCCGTCGCTCTGTGCTCAGCATTTGGCCCTTTTTCTATTAATAAAATGATATATTGTACAATTCTTATATATTTTATTTAGATTTAATTTCAAATTTGATATTAAAGAAATATTCCGAATTCTTTATTACGTACCATTAACCCATCTGTATTCGGATACATTGTTACAATATGTTCCTCCGGAAGCAATTATAGAGGAGAATACGGCATGTGATTGGAGGCGCTGGGGCTGGAGCGGGACCTATGGATGTGATACAATAGGGTTGTGTGTATGGGCCACCTGAGGACGGTACAGCGTTATCTGATGAGTCTGAATGGCGCCATTACTTCATGAGGCAGCGGATGTCTCTGCGCCTCGTGCTGCATCTACAATATTTTAGAGCTTAGAGGAAATTTTTTTTTTCTCTTTTTGTAATCCTGCAAAACGCTGATACATGTTTAATGCCAATTTCATTAACTCGGCGCCCTTCCTATAATAAAGCTGTACCGCTATTTGATGATAAGGACGCCGCTTCAGACACGGGAAGGAATTGGCAATGCAAATTCGAGAAATATTGGGCTGCTCTCTCAGCAGGGCTTTAACAGGATAAAGATTTAACAAAGTGCCAAAGTAGGCGGAATGTCAAGAGTGTACTCGGAGCCGCCGAATGAAAGACAGCCCCCCGCTCCAGCCGGCCGCACTCTGTATGCAGGATTAGCCCGAAAAATCCCCATAATTCACCCTTCTAAAAATACACATCAAACGCGGAAAGACGATTTGAAGTAATCACAGCTATTGGGACGCGCTCCTTCCGACAACTAAAACATCTGAAAAGATATGAAATCTCTGGATTTCGAACTACTTAAAAGTCTAAAAGATTTGCTCTCCGGGGACAGATCATTAAGGCAGCGGTGCCAGGAGTCATCGCTACAGATAGAGGGCGCCACAGTGCCGAGAGTGATGGCGCCACAATGCCGAGAGTGATAGTGCCACAATGCCGAAAGTGATGGCAGCCACACAAGATCTAAGGGAAGTCTAAATAGTTAACGCGACAAAATTAACTAGTACTGTCTAATTTGGAAAGAGGTTTTATGTTTATTGGGTGAATTATATCAAGATGACATTTTCTAATTTCTTTTCCGATTTTATTTACGTTTTTCAAATTAATTTTTTTATTTTTGTCTTATGGTCTTAGCTTTTTGGTCTAAAAGTCAAGGGCGGCACGGGTCATTTTTCTCACCCATTGGAGTTTGTCAGCTGATGAATTAGATTGTATGGAGTTTTTTTGTGGGGCACAAACCTGGAAGTCATTGAAGTCAGTGAGATCTATAGGAGCAGTCATTCTATCACAGATGTCTGTAAGAGCAGATTGTATGACGGGGGCTGGATTTGAAACATTTGAACAATTGAGCTAAATAATACTTACTATAATGATTAAGACCAAGATTCTCCTTATAGTCCATCAGCCTCACATATTTTTAATCATCTTTATATCAGCCATATTTAAGGGAAAGGTCCATAGAAAAAAAATTTGTTGGGTCTATCTACATGTGAAAGAACAACACCATCCATGTTCACCTCGATCCTCAATGCAGTGTAGAATCTTTCCAAATCTGATGGCTGTATGGCGTGGATAGATCAGAAAGGAGGGGGGGGGGGTATAGATTTCTCCTCCATCGATCTTTGATTGGGAGCAAACTACTAAATTTCCTTCTAGTCACACCATGTTGGCCAACAATCTGACCGCAAAAACAACAACTCAAAGGGTCCAACTGGCCAAATATTGTAGATCTTCTGGTAAGGTCCAGGTTTTAGCTCGATAACATGGACTAACCAACAGTAGACCAAAGAAGCCCAGAAGAAGACAACACAATTGTGAGCTGAAGGGTGGATCAATTACTGGTGAGGCAAGTCCATAATGAATGTTCAACAGTAATGACCTGAGAGCACAATTACTTTCTGACATAACTTCTTCTTAAAGTGATCCTCCTACCAAAAAACTAAATTCGATTATTATAAAATAATCAGCATCCTGGAATCCCTCTTTCTGCTACGGGCCCTCCATTACTTTATTTACCTAAATTGGGACATTGCTTACAGGAAGATTCCTTGAAGAAGTTATTGGCCGGTTTTAAGAGAAACCCAACATATTAGCTTAATAAAGGAATGACGGCACCTGAAGCAGAACATAGGGTCCAAGGTATGTTGACTTTTCATGCATATTTATATGGTTGACTTTAAGTTTTTAGATGAGATAAAACTGGATCAAACTGGTCTCATATCTTGTGCACATTGCGCCTGATCCTAGTTACTGTACAGCCAACAGCTTTCAGCCCAAGGTCTCTAGTGCCTAAACTGCCACCCCCCCCCCCAACATACAGAACCACAACAACTATCTACATGTTATAGGCATCGGGGATCATGAAATGACCCCATCTACTGCCTTCTCTGACCTGGAATCATCTCCATGCACCTCCCCCAGTCCCATAATATTAGTGCACCAATGCTGTATGGCAGGAATATGATACTTAATGCAATGTGTCCGTAATTTACCGCATCGGGCGCGCTTGGCCCTTTTACCATTATTTACCTCATTAAGGGGACGGCAGTAAAGCGAGACTGAATATCCGGATATTATGTGCTTTCCCTTACATGGGAAAAGTAATGCACTGACTTGCACTTGAGTCCATGTGAACGCTCGGCACAGTGTGATACATGAATGGTGTATATATTTGCAGATGCAAGTCAGCAGAAACGCACTGTGCCTCATTACGTCTGTGTAAGCTCATTAATATCTACATGCCTCATTACGGCATTTAAAGGGAAAATATATTCTCCTGTCTGCTGTGAATATGGCCGGATGCAGCTGCTCAGAATGTTCTCCTCCGCATATTCCATATATCCAGTAACATTCATGCAGAGAGAGAAGGCGCCGATACCTACAGGCTGTGCCCGCGGCATCACCGGCATCATTCACCCAACTCTCTAATACAGTTTCTGCATACATCCTCTAATACCTTGTGTCCGCAATCTATAGATAGGTCCAAGGTGGATGGATAGATAGATAGATAATGCAAGTATCGGGCGGAGGGGAACACTTAATGCAGCATCCACCCTCATCTGTCCTCCTGCTATACTGGTGCCTCTCCCCTGTGCAGCTCCTGGCACGGGTTTCCTTTCCATCACAGAAACTTCTCAATCTCAACCACAAATCCCTCTGCAGGGTTCCACCTCCTGACATCATCTCATTATCTCGTTTCCCATCCTTCTACTCTCCATTCTTCCCATCTTACATCTTTAGCTTCCATGACTTTTCTCAAGCTGCACCATTTCTCTAGAATGCGCCACCTGGGATGGTCATGGTAGCATAGAATATATCCATGGGTACAAACATGTGCTAAAAGCCCATCAACTAATCAAACTAACGAATCTTAGTTCAGGCTAACAGTTATTTTTTTACAGTGTCCTTAATAATAGCTCATAACCTTCCGTCTGTGCCCAATGCTCTTAGTATCTCTGCAGGAACATTTTCCGGCTATTGGCAGGTCTACCTGTGCTTCCTCAGTTATTGAAGATTGCTGTACTAAGCCTTTACCGGTTGTGTTACCCCATATTCTGAAAGGTTTGTTAGCTCTGTGACCCTATACTCGACCTTTGACCCCTGTATGGGATCTGGATTGCTGTAACAGATTCACATGGCCACGACCTTTCGGAGTAAGGCAATCCTGGAGGAGGCTAGCTCAGGCAATTCAGGAGTTGCTGTTGTGAAGCAGCAGGGGGTTGGGTTAAGGATAGTCACAGACAGGTTTAGGTCGGGGCAGGCAGAGATCAAGCAGAGTCCAGTTACAAGGCAAAGGTCAGGGTGCAGAGAGAGGAGAGAGAGGTTAGGCTGGAATGGTAACCACGAATCAGCAGATGAGAGCTGAACAGACATGGAGCGGTACATGGCAGGGCTCAGGAGATCAGAGAACAGACAACTTCACTCTTATATCGTTAAAAGCGTGCGAGGACTGACCGAGGGCACAACCACATCAGGACCCAAGTGACAGCAGTGGCCAGAAGTCAGGGAGAGTGAGGGTGCTACCAGCCCTGCCCACAGAGAATTGGACCAAGCACCTTTACCTTTTGTCGACCCGTCTCCTCACCGATTGTAAGCTCTTGTGTACAAGGCCCTCCCTTTACTATTTCTTACGAGCAATAATTGACTATATTTTACTCAACTTTTCCACATCTCAAAGGTTCTACAGGACAGAGTTACCAGGGGTCCGGTATCTGACAAACTCAAGCTCGGAATTTATTTACACCCCCGGATTTACAGAAAAAAACAGATTTTATGTAAACTGTGGTTGCGATGTGGTTGCGATGTGTCCAGTGTTCGACCTCTCACGATCTAAGAATCCTTCTTCCATGCCGGTTGGGTCCATCGGTCGTCCATGTTGCTCGGCCAAGTGTGTGAAGTTCAGTAGAAGATCGAGTCCTCGGGCGAAATCTCCTAACGAGTGTTCACATCAGCGCGAGGCGGATATTACCCTTCTCCCAGTTACCAGAACATTCCGTGAAATCCTCTAACCTGGAGATCTGACAAGTTTTCTGGGAGTGCGGAGCCTTACACATAACATTACAGATAGCCGGCCGCAGAGTCGCCCCATACATATGTATTTGCTTGGGCTTTGATAATCTAAAACTTTGCTATGAATTATTCAGGGATCTTAAATGTATTCAGTTGCTG
Source organism: Engystomops pustulosus (assembly GCF_040894005.1). Lineage (NCBI taxonomy): Eukaryota > Metazoa > Chordata > Amphibia > Anura > Leptodactylidae > Engystomops > Engystomops pustulosus. Next base: position 6,939,079 of record NC_092415.1, on the reverse strand, counting down.
TAAGCAGAAAGCCGGACGCTGCCGACGCCGCATGTATTATACATTTACTTTACAACTTACACTCAAACTTCTCCGCTACTTGTGGCGTTACAGGACCAGCAATGGGATGGAGAAGGTTACAAAGTGGATCATCCGGGATGATGTGAAGAATGTATAGGACGGACCCTTCTTATAGTTGGGTTCATGCTCAGTTCCCTATAAATGACAAAAAAATGGATCCCTATACTGCGGATCAAAATTAGAGAACAATGGGGCTTATTTACTTACCCGGTCCTGTTGCGATCCAGAGGCGTGTTCTCCGTCGAGAATTTGGGTCTTCCGGCGATTTACTAAGGAAGTGCGCCCGATGTCCACCAGGTCACACTGCTGTGCCGAGGTCCGCCAGAGTTCACTGGAGTTCACCATCCTATCCTGGGTGCAGGTAAGTGACACATTTTTTAAAAAAAATTCTGTGTTTTTTCTGAATTCCGACTGCCACCACCCCGATTTCCGTTGAGTGCATGCCAGCGCCGATGCGCCATAATCTGATCGCGTGACCCAAAAACCTGGGGCAATTCAGGGATAAATGGCGCAAATAGGTAATATTCGGGAAACCCAACAAAAAATAGAGATTCGGGCCCCTAGTAAATGACCCCCAATGTCTGATCGCGCATCTTTTCAGAAATAAGTTCCATTTATCGACATTTGATGGATATTTTTGTAAAGGGTCCAAAAACCTGATGATGAGAATTAGAGAACAGCAATGACCGGAGCACAGAGAGATGATACTGACATGTTCTGCAGGTCCCAGCAGGTACCAATGAGTAGGGAGAGCACAGGACCTCAGCACCAGCCACAGGACCTCGGCACCGGCCACAGGACCTCAGCACCAGCCATAGGACCTCAGCCCCGGCCACAGGACCTCAGCCCCGGCCACAGGACCTCAGCACCGGCCACAGGACCTCAGCCTCGGCCACAGGACCTCAGCCCCGGGCCCACAGGACCTCAGCCCCGGGCCCACAGGACCTCAGCTCCGGCCACAGGACCTCAGCTCCGGCCACAGGACCTCAGCACCGGCCACAGGACCTCAGCACCGGCCACAGGACCTCAGCACCGGCCACAAGACCTCACCCTCGGCCACAGGACCTCACCCTCGGCCACAGGACCTCAGCCCCGGGCCCACAGGACCTCAGCCCCGGGCCCACAGGACCTCAGCCCCGGGCCCACAGGACCTCAGCTCCGGCCACAGGACCTCAGCTCCGGCCACAGGACCTCAGACCCGGCCACAGGACCTCAGCCATGGCCACAGGACTTCAGCCATGGCCACAGGACCTCAGCACCGGCCACAGGACCTCAGCCTTGGCCACAGGACCTCAGCCATGGTGACAGGACCTCAGCACCGGCCACAGGACTTCAGCCTCGGCCACAGGACCTCACCCTCGGCCACAGGACCTTACCCTCGGCCACAGGACCTCAGCCATGGCCACACGACCTCTGCCCCAGGCCCACAGGACCTCAGCCCCGGGCCCACAGGACCTCAGCCCCGGGCCCACAGGACCTCAGCCCCGGGCCCACAGGACCTCAGCTCCGGCCACAGGATCTCAGCACCGGCCACAGGACCTCAGCCTCGGCCACAGGATCTCAGCACCGGCCACAGGACCTCAGCCCCAGCCACAGGACCTCAGCCCCGACCACAGGATCTCAACACCGGCCACAGGACCTCAGCCCCGGCCACAGGATCTCAGCATCAGCCACAGGACCTTACTAGTCTCTCACGTGGATCTGCTCCACTCTGCTTCCAGCCTCTTCCTCAGTTCTGTGACTTTTGTGGGTTTCTTGGACAGAACTTTGTCACCAAGGATTTTCCAGAGGTTTTCTATTGGGTTTAGATCTGGAATCTGGGCTGTGGCCATCTCAGTGTTTCAATGTTTTCTGTGCACGGATCTGCTTTATGCGTTCAGCTGTGTGACGGGGACATTGTCCTGCATGAAAATTGCTGCTGATTGAGGGAAGAATGTAAGCAAGGAGCCGATGTTGTAGAAGGTTCTGATACTTACATTCACTCTGCCATGTAACTGTATGAGAAATCCAACTCCTGCTGCAGAAAACATTCCCCAAACCCTGACACTTCCTCCATCGCCTCTCACTGAATACTTTACACACTTTAGGTTCAGTCTTTACCCAATTTTTCATAGAACACCAGGATGAAGGATTGTAAAAGGATTAAAAATATACTGACATACTGGTGTATGCCCCCTCTGGCAGGAACCGCTCTTATTTTGGCTTCTAATATATAATATATTTAAATGCTTTTACAATTATGCAAATGAGCCCGAAGGGCTCAATACTCCATTACATCCGGCTTATAGCATACTTTCTTGTACATAGGGGGCAGTATTATAGTAGTTGTATTCCTGTACATAGGGGGCAGTATTATAGTAGTTATATTCTTGTACATAGGGGGCATTATTATAGTAGTTATATTCTTGTACATAGGGGGCAGTATTATAGTAGTTATATTCCTGTACATAGGGGGCAGTATTATAGTAGTTATATTCTTGTACATAGGGGGCAGTATTACAGTAGTTATATTCCTGTACATAGGGGGCAGTATTATAGTAGTTATATTCTTGTACATAGGGGGCAGTATTATAGTAGTTATATTCTTGTACATAGGGGGCAGTATTATAGTAGTTATATTCCTGTACATAGGGGGCAGTATTATAGTAGTTATATCCCTGTACATAGCGGGCAGTATTATAGTAGTTGTATTCCTGTACATAGGGGGCAGTATTATAGTAGTTATATTCTTGTACATAGGGGCAGTATTATAGTAGTTATATTCTTGTACATAGGGGGCAGTATTATAGTAGTTATATTCCTGTACATAGGGGGCGGTATTATAGTAGTTATATTCTTGTACATAGGGGGCAGTATTATAGTAGTTATATTCCTGTACATAGAGGGCAGTATTATAGTAGTTATATTCTTGTACATAGGGGGCAGTATTATAGTAGTTATATTCTTGTACATAGGGGGCAGTATTATAGTAGTTATATTCCTGTACATAGGGGGCAGTATTATAGTAGTTATATTCCTGTACATCGGGGGGCAGTATTATAGTAGTTATATTCTTGCACATAGGGGCAGTATTATAGTAGTTATATTCTTGTACATAGGGGGCAGTATTATAGTAGTTATATTCCTGTACATAGGGGGCAGTATTATAGTAGTTATATTCCTGTACATAGGGGGCGGTATTATAGTAGTTATATTATTGTACATAGGGGGCGGTATTATAGTAGTTATATTCCTGTACATAGGGGGCAGTATTATAGTAGTTATATTCCTGTACATAGGGGGCAGTATTATAGTAGTTATATTCCTGTACATAGGGGGCAGTATTATAGTAGTTATATTCTTGTACATAGGGGGCAGTATTATAGTAGTTATAGTCCTGTACATAGGGGGCGGTATTATAGTAGTTATATTATTGTACATAGGGGGCAGTATTATAGTAGTTATATTCCTGTACATAGGGGGCAGTATTATAGTAGTTATATTCCTGTACATAGGGGGCAGTATTATAGTAGTTATATTCCTGTACATAGGGGGCAGTATTATAGTAGTTATATTCTTGTACATAGGGGGCAGTAATATAGTAGTTATATTCCTGTACATAGGGGGCAGTATTATAGTAGTTATATTCCTGTACATAGGGGGCGGTATTATAGTAGTTATATTATTGTACATAGGGGGCAGTATTATAGTAGTTATATTCCTGTACATAGGGGGCAGTATTATAGTAGTTATATTCCTGTACATAGGGGGCAGTATTATAGTAGTTATATTCCTGTACATAGGGGGCAGTATTATAGTAGTTATATTCTTGTACATAGGGGGCAGTATTTTAGTAGCATTATAACTATATTATATTATAACTTTACATGTATATTATGTATTCGTTTACTTTGAATCTTTGATATTACTTTTAGTCTTTTCTCTTGGACTTTCTTCCTCTTCTTGTTCTCCAGATGAAGGATCCGCTTGCTCGTATATAAACCTAATGAATGCCGTTAACAATGTCTGACATTAATAGTTTTGTTCCTCAAATTCCTTGTGTCCCTTTTTTCATTTAATCAATACCCAGAGAGAGGATTTATTTACTTTGCCTCATTTTACTATCTTGCCTAATGGCTGTGATGTTGGTCTCTGTGTTGCGCGTTTCGGCCTCGGAGCAAATTGCTTTATGTTTCTTTTATATTTCCTGGGTATAAATTATGCATCATCTTAGTTCCTTAACAAACGCTCATGTAAGTAAGTGAACGCCAAGCAATGTTTTATGTCTCTTATTAACGGCTCCGAACTGAGCACTTAAAGGGACGAGACGTGTACAGGGAAGTCTCCGCTATAATGGAACTTTCTGCAGCTCCACGACCAGAACTTTGCACTTGGATCAGATGCTTTATGATACTTTCATGTAAAGTGACGGATACGACTTCCCTTTGTATCTGAGCCATCGTCCATATTGTATTCCATCCTATGGATCACGGATGATGTAGTCTCCTCTATGGCAGGTACATGTGGACCAGGAAGAGTAACGATATCTATGGGGGATGTAACCACCGCATGGAGGGCAACGTGTGCCCCGTGTAGAGCGTCATGGACCTTTTCGTCTAGAGCATCATGGACCTTCACGTCTAGAGCGTCATGGACCTTGATGTGTATAGTGTCATGGACCTTCACGTGTAGAGCATCATGGACCTTCAGGTGTAGAGCGTCATGGACCTTCACGTGTAGAGCATCATGGACCTTCAGGTGTAGAGCGTCATGGACCTTCACGTGTAGAGCGGCATGGACCTTCAAGTGTAGAGCGTCATGGTCCTTCACGTGTAGAGCGTCATGGACCTTCATGTGAAGAGAATCATGGACCTTCATGTGTAGAGCGTCATGGAACTTCACATGCAAAGTGTCATGGACCTTGATGTGTATAGTGTCATGGACCTTCACGTGTAGAGCATCATGGACCTTCACGTCTAAAGCATCACGGACCTTCACGTCTAGAGCGTCATGGACCTTGATGTGTATAGTGTCATGGACCTTCACGTGTAGAGCATCATGGACCTTCATGTGTAGAGAATCATGGTCCTTCATGTGAAGAGCATCATGGACCTTCACGTGTAGAGCGTCATGGAACTTCACATGTAGAGCGTCATGGACCTTCACGTGTAGAGCATCATGGACCTTCACGTGTAGAATGTCATGGAACTTCACGTGTAGAGCGTCATGGTCCTTCACGTGTAGAGCGTCATGGTCCTTCATGTGTAGAGAGTCACGGTCCTTCACGTGTAGAGCATCATGGACCTTGACGTCTATAGCATCATGGACCTTGATGTGTATAGTGTCATGGACCATTACTTGTTGAGCGTCATGGACCTTCACGTGTAGAGCGTCATGGAACTGCACATGTAGAGTGTCAGGGACCTTCACGTGTAGAGCGTCTTTGACCTTCATGTGCAGAGCATCATGGACCTTCACGTGTAGAGCGTCATGGACCTTTAAGTGTAGACCGTCATGGTCCTTCACGTGTAGAGCGTCAGGGTCCTTCACGTGTAGAGCGCCATGGTCTTTCACGTGTAGAGCGTCATGGTCTTTCACGTGTAGAGCGTCATGGTCTTTCACGTGTAGAGCGTCATGGGCTTTCACGTGTAGAGCGTCATGGACCTTCATGTGTAGAGCGTCATGGACCTTCATGTGTAGAGCGTCATGGACCTTCACGTGTAGAGCGTCATGGAACTTCACGTCTAGAGCGTCATGGACCTTGATGTGTATAGTGTCATGGACCTTCACGTGTAGAGTGTCATGGACCTTCATGTGTAGAGTGTCATGGTCCTTCACGTGTAGAGCGTCATGGTCCTTCACGTGTAGAGCGTCATGGTCCTTCACGTGTAGAGCGTCATGGTCCTTCACGTGTAGAGCGTCATGGTCCTTCACGTGTAGAGCAACATGGACCTTCACGTCTAGAGCATCATGGACCTTGATGTGTATAGTGTCATGGACCATTACTTGTTGAGCGTCATGGACCTTCACATGTAGAGCGTCATGGAACTTCACGTGTAGAGCGTCATGGACCCATACATGTACAGCCTCCTCATAGTTTATATAAATCCCCTCTAGTGTATGTACAGCCCCCAGGAAAGACCCTCACAGCTCCCCACTAACATGCTCAAAGCCCCCCAGTAATGGGGTTCTGCAGCAGCTGAGGTGTGTATTATGATGTTCTGCAGTAGCTGGGGGTGTCTATTATGGGGTTCTGCAGCAGCTGGGGGTGTCTATTATGGGGTTCTGCGGTAGCTGAGGTGTATATAATGGGGTTCTGCAGCAGTTGGGGTGTGTATTATGGAATTCTGCAGTAGCTGAGGTGTGTACTATGAGGTTCTGCAGCAGCTGCGGAGTGTATTATAGGGTTCTGCAGCAGCTGGGGGTGTGTATCACAGGGTTCTGCAGTCGCTGAGTTGTGTATTCTGATGTTTTGTAGTAGCTGAGGTGTGTATTAAGAAGTTCTACAGTAGCTGAGGTGTGTATTATGGAATTCTGCAGCAGATGAGGTGTGTATTATGATCTGCAGTAGTTGAGGTGTGTGTTATGATGTTCTGAAGCAGCTGGGGGGGTGTATTATGGAGTTTTGCAGTAGCTGAGATGCGTGTTAGGATGTTCTCCAGTAGCTAAGGTGTGTATTATGGGGTTATACAGTAGCCCATGTGTGTATTATTGAATTCTGCAGCTGAACTGTGTATTATGATGTTTTGTGGTGGCTGAGGTGTGTATTATGATGTCGTGCATCAGCTGAGGTGTGTATTATGGGGTTCTGCAGCAGCTGGGGTGTGTATTACAGGGTTTTGCAGTAGCTTGGGGTGTGTATTATGATGTCATGCAGCAGCTGAGGTGTGTATTATGGGGTTCTGCAGCAGCTGGCGGTGTGTATTTTGGGGTTTTGCAGTAGCTGAGGAGTGTATTATGGGGTTATGCAGTAGCTGAGCTGTGTATTATGATGTTTTGTGGTAGCTGGGGTGTGTATTATGGGGTTTTGCAGTAGCTGGGGTGTGTATTATGATGTCATGCAGCAGCTGATGTGCGTATTATGTTTTGTGGTAGCTGAGGTGTGTATTATGGGGTTTTGCAGTAGCTGGGGTGTGTATTATGATGTCATGCAGCAGCTGAGGTGTGTATTATGAGGTTCTGCAACAGCTGAGATGTGTATTATGGGGTTCTGCAGCAGCTGGGGGTGTGTATTACAGGGTTTTGCAGTAGCTGAGGTGTGTATTATGGAATTATGCAGTAGCTGGGGGGGTATTATGGGGTCCTGCATCAGCTGAGGTGTGTATTAAGGGGTTCTGCAGTAGCTGGGGATGTGTATTACAGGGTTTTGCCGTAGCTTGGGGTGTGTATTATGATGTCATGCAGCAGCTGAGGTATGTATTATGATGTCATGCAGCATCTGAGGTGTGTATTATGATGTCATGCAGCAGCTGAGGTGTGTATTATGGGGTTCTGCAGCAGCTGGGAGTGTGTATTATGATGTCATGCAGCAGCTGAGGTGTGTATTATGGGGTTCTGCAGCAGCTGGGAGTGTGTATTATGGGGTTCTGCAGCAGCTGGGAGTGTGTATTATGATGTCATGCAGCAGCTGAGGTGTGTATTATGATGTCATGAAGCAGCTGAGGTGTGTATTATGATGTCATGCAGCAGCTGAGGTGTGTATTATGATGTCATGAAGCAGCTGAGAGTGTGTATTATGGGGTTCTGCAGCAGCTGGGGGTGTGTATTACAGGGTTTTGCAGTAGCTGAGGTGTGTATTAAGAAGTTCTACAGTAGCTGAGGTGTGTATTATGGAATTCTGCAGCAGATGAGGTGTGTATTATGGAATTCTGCAGCAGATGAGGTGTGTATTATGATCTGCAGTAGTTGAGGTGTGTGTTATGATGTTCTGAAGCAGCTGGGGGGGGTGTATTATGGAGTTTTGCAGTAGCTGAGATGCGTGTTATGATGTTCTCCAGTAGCTAAGGTGTGTATTATGGGGTTATACAGTAGCCCATGTGTGTATTATTGAATTCTGCAGCTGAACTGTGTATTATGATGTTTTGTGGTGGCTGAGGTGTGTATTATGATGTCGTGCATCAGCTGAGGTGTGTATTATGGGGTTCTGCAGCAGCTGGGGTGTGTATTACAGGGTTTTGCAGTAGCTTGGGGTGTGTATTATGATGTCATGCAGCAGCTGAGGTGTGTATTATGGGGTTCTGCAGCAGCTGGCGGTGTGTATTTTGGGGTTTTGCAGTAGCTGAGGAGTGTATTATGGGGTTATGCAGTAGCTGAGCTGTGTATTATGATGTTTTGTGGTAGCTGGGGTGTGTATTATGGGGTTTTGCAGTAGCTGGGGTGTGTATTATGATGTCATGCAGCAGCTGATGTGCGTATTATGTTTTGTGGTAGCTGAGGTGTGTATTATGGGGTTTTGCAGTAGCTGGGGTGTGTATTATGATGTCATGCAGCAGCTGAGGTGTGTATTATGAGGTTCTGCAACAGCTGAGATGTGTATTATGGGGTTCTGCAGCAGCTGGGGGTGTGTATTACAGGGTTTTGCAGTAGCTGAGGTGTGTATTATGGAATTATGCAGTAGCTGGGGGGGTATTATGGGGTCCTGCATCAGCTGAGGTGTGTATTAAGGGGTTCTGCAGTAGCTGGGGATGTGTATTACAGGGTTTTGCCGTAGCTTGGGGTGTGTATTATGATGTCATGCAGCAGCTGAGGTATGTATTATGATGTCATGCAGCATCTGAGGTGTGTATTATGATGTCATGCAGCAGCTGAGGTGTGTATTATGGGGTTCTGCAGCAGCTGGGAGTGTGTATTATGATGTCATGCAGCAGCTGAGGTGTGTATTATGGGGTTCTGCAGCAGCTGGGAGTGTGTATTATGGGGTTCTGCAGCAGCTGGGAGTGTGTATTATGATGTCATGCAGCAGCTGAGGTGTGTATTATGATGTCATGAAGCAGCTGAGGTGTGTATTATGATGTCATGCAGCAGCTGAGGTGTGTATTATGATGTCATGAAGCAGCTGAGAGTGTGTATTATGGGGTTCTGCAGCAGCTGGGGGTGTGTATTACAGGGTTTTGCAGTAGCTGAGGTGTGTATTAAGAAGTTCTACAGTAGCTGAGGTGTGTATTATGGAATTCTGCAGCAGATGAGGTGTGTATTATGGAATTCTGCAGCAGATGAGGTGTGTATTATGATCTGCAGTAGTTGAGGTGTGTGTTATGATGTTCTGAAGCAGCTGGGGGGGGTGTATTATGGAGTTTTGCAGTAGCTGAGATGCGTGTTATGATGTTCTCCAGTAGCTAAGGTGTGTATTATGGGGTTATACAGTAGCCCATGTGTGTATTATTGAATTCTGCAGCTGAACTGTGTATTATGATGTTTTGTGGTGGCTGAGGTGTGTATTATGATGTCGTGCATCAGCTGAGGTGTGTATTATGGGGTTCTGCAGCAGCTGGGGTGTGAATTACAGGGTTTTGCAGTAGCTTGGGGTGTGTATTATGATGTCATGCAGCAGCTGAGGTGTGTATTATGGGGTTCTGCAGCAGCTGGCGGTGTGTATTTTGGGGTTTTGCAGTAGCTGAGGTGTGTATTATGGGGTTATGCAGTAGCTGAGCTGTGTATTATGATGTTTTGTGGTAGCTGGGGTGTGTATTATGGGGTTTTGCAGTAGCTGGGGGGGTATTATGGGGTCCTGCATCAGCTGAGGTGTGTATTAAGGGGTTCTGCAGTAGCTGGGGATGTGTATTACAGGGTTTTGCCGTAGCTTGGGGTGTGTATTATGTTGTCATGCAGCAGCTGAGGTATGTATTATGATGTCATGCAGCATCTGAGGTGTGTATTATGATGTCATGCAGCAGCTGAGGTGTGTATTATGGGGTTCTGCAGCAGCTGGGAGTGTGTATTATGATGTCATGCAGCAGCTGAGGTGTGTATTATGGGGTTCTGCAGCAGCTGGGAGTGTGTATTATGGGGTTCTGCAGCAGCTGGGAGTGTGTATTATGATGTCATGCAGCAGCTGAGGTGTGTATTATGATGTCATGAAGCAGCTGAGAGTGTGTATTATGGGGTTCTGCAGCAGCTGGGAGTGTGTATTATGATGTCATGCAGCAGCTGAGGTGTGTATTATGATGTCATGCAGCAGCTGGGAGTGTGTATTATGGGGTTCTGCAGCAGCTGGGAGTGTGTATTATGGGGTTCTGCAGCAGCTGGGGGTGTATATTACAGGGTTTTGCAGTAGCTGAGGTGTGTATTAAGAAGTTCTACAGTAGCTGAGGTGTGTATTATGGAATTCTGCAGCAGATGAGGTGTGTATTATGGAATTCTGCAGCAGATGAGGTGTGTATTATGATCTGCAGTAGTTGAGGTGTGTGTTATGATGTTCTGAAGCAGCTGGGGGGGTGTATTATGGAGTTTTGCAGTAGCTGAGATGCGTGTTAGGATGTTCTCCAGTAGCTAAGGTGTGTATTATGGGGTTATACAGTAGCCCATGTGTGTATTATTGAATTCTGCAGCTGAACTGTGTATTATGATGTTTTGTGGTGGCTGAGGTGTGTATTATGATGTCGTGCATCAGCTGAGGTGTGTATTATGGGGTTCTGCAGCAGCTGGGGTGTGTATTACAGGGTTTTGCAGTAGCTTGGGGTGTGTATTATGATGTCATGCAGCAGCTGAGGTGTGTATTATGGGGTTCTGCAGCAGCTGGCGGTGTGTATTTTGGGGTTTTGCAGTAGCTGAGGTGTGTATTATGGGGTTATGCAGTAGCTGAGCTGTGTATTATGATGTTTTGTGGTAGCTGGGGTGTGTATTATGGGGTTTAGCAGTAGCTGGGGTGTGTATTATGATGTCATGCAGCAGCTGATGTGCGTATTATGTTTTGTGGTAGCTGAGGTGTGTATTATGGGGTTTTGCAGTAGCTGGGGTGTGTATTATGATGTCATGCAGCAGCTGAGGTGTGTATTATGAGGTTCTGCAACAGCTGAGATGTGTATTATGGGGTTCTGCAGCAGCTGGGGGTGTGTATTACAGGGTTTTGCAGTAGCTGAGGTGTGTATTATGGAATTATGCAGTAGCTGGGGGGGTATTATGGGGTCCTGCATCAGCTGAGGTGTGTATTAAGGGGTTCTGCAGTAGCTGGGGATGTGTATTACAGGGTTTTGCCGTAGCTTGGGGTGTGTATTATGATGTCATGCAGCAGCTGAGGTATGTATTATGATGTCATGCAGCATCTGAGGTGTGTATTATGATGTCATGCAGCAGCTGAGGTGTGTATTATGGGGTTCTGCAGCAGCTGGGAGTGTGTATTATGATGTCATGCAGCAGCTGAGGTGTGTATTATGGGGTTCTGCAGCAGCTGGGAGTGTGTATTATGGGGTTCTGCAGCAGCTTGGAGTGTGTATTATGATGTCATGCAGCAGCTGAGGTGTGTATTATGATGTCATGAAGCAGCTGAGAGTGTGTATTATGGGGTTCTGCAGCAGCTGGGAGTGTGTATTATGATGTCATGCAGCAGCTGAGGTGTGTATTATGATGTCATGCAGCAGCTGGGAGTGTGTATTATGGGGTTCTGCAGCAGCTGGGAGTGTGTATTATGGGGTTCTGCAGCAGCTGGGGGTGTGTATTACAGGGTTTTGCAGTAGCTGAGGTATGTATTATGGAATTATGCAGTAGCTGGGGGGGTATTATGGGGTCCTGCATCAGCTGAGGTGTGTTTTAAGGGGTTCTGCAGTAGCTGGGGATATGTATTACAGGGTTTTGCCGTAGCTTGGGGTGTGTATTATGATGTCATGCAGCAGCTGAGGTATGTATTATGATGTCATGCAGCAGCTGAGGTGTGTATTATGATGTCATGCAGCAGCTGAGGTGTGTATTATGATGTCATGCAGCAGCTGAGGTGTGTATTATGGGGTTCTGCAGCAGCTGGGAGTGTGTATTATGATGTCATGCAGCAGCTAGGAGTGTGTATTATGGGGTTCTGCAGCAGCTGGGTGTGTGAATTATTGGGTTCTGCAGCAGCTGGGAGTGTGTATTATGGGGTTCTGCAGCAGCTGGGCGTGTGTATTATGATGTCATGCAGCAGCTGGGAGTGTGTATTATGGGGTTCTGCAGCAGCTGGGAGTGTGTATTATTGGGTTCTGCAGCAGCTGGGAGTGTGTATTATGGGGTTCTGCAGCAGCTGGGAGTGTGTATTATGGGGTTCTGCAGTAGCTGTGGACTATAACAAGGTTACGCAGTAACTGAGGAAAGTAGTATAAGCTTCGGCAGCAGTTGATGTGTGTAGTATGTGTTTCCAAAAATAACACCACATGTCACATGACCTGAGACAATAACAGCTTTATTTCTTTTATTACATTATATTCAGACATAACAAGTAGAGGGCGGAGCTATAGGTCAGTAGTTACTTATCACAGTGTAGGCGGAGCCATAGGGAGGCAGAGAGACTACAGGAGATACAATGGGGGGGGGGGGGAGGAAGGTAGGGGGGAGGGGAGCAGCAGCGCTCCACAGGGGGCTTCATGCTTCACTATTTATTAACGGAGAGGGCGATGGTGATAATAACCACCAGGAGGACGAGGAGCCCAGTAGAGATGAGACAAAACTTCACCATCCGAGCGCGTCTCTGAAACACAGAAAAGAGACAGATATAAGGAAGCTGAGACTGTATAATCTGTAGTGGTGGTGTATAATCTGTATGTAGTGAGATCCCCCTAGTGGTGGTGTATAATCTGTATGTAGTGATCTCCCTCTAGTGGTGGTGTATAATCTGTATGTAGTGATCTCCCCCTAGTGGTGGTGTATAATCTGTATGTAGTGAGATCCCCCTAGTGGTGGTGTATAATCTGTATGTAGTGATCTCCCTCTAGTGGTGGTGTATAATCTGTATGTAGTGATCTCCCCCTAGTGGTGGTGTATAATGTGTATGTAGTGATCCCCCCCTAGTGGTGGTGTATAATCTGTATGTAGTGATCTCCCCCTAGTGGTGGTGTATAATCTGTATGTAGTGATCTCCTCCTAGTGGTGGTGTATAATCTGTATGTAGTGATCTCCCCCTAGTGGTGGTGTATAATCTGTATGTAGTGTTCTCCCCCTAGTGGTGGTGTATAATCTGTATGTAGTGATCTCCCCCAAGTGGTGGTGTATAATCTGTATGTAGTGATCTCCCCCTAGTGGTGGTGTATAATCTGTATGTAGTGATCTCCCCCTAGTGGTGGTGTATAATGTGTATGTAGTGATCCCCCCCCTAGTGGTGGTGTATAATCTGTATGTAGTGATCTCCCCCTAGTGGTGGTGTATAATCTGTATGTAGTGATCTCCCCCTAATGGTGGTGTATAATCTGTATGTAGTGATCTCCCCCTAGTGGTGGTGTATAATGTGTATGCAGTGATCTCCTCCTAGTGCTGGTGTATAATCTGTATGTAGTGATCTCCCCCTAGTGGTGGTGTATATTCTGTATGTAGTGATCCCCCCCTAGTGGTGGTGTATAATGTGTATGTAGTGATCTCCCCCTAGTGGTGGTGTATAATCTGTATGTAGTGATCTCCCCCTAGTGGTGGTGTATAACTTGTATGTAGTGATCTCCCCCTAGTGGTGGTGTATAATGTGTATGTAGTGATCTCCCCCTAGTGGTGGTGTATAATCTGTATGTAGTGAGCTCCCCCTAGTGGTGGTGTATAATCTGTATGTAGTGATCCCCCCTAGTGGTGGTGTATAATCTGTATGTAGTGATCTCCCCCTAGTGGTGGTGTATAATGTGTATGTAGTGATCCCCCCCCTAGTGGTGGTGTATAATCTGTATGTAGTGATCTCCCCCTAGTGGTGGTGTATAATCTGTATGTAGTGATCTCCTCCTAGTGGTGGTGTATAATCTGTATGTAGTGATCTCCCCCTAGTGGTGGTGTATAATCTGTATGTAGTGTTCTCCCCCTAGTGGTGGTGTATAATCTGTATGTAGTGATCTCCCCCAAGTGGTGGTGTATAATCTGTATGTAGTGATCTCCCCCTAGTGGTGGTGTATAATCTGTATGTAGTGATCTCCCCCTAGTGGTGGTGTATAATGTGTATGTAGTGATCCCCCCCTAGTGGTGGTGTATAATCTGTATGTAGTGATCTCCCCCTAGTGGTGGTGTATAATCTGTATGTAGTGATCTCCCCCTAGTGGTGGTGTATAATCTGTATGTAGTGATCTCCCCCTAGTGGTGGTGTATAATGTGTATGCAGTGATCTCCTCCTAGTGCTGGTGTATAATCTGTATGTAGTGATCTCCCCCTAGTGGTGGTGTATATTCTGTATGTAGTGATCCCCCCCTAGTGGTGGTGTATAATGTGTATGTAGTGATCTCCCCCTAGTGGTGGTGTATAATCTGTATGTAGTGATCTCCCCCTAGTGGTGGTGTATAACTTGTATGTAGTGATCTCCCCCTAGTGGTGGTGTATAATGTGTATGTAGTGATCTCCCCCTAGTGGTGGTGTATAATCTGTATGTAGTGAGCTCCCCCTAGTGGTGGTGTATAATCTGTATGTAGTGATCCCCCCTAGTGGTGGTGTATAATCTGTATGTAGTGATCTCCCCCTAGTGGTGGTGTATAATCTGTATGTAGTGATCTCCTCCTAGTGGTGGTGTATAATGTGTATGTAGTGATCTCCTCCTAGTGGTGGTGTATAATCTGTATGTAGTGATCTCCTCCTAGTGGTGGTGTATAATCTGTATGTAGTGATCTCCCCCTAGTGGTGGTGTATAATCTGTATGTAGTGATCTCCCCCTAGTGGTGGTGTATAATCTGTATGTAGTGATCTCCCCCTAGTGGTGGTGTATAATCTGTATGTAGTGATCTCCTCCTAGTGGTGGTGTATAATGTGTATGTAGTGATCTCCCCCTAGTGGTGGTGTATAATGTGTATGTAGTGATCTCCCCCTAGAGGTGGTGTATAATGTGTATGTAGTGATCTCCCCCTAGTGGTGGTGTAAAATCTGTATGTAGTGATCTCCCCCTAGTGGTGATGCATAATGTGTATGTAGTGATCTCCCCCTAGTGGTGGTGTATAATCTGTATGTAGTGATCTCCCCCTAGTGGTGGTGTATAATCTGTATGTAGTGATCTCCCCCTAGTGGTGATGCATAATGTGTATGTGGTGATCTCCTCCTAGTGGTGGTGTATAATGTGTATGTAGTGATCTCCCCCTAGTGGTGATGCATAATGTGTATGTAGTGATCTCCCCCTAGTGGTGGTGTATAATCTGTATGTAGTGATCTCCCCCTAGTGGTGGTGTATAATCTGTATGTAGTGATCTCCCCCTAGTGGTGTTGTATAATCTGTATGTAGTGATCTCCCCCTAGTGGTGGTGTATAATGTGTATGTAGTGATCTCCCCCTAGTGGTGGTGTATAATGTGTATGCAGTGATCTCCCCCTAGTGGTGGTGTATAATGTGTATGTAGTGATCTCCCCCTAGTGGTGGTGTATAATCTGTATGTAGCGATCTCCCCCTAGTGGTGGTGTATAATGTGTATGTAGTGAGCTCACCCTAGTGGTGGTGTATAATCTGTATGTAGTGAGCTCCCCCTAGTGGTGGTATATAATCTGTATGTAGTGATCTCCTCCTAGTGGTGGTGTATAATCTGTATGTAGTGAGCTCCCCCTAGTGGTGGTGTATAATCTGTATGTAGTGAGCTCCCCCTAGTGGTGGTGTATAATGTGTATGTAGTGAGCTCCTCCTAGTGGTGGTGTATAATGTGTATGTAGTGATCTCCCCCTAGTGGTGGTGTATAATGTGTATGTAGTGATCTCCCCCTAGTGGTGGTGTATAATCTGTATGTAGTGAGCTCCCCCTAGTGGTGGTGTATAATCTGTATGTAGTGGTCTCCTCCTAGTGGTGGTGTATAATCTGTATGTAGTGATCTCCCCCTAGTGGTGGTGTATAATCTGTATGTAGTGGTCTCCTCCTAGTGGTGGTGTATAATCTGTATGTAGTGATCTCCCCCTAGTGGTGGTGTATAATCTGTATGTAGTGATCTCCCCCTAGTGGTGGTGTATAATCTGTATGTAGTGAGCTCCCCCTAGTGGTGGTGTATAATATGTATGTAGTGAGCTCACCCTAGTGGTGGTGTATAATCTGTATGTAGTGAGCTCCCCCTAGTGGTGGTATATAATCTGTATGTAGTGATCTCCTCCTAGTGGTGGTGTATAATCTGTATGTAGTGATCTCCTCCTAGTGGTGGTGTATAATCTGTATGTAGTGATCTCCTCCTAGTGGTGGTGTATAATGTGTATGTAGTGATCTCCCCCTAGTGGTGGTGTATAATGTGTATGTAGTGATCTCCCCCTAGTGGTGGTGTATAATCTGTATGTAGTGATCTCCTCCGAGTGGTGGTGTATAACCTGTATGTAGTGATCTCCCCCTAGTGGTGGTGTATAATCTGTATGTAGTGATCTCCCCCTAGAGGTGGTGTATAATCTGTATGTAGTGACCCCCCCTAGTGGTGGTGTATAATCTGTATGCAGTGATTTCCACTTAGTGGTGGTGTATAATCTGTATGTAGTGATCTCCCCTAGTGGTGGTGTATAATCTGTATGTAGTGACCTCCTCCTAGTGGTGGTGTATAATCTGTATGTAGTGAGCTCCTCCTGGTGGTGATATATAATATGTGTGTAGTGATCTCCCCCTAGTGGTGGTGTATAATCTGTATGTAGTGAGCTCCCCCTAGTGGTGGTGTATAATCTGTATGTAGTGATCTCCTCCTAGTGGTGGTGTATAATCTGTATGTAGTGAGCTCCCCCTAGTGGTGGTGTATAATCTGTATGTAGTGATCTCCTCCTAGTGGTGGTGTATAATCTGTATGTAGTGAGCTCCCCCTAGTGGTGGTGTATAATATGTATGTAGTGAGCTCCCCCTAGTGGTGGTGTATAATCTGTATGTAGTGATCTCCTCCTAGTGGTGGTGTATAATCTGTATGTAGTGAGCTCCCCCTAGTGGTGGTGTATAATATGTATGTAGTGAGCTCCCCCTAGTGGTGGTGTATAATCTGAATGTAGTGAGCTCCCCCTAGTGGTGGTGTATAATATGTATGTAGTTAGCTCCCCCTAAAGGTGGTGTATAATCTGTATGTAGTGATCCCCCCCTAGTGGTGGTGTATAATCTGTATGTAGTGATCTCCCCCTAGTGGTGGTGTGTAATCTGTATGTAGTGAGCTCCCCCTAGTGGTGGTGTATAATCTGTATGTAGTGATCTCCCCCTAGTGGTGGTGTATAATCTGTATGTAGTGATCTCCCCCTAGTGGTGGTGTATAATCTGTATATAGTGAGCTCCCCCTAGTGGTGGTGTATAATCTGTATGTAGTGATCTCCCCCTAGTGGTGGTGTATAATCTGTATGTAGTGATCTCCTCCTAGTGGTGGTGTATAATGTGTATGTAGTGATCTTCCCCTAGTGGTGGTGTACAATCTGTATGTAGTGAGCTCCCCCTAGTGGTGGTGTATAATCTGTATGTAGTGATCTCTCCCTAGTGGTGATGTATAATCTGTATGTAGTGTTATTCCCCTAGTGGTGGTGTATAATCTGTATGTAGTGATCTCCCCCTAGTGGTGGTGTATAATGTGTATGTAGTGATCTCCCCCTAGTGGTGGTATATAATCTGTATGTAGTGAGCGTCCCCTAGTGGTGGTGTATAATCTGTATGTAGTGATCTCCTCCTAGTGGTGGTGTATAATCTGTATGTAGTGATCTCCTCCTAGTGGTGGTGTATAATCTGTATGTAGTGAGCGTCCCCCAGTGGTAGTGTATAATCTGTATGTAGTGAGCTCGCCCTAGTGGTGGTGTATAATCTGTATGTAGTGATCTCCCCCTAGTGGTAATGTATAATCTGTATGTAGTGACCTCCCTCTAGTGGTAATGTATAATCTGTATGTAGTGATCTCCTCCTAGTGGTGGTGTAAAATCTGTATGTAGTGATCTCCTCCTAGTGGTGATGTATAATCTGTATGTAGTGATCTCCCCCTAGTGGTGGTGTATAATATGTATGTAGTGATCCCCTCCTAGTGGTGGTGTATACTGTGTATGTAGTGATCTCCCCCTAGTGGTGGTGTATAATCTGTATGTAGTGAGCTCCCCCTAGTGGTGGTGTATAATCTATATGTAGTGAGCTCCTCCTAGTGGTGGTGTATAATCTGTATGTAGTGATCTCCCCCTAGTGGTGGTGTATAATCTGTATGTAGTGAGCGTCCCCTAGTGGTGGTGTATAATCTATATGTAGTGAGCTCCCCCTAGTGGTGGTGTATAATCTGTATGTAGTGAGCTCCTCCTAGTGGTGGTGTATAATCTGTATGTAGTGATCTCCTCCTAGTGGTGGTATATAATCTGTATGTAGTGATCTCCCCCTAGTGGTGGTGTATAATATGTATGTAGTGATCCCCTCCTAGTGGTGGTGTATACTGTGTATGTAGTGATCTCCCCCTAGTGGTGGTGTATAATGTTTATATAGTGATCTCCCCCTAGTGGAGGTGTATAATCTGTATGTAGTGAGCTCCCCCTAGTGGTGGTGTATAATCTATATGTAGTGATCTCCCCCTAGTGGTAATGTATAATCTGTATGTAGTGATCTCCCCCTAGTGGAGGTGTATAATCTTTATGTAGTGAGCTCCCCCTAGTGGTGGTGTATAATCTATATGTAGTGATCTCCCCCTAGTGGTAATGTATAATCTGTATGTAGTGACCTCCCTCTAGTGGTAATGTATAATCTGTATGTAGTGATCTCCTCCTAGTGGTGGTGTATAATCTGTATGTAGTGATCTTCCCCTAGTGGTGTTGTATAATCTGTATGTAGTGATCTCCTCCTAGTAGTGGTGTATAATCTGTATGTAGTGATCTCCCCCTAGTGGTGGTGTATAATCTGTATGTAGTGATCTCCCCCTAGTGGTGGTGTATAATCTGTATGTAGTGATCTCCTCCTAGTGGTGGTGTATAATCTGTATGTAGTGATCTCCTCCTAGTGGTGATGTATAATCTGTATGTAGTGATCTC
Source organism: Engystomops pustulosus (assembly GCF_040894005.1). Taxonomy (NCBI): domain Eukaryota; kingdom Metazoa; phylum Chordata; class Amphibia; order Anura; family Leptodactylidae; genus Engystomops; species Engystomops pustulosus. Next base: position 6,919,997 of record NC_092415.1, on the reverse strand, counting down.
CCCCTAGTGGTGGTGTATAATCTGTATGTAGTGATCTCCACCTAGTGGTGGTGTATACTGTGTATGTAGTGATCTCCCCCTAGTGGTGGTGTATAATGTTTATATAGTGATCTCCCCCTAGTGGTGGTGTATAATCTGTATGTAGTGAGCTCCCCCTAGTGGTGGTGTATAATCTGTATGTAGTGATCTCCTCCTAGTGGTGGTGTATAATCTGTATGTAGTGATCTCCCCCTAGTGGTGGTGTATAATCTGTATGTAGTGATCTCCCCCTAGTGGTGGTGTATAATCTGTATGTAGTGAGCTCCCCCTAGTGGTGTTGTATAATCTGTATGCAGTGATCTCCCCCTAGTGGTGTTGTATAATCTGTATGTAGTGATCCCCCCCTAGTGGTGGTGTATAATCTGTATGTAGTGATCTCCTCCTAGTGGTGGTGTATAATCTGTATGTAGTGATCTCCCCCTAGTGGTGGTGTATAATCTGTATGTAGTGATCTCCTCCTAGTGGTGGTGTATAATCTGTATGTAGTGAGCTCCCCCTAGTGGTGGTATATAATCAGTATGTAGTGATCTCCCCCTAGTGGTGGTGTTTAATGTGTATGTAGTGATCTCCCCCTAGTGGTGGTGTATAATCTGTATGTAGTGATCCCCCCTAGTGGTGGTGTATAATATGTATGTAGTGATCTCCCCCTAGTGGTGGTGTATAATCTGTATGTAGTGATCTCCCCCTAGTGGTGGTGTATAATCTGTATGTAGTGAGCTCCCCCTAGTGGTGGTGTATAATCTGTATGTAGTGATCTCCTCCTAGTGGTGGTGTATAATCTGTATGTAGTGAGCTCCCCCTAGTGGTGGTGTATAATCTGTATGTAGTGATCTCCTCCTAGTGGTGGTGTATAATCTGTATGTAGTGAGCTCCCCCTAGTGGTGGTGTATAATATGTATGTAGTGAGCTCCCCCTAGTGGTGGTGTATAATCTGTATGTAGTGATCTCCTCCTAGTGGTGGTGTATAATCTGTATGTAGTGAGCTCCCCCTAGTGGTGGTGTATAATATGTATGTAGTGAGCTCCCCCTAGTGGTGGTGTATAATCTGAATGTAGTGAGCTCCCCCTAGTGGTGGTGTATAATATGTATGTAGTGAGCTCCCCCTAAAGGTGGTGTATAATCTGTATGTAGTGATCCCCCCCTAGTGGTGGTGTATAATCTGTATGTAGTGATCTCCCCCTAGTGGTGGTGTGTAATCTGTATGTAGTGAGCTCCCCCTAGTGGTGGTGTATAATCTGTATGTAGTGATCTCCCCCTAGTGGTGGTGTATAATCTGTATGTAGTGATCTCCCCCTAGTGGTGGTGTATAATCTGTATATAGTGAGCTCCCCCTAGTGGTGGTGTATAATCTGTATGTAGTGATCTCCCCCTAGTGGTGGTGTATAATCTGTATGTAGTGATCTCCTCCTAGTGGTGGTGTATAATGTGTATGTAGTGATCTTCCCCTAGTGGTGGTGTACAATCTGTATGTAGTGAGCTCCCCCTAGTGGTGGTGTATAATCTGTATGTAGTGATCTCTCCCTAGTGGTGATGTATAATCTGTATGTAGTGTTATTCCCCTAGTGGTGGTGTATAATCTGTATGTAGTGATCTCCCCCTAGTGGTGGTGTATAATGTGTATGTAGTGATCTCCCCCTAGTGGTGGTGTATAATCTGTATGTAGTGATCTCCTCCTAGTGGTGGTGTATAATCTGTATGTAGTGATCTCCTCCTAGTGGTGGTGTATAATCTGTATGTAGTGAGCGTCCCCCAGTGGTAGTGTATAATCTGTATGTAGTGAGCTCGCCCTAGTGGTGGTGTATAATCTGTATGTAGTGATCTCCCCCTAGTGGTAATGTATAATCTGTATGTAGTGACCTCCCTCTAGTGGTAATGTATAATCTGTATGTAGTGATCTCCTCCTAGTGGTGGTGTAAAATCTGTATGTAGTGATCTCCTCCTAGTGGTGATGTATAATCTGTATGTAGTGATCTCCCCCTAGTGGTGGTGTATAATATGTATGTAGTGATCCCCTCCTAGTGGTGGTGTATACTGTGTATGTAGTGATCTCCCCCTAGTGGTGGTGTATAATCTGTATGTAGTGAGCTCCCCCTAGTGGTGGTGTATAATCTATATGTAGTGAGCTCCTCCTAGTGGTGGTGTATAATCTGTATGTAGTGATCTCCTCCTAGTGGTGGTGTATAATCTGTATGTAGTGAGCGTCCCCTAGTGGTGGTGTATAATCTATATGTAGTGAGCTCCCCCTAGTGGTGGTGTATAATCTGTATGTAGTGATCTCCTCCTAGTGGTGGTATATAATCTGTATGTAGTGATCTCCCCCTAGTGGTGGTGTATAATATGTATGTAGTGATCCCCTCCTAGTGGTGGTGTATACTGTGTATGTAGTGATCTCCCCCTAGTGGTGGTGTATAATGTTTATATAGTGATCTCCCCCTAGTGGAGGTGTATAATCTGTATGTAGTGAGCTCCCCCTAGTGGTGGTGTATAATCTATATGTAGTGATCTCCCCCTAGTGGTAATGTATAATCTGTATGTAGTGATCTCCCCCTAGTGGAGGTGTATAATCTTTATGTAGTGAGCTCCCCCTAGTGGTGGTGTATAATCTATATGTAGTGATCTCCCCCTAGTGGTAATGTATAATCTGTATGTAGTGACCTCCCTCTAGTGGTAATGTATAATCTGTATGTAGTGATCTCCTCCTAGTGGTGGTGTATAATCTGTATGTAGTGATCTTCCCCTAGTGGTGTTGTATAATCTGTATGTAGTGATCTCCTCCTAGTAGTGGTGTATAATCTGTATGTAGTGATCTCCCCCTAGTGGTGGTGTATAATCTGTATGTAGTGATCTCCCCCTAGTGGTGGTGTATAATCTGTATGTAGTGATCTCCTCCTAGTGGTGGTGTATAATCTGTATGTAGTGATCTCCTCCTAGTGGTGATGTATAATCTGTATGTAGTGATCTCCCCCTAGTGGTGGTGTATAATCTGTATGTAGTGATCTCCACCTAGTGGTGGTGTATACTGTGTATGTAGTGATCTCCCCCTAGTGGTGGTGTATAATGTTTATATAGTGATCTCCCCCTAGTGGTGGTGTATAATCTGTATGTAGTGAGCTCCCCCTAGTGGTGGTGTATAATCTGTATGTAGTGATCTCCTCCTAGTGGTGGTGTATAATCTGTATGTAGTGATCTCCCCCTAGTGGTGGTGTATAATCTGTATGTAGTGATCTCCCCCTAGTGGTGGTGTATAATCTGTATGTAGTGAGCTCCCCCTAGTGGTGTTGTATAATCTGTATGCAGTGATCTCCCCCTAGTGGTGTTGTATAATCTGTATGTAGTGATCCCCCCCTAGTGGTGGTGTATAATCTGTATGTAGTGATCTCCTCCTAGTGGTGGTGTATAATCTGTATGTAGTGATCTCCCCCTAGTGGTGGTGTATAATCTGTATGTAGTGATCTCCTCCTAGTGGTGGTGTATAATCTGTATGTAGTGAGCTCCCCCTAGTGGTGGTATATAATCAGTATGTAGTGATCTCCCCCTAGTGGTGGTGTTTAATGTGTATGTAGTGATCTCCCCCTAGTGGTGGTGTATAATCTGTATGTAGTGATCCCCCCTAGTGGTGGTGTATAATATGTATGTAGTGATCTCCCCCTAGTGGTGGTGTATAATCTGTATGTAGTGATCTCCCCCTAGTGGTGGTGTATAATCTGTATGTAGTGAGCTCCCCCTAGTGGTGGTGTATAATCTGTATGTAGTGATCTCCTCCTAGTGGTGGTGTATAATCTGTATGTAGTGAGCTCCCCCTAGTGGTGGTGTATAATCTGTATGTAGTGATCTCCTCCTAGTGGTGGTGTATAATCTGTATGTAGTGAGCTCCCCCTAGTGGTGGTGTATAATATGTATGTAGTGAGCTCCCCCTAGTGGTGGTGTATAATCTGTATGTAGTGATCTCCTCCTAGTGGTGGTGTATAATCTGTATGTAGTGAGCTCCCCCTAGTGGTGGTGTATAATATGTATGTAGTGAGCTCCCCCTAGTGGTGGTGTATAATCTGAATGTAGTGAGCTCCCCCTAGTGGTGGTGTATAATATGTATGTAGTGAGCTCCCCCTAAAGGTGGTGTATAATCTGTATGTAGTGATCCCCCCCTAGTGGTGGTGTATAATCTGTATGTAGTGATCTCCCCCTAGTGGTGGTGTGTAATCTGTATGTAGTGAGCTCCCCCTAGTGGTGGTGTATAATCTGTATGTAGTGATCTCCCCCTAGTGGTGGTGTATAATCTGTATGTAGTGATCTCCCCCTAGTGGTGGTGTATAATCTGTATATAGTGAGCTCCCCCTAGTGGTGGTGTATAATCTGTATGTAGTGATCTCCCCCTAGTGGTGGTGTATAATCTGTATGTAGTGATCTCCTCCTAGTGGTGGTGTATAATGTGTATGTAGTGATCTTCCCCTAGTGGTGGTGTACAATCTGTATGTAGTGAGCTCCCCCTAGTGGTGGTGTATAATCTGTATGTAGTGATCTCTCCCTAGTGGTGATGTATAATCTGTATGTAGTGTTATTCCCCTAGTGGTGGTGTATAATCTGTATGTAGTGATCTCCCCCTAGTGGTGGTGTATAATGTGTATGTAGTGATCTCCCCCTAGTGGTGGTGTATAATCTGTATGTAGTGATCTCCTCCTAGTGGTGGTGTATAATCTGTATGTAGTGATCTCCTCCTAGTGGTGGTGTATAATCTGTATGTAGTGAGCGTCCCCCAGTGGTAGTGTATAATCTGTATGTAGTGAGCTCGCCCTAGTGGTGGTGTATAATCTGTATGTAGTGATCTCCCCCTAGTGGTAATGTATAATCTGTATGTAGTGACCTCCCTCTAGTGGTAATGTATAATCTGTATGTAGTGATCTCCTCCTAGTGGTGGTGTAAAATCTGTATGTAGTGATCTCCTCCTAGTGGTGATGTATAATCTGTATGTAGTGATCTCCCCCTAGTGGTGGTGTATAATATGTATGTAGTGATCCCCTCCTAGTGGTGGTGTATACTGTGTATGTAGTGATCTCCCCCTAGTGGTGGTGTATAATCTGTATGTAGTGAGCTCCCCCTAGTGGTGGTGTATAATCTATATGTAGTGAGCTCCTCCTAGTGGTGGTGTATAATCTGTATGTAGTGATCTCCTCCTAGTGGTGGTGTATAATCTGTATGTAGTGAGCGTCCCCTAGTGGTGGTGTATAATCTATATGTAGTGAGCTCCCCCTAGTGGTGGTGTATAATCTGTATGTAGTGATCTCCTCCTAGTGGTGGTATATAATCTGTATGTAGTGATCTCCCCCTAGTGGTGGTGTATAATATGTATGTAGTGATCCCCTCCTAGTGGTGGTGTATACTGTGTATGTAGTGATCTCCCCCTAGTGGTGGTGTATAATGTTTATATAGTGATCTCCCCCTAGTGGAGGTGTATAATCTGTATGTAGTGAGCTCCCCCTAGTGGTGGTGTATAATCTATATGTAGTGATCTCCCCCTAGTGGTAATGTATAATCTGTATGTAGTGATCTCCCCCTAGTGGCGGTGTATAATCTTTATGTAGTGAGCTCCCCCTAGTGGTGGTGTATAATCTATATGTAGTGATCTCCCCCTAGTGGTAATGTATAATCTGTATGTAGTGATCTCCCCCTAGTGGAGGTGTATAATCTTTATGTAGTGATCTCCTCCTAGTGGTGGTGTATAATCTGTATGTAGTGATCTCCCCCTAGTGGTGTTGTATAATCTGTATGTAGTGATCTCCTCCTAGTAGTGGTGTATAATCTGTATGTAGTGATCTCCCCCTAGTGGTGGTGTATAATCTGTATGTAGTGATCTCCCCCTAGTGGTGGTGTATAATCTGTATGTAGTGATCTCCTCCTAGTGGTGGTGTATAATCTGTATGTAGTGATCTCCTCCTAGTGGTGATGTATAATCTGTATGTAGTGATCTCCCCCTAGTGGTGGTGTATAATCTGTATGTAGTGATCTCCACCTAGTGGTGGTGTATACTGTGTATGTAGTGATCTCCCCCTAGTGGTGGTGTATAATGTTTATATAGTGATCTCCCCCTAGTGGTGGTGTATAATCTGTATGTAGTGAGCTCCCCCTAGTGGTGGTGTATAATCTGTATGTAGTGATCTCCTCCTAGTGGTGGTGTATAATCTGTATGTAGTGATCTCCTCCTAGTGGTGGTGTATAATCTGTATGTAGTGATCTCCTCCTAGTGGTGGTGTATAATGTGTATGTAGTGATCTCCTCCTCGTGGTGGTGTATAATCTGTATGTAGTGAGCTCCCCCTAGTCGTGGTGTATAATGTGTATGTAGTGATCTCCCCCTAGTGGTGGTGTATAATCGGTATGTAGTGAGCTCCTCCTAGTGGTGGTGTATAATCTGTATGTAGTGATCTCCCCCTAGTGGTGGTGTATAATGTGTATGTAGTGATCTCCCCCTAGTGGTGGTGTATAATCTGTATGTAGTGATCTCCCCCTAGTGGTGGTGTATGATGTGTATGTAGTGATCTCCTCCTAGTGGTGGTGTATAATCTGTATGGAGTGATCTCCTCCTAGTGGTGATGTATAATCTGTATGTAGTGATCTTCCCCTAGTGGTGGTGTATAATGTGTATGTAGTGATCTCCCCCTAGTGGTGGTGTATAATCTGTATGTAGTGATCTCCTCCTAGTGGTGGTGTATAATCTGTATGTAGTGAGCTCCCCCTAGTGGTGGTGTATAATCTGTATGTAGTGATCTCCTCCTAGTGGTGGTGTATAATCTGTATGTAGTGATCTCCCCCTAGTGGTGGTGTATAATGTGTATGTAGTGATCTCCCCCTAGTGGTGGTGTATAATCTGTATGTAGTGATCTCCCCCTAGTGGTGGTGTATGATGTGTATGTAGTGATCTCCTCCTAGTGGTGGTGTATAATCTGTATGTAGTGATCTCCCCCTAGTGGTGGTGTATAATGTGTATGTAGTGATCTCCCCCTAGTGGTGGTGTATAATCTGTATGGAGTGATCTCCTCCTAGTGGTGATGTATAATCTGTATGTAGTGATCTTCCCCTAGTGGTGGTGTATAATCTGTATGTAGTGATCTCCTCCTAGTGGTGGTGTATAATGTATATGTAGTGATCTCCCCCTAGTGGTGGTGTATAATGTGTATGTAGTGAGCTCCTCCTAGTGGTGGTGTATAATGTGTATGTAGTGATCTCCCCCTAGTGGTGATGTATAATCTGTATGTAGTGATCTCCTCCTAGTGGTGGTGTATAATCTGTATGTAGTGATCTCCCCCTAGTGGTGGTGTATAATGTGTATGTAGTGATCTCCTCCTAGTGGTGGTGTATAATGTGTATGTAGTGATCATCCCCTAGTGGTGGTGTATAATCTGTATGTAGTGATCTCCTTCTAGTGGTGGTGTATAATCTGTATGTAGTGATCTCCTCCTAGTGGTGGTGTATAATCTGTATGTAGTGATCTCCTCCTAGTGGTGGTGTATAATGTGTATGTAGTGATCTCCCCCTAGTGGTGGTGTATAATGTGTATGTAGTGATCTCCTAGTGGTGATGTATAATGTGTATGTAGTGATCTCCTAGTGGTGGTGTATAATGTGTATGTAGTGAGCTCCTCCTAGTGGTGGTGTATAATGTGTATGTAGTGAGCTCCTCCTAGTGGTGGTGTATAATATGTATGTAGTGATCTCCTCCTAGTGGTGGTGTGTAATGTGTATGTAGTGATCTCCCCCTAGCGGTGGTGTATAATCTGTATGTAGTGATCTCCCCCTAGTGGTGGTGTATAATCTGTATGTAGTGATCTCCCCAAAGTGGTGGTGTATAATGTGTATGTAGTGATCTCCTCCTAGTGGTGATGTATAATCTGTATGTAGTGATCTCCTCCTAGTAGTGGTGTATAATCTGTATGTAGTGATCTCCTCCTAGTGGTGGTGTATGTGTATGTAGTGATCTGCTCCTAGTGGTGGTGTATGATCTGTATGTAGTGATCTCCCCCTAGTGGTGGTGTATAATCTGTATGTAGTGATCTCCCCCTAGTGGTGGTGTATAATCTGTATGTAGTGATCTCCTCCTAGTGGTGGTGTATAATCTGTATGCAGTGATCTCCCCCTAGTGGTGGTGTATAATCTGTATGTAGTGAGCTCCTCCTAGTGGTGGTGTATAATGTGTATGTAGTGAGCTCCCCCTAGTGGTGGTGTATAATGTGTATGTAGTGATCTCCCCCTAGTGGTGGTGTATAATCTGTAAGTAGTTATCTCCCCCTAGTGGTGGTGTATAATGTGTATGTAGTGATCTCCTCCTAGTGGTGGTGTATAATCTGTATGTAGTGAGCTCCTCCTAGTGGTGGTGTATAATGTGTATGTAGTGATCTCCCCCTAGTGGTGGTGTATAATGTGTATGTAGTGATCTCCCCCTAGTGGTGGTGTATAATGTGTATGTAGTGTTCTCCCCCTAGTGGTGGTGTATAATCTGTATGTAGTGATCTCCTCCTAGTGGTGGTGTATAATGTGTATGTAGTGAGCTCCTCCTAGTGGAGGTGTATAATCTGTATGTAGTGATCTCCTCCTAGTGGTGGTGTATAATCTGTATGTAGTGATCTCCTCCTAGTAGTGGTGTATAATGTGTATGGAGTGATCTCCTCCTAGTGGTGATGTATAATCTGTATGTAGTGATCTCCTCCTAGTAGTGGTGTATAATGTGTATGGAGTGATCTCCTCCTAGTGGTGGTGTATAATCTGTATGTAGTGATCCCCCCTAGTGGTGGTGTATAATCTGTATGTAGTGATCTCCTCCTAGTGGTGGTGTATAATGTGTATGTAGTGATCTCCTCCTAGTGGTGATGTATAATCTGTATGTAGTGATCTCCCACTAGTGGTGGTGTATAATCTGTATGTAGTGATCTCCCCCTAGTGGTGGTGTATAATCTGTATGTAGTGAGCTCCCCCTAGTGGTGATGTATAATCTGTATGTAGTGATCTCCCCCTAGTGGTGGTGTATAATCTGTATGTAGTGATCTCCTCCTAGTGGTGGTGTATAATATGTATGTAGTGATCTCCTCCTAGTGGTGGTGTATAATCTGTATGTAGTGATCTCCTCCTAGTAGTGGTGTATAATGTGTATGAAGTGAGCTCCTCCTAGTGGTGATGTATAATCTGTATGTAGTGATCTCCTCCTAGTGGTGGTGTATAATGTGTATGTAGTGATCTCCCCCTAGTGGTGGTGTATAATCTGTATGTAGTGAGCTCCCCCTAGTGGTGGCTGCAGGAAGGTAGAATGTCACCAGGTGACTGTATCAGTAAATAAATTCATGTTCTGAAATGTATCAGTGAAAGATTTGTGACACTTCTGGTGAGAGGTTGCAGCAGCCGCCCCTGACATACTCTGTGATTTCGGTAACACCCCGCAGGATGCTGTGAGTGCTGACCCCGCAGTTTTGGGGCTGATCTCTCCTATTACCGTTATGTGGAGGATGTAAATCTGTTCCGTGTTTATGACGGGAGACAATAAACCTTATGTCACCTCCTAATTGGTTGTACCTCGGCAGCAGAAGCAGAGTGCAGCCCCCGCCCCATAAACCCTCTTTATAGCTGCTGAGTGATGCTACGAGGGGGTCACCACCTGCTCCGCGCTCCGTTATTTCAGCTTCTGTTTATTGTGTCGTTCATGTTATGATTTGGCAAACAAGAGGTTAACTGGAGAGTGACCATAGACCTGGCAGAGCCCCTGCCAGAAAGTGCAGAGGAGTATCCTCACACTGCTGTGCTCTGTGCTCTCTGCAGCCAGTGTTATGTATAGTCCCTGGAGAGATGTGTAATCAGACCTCACACTGCTGTGCTCTGTGCTCTCTGCAGCCAGTGTTATGTATAGTCCCTGGAGAGATGTGTAATCAGACCTCACACTGCTGTGCTCTGTGCTCTCTGCAGCCAGTGTTATGTATAGTCCCTGGAGAGATGTGTAATCAGACCTCACACTGCTGTGCTCTGTGCACTCTCCAGCCAGTGGTATGTATTGTCCCTGGAGAGATGTGTAATCATACCTCACACTGCTGTGCTCTGAGCTCTCTGCAGCCAGTGTTATGTATTGTCCCTGGAGAGATGTGTAATCAGACCTCACACTGCTGTGCTCTGTGCTCTCTGCAGCCAGTGTTATGTATAGTCCCTGGGGACATGTGTAATCAGACCTCACACTGCTGTGCTCTGTGATCTCTGCAGCCAGTGTTATGTATTGTCCCTGGAGAGATGTGTAATCAGACCTCACACTGCTGTGCTCTGTGCTCTCTGCAGCCAGTGTTATGTATTGTCCCTGGAGAGATGTGTAATCAGACCTCACACTGCTGTGCTCTGTGCTCTCTGCAGCCAGTGTTATGTAATGTCCCTGGAGAGATGTGTAATCAGACCTCACACTGCTGTGCTCTGTGCTCTCTGCAGCCAGTGTTATGTATTGTCCCTGGAGAGATGTGTAATCATATATCACACTGCTGTGATCTGTGCTCTCTGCAGCCAGTGTTATGTATTGTCTCTGGAGAGATGTGTAATCAGACCTCACACTGCTGTGCTCTGTGCTCTCTGCAGCCAGTGTTATGTATAGTCCCTGGGGACATGTGTAATCAGACCTCACACTGCTGTGCTCTGTGATCTCTGCAGCCAGTGTAATGTATTGTCCCTGGAGAGATGTGTAATCAGACCTCACACTGCTGTGCTCTGAGCTCTCTGCAGTCAGTGTTATGTATTGTCCCTGGAGAGATGTGTAATCAGACCTCACACTCCTGTGCTCTGTTCTCTCTGCAGCCAGTGTTATGTATTGTCCCTGGAGAGATGTGTAATCAGACCTCACACTGCTGTGCTCTGTTCTCTCTGCAGCCAGTGTTATGTATTGTCCCTGGAGAGATGTGTAATCAGACCTCACACTGCTGTGCTCTGTGCTCTCTGCAGCCAGTGTTATGTACTGTCCCTGGAGAGATGTGTAATCATACCTCACACGGCTGTGCTCTGTGCTCTCTGCAGCCAGTGTTATGTATAGTCCCTGGAGAGATGTGTAATCAGACCTCACACTGCTGTGCTCTGTGCTCTCTGCAGCCAGTGTTATGTATTATTCCTGGAGAGATGTGTAATCAGACCTTTGTGTATGTTGATAGTAGAAGCAGGACTGTGAGAAATGTATTTATATTGTAGGATTCTCCAAGTGGATTTGGGGAAGAGTCTTAACACTGCTGATCTCTGTGCTCTCTGCACTGAACTGCTGACAGTGTTATGTATTGTCCCTGGAGAGCTGTTATATCAGTTGCTACTGTAGAAGATACTGGATGGACCCTACATTTGCTAAGAGCAGGGTCTGTAGGGCTCATTGCACAGTGCTAAGAGCACAGCAGTGTGAGGACATGCCCCAAGTGCACATAAATCCAGGTGACCTTCTCTCCCGTCTACTCTCTAGGTAGCAGAATATCAGCTGGAATGGACGGGTGACTGCGGCACTGAGGTTCTTTGGACATGATGGGGTAGCGGGGGACGGGTTTAGGGATGGGGTCCTCCGCTCATCCCTCCCGGGTGGTTATCCGGATCCTCCGCACCTCACAGTCATCGTTTTTAAGACCTCAAATATTGCTCCATCAGCCCACAACATTTCCCACTTAGAGGTGAACGTGAGGCGCGAGGGGGGGGGGGGCACTTTTTGGATTAAGCGGAGAATCCCTGATGAAAGGAGAAGAAGTTACTTATCCTGTAACTCTCCTAATCAGCCACTTTGTTATCGCGGCTCCGCAGGCGTCTTTAAGAGATAAGCGTTTAGCATCTCCTTATCCGCCAGTCCTGAACTCATTGATATGTGGACGTGGGGGAGGCGCAGAGCGGACGCCTCGCGCCTCAGGAGAAGACACTTTTATAAATGACAAGTTGGAATCTCAGAACTTGTCCAAATAAGAAACTTCAACAAATCAATAAGATCCCAGAACCCAAATCTCATGGGAGGAACTTACATACAGTACACAGGGAAGGAGAGGATAGAAAGGGAACCTGTCAGCAGGTGTGACCATACAGCAGCAGCCAGTGTTATGTATTGTCCCTGGAGAGATGTGTAATCAGACCTCACACTGCTGTGCTCTGTGCTCTCTGCAGCCAGTGTTATGTATTGTCCCTGGAGAGATGTGTAATCAGTCCTCACACTGCTGTGCTCTGTGCTCTCTGCAGCCAGTGTTATGTATTGTACCTGGAGAGATGTGTAATCAGACCTCACACTGCTGTGCTCTGTGCTCTCTGCAGCCAGTCCTATGTATTGTCCCTGGAGAGATGTGTAATCAGACCTCACACTGCTGTGCTCTGTGCTCTCTGCAGCCAGTGTCATGTATTGTACCTGGAGAGATGTGTAATTAGACCTCACACTGCTGTGCTCTGTGCTCTCTGCAGCCAGTGTTATGTATTGTCCCTGGAGAGATGTGTAATCAGACCTCACACTGCTGTGCTCTGTGCTCCCTGTATCCAGTGTTATGTATTGTCCCTGGAGAGATGTGTAATCAGACCTCCCACTGCTGTGCTCTGTTCTCTCTGCAGCCAGTGTTATGTATTGTCCCCGGAGAGATGTGTAATCAGACCTCACACTGCTGTGCTCTGTGCTCTCTGCAGCCAGTGTTATGTACTGTCCCTGGAGAGATGTGTAATCATACCTCACACTGCTGTGCTCTGTACTCTATGCAGCCAGTGTTATGTAATGTCCCTGGAGAGATGTGTAATCAGACCTCACACTGCTGTGCTCTGTGCTCTCTGCAGCCAGTGTTATGTACTGTCCCTGGAGAGATGTGTAATCAGACCTCACACTGTTGTGCTCTGTGCTCTCTGCAGCCAGTGTTATGTAGTGTCCCTGGAGAGATGTGTAATCAGACCTTTCTGTATGTTGTTAGTAGCAGCAGGACTGTGATATATGGATCTATATACCAGGATTGAAGATTCTCCAAGTGCTGTTGGGTGTGTCCTCACACGGCTGTGCTCTGTGCAGTCAGTGTTATGTATTTGTCCCTGTAGAGACGTGTAATCAGACCTTTCTGTATGTAGTAGCAGCAGGACTGTGATACATGGATTCATAATCCAGGATTATAGCTTCTCCAAAGGCACTTGGGGTGTGTCCTCACACTGCTGTGCTCTGTGCTTCCTGCAACCAATGTTATGTGTTGTCCCTGGAGAGATGTGTAATCACACCTTTTTCTGTATGTTGTTAGTAGCAGCAGGACTGTGATACATGGATTCATAATACAGGATTGTAGCTTCTACAAATGCACTGGGGTGTGTCCTCACACTGCTGTGCTCTGTGCTCTCCTACTTTCCTCCTACATTCTGCTCCATGTGTGCTCTGAGTAATACTTGTATCAGGGTTGTAGCTGAATACTGCAGCAGTCACTCAGAGTACACTGGGGCAGTTCACTGCAGAGTGCTAAGAGCAGAGCAGTGTGAGGACACATCCCCATTGCATGTAGAGAAGATAACTGGAAGGAATAGCACTTGGTAGATGAATAGATTACAGTGTATAAACCTGCCCCACACCCTGGGGTAACAATAATAACCCCCCTTCCATTTTACCCCACCAGGAGATTATCTCTGCTCCGGACCACCAGGGATTAACCCTTTCCTCTATCCTAGGTAACCCTTTGACCAGTGGTGGTGATTCTTTGTAATGGTGGGGGCGGGGGTCTGTCCTCCCAGTAGAGCACCACCTACAGGTCATGGTAATAAGTTGTAGGGATGGGGATGTGCTTCCCAGGTCTCTCTACTGCCCCCTGTAGGTCATTTCTATGTGAGTCAATGGGGGTCATTTACTAAGGGCCCGATTCGCGTTTTCCCGACGTGTTACCCGAATATTTCCGATTTGCGCCGATTGTACCTGAATTGCCCCGGGTTTTTGGCGCACGCGATCGGAATTTGGCGCATCGGCGCCGGTATGCACGCGACGGAAATCGGGGGGCGTGGCCGAACGAAAAACCGACGTATTCGGAAAAACCGCCGCATTTAAAAAAAAAATTGTGTCGCGAAAATTTCACTCACCTTCATCCTGGATAGGCCGGTGTATTTCGAGGCATTCCAGCGGGCTTCAGCGCAGCAGCGCCACCTGGTGGACGGCGGAGGAACTGCTTTGATGAATCCCGGCCGGACCCGAATCCAGTGCAGAGAACGCGCCGCTGGATCGCGAACGGACCGGGTAAGTAAATCTGCCCCAATGTCTGACCCATTTCTGAGCCTGCAGACAGGACTAAGGGTTCTCTAGCGGTTCCTGTCCAGATTAAGGAGGCAGCGCCACTAATAATTTGTGACCTTGTAGCAGATTTGTCCATTTCTGACCCAAAATGTGTTCTGGGAGAAGGACAATGTATCCCTGGAGTTCTCTGACAATATACAAGTCAGGATGAATTTGCGCTGATTCTTCCGGAGATAGATAATTCCGGGGTGTTGAGTGTCACCTCGCCGATAATGAAAGCGTTCCCCGCGCCGTCCCCTCTCATCTGACAACACAAAGCTGACATTAATTGGGCCACAATCAAGACGGTAATTTGGGATAATTGGATTGTCGCAGTCAGAAGCCATAAACCTGTTACAATATGCAATTGTTACGGTACAACAATTAACCGCCAAGACGCCAGGCACCTGGAATGTACAGCGCGGGGGGAGGGGGGAGTGACAGGTCCTGTCCCCCGCGGGGTTAATCATGATATATCCTCCCCTCCCCCAGCAATGTACAAAAATAACCCACAATGCATCATTATGACACTTAGCATCATCTCTTCCTTGGAAAGCTGGGTGCCAGCCAATATGGTGTCCGTCATAGAATAGAAGAGTCACCCAGCTTTCTCACAGCGCCCCCTATCTGTGCCTCCACCATGCTGCACACTGCAGCTCCACTTCTCCATGATTACATTCCCTGTAATCTGCAACATTCCGATATCTGTGTCCTAGAGATGAGCTGCAGTGCAGCGGCACATGGGACGCAGCGGCACATGGGACTCAGCGGCACATGGGACGCATCGGCACATGGGACGCAGCGGCACATGGGACTCAGCGGCACATGGGACGCATCGGCACATGGGACGCAGCGGCACATGGGACTCAGCGGCACATGGGACGCAGCGGCACATGGGACTCAGCGGCACATGGGACGCATCGGCACATGGGACGCAGCGGCACATGGGACTCAGCGGCACATGGGACGCAGCGGCACATGGGACTCAGCGGCACATGGGACGCAGCGGCACATGGGACGCAGCGGCACATGGGACTCAGCGGCACATGGGACGCAGCGGCACATGGGACGCAGCGGCACATGGGACGCATCGGCACATGGGACGCAGCGGCACATGGGACTCAGCGGCACATGGGACGCAGCGGCACATGGGAAGCAGCGGCACATGGGACGCAGCGGCACATGGGACGCAGCGGCACATGGGACTCAGCGGCACATGGGACGCAGCGGCACATGGGAAGCAGCGGCACATGGGACGCAGCGGCACATGGGACTCAGCGGCACATGGGACGCATCGGCACATGGGACGCAGCGGCACATGGGACTCAGCGGCACATGGGACGCAGCGGCACATGGGACTCAGCGGCACATGGGACGCATCGGCACATGGGACGCAGCGGCACATGGGACTCAGCGGCACATGGGACGCAGCGGCACATGGGACTCAGCGGCACATGGGACGCAGCGGCACATGGGACGCAGCGGCACATGGGACTCAGCGGCACATGGGACGCAGCGGCACATGGGACGCAGCGGCACATGGGACGCATCGGCACATGGGACGCAGCGGCACATGGGACTCAGCGGCACATGGGACGCAGCGGCACATGGGAAGCAGCGGCACATGGGACGCAGCGGCACATGGGACTCAGCGGCACATGGGACGCAGCGGCACACGGGAAGCAGCGGCACACGGGACGCAGCGGCACACGGGACTCAGCAGCACACGGGACGCAGCAGCACACGGGACGCAGCAGCACACGGGACGCAGCAGCACACGGGACTCAGCAGCACACGGGACGCAGCAGCACACGGGACGCAGCAGCACACGGGACGCAGCACACGGGACGCAGCACACGGGACTCAGCGGCACACGGGACGCAGCGGCACACGGAAAGCAGCAGCACACGGGACGCAGCAGCACACGGGACGCAGCAGCACACGGGACGCAGCAGCACATGGGAAGCAGCAGCACATGGGAAGCAGCAGCACAGGGAGCCGCTCCTCAGACTTTCGGTAAGTTATTTCATTTGATTATTTTTTGCTTCACCGCTGGGTCAATGTCTTGGAGAAGAAGACGCAACGCTCCATCATATATGGGGTCACGTGACGTCACCTTTCACCTCTGCGGGGACTGGAAATGCGTGAGCTCACGGACCTATGAACGGGCCTCCGGCGCCCCCCCCCCCGCCCCCCTCGACATTATTTCTCCATAAAGTAAAAAAGTTTCTGCTTATTGTTTCTTTCTCTATAGGAGAAGATCATCAGGATTTATAGGAGGAGGATTGGTCACTTCTATGGGAACTCGAAATGCGTGGTGCAGCGCAGATCACTGACCGCAGCCTCCTGACACCGTTTTCCGCAAAATATCGTTTGTTAATTAATATTTGTGACACCTGCGAAGAGGGGACGAGGCCACGCATCGTTTGTGGGGTGCGGTGGGATTTTTTGGGGATTAGGTTTAACATCTAACTGGGCTTTAAGCAGCCTCCAGACATGTCTCCTATCGTATCACTGAGGGCTTCATGATCTAATCCACTTCTGGGATCAGAGAAGAAGAGGAAATCCATCAGCTGCAAGGATTCGGGTGGGATTTGTCTCACCTGCACTTTTATGGGAACGCGTGGGTTCACCAATCCATAACTGGGAATTAGGCAGCGTCCTCCAACCTAGGAAAACATTCCCGGATTATTGATACCAATGGAATCTTCTACATGGGATCTGGATGGGATCTGTGTAAGGAATGTGAATCGCGTGGAGCAGAACTGAGATATGGGGCTTTATGCAGCTTCCGGACATTTTTTGCCACAAAAATCTGTTTTTCTGCTAACAGATCGATGCCTCGAAAGAGTAGATGAGGGGATCCATCATATATGGGATTTTCAGGGGCTTGTGTCTCCTGACTCTTCTTTGAGCGGCTCTAACCTATCATCAGGCTTTAGGGCAGCCTCCTGACATCTTCTTCCACAATGTTCAATGTTTCTTATTGATTAAGAGGAGATGATGGAGGGTTTGATTTATTTACCGGACCTTTACTTCTTTGGGGATCTGAAATGCGTATAGTTCTGCTAAAATATGTCCAGGCTTTAGGGAAGCCTCCGGACATGTTTTCCAGGAATACAAATGTTTCTTTGTTGAATGGAGGAGGCGATTCCTCATGTCCGGGGTGTTGGGTGTCACTGGACTTTCCTTTCACCTCTATGGGGGCTCCGATGGTTGGACTAAGATATGATTGGGCTTTAGTGCAGCCTCCTGACATCTTTATCCACAAAGTAAAAAGTTTCTTGTCTGTTTATTGTTTGTTTCTCCGTCCGGTTGACGCCTGAGACGAGGTAATCCATCATTCACTTACCCGAAAACACAAAAAAGCGAAAGAACACAGAGAAGTAATTGCGCCAATTTCGCCATTCCACTTGACGGCGATTTGCATAATAAGGTGTTTGCCGGGATCAGATTGGTAATTTTCAGGCGGGCGGGGAGGACGGCGGTTCTGAGCGGGTCGTGCGCCATCTTTTTCTTTTTTAAGTTCTCCTCCGTGTAATGGGTTC
This sequence comes from Engystomops pustulosus, assembly GCF_040894005.1. Classification (NCBI taxonomy): domain Eukaryota; kingdom Metazoa; phylum Chordata; class Amphibia; order Anura; family Leptodactylidae; genus Engystomops; species Engystomops pustulosus. Next base: position 6,902,182 of record NC_092415.1, on the reverse strand, counting down.
TGTCAGTCTGGACGGCGCAGCGAACGCGGGAGCAGCTTCTGCGTCCTGAATATAAAGCCGCAGTCACTTCTCATTATACATCCATAGGAAGCCAGAAGACACTTCCGAGCTGTCAGACTCCTCGTACCCAGCGGAAGACGTTTAATCTCCTGAACGGTTTCGCTTTCTTAAATGTGAGAACAAGACGGCGGTTCAGAAGACGACACCAGCGCTGTCACATGTGACGTCTGATACGAGACACCGCAAATGGAGTATTGTAGCATTCAGGGTATAAATGGCTGATAACAGAGAGGAATAGACTGTATTGCTGGGTGCGGTGCTCGGGAGACATGGTAGCACCGGGTCTCCGGCCTCCAGTTCTGTGACGTGTGACAATGGGCGGAGCTCGGGTGATAACGTTGGACTATCACTTATCCATCCAGAAGGGAGGGGGCATCTATATACTGCGGGTAGGTACCTATATACTGTCCTGTATGAGGACTCTGCTTCCAACAGCTGCAATCTGGGAAAAGCTCCTAACGGGGCCCTCGCCAGCTGTAGAGCACAAGGTCCTCCTCATAGACAGCACTGAGTAGAGAATCAGGTCCATATATCCTAACAGACCCTATGGACAGGGGTCGTCCGCCCCACACTCCCTACCCTATACTATGAGTGAAAGCTGCAGCAAGATTCTAGTTATCTCTGTGCACTCGGAGAAGCTACAATCCTGGAATATAAATCCACATGTCACTGGGAGGAGGATCTACCCTAACGCAGGGTTCTTTGAGTAATACAATGTAACCTCCATTATCTTCAGTCTTACATGATTTTCTTGGAACCGGGCACCAGAGGGAGATGTTCTACCAACCCCCTTCCAAGCGGCACCCGAAGCACCCTGGCCAGGCCGACTGTCCTAGTGGTAAGTCCCTATGGCTGCTATCATCAAAAAAATAAGGACACTATGGGACTCATTTACTAAGGGTCCGTCGGACACATTTTCGGCGGGTTTCCTGACGATTTCCGTTTTGCCACGAATTGCCCCAGGATTTTGGCGCACGCAATCGGATTTTGGCACATCAGCGCCATCTTGCACACGACAGAAATTTGGGGGGCGGGACGTCGGACAACCCAATGAATTCGGAAAATGCGCGGGATTTAACAATGTGTCGCAAGATCAGCACTTACATGCACAGGGAAGAAGCAGGTGAACTCCGGCGGACCTCGGTGCAGAAGCGACGGAAGCAGGAACTCGGCCTACAGGCTACGTGAATCGTGATGGACCCGAATCCACGTTGGACAACGCACCGCAGGATCGCGACAGGACCGGGGAAGTAAATCTGCCCCAATGTTGCAGATTGGACAATCACCCAGTGAAGTGAATATGTCCATGAAAACACGACCCCGGTGAGTATCAGATACGTTCATGTGCATGAAGGTGATTTTCCATCCTATAGATGGCGCCGGAGGATCCTGCAGGAGTGGACTATTCCGTACAGCACTGGATCCATCCTGAATCCATAGCGGAGAGTTATGACTTGTGCCAATGATGTCCTCATTTATGGAGAAGCATAAAAAAGGTAAGAAACATTAATAGCAGATGGGACAATATATTATATAAAAATAAAACAAACATCACAGCAGATGGCTGGACGCGCCGTATAGAGAGCGCCGGCAGCAGATGGGGCAGTACATCATGTGTCAGGATTCTGACACCAGACGCACATGAGATCCAAATGGTAATAACAGAAAAGAATTAGTGGCGGATTGTGGAAAGAAATAGTGAAAATGAGCGGGAGGGATGTAGTGGTGGTGGCAAACACAACATGTAAGGTCCAAAACCACAGCTAGGGCCAACCGGAGCGGTCAACTGACTCCAGCCATGGATCGTGTAGGTGGGAATCACAACATCTAAGGTCCAAAACCGCAGCTAGGACCAACCAGAGCGGTCAACTGACTCCAGCCATGGATTGTGTAGGTGACAAACACAACATCTAAGGTCCAAACCATAGGTAGAGCCAACCGGAGCGGTCAACTGACTCCAGCCATGGATTGTGTAGGTGGGAAACACAACATCTAAGGTCCAAAACCGCAGCTAGGGCCAACCGGAGCGGTCAACTGACCCCAGCCATGGATCGTGTAGGCCACAATCTAGAAGATGATCATAATCTGGAATGGATTATCAGAAGTTCAGATGTGGAGGAGATGGATAGATCCCAGACAATGATCTTGTGAAGGGTCTCCTGAACATCACATGGAAGAACAATGAACGATGAGGCTCCACTGGACGATGAAGCCACCTCCGGTAGGTCACTGATTGAAGAAGTCCTAGGGGCACATTTACTTAGACGTCCCGTTGCGTCCGCCGATCCGGAATTTCTGATGAGTATTCGGAGCTGCCGCGATTCACTTACAGCGTGCACCCGATTTCTTGAATGTGTCGCTTCCCCGTTGAGGTCTGCCGGAGTTCACCTTCTTCTTCCCGATGCATGTGAGTGCTTGATCTTGAATTTTAAATTCCGTGGCTTGTCCGAATCCGTTGGGTTGTCCAATGGCCATGCATGAAAGCCGGCGCCGATGCACCAAAATCTTATCGCGTGTGCCAAAAACCTGGGGCAATTCAGGGCAAATCGGAAATATTCGGGAAACCCGACGGAAATGTGTCTGACAGACCCTTAGTAAATGTGCCCCATAAACTTGATTCAGCTGTTTTTTGGTTGAAACCACTTTGCAAAACTAAAGCTAAAATGTAGACTGGACTTTAAGAAGATGATCCTCGAGCAAGAAGATGCCACAAGCCAAAAGACCAGGAAATTGAAGAAACATGCCAAGAGGACCACCCTGGAGCATGGTCAGATTGAGCCATGAAGATCAAATCCAAGAAGTTCAGACTGAAGTGTTGTAGTAGCACTACAGCAGAGTATTGGACAAAACTACTAGTTAGAACCAGGAATATGATAGAACTATGTTAGAAATTGTCCAAGACAATGAGAGACCTCAACTTGAGGCCATGTTGTTCTGGTTGAATCATCTACTTTGCAGATATGAGGATGTGATGCTTCAAATCCTTGTTAGGCATTGTCTAGGACAATGAGAGCCCCCATCTTGAGGCCATGTTGTTCTGGGAACCAAGAAGATCAGACAAGAGTGTAGTACCATAAATGGGTTGAAGTAGAGTCTTGGGCAAGACTACAAGTTAGAACCAGATCCTGATCTCGGTAACGAGGATATAGGAACCAGGAAACCAAAGTCCAAGAATGAGCCAGGAGACAAAAACAGATCAAGGCAAATGGTCCGGCATAAGACCCTGGAGGGAAGGGGTATGTAACGTTCAGAGAAAATGGAGATTGCAACTGTGGATGAGAGGCTTCAGAACTGTGTTGGATATTGTGAGACCATGCTGTTCAGGTAGAATCTAGTCTTCAGACAGTTATGCAGATGTTCCACTTCACTTTGGAGCTGATCTACTGGATGGAGGCAATTTGTGAAATATCTCAGCAATCTACTGGAAAGAGAAAACACCTGCAAAATATGTCTAGACATGAGGCCCAATAATGTGTCAACTATCTGTAGGACACTTAGGCCCCATTCACACAGGCCGTGTGAGGACGTATATCCGCCCCCCAATGGACACCTTTGGCAGTCGGTGTGAGCACAACGGGTTACTCATCGTACTATGCTGTTGCCGCAAAAAATATCTTCAGCTGTAAGGACGGCTGTGTTGCGCTATTTCCTATGGAGAGGGGAGGGGTGAGCAGTGCTCACATTTGGTCATCTGTGCTACATCCAGGCAAGCACATGTTAATGTGAATGCACCCTTTAAACCGTACTCAACGCAGAAGTGGATTTACATGGTTTACATCAAATCTACAAAATTTGAGTGGCCACGAAAAATACTTCACAAAATAACTTTAATGTAGTAGTTTGGATGTAGCTGATCTACTTCATTCTGGGCAGGATGTTTCTTAAAGGGGTTTGTCCATGAAAGAAAGTTCTCAAATTATAGCCCCCTAGTGATGTTTAACAATTAAGATCATTTTTAACCCCTTACTCTACAATGTTACAGAGTGTGAGCGGGGACTCTGAGCAGACACTTCATGATCCCTCTGTGCTGTGAGATGCTGTGTGCTGACAATGTGCTTAGATTATCAGGGTCCAGGGTTTATCTACACTTTTATTTAGCTTCTGAACATTCACTAAAACTGACACATAGAAAGAGAGATGAGATAGATCAGAGATGATGAGATCCATGAGATGCATATAACACACAATGACACTCTGAACCCTGCTACATCTCAGCTATAACACACAAGCAGTGCCTCCCCCTGGATGAAGACATCATCTGTCTGTAGCTTGTAGACTAAGTGTGCACGCTGCTGAAGCGCCTGCGTCTGAGCTGGTCTTGGGGGGCAGAGAGGAGAAAAATCTGCCATGCTCAACCATAATCAGATCCCAAATTGTGGACACCAGGACTGATAGAGACAAGATATAATTATATCTGTGGCATGCTGGATCTTTTGTTAATAATAAGAAAAACCTTGCCATCGTGGAAATAGCCCTTTATGAGTCCTTCTTCTGTAGACCATCACTGTATTACGTCCTGATGCCATTCCAGTATGACCACACACTCATTATTAATGATGTCTACTACTCATTGGGGGAGATGTATTAATGTCTTTAGACCAGTGGAGAGTAGGACTAGACAGATCTCTGCTGTGTCTGATGATGGATCTGGCGCAGGATAAGACTGATGAGTCCTATCAGCACCCCCTTTTTGTTGGACTAGTTTGCTGCACCACGATATTGAATTTTCTATTGCACAGGTTATTTCTGGTGCAGACACACCCACTTTTCCCAAGGACACGCCCCCTTTTTTCCATAAGAGTTGTAAAATAGCCTAAAATTGATCTAAAACCTTTAGTAAATGTGGCGCACAGCATTTCAGGTGCAAATTACTCTGGCGTCAACTCATTGATAAATCCCGTCCATTGTGTCCACCGTTCTATGGTAACCGATCCTCAGATTTTAGTTCTTCATCATTCAGTGATGGTCTATTGAATAACTAACGCTGCCCTTACAGTTCAGGCAACAGCTATGCCCCCTGATTCCCTAAACACATGCACTCATGTTCTTCAGTGAGGCCCAATGCTTCTTTCGCTGACTTCGGCCTAGGGGGAAGGTTGAAATGCAATTATACAACATATAGATTGCTGGTCCTGTAAAAATCTACAATTTGAAACAATATTCCTCACATGTAGATTCCTGTAGTTTTCCCCTTCAATTCACCCTCTATTTCCCCCGTACTGGAATCAACAGGTTTCTACCTCTTCCAATAGGCACCAGACAGATCCATATGGGTCACGAGACACCAATGGGACAGGTTTGTACAGAACAGTGGTCTGACCATCGGTCCAGGCTCGGTATACAGACGTACATCCGGGTGGGCACCACAGATTTACCTATGGGTATCAGATTCAAGGTCAGAACACCTTACTATTGCACTATGAAGCTAGGAACCTATTGCTCAGGCAACTTCTGATGGATTAAGTTGTCTTGAATAGCCCACAGACAAGAGATGGAATTGGCTGGAGGTGGATTCCAAGGTCTACTACTTCTGAAAGGACCAGCGTCCCCTGAATGGAGCAGAACGCCCGCAGGGGGGCAGAGAGGGAAGGCAGCGACATGACCTTGATGAGTAATGGTCTGACCACCGGTCCAGGCTCGGTATACAGACGTACGTCTGTGTGGGCACCACAGATTCAACTACGGGTATCAGATTCAAGGTCAGAACACTGTTGCAGTGCACTATGATGCTAGGAACCTATTGCTCAGGCACCTTTTGATGGATAAAGTTGGCCTATGGAGCCCACAGACAACAGATGGAATTGGCTGGAGGTGGATTACAAAGTCTACAACTTCTGAAAGGACCAGCGTCCCCTGGATGGAGCAGAACGCCCGCAGGCTGAGAGGGAAGGCAGCGACATGACCTTCATGAGTAATGCTCTGACCACCAGTTCAGGTTCGGAAAACAGACATACGTCCGGGTGGGCACCACAGATTTGACTTCAAGTATCTGATTCAAGGTCAGAACACCTTAGTAGTGCACTATGAAGCTAGGAACCTGTTGCTCAGGCACCTTCTGAATAGCCCACAGACAAGAGATGGACTTGGCTAGAGGTGGATTACAAGGTCTACAATTTCTGAAAGGACCAGCGTCCCCTGGAAGGAGCAGAACGTCTGCAGGGAGGCAGAGAGGGAAGGCAGCGACATGACCTTGATGAGTAATGGTCTGACCACCGGTCCAGACTCTGTATATGGCTTTACGTCCATATATAGGTACGATGTATGTACATACAGATTCACCTATGGGTATCAGATTCAAGGTCAGAACACCTTACTAGTGCACTATGAAGCTAGGAACCTGTTGCTAAGGCACCTTCTGATGGACAAAGTTGTCTTGAATAGCCCACAGACAAGAGATGGACTTGGCTGGAGGTGGATTACAAGATATACAACTTCTGAAAGGACCAGCGTCCCCTGGATGGAGCAGAGCGCCTGCAGGGAGGCAGAGAGGGAAGGCAGCGACATGACTGCTTGATGAGGCCCTCGCCTACACGGGAGATGCATAGATCGCCGCTAAGTGCCAATAGATATCACTTGTTGACAGAGCTCAATTCCCAGCATGTTGTACATTTGCATATTCTCATGTTCATCACACTATTCCCGTGAAGTGGAGACCATCCATCTTTCTGTCGTAGGGAGCGCGTTGAGCTGGATCTGCGGGGCCGCGAGTCTCCCTCTAATGACACAGGCCGGGTATTATTGGGTCTGCAATATGTTTGTTTAGAGGAGACAGGGCGTATTAATCATAGCGCTCCCTCGTAGAAATGAATATGATAATGTAGAAGATGTATTCATTACAGGAAGGGAGATGTCAGAGACGCTGCTGCAACAATGGATCGATGAGCCGGCGTTTCTCAGAAGAGGAGGCCGCCGCCGCGCAACACGACCAAAATGGCTTCTAACAAAACAGAATTATTTACAGTGTAAAGAGTCCGGGATAAAGGTCTTCACAAGGGAAGGGCCTGACGGTAATGTATCGTGTCAGGGGGGACACCGAGAGCCACGAGGATTAACCCTGACCATATGAACTTGTATGTATGGGGGTGCCCTGCCTGGATGATCTGGTATGTATGGGGGTGCCCTGCCTGGATGATCTGGTATGTATGGGGGTGCCCTGCCTGGATAATCTGGTATGTATGGGGGTGCCCTGCCTGGATGATCTGGTATGTATGGGGGTGCTCTGCCTGGATGATCTGGCATGTATGGGGGTGCCCTGCCTGGATAATCTGGTATGTATGGGGGTGCCCTGCGTGGATGATCTGGCATGTATGGGGGTGCCCTGCCTGGATGATCTGGCATGTATGGGGGTGCCCTGCCTGCATGATCTGGTATGTATGGGGGTGCCCTGCCTGGATAATCTGGTATGTATGGGGGTGCCCTGCCTGGATGATCTGGTATGTATGGGGGTGCTCTGCCTGGATGATCTGGCATGTATGGGGGTGCCCTGCCTGGATAATCTGGTATGTTTGGGGGTGCTCTGCCTGGATGATCTGGCATGTATGGGGGTGCCCTGCCTGGATAATCTGGTATGTATGGGGGTGCCCTGCCTGGATGATCTGGCATGTATGGGGGTGCCCTGCCTGGATGATCTTGTATGTATGGGGGTGCTCTGCCTGAATGATCTTAAATGTATGGGGGTGCTCTGCCTGGATGATCTGGTATGTATGGGGGTGCTGTGCCTGGAAGATCTGGTATGTATGGGGGTGCCCTGCCTGGATGATCTGGTATGTATGGGGGTGCCCTGCCTGGATGATCTTGTATGTATGGGGGCTGCCTGGATGATGTGGCATGTATGGGGGTGCCCTGCCTGGATGATGTGGCATGTATGGGGGTGCTCTGCCTGGATGATCTTGTATGTATGGGGGAGCCCTGCCTGGATGATCTTTTATGTATGGGGGTGCCCTGCCTGGATGATCTTGTATGTATGGGGGAGCCCTGCCTGGATTATGTGGCATGTATGGGGGTGCCCTGCCTGGATGATGTGGCATGTATGGGGGTGCTCTGCCTGGATGATCTTGTATGTATGGGGGTGCACTGCCTGGATGATCTTAAATGTATGGGGGTGCTCTGCCTGGATGATCTGGTATGTATGGGGGTGCTCTGCCTGGATGATGTGGCATGTATGGGGGTGCTCTGCCTGGATGATCTTGTATGTATGGGGGTGCCCTGCCTGGATGATCTTAAATGTATGGGGGTGCTCTGCCTGGATGATCTGGTATGTATGGGGGTGCCCTGCCTGGATGATCTGGTATGTATGGGGGTGCCCTGCCTGGATGATCTGGTATGTATGGGGGTGCCCTGCCTGGATGATCTGGTATGTATGGGGGTGCCCTGCCTGGATGATCTGGTATGTATGGGGTGACCATGACTCTACTTTAGTGGCAAATGTCAAGAGAAAGAAGGATTAAGATGTTGAATGTTATCCGGAACAGCTGAGCGGAGCGAGTACAAACCTAATGATTGCTTGTAGGGGGGGGGGGGGAGATGTTTTTGCATCATCCCAAGCCCCGCCCTGCTGACAAAAAATGGACAAATGTCCAAATATCTCAGAGATACAACATTATATTTGATGATCGTTCTTGGGTTCCGATGTCGCTGTTTGTTACATTTTAGACAGATCTCATCACATCCAACCTACAACTCATCCATGGAGGGGTTTTACCACTGAAATGTGGAAATTTGCCTCATCGTGGGGGGAGGTTCAACTGCTGGGACTCCATGTAGAACAGGGCGCGCATATATTATCAGGCGTCGGAGCCGTGAGGTGCTCCAGTGACGTAGGTCAGAGCCCCTCCGGCTCAATGGGATATTTTTTAGAGAATCTGTCTATTCCGGGACATACGAAAAGCGAGATACTCCCCTGGGGGACATAATGAGCAAGTAAGTTTGGGACGTCTACCATCAGTAAATCTTTCTTTCCATGACAACATTTTTTGCATTTTTCGGATTGCTCTCGGAGTTTCGGACTCCCGGCATCACTGGAGCTATGCAAATCATTTGTAAGACTCCTCCCCCCCAATAGTATCACAGCAGAGGGATGAAGAATTATACACAAAATCATCCCAATGTTTATTTAGTATTTTGTTGTATTTCATGGATTTTACGCCTTTCGCCTTCAGCGTGTGTCAGATTTCTGGGATTGTTGTCCCGTCGTCCTGTTCCGGCAGTATCGTTATTATCACAGATGAAACATTTGTGCGGCACAAAAGCCGATAATCGCTGCTATTTGTGATCTTGGAAACATCAGAGCGATGACTCAGAGGAAACCTCCGGCGCAGACGCACGCAGCGGCCTCAGCGCTAATTATCTGCTCCGGACAGATGCCGTTACGTGCGTCTGATCCCCCCTCCCCCACCATTACACCGTAAGACGCGGTCTAGACATAGAGAATACGCTGGGCAACGGCGGGAAGTGCGCAGTGTGTTACAATGTGTCTCCTTTATGCTACATAATAGTCCTGCCACGATATTGAACGCCATGCGACACACTGTGCATTACGGTGCGCTGATGCGCTGTATAATACGACCCCCGCTGCGCTATAGTGACGCTTCAAGACGCTTCGGGAGCAAAGGAGCAACAAAAAAAATATCATAAAATAAAAGCAAAATAAATGTCACATCTAAGATGTTTTCTTTCTAGATAAAACGTGTTTCTCATTGAACGCACGTCAAAGGATTGTGTTTACATTACGTGCGGCGCGGACTGATGTCACCGAGAGCTCCCAACAACAAAAATAGAGGGAAAAAATAACAATAGAGGAGCTTATCCATCACAATGTATATGGGGACAAGGCCAAAGGCTCATCTGCATAATATCCCTTATATAATGCAAATGTACAAATCCAAGGAATCATCTCCCTGCACCAGCGCACTAGTCATAGCCTGAGAACATCCCGACCTGAAATGTGCAGTCTTACACCAGACAGGACCTCAAGATACATCAGAGGCAGCGGCAGGGTCATATAGGTCACTATTGAGAAGTATTGACGTGCACTGATGGGAATAACATACTTGGGGTGAGATAGAAGCTTCATATTATCTCCAGCAGCCTCTGTGTCCCTCCGTTATTACTCAGAAGCATCAGCAGGATCATGTAGGCCATTAAACAGAAATTGAATAAAGCACTTAGGGTGAGATAGCAGCTTCCTATAATCTACAGCTTCTGCCTGTGTCTCTCCTCGTTCACTCAGAAGTATCAGGAGGATCCTATAGCACATAATAGAGAAATATTAACCTGCACTATTATGAATAAAGCCCTTAGGGTGAGATAGAAGCTTCCTATAATCTCCAGCAGCCTCCTCCCGTGTCTCTCCTCTATCAGCAGGATCATATAGGACATTATAGAGAAGTACTGACACTCTGCTACCATTGCACTCTTGTACTTGAGTATGTGCCGGTCTCCACTGCAGCTCTCGGATTCTATTCATGAGTCTGAGCTGAGTGGCTGCAGCCGGTGCATTGTGATGGTAATAGTCCTGTACATTATATAATGTGTAATCTGTGGCCGCAGTGTACGGGGGTCCCGGGGGACGCCTCTGTGAATGGAGCGAGTCCTGAATACTGTTATGTCTGGCACCAGTACCTATAAATGTGTCCCCAGAGAGGGGGGGGGGCACCTGTTTTCCCGCATTTCCAAACATTTTGATGTTTTTTATCTTCGCATTTTGTTTGCTTCAAGAGAATCAATGAAAATCAATTTATACAAACAGAGAACAAGGACGGGAGGAACGCGGGAGGAATGTGAAAGCTGCAGCGCGGCCGCCTGAGTGTACTGAGCAGGTCACTGTCACTACAGGAAGGGGGAAAAATACAGGACCCCAAAAAGTATCGCAGGACCCCAGACTCATCAGGGCAGGACCCCAGACTCATCAGCGCAGGACCCCAGACTCATCAGCGCAGGACCCCAGACTCATCAGCGCAGGATCCCAGACTCATCAGCGCAGGATCCCAGACTCATCAGGGCAGGACCCCAGACTCATCAGCGCAGGACCCCAGACTCATCAGCGCAGGACCCCAGACTCATCAGCGCAGGACCCCAGACTCATCAGCGCAGGACCCCGGACTCATCAGCGCAGGACCCCGGACTCATCAGCGCAGGACCCCAGACTCATCAGGGCAGGACCCCAGACTCATCAGCGCAGGACCCCAGACTCATCAGGGCAGGACCCCAGACTCATCAGCGCAGGACCCCAGACTCATCAGCGCAGGACCCCAGACTCATCAGGGCAGGACCCCAGACTCATCAGCGCAGGACCCCAGACTCATCAGCGCAGGACCCCAGACTCATCAGCGCAGGACCCCAGACTCCTCAGCGCAGGACCCCAGACTCCTCAGCGCAGGACCCCAGACTCCTCAGCGCAGGACCCCAGACTCATCAGCGCAGGACCCCAGACTCCTCAGCGCAGGACCCCAGACTCCTCAGCGCAGGACCCCAGACTCATCAGCGCAGGACCCCAGACTCATCAGCGCAGGACCCCAGACTCATCAGCGCAGGACCCCAGACTCCTCAGCGCAGGACCCCAGACTCCTCAGCGCAGGACCCCAGACTCCTCAGCGCAGGACCCCAGACTCCTCAGCGCAGGACCCCAGACTCATCAGCGCAGGACCCCAGACTCCTCAGCGCAGGACCCCAGACTCATCAGCGCAGGACCCCAGACTCATCAGCGCAGGACCCCAGACTCATCAGCGCAGGACCCCAGACTCATCAGCGCAGGATCCCAGACTCATCAGCGCAGGACCCCAGACTCCTCAGCGCAGGACCCCAGACTCCTCAGCGCAGGACCCCAGACTCCTCAGCGCAGGACCCCAGACTCCTCAGCGCAGGACCCCAGACCCATCAGCGCAGGACCCCATACTCATTAGCGCAGGATCCCAGACTCATCAGCGCAGGATCCCAGACTCATCAGCGCAGGATCCCAGACTCATCAGCGCAGGATCCCAGACTCATCAGCGCAGGACCCCAGACCCATCAGCGCAGGACCCCAGACTCCTCAGCGCAGGACCCCAGACTCCTCAGCGCAGGACCCCAGACTCCTCAGCGCAGGACCCCAGACCCATCAGCGCAGGACCCCAGACTCATTAGCGCAGGATCCCAGACTCATCAGCGCAGGATCCCAGACTCATCAGCGCAGGATCCCAGACTCATCAGCGCAGGATCCCAGACTCATTAGCGCAGGACCCCAGACCCATCAGCGCAGGACCCCAGACTCATCAGCGCAGGATCCCAGACTCATCAGCGCAGGACCCCAGACTCATCAGCGCAGGACCCCAGACTCATCAGCGCAGGACCCCAGACTCCTCAGCGCAGGACCCCAGACTCCTCAGCGCAGGACCCCAGACTCCTCAGCGCAGGACCCCAGACTCCTCAGCGCAGGACCCCAGACTCCTCAGCGCAGGACCCCAGACCCATCAGCGCAGGATCCCAGACTCATCAGCGCAGGATCCCAGACTCATCAGCGCAGGACCCCAGACTCATCAGCGCAGGACCCCAGACTCATCAGCGCAGGACCCCAGACTCATCAGCGCAGGACCCCAGACTCATCAGGGCCGGACCCCAGACTCATCAGCGCAGGACCCCAGACTCATCAGCGCAGGATCCCAGATTCATCAGCGCAGGACCCCAGACTCATCAGCGCAGGACCCCAGACTCATCAGCGCAGGATCCCAGATTCATCAGCGCAGGACCCCAGACTCATCAGCGCAGGACCCCAGACTCATCAGCGCAGGACCCCAGACTCATCAGCGCAGGACCTCAGCCTCATCCCCCTGAGTGGGAGGTTATACTTTGCAGGGTTTGTTACATGTCTAATACGTTGTATCCAGAGTGAGAGCTTTTTTGGGCGGGTACGTGCTCTCCCCCCATCCCGGGCTGTAGCCAAACTACCGACTCCACCCCTGACTATACAATTTCTCTAATTTCTCTCAACTGTGATTCCAGCTCCACCAAACAAATAGTCAGACTTTCCTCCAGAGTCCTGGTTTCCCGCTCCCCCAGCAGTGGTGAGATACATACGGCTTTCCTTCCTTCTAGGCTTCCTCTGATCTGGAGCTTCACTACTGAGCATGTACATAAAGTGCAGTCACAGTTATCGTAACTAAAAGCTTGGAAGTGGATGCACAACTCACGCTGACACGTCACATGTGACCTGTCACACCATGAGTTGTGGTCTGCTCCCTGCTGACAGTCAAGGTCCAATGAGAACCTCCAGAACTCATGGCAGATCATTGCTACAAGAGCCTCATAGCGGTGAGCTGAGAAGTTCCCTCCTGCTTCTCTCTGTGTCCTCACTGCTCCCATGTCCTCTCCTGCCGCTCTGTGTCCTCACTGCTCCCAGGTCCTCTCCTGCCGATCTGTGTCCTCACTGCTCCTGGGTATCTCCTGTTGTTCTGTATCCTCACTGCTCCTGGGTATCTCCTGCTGTTCTGTATCCTCACTGCTCCCAGGTCCTCTCCTGCCGCTCTGTGTCCTCACTGCTTCCAGGTCCTTTCCTGCCGCTCTGTGTCCTCACTGCTCCCAGGTCCTCTCCTGCCGCTCTGTGTCCTCACTGCTTCCAGGTCCTCTCCTGCCGCTCTGTGTCCTCACTGCTCCCAGGTCCTCTCCTGCCGCTCTGTGTCCTCACTGCTCCCAGGTCCTCTCCTGCCGCTCTGTGTCCTCACTGCTCCCAGGTCCTCTCCTGCCGCTCTGTGTCCTCACTGCTCCCAGGTCCTCTCCTGCCGCTCTGTGTCCTCACTGCTCCCAGGTCCTCTCCTGCCGCTCTGTGTCCTCACTGCTCCCAGGTCCTCTCCTGCCGCTCTGTGTCCTCACTGCTCCCAGGTCCTCTCCTGCCGCTCTGTGTCTTCACTGCTCATAGGTCCTCTCCTGCCGCTCTGTGTCTTCACTGCTCCCAGGTCCTCTCCTACCACTCTGTGTCCTCACTGCTCCCGGGTCCTCTCCTGCCTCTCTGTGTCCTCACTGCTTCCAGGTCCTCTCCTGCCACTATGTGTCCTCACTGCTCCCAGGTCCTCTCCTGCCGCTCTGTGTCCTCACTGCTCCTGGGTATCTCCTGTTGTTCTGTATCCTCACTGCTCCTGGGTATCTCCTGCTGTTCTGTATCCTCACTGCTCCCAGGTCCTCTCCTGCCGCTCTGTGTCCTCACTGCTTCCAGGTCCTTTCCTGCCGCTCTGTGTCCTCACTGCTCCCAGGTCCTCTCCTGCCGCTCTGTGTCCTCACTGCTTCCAGGTCCTCTCCTGCCGCTCTGTGTCCTCACTGCTCCCAGGTCCTCTCCTGCCGCTCTGTGTCCTCACTGCTCCCAGGTCCTCTCCTGCCGCTCTGTGTCCTCACTGCTCCCAGGTCCTCTCCTGCCGCTCTGTGTCCTCACTGCTCCCAGGTCCTCTCCTGCCGCTCTGTGTCCTCACTGCTCCCAGGTCCTCTCCTGCCGCTCTGTGTCCTCACTGCTCCCAGGTCCTCTCCTGCCGCTCTGTGTCCTCACTGCTCCCAGGTCCTCTCCTGCCGCTCTGTGTCTTCACTGCTCATAGGTCCTCTCCTGCCGCTCTGTGTCTTCACTGCTCCCAGGTCCTCTCCTACCACTCTGTGTCCTCACTGCTCCCGGGTCCTCTCCTGCCTCTCTGTGTCCTCACTGCTTCCAGGTCCTCTCCTGCCACTATGTGTCCTCACTGCTCCCAGGTCCTCTCCTGCCCCTCTGTGTCCTCACTGCTCCCAGGTCCTCTCCTACCACTCTGTGTCCTCACTGCTACCGGGTCCTCTCCTGCCTCTCTGTGTCCTCACTGCTTCCAGGTCCTCTCCTGCCGCTCTGTGTCCTCACTGCTCCCAGGTCCTCTCCTGCCGCTCTGTGTCTTCACTGCTCATAGGTCCTCTCCTGCCGCTCTGTGTCTTCACTGCTCCCAGGTCCTCTCCTGCCGCTCTGTGTCCTCACTAGTCCCAGGTCCTCTCCTGCCCCTCTGTGTCTTCACTGCTCCCAGGTCCTCTCCTACCACTGTGTGTCCTCACTGCTCCTGGGTCCTCTCCTGCCGCTCTGTGTCCTCATTGCTCCAGGTCCTCTCCTGCCGCTCTGTGTCCTTACTGCTTCCAGGTCCTCTCCTGCTGCTGTGTCCTCACTGCTCCCAGGTCCTCTCCTGCAGCTCTGTGCTTTCACTGCTCCCAGGTCCTCTCCTACCACTCTGTGTCCTCACTGCTCCCGGGTCCTCTCCTGCCCCTCTGTGTCCTCACTGCTCCCAGGTCCTCTCCTGCCGCTCTGTGTCCTCACTGCTCCCAGGTCCTCTCCTGCCGCTCTGTGTCCTCACTGCTCCCGGGTCCTCTCCTGCCGCTCTGTGTCTTCACTGCTCCCAGGTCCTCTCCTGCCGCTCTGTGTCCTCACTAGTCCCAGGTCCTCTCCTGCCCCTCTGTGTCTTCACTGCTCCCAGGTCCTCTCCTGCCCCTATGTGTCCTCACTTCTCCCAGGTCCTCTCCTGCCGCTCTGTGTCCTCACTGCTTCCTGGTTCTCTCCTACCGCTCTGTGTCTTCACTGCTCCCAGGTCCTCTCCTGCCGCTCTGTGTCCTCACTGCTCCAAGGTCCTCTCCTGCCGCTCTGTGTCCTCACTGCTCCCAGGTCCTCTCCTGCCGCTCTGTGTCCTCACTGCTTCCAGGTCCTCTCCTGCCGCTCTGTGTCCTCACTGCTCCCAGGTCCTCTCCTGCCGCTCCGTGTCCTCACTGCTCCCGGGTCCTCTCCTGCCGCTCCGTGTCCTCACTGCTCCCAGGTCCTCTCCTGCCGCTCTGTGTTCTCACTGCTCCCAGGTCCTCTCCTGTTGCTCTGTGTCCTCACTGCTCCCAGGTTCTCTCCTGCCGCTCTGTGTCCTCACTGCTCCCAGGTCCTCTCCTGCCGCTCTGTGTCCTCACTGCTCCCGGGTCCTCTCCTGCCGCTTTGTGTCCTCACTGCTCCCAGATCCTCTCCTGTCGCTCTGTGTCCTCACTGCTCCCAGGTCCTCTCCTGCCGCTCTGTGTCCTCACTGCTCCCAGATCCTCTCCTGCTGCTCCACTCTGTGACCTCACTGCTACCAGATCCTCTCCTCCCGCTCTGTGACCTCACTGCTCCACTCTGTGTCCTGAATCCTTATTCTGGGTGTATATGGTGGCGTCAGGATCCAGAGAAGGAGAGGACCACAGCTCTGCCCTGAATCCGGATACTGGTCCATACTATGCAGATTGGAACATGGAGGAGAGAAGAAGCTTCAGTGTGGATCAGGGGACTCCAGTATTTGTCTGCTCTGGGGGTCTCCCGTATTATTATTCTCTGCTCTGGATGCAGTATTTGGTTTCTGGGATGGCATTTATTGCTGTACTGTGGTTGCTGGGGAATCTCGGGTGCTGAGTACTGATGGGCCCCCTTAAGGTTGTCCGGTGTGACAACAAGGCCCAATAAATGTTGTTCAAAATCTGAATCTAAACCTAACTCTTTAGATCAGGAATAGGACGGACATTTAAAGGAAATTTTTACAAATAATTTGTTGTATGTTTGTGGAATCTGTGCAGACTCCATTACTCCGCAGCTTTCCACAGGTACATTGTATCCGGCTCAGATAATCCGGAGAAGGGAAAAGCCTTGAATCCGGACTGATACATTGTAACGACTCTCAGCACAGAAGAGAGATCTGGAGTTATGGGGGGAGAACATGGGGTCACACAGACCTCCAGGAGAGGTAAGTGAATTAACCCTGCAGGGTCGGAGCTGATTTCTGAACCCTGAAGCTTGCGGTAAATGATGTCATTAATAAACACTGGACTCATCCATCACTCACAGGCTGCACGGTAGGGCGGTATATACATATATATAGCATAGCGCGGCTGAGCGGGCTCCAGCACCTCAATGGTTAATCCAGGACTGAGCGCGCTCCAATGTCTCGGTATGTAAAGTATACGGCATATATGATATGTAATGTATCCAGAGGATGGGGAAGTGACTCTTTCCAATGAAGGGTTAATACCAGAACTGGTGAAATGTCCTGCGCGCTCGCCCGTGGAGAGTCACCACATACAAGACAACACAAAGATCCGAAAATGCCAGCGACATGACGCCTCCAACACAAATACCAAGTGGCCCCAGGAGACAACTGATAGATGGCCCAGGGGCCCGCAGTGTAGTGGAGCAGAGAGGACAAATCACCCACAATGCACCACAACATGTACAGGACCTGCAGTCCTATGTAACACCACATAAATAGTAATGTAGGGTCAGTGTTATCTATATAGAGGTCATTGTACAGGGAGGGGGTGGAGATAAGCTGTGACATCATCTATTGTCAGTAGTGATGTAATGAAGGGTCAGTGTTATCTATATAGAGGTCATTGCACAGGGAGGAGGAGATAAGCTGTGACATCATCTATTGTCAGTAGTGATGTAATGAGGGGTCAGTGTTATCTATATAGAGGTCTTTGTACAGGGAGGAGGAGGAGATAAGCTGTGACATCATCTATTGTCAGTAGTGATGTAATGATGGGTCAGTGTTATCTATATAGAGGTCATTGTACAGGGAGGGAGAGGAGATAAGCTGTGACATCATCTATTGTCAGTAGTGATGTAATGATGGGTCAGTGTTATCTATATAGAGGGTATTGTACAGGGAGGGGGAGGAGATAAGCTGTGACATCATCTATTGTCAGTAGTGATGTAATGATGGGTCAGTGTTATCTATATAGAGGGTATTGTACAGGAGGGGGGAGGAGATAAGCTGTGATATCATCTATTGTCAGTAGTGATGTAATGATGGGTCAGTGTTATCTATATAGAGGTCATTTTACAGGGGGGAGGAGATAAGCTGTGACATCATCTATTGTCAGTAGTGATGTAATGAAGGGTCAGTGTTATCTATATAGAGGTCATTGCACAGGGAGGAGGAGATAAGCTGTGACATCATCTATTGTCAGTAGTGATGTAATGAGGGGTCAGTGTTATCTATATAGAGGTCTTTGTACAGGGAGGAGGAGGAGATAAGCTGTGACATCATCTATTGTCAGTAGTGATGTAATGATGGGTCAGTGTTATCTATATAGAGGTCATTGTACAGGGAGGGAGAGGAGATAAGCTGTGACATCATCTATTGTCAGTAGTGATGTAATGATGGGTCAGTGTTATCTATATAGAGGGTATTGTACAGGGAGGGGGAGGAGATAAGCTGTGACATCATCTATTGTCAGTAGTGATGAAATGATGGGTCAGTGTTATCTATATAGAGGGTATTGTACAGGAGGGGGGAGGAGATAAGCTGTGATATCATCTATTGTCAGTAGTGATGTAATGATGGGTCAGTGTTATCTATATAGAGGTCATTTTACAGGGGGGAGGAGATAAGCTGTGACATCATCTATTATCAGTAGTGATGTAATGATGGGTCAGTGTTATCTATATAGAGGTCATTGTACAGGGAGGGGGAGGAGATAAGCTGTGACATCATCTATTATCAGTAGTGATGTAATGATGGGTCAGTGTTATCTATATAGAGGTCATTGTACAGGGAGGGGGAGGAGATAAGCTGTGACATCATCTATTGTCAGTAGTGATGTAATGATGGGTCAGTGTTATCTATATAGAGGTCATTGTACAGGGAGGGGGAGGAGATAAGCTGTGACATCATCTATTGCCAGTAGTGATGTAATAATGGGTCAGTGTTATCTATATAGAGGTCATTGTACAGGGAGGGGTAGGAGATAAGCTGTGACATCATCTATTGTCAGTAGTGATGTAATGATGGGTCAGTGTTATCTATATAGAGGACATTGTACAGGGAGGGGGAGGAGATAAGCTGTGACATCATCTATTGTCAGTAGTGATGTAATGATGGGTCAGTATTATCTATATAGAGGTCATTGTACAGGGAGGGGGAGGAGATAAGCTGTGACATCATCTATTGTCAGTAGTGATGTAATGATGGGTCAGTGTTATCTATATAGAGGTCATTGTGCAGGGAGGGGAAGGGGATAAGCTGTGACATCATCTATTGTCAGTAGTGATGTAATGATGGGTCAGTGTTATCTATATAGAGGTCATTGTGCAGGGAGGGGAAGGGGATAAGCTGTGACATCATCTATTGTCAGTAGTGATGTAATGATGGGTCAGTGTTATCTATATAGAGGACATTGTACAGGGAGGAGGAGGAGATAAGCTGTGACATCATCTATTGTCAGTAGTGATGTAATGATGGGTCAGTGTTATCTATATAGAGGTCATTGTACAGGGAGGGGGAGGAGATAAGCTGTGACATCATCTATTAACAGTAGTGATGTAATGATGGGTCAGTGTTATCTATATAGAGGTCATTGTACAAGGAGGGGGAGAAGATAAGCTGTGACATCATCTATTGTCACTAGTGATGTAATGATGGGTCAGTGTTATCTATATAGAGGTCATTGTACAGGAAGGAGGAGATAAGCTGTGACATCAACTATTGTCAGTAGTGATGTAATGATCGGTCAGTGTTATCTATATAGAGGTCACTGTACAGGAGGGGGAGGAGATAAGCTGTGACATCATCTATTGTCAGTAGTGATGTAATGATAGGTCAGTGCTATATATAGAGGTCATTGTACAGGGAGGGGGAGGAGATAAGCTGTGGCATCATCTATTGTCAGTAGTGATGTAATGATGGGTCAGTGTTATCTATATAGAGGTCATAGTACAGGGAGGAGGAGGAGATACGCTGTGACATCATCTATTGTCAGTAGTGATGTAATAATGGGTCAGTGTTATCTATATCGAGGTCATTGTACAGGGAGGGGGAGGAGATAAGCTGTGACATCATCTATTGTCAGTAGTGATGTAATGATGGGTAAGTGTTATCTATATAGAGGTCATTGTACAGGGAGGGGGGGGGAGATAAGCTGTGACATCATCTATTGTCAGTAGTGATGTAATAATGGGTCAGTGATATCTATATAAAGGTCATTGTACAGGGAGAGGGAGGAGATAAGTTGTGACATCATCTATTGTCAGTAGTGATGTAATGATGGGTCAGTGATATCTATATAGAGGTCATTGTACAGGGAGGGGGAGGAGGGGATAATCTGTGACATAGTCTATTGTCAGTAGTGATGTAATGATGGGTCAGTGTTATCTATATAGAAGTCATTGTACAGGAAGGAGGAGATAAGCTGTGACATCATCTATTGTCAGTAGTGATGTAATGATGGGTCAGTGTTATCTATATAGAGGTCATTGTGCAGGGAGGGGAGGAGATAAGCTGTGACATCATCTATTGTCAGTAGTGATGTAATGATGGGTCAGTGTTATCTATATAGAAGTCATTGTACAGGAAGGAGGAGGAGATGAGCTGTGACATCATCAATTGTCAGTAGTGATGTAATGATGGGTCAGTGTTATCTATATAGAGGTCATTGTACAGGGAAGGGAGGAGATAAACTGTGACATCATCTATTGTCAGTAGTGATGTAATAATGGGTCAGTGTTATCTATATAGAGGACATTGTACAGGGAGGGGGAGGAGATAAGCTGTGACATCATCTATTGTCAGTAGTGATGTAATGATGGGTCAGTGTTATCTATATAGAGGTCATTGTGCAGGGAGGGGAAGGGGATAAGCTGTGACATCATCTATTGTCAGTAGTGATGTAATGATGGGTCAGTGTTATCTATATAGAGGACATTGTACAGGGAGGAGGAGGAGATAAGCTGTGACATCATCTATTGTCAGTAGTGATGTAATGATGGGTCAGTGTTATCTATATAGAGGTCATTGTACAGGGAGGGGGAGGAGATAAGCTGTGACATCATCTATTAACAGTAGTGATGTAATGATGGGTCAGTGTTATCTATATAGAAGTCATTGTACAGGAAGGAGGAGATAAGCTGTGACATCATCTATTGTCAGTAGTGATGTAATGATGGGTCAGTGTTATCTATATAGAGGTCATTGTGCAGGGAGGGGAGGAGATAAGCTGTGACATCATCTATTGTCAGTAGTGATGTAATGATGGGTCAGTGTTATCTATATAGAAGTCATTGTACAGGAAGGAGGAGATAAGCTGTGACATCATCTATTGTCAGTAGTGATGTAATGATGGGTCAGTGTTATCTATATAGAGGTCATTGTGCAGGGAGGGGAGGAGATAAGCTGTGACATCATCTATTGTCAGTAGTGATGTAATGATGGGTCAGTGTTATCTATATAGAAGTCATTGTACAGGAAGGAGGAGGAGATGAGCTGTGACATCATCAATTGTCAGTAGTGATGTAATGATGGGTCAGTGTTATCTATATAGAGGTCATTGTACAGGGAAGGGAGGAGATAAACTGTGACATCATCTATTGTCAGTAGTGATGTAATAATGGGTCAGTGTTATCTATATAGAGGACATTGTACAGGGAGGGGGAGGAGATAAGATGTGACATCATCTATTGTCAGTAGTGATGTAATGATGGGTCAGTGTTATCTATATACAGGTCATTGTACAGGGAGGAGGAGATAAGCTGTGACATCATCTATTGTCAGTAGTGATGTAATGATGGGTCAGTGTTATCTATATAGAGGTAATTGTACAAAGAGGAGGAGGAGATAAGCTGTGACATCATCTATTGTCAGTATTGATGTAATGATGGGTCAGTGTTATCTATATAGAGGGTATTGTACAGGGAGGAGGAGGAGATAAGCTGTGACATCATCTATTGTCAGTATTGATGTAATGATGGGTCAGTGTTATCTATATACAGGTCATTGTACAGGGAGGGGGAGGGGATAAGCTGTGACATCACCTATTGTCAGTATTGATGTAATGATGGGTCAGTGTTATCTATATAGAGGTCATTGTACAGGGAGGAGGAGGAGATAAGCTGTGACATCATCTATTGTCAGTAGTGATGTAATGATGGGTCAGTGTTATCTATATACAGGTCATTGTACAGGGAGGGGGAGGGGATAAGCTGTGACATCACCTATTGTCAGTATTGATGTAATGATGGGTCAGTGTTATCTATATAGAGGGTATTGTACAGGAGGGGGGAGGAGATAAGCTGTGACATCATCTATTGTCAGTAGTGATGTAATGATGGGTCAGTGTTATCTATATAGAGGTCATTGTACAGGGAGGAGGAGGAGATACGCTGTGACATCATCTATTGTCAGTAGTGATGTAATGATGGGTCAGTGTTATCTATATAGAGGTCATTGTACAGGGAGGAGGAGGAGATAAGCTGTGACATCATCTATTGTCAGTAGTGATGTAATGATGGGTCAGTGTTATCTATATAAAGGTCATTGTACAGGGAGGGGAGGAGATAAGCTGTGACATCATCTATTGTCAGTAGTGATGTAATGATGGGTCAGTGTTATCTATATAGAGGTCATTGTACAGGGAGGGGAGGAGATAAGCTGTGACATCATCTATTGTCAGTAGTGATGTAATGATGGGTCAGTGTTATCTATACAGAGGACATTGTACAGGGAGGAGGAGATAAGCTGTGACATTATCTATTGTCTGTAGTGATGTAATGATGGGTCAGTGTTATCTATATAGAGGTCATTGTACAGGGAGGGGGAGGAGATAAGCTGTGACATCATCTATTGTCAGTAGTGATGTAATGATGGGTCAGTGCTATATATAGAGGTCATTGTACAAGGAAGGGGTAGGAGATAAGCTGTGACATCATCTATTGTCAGTAGTGATGTAATGATGGGTCAGTGTTATCTATATAGAGGTCATTGTACAGGGAGGGGAGGAGATAAGCTGTGACATCATCTATTGTCAGTAGTGATGTAATGATGGGTCAGTGTTATCTATATAGAGGTCATTGTACAGGGAGGGGGAGGAGATAAGCTGTGACATCATCTATTGTCAGTAGTGATGTAATGATGGGTCAGTGTTATCTATACAGAGGTCGTTGTACAGGGAGGAGGAGGAGATAAGCTGTGACATCATCTATTGTCAGTAGTGATGTAATGATGGGTCAGTGTTATCTATATAGAGGTCATTGTACAGGGAGAGGGAGGAGATAAGCTGTGAAATCATCTACTGTCAGTAGTGATGTAATGATGGGTCAGTGTTATCTATATAGAGGTCATTGTACAGGGAGGGGGAGGAGATAAGCTGTGACATCATCTATTGTCAGTAGTGATGTAATGATGGGTCAGTGTTATCTATACAGAGGTCGTTGTACAGGGAGGAGGAGGAGATAAGCTGTGACATCATCTATTGTCAGTAGTGATGTAATGATGGGTCAGTGTTTTCTATATAGAGGTCATTGTACAGGGAGGGGGAGGAGATAAGCTGTGAAATCATCTACTGTCAGTAGTGATGTAATGATGGGTCAGTGTTATCTATATAGAGGTCATTGTACAGGGAGGGGGAGGAGATAAGCTGTGAAATCATCTATTGTCAGTAGTGATGTAATGATAGGTCAGTGCTATATATAGAGGTCATTGTACAGGGAGGAGGAGGAGATAAGCTGTGACATCATCTATTGTCAGTAGTGATGTAATGATGGGTCAGTGTTATCTATATAGAGGTCATTGTACAAACAGGGGGAGGAGATAAGCTGTGAAATCATCTACTGTCAGTAGTGATGTAATGATGGGTCAGTGTTATCTATATAGAGGTCATTGTACAGGGAGGGGGAGGAGATAAGCTGTGAAATCATCTATTGTCAGTAGTGATGTAATGATAGGTCAGTGCTATATATAGAGGTCATTGTACAGGGAGGAGGAGGAGATAAGCTGTGACATCATCTATTGTCAGTAGTGATGTAATGAATGGTCAGTTTTATCTATATAGAGGTCTTTGTACAGGGAGGGGGAGGAGATAAGCTGTGACATCATCTATTGTCAGTACTGATGTAATGATGGGTCAGTGTTATTTATATAGATGTCATTGTACAGGGAGGGGGAGGAGATAAGCTGTGACATCATCTATTGTCAGTAGTTATGTAATGATGGGTCAGTGTTATCTATATAGAGGTCATTGTACAGGGAGGGGGAGGAGATAAGCTGTGACATCATCTATTGTCAGTAGTGATGTAATGATGGGTCAGTGTTATCTATGTAGAGGTCATTGTACAGGGAGGAGGAGATAAGCTGTGACATCATCTATTGTCAGTAGTGATGTAATGATGGGTCAGTGTTATCTATATAGAGGTCATTGTACAGGGAGGGGGAGGAGATAAGCTGTGACATCATCTATTGTCAGTAGTGATGTAATGATGGGTCAGTGTTATCTATATAGAGGTCATTGTACAGGGAGGGGGAGGAGATAAGCTGTGACATCATATATTGTCAGTAGTGATGTAATGATGGGTCAGTGTTATCTATATAGAGGTCATTGTACAGGGAGGAGGAGGAGATAAGCTGTGACATCATCTATTGTCAGTAGTGATGTAATGATGGGTCAGTGTTATCTATATAGAGGTCATTGTACAGGGAGGGGGAGGAGATAAGCTGTGACATCATCTATTGTCAGTAGTGATGTAATGATGGGTCAGTGTTATCTATATAGAGGTCATTGTGCAGGGAGGGGAAGGGGGATAAGCTGTGACATCATCTATTGTCAGTAGTGATGTAATGATGGGTCAGTGTTATCTATATAGAGGACATTGTACAGGGAGGAGGAGGAGATAAGCTGTGACATCATCTATTGTCAGTAGTGATGTAATGATGGGTCAGTGTTATCTATATAGAGGTCATTGTACAGGGAGGGGGAGGAGATAAGCTGTGACATCATCTATTAACAGTAGTGATGTAATGATGGGTCAGTGTTATCTATATAGAGGTCATTGTACAAGGAGGGGGAGAAGATAAGCTGTGACATCATCTATTGTCACTAGTGATGTAATGATGGGTCAGTGTTATCTATATAGAGGTCATTGTACAGGAAGGAGGAGATAAGCTGTGACATCAACTATTGTCAGTAGTGATGTAATGATGGATCAGTGTTATCTATATAGAGGTCACTGTACAGGAGGGGGAGGAGATAAGCTGTGACATCATCTATTGTCAGTAGTGATGTAATGATAGGTCAGTGCTATATATAGAGGTCATTGTACAGGGAGGGGGAGGAGATAAGCTGTGGCATCATCTATTGTCAGTAGTGATGTAATGATGGGTCAGTGTTATCTATATAGAGGTCATAGTACAGGGAGGAGGAGGAGATACGCTGTGACATCATCTATTGTCAGTAGTGATGTAATAATGGGTCAGTGTTATCTATATCGAGGTCATTGTACAGGGAGGGGGAGGAGATAAGCTGTGACATCATCTATTGTCAGTAGTGATGTAATGATGGGTAAGTGATATCTATATAAAGGTCATTGTACAGGGAGAGGGAGGAGGGGATAATCTGTGACATAGTCTATTGTCAGTAGTGATGTAATGATGGGTCAGTGTTATCTATATAGAAGTCATTGTACAGGAAGGAGGAGATAAGCTGTGACATCATCTATTGTCAGTAGTGATGTAATGATGGGTCAGTGTTATCTATATAGAGGTCATTGTGCAGGGAGGGGAGGAGATAAGCTGTGACATCATCTATTGTCAGTAGTGATGTAATGATGGGTCAGTGTTATCTATATAGAAGTCATTGTACAGGAAGGAGGAGGAGATGAGCTGTGACATCATCAATTGTCAGTAGTGATGTAATGATGGGTCAGTGTTATCTATATAGAGGTCATTGTACAGGGAAGGGAGGAGATAAGCTGTGACATCATCTATTGTCAGTAGTGATGTAATAATGGGTCAGTGTTATCTATATAGAGGACATTGTACAGGGAGGGGGAGGAGATAAGATGTGACATCATCTATTGTCAGTAGTGATGTAATGATGGGTCAGTGTTATCTATATACAGGTCATTGTACAGGGAGGAGGAGATAAGCTGTGACATCATCTATTGTCAGTAGTGATGTAATGATGGGTCAGTGTTATCTATATAGAGGTAATTGTACAAAGAGGAGGAGGAGATAAGCTGTGACATCATCTATTGTCAGTATTGATGTAATGATGGGTCAGTGTTATCTATATAGAGGGTATTGTACAGGGAGGAGGAGGAGATAAGCTGTGACATCATCTATTGTCAGTATTGATGTAATGATGGGTCAGTGTTATCTATATACAGGTCATTGTACAGGGAGGGGGAGGGGATAAGCTGTGACATCACCTATTGTCAGTATTGATGTAATGATGGGTCAGTGTTATCTATATAGAGGTCATTGTACAGGGAGGAGGAGGAGATAAGCTGTGACATCATCTATTGTCAGTATTGATGTAATGATGGGTCAGTGTTATCTATATACAGGTCATTGTACAGGGAGGGGGAGGAGATAAGCTGTGACATCATCTATTGTCAGTAGTGATGTAATGATGGGTCAGTGTTATCTATATAGAGGTCATTGTACAGGGAGGGGGAGGAGATAAGCTGTGACATCATCTATTGTCAGTAGTGATGTAATGATGGGTCAGTGTTATCTATATAGAGGTCATTGTACAGGGAGGGGGAGGAGATAAGCTGTGACATCATCTATTGTCAGTAGTGATGTAATGATGGGTCAGTGTTATCTATATAGAGGTCATTGTACAGGGAGGGGGAGGAGATAAGCTGTGACATCATATATTGTCAGTAGTGATGTAATGATGGGTCAGTGTTATCTATATAGAGGTCATTGTACAGGGAGGAGGAGGAGATAAGCTGTGACATCATCTATTGTCAGTAGTGATGTAATGATGGGTCAGTGTTATCTATATGGAGGTCATTGTACAGGGAGGGGGAGGAGATAAGCTGTGACATCATCTATTGTCAGTACTGATGTAATGATGGGTCAGTGTTATCTATATAGAGGTCATTGTACAGGGAGGGGGAGGAGATAAGCTGTGACATCATCTATTGTCAGTAGTGATGTAATGATGGGTCAGTGTTATCTATATAGAGATCATTATACAGGGAGAGGGAGGAGATAAGCTGTGACATCATCTATTGTCAGTAGTGGTGTAATGATGGGTCAGGGTTATCTATATAGAGGTCATTGTACAGGGAGAAGGAGGAGATAAGCTGTGACATCATCTATTGTCAGTAGTGATGTAATGATGGGTCAGTGTTATCTATATAGAGGTCATTGTACAGGGAGGGGGAGGAGATAAGCTGTGACATCATCTATTGTCAGTAGTGATGTAATGATGGGTCAGTGTTATTTATATAGAGGTCATTGTACAGGGAGGAGGAGGAGATAAGCTGTGACATCATCTATTGTCAGTAGTGATGTAATGATAGGTCAGTGTTATCTATATAGAGGTCATTGTACAGGGAGGGGGAGGAGATAAGCTGTGACATCATCTATTGTCAGTAGTGATGTAATGATGGGTGAGTGTTATCTATATAGAGGTCATTGTGCAGGGAGGGGAGGAGATAAGCTGTGACATCATCTATTGTCAGTAGTGATGTAATGATGGGTCAGTGTTATCTATATAGAGGTCATTGTACAGGGAGGGGGAGGGGATAAGCTGTGACATCATCTATTGTCAGTAGTGATGTAATGATAGGTCAGTGTTATCTATATAGAGGTCATTGTACAGGGAGGGGGAGGAGATAAGCTGTGACATCATCTATTGTCAGTAGTGATGTAATGATGGGTCAGTGTTATCTATATAGAGGTCATTGTGCAGGGAGGGGAGGAGATAAGCTGTGACATCATCTATTGTCAGTAGTGATGTAATGATGGGTCAGTGTTATCTATATAGAGGTCATTGTACAGGGAGGGGGAGGGGATAAGTTGTGACATCATCTATTGTGAGTAGTGATGTAATGGTGGGTCAGTGTTATCTATATAGAGGTCATTGTACAGGAGGGGAGGAGATAAGCTTTGACATCATCTATTGTCAGTAGTGATGTAATGATGGGTCAGTGTAATCTATATATAGGTCATTGTACAGGGAGGGGGAGGAGATAAGCTGTGACATCATCTATTGTCAGTAGTGATGTAATGATGGGTGAGTGTTATCTATATAGAGGTCACTGTACAGGGAGGAGGAGGAGATAAGCTGTGACATCATCTATTGTCAGTAGTGATGTAATGATGGGTCAGTGTTATCTATATAGAGGTCATTGTACAGGGAGGGGGAGGAGATAAGCTGTGACATTATCTATTGTCAGTAGTGATGTAATGATGGGTCAGTGTTATCTATATAGAGGTCATTGTACAGGGAGGGGGAGGAGATGAGCTGTGACATCATCTATTGTCAGTAGTGATGTAATGATGGGTCAGTGTTATCTATATAGAGGTCATTGTACAGGGAAGGGAGGAGATAAGCTGTGACATCATCTATTGTCAGTAGTGATGTAATGATGGGTCAGTGTTATCTATATAGAGGTCATTGTACAGGGAGGCGGAGGAGATAAGCTGTGACATCATCTATTGTCAGTAGTGATGTAATGATGGGTCAGTGCTATATATAGAGGTCATTGTACAGGGAGGGGGAGGAGATAAGCTGTTGCATCATCTGTTGTCAGTAGTGATGTAATCATGGGTCAGTGTTATCTATATAGAGGTCATTGTACAGGGAGGAGGAGGAGATAAGCTGTGACATCATCTATTGTCAGTAGTGATGTAATGATGGGTCAGTGTTATCTATATAAAGGTCATTGTACAGAGAGGGGGAGATAAGCTGTGACATCATCTATTGTCAGTAGTGCTGTAATGATGGGTCAGTGTTATCTATATAGAGGTCATTGTACAGGGAGGGGAGGAGATAAGCTGTGACATCATCTATTGTCAGTAGTGATGTAATGATGGGTCAGTGTTATCTATATAGAGGTCATTGTACAGGGAGGGGATAAGCTGTGACATCATCTATTGTCAGTAGTGATGTAATGATGGGTCAGTGTTATCTATATAGAGGTCATTGTACAGGGAGGGGGGAGGGGAA
Organism: Engystomops pustulosus; assembly: GCF_040894005.1. Lineage (NCBI taxonomy): Eukaryota > Metazoa > Chordata > Amphibia > Anura > Leptodactylidae > Engystomops > Engystomops pustulosus. The sequence continues at coordinate 6,873,205 of NC_092415.1, read as the reverse complement.
AAGCTGTGACATCATCTATTGTCAGTAGTAATGTAATGATGGGACAGTGTTATCTATATAGAGGTCATTGTACAGGGAGGGGGAGGAGATAAGCTGTGAAATCATCTACTGTCAGTAGTGATGTAATGATAGGTCAGTGTTATCTATATAGAGGTCACTGTACAGGGAGGGGGAGGAGATAAGCTGTGACATCATCTATTGTCAGTAGTGATGTAATGATGGGTCAGTGTTATCTATATAGAGGTCATAGTACAGGGAGGGGGAGGAGATAAGCTGTGACATCATCTATTGTCAGTAGTGATGTAATGATGGGTCAGTGTTATCTATATAGAGGACATTGTACAGGGAGGGGGAGGGGATAAGCTGTGACATCATCTATTGTCAGTAGTGATGTAATGATGGGTCAGTGTTATCTATATAGAGGTCATTGTACAGGGAGGGGGAGGAGATAAGCTGTGACATCATCTATTGTCAGTAGTGATGTAATGATGGGTCAGTGTTATCTATTTAGAGGTCATTGTACAGGGAGGGGGAGGAGATAAGCTGTGACATCATCTATTGTCAGTAGTGATGTAATGATGGGTCAGTGTTATCTATATAGAGGTCATTGTACAGGGAGGGGGAGGAGATAAGCTGTGACATCATCTATTGTCAGTAGTGATGTAATGATGGGTCAGTGTTATCTATACAGAGGTCGTTGTACAGGGAGGGGGAGGAGATAAGCTGTGACATCTATTGTCAGTAGTGATGTTATGATGGGTCAGTATAATCTATATAGAGGTCATTGTACAGGGAGGGGGAGGAGATAAGCTGTGAAATCATCTACTGTCAGTAGTGATGTAATGATGGGTCAGTGTTATCTATATAGAGGTCATTGTACAGGGAGGAGGAGGAGATAAGCTGTGACACCATCTATTGTCAGTAGTGATGTTATGATGGGTCAGTATTATCTATATAGAGGTCATTGTACAGGGAGGGGGAGGAGATAAGCTGTGACATCATCTATTGTCAGTAGTGATGTAATGATGGGTCAGTGTTATCTATATAGAGGTCATTGTACAGGGAGGGGTAGGGGATAAGCTGTGACATCATCTATTGTCAGTAGTGATGTAATGATGGGTCAGTGTTATCTATATAGAGGTCATTGTACAGGGAGGGGGAGGAGATAAGCTGTGACATCATCTATTGTCAGTAGTGATGTAATGATTGGTCAGTTTTATCTATATAGAGGTCATTGTACAGGGAGGGGGAGGGGATAAGCTGTGACATCATCTATTGTTAGTACTGATGTAATGATGGGTCAGTGTTATTTATATAGAGGTCATTGTACAGGGAGGAGGAGGAGATAAGCTGTGACATCATCTATTGTCAGTAGTGATGTAATGATAGGTCAGTGTTATCTATAAAGAGGTCATTGTACAGGGAGGGGGAGGAGATAAGCTGTGATATCATCTATTGTCAGTAGTGATGTAATGATGGGTCAGTGTTATCTCTATAGAGGTCATTGTACAGGGAGGGGGAGGAGATAAGCTGTGACATCATCTATTGTCAGTAGTGATGTAATGATGGGTTAGTGTTATCTATATAGAGGTCATTGTACAGGGAGGGGGGAGGAGATAAGCTGTGATATCATCTATTGTCAGTAGTGATGTAATGATGGGTCAGTGTTATCTATATAGAGGTCATTGTACAGGGAGGGGGAGGAGATAAGCTGTGACATCATCTATTGTCAGTAGTGATGTAATGATGTGTCAGTGTTATTTATATAGAGGTCATTGTACAGGGAGGAGGAGGAGATAAGCTGTGACATCATCTATTGTCAGTAGTGATGTAATGATGGGTCAGTGTTATCTATATAGAGGTCATTGTACAGGGAGGGGGAGGAGATAAGCTGTGACATCATCTATTGTCAGTAGTTATGTAATGATGGGTCAGTGTTATCTATATAGAGGTCATTGTACAGGGAGGAGGAGGAGATAAGCTGTGACATCATCTATTGTCAGTAGTGATGTAATGATGGGTCAATGTTATCTATATGGAGGTCATTGTACAGGGAGGGGGAGGAGATAAGCTGTGACATCATCTATTGTCAGTAGTGATGTAATGATGGGTCAGTGTTATCTATATAGAGGTCATTGTACAGGGAGGGGGAGGAGATAAGCTGTGACATCATCTATTGTCAGTAGTGATGTAATGATGGGTCAGTGTTATCTATATAGAGGCCATTGTACAGGGAGGGGAGGAGATAAGCTGTGACATCATCTATTGTCAGTAGTGATGTAATGATGGGTCAGTGTTATCTATATAGAGATCATTATACAGGGAGAGGGAGGAGATAAGCTGTGACATCATCTATTGTCAGTAGTGATGTAATGATGGGTCAGTGTTATCTATATAGAGATCATTATACAGGGAGAGTGAGGAGATAAGCTGTGACATCATCTATTGTCAGTAGTGATGTAATGATGGGTCAGTGTTATCTATATAGAGGTCATTGTACAGGGAGGAGGAGGAGATAAGCTGTGACATCATCTATTGTCAGTAGTGATGTAATGATGGGTCAGTGTTATCTATATAGAGGCCATTGTACAGGGAGGGGAGGAGATAAGCTGTGACATCATCTATTGTCAGTAGTGATGTAATGATGGGTCAGTGTTATCTATATAGAGGTCATTGTACAGGGAGGAGGAGGAGATAAGCTGTGACATCATCTATTGTCAGTAGTGATGTAATGATGGGTCAGTGTTATCTATATAGAGGACATTGTACAGGGAGAAGGAGGAGATAAGCTGTGACATTATCTATTGTCAGTAGTGATGTAATGATGGGTCAGGGTTATCTATAAAGAGGTCATTGTACAGGGAGGAGGAGGAGATAAGCTGTGACATCATCTATTGTCAGTAGTGATGTAATGATAGGTCAGTGTTATCTATATAGAGGTCATTGTACAGGGAGGGGGAGGAGATAAGCTGTGACATCATCTATTGTCAGTAGTGATGTAATAATGGGTCAGTGTTATCTATATAGAGGTCATTGTACAGGGAGGGGGGGGGAGATAAGCTGTGACATCATCTATTGTCAGTAGTGATGTAATGATGGGTCAGTGTTATCTATATAGAGGTCATTGTACAGGGAAGAGGAGATAAGCTGTGAAATCATCTATTGTCAGTAGTGATGTAATGATGGGTCAGTGTTATCTATATAGAGGTCATTGTACAGGGAGGGGGAGGAGATAAGCTGTGACATCATCTATTGTCAGTAGTGATGTAATGATGGGTCAGTGTTATCTATATAGAGGTCACTGTACAGGGAGGGGAAGGAGATAAGCTGTGACATCATCTATTGTCAGTAGTGATGTAATGATGGGTCAGTGTTATCTATATAGAGGTCATTGTACAGGAAGGGGGAGGAGATAAGCTGTGACATCATCTATTGTCAGTAGTGATGTAATGATGGGTCAGTGTTATCTATATAGAGGACATTGTACAGGGAGGGGGAGGAGATAAGCTGTGACATCATCTATTGTCAGTAGTGATGTAATGATGGGTCAGTGTTATCTATATAGAGGACATTGTACAGGGAGGAGGAGGAGATAAGCTGTGACATCATCTATTGTCAGTAGTGATGTAATGATGGGTCAGGGTTATCTATAAAGAGGTCATTGTACAGGGAGGAGGAGGAGATAAGCTGTGACATCATCTATTGTCAGTAGTGATGTAATGATGGGTCAGTGTTATTTATATAGAGGTCATTGTACAGGGAGGGGGAGGAGATAAGCTGTGACATCATGTATTTTCAGTAGTGATGTAATGATAGGTCAGTGTTATCTATATAGAGGTCATTGTACAGGGAGGGGGAGGAGATAAGCTGTGACATCATCTATTGTCAGTAGTGATGTAATGATGGATCAGTGTTATCTATATAGAGGTCATTGTACAGGGAGGGGATAAGCTGTGACATCATCTATTGTCAGTAGTGATGTAATGATGGGTCAGTGTTATCTATATAGAGGTCATTGTACAGGGAGGGGGGAGGGGAAAAGCTGTGACATCATCTATTGTCAGTAGTAATGTAATGATGGGACAGTGTTATCTATATAGAGGTCATTGTACAGGGAGGGGGAGGAGATAAGCTGTGAAATCATCTACTGTCAGTAGTGATGTAATGATAGGTCAGTGTTATCTATATAGAGGTCACTGTACAGGGAGGGGGAGGAGATAAGCTGTGACATCATCTATTGTCAGTAGTGATGTAATGATGGGTCAGTGTTATCTATATAAAGGTCATTGTACAGAGAGGGGGAGATAAGCTGTGACATCATCTATTGTCAGTAGTGCTGTAATGATGGGTCAGTGTTATCTATATAGAGGTCATTGTACAGGGAGGGGAGGAGATAAGCTGTGACATCATCTATTGTCAGTAGTGATGTAATGATGGGTCAGTGTTATCTATATAGAGGTCATTGTACAGGGAGGGGATAAGCTGTGACATCATCTATTGTCAGTAGTGATGTAATGATGGGTCAGTGTTATCTATATAGAGGTCATTGTACAGGGAGGGGGGAGGGGAAAAGCTGTGACATCATCTATTGTCAGTAGTAATGTAATGATGGGACAGTGTTATCTATATAGAGGTCATTGTACAGGGAGGGGGAGGAGATAAGCTGTGAAATCATCTACTGTCAGTAGTGATGTAATGATAGGTCAGTGTTATCTATATAGAGGTCACTGTACAGGGAGGGGGAGGAGATAAGCTGTGACATCATCTATTGTCAGTAGTGATGTAATGATGGGTCAGTGTTATCTATTTAGAGGTCATTGTACAGGGAGGGGGAGGAGATAAGCTGTGACATCATCTATTGTCAGTAGTGATGTAATGATGGGTCAGTGTTATCTATTTAGAGGTCATTGTACAGGGAGGGGGAGGAGATAAGCTGTGACATCATCTATTGTCAGTAGTGATGTAATGATGGGTCAGTGTTATCTATATAGAGGTCATTGTACAGGGAGGGGGAGGAGATAAGCTGTGACATCATCTATTGTCAGTAGTGATGTAATGATGGGTCAGTGTTATCTATACAGAGGTCGTTGTACAGGGAGGGGGAGGAGATAAGCTGTGACATCTATTGTCAGTAGTGATGTTATGATGGGTCAGTATAATCTATATAGAGGTCATTGTACAGGGAGGGGGAGGAGATAAGCTGTGAAATCATCTACTGTCAGTAGTGATGTAATGATGGGTCAGTGTTATCTATATAGAGGTCATTGTACAGGGAGGAGGAGGAGATAAGCTGTGACACCATCTATTGTCAGTAGTGATGTTATGATGGGTCAGTATTATCTATATAGAGGTCATTGTACAGGGAGGGGGAGGAGATAAGCTGTGACATCATCTATTGTCAGTAGTGATGTAATGATGGGTCAGTGTTATCTATATAGAGGTCATTGTACAGGGAGGGGTAGGGGATAAGCTGTGACATCATCTATTGTCAGTAGTGATGTAATGATGGGTCAGTGTTATCTATATAGAGGTCATTGTACAGGGAGGGGGAGGAGATAAGCTGTGACATCATCTATTGTCAGTAGTGATGTAATGATTGGTCAGTTTTATCTATATAGAGGTCATTGTACAGGGAGGGGGAGGGGATAAGCTGTGACATCATCTATTGTTAGTACTGATGTAATGATGGGTCAGTGTTATTTATATAGAGGTCATTGTACAGGGAGGGGGAGGAGATAAGCTGTGACATCATCTATTGTCAGTAGTGATGTAATGATAGGTCAGTGTTATCTATAAAGAGGTCATTGTACAGGGAGGGGGAGGAGATAAGCTGTGATATCATCTATTGTCAGTAGTGATGTAATGATGGGTCAGTGTTATCTCTATAGAGGTCATTGTACAGGGAGGGGGAGGAGATAAGCTGTGACATCATCTATTGTCAGTAGTGATGTAATGATGGGTTAGTGTTATCTATATAGAGGTCATTGTACAGGGAGGGGGGAGGAGATAAGCTGTGATATCATCTATTGTCAGTAGTGATGTAATGATGGGTCAGTGTTATCTATATAGAGGTCATTGTACAGGGAGGGGGAGGAGATAAGCTGTGACATCATCTATTGTCAGTAGTGATGTAATGATGTGTCAGTGTTATTTATATAGAGGTCATTGTACAGGGAGGAGGAGGAGATAAGCTGTGACATCATGTATTTTCAGTAGTGATGTAATGATAGGTCAGTGTTATCTATATAGAGGTCATTGTACAGGGAGGGGGAGGAGATAAGCTGTGACATCATCTATTGTCAGTAGTTATGTAATGATGGGTCAGTGTTATCTATATAGAGGTCATTGTACAGGGAGGAGGAGGAGGAGATAAGCTGTGACATCATCTATTGTCAGTAGTGATGTAATGATGGGTCAATGTTATCTATATGGAGGTCATTGTACAGGGAGGGGGAGGAGATAAGCTGTGACATCATCTATTGTCAGTAGTGATGTAATGATGGGTCAGTGTTATCTATATAGAGGTCATTGTACAGGGAGGGGGAGGAGATAAGCTGTGACATCATCTATTGTCAGTAGTGATGTAATGATGGGTCAGTGTTATCTATATAGAGGCCATTGTACAGGGAGGGGAGGAGATAAGCTGTGACATCATCTATTGTCAGTAGTGATGTAATGATGGGTCAGTGTTATCTATATAGAGATCATTATACAGGGAGAGGGAGGAGATAAGCTGTGACATCATCTATTGTCAGTAGTGATGTAATGATGGGTTAGTGTTATCTATATAGAGATCATTATACAGGGAGAGTGAGGAGATAAGCTGTGACATCATCTATTGTCAGTAGTGATGTAATGATGGGTCAGTGTTATCTATATAGAGGTCATTGTACAGGGAGGAGGAGGAGATAAGCTGTGACATCATCTATTGTCAGTAGTGATGTAATGATGGGTCAGTGTTATCTATATAGAGGTCATTGTACAGGGAGGAGGAGGAGATAAGCTGTGACATCATCTATTGTCAGTAGTGATGTAATGATGGGTCAGTGTTATCTATATAGAGGACATTGTACAGGGAGGAGGAGGAGATAAGCTGTGACATCATCTATTGTCAGTAGTGATGTAATGATGGGTCAGGGTTATCTATAAAGAGGTCATTGTACAGGGAGGAGGAGGAGATAAGCTGTGACATCATCTATTGTCAGTAGTGATGTAATGATAGGTCAGTGTTATCTATATAGAGGTCATTGTACAGGGAGGGGGAGGAGATAAGCTGTGACATCATCTATTGTCAGTAGTGATGTAATAATGGGTTAGTGTTATCTATATAGTGGTCATTGTACAGGGAGGGGGGGGGAGATAAGCTGTGACATCATCTATTGTCAGTAGTGATGTAATGATGGGTCAGTGTTATCTATATAGAGGTCATTGTACAGGGAGGGGGAGGAGATAAGCTGTGACATCATCTATTGTCAGTAGTGATGTAATGATGGGTCAGTGTTATCTATGTAGAGGTCATTGTGCTTATGATTCTTTTCCATGTGATGAAAGGTAAATGATACCTGAGATAAAGAAAATTGCGCCGTCCCTTTAAGAGTAGCCCTGTATCCGGCTTTAAAGCATCTAGTGAAGTGGCAGCTGGAAAGTGCAATCAACCCCGGTGCCCCGGCCGCGTCTTACGTGAGAACACAAATCCTGTTGGTTGTGAGCGGCGGCGTCCTGGAGGCTACATCTGTCACTTATAGCCGCAGCTCTAACACTCGGACCTCGTGTAATTATTACGTTTGGTCTCGGTAACAAGAACGCGGCCGACTCCGGGTGAAACCATTTAAGCCGGACGTATAATGCGCCGCTCTATTACTTTATCTTAATGGAAAATCAAACACGACTCGTAGCCGGAAAATCTATGGACGCCGTCCGCTCCCTTCAGGGGCCAGAAAAAAAGTCTGGACCTCGTTCACACTGATCCCTGGGATTACGTCTGGATATTCCTCATACACGGCAGCGGAATAAGAAAATCACCAAGACACAGAAAATGTTACATTGTATAACAAAGGAATACAAGGAGGAATCCAACCCTGGTATAGGACGGATCCCTGGAACTGCATCCGATATTTTCCATCCAAGCCAAGGAGATCAACAATTGGGAAAAAAATTGAAACACATTGGGGGTCATTTACTAAGGGCCCGATTCGGGTTTTCCCGACGTGTTACCCGAATATTTCCGATTTGCGTTGATTTTCCCTGAATTGCCCCGGGTTTTTGGCGCACGCGATCAGATTGTGGCGCATCAGCACCGGCATGCAAGCGACGTAAATCTGGGGGCGTGGCCGAGTGAAAACCCGACGGATTCGGAGAAACCGCCGCATTTAAAAAAAAAAAGTGTTACGGGACACGCGCTTACCTGCACTCCAGCGGACCACGGTGGACTTCAGCGCAGCAGCGACACCTGGTGGACGTCGGAGGAACTGCCCTAGTGAATCGCCGGAAGACCCAAATCCACCGCAAAGAACAAACCGCTGGATCGCGAATGGACCGGGTAAGTAAATCTGCCCCATAATGTGGTGAATATATATAAAAAGTGAAAATACTTAGGATTTTTGGTGGAATAAGAGTTGGACTCCGGCCACAGATTCCTGGGATAACAACCAGGTATTCATCACACAGTATTTATCAAACTGATATAAAAAAAAAAAAAAAAATCTTAAAATTTATTCTACAAAATATTTAGTAATTTTTAGTTTTTTTTTAAAGGAATTTAACCCCCCAGGATAAGATGGAGACTCCGTAGGATAATGAGATATTTTTTCAGGAGGTTAATAATTTGAAAAACAGATGTAAAAAGTGAAACAATTTTTCAAATTTTTATTCCAACGTGAAATTCCACCCAGGGATTAGACAATGGGGGTAATTTACTTACCCGGTCTGGTGGCGCGTTCTCCGACACTGATTTTGGTTCTGTCGGGATGTACTAAGGTCCGTGCACCAATATCCACTAAGTGTCGCTGCTGCGCCGAGGTCCGCCGAGGTCCACCGGAGTTCACCATCCTATTCCTGGTGCAGGTAAGCGCGTGTCAAGCGACACTTTTTTTTTTAAATACTGCGTTTTTTCCGAATCCATCAGGTTTTCCAACGGCCACACCCCCCTATTTCCGTCGCATGCAACCCCGCTCTGAAATCCGATCGCGTGCGCCGAAATCCCGCCGAAATTTATGTATCAAAATTTTTGTATAAAAAGTGAAATGTTGAAATATTTTGTAGGTTTTTTTTTAAATTTCCCCCTAAGATAACATTGGGATTCCATTCACGCTGACCCCATGTTCTTCATATACAACCCCTGAAATTACTAATTAAAAACAAAAATGGCTACATAAATTGTAACATTTTTACTACAATTTATTTAAAAGTGAGATGTAAAAAATGTTTCAATTTTTTTTTTTCATTTAAAAGTGGAATTGTACCTTCAGATAACCCTCTGACCCTATTCACACTGATGCTTGGGACTACATCCAGATATATTTCATCCACCGCACAGGGGGATAAAAAGAAATAAAAATACGTAAAATGTTACATTTTCTAATAAAAAGTGAAACGTGAAAACATATATTTTTTTTTATTTTCTGGTGGAAATTCTACCCCAGGATAAGACTGTTACTCAATCACACTGACCCCTGAGACTACATCCAGATATTTATCATCCATGGCCCCCGGAGTTGACAACTAATAAAAACTTATATACAAAATGTAACATTTTCTGATAAAAAAAAGTCAAATGTAGAATAATTTGAACTTTTTAAAATTCTAAGGTGGAATTTAACCCTGAGATGTACCTGGGACCCCATATGCACTGTGCCTTTGAATTACATCTAGATATTATCCATACAAAGCGGAAAGTGTAAACAATTACAAAACAAAATTGTCTAATATTGTTATATAAAACATAAAAATTTCCGGTGAAAATGTGAAAATATATTATTTTTTTAAATTTTATGGTGGGCTGCAGCAAATACCTTGGAATTAATGACATCACAGTCTCCGGAATGGTGGTTAGTACATATAGTACAGAAAATAATCTTACAGAAACCTCATAGGCAGGCACAACAAAGCTGACTCCACCCCTGAGGACCTGATTTTTACATTAAAATATTTCCTCTGGCTGCCTTAAAGATCAAATAGTGCCCAGAAATGGTCATAACCTTCCTCCAATTTGAGACAGATATCCGAGAGTCAAAAGTGGGCGCTGTCTCCACAATGCTGACTCTCTTAATACAATTGGGAACAGAGTAGTATGTGTTATTATGATGCCTAGGACCTAGTGACATCAAAATCATCGGAATGGTGTCTAGTGCACATGAATGGAAAATAATAACTTCTGGTCACTTCCTCAGTGTGCTTTCTAATAAGAAAGACCTCATGGGCTTGCACAAGGCTGACTCCACCCCCGAGGACCCGATTTTTGTCTAATAATATTGCTCCTGGCTTTCTCAAAGATCAAACTGTGTCCAGAAGTGGTCACAACCTCCCTCCTATTTGATATGGATACTTGAGAGTGAGAAAGTAGGTGCTCTCTCCACACTGCTGAACCTAGCACCATAAATGGTTTCAGATTACTATAAGGTATTAAGATATTCCAAATGTCTGGGAACTAGAAACATCACAGTCACCAGAATGGTGACGTGTACAAATGAAACGAAATTAATCATCTGCTGTCACTGCCTCAGTGTGCTTTCTAATACAATGGACCTCATGGGCTTGCACAAGGCTGACTCCGCCCCTGAGGACTTGCTTTTTGCGTAATTATATGGTTCCTGGCTGTCTCAAAGATCTAATTGTGTCTAGAAGTGGTCACAACCTACCTCCTATTTCATATGGATGATTGAGAGTGCAAAAGTTTTCGTTCTCTTCACACTGCTGAGTCAAGCACCATAAATAGTTTCAGAGTACTATATGGTATTAAAATACTCCAGATGTTGGGAACAAGTGACATCACAGTCGCCGGAATGGTGACTAGAGCACAGAAATGGAAAATAATTATCTGCTGTCACTATCTCAGTATGCTTTATAGTAGGAGAGACCTCATGGGCGTGCACAAGGCTGACTCCTCCCCTGAGGATCTGCTTTTTGCTAAATAAGCAGTGAAAAAGCAGCAGCTCTTTCCATACTATTAATACGGGTACTCAGGATTAATACAAATATGAAGCTATGGGATGTCTTTCTTTACTGCAGCATTGAGATGCAGATTCGCCGCAGACACTTCAGGTGCATCTTCCATTCTCATTTAGACTTGGTACAAACAATTATATTATTGTGCACCTCCGGTAAGAATTATAGCCGGCTCCAACATCGATCTGCACACTGCAGCAAAATAAAGGTTAATAGGCTCTCCCGATGAATATTTAGTAGATGTTGTGAAGAAGCGGCCCAGAGCCCTGCTCACCAATCACACCCCATCACTATGTAAATGGATGATGCATTAGCCGGCGTAGGATAAACCAGTTAGAATTGATGAGGGTGAGCAATGCTCCTCATGGTAAAAGCTCACAGACTGTCAGCGGGATGAATGTGGCCGGTTGCTGGATCGGATTAGTCAGTAACACAAGCCAGGAAAATATTATGAGAAAGTAAACCCAGTGCGATCCTCAGGGGCGGAGACTAATATCAGCTGACATCCCTCCTACAAGCGATGGGGACAAATGCTGGTCCAAGTACTGAGACCAAGACTGGGAAAATACTGCACAGAGCACAGCAGTGTAAGGACATACCCCAAGTGCACACGGAGAAGCTGCAATCCTGGAGTATAAATCCATATTTCACAGTCCAGAAGCTACTAACAGCAAACACAAAGGTCTGACTACACATCTCTCCAAAGGCAATACTTAACACTGATTGTAGAGAGCACAGAGCACTGCAGTGTGAGGACATGCCTCCTATGCACTTGGAAAAACTGCAATCCTGGAATATGAATCCATATTTCACAGTTCAGCAGTTACTAACAACAAACACAAAGGTCTGATTACACATCTCTCCAAAGGCAATATTCAACACTGATTGTAGAGAGCACAGCAGTGTGAGGAAATGCCTTCTATGCACTTGGAGAAGCTGCAATCCTGGAATATGAATCCATATTTCACAGTCCAGCAGCTACTAAAAACAAACACAAAGGTCTGATTACACATCTCTCTAAAGGCAATATTTAACACTGATTGTAGAGAGCACAGAGCACAGCAGTGTGAGGACATGCCTCCTATGCACTTGGAAAAACTGCAATCCTGGAATATGAATCCATATTTCACAGTCCAGCAGCTACTAACAACAAACACAAAGGTCTGAACACATCTCTTCAGAGGCAATACTTAGCACTGATTGTAGAGCGCACAGAGCACAGCAGTGTGAGGACACGCCTCCTATGCACTTGGAGAAGCTGCAATCCTGGAATATGAATCCATATTTCACAGTCCATCAGCTACTAACAACAAACTCAAACTTCTGATTACACATCTCTCCAAAGGCAATACTTAATACTGATGTAGAGGGCACAGAGCACAGCAGTGTGAGGACACGCCCCCAGTGCACTTGGAGAAGCTTCAATTCAGGAAAATAAATCCATATTTCACAGTCCTGCTGCTACGAACTACATACACAAAGGTCTGATTACACATCCCTCCAGGGACAATATCTAACACTGGCTGCAGTCTTCATGGTTGCAGCTGCTGACAGGTTCCCTTTATCGATATCTGATGGGGTGCACTTTAAACCACATAATATCCGTATCCTGCCAGCGCAGGGCTAGTAATTGCAGTGTATACAGCCCGGAGCTGTGTATATTATTTCTGAATGACTGCGCCGGTGCCGCGGAAGGATGATGAATGGAGCTTAAATATGGCTGCAGGAAGGAGAGTGCGGTGCGGGGGCTGCGTACAGGGGGGCTCCCACTGAGAACACGGGGTGACAGCGCGTGCTGCGCTAATCAGAGAGTGATGTATGATGGGGCAGACACATTATAGAGAGGGGTCCCTATATACCACCCTTATATGCAGAATAAAGGGGTCCTGGGGGGAGTCAGGAGGCACCAAAACTCTACAGACTGAGAGTCACATAGTGAGAAGATGAGGGTCCAGAGCAGCACAGATGATTTCAGGAGAGGAGTGTATTGGCCATATTAGAGGTCATTATAGACTGAAGTATAAGGAGCAGGGTCGACCAGCAGCACAGAGTATTTCAGGAGAGGAGCATGCTGTCGATGGATCAGAGTTCACTAGCTGAACATGACGATAGGAGCAGCACAGTGTATTTCAGGAGAGGATTGCGATCACCTCCCAGCAGCACAGAGTATTTCAGGAGAGGAGTGTATTGGCCATACTGGAGGTCATCATAGACTGAAGTATAAGGAGCAGGGTCGACCAGCAGCACAGAGTATTTCAGGAGAGGAGCATGCTGTCGATGGATCAGAGTTCACTAGCTGAACATGACGGCAGGAGCAGCACAGAGTATTTCAGGAGAGGATTGCGATCACCTCCCAGCAGCACAGAGTATTTCAGGAGAGGATTGCGATCACCTCCCAGCAGCACAGAGTATTTCAGGAGAGGATTGCGATCACCTCCCAGCAGCACAGAGTATTTCAGGAGAGGATTGCGATCACCTCCCAGCAGCACAGAGTATTTCAGGAGAAGAATTGGGGAGGTGGTGACCTGTTGACCCAGATAAAGATCAGAGGATTAGTTTGAGGTCAGGGCCCCAGCAGCGCAGAGTATTTCAGCAGTGGAGGTACTAGAGCCCTGTCCATACATTACAGCTGCCTGTTTTATGTGGCTTTTCCTCGTCAGCAGTAACTTGCAGCCTGCGGAGGTTGGAGGCCAATAAACCAAAGCGCCTCGGCCTCGCCCCCCTCCCTAAATCTTGACGCTTTTTATTATGTAATTTTCCTTTTTCATATATAAAACATTTCTTCAAAGAAAAAATATATAAAAAGACAAAGTGCAGCCTCAGCCGAGCAGCTTGTCCTGCACAGAAATCTGGCATCAGCTCACTCCAGGGGGATCATCCCTGACATGAAGACTATGTCCCCACATCCCCTACATGGGTGCACAATCACACAGTCCATGAAGTCCATATCTGTTACAAGCAGCCACCACCAGGGGGAGCTAAACAGCATCATAAATACAGTATTACTATGGCTTTCAATGGATGACCAGTATGCTGTGTGCTCCTCAGCTCCCCCTAATGGTGGCAGCATGTAGTGGACATTTTATAGGGAGCCATTAAACACATGACCATCTAATTCTGCACACAGTGTCAGGCTGCTCACTATCCAACAATCCTGGCGAGCTGTAAAGTATAGGGGGAACCAGGGGACCCAGTTATAAATTGTACAGAACTGATGGCATATTCTCAGGATAAGTTGTCAATATCAGATCTTTAGGGGTCACACACCCATCACCCCCATAGATCAGCTGTTCTCTGCTTCGCTCTACTCCAGAGATAACAGACGGATGACTGAGCCAGAACCACAGCTCCGATCCACATGTAGTGGGAGGATACGGCAGCTCAGCTCCCATTCTGACATTTGTTAAAAAAATCCCAAGAGCGAAGCCACAGTATAAAAGTAGAGAGACGACTTTCATGTACATGAGAAGCAATATGGCGGACACTGAAAACTAGCAATTAGATACTTGTCAGAACTAAGCTGGCGGGAGAAACAGACTGCACTAAATGCACCAATGCAAGGTCGCAAATGCACAGGGAGAGATTGCAGCAACTGTGCAGGAGGAAGAGATTGCAGTGACTGCGCAGGAGGAGAATGCAGTGACTGCGCAGGAGAAGGAGAATGCAGTGCCTGCGCAGGAGGAAGGGATTGCAGTGACTGCGCAAGAGAAGGAGAATGCAGTGCCTGCGCAGGAGGAAGAGATTGCAGTGACTGCACAGGAGAAGGAGAATGCAGTGACTGCGCAGGAGGAAGAGATTGCACTGGCTGCACAGGAGGAAGAGAATGCAGTGACTGCACAGGAGAAAGAGATTACAGTGCCTGTGCATGAGGAAGAGATTGCACTGGCTGCGCATGAGGAAGAGATTGCAGTGACTGCACAGGAGGAAGAGATTGCACTGGCTGCACAGGAGGAAGAGATTGCAGTGACTGCACAGGAGGTAGAGATGGCAGTGACTGCACAGGAGGAAGAGATTGCACTGGCTGCACAGGAGGAAGAGATTGCACTGCCTGTACAGGAGGAAGAGATTGCAGCAATTGTGTAGGAGGAAGAGATGGCAGTGACTGCACAGGAGGAAGAGATTGCACTGGCTGCACAGGAGGAAGAGATTGCAGTGACTGCACAGGAGGAAGAGATTGCACTGGCTGCACAGGAGGAAGAGATTGCACTGGCTGCACAGGAGGAAGAGATTGCACAGGCTGCACAGGAGGAAGAGATTGCAGCAATTGTGTAGGAGGAAGAGATGGCAGTGACTGCACAGGAGGAAGAGATTGCACTGGCTGCACAGGAGGAAGAGATTGCACTGGCTGCACAGGAGGAAGAGATTGCAGCAATTGTGTAGGAGGAAGAGATGGCAGTGACTGCACAGGAGGAAGAGATTGCACTGGCTGCACAGGAGGAAGAGATTGCAGTGACTGCACAGGAGGTAGAGATGGCAGTGACTGCACAGGAGGAAGAGATTGCACTGGCTGCACAGGAGGAAGAGATTGCACTGCCTGTACAGGAGGAAGAGATTGCAGCAATTGTGTAGGAGGAAGAGATGGCAGTGACTGCACAGGAGGAAGAGATTGCACTGGCTGCACAGGAGGAAGAGATTGCAGTGACTGCACAGGAGGAAGAGATTGCACTGGCTGCACAGGAGGAAGAGATTGCACTGGCTGCACAGGAGGAAGAGATTGCACAGGCTGCACAGGAGGAAGAGATTGCAGCAATTGTGTAGGAGGAAGAGATGGCAGTGACTGCACAGGAGGAAGAGATTGCACTGGCTGCACAGGAGGAAGAGATTGCACTGGCTGCACAGGAGGAAGAGATTGCAGCAATTGTGTAGGAGGAAGAGAATGCAGTGACTGCACAGGAGGAGGTGAATGCACATAATACTGAAGCAGTCACATCATCATTTTGAAAGCAGCTTTAGAAATATATGTGCACAGGATGAGAAGGTTCAGGGGAGGGTCAGGCAGTCTTGTGTCTTGCGGAGGAGAGATGTCATACTAGGAGCAGTCTATAAATATAATACAGCAGACTTTGTTGTGTCCATTGATTGGAAGCTTTTAGAGAAGCCGCGGAGATAGATCCAGTGAGTAAACAACACTAAGTACTGCCCTGAAGTCACACAGGAAGAGCAGTTACGCACCGGGACTACAGGCCGCTCCATCCACCGGTAGGAGGAAGCACGGACGCTATTACTACATGTGTAGGGTTACAATACACTAGTGCTTTCATATCTCACCTGCTTTTGTGATGCTGCACCAAGTACTTGCCTCCACCATGTACCAATTCTTTCCTCCCTGCAGTCCCAGTTCTACTTACCAATGGATGTAACCATATCAATGCTGGTTTTTTGCAGATGCCCTGTATGGGGGCTTGTTTTTTGGGGGGCTGGATTGGTTGTATATGGCTTATGTTTTGCAGTATTGGTTGTAGAAGGCTTATGCAATCTGCAGGGGGATTTGTATGAGGGATTTTTCATCAGGATTAGTTTATAAGAGCTTGTTTTTTATGGTGTGATCTGTATGAGGACTTGTATTTTGCTGGTTGAGTTGTACTTGGACTTATGTCAATGTGCGTAGGTAATTCTTAGACTTATCATATCAAAAGCAAAAAGATGTAAAATGTTGATGATAAAGTCTTAGTTACAAAGTGTATAAATTTTGTAGTGTAAAAGTTTTGCATGGGGTAGATGAGATCAGGTGTAATCAGTACTCTTCTCCCGCTGAGTGTAAGATTTCGCCAATTTCCTCCCTCCTTTGCTATTCTTGTAATGATTGGCTCATAATTACATTCATACAAATTTTCCAAATTAAGCCGAGTGCTAACAAGTCGGTAACAAATAGCTCTAAGAGCCCTTGGAAGCGGCACAGGAATATTACTTTGATTAACCGGTTTTCTCTGAAAATACCACAGAGTTTTTTTTTTTGAGAAAAGGAATGAATCTGGAGAAGAAGGACCTGGACCCTGGTCGTAGAGACAAGGAAACCCGCTATGAAGAAGGTGAGCTGTGCCGGAATACCGGACTCTCGTTTGGTGCCTTGTTTCATTCGGCTGCCTCTGGGAGCCAGAAGTTGAAGTCTACATCCACTGAGTAGAGGCCACGCCTCAATATTTTTACCCCACAAACCCCTTTAAGCTGAATCCCTTTTAGACCTGAGTTTTACAAGAGCCAATCAGATAAAGAAGACGATTACAGCCATGGACAACCCCCTTACAGGACATAAACTCGACCCAGGGATCCAGCCTGGAAGAAGAAGGCAGCCATGTTTTCAGATCATGGACAGATCCTTTGAATGGGTTGTCCAGGATAAATATGAATACCTCTGACCCCGGTCCTGTGTGTTGCCTCCCGTCACCGCCAGTCTCTACAGAGATTTAGTGGTGGAGTCGATTGCTTGAACCCGCTAAGACCTGCATTAGATGTTTTGGTGAAGCACTGGCATCGATGAGCCTCTGTATACCAACAAGGGGCACTAGTGGGGAGCGTCAGCTGAAGCCGCTAATACAAATAATCAGAAAACTTTTCAGGGAGTTATCATAGACCTATGTTTGATATTAAGGTATTCAACCAGGGGAAGGCAGCCATATTGTTTTTTAATCTTGGAAAGACCCTTTGATGGAGTAACATTTGACCTTGGACCATTTATTCATGGAGATTCCTTAAAGGTAACCATCTCTGACCCACAACTAACACAGATGCTGTAAAAATGAAATAGTTCCTATTCTACGACGTCTGCAACTCTGACGGGTCTTACACTCTTCAATAACATTGGTGTTGACACTCATCAGGCCTGGTTTAGGTTTTGGGCACCGCTTATATCTCATAGTATCAGTGTCTTTTAGCATTCTCTGCACTTCATCCATCTGCAGACATGAGGTAACGAGCCTCCACACTCATCTCTCTCCAAGCTTCAGGGCTTTGGACGCGTGAAACGCATCGGTACGTCTAACCCTCTCTCTGTGCCTAGGGGCACTCCGACGTCCTTCCTTGTTGATGATCGTGCCCCGGCCTTGTCTGTAGCTGCACATTTTCCCCTGTGTCTTTTGTGTTACCATTCGGCAGCATGCCCGCGTACTCAACAGCTTCGTCTATGTTGGCGTTCACACATGGTGTTGCCATAGGTCACGGAGGGGATGCAGTTACTGTGCCGCTCCGAGTCAAGCTCCATATACAGTGTGTAATTTCTCATCTATAAATCTCATTGTGACTGCTGCACTGTGTCAGATCGTATCTCCGAGCGGTGCACAGTCTAAGTCAGGAGCTGCCAGATTCCCTCTCGTCTGTCTCATTGCTCCGCAGGACTTTCTTTTCTCCTCTTGATACGGCAATGTGACTGCTTTACCCCCGGTCATATCTTTTGTCTTAATGAAACAGAATGTGCTTTTTTTTTTTTTCACGTGAGCTTCTTCGATTCCAGCTAATCCCATTAAACAAACCCATGGAACATTGGAGATATTTTTACCACGCGTTTCAGTCATTTCTGAAGTGCTCTCCGCTGTCTGTCACATTGACAACCTTTTTATCTTGCATATTTATTTTTAATACTAAAGGATTCTTAGAAAAAAAAAAAGAAAAAAATATTCCCCAGAACAAAATGTGCTTCTAAATTTATCGCGGTGAGAGGAGAATATTCCACATCAAACGTTACATTCATTGGAGGATGTGAAATATGGTAATGGAGGGAACGGGAGATCGGTGTTTAAAGAGGGAGAAAAGATGGTCCCCTATGACTGTCCACGGAAAAGAATCAAACCTAAAACGTGACCTGTAATTCAACTGCTATCATAATATCATAGAATATAAGGCGGGAAAAAGTCCATCAAGTCCAAACTATCTCATATTCGTCAATAGCCCCAGACTTTCATGTGCTCTTGGCCATGGCAACACCAGATCTCCAGAAGAACGTGGAGATCCAAAGATAAGATCTCTCCATAATATATTTCCCTCCTAGAGCCTGTGGATGGCCAAATGTCCATGTAAGCTGCCGGAACTATCTTTTGTTTCCATTGAAATTAGTAAGGCCAACAATATATTGCCCATGGAGGCTGCTGGACCTTCCTCAGGTGAAGGCTTCCACTATGGAAAATCGATTGATGCACCCCCTATTAAAATCTACGTTTTCCCTTGAGATAAGTGGTACCAACAGTCCTCGAAAACAAGAACCTTTCGTCTATGGGGACTGCAAGATCTTCAAAGTGATATGCTGTTGGATTTCCTCTTATTCGACTGTTCCTTTATGTAAAGTGGTGGCAATAATCTCCTGGCAACCCATGGAGTTTGCGGGACATGCGATGGCCCTGCTGCTGTTGTTGGGTCTACATTTCAAGCCACTGATAATCTATTGACAACCTTATGCCTATGGGGCCTCCAAACCTTGTATAAGAGAATATTGTTGCATATTTTATGTTTATTCTAATGTTTATTCTAATTCTAATGCCAACAGTCGGCCAATTACCTAATGCTCGTGGTGTCTGTTCCAAAGAACCTCCATTGTATGGGAGCTTACGCTGTTGGGAAATTGCTGGTTTTCCTCTAAAAATTTTTTTTACCCTTGAGATAACAGTCTGATGTCAAACTAGTGATAGGGAAAGTTGTCAGAAATTGTTGGATTACCTGTCCGATTCCATTGTGTCCCCAAGTGATATGTGGTGCCAACAATCAACCAACAACCAATAATTCATGAAAGTTTCCAGGCTCTTCATAACTGATATCTTATGTATTTAGAAACTGTTGGACGGATCAATGCCCATAGAGGTTGACATACTTTCCAAACTAACTAGGAAACAGATTTTTCAATTCTATTGTTGTCTTTGAGGTAAATAGTGGCAACTATGTCTGGTATCTACTCAATGGATTACTTCTTCTCATTCAAGCAATGAATAATGGCCATACACCTGCCTGAGCTGTCGGGCAAGAAAAATGTTGGGCCACCTTCTACACTGGCTTTTCCAAACACAAAACACTAGGCTACCTGCACATGGCCATGTGCTCACTGGGGTCGGAGCTCAGGTATAGCACAAGGCCGGATGAAGAAGGGAGGGGAGGTAAGTGATCCTTACCCCTCCCCTCTCCAGTAAAAGATGAGTGGAACGGAATCTGGGCGGTGGAGAACACATGGTCACCAAGTTTACTACCGCTCTGAGGAGTCCTGCTCTTGGTAGTAGCCGACCCAATCTGTTAAAAGAATGGTCAGGTCCAAGCTTAGGTCTGGGCTTACAGGCTTTTAGTTAAGCTGAATTAAAGGCAAAGGTCAGGGTTGACAGCACATATTTGTGGTCAGGTCAAGCCAGGGTCTTCACAATTGGTCAACAGAATAGTGGGCTATGAACCAATAATATTCAGGAAACTTCCTGTAGAGGTAGGTGCTGGAGGTGGCAAGGGATTGAGCGAGACTCTTACGTTGGATACAATGTTCCTGATATGAAACACACACTCACTTATGGAGCAGAGGGCAAAGAAAACACACACCAGAAGAAGGAAGGGAACAAAAACCTGTAAGAAACTCAAAAGTTGAGGACCCTAGAGATGACCAAGAGTTTTAACAATTGGCCAAAGAGTCGAGGTGAAAGGTCCTTCACCATGGATCACTTACCCCCTAGGTACAGTAAATGTAATCACTGGAGAAGAGGTCAGCACAAAGACCCCAATCAAGGGTCAGTGGGATACAGACCGAATGACAATTGAGGCCATAAATCTCAACACTCTACATTGGAAGTTGACTTGATGGAACAATTTAAAGCTCAGCACTCCGTAAATCACGGGCCGGGTGTCTATGTAGGATGACAGACTATTATTAAAGTTTTAGAAGAGATTTTACCTCACTGATGTATTACATCACTCGGTGATACCTGGAAGGAGTGTGACAAGCAGCTAAATCTTACCGGGTCTGAATGTGCCCTAGTCAATGTCACGGGAAGGTGCAGAGCCCTCTCTATATTGGGGGGGAGGATAAATAAACACGGCCTGTAAATTGTTCCGTCAAGACTGAGACGAGACTTGGTGGTGGTGGTGACAGTCATGGTGAAGAGCTGTCACACCGGCAAACTCATTCATCTGACAAAAAGGAGATTAGACCAGAAGGAAACAACAACAACAAAAAAAGCTTAAAGTGACATAACGAATGCTACGAGGAGTGGATGGGAAGTCACAGCAATCCGCGAGAAGATAAGTGATCGATCGGTGATAGACTGGACATGAAGGGAGATCCGGAGAAAAGACACCACTAAAAATACAGCTCAGAAATGGTGGAAAGTCCTGAACATGTGCACTGCAGAGCTTCACTCCGACTACATGACACACAATGTACAACCTGCATGACCTCAATTAGTCTATAAAATGCTGCAAAAAGAGCTGGAAATGCTGACATTTCTCAAAGGTCACTAAAGAACCTGGTCATTAATTTACCTAAAAGGAAAGTCCTATCTTCCATATGTTCTCCCTCCACCTCCGGAGATAAAACACAAGGGACACCTGCAGATAATAAGTGACTGCATAGCGCTAATAACTGATGTGGTTACTGCGATGTAGCGATTTGTGAATGTCGCTGCATAGAGCAATGTCAACTCTCGCTAGAAGCTCCATGATACTTGAAACTATTGTGTACAGAGACAGAACAAACTGATCGAATAGTAATAGTAATTCAGATTTAATAATTATATGTCTGTACTTCATTCCAGTACAGGATAAGTAATGTCATGTATGTACACAGTGACTGCACCAGCAGCAGAATAGTGAGTGCAGCTCTGGGGTATAATACAGGATGTAACTCAGGATCAGTACAGGATAAGTAATGTCATGTATGTACACAGTGACTGCACCAGCAGCAGAATAGTGAGTGCAGCTCTGGAGTATAATACAGGATGTAACTCAGGATCAGTACAGGATAAGTAATGTCATGTATGTACACAGTGACTGCACCAGCAGCAGAATAGTGAGTGCAGCTCTGGGGTATAATACAGGATGTAACTCAGGATCAGTACAGGATAAGTAATGTCATGTATGTACACAGTGACTGCACCAGCAGCAGAATAGTGAGTGCAGCTCTGGGGTATAATACAGGATGTAACTCAGGATCAGTACAGGATAAGTAATGTCATGTATGTACACAGTGACTGCACCAGCAGAATAGTGAGTGCAGCTCTGGGGTATAATACAGGATGTAACTCAGGATCAGTACAGGATAAGTAATGTCATGTATGTACACAGTGACTGCACCAGCAGCAGAATAGTGAGTGCAGCTCTGGAGTATAATACAGGATGTAACTCAGGATCAGTACAGGATAAGTAATGTCATGTATGTACACAGTGACTGCACCAGCAGCAGAATAGTGAGTGCAGCTCTGGGGTATAATACAGGATGTAACTCAGGATCAGTACAGGATAAGTAATGTCATGTATGTACACAGTGACTGCACCAGCAGCAGAATAGTGAGTGCAGCTCTGGAGTATAATACAGGATGTAACTCAGGATCAGTACAGGATAAGTAATGTCATGTATGTACACAGTGACTGCACCAGCAGCAGAATAGTGAGTGCAGCTCTGGGGTATAATACAGGATGTAACTCAGGATCAGTACAGGATAAGTAATGTCATGTATGTACACAGTGACTGCACCAGCAGCAGAATAGTGAGTGCAGCTCTGGGGTATAATACAGGATGTAACTCAGGATCAGTACAGGATAAGTAATGTCATGTATGTACACAGTGACTGCACCAGCAGAATAGTGAGTGCAGCTCTGGGGTATAATACAGGATGTAACTCAGGATCAGTACAGGATAAGTAATGTCATGTATGTACACAGTGACTGCACCAGCAGCAGAATAGTTCGTGCTGGATCATTCTGCTGTGTGCTACTGACGGGTGTGGTTGTTGCTGCTGAGCTCCTGCACCACCTGGAGCAAACCCAATCCACCCAGGCCTGCTCTCTCCTCCCCAGGGAGGGAGTGGGTTCTCTGGGATGAATCAAGCTGGAAAGTCCCAGGCTCCTGCCTCCCGGACCAGGCCGGCGGGGGGCAGGAGAAGCCAGTTACCGGCCAAATCGCAGGGGGTAAGAAGATCTGCCCGGAGCCAAGGACGCAGCGATGTGACCTCGGCTGCCACCCCCAAGACCCAGGGAAGCCGCAAGGTCTCCGGAACACAGAAGATCAAGGCAAGTGACATCAGCCTAAGTGCTCCTCCTGGAAAGCTGGGTGTCTGTGCGGGAAAGCTGGGTGGTTCAGCTGAAAAGCTGGGTGCTCACGGGGGTGTGCAAAAAGCATGGGGTGATCTTAAGGCCCGGGAGTCTGCTTCCATCTATGGCTCCCGGATTGCTGAGCACCTCCGTGAGTACGAGGAAGCTGGAAAAGCGCTGAGGAGGCTCCAGGAGGAGATAAGGGAGACCTTGGCCCTAGCGGGGGTGGCTACACAGAAGAAAAAGTCTGATCTTCTTACCACCATAGACAGACTAAAAGCCGAGGTCACCGCTCTGCAGGAGAAGCGACATCTAATCCGCGAGCACAGCGGTCCGTTTCGTGAAAAATTGGAGAATGACGCCCGGTTTGAGGAGATGCGCCAGGAGCAGTTGAGAAAGCTGAAGGGGCTTCAGATCCAGGCGGATGATGGCGATGATGAGGAGGATGAGGAAGACCTGCCGTGTCCGTCTGGTGGCCTGCACCAACACCAGCAGGCCTCGCACGACAGGCTGCCTGCGGAGCAAGCGCCATTACCATCAGGCTGCGGCTCCGCCAACCTGGAGGAGGAAAGTGATGACAGCGGCCAGGGGGGGGCGCTAATGGCTCAGATCCGACAGCTTGAGTCCCCAGTTCACCTCCAGAACTTCTCCTTCGGCGATGATTTGCCAGATGACGACCTAAAGAGAAAGAAGAAATCCAAGAAGACCAAGGCGTCTCAGGAGGTGAATCTGGTGTTTCGTCCCCTCCCTGTTCCCTCCGGGCGGGCAGCTGTGCCAGCCTGTCGTGTAGGCCCCGTTGCCCAGCCCAGCACGAATCCTGCAGTGGACTCGGTGCCAGGGTGCGGGGAGATTGTAAAGCCACGTTCCATCATGGCGCAGAGCACCAGCCTTGTTTGTAGTAGCAAGGATGGTGCAGGGAAGGCATCGGCCGAAAGGCCGGACAGTGAGGGCGATCCAGCAGGTCCTGGTACTGTGCGCTGCCCCCTAGTGGGAGGGTGGGGTGGCCCAGTGCCAGGGGCAGTGGCTCCTGTGGCCCCTAGCGCTGTTGCTTGCTCCGGTGAGCAGCGGCAGCGTGATGGGGCTGCTGGGGCTTGTAGTGCGGCGCCTCCCAAACATCCCGTGCAGCCTGCAGAGAAAGTCGCAGGAAAAGTGTTATTCTGTATTGGTGCATCATACTCTGAAGATATGAAAGGGGCAAAAAAACTGTCTGGAGTCTGTAAGGACAAGAGGCCTCTACCACTAATCGAGCAGCGATGCTCAAACATCATAAAAACTGCTGGACAACAAGGGGTTAATGCCAATGAGGCAGAGGGCACAAGTAAGATCGGGGTTGGAGCTGCCTCTTCTCAGGCTGAATCAGCTATGGAGGTGGCTCTACCCCCAGTGCCCAGTGACGCCGAGGCAACCCCAGGTTCTCCTGGCCCAGCTGGTGTGAGCGATGCAAGGAAGCGAGGCAGTACTCTACATAGTGTGGTGAATGTGGGGGTGGTGAATGGTGCTGAGGGGGGTGATCCTGGTGTGAGTGCTGGACCATCTACACCCCCAGTGGTGGCCGCTCCCATAAGGAGCTATGCGAGTGTCACCGCTGGGGCAAGTGGGGTTAACTCCTTGTCTCCTGGCTCTGGGAATAGCGTTTTGCAAAGGCGTCTTCTGGAGGCTCTCAGGAGAGGGGAAAAGTCAATCACTGTAGAGAGGAGAGAGGTTGATCTGTCCTTCTGGACAGACAGGCATGGCCTGGCAGCCTTCCAAGAGAAAAGGGGGGGGGAGACTGTATGGTCTTTACCCACAACCAGGCCCGGAGCTGCCCGTAGGAATGTGGTTCGTCTTCGCTGGAGGGGCAGTGACGCATGCCCACCCAGGTCAAGGGTGGTGGAGCTCCTCCTGAAGATGAACTTCAGGGCTAGTGACATCTTTGCCCTGATACATCCTTATGGTACTCCGGAGTTCGATGTCAGCTTTGTTCGGCCGGAGGGCTTAGAGCTCTTCTGGTCGAATTATGAGCTGGCAAAGAACGAGCCCGCATGGCGAGACTTTGCTGTGCAAGCAGTGTCTCGCCAAAACACAGTCAAGAAGGTGACCGTTTTGACCCGTAATGAGTCACTTTCTTGCATGGACATCATGACTTGGCTCAGTTGTTATGGTGAGGTTGTACAGGTACCGCAGAAAAACCGTGATGAATTTGGCATTTGGTCTGGGGCCTGGACCTTCATGATGAAGTTGAAGTGTTCAGGCGGCACAGTCGCCCACATTCCCTCTTCAGCCTTTCTTGGGCGGGACAGAATCCTGATTTTCTACCAGGGGCAGCCGAAGGTCTGTCACAGGTGCGGTGACCCCACACACTTTAGCGCCAGCTGCCAAGTGCAGAAGTGCGCTTTGTGTGGTGGGCTAGGTCATCTCGCTGCATCCTGTAAGGACATTAGGTGTAACCTGTGTGGTGAGCTCGGTCACCCTTTCAGCCGTTGTCCTCGCTCCTTTGCCAATGCGGTTGTGACCCCAGTGGAGGAGAGCCATGAGGTTGCTTCTGCTGGGGAAGGTACCAGCAGAGGTGGAGGAGCTGAGGGGCCTGTGAAGAAAAGTAAGAAGAAGTCGCCTTCTCAGTTGAGGCGGCTTGAAGCCAGACAAAAAGGGAGAGAAATGGGGAAGCCTCAGGTTGCTGGGGTGACCCTTGGTCCTTCCTCAGAGGCTGGTCTTGCTACTGAGGCCCTGAGGGATGATGAGTTGGATGAGGAGGTCAGGAGGATGGAGCGCGAGAAAGGTGCCATGTCCTCCACGTCCTCCCAATATGAGAGTATGGATGAGGATAACAGGATTTGGCTAGAAAATAAGCGCAAGCAGAAAAAGAAAAAACGTGGCGTATCTAAGGTACCTAAGGAAGGGAAAACTTCCTCCCCTCTGGTTGAGCTTTCCAACCAGTTCCTCACCCTCGATGAGATCGCCTCCTCGGGAAGAGAGGCAGAGGGTGGGGTTCTGGAGGTGGCGGCGGAGCAGCCTGCAGGGGGCGCCGAGTCTCTATCCTCTGGGGAAGCCGGGTCCTCAGAGTGGGAGACTGACTCAGAGTCAGGAGACAAGGACGAAGGAGAGGGTGGTCCGGGTGGGTCCTTGGGGGCCAGTAATAACATGGACACCTCAATTTCGTTAAAAAGAAGTTGCCCCAATTCTGAAGGGAAAAGGGAAAAGGGTTCATCTTCAGAGGACAGTAGGTGGAAGGGAAATAGTAAGAAAAAAGCCGTCTAACTCAATCACTCATGATGGCGGCACCCACTCCGTTGATGCTGGCGTCCATTAATGTCGCCAGCATTAAGTCTGATGCGGCTAGATTTGCGGCCTTTGATTTTCTCGGCCGCGTTGAAGCCGACATTTTATTTTTGCAGGAGACCAGGCTGCCAGATTTGGCGGCCGTGTTTAAAGCTAAGAGGGAATGGAGACACGGGCCTTCCTATTGGTCTCTTGCGGCCGAGCCGTATAGCGGAGTGGCGGTCCTTTTTACCGCACCGGTAGAATGCCGACGAGTTATTGAGTTAGAAATGGGGAGGTGCCTGATCATGGATGTCCTCATGAAGGGACAAGAACTTCGTCTTATTAACATCTATGGTCCCCAGTCCAAGTGGGACAGGAAGTGTCTCTTTATGAGGATCTACCTTTTTACAAGTCGGCAGGTGGTCTTTGGAGGGGACTTCAATGCTGTCACGAGGTCCCAGGATAGGGGAGGTTCCAGAGACAAGCTGACTTATGATAGCGTCGCTCTTAATAGCATAGCCAGTGAGGCTCGCCTGGTGGATGTCCACATCCGGCACACCCCAGGCCACGCGGGGTTCACCTATTATAGGGGTAGCTGCAGGTCTAGAATAGACAGGTTTTATTTAAAGGAGGAAGCCATTTCTTCACCAGTTTCTGTTGTTGAGGTGGAATCCTCCGATCACTGTTTAATTTTGTTTTCTCTGAATGTTACAGAGACCCCCCCAGATGGGAAGAGGCTACTGGAAGCTCAATTCGTCTCTCCTGGAAGAAGCGGAGATCAGACAATCCTTTGAGGACTTTCTTCAGAGCCAGGTACCATTGCTGGGCCTTTGTAGCAGTAAGTCAGAGTGGTGGGAGATGCTCAAGAAAAGGGTGGCGGGATTCTTCCGCCAGCTCTCGAGCCTCAGGAGCCTGGACAGGTACCGCCTGTATCAGGGCCTGAGGAGGAAACTCGAGCATCTCGTCTCGACTGGAGGTAGTTGTGAGGACATCTCCAGAGTGAAATCCTTGCTGAAGAGGTGTCAGTACGATAGACACGCATCTTTGGTTTTTGAGAGGGATTACGGGAAATACCGCTCGCCCGACCCTTACAGAAACTGCAAGATGTCAGTGAATGGTAAAGTTGTCACAGGACTGGTTGACAGTACGGGATCCCTGAAAAGGTCCAGATCAGGGATCCTGGAGGTCGTCAGATCCTTCTACTCACACCTCTTGGGTAGGAAGGATCTAGATCGGGATGTGATGTCGGCTTTCCTGGCAGAAACTGTCCCTGAGCCAGGAGTAGACCCCTCTATTGATGTTTTGACAGAGATGATCAGGGAAGAGGAAGTCAGCCGGGCGATTGAAGGGCTTGCCCTCAAGAAATCGCCGGGTCCGGATTGCTTAACAACCGAGTTTTATAAGACCTTTAAGGACGCCTTGGTTCCCCTCTTGACTGAGGTATTCAATGAGTGTCTTTCCTCGGGCGCTCTGCCGAAGTCAATGAGGAGGTCTGCCCTGATCATCCTGTCAAAGGGTAAGGACCGATCTCGTATTGAGAACTGGCGTCCCATAGCGCTTCTCAATACGGACAGAAAGGTTTTGGCAAAGGTGCTGTTTAATCGGCTAGTGCAGTTTGCACCCCAGCTCCTTTTGGGGGCCCAGCACTGCTCTGTTCCAGGCCGCAGTACATTTAGTGCTGTGCTTTGTGTCCGGGAGGCAGTGGAGCAGGGCAGGGCTGGTAACTGGAAGGGGTACTTGCTATCCTTGGATCAGGCAAAAGCGTTTGATCGGGTTAACCACGAGTACCTCTGGTCTGTCCTTCTGAGGTACGGCCTGCCGGGGGAGTTTGTCAATTGGCTTAAAGTTTTGTATGCAGGGGCAGAGAGTTTCCCGCTTGTGAACGGTTGGATTGGCCGCTCTTTTGAGGTCGGGTCTGGTGTTCGCCAGGGTTGTCCTCTGAGCCCACTTCTATACGTGTTCGCGATTGACCCATTCCTTAGGAGGGTTGATCGTGGGCCGTTGGTGGGAGTCGGGATGGACCAGGCGGCACCGGAAGCCACTCTAAGGGTGGTAGCGTATGCCGATGATGTCACCGTTTTCGTGTCCTCGAGAGGGGAGGCGCAATGGGTGATGTCAGAGGTTGACCGCTACTCAGAGGCTTCTGGGTCCAAGATCAACCGGGATAAGTGTGAGAGTCTCTGGCTGGGAGAGGGAGGTCCAGGCTTTGAACTCCCGGACACTCTTCCAGGGCCCAAAGACTCTGCCAAAGTTCTAGGCATCGAATTTGGCCAGGGGGATTACCCCATGCAAAACTGGGATGGCAGGCTTAAGATCGCCGCTCAGAGGGTGGACCAGTGGAAGGGTTGGTCTTTGACCCTCAGAGAAAGGGTTCACCTGATCAAAACCTACCCGCTCCCGCTGCTGATTTACCTGGGCAGTGTGTGCATGTTGCCAGAACCCCTCTGGACTCGGGTCTACAGTCTGTTCTTCCAGCTGTTATGGGGGAATAGGCTGAACCTAATCAAGAGGGAGGTTACTTACTGCACGAGGAGACAAGGAGGGTTGTGTATGGTCAACCCTGTGGTGTTCCTAGTGAATACCTTTCTTAAGATCAATGTAGCAAACCTCTGGAAAGAGAGGGCTCCTCCGTGGGTATACTCCTGCAGGGGATGGTTTCGGCCTTTCTTCCAGGAATGGGAGACAGGAGGGCAAGTGAAGGATCTCCATACACCGCATGGGCATCTTCCGGCTTACGCTACCCCGGTTCTGAAGGTGATTCGCCGGTGGGGTCTGGGAATGTGGGAGATCAGGACCATGTCGAGGAAACTCCTTGACAAAAGGGTTCTGTTTGCTCGTTTCCAGAAGCCTCTGGCCCTCAGGGATTTCCCAAGTCGGGATCTGGGGGTGGGTTTAGGTCTTTTAAATTCTATCCGGATCCCCTTGAAGTTTTGGGACTTGGCTTGGCGCTGCTTCCATGGAAAGCTGTGTGTGAGGGACAATCTGAAGTGTAGGAGCTCTGAGGAAAGGGGTTGTCCCCGGGAGGAGTGCGGTGGCCTGCTGGAGAGCATGGACCACTTCCTGCTTCAGTGCCCCTTTAACACAGAGGTGTACAACCGGGTGGGCGCTTCCATCCATTGGCCCGGGTTGGCCGGTCTCTCCTATGCGGAGTGGGCCTATGGAGGATTCAGAGGCCTGGGTGGCCGGGACCGCTGCACGTTATTCCTAGTTAGCCTAGTGGTCAGGTACCACACGTGGAACGCACGGTGTTTAGTATCGACGCAGCGTAAAATCCTCCCGGTGGATGAGGTGGTTAGGAACATTCTGGGTGACCTGGTGAAGGTGCGCTCTCTGGAGTATGAGAGGCTGGGCACGGGGAGGGCCTCTCTCCTTTGGAGGGGGTTCTCCTTTAGTGTCCCTTAGTCTGTCGTCTCCTCTCCTGGTGTTGGGCTGATGCTGCACTGTAGATTTTGTTTTGTATCTGAGGTTATAGAGAT
The DNA here is from genome assembly GCF_040894005.1 of Engystomops pustulosus. Classification (NCBI taxonomy): domain Eukaryota; kingdom Metazoa; phylum Chordata; class Amphibia; order Anura; family Leptodactylidae; genus Engystomops; species Engystomops pustulosus. The sequence goes on along the minus strand of NC_092415.1, from coordinate 6,843,128 downwards.
GTAGGGCTTGCAGGCGCCGAACCTGGGCTTTATGTGGTTTGGATTTGTTATATGTTGATATGTTTAATGTGTTTGTATCTTGTGTACAGTGTGATATAGTTATATGTAGTTATAGTTCTTGTAGGTTGGTTGGTTGGTTTTGGGGTGTTGGTGTTAGGGTGTTAGGTTGGGAGGGGGGTGGACGGGACTTGGACTGTACGATCCTGGGCACTGGTCTGGACTATATAACGCGAACTTTGGACGTTAGACCAGTGTCTGGGGGGGGAGGGTGATGGGCGTGGGATTCAGTTAGTTATATTTAATGTTATTTCCTTTATATTCATTGTTATTTCTGTGTTTATTTATGTGCAGTTTGCTGTGTATTTCAATATTACAAAAAAAAAAAAAATTAGGTGGTGGGACTGGGTGAAGGTTTTGGTTGTCTTCATGCTGAGTGTGTGGTGTGTGTGTGGCTGGGCCAAGAGAAGGTTTTAGTAAGTTTCTTTTAGTTTATATTTATGGGTTTTTTTGCATTTTGCCAGAAGTTATGGCTTCATTTATGTGTGTGATTGTAATGTTTTTAATTTTTATATAAAATAAAAGATCTACAGGATGTAACTCAGGATCAGTACAGATAATATAACGTTATAAAGTGACTGTATCCTTGTAGTTTGTGTTGTGTTCTGTACTCAGACACATTATGATAAATCTTCTAAGAAACAAAAATAATTAAAATTCTGAGATTCCCAAATTAGTTTTTAATCAGTGAGTGAAATAATATTGTACAGGAACCTGTGAAGTGCAGAATAAGTAAGTGCCCCCTCCCCCGTCCTGAGCTCCTCATTTACTTTCTGCAGTGATTCAGGTTTGGCCTCAGGACTCTTTAGCTTTTCGTCAGGATAATAATGTATTTTGTGGAAGGTGCGCGGAGACGATGAGATGAGATTAACCCTTCCCAGACACTGAGACCCAGAGACTCGGCCTTCACCTCCTGCTTCTCTTTATAGAAGGAAAATAAAATGTAAAAAATATATGTATTTTTTTTTTTGTATAATGGAAGCCAAAGGTTTGTATCTACACAGATTGGCAGGCCGCAGCTTCCAGCAAAGGTTGGGGTCTCGCTATGTTCCGGGGGTCTCTCTATGACCCGGTCGTCTCCCTATGACCCGGTCGTCTCCCTATGACCCGGGGGTCTCTCTATGACCCGGTCGTCTCCCTATGACCCGGGGGTCTCTCTATGACCCGATCGTCTCCCTATGACCCGGGGGTCGTCCCTATGACTTGGTCGTCTCCCTATGATACAGGGGTCTCCCTGTGACCCGGTCGTCTCCCTATGATCCGGGGGTCTCCCTGTGACCCGGGGGTCTCGCTATGACCCGGTCGTCTCTCTATGACCCGGGGGTCTCTCTATGACCCGATCGTCTCCCTATGATCCGGGGCTCTCCCTGTGACCCGGTCGTCTCCCTATGATCCGGGGGTCTCGCTATGACCTGGGGGTCTCCCTATGACGCTTTCTAATACTTCTATCGATAAGACTTGAGAATTGTTTATACTTGACCAAATCCATTGTAACAGACGAGTGTGAAGGGGTGAAGAACGTAGAGGACTAGGACTATGTGTGGCCCACCGCAGGTACTACCCGTACTTTGGCATCCGGTTGGCCGCAGTGATCCCAGAATACAGACAATTCCAGATCAACCGTGAGCCACAAGGGGGGAGCAGTGGTCAAATTACTGTCTAACTCGCATTATCTCCTTACAGACAGTTCCTGAACAGCCTCGTCTCCTTACAGACAGTCCCTGGATAGTCTCTTCTCCTTACTGACAGTCACTGGATAGTCTCTTCTCCTTACTGATAGTCACTGGATAGTCTAATCTCCTTACAGACAGTCCCTGAACAGCCTCGTCTCCTTACAGACAGCCACTGGACAGCCTCGTCTCCTTACAGACAGTCCCTGAACAGCCTCGTCTCCTTACAGACAGCCACTGGACAGCCTCGTCTCCTTACACACAGCCACTGGATAGTCTCATCTCCTTACAGACAGTCACTGGACAGTCTCTTCTCCTTACAGACAGTGACTGGATAGTCTCTTCTCCTTACTGATAGTCACTGGATAGTCTAATCTCCTTACAGACAGTCCCTGAACAGCCTCGTCTCCTTACAGACAGCCACTGGACAGCCTCGTCTCCTTACAGACAGTCCCTGAACAGCCTCGTCTCCTTACAGACAGCCACTGGACAGCCTCGTCTCCTTACACACAGCCACTGGATAGTCTCATCTCCTTACAGACAGTCACTGGACAGTCTCTTCTCCTTACAGACAGTCACTGGATAGTCTCTTCTCCTTACAGACAGTCACTGGATAGTCTCATCTCCTTACAGACAGTCACTGGATAGTCTCTTCTCCTTACAGACAGTCACTGGACAGTTTCATCTCCTTATAGACAGTCACTGGACAGCCTCATCTCCTTACAGTCAGTCACTGGATAGTCTCATCTCCTTACAGTCAGTCACTGGATAGTCTCATCTCCTTACAGACAGTCACTGGATAGTCTCATCTCCTTACAGACAGTCACTGGATAGTCTCATCTCCTTACAGACAGTCACTGGATAGTCTAGTCTCCTTACAGACAGTCACTGGATAGTCTCATCTCCTTACAGACAGTCCCTGGATAGTCTCATCTCCTTACAGTCAGTCACTGGATAGTCTCATCTCCTTACAGACAGTCCCTGGATAGTCTCATCTCCTTACAGACAGCCACTGGACAGTCTCATCTCCTTACAGACAGGCACTGCACAGTCTCATATACTTACAAACAATCACTGGATAGTCTCATCTCCTTACAGTCAGTCACTGGATAGTCTCATCTCCTTACAGACAGTCCCTTGATAGTCTCATCTCCCTACAGACAGTCACTGGATAGTCTCATTTCCTTACAGACAGCCACTGGACAGTCTCTTCTCCTTACTGACAGTCACTGGATAGTCTCTTCTCCTTACTGATAGTCACTGGATAGTCTAATCTCCTTACAGACAGTCCCTGAACAGCCTCGTCTCCTTACAGACAGCCACTGGACAGCCTCGTCTCCTTACAGACAGTCCCTGAACAGCCTCGTCTCCTTACAGACAGCCACTGGACAGCCTCGTCTCCTTACACACAGCCACTGGATAGTCTCATCTCCTTACAGACAGTCACTGGACAGTCTCTTCTCCTTACAGACAGTCACTGGATAGTCTCTTCTCCTTACTGATAGTCACTGGATAGTCTAATCTCCTTACAGACAGTCCCTGAACAGCCTCGTCTCCTTACAGACAGCCACTGGACAGCCTCGTCTCCTTACAGACAGTCCCTGAACAGCCTCGTCTCCTTACAGACAGCCACTGGACAGCCTCGTCTCCTTACACACAGCCACTGGATAGTCTCATCTCCTTACAGACAGTCACTGGACAGTCTCTTCTCCTTACAGACAGTCACTGGATAGTCTCTTCTCCTTACAGACAGTCACTGGACAGTCTCATCTCCTTATAGACAGTCACTGGACAGCCTCATCTCCTTACAGTCAGTCACTGGATAGTCTCATCTCCTTACAGTCAGTCACTGGATAGTCTCATCTCCTTACAGACAGTCACTGGATAGTCTCATCTCCTTACAGACAGTCACTGGATAGTCTCATCTCCTTACAGACAGTCACTGGATAGTCTAGTCTCCTTACAGACAGTCACTGGATAGTCTCATCTCCTTACAGACAGTCCCTGGATAGTCTCATCTCCTTACAGTCAGTCACTGGATAGTCTCATCTCCTTACAGACAGTCCCTGGATAGTCTCATCTCCTTACAGACAGCCACTGGACAGTCTCATCTCCTTACAGACAGGCACTGCACAGTCTCATATACTTACAAACAATCACTGGATAGTCTCATCTCCTTACAGACAGCCACTGGACAGTCTCATCTCCTTACAGACATTCACTGGATAGTCTCATCTCCTTACACACAGTCCCTGGATAGTCTCATCTCCTTACAGACAGTCACTGGACAGTCTCGTCTCCTTACAGACAGGCACTGGATAGATTCATCTCCTTACAGACAGTCACTGGATAGTCTCATTTCCTTACAGACAATCACTGAACAGTCTCATCTCCTTATAGACAGTCACTAGAAATTATTTTCTCCTTAAAGGACTGAATCACTCACTTCACTTTTCAAGTAAAGCAGAAAAAGAAATTGGGACAGTAAAAGTTTTCCCTCATAAAGTAAGTGTTTTTTTTTGTGTAAAATAATGATTATTACCTGCAGTATTCACACAAAAACCAAATGCTCTACATGAGCCGAATCGCGGATCGGTCCGGGGGGTCGGGGGTCGGCAGCTCATGATCCGATATCAAACGGTCGATCCAATAATAGTTGTGGGACAAAGTCTTATAAATGTATCAATAAAGGAGGCGTCTTAGTAACTTAGTAACTATTCACCATAGTAACGGATTCTTCTCCCATTGACTACAAACCGAGACGTTCAAATGCAACTAATCGCAACAAATAGAGAAACTGCAGAACTTCTCCGAAAATTCTCCCCAATGGTTTTCATGTTATTATTTTTTTTATTATTATTATTATTTGGCTCCTGGTTATCATTTTTAATAAACCCGACTGTACTGGGAGATAGAACAATTATCTGTAAATATTTGTAATTTTTTACAAACTGGGGGAAAAAAAACTACAGCCGGTATAACCTGGGGATCTCCTGTATATAATGATATATGTACAGCTGGTATAACCTGGGGATCTCCTGTATATAATGATATATGTACAGCCGGTATAACCTAGGGATCTCCTGTATATAATGATATATGTACAGCCGGTATAACCTGGGGATCTCCTGTATATAATGATATATGTACAGCCGGTATAACCTGGGGATCTCCTGTATATAATGATATATGTACAGCCGGTATAACCTGGGGATCTCCTGTATATAATGATATATGTACAGCCGGTATAACCTGGGGATCTCCTGTATATAATGATATATGTACAGCCGGTATAACCTGGGGATCTCCTGTATATAATGATTCATGTACAGCCGGTATAACCTGGGGATCTCCTGTATATAATGATATATGTACAGCTGGTATAACCTGGGGATCTCCTGTATATAATGATATATGTACAGCCGGTATAACCTGGGGATCTCCTGTATATAATGATATATGTACAGCCGGTATAACCTGGGGATCTCCTGTATATAATGATTCATGTACAGCCGGTATAACCTGGGGATCTCCTGTATATAATGATATATGTACAGCCGGTATAACCTGGGGATCTCCTGTATATAATGATATATGTACAGCCGGTATAACCTGGGGATCTCCTGTATATAATGATATATGTACAGCCGGTATAACCTGGGGGTCTCCTGTATATAATGATATATGTACAGCCGGTATAACCTGGGGGTCTCCTGTATATAATGATATCTGTACAGCCGGTATAACCTGGGGATCTCCTGTATATAATGATATCTGTACAGCCGGTATAACCTGGGGATCTCCTGTATATAATGATATCTGTACAGCCGGTATAACCTGGGGATCTCCTGTATATAATGATATCTGTACAGCCGGTATAACCTGGGGATCTCCTGTATATAATGATATCTGTACAGCCGGTATAACCTGGGGATCTCCTGTATATAATGATATATGTACAGCCGGTATAACCTGGGGATCTCCTGTATATAATGATATATGTACAGCCGGTATAACCTGGGGATCTCCTGTATATAATGATATATGTACAGCCGGTATAACCTGGAGATCTCCTGTATATAATGATATATGTACAGCCGGTATAACCTGGGGATCTCCTGTATATAATGATATATGTACAGCCGGTATAACCTGGGGATCTCCTGTATATAATGATATATGTACAGCGGGTATAACCTGGAGATCTCCTGTATATAATGATATATGTACAGCCGGTATAACCTGGGGATCTCCTGTATATAATGATATATGTACAGCCGGTATAACCTGGAAATCTCCTGTATATAATGATATATGTACAGCCGGTATAACCTGGAGATCTCCTGTATATAATGATATATGTACAGCCGGTATAACCTGGGGATCTCCTGTATATAATGATATATATACAGCCGGTATAACCTGGGGAACTCCTGTATATAATGATATATGTACAGCCGGTATAACCTGGAGATCTCCTGTATATAATGATATATGTACAGCTGGTATAACCTGGAGATCTCCTGTATATAATGATATATGTACAGCTGGTATAACCTGGGGATCTCCTGTATATAGTGATATATGTACAGCCGGTATAACCTGGGGATCTCCTGTATATAATGATATATATACAGCCGGTATAACCTGGGGATCTCCTGTATATAATGATATATGTACAGGCGGTATAACCTGGGGATCTCCTGTATATAATGATATATTACACAGCCGGTATAACCTGGTGATCTCCTGTATATAATGATATATGTACAGCCGGTATAACCTGGGGATCTCCTGTATATAATGATATATGTACAGCCGGTATAACCTGGGGATCTCCTGTATATAGTGATATATGTACAGCCGGTATAACCTGGGGATCTCCTGTATATAGTGATATATGTACAGCCGGTATAACCTGGGGATCTCCTGTATATAATGATATATGTACAGCCGGTATAACCTGGGGATCTCCTGTATATGATGATATATGTACAGCCGGTATAACCTGGGGATCTCCTGTATATAGTGATATATGTACAGCCGGTATAACCTGGGGATCTCCTGTATATAATGATATATGTACAGCCGGTATAACCTGGGGATCTCCTGTATATAATGATATATGTACAGCCGGTATAACCTGGGGATCTCCTGTATATAATGATATATGTACAGCCGGTATAACCTGGGGATCTCCTGTATATAATGATATATGTACAGCCGGTATAACCTGGGGATCTCCTGTATATAATGATATATGTACAGCCGGTATAACCTGGGGATCTCCTGTATATAGTGATATATGTACAGCCGGTATAACCTGGGGATCTCCTGTATATAATGATATATGTACAGCCGGTATAACCTGGGGATCTCCTGTATATAATGATATATGTACAGCTGGTATAACCTGGGGATCTCCTGTATATAATGATATATGTACAGCCGGTATAACCTGGGGATCTCCTGTATATAATGATATATGTACAGCCGGTATAACCTGGGGATCTCCTGTATATAGTGATATATGTACAGCCGGTATAACCTGGGGATCTCCTGTATATAATGATATATGTACAGCCGCTATAACCTGGGGATCTCCTGTATATAATGATATATGTACAGCCGGTATAACCTGGGGATCTCCTGTATATAATGATATATGTACAGCCGGTATAACCTGGAGATCTCCTGTATATAATGATATATGTACAGCCGGTATAACCTGGAGATCTCCTGTATATAATGATATATGTACAGCCGGTATAACCTGGAGATCTCCTGTATATAATGATATATGTACAGCCGGTATAACCTGGAGATCTCCTGTATATAATGATATATATACAGCCGGTATAACCTGGGGATCACCTGTATATAATGATATATGTACAGCCGGTATAACCTGGGGGTCTCCTGTATATAATGATATATGTACAGCCGGTATAACCTGGAGATCTCCTGTATATAATGATATATATACAGCCGGTATAACCTGGGGATCACCTGTATATAATGATATATGTACAGCCGGTATAACCTGGGGGTCTCCTGTATATAATGATATATGTACAGCTGGTATAACCTGGAGATCTCCTGTATATAATGATATATGTACAGCCGGTATAACCTGGAGATCTCCTGTATATAATGATATATATACAGCCGGTATAAATGTAATATCATCTACAGAAAAGATTACATTCGGTTTTGTCTAATAGACCATAAAACCACTTTGGACTGTAATGGCCAGTGTCTCGGGTAGATGAGGTCTGTGGATGTTACGTCTCTGTGATTGAGATAACATTCTAGGAGTCACTCGGAGAATCTGGATCCTCAGGTAATGAGCCGGAGCTCTGACATTGTAGTAAATCATTGATTGGTTTCAGGACTTAACCTCTTGACCTCTGCTCCCCTAATCCACCCTGATAGATATCCACACACTGATAAGGGCCATTGGGGTCTGTCAGGGAAACAGATGTGCCGGCTAAGGGGCTCTAAAAATAAACACACAAATAAGCCCCGAAAATCCAGGGAAATGGGTTTAAGGCAATTCTATTACTCAAGGAGAAAGATGGAAAAACGAGGGAAATGTGGAAAAAACACACAATACAACATGATAAAATGTATACAGTGTAATAATCCAGCAGGACCCGGTGCTCTGTACTCCGCAGTGTTAATAGAAGCTCAATCTGAAGGAGGGGATCGTTGTGTAGGGGTCGGGTTAGGAGTGTGATGGGACGGGAGGCGGCAGGAGAGCTGGACTTAATCAAGGGGGTTAGTAAAAAAAAAAATTTTTGGTAGAATCATGGCATCAAATTACTGAATAAAGTCAATATGAAAAACACAGCTACACTGTGCGGGATACATGGGGTGCGGCTGCTGACAGGTTCCCTTTAATATTTAGCAGGCTGATACAACCTGTGTGCCCAATGCATGAGCATTCCCCATCCTCTATTTATATTAGTTCTCCAGGGACTATAGGAGACTATAAAGAGAATGCATCTAGGACCAGCCACCTATGTGAAGCACAGAAGCTGCTGGAGGTAATAAGCTTCTATCTCACCCTAAGTGCTTATTCACACCTGACCACACGGGTCAGTACTTCCCTAGAATATCTTCTATGAGTGTGAGAAGACTCGTACACAGAGAGGGGAAAGACACAAGCACCGACAGCGGCTGCTGGAGATGGTTATAAGTTTCTATCTCACCCAAAGTGCTTTATTCCCACCGAAACAGGTCATAAGGTCAAAAGATTGCAATCTCATGTTGATGCTTTGGGTGCTGGGAAACTCAGAGACACCGAGAGAGGCTTCTAGGGCTAATAGCAAGTTTCTATCTCACCCCAAGTGCTTCTATGTTCTTTTATAATCCCGCTGATGCCTCTGGGTGGGGGAGAGAGGCTGCTAAAATAATCTGAAACGTCTAATCTTCCTCCTCCTTCTTTATTCACTTCTCCATAATGTTCCAGTGCAGTGTGTGGAGACAACATAGCAGCCGCTCTCCAGCCTCCAGCTCTGATATAACTGATAGATACAGAGAGAGGGGTAAATTGCTGCACACTGCAGATTACACCCCACTAAACTAACAGCTCCCCCCTCAGGTGAGGTATATAATATCCTTTCTAGCAGGTAAATCTTTTAGGTAAAAACTTGCTCCCAAATAATATGAAAATGCTCCAATAAGAAGAGGAGGCGGCAGGAGAGGGAGCTTCACTTCAGACGTCCCCATCTTGGGCTCTATAGCACCTAGAAACATGGTTCTGGTATCGCATCAGGCTTGTGGTTCTATGAGCCAGAAAACCAGATATACAGTATAATAAAGACATAGCCGAGAACAACGTGACATCCAATTCCTTACGGCGTCTTATATCTCCCCTTATATGGCACACAGGACTACAATCCTGGTGCATTTTGAAAGATGAGATTCTTAACTTTACAATGACACCCAAGTGACTCGTCTTGGGTGCAATGTGACTCGTCAGCACAGAGGACTTTTTCGGTACATGGATTTTGAAATAATTCTATAGAGGAAGTTTCACACCGTACACATGTAGCATTTCAGTAGCGAAATTACTTTTTAATACTCCAATGACTGCATCTGGAGACTCTGTACTGGAATAAGTGCCGACAATATGGTCCTTTAGACAAAGGGTAAACACACGGTATAGAAAGCGGAGTAAATTTTAAAATGTTTTATTAATATTCTGCCACCTGTCTCATCTATACAGTGAAGCGGCTACACACTTACATAGTGGTTTATGATACAATGTTAGTAAATTTTTGTATCTATCGGCAGTGACTCTTCTGTACATATCCTGGGAGAGAGAGAGTCACTAAAAAATCTAAAGCCCCTATAACCGATAAAATATAAAGACCGAGGGCTTCAGGCAGCACCCACACCTCGTCATGCAGTATATCATCGAGTTCGCCTTTAACAAAAAAAACGTAAAAGAAGCCAATAAAAAAAACTGAAAAGTCATGTAAAACGACCAGGAAGCGACATTGCGGCTGCCAACAAGCCGCACAATGCACTTTTTATTCATGTAAGAAAAAAAATGGAAATATTGTATCAAAATTTTCCCTAATAGGCAGATAAAAGAAAAACCTAAACAAATATCAATTCTCCCAATAATAATAACAAACAGAAAAAAAAAAAAATAAAATTGCAGTGCACCATGGGAGGGGATAACATGGATATGTAACATAAGATTAAATACCAGGAGAAAAGAAATTAAAGGAAAAAAAAAAAAATTCACACAAAGAAATAATACTAATAAAAACAACCCCCCCCCCCTCCAAAAAAACAAACAAAAAACAATGGTTACTTTATATACAAGAATCATAAAGAATTTTTGTTTCTTAATATATATTTGGGAAAGTCGCAATCCCAGCGCTAAATGCCACTAGAAACCGCTACCGAGCGATAAGACTAAGATGTACGGATTTCTGGAATTTCTCTAGATTTGTTCTAAATTAAAGAAAAAATCTCCCGGTAAAGTCCGTCATGATAAACCAGGGGCACTTACTCATGGATCCAGGCGCCGTGATTGTGATATCTTCTTATCTTTTTTTTTTTTTTTAAACAACTTTTAAAATTATGCTAATGAACCTTAAGTGCTCTGGGGGTGTTAACAGAGCCCTTCCGTGTGCTGTAGCTTCTTAGACGCGTCTCTCCCCCTTCCCACTGTGTAAGATTACATCAGGCAGAGAAAGGGGGAAGTGCTAAGGGAGCAGGGGGAAGGGGACACCGTGTGATAGCATGGAGGGGCTCTGGTAACGCCCACAGGAGCCCTTCTGGCTCATTAGCATAATTCGAACAGTTGATTTTAGAAGGAAAGAGGCCACGGATTACAAATATAACAAGATTCCCACTGTCACGGTGCCTATGAGTAATGTCCCTGGTTTATCGTGATGGATTTAAAAGGTGGATTTCCTTAAAATTTTTGCTCCATCCTCATGTACAGGCGGTCGACTTGAGCCCTCCGCAACCATAGGGGGCGCTGTAGGTCTAGAACAAACCTTTAGTTGCGTAGAATGGGCGACTGATACCGTCTAAAATATGTTTGTTTGCAATTGGTTACAATGTGACAACCCACAACCCGGCTGTCTGCACCCAACAACTGCTGTAACATCCAAAATACAATCAAAATCCATAATAAAATCAAAAAATATAACAAAAAAAAACTAATAATATACATAAAGGAGAAACTGTTTTTTGGCATGAATTATTCTCATTATAATAAAAAGGGGAGTGTCTGGGATGAAGCGCTCGCTTGCACCTCATTCATGATCTAAAATACCTGCAAACATAAGATGATAGTTTTTAATTTCTGAATATTAATTATTTTTTTTCTTGTTGCCATCTTTGTACTTGCAGAACACAGGTCTGATGATGAATCCTACGAGTGGCAGGTGCTACAGTCACATATAGAGACTGACACAGATTTGAAATGATAAACCCCGCCCCCCCCCCCCAAAAAAAAATCGCCTTTAATATCGTGAAACCCATTTTCTATAAATTGCTGCGTCTTATTGGCTCAGTTCTGGGTCTTGTTGTAAAGGTCGAGGTCAAAGCAGCAGTAACACCTGCAAATCCTGACCTTGCAGAAAACACTAGTTAAAGGGGATGTCCAGGAGTCCGGCTTATAATATACAAACCGTACTGAGCCGTAACATATGCAGTGGCCTAAAGATATAATTCCTACGGGATCCGCAGAAGCTCCGGCTCTGTACCCAAACACCTGAATGGACAGCTTACACAAGGCCGTTATGTAAAAATCATGGACAACTCCTTTAAATTTCATTCAATCCCTTTCATTTTTGGTTTGGAGGCTATTAAGTGGGTGGGGCTTAGACAAAGGGGCTGGCCTTAACACTGCCACCTACTGAAGAAAACCCCTCCCTATTGCTGCAAAATTTCAAAGCCGGAAAGGACTATTGGAGGGATAAGGTTACATTAACATATGGGATCAGAGGAGAGGAGGCGATTTCTTAGTTTTCTGTACCTTTAAGAGTCCATACTCCAAGGAAAAAAAAAATAAAAAATTCCAGACCCACTGCGGTTCTACTAAAGTGAACTTACAGCATCAAGGGAATAATGGGAACATGATAGGGAGTCAAATATACAACAAGAAGGGCAAGGCGGAAGGTTATTGTGGCCCTGGCCGATTTTTTTTTGGATGAAAACGTGATTTTAAATATTTTTTAAAAACGTTAAAGAAAAAAAGTTTTTTTTTTTTTTAAAAAGTCATATTTTCTGCATATATCTATATATACCTCCGTGAGGCAAGTTCATATTGCTAGTAAATAGCGCCAGTCCCGGTAAATGCTGCGCTGTGTAGTGCGATGCCGACGTAATCCACCGGCGGCACAGAAATGAAGACGATGCGCTCCGATCCATTCAGCAGGATAAATACGTGTAAGGTAATATAATTTTTTTTTTGTTCCATTTCCCCCCTCCCCAAAAGACTTTTTGTTTTAAATTTATGTAAGAAAAATATTTTTTTTTTTCAGAATAAAAAGAACACATACAAAATATTTTCTCACAAACCGATAAATCCAGATAGAAAATATGCACAATGCGTCTCACCGCCTACAAAAATGGCTCTAGGTCAGCAACGTAGAAGAAGGATCCGCTCGCTAACCATCTAGCCAAAAAAAAAAAAGTTTTTTCCGTTGTCCGTGAATACAAAAAACTTGTTCTGAAGTCTTTAAGTTTTTAATTTCCTGTCCATAAAAGGAAACAGACTCTACAGTTCTTCTTCGACTTTTAAAATCATACCGGAGTAGACCTCCACCCCTGAGGGCCCCCCCGACTCCCCGCTCGCTGCACGAGGGGCCGGTCGGGCATTTGGACCTTGCTTACTACGTTCCTGAACAAAATGAAGAGTCTCCCTGTGTAAATGGTTACCGTCCACCATTTTTTCCAAGGTCCGGTTTAAAAGCTCCACGTTGTCGGCCAATCGCCGGCTTTGCTCCACCAGGTTCTCCAGTATGAGGTTCTGTTGGACCATGAGGGACGTTTGCTGCTGATACCAAGACGTTAAAAGCGTGTTCTGCTGGATTTGACTCTCCATCAATTGTTTTTCGAAATCGGAGACTTCGTGATTCCTATGCAGGTGCTGATTGGCCGGAGAAAGCCTCCTCATGTAGGTGGACTTCATCTGGTTCATCTGAGGAGACGATGGAGGAGACGGAGAAGAAGCCGACGTCTGAATGATCACCGGATGATCAGACATATCGGGCTCATTTGAAACAGCCATTTCTATAGTTTTTAGAGGCACCCATGTACAACCTGGGCCATTTTCCTCCTCATCTGTGGGAATTAAAAAAAATAAATAAATAAAATTACTAACTGGGAAAAAAAAAAAAAAAACACAAAAAATAAAAATAAAACCTGTATCGAAAATACGACCAAATTCAAAATCAGTATCCCGAGAGGAAAAAAAAACGTGCAAATTACAAAATACCCTTATGGCGTCCAACTACTACTACGCTCATGGATCATTGACCCACAAACCACTATACTTGGGTGATAAACGTATATACTCGCGTATAAGCCGACCCAAGTATAAGCTGAGGCACCTAATTTTACCACAAAAACCAGGTAAAACCTATATTTTTTTACTCGAGTATAAGCCGAGTCTGGGGTTTCAGCACAATTTTTTTGTGATGAAAAACTAGGCTTATACTCGAGTTTATATGGTAAATCGAATCTAAACAATGTCAATGTAAAAAGGTGCTAAAAAAAAAAAATAATCTAACACTCTTCCACCACCATAAAGTCTAAAGAGCTTTGGTTGCTCCCAAATTTCTTAATTTTTTTACCTGACTGAAGTTCGAGAGCTATATGTTGGGCGTCAACTTCCACATCAATTTCATCGTGTTCATCTTCGTCGTCATCAACTCCGTACCCGGGGTAGACATCACTATTGGTGTCGTTATGTAGAGAAGGACTAGAGTTCCGGGTCATACCACCTGAAGTGACAACCGACCGCTTGATGATGGCCAGTTTCTCCTTAGTCCGTCTCTTCATGTCGTCCCATCGCCTTCTCAAGTCTCTGGTGGTTCTCGGAGATCGCGCCACCGAATTAATTTTCTTGGCTATTTCTAACCAGATCCTTTCTCTGGCGGGTTGGCTCAGGTTGACCCTCTCGCTTCCGTAGAGTTTCGAGTGATGTTTGGTTACTTCGGCCACCAAAATTTCAAGTTCGAGAGGAGAAAATTTCTCCTTCCTCTTCCGGGGTGCACAGGCCATTCTAAGGTTGCGCCTCTTGTAAAAATGAAACAACAAGGACGGATTGTAACTACATTCCAAACATAACCAAGAAGCAACACAAAAAAAAAAAAAATGTCTACATTCTTTAGCAAAGAGGGCAAACTTTTTAAGAGCTGATTTTTACTGCAAGTCCTACAGACTTCAAAATTTCAAAACTCTAATTCAAAACTCTAATTCAAAACTCTAATTCAAAACTCTAATTCAAAACTCTAATTCAAAACTCTAATTCAAAACTCTAATTCAAAACTCTAATTCAAAACTCTAATTCAAAACTCTAATTCAAAACTCTAATTCAAAACTCTAATTCAAAACTCTAATTCAAAACTCTAATTCAAAACTCTAATTCAAAACTCTAATTCAAAACTCTAATTCAAAACTCTAATTCAAAACTCTAATTCAAAACTCTAATTCAAAACTCTAATTCAAAACTCTAATTCAAAACTCTAATTCAAAACTCTAATTCAAAACTCTAATTCAAAACTCTAATTCAAAACTCTAATTCAAAACTCTAATTCAAAACTCTAATTCAAAACTCTAATTCAAAACTCTAATTCAAAACTCTAATTCAAAACTCTAATTCAAAACTCTAATTCAAAACTCTAATTCAAAACTCTAATTCAAAACTCTAATTCAAAACTCTAATTCAAAACTCTAATTCAAAACTCTAATTCAAAACTCTAATTCAAAACTCTAATTCAAAACTCTAATTCAAAACTCTAATTCAAAACTCTAATTCAAAACTCTAATTCAAAACTCTAATTCAAAACTCTAATTCAAAACTCTAATTCAAAACTCTAATTCAAAACTCTAATTCAAAACTCTAATTCAAAACTCTAATTCAAAACTCTAATTCAAAACTCTAATTCAAAACTCTAATTCAAAACTCTAATTCAAAACTCTAATTCAAAACTCTAATTCAAAACTCTAATTCAAAACTCTAATTCAAAACTCTAATTCAAAACTCTAATTCAAAACTCTAATTCAAAACTCTAATTCAAAACTCTAATTCAAAACTCTAATTCAAAACTCTAATTCAAAACTCTAATTCAAAACTCTAATTCAAAACTCTAATTCAAAACTCTAATTCAAAACTCTAATTCAAAACTCTAATTCAAAACTCTAATTCAAAACTCTAATTCAAAACTCTAATTCAAAACTCTAATTCAAAACTCTAATTCAAAACTCTAATTCAAAACTCTAATTCAAAACTCTAATTCAAAACTCTAATTCAAAACTCTAATTCAAAACTCTAATTCAAAACTCTAATTCAAAACTCTAATTCAAAACTCTAATTCAAAACTCTAATTCAAAACTCTAATTCAAAACTCTAATTCAAAACTCTAATTCAAAACTCTAATTCAAAACTCTAATTCAAAACTCTAATTCAAAACTCTAATTCAAAACTCTAATTCAAAACTCTAATTCAAAACTCTAATTCAAAACTCTAATTCAAAACTCTAATTCAAAACTCTAATTCAAAACTCTAATTCAAAACTCTAATTCAAAACTCTAATTCAAAACTCTAATTCAAAACTCTAATTCAAAACTCTAATTCAAAACTCTAATTCAAAACTCTAATTCAAAACTCTAATTCAAAACTCTAATTCAAAACTCTAATTCAAAACTCTAATTCAAAACTCTAATTCAAAACTCTAATTCAAAACTCTAATTCAAAACTCTAATTCAAAACTCTAATTCAAAACTCTAATTCAAAACTCTAATTCAAAACTCTAATTCAAAACTCTAATTCAAAACTCTAATTCAAAACTCTAATTCAAAACTCTAATTCAAAACTCTAATTCAAAACTCTAATTCAAAACTCTAATTCAAAACTCTAATTCAAAACTCTAATTCAAAACTCTAATTCAAAACTCTAATTCAAAACTCTAATTCAAAACTCTAATTCAAAACTCTAATTCAAAACTCTAATTCAAAACTCTAATTCAAAACTCTAATTCAAAACTCTAATTCAAAACTCTAATTCAAAACTCTAATTCAAAACTCTAATTCAAAACTCTAATTCAAAACTCTAATTCAAAACTCTAATTCAAAACTCTAATTCAAAACTCTAATTCAAAACTCTAATTCAAAACTCTAATTCAAAACTCTAATTCAAAACTCTAATTCAAAACTCTAATTCAAAACTCTAATTCAAAACTCTAATTCAAAACTCTAATTCAAAACTCTAATTCAAAACTCTAATTCAAAACTCTAATTCAAAACTCTAATTCAAAACTCTAATTCAAAACTCTAATTCAAAACTCTAATTCAAAACTCTAATTCAAAACTCTAATTCAAAACTCTAATTCAAAACTCTAATTCAAAACTCTAATTCAAAACTCTAATTCAAAACTCTAATTCAAAACTCTAATTCAAAACTCTAATTCAAAACTCTAATTCAAAACTCTAATTCAAAACTCTAATTCAAAACTCTAATTCAAAACTCTAATTCAAAACTCTAATTCAAAACTCTAATTCAAAACTCTAATTCAAAACTCTAATTCAAAACTCTAATTCAAAACTCTAATTCAAAACTCTAATTCAAAACTCTAATTCAAAACTCTAATTCAAAACTCTAATTCAAAACTCTAATTCAAAACTCTAATTCAAAACTCTAATTCAAAACTCTAATTCAAAACTCTAATTCAAAACTCTAATTCAAAACTCTAATTCAAAACTCTAATTCAAAACTCTAATTCAAAACTCTAATTCAAAACTCTAATTCAAAACTCTAATTCAAAACTCTAATTCAAAACTCTAATTCAAAACTCTAATTCAAAACTCTAATTCAAAACTCTAATTCAAAACTCTAATTCAAAACTCTAATTCAAAGTTCAAAATTCCTACTAGTCTGGCATCCACAGCACAAAACACTGGACTGTCAGATACTTTTGTCTATTTTACAAGATTCAAACCCAAACTCCAAGAGCTCACGTAAAGTTACTAGTTTCTAGAATTTTGACGAGACCCAAATCCACACACAAAGTTTGAGAAAGAACCGGACTTATGGATGCCAAGCTAGTGAAATTTTTAGGTGGCCATGAACCATAGAAGGTTCCTCCTGGTACCTGCATACACACACACTCAACGAAATTGTGTGTATGTCCTCAATAAGGAGTGGGGATGCTACCATCACACCTGGTTGGTGGAGAAAGACCCTTGAGAACAATGGACTGTAGTCAGGGCATGGGCAGCCTCCAACAAAACTGGCCAACGTTTATTCAATGTCTATTGACCATGAGACTGGCTTTAAATGGTCCTCAGTGAAATAAGCACCATGAGTTGGCCATATCTCGTAGACTGAAGATTGAGCAGGAACCTAGACTTCCAGCATCATAGTCATCCATGATGGATTCCCACCAACATAGTCATCTAGATTCCCATTAGAAGACTTCAGTCCCCAGGGAATCGTAGCCTCACCAGATTCTTGCACAGTGTCCAGTTCAGTCCAGTCAACACATGGTCCTTAAACAGAACCAAACTGTGTGAAACCAGCCCTACACAATTTTTAGTCAAGCCCTCCAAAAATCTGCCCCATTTGCTAGAACAAGAGAAGAGAAGATGAGATAAAGAACCAAGTAAAGCAAGACATCGCCAGCTGGATTATTTAGTGAGGTCTTCATTAAAGTATTTCGATCTGGTGGTAGAACGATGAAGTGTATGAGGTGTGGAAATCTATGGTCTTGTGTGCAGCAATGGGTGGAGGGGATTTTTACACAGCCATGTCACGGTCTTTCTCGAATTAAGAGAATGGACCGTGTTAGACATTGGCCTGGGCAGTCTATGGACTGGGGCCTTACTAATATAACGGGGCCGCCTCTCTGGCTCATAGACTAATATATCTATATAGTCTCCGTAGCGGATCGTCTTACACCACCCCTATGGCAGTGATGGCAAACCTATGGCACGGGTGCCAGAGGTGGCACTCTGAGCCCTCTCAGTGGGCACTCAGGCTGTTGCCCCAGCACAGAATTCACCAGACAGGACTTGAGGGATCCTCCTGCAGACCCAGGTAGTCCAGGACGTGAGCCACTCTGGGTCTGAGACTGCAGGAAGAGAAGGTGTGGACAAGGTCAGATTATCATTGGAACCATTGAAGCTCCTGCTCTTGGCCCCACAATTCTTCCTGTTCATTGGGTTGTCAAGGGAAGTTCCAATGGCAATCTGAATTTTCCAACCTTCTGTCAACGATATTGTTGTCCTCCGGACCGTTGAAAGCTGTGGAATAGCACAGAGCAAGAAGATTTTAATAATTTAATGCTAGAATAGCTGTGTTGGCCCTCTGCAATAAATAAGTGGGTCTGGTTTGCATTTTGGGCACTCTGTTTCTGAAAGGTTTGCCATCACTGCCCTATGGGAGACTCCTGTTCACCGAGTTCCTCAAGGAATGAGCTTACGGGTGTGGCCCGGGGGGGTCGGAAAGAGTTTATGGGTCTGATCTGGGGTATGAATGAGCTTACGGGTCTGATCTGGGGTATGAATGAGCTTACGGGTCTGATCTGTGGTATGAATGAGCTTACAGGGTCTGATCTGGGGTATGAATGAGTTTACAGGGTCTGATCTGGGGTATGAATGAGCTTACAGGGTCTGATCTGGGGTATGAATGAGCTTACAGGGTCTGATCTGGGGTATGAATGAGTTTACGGGTCTGATCTGGGGTATGAATGATCTTACAGGGTCTGATCTGGGGTATGAATGATCTTACAGGGTCTGATCTGGGGTATGAATGAGCTTACAGGGTGTGATCTGGGGTATGAATGAGCTTACAGGGTGTGATCTGGGGTATGAATGAGCTTACAGGGTGTGATCTGGGGTATGAATGATCTTACAGGGTGTGATCTGGGGTATGAATGATCTTACAGGGTGTGATCTGGGGTATGAACGATCTTACAGGGTGTGATCTGGGGTATGAACGATCTTACAGGGTGTGATCTGGGGTATGAACGAGCTTACAGGGTCTGATCTGGGGTATGAACGAGCTTACAGGGTCTGATCTGGGGTATGAACGAGCTTACAGGGTCTGATCTGGGGTATGAACGAGCTTACAGGGTGTGATCTGGGGTATGAACGATCTTACAGGGTGTGATCTGGGGTATGAACGATCTTACAGGGTGTGATCTGGGGTATGAAGGATCTTACAGGGTGTGATCTGGGGTATGAATGATCTTACAGGGTGTGATCTGGGGTATGAATGATCTTACAGGGTGTGATCTGGGGTATGAATGATCTTACAGGGTGTGATCTGGGGTATGAATGATCTTACAGGGTGTGATCTGGGGTATGAATGATCTTACAGGGTGTGATCTGGGGTATGAATGAGCTTACAGGGTGTGATCTGGGGTATGAATGAGCTTACAGGGTGTGATCTGGGGTATGAATGAGCTTACAGGGTGTGATCTGGGGTATGAATGAGCTTACAGGGTGTGATCTGGGGTATGAATGAGCTTACAGGGTGTGATCTGGGGTATGAATGAGCTTACAGGGTGTGATCTGGGGTATGAATGAGCTTACAGGGTCTGATCTGGGTATGAATGAGCTTACAGGGTCTGATCTGGGGTATGAATGAGCTTACAGGGTGTGATCTGGGGTATGAATGAGCTTACAGGGTCTGATCTGGGGTATGAATGAGCTTACAGGGTCTGATCTGGGGTATTCTGGGGTATGAATGAGCTTACAGGGTCTGATCTGGGGTATGAATGAGCTTACAGGGTCTGATCTGGGGTATGAATGAGCTTACAGGGTCTGATCTGGGGTATGAATGAGCTTACAGGGTCTGATCTGGGGTATGAATGAGCTTACAGGGTCTGATCTGGGGTATGAATGAGCTTACAGGGTCTGATCTGGGGTATGAATGAGCTTACAGGGTCTGATCTGGGGTATGAATGAGCTTACAGGGTCTGATCTGGGGTATGAATGATCTTACAGGGTCTGATCTGGGGTATGAATGAGCTTACAGGGTCTGATCTGAGGTATGAATGAGCTTACAGGGTCTGATCTGGGGTATGAATGATCTTACAGGGTCTGATCTGGGGTATGAATGAGCTTACAGGTCTGATCTGGGGTATGAATGAGCTTACAGGTCTGATCTGGGGTATGAATGAGCTTACAGGTCTGATCTGGGGTATGAATGAGCTTACAGGGTCTGATCTGGGGTATGAATGAGCTTACAGGGTCTGATCTGGGGTATGAATGAGCTTACAGGTCTGATCTGGGGTATGAAGGAGCTTACAGGGTGTGATCTGGGGTATGAATGAGCTTACAGGTCAGATTTTGGGTATGAATGATTTTATGGGTCTCAATGAGTCGAATGATATGAATGAACTTAAAAGGGGTTTTCCAGCTAAAATGGGGATCCAAACATTCACAAAAGTAAATAAATCCATAGTCACCCTCATCAATCCTGTGCTGTACGATGGTGCCCGGCGGACTGTATTTCCAGGCATTTCTTGTGTCAAGACACCAGGAAGTAAAGACCAGTGGGGACCCGAGCAGCGTCAGAAACACATCTGTGAGGTTGAGTGAAAAAAATATTGTGTTAGGACCCTCACAGGGAGCAGTTCTCAATAATAGTTTTATTTAACTGGAAAGCCCCTTTTAAGAGTTTGGTCTGGGGGCTGGTCTTGAGTTCAAGGGTCTTGAAACTATTTAGGAATTCTTTATTTTTGTCTTGTTGGCTTGAACCCTCAACCAGACCCCAGACCCAGGTTCTCAGACTCTTCTATATATATAAAAAAAAAATCATATCCGTGTTTGAATAAAATACACAAGTAAAATCTGCAGCACAGTGATTGGGCACCTCCATCACACGCTACCGTTTCTTTATGGATTGCTCATCATCTGGATGCCACCAAGTCGTGGTCCAAGGTCAACATCCAAAGCCAACAACCCTCTCAAAGTAAGACCCGTGCCGGTCCAATAGTAGAGCTTTGCTCAGACTAATATCTTTAGTCTTGATTATTTCACCCCAAGAATGTTTAACCCTTCTGCAGGTGTTATGCTGACCAAGGACTGTCCTACTACCGGGATTACCCTTCACTACGTCACTGCTTTGTTATGTACGGAGCTACGTCAGGTCTCATACGGAGCAAGATTCGATCAGTAGCTCCTTGGAATCAGTAGCCGCTGACAGGCAACAATGTATCGGAGATGAGATTTTCTTCTTATTCTACCAGACAGCTGTGTATAGACCGTATATGCCGACTGCATTTTATGGACTTCAGACATCCGGTATCATCCAAGATGCCATCTACCGGATGATTACAGTAAGGCACCAAAGTCCCATTGGGAAGCACAGTCTGACCATGTCATAGATTTTAGATGGTCTCCTCACAATATTCAGCGTGGAAAACATGGTTTGCTACACGGTCGTTATCTTACAGACTGAACGGCAAGACCAAGAACTGGAAAATATTCCAAGATACTTGTACAGAACCACCAAAGTGTTCTGGAAGAGATGAGCTCAGAACAAATAGATCCATCTGCTCAGCTTTTGGATACAGCTTTGGATGTGGACGGAGTATACAGCTGGATCTAAGACTAACAATTTACTTGCGTGATGTAGAATTACAACTTCTCCCAAGTGGAAAAAGTTATGGCACCCCAAGAACAAAGTAGTCCAAAATATTCCCCAGAGCCCATCACACATGTATAGAGCGTGGCACACATCCGTGGCAGGTGCAGGATCCCCGGCCATGCAAACATCAGGACCTTCATATATTTCTCCATAAAATAAACAAAAAGTGACAAGGACTTCAAACAAGTGACCTTTCCAGGCGCCATCACTGGAAGAAGCAGATGGTGGAGTCTCCCGAGGAGACCTGATGTATAATTCACAAAGTGAAGACTTCCAGGTAGTCTCCTTTCATCTCCCCCGCTACGCCACTTAACACCGACATATGATAATTGCCAGGATGGGTTTTTGTGTGTGTGTGTTAATTAAAATTCATTACTTTCTATTCAGCTGATCAGATTGTTTGAACCAGCAGCGCCAGGAACATATGCAGACACTTATTAAACATCATTGAGTGGAACAGGAAGGCGTCGCCGAGACCGGAGGAAGGGAGGAAGGCGTCGCCGAGACCGGAGGAAGGGAGGAAGGCGTCGCCGAGACCGGAGGAAGGGAGGAAGGCGTCGCCGAGACCGGAGGAAGGGAGGAAGGCGTCGCCGAGACCGGAGGAAGGGAGGAAGGCGTCGCCGAGACCGGAGGAAGGGAGGAAGGCGTCGCCGAGACCGGAGGAAGGGAGGAAGGCGTCGCCGAGACCGGAGGAAGGGAGGAAGGCGTCGCCGAGACCGGAGGAAGGGAGGAAGGCGTCGCCGAGACCGGAGGAAGGGAGGAAGGCGTCGCCGAGACCGGAGGAAGGGAGGAAGGCGTCGCCGAGACCGGAGGAAGGGAGGAAGGCGTCGCCGAGACCGGAGGAAGGGAGGAAGGCGTCGCCGAGACCGGAGGAAGGGAGGAAGGCGTCGCCGAGACCGGAGGAAGGGAGGAAGGCGTCGCCGAGACCGGAGGAAGGGAGGAAGGCGTCGCCGAGACCGGAGGAAGGGAGGAAGGCGTCGCCGAGACCGGAGGAAGGGAGGAAGGCGTCGCCGAGACCGGAGGAAGGGAGGAAGGCGTCGCCGAGACCGGAGGAAGGGAGGAAGGCGTCGCCGAGACCGGAGGAAGGGAGGAAGGCGTCGCCGAGACCGGAGGAAGGGAGGAAGGCGTCGCCGAGACCGGAGGAAGGGAGGAAGGCGTCGCCGAGACCGGAGGAAGGGAGGAAGGCGTCGCCGAGACCGGAGGAAGGGAGGAAGGCGTCGCCGAGACCGGAGGAAGGGAGGAAGGCGTCGCCGAGACCGGAGGAAGGGAGGAAGGCGTCGCCGAGACCGGAGGAAGGGAGGAAGGCGTCGCCGAGACCGGAGGAAGGGAGGAAGGCGTCGCCGAGACCGGAGGAAGGGAGGAAGGCGTCGCCGAGACCGGAGGAAGGGAGGAAGGCGTCGCCGAGACCGGAGGAAGGGAGGAAGGCGTCGCCGAGACCGGAGGAAGGGAGGAAGGCGTCGCCGAGACCAGAGGAAGGGAGGAAGGCGTCGCCGAGACCAGAGGAAGGGAGGAAGGCGTCGCCGAGACCAGAGGAAGGGAGGAAGGCGTCGCCGAGACCAGAGGAAGGGAGGAAGGCGTCGCCGAGACCAGAGGAAGGGAGGAAGGCGTCGCCGAGACCAGAGGAAGGGAGGAAGGCGTCGCCGAGACCAGAGGAAGGGAGGAAGGCGTCGCCGAGACCAGAGGAAGGGAGGAAGGCGTCGCCGAGACCAGAGGAAGGGAGGAAGGCGTCGCCGAGACCAGAGGAAGGGAGGAAGGCGTCGCCGAGACCAGAGGAAGGGAGGAAGGCGTCGCCGAGACCAGAGGAAGGGAGGAAGGCGTCGCCGAGACCAGAGGAAGGGAGGAAGGCGTCGCCGAGACCAGAGGAAGGGAGGAAGGCGTCGCCGAGACCAGAGGAAGGGAGGAAGGCGTCGCCGAGACCAGAGGAAGGGAGGAAGGCGTCGCCGAGACCAGAGGAAGGGAGGAAGGCGTCGCCGAGACCAGAGGAAGGGAGGAAGGCGTCGCCGAGACCAGAGGAAGGGAGGAAGGCGTCGCCGAGACCAGAGGAAGGGAGGAAGGCGTCGCCGAGACCAGAGGAAGGGAGGAAGGCGTCGCCGAGACCAGAGGAAGGGAGGAAGGCGTCGCCGAGACCAGAGGAAGGGAGGAAGGCGTCGCCGAGACCAGAGGAAGGGAGGAAGGCGTCGCCGAGACCAGAGGAAGGGAGGAAGGCGTCGCCGAGACCAGAGGAAGGGAGGAAGGCGTCGCCGAGACCAGAGGAAGGGAGGAAGGCGTCGCCGAGACCAGAGGAAGGGAGGAAGGCGTCGCCGAGACCAGAGGAAGGGAGGAAGGCGTCGCCGAGACCAGAGGAAGGGAGGAAGGCGTCGCCGAGACCAGAGGAAGGGAGGAAGGCGTCGCCGAGACCAGAGGAAGGGAGGAAGGCGTCGCCGAGACCAGAGGAAGGGAGGAAGGCGTCGCCGAGACCAGAGGAAGGGAGGAAGGCGTCGCCGAGACCAGAGGAAGGGAGGAAGGCGTCGCCGAGACCAGAGGAAGGGAGGAAGGCGTCGCCGAGACCAGAGGAAGGGAGGAAGGCGTCGCCGAGACCAGAGGAAGGGAGGAAGGCGTCGCCGAGACCAGAGGAAGGGAGGAAGGCGTCGCCGAGACCAGAGGAAGGGAGGAAGGCGTCGCCGAGACCAGAGGAAGGGAGGAAGGCGTCGCCGAGACCAGAGGAAGGGAGGAAGGCGTCGCCGAGACCAGAGGAAGGGAGGCAGGCGTCGCCGAGACCAGAGGAAGGGAGGCAGGCGTCGCCGAGACCAGAGGAAGGGAGGAAGGCGTCGCCGAGACCAGAGGAAGGGAGGCAGGCGTCGCCGAGACCAGAGGAAGGGAGGAAGCCTTCTCGGAGATCAGAGGAAGGAAGCCATCGCGCAGATGTCAAAGAGAAGGATGGTTTCAGGAGGAACAGATTGGGCCCTACAATACCTCTACTGATGTGGTGTGTTCAATTCTTGAACACGCCACACCGCTATTTTCGGGACCCTATGATCTCTGCTAGCAAATAAAGATTTGCTTTTAAATGCAATGTAGAAAATCATTAAGGGGGGTTAAAAAGGGTCTCTGGAGAGCTACAACCCCAATAGGACTGAATGGAGGGCCAGTGCTTATGTTCACACAAGACCTTGTTTTCATGATCAGTGGGGGTCCCAGTTATCACAAATTTTGGGAATAGCCCCTCCATACAGCTTGGAATCCAGTCTGATACAATGTATAAGCGTAGGTAAACTGCAACCGATATTGATGCCCCAGTATTACGAGAGACTGGATCCACTAGGAATAATCCGTCAGCAGAGAGAAGCATCAGGTCAGCCTGACAATTACAAGGTTACATCAAGGTTACAATTGTAACTATAGGAATTTCAGACTTCTACATTCTACAAATCCTTTAGTGTAACAGACTGAGCGCTCGGTACGTGGCTCACACACACAGCAGTTTCTGTAGCCCGAGCGAGTAAGGAAGTTCTTCTCGTAAACGATTTAGGACCAAAAATAAAAAATTTGCGATAAATTAAAAAAGTAAAGAAAAAAATCTCACCCCTTTTAGTTTTTTTTTCTACACATACACAATAAAATCTCTAGGAGTGCGGCTCATCTGGTTCTGTGTTCAGGAGGAGACGTTGTGTAGCATCACGGACGCTACCGGCCAACATCTACAAGATCCAAGTCGCCGACCCAATATCTCATCCCCCCCCCCCGTCAGGGGGCAGGTTAAAGCCGCCACCCCTGATCAAATCTGTAAACGCCCACTTTTATGCATAATTTGGGTCGGCAGTAATGGGGTCTCGACAGTTTTTTTGACTTCTTCGTCAACACAACATGAGTTTGGATCGGATGGAAAGTTCCCGCTTGGGTCAAAGACGGGTCCCTGCAGCGTTGGCTTCACTTCAATAATGTAACAAGTGGTGGGTGCCTGCTTCTCTATATTTGGATGATGCTCTATTATGTGTACCCAGACAGTCCATCATCTATACCTGATGCTACAGGTGCTGCTCTGTCCTGGAAGGATCTCTGTTGTTCTATTTGGGAGAGGGTGGTGCCGGTAATTCCGAAGAACCTGCCACCGCTCATCTCTGGGGGAACCAGAAGGAAGAACTGCAGAGCCCATCATTACCCCTATTTACATCACCCTGTGTAGGATATTCCAGGCCATCCCTACCCCCCCGTACACCAGTCCCTGGTAATACATGTGCAGTGTAGTAATGTCCTCCATATATACAACACGGGAATCACAGGAAGAGAAGAAAGAGGGAAATCTCAGCACACGAGGACATTATGTGAGGTCATGTCCCTCCACCATGAAGACGATGGGCGAGGACAAAGATCAGAAATATAGAAAGATATAACAGAACTCCAGGTACTGACAAACCCCAACCACAGCCCCAACATTTTCATTTATCACTGTGTGTATTATCCCTGTACTGTGACATCACAGTGTGTATTATCCCTGTACTGTGACATCACAGTGTGTATTATCCCTGTACTGTGACATCACAGTGTGTATTATCCCTGTACTGTGACATCACAGTGTGTATTATCCCTGTACTGTGACATCACTGTGTGTATTATCCCTGTACTGTGACATCACTGTGTGTATTATCCCTGTACTGTGACATCACTGTGTGTATTATCCCTGTACTGTGACATCACTGTGTGTATTATCCCTGTACTGTGATATTACTGTGTGTATAATCCCTGTACTGTGACATCACTGTGTGTATTATCCCTGTACTGTGACATCACAGTGTGTATTATCCCTGTACTGTGACATCACTGTGTGTATTATCCCTGTAATGTGACATCACTGTGTGTATTATCCCTGTACTGTGACATCACTGTGTGTATTATCCCTGTACTGTGACATCACTGTGTGTATTATCCCTGTACTGTGACATCACTGTGTGTATTCTCCCTGTACTGTGACATCACTGTGTGTATTCTCCCTGTACTGTGACATCACTGTGTGTATTATCCCTGTACTGTGACATCACTGTGTGTATTATCCCTGTACTGTGACATCACTGTGTGTATTATCCCTGTACTGTGACATCACTGTGTGTATTATCTCTGTACTGTGACATCACTGTGTGTATTATCTCTGTACTGTGACATCACTGTGTGTATTATCCCTGTACTGTGACATCACTGTGTGTATTATCCCTGTACTGTGACATCACTGTGTGTATTATCCCTGTACTGTGACATCACTGTGTGTATTATCCCCTGTACTGTGACATCGCTGTGTGTATTATCCCCTGTACTGTGACATCGCTGTGTGTATTATCCCTGTACTGTGACATCGCTGTGTGTATTATCTCTGTACTGTGACATCGCTGTGTGTATTATCTCTGTACTGTGACATCGCTGTGTGTATTATCCCTGTACTGTGACATCACAGTGTGTATTCTCCCTGTACTGTGACATCACAGTGTGTATTCTCCCTGTACTGTGACATCACAGTGTGTATTCTCCCTGTACTGTGACATCACAGTGTGTATTCTCCCTGTACTGTGACATCACTGTGTGTATTATCCCTGTACTGTGACATCACTGTGTGTATTATCCCTGTACTGTGACATCACTGTGTGTATTATCCCTGTACTGTGACATCACTGTGTGTATTATCCTTGTACTGTGACATCACTGTGTGTATTATCCCTGTACTGTGACATCACTGTGTGTATAATCTCTGTACTGTGACATCACTGTGTGTATTATCCCTGTACTGTGACATCGCTGTGTGTATTATCTCTGTAATGTGACATCACTGTGTGTATTCTCCCTGTACTGTGACATCACTGTGTGTATTATCCCTGTACTGTGACATCGCTGTGTGTATTATCCCTGTAATGTGACATCACTGTGTGTATTATCCCTGTACTGTGACATCACTGTGTGTATTATCCCTGTAATGTGACATCACTGTGTGTATTATCTCTGTACTGTGACATCACTGTGTGTATTATCTCTGTACTGTGACATCACTGTGTGCATTATAAGTGCCCTGCTGCTTTATCAGATTTTCTGGATGCCAGAATCACACAGATGTATCTGCATACAGGGAAGAATATGACAATGTTCTTAAACTCCACAATGATAATACATTATTAGGAACAAGGTTCTATCTGTCACAGATGCGACGCTCTGCAGCCCCCACAATGTGCATGCGCGGGTGCTGCGCCTCTATTCTTACTTACTTGGTGCTGACTTGCTTTGGCCAACTGGCGATTGGCAGATTCTACATGAGACTCCGCGGCCTCTACATTGGCTTCAATGCTATCTGCAAATTCAGGACAGAGCGTTAGAGGTCGTCCCATCTGCCCCAGTACAGGGCAATTACCCTGCAGCCACCCCCACAGCTCAGGTAAGGGGGGCCACCCCCCCCGCAGCTCAGGTAAGGGGGGCCACCCCCCCCCCGCAGCTCAGGTAAGGGGGGCCACCCCCCCCCCCCCGCAGCTCAGGTAAGGGGGCCACCCCCCCCCCCCGCAGCTCAGGTAAGGGGGGCCACCCCCCGCAGCTCAGGTAAGGGGGGCCACCCCCCGCAGCTCAGGTAAGGGGGGCCACCCCCCGCAGCTCAGGTAAGGGGGGCCACCCCCCGCAGCTCAGGTAAGGGGGGCCACCCCCCGCAGCTCAGGTAAGGGGGGCCACCCCCCGCAGCTCAGGTAAGGGGGGCCACCCCCCGCAGCTCAGGTAAGGGGGGCCACCCCCCACAGCTCAGGTAAGGGGCTATCCCCATCATTATATCCAGGAGAAGATTTTTAAAGAAAAAAACTATAAAAATTCTATTTAAAACAGGTTGGGGAGGGGGAAACAATGTTTAAGTAGATATTAGTGAAAAAAAATGATACATTCAAGAATTTTGACTGCAGCTTTGGATGCAAATGGAGTAGAAGATGTTTTGCAAATCAAAATTAATGCAAGAAAAGAAAAGCAAAATGTGCAGAAAGTTCCAACAAGAGACTGAAAAACAGTCTCTGCCGGAGCAGGTACTTACCTACACTGTAACCTTGATCATGCACAATGGACGCCAAATCTTTCATTATCTCATTGACATTGAGCATATCACTCTGGAATAAATAATCATCAGCCAATCAGAGAAAAATGTAATAATCAGATCAGTAAACACACAAACGGCATGATGGGAATCTGAATGCAGCTGTGGATGTGACTAGAGCACAAGTGGCCAGAGAGTAAGAGTTCTCCTTACAGAGACTTTGCCATTGCAAGCCTTACAGGTGTGTGGAGACTTATAGCCATTGATGCACCACTAGGGGATTCTGGGAAATATGCAAATACATTTTCCAGGATGGGATCAGGAAAATCCCATCTCTATAAGCTACCTTGTAAGGCAGCTCCATTACCATCAAGCATGACTTTCAAGAAGACTAATGACATGAGTTGGCCTTAGACCAAACCAGTCTCCCCAGTATCACTAGAAGGTGGGATTCACAGTCGTCTCATCAGAAGAGGGCAGAATCTGCAGGGTCAGCGAAGTCGTGTCATTAGGATACAAGATGTGATGCATTGTGGATGCAGCTGTGGATGTGCTTGGAGCAGGACATAAGATGTGATGCATTGTGGATGCAGCTGTGGATGTGCTTGGAGCAGGACATAAGATGTGATGCATTGTGGATGCAGCTGTGGATGTGCTTGGAGCAGGACATAAGATGTGATGCATTGTGGATGCAGCTGTGGATGTGCTTGGAGCAGGACATAAGATGTGATGCATTGTGGATGCAGCTGTGGATGTGCTTGGAGCAGGACATAAGATGTGATGCATTGTGGATGCAGCTGTGGATGTGCTTGGAGCAGGACATAAGATGTGATGCATTGTGGATGCAGCTGTGGATGTGCTTGGAGCAGGATATAACATGTGATGCATTGTGGATGCAGCTGTGGATGTGCTTGGAGCAGGATATAAGATGTGATGCATTGTGGATGCAGCTGTGGATGTGCTTGGAGCAGGATATAAGATGTGATGCATTGTGGATGCAGCTGTGGATGGGATTGGAGCAGGATATAAGATGTGATGCATTGTGGATGCAGCTGTGGATGTGCTTGGAGCAGGATATAAGATGTGATGCATTGTGGATGCAGCTGTGGATGGGATTGGAGCAGGATATAAGATGTGATGCATTGTGGATGCAGCTGTGGATGTGCTTGGAGCAGGACATAAGATGTGATGCATTGTGGATGCAGCTGTGGATGTGCTTGGAGCAGGATATAACATGTGATGCATTGTGGATGCAGCTGTGGATGTGCTTGGAGCAGGATATAAGATGTGATGCATTGTGGATGCAGCTGTGGATGTGCTTGGAGCAGGATATAAGATGTGATGCATTGTGGATGCAGCTGTGGATGTGCTTGGAGCAGGACATAAGATGTGATGCATTGTGGATGCAGCTGTGGATGTGCTTGGAGCAGGACATAAGATGTGATGCATTGTGGATGCAGCTGTGGATGTGCTTGGAGCAGGATATAAGATGTGATGCATTGTGGATGCAGCTGTGGATGTGCTTGGAGCAGGACATAAGATGTGATGCATTGTGGATGCAGCTGTGGATGTGCTTGGAGCAGGATATAACATGTGATGCATTGTGGATGCAGCTGTGGATGGGATTGGAGCAGGATATAAGATGTGATGCATTGTGGATGCAGCTGTGGATGTGCTTGGAGCAGGACATAAGATGTGATGCATTGTGGATGCAGCTGTGGATGTGCTTGGAGCAGGATATAACTTGTGATGCATTGTGGATGCAGCTGTGGATGTGCTTGGAGCAGGATATAAGATGTGATGCATTGTGGATGCAGCTGTGGATGTGCTTGGAGCAGGATATAAGATGTGATGCATTGTGGATGCAGCTGTGGATGTGCTTGGAACAGGACATAAGATGTGATGCATTGTGGATGCAGCTGTGGATGTGCTTGGAGCAGGACATAAGATGTGATGCATTGTGGATGCAGCTGTGGATGTGCTTGGAGCAGGATATAAGATGTGATGCATTGTGGATGCAGCTGTGGATGTGCTTGGAGCACTGGACATGATTATGCGGTGGGCACATGTCTGCTTGTAGCCCCTCGGGGGGTTTGCGGTTTGGTCCCGGGGTCAGCGTTAGAGTTTCCAGCTGCAGTTTTATAACAATAACAATCGTTCAGCGAGCGCCGGGGGCAGAGGGCACTGCACAGACCCAGACTCTCCAGAACCAATTAATCCCGCAGGGACTCAGCAATGAGATCCTCCAGCCATGAGGCAGTGAGTAATAAAATAATGTAACCCTCAGAGGGGCCCCGGGGGTCAGGGAGTGCGGCCCCTGCACAGGGATCTCCTCCGTGTAGCAGAGACGTGTTTGTCATTAGCTTCATTTATTAGAAGGATCAGATGTGACTATGGCTAATGGGATAATCCACCAGAGTATATGAGGAGAGGAGCTTCAGATCAGTCAGTGAAGGGTGGAGCGGTCCTATATATGTCCTAATAGAGAAGAGCTGCAGGGTAAAGCACTGGGGAGAGAGACAGAAGTGTGACTCTGATGAGCTTGGGGTAACTTGCTGATTGGGGATAACGGATTGGTGGGGTCAGAGTGTTGGGAACTCCACATATCACATAGATGGGGGTAGGTAGGATGTAGCCCAAATAATTGGAGGTCTATGATGCAAGTAGCAGAGTGTTGCGTGCGGCTATCTCCAACAGCACCATAGAGACGAATAGATCAGCAGGCGCATGTGTCACCAGCTTCCCTCCTCATCTGTACAAAACTGACCCCCATTTTCAAGATCTGTGGGGGGGTCACATCACTGGGACCCACACAGAACAGAAAGTTATCCCTTATCCACTTATTGGGATCGGACAAACCCTTTAAGTTATGATGGGGCAGTAGGTGGAGTTCAGAACAGGGAAAGCAGTGGTGAAACTTTGGACTATGAGCATGTGGCACCTGTGTGTAGCGTTCTATTAATGAACCAGGAGGCTTAGGATGAACAATACTTACAAGCCTCCTCCGTCAGAGTGATGGCCCCATACTCTGCACAGAGAAGCCATGAAGGTATCACCGGTGCGGATGGAGGGGGCACAGGACGCGCTTTGGTCGCTCTCATATTCCATAGTAATTTTAGTCTCACTACCTAAAACTTTTTTTTTGCTTGATCCTCAACTTTCTGCCCTCAATTCCTCCACCTCGTAAGAGGGGACGGCGAGATGTGAACCTTCGGGTGGATAGATTCAATTTTGCTTGTAGATTGAATTGCGGATTCTCTGCGGCTGTAAATCTCCGGATGTGGCGGCTGTGACAAGGGCTCTCGACAAATGTCTCCGTGTCAAGTGGCGGCCTTTTTGTCAATGAAGCCGGAGAGAAGAAAAATGAGGTTGAACTTCATTCCGGATCTGTGCAAGTGGAGGGGGGTGGGGGGCAACTATCCTGAAGGACGGGGGCCGCAGGAACGGATCAACCTGTGAGCATGGGAAATCACGCCGCGTCCAGCACATGAGTGCGGGGATTATATCTGTCACACTAGAGAGGGAGGATAGTAACTGGTGATAACAGCGGAGGAGGGAAGAGCTGCACCCGGTGTTATGTCCTGTCCCTGGAGAGATGTGTAATCACACCTCACACTGCTGTGCTCTGTGCTCTCTGCAGCCAGTGTTATGTATGATCCCTGGAGAGATGTGTAATCAGACCTCACACTGCTGTGCTCTGTGCTCTCTGCAGCCAGTGTTATGTATTGTCCCTGGAGAGATGTGTAATCAGACCTCACACTGCTGTGCTCTGTGCTCTCTGCAGCCAGTGTTATGTATTGTCCCTGGAGAGATGTGTAATCAGACCTCACACTGCTGTGCTCTGTGCTCTCTGCAGCCAGTGTTATGTATTGTCCCTGGAGAGATGTGTAATCAGACCTCACACTGCTGTGCTCTCTGCAGCCAGTGTTATGTATTGTCCCTGGAGAGATGTGTAATCAGACCTCACACTGCTGTGCTCTGTGCTCTCTGCAGCCAGTGTTATGTATTGTCCCTGGAGAGATGTGTAATCAGACCTCACACTGCTGTGCTCTGTGCTCTCTGCAGCCAGTGTTATGTATTGTCCCTGGAGAGATGTGTAATCAGACCTCACACTGCTGTGCTCTCTGCAGCCAGTGTTATGTATTGTCCCTGGAGAGATGTGTAATCATACGTCACACTGCTGTGCTCTGTGCTCTGTGCTCTCTGCAGCCAGTGTTATGTATTGTCACTGGAGAGATGTGTAATAAGACCTCACACTGCTGTGCTCTGTGCTCTCTGCAGCCAGTGTTATGTATTGTCCCTGGAGAGATGTGTAATAAGACCTCACACTGTTGTGCTCTGTGCTCTCTGCCACCAGTGTTATGTAGTGTCCCTGGAGAGATGTGTAATCATACCTCACACTGTTGTACTCTGTGCTCTCTGCAGCCAGTGTTATGTATTGTCCCTGGAGAGATGTGTAATCAGACCTCACACTGCTGTGCTCTGTGCTCTCTGCAGCCAGTGTTATGTATTGTCCCTAGAGAGATGTGTAATCAGACCTCACACTGCTGTGCTCTGTGCTCTCTGCAGCCAGTTTTATGTATTGTCCCTGGAGAGATGTGTAATCAGACCTCACACTGCTGTGCTCTGTGCTCTCTGCAGCCAGTGTTATGTATTGTCCCTGGAGAGATGTGTAATCAGACCTCACACTGCTGTGCTCTGTGCTCTCTGCAGCCAGTGTTATGTATTGTCCCTGGAGAGATGTGTAATAAGACCTCACACTGCTGTGCTCTGTGCTCTCTGCAGCCAGTGTTATGTATTGTCCCTGGAGAGATGTGTAATCATACCTCACACTGTTGTGCTCTGTGCTCTCTGCAGCCAGTGTTATGTAGTGTCCCTGGAGAGATGTGTAATCATACCTCACACTGTTGTACTCTGTGCTCTCTGCAGCCAGTGTTATGTATTGTCCCTGGAGAGATGTGTAATAAGACCTCACACTGCTGTGCTCTGTGCAGCCAGCGTTAGGTGTTGTCCCATCATACCTTTATGTATTTTGTACTGTAAAGTATGGATTTACTTTTGTGGAACAAACAAGGATTAAGGATCAGTCTCGTCATACGGTGTCTCCATGTTTAAGAGCATTTGGACTGAAAGGCGACTCTGCTGCGACCAGAACCTCTCATTATGGTCTCCTCGCTGTTACTGAGGAGCAGGTTCTGTGGGGAGAAGTGGCTACAGTTCATTTCAGGGATGAAAGAAAGTTTCATTTATTTTGGTCAGCGTCAGGGTAACATTATGTTCGTTGACAAACTGGGTAAAGACTGAACCTAAAGTGTGTAAAGTATTCAGTGAGAGGCGATGGAGGAAGTGTCAGGGTTTGGGGAATGTTTTCTGCAGCAGAAGTTGGATCTCTCATACAGTTACATGGCAGAGTGAATGTCAGAACCTTCTAGAACAGTGGTGGCGAACCTATGGCACGGGTGCCAGAGGTGGCACTTAGAGCCCTCTCTATGGGCACCTGTGCCATCACCCCAGGGTAGAATTTGCCAGACAGGACTCAAGGTCTCTTGCAGTCCCAGGCAGCCCAGGACCCTAGAAGGAAGCTACAATGATAATCCAAACTTCTTCTTCTTTCTACTGTATTGGTGTCCTCAGGTGCCTATACAATTTATACCTGTGACAGAGCAGGGAGTAAGAAGTTACTGTTTAAATTGTCACATTGGCACTTTGTGAAAAATATGTGGGTTTTGGATGTAGTTTGGGCACCCGGTGTCTAAAAGGTTTGCCATCACTGTTCTAGAACATGTGGTTCTTTCCTTATGTTCTTCCCTCTAATTATCACCACAATTATCACAATCATTAATAAAGGATTTCTGTTGATACTTTGATAATTTAGTTCTGTTCTAGTGGCAGGTGTAAATGTATCAGAACTGTATAGCGCACCATGAGTACACCACGATTCCTCCCCTCATACCTCAAACTTCTTTACAGCCTCCTCTTTCTGACGGATCTGCTCGAGGTCTTCATCTGTGATCTCAGACAGGTCCTGGCTCTGGTTCTGCCACTGTTCCTCACCACCATTAAAGATATTTTCATCATCCGCAATATCTGAGAAGGGGGTCCGAGGACTCTGCGGAAGGAAAGAAGGAAGGTCAATCAATGTCGGAGGAAACCATGGATCACACAACCCCGGAACCAGCAAGTCCATCAACAAGTCCAAATGGAGTCTTATTGGTTCTGAAGATGACCTAGGGGTGTAAGGGTGTAAGTAGGGCATATTATCCCGGAGAACTGCATCAGGGGTATGACCCAAAGCTAGCGGTATGGTACAGAAGCTAGTACTGACTCTTCCGGTCACTAGTGACATTCCCTACAGATATTGTACCCCCCTATATACCGGGCAGTGGGGTCACTAGTGACATTCCCTACAGATATTGTACCCCCCTATATACCGGGCAGTGGGGTCCCTGGTGACATTCCCTACAGATATTGTACCCCCCTATATACCGGGCAGTGGGGTCACTGGTGACATTCCCTACAGATATTGTACCCCCCTATATACCGGGCAGTGGGGTCACTGGTGACATTCCCTACAGATATTGTGCACCCCTATATACCGGGCAGTGGGGTCCCTGGTGACATTCCCTACAGATATTGTACCCCCCCATATACCGGGCAGTGGGGTCACTAGTGACATTCCCTACAGATATTGTACCCCCCTATATACCGGGCAGTGGGGTCACTGGTGACATTCCCTACAGATATTGTACCCCCCTATATACCGGGCAGTGGGGTCACTAGTGACATTCCCTACAGATGTTGTACCCCCCTATATACCGGGCAGTGGGGTCACTAGTGACATTCCCTACAGATATTGTACCCCCCTATATACCGGGCAGTGGGGTCACTGGTGACATTCCCTACAGATATTGTACCCCCCTATATACCGGGCAGTGGGGTCACTAGTGACATTCCCTACAGATATTGTACCCCCCTATATACCGGGCAGTGGGGTCACTGGTGACATTCCCTACAGATATTGTACCCCCCTATATACCGGGCAGTGGGGTCACTAGTGACATTCCCTACAGATATTGTACCCCCCTATATACCGGGCAGTGGGGTCACTAGTGACATTCCCTACAGATATTGTACCCCCCTATATACCGGGCAGTGGGGTCACTGGTGACATTCCCTACAGATATTGTACCCCCCTATATACCGGGCAGTGGGGTCCCTGGTGACATTCCCTACAGATATTGTACCCCCCTATATACCGGGCAGTGGGGTCACTAGTGACATTCCCTACAGATATTGTACCCCCCTATATACCGGGCAGTGGGGTCACTAGTGACATTCCCTACAGATATTGTACCCCCCTATATACCGGGCAGTGGGGTCACTGGTGACATTCCCTACAGATATTGTACCCCCCTATATACCGGGCAGTGGGGTCACTAGTGACATTCCCTACAGATATTGTACCCCCCTATACACCGGGAAGTGGGGTCACTGGTGACATTCCCTACAGATATTGTACCCCCCTATATACCGGGCAGTGGGGTCACTAGTGACATTCCCTACAGATATTGTACCCCCCTATATACCGGGCAGTGGGGTCACTGGTGACATTCCCTACAGATATTGTACCCCCCTATATACCGGGCAGTGGGGTCACTAGTGACATTCCCTACAGATATTGTACCCCCCTATATACTGGGCAGTGGGGTCCCTGGTGACATTCCCTACAGATATTGTACCCCCCTATATACCGGGCAGTGGGGTCACTAGTGACATTCCCTACAGATATTGTACCCCCCTATATACCGGGCAGTGGGGTCACTAGTGACATTCCCTACAGATATTGTACCCCCCTATATACCGGGCAGTGGGGTCACTGGTGACATTCCCTACAGATATTGTACCCCCCTATATACCGGGCAGTGGGGTCACTGGTGACATTCCCTACAGATATTGTACCCCCCTATATACCGGGCAGTGGGGTCACTAGTGACATTCCCTACAGATATTGTACCCCCCTATATACTGGGCAGTGGGGTCACTAGTGACATTCCCTACAGATATTGTACCCCCCTATATACCGGGCAGTGGGGTCACTAGTGACATTCCCTACAGATATTGTACCCCCCTATATACTGGGCAGTGGGGTCCCTGGTGACATTCCCTACAGATATTGTACCCCCCTATATACCGGGCAGTGGGGTCACTAGTGACATTCCCTACAGATATTGTACCCCCCTATATACCGGGCAGTGGGGTCACTGGTGACATTCCCTACAGATATTGTACCCCCCTATATACCGGGCAGTGGGGTCACTAGTGACATTCCCTACAGATATTGTGCCCCCCTATATACCGGGCAGTGGGGTCACAAGTGACATTCCCTACAGATATTGTACCCCCCTATATACCGGGCAGTGGGGTCACTAGTGACATTCCCTACAGATATTGTACCCCTCTATATACCGGGCAGTGGGGTCACTAGGGACATTCCCTACAGATATTGTACCCCCCTATATACCGGGCAGTGGGGTCCCTGGTGACATTCCCTACAGATATTGTACCCCCCTATATACCGGGCAGTGGGGTCACTAGGGACATTCCCTACAGATATTGTACCCCCCTATATACCGGGCAGTGGGGTCACTGGTGACATTCCCTACAGATATTGTACCCCCCTATATACCGGGCAGTGGGGTCACTAGGGACATTCCCTACAGATATTGTACCCCCCTATATACCGGGCAGTGGGGTCACTGGTGACATTCCCTACAGATATTGTACCCCCCTATATACCGGGAAGTGGGGTCACTAGTGACATTCCCTACAAATATTGTACCCCCCTATATACCGGGCAGTGGGGTCACTGGTGACATTCCCTACAGATATTGTACCCCTCTATATACCGGGCAGTGGGGTCACTGGTGACATTCCCTACAGATATTGTACCCCCCTATATACCGGGCAGTGGGGTCACTGGTGACATTCCCTACAGATATTGTACCCCCCTATATACCGGGCAGTGGGGTCACTGGTGACATTCCCTACAGATATTGTACCCCCCTATATACCGGGAAGTGGGGTCACTAGTGACATTCCCTACAAATATTGTACCCCTCTATATACCGGGCAGTGGGGTCACTGGTGACATTCCCTACAGATATTGTACCCTCCTATATACCGGGCAGTGGGGTCACTGGTGACATTCCCTACAGATATTGTACCCCCCTATATACCGGGAAGTGGGGTCACTGGTGACATTCCCTACAGATATTGTACCCCCCTATATACCAGGCAGTGGGGTCATTTTCTACAGATATTGTACCCCCCTATATACCGGGCAGTGGGGTCCCTGGTGACATTCCCTACAGATATTGTACCCCCCTATATACCGGGCAGTGGGGTCCCTGGTGACATTCCGTACAGATATTGTTCCCCCCTATATACCGGGCAGTGGGGTCACTAGTGACATTCCCTACAGATATTGTACCCCCCTATATACCGGGCAGTGGGGTCCCTGGTGACATTCCCTACAGATATTGTACCCCCCTATACACCGGGAAGTGGGGTCCCTGGTGACATTCCCTACAGATATTGTACCCCCCTATATACCGGGCAGTGGGGTCACTGGTGACATTCCCTACAGATATTGTTCCCCCCTATATACCGGGCAGTGGGGTCACTAGTGACATTCCCTACAGATATTGTACCCCCCTATATACCGGGCAGTGGGGTCCCTGGTGACATTCCCTACAGATATTGTACCCCCCTATATACCGGGCAGTGGGGTCCCTGGTGACATTCCCTACAGATATTGTACCCCCCTATATACCGGGCAGTGGGGTCACTGGTGACATTCCCTACAGATATTGTACCCCCCTATATACCGGGCAGTGGGGTCACTAGTGACATTCCCTACAGATATTGTACCCCCCTATACACCGGGAAGTGGGGTCACTGGTGACATTCCCTACAGATATTGTACCCCCCTATATACCGGGCAGTGGGGTCCCTGGTGACATTCCCTACAGATATTGTACCCCCCTATATACCGGGCAGTGGGGTCACTGGTGACATTCCCTACAGATATTGTACCCCCCTATACACCGGGAAGTGGGGTCACTGGTGACATTCCCTACAGATATTGTACCCCTCTATATACCGGGCAGTGGGGTCACTGGTGACATTCCCTACAGATATTGTACCCCCCTATATACCGGGCAGTGGGGTCACTAGGGACATTCCCTACAGATATTGTGCCCCCCTATACACCGGGAAGTGGGGTCCCTGGTGACATTCCCTACAGATATATCAGGCAGTGCAGCCACTAGTGAAGATCCCCTGTAGATATTGTACCCCCTCCCCCCTATACAGTGAGGTGCCCCCTCCCATATCTCCCCCATCTCCAGGAATGCCATGTGCTCCAGACTGGCAGTGACACAGGAGCGGCGCCTGGCATCATACAATGGAGAACATTTAAGCTAATTACACAATTAAATCAGCGGGGACCTTTTAGCGCTTAATCCGCACAAAGCCGCGAGCCCCCCGTCCAAATTCTGCTTTAATTAATGGAGGCTTTGTGTTGTGTCTAATCTGCTGGAGAGAAGCACCGAAAATGGGATGAACCTCATCCAAAAGGCAATCAGGAGGGGCAGGATCTAAACCCCTGAATATTATATATGGGGGGTACAGGGGGTCCCGACTTCTGCTCCACGGTCTTAAAACAGAAAGCTGAAATATCATTGACAGAAGAAAACTGATAAAAAGGGGTGGTCTGACATTTAGGACCCTTATCCCGATGCTCAACAGCTCCATTCCCTGTACAGTGGCCAAGCCTTGGAACTGCAGCTGAGCTCCTTTAACCTGTGATCAGTGGGGGGTCCTGAGTGTCGGGCCGACACCAGGCTGATAAAGATGATCTATGTTATGGATCTGTAATGTGCATCAGTAACACTTCTGTCTGATCCCTGGGGGTCTAAACGCATAACTAGGACCCCCATTCATAACAAGGAGAGGGGCTTCTATGTGAATAGGTGGTGAGGGGGGAGTCACCTGAAAACTCCCATAAAATCAGACGGGAAAGAGGAGTTGCGTCAGCTGTGTTGTTTTCTTATGGTAGGAGCCTGGGGCAGAATTGTAGAAGTATCAAAATGTTGCAGAAGTCATTTCCTAACAGATACAACAGATTCCAGGCGCAGACTCCTCTGCCGGCCCCCTGTGACCCCCTGAATCCCGCAGGAGTTTTGGAAAAACCCAAATGTCACTTCCGATTATCACTCGTCCCATTTTTCCGTGGCCTCTGCCTCTTCTCTGGAATCTTCTGCTCTCGTTACATAAGGTAAGTGGCTGCGAGCTGCGTCCACGGACGTGACGGAAATACGGATTCTTGTGTAATCTGCAGTATTACTCTGGCCTTTACCTGTTCATCCAGTTCTCTCTGGTTCATGAACACAATCATTCATAGTTAACGGTCTATAACACTGTAACAGTCTCCCACGTTCATACTGGGCTAAGCCACAGTAAAGACTGAACCGTACAAAGCCATTCAGGATCTTAGAAAAGCTTGTTGACAACATTTATTATTGTAACGTTTAGTGTTTTAATCATCACACTGTTCCTATGGTTACTATCTACATCCTTTGTTCATCCTGAGCCCCCTGATTCATGAACAGAACTTCAACACTGCAGTCCAGACCGATACAAAGTAGAGACCAAGGCAAAAGTGGATACAGTTCAGAATCTCTGGAAAGCAGAATCACATCCCCTATGAATACTCTAATGACTTCACACCACATAACAACGTTACGCATGTTCATCCTGAGCATCCTGGTCCATGAATAAAAACAAGCAGCAAGAAAAAAAATCAGACAGACAGACATTCAGGGGCTCAGAAAAGCAAAGTAACAACACCGGTGAAGCTTTGATTATCCCGAGCCTCTTGGCTTTGAGACCAGAAGAAAGAACATATATGAAGGCATCTGCAATACAGAGTCTCTGGAAAGCTGGGTTATAGTAACTGTACTTTTCCCAGTCTTGTGATCATCCGTTTATCGTAGTCGCCCAGAGTTGATTATTCGTTATCCGAGTGTCTGCCGGGAAAATTCTCCTTTGTATTGGGAAGATTCTGCTGCAGACGGATTAGTCTCGCCACCTGCACCGGTCAGGGTGCCCAGATAAGCTCCGCAGCCCCGGAGTGGCACCCGCGCCAGACACATGGCAGCCCTGGCAGCACCCAAGAGGGTGGCCGTGTGCCATCAGGACCTTCACTGTATGCCCGCCGTGAGGAGCCGCGTCCTGGAAATGTCACCTTTATCAGGAGGCCTTTATTATATCCAGGACTGGGAAAGCTGGGATAGCCACTATAGCAGTATCCATACACAGCTTCACCAAGCCCCTGAATGGTAGCTGTCCTGTATTATCTGCTGTATAGTGCAGACTTCTCTCCGATCTCTCCCCATACTTAGAGATAACACTTCAGGAAAAAGTTCCCCTCTAATAAGCAGGAAAGCCCCGGAGTGCCCTGGCCATGGGGCGCAGCCGCCGCTCCCGCCCGTCCTCCTGCACCCATAACCTTGCGGCTTGAGAGATTTACGGTGAAGTTTCCTCCAGCGACGACCTTACGCGATCACATCGAGGAGGCGACGGGGAGACAGCGACGCTGGGGACCCACAAATCACTCGGGCAGGTGCAAACCACACAATGTGTTAGGTGGAGGCAGATACTCCGGTGGATGGAGTTTTAAGGGGCAGATTATCACTGAAGCCCGAGCTCTATAGATGTAATTACATCCCACTACCAGGAGAACTGGCGGTGACTAAGGGCATGTTCACACTGCTAACGTGTAGTGAGGATACAGGAGAGCAGCCACGGTAGTCAGGTATTGATTGCTGACAATGAGAGCACGCAGCGCCACTCTTGCCTCTGGTTGTGCCAGGTATTGCAGTACAGTCTGACTCGCTGTAGGTTACTGCATTGCTTATAGTCAGGTACAGACTCTGTATGGACTAATCACAGAACAAATAATAAAGAGGACTTGGCAGATCCCAGAACCTCATAAGCATGTGTCAGATCAGTTCCCACATAATTACCTGTACTAAGAGCAAGTAATTAGGATTTAGGCCCCACAATTAAAGGCATCCTTGAATACTTTTTTTTATAAAATCAACAATCTGTAGGATAATGGATCAGTATCTGATCGTCAGGGCTCTGATTGTATGCACACGGCTCCGGCACTCCCTCTAGTGGTGGCTGCTGGGAGCCATTTAGCAGGCATAGTGCTGTAGGTGCCCATGTGGCTTTGTCAGGTACTGCAGCTTAGTCTCCGTAAGGACAAATGGCTGAGCCTGTGCAAATAATGAAGAGCTTACGGCTCTTTCCAAAATGTTTCAACCTCATAATGGAGGGTTCTTCTCCAAAGGTCTGACCCCACACCTAGGAGTCATCAGAATATAGGTCTCACAACTAAAGTATAGGACAGGGAATCAGTAACTGATCAGCAGGGCTCTGACTGTATGCAGGAGGCTCCAGGACCCCCTCTAGTGGCGGCTAATGTGAACAAAAATTTTTTATTAGGGAAATCTACCATCAAAAAATGATAAACCCGGGGCCCTTCCTCATAGGCCCAGGCACTGTGACTGTAAATCTTCTTATACAGGCGGTCCCCTACTTAAGGACACCCCACTTACAGACAACCCATAGTTACAGAAAGACCCCTCTGACCTCTGGTGAAGCTCTCTGGATGTTACTATAGTCCCACATTGCAATAATCAGCTGTAAAGTGTCTGTAATGAAACTTTATTGATAATCCTTGGTCCCATTACAGCAAAAAATGTTTAAACTCCAATTGTCACTGGGGCCAAAATTTTTTTTGTTTGGATCTACAATTATAAAATATACAGTTTCGACTTACATACAAATTCAACTTGAGAACAAACCTCCGGGACCCTATCTTGTATGTAACCCGGGGACTGCCTGTATTTGTTATCCATGACCTCTTTCCTTCTATAATCAACTTTTATGGGCTGAAGGGCTCTAGGGTGTTAGCAGAGTGCCTCCATGCAGTAGCTTCACAGGCTGTTACACTGTACAGGAACACTTCTCCCTCTCAATGTGTGAGGGGCATTAGGCAGAGAGGTGGGAAGCGCTAAGGGAACAGGGGGGGGAAGGGGAGACCTCCTGTGTAACATCCTGTGAAGCAACAGCGTGGCTCTGTTCACTGTATAGTGGCTATGCCTGGTATTGCAGCTCCGTGACATTTCCATGCACAGGACCCCACACGACCGCATGTCACCATGTCACCGTGCTCCGCTTCTATTCCCGTCCTCTCGCACAAATTGCTGGACTGAAATTGTACAAGGTAATGTCACTCTGCTGTACTCGCTCTTGTCAGACGGAAACTTTCCCATTTATTCCAGGAGCACTTAACGGAATGGACGGCAAAGTTTTGGGGAGAGATGGAGCTATTCTGAGACACGGAGGAGGATGCAGAAGATCGTGAGGAGCAGAGCCTGGCGCC
The DNA here is from genome assembly GCF_040894005.1 of Engystomops pustulosus. Lineage (NCBI taxonomy): Eukaryota > Metazoa > Chordata > Amphibia > Anura > Leptodactylidae > Engystomops > Engystomops pustulosus. The sequence continues at coordinate 6,799,512 of NC_092415.1, read as the reverse complement.
GCGGCTCCATAATCACATGTGCAGCGGCTGCTCATTAAGATTAGGAGAAGGTTCCTTACCAGAGGCTGCGGGAGGCGCAGAGCACAATCTACTACCAAAGCCTCAAGTCATTCTACACCTTTCACTCATATGCATTCAATTTCTTAAAGGGGTCGTGTCAAGGTGAACGGGGGGGGGGGGGGGGGGGGGATTTAAGCAGCTGTAATCCACAGAACAAGTCCCCCGGGTCAGCTCTAAGCCAGCAGAACCATCAGAACATCCTATCCAAGGCTTTGTCCTGTTCTTCATAAACTTCTATAGGACATTTGGATCACACACATAGTCGGGGCGGACTTATTCTCTGTTTTGCAGATATCAGCTGTCAGTCCCCCTCCTGATTATACATTTATTCCCTATCCCATAGATAAACGGTTAGCACAACCCCATCAGATGTATCTTACAGTTTTGGAGTTCAGTTTTCCTGATACAGAGCTCCAAATTTTCTCTATTTAAAGTCAAATGTGTGATATATATTTGCTGCCACTAGAGGGAGCTCATGAGCCGGCTGAATACTGCCTTAAAAATTGAGCGCAACATATTATCAGAATGCAGTAAGCTACTGAGCTCCCCCTAGAGGACACTGTAGGTAAATATCGACTTTTCATTCTGCCGTGTATTGATCCAGAGAAATTTTGATTTGAAAGAAAGAAATTATTACGCACACAAATTAGTTTTACATAAAAAGGTGTGCTGTTTTTGGAAAAAAAAAAGACTGCCTTATACCAGAGACCATTGGGCAGATTTACTTAGCCGGTCCATTCGTGATCCAGTGGCGCGTTCTCTGCGGAGGATTCAGGTCCGACCGGGATTTAAAAAGGTAGTTCCCTCCGCCGTCCACCAGGTGGCGCTGCTGCGCTGAAAAGCATCGGAACGCGATGGAGTTCACCGGGCCGGGCTGAGTGAAGGTAAGTGCAAGCTCCGTGACAGATTTTTTGTTTTAAATGCAGCGTTTTTTCCCAAATCCGTCAGGTTTTCGTTCAGCCACGGGGCAATTCAGGGGAAATCGGCGCAAATCAGAAAGATTCAGGTAACACGTCGGGAAAACACGAATCGGGCCCTTAGTAAATGACCCCCCATGTGTCCATGAATTGTGTGTAGAATTACTATCGTCTGCAGAGAGCACAGAGCACAGAGCACAGCAGTGTGAGGTCAGTAATAATACATAACACTGGCTGCTGACAGTTTCCCTTGCTGCTGCTCTCTGTTCTGGGTCTCTCTGGCTGTACATGTATTATGCCGTGTGTGTACATGTGCATACGCTCCAGCGCTCTCTTTCTCTGGGATACTTGCTGTCTGGGGCAGAACGCTCTCATTTGTGATTCACAGCGGCGGTCAGGAATCCATCACTAATATGCCGGTCAGTGATGCGAGACCCTTGTGAGAGGATAGGGCACCCACCGATCCCTCTTACTTACATTACACATCTTTTATGGGTTTATTCATAGTCCCCTTCCCTGTGTGTCAGGGTGGTCCAGGGATTGGGGGGCTACAAGGTCCTATAGTAAGACACCACAGTCCCACCTATACTGCTCTGTATTAGAAAGATTCCTGGTAGAGTCTCCTAGTACTGGAGCCATCCACTGTGATCTCCTACTAACTAACCTGCGGCGCCTCTACAGGTGATAAGAGGAATTACACATTGGATGAAACCTCCTCCAGAGCAGGTACAGCTACATCTGCAGCCTCCTCTGGCATTTTGCTGCTGTTTCGTGACAATGTGACGTTATTTCCATTCCACAGGCCGGTCCCTGGTGACTGTGGTCACGCACGAGGACCCGTAATGATGGGCAGCAGACCCCTGCATGAGCTGGAGCAGGACCCTAGGCCCCCCGCAGGCTGTAATTACATTTCTGCAGCCGCCTGTCACTGGAGATTTTGGGAACGTGACTTTCCTAATATAAAACAAAACCCTCCTGTGTAATTAAAGGGTCAAGTCGGCCCGGGAGCGATAATAATCCGGCAGACGTGAGCAGCGGCGGTGCCAGCGCGGTATGTACAGCGGTGTGGGCACAGACAGGACGCGGACAGTCACTACGATTGTCATGTTCTTTACACATTGAGGCTCCGCAGCATCGCACAAAACACAAAGAAATGACCAAAGAGGGAAATGCACAGGCGACACATCGGCTCAACTATACGAGTGAGGCCTTCATGTTACACGCCAGCCGCGCCATCCATCCAGGACAGTCCATCCCCCACTGCCGTGCCGTCCTTCTACTACTCACCATTCCTCCGCCCTACTGTACGTCCTGGGGACTATACAGTCCCACTGTTCCAGAGACTATCTGGCTCTACAGTCCATCCCAGGGACTAACCAGCCCCAATGGCCTTCTACCCTGCGGACTAGCCAGCCCACTCCATCCCAGAGACTAACCGGCCCCATGCAGCTTGGAGACAAGCTGCTCTTTTCTGAGGACCACCCCATCATCCTGGGGGAAAGATATTCCCTGCATCACATATAAGATCCCTTACATCCACCTGCTTCATCCATTATGGGAAAACCTATCCCTCTATCCTTCCCAGGCAATCCCACCCCCCTCTATCCTTCCCGGGCGATCCCACCCCCCTCTATCCTTCCCGGGCGATCCCACCCCCCTCTATCCTTCTCGGGCGATCCCACCCCCCTCTATCCTTCTCGGGCGATCCCACCCCCCTCTATCCTTCTCGGGCGATCCCACCCCCCTCTATCCTTCTCGGGCGATCCCACCCCCCTCTATCCTTCTCGGGCGATCCCACCCCCTTCTATCCTTCTCGGGCGATCCCACCCCCCTCTATCCTTCTCGGGCGATCCCACCCCCCTCTATCCTTCCCGGGCGATCCCACCCCCTCTATCCTTCCCAGGTGATCCATCCCTCTATCCTTCCCAGGTGATCCATCCCTCCATCCTTCCCAGGTGATCCATCCCTCTATCCTTCACAGGTGATCCATCCCTTCTTTCTTTGGAAGCCTCTTCTCTCTTGTAGATGTGGGTAGTGAGCGTCAGACCCGGCAGTAATCATCAACTCCATCACATCATAGCTCTGGGGCCGTGATCTGTAAATAACAATTTTAAAGCCCCGGTCATATGTGGTTTGGCTCTGACCTCCCCAAGGACGCGATGTGTAAGGGGTTGGGGGGGTTTCGATGATTAACTGCAGCCTTCACTCCAGTCACCTCGGCGTCCATTCATATCACACACATGCCGGAGCGGGCGACGTAAATGGAAACACATATTGTGTGCGCAGCCGAGAAATGTTTACCACTACAATGACAAAAAGGGCAGGAGTAACTGGAAGACACTTATTGCTTTTGTTCCCAGGTTCCTTCCGCTCTGAGAATGTAATCACATTGGTGTGCGTGCCCTCAGAGCAGCGCTCATAGGTGTGCAGAATCAGTGATGAGGCTGCAGCTACAAGATGGGGGGGTCTTACACTGGACCCCAACACAAGAAAGAACAGAATATATGGTGAGGCAGAGGACGTGCACTATCATGGTGAGTGACCAGTAAGGACCACCAGCAGGAGTGTGATGTGTTACAATGTATCTCCTCTATGTATATTATGTTACAATTCCCCGAGGTTCCGATGAATAACACAATGAGGGGGAGCGGTGACTACACACAATGATTAATGACTGATCCCAAACAATATATGAGATTATCAGGAGTCATCCATTAACTCTGCGCTGTCTGGTCCTGACCTCGTCTTCCTCTTGTTGGATCAGACTACGCCCGGGGCTCGGTATCTGGATGTTATCGAAGGGGCATCTCCAGGGGAGCAGAGAATCCCTCCTATACCTCCCGCTACACACAGATGCATCTCCAGGGGAGCAGAGAATCCCTCCTATACCTCCCGCTACACACAGATGCATCTCCAGGGGAGCAGAGAATCCCTCCTATACCTCCCGCTACACACAGATGCATCTCCAGGGGAGCAGAGAATCCCTCCTATACCTCCCGCTACACACAGATGCATCTCCAGGGGAGCAGAGAATCCCTCCTATACCTCCCGCTACACACAGATGCATCTCCAGGGGAGCAGAGAATCCCTCCTATACCTCCCGCTACACACAGATGCATCTCCAGGGGAGCAGAGAATCCCTCCTATACCTCCCGCTACACACAGATGCATCTCCAGGGGAGCAGAGAATCCCTCCTATACCTCCCGCTACACACAGATGCATCTCCAGGGGAGCAGAGAGAATCCCTCCTATACCTCCCGCTACACACAGATGCATCTCCAGGGGAGCAGAGAATCCCTCCTATACCTCCCGCTACACACAGATGCATCTCCAGGGGAGCAGAGAATCCCTCCTATACCTCCCGCTACACACAGATGCATCTCCAGGGGAGCAGAGAGAATCCTCCTATACCTCCCGCTACACACAGATGCATCTCCAGGGGAGCACAGAGAATCCCTCCTATACCTCCCGCTACACACAGATGCATCTCCAGGGGAGCAGAGAATCCCTCCTATACCTCCCGCTACACACAGATGCATCTCCAGGGGAGCAGAGAATCCCTCCTATACCTCCCGCTACACACAGATGCATCTCCAGGGGAGCAGAGAATCCCTCCTATACCTCCCACTACACACAGATGCATCTCCAGGGGAGCAGAGAGAATCCCTCCTATACCTCCCGCTACACACAGATGCATCTCCAGGGGAGCAGAGAATCCCTCCTATACCTCCCGCTACACACAGATGCATCTCCAGGGGAGCAGAGAATCCCTCCTATACCTCCCGCTACACACAGATGCATCTCCAGGGGAGCAGAGAATCCCTCCTATACCTCCCGCTACACACAGATGCATCTCCAGGGGAGCAGAGAATCCCTCCTATACCTCCCGCTACACACAGATGCATCTCCAGGGGAGCAGAGAATCCCTCCTATACCTCCCGCTACACACAGATGCATCTCCAGGGGAGCAGAGAATCCCTCCTATACCTCCCGCTACACACAGATGCATCTCCAGGGGAGCAGAGAGAATCCTCCTATACCTCCCGCTACACACAGATGCATCTCCAGGGGAGCAGAGAATCCCTCCTATACCTCCCGCTACACACAGATGCATCTCCAGGGGAGCAGAGAATCCCTCCTATACCTCCCGCTACACACAGATGCATCTCCAGGGGAGCAGAGAATCCCTCCTATACCTCCCGCTACACACAGATGCATCTCCAGGAGAGCAGAGAATCCCTCCTATACCTCCCGCTACACACAGATGCATCTCCAGGGGAGCAGAGAGAATCCCTCCTATACCTCCAGCTACACACAGATGCATCTCCAGGGGAGCAGAGAATCCCTCCTATACCTCCCGCTACACACAGATGCATCTCCAGGGGAGCAGAGAGAATCCTCCTATACCTCCCGCTACACACAGATGCATCTCCAGGGGAGCACAGAGAATCCCTCCTATACCTCCCACTACACACAGATGCATCTCCAGGGGAGCAGAGAGAATCCCTCCTATACCTCCCGCTACACACAGATGCATCTCCAGGGGAGCAGAGAATCCCTCCTATACCTCCCGCTACACACAGATGCATCTCCAGGGGAGCAGAGAATCCCTCCTATACCTCCCGCTACACACAGATGCATCTCCAGGGGAGCAGAGAATCCCTCCTATACCTCCCGCTACACACAGATGCATCTCCAGGGGAGCAGAGAATCCCTCCTATACCTCCCGCTACACACAGATGCATCTCCAGGGGAGCAGAGAATCCCTCCTATACCTCCCGCTACACACAGATGCATCTCCAGAGGAGCAGAGAATCCCTCCTATACCTCCCGCTACACACAGATGCATCTCCAGGGGAGCAGAGAATCCCTCCTATACCTCCCGCTACACACAGATGCATCTCCAGAGGAGCAGAGAATCCCTCCTATACCTCCCGCTACACACAGATGCATCTCCAGGGGAGCAGAGAATCCCTCCTATACCTCCCGCTACACACAGATGCATCTCCAGGAGAGCAGAGAATCCCTCCTATACCTCCCGCTACACACAGATGCATCTCCAGGGGAGCAGAGAATCCCTCCTATACCTCCCGCTACACACAGATGCATCTCCAGGGGAGCAGAGAGAATCCCTCCTATACCCCCCGCTACACACAGATGCATCTCCAGGGGAGCACAGAGAATCCCTCCTATACCTCCCGCTACACACAGATGCATCTCCAGGGGAGCAGAGAATCCCTCCTATACCTCCCGCTACACACAGATGCATCTCCAGGAGAGCAGAGAATCCCTCCTATACCTCCCGCTACACACAGATGCATCTCCAGGGCAGCACAGAGAATCCCTCCTATACCTCCAGCTACACACAGATGCATCTCCAGGGGAGCAGAGAATCCCTCCTATACCTCCCGCTACACACAGATGCATCTCCAGGGGAGCACAGAGAATCCCTCCTATACCTCCCGCTACACACAGATGCATCTCCAGGGGAGCAGAGAATCCCTCCTATACCTCCCGCTACACACAGATGCATCTCCAGGGGAGCACAGAGAATCCCTCCTATACCTCCCGCTACACACAGATGCATCTCCAGGGGAGCACAGAGAATCCCTCCTATACCTCCAGCTACACACAGATGCATCTCCAGGGGAGCAGAGAATCCCTCCTATACCTCCCGCTACACACAGATGCATCTCCAGGAGAGCAGAGAATCCCTCCTATACCTCCCGCTACACACAGATGCATCTCCAGGGGAGCAGAGAATCCCTCCTATACCCCCCGCTACACACAGATGCATCTCCAGGGGAGCAGAGAATCCCTCCTATACCTCCCGCTACACACAGATGCATCTCCAGGGGAGCAGAGAGAATCCCTCCTATACCCCCCGCTACACACAGATGCATCTCCAGGGGAGCAGAGAATCCCTCCTATACCTCCCGCTACACACAGATGCATCTCCAGGGGAGCAGAGAATCCCTCCTATACCTCCCGCTACACACAGATGCATCTCCAGGGGAGCAGAGAATCCCTCCTATACCTCCCGCTACACACAGATGCATCTCCAGGGGAGCAGAGAGAATCCCTCCTATACCTCCCGCTACACACAGATGCATCTCCAGGAGAGCAGAGAATCCCTCCTATACCTCCCGCTACACACAGATGCATCTCCAGGGGAGCAGAGAATCCCTCCTATACCCCCCGCTACACACAGATGCATCTCCAGGGGAGCAGAGAATCCCTCCTATACCCCCCGCTACACACAGATGCATCTCCAGAGGAGCAGAGAATCCCTCCTATACCTCCCGCTACACACAGATGCATCTCCAGGGGAGCAGAGAATCCCTCCTATACCTCCCGCTACACACAGATGCATCTCCAGGGGAGCAGAGAATCCCTCCTATACCTCCCGCTACACACAGATGCATCTCCAGGGGAGCAAAGAATCCCTCCTATACCTCCCGCTACACACAGATGCATCTCCAGGGGAGCAGAGAGAATCCCTCCTATACCTCCCGCTACACACAGATGCATCCTCTTCAGCTCACATGTGTAAATAGCGGCAGAACGTGTAAAATCTGCACAAATTTTTCCAAACCTACTACAGAAATATAAATTTCCTTTCTGCATGTAATATTTGGCAAATGTCCTGAATGGGGCTCATTCTCCTGTGGACGACCAACCTGATGGACCCGGGTGTGCGCTGACATCTGCTCCGGATCTGGTGTGAATATAACCTAAGAGGGTTTCACCCGGCTATTCTACTCTGAATATCTTTAGGGTAGTAGTAAATTTTGTGGCAGAACACGACCCTTACTGTAATGTATCTGCAGGCATCACTTCTATAAAAGTTCATAGAGCCATCTGCACTACTAGTGGTAGAAAAGCCCGGAAAATCTCTATAAAGTTGGTTGTTCCATTAAAATCCATCAGGATAAACCAGCACTTAGAGACCCAGGCACTGTCAAGGGCCAGGGGGGCGTCATCAGAGCACTCTGTGCTGTAGCTTCACAGGCTGTTACACTGTCTACACTCCTCCTGTTGTAATCTCACAGAGTTGGGAAGTGCTCCTGCACAGTGTAACAGCATGTAAAGCTGTAGCATAGAGAGGCTCTGGAAATGCCCCCAGTCACATAATGTTAAAAGTTGATTGTAGAAGGGAGGAGGACACGGATAACACATATAAGAAGATCCCACAGTCCCGGTGCCTGGACCTATGAGTAATGTCCCTGGTTTATCAGGATGGATTCTGATGGGAGATTTCCTATAACTACAAGATAAGTGATAAAGTCTCCAATCGTTGGGGGCCTGACCTATAGGACCCCCAGCAAACACATCCCACCTATAAGTCCCCTGAGGTGCATTCCTGACCTGTACTCCCATCCACTTTTCTGTGGCTACGTATCCCATAGCAGATCTTATGGATGGATAACAGACGGGGTCTCCACTCTGTATGGGGGGTTAGCAGGCCCGCCGTTATTATATTGGGGGGATGTCAGTAGGTGGACACACATTGTACAGAGGAGACTGGCTGAATCCGACCAGGTCTCAAGATCCGGGAGATGAGATCCAAGCTGCAATAGATGGGAGCTCTCCGGGCACCCGTGCCCCCCCATACTCTCTATAAGTGACTGATGGACCCTGCAGTTTCCGGGGGGGACATGTGAATCCGGTCTCCGTACTTGCACTGACTTTTCCGGCAATGACATCGATAAAAACCCTTGCGTCCTCCAGAACCGCCTCATCCTATTATTTCGCTCTAGAAGAAATCCTTATGTTTTTGCTCGCATCACCCCCAATCCTTGCTCATCTCTCCCAAGGTCGCGGAGCGCGGGCTGTAATCTGATTAGCGGCGCAGCCATCACGCCGAATCCGATGTCAGCTCCTTTTGTCTCCGCTAGATGCGACCGAGACTTGAAATTATTAAATATCTCGTAAACAGACACTTTCCCTCCACAAGGTGACACTCCGGATAAACCTCTCCTCGTGTGCCGTGACAATGGGTTTACCAGCGCCGGGGGCTGAGGGCGGAACGCAGAGATGTGTCGCAACGTACAGGCCTGAAACCAGGCTCCAAACCGGAGGACGAAGGGACACGAGAGCAAACGGGGTCCGGGATGGATTTAATGGCTCACAATGAACTGGATTTATATACAACCATAGAAAGTTATCATCAATGTCCTGATACATTGTAACAAACCATCAGTGGTGGAACAGAGATGATTGTACAGACTAGGTCAATTGTAACAAACCCTCAGGTCACGAGAAGCAATAATACAATACTATTTCATCAGTAGGACAACAAGCAGAGATTTAACCCTTTAGCGTTGTTCCTAAAGTTCCCATATCCATCAGTTAGGAAGAACCAAACCCCTACTCTAGTAATAATGGGGGTCCCAATAGTTGGACCCCCATTAGTGAGACTTAACCCCTACTAACCTTAGGTCAACCCCTTTAAAGTAAGTGAGAAACAGATTAAAATCAAAAGAATGCGGTCAGTATGGTACTGCACCCTGCCCATGAATCAGGGGGCTCTGGATGGGCAACGTTTGTACCATGCGTCTCAGGGCTGCAGACATGTCCAAGCCGACACACAAACAACCCTGTAGCTCATACAGCACTGCTACATCAGTATCCTGTGAATAGTTAAAGGGGTGGATCAAACGTGTATTAAAGGGAGCAGTGTGATAAATGGCGTCAGCAGAATCAGGATCCACCTTCATTATGTCTATTAAGTGCTATGGCCTTTAGCAAGAGGGCTTATAGCTATGCTCATCCAGAGCCTCCTGATTCATGAAGAGAATGCAAGGACTGCAGTGTAGACTGACATGGATGCAGATCATATACACATCTGATGAAGCGCTTTTGACAATTTCCATACAATTTCCATGCAATTTCCGTACAATCTGCTGCAGACGGGGATTTTTAGGGTGTCTGGAGGTAGTTTATCCCCCTCCCAGTCTGTGGGTGTGTTCAGGCTGCACACTGCCCCCTATGGAGCAGGACGCGTATGTCAGCCACGTCATCTGGCTGGTTATGATGTGTGGTGATTACATTATTACGTGGCGTTACTTACTTGCTTCTGATTTTTCGCCGCTCCGTCGCCGAGTAACGACTTGGATTTCTCGGCTATTTTCTGTAAGAAGAGAACAGAGAGAAGCGTCAGCTCCTGGACGTATTCCCATAGATCCTTCATTACATGACGTGTCTGAGCGCTGCCTGGGGGGGTACGTGGTATCTAAGCATGACACAATACTCATATGATGGGAGAGGTTGTTGGGATTTCTGCTTTCCGCTCACATCCGTCTCATGTGCTACAGGGCATCACTGTCCCGGTAAACACAAACCAGATTAGAGGATGAAAAACCAACACAATTTCTATGCAAATTCATCCTTTAAGTGGGATTTTATCCATGGCGGAAAGAGATTGCGCTTAACCGTTGGCAACCCGCCGCATCTAAGGGGTGAAAGGTCCCATTGTTAAAGGGATTTTCCAGGCTCCAGTTCATAGAAGAGGTCATCGGGAGGTCATTGGTGCAGTTCTGTGACTCACCACTAAGCTACAATCAGGGACAGCTACAGTAAAGGGTCCACACGCTACAGAGGGAGCTGCTCCGCTTTGCTGCTATTTACATGATACAAAGTTACAAATCTGCTGCCCAAACTGTAACATAAGTTTTGAGCCATCTACAGCCACCACTAGAGGGAGCTCAGGAACTCACCGCAGACTGTTGTTGCATTACACAGCAATCTCTTGAGCTCCCCCTAGTGGTGACAACACGAAGTGTGAATTTTATTATGCAGTTATGTTTCTGGACCGGATTTGGGGCTGTGTATTGTATATTCGGACAAAATTAAGACAGAGATTCACAATGAGGCCTTGGTTCTGGTGCCCAGAACCATCCTTATAATTGATGGTCCCATATCCAGACCAGACATAAGTGATGCTGAGGGGTCAGGCCAAAGTCTTACGTTCTGCACGGTCCCGTAGCGCTGGATGGCCTCAGATAACTGGCTCTTCAGACGGTCCAGCTGCAGGCGATCTTGCTATAAAAGAAAAGACGTAAAACTGATAAACCATCACAATCATGAGGCACATATCTCCAGGCATGTCAGCTAAGCCCTTCTCATAAAGGGAACCTATCAGCAGGTGCGATCAGACAGACTGCAGCCAGTGTTATGTATAGTCCCTGGAGAGATGTGTGATCAGACCTCACACTGCTGTGCTCTGTGCTCTCTGCAGCCAGTGTTATGTATTGTCCCTGGAGAGATGTGTAATCAGACCTCACACTGCTGTGCTCTGTGCTCTCTGCAGCCAGTGTTATGTATTGTCCTTGGAGAGATGTGTAATCAGACCTCACACTGCTGTGCTCTGTGCTCTCTGCAGCCAGTGTTATGTATTGTCCCTGGAGAGATGTGTAATCAGACCTTTGTGTATGTTGTTAGTAGCAGCAGGACTGTGAAATATGAATTAAAATGACAGAACTAAAGATTCTCACAGTATCCTCACACTGCTGTACTCTTTGAAGCAGCACAGAGGGGAGGGCCCGTGAAGAAGAAGCACAGAGGGGAGGGCCCGTGAAGAAGAAGCACAGAGGGGAGGGCCCGTGAAGAAGAAGCACAGAGGGGAGGGCCCGTGAAGCAGAAGCACAGAGGGGAGGGCCCGTGAAGCAGAAGCACAGAGGGGAGGGCCCGTGAAGCAGAAGCACAGAGGGGAGGGCCCGTGAAGCAGAAGCACAGAGGGGAGGGCCCGTGAAGCAGAAGCACAGAGGGGAGGGCCCGTGAAGCAGCACAGAGGGGAGGGCCCGTGAAGAAGCACAGAGGGGAGGGCCCGTGAAGAAGCACAGAACACAGCAGTGTGGGGAGATGCTCTCTTACATTTGGAATGGCAAAAATCTTGAGCGACATGTAACAATTGAAAGCAGAGAACAGAGCACAGCAGTGTGAGGACACTCCCAGTGCACTTGGATAAGTTTCAATCCTGGGATATGAATCCATATGTCACAGTCCTGCTGCTACATACATGAATGTACGCTTACACATCTCTCCTGGACACAACATAAAACACTGGCTGCAGAGAGCACAGAGCACAGCAGTGTAAGGGCACTCATAAATTTGCTACTTACAGGGGGGCAGACAATGTAGAGCGCAGACACTCACCCGGGTGGAGCCCTTCACCAGTTCGGACAGCTGGCGCACAGACTTGGTGCTGGACTTTATAATGTTGTTGGTTTCCTGCTGCGAGAAATGCCTAAAAACAAAAGAGGAACCGCTCAGCCCAGGAACACGGTGAGAAGAGCTGCAGCTCTGGGGGTGACCGGAGAACAAGGCCAATACATCGTCTCAGACAAAAATAATACAAGCAGCAAACAGCAAAGCGAAAGAATAGTAAAGGCAGCTTTGGCTGTGACTGGAGTATAACTGTAATCACTATCATAATGTGAGGTGTCAGGTATAACATACGCATGACCCCTGACCCCATGGCTGCAGTAACAGAGCAATCAGCGACTATAAGTGTGAATGTGTGCATCAGTACAGGGCTACGCAGCCAGCAGAATATTTGGTGCAGCTTTGGAAGGGACTGGAGTGTGAGCGGTGATTCCTCTGTAGATCAGCAGAATGTAAAGTGATGGACTATGAGGGGCTCTATGGGGGGCTCTCATGTGAAGGCGGTTTTATTAGCGCTGGATATTAGATACAGTAAGATGCGATTATGTAACGGCGCTCGCCTGCGTGATCCCCACAACGGCGCTTAAGACATGCTTCATCAGAGCGCCCTCATTAAAAGGAAATAAGAGGAGGAATTTCCCATTGTTCAGCAAACTTCCCTCCATTTAATAAACAGGAGGCGGAGGTCTCTTCATTAGGGTAATTATGGCGGCGCCCCGGGTGACTTCCCCTCGCAGTCTGGCGGAGGAGGCGGCTGCTGGTGTTAAGTAGCGGAGGATGACCGGCCACGACTTACAGGAGGAGAGCAATCTGCCAGCACTAAATATTTACAGGCCTCGCAGCGCCCGGAGCAGCGCAGCCAGAATATATAATGTGCCCCCCTATACACAACACAACGGGGGCTGGAGCCAAGTTCAGCTCTACTCACTACAGAGTAACGCAGGATAACCTGTCACCAGAATGTGATATTTAGCTGGTGACAATAGCGGATATTGAAAATGTCTATCTGCATTATGATCGGGTAATGTTGGTTTTTTCAGGAGGTTATTTCGGCGCCAAATACTCACAAGTATTATATGATAAACTTAGAGTTCCTTTATTGGGTAAGACGCGTTTCGAGCCCGAACCGGGCTCTTCTTCAGTTACACCTTTTGTAACTGAAGAAGAGCCCGGTTCGGGCTCGAAACGCGTCTTACCCAATAAAGGAACTCTAAGTTTATCATATAATACTTGTGAGTATTTGGCGCCGAAATAACCTCCTGAAAAAACCAACATTACCCGATAATGCATGCTCCATAGACGCCTACTGCTACGGAGACCAGGAAGGCTGCCAGACTCCTATTTATATTTCATAACGTCTTCTAACGTGTTGTACCGGACGTACAACCAAAAAAGGTGAGTGAAACTAATCTTGCTATAAAAACTCACACACCGAAAACAGATCTCACATGTGGCGCCTGCATTGTCCATCTTCTTTTTCCTGAACCCTATCTGCATTATGAATCATTTCAGTAGTTTATATAAGTTTATTTCACATTACCTGGCTCCCTTCCAGCAGAGTTTGGAGAGTCCCCGGGGATAAGCTGCTGTGTCCCTCTGTGTCAGTTTCCACTCACAGGCACACAGAGGCTGCAGCGGCCCCTCCCAAGGCACAAGGTTATGTGAAATAAACTTATATAAAGTACTGAACCTTTTTAAAATGTTGACAAAGACATTTTTTAAATCAGAAAGCGCCGAGTGGCGCGAAACGGCCCGTCGGCTCAGCGGCACTGCGTGCCTCCCTGTATTTTACCCTGCACTAATAAAAGAAGACTTTTTCACCACCGGTGAGTGCCATCCCATCCTTCCTTTCTATTTTTTAAATCAGCTCGGCATAGGCTACTAGAACCGGACACCAGCTAAAAATGATAATGCTGGTGACAAGTTCGCTTCAAAGGGAACCAATAAGCAAGTTTGACCAATCACAAGCGAGCGCATAGTGTTATGAAGCTTCTCCAAGTGCAGACCTTTGTGTATGTTAGTAGCAGCAGGACTGTGATATAATGACGAGTAATTAATAATTGAATACTTATGCTAATGAGCCAAAAGAGTTCTGGAGGTCGCTACCAGAGCCACACCGTACTGTAGCTTCACAGGCTGTTACACTCCACCTGCTCTTTCGGCGCTTCCCTCCACTCTCTGCCTGATGTAATCTCACACTGTGGGAGAGGGTAAGTGCTCCTGCTCTGTGTAACAGCCTGTCAAGCTACAGCATGGAGGGGCTCTGGAAACAACCCCAGAGCCCTTGAGCCTCTTTATTATTAGTATAATTACCCCACTTGGCACCACCTAGTCCTGCCTCTTGACACCATTATTGACATCCCTTGCAAAAACAAAGCCTAGGAGGAAGAAAACAAGTGCTTGTGCAGTTGTAGCTCCGCCCCTGGTGCACCGAAAAACTCAAATGCCTAGAAAAAAACAACCTGAATTTAGTCTAAAATTGGAGATTACAGGAAACAGGTCAGACAGCACTGGAGGAGCCCTACACAATGCTGGGAAATTCCCTTTAAATCCTAATTTGGAGCGACCTCGTTCCAGGCGGTGGATAAAGTGCGGAGCTAAGAGAAATTTCCCGATGAGCCGTAACGAGAGGCCAGACATTATCCACAGATGCTCCATCCAATGATGTGATAATCTCCTCTATGGGCCATGCGCCTCTCCATTCACCCGGCCGCCATTCATTCACCCCCCCGCCCCATCCGCGCTCATTGTCCGCCGGCCCCGTATCTGCTGTGCAGCCGCTGGAGGCTCAGGGGGGTGCAGAGGATTTGGGGTTAGTGCATTGTACAGATAAGGAGGAGGCGAGATAAGAGGCCGCCCCAGGACTGCTGTGTAAGCACACGCTCCGCTGCTCCATACACTCACCACAAAATGGATTGGATTTTCTAATTTTTACGAGTGAAAAGGTGCAGAAAAAGCTCCACAGTAATCATGTGATGTAACATTTACATCAAGTCCCTGCAACGATGAAGACGTTACATACAAAGCGACGACTGAGGGAAGGAGAGTAACAGAGAGTAATAGATTGTATCCCCCCTGTACAGTCTCCTCTCCCTGGGATGTAATGGCTGATAACAGAGAGTAATAGATTGTATCCCCCTGTACAGTCTCCTCTCCCTGGGATGTAATGGCTGATAACAGAGAGTAATAGATTGTATCCCCCCTGTACAGTCTCCTCTCCCCGGGGTGTAATGGCTGAAT
The DNA here is from genome assembly GCF_040894005.1 of Engystomops pustulosus. NCBI lineage: Eukaryota > Metazoa > Chordata > Amphibia > Anura > Leptodactylidae > Engystomops > Engystomops pustulosus. The sequence continues at coordinate 6,784,128 of NC_092415.1, read as the reverse complement.
ACAGAGAGTAATAGATTGTATCCCCCCTGTACAGTCTCCTCTCCCCGGGATGTAATGGCTGATAACAGAGAGTAATAGATTGTATCCCCCCTGTACAGTCTCCTCTCCCCGGGGTGTAATGGCTGATAACAGAGAGTAATAGATTGTATCCCCCCCTGTACAGTCTCCTCTCCCCGGGATGTAATGGCTGATAACAGAGAGTAATAGATTGTATAGCCACCTGTACAGTCTCCTCTCCCCGGGATGTAATGGCTGATAACAGAGAGTAATAGATTGTATCCCCCTGTACAGTCTCCTCTCCCCGGGATGTAATGGCTGATAACAGAGAGTAATAGATTGTATCCCCCTGTGCAGTCTCCTCTCCCCGGGGTGTAATGGCTGATAACAGAGAGTAATAGATTGTATCCCCCCTGTACAGTCTCCTCTCCCCGGGGTGTAATGGCTGATAACAGAGAGTAATAGATTGTATCCCCCCTGTACAGTCTCCTCTCACCAGGATGTAATGGCTGATAACAGAGAGTAATAGATTGTATCCCCCTGTACAGTCTCCTCTCCCCGGGATGTAATGGCTGATAACAGAGAGTAATAGATTGTATCCCCCTGTACAGTCTCCTCTCCCCGGGATGTAATGGCTGATAACAGAGAGTAATAGATTGTATCCCCCCCTGTACAGTCTCCTCTCCCCGGGATGTAATGGCTGATAACAGAGAGTAATAGATTGTATCCCCCCCTGTACAGTCTCCTCTCCCCGGGGTATAATGGCTGATAACAGAGAGTAATAGATTGTATCCCCCCTGTACAGTCTCCTCTCCCCGGGATGTAATGGCTGATAACAGAGAGTAATAGATTGTATCCCCCCTGTACAGTCTCCTCTCCCCGGGGTGTAATGGCTGATAACAGAGAGTAATAGATTGTATCCACCCCTGTACAGTCTCCTCTCCCCGGGGTGTAATGGCTGATAACAGAGAGTAATAGATTGTATCCACCCCTGTACAGTCTCCTCTCCCCGGGGTGTAATGGCTGATAACAGAGAGTAATAGATTGTATCCACCCCTGTACAGTCTCCTCTCCCCGGGGTGTAATGGCTGATAACAGAGAGTAATAGATTGTATCCCCCTGTACAGTCTCCTCTCCCCGGGATGTAATGGCTGATAACAGAGAGTAATAGATTGTATCCACCCCTGTACAGTCTCCTCTCCCCGGGATGTAATGGCTGATAACAGAGAGTAATAGATTGTATCCCCCCCTGTACAGTCTCCTCTCCCCGGGGTGTAATGGCTGATAACAGAGAGTAATAGATTGTATCCCCCCTGTACAGTCTCCTCTCCCCGGGGTGTAGTGGCTGATAACAGAGAGTAATAGATTGTATCCCCCCTGTACAGTCTCCTCTCCCCGGGATGTAATGGCTGATAACAGAGAGTAATAGATTGTATCCCCCCTGTACAGTCTCCTCTCCCCGGGATGTAATGGCTGATAACAGAGAGTAATAGATTGTATTCCCCCCCTGTACAGTCTCCTCTCCCCGGGATGTAATGGCTGATAACAGAGAGTAATAGATTGTATCCCACTGTACAGTCTCCTCTCCCCGGGATGTAATGGCTGATAACAGAGAGTAATAGATTGTATCCCACTGTACAGTCTCCTCTCCCCGGGATGTAATGGCTGATAACAGAGAGTAATAGATTGTATCCCCCTGTACAGTCTCCTCTCCCCGGGATGTAATGGCTGATAACAGAGAGTAATAGATTGTATCCCCCCTGTACAGTCTCCTCACCCCGGGATGTAATGGCTGATAACAGAGAGTAATAGATTGTATCCCCCTGTACAGTCTCCTCTCCCCGGGATGTAATGGCTGATAACAGAGAGTAATAGATTGTATTCCCCCCCTGTACAGTCTCCTCTCCCCGGGATGTAATGGCTGATAACAGAGAGTAATAGATTGTATCCCCCTGTACAGTCTCCTCTCCCCGGGATGTAATGGCTGATAACAGATAGTAATAGATTGTATCCCCCCTGTACAGTCTCCTCTCCCCGGGGTGTAATGGCTGATAACAGAGAGTAATAGATTGTATCCCCCCCTGTACAGTCTCTTCTCCCCGGGGTGTAATGGCTGATAACAGAGAGTAATAGATAATACTGAGAGGGCTTGGTTTGGTGGGGTAGATGCTCCATTACATGTGGGTTATTTTCGGCAGTGATGCCCTTTCCTGCAGTGTTACATTCTAAGTGCTACTGCAGTAAAGTGAGGAACCTTGTGCAGGTCCAATCCTTATGGGGGGAGGTTCCGTGGAGTGTAAAGTTAGACAAGGAGGCGGAGTCATATCACATGAGGTCATATAAGATTTGGGGTGCAGCGCAGACCCCTCACCCCCCCACCTGATGTGAAAACAAGTCTCTGACATTTTAAGTGATTTATATATTTACCGAGACCATTCATAGCGTTACCATGACAACCCGATTCTGTGCACTCCCGATAACGAGCCCCTGTCCGCCCCCCTGACACGTCCGAGGAAAACACTCGAATATCCCACAAAACGGCGATTTTAAGGCAGATTCTTTTTTAACCTGTGGATGACTCATAACTTACAGGAGCGTCTGCAAACATTTACCACCGAGATGCTGTGGCCAGGGAGAGCGAGGCATCCAAGGGGTATCTGTCACAATAACCATCACCACTACGGCACCCACAGAGGTCACATGGGTTTCTCAAAATAAATGTGCACTAAAGCCAAAAACTCCCAAAAAGAAAATCAAAACTCGAGGGCCAAGGTTTGTTACAATGTATCAGTGAAGACGACATCCAGCCTGATGATGGGCAGAACAGGAGAGATGTGTGCGACACAGGACAAGTCAAGGACAAGGGCTCAGCCTCTAGAAATGGACCAGGTCCAACTTCATGGCAGCAAGCAGAGATACTGAGATGCTATAAGACTAGGATTTAGACAAAGCCTGAAGATACCAGCAATGTTACTACAGTAACAGGAGGATTGTAGCATCTGCCGCTGCTGAGCAGGTGATCAGTGCCGGGACCAGGACAATGCACCGAGGATACACATGTATACAGCACTGATACACCAGTAACTATGGAAACTCCTCATTTCACACAATCTAAAAACTACGAAACAAAGAACAAATATGTGTCATGTGCAGAACATGAAATCACCGAGACTAATCATCACCACAAACCTGAGGAGCAGGAACAGGAGAGGAACGTCATCACATCACACCAGGAGGGGGCCCAATACAACTGCACTATAATACTGCCCCCTATGTACAGGAATATAACTGATATAATACTGCCCCCTATGTACAAGAATATAACTACTATAATACTGCCCCCTATGTACAATAATATAACTACTATAATACTGCCCCCTATGTACAATAATATAACTACTATAATACTGCCCCCTATGTACAAGAATATAACTACTATAATACTGCCCCCTATGTACAAGGATATAATTACTATAATACTGCCCCATATGTACAAGAATATAACTACTATAATACTGCCGCCTATGTACAAGAATATAACTACTATAATACTGCCCCCTATGTACAAGAATATAACTACTATAATACTGCCCCCTATGTACAAGAATATAACTACTATAATACTGCCCCCTATGTACAGGAATATAACTACTATAATACTGCCCCCTATGTACAGGAATATAACTACTATAATACTGCCCCCTATGTACAAGAATATAATTACTATAATACTGCCCCCTATGTACAAGAATATAACTACTATAATACTGCCCCCTATGTACAAGAATATAATTACTATAATACTGCCCCCTATGTACAGGAATATAACTACTATAATACTACCCCCTATGTACAAGAATATAACTACTATAATACTGCCCCCTATGTACAAGAATATAATTACTATAATACTGCCCCCTATGTACAGGAATATAACTACTATAATACTACCCCCTATGTACAAGAATATAACTACTATAATACTGCCCCCTATGTACAGGAATATAACTACTATAATACTGCCCCCTATGTACAAGAATATAACTACTATAATACTGCCCCCTATGTACAGGAATATAACTACTATAATACTGCCCCCTATGTACAAGAATATAACTACTATAATACTGCCCCCTATGTACAGGAATATAACTACTATAATACTGCCCCCTATGTACAGGAATATAACCACTATAATACTACCCCCTATGTACAAGAATATAACTACTATAATACTGCCCCCTATGTACAGGCATATAACTACTATAATACTGCTCCCTATGTACAGGAATATAACTACTATAATACTGCCCCCTATGTACAGGAATATAACTACTATAATACTGCCCCCTATGTACAGGAATATAACTACTATAATACTGCCCCCTATGTACAGGAATATAACTACTATAATACTGCCCCCTATGTACAGGCATATAACTACTATAATACTGCCCCCTATGTACAGGAATATAACTACTATAATACTGCCCCCTATGTACAGGAATATAACTACTATAATACCGCCCCCTATGTACAAGAATATAACTACTATAATACTGCCCCCTATGTACAAGAATATAACTACTATAATACTGCCCCCTATGTACAGGAATATAACTACTATAATACTGCCCCGTATGTACAAGAATATAACTACTATAATACCGCCCCCTATGTACAAGAATATAACTACTATAATACTGCCCCCTATGTACAAGAATATAACTACTATAATACTGCCCCCTATGTACAAGAATATAACTACTATAATATTGCCCCCTATGTACAGGAATATAACTACTATAATACTGCCCCCTATGTACAGGAATATAACCCTGCAGAGTTCCCTGGGGGTTGTGGTGATATAATGAAGACATGGCGGTGGGTAGGGTGTGCGGCTGGTAAGTGAGGGGCGGGTTTGCACAGTGGATCATTTGTATACCTTTTTTTTTTGCGGGAGAGTCGGTGGAGAAGAGACAATTTGCGTAAACGTTCTGACACGTCGTTTAGAGTCCTGCTAATCCCTTCAAAGTAATACCCTGAACGCGCGGCGCACGGCCGTGAGCTTAACTCGCGCTGCGCTCTCGCCATTTATTCCTGCTGCTCTGTAATCCGGACATGAAAGCGCTGCTCCCGGAGTAAAGAGATTACCACATCTGAATATTTACTTTTTTATGGCAATTTTTTTTTTTTTTTGTATTCCTGGTAAAACATCTACATCACGACGTTACAGCGAGATACAGAGAGCGCAGCGAGGGAGACTACAACTATCATCATTGCCAAACAACGACACTCTCCCCTCCCCAGCACGCAGGTATACAGGGGATACAGTATATACAGTCATGGCCATAAGTTGTGGGAATGACACTCTCCCTCCCCTCCCCAGCACGCAGGTATACAGGGGATACAGTATATACAGTCATGGCCATAAGTTGTGGGAATGACACTCTCCCTCCCCTCCCCAGCACGCAGGTATACAGGGGATACAGTATATACAGTCATGGCCATAAGTTGTGGGAATGACACAAATCTTCTCTTGTCACCTGATCTGTTGCCCTCTGGTCTGTCAGATGTTTATCACATACAGAGATACAAGTGCAATCATATTATGGGGAGCAGAAGCTTTTATTGTCAGGTAGGAGGAGTTACTGCAGCGAGTCAGTATCTGCAGGACCTCTCCTTCTCCAGGACCTCTGCAATTCTCCCCGGCAGCTCTCACTCCCCTCCTGCACCAGATCCTGACTGATCGCCGTCCATTCCTGCACAATCACTGCTGCATTCTGTCACAATGTGTCGGTTTTTGTTTGTCCCCCGTCTCCTGATGATTGACCACAAGTTCTCAATGGGATAAGATCTGGGGAGTCTCCGGGCCATGGACCCAGAATCTCTGTGTTCTGTTCCCGGAGCCATGGACCCAGAATCTCTGTGTTCTGTTCCCGGAGCCATGGACCCAGAATCTCTGTGTTCTGTTCCCGGAGCCATGGACCCAGAATCTCTGTGTTCTGTTCCGGGAGCCATGGACCCAGAATCTCTGTGTTCTGTTCCCGGAGCCATGGACCCAGAATCTCTGTGTTCTGTTCCCGGAGCCATGGACCCAGAATCTCTGTGTTCTGTTCCCGGAGCCATGGACCCAGAATCTCTGTGTTCTGTTCCGGGAGCCATGGACCCAGAATCTCTGTGTTCTGTTCCCGGAGCCATGGACCCAGAATCTCTGTGTTCTGTTCCCGGAGCCATGGACCCAGAATCTCTGTGTTCTGTTCCCGGAGCCATGGACCCAGAATCTCTGTGTTCTGTTCCCGGAGCCATGGACCCAGAATCTCTGTGTTCTGTTCCCGGAGCCATGGACCCAGAATCTCTGTGTTCTGTTCCCGGAGCCATGGACCCAGAATCTCTGTGTTCTGTTCCCGGAGCCATGGACCCAGAATCTCTGTGTTCTGTTCCCGGAGCCATGGACCCAGAATCTCTGTGTTCTGTTCCCGGAGCCATGGACCCAGAATCTCTGTGTTCTGTTCCCGGAGCCATGGACCCAGAATCTCTGTGTTCTGTTCCCGGAGCCATGGACCCAGAATCTCTGTGTTCTGTTCCCGGAGCCATGGACCCAGAATCTCTGTGTTCTGTTCCCGGGTCATGGACCCAGAATCTCTGTGTTCTGTTCCCGGAGCCATGGACCCAGAATCTCTGTGTTCTGTTCCCGGAGCCATGGACCCAGAATCTCTGTGTTCTGTTCCCTGCACCATTTAGTTCTCCCCTTTATGGCCGGTGCTCCATCATGCTGGAGGAGGCTCGGCTCCTGGAGGGTCGGGAGAAGCGGCTCCTGGAGGGTCGGGAGAAGCGGCTCCTGGAGGGTCGGGAGAAGCGGCTCCTGGAGGGTCGGGAGAAGCGGCTCCTGGAGGGTCGGGAGAAGCGGCTCCTGGAGGGTCGGGAGAAGCGGCTCCTGGAGGGTCGGGAGAAGCGGCTCCTGGAGGACATTCTGGTCCCATTCTTTATTCATGGAGGTGTTTTTAGGCCGATTCCCTTGGCTGAGCGGCCGCCCCCCACATGAATGGCTGCAGGAGCTTTACAGGTGCAGGAGACAGGACTGGGGGCATCGCTCACCTCGTCTTCTCCCAACAATCGGAAAGGGGATTCATCAGAGACAATGCCTTTCCCCCAGTCCTCAGCGTCCACTCCCTGCACCTCCTGCAGAATATCCGTCTGTCCCCCAGTCCTCAGCGTCCACTCCCTGCACCTCCTGCAGAATATCAGTCTGTCCCTGATGGTTTCTGGAGAGAAGCGGCTTCTGTGCTGCCCTCCTGGACACCAGGCCTTGCTCCAGGAGTCTCCGCAGTGTCACAGTGCGTGCAGATGCCTCACACCTGCTGCTGCCATTCCTGAGCTCTGCGATGCTGGGAGCCCCATCCCCAAGCTGAGACACTTGTAAGAGACGCTCCTGGCGCTTGCTGGTCCTTCTTGGGCCCCAGGAGCCTTTTTGGTAACAATGGAGCCTCTCTCCTTGGATTCCTTGATGATGCGATAGATCGGTGACTGAGGTGACATCTTTCTCGCTGCGATACTCTTCCCTGTTCGGCCAGTTTTGTGCAGTGCAATGATGACTGCACGTGTTTCTTTAGAGATAACCATGGGTAACAGAAGAGAAACAATGATGCCAAGCACCAGCCTCCTCTTAAAGTGTCCAGGGGTGGGATTCTTACTTAATCCTGGCAGATTGTCCCCCAGCCCTGTCCCCATCAGCCCCCGCACCTGTGTTACTGGAGACATCACTGACACCATGGCAGCTGCTCCGCCTAAGGCGACTGCAATGAAGGTGGAATGTGTTTTGGGGGAAAAAGTTCATTTTCTAGGCAAATATTGACTTTGCAATTAATTGCTGTTAAGCTGATCACTCTTTATAACATTCTGGAGAATATGCAAATTACCATTATAAAACCTGATGCCGGAGACTTTGTAACAATTGACATTTGTATCATTCTCACAACTTCTGGCCGTGACTGTATGCTTGCCCAGAGGACCATACATTTGTGTACAATCAGCCTAATGCTATAAACTCCAGAGCTGCACTCACTATTCTGCTGCTGGTGCAGTCACTGTGTACATACATGACATTACTTATCCTGTACTGATCCTGAGTTACATCCTGTATTATACCCCAGAGCTGCACTCACTATTCTGCTGGTGCAGTCACTGTGTACATACATGACATTACTTATCCTGTATTGATCCTGAGTTACATCCTGTATTATACCCCAGAGCTGCACTCACTATTCTGCTGCTGGTGCAGTCACTGTGTACATACATGACATTACTTATCCTGTACTGATCCTGAGTTACATCCTGTATTATACTCCAGAGCTGCACTCACTATTCTGCTGCTGGTGCAGTCACTGTGTACATACATGGCATTACTTATCCTGTACTGATCCTGAGTTACATCCTGTATTATACTCCAGAGCTGCACTCACTATTCTGCTGCTGGTGCAGTCACTGTGTACATACATGATATTACTTATCCTGTACTGATCCTGAGTTACATCCTGTATTATACTCCAGAGCTGCACTCACTATTCTGCTGCTGGTGCAGTCACTGTGTACATACATGGCATTACTTATCCTGTACTGATCCTGAGTTACATCCTGTATTATACCCCAGAGCTGCACTCACTATTCTGCTGCTGGTGCAGTCACTGTGTACATACATGACATTACTTATCCTGTATTGATCCTGAGTTACATCCTGTATTATACCCCAGAGCTGCACTCACTATTCTGCTGCTGGTGCAGTCACTGTGTACATACATGACATTACTTATCCTGTACTGATCCTGAGTTACATCCTGTATTATACTCCAGAGCTGCACTCACTATTCTGCTGCTGGTGCAGTCACTGTGTACATACATGGCATTACTTATCCTGTACTGATCCTGAGTTACATCCTGTATTATACTCCAGAGCTGCACTCACTATTCTGCTGCTGGTGCAGTCACTGTGTACATACATGATATTACTTATCCTGTACTGATCCTGAGTTACATCCTGTATTATACTCCAGAGCTGCACTCACTATTCTGCTGCTGGTGCAGTCACTGTGTACATACATGGCATTACTTATCCTGTACTGATCCTGAGTTACATCCTGTATTATACCCCAGAGCTGCACTCACTATTCTGCTGCTGGTGCAGTCACTGTGTGCATACATGACATTACTTATCCTGTACTGATCCTGAGTTACATCCTGTATTATACCCCAGAGCTGCACTCACTATTCTGCTGCTGGTGCAGTCACTGTGTACATACATGACATTACTTATCCTGTACTGATCCTTAATTACATCCTGTACATCCTGTATTATACCCCAGAGCTGCACTCACTATTCTGCTGCTGGGGCAGTCACCGTGTACATACATGACATTACTTATCCTGTACTGATCCTGAGTTACATCCTGTATTATACCCCAGAGCTGCACTCACTATTCTGCTGCTGGTGCAGTCACTGTGTACATACATGACATTACTTATCCTGTACTGATCCTGAGTTACATCCTGTATTATACCCCAGGGCTGTACTCACTATTCTGCTGCTGGTGCAGTCACTGTGTACATACATGACATTACTTCTCCTGTACTGATCCTGAGTTACATCCTGTATTATACCCCAGAGCTGCACTCACTATTCTGCTGCTGGTGCAGTCACTGTGTACATACATGACATTACTTATCCTGTACTGATCCTGAGTTACATCCTGTATTATACCCCAGAGCTGCACTCACTATTCTGCTGCTGGTGCAGTCACTGTGTACATACATGACATTACTTATCCTGTACTGATCCTGAGTTACATCCTGTATTATACCCCAGAGCTGCACTCACTATTCTGCTGCTGGTGCAGTCACTGTGTACATACATGACATTACTTATCCTGTACTGATCCTGAGTTACATCCTGTATTATACCCCAGAGCTGCACTCACTATTCTGCTGCTGGTGCAGTCACTGTGTACATACATGACATTACTTATCCTGTACTGATCCTGAGTTACATCCTGTATTATACCCCAGAGCTGCACTCACTATTCTGCTGCTGGTGCAGTCACTGTGTACATACATGACATTACTTATCCTGTACTGATCCTGAGTTACATCCTGTATTATACTCCAGAGCTGCACTCACTTTTCTGCTGCTGGTGCAGAGGCCAGGCATGGTGATATCGTGATACAACTAGTAAACACATAGATAACAGCTGTCACTTACAGGCGGTCTCTGAGCTCTGCCGTGTCACTAGGAGTCCCCAAGGAGCGCAGACTTCTCTCCAGAGACTGTACTGTCAACAAGAGAGACACAAGAAGAAACTCAGTACTGGAGGGAGAGCAGGGGACGGGCCGAGCGCTGCTCCACACACTGCGCAGGGTACAACTACATCAAAATTGGTTCCACTCCACTAATGACCTACTCTCTAGGAGAAGCCCCCAAACACCCCCTTGGGAAGCTGCCCATTGTGTATACAATAGTGGGGTGCCAGGTGTCATTTCCATCATGAATTCTTCCTTTACAAAGGGAACCTGTCAGCAGGTGTGACCATACAGACTGCAGCCAGTGTTAGGTCTGATTACACATCTCTCCAGGGACAATACATAACGCTGGCCACAGAGAGCACAGAGCACAGCAGTGTGAGGTCTGATTACACATCACTCCAGGGACAATACATCACACTGCTGTGCTCTGTGCTCTCTTCCGCCTGTGTTATGTATTGTCCCTGGAGAGATGTGTAATCAGACCTCACACTGCTGTGCTCTGTTCTCTCTGCAGCCAGTGTTATGTATTGTCCCTGGAGAGATGTGTAATCAGACCTCACACTGCTGTGCTCTGTTCTCTCTGCAGCCAGTGTTATGTATTGTCCCTGGAGAGATGTGTAATCAGACCTCACACTGCTGTGCTCTGTGCTCTCTGCAGCCAGTGTTATGTATTGTCCCTGGAGAGATGTGTGATCAGACCTCACACTGCTGTGCTCTGTGCTCTCTGCAGCCAGTGTTATGTATTGTCCCTGGAGAGATGTGTAATCAGACCTCACACTGCTGTGCTCTGTGCTCTCTGCAGCCAGTGTTATGTATTGTCCCTGGAGAGATGTGTGATCAGACCTTTCTCTGTTTTGAGAAAACACTGTAGTATTTAACCAGAAGTCAGCGGAGCAAAGAACAGCAGAGCAATTCAATGCAGAGAGTTAAGAGCACAGCAGTGTGAGGACACATCCCAGTACAATAGAATATGCAATATGTATGTATATTTCACAATCCAGCTGCCACTAACATACACCAGATTACACATCTCTACAGGGGCAATACCTGACACTGGCTGCAGTCTGTATGGTCACAGCTGCTGACAGGCTCCTTCTGTCACTCTGGTAACAGGGCACTATGCTGACCTCACAGAGGGTGGACTACACCGATACACTGTAACAAACTGCAAGGAAGGGCACTATGCTGACCTCACAGAGGGTGGACTACACCGATACACTGTAACAAACTGCAAGGAAGGGCACTATGCTGACCTCACAGAGGGTGGACTACACCGATACACTGTAACAAACTGCAAGGAAGGGCACTATGCTGACCTCACAGAGGGTGGACTACACCGATACACTGTAACAAACTGCAAGGAAGGGCACTATGCTGACCTCACAGAGGGTGGACTACACCGATACACTGTAACAAACTGCAAGGAAGGGCACTATGCTGACCTCACAGAGGGTGGACTACACCGATACACTGTAACAATCTGCAAGGAAGGGCACTATGCTGACCTCACAGAGGGTGGACTACACCGATACACTGTCACAAACTGCAAGGAAGGGCACTATGCTGACCTCACAGAGGGTGGACTACACTGATACACTGTAACAAACTGCAAGGAAGGGCACTATGCTGACCTCACAGAGGGTGGACTACACTGATACATTGTAACAAACTGCAAGGAAGGGCACTATGCTGACCTCACAGAGGGTGGACTACACTGATACACTGTAACAAACTGCAAGGAAGGGCACTATGCTGACCTCACAGAGGGTGGACTACACTGATACACTGTAACAATCTGCAAGGAAGGGCACTATGCTGACCTCACAGAGGGTGGACTACACCGATACACTGTAACAAACTGCAAGGAAGGGCACTATGCTGACCTCACAGAGGGTGGACTACACTGATACACTGTAACAATCTGCAAGGAAGGGCACTATGCTGACCTCACAGAGGGTGGACTACACCGATACACTGTAACAATCTGCAAGGAAGGGCACTATGCTGACCTCACAGAGGGTGGACTACACCGATACACTGTAACAATCTGCAAGGAAGGGCACTATGCTGACCTCACAGAGGGTGGACTACACTGATACACTGTAACAATCTGCAAGGAAGGGCACTATGCTGACCTCACAGAGAATTGCCTGCACTGATACACTGTAACCAGGACTGCACACATATAGCCCCCCTTACCATGATGTCAGACCCCTGAGCGGTGTGTGTGTGTGTGTGTGTGTGTGTGGGTGTGTGTGTGTGTGATACCCACCGTTGGAATTTATTCTGAACACATCGTCAGAAGTGACCTGGAACAGCTCCTCCAGCTCAGTGGGGTCAATCTCGGTGGCTGCCAAAGGAAAGAAGAGAAGTATTACAGACATCCGGACATGGATCACACATAGGATCTCATACAGGCAGGGGGACAACCATGTAACATCACTAAGGGAGGCTTCATGTGTTCCTAGGACTGGCCCTGCAGGTATGACACATCAGCACCATGGAGAGCTCCTGCACCCGCGCTGCCCCCTACTGGACACACTCCGACTGCCTGCACTGCTGCCTCCTGTGCCATCCAGGATTGTCACAGCTAGATGCTTGTAGATGCTGTGAGGGGCATCACATAGAAAGAGTTAATGGTTATACAGGACTGGGGTAATAGTTGGGAATGACTTGGTGGCCTTTTCCAGTAGAACGAATGGGGAGACAACGCGCGGGCCGGACACACACGACGCGCGGCCGGACACATATGATGTACGGCTGGACACATCCACGCTGCCTGTACATAACTACACATCATCTCCATGTATGGAAGACAAGGAAAATCCCTTCTCCTTGTGAGACCTGCGCTGCCACCCACCCGGCTCTGAGTAATTAGTGGCGCGTCACGATCGTGGCTCCGGTACAGGCGCGTCCCACTCACATGCAGGAGCAGCCGCGCCAACACATTGTGGGGATTCAAAACACACAGATTTCCATCAGATCAAATGTGGTAATTATCCTTCTGTGCTGCGTCTAACATGACACTAGATTACCCACCACCCAAAAACAACACCGAGGGGCTACCACCCTACAACGGCACCCAGAAGCCATCACCACCACCACCCTACAACGGCACCCAGAAGCCATCACCACCACCACCCTACAACGGCACCCAGAAGCCATCACCACCACCACCCTACAACGGCACCCAGAAGCCATCACCACCACCACCCTACAACGGCACCCAGAAGCCATCACCACCCTACAACACCGAGAAGCCATCACCACCACCACCCTACAACACCGAGAAGCCATCACCACCACCACCCTACAACACCGAGAAGCCATCACCACCACCACCCTACAACACCGAGAAGTCATCACCACCACCATACAACACCGAGAAGTCACCACCACCACCCTACAACACAGAGAAGTCATCACCACCACCCTACAACACAGAGAAGTCATCACCACCACCCTACAACACAGAGAAGCCATCACCACCACCCCCCTACAACACCGAGAAGTCATCACCACCACCCTACAACACCGAGAAGTCACCACCACCACCATACAACACCGAGAAGTCATCACCACCACCCCCCTACAACACCGAGAAGTCATCACCACCACCCTACAACACCGAGAAGTCACCACCACCACCATACAACACCGAGAAGTCATCACCACCACCCTACAACACCGAGAAGTCACCACCACCACCATACAACACCGAGAAGTCATCACCACCACCATACAACACCGAGAAGTCATCACCACCACCCTACAACACCGAGAAGTCACCACCACCACCATACAACACCGAGAAGTCATCACCACCACCCCCCTACAACACCGAGAAGTCATCACCACCACCCTACAACACCGAGAAGTCATCACCACCACCCTACAACACCGAGAAGTCATCACCACCACCCTACAACACCGAGAAGTCACCACCACCACCATACAACACCGAGAAGTCATCACCACCACCATACAACACCGAGAAGTCACCACCACCACCCTACAACGCCGAGAAGTCACCACCACCACCCTACAACCGCACCGAGGAGCCAACAACATTACCCTACAATAGCACCAAGGAGCCGCCACCACCCTTCCATGGCGCCAAGGAGCCTCTACCAACACCACCAGGGAGCAACTAACACCGCCATACGGCACCAAGGAGCCGCCCCCATCACCACCCTACCATCACCACCGAGCGGCCACCCCCCTACAACAACACAGAGGAGCCACCGCCACCATAGAAAGGCACCAAGGAGCCAGCACCATCCCCCGAGGAGCCATGTATACATTATGTCCTGTTCTTCTACCGATCATGAAAGACCTAGGGATCTGTGTAATCAGACCATAGTGTGTGTGCTTCCATATATCACAGTCCTGCTGCTACTACACATCTCTCTATAGCTTATCTGCTCAATAGACCGGACCGTAGTAAATGTAACATAATGTATCCCTTTAAGCCTGGTCTACGTTCTGTTTACACATCATCTACATAAGGAGTGATACATCCGCGCAGAAGCGTCTCCGTCACCTTTTGTCGCTGTCGCGCTGTTTACTTCTCGCAGCAAATATTTTATGGTGAAGATTTTAATTTGATTATTTTATATTTTCATTAAGTCCCGGGCAAAGTGGAAATTTCCAGCTCGGGGGAAGTGACTTTAATCCAGAGTGAAGAGCAATTAATAAGATAGATGTTTATTGCACATTCCGGAGCGTTTCCCTGGTGACCGGCACAGAAGCGTATGGAAACGTGTTCCGCTCATCAGCGCAGGACGCCGATATATATTAGGGGAAAATAGAGCAGAGCGGCCGGGCACACGCTGAGCCCCACGCCCCCCGCCCGTCTATCACCATGCACCAACACTCACTGGACACAACGCGCTTCTGTGCACGGTAACAAAACATTAGGCCCATGCTGTGGGTAGCAGAGCCGAGGGTGTGAGTGGTGCCATGCTGTGGGTAGCAGAGCCGAGGGTGTGAGTGGTGCCAAGCTGTTGGTAGCAGAGATAAGGGTGTGAGTGGTGCCATGCTGTGGGTAGCAGAGCTGAGGGTGTGAGTGGTGCCATGCTGTGGGTAGCAGAGCTGAGGGTGTGAGTAGTGCCATGCTGTGGGTAGCAGAGCTGAGGGTGTGAGCGGTGCCATGTTGTGGGTAGCAGAGCTGAGGGTGTGAGTGGTGCCATGTTGTGGGTAGCAGAGCTCTGGGTGTGAGCGGTGCCATGTTGTGGGTAGCAGAGCTGAGGGTGTGAGTGGTGCCATACTGTTGGTAGCAGAGCTGAGGGTGTGAGTGGTGCCAAACTGCGAGTCAGGAGAACACAGCGCCGGCTCTGCCGAGTGCCGGTCCGATCATTGGACAAGATGTTCTGCGCTGACACCAATATCAACACAGGACGAGGCTCCGTACCTCCTGCAGAAAGGAGAAGGGTCTTATTCTTTTGTCAGTATTAAAGGGTCTTCCGTTTGCAAGTAAGAATTGTTCTGGTGAACACTAGAGAAATTCCCATAATCTGCTCCGGATCTGGGACCCGTCCCCCATCATCGCTGCGCCGTGTAATGTCACCCCGTCCCTGCCGCCCCCAGACACCGGGCGTCTCAGTGATTCACCACAAAGTCCTGAGAAACATGTGATGGAAGGAAAGAGGGGGAGACGCTCATGTACAGACATCACCCCCCAAACATAAGGCGATCGTGTAGAGCAGTGCTGCAATTGCTGCTGGAGCACTACAACTCCCAGCATACCCTGACTGATAGCTCCAAGCCCTGCAGATACCACAACTCACAGCATACCCTGACTGATAGCTCCAAGCCCTGCAGATACCACAACTCCCAGCATACCCTGACTGATAGCTCCAAGCCCTGCAGATACCACAACTCCCAGCATACCCTGACTGCTAGCTCACAGCCCCGCAGATACCACAACTCCCAGCATACCCTGACTGATAGCTCCAAGCCCCGCAGATACCACAACTCACAGCATACCCTGACTGATAGCTCCAAGCCCTGCAGATACCACAACTCCCAGCATACCCTGACTGCTAGCTCACAGCCCCGCAGATACCACAACTCACAGCATACCCTGACTGATAGCTCCAAGCCCTGCAGATACCACAACTCCCAGCATACCCTGACTGCTAGCTCACAGCCCCGCAGATACCACAACTCACAGCATACCCTGACTGATAGCTCCAAGCCCCGCAGATACCACAACTCACAGCATACCCTGACTGCTAGCTCACAGCCCCGCAGATACTACAACTCCCAGCATACCCTGACTGATAGCTCCAAGCCCTGCAGATACTACAACTCCCAGCATACCCTGACTGCTAGCTCACAGCCCCGCAGATACCACAACTCACAGCATACCCTGACTGATAGCTCACAGCCCCGCAGATACTACAACTCCCAGCATACCCTGACTGATAGCTCCAAGCCCTGCAGATACCACAACTCCCAGCATACCCTGACTGATAGCTCCAAGCCCTGCAGATACCACAACTCCCAGCATACCCTGACTGATAGCTCACAGCCCCGCAGATACTACAACTCCCAGCATACCCTGACTGATAGCTCACAGCCCCGCAGATACTACAACTCCCAGCATACCCTGACTGCTAGCTCACAGCCCCGCAGATACTACAACTCCCAGCATACCCTGACTGATAGCTCCAAGCCCTGCAGATACCACAACTCCCAGCATACCCTGACTGATAGCTCCAAGCCCTGCAGATACTACAACTCCCAGCATACCCTGACTGCTAGCTCACAGCCCCGCAGATACTACAACTCACAGCCCCGCAGATACTACAACTCACAGCCCCGCAGATACTACAACTCACAGCCCCGCAGATACTACAACTCACAGCCCCGCAGATACTACAACTCACAGCCCCGCAGATACTACAACTCACAGCCCCGCAGATACTACAACTCACAGCCCCGCAGATACTACAACTCACAGCCCCGCAGATACCACAACTCACAGCATACCCTGACTGATAGAGAAATGCTCTGACTGATAGCTCACAGCCCCGCAGATACTACAACTCCCAGCAGGCACCAACAGCTGCATATTACAATGATAGATCAATCCTTCCATACCGTGGTACTACAACTCCCAGCATGTCTAGATAGCCACGTAGTATGGATTCCTGCTTCATCTCTGCTCTGAATGAAGACTTTAGTGATCATGTAGAAGCCCTACTATAGCATTGAGCACAGAGCACAGCAGTGTGAGGACCCGCCCCCAGTGCACTGCGAGAAACTACAATCCTGCAATATAAATCCATATATAAACAGTCCTGCTGCTACTAACATACACAAAAGTATGACGACTCGTCTCTCCAGGGACAATACCCAACACTGAGAGCACAGAACACAGCAGTGTGAGGACACAACCCCAGTGCACCTGTAGTAGCTACAATCCTGGAAAATAAATCCATATATAACAGTCCTGCTGCTACTAATAACATACAAAACTGTACGAAAATCTCCCATAATGCAATGTGTGACAGTGGAGCATAGCAAACCACAAAAGGGGTAACAAACTGATGCAGGTTTGTGAATAGTGAGCACGAACAGCAGAAGTGTGAATGCAGCTTCGGATGTGACTGGAGTATAAAATAAAAAAAAAAATTCTGACACCTTCTATCCGTTTCCTCACATTTCTTCCCTTCACCCTTTTAGAAACTGAGGGTCAAGGAGAAGCCGCCATAGCAGGTCTACGCTGGTTCTGTGAGTCCGGTTGTCGGTGCTGCGGCAGTGGAGGTAGATATAATAGGAGAAAATAATAATAAATCTCTGCAGGAAGGGACCGGAGGGGGCACTAAACATCGGGGCCATAAATCTCCGGGCAGAGCCGCGCCTCATTTATAATACTTAGACACCGCTTCATACACAACCATTACCGGCCACGTGTGGCCGACCGATGAGTCCAGTGGGACCGTGGAGCACGAGCCCCGACGCTCCCTGGATACGGGGCAGATGAATGGCGCAGATGATGAGTGATAATTATGCTCTGTGGGACCCTCATACAGGACACGAGCCAAATATGTATCCATATAAAACACGTACAAGGCAAAACAGACCTTAAAGGGGAATCCAACCTGTAATGAACCAGCACCCCCCCCCCCTCCCCGAACTGGGGCCACAAGGACACCCCGTCACAATACCCCCCCCTACAGCGCAGGATAATACCCCCCCCCCCTACAGCGCAGGATAATACCCCCCCCCCCTACAGCGCAGGATAATACCCCCCCCCCCTACAGCGCAGGATAATACCCCCCCCCCCTACAGCGCAGGATAATACCCCCCCCCCCCTACAGCGCAGGATAATACCCCCCCCCCCCTACAGCGCAGGATAATACCCCCCCCCCCTACAGCGCAGGATAATACCCCCCCCCCTACAGCGCAGGATAATACCCCCCCCCCCCTACAGCGCAGGATAATACCCCCCCCCCCCCTACAGCGCAGGATAATACCCCCCCCCCCTACAGCGCAGGATAATACCCCCCCCCCCTACAGCGCAGGATAATACCCCCCCCCCCCTACAGCGCAGGATAATACCCCCCCCCCCCTACAGCGCAGGATAATACCCCCCCCCCTACAGCGCAGGATAATACCCCCCCTGCACCGGTGGCCACAGATGGACACCAATTCCTGCACTGGTTGGCACTGATGGCCGCTGTAATTCCTGCACTGGTGGCCACAGATGGGCACTGTAATTCCTGCACCGGTGGGCACTGGTGAGCACTAATTCCTGCACTGGTGGGCACAGATGGGCACTGTAATCCCTGCACCGGTGGGCACAGATGGGCACTAATTCCTGCACTGGTGGGCACAGATAGGCACTGTAATCCCTGCACTGGTTGGCACTGTAATCCCTGCACTGGTTGGCACTGACGGGCGCTGTAATCCCTGCACTGGTTTGCACTGTAGGGCGCTGTAATCCCTGCACTGGTGGGCACAGATGGGCGCTGTAATCCCTGCACTGGTTGGCACTGTAATCCCTGCACTGGTTGGCACTGATGGGCACTGTAATCCCTGCACTGGTTGGCACTGATGGGCACTGTAATCCCTGCACCAGTGGGCGCTGCAGGGCGTTGTAATCCCTGCACCGGTGGGCACGGATGAGCGCTGTAATCCCTGCACCAGTGGGCACTGTAGGGTGCTGTAATCCCTGCACCGGGTTGTGATCTGACTACGAGCTTCCCTGGAGTTTGCATTCTGAAAAAAACTGAAAATGTTAATGGATCGGCGCTGGCGGCGGCTCCCACACACACAGGATATTTTTGGAAACTCTATGACAAAAACAAGAACAGAAAGAATTTCAGAAGAGCAGGAGACACCTGCACTAAACTCTGGGGGGGGACCCCAATACACGGGGGGGGGACCCCAATACACCTGTGAGAGGGGGGAGGCTCATAACCTAAGAGGGGCGGAATGACCAAACTCCTGGACAGGTGTGATGGAGATGCTTAGAAGTGATCATCCAGCTTTTTTAGGATATTTCACCAATCTAGATGTACTGAAAGCTAAGGAATACATTATCCAGCTTTTCCACAACTCAGAATATCTGGTCGTGTTGAATGAATAACCAATCAAATGGAAACCTCCCCAGCCGCTTATCACCCAGCTTTCCCAGACTAGGTTTTGCAGTTACATAGAAAGCTTTGTAATATGGAAGTGTTGCGGGAATCCTGCAATTTCTCACCCAGCTTTTCGAAAGCGCTGAAAGACCAACCTGCTTAGATATTCAGTTCTATAAAAAGCTGAGTGCCAACCGCAGTAAAAGTAATAATGAAGACCATGTGGGTTTTCACTAAATTGTTGCATCAAGCTCAGTATAGTGATGTGTAAAGCTGGGTGAGCGCCACAGAGGAGCAAATCATCACCCAGCTTTCCCAAGTCCTGATCCAGTGAAGGACACACAACAATAACGGCACTGAGAATGCTTTCTCTAGTCATTCCTCTGGGTCAGAATCTGGTATCTGGAATGAAGCCCATTGGGCGTGGGGGCAGCAGTACAGTGGGTGGCACAGCAGGGGGCGCCGCTCTCATACCTAGAGGTTGATATCCTTGAGTAGAGGCTCCGCCAAAGGGGTTTCTGCTTCCAAATCCGCTGCCATCAACAGAGCCATACGACATGTTTGATAAAAAGATTCAGGCGTAACTGGGCCGCAGGAGAGCTGCAAAATAACGAGAGTAGCGTCAGCAGCATGATAATGACCCGTGCACCAACACTAGGGGGCGCCATAACTCACTACAGGACACAAGGGGTTAAACACAATCTAAAAGGACATTGCTGTCTAATGTGACCATGCAGGGCTGACGTACAAGGTATACAGTATACACGTCTCCAGGGAAAGTACCTGATACTGGCTGCAGAGAGCACAGAGCACAGCAGTGTGAGGAGACAGCCCAGTTATAATCCCAGAATATTTATACATCACAGTCCTGCTGCTACTAACAACATACACACAGGCCTGATTACACATCTCTCCAGGGACATAACACTGGCTGCAGTCTGTGTGGTCTCACATGCTGACAGGTTGGTGTCTTGTGTTGTCCTACCCCAGCAGTAATCTCTCAGCTCGCCCCCTGCAGGCAGCACAGATACAGTCCCCGTCCTCCTATAGGTCTGTATGATAATGTATAGGGGTCAGTACAGGAGACGTTTATAGGGAGTAACGTGAGGGTCTTATTTATGAGCTGTGAAGCCGCCACCTCCAGCAGATCACAACCTCAGGAGTAACAGAGCGAATAGTGAATATTAACTACACACTCCAGGAAATCACTGCAGCACGGAGGAGCCCAGATATATAGTGTAGTCAGGGCCGGCAGCCAACCAGGGGGGATACAATCTATTACTCTCTGTTATCAGCCATTACACCCCGGGGAGAGGAGACTGTACAGGGGGGATACAATCTATTACTCTCTGTTATCAGCCATTACATCCCAGGGAGAGGAGACTGTACAGGGGGGATACAATCTATTACTCTCTGTTATCAGCCATTACACCCCGGGGAGAGGAGACTGTACAGGGGGATACAATCTATTACTCTCTGTTATCAGCCATTACATCCCGGGGAGAGGAGACTGTACAGGGGGGGATACAATCTATTACTCTCTGTTATCAGCCATTACATCCCGGGGAGAGGAGACTGTACAGGGGGGGATACAATCTATTACTCTCTGTTATCAGCCATTACACCCCGGGGAGAGGAGACTGTACAGGGGGGATACAATCTATTACTCTCTGTTATCAGCCATTACACCCCGGGGAGAGGAGACTGTACAGGGGGGGATACAATCTATTACTCTCTGTTATCAGCCATTACATCCCGGGGAGAGGAGACTGTACAGGGGGGGATACAATCTATTACTCTCTGTTATCAGCCACTACATCCCGGGGAGAGGAGACTGTACAGGGGGGGATACAATCTATTACTCTCTGTTATCAGCCATTACACCCCGGGGGGAGGAGACTGTACAGGGGGATACAATCTATTACTCTCTGTTATCAGCCATTACATCCTGGGGAGAGGAGACTGTACAGGGGGGATACAATCTATTACTCTCTGTTATCAGCCATTACATCCTGGGGAGAGGAGACTGTACAGGGGGGGATACAATCTATTACTCTCTGTTATCAGCCATTACATCCCAGGGAGAGGAGACTGTACAGGGGGGATACAATCTATTACTCTCTGTTATCAGCCATTACACCCCGGGGAGAGGAGACTGTACAGGGGGGGATACAATCTATTACTCTCTGTTATCAGCCATTACATCCCGGGGAGAGGAGACTGTACAGGGGGATACAATCTATTACTCTCTGTTATCAGCCATTACATCCCGGGGAGAGGAGACTGTACAGGGGGGATACAATCTATTTCTCTCTGTTATCAGCCATTACATCCCGGGGAGAGGAGACTGTACAGGGGGATACAATCTATTACTCTCTGTTATCAGCCATTACATCCCGGGGAGAGGAGACTGTACAGGGGGATACAATCTATTACTCTCTGTTATCAGCCATTACATCCCGGGGAGAGGAGACTGTACAGGGGGGGATACAATCTATTACTCTCTGTTATCAGCCACTACATCCCGGGGAGAGGAGACTGTACAGGGGGGGATACAATCTATTACTCTCTGTTATCAGCCATTACACCCCGGGGGGAGGAGACTGTACAGGGGGATACAATCTATTACTCTCTGTTATCAGCCATTACATCCTGGGGAGAGGAGACTGTACAGGGGGGATACAATCTATTACTCTCTGTTATCAGCCATTACATCCTGGGGAGAGGAGACTGTACAGGGGGGGATACAATCTATTACTCTCTGTTATCAGCCATTACATCCCAGGGAGAGGAGACTGTACAGGGGGGATACAATCTATTACTCTCTGTTATCAGCCATTACACCCCGGGGAGAGGAGACTGTACAGGGGGGGATACAATCTATTACTCTCTGTTATCAGCCATTACATCCCGGGGAGAGGAGACTGTACAGGGAGGATACAATCTATTACTCTCTGTTATCAGCCATTACACCCCGGGGAGAGGAGACTGTACAGGGGGATACAATCTATTACTCTCTGTTATCAGCCATTACACCCCGGGGAGAGGAGACTGTACAGGGGGGATACAATCTATTACTCTCTGTTATCAGCCATTACATCCCGGGGAGAGGAGACTGTACAGGGGGATACAATCTATTACTCTCTGTTATCAGCCATTACATTCCGGGGAGAGGAGACTGTACAGGGGGGATACAATCTATTACTCTCTGTTATCAGCCATTACACCCCGGGGAGAGGAGACTGTACAGGGGGGATACAATCTATTACTCTCTGTTATCAGCCATTACATTCCGGGGAGAGGAGACTGTACAGGGGGGGATACAATCTATTACTCTCTGTTATCAGCCATTACATCCCGGGGAGAGGAGACTGTACAGGGGGGGCACAATCTATTACTCTCTGTTATCAGCCATTACACCCCGGGGAGAGGAGACTGTACAGGGGGATACAATCTATTACTCTCTGTTATCAGCCATTACACCCCGGGGAGAGGAGACTGTACAGGGGGGATACAATCTATTACTCTCTGTTATCAGCCATTACATCCTGGGGAGAGGAGACTGTACAGGGGGATACAATCTATTACTCTCTGTTATCAGCCATTACATTCCGGGGAGAGGAGACTGTACAGGGGGGATACAATCTATTACTCTCTGTTATCAGCCATTACACCCCGGGGAGAGGAGACTGTACAGGGGGGATACAATCTATTACTCTCTGTTATCAGCCATTACATTCCGGGGAGAGGAGACTGTACAGGGGGGGATACAATCTATTACTCTCTGTTATCAGCCATTACATCCCGGGGAGAGGAGACTGTACAGGGGGGGCACAATCTATTACTCTCTGTTATCAGCCATTACATCCCGGGGAGAGGAGACTGTACAGGGGGGTATACAATCTATTACTCTCTGTTATCAGCCATTACATCCCGGGGAGAGGAGACTGTACAGGGGGGATACAATCTATTACTCTGTTATCAGCCATTACACTCCGGGGAGAGGAGACTGTACAGGGGGGGATACAATCTATTACTCTCTGTTATCAGCCATTACATCCCGGGGAGAGGAGACTGTACAGGGGGATACAATCTATTACTCTCTGTTATCAGCCATTACATCCCGGGGAGAGGAGACTGTACAGGAGGGGATACAATTACTCTCTGTTATCAGCCATTACACCCCGGGGAGGGGAGACTGTACAGGAGGGGGATACAATCTATTACTCTCTGTTATCAGCCATTACACCCCGGGGAGAGGAGACTGTACAGGGGGGATACAATCTATTACTCTCTGTTATCAGCCACTACACCCCGGGGAGAGGAGACTGTACAGGGGGGGGATACAATCTATTACTCTCTGTTATCAGCCATTACATCCCGGGGAGAGGTGACTGTACAGGGGGGGATACAATCTATTACTCTCTGTTATCAGCCATTACACCCCGGGGAGAGGAGACTGTACAGGAGGGATACAATCTATTACTCTCTGTTATCAGCCATTACATCCCGGGGAGAGGAGACTGTACAGGGGGGATACAATCTATTACTCTCTGTTATCAGCCATTACATCCCGGGGATAGGAGACTGTACAGGGGGGGATACAATCTATTACTCTCTGTTATCAGCCATTACATCCCAGGGAGAGGTGACTGCACAGGTGGGGGTGATATAATCTTTTCTGATTTTAGGGTTAGTAACTTGCACGTTGCTCCTATCTCCATCAGTTTTCTTGTGTTCAACATTAATTAGAAGCTTAATTGCCAGGCAAAGAGTTTAGTTTCTGGATGAATCGGTTTATGGCGAAAAAATTAATATTGAAGGTATAACCAGCGATCTGTAGAAGCTGATCAATATTCAATTAATATTATTAAACAAAATAACAAAGCGCTGGATGATATCATCAGGGGTGCAAGCGCCCGTCATATCACGGGAAACAAGAGTCCGTCACGTGACCAAATGATGCGGCAATTACAATCACATGAGCCAGGCCCCCCCTGTATCCCGATATGAGGGGCCTTGGTTAAATGGCCGATTAAAGAGGTCATAAAGTAATGTCCACTCTCAGAAGTCCCTTCTACGACCCAAGGGACACTGTCAGGGCGGCGCACCCCGATATTTCTAGTCACTCCAGGGATATGTGTATCAATTCCCATTGCTGGGGGTCCATTAATAAAAGACCCCCAATCCTCAGCCCCCTGCTGTGCTGTGCACTCCTCTAATGCTGATGGTTTGTTACACTTGTATCCTGCCGGTAGAATTCTCAGTTTGATACAAAGTATCAGCGCCAGGAAAAAGTAACATTCTCCCAACTGCGCTGTTCCCGTCAGGGGGGGGCTTTATAGAATACGTACAACTTCAGGGGGAATTTCCGTGAATAATCTAATGGATAGATAGTCGGTCGCTGGGGACACAGTAACAGCAGGGGTGCAGGGGGCTGTTGAGGTCAGATTTTGCAGCAAATATTCACCATGTGACCCCGGCTAATGCAAAATCCATCATCAAATCCACTGGTTTCCATTCAATACTCAAGGTTTTCATTCACTCGCAGCAAGCAGAGCGCCTGAAAACGTTGAGCAAATAAGTTTATTAAAAAGCGGCAGAACTTTTCCCCCAAACATATTTCCGCCCCCTCGTGTTTAGCAGTTTTATTTGGCGATGCTCCCAGGGTAGACCCGTCTACAGATCTACTCCAGATACTGGAAACAAGCACTGAGGTTAGAGGGGGAAGTCATTCACACATAGGAGCGCGGGCAGGAGAGGGCCGAGCGGGTGGCTGGAAGCAGCGTGTAAATCACCAGCCGGCGCAGGAGGGATGTGGGGGGAGGGGGTGCAGGAAATTGATTATTGGGAGTCGCTTGGGTCACTGGTAACGAGTGTTGGACTCTATAATCACGGAGTGCCACATGGCAGGCATCAGCCTCCGAGATGAGAAAAATAAGTGTTGATTGAATCCTCGTGTGGCAGACGTGAAAAGGGCACACGCTGGCGACTAGGAGAGGGCAACACGCCGCATCACCATGGTGACTGCATTTAAGGATATAGGGTGATGCGCGATAAGCAGAAGGGTCGCCTATGGATGCAAGTGGCCGCGCAGCGAGGATGGAGTCACGTGGAGCGCCTGTCCACGTCGCCACCTGCCACAGGCGCTAAATGCAGTGGGTAAAACTACAGAGAAGCCACAGATGAATGTGATGGGGCCACAGGACTTGAACAACCACACACAATTATGGCTGCTATCCAGATTTATTTGAAAACCTCGATCGGGCCAATTTGGCAAGTTCTGTGCAGCACCGCAAAATCTGTGTGCGCTATATAAAATAAAGAAATTATTATTAAATTATCATGATAGGTCGGCACATTGACTGGCACCATGGAAGCTCTATCCAAAAACAGCGCCGCCTATGTCCATAGGATGTGTCTGGTACTGCAACTTCGCTCCACTGGAGAAAATAGCACTGCGCTGCAATACCAGAAACACCCTGTGCACATAGGTGGCGCTGTTTATGGAAGAGAAAATAAGCTGTAGGACCCCCTTCTCTGATATTTATTAATGACCTATATCAATACAGATGGATGGGGGTCCGACAGCCCGGGACTCAACACATCCTTCTCTGAACACCTAATGTGTCAGTAATCACATCATAGGATTAAAAACTCCTGATTATTGGGGTCCTAAAGATTACACCCCTCAAGGTCTCCCTTTTGTAAAAGTGGGCACTGAGCGGCAGAATGGTCATGTGATCAGTGCTAGCGACTGGAAATCTTCCTATAGATAATTAGAGGGTGGGTCTGATGTCGGACCCCCAGTGATGTAGATTATAAGCCACCTCAGCAGTACAGCAGAGGATATTGGCCTCCTGTAGATTATAATCTGGAGATGTCTATGATGATCCGGCCTGTGATTGGCTGCGATGTGCCAGGCGCCGTTTACATCCCGACTCGCCATCAGCTTCCTCAGCTTGTTACATTGTTACTCCCATTGTCTCGCTGATTGTATTGATAATTTAATTAGAACTTTGAGTTCCATTACAATCATCCCTGAGACGAGGTAAGAAGAGAAGACACCGCTCCCGCCATGTGCGCCGCCCGCCGTACAATTACCACACATCAGCTGCAAATTCCCAAAATTCACAGGAAATGTAATTTTGCCCCTCAGTGAAATATGTAATAAATTCGTGTGTGTATAGAAAACCCTACACAGAACACAGAGGAGGGAGAGGAGAAGGGCGTTTATCAGGTGTGTGCACTGCAATTTTGGTGCACATGATCGGTTTATGGTGCAGCTGCGCTTCTTCTGTGGCAATTTAGGTGCCAGGCCATTGGACGATCCGACTGATTCGGACTGAATGCAGGATTTAACTTTCAAATTGTGCCGCAACTCCAAGCACCTACATGCACCAGGAACAAGAAGGAGAACTCCGGGGACCTGAGCGGGGAAGCGACACATGCAGGATATCGGGCGCAGGATCTTAGTAACTCCCCGCACAGCACATTATACACGGACAATACACTTACATGCACCAGGAAGAAGAAGGTGAACTCCAGCAGACAGATAAGTAAATGTGCCCCAGTGACTGCCCCTGCAGAATAGTGAGTGCAGCTCTGGGGTATAATACAGGATGTAACTCAGGATCAGTACAGGATAAGTAATGTCATGTATGTACACAGTGACACCCCCAGCAGCAGAATAGTGAGTGCAGCTCTGGGGTATAATACAGGATGTAACTCAGGATCAGTACAGGATAAGTAATGTCATGTATGTACACAGTGACTGCACCAGCAGCAGAATAGTGAGTGCAGCTCTGGAGTATAATACAGGATGTAACTCAGGATCAGTACAGGATAAGTAATGTCATGTATGTACACAGTGACTGCACCAGCAGCAGAATAGTGAGTGCAGCTCTGGGGTATAATACAGGATGTAACTCAGGATCAGTACAGGATAAGTAATGTCATGTATGTACACAGTGACTGCACCAGCAGAATAGTGAGTGCAGCTCTGGGGTATAATACAGGATGT
The DNA here is from genome assembly GCF_040894005.1 of Engystomops pustulosus. NCBI lineage: Eukaryota > Metazoa > Chordata > Amphibia > Anura > Leptodactylidae > Engystomops > Engystomops pustulosus. The sequence goes on along the minus strand of NC_092415.1, from coordinate 6,756,222 downwards.
AACTCAGGATCAGTACAGGATAAGTAATGTCATGTATGTACACAGTGACACCCCCAGCAGCAGAATAGTGAGTGCAGCTCTGGGGTATAATACAGGATGTAACTCAGGATCAGTACAGGATAAGTAATGTCATGTATGTACACAGTGACTGCACCAGCAGCAGAATAGTGAGTGCAGCTCTGGGGTATAATACAGGATGTAACTCAGGATCAGTACAGGATAAGTAATGTCATGTATGTACACAGTGACTGCACCAGCAGCAGAATAGTGAGTGCAGCTCTGGGGTATAATACAGGATGTAACTCAGGATCAGTACAGGGTAAGTAATGTCATGTATGTACACAGTGACTGCACCAGCAGCAGAATAGTGAGTGCAGCTCTGGAGTATAATACAGGATGTAACTCAGGATCAGTACAAGATAAGTAATGTCATGTATGTACACAGTGACTGCACCAGCAGCAGAATAGTGAGTGCAGCTCTGGAGTATAATACAGGATGTAACTCAGGATCAGTACAGGATAAGTAATGTCATGTATGTACACAGTGACTGCACCAGCAGCAGAATAGTGAGTACAGCTCTGGAGGGACAGAGATAGAATTGGTCACATTTGGAGGCCGTCAGAGAGATAGATACATATAAAATACTTTTTGTTTTCCCGTTCTCTTTGGTTATAGCTATGAGCAGTTCGTTACTGTCCCGGGTCACAGCTCGTGTCATTATATAGGGAAATGATAAATTCGGGATTAACAGACGACCTTCATTACCAAGAGGAGCCTGATCCAGGACAGAGCGCAAGCTATTACTCTCTGTTATCAGCCATTACACCCCGTGGAGAGGAGACTGTACAGGGGGGATACAATCTATTACTCTCTGTTATCAGCCATTACATCCCAGGGAGAGGAGACTGTACAGGGGGGGGGATACAATCTATTACTCTCTGTTATCAGCCATTACACCCCGGGGAGAGGAGACTGTACAGGGGGGGATACAATCTATTACTCTCTGTTATCAGCCATTACATCCCGGGTAGAGGAGACTGTACAGGGGGGTACAATCTATTACTCTCTTATCAGCCATTACATCCCGGGGAGAGGAGACTGTACAGGGCGGATACAATCTATTACTCTCTGTTATCAGCCATTACACCCCGGGGAGAGGAGACTGTACAGGGGGGATACAATCTATTACTCTCTGTTATCAGCCATTACACCCCGGGGAGAGGAGACTGTACAGGGGGATACAATCGATTACTCTCTGTTATCAGCCATTACACCCCGGGGAGAGGAGACTGTACAGGGGGATACAATCTATTACTCTCTGTTATCAGCCATTACATCCCGGGGAGAGGAGACTGTACAGGGGGGGGGATACAATCTATTACTCTCCGTTATCAGCCATTACACCCCGGGGAGAGGAGACTGTACAGGGAGGATACAATCTATTACTCTCTGTTATCAGCCATTACACCCCGGGGAGAGGAGACTGTACAGGGGGATACAATCTATTACTCTCTGTTATCAGCCATTACATCCCGGGGAGAGGAGACTGTACAGGGGGGATACAATCTATTACCCTCTGTTATCAGCCATTACACCCCGGGGAGAGGAGACTGTACAGGGGGATACAATCTATTACTCTCTGTTATCAGCCATCACATCCCGGGGAGAGGAGACTGTACAGGGGGGATACAATCTATTACTCTCTGTTATCAGCCATTACACCCCGGGGAGAGGAGACTGTACAGGGGGGATACAATCTATTACTCTCTGTTATCAGCCATTACACCCCGGGGAGAGGAGACTGTACAGGGGGGGGGATACAATCTATTACTCTCTGTTATCAGCCATTACATCCCGGGGAGAGGAGACTGTACAGGGGGGATACAATCTATTACTCTCTGTTATCAGCCATTACACCCCGGGGAGAGGAGACTGTACAGGGGGGGGGGATACAATCTATTACTCTCTGTTATCAGCCATTACATCCCGGGGAGAGGAGACTGTACAGGGGGGATACAATCTATTACTCTCTGTTATCAGCCATTACACCCCGGGGAGAGGAGACTGTACAGGGGGGGGGATACAATCTATTACTCTCTGTTATCAGCCATTACATCCCGGGGAGAGGAGACTGTACAGGGGGATACAATCTATTACTCTCTGTTATCAGCCATTACATCCCGGGGAGAGGAGACTGTACAGGGGGGGGATACAATCTATTACTCTCTGTTATCAGCCATTACATCCCGGGGAGAGGAGACTGTACAGGGAGGATACAATCTATTACTCTCTGTTATCAGCCATTACATCCCGGGGAGAGGAGACTGTACGGGGGGGATACAATCTATTACTCTGTAACTAGTAAAAAGTTCTAGACTTTAGGCTCTTTCAGTCCAGTCCCGCTGCCCTTAAAGCTTCCTGGGTCATTGCCTCCTCTTGACTTTCCAAACACAATTATTTTTCAGACACGGAAGGAGGGAAGCTCCGGGCCGGTCTGCCTCCGTCATCCCTTCCGGAAGTCCTCAGCCATTCGGTGCAATCAGTAGGATATTCATCAGGCCCCGTGTCCCCGGCCGCCAACGTCACCACATTCACTGCGCTCACACCAATTACATCTCTCAGGCAGAGCATTCATGGTAGTAAATAGACGCTGATTACATTTTAATGCTGATATAAAAGGGAGGGAATCTGGACCGCACACGGGAAGCGAAAAATCTACAGGTGCCGGGTGGAAAATACTAAGGAACAGGTGCCAGGAGGATCACACGATGGCCGGACAGTGGAAGCAAGACCAGGAGAGGGTTAAATGAAATCAACCATCCCAAAACCAGAGGCCGACCCCTGACCACTGCTGGCTATGATAGAAAGGTGTCAGGACACACAGGACATGGCAGCTCGGTGTGAATGGGGGTGTAGTCACAGAGCAGTCAGAGCGCCCATGCTGACCCCTGACCACTGCTGACTATGATAGAAAGGTGTCAGGACACACAGGACATGGCAGCTCGCTGTCTATGGGGGGTGGTAGTCACAGAGGGGTCAGAGCACCCATGCTGACCCCTGACCACTGCTAGCTATGATAGAAAGGTGTCAGGACACACAGGACATGGCAGCTCGCTGTGTATGGGGGGTGGTAGTCACAGAGGGGTCAGAGCGCCCATGCTGACCCCTGACCACTGCTGGCTATGATAGAAAGGTGTCAGGACACACAGGACATGGCAGCTCGCTGTGTATGGGGGGTGTAGTCACAGAGGGGTCAGAGCGCCCATGCTGACCCCTGACCACTGCTGGCTAGGATAGAAAGGTGTCAGGACACACAGGACATGGCAGCTCGCTGTGTATGGGAGGTGTAGTCACAGAGGGGTCAGAGCGCCCATGCTGACCCCTGACCACTGCTGGCTATGATAGAAAGGTGTCAGGACACAGGACATGGCAGCTCGCTGTGTATGGGGGGTGTAGTCACAAAGGGGTCAGAGCGCCCATGCTGACCCCTGACCACTGCTGGCTATGATAGAAAGGTGTCAGGACACAGGACATGGCAGCTCGCCGTGTATGGGGGGTGTAGTCACAGAGGGGTCAGAGCGCCCATGCTGACCCCTGACCACTGCTGGCTATGATAGAAAGGTGTCAGGACACACAGGACATGGCAGCTCGCCGTGTATGGGGGGTGTAGTCACAGAGGGGTCAGAGCGCCCATGCTGACCCCTGACCACTGCTGGCTATGATAGAAAGGTGTCAGGACACACAGGACATGGCAGCTCGCTGTGTATGGGGGGTGTAGTCACAGAGGGGTCAGAGCGCCCATGCTGACCCCTGACCACTGCTGGCTATGATAGAAAGGTGTCAGGACACACAGGACATGGCAGCTCGCTGTGTATGGGGTGTGTAGTCACAGAGGGGTCAGAGCACCCATGCTGACCCCTGACCACTGCTGGCTATGATAGAAAGGTGTCAGGACACACAAGACATGGCAGCTCCCTGTGTATGGGGGGTGTAGTCACAGAGGGGTCAGAGCGCCCATGCTGACCCCTGACCACTGCTGGCTAGGATAGAAAGGTGTCAGGACACACAGGACATGGCAGCTCACTGTGTATGGGGGGTGTAGTCACAGAAGGGTCAGAGCTCCCATGCTGACCCCTGACCACTGCTGGCTATGATAGAAAGGTGTCAGGACACACAGGACATGGCAGCTGGCTGTGTATGGGGGGTGGTAGTCACAGAGGGGTCAGAGCGCCCATGCTGACCCCTGACCACTGCTGGCTATGATAGAAAGGTGTCAGGACACACAGGACATGGCAGCTCGCTGTGTATGGGGGGTGTAGTCACAGAAGGGTCAGAGCTCCCATGCTGACCCCTGACCACTGCTGGCTATGATAGAAAGGTGTCAGGACACACAGGACATGGCAGCTCGCTGTGTATGGGGGGTGTAGTCACAGAGGGGTCAGAGCACCCACGCTGACCCCTGACTACTGCTGGCTATGATAGAAAGGTGTCAGGACACAGGACATGGCAGCTCGATGTGTATGTGGGGTGTAGTCACAGAGGGGTCAGAGCACCCATGCTGACCCCTGACCACTGCTGGCTATAATAGAAAGGTGTCAGGACACACAGGACATGGCAGCTCGCTGTGTATGGGGGGGGGGGGGGGAGTAGTCACAGAGGGGTCAGAGCACCCATGCTGACCCCTGACCACTGCTGGCTATGATAGAAAGGTGTCAGGACACACAGGACATGGCAGCTCGCTGTGTATGGAGGGTGTAGTCACAGAGTGGTCAGAGCACCCATGCTGACCCCTGACCACTGCTGGCTATGATAGAAAGGTGTCAGGACACACAGGACATGGCAGCTCGCTGTGTATGGGGGGTGTAGTCACAGAGGGGTCAGAGCGCCCATGCTGACCCCTGACCACTGCTGGCTATGATAGAAAGGTGTCAGGACACAGGACATGGCAGCTCGCTGTGTATGGGGGTGTAGTCACAGAGGGGTCAGAGCACCCATGCTGACCCCTGACCACTGCTGGCTATGATAGAAAGGTATCAGGACACACAAGACATGGCAGCTCGATGTGTATGTGGGGTGTAGTCACAGAGGGGTCAGAGCGCCCATGCTGACCCCTGACCACTGCTGGCTATAATAGAAAGGTGTCAGGACACACAGGACATGGCAGCTCGCTGTGTATGGGGGGTGTAGTCACAGAGGGGTCAGAGCGCCCATGCTGACCCCTGACCACTGCTGGCTATGATAGAAAGGTGTCAGGACACAGGACATGGCAGCTCGCTGTGTATGGGGGTGTAGTCACAGAGGGGTCAGAGCACCCATGCTGACCCCTGACCACTGCTGGCTATGATAGAAAGGTATCAGGACACACAGGACATGGCAGCTCGCTGTGTATGGGGGGTGTAGTCACAGAGGGGTCAGAGCGCCCATGCTGACCCCTGACCACTGCTGGCTATGATAGAAAGGTATCAGGACACACAGGACATGGCAGCTCGCTGTGTATGGGGGGTGTAGTCACAGAGGGGTCAGAGCGCCCATGCTGACCCCTGACCACTGCTGGCTATGATAGAAAGGTGTCAGGACACACAGGACATGGCAGCTGGCTGTGTATGGGGGGTGGTAGTCACAGAGGGGTCAGAGCGCCCATGCTGACCCCTGACCACTGCTGGCTATGATAGAAAGGAGTCAGGACACAGGACATGGCAGCTCGCTGTGTATGGGGGGTGTAGTCACAGAGGGGTCAGAGCACCCATGCTGACCCCTGACCACTGCTGGCTATGATAGAAAGGTGTCAGGACACACAGGACATGGCAGCTCGCTGTGTATGGGGGGTGTAGTCACAGAGGGGTCAGAGCACCCATGCTGACCCCTGACCACTGCTGGCTATGATAGAAAGGTGTCAGGACACACAGGACATGGCAGCTCGCTGTGTATGGGGGGGTGTAGTCACAGAGGGGTCAGAGTGCCCATGCTGACCCCTGACCACTGCTGGCTATGAGAGAAAGGTGTCAGGACACACAGGACATGGCAGCTCGCTGTGTAGTCACAGAAGGGTCAGAGTGCCCATGCTGACCCCTGACCACTGCTGGCTATGAGAGAAAGGTGTCAGGACACACAGGACATGGCAGCTCGCTGTGTATGGGGGGGTGTAGTCACAGAGGGGTCAGAGCGCCCATGCTGACCCCTGACCACTGCTGGCTATGATAGAAAGGTGTCAGGACACACAGGACATGGCAGCTCGCTGTGTATGGGGGGTGTAGTCACAGAGAGGTCAGAGCACCCATGCTGACCCCTGACCACTGCTGGCTATGATAGAAAGGTGTCAGGACACAGGACATGGCAGCTCGCTGTGTATGGGGGGGAGGGTGTTGTCACAGAGAGGTCAGAGCACCCATGCTGACCCCTGACCACTGCTGGCTATGATAGAAAGGTGTCAGGACACACAGGACATGGCAGCTCGCTGTGTATGGGGGTGTAGTCACAGAGAGGTCAGAGCGCCCATGCTGACCCCTGACCACTGCTGGCTATGATAGAAAGGTGTCAGGACACACAGGACATGGCAGCTCGCTGTGTATGGGGGGTGTAGTCACAGAGAGGTCAGAGCACCCATGCTGACACCTGACCACTGCTGGCTAGGATAGAAAGGTGTCAGGACACACAGGACATGGCAGCTCGCTGTGTATGGGGGGTGTAGTCACAGAGGGGTCAGAGCGCCCATGCTGACCCCTGACCACTGCTGGCTATAATAGAAAGGTGTCAGGACACACAGGACATGGCAGCTCGCTGTGTATGGGGGGTGTAGTCACAGAGGGGTCAGAGCGCCCATGCTGACCCCTGACCACTGCTGGCTATGATAGAAAGGTGTCAGGACACACAGGACATGGCAGCTCGCTGTGTATGGGGGGTGTAGTCACAGAGAGGTCAGAGCGCCCATGCTGACCACTGCTGGCTATGATAGAAAGGTGTCAGGACACACAGGACATGGCAGCTCGCTGTGTATGGGGGGTGTAGTCACAGAGGGGTCAGAGCGACCATGCTGACCCCTGACCCCTGCTGGCTATGATAGAAAGGTGTCAGGACACACAGGACATGGCAGCTCGCTGTGTATGGGGGGGAGGGTGTAGTCACAGAGGGGTCAGAGCGCCCATGCTGACCCCTGACCACTGCTGGCTATGATAGAAAGGTGTCAGGACACAGGACATGGCAGCTCGCTGTGTATGGGGGGTGTAGTCACAGAGAGGTCAGAGCGCCCATGCTGACCCCTGATCACTGCTGGCTATGATAGAAAGGTGTCAGGATACACAGGACATGGCAGCTCGCTGTGTATGGGGGTGTAGTCACAGAGGGGTCAGAGCGCCCATGCTGACCCCTGACCACTGCTGGCTATGATAGAAAGGTGTCAGGACACACAGGACATGGCAGCTCGCTGTGTATGGGGGATGTAGTCACAGAGAGGTCAGAGCGCCCATGCTGACCCCTGACCACTGCTGGCTATGATAGAAAGGTGTCAGGACACACAGGACATGGCAGCTCGCTGTGTATGGGGGATGTAGTCACAGAGAGGTCAGAGCGCCCATGCTGACCCCTGACCACTGCTGGCTATGATAGAAAGGTGTCAGGACACACAGGACATGGGAGCTCGCTGTGTATGGGGGTGTAGTCACAGAGTGGTCAGAGCACCCATGCTGACCCCTGACCACTGCTGGCTATGATAGAAAGGTGTCAGGACACACAGGACATGGCAGCTCCCTGTGTATGGGGGGTGTAGTCACAGAGGTCAGAGCGCCCATGCTGACCCCTGACCACTGCTGGCTATGATAGAAAGGGGTCAGGACACACAGGACATGGCAGCTCACTGTGTATGGGGGGTGTAGTCACAGAGGGGTCAGAGCACCCATGCTGACCCCTGACCACTGCTGGCTATGATAGAAAGGTGTCAGGACACAGGACATGGCAGCTCGATGTGTATGGGGGGTGTAGTCACAGAGGGGTCAGAGCACCCATGCTGACCCCTGACCACTGCTGGCTATGATAGAAAGGTGTCAGGACACACAGGACATGGCAGCTCGCTGTGTATGGGGGGTGTAGTCACAGAGGGGTCAGAGCCCCCATGCTGACCCCTGACCACTGCTGGCTATGATAGAAAGGTGTCAGGACACACAGGACATGGCAGCTCGCTGTGTATGGGGGGTGTAGTCACAGAGGGGTCAGAGCGCCCATGCTGACCCCTGACCACTGCTGGCTATGATAGAAAGGTGTCAGGACACACAGGACATGGCAGCTCGATGTGTATGGGGGGTGTAGTCACAGAGGGGTCAGAGCGCCCATGCTGACCCTTGACCACTGCTGGCTATAATAGAAAGGTGTCAGGACACACAGGACATGGCAGCTCGCTGTGTATGGGGGGTGTAGTCACAGAGAGGTCAGAGCGCCCATGCTGACCCCTGACCACTGCTGGCTATGATAGAAAGGTGTCAGGACACACAGGACATGGCAGCTCGCTGTGTATGGGGCCTGTAGTCACAGAGGGGTCAGAGCGACCATGCTGACCACTGACCACTGCTGGCTATGATAGAAAGGTGTCAGGACACACAGGACATGGCAGCTCGCTGTGTATGAGGGTGTAGTCACAGAGGAGTCAGAGCGCCCATGCTGACCCCTGACCCCTGCTGGCTATGATAGAAAGGTGTCAGGACACAGGACATGGCAGCTCGCTGTGTATGGGGGGGAGGGTGTAGTCACAGAGAGGTCAGAGCACCCATGCTGACCCCTGACCACTGCTGGCTATGATAGAAAGGTGTCAGGACACACAGCACATGGCAGCTCGCTGTGTATGGGGGGTGTAGTCTGAGCTCCCAATGTAAGGACACTCACTTAGGAGGTTACAATCCTGGATGGTAAACTTACTAATTAACTCCCGTTAACGATGCCCAAACACAGTGTTACCCAGGAGTAGAAAGCAGATGTGCCGGAGATCTATATCACATGTGAGGTTATGGCAGATTGATGGATTTCGTCAGGAAGACTCCACAGAAAAACACATAAAATACCCATCCACCGAGAGGTCGCCATACAGACCCTGTAAACCAGCAGCATGGCAGTGCTCGCCCCTCTCCTTGTCCGAGTGAGCCGGGCCATTGAAGCTGGAGGCATCCGGCTCTTGGCTCGCCTCTAATAACATTGCACTAGCTGCACCATCAGTCATTTTTCGCAGGACAAAGCGGCAGGATGGTGCAGCACCACAAGTCTCCGAAACACAGCGACAGCAGCAAAATGTATGAGGCCTGGGGCTATTCAGCAAGAAACTAAGGGGGACAGAGCAAGTATGAATAGGTAAGTGGTTGTCACCCTGCAGATTGTCTAAGGCATTGGCTAGAAGACGACCTAGCTGCTGCGACTCACTGCTCCCCCCACTCCATAGACTTCTATGTAATCAGATGCCTCCGTGATCTTCTGTCTTTCTGCTAGCAAGACTGAATTCAGGAAAATGCTTACAGGGTACCAGGAATAACCCATCGACCACTGCACCTTCAGGACAGACCCACACGGACCACTCTGGGCAGCGCTCACACTCTGGATGGGAAACACGTTGGAGAGTTTGGTCAGAAATCAAAAAGTGTTTTATTAATTCGTGAAACTTAACAAGCATCTACCACCAGGATGAAGGGCTGTATGCAAATGAGCCTCAGGGACTCCGGCCTACATAGGTGTTAATGGTGCCTGGAGCCCCTCAGGCTCATGTGCATACAGTCTGTCCTTTAAGGATACATTTTCGGAATGGATTAAGATCTTCACATTTGTGGCAAATGCCTGTGTAACTCGTGGGTCACCCAACGCTTTATACGTATTCCGACCGCGCGCCCCTCCTAGCATTAGGAGGCGGGGACATCCCTGCAACCCCTAAAAACTGCTGGCTTTCATGTACAGAGGAAGGGGGCACCATAAAAAGGGCTACAATGTAAAATGAAAGCAAAGAGAGCACTAGGGGCCAACAGAGATACAGGAGGGAAAGAGGGTAGCAACCCAGGGGGTCATATTAAAATAAAGTGGGGGGGGGGGGGGGAGGGTAATTTAGGGGGGAGGCAGGAAACAGGAAAGTTAACTATAGAGAAACAGGGAAACGAAGGAAAGAACCCTGAGAGTTCGAGGCATAAAAGAGGAAAATCAAGAATCAGATTTTTGCATGAAATTTAAAAAAAAAAAAAAAAAAAAAAACCCCAGTGTGAAACCTGCAGCAAAATCTGCATATTAAATTTCCAAAGATCTTACATGTAAACCACCAAGTCTGAGTGTGGATTACATCCGAGGATCTCATCCCGGTGACGGCGGATACTTAAGTCATTAGTGCCAACAACTTCTCAGATCTGGAAGCGTCGGCTCAGAGAAAGACACAAATCTGCCGCCGACTCGGTTTAGGATGTTGTCAGGGTTTTAATATTTAAAGAGGAAAATCAGACATTTATTAGCCGGAGACTGAGCGCTGCAGATACTCCGGGACAGCGGACGTGTGTTACATCTCCCAATTATACACCTCAGGTGGTACAGGGCAAGAGAGCAACACAGAATGAAGAAGACAACAGATAGGGAATCGGTCCTGTGCTGCTGCAGTTATACATTGCAGTGTAATATTCTGACAAGTATGCTGCCGAGTTATACATTGCAGTGTAATATTCTGACAAGTATGCTGCTGCAGTTATACATTGCAGTGTAATATTCTGACAAGTATGCCGCTGCAGTTATACATTGCAGTCTGATATTCTGACAAGTATGCTGCCGAGTTATACATTGCAGTCTGATATTCTGACAAGTATGCTGCCGAGTTATACATTGCAGTCTGATATTCTGACAAGTATGCTGCCGAGTTATACATTGCAGTCTGATATTCTGACAAGTATGCTGCTGCAGTTACACATTGCAGTCTGATATTCTGACAAGTATGCTGCCGAGTTATACATTGCAGTCTGATATTCTGACAAGTATGCCGCTGCAGTTATACATTGCAGTCTGATATTCTGACAAGTATGCCGCTGCAGTTATACATTGCAGTCTGATATTCTGACAAGTATGCTGCTGCAGTTCTACATTGCAGTGTAATATTCTGACAAGTATGCTGCCGAGTTATACATTGCAGTGTAATATTCTGACAAGTATGCTGCAGCAGTTACACATTGCAGTCTGATATTCTGACAAGTATGCTGCTGCAGTTATACATTGCAGTGTAATATTCTGACAAGTATGCTGCCGTTATACATTGCAGTGTAATATTCTGACAAGTATGCTGCTGCAGTTATACATTGCAGTATAATATTCTGACAAGTATGCTGTCGTTACACATTGCAGTGTAATATTCTGACAAGTATGCTGCCGTTACACATTGCAGTCTGATATTCTGACAAGTATGCTGCTGCAGTTATACATTGCAGTCTGATATTCTGACAAGTATGCTGCTGCCGTTATACATTGCAGTGTCATATTCTGACAAGTATGCTGCAGTTCTACATTGCAGTGTAATATTCTGACAAGTATGCTGCCGTTACACATTGCAGTCTGATATTCTGACAAGTATGCTGCTGCAGTTATACATTGCAGTCTGATATTCTGACAAGTATGCTGCTGCAGTTATACATTGCAGTCTGATATTCTGACAAGTATGCTGCAGTTACACATTGCAGTCTGATATTCTGACAAGTATGCTGCTGCAGTTATACATTGCAGTCTGATATTCTGACAAGTATGCTGCAGCAGTTACACATTGCAGTCTGATATTCTGACAAGTATGCTGCTGCAGTTATACATTGCAGTATAATATTCTGACAAGTATGCTGCTGAGTTATACATTGGAGACATGGAAGGAGATGGTAAGATGGCAGATAAAAATCAACAATTATGTTTATCCAAAAATCTTCTCTGTTTGCTATGGATTTTTGGTTGCCTACCCTCCATCTATTCCACCAGTACCAACCATCCACATCACTGCCTCACTTCTTCACTCACCATTGTACACCACTCACACGCTCTATACATTATGTAACCATACCAACTTATCAAAGTGTTCTGATGTGAAGCAAGAAATAATAACCTTGAATCTGCCCATGACCTCTTTCTTTGACTTGCAAGCGATTACTGAAACATGGATCCTGCAGGATGACTCTGCCTCCCTCGCTGCTTTGTCTTATGGCAGCTTAAACTTTTCAGATCATTCCTCCTGTACACTCTCTCACACCCTCAGACTTTATTCGCCCATTCTATCTTCACGTGGCTGCAGTCTACTGTCCTCCAGGCTCACCATACCAATTCCTTAACCACTTTACCACTTGGCTTCCTTATCGCTACAAAGACTCCTATATCCCCTCCTGCCTCTCAGCTTTTATCCGCAACTACTTCTCTAGGTCTCTCACAACTCTGATTCTCCCACTCATAATGCTGACGATACCCACTCATATAATTCTGCACGTAAGATCACCCCTGCCTTATTCCAGAACACCAGTGATTGTCTCTCTGCCGTCTCTAACATCACGTCAAGAAGTAAAAATTCTGCTTATGGAGACTTTGCCAATTAAGCTCCAGGCTTCTCTGCAGTCACTTTCACTTTGGACTGTATATAAGATGCGGCTGATGGCAGATCAAGTAACAGCATTTATATTTATTACATTATACTGTACCCTTATAAAGAATAACAGGACCAATATACAAGCTCTTTACCTCTTGTGTGCCCCCTCATCCTCACAGACTGTAAGCTCTTGTTCAACCCCCTCATCCTCATAGACTGTAAGCTCTTGTGTCACCCCCTCATCCTCATAGACTGTAAGCTCTTGTGTCACCCCCTCATCCTCACAGACTGTAAGCTCTTGTGTCACCCCCTCATCCTCACAGACTGTAAGCTCTTGTGTCACCCCCTCATCCTCATAGACTGTAAGCTCTTGTGTCACCCCCTCATCCTCATAGACTGTAAGCTCTTGTGTCACCCCCTCATCCTCACAGACTGTAAGCTCTTGTTCAACCCCCTCATCCTCATAGACTGTAAGCTCTTGTTCAACCCCCTCATCCTCATAGACGGTAAGCTCGTGTGTCATCCCCTCATCCTCATAGACGGTAAGCTCTTGTGTCACCCCCTCATCCTCATAGACTGTAAGCTCTTGTGTCACCCCCTCATCCTCATAGACTGTAAGCTCTTGTTCAACCCCCTCATCCTCATAGACTGTAAGCTCTTGTTCAACCCCCTCATCCTCATAGACTGTAAGCTCTTGTGTCACCCCCTCATCCTCATAGACTGTAAGCTCTTGTGTCACCCCCTCATCCTCATAGACGGTAAGCTCGTGTGTCATCCCCTCATCCTCATAGACGGTAAGCTCTTGTGTCACCCCCTCATCCTCATAGACTGTAAGCTCTTGTGTCACCCCCTCATCCTCATAGACTGTAAGCTCTTGTGTCACCCCCTCATCCTCATAGACTGTAAGCTCTTGTGTCACCCCCTCATCCTCACAGACTGTAAGCTCTTGTTCAACCCCCTCATCCTCATAGACTGTAAGCTCTTGTGTCACCCCCTCATCCTCATAGACTGTAAGCTCTTGTGTCACCCCCTCATCCTCACAGACTGTAAGCTCTTGTTCAACCCCCTCATCCTCATAGACTGTAAGCTCTTGTTCAACCCCCTCATCCTCATAGACGGTAAGCTCGTGTGTCATCCCCTCATCCTCATAGACGGTAAGCTCTTGTGTCACCCCCTCATCCTCATAGACTGTAAGCTCTTGTGTCACCCCCTCATCCTCACAGACTGTAAGCTCTTGTTCAACCCCCTCATCCTCATAGACTGTAAGCTCTTGTTCAACCCCCTCATCCTCATAGACGGTAAGCTCGTGTGTCATCCCCTCATCCTCATAGACGGTAAGCTCTTGTGTCACCCCCTCATCCTCATAGACTGTAAGCTCTTGTGTCACCCCCTCATCCTCATAGACTGTAAGCTCTTGTGTCACCCCCTCATCCTCATAGACTGTAAGCTCTTGTGTCACCCCCTCATCCTCACAGACTGTAAGCTCTTGTTCAACCCCCTCATCCTCATAGACTGTAAGCTCTTGTGTCACCCCCTCATCCTCATAGACTGTAAGCTCTTGTGTCACCCCCTCATCCTCACAGACTGTAAGCTCTTGTTCAACCCCCTCATCCTCATAGACTGTAAGCTCTTGTTCAACCCCCTCATCATCATAGACGGTAAGCTCGTGTGTCATCCCCTCATCCTCATAGACGGTAAGCTCTTGTGTCACCCCCTCATCCTCATAGACTGTAAGCTCTTGTGTCACCCCCTCATCCTCATAGACTGTAAGCTCTTGTGTCACCCCCTCATCCTCATAGACTGTAAGCTCTCGTGTCACCCCCTCATCCTCATAGACTGTAAGCTCTTGTGTCACCCCCTCATCCTCATAGACTGTAAGCTCTCGTGTCACCCCCTCATCCTCATAGACTGTAAGCTCTTGTGTCACCCCCTCATCCTCATAGACTGTAAGCTCTTGTGTCACCCCCTCATCCTTATAGACTGTAAGCTCTTGTGTCACCCCCTCATCCTTATAGACTGTAAGCTCTTGTGTCACCCCCTCATCCTCATAGACTGTAAGCTCTTGTGTCACCCCCTCATCCTCATAGACTGTAAGCTCTTGTGTCACCCCCTCATCCTCATAGACTGTAAGCTCTTGTGTCACCCCCTCATCCTCATAGACTGTAAGCTCTTGAGAGCAGGGCCTCACTCCTAGTCTCTCATATGACTCTAATGTTTTGTTTTTATTGTATATGTCCCTATGATTTTTGAAGCGCTATGGAATTTAATGGCCCTTCAAAAAGATTATTATTATTATTAATCAACAAGACAACATGTGATCGCACAAATCACTTATACAGGACACTAGGTGGCAGCACTGCCCAAACTAAGAGTATAGCAAGAGGATAATTAAAAATCAAAGACATCAACAGGAATCTCACAGAAAATATATGACAATACTGTATACATGCAAAGTAAGAGCAGGAGAATAGTGAGTGCAGCTCTGGGGTATAATACAGGATGTAACTCAGGATCAGTACAGGATAAGTAATGTCATGTATGTACACAGTGACTGCACCAGCAGCAGAATAGTGAGTGCAGCTCTGGGGTATAATACAGGATGTAACTCAGGATCAGTACAGGATAAGTAATGTCATGTATGTACACAGTGACTGCACCAGCAGCAGAATAGTGAGTGCAGCTCTGGGGTATAATACAGGATGTAACTCAGGATCAGTACAGGATAAGTAATGTCATGTATGTACACAGTGACTGCACCAGCAGCAGCAGAATAGTGACTGCAGCTCTGGGGTATAATACAGGATGTAACTCAGGATCAGTACAGGATAAGTAATGTCATGTATGTACACAGTGACTGCACCAGCAGCAGAATAGTGAGTGCAGCTCTGGGGTATAATACAGGATGTAACTCAGGATCAGTACATGAAAAGTAATGTCATGTATGTACACAGTGACTGCACCAGCAGCAGAATAGTGAGTGCAGCTCTGGGGTATAATACAGGATGTAACTCAGGATCAGTACAGGATAAGTAATGTCATGTATGTACACAGTGACTGCACCAGCAGCAGAATAGTGGGTGCAGCTCTGGGGTATAATACAGGATGTAACTCAGGATCAGTACAGGATAAGTAATGTCATGTATGTACACAGTGACTGCACCAGCAGCAGAATAGTGAGTGCAGCTCTGGGGTATAATACAGGATGTAACTCAGGATCAGTACAGGATAAGTAATGTCATGTATGTACACAGTGACTGCACCAGCAGCAGCAGAATAGTGGGTGCAGCTCTGGGGTATAATACAGGATGTAACTCAGGATCAGTACAGGATAAGTAATGTCATGTATGTACACAGTGACTGCACCAGCAGCAGAATAGTGGGTGCAGCTCTGGGGTATAATACAGGATGTAACTCAGGATCAGTACAGGATAAGTAATGTCATGTATGTACACAGTGACTGCACCAGCAGCAGCAGAATAGTGACTGCAGCTCTGGAGTATAATACAGGATGTAACTCAGGATCAGTACAGGATAAGTAATGTCATGTATGTACGCAGTGACTGCACCAGCAGCAGAATAGTGAGTGCAGCTCTGGAGTATAATACAGGATGTAACTCAGGATCAGTACAGGATAAGTAATGTCATGTATGTACACAGTGACTGCACCAGCAGCAGAATAGTGAGTGCAGCTCTGGGGTATAATACAGGATGTAACTCAGGATCAGTACAGGATAAGTAATGTCATGTATGTACAGTGACTGCACCAGCAGCAGAATAGTGAGTGCAGCTCTGGTGTATAATACAGGATGTAACTCAGGGTCAGTACAGGATAAGTAATGTCATGTATGTACACAGTGACTGCACCAGCAGCAGGATAGTGAGTGCAGCTCTGGGGTATAATACAGGATGTAACAACAGTCACAAACGACGAGCTATCTTTAAAATGAAACCAGCAGCATCTTCATAGCTGCTATAGAGCAGAAGACAGGGGAGTCTGGAGTGACTTTCCGCCTGCAGACTCCAAACATGACTCATCTCTAAAATATGACAATTCTCTGCTCATTATCACATGACATTGGAGGAGATTCTAGAATGGGGAAATTCTTAAATGATCATTTTATTCCGTACCTGGAGGGGTCTGGGAGTTAATGGGGTGAAAGCTGCAGACAAGTTCCATAAAAGAACTAGATGCTATTATGTGCAGACAATCTGCAGAGCATGGACATACACAGACCCTCGCCGCTGCGTCCGTCTGTGTGCATTGGATGGGATACACCAGTGATGGCGAACCTTTTAGAGAGCGAGTGCCCAAAATGCAAACTGGAGAGACTTATTTATTGAAAAGTGCCAACACAGCAATTCTATCATTAAATTACTAAAATATTGCTCCGTGCTATACCACAGCTTTCAACAGTCATGAGGACAACAATATCATTGACAGAAGGTAGGAAAATTCAGATTACCATCGGAGCTTCCCTGAACAGGAGGAATTGTGGGGCCAAGAGCAGGAGCTTCAATATCTCTACTGATAATTTGACCATGTCCACATCTTCTCTTCCTGCAGTCTCAGGTAGACCCATATGCTTCACATCCTGGGCTACCTGGGCCTGCAGAAGGATCCCTCAAGTCCTGTCTGGTGAATTCTGGGCTGGGGCAACAGCCTGAGTGCCCACTGAGAGGGTTCAGAGTGCCACCTCTGGCACCCGTGCCATAGGTTCGCCACCACTGGGATACACGATTCCAGTCGTTCACTTTGATCTCTGAGAGCGGCTTCATACGTCACACGATTGTTTCCGAGCATCATTAGCCACAAAGACAACGACCAGGCTGTACCGAATTCACATCACTGGACAATGTCAGTCATGGGGAGGGGGATTATCAGAATTATCCATACACATTGTGCGTTCCAATATAGTCACAGCCCCTCCCCACCGAACTAATCAATCACAGGCTATCAATAGTTAATAAGTCCGCAGCAGGGTTCATTAGAGGTGGAGGAGGTGTCCGATATTATGCCGAAAACTATCAATACAAACCCCAGAGAACTTCACGGACGCAAAAAAGTGCGTCATAGACATCACCGCAACGCAGGAGGCGAAGAGCGCAGGACACTCAAGGTGTCAACTACTCAGCTATATAGTAAAAAAAGACAGAAGTTACATGATACATAAAGAAATGCACAAAGCAGAGAGAAATATCATCTACAGCACAGAAACCTCCGGACTGTAAGGAAATAACAAGCGAAGGCGGCAACAGCGTCACTCATGTCACAGAATATAACTACTATAATACTGCCCCCTATGTACAGGAATATAACTACTATAATACTGCCCCCTATGTACAGGAATATAACTACTATAATACTGCCCCCTATGTACAAGAATATAACTACTATACTACTGCTCCCTATGTACAAGAATATAACTACTATAATACTGCCCCCTATGTACAGGAATATAACTACTATAATACTGCCCTCTATGTACAAGAATATAACTACTATAATACTGCCCCCTATGTACAGGAATATAACTACTATAATACTGCCCCCTATGTACAAGAATATAACTACTATAATACTGCCCCCTATGTTCAAGAATATAACTACTATAATACTGCCCCCTATGTTCAAGAATATAACTACTATAATACTGCCCCCCTATGTACAGGAATATAACTACTATAATACTGCCCCCTATGTACAAGCATATAACTGCTATAATACTGCCCCCTATGTACAGGAATATAACTACTATAATACTGCCCCCTATGTACAGGAATATAACTACTATAATACTGTCCCCTATGTACAGGGATATAACTACTATAATACTGTCCCCTATGTACAGGGATATAACTACTATAATACTGCCCCCTGTGTACAAGAATATAACTACTATAATACTGTCCCCTATGTACAGGAATATAACTACTATAATACTGTCCCTATGTACAAGAATATAACTACTATAATACTGTCCCCTATGTACAAGAATATAACTACTATAATACTGCCCCCTATGTACAGGAATATAACTACTATAATACTGCCCCCTATGTACAAGCATATAACTACTAGAATACTGCCCCCTATGCACAAGAATATAACTACTATAATACTGCCCCCTATGTACAAGAATATAACTACTATAATACTGCCCCCTATGTACAGGAATATAACTACTATAATACTGCCCCCTATGTACAGGAATATAACTACTATAATACTGCCCCCTATGTACAAGAATATAACTACTATAATACTGCCCCCTATGTACAAGAATATAACTACTATAATACTGCCCCCTATGTACAAGAATATAACTACTATAATACTGTCCCCTATGTACAGGAATATAACTACTATAATACTGCCCCCTATGTACAGGAATATAACTACTATAATACTGCCCCCTATGTACAAGAATATGACTACTATAATACCGCCCCCTATGTACAAGAATATAACTACTATAATACCGCCCCCTATGTACAGGGATATAACTACTATAATACTGTCCCTATGTACAAGAATATAACTACTATAATACTGCCCCCTATGTACAAGAATATAACTACTATAATACTGCCCCCTATGTACAGGAATATAACTACTATAATACTGCCCCCCATGTACAAGAATATAACTACTATAATACTGCCCCCTATGTACAGGAATATAACTACTATAATACTGCCCCCTATGTACAGGAATATAACTACTATAATACTGCCCCCTATGTACAGGAATATAACTACTATAATACTGCCCCCTATGTACAGGAATATAACTACTATAATACTGCCTCTATGTACAAGAATATAACTACTATAATACTGCCCCCTATGTACAAGAATATAACTACTATAATACTGCCCCTATGTACAAGAATATAACTACTATAATACTGCTCCATATGTACAAGAATATAACTACTATAATACTGCCCCCTATGTACAGGAATATAACTACTATAATACTGCTCCCTATGTACAGGAATATAACTACTATAATACTGCCCCCTATGTACAAGAATATAACTACTATAATACTGCCCCCTATGTACAAGAATATAACTACTATAATACTGCCCCCTATGTACAAGAATATAACTACTATAATACTGCCCCTATGTACAAGAATATAACTACTATAATACTGCTCCATATGTACAAGAATATAACTACTATAATACTGCCCCCTATGTACAGGAATATAACTACTATAATACTGCTCCCTATGTACAGGAATATAACTACTATAATACTGCCCCCTATGTACAAGAATATAGCTACTATAATACTGCCCCCTATGTACAGGGATATAACTACTATAATACTGCCCCCTGTGTCTGTGTACGCTGTCCCTCTGACACGCTGTGACCCTTTGATGGATTCTGTCCTGTAACGCCGCGTGCTCTCGGTATTATTTTGCTGTCACCTCTTTGGGTGCTCAGGACTGTGAAGCTGATTTTGTGTATTTTCTCGTTTCATGGTCCTGTGACTTCCGCTGCTTTCGGATTATTTATAAACCTTTGCTCCGGATGATGCGTTTCGTGTTGGGTCTTTCTGTTGCAGACACTAATTTGTACTGTGGGAGGAATGATTCGGCGTCGGGTTCCATGCATATGATGAAAACATGAGAGAGAAAGATGTGACACATGGGTGGGGGATAGCGGTATATACGGGCACTGGAGCAGCTGTAATACCGTACAGCATATATCCAATATGGCTCCTGTGCGCCGGTCGCCCTTTAAATCTTGGGTGTAGCGTGGGGCACAGGGCATGGCGCTGTCCTGGAGAGATAAAACGCCGTTGCCGCGGTATTATGCAGATGAGACGTCACGGCGGCGTCTTAAAAGGTTACCTGGTGTAATTGCTATGCTTTATGGCCAACTCAATTAAGACTATGAAGCGCCCCGGCCGCGCTCGCTCCTCCGCCGCCATTTGATACTCGCCCTTCGCGGCGGTAAACAGTTTTCGAGAAGCGAACGACCTCTCCTAAAGCCAAGAGCAGGAGGGACGTCGTATCTCATCCGCCGGCGCTGACAGCCGGGGTAATTACTGAATAACATTCTCTCCTTACTGCTCCTCATTGGCCGAATGATTGTGATCGTCCTGCGTTATACGCGGAGGATGCTAAATAAGCGCTTAGATACGACGAATATGTGTTACTAGAGAAGTCGGGGGGCAATCCACAGCCCCATCCTATAGGATCACAAGCACCACAGCATGAACAGAGGAATCCGGGGGACCCCAGGGGGCCGGGTCACTGCATCGCTCCTGTATATATCATGTAAGAAGTCACCAATGTTACCCTATTAAAAGTATCAGAAAGGTAGCGAACGAAACGAGAAGAGAGGAGTCATATTACACCTGAGGCGAGTCAAGCTTAGAGGCTACAGAGCGGGGGTTCCATTGCAACTAAAAACAAGTTGCTGGTGTCATATTAAAGATCAGAATCCCATCTTTTAGATGGCACCAGGACTGTGGTTCCAGAGATACAGGCAGTTAAAAGACATTTTTTGGGGAATGTGAGATGCAGATAAGACTTAGATTTAGTTCCCATCTTATATTAGGAAATTTGCGTTCGCACATACTGTATTCAATCGCGGAGCTGCTTACGAACCGATCCTTCAGTTCATATATCAACAAGAAATTAAAACTCGTCTGAAACTCAACGCTTCGAACTTTAGCTCTTTTTGAGCCACCGATATCAATCTATATCCTCCGGTCTTCCTCCAAGTCTTCACCACACACACACGGAATTTCAATTTCTTCTTTAGTCAAATACTCACATTTAGTGAAAAAAAAAAAGAAAAAAAAAAATTCACATCGATGCATTTGTACCAAATATAATTACCGTAGTTCAAATTTGGTTCAAAAAACAATCGGATATAATTGGTTAAAAAAAAAAACCCCAAGTGTTGAGCTCCGGTTGCATTTTAATTTTTTGGAACGGTTTCCTGTTTTTTGGGTTTTTTTTTTTTTTTTTTTGAAGCTCCAAAAAAATGATGCAAATCATCTGGATTGTGGCAGTAGCCCAAATGGTTGAAGACAATTTTAGAAATGTGATCAGTAGATAACATTACATTTTGCGGCCTGTATCTCACAGTCCTGATGCCGTTTTAAAGAAGAGATTCTCATCTTTAATATGACAAGGTTCCTAGGTGCTATAGAACGTTTCTAGGTGCTATATAAAAGGCCTTCAAAGTGACATAACAAGTAAAATATGACTCTTCTCTGATCATTGTCACATGACTTTGGAGCTAACTATTACACGAGACAGAACATCCAGGAGGTTTCCCTGGTGTAGGGTGATAAAGGGCTAGTACTCTATTTGTTCCATTCATTCACATCACACAGGGGGGGTCCTTACCTCACAACAGAACAACTCCCTCTTGGATCCTCGGGTGGTGGCCACTGGCCGCTTTTTGCGATGGGAGATTAACTCCACTGGAATCTGTAAAATACAAAACCACAGGAGACCGTGAGTGTTTATACATAGCACAGGTCAATGTATATAGACGCGTCCTCCATAGCACCCCACCAGCCACTTCATTGAGAAGGTTTTGCTTAGTCATATAGGAGCATTTATAAGAGTATATGATGTTTAGGAGCGTAGTGTGGAGCCACCAGTGTCCACAGAACAGGGGATAACAAGCTGTTTGAGAACAGACTTCTAGTGACCAAGGGAACGTGACCTTCTGTGACAGGTGCTGCGCCCCGCTACCCCTAGTGTTCTCATAGACAAGTCCCAGGACCTGAACCCCCATCAATCAGATTGTTATCTCCGGTGACTTCACAAGCCCCTTATCTTCTGTTCTATAGCACCTAGAAACATGCTGCTGGTGTCATTTTAAAGATAAGAATCACATCTTACACATCACACTTATGGCTTTTCGAGTCACAGAACCAGAGATACCGGCACCTCAATACATAGTTGAAAAGTCAAGCTGCAAATAATGATCCAGCTGCTAATATTTTATTTTTTTTCTAACTGCCTGTAGGTCCAGTTCTGTATCTCATAGAAACACAAATCTTGTGTGATCTGAAAGATGAGCTTCTTGAGAATGATGTGTTGTCCCTGACAGGCAGAAGTAATCAATCGCTGCACCATCCCCCAGCTGCTGTTTAGGATTCATTCAGCTCAGGTTGATTACTCCTGTCTGGACAGATCAGGAAACTCCGTGTAACAAGCAGGATGAAGGAATCCAGCTTTCCCAAGTTCCTGAATGTTATAAATTGTTTTTTGTTTTTTTTTCAGCAAAACCACTCAGCTCAGAGATTAAACAAGATATGTTTCTGCATCAGCATTCTCAAGGTATGTTTGGTTCTTAATGCATGCAAGTCAGTCCTTATACCTGTATATAACCACATACATATATACTGGGATTCCTCTTACTGCTTGGCTCCAGGAAGCCACAAAAATGATATATAAAAATTAACTTAAACCTTATAAGAAAACTAAAAAGCTACAAGCAGCTCCAGTACAATGACGTCTCCCTGTATCGCTCACTGAACCTATAGACAGCGGCTGTACATTCCCTACGCCCTGCAGCGCAATTACTATAGATTATGGAGAGCGGACAAGAACGGGCAAGCGCGAGGTATGAGCGGCTGCGAGGAGGAGACGCCGCTACAAGGCAGATCGTTCCACCTGTTTGGGAAGATGCGAGCTGGAAATCTGATCGATGCTAAAGGATTATGTGATCGATATGAACACTAAGGAGCCAGAAAAGCAATGGAAGATAAACCCGAGACGTCTCCGGCCTTGCGTTAGCGGCTGAGCCGGCGTGCACGGGAAGAGAACGTGCCCGGTACTGTCAAGTGTCAAAGCCTCCACCATCAGCCCAAAAGTGGGAAAAAAGGGATTGGATTTGTGAACATCTCAAACCTAGTACCCACCATGCACCATACATAAAATACAAAACCACGACCGTGAGTGTTTATACATAGCACAGGTCCATGTATATAGACGTGTCCTCCATAGCACCCCACCACCGACTTAGTTCAGAAGGTTTTGTTTAGTCATATAGGTGCATTTATAAGAGTATATGATGTTTAGGAGCGTAGTGTGGAGCCAAAGTATGGAGGTTCCTCTAACCAGTGTAGGGATCCACGGAACAGGGGGATAACAAGCTGTTCGAGAACAGACTTCTAGTGACCAAGGGAACGGTGACCTTCTGTGACACATAGGTGCTGCGCCCCGCTACCCCTAGTGTTCTCATAGACAAGTCCCAGGAGCTGAACCCCCATCAATCAGATTGTTATCACCGGTGACTTCACAAGCCCCTTATCGTCTGTTCTATAGCACCCAGAAACATGCTGCTGGTGTCATTTTAAAGATAAGAATCACATCTTACACATCACACTTGCGGCTTTTCGAGTTACAGAACCAGAGATACTGGCACCTCAATACATAGTTGAAAAGTCAAGCTGCAAATAATGATCCAGTTCCATTTAGGTTATGGATTTTGATTGCGCAACAAAAGAATGAAAATGGTAAAGAGTAACAAATGCAACACTGTAACTGTAACACTGCTCCATCTTATTGATATTAAAGGGGTGCTATGAAGTTACATATCGGAACAGTGCACCACGGGTCCTCCGCACCTACTCCATACGGCAGAACTTCAGAAGTCCCATAGAAGCCAATGATTCACAGAGACGACTTCTACAAGATTCTGGATCACCAGGAAGTCTGGACGTTGCGGAAGGTGGGGGGGGGGGGGGGGGGGGGGGGGGGTTTAGGCCCCAAATATTGAACATCGTGAAGAGACTCTGAGACACAAAGAATGGAGCCGGTCATCCAGATCCACAGAGTTTCCCAGTGTCGGACCCTTACTGATCTGATATTCAGAACCCATCTTAAAGGAGAACTCCACAATATCAATCAACCTGGAAAACCCCTTTAAGTAACCACCACACGGACCCAAGCGCCTTTACCTTGATTATCAAACACCAATGCCAAAAAATTATTTGCCCGGCTGATCTGATGGTTTAAAGCAACAATCCCAGTCCTCGAAAACCACTCTACAAGACAATTCTTTAAATATTTTTGCAATCTGAGGTAAAGCCTGATCTACGAGCAGAATAAATCAGGATTAAAAAAAAAAAAAAAAATTGGGATTTTCCGCAGGAACAGGTTTGGCCGTCTCACACATCAGCCGGCCGGATGATGGTGATGGGCAGGAGAACGCGCTGGAGATAAGACGAGTCATCCACCGACTGCGGGATACGAGCCGCACGAGTCATGAATGTAAAATAGTCTCCACACCAAAGGACAACCTGGAAAATTATCAAAAAAACACAGAGCCGCCCAATTTCAAAGGTGTGAAAACCTCGCAGGGGGCGAGAAATGGGGAGCAGTTTTGTAACAGTTTTAGAAACTTTTTTTCCCATAATCCGTGACGGAGAGCTGCTCCTCGGCTCGTCGTAGGAGACAATTATCCTGTCGCTGGCTGTGGAGAGGATTTCACTGCTGGACCCATGTGCCCCCTCTTATTTTATTTTTTTCTGGAATCTTCTTGCAAATAATCAGAGCTCGGGGGTGGGAATGAAGCTCGCTCTTCCATATCTGTGACTGCTCGGGAACACAGCCTGTGGTTAGAGACGGCGCCTCCGAGGAAAGAGGCATCTGCTGGAAGAAGAGCTCAACAGGGCTGCGAGTGTCTGCTCTACAGATACCAATGGGGGGGGGGGGGTGATGTCCGAAAGAGAAGCAAAAATTCACAATTTGTGTGCCGAATATATAGCATACTGCTTAGAAATTACAACCCAACGAGGAAGGGATGAGATGCGGCAACCGATAGAGGAGTCCTAGTACAAGGGAGGTCTACAAGGTCAAGACCAACAAAGGCAAAGACTCCAAAATAAATACTTATACTTAGGTTTTCAGATCACATACAAAGCCTTCAGATCACATGATGTCGCTTCCGTTGACAGAAGTCATTGGTGGTGAACTCAACCAGACAGAAGAATCAGACTTTAGGCTCTTGAGGTCCATGAAATAGTTTCTAAAGGACACGTCCATCAAGTTCAACCAAGGAAGGGAAGTAGAGTTGGGCAGACGCAACATTTGTGTTCGGTTTCCGCCTGGTAATGGTTAATTCGTAGGGGCGCCAATTTGCCGGATTAGCCCCCAATCCAGTAATGTGTCCGGGTCTTGTGACCAAACCCAAAACACAGATGTCGGGTCTGCCCATCTCTGGTCTTATGACCACCCAGCCAATGATCCTTCCAAGACATCCTCTAACAAGGACTCTACAAGATCTGAGAGCCAAGAACCAAATCTACGGTCCTCATACAACGTCATCTAGAGGTTGGTCAACAACATCATGAACCCAAATACCCCTCATACACACAGTTTTATCGACTAAATCTAAGCTATCGGGATAGAATTACACAATGAAAACAGAGGAGCCGGCAGACTTATCGCATCTCATCCGGGGTATAACAGGCGTTGTTGACAGGAGAAAGTATCGGTTCCGGTCGAGCAGCTCATCCCTCTCGGTCTATATGGAGTGGAGGAGTCTGAAGACGCAGAAGACAATTGACTCATCTGACTCCCTAAACTCTAGCAGTAACTTCTACATCCTCCCCCGATGCCTCCCCAGTAACCATCTACCATGGCATTGCTGGCAGACACCGTCACATCATAGCGGAGCCTGCCGTTCGTTAGCAGTCTCTTAGCGTCCTGTTGATTATACAGAATTCTGGAGACAGATCTTCTCTAAAGTGCCCCTAATTTGACTAAATTGCTAATTGCTTTAACGAGTTAAACTGAAAATGCTATAATTCTACTTCCCAGCTTTCGGCGTCGCGCCACTAGAAGGAAAGTTCAGAAACGGAAGTTAAGAAGTTTTTGGAAGAAGTTGGCCAAACCTAATGGAGGGGCGTCGTCCTCTCTCCCGATGCGATGCCTAGTCTGTCGGTTAATAGAGCAGAGGTCTCTCCCAAAGGGCAAAAGCACGGCACTAAAAGTCAACAACAGCCTAAGCCTGATCCTCCGTCATCTACCACAAAGAGACTTGGGTCAAGAGGAACCCAAAAACATCAGTTAGTTGGGTTCAGCCAAACATGTGTAAGGCTAGGACAGTGATGGTGAACCTTTTAGGGACCGAGTGCCGAAACTACAAGCAGAAGTCACATATTTTTCACAATGTGCCAAATTAAAGTAACTTACAGGTTTCAGATATATTAGCATCCTGAGGACACAAATACAGTCGAAAGAAGGAGTAATTTGGATTATTATTGTAGTTTCCCTCTAGGGTTCCCTTAAAGGAAACCTACCACTTGAAGTGGCAGGTATAAGGAAATACCGAGCACCAGCTCAGGGTATGTGCCCGCGGCTACATAGGAAGTGAAGGAGAGCCACGCACTGCAGGAAGAGGTCTTGAGTCCTGAATGGTGGCATTTGTGCTAGGTGATGGCCTGGGTGCCCAGAGGGCTCTGTGTGCCACCTCTGGTACCTGTGCCATAGGTTCGCCACCACTGGGCTAGGAAATTCAGGGAAATTCACACTTACAACTTTTGGTGCCCAACTACAGGATATACAGAGTTTCATTCACAGTAAAGCCAAGCCAGGACTAGCCAATTTCCGATGACAAGAAACACAGCTGACCTTAGTTAACACTTCTCCCTGAGCAGGAGACACTTCTCAATGACCTATGATGTACGTGGGTGCCCAAATAATTACACCATTAATAAGGGGTCACTATTGGAGGCGCCATAAAGGACTTCCAGATGCAGGTCCCACCATTAAGAACAAATAATTGATGAGTGCAGAGGTTATGAGCCAAACAACAGGAGCCCAACTTTGGAGACAAACATGTGTCCCAAAGTGGTGGCTTTATCGATGAGACTTTTAGAGCGTTATTCTATTAAATTTGCCAATTTCCCCAATAACAAAATGAGCACCAGCCTTCGGTGGGACAACGTCAACCACACACACTGCCAAGAACCCAAGCACCACTTGTGCCAAATTGTGAAGACGCCTCGGTTACAGCTTTAAATTCCAAGGTTGGCGTGTCATCCACCATGGACCCTACGCTCTGTCATGAGGCCACGCGGTGATGTTCTGCATCGCAACGAGCTCCACCCGCATGCACAGGGGTAAGGATATAATGAATTCAGTGCCATGAATAGTTAATCCGCTCAGCTGTCGTCTCCGTCTACAAGTCCGCCCCAGAGAAGAACATTTATCCCGCAGATGTGGCCGACTTGTAGAGTTCAAATAGAAGATGTATATAAGTGGACACTCGGCGTGGAGCGGCTCCGCTAGCGAGCCATTCATGTAAGCGCTCTGCACAAGTGGAATATCATTAGCCCGAGACTTGAACAAATTCCCCTTCAAGGAAACTCAAGTGAAAAGATTAAAAATAGAAATGAACAAATATTAGAATTCTGAAAAACAAAAAGGACGAGTAGATTGACCGACGTGGTACATCATAAAGAGCAGGAACGTGGCTGCAGCCCAGAACAGACGATACAGGAGAGAGCAGGAAACCACGTAGAGTCCACGTCTAGTCACACACGTGATACCTCCTGCATAAAGCCTAAAGACGGCACCGCTACACAAATCAATAGCACACATACAAATTAGAAACTCATCTCTTATCAGAAGAAAGTGCTTCCTTCTCCTCCTATCAGGCACTTTTCCTCCTCCCCCTCCCCCCAAAAAAAAAAAAAAGTCTGAAATGAGCGCTCTACAGCTCTAGCATTATAGACTGTAGCTCCCAAATCAATCAGTTTGTATAGAAGTCTATGAAGAGATGAGGGGGAAGATTGAGCAGGAGCTTAGAGAGAAAGCAGACACAGTCATAGGCTGCTGGAGATATTGTAACTTTCTATTTCACCCCAAGTGCTTTATTCACATAAGTTGAAGTCAGTTTTTCTCTATAATCTCATAATGACCCTACTGATGCTTCTATAAGACGTAAAGCATTAACACAGGCTTCTGAAATAATACAAAGTTGCTATCTCACCCCATGTGCTTTATTCCCATCACCGCAGGTCAGTACATCTCTACGTTCCATACAATCCTGCTGATACTTCTAAATGATATGAGTAGAAACACAGGCAGAGACAGAAGGAACTGGAGATACAAGTAAGCTTCTATATCACCCCAAGTGATTTATTCCCATCAGTACAGGTCCGTACTTCTCTCTAATGTCCCATATAAACCTTCTGAGAGAATAATAGAGCAGATTACCCTGTACTTTCTGTGTGCAGTGTATAGAGAACATCATAGATCCCAGCGTCCAGCTCCGAGACACCCGAGAGGTTCCAGAGAGGAAAACCTCCAAATAATGTAGAATGTAAGTTATATAATTTAGAAGACGCCCCTGTGCAGATTATCTGTTATGTCCTCTATGCTGCTACCTCTCTATAGTGGCCGAAAGACATAACTGCACTTATGGTGCTCGTGAAATTGAACTTGAGCTGTGGCCCCCGGGCCACCACCAAAGGCTCCTTGTCCAGAGGTGACACGGGGCCAGGTCATTAGCTAATCAATAATATATATTGTATAGTATACAGGCAGTCCCCGAGTTACATACAAGATAGGGTCTGGAGGTTTGTTCTTAAGTTGAATTTGTATGCAAGTCGAAACTGTATATTTTATCATTGAAGTTCTAAACAAATTTTTTTTTTTGCCCCAGTGACAATTGGGAGTTTCAAAATTTTTGGTGTAATTGGACCAAGAATTATCAATAAAGCTTCATTACAGACACCTTACAGCTGATCATTGCAGTCTGGGACTATAGTAACATCCAGAGAGGTCACCAGAGGTCACAGGGGGCAGAGGGGTCTGGCTGTAACTAGGGGTTATCTGTAAGTTGGGTGTCCTTAAGTAGGGGAGCGCCCGTATACCTCAGCTCACATTGGCCTCTGCTGTGCAGGAGTAACACAGACGTTATATAAATGTCATACTAGCACTCGTGAGAGCCTAAAATTATAAAAGGAGAAGGAAAAAAAAAAAAAAAAGAAAATAAAGAAAAAAAAAAAACTGACGTTTTTTGAGGCTTTATTTTAGAATTTTTAACAATACGCTGCGGGCGATGGAAATAATGATATGAATCATCCCGTCGTCGTTATAGTAACATCATGTCACCGCAATAATAATAAAAATATATAATAATGAGGCGACGCCGCAGTCATTACGGACGAGCTGAGGCGCGAACGTAACTCATCGACAGGATAACGTCAGGACAAATCACATCGGATTGACACAGAATAGCACCGGGTATTTACTACCTGTACAATCACAGCCAATCAGTAGATGTACCTGATCAGGTGACCATTCCTTAAAGGGGATGTCTCATAGAAGTAAATAGAGGGGTGGGCACCTGTGCTTCATTCATACAGAGAACCGAAAAGTTCCATGAAACAGCCGAGTGGGCGGGACATTAAAAAAGTTTCACAACTTCCAGGTGAGTTCATACATGTGCGCTGCGGTCCATCTAAGTTATAGCGCCTGATGGGACCATGTGTATTCAGGAGCGTTATACTTGCACTCTTTCCTTTGGTTAATGTGCATCACTATTTGCCAAGTCTCCATGATGGGGCATTGCTGCAGTGTAAAGCATGGAAGAGGCTCTGATCGAGCCGTCCGAGCCCCTGGGAGGGGCAAAAAGTGGACTAAGATTTTTTGCTCTTTTCCATAGGTAGCAGCAGCAGTGCCCGTGTGCTGCTCACAGGCCTAAAGGACCCCGCTGCCCTGGTTGTAGGGACCATCCATGGCCATAACCTGGCACCACAGCTCCCTGTATCACCACTGCATCTGCTGGGGATATTTTGGCCACTATTTCCAGATTTGTTTTTGAATTTTAACAAAACATTTGAGCAGGAAAAAAAAAAAAAAAACAAGATTTTAGGAAACATCTGGTTCACGCTGCGATGAGCACAGACAAAACACTGATAAAAAAAACAAAAATCACAAAAAAAAAAAAAACTGTCTGCGTTGAGGGGGTGCAGGTCCATGAACAGGGATCCAGGGGGGCAATGATCTCACACAGGACTGGGGAGGTGAACCCGAAGTCCCCCCATTATCCCAATCACTCTACCAGCAATAAGGAACTTATTAACCCCCCCCCCCCATCCCTAACTCAATAGCCAAATCATAGACTCCTGAAATGAAGGAGCTGGACACTCCTTGTACTTGTCTACACGGCGAGTCATGTAAAGGACAAGAATGCAGGGGATTGCTTAAAGTCCAGCTATCAGCATGTAGCCCCTTAGCGAGCATTTGGCCTTGGAGGCTATAACTGGTAGCATAGACGTCAGCAGGACGCGGGCGGATCGCTCTCTAGAAGGTGGCCCAGCATAGACGTCAGCAGGACGCGGGCGGATCGCTCTCTAGAAGGTGGCCCAGCATAGACGTCAGCAGGACGCGGGCGGATCGCTCTCTAGAAGGTGGCCCAGCATAGACGTCAGCAGGACGCGGGCGGATCGCTCTCTAGAAGGTGGCCCAGCATAGACGTCAGCAGGACGCGGCCGGATCGCTCTCTAGAAGGTGGCCCAGCATAGACGTCAGCAGGACGCGGCCGGATCGCTCTCTAGAAGGTGGCCCAGCATAGACGTCAGCAGGACGCGGCCGGATCGCTCTCTAGAAGGTGGCCGAGCATAGACGTCAGCAGGACGCGGCCGGATCGCTCTCTAGAAGGTGGCCCAGCATAGACGTCAGCAGGACGCGGCCGGATCGCTCTCTAGAAGGTGGCCCAGCATAGACGTCAGCAGGACGCGGCCGGATCGCTCTCTAGAAGGTGGCCCAGCATAGACGTCAGCAGGACGCGGCCGGATCGCTCTCTAGAAGGTGGACCAGCATAGACGTCAGCAGGACGGCCGGATCGCTCTCTAGAAGGTGGACCAGCATAGACGTCAGCAGGACGGCCGGATCGCTCTCTAGAAGGTGGACCAGCATAGATGTCAGCAGGACGGCCGGATCGCTCTCTAGAAGGTGGACCATCAATTCCGCAATCAACTGGCATACCTGGGCCCAAAATGGTTACAAGCATCTCCACCATGTATGTGTCAAGGAGACTGGTGCATAATGACATCGCCAGCATAGATGGGAGTATAACTGGGACCCAGTACCACCTGGAAATGTCTGACCTGCACAGGGACGGGTTTTAGAGAATTTTTAGGCTGGTTTTCTAAGCCTAGCATGGACACAGGAAAATCTAGTTGATTTGCCCATCTGTGCGCCACAAAATTCTTCTGAAACGAAAGGTGTGAATGCAGCCTGAAGCTCTCCCCTGGTCACGCTGGGGTTAAGAGCGCAGACATTGCGGTTGTATAATGAGTGGATTATAAAGTGATGATGGACTGTCAGGGGGCAGACGGGACGAGGTCTCTTCAATAATAACGTGATTTGCGGCGTGTAGGGAGGGGTGACCTCATCTGATTACACATCTGATACTGACGCACTCTATTCGATTTTCCTGGATATCGAGCACTTAACGCCTGAAGCCGATCCCACCAGCCGCGTCTTATCCCAATTATCACCATTTCTCAGAACCGCTGAAGTCTGTGGGTTTTTGCCTTGCAATATGGTGACGAGTCAGAAATGCTAAACTGAATAAACCAGGGCGGAGCCAAATTTAGGATTTGGCGGAGACCACATTGGAGCTTTTACTTTATGTACACAGTGACTGCACCAGCAGCAGAATAGTGAGTGCAGCTCTGGAGTATAATACAGGATGTAACTCAGGATCAGTACAGGATAAGTAATGTCATGTATGTACACAGTGACTGCACCAGCAGCAGAATAGTGAGTGCAGCTCTGGTGTATAATACAGGATGTAACTCAGGATCAGTACAGGATAAGTAATGTCATGTATGTACACAGTGACTGCACCAGCAGCAGAATAGTGAGTGCAGCTCTGGGATATAATACGGGATGTAACTCAGGATCAGTACAGGATAAGTAATGTCATGTATGTACACAGTGACTGCACCAGCAGAATAGTGAGTGCAGCTCTGGAGTATAATACAGGATGTAACTCAGGATCAGTACAGGATAAGTAATGTCATGTATGTACACAGTGACTGCACCAGCAGCAGAATAGTGAGTGCAGCTCTGGTGTATAATACAGGATGTAACTCAGGATCAGTACAGGATAAGTAATGTCATGTATGTACACAGTGACTGCACCAGCAGAATAGTGAGTGCAGCTCTGGAGTATAATACAGGCGGTCCCCTACTTAAGGACACCCGACTTACAGACAACCCATAGTTACAGACGGACCCCTCTGCCCACTGTGACCTCTGGTGAAGCTCTCTGGATGCTTTAAAATAGTCCCAGATTGCAATAATCAGCTTAAAATTGTCTGCAATGAAGCTTTATTGATAATTCTTGGTCCTATTACAGCAAAAAAATTTGAAACTCCAATTGTCACTGGGGCAAAAAAAAAAATTGTCGGGAACTACAATGATAAAATATACAGTTTCGACTTACATACAAATTCAACTTAAGAACAAACCTACAGTCCCTATCTTGTATGTAACCCGGGGACTGCCTGTACAGGATGTAACTCAGGATCAGTACAGGATAAGTAATGTCATGTATATACACAGTGACTGCACCAGCAGCAGAATAGTGAGTGCAGCTCTGGGGTATAATACAGGATGTAACTCAGGATCAGTACAGGATAAGTAATGTCATGTATGTACACAGTGACTGCACCAGCAGCAGAATAGTGAGTGCAGCTCTGGGGTATAATACAGGATGTAACTCAGGATCAGTACAGGATAAGTAATGTCATGTATGTACACAGTGACTGCACCAGCAGCAGAATAGTGAGTGCAGCTCTGGGGTATAATACAGGATGTAACTCAGGATCATCCTTTTCTGCTTTCATGCAGTGAGAGGAACTTTGCTCTCATTAAATGGTTTTGGAGTCCACAAAAAACAAACCACTATTTAGTTTTTGATGCTTGTGGGCAAAAATTAAAAAAATAAAAACTGGGACTTGTATAACAGCTCTGAGTGAAGTTGCAGTCCTGGGGTGTAAGATACATTTGTTATGGATCCCACCAGGCGGTTAGTAGACATGGGCCTGGGTGTAAAGCGACCAATGACCGCACTAAGAGTAAAAGTAACAGGAAATGAACCAAACTGCGAATCACAAGAGCCGAGAGCGACCACTGGGGTAATCACAGGAAGACGTCTCACCACTCACATCCTGCACGGCACCTGTGCTATACTGTGCAGAAGATACAAAGAAGGTAAAAATACAGAATAGGGGTTTAACCTCCTCCTCCCCCAAAAAAAGAAAGCTAATAAAGGTTAAAGAACAGAGTATTGCGCCCCCAAAGATAGTGTTACTACAATCCTAGTTTTTAAGTGCCCTTCTATCTTAGGGGCTCAGCCAATGGGACACAGCACCGGGAATGTGTTCCGCTCCTTCCCCTCTGAGCCGCACTGCGCCCCTACAGCAACCTGGCACCACGTGTGGGATATTACTGGATTCAAGAGAAACTGCTGAGGGGTGCATTTACTTCTTCAACCTCTTCCAAAAATAAAAATTAAGGGGCCAAAGCAAGGTTTTTTTGGAAAAAAGATTTTTCACTCGCTTGTGCCAATGTTAAAACATCTAAAAAGCTCAATAGAGACATTGATACAGTCTCTGGGTGGTGCAGTTTCCACAATAGGATCATTTATATGGGGGGGGGATAATAAATAATAATTCTTTTATTTATATAGTGCACACAGATTACGCGGCGCTGCACAAAATTTACCAAAATGATCCCAGCTCCCATTAGGCTCACAATTGAATCAACTTAACAGTATGTTTTTGGAGTGTGGGAGGAAACCGGAGGACCCAGAGGAAACCCATGCAAACACAGAGAGAACATAGTAACTCTTTGCAGATGTTGACCTGGATGGAACTTGAACCCAGGACTTCAGTGCTGCACGGCTGTAGCGCTAACCACCGAGCCACCGTGCAGCAAGGCTGTAGCGCTAACCGCTGAGCCACCCATTCTAATCACCGAGATCACCGTTCTTGTACCTCAAACTTCAAATTCACTGCATAGGTGTGATGTCACCTGAAAACAACGTCATCACAATCCGCCCGCTATAAGCTCATGGCTCCTTCCGTTCTGCTGTGGCCCCTTAAGTAGTTTACGTCGACATGTGGGGTATTGCCCGAAAAGAAACTGCACAACAAAATCTAAGATGTGTCTTCTCATTTAATCCTGGATGAACGGGTACATTTTAGGTGTAAATAATCATTTCATGGCCAAAATTTTTGAATTCCAAACAAAACCTCCATTTTTATTTAATTCTTATGAGATGCTTAAAGGGTTAACAAAGCAAAACAAAGGCTGTGCGAGGGGGGGGGGGCAGTTCTAAAAGTGGAAATTTCGAATAAAGAGAACTTTGAAAACCCCTTACAAATATGAATCGTCCATTAAAATTATCGAAACTGAAATTTACTTAAAAATTTAGAAAACCGCTGATCGAACTGTAAACGTCCTAATAAAATAACATAAAAGTGACGTCCACATGCAGCAGACGCGGGGTTAATGTTGGCTTACAGCCAATTTGGGTGGTGAGACTAACAGGACGATGAGCAGAACATTTAGAAATCTGAAAATCAAAGTTTCAAAGTTTTCACCAAATTAAACATTTTTTTTCTTTTTTATAAACAAGTGCAAAAGAATTCACCTAAAATCAATCATTAATGTGAACAACAACACAAAAACCTGTATCCTAAAGGGTGGAAATGAGCTTCAAGGGGTTAAAGCAAAGAAGCTACAGGTAGACACGTGCTCCCCACCAATCACATGATGTCCCAGAGGTCATACAGGGGACAACCCCTTTAAGAGGTGATGAGTAGATGGATGTACCACGTCACTGGGGTCTCATCAGAGGAGATAATTGGGGTCCTCTCATTTGGGGTGAGTCCGCTGCCCCCTGCCCTAATGTATGTGGGAGATCAGTCTCCGGGTGTGAAGAAGAAGAATGATCCATTCAATGACAGCAAGCATTAACTAGAGAGACGAGAGCAGTTGTGAGGTGCTGATGCTCTAGATACCACATCACCGTTGGGCCCCCAGGTTGGTCTCTGGTGTGTACTGGAAATAAGCCCTGGGCACCCATGTGTGGCACAGCCTGGGCAGGGTGTCAGCTGAGGGTGACGTGGAGAAATAGAGGGTGGTCTGTATCATAGGATGGTGGACGGGCGCACGTGTGGTCATTATACAGGGACGGCGATCATGTGATCAAAGCAAGGGGCAGTGCACAATTAAGGGCTACAGGACTATCGGGCAGCACCAGCCAAGGGGCCACCTATACCAGCGGGCAGCACCAGCCAAGGGGCCACCTATACCGCCGGGCAGCACCAGCCAAGGGGCCACCTATACCGCCGGGCAGCACCAGCCAAGGGGCCACCTATACCGCCGGGCAGCACCAGCCAAGGGGCCACCTATACCAGCGGGCAGCACCAGCCAAGGGGCCACCTATACCAGCGGGCAGCACCAGCCAAGGGGCCACCTATACCAGCGGGCAGCACCAGCCAAGGGGCCACCTATACCAGCGGGCAGCACCAGCCAAGGGGCCACCTATACCGCCGGGCAGCACCAGCCAAGGGGCCACCTATACCGCCGGGCAGCACCAGCCAAGGGGCCACCTATACCGCCGGGCAGCACCAGCCAAGGGGCCACCTATACCGCCGGGCAAGCACCAGCCAAGGGGCCACCTATACCAGCGGGGAGCACCAGCCAAGGGGCCACCTATACCACCGGGCAAGCACCAGACAATGGGCCACCTATACCAGCGGGCAGCACCAGCCAAGGGGCCACCTATACCACCGGGCAAGCACCAGCCAAGGGGCCACCTATACTAGCGGGCAACACCAGGCAAGGGGCCACCTATGCCACCGGGCAGCACCAGGCAAGGGGCCACCTATACCACCGGGCAGCACCAGCCAAGGGGCCACCTATACCACCGGGCAGCACCAGCCAAGGGGCCACCTATACCGCCGGGCAGCACCAGCCAAGGGGCCACCTATACCGCCGGGCAAGCACCAGCCAAGGGGCCACCTATACCAGCGGGGAGCACCAGCCAAGGGGCCACCTATACCACCCGGCAGCACCAGGCAAGGGGCCACCTATACCACCCGGCAGCACCAGGCAATGGGCCACCTATACCACCGGGCAGGAAATGCAGCCAAGATGTGATGAGTCCCCTCTATGGGAGTTGCACGACTATGGTGCCAGGTCAATCAAGGGCCCCGTGACTAGAGGGAAGCGCCAACTGCCAGTCACATGACATCTGCACTTACCTAGGGCTAGGTGTCTGTAGGGAATTACTAGCTGGTGGTGATTTGTATACTGGACAGTGACATCCCAGAGATCATGTGACCGGTGTGCGACCAATTAGAGGGCAGCGCCAAGCGTGAGTTACATGAGTACCCTTCGGCACCAAAAAGGAGCCACATAACTCAGACAACAGTGACTGGTGCAATCACCACACATCACCGAGTGGTGCGGAGGGAGCAGACATGTGGGCACCACATCCTCCCTGCACCCACTGATGCGGGCAACACCCCACTGCAAGGAAGTGAGGTCCAGTAGATGACACAGCTACCCCCTCCCCCCCAGGAAGAGGGCTGTACCATCACACAGCTGCCCCCCTCCCTCCCCAGGAAGAGGGCTGTACCATCACACAGCTGCCCCCCCCCTCCCTCCCCAGGAAGAGGGCTGGACCATCACACAGCTGCCCCCCTCCCTCCCTCCCTCCCCAGGAAGAGGGCTGGACCATCACACAGCTGCCCCCCTCCCTCCCTCCCCAGGAAGAGGGCTGGACCATCACACAGCTGCCCCCCCCTCCCTCCCCAGGAAGAGGGCTGGACCATCACACAGCTGCCCCCCCCTCCCTCCCCAGGAAGAGGGCTGGACCATCACACAGCTGCCCCCCCTCCCTCCCCAGGAAGAGGGCTGGACCATCACACAGCTGCCCCCCCCTCCCTCCCCAGGAAGAGGGCTGGACCATCACACAGCTGCCCCCCCCTCCCTCCCCAGGAAGAGGGCTGGACCATCACACAGCTGCCCCCCTCCCTCCCTCCCCAGGAAGAGGGCTGGACCATCACACAGCTGCCCCCCTCCCTCCCTCCCCAGGAAGAGGGCTGGACCATCACACAGCTGCCCCCCCAGGAGGAGGGCTGGACCATCACACAGCTGCCCCCCCAGGAGGAGGGCTGGACCATCACACAGCTGCCCCCCCAGGAGGAGGGCTGGACCATCACACAGCTGCCCCCCCAGGAGGAGGGCTGGACCATCACACAGCTGCCCCCCCAGGAGGAGGGCTGGACCATCACACAGCTGCCCCCCAGGAGGAGGGCTGGACCATCACACAGCTGCCCCCCAGGAGGAGGGCTGGACCATCACACAACTGCCCCCCCAGGAGGAGGGCTGGACCATCACACAACTGCCCCCCCAGGAGGAGGGCTGGACCATCACACAACTGCCCCCCCAGGAGGAGGGCTGGACCATCACACAACTGCCCCCCCCAGGAGGAGGGCTGGACCATCACACAGCTGCCCCCCCAGGAGGAGGGCTGGACCATCACACAACTGCCCCCCCAGGAGGAGAGCTGGACCATCACATTGATACCCCCAGGAGGAGGGCTGGACCATCACACAACTGCCCCCCCAGGAGGAGGGCTGGACCATCACATTGATACCCCCCAGGAGGAGGGCTGGACCATCACATTGATACCCCCCCCAGGAGGAGGGCTGGACCATCACATTGATACCCCCCAGGAGGAGGGCTGGACCATCACATTGATACCCCCCCAGGAGGAGGGCTGGACCATCACATTGATACCCCCCCAGGAGGAGGGCTGGACCATCACATTGATACCCCCCCAGGAGGAGGGCTGGACCATCACACAGATACCCCCAGGAGGAGGGCTGGACCATCACACAGATACCCCCAGGAGGGCAATGCATGGCATGGGGCACAGAGCACATGGCTGCAGTTACTCCCCCACCCTCTGATCACATGACCCAGGGCGGACGCGACCACCTCTCACCGCCACGGGGGGAGGTAACAGGCCGCAACGTGTGTAGAGCAGAATTACAGGAGCCATCAGTGCGGGGCCGCACTCTGGGCCTTGTACTTCCAGTACAGGGTGAGGTAGAGACTCCCGGTGTACACCCGGGGCCCAGGCCGCGCCGCCAGCCTCCAGGCCGGAGCCGCACCACAGGAGGCCTCCACCACACACAGGCCGCGCTCTCCGCTCCCAGAGACGGGGCGGGCGGGGCCGGGATCACCGGGTAACAGGGCGCGGTGTCTGCTCACCCGCAACGGGCGTCTGAGGTGACCCTACCTGGCGGCGGGAGCGCGGGATGACCGGACTGCGGGACGAGGGGGCGGAGCCGGGGAGGGTCACGTGAGGCGCAGCTGGTTCCTTGTCACGTGATGTACGCGCACGGCGTCGTGACGTTGGAGCGCGCTCTCCTTCACGCCCCGCCCTCCCCGGAGCCGCAGTCCTGAGGCGGCCCCGCCCCTCCCCTAGAAGATGCGCGGCTCAGCGCATGGGGCGGACCTGGGGGCGTGTATAGGGCGGAGTCCCGGCTGCATGTAAACCACCTGCAGCCGCTGCTGCCTGATCCCCTGCCCCGGGCTGGACTCTGCGCCAGGACACTGCCGCACAGCTATAGGCCGCGTACACATGTGGCGTCTAATGTCACCAGGTTATCACAGCGTGAACACCGGAGGAGCCTCGGTGCTGGGGGGTGAATGAGGGATAGAGTATGAGCTCCATGGATGTGCCGGGACCAAAGACAGAACCTGCCAGGAGGTCACACGTCTCCTCAATAGTGATGGGGGACAGAGACGCTGCACCCCGATATTTACATCATCCCCGGAGACATGGAATACACTTAGTGGTTACAGTATCTGATGGGCGCACAGCTTAGTGGTTACAGTATCTGATGGGCGCACAGCTTAGTGGTTACAGTGTCTGATGGGCGCACAGCTTAGTGGTTACAGTGTCTGATGGGCGCACAGCTTAGTGGTTACAGTATCTGATGGGCGCACAGCTTAGTGGTTACATTATCTGATGGGCACACATCTTAGTGGTTACAGTGTCTGATGGGCGCACAGCTTAGTGGTTACAGTGTCTGATGGGCGCACAGCTTAGTGGTTACAGTGTCTGATGGGCGCACAGCTTAGTGGTTACAGTGTCTGATGGGCGCACAGCTTAGTGGTTACAGTGTCTGATGGGCGCACAGCTTAGTGGTTACTGTGTGTGATGGGCGCACAGCTTAGTGGTTACTGTGTGTGATGGGCGCACAGCTTAGTGGTTACAGTATCTGATGGGCGCACAGCTTAGTGGTTACAGTGTCTGATGGGCGCACAGCTTAGTGGTTACAGTATCTGATGGGCGCACAGCTTAGTGGTTACATTATCTGATGGGCACACATCTTAGTGGTTACAGTGTCTGATGGGCACACATCTTAGTGGTTACAGTGTCTGATGGGCGCACAGCTTAGTGGTTACAGTGTCTGATGGGCGCACAGCTTAGTGGTTACAGTGTCTGATGGGCGCACAGCTTAGTGGTTACAGTGTCTGATGGGCGCACAGCTTAGTGGTTACTGTGTGTGATGGGCGCACAGCTTAGTGGTTACACTGTCTGATGGGCGCACAGCTTAGTGGTTACACTGTCTGATGGGCGCACAGCTTAGTGGCTACAGTATCTGATGGGCGCACAGCTTAGTGGTTACAGTGTCTGATGGGCGCACAGCTTGGGGCACGTTCACACGTTGCGTTTTGACCTGCATTTTCATTGTGTTTACAATGCGTTTTTTAAACGGAATTGTTAACAATGATGTAATTAGGCAAATCACCTCTCCTCAGCTGTTGTAATGTGTTTGAAACGCAATGAAACCGCAGGTCAAAACGCAGCGTGTGAACGCTCCCTTAGTGGTTACAGGGACAGCGGGTTCACTCTTAGTTTTTTGCTCTCTGCCTCTATATTGGCAGAAAAAAAACTGAAATGTAGATATTTTTGCTAATTTATTAAACATGAAAAACTGAAATATAAGATTAAAACTTTGTCTTTATTGTGGACACGTTCCATTCCAAAAGGTTAAAAACCACTTCTGTTATATCAATAGCTACAGGGTAGTAGTTACAGCCTGGCTCAGCCGGCGCATTTCTTGTGTCATCCGACACTGTAACTCATGGCCTTGCCGGGCTGTAGCTATTCACATGACATAAGCAGTTTTTTACCTTTTGGAATGGGGCATGTGTCCACAATAAGGACAAAGGGGCTTATTTACTAAGGGATGCAGATTGCACTTTCGTCGGCCCGTTCATGGTTTTCTGGATTTGTGCAGTTTTGAAAGGTATTTAACTAGTTTGCGCTGGGACTGTGTTGTATGCGATCCGATTTGTGGCGCGGCTGCGCTGCTTTCATGCGACAGAAATCGGGTCGGGCCATTGGACGATTGATCCCATCCGGAATGAGCGCAGGATTTGATTCAAATTGTGTCGCAAGACCATGCACTTACATGCACCAGGAAGAAGAAGGTGAACTCCGGGGACCTGAGCGGGGAAGTGACACATGCAGGATATCGGGCGCAGGATCTTAGTGACTCCCCGCACAGCACATTATACACGGACAATGCACTTACATGCACCAGGAAGAAGAAGGTGAACTCCAGGGACCTGAGCGGGGAAGTGACACATGCAGGATATCGGGCGCAGGATCTTAGTGACTCCCCGCACAGCACATTATACACGGACAATGCACTTACATGCACCAGGAAGAAGAAGGTGAACTCCTGAGAACTGAGCAGGGAAGTGACACATGCAGGATATCGGGCGCACGATCTTAGTGACTCCCCGCACAGCGCATTATACACGGACAATGCACTTACATGCACCAGGAAGAAGAAGGTGAACTCCAGGGACCTGAGCGGGGAAGCGACACATGCAGGATATCGGGCGCAGGATCTTAGTGACTCCCGCACAGCGCATTATACACGGACAATGCACTTACATGCACCAGGAAGAAGAAGGTGAACTCCAGGGACCTGAGCGGGGAAGCGACACATGCAGGATATCGGGCGCAGGATCTTAGTGAATCACGGCACTACACACGGACAATGCACTTTCGGTGAACTCCTCCGGACGAGTAAGTAAATGTGCCCCATTCTGTGTAATGGGCACACACTTAAGTTCTAACTCATAGGCACGCAACTTAATGGTTACAAACCCCTGTTGGGCACACAGCTTAGCAGGCCAAAATGTTTGGTCCTAAGAGCTTACGTCCTGTGCTCCACCACTTAGAAGGATGAAGCATCCAGCACTGTTCGGATGCGTTCACGTGTGGCAGTGCATTATAAAATGCATCACAACAGCTGAGACGAGGAGATTTGCCCGATTACAGTGTGCCACCACCCTTTCCCGCTGCCTCCGTGTCAGTCTCATGGCCCCTCTCTCTCCCCCGCACCGGGCAGTGACATATAACAGACACAGTCCCTGTGATTACTTATCTATTATAACACGACTGATACATTGTCCATATTATGGGAACTCTACAAAGTTGCACGACACCTCCAGCTCTGCTGCGCGCGCTCGGCTCTGCAGGCTCCCACACGGCGGCAGCGGCTTCTATTGGTTGTTTGTATTATTATTTCTCCCAGTGTATAATTTAAGCTTTTGTGAACGCCGCTCCCAGGAGCCGCACGGTTCACCGATCTCATTAGTATTCATTAAATATTGAAATTTGCGTTCTCGCCTTTTGTACTTTGCAGTCCGGGACTCTGAGCGCCGCGCAGGTGAGAGA
Organism: Engystomops pustulosus; assembly: GCF_040894005.1. Taxonomy (NCBI): domain Eukaryota; kingdom Metazoa; phylum Chordata; class Amphibia; order Anura; family Leptodactylidae; genus Engystomops; species Engystomops pustulosus. Next base: position 6,713,867 of record NC_092415.1, on the reverse strand, counting down.
TTCACACCAGACTTAAAGGGAAGGATGACCAGAAATAGGAACGTGCGGTAATGGAGACCCAGTGCTACTTAACCCTCGATCTGTATGACATACAACTAAGCTGAAGCCTAAGAAAGTTGTGTACCACCCAGCTTTCCTAGGCTGGGCTGCTGGAGATAGTAGTAAGTTTCTATCTCACCCCAAGTGCCTTGTTCCCATCAGTATTTCTCAGTAATGACCTATATCACCCTGCGGACACTTCTGAGTGATAGGGGAGAGGCACAGACAGAGGCTGCGGGAGATAATAGTAAGTTTCTATCTCACCCAAAGTGCTTTATTCCTAATAGTAAAGGTCAGTGCTTCTCTATAGTGTCTTATAAGGCTGCTGATGTTTTTTCAGTGAGAGAGAAGAGATATAGGCACAGACTGAGGCTGCTGGCGATATTAGGAAGTTTCTTTCTCACCCCAAGTGATTTATTCCCAGCAGTACAAGTCAACACTTCCCTTTAATGTCATATCCTGTACTTCTGAGTAGGGTCGGGATGTAATATCACTCCTTACGGAGATTTTGTCAGTTAATGCCGCTTTGTAGGCGTGTGGAGACTTATAGCCATTGATGCTCCTTTGGGGGATTCTGGGAGATATCATTTCCTGGAAAATAAAATGTATTTGCATAAGGAAAGCCACGCCTCTATTAGCTATATTGTAAGGCAGCCCCCTTACCATCATGCATGACATTCCTTATCCCATCCTGGAAAACTGCGGCCTTAATTGGCAAAGTCTCCGTAAGGAGAGCTCATACTTGCTGACATGTCAATGGCCTCTCAGTCAGCCAAACAAGTTCCCTACACTGTACTGAAGAGATGCAACCACATGGAAACAGCACTGTCTGCAGGTGGGAATCTGTTCCTTCTAGTGATGGAATTACGGCTCTTCTTAGTGAGCTGGCTGCTCTTCATGGAGAGCAGGGTAAGGTCAGTCACAGCCACCACGGAGAGCAGGCTAAGGTCAGTCACAGCCACCACGGAGAGCAGGCTAAGGTCAGTCACAGCCACCACGGAGAGCAGGCTAAGGTCAGTCACAGCCACCACGGAGAGCAGGCTAAGGTCAGTCACAGCCACCACGGAGAGCAGGCTAAGGTCAGTCACAGCCACCACGGAGAGCAGGGTAAGGTCAGTCACCGCCACCACGGAGAGCAGGGTAAGGTCAGTCACCGCCACCACGGAGAGCAGGGTAAGGTCAGTCACCGCCACCACGGAGAGCAGGGTAAGGTCAGTCACCGCCACCACGGAGAGCAGGGTAAGGTCAGTCACCGCCACCACGGAGAGCAGGGTGAGGTCAGTCACAGCCACTACGGAGAGCAGGGTAAGGTCAGTCACAGCCGCTACGGAGAGCAGGGTAAGGTCAGTCACAGCCGCCACGGAGAGCAGGGTAAGGTCAGTCACAGCCACCACGGAGAGCAGGGTAAGGTCAGTCACAGCCACCACGGAGAGCAGGGTAAGGGCAGTCACAGCCACCACGGAGAGCAGGGTAAGGGCAGTCACAGCCACCACGGAGAGCAGGGTAAGCTCAGTCACAGCCACCACGGAGAGCAGGGTAAGGGCAGTCACAGCCACCACGGAGAGCAGGGTAAGGTCAGGGGCACTGGTTGGTGCAGTTATGGGAGCTGAGTGAGTAAACAAAATTTTCCTGTCTGGTCCACCCCCCTTTTAATAACATTCAGCCACTTAGGTTGTGAATCCCCCTTTTCAGCTACGATGTAATCACTTAATATCAGGGTTGAGGTTACTCAGAGGTCTCCTCTTGTTCACTGGTCTCTAGTTGTGGCTATGGAAATGTTTTTTTTAAGGGGCAGCTGTTGGGAGTTGTAGTTCTGTAACATGCTGTCTGTTATGAGGGGGCTTCAGACTGTAAACAGGCTGGATGTGCCAGAACATGAAGAGTTAACAGGCTGCGCGCCCTAATTATAATTCCCTGCCTGTCATATCATGAAGGCGACGCAGTCACTGAGCACTAAAAACGGCGAAAATGAGATCTTTCTGCCCCGGGCCCCGCAGCTCTCATTGATTTCATCCCTCCGGTTGTTGACATGTCTCGCACTTAAAAAGGCCAATAAAGATGAATTCACTGCAGAAAACTTGCGAGACCCCCCCCCTACAAGTGCTCACATGCAGGCAGGGGGGCTGCTCCGGGCCCCTGTGCAGAGACCACACCAGGGGCCCATGTATAGTGATGAGCGGACCAGGACTGCAGCGGTCAGGTCCATGCGGACCATTGCTGGTTCAGGTCTCGGGACCCCCGCTGGTTATGCCTGCCATTGGTGGTTGTACCGATCGTAGGCATTAACTCTTTAACTACCAGCGGCAGTGAGCGCACCATTTACTATTGGATCAGAACTCCCTGATGACATTGCTGGTGGGGGTGATCACTGTTTATGTAACACTTGGACCTGTGTAGAGAGTTCTGGCACCTCTCTCCCTACACCCAGAGGTAAGTATATAGCCCTTCCAACATTAACACCCTATATTGGGGCAGCACGGTGGATGACTGGGTAGCACTTCTGCCTTGCAGCGCTGGGGTCCTGGGTTCCAATTGACCCAGGACAACATCTGCAAAGAGTTTGTATGTTTTCTCCGTCTTTGCATGGGTTTCCTCCGGGTCCTCCGGTTTCCTCCCACACTCCAAAAACAAACTGGTAGGTTGTTTAGATTGTGAGCCCCATTGGGGACAGAGACCGATTTGACATGCCTTGTGCATCGCTGCAGAATCTGTGTGCGCCATATAAATAAAGTAATTATTATTATAGGTTATTATCTGAACTTTACTGCACTAGAAATGGGGAACGGTTCATTAACTCCTTCACTTCCCTAGACCACCAGGAATGCAACTACGATCCCCTTCACTATCCAAACTTATGAAACCATTGGTCCCTTTACTGCCACGGTCCACCAGAGATCATATCGATAGCCTGACGGAGCAAAGGAGGAGCAACTACATTTTTGGGACATGGGGAGCATAGAACTCTGGGTTGGGGAGATAAGTGTATATATATAAATATATATACACTCACCGGCCACTTTATTAGTCCAACTGCTCGTTAACACTTAATTTCTAATCAGCCAATCACATGGCGGCAACTCAGTGCATTTAGGCATGTAGACATGGTCAAGACAATCTCCTGCAGTTCTCCCGAGCATCAGTATGGGGAAGAAAGGTGATTTGTGGCCTGTGAACGTGGCATGGTTGTTGGTGCCAGAAGGGCTGGTCTGAGTATTTCAGAAACTGCTGATCTACTGGGATTTTCACGCACAACCATCTCTAGGGTTTACAGAGAATGGTCCGAAAAAGAAAAAACATCCAGTGAGCGGCAGTTCTGTGGGCGGAAATGCCTTGTTGATGCCAGAGGTCAGAGGAGAATGGGCAGACTGGTTCGAGCTGATAGAAAGGCAACAGTGACTCAAATCTCCCCCCGTTACAACCAAGGTAGGCAGAAGAGCATCTCTGAACGCACAGTACGTCGAACTTTGAGGCAGATGGGCTACAGCAGCAGAAGACCACACCGGGTGCCACTCCTTTCAGCTAAGAACAGGAAACTGAGGCTACAATTTGCACAAGCTCATCGAAATTGGACAGTAGAAGATTGGAAAAATGTTGCCTGGTCTGATGAGTCTCGATTTCTGCTGCAACATTCGGATGGTAGGGTCAGAATTTGGCGTCAACAACATGAAAGCATGGATCCATCCTGCCTTGTATCAGCGGCTCAGGCTGGTGGTGCTGGTGTCATGGATCCATCCTGCCTTGTATCAGCGGCTCAGGCTGGTGGTGGTGGTGTCATGGATCCATCCTGCCTTGTATCAGCGGGTCAGGCTGGTGGTGATGGTGTCATGGTGTCTTTGGGCCCCTTGGTACAACGCCACAGCCTACCTGAGTATTGTTGCTGCCCATGTCCATCCCTTTATGAGCACAATGTACCCTGTAACATCTGATGGCTACTTTCAGCAGGATAATGCGCCATGTCATAAAGCTGGAATCATCTCAGACTGGTTTCTTGAACATGACAATGAGGTCACTGGACACAAATGGCTCCACAGTCACCAGATCTCAATCCAATAGAGCATCTTTGGGATGTGGTGGAACGGGAGATTCGCATCATGGATGTGCAGCCGACAAATCTGCGGCAACTGTGTGATGCCATCATGTCAATATGGAGCAAAATCTCTGAGGAGCTTCCAGCACCTTGTTGTATCTATGCCACGAAGAATTGAGGCAGTTCTGAAGGCAAAAGGGGGTCCAACCCGTTACTAGCATGGTGGACCTAATAAAGTGGCCGGTGAGTGTATATATATCTTGTGTATAGTGTGCCTTAAGGAGATTAAATATTCCATTTAACCTGGACTGCTCTTTCATCTGGATCCATGGGTCCACGCTACATGGGTTGGCTTCTGGCCCTATATTATCTGTTAAAGGGGGTACTCGCGTCTCTTCTGGGCATTCATATTCCGTTTCATTAATCTGCCTTATATATACATTTCTTCAATTAGATGCTATTAAAAAATTTTTACCCGTGTGAAGATAATTTCTCATAAATGTAGTCATATGGTCCCTTAGAAACAAAACTGTGTCCTTGGATACGACCACCTCTGTTGGAAGGATTGCACAAAGACGCAAAAGGTGTTTGTATATGTCTGGGAGTTACTACATGTCCCGCAGCCATCCTGTGGTAATGATTGCTAAATATAGGAGGTCGGGCAGGACTCAATACTGCATGTCTGGCCACCGCTGCCAAAGTGTGAGGCGGTCGTATCCGAGGAAGCCATCTCGTTACTAAGGGACAACATGACTACATTATGGGAAATTATCTACACACAGTAATTAAATTAAATATGATTGTCTAGATGGGAAAACCCCTTTAAAGACCAGGTTTATATCTGCAAGAGCTGGTGGCAGGCTTCCTCACATCTCTGTGTAAAAGGGGCTGTGGAACAGTGCAAAGCAGAGAGCTAAGAGCACAGCAGTGTGAGGAGATACTCCTAGCTACAATTCTGGAATTTAAATCCATATATCACAGTCCTGCTGCTTCTAATAACACACACAAAGGTCTGATTACACATCTCTCCAGGGACAATACATAACACTGGCAGCAGAGAGCACAGAGCACAGCAGTGTGAGGTCTGATTACACATCTCTCCAGGGACAATACATAACACTGGCAGCAGAGAGCACAGAGCACAGCAGTGTGAGGACTGATTACACATTTCTCCAGGGACAATACATAACACTGGCAGCAGAGAGCACAGAGCACAGCAGTGTGAGGACTGATTACACATTTCTCCAGGGACAATACATAACACTGGCTGCAGAGAGCACAGAGCACAGCAGTGTGAGGTCTGATTACACATCTCTCCAGGGACATAACACTGGCTGCAGAGGGCACAGAGCACAGCAGTGTGAGGTCTGATTACACATCTCTCCAGGGACAATACATAACACTGGCAGCAGAGAGCACAGAGCACAGCAGTGTGAGGTCTGATTACACATCTCTCCAGGGACAGTACATAACACTGGCTGCAGAGAGCACAGAGCACAGCAGTGTGAGGTCTGATTACACATCTCTCCAGTGACAATACATAACACTGGCTGCAGAGAGCACAGAGCACAGCAGTGTGAGGTCTGATTACACATCTCTCCAGGGATAATACATAACACTGGCTGCAGAGAGCACAGAGCACAGCAGTGTGAGGTCTGATTACACATTTCTCCAGGGACAGTACATATCACTGGCTGCAGAGAGCACAGAGCACAGCAGTGTGAGGTCTGATTACACATCTCTCCAGGGACAATACGACAATACATAACACTGGCTGCAGAGAGCACAGAGCGCAGCAGTGTGAGGTCTGATTACACATCTCTCCAGGGACAATACATAACACTGGCTGCAGAGTGCACAGAGCACAGCAGTGTGAGGTCTGATTACACATCTCTCCAGGGACAATACATAACACTGGCTGCAGAGAGCACAGAGCACAGCAGTGTGAGGTCTGATTACACATCTCTCCAGGGACAATGCATAACACTGGCTGCAGAGAGCACAGAGCACAGCAGTGTGAGGTCTGATTACACATCTGTCCAGGGACTGTACATAACACTGGCTGCAGAGAGCACAGAGCACAGCAGTGTGAGGTCTGATTACACATCTCTCCAGGGACAGTACATAACATTGGCTGCACAGAGCACAGAGCACAGCAGTGTGAGGTCTGATTACACATCTCTCCAGAGACTATACATAACACTGGCTGCAGAGAGCACAGAGCACAGCAGTGTGAGGTCTGATTACACATCTCTCCAGGGACAATACATAACACTGTCTGCAGAGAGCACAGAGCACAGCAGTGTGAGGTCTGATTACACATCTCTCCAGGGACAATACATAACACTGGCTGCAGAGAGCACAGAGCACAGCAGTGTGAGGTCTGATTACACATCTCTCCAGAGACTATACATAACACTGGCTGCAGTCTGCAGGGTGACATTTGCTGATATGTTCCTTTAACACAATAATATAGTGTTTTGTCCTGGATATATGGATACATTGTATACAGCAGGTGATAATAATAATTACTGAGTTTACTACAGCTTATAATGAGCAGAATTAGAGGTGATGATATAATGCTCTACTACTGATCTGCATTGTGTTCCCAGTCCCCTTTATTATATTGTTCAGTAAATTACCCCCCTCGGGTCTGGAATCGGTTATACGTTATTAGTCGGGAAACCTCCGTGAGTTACACAATGAAGTTGTAGTAGTAATAGAGAGTAGTCCGCCCCTATATTATCTGGGTATTATTCCACTGCAATTACCCCCAGGATGAGACGGAGGGTGTAATTTAGACCTCAGTATGGAAATGAGCTCCGTATAGCGGGGGCGGCTACGTCACGGATCCAACAGACATATCCCTTATACATTATCAGGTGTGTAATGTGCATCAGGTTACTGTGATATCTATGTATAGACAGGGGGGGCCATATGTCATAGGGACCCCCTGACCCAAACTGAATCCTCCCAAATACCTCCAAGTGCCTACAAGGCTGTGATCCATGATATGATACACATTGGGGCTCATTTACTAAGGGTCCGCGGAGCGCATTTTCATTTGGTTGCCCGACGATTTCCAGCTTGCACGAGACAGAAATCGGGGGCGTGGCCATCGGACAATCTGATGGATTCGGACAAACCGCGGAATTTAACATTTAGAATTGTGTCGCAAGACACGCACTTACAAGCACCGGGAAGAAGCGGGTGAAGTCCGGCGGAAGCAACGGATGCAGGATATCGGGCGCACGACCTTAGTGAATCCTCATCAGACAACGCACAACGCAAGTAAATCTGCCCCATTATATAATATTACTGTGTCTAGAGCTGTTTAATGCTTCATTTTATTGGTACTAATTTGGGGGATTTCCTACTTTTTGGGAGAGGAAATGCCAATTTGGGATGAATATTTTTATACTTTTATAGATCCGCCCTTTCCTGTTCTGACCATGACAGTTTGAAAACGCAAATGCCGAGAAAGCCTCGCCTACCAGGGCGGGCCGCGGCCTGTGCGCTTTGCCGTTTCTATGGAAACGTCTGCGATCGGGAACAAGCCGTATTAAATTAACGCAAAACACCGGCGGCTCGTTCCCGATCCATAAGGTATGGTTGTGGGAGTGTGCTGGGGGGGGAGTCACAAAGATCGAGCACCTGATATACTGAGATCCTGCATGTGTCGCTTCCCCGCTCAGGTCCCCGGAGTTCACCTTCTTCTTCCTGGTGCATGTAAGTGCATTGTCCATGTATAATGCGCTGTGCGGGGAGTCACTAAGATCATGCACCCGATATCCTGCATGTGTCGCTTCCCCGCTCAGGTCCCCGGAGTTCACCTTCTTCTTCCTGGTGCATGTAAGTGCATTGTCCGTGTATAATGCGCTGTGCGGGGAGTCACTAAGATCCTGCACCCGATATCCTGCATGTGTCGCTTCCCCGCTCAGGTCCCCGGAGTTCACCTTCTTCTTCCTGGTGCATGTAAGTGCATTGTCCGTGTATAATGCGCTGTGCAGGGAGTCACTAAGATCGTGTGCCCGATATCCTGCATGTGTCGCTTCCCCGCTCAGGTCCCCGGAGTTTACCTTCTTCTTCCTGGTGCATGTAAGTGCATTGTCCGTGTATAATGCGCTGTGCGGGGAGTCACTAAGATCCTTCACCTGATATCCTGCATGTGTCGCTTCCCCGCTCAGGTCCCCGGAGTTCACCTTCTTCTTCCTGGTGCATGTAAGTGCATTGTCCGTGTATAATGCGCTGTGCGGGGAGTCACTAAGATCCTGCGCCCGATATCCTGCATGTGTCGCTTCCCCGCTCAGGTCCCCGGAGTTCACCTTCTTCTTCCTGGTGCATGTAAGTGCATTGTCCGTGTATAATGCGCTGTGCGGGGAGTCACTAAGATCCTGCGCCCGATATCCTGCATGTGTCACTTCCCCGCTCAGGTCCCCGGAGTTCACCTTCTTCTTCCTGGTGCATGTAAGTGCATTGTCCGTGTATAATGTGCTGTGCGGGGAGTCACTAAGATCGTGCCCCTATATCCTGCATGTGTCGCTTCCCCGCTGAGGTCCCCGGAGTTCACCTTCTTCTTCCTGGTGCATGTAAGTGCATTGTCCGTGTACAATGCGCTGTGTGGGGAGTCACTAAGATCCTGCACCCGATATCCTGCATGTGTCACTTCCCCGCTCAGGTCCCCGGAGTTCACCTTTTCTTCCCGGTGCATGTAAGTGCATTGTCCATGTATAATGCGCTGTGCAGGGAGTCACTTGGATCCTGCGCCCCATATCCTGCATGTGTCGCTTCCCTGCTCAGGTCCCTGGAGTTCACCTTCTTCTTCCTGGTGCATGTAAGTGCATTGTCCGTGTATAATGCGCTGTGCGGGGAGTCACTAAAATCCTGCACCCAATATCCTGCATGTGTCACTTCCCCGCTCAGGTCCCCGGAGTTCACCTTCTTCTTCCCGGTGCATGTAAGTGCATTGTCCGTGTATAATACGCTGTGCAGGGAATCACTAAGATCCTGCGCCCGATATCCTGCATGTGTCGCTTCCCCGCTCAGGTCCCTGGAGTTCACCTTCTTCTTCCTGGTGCATGTAAGTGCATTGTCCGTGTATAATGCGCTGTGCGGGGAGTCACTAAGATCCTGCATCCGATATCCTGCATGTGTCGCTTCCCCGCTCAGGTCCCCGGAGTTCACCTTCTTCTTCCTGGTGCATGTAAGTGCATTGTCCGTATATAATGTGCTGTGCGGGGAGTCACTAAGATCGTGCGCCCGATATCCTGCATGTGTCGCTTCCCCGCTCAGGTCCCCGGGGTTCACCTTCTTCTTCCTGGTGCATGTAAGTGCATTGTCCGTGTATAATACGCTGTGCGGGGAGTCACTAAGATCGTGCCCCGATATCCTGCATGTGTCGCTTCCCCGCTGAGGTCCCCGGAGTTCACCTTCTTCTTCCTGGTGCATGTAAGTGCATTGTCCGTGTACAATGCGCTGTGCGGGGAGTCACTAAGATCCTGCATCCGATATCCTGCATGTGTCGCTTCCCTGCTCAGGTCCCCGGAGTTCACCTTTTCTTCCCGGTGCATGTAAGTGCATTGTCCGTGTATAATACGCTGTGCGAAAAGTCACTAAGATCCTGCGCCTGATATCGTGCATGTGTCGTTCCCTGCTCAGGTCCCCGGAGTTCACCTTCTTCTTCCTGGTGCATGTAAGTGCATTGTCCGTGTATAATGCGCTGTGCAGGGAGTCACTAAGATCCTGCGCCCGATATCCTGCATGTGTCGCTTCCCCGCTCAGGTCCCTGGAGTTCACCTTCTTCTTCCTGGTGCATGTAAGTGCATTGTCCGTGTATAATGCGCTGTGCGGGGAGTCACTAAGATCCTGCATCCGATATCCTGCATGTGTCGCTTCCCCGCTCAGGTCCCCGGAGTTCACCTTCTTCTTCCTGGTGCATGTAAGTGCATTGTCCGTATATAATGTGCTGTGCGGGGAGTCACTAAGATCGTGCGCCCGATATCCTGCATGTGTCGCTTCCCCGCTCAGGTCCCCGGGGTTCACCTTCTTCTTCCTGGTGCATGTAAGTGCATTGTCCGTGTATAATACGCTGTGCGGGGAGTCACTAAGATCGTGCCCCGATATCCTGCATGTGTCGCTTCCCCGCTGAGGTCCCCGGAGTTCACCTTCTTCTTCCTGGTGCATGTAAGTGCATTGTCCGTGTACAATGCGCTGTGCGGGGAGTCACTAAGATCCTGCATCCGATATCCTGCATGTGTCGCTTCCCTGCTCAGGTCCCCGGAGTTCACCTTTTCTTCCCGGTGCATGTAAGTGCATTGTCCGTGTATAATACGCTGTGCGAAAAGTCACTAAGATCCTGCGCCTGATATCGTGCATGTGTCGTTCCCTGCTCAGGTCCCCGGAGTTCACCTTCTTCTTCCTGGTGCATGTAAGTGCATTGTCCGTGTATAATGCGCTGTGCAGGGAGTCACTAAGATCCTGCATCCGATATCCTGCATGTGTCACTTCCCCGCTCAGGTCCCTGGAGTTCACCTTCTTCTTCCTGGTGCATGTAAGTGCATTGTCCGTGTATAATGTGCTGTGCAGGGAGTCACTAAGATCCTGCATCCGATATCCTGCATGTGTCACTTCCCCGCTCAGGTCCCTGGAGTTCACCTTCTTCTTCCTGGTGCATGTAAGTGCATTGTCCGTGTATAATGCGCTGTGCGGGGAGTCACTAAGATCGTGCGTCTGATATCCTGCATGTGTCGCTTCCCCGCTCAGGTCCCCGGGGTTCACCTTCTTCTTCCTGGTGCATGTAAGTGCATTGTCTGTGTATAATGCGCTGTGCAGGGAGTCACTAAGATCCTGCACCCGATATCCTGCATGTGTCGCTTCCCCGCTCAGTTCACCTTCTTCTTCCTGGCGCTGTATGTGTGCATACATGCTGTATGCTTGTATATGGTGCTGTATGTATGTGTATATGCTGTATGTTTGTATATGGCGTGGTATGTGTGTACATGCTGTATGTGTGTATATGCTCTATATATGTGAACTTGAGTTGGATAAATGCATGTTTGTAACTTGTATATGTGAGTATACAAATATGTATATTTTATAAGTGGGATGGGGGGGCCCATTCAGAAGCCCACTATGGGGCCCTGCCTCTCCTCCATATGCCGTGGTGTAGGGAGCCCAATTCTTACAGCACTATAAGAGGGGCTATAGTACTTTTGGAGCACCCCTTTGAGATGTTGCAGCCCCCAGGATCAGGGGATCTTATACCAGGAGACTATACAGCAGGAGACTATACAGTAGCGGTAGACACCACCAGTGATTGGTGTGGAGTATACATTATAGATGATGTGGTCCCCCCTCCGGTGGGTGATGGGGGGTTTACGTCCCGCTACATGTCACTGAACTGACTCATCTCACACAAGTCACAGGCGGCGTTCTTATTATATTCTCTCCTCCTCCGGTGCTATGTCTAACTCCTACTCCCATCATGCGAGCCTCCTACTCGGAGTGGAGCTGTCAGAGCCGCTAATAATTAGGCTCTAGGTATAAAAGGGACGGTGACAATCCCCCCCGCATGGCGTCCTCCCCGCAGACATCCCATCATACACCACTGCATGACTGTATCACTACACCGCGTTCACACTCGCTCTTTCAGGGGTCACAGGATTTTATCTTTTATTTTACAGATAATATCTAAATAACCAGCGAAAAATATACTAAAAACCTGGAAATAAATAGCGCAGGACACCCACAGGAGAGAGGTACAGGCCATTCTATACATAAGAAATGCATCAACAGGACTGGGGCCCGGGAGTAGAGGGGCCCAGGAGTAAAGGTGCCCAGGAGTAGAGGGGCCCAGGAGTAGAGGGGCCCGGGAGTAGAGGGGCCCAGGAGTAGAGGGGCCCGGGAGTAGAGGGGCCCAGGAGTAGAGGGGCCCGGGAGTAGAGGGGCCCAGGAGTAGAGGGCCCCCATCTTCAGACAGCTATGGGATATCCATGATGTTAGGAGTGCTGACCCTGTTCATGGCAGAAGGATTGGGGATTCCTGCTTCCGTGACCTCGGCAAGAATTTGTCTCAAAATGTATCATGACCCCCCTCCCCCCATCAATGACTACGACAGCTCCATAGCCTGTTCATAGGACTGAATACTCCAGCATTGCCATGAAGGATTGCTGGGCTCCAATCAAAAAGGAAATTGGGAGCCTGGAATCTCCAGAGCAGGGGGAGGGTCCTGGACGTTTGTCCCTCCCAAATTCTAACACTGTGTATATTATCTCTGTACTGTGACATCACTGTGTGTATTATCTCTGTACTGTGACATCACTGTGTGTATTATCTCTGTACTGTGACATCGCTGTGTGTATTATCTCTGTACTGTGACATCACTGTGTGTATTATCTCTGTACTGTGACATCGCTGTGTGTATTATCCCTGTACTGTGACATCACTGTGTGTATTATCTCTGTACTGTGACATCACTGTGTGTATTATCTCTGTACTGTGACATCGCTGTGTGTATTATCTCTGTACTGTGACATCACTGTGTGTATGATCCCTGTACTGTGACATCACTGTGTGTATTATCCCTGTACTGTGACATCACTGTGTGTATTATCTCTGTACTGTGACATCACTGTGTGTATTATCCCTGTACTGTGACATCACTGTGTGTATTATCTCTGTACTGTGACATCACTGTGTGTATTATCTCTGTACTGTGACATCACTGTGTGTATTATCCCTGTACTGTGACATCACTGTGTGTATTATCTCTGTACTGTGACATCGCTGTGTGTATTATCCCTGTACTGTGACATCGCTGTGTGTATTATCCCTGCACTGTGACATCACTGTGTGTATTATCCCTGTACTGTGGCATCACTGTGTGTATTATCCCTGTACTGTGACATCACTGTGTGTATTATCTCTGTACTGTGACATCACTGTGTGTATTATCCCTGTACTGTGACATCACTGTGTGTATTATCCTTGTACTGTGACATCACTGTGTGTATTATCTCTGTACTGTGACATCACTGTGTGTATTATGCCTGTACTGTGACATCACTGTGTGTATTATTCCTGTACTGTGACATCACTGTGTGTATTATCTCTGTACTGTGACATTTCTGTGTGTATTATCCCTGTACTGTGACATCAATGTGTGTATTATCCTGTACTGTGACATCACTGTGTGTATTATCTCTGTACTGTGACATCACTGTGTGTATTATGCCTGTACTGTGACATCACTGTGTGTATTATCCCTGTACTGTGACATTACTGTGTGTATTATCCTGTACTGTGACATCACTGTGTGTATTATCCTGTACTGTGACATCACTGTGTGTATTATCTCTGTACTGTGACATCACTGTGTGTATTATCCCTGTACTGTGACATCACTGTGTGTATTATCCTTGTACTGTGACATAACTGTGTGTATTATCCCCGTACTGTGACATCGCTGTGTGTATTATCCCTGTACAGTGACATCACTGTGTGTATTATCTCTGTACTGTGATATCATTGTGTATTATCCCTGTACTGTGACATCGCTGTGTGTATTATCCCTGTACTGTGACATCACTGTGTGTATTATCCCTGTACTGTGACATCACTGTGTGTATTACCCCCGTACTGTGACATCACTGTGTGTATTATCCCTGTACTGTGACATCACTGTGTTGTATTATCCCTGTACTGTGACATCACTGTGTGTATTATCCTTGTACTGTGACATAACTGTGTGTATTATCCCCGTACTGTGACATCGCTGTGTGTATTATCCCTGTACTGTGATATCATTGTGTATTATCCCTGTACTGTGACATCGCTGTGTGTATTATCCCTGTACTGTGACATCACTGTGTGTATTATCCCTGTACTGTGACATCGCTGTGTGTATTATCCCTGTACTGTGACATCGCTGTGTGTATTATCCCTGTACTGTGACATCACTGTGTGTATTATGCCTGTACTGTGACATCACTGTGTGTATTATCCCTGTACTGTGACATCACTGTGTGTATTATCCCTGTACTGTGACATCACTGTGTGTATTATCCTTGTACTGTGACATCACTGTGTGTATTATCTCTGTACTGTGACATCACTGTGTGTATTATCCCTGTACTGTGACATAACTGTGTGTATTATCCTTGTACTGTGACATCGCTGTGTGTATTATCCCTTTACTGTGACATCACTGTGTGTATTACCCCTGTACTGTGACATCACTGTGTGCATTATTTCTGTACTGTGACATCACTGTGTGCATTATCCCTGTACTGTGACATCACTGTGTGTATTATCTCTGTACTGTGACATCACTGTGTGTATTATCTCTGTACTGTGACATCACTGTGTGTATTATCTCTGTACTGTGACATCACTGTGTGTATTATCTCTGTACTGTGACATTACTGTGTGTATTATCTCTGTACTGTGACATCACTGTGTGTATTATCCCTGTACTGTGACATCGCTGTGTGTATTATCCCTGTACTGTGACATCGCTGTGTGTATTATCTCTGTACTGTGACATCACTGTGTGTATTACCCTGGTACTGTGACATCACTATGTGTATTATCTCTGTACTGTGACATCACTGTGTGTATTATCCCTGTACTGTGACATCACTGTGTGTATTATCCCTGTACTGTGGCATCACTGTGTGTATTATCCCTGTACTGTGACATCACTGTGTGTATTATCTCTGTACTGTGACATCACTGTGTGTATTATCTCTGTACTGTGACATCACTGTGTGTATTATCCCTGTACTGTGACATCGCTGTGTGTATTATCCCTGTACTGTGACATCACTGTGTAGTATCTCAGGCCTCCTATAAGATTATTTGTGGCTTAGGACATGGACCTCTCATCTATAATTATCCAGATCCGGTGTTTGTAGATAATTAGCGCAGTTTTTCAGAACTTCCATTAGATTACAGCCTGACAATTATCTGACCGCTAGAATCCGGCCAGAAGACAAGCGTCGCTGCCAGCCCCTTCTCCTGCCAATAGCCGCAGGGTCCGGGCTCAGACGTGGCTGCTTGTGGGACATTGACTCCTGGAATGTCTCGTGGACACTTTATCTGATCACCCGGAGAGAGAGGAGCCAGTAATAGAGAGAGGAGCGGACCCGGGGGCCGGGGGGCTGCACAAGGAGAGACCAGGGGATCACAGGGATGGGACCCACAAAATGAAATGGGTACAATAAGTAAAAGTTCTGCTCTAGTCATCCTGGGGCGGTACAGCCGCCCAATCCTGATCTACCTCCAACATATTTCCCTGCTGCCCCCCAGTAATGTGCACTCTGCTCCCCAGTAATGTGCACTCTGCCCCCCCCAGTAATGTGCACTCTGCCCCCCAGTAATGTGCCCTCTGCCCCCCAGTAATGTGCACTCTGCCCCCCCAGTAATGTTCAC
The DNA here is from genome assembly GCF_040894005.1 of Engystomops pustulosus. NCBI lineage: Eukaryota > Metazoa > Chordata > Amphibia > Anura > Leptodactylidae > Engystomops > Engystomops pustulosus. Next base: position 6,698,371 of record NC_092415.1, on the reverse strand, counting down.
TCTGCCCCCCAGTAATGTGCCCTCTGCCTCCCAGTAATGTGCACTCTGCTCCCCCTAGTAATGTCCACCCTGCCCCCCAGTAATGTGTTCTCTGCCCCCCAGTAATGTGCACTCTGCTCCCCAGTAATGTGCACTCTGCCCCCCCCAGTAATGTGCACTCTGCCCCCCAGTAATGTGCCCTCTGCCCCCCAGTAATGTGCACTCTGCCCCCCCAGTAATGTTCACTCTGCCCCCCAGTAATGTGCCCTCTGCCTCCCAGTAATGTGCACTCTGCTCCCCCTAGTAATGTCCACCCTGCCCCCCAGTAATGTGTTCTCTGCCCCCCAGTAATGTGCACTCTGCCCCCCCCAGTAATGTCCCTCTGCCCCCCAGTAATGTGCACTCTGCCCCCCCAGTAATGTCCCTCTGCCCCCCGGTAATGTGCACTCTGCCCCCCCAGTAATGTCCCTCTGCCCCCCAGTAATGTGCACTCTGCCCCCAGTAATGTGCACTCGCCCCAGTAATGTGCAATCTGCACCGCCCCAGTAATGTCCCTCTGCCCCCCAGTAATGTGCACCCTGCCCCCCAGTAATGTGCACTCTGCCCCCCCCAGTAATGTCCCTCTGCCCCCCAGTAATGTGCACTCTAACCCGCCCCAGTAATGTCCCTCTGCCCCCCAGTAATGTGCACTCTGCTCCCCAGTAATGTGCACTCTGCCACCCAGTAATGTGCACTCTGCCCCCCCTAGTAATGTCCCTCTGCCCCCAGTAATGTGCACTCTGCCCCCCCAGTAATGTCCCTCTGCCCCCCAGTAATGTGCACTCTGCCCCCCAGTAATGTGCACTCTGCCCCCAATAATGTGCACTCTGCTCCCCAGTATTGTGCACTCTGCCGCCCCCAGTATTGTGCACTCTGCTCCCCAGTAATGTGCACTCTGCCCCCCAGTAATGTGCCCTCTTCCCCCCAGTAATGTGCACTCTGCCCCCCCCCCAGTAATGTGCACTCTGCCCCCCAGTAATGTGCACTCTGCCCCCAATAATGTGCACTCTGCTCCCCAGTATTGTGCACTCTGCCCCCCATTAATGTGCCCTCTTCCCCCCAGTAATGTACACTCTGCCCCCCCCAGTAATGTCCCTCTGCCCCCCAGTAATGTGCACTCTGCCCCCCAGTAATGTGCACTCTGCCCCCCAGTAATGTGCACTCTGCCCCCAGTAATGTGCACTCTGCCTCCACCAGTAATGTGCATTCTTCCCCCCAGTAATGTGCCCTCTTCCCCTTAGTAATGTGCACTCTGCCCCCAGTAATGTGCACTCTGCCCCCAATAATGTGCACTCTGCCCCCAATAATGTGCACTCTGCCCCCCAGTAATGTGCACTCTGCTCCCCAGTAATGTGCACTCTGCTCCCCAGTAATATGCACTCTGCCTCCCCCAGTATTGTGCCCTCTTCCCCCCAGTAATGTGCTCTCTGCCCCCCATTAATGTGCACTCTGCCCCCCCAGTAATGTCCCTCTGCCCCCCAGTAATGTCCCTCTGCCCCCCAGTAATGTGCACTCTGCCCCCCAGTAATGTGCACTCTGCCCCCCAGTATTGTGCACTCTGCCTCCCCCAGTATTGTGCACTCTGCCTCCCCCAGTATTGTGCACTCTGCTCCCCAGTAATGTGCCCTCTTCCCCCCAGTAATGTGCCCTCTTCCCCCCAGTAATGTGCACTCTGCCCCCCCCAGTAATGTCCCTCTGCCCCCCAGTAATGTCCCTCTGCCCCCCAGTAATGTGCACTCTGCCCCCCAGTATTGTGCACTCTGCCTCCCCCAGTAATGTGCACTCTGCCCCCCAGTAATGTGCCCTCTGCCCCTCAGTAATGTGCACTCTGCCCCCCAGTAATGTGCACTCTGCTCCCCAGTAATGTGCACTCTGCCCCCCAGTAATGTGCACTCTGCTCCCCAGTATTGTGCACTCTGCTCCCCAGTAATGTGCCCTCTGCCCCTCAGTAATGTGCACTCTGCCCCCCAGTAATGTGCACTCTGCTCCCCAGTAATGTGCACTCTGCCCCCCAGTAATGTGCACTCTGCTCCCCAGTATTGTGCACTCTGCCTCCACCAGTAATGTGCCCTCTGCCCCCCAGTAATGTGCCCTCTGCCTCCACCAGTAATGTGCACTCTGCTCCCCAGTAATGTGCCCTCTGCCCCCCCAGTAATGTGCCGTCTGCCCCCCCAGTAATTTGCCCTCTGCCCCCAGTAAAGTACACTCTGCTCCCCCTGCAGCTAGTGTTAGGTTTTGTCGCTAGATGTGTAACTAGACCTTTATGCGTGTTAGTAGCAGCAGGACTGTTTATATACCAGGATTGTAGCTTCTGTGCACTGGGCATGAGTCCTCACACTGCTGTGCCCTCAGTTCCCTCCTAGCTGTTAAAACACGGTACTGGGTCTGAAAGACTAAATGAAGCCGGATCTGGAAACGAATTTATAGGGGATTTATAAGCAGATATGCAGAGCGCTCCTCCATGTGCACTTACCTGTGATGGGCGCGGCCAGGAAATTAGGTAATAACTGATTTTCTTGCAGGGAATAAAAACAATAATTAATTCATTGCGAGAGACAGAGACCACAGCCACCGCACGATACACACAATGCACTGACAATGGCTGCAATATAAGGGTCTAATGAAATAATCAGTAAAACACAACAAACAGGCGAGACGCCGACCACATGAATAATTAAACTGCAAATTCATTAAACAGCATTGTGCAAGGACAAGAACCTAACGAGCAGCACAGAGGAGGAACGTACACAAGCCCAATTATATCCCAGGGTGCAGTGCGGTAACGTAACAATGTGTCAGTCACATATAATATATCATTATATACAGGAGATCCCCAGGTTATACCGGCTGTACATATATAATTATATACAGGAGATTCCCAGGTTATACCGGCTGTACATATATCATTATATACAGGAGATCCCCAGGTTATACCGGCTGTACATATATCATTATATACAGGAGATCCCCAGGTTATACCGGCTGTACATACATCATTATATACAGGAGATCCCCAGGTTATACCAGCTGTACATATATCATTATGTACAGGAGATCCCCAGGTTATACCGGCTGTACAAATATCATTATATACATGAGATCCCCAGGTTATACCAGCTGTACATATATCATTATATACAGGAGATCCCAGGTTATACCGGCTGTACATATATCATTATATACAGGAGATCCCCAGGTTATACCGGCTGTACATATATCATTATATACAGGAGATCCCCAGGTTATACCGGCTGTACATACATCATTATATACAGGAGATCCCCAGGTTATATCGGCTGTACATATATCATTATATACAGGAGATCCCCAGGTTATACCGGCTGTACATATATCATTATATACAGGAGATCCCAAGGTTATACCATCTGTACATACATCATTACATACAGGAGATCCCCAGGTTATACCGGCTGTACATATATCATTATATACAGGAGATCCCCAGGTTATACCGGCTGTACATATATCATTATATACAGGAGATCCCCAGGTTATACCAGCTGTACATATATCATTATATACAGGGGATCCCCAGGTTATAGCGGCTGTACATATATCATTATATACAGGAGATCCCCAGGTTATACCGGCTGTACATATATCATTATATACAGGGGATCCCCAGGTTATAGCGGCTGTACATATATCATTATATACAGGAGATCTCCAGGTTATACCAGCTGTACATATATCATTATATACAGGAGATCCCCAGGTTATACCAGCTGTACATATATCATTATATACAGGGGATCCCCAGGTTATAGCGGCTGTACATATATCATTATATACAGGAGATCCCCAGGTTATACCGGCTGTACATATATCATTATATACAGGGGATCCCCAAGTTATACCGGCTGTACATCTATCATTATATACAGGAGATCCCCAGGTTATACCAGCTGTACATGTATCATTATATACAGGAGATCCCCAGGTTATACCGGCTGTACATATATCATTATATACAGGAGATCCCCAGGTTATACCGGCTGCACATCTATCATTATATACAGGAGATCCCCAGGTTATACCGGCTGTACATATATCATTATATACAGGAGATCCCCAGGTTATACCAGCTGTACATATATAATTATATACAGGGGATCCCCAGGTTATACCAGCTGTACATATATCTTTATATACAGGAGGTCCCCAGGTTATACCAGCTGTACATATATCATTATATACAGGAGATCCCCAGGTTATACCGGCTGTGAATATATCATTATATACAGGAGATCCCCAGGTTATACCGGCTGTACATATATCATTATATACAGGGGATCCCCAGGTTATACCGGCTGTACATCTATCATTATATACAGGAGATCCCCAGGTTATACCAGCTGTACATATATCATTATATACAGGGGATCCACAGGTTATAGCTGCTGTACATATATAATTATATACAGGAGATCCCCAGGTTATACCAGCTGTACATATATCATTATATACAGGAGATCCCCAGGTTATACCGGCTGTACATATATCATTATATACAGGAGATCCCCAGGTTATACCGGCTGTTCATATATCATTATATACAGGAGATCCCCAGGTTATACCGGCTGTACATATATCATTATATACAGGAGATCCCCAGGTTATACCACCTGTACATATATCACTATATACAGGAGATCCCCAGGTTATACCGGCTGTACATATATCATTATATACAGGAGATCCCCAGGTTATACCGGCTGTACATATATCATTATATACAGGAGATCCCCAGGTTATACCGGCTGTACATATATCATTATATACAGGAGATCTCCAGGTTATACCGGCTGTACATATATCATTATATACAGGAGATCTCCAGGTTATACCGGCTGTACATATATCATTATATACAGGAGATCCCCAGGTTATACCAGCTGTACATATACCATTACATACAGGAGATCCCCAGGTTATACCAGCTGTACATATATCATTATATACAGGAGATCCCCAGGTTACAGCGGCTGTACATATATCATTATATAGAGGAGATCCCCAGGTTATACCAGCTGTACATATATCATTATATACAGGGGATCCCCAGGTTATGGCGGCTGTACATATATCATTATATACAGGAGATCCCCAGGTTATACCAGCTGTACATATATCATTATATACAGGAGATCCCCAGGTTACAGCGGCTGTACATATATCATTATATACAGGAGATCTCCAGGTTATACCGGCTGTACATATATCATTATATACAGGGGATCCCCAGGTTATGGCGGCTGTACATATATCATTATATACAGGAGATCCCCAGGTTATACCAGCTGTACATATATCATTATATACCGGAGATCCCCAGGTTATACCGGCTGTACATATATCATTATATACAGGAGATCCCCAGGTTATACCGGCTGTACATATATCATTATATACAGGAGATCTCCAGGTTATACCGGCTGTACATATATCATTATATACAGGAGATCCCCAGGTTATACCAGCTGTACATATATCATTATATACAGGAGATCCCCAGGTTATAGCGGCCGTACATATATCATTATATACAGGAGATCTCCAGGTTATACCAGCTGTACATATATCATTATATACAGGAGATCCCCAGGTTATAGCGGCCGTACATATATCATTATATACAGGAGATCTCCAGGTTATACCAGCTGTACATATATCATTATATACAGGAGATCCCCAGGTTATACCAGCTGTACATATATCATTATATACAGGAGATCCCCAGGTTATACCGGCTGTACATATATCATTATATACAGGAGATCCCCAGGTTATACCAGCTGTACATATATCATTATATACAGGAGATCCCCAGGTTATACCAGCTGTACATATATCATTATATACAGGAGATCCCCAGGTTATACCAGCTGTACATATATCATTATATACAGGAGATCCCCAGGTTATACCGGCTGTACATATATCATTATATACAGGAGATCCCCAGGTTATACCGGCTGTACATATATCATTATATACAGGGGATCCCCAGGTTATAGCTGCTGTACATATATCATTATATACAGGAGATCCCCAGGTTATACCGGCTGTACATATATCATTATATACAGGAGATCTCCAGGTTATACCGGCTGTACATATATCATTATATACAGGAGATCCCCAGGTTATACCGGCTGTACATATATCATTATATACAGGAGATCCCCAGGTTATACCGGCTGTACATATATCATTATATACAGGAGATCCCCAGGTTATACCGGCTGTACATATATCATTATATACAGGAGATCCCCAGGTTATACCAGCTGTACATATATCATTATATACAGGAGATCCCCAGGTTATACCGGCTGTACATATATCATTATATACAGGAGATCCCCAGGTTATAGCGGCCGTACATATATCATTATATACAGGAGATCTCCAGGTTATACCGGCTGTACATATATCATTATATACAGGAGATCCCCAGGTTATACCTGCTGTACATATATCATTATATACAGGAGATCCTCAGGTTATACCGGCTGTACATATATCATTATATACAGGAGATCCCCAGGTTATACCGGCTGTACATATATCATTATATACAGGAGATCCCCAGGTTATAGCGGCCGTACATATATCATTATATACAGGAGATCTCCAGGTTATACCGGCTGTACATATATCATTATATACAGGAGATCCCCAGGTTATACCTGCTGTACATATATCATTATATACAGGAGATCCTCAGGTTATACCGGCTGTACATATATCATTATATACAGGAGATCCCCAGGTTATACCGGCTGTACATATATCATTATATACAGGAGATCCCCAGGTTATAGCGGCCGTACATATATCATTATATACAGTAATCTCCAGGTTATACCGGCTGTACATATATCATTATATACAGGAGATCTCCAGGTTATACCGGCTGTACATATATCATTATATACAGGAGATCCCCAGGTTATACCAGCTGTACATATATCATTATATACAGGAGATCCCCAGGTTATACCGGCTGTACATATATCATTATATACAGGAGATCCCCAGGTTATACCGGCTGTACATATATCACTATATACAGGAGATCCCCAGGTTATACCGGCTGTACATATATCACTATATACAGGAGATCCCCAGGTTATACCGGCTGTACATATATCATTATATAAAGGAGATCCCCAGGTTATACCGGCTGTACATATATCATTATATACAGGAGATCCCCAGGTTATACCAGCTGTACATATATCATTATATACAGGAGATCCCCAGGTTATACCAGCTGTACCCATCAGGGGCCAGTGAGGGGATGCAAGAAGAGGGTTCCTTTTGGGGCACTTCTTATGTTCATGTAGTGATAGACCCCTGAGCAGTTGGTGAAGTTGAGGCCCATGAAGTTAGCGGCACTCAGGGATCACACGTGAAGACAGGGATGAAGTACAGTGTCTTTATTAAGCAGACAATCCAAGCACCCTGGTGTATATCAGATTCCTTCCTGCAGGGTTCCTCAAGGCAGTGGATGGTTGGATCTTTAATCTGGGAAAGGATCTTATTTTTGTCCTGTTGTTTGAGGCTGGAGGCAGCAATTTGGTGCGGGCTTCATAGGGGGTAGCACACAGAACCGTTCATCTGGCAGACGGGTGCCCCTCTGAAGGGAGACAGCAGGTGCAGGTTGGGTGCAAAACTGAGAGCTCTGAAGACCATGATATAAACTGTAAACTTATATAAACTGTAGCTCACTACAAGGTATCCTGAGCTTTCCAACCAATCACTGACCCTATGAAACATAGCACACTGCAATTGTAATACCACAGAAGGTAAGTTTGTAGCTTGACTTAACAGAGTTGTCTAGTTTTCATTAGCTCACTAGGGCCACCTGGAGAGAATTGGTTTGTAACTCCCCGTCCTGCGGGCCATTACACTGCCGCAATGATTGCCACCACTATATGGCGGGAGATATATAATATTAGTTCCTCAGGTAACTATTAGGGGAGGCACAGGAACCCTCCAGACAAATTAAAGGGAAAGTTTTAGCCCCATAGTCAGGTCTGCATCTCCCCAGGCTCTTGGGGGTACGGATGGAGCTTCCTATCAACAGGCTGACATAGATTGAATACCTGGGGGTCATTGATCTTCTTTTGATTTCCATTATAACCAAATATTGGTCTATGTGCCAAACCCCTTAGATGCCGTGTGTTATAGCCACTGTTAAGTCTGTACTGGAAGAAGGTGAAGTCATGGGGACCAGTCAATATATTTATAGTTACGGTCCTAACAGTCCTTATCCATGGCATCGCAACCACAGAACCCGGGGACTGATCTAGTGGAACCAGTTACCAGAGGTAAGTCGGTGTATTACTTCTTATTTCAAATCTCCCGCCGCCTCTGAGGGGTTTTCCTCTTAGATTAGGAAACCCCTTGAAGAACATCATGGCTTGACAGCAGGTCCTGTGGCCTCACGGACCGGATATGAAGAGCAGAGGTAGGTACCCGGTGCCCACGACCCGGCGATGCCCATGTATCGCTATATATGGCAGATTATTGCATCTATTGTTACAATCAGGAAGTTTTCCTTCCATAATAACCTGCTCCATTCATTCAGAGATCGGTATCGGCGCCCCCCATGTCCTCACAGCTGCGGGGTCCGGGCTCAGTCTACAGATTATGGACACTTATTACAGAGCTGATGTAAATGTCTCATTCAGTGATTCAGTGAGTGGGAGCCGTCTGCAGCCGCGAGCCGGTGTTATTAATGTGTGAGGGGGAGGAGGCGGCCTCCAATCATTGTGAGTAGTGGCTAATGTGGAGACATGAATGTCAGATGTGAACGGGGACAAAGAAGAAAGGCCACAACCCCACAGACCGGAAGCTACAGAGCAATGGCCCAACCAAATATGGAGACATTGTAACAAGCGGAGACAGGAGATATGTGGGTGAAATATAAAGATAGAATCAGTACAGGATAAGTAATGTCATGTATGTACACAGTGACTGCACCAGCAGCAGAATAGTGAGTGCAGCTCTGGGGTATAATAGAGGATGTAACTCAGGATCAGTACAGGATAAGTAATGTCATGTATGTACACAGTGACTGCACCAGCAGCAGAATAGTGAGTGCAGCTCTGGGGTATAATACAGGCTGTAACTCAGGATCAGTACAGGATAAGTAATGTCATGTATGTACACAGTGACAGCACCAGCAGCACAATAGTGAGTGCAGCTCTGGAGTTTAATACAGGATGTAACTCAGGATCAGTACAGGATAAGTAATGTCATGTATGTACACAGTGACTGCACCAGCAGCAGAATAGTGAGTGCAGCTCTGGAGTATAATACAGGATGTAACTCAGGATCAGTACAGGATAAGTAATGTCATGTATGTACACAGTGACTGCACCAGCAGCAGAATAGTGAGTGCAGTTCTGGAGTATAATACAGGATGTAACTCAGGATCAGTACAGGATAAGTAATGTCATGTATGTACACAGTGACTGCGCCAGCAGCAGAATAGTGAGTGCAGCTCTGGGGTATAATACAGGCTGTAACTCAGGATCAGTACAGGATAAGTAATGTCATGTATGTACACAGTGACTGCACCAGCAGCACAATAGTGAGTGCAGCTCTGGAGTTTAATACAGGATGTAACTCAGGATCAGTACAGGATAAGTAATGTCATGTATGTACACAGTGACTGCACCAGCAGCAGAATAGTGAGTGCGGCTCTGGGGTATAATACAGGATGTAACTCAGGATCAGTACAGGATAAGTAATGTCATGTATGTACACAGTGACTGCACCAGCAGAATAGTGAGTGCAGCTCTGGGGTATAATACAGGATGTAACTCAGGATCAGTACAGGATAAGTAATGTCATGTATGTACACAGTGACTGCTCCAGCAGCAGAATATTGAGTGCAGCTCTGGAATATAATACAGGATGTAACTCAGGATCAGTACAGGATAAGTAATGTCATGTATGTACACAGTGACTGCACCAGCAGCAGAATAGTGAGTGCAGCTCTGGAGTATAATACAGGATGTAACTCAGGATCAGTACAGGATAAGTAATGTCATGTATGTACACAGTGACTGCGCCAGCAGCAGAATAGTGAGTGCAGCTCTGGGGTATAATACAGGATGTAACTCAGGATCAGTACAGGATAAGTAATGTCATGTATGTACACAGTGACTGCACCAGCAGCAGAATAGTGAGTGCAGCTCTGGGGTATAATACAGGATGTAACTTAGGATCAGTACAGGATAAGTAATGTCATGTATGTACACAGTGACTGCACCAGCAGCAGAATAGTGAGTGCAGCTCTGGAATATAATACAGGGTGTAACTCAGGATCAGTACAGGATAAGTAATGTCATGTATGTACACAGTAACTGCACCAGCAGCAGAATAGTGAGTACAGCTCTGCAGTATAATACAGGATGTAACTCAGGATCAGTACAGGATAAGTAATGTCATGTATGTACACAGTGACTGCACCAGCAGCAGAATAGTGAGTGCAGCTCTGGGGTATAATACAGGATGTAACTCAGGATCAGTACAGGATAAGTAATGTCATGTATGTACACAGTGACTGCACCAGCAGCACAATAGTGAGTGCAGCTCTGGGGTATAATACAGGATGTAACTCAGGATCAGTACAGGATAAGTAATGTCATTTATGTACACAGTGACTGCACCAGCAGCAGAATAGTGAGTGCAGCTCTGGGGTATAATACAGGATGTAACTCAGGATCAGTACAGGATAAGTAATGTCATGTATGTACACAGTGACTGCACCAGCAGCAGAATAGTGAGTGCAGCTCTGGAGTATAATACAGGATGTAACTCAGGATCAGTACAGGATAAGTAATGTCATGTATGTACACAGTGACTGCACCAGCAGAATAGTGAGTGCAGCTCTGGAGTATAATACAGGATGTAACTCAGGATCAGTACAGGATAAGTAATGTCATGTATGTACACAGTGACTGCACCAGCAGCAGATAGTGAGTGCAGCTCTGGGGTATAATACAGGATGTAACTCAGGATCAGTACAGGATAAGTAATGTCATGTATGTACACAGTGGGGGACATTTACTTACAGTGTCGGTGTCTGCATTGGCTTTGTTACCGACCTGCTCTCGGTAAGAAGACACACATTTAATATTGTAGAGCTGTGCAGAGACATTTCTGGCGCCGAGACTATTTCCTGTCCCTGGGACAAAATCTGTCCCGAGCACCAGAAATGTGTCCAACAGACCCTGCTAGACCAGTTTTCTTTTGGTCTACTTTCCGTCAGTTTACACCGCCCAAAAAGGGCTGCGACACATAGTAATTGTGTCTGAGTCTCCACTCCGCCAAAGCCACGCCCCTTTTCGGAGAACAGTCGGAGCAGACGGAAAAAGGCATTTTTTCTGTCCCCGACAGCTAATAAATAGGTCGGAGAGCAGAACATGTGGTGAGAGCGCCACAAAACTGGCGGAAACGCCATAGTAAATGTCCCCCAGTGACTGCACCAGCAGCAGATAGTGAGTGCATCTCTGGAGCTCGTTACATCGTTAAGCTCTGTCTGTTGCTGTGAGAGGCTGTGTGCTGCTGCTGCTCTGAGCTCCAGGAATAATCCATCTCCACCTGGGGCCTGCTCTCTCCCTTCCCAGGGAGGTGGTGGGTTTCCAGGCATGAGCCAGAGCGGCAAGCCCCAGGCTCCTGCTTCCCGGGCCAGGCCGGCGGGGGACAGGGGTAGCCGGCTACCGGCCAGCGCTATGGAGGACTCAGGGGTGAGACGTTCCACCAGGAGTCGTAGTAATACTGCTCCTGCTCCCCCTGAGTCTGGTGTGAGGCGGCGCAGCAAGAACCTGGATGTCCATGATGGTGCGGGTGAGAGCGGTCCTTCCGGGGCTGGAGCTATGAAGCGGAGTGCTCACAGAGGTAAGGCTGACCATGCGGGGGGAGGCTGGGCGGTGCAGGGACCCCGGGAGTCTTTGTCCACCTATGCCTCCCGGGTCCAGAGCCACCTCTGTGAGTATGAAGAGGCGACTAAGACCATCAGGAGGCTCCGGGAGGAGCTGCGATGTGCCCGCACCAGGGCTGTCACAGCGCCAAAGAAGCGCAAAATGGAAATAAATGGAGAGATTAATCGCCTGAAAGCTGAGATTGATAAATTGACAAAAAGAAAGACCTTTATTTGTGAGAACAGTGGGCCATTTAAGGAAAAACTTATTAATGATGATAGATTTGCTCAAATGGCTGATAACAGAGAGCAAAGGCTGAAGGGGTTGCAGCCTGCGAGCCAGGTGGAGGAGGATGATGATGATGATGATGACGAGCAGCAGTTCCCACCTGGCGGCCTGCAGGAAGATCAGCAGGCCTCGTGCAGTGGGCCCCCTGCAGGACAGCCAGCAGTAACACCTCGCTCGGGGGAGGACAGTGACACCGGCAGCCAGGGAGGGGCGCTCTTGGCAGAGATCCGGCTGCTCGAGTCCCCAGTGCGCATGGAGAACTTTTCGTTTGGTGATGAACTCCCAGAGGAAGCCGCTGGGGGGAGCAGCCGGAGGAAGAGTAAGAAGACCAAGCCAAAGCAGCAAGAAGAGGTAAGATTCATCTTTACCCCCCTCCCGGTACACCCCCCCGGGCAAAGCGCAGGGTCAGCTCACTGTCAAGCCCTGCTACCCAAACCCCCCTGAGTTCTGCTGTGGACCCGGTGCAAAGGTGCAGGGAGATTACAGGTGTGACATCTGATGTGGCGATGGGCTCCGTCTCTGTTTGTGGTAACAGTGGGGGAGCAGGGGAGGCATCGGCCGCAAGGCCGGACAGTCAGGGCGGCTCGGATGTGGCGATACGATCAAAATCCAGTGCTGTGGTGCGTCCCCCGCTGGGAGGGGGGGATAACTCGGCACTGGTGGCAGCTTCCGGTGCCTCGGCGCCTCTTCATGCTGTTGCCGCTGATCACTTAGTTGAGGGGCGGCGGCAGTGTGGAGGGGTTGCTGAGGCTGAGGGCTCCGGACCTCCCAGACAAAAAGTGTTATTCTGTGTTGGTGTTGGGGATAATGTGAATTCTACGGAAATTGGAGATCAGAGGCGCCTCACACCGGCTAAAGAACAGCGGCGAATGTTACCAAGCCCCAGGAGAAGTAAAATAACATCTGCTACCGATGATGCGGAGGGCACAAGTGTGACAAGAGTTGTGGTCCCCTCTGGGCGATGCTCTGCGGGGGGATCCCCGTCCCTTGTGCCTGAAGATGCGGAGGTGGTCATGTCCCCTGATGTTGTTGCTGGTCCAGCCAGTGTGAATGTTGTCAGTAATGTTGTGGTGGCTAGTGTGAGTGGAGTGAGTGGTGCAGAACCGTTACCAGTTATCGGGGTGAGTGATGGAGGGACTGGTGGAGCGGCTGAAAGTAACATGGAGGTGGGTGGTGTTAATGTGGTGGGTACAGGGGTTGGTCCGGTTGCTCCCCCAGTGGCGGCCCCTATTAAGAGCTATGCCAGTGTCGCTGCTGGGGGAAGTGGGGTTCCATCATCCTCGTCTCTGGGCTCTGGGGACGGCTTTTTGCAACGGCGCCTCCTGCAGGCCTTACAGAAGGGAGAAAGGACGATCAATGTAGCGGGGCAGGAGGTTGATTTGTCGTTTTGGATAGAGAGGCACGGCCTGTCTGCCTTCCGAGAGCAAAGAGGCAGGGAGACACCATGGTCGCTCCCGACAACCGGGCCGGGTGCTAACCGTAGGAATGTGGTCCGTCTTCGGTGGCGTGGCAGTGATGTGTGTCCCCCTCGGGCACGGGTAGTTGAGCTGCTGCTGAAGATGGACTTCAAGGCGGCTGACATCTTTGCCTTGATCCATCCCTATGGTACATCTGAGTTTGATGTCAGCTTTGTTCGGCCAGAGGGGCTTGAGCTCTTCTGGTCCAACTATGAGCTGAGATACAACGAGCCCGAGTGGCGGGACTTTGCTGTGCAAGCAGTGTCCCGCCAGAGCGAACTCAAGAAAGTGACCGTTCTTACCCGTAACGAATCACTATCTTGCTTTGACATCATGACCTGGATGAATCGTTATGGAGAGGTGCTAGGATTACCAGAAAAAAATCGTGACGAGTTTGGTATCTGGTCAGGGGCCTGGACCTTCATGGTGAAGTTGAGGCGTTCAGGTAACTCAGTCGCCCACATCCCTTCATCAGCCTTCCTGGGGAGGGATCGGATCCTGATCTTCTACCGGGGGCAGCCTAAGCTGTGTCACAGGTGCGGTGACCCCACACATTTCAGCGCAAACTGCACCGTGCAGAAGTGTGCGTTGTGTGGGGGTGTCGGCCATCTCGCTGCATCCTGTACAGGGCAGATTAGGTGTGACCTGTGTGGTGATCTCGGTCACCCATACAGTCGTTGTCCTCTTTCCTTCGCTAATGCAGGCTCAGCCTCAGCGGATGAAAGCCATGAGGCTGAATCTGCTGGGGAGGGGACTGGCAGAGGTGGAGGAATGGAGGGGCCAGGGAAGAAAGACAGGAAAAAGACGCCTGCCCAGCTAAGGCGTCTAGAGAAGCGTCAACAGCAGAGAGAGCGGGGGGAGTCTCGGGCTGCTGGGACAACCTCTGGCGCTCTCCTGGAGACCACACCTGTCGCTGAGGCCCCAGGGGATGATGTACTGGATGAGGAGGTCAGGAGGATTGAGAGAGAGGAAGGTGCCACGTCCTCAGATTCCTCCCATTATGAGAGTATGGACGAGGATAATAGGGCGTGGCTAGAGGAAAAGCGTAAGCGTGGCGCCAAAAAGAAGAAAAAGGGTAAAAAGAAGGGAGGTGTAAGATCTCCTCCCTCCCTGACTAAGGTACCCAAGGAAGGTGCAACCGACCCCCCGCTGGTCGAACTTTCAAATCGATTCCTGGCCCTGGATGGAGCCTCTCCTGCCGATGGAGGGGCTGAGGGTGAAGGGCCAGAGGTGGCGGAGGGGCCTGCAGGAGGTGCCGAGTCTCCCCCTGGGGAGTCGGGGTCCTCAGGAGGGGAGACTGGCCCAGAGTCTGGAGACGAGGATGAGGGGGCAGGTCCTGGATCTGCCCCTGAAGCATTAGAGGTGCGGGAGATGGACACCACAATATGTCTAAAAAGGGGGTGTTCATTTCCCGAGGGTGGTGGTAAGATGGGTAAAAAGAAAGCCGTCTAACTCAATCACTCATGATGGCGGCACCCACTCCGTTGACGCTGGCGTCCATTAATGTCGCCAGCATTAAGTCTGATGCGGCTAGATTTGCGGCCTTTGATTTTCTCGGCCGTGTTGAAGCCGACATTTTATTTTTGCAGGAGACCAGGCTGCCAGATTTGGCGGCCGTGTTTAAAGCTAAGAGGGAATGGAGACACGGGCCTTCCTATTGGTCTCTTGTGGCCGAGCCGTATAGCGGAGTGGCGGTCCTTTTTACCGCACCGGTAGAATGCCGACGAGTTATTGAGTTAGAAATGGGGAGGTGCCTGATCCTGGATGTCCTCATGAAGGGACAAGAACTGCGCCTAATTAACATCTATGGTCCCCAGTCCAAGTGGGACAGGAAGTGTCTCTTTATGAGGATCAAGCCCTACCTTTTTACAAGTCGGCAGGTGGTCTTTGGAGGGGACTTCAATGCTGTCACGAGGTCCCAGGATAGGGGAGGTTCCAGAGACAAGCTGACTTATGATAGCGTCACTCTTAATAGCATAGCTAGTGAGGCTCGCCTGGTGGATGTCCACATCCGGCACACCCCAGGCCACGCGGGGTTCATCTATTATAGGGGTAGCTGCAGGTCTAGAATAGACAGGTTTTATTTAAAGGAGGAAGCCATTTCTTCAGCAGTGTCTGTTGTTGAGGTGGAGTTCTCCGACCACTGTTTAATTTTGTTTTCTCTGAATGTTACAGAGACCCCCCGGATGGGAAGAGGCTACTGGAAACTCAATTCGTCTCTCCTGGAGGAAGCGGAGATCAGACAATCCTTTGAGGACTTTCTTCAGAGCCAGGTACCATTGCTGGGCCTTTGTGGCAGTAAGTCAGAGTGGTGGGAGATGCTCAAGAAAAGGGTGGCGAGATTCTTCCGCTAGCTCTAGAGCCTCAGGAGCCTGGACAGGTACCGCCTGTATCAGGGCCTGAGGAGGAAACTCGAGCATCTCGTCTCGACTGGAGGTAGTCGTGAGGACATCTCCAGAGTGAAATCCTTGCTGAAGAGGTGTCAGTACGATAGACACGCATCTTTGGTTTTTGAGAGGGATTACGGGAAATACCGCTCGCCCGACCCTTACAGAAACTGCAAGATGTCAGTGAATGGTAAAGTTGTCACAGGACTGGTTGACAGTACGGGATCCCTGAAAAGGTCCAGATCAGGGATTCTGGAGGTCGTCAGATCCTTCTACTCACACCTCTTGGGCCGGAAGGATCTAGATCGGGATGTGATGTCGGCTTTCCTGGCTGAAACTGTCCCTGAGCCAGGAGTAGACCCCTCTCTTGATATTTTGACAGAGATGATCAGGGAAGAGGAAGTCAGCCGGGCGATTGAAGGGCTCGCCCTCAAGAAATCGCCAGGTCCGGATGGCTTAACATCTGAGTTCTATAAGACCTTTAAGGACGCCTTGGTTCCCCTCTTGACCGAGGTATTCAATGAGTGTCTTTCCTCGGGCGCTCTGCCGAAGTCAATGAGGAGGTCTGCCCTGATCATTTTGTCAAAGGGTAAGGACCGATCTCGTGTTGAGAACTGGCGTCCCATAGCGCTTCTCAATACGGACAGAAAGGTTTTGGCAAAGGTGCTGTTTAATCGGCTGGTGCAGTTTGCGCCCCGGCTCCTTTCGGGGACCCAGCACTGCTCTGTTCCAGGCCGCAGTACATTTAGTGCTGTGCTTTGTATTCGGGAGGCAGTGGAGCAGGGCAGGGCTGGTAACTGGAAGGGGTACTTGCTGTCCTTGGATCAGGCAAAAGCATTTGATCGGGTTAACCACGAGTACCTCTGGTCTGTCCTTCTGAGGTATGGCCTGCCGGGGGAGTTTGTCAATTGGCTAAAGGTTTTGTACGCAGGGGCAGAGAGTTTCCCGCTTGTGAACGGTTGGATTGGCCGCTCTTTTGAGGTCGGGTCTGGTGTTCGCCAGGGTTGTCCTCTGAGCCCACTTTTATACGTGTTCGCGATTGACCCATTCCTGAGGAGGGTGAATCGTGGGCCGTTGGTGGGAGTCGGGATGGATCGGGCAGCACCGGAAGCCACTCTTAGAGTGGTAGCGTATGCTGATGATGTCACCCTTTTCGTGTCCTCGGGAGGGGAGGCGCAATGGGTGATGTCAGAGGTTGACCGCTACTCAGAGGCTTCTGGGTCCAAGATCAACCGGGATAAGTGTGAGAGTCTCTGGCTGGGAGAGGGGGATCCAGGCTTTGATCTCCCGGACACTCTTCCAGGGCCCCAGGACTCTGCCAAAGTTCTCGGCATCGAATTCGGCCAGGGGGATTACCCCATGCAAAACTGGGACGGCAGGCTTAAGATCGCCGCTCAGAAGGTGGACCAGTGGAAGGGTTGGTCTTTGACCCTCAGGGAAAGGGTGAACCTGATTAAAACTTACCTGCTCCCGTTGCTGATTTATCTGGGCAGTGTGTGCATGTTGCCGGAACCCCTCTGGACTCGGGTCTACAGTCTGTTCTTCCAGCTGTTATGGGGGAATAGGCTGAACCTTATCAAGAGGGAGGTTACTTACCGCACGAGGAGACAAGGAGGGTTGTGTATGGTCAACCCTGTGGTATTCCTAGTGAATACCTTTCTTAAGATCAATATCGCCAACCTCTGGAAAGAGAGGGCTCCTCCGTGGGTATACTCCTGCAGGGGATGGTTTCGGCCTTTCTTCCAGGAATGGGAGACAGGAGGACAAGTGAAGGATCTTCGCACACCGCATGGGCATCTTCCGGCTTACGCTACCCCGGTTCTGAAGGTGATTCGCCGGTGGGGTCTGGGAATGTGGGAGATCAGGACCTTGTCGAGGAAAATCCTTGACAAAAGGGTTCTGTTGACCCATTTCCAGAAGCCTCTGGCCCTCAGGGATTGCCCAAGTCGGGATCTTGGGGTGGGTTTGAGTTTATTGAATTCCATCAGGATCCCCTTGAAGTTTTGGGACTTGACTTGGCGCTGCTTCCATGGAAAGCTGTGTGTGAGGGACAATCTGAAGTGTAGGAGCTCTGAGGAAAGGGGTTGTCCCCGGGAGGAGTGCGGTGGTCTGCTGGAGAGCATGGACCACTTCCTGCTTCAGTGCCCCTTTAACACAGAGATGTACAACCGGGTGGGCGCTTCCATCCATTGGCCCGGGTTGGCCGGTCTCTCCTATGGAGCATGGGCCTATGGAGCATTCAGAGGCCTGGGTGGCCGGGACCGATGCACGTTATTCCTAGTCAGTCTAGTGGTCAGGTACCACACGTGGAACGCACGGTGTTTAGTATCGACGCAGCGTAAAATCCTCCCGCTGGATGAGGTGGTTAGGAACATTCTGGGTGACCTGGTGAAGGTGCGCTCTCTGGAGTATGAGAGGCTGGGCATGGGGAGGGCCTCTCTCTTTTGGAGGGGGTTCTCCTTTAGTGTCCCTTAGTCTGTCATCTCCGCTCCTGGTGTTGGGCTGAAGCTGCACAGTAGATTTTTGTTTTGTGTTATGAGCATGTAGTGATGTAGGGCTTGCAGGTGCCAAACCTGGGCTTTATGTGGTTGTATTTATGTTGTTCAGGTTTTATTTGTATTCTGTTTTCTTTATGTTATGTTGTAATCAGTGTATATATTGTATATAGTGGGGTTTGGGACATAGTGTTAGGTTGGGAGGGGGGTGATGGTGGTGGGATTTTGGGATTTATGAACTGACCTTGGACTCTATGACCCTGGGCACTGGTCTGGACTACTTAACGCAAACTTTGGACGTTAGACCAGTGTCTGGGGGGAAGGGGAGGGTGCGGGCGAGGGATCTAGTTTAGTGTAGTGTTATGTGTATTATGTGTTTGTTATTATATATTTATATTTATTAAAAAAAAAAAAAAAAAATGGGTGTGGGGTGTGATCTGTGTGGGGTGGTTTGTTATTAGAGGGTGTGGGGTGGGTTTATGTATATTTATAGTCATTTATGT
The DNA here is from genome assembly GCF_040894005.1 of Engystomops pustulosus. Classification (NCBI taxonomy): domain Eukaryota; kingdom Metazoa; phylum Chordata; class Amphibia; order Anura; family Leptodactylidae; genus Engystomops; species Engystomops pustulosus. The sequence continues at coordinate 6,679,257 of NC_092415.1, read as the reverse complement.
TTATTTGTGGGTGTGGCTTGTCTTATTGTTTATTGGTTTGGTTGAGGATGTGACAATCGGTTGGGTGGGGGTTGTGATATTTGGTGTTTATTAATTTTTGGTGTATTTTAAATTTATTGTTTTTGCTAGGAGTGAATGTGGCTGGACCAGCAGGTAAGACATTGTATATATTTTGTATATATTATATTTTATGTTTGGTTTGTATTGTTATGTTTTTTATTTTTATATAAAATAAAAGATCTACAGGATGTAACTCAGGATCAGTACAGGATAAGTAATGTCATGTATGTACACAGTGACTGCACCAGCAGCAGAATAGTGAGTGCAGCTCTGGAGTATAATACAGGATGTAACTCAGGATCAGTACAGGATAAGTAATGTCATGTATGTACACAGTGACTGCACCAGCAGCAGAATAGTGAGTGCAGCTCTGGGGTATAATACAGGATGTAACTCAGGATCAGTACAGGATAAGTAATGTCATGTATGTACACAGTGACTGCACCAGCAGCAGAATAGTGAGTGCAGCTCTGGAGTATAATACAGGATGTAACTCAGGATCAGTACAGGATAAGTAATGTCATGTATGTACACAGTGACTGCACCAGCAGCAGAATAGTGAGTGCAGCTCTGGAGTATAATACAGGATGTAACTCAGGATCAGTACAGGATAAGTAATGTCATGTATGTACACAGTGACTGCACCAGCAGCAGAATAGTGAGTGCAGCTCTGGGGTATAATACAGGATGTAACTCAGGATCAGTACAGGATAAGTAATGTCATGTATGTACACAGTGACTGCACCAGCAGCAGAATAGTGAGTGCAGCTCTGGGGTATAATACAGGATGTAACTCAGGATCAGTACAGGATAAGTAATATCATGTATGTACACAGTGACTGCACCAGCAGCAGAATAGTTCGTGCTGGCTCATTCCCCTGTGAACTGCTGACGGGTGTGGTTGTCTGCGACTGAGCTCCTGCACCACCTGGTGGAAGATCAATCCACCCAGGCCTGCTCTCTCCTCCCCAGGGAGGGAGTAGGTTTCTGGGATGAGTGAGCCAGGAAAATCCCAGGCTTCTGCCTCTCGGACCAGGCCGGCGGGGGGCAGGAGAAGCCAGTTGCCGGCCAAAGCGGAGGGGGTAAGAAGATCTGCCCGGAGCCAAGGACGCAGTGATGTGACCTCGGCTGCCACCCCCAAGACCCAGGGAAGCTGCAAGGTCTCCGGTTCACAGAAGATCAAGGCAAGTAACATCAGCCTGAGTGCTCCTCCTGGAAAGCTGAGTGACTGTGCGGGAAAGCTGGGTGGTTCAGCTGAAAAGCTGGGTGCTCACGGAGGTGTGCAAAAGGCATGGGGTGATCTTAAGGCCCGGGAGTCTGCTACCATCTATGGCTCCCGGATTGCTGAGCACCTCCGTGAGTACGAGGAAGCCGGAAAAGCGCTGAGGAGGCTCCAGGAGGAGATACGTGAGACCTTGGCCCTAGCGGGGGTGGCTACGCAGAGAAAGAAAAAGTCTGATCTTCTTACCACCATAGACAGACTAAAAGCCGAGGTCACCGCTCTGCAGGAGAAGCGACATCTAATCCTCGAGCACAGCGGTCCGTTCCGCGAAAAGTTGGAAAACGACGCCCGGTTTGAGGAAATGCGCCAGGAGCAGCTGAGAAAGCAAAAGGGGCTTGAGATCCAGGCGGATGATGGCGATGATGAGGAGGATGAGGAAGACCTGCCGTGTCCGTCTGCTGGCCTGCACCAACACCAGCAGGCCTCGCACGACAGGCTGCCTGCAGAGCAAGCGCCATTACCATCAGGCTGCGGCTCTGCCAACCTGGAGGAGGAAAGTGATGACAGCGGTCAGGGGGGGGCGCTAATGGCTCAGATCCGTCAGCTTGAGTCCCCAGTTCACCTCCAGAACTTCTCCTTCGGCGATGATTTGCCAGATGACGACCTAAAGAGAAAGAAGAGAGCCAGGAAGACCAAGGCGTCTCAGGAGGTGAATCTGGTGTTTCGTCCCCTCCCTGTTCCCTCCGGGCGGGCAGCGGTGCCAGCCTGTCGTGTAGGCCCCGTTACCCAGCCCAGCACGAATCCTGCAGTGGACTCGGTGCCAGGGTGCGGGGAGATTGCAAAGCCACGTTCTATCATGGCGCAGAGCACCAGCCTTGTTTGTAGTAGCAAGGATGGTGCAGGGAAGGCATCGGCCGAAAGGCCGGACAGTGAGGGCGATCCAGCAAGTCCTGGTACTGTGCGCTGCCCCCCAGTGGGAGGGGGGGGTGGCCCAGTGCCAGGGGCAGTGGCGGTGGCTCCTGTAGTCCCTAGCACCGTGGCTGCTGCTAGGTCCGGTGAGCAGCGGCAGTGTGATGGGGCTGCTGGGGCTTGTGGTGCGGCGCCTCCCAAGCGTCCTGTGCAGCCTGTGGGAAAGGGCGCAGGAAAGGTTTTATTTTGTATTGGCTCATCTGACCCTGGAGATGGCACAAAGAGACTGTCCGGAGTAAATAAAGACAGGAGGCCTCTTTCATCCAGCGAGCAGCGATGCTCCAACCTTAGAAAAACTGCGGGACAACAAGGGGTTAATGCCAATGAGGCAGAGGGCACAAGTAAGATCGGGGTTGGAGCTGCCTCTTCTCAGGCTGAATCAGCTATAGAGGTGGCGCTACCCCCAGTGCCCAGTGACGCTGAGGCAACCCCAGGTCCTCCTGGCCCAGCTGGTGTGAGTGATGCAAGGAAGCGAGGGAAGCGAGACAGTAATGTACATAGTGTGGTGAGTGTGGGAGTGGTGGATGGTGGTGAGGGGGTTAATCATGTGGTTTGTGCTGATCCATCTGCACCCCCAGTGGTGGCCGCTCCCATAAGGAGCTATGCGAGTGTCACCGCTGGGGCAAGTGGGGTTAACTCCTTGTCTCCTGGCTCTGGGAACAGCGTTTTGCAAAGGCGTCTTCTGGAGGCTCTCAGGAGAGGGGAAAAGTCAATCAATGTAGAGGGGAGAGAGGTTGATCTGTCCTTCTGGACAGACAGGCATGGCCTGGCAGCCTTCCAAGAGAAAAGGGGGGGAGAGACTGTATGGTCTTTACCCACAACCGGGCCCGGAGCTTCCCGTAGGAATGTGGTTCGTCTTCGCTGGAGGGGCAGTGACGCATGCCCACCCAGGTCAAGGGTGGTGGAGCTCCTCCTGAGGATGAACTTCAGGGCTAGTGACATCTTTGCCCTGATACATCCTTATGGTACTCCGGAGTTCGATGTCAGCTTTGTCCGGCCGGAGGGCTTAGAGCTCTTCTGGTCGAATTATGAGCTGGCAAAGAACGAGCCTGGCTGGCGAGACTTTGCTGTGCAAGCAGTGTCTCGCCAAAACACAGTCAAGAAGGTGACCGTTTTGACCCGTAACGAGTCACTTTCTTGCATGGACATCATGACTTGGCTAAGTCGTTATGGTGAAGTAGTTCAGGTACCTCAGAAAAACCGTGATGAATTTGGCATTTGGTCTGGGGCCTGGACCTTCATGATGAAGTTGAAGTGTTCAGGCGGCACAGTCGCCCACATTCCTTCTTCAGCCTTTCTTGGACGGGACAGAATCCTGATTTTCTACCAGGGGCAGCCGAAGGTCTGTCACAGGTGCGGTGACCCCACACACTTTAGCGCCAGCTGCCAAGTGCAGAAGTGCGCTTTGTGTGGTGGGCTAGGTCATCTCGCTGCATCCTGTAAGGACATTAGGTGTAACCTGTGTGGTGAGCTCGGTCACCCTTTCAGCCGTTGTCCTCGCTCCTTTGCCAATGCGGTTGTGACCCCAGTGGAGGAGAGCCATGAGGTTGCTTCTGCTGGGGAAGGTACCAGCAGAGGTGGAGGAGCTGAGGGGCCTGTGAAGAAAAGCAAGAATAAGTCACCTTCTCAGTTGAGGCGGCTTGAAGCCAGACAAAAAGGGAGAGAACTGGGGAAACCTCAGGTTGCTGGGGTGACCCTTGGTCCTTCCTCAGAGGCTGGTCATGCTACTGAGGTCCTGAGGGATGATGAGTTGGATGAGGAGGTCAGGAGGATGGAGCGCGAGAAAGGTGCCATGTCCTCCATGTCCTCCCATTATGAGAGTATGGATGAGGATAACAGGATTTGGCTAGAAAATAAGCGCAAGCAGAAAAAGAAAAAACGCGGCGTATCTAAGGTACCTAAGGAAGGGAAAACTTCCTCCCCTCTGGTTGAGCTTTCCAACCGGTTCCTCACCCTCGATGAGATCGCCTCCTCGGAAGGAGGGGCTGAGGGTGGGGTTCTGGAGGTGGCGGCGGAGCAGCCTGCAGGGGGCGCCGAGTCTCTATCCTCTGGGGAAGCCGGGTCCTCAGAGTGGGAGACTGACTCAGAGTCAGGAGACAAGGACGAAGGAGAGGGTGGTCCGGGTGGGTCCTTGGGGGCCAGTAATAACATGGACACCTCAATTTCGTTAAAAAGAAGTTGCCCCAATTCTGAAGGGAAAAGGGAAAAGGCATCATCTTCAGAGGAGAGTCGGGGGAAGGGAAATAGTAAGAAAAAAGCCGTCTAACTCAATCACTCATGATGGCGGCACCCACTCCGTTGACGCTGGCGTCCATTAATGTCGCCAGCATTAAGTCTGATGCGGCTAGATTTGCGGCCTTTGATTTTCTCGGCCGTGTTGAAGCCGACATTTTATTTTTGCAGGAGACCAGGCTGCCAGATTTGGCGGCCGTGTTTAAAGCTAAGAGGGAATGGAGACACGGGCCTTCCTATTGGTCTCTTGCGGCCGAGCCGTATAGCGGAGTGGCGGTCCTTTTTACCGCGCCGGTAGAATGCCGACGAGTTATTGAGTTAGAAATGGGGAGGTGCCTGATCCTGGATGTCCTCATGAAGGGACAAGAACTTCGTCTTATTAACATCTATGGTCCCCAGTCCAAGTGGGACAGGAAGTGTCTCTTTATGAGGATCAAGCCCTACCTTTTTACAAGTCGGCAGGTGGTCTTTGGAGGGGACTTCAATGCTGTCACGAGGTCCCAGGATAGGGGAGGTTCCAGAGACAAGCTGACTTATGATAGCGTCGCTCTTAATAGCATAGCTAGTGAGGCTCGCCTGGTGGATGTCCACATCCGGCACACCCCAGGCCACGCGGGGTTCACCTATTATAGGGGTAGCTGCAGGTCTAGAATAGACAGGTTTTATTTAAAGGAGGAAGCCATTTCTTCAGCAGTGTCCGTTGTTGAGGTGGAGTTCTCCGACCACTGTCTAATTTTGTTTTCTCTGAATGTTACAGAGACCCCCCGGATGGGAAGAGGCTACTGGAAGCTCAATTCGTCTCTCCTGGAAGAAGCAGAGATCAGACAATCCTTTGAGGACTTGCTTCAGAGCCAGGTACCATTGCTGGGCCTTTGTAGCAGTAAGTCAGAGTGGTGGGAGATGCTCAAGAAAAGGGTGGCGAGATTCTTCCGCCAGCTCTCGAGCCTCAGGAGCCTGGACAGGTACCGCCTGTATCAGGGCCTGAGGAGGAAACTCGAGCATCTCGTCTCGACTGGAGGTAGTCGTGAGGACGTCTCCAGAGTGAAATCCTTGCTGAAGAGGTGTCAGTACGATAGACACGCATCTTTGGTTTTTGAGAGGGATTACGGGAAATACCGCTCGCCCGACCCTTACAGAAACTGCAAGATGTCAGTGAGTAGTAAAGTTGTCACAGGACTGGTTGACAGTACGGGATCCCTGAAAAGGTCCAGATCAGGGATTCTGGAGGTCGTCAGATCCTTCTACTCGCACCTCTTGGGCAGGAAGGATCTAGATCGGGATGTGATATCGGCTTTTCTGGCTGAAACTGTCCCTGAGCCAGGAGTAGACCCCTCTCTTGATGTTTTGACAGAGATGATCAGGGAAGAGGAAGTCAGCCTGGCGATTGAAGGGCTCGCCCTCAAGAAATCGCCAGGTCCGGATGGCTTAACATCTGAGTTCTATAAGACCTTTAAGGACGCCTTGGTTCCCCTCTTGACTGAGGTATTCAATGAGTGTCTTTCCTCGGGCGCTCTGCCGAAGTCAATGAGGAGGTCTGCCCTGATCATTCTGTCAAAGGGTAAGGACCGATCTCGTATTGAGAACTGGCGTCCCATAGCGCTTCTCAATACGGACAGAAAGGTTTTGGCAAAGGTACTGTTTAATCGGCTGGTGCAGTTTGCGCCCCGGCTCCTTTCGGGGACCCAGCACTGCTCTGTTCCAGGCCGCAGTACATTTAGTGCTGTGCTTTGTGTTCGGGAGGCAGTGGAGCAGGGCAGGGCTGGTAACTGGAAGGGGTACTTGCTGTCCTTGGATCAGGCAAAAGCGTTTGATCGGGTTGACCACGAGTACCTCTGGTCTGTCCTTCTGAGGTATGGCCTGCCGGGGGAGTTTGTCAATTGGCTGAAAGTTTTGTACGCAGGGGCAGAGAGTTTCCCGCTTGTGAACGGTTGGATTGGCCGCTCTTTTGAGGTCGGGTCTGGTGTTCGCCAGGGTTGTCCTCTGAGCCCACTTTTTTACGTGTTCGCGATTGACCCATTCCTTAGGAGGGTTGATCGTGGGCCGTTGGTGGGAGTCGGGATGGACCAGGCGGCACCGGAAGCCACTCTAAGGGTGGTAGCGTACGCTGATGATGTCACCGTTTTTGTGTCCTCGAGAGGGGAGGCGCAATGGGTGATGTCAGAGGTTGACCGCTACTCAGAGGCTTCTGGGTCCAAGATCAACCGGGATAAGTGTGAGAGTCTCTGGCTGGGAGAGGGGGATCCAGGCTTTGATCTCCCGGACACTCTTCCAGGGCCCCAAGACTCTGCCAAAGTTCTCGGCATCGAATTTGGCCAGGGGGATTACCCCATGCAAAACTGGGATGGCAGGCTTAAGATCGCCGCTCAGAGGGTGGACCAGTGGAAGGGTTGGTCTTTGACCCTCAGGGAAAGGGTGAACTTGATTAAAACTTACCTGCTCCCATTGCTGATATATCTGGGCAGTGTGTGCATGTTGCCAGAACCCCTCTGGACTCGGGTCTACAGTCTGTTCTTCCAGCTGTTATGGGGGAATAGGCTGAACCTAATCAAGAGGGAGGTTACTTACCGCACGAGGAGACAAGGAGGGTTGTGTATGGTCAACCCTGTGGTGTTCCTAGTGAATACCTTTCTTAAGATCAATGTAGCAAACCTCTGGAAAGAGAGGGCTCCTCCGTGGGTATACTCCTGCAGGGGATGGTTTCGGCCTTTCTTCCAGGAATGGGAGACAGGAGGACAAGTGAAGGATCTTCGCACACCGCATGGGCATCTTCCGGCTTACGCTACCCCGGTTCTGAAGGTGATTCGCCGGTGGGGTCTGGGAATGTGGGAGATCAGGACCATGTCGAGGAAACTCCTTGACAAAAGGGTTCTGTTGACCCATTTCCAGAAGCCTCTGGCCCTCAGGGATTGCCCAAGTCGGGATCTTGGGGTGGGTTTAGGTCTTTTGAATTCCATCAGGATCCCCTTGAAGTTTTGGGACTTGACTTGGCGCTGCTTCCATGGAAAGCTGTGTGTGAGGGACAATCTGAAGTGTAGGAGCTCTGAGGAAAGGGGTTGTCCCCGGGAGGAGTGCGGTGGCCTGCTGGAGAGCATGGACCACTTCCTGCTTCAGTGCCCCTATAACACAGAGGTGTACAACCGGGTGGGCGCTTCCATCCATTGGCCCGGGTTGGCCGGTCTCTCCTATGCGGAGTGGGCCTATGGAGCATTCAGAGGCCTGGGTGGCCGGGACCGCTGCATGTTATTCCTAGTTAGCCTAGTGGTCAGGTACCACACGTGGAACGCACGGTGCTTAGTATCGACGCAGCGTAAAATCCTCCCGGTGGATGAGGTGGTTAGGAACATTCTGGGTGACCTGGTGAAGGTGCGCTCTCTGGAGTATGAGGGGCTGGGCACGGGGAGGGCCTCTCTCCTTTGGAGGGGGTTCTCCTTTAGTGTCCCTTAGTCTGTCATCTCCTCTCCTGGTGTTGGGCTGAAGCTGACACTGTAGATTTTTGTTTTGTATCTGAGGTTATAGAGATGTAGGGCTTGCAGGCGCCGAACCTGGGCTTTATGTGGTTTGGTTTTGTTATGTTGATTTGTTTAATGTGTTTGTATCTTGTGTACAGTGTGTATATAGTTATATGTAGTTATAGTTCTTGTGTATATAGGTTGGTTGGTTTTGGGGTGTTGGTGTTAGGGTGTTAGGTTGGGAGGGGGGTGGACGGGATTTGGACTATACAATCCTGGGCACTGGTCTGGACTATATAGCGCAAACTTTGGACGTTAGACCAGTGTCTGGGGGGAGGGTGATGGGCGTGGGATTTAGTTAGTTATATTTAATGTTTTTATTTCCTGTTTTATGTCTTTTTTTTGCTGTGTATTCTTTAGTTATTTATGGGGGAAAAAAAAAAAAATGTGTATGTGTGTGTATGTGTGTGTATGTATATATGTGTGTGTGTATGTATATATGTGTGTGTGTATGTATGTGTATATATATATGTGTGTGTATGTATGTGTATATATATATGTGTATATGTGTAAAAAAAAAAAAAAAATTATTAAAAAAAAAAAAAAATTAGGTGGTGGGACTGTGTGAGGGTTTTGGTTGTTCTCATGCTGAGTGTGTGGTGAGTGTGTGTGGCTGGGCCAGGAGGTTTTGTAAGTTTATTTTTGATTATATTTGTTGTAATTATTTTGCCAGAAGTTATGGCTTCATTTATGTTTATTGTTGTTATGTTTTTCATTTTTATATATAAAATAAAAGATTTACAGGATGTAACTCAGGATCAGTACAGGATAAGTAATGTCATGTATGTACACAGTGACTGCACCAGCAGCAGAATAGTGAGTGCAGCTCTGGAGTATAATACAGGATGTAACTCAGGATCAGTACAGGATAAGTAATGTCATGTATGTACACAGTGACTGCACCAGCAGCAGAATAGTGAGTGCAGCTCTGGGGTATAATACAGGATGTAACTCAGGATCAGTACTGGATAAGTAATGTCATGTATGTACACAGTGACTGCACCAGCAGCAGAATAGTGAGTACAGCTCTGGGGTATAATACAGGATGTAACTCAGGATCAGTACAGGATAAGTAATGTCATGTATGTACACAGTGACTGCACCAGCAGCAGAATAGTGAGTGCAGCTCTGGGGTATAATACAGGATGTAACTCAGGATCAGTACAGGATAAGTAATGTCATGTATGTACACAGTGACTGCACCAGCAGCAGAATAGTGAGTGCAGCTCTGGGGTATAATACAGGATGTAACTCAGGATCAGTACAGGATAAGTAATGTCATGTATGTACACAGTGACTGCACCAGCAGCAGAATAGTGAGTGCAGCTCTGGGGTATAATACAGGATGTAACTCAGGATCAGTACAGGATAAGTAATGTCATGTATGTACACAGTGACTGCACTAGCAGCAGAATAGTGAGTGCAGCTGTGGGGTATAATACATGATGTAACTCAGGATCAGTACAGGATAAGTAATGTCATGTACGTACACAGTGACTGCACCAGCAGCAGAATAGTGAGTGCAGCTCTGGAGTATAATACAGGATGTAACTCAGGATCAGTACAGGATAAGTAATGTCATGTATGTACACAGTGACTGCACCAGCAACAGAATAGTGAGTGCAGCTCTGGGGTATAATACAGGATGTAACTCAGGATCAGTACAGGATAAGTAATGTCATGTATGTACACAGTGACTGCACCAGCAGCAGAATAGTGAGTGCAGCTCTGGGGTATAATACAGGATGTAACTCAGGATCAGTACAGGATAAGTAATGTCATGTATGTACACAGTGACTGCACTAGCAGCAGAATAGTGAGTGCAGCTGTGGGGTATAATACATGATGTAACTCAGGATCAGTACAGGATAAGTAATGTCATGTACGTACACAGTGACTGCACCAGCAGCAGAATAGTGAGTGCAGCTCTGGAGTATAATACAGGATGTAACTCAGGATCAGTACAGGATAAGTAATGTCATGTATGTACACAGTGACTGCACCAGCAACAGAATAGTGAGTGCAGCTCTGGGGTATAATACAGGATGTAACTCAGGATCAGTACAGGATAAGTAATGTCATGTATGTACACAGTGACTGCACCACCAGCAGAATAGTGAGTGCAGCTCTGGAGTATAATACAGGATGTAACTCAGGATCAGTACAGGATAAGTAATGTCATGTATGTACACAGTGACTGCACCAGCAGCAGAATAGTGAGTGCAGCTCTGGGGTATAATACAGGATGTAACTCAGGATCAGTACAGGATAAGTAATGTCATGTATGTACACAGTGACTGCACCACCAGCAGAATAGTGAGTGCAGCTCTGGAGTATAATACAGGATGTAACTCAGGATCAGTACAGGATAAGTAATGTCATGTATGTACACAGTGACTGCACCAGCAGCAGAATAGTGAGTGCAGCTCTGGAGTATAATACAGGATGTAACTCAGGATCAGTACAGGATAAGTAATGTCATGTATGTACACAGTGACTGCACCAGCAGCAGAATAGTGATTGCAGCTCTGGGGTATAATACAGGATGTAACTCAGGATCAGTACAGGATAAGTAATGTCATGTATGTACACAGTGACTGCACCAGCAGCAGAATAGTGATTGCAGCTCTGGAGTATAATACAGGATGTAACTCAGGATCAGTACAGGATAAGTAATGTCATGTATGTACACAGTGACTGCACCAGCAGCAGAATAGTGATTGCAGCTCTGGGGTATAATACAGGATGTAACTCAGGATCAGTACAGGATAAGTAATGTCATGTATGTACACAGTGACTGCACCAGCAGCAGAATAGTGAGTGCAGCTCTGGAGTATAATACAGGATGTAACTCAGGATCAGTACAGGATAAGTAATGTCATGTATGTACACAGTGACTGCACCAGCAGCAGAATAGTGAGTGCAGCTTCGCAGTTACTCGGAATTATTTTTGGAAAGATAATTGAAATTTGTAATGTGAGATAAGTATTTGCATTGCTAAGGTTTGTTGTCAGTATAATAATTCCGTGTTCCATCCGTCTTGTATGTGAGTATTGATCACGTGTTCTATCCCTTGTGGATTGTCCCAGTGTCCCTCGTCTCTATGATGGCACATGTTCGCAGTGTCGCTCCTCTCAATGGCTCTGAGGATAAAAGGAAAACATTAGGAGGGAAAAATACACAAAAAATAAATATAAAATGGAAGGTCCTGAGATTTATCTGCTATTGTTCGGCAGTGAAGATGAAAGTGTGAATCCTGCAGCCGCGGCCTCATCTATCAGGCGCAGTGATAAGAGGACGAGAAGCGGCAGAAGTGTGAATTGTGAAGCCACCGGTGACACTGTCCTCACGTCACCTGCTCCCAGCCGGATAAATGCTACTGAAAATTCTGGGCATTGCGGACCCTTCTTATTCTTCAGGATCTGATGTGTGTATTATGATTTTCTGCAGTATCTGATGTGTGTATTATGACGTTCTGCAGCAGCTGAGGTGTATATTATGAGGTTTTGCAACAGATGAGGTGTGTATTATGATGTTCTTCAGCAGCTGAGGTGTGTATTATGAGGTTTTGCAACAGATGAGGTGTGTATTATGATGTTCTTCAGCAGCTGAGGTGTGTATTATGAGGTTTTGCAACAGATGAGGTGTGTATTATGATGTTCTTCAGCAGCTGAGGTGTGTATTATGAGGTTTTGCAACAGATGAGGTGTGTATTTTGGGGTTCTGCAGCAGATGAGATGTGTATTATGATGTTCTGCAGCAGCTAAGCTGTGTATGATGAGGTTCTTCAGCAGCTGAGGTGTGTATTATGAGGTTTTGTAGCAGTTGTGGTGTGTATTATGAGGTTCTGCAGCAGCTGAGGTGTGTATTATGAGGTTTTGTAGCAGTTGTGGTGTGTATTATGAGGTTCTGCAGCAGCTGAGGTGTGTATTATGAGGTTTTGTAGCAGTTGTGGTGTGTATTATGAGGTTCTGCAGCAGCTGAGGTGTGTATTATGAGGTTTTGTAGCAGTTGTGGTGTGTATTATGAGGTTCTGCAGCAGCTGAGGTGTGTATTATGAGGTTTTGTAGCAGTTGTGGTGTGTATTGTGTTGTTCTGCAGCTGTAGTGGAGTTTATTATGAGATCTGCAGCAGCTGAGATGTATACCATGTGGTTTTGCAGCGACTGTTGTGTATTATGTAATTCTGCAGCAGCTAAGGTGTGTATTATGATATTCTGCAGTACTGATGTGTGTATTATGATATTCTTCAGTATCTGATGTGTGTATTATGATGTTCTGTAGCAGCTGAGATGTGTATTATGATGTTCTGTAGCAGCTGAGGTGTGTATTATGAGGTTCTGCAGCAGCTGTGTTGTGTATTATGATGTTCTGCAGCAGCTGAGATGTGTATAATGATGTTCTGTAGTATCTAATGTGTGTATTATGAGGTTCTGCAGCAGCTGAGATGTGTATAATGATGTTCTGCATCAGCTGTGTTGTGTATGATGATGTTCTGCAGCAGCTGTGTTGTGTATGATGATGTTCTGCAGCAGCTGAGGTGTGTATCATGATGTTCTGCAGCAGCTGAGGTGTATATAATGATGTTCTGCAGTATCTCATGTGTGTATTATGATGTTCTGCAGCAGCTGAGGTGTATATAATGATGTTCTGCAGTATCTCATGTGTGTATTATGATGTTTTGCAGCAGCTGAGGTGTATATAATGATGTTCTGCAGTATCTCATGTGTGTATTATGAGGCTCTTCGGTAGTTTTTGCACAGCTGTTGTAGTGTCTGGCACATGAGAAGCGTCTCCCTACCTGTGATCTGCAGCAGATTGTATTAGAGACAGATAAGCAGCGCCTCCAGGGTGCCGCTCGTCTCTGTGTACTGGGGTAATGCCTTCTATGCTGATGCGGTTAAGCTCTGTATAAATACTATTTGTCTGGCAGATCTCCTTAAGCCTGTGCTCTGCAGTGCGCTGTGTACTCGGGGGCGCAGTCGTTTTTGGAGGGGAGCGTCTTCTTCTTTCATATGGTAATCTGTTGTTTGTTGCCATTCGGCTTAATAGATGCGGCTGTTGAATCAACAATGATAAAATAACAATGTGCCGGTGTGATGCCTCCCCCCCCGCGCTCCGTCCTCTCACTTAATTATCTCAGCAAAGTCCCGAAAACTCAGAAATATTCATCTGCTTCACGGGTTCGTGTAGAAGGCAGGGGAATTATTGATGCATAGGGGTAGTCCCCTGGTATTCACCCTTTAACCCCCGGATGTGGATCTGGACTGCACTGCAGGGAGCCTCCAGGTCACTACCTCAGGAGTAGTCCTACATTCATGGTGGCTGACCCCAACAGTCGTAGATAGCATCATGTGGCACCAGATATACAGGAAAGGAGTGGTCAGAAAACAAGCCAAGGTCAGAGGTTAACAATCCAGGCTGAGGTCAGGTCAGGGTCATAAAAGATGAATCGTGCAAAAATCTGGAAAATGGAAAACTCACAGGAAACTAATAAACTAAGGAACCATATTCTCATGAACCTTCCCATAGGGGAGGATGAAAGGAAGGAATTCTACGCCCCCCCATTCACTTTATATACTGAAGACCGATCCTCCGGGTAAGTGGAATCCTGGAATCCCCTCACCAATCAGATATTCCAGGCAGCATCTAGTGAGCCGTATAGTAGTATTGCAGTACATGGTAGGAACGATCAGACCCTCTAGGGTTAAAGTACCCTAGAGGGTCTAAAAAATTGTAAAAAAAAAAAAAAAAAAGTTTAAACAATAATAAAAAAAAAAATTTGTCGAGTATATTTTCTTTGTTCAATTCCAGAATGGAAGTCTGTGAGGGTCCATCTCAGCCAACAGCTGCAGAGCAGGAAGTCTGTGAGGTGCCACCTCAGCCAATAGCTGCAGAACAGGAAGTCTGTGAGGGTCCATCTCAGCCAACAGCTGCAGAGCAGGAAGTCTGTGAGGTGCCACCTCAGCCAATAGCTGCAGAACAGGAAGTCTGTGAGGGTCCATCTCAGCCAACAGCTGCAGAGCAGGAAGTCTGTGAGGTGCCACCTCAGCCAATAGCTGCAGAGCAGGAAGTCTGTGAGGGGCCATCTCAGCCAATAGCTGCAGAGCAGGAAGTCTGTGAGGGGCCATCTCAGCCAATAGCTGCAGAGCAGGAAGTCTGTAAGGTGCCACCTCAGCCATTAGCTGCAGAGCAGGAAGTCTGTGAGGTGCCACCTCAGCCAATAGCTGCAGAACAGGAAGTCTGTGAGGGTCCATCTCAGCCAACAGCTGCAGAGCAGGAAGTCTGTGAGGTGCCACCTCAGCCAATAGCTGCAGAGCAGGAAGTCTGTGAGGGGCCATCTCAGCCAATAGCTGCAGAGCAGGAAGTCTGTGAGGTGCCACCTCAGCCAATAGCTGCAGAACAGGAAGTCTGTGAGGGGCCATCTCAGCCAATAGCTGCAGAGCAGGAAGTCTGTGAGGGGCCATCTCAGCCAATAGCTGCAGAGCAGGAAGTCTGTAAGGTGCCACCTCAGCCATTAGCTGCAGAGCAGGAAGTCTGTGAGGTGCCATCTCAGCCAACAGCTGCAGAGCAGGAAGTCTGTGAGGTGCCATCTCAGCCAATAGCTGCAGAACAGGAAGTCTGTGAGGGTCCATCTCAGCCAACAGCTGCAGAGCAGGAAGTCTGTGAGGTGCCACCTCAGCCAATAGCTGCAGAGCAGGAAGTCTGTGAGGGGCCATCTCAGCCAATAGCTGCAGAGCAGGAAGTCTGTGAGGTGCCACCTCAGCCAATAGCTGCAGAGCAGGAAGTCTGTGAGGGGCCATCTCAGCCAATAGCTGCAGAGCAGGAAGTCTGTAAGGTGCCACCTCAGCCAATAGCTGCAGAGCAGGAAGTCTGTGAGGGGCCATCTCAGCCAATAGCTGCAGAGCAGGAAGTCTGTGAGGGGCCATCTCAGCCAATAGCTGCAGAGCAGGAAGTCTGTAAGGTGCCACCTCAGCCAATAGCTGCAGAGCAGGAAGTCTGTGATGTGCCACCTCAGCCAATAGCTGCAGAACAGGAAGTCTGTGATGTGCCACCTCAGCCAATAGCTGCAGAACAGGAAGTCTGTGATGTGCCCGCTCAGCCAATAGCTGCAGAGCAGGAAGTCTGTGAGGGTCCATCTCAGCCAATAGCTGCAGAGCAGGAAGTCTGTGAGGTGCCCGCTCAGCCAATAGCTGCAGAGCAGGAAGTCTGTGAGGTGCGACTTCAGCCAATAGCTGCAGAACAGGAAGTCTGTGAGGTGCCATCTCAGCCAATAGCTGCAGAGCAGGAAGTCTGTGAGGGGCCATCTCAGCCAATAGCTGCAGAGCAGGAAGTCTGTGAGGGGCCATCTCAGCCAATAGCTGCAGAGCAGGAAGTCTGTAAGGTGCCACCTCAGCCAATAGCTGGAGAGCAGAAAGTCTGTGATGTGCCACCTCAGCCAATAGCTGCAGAACAGGAAGTCTGTGATGTGCCACCTCAGCCAATAGCTGCAGAACAGGAAGTCTGTGATGTGCCCGCTCAGCCAATAGCTGCAGAGCAGGAAGTCTGTGAGGTGCCATCTCAGCCAATAGCTGCAGAGCAGGAAGTCTGTGAGGTGCCCGCTCAGCCAATAGCTGCAGAGCAGGAAGTCTGTGAGGTGCGACTTCAGCCAATAGCTGCAGAACAGGAAGTCTGTGAGGTGCCATCTCAGCCAATAGCTGCAGAGCAGGAAATCTGTGAGGTGCCCCCTCAGCCAATAGCTGCAGAGCAGGAAGTCTGTGAGGTGCCATCTCAGCCAATAGCTGCAGAGCAGGAAGTGATGTCAGGGAGGTGGGCATGGCCTTATAGTTTTATAGGCCATTTATAATGTACCGCCCATCTTAAATACTTCCATTTAAGGGTCCGAAGTGAAAGTTTGTGATATGTTACATAACGACCCTGTGTCATTTGATATGTTAATATATCATAGTTAGTATATCATTTAATTAATATGATAGTCATTTGTGTGACGGAGGGGGGTGGACCTTTGGTTTATCACGTCCTGGGTCCTGCTGTGTATTGTAGTCATTTATATCAGCTGTGGATGAGAACATTCAGGATATTCTTAATCACCATCTTCTTCCTTATCAGTCTCCTAAAACCTAAACTGCTCCCCAGGTTGGTGCAACTTCACAAAGTCCTCCGACTGTGCCCCTACCTGTAACCATCATCTCCAGTGCTCATCACATCTGCTTGTCTCCCGTTTTACCACCCGACTTTGGAGGCGATCTGCCTGATCTTTAACTGTCGTACAGTAAGGATATTTATAGATCTTCTCCACATGGAAGATAATTACGTTTGGCAACAAGTAGGACGTTAACCTATAAAACCTATATTTTTCTGTGTAGAGTTAATCAGCCAGACGTGAGTCACCGGAGCTGCTGAACAAACAGCAAAACATTAGGACGTGGCTGAGATAATGAAGTGAATCACATAAGCAGATGCCTTCGGCGGGTGAACAGTGTGGTCCCTGTCCCTGCACAATTGTAAAAGCAAATCTCTATGAAAACCTAAAAATTCTAGGAATACTTTAACCGTTGACATTTACCTTGTGCTACAGGTGGTGTGTCTGGTCGTTTTGCATTACTAATACGCTCTCCATTACCTGCATATATCTGATCTGGTCATAGGATTGGCCTTCTTCCTGGACCCTCAGGTACATCAGCTCCAGAATCTCAGAGTCTGGTTCTCAGTTATGTTGTGAGTTATGGTTGATTTTCCTGTATTCCTGTGCTTGACCTGTTTTGCTTATTTTGCTTGACCTCTTTTGTGCAGACTTTGACCTAAGTGTTGATTTTGCACCATGTCATGGGTGCCACTGCGATCCCCATTTTGGATCACAGTCTCACCCGTGCCCCTCACTGTGGAGCCGGCCCTTCCCGCTCCCCCGGACCTCACTTACCTCTCCGCGTTCATGCTCCTGTCCCGGTTGGTCAGAGCACACGCTTCCCCTCTCCTTAGGGCGCCAGCATTCGCAGATTTAAAGGGCCAACGCACCACTGATTGGCGCTGGCCAGTTCAGGGATTCCCATAAAGGCCGGCTTCTTCCAGCATTCCCTGCCAGATCTTTGTGCTATTGCCCATGAGAAAGCTGATCCCTGTGCCTCCTGCTTGTGTTTTGATTTCCTGTTGTGCCCCCGGACCTGTTCTTGATTTTGGTCCTCCGCTGCCAGCCTCCTGCTCCTTCCCTGACCTCAATCCATTGTTGCTTGCCTTGACCAACTGCCTGTCCCCGACTACGAGATTGCCTGCTGATTCTGTACCTCGACTTGGCTGCCACCACGGACAAGTTGCGCCTGTTGAACGACCTGGTGGTACCACCCCACAGCAAGACCAACCGGCTTGGTGCTGGGCTCTGGTGAAGACCTGGAGCCACTTAGATTCCGGTCCCAGGTGTTGGCTTGTGTCTTCGTCCCTGGTGGTTTGCGGGGTTCACTACCCCAGAAGCCTGACATACCAGTTGGTCATCAACTTAGGACTTTCTTGATTATGTTTTAGGTGAAGACTTCTAGAAGGCCTTCTACTAAATACTTCCTCTACTTTGAACAAGACTGGAACGTGAAGAGAGGAGAGGTTTTTCTGCCAACTCTCTCGCAGTCCATAATGTCTTTGATTTTGTATTCTTCTTCAGACCCAACAGCAGAAAAGGCTGAAGTGGCAACGGATGGCCTGGAATACTTGTTGAGTATCAAGGAAAGGAACACAGAAAGAGTTGTAAATTTGAAGAGCAGGAGGCAAGGATAATTTTCAGGAGATGGGACTGATCACCTCAAACGACCAAGCTTCTAGGACATTTCCCTCAGGCTAATGTTTTGAGGACAGTCAAATCCTTGAAGCAAACTGAGAAGGACCTTCTCATTATTCTCCATGTGAGCAGAATAGTCTGTTGCCAAGTCTGAAGAAAGTTCCCAAAAGAGATGTTAACTGTCTGTACTTCTGTGGGTGTACAGCTCCATCTAGAAATATCAGGTTCTCTAGATCAGTGATTTTCAACCTTTTTTGAGCCGCGGCACACTTTTTATACTTAGAAAATCCTGGGGCGCACCACCAACCAAAATAGCACAAAATGACACTAAAACTGTCATATTATACATATAGCTAATAATATAGATTCTACATTTATTTTACTCACTCCTGGGCCTGTTTCGATAAACACAAAAGGGATATCCTGGCAGGAATGGTGGAAAGACACACACAAAGCTCTTCCTCAACAGTTCTCAGTTTCTCCCTGTTTTTAGTATATGGTGCTGATTATTATGTGGCTCATATACTGCAGAATAAAGGGGTACAATGAGAAGTACTATGGCCATGAGGCCAGAGTACAAGTGCCGGCTCATATACTCAGCATATGAGCTGGTACTTGTAGTATTTCAGCCTCATGACTATAGTATTTCTCATTGTTATATGCAGTATACTGCTGGAGTACTACAAGTACCAGCTCATATACTGAGTATTCTGCCAACAGTTCATATACTCAGGCAAAAGCTCATATAGTCAGCATTATTGGTGGGCATTACCTTGGCGATGGGCAAATGCGAGAGTCTCTCCGCTCTCAGGATGATGCGTCGGCCTTGGTGACGTCATTTTGTCGCGCAAGGGTCAAAGCTTGCGCATGTGTTATTGTACACGTCTCCTACATTGTAAGAAGCCGTGACTGTGCATTGCCGGGAAACTAATCACAGGGGGCACCATAGTTTGGGGAACTTTCCCCGCGGCACACCCGACCATGTGTCGCGGCACACTGGTTGAAAATCACTGCTCTAGATATCCGGATATCCCCTTATAGCTTGGCTAATGGCTAATTCGATAGTATAAGTATTCTCAGTGGAGATGAAGCCACAAGTAATTTGTCTCCCTCGTGAGACAGAGCGGCCCAATGATGGCACATCAACCATCAAAAAGAACTGTTTGGTGACATCCGGATGGTGTAGAGTAGAAGCTGATGCAAGAACCATTTGAGAACCAAATAAAAAGTTTTTTATTTAAGGGATTTTCCAGTGTTGAATTAAAGGTCATTCATTTTGGAAATTACGATATTTACTCCACATTGTTTTTATCAGGAGGGGAAGACAAGAACTTAGGATGGAGTAGGTTCAAGGTAGCAAGGGAGCCCGGAGTTTCAGATATTCCAAAATAGATCACTCTTTAGAAGCATGGTAGTCCTCATGGCGGAAATGAGCGGTAATGTGACCCAAACATAAAAGAGGGGGCAGGAACTGTAGACACAGTGTAAGTACTTACCTTATATACTGCTTGGGATTTAGAAACTTACACTACAACTAATCATATTAACCCCTTAACGCTCTGCGCCGTAGCTCTACGGCGCAGAGGTATAAGGGCTGTATGAAGAGGGCTCACGGGCTGAGTCCTCTTCATACAAAGGTGGGGGTTTTTGCATTTTGCACAAAACCCCCACCGCTAATAACCGCGGTTGGTGCTTGCACCGATCGCGGCTATTAACCCTCTCAACGCCGCCGGCAAAGTCGCCGGCGGCATTTAAAAGACGGCGGCGCGCGGGCGCCGCCATCTTTTTTCCGATCGCCGCGCCCCCGAATGTCATTGGGGGGCGGCGATCGGTTACCATGGTAGCCTCGGGTCTTCTCTTGACACGAGGCTACATAGCTTATGCAAAAATGCCATATATTGCAATACTGTAGTATTGCAGTATATGGTAGGAGCGATCTGACCATCTAGGGTTAATGTACCCTAGATGGTCTAAAAAAAGTATAAAAAAAAAAAAAATTAATAAAATATTAAAAGTTCAAATCACCCCCCTTTCCCTAGAACGGATATAAAACATAATAAACAGTAAAAATCACAGACACATTAGGTATCGCCGCTTCCCAAAATGCCCGATCTATCAAAATATAAAAACGGTTACGGCCAGCGGTGACCTCCGAGACGGGAAATGGCGCCCAAATGTCCGAAATGCGACTTTTACACCTTTTTACATAACATAAAAAATTTAATAAAAAATGTCGCACAGACCTCAAAATGGTAGTAATGAAAACGTCGCCTCATTTCGCAAAAAATGACTCCTCACACATCTCCGTGCGCCAAAGTATGAAAAAGTTATTAGCGTCAGAAGATGGCAAAAAAAATTTTTTCTTTCTTGTACACATTCGTTTAATTTTTGAAAATGTATTAAAACACAATAAAACCTATAAATCCGGTATCACCGCGATCGCACCGAACCAAAGAATAAAGTAGGCGTGTTATTTGGAGCGAAGAGTGAAAGTCGTAAAAACTGAGCCCACAAGAACGTGACGCATGTGCGTTTTTTTTTCAATTTTTCCACATTTGGAATTTTTTTTCAGCTTCGCAGTACACGGCATGTTAAAATAAATAACTTTACGGGAAAGTAAAATTTGTTACGCACAAAATAAGCCTCACACAGGTCTGTACACGTAAAAATGAAAAAGTTATGGATTTTTGAAGTTGGAGAGCGAGAAATGAGCCGAAAAACCCTCCGTCCTTAAGGGGTTAATGATTTAAGTTCTTTGCATTCACCAGTTTCCAATGAAATTAGAAAAAAAAAACTAGAATTTGCGAAGATTTGACCTTTTCATAGCATAAAAATCTTGAGGACTAATCTAAAACCATCTCGACATTCTCCAGATCCATCTGCATTTCTGCATTCAGCGTCAATAAAGCCCAGAAAGGATCCTTTACATCATCTTAAAGATTCTTCTACTGATCTGCTGAGTAGATCAAAATGTCACCCAGATATACGAACGCATGGATGGAGACATGGAGGAATCTTGAAGATCATCACTGAAGAGCTCTTAGACCATTGTAAATGCATCATAGAAACCAATGGGCAGGACAAGATAATTGTAATGACCACCCCAAGAGTTAAAAGTGGTCTTCCACCCATCGTCCTTCTCAATGTGATTAAATTTTGAGCTCCGCATAGGTCATTCTTGGTGAAAATCCGGATTTCTGAATTCCATAGAGTTCTGGGATATATGGCCGGGGATAATTCATGTTTACAGCTATTTTTTTCAGTCCTCACCAATCAATAGAGGAACAAAGAAGAACCTTGCCCGGTAGGTAATGCATATAATCTGACTTGGCCTGTGTCTCGGGTAGAGACAGAGGATAAACCCTTCTCAGAGGAGAAGAACAAGGTATCAGCACTGGTGGACAGACGTAGGGACGATTCTAGGACAAGGGCATCTGCAAAGAAGGCAAATTGTGCAGGCAGACAGGAAAGACAACAAAGAACTGGAGAAATCTTTGGCATGTTACATGTGGAACCTCTAAAAATCTGTGCCAAGATGTCGACCTGAAAGTCTTCTTCACACTAGGAATCTCTTTGTCTCTCTATGAAACCCAAACATATGAAATCGAGACATCTATAATGGTAGGAATATCTCTTCCTGCCAAATCCTTTTTGTGACCTTGTAAACTTTCACAGAAAGCAAAGAGTCATTATTCCAGGACAACCCTTCACAGCCCTTCACAGGGTATCACTTATTGCACTTATCGCCTTGTAGAGGCAGAAGGAATTTATCAGCCACTAAATCAGATAAGCCACCATATACACAGCGCTGAGAAGAATGCGCTGACCCAATGTAATACCAGTGGTCCCATGAAGTGCCCCGTTTGAACTGTGATCTATTCAATTCTAAGGAACTTTTGGGACACACATCTCCCGGAGCCACATAGTAGTTTGTGGTCAGGCTGGTACTAGATGCAGCTTCATGGGGAATGGAGGATGGGTCCCTTCTGCTGCTTTCAATCTGCAATCTCAGGACCTTTGTTAGACTTTCAAAAGACCTGAAATGGCTCTGGTGTACATGTGTATTGTAGGAAGAAAAGATGTATGAGGATTTCATGGGTGAAGAATAGAGATGAGCGAGCACTAAAATGCTCGGGTACTCGTTATTCGAGACGAACTTTTCCCGATGCTCGAGTGCTCGTCTCGAATAACGAGCCCCATTGAAGTCAATGGGAGACTCGAGCATTTTTCAAGGGGACCAAGGCTCTGCACAGGGAAGCTTGGCCAAACACCTGGGAACCTCAGAAAAGGATGGAAACACCATGGAAATGGACAGGAAACAGCAGGGGCAGCATGCATGGATGCCTCTGAGGCTGCTTAATCGCACCATTATGCCAAAATTATGGGCAACAGCATGGCCATGACAGAGTGACCGAATGAGGCTAGATAGCATCTAAAACATCCAATAATTGACCCTGACACTATAGGGGACGGCATGCAGAGGCAGAGGCAGCGGCAGCAGCGGCAGGCTAGAGAGTGTCTTGGCAACATACCCTAAATGGACTCAGGCTTAAAACCAATGGGTGGCAGAGAGGAACCAAAGGAGGTGAGCAAGAAGCGCTCAAATAATATCGGTACATGATAAAAGTTTGCCAGTATATTTTGTGGATTACACAGCAGGGTGGCGACAAAGTTAACATGGAAGCCATGAAAACAACCCAAAATTCTGCCTGACACAGCTCGTTTGATAAGGGGACCATGTATGGAGGCAGTGAACTAGTAGTAGATTAAAGGTGCTGCAGTTAAAACTATGTTAGTTGGATCTTGGCATGGAGCTGGCGCTCCGCTTCCAGGCGAGCTTTCGCCAATCCAAGCCCCTGTCTCTAGGCTACTCCCCAAACAGCACTTCTAAGAACCTTTTGTATAAGATCAAGTGTAGTAGCGTTCTTATAAGTTTGGGATATGGCGGGTGAGGGGAATGTAAACAGATGCGCAAGAAGCGCTGAAATAATATTGGTAAATGAAAAAAGTTTTCCAGTGTATTTTGTGGCTTACACAGCAGGGTGGCGACAAAGTTAACAAGTTTGATGCGGAATGCCCTGTAATAGCTCTTGGGCGGTGTGCCTTTTATCGCCTAGGCTCAGCAGTTTGAGCACCGCCTGCTGTCGCTTAGCGACGGCACTGCTGCTGTGCCTAGAGCTACCGACTGATGGCGCCATGGCCACGGATGGTAATTCGGAGGAGGAGGAGGTGGAGGAGGGGTGGGAGGAGGAGGAGGCATAGTAGGCCTGAAACACCTGGACCGAGGTAGGCCCCGCAATCCTCGGCGTCGGCAGTATATGACCAGCCCCAGGGTCAGACTCGGTCCCAGCCTGCACCAAGTTAAGTGTAGTAGCGTTCTTATAAGTTTGGGATATGGCGGGTGAGGGGAATGTAAACAGATGCGCAAGAAGCGCTGAAATAATATCCGTAAATGATAAAAGTTTGCCAGTATATTTTGTGGATTACACAGCAGGGTGGCGACAAAGTTAACAACTTTGATGTGGAATCCATGAAAACAACCCAAATTTCTGCCTGACACACCTTGTTTGATAAAGGGACGATGTATGGAGGCAGCTATATGGACGACTTTTGGAGGTAGCAATGGAGACAACGTGTGGAGGCTGCTATGGAGACAATTTAATTTGGATAGTGTCTGTATGTGGCAGTCCAAAAAAGTTTTCAAACCAGAGGAGCAGGTAGGTGGCCCTCCAGAAAAATGAAATAGATTGAGTGCCTGTATGTGGCAGTCTGTTAGGGATTTTTATGCAGGGCCCCAACAGCCCTCTTGACTTTTGTAAGGTGAGTCCTAATTAACCCTTTGAGGGAGGATGAGATAGCTGCCGGCAGCGAGCTGACAGAGTAAATGAAAAACACAGTCGGTCTTCCCATGCACTCAAATCAAACTGTTTATTTCAAACAGATACAGCTATATTTTAACACATAGAGATCAGCATTTGGGGTGTTGTATGAATGGAGATAAGACACTTAGATTCTATTGGCCATTATGTTTTTGTACCAGCACATTCTGGGAAAAAATGACTAGGCCTTGTTTACAGCCATGCTTATCTACACAATGGCTCCTAGAAGCTTCTTCATAACCAAAATAAATAACAAGAATACAGAGGCCCGAAGGACGGTAAGAAATGCCAAGGATATAGTGAAAAGGCAAACAACAGTTTAAATGAGAAAAATAGCTGAATTAAAACATTTAACTCTATAGCTTCTAAAAGGGAAGCATACCCCCCCCCCAAGGTGGCCGCTGTATCTAAGATGGCGGACAGTAGTCAAGATGGCGTCCGAAACCAGTGCGACCTCCTTAACACAGTCCAAAAAAGTTTTCAAACCAGAGGAGCAGGTAGGTGGCCCTCCAGAAAAATGAAATAGATTGAGTGCCTGTATGTGGCACTCCCAAAAATTGTTTAAAACAGAGGACCGGGTAGGTGGCCCTCCAGAAAAATGAAATAGATTGAGTGCCTGTATGTGGCACTCCCAAAAATTGTTTAAAACAGAGGACCGGGTAGGTGGCCCTCCAGAAAAATTACATGCATAAAGTACTATAGCTAGAGCCAGTGGGCCCTGTCAAAAAATAGCCAGTTTCCTCTGCTTTACTGTACAAAGAGGAGGAGAAGGAGGAAAATGAGGAGGAGGAGGAGTGGATCAATTATTCAGGTTGAGCTTCCTTCACCTGGTGGAGATTGGAAATTCTGAGAAATCCAGCCTTTATTCATTTTAATAAGCGTCAGCCTGTCAGCGCTGTCAGTCGACAGGCGTGTACGCTTATCGGTGATGATGCCACCAGCTGCACTGAAAACCCGCTCTGACAAGACGCTAGCGGCAGGGCAGGCAAGAACCTCCAAGGCGTAGAGCGCCAGTTCGTGCCACATGTCCAGCTTTGAAACCCAGTAGTTGTAGGGAGCTGTGTGATCATTTAGGACGATGGTATGGTCAGCTACGTACTCCCTCACCATCTTTCTGTAAAGATCAGCCCTACTCTGCCGAGACTGGGGACAGGTGACAGTGTCTTGCTGGGGTGACATAAAGCTGGCAAAAGCCTTGTAAAGCGTACCCTTGCCAGTGCTGGACAAGCTGCCTGCTCGCCTACTCTCCCTCGCTACTTGTCCCGCAGAACTACGCACTCTGCCGCTAGCGCTGTCAGAAGGGAAATACTGTTTCAGCTTGTGCACCAGGGCCTGCTGGTATTCATGCATTCTCACACTCCTTTCCTCTCCAGGGATGAGAGTGGAAAGATTTTGCTTGTACCGTGGGTCCAGGAGAGTGAACACCCAGTAATCGGTGCTGGAATAAATTCTTTGAACGCGAGGGTCACGGGATAGGCAGCCTAGCATGAAATCTGCCATATGCGCCAGAGTACCAACGCGTAAGAATTCACTCCCCTCACTGGCCTGACTGTCCATTTCCTCCTCCTCCAATTCCTCTTCTTCTGCCCATACACACTGAACAGTGAAGGACTGAACAATGGTCCCCTCTTGTGTCTCGCCAACATTCTCCTCCTCTTCCTCCTCATCCTCCTCCACCTCCACCTCCTCCGATATGCGCTGAGAAACAGACCTAAGGGTGCTTTGGCTATCAACAAGGGAATCTTCTTCCCCCGTCTCTTGTGACGAGCGCAAAGCTTCCGACTTCATGCTGATCAGAGAGTTTTTCAACAGGCCAAGCAGCGGGATGGTGAGGCTGATGATGGCGGCATCGCCACTGACCATCTGTGTTGACTCCTCAAAGTTACTCAGCACCTGACAGATATCAGACATCCACGTCCACTCCTCATTGTATACTTGAGGAAGCTGACTGACCTGACTACCAGTTCTGGTGGAAGTTGACATCTGGCAGTCTACAATCGCTCTGCGCTGCTGGTAAACTCTGGATAACATGGTTAATGTTGAATTCCACCTCGTGGGCACGTCGCACAACAGTCGGTGAGCGGGCAGTTGGAGGCGGCGCTGCGCTGCCCTGAGAGTGGCAGCATCTGTGCTGGACTTCCTGAAATGCGCACAGATGCGGCGCACCTTCGTGAGCAAATCAGACAGATTGGGGTATGTCTTGAGGAAACGCTGAACTATCAGATTTAACACATGGGCCAGGCATGGCACATGTGTCAGTCTGCCGAGTTGCAGAGCCGCCACCAGGTTACGGCCGTTGTCACACACAACCATGTCTGGCTTCAGGTTCAGCGGTGCCAGCCACAGATCAGTCTGCGCCGTGATGCCCTGTAATAGCTCTTGGGCGGTGTGCCTTTTATCGCCTAGGCTCAGCAGTTTGAGCACCGCCTGCTGTCGCTTAGCGACGGCACTGCTGCTGTGCCTAGAGCTACCGACTGATGGCGGCATGCCCACGGATGGTAGTTCGGAGGAGGAGGTGGAGGAGGGGTGGTAGGAGGAGGAGGCATAGTAGGCCTGAAAGACCTGGACCGAGGTAGGCCCCGCAATCCTCGGCGTCGGCAGTATATGACCAGCCGCAGGGTCAGACTCGGTCCCAGCCTCCACCAAGTTAACCCAATGTGCCGTCAGCGATATATAGTGGCCCTGCCCGGCAGCACTCGTCCACGTGTCTGTGGTCAGGTGGACCTTGTCAGAAACGGCGTTGGTCAGGGCACGGATTATGTTGTCTGACACGTGCTGGTGCAGGGCTGGGACGGCACATCGGGAAAAGTAGTGGCGGCTGGGGACCGAATACCGAGGGGCGGCCGCCGCCATGCGGCTGCGAAAGGCCTCGGTCTCTACTAGCCTATAGGGCAGCATCTCCAGGCTTAGCAATCTGGAGATGTGCACATTAAGGGCTTGGGCGTGCGGGTGGGTTGCACTATATTTCCGTTTCCGCTCCAGCGTCTGGGGTATGGAGAGCTGAACGCTGGTGGATGCTGTGGAGGATCGTGGAGGCGACGATGGGGTTTTTGTGGCAGGGTCCTGGGCAGGGGGCTGACTATCAGCTGAAACAGATGAAGGAGCAGTGGTGTGCACGGCCGGAGGTGAACGGGCTTGTTGCCACTGAGTGGGGTGTTTAGCATTCATATGCCTGCGCATACTGGTGGTAGTTAAGCTAGTAGTGGTGGAACCCCTGCTGATCCTGGTTTGGCAAATGTGGCACACCACAGTCCGTCGGTCATCCGGTGTTTCCTTAAAGAACCTCCAGACTTCTGAAAATCTAGCCCTCGCCGCGGGAGCCCTCGCCACGGGAGCTTCACTACGTGACACATTTGGCGCTGATGCACCTGCTCTGGCCCTGCCTCTCCGTCTGGCCCCACCACTGCCTCTTCCAACCTGTTCTGGTCGAGGACTCTCCTCCGTCTCAGAAGCACTGTGTTCACCCGGCCTCTCAACCCAGCTTGGGTCTGTCACCTCATCATCCTCCGATCCCTCAGTCTGCTCCCCCCTTGGACTTCCTGCCCTGACAACAACTTCACCACTGTCTGACAACCGTGTCTCCTCATCGTCGGACACCTCTTTACACACTTCTTCCACTACGTCAAGAAGGTCATCATCACCCACAGACTGCGACTGGTGGAAAACCTGGGCATCGGAAAATTGCTCAGCAGCAACCGGACAAGTGGTTTGTGACTGTGGGAAGGGTCCAGAAAACAGTTCCTCAGAGTATGCCGGTTCAAATGCCAAATTTTCCTGGGAGGGGGCAGACTGGGGGGGAGGAGGCTGAGGTGCAGGAGCCGGAGGAGTGCCGATTTCGGTGACATGGGTGGACTGCGTGGAAGACTGACTGGTGGACAAATTGCTCGAAGCATTGTCCGCAATCCACGACATCACCTGTTCGCACTACAACACAACAGTGCTCTACCACGATTCCCAGTAACTTCAGACATGAACCTAGGGAGTGTAGCTCTGCGGCGTTCCCCTGCTCCCTCATAAGCAGGTGGTGTCTCACCCCGCCCAGGACCACGGCCTCTGACCCCTGCAGTAGTTGGACGCCCACGTCCCTGCCCTCGTCCTCTACCCCTAGCCCTCGGGTTAAACATTTTGAAAATGAAAGTTATAACTTTAATTTTTTTTTTACTTTTTTTTGTGTTTTTTTGTGTTTTTTAGTTTTTTTTTGTGTTTTTTAGTTTTTAAAACCAAACGATGCTATCCTATTGCTATGGCTATTTTCTAGCCAAGTATGAATGCACACTGCTATGCCAGATGAGATGACGCTGAGTTATGAAAATATAAACGTAAAATAAAAAGTAAATGGCAGACTGTGCCTAATTGAAATCCAACCCCTAATAAATTTTCCCACTTCGGTCTTTGCGATGGATATGTGCGTCACTAAGAGCTAAACACAGCGGTCGCAAGTCTCACTCCAAATTCCTGACAATTTGCTAGTAGATGCACTGCAGCAAGTACAGCCACCAGCAGATCAACCAGAAATCAAATATATATAACGCTACTGTAGGCGTAAGTAAGCCGTTTGGATTCTCCTATGGCTATTTTCTAGCCAAGTATGAATGCACACTGCTATGCAAGATGAGATGACGCTGAGTTATGAAAAAATAAACGTAAAATAAAAAGAAACTGGCAGACTGTGCCTAATTGAAATCAAACCCCTAATAAATTTTCCCACTTTGGTGTTTGAGGTGGATATGTGTGTCACTAAGAGCTAAACACAACGGTAGCAAGTCCCCCTGCTAATTCCTCACAATATGGTACTAGCTGCACTACTAGTGCCAGCAAGCCCAGCCACAAGCAAACAAAAAAAAAAAAGTAGAACGTTATTGTAGCCCTAAGAAGGGCTGTTGGGTTCTTGGAGAATCACTCCTGCCTAACAGTAAGCTAATAGAATACCCTAACGCTTTCCCTGACCAGCAGCAGCTCTCTCCCTAGCGGCATCCAGAGACAGAATGATCCGAGCAGCGCGGGCAGCGGCTAGTCTATCCCAGGGTCACCTGATCTGGCCAGCCAACCACTGCTATCGACGTGTAAGGGTACCACGTCATGCTGGGTGGAGTGCAGAGTCTCCTGGCTTGTGATGGCTCTGTTTCTGGCCGCCAAAAAGCAAAACGGCGGGAGCTGCCATTTTCTCGAGCGGGCGAAGTATTCGTCCGAGCAACGAGCAGTTTCGAGTACGCTAATGCTCGAACGAGCATCAAGCTCGGACGAGTATGTTCGCTCATCTCTAGTGAAGACCCTTCTTGGTATAAAATTTGGTGGGTGGTTTGGGTGGCCATGGGCCCCCTGGAAGGCTTGGGCTCCAGGCTACTGCCCAAACCACCTATATTATAATCCTCCAATGTTACCAGCGCTCTATTCCTTGGTGTAGTGTTTCACCTTAAGGGCATTTCAAAGGCTCCTGTATATATCTATATACTGCACACACGTCAGTGCAAGACCCTCTCCACATTTATGATGCAGGGTACAATCAAACCGTCCAAACCGCCCATTATAATCCATTACTGGAGAGCTTCAAGGGCCTTTCACTTCCGCTATTACCATGATCACCTGCAGTCCTGCTATTGTAAGACCCTTATCTCCATTCCACAAGATAGTCAAAGGGGGCACTACCCCTTTAAGGCTCCAGGGCTCAGTAGTGACTGTTAAGTGGCACTATACCCTATGGTAGGGCAATAAATAGGACAATTTACAGTCATTTGCATAAGGACCGGCTACCGAAACCACCTTCCAATAATCTGTA
Organism: Engystomops pustulosus; assembly: GCF_040894005.1. Taxonomy (NCBI): domain Eukaryota; kingdom Metazoa; phylum Chordata; class Amphibia; order Anura; family Leptodactylidae; genus Engystomops; species Engystomops pustulosus. The sequence continues at coordinate 6,649,848 of NC_092415.1, read as the reverse complement.
TTGATTCATCATCGTCATCCTCATCACGAGAAGGGATAAACACAATGCAGCAGAACTCCAGCTGTAAATAATGTGAGGGAATTTCTGTCCGTCTCCTCTGCGACACCTCCATATTCTCCTTAGTCACACTTCCTAAATAAAACCTTCAGAAAGCGATGGCGAGAAACAGAAAATCTTATTAAACATTTCATGACTTCTCCTCCAAGTAACACGTCTGCAAGAAGAAGAAAGTCAGATAAAATACTTTGCCACTTGTTAAAGTCGCTGCTCTGCCCTGAAAATTGCTGATGTTTCAATCCCGAGCACTTGTAAAGTAGGTTACAATTTGGCAGAAGACTTCAGAATGTTCCAGGAGCAAATATCAGGCTGTCCAGAGGTTAAACACCGTCCTGCAAGACGCTAAGCCTCGACCTGCTGAGAAATGTCTGGATTATGGACCCATGAAGATCCATCCAGTGCTGGGTGACACTGATCCGTAATACAGCGCCAGGGTTAAGGAGATGTTCATACATGAGCTGCATGGGGCCATATGACATACAATAGACTATAAGATGTAAGGATGGCAAGTCCCTGAGTCCCTGGTACTTATGTGGAACCCAATACTGTGCCCATAACAAGCTGAACAGGTTCTCCAGGATACAAGATGATCCACTGGGAGGCAATTGTTCTAATAAGAGATTGTACTCCAAAATTATCTTAATATTTATACTGTATCAATATGTGACTTATAGAGAATCAGTATGGGACTATCAATAATATACTTTAATATACTGTATTAAAATGGGTCTCACACTGTATCAATATGGGGTTTATACTGTATCAATCTGTGAATTATATATATGTTAGTATCAATATGTTACTTATATTGTATCAACATGGAGACTTACATTGTATCAATTTGGGACTTATGCTGTATTAAAATGGGTCTCACACTGTATCAATATGGGACTCACACTGTATTAATCGGGAATTTATATTGTAGCAATTTTGGATTTATACTGTATCAATATGTGACTTATAGGGGGTCATTTACTAAGGGCCCGATTCGCGTTTTCCCGACGTGTTACCCGAATATTTCCGATTTGCGCCGATTTTCCCTGTATTGCCCCGGGATTTTGGCGCAAGCATCGGCACCGGCATGTGCGCGACGGAAATGGGGGGGCGTGGCCAAACGAAAACCCGACGTATTCGGGAAAAACCGCCGCATTTAAAAACTGAAAATCTGTCGCGGAGCTTGCACTTACCTTCACTCAGCCGGCCTCGGTGTATTCCAGTGCGTTTCGATGCTCTTCAGCGCAGCAGTGCCACCTGGTGGACGGCGGAGGAACTGCTTTAGTGAATCCCGGCCGGACCCGAATCCACCGCAGATAGGGCGCCGCTAGATCGCGAATGGGCCGGGTAAGTAAATCTGCCCCACAGCGTATCAATTTGAGACTTATACTGCATCAATATGGATGTCACACTGTATCAATATTGAACTCATTATATTGCACAAATACAGAATTCATACAATTCATATAATGAAACTTATACTGTACCCGATCCGGAGGTTCCGACAAAGATGAAGTCTGGCGCGATTCTCGTAGCTCGTGCGCCCGATTTCCTGCATCAGTCGCTTCCCCGCTGAGGTCTGTCGAAGTTCACCTTCTTCTTCCTGGTGCATGTAAGTGCATGGCTTGCGACACAATTTGATTTTAAATCCCACGCGTAGTCCGAATCAGTCGAGTTGTCTGTCGGCCACGTCCCCCAATTTGCGTCGTATGAAAGTCCGATCGCCTTTGCCAAAAACCCCTGTTAAATGTGGCACAACATGGAAATCAGGAAACCCGACGAAAATGCGGTCCACGGACCCTTAGTAAATGAGCCCCACTATATCAATACTGCGCCCATATGGATCTCATACGTTACCGATATGAACATTATCCTGTCCTCATTTTGTTCTTCCTCTAATTGCCCCTTAAAATTTCCAGAATTCCATAAATTCCCATCCAGCCCTGCATCAGACCCGTCCCTGACCCTCCAGAACCGACGTGATAATCTCCCCGACATCTGGGATTAGCCACTTACCCCCCTCCCCACCTCAATTACTACACATATATTTATCCGCTCAGAGAAAATAAAGCTCCTAATAATCTAAACCCCCTATTTTTCCAATCTCTTCCCAGGATTCTGCATCCAACTGGTTATTTTGGATTTTCACGGAAGATCCTATTTAAATGCAAATGACACATCAGCTTCTGTGCCGATGCATTAAAAGCTGCTGCGGCGGCTCTTATTCCCCGGAGAGCAGCGGAAAAAAAACACCCCATAAATCTGATGTCATCTGCATCCCGTCATGTACGGAGATTAGTGCAGGAAAAATGCACATTAAAAAAAAAAGAATTCTAGAAAAAATGCAAAAAAGTAAATATAAAAAATAAATAAATAAAAAGTAACATAAATATTTAGCAGAAATCTTTCTGTAATGGCGTCGCTGTGGATTTCCTTCCTAGATTTTCCCTTTGCTCTGCCAGGGTCATTGGAACTGTACATTTCTTTGACAATTTTACTGGTGCGCTTGAATATGTCCCCGCTCCGAGAGAGAGAGAGAGCGAGAACAGCCGTAAATCAGCGGACAAAATAAATTGAAATTTTATTACGAGCCACTGGCAAGGTGTAGTCCTTGCTTAAGCAATTAGAACAACATAACAGAGTTCTCCTCCGCCAGCGATCCCACGTCAGGAGGAAAGTCGCCGCCTGCCAAGGACTTGTTGGACTTTCCTCAGCGCCGGTGCCAGGGCCCACATGGCAGCGCCGCTCTCAGCAATCCATTAAATGACTGGGGGAATATTGTAAATTATAGTCAGCGACCAATTAGTCTCTAATTTCATGGTTGTGGCTATGAAGTCAGTCCTGGCCGCGAAAAAAGGGCAGAACAATGGAGTCGCAGGACCGGAGGGGACGATTTTCTGGTTTTCAATTAAGAGCCAGCTCAGGGGTGGTATAGAGGAAATAAAACTCTGCTGCGGGGACTGTGCACATATGCTGGAGGTGTCCCTGCTGGTGGCTGCAGCTCCTGAGAGGGAAACCAGATGTTTCCTCCGCTCTGACAATGGCTCCTGTCTCCTACTAGAGATTTGCTGGATCGGGCCATGAATCTCCGGGGCCCATAAAGAGACATCAAAATGTCTTTGCCTTGTTTTTTACAACTGCTGATTCCTGCAGCAAGTCCCTGCTGGTAGACGCTACTAGGTAACCCACTACTTCCTGCCTCCTGCTGCAGCATTGCTGGATCGGTCCACGGTTCTCCTGTGCTCAGAAAGAGACGTGTAGATATCTCAACCGTGTTTGTTCCAACTTCTGATTCCTGCAGCAAGTCCCTGCAGCTGGATGTAATCCAATACTTCCTATGATCTAGTTGTACTACCAGCCTCCTGCTGCAAGTCCTTGCAGGAAGCTGCTGCTAGGTGCCCCAATGCTTCCTATGCTCTAGCTATGATTTGTGTCTCCTGCTGCAGCTTTGCTGGATCTGCTATAGAAGAGACTGCACCTTCATGTTACACAGATTTGTTTCAGGAAAACGTAGACATATTGGGGCACATTTACTTACCCGGTCCAGTCGCGATCCAGCGGCACGTTCTCCAACGAGGATTCGGGTCTTCCGGCGATTCACTAAGGTCGTGCGCCCGATGTCCACCAGGTGTCGCAGCTGCGCTGTTGTCCGCCAGAGTTCACCAACCTATTCCTGGTGCATGTGAGTGATTGATTTTTTTAAATTCCCCGTTCTTTTCCGATTCTGTCGGGTTTTCAAACGGCCACACCCCCCCCAATCTCTGTTGCATGAATTTGGCGCAAAACGGAAAAAATCGGGAAATCCGACGAAAGTGCGGCCGGGAAGCCCTTAGTAAATGAGCCCCATTGTGTGATTTCTTGGCTCCTACTCATTCTAATTTTAGAAGGACTATACTGGGTAATGTGTGGGACTTTGCAATTTGCATAGAAGTTTCTCTGCCCATTTTGGCACCAGGTGCACCTTCCATCTTGTATGTTCTTCTTTTACATGACGACATTAATCCCAACTGACTACCAACAAGATTTGATCCCATTAGTGCAAAATTTGGTAAATTTGTGTAACCCTCCCACTATATGCACCCTACAAATTATAGGGTTACTGTCACTGCCATCTAAGAAAGCGATAAAGATTCTGTAATGCTTAAAGTGTTCAGATGTTGGTGACACACAGCACCATATCCCCTGCACAGGCATAGAGCTACATGATAACATCCTATCTACCTGCAGCCACCACTAGAGGGAGCTCAGCACAGGCAGATATTCCACCAACCACTAATTAATAAATATGTCTGCAATCGGCTCCCCCTAGTGGTGAGGATTGTCCTGTAATTTTGTTATAGGAAGAAGGCAGAAGATTTGCAGCTTTGTTTTGGAATTGTGAAGAAATAATTCAGGACACAATTTTGCACTTACAGAAAACATTTTTTTCAAAATGGAAATCTAGTTCTAAGTAAATGCGACCTCCATTGTTCTTCCTGCACGCGCTCCCACTTACAGGCCATAAAACCATCTCGTCTCCGCACAATCCGCTTGATTGCTTGACTGGAAATGGATGTAACTGGATTTTATGGAGTGTGATCGTTAAACCAGTCTGCGGCACAGAGATTTTCTGCACTCGGGCAATCCAATAGTAATGGATTCTTATTTCCATTTTAAATAGTGCCGATAACTTGTGCAGTAATATTGGCGGATGTTAAAGGAGGTTACCGGCCCGGCGGGGATGTCTTCTGTACACACGTCGCTTCAATTGATCCCTGGGGGGAGATATAAAGGAGAATGTCTTGTGTAATGTAGAGCCAAAGAGACAAATCAATCCCTGGACTCCATGAAACACAAAGGAATTCTCTATTCCGGCTCCGTAGAGGTCAGTTGTAGCGGAGCTGAGTTCGTTATTTGGCTCAGCAAGTGAATCTGGTCCTAGATGAGTATTGATTAATGCAAAATATGAAAGGGGTTAAACAGGATTAGAAAAATATTCATTTCTTTTCTTAAAACAGCGCCACCCGTGGTAACAGGTAGTGTCTGGTATTGCAGCTATTGCACCTATTGTGCCTGCAGTACCCACCTATGGATAGGGGTGGAGCTGTTACTAGAAGAAAGCTCCCATCTTCTTCTATCCCCTTTGTTATCCTTGACATTCACATTTGGAATTTTGTAACAATTGTATCAATTTTTAAGGTCCCACTATAAGACGTATTGTATTGCCTTAAAGGGATGTTCCCTGTATAGAGCACATGGTTGGTATTAATGTTCTTTTTTGAAAACACTTCTCCCGAATTACCTGCATCCGCATTGTTCTGTGAGACCCCAGGCAATTGCTTGTGTTGCATTATGGGTAAATGCTTCTACTTAATACAATAGGGTCCTTATGGGACCATTCTTCAGATTTTTGTGCAAATGGTAGTTTTATGCCTCATTTTTGGACCCCAAAGTGTTTTGCATTTTTAAACTGTTTTCCTCTTTGATTTTGGATTGAATGAAAAATGTAACAATGTAACAAATCTGCATAGAATGTAACACAGCAGCACAACAGGACTCAGCCAGCTCTGCTACATCTGTCCAGCTCTGCTACATCTGTCCAGCACTGCTACATCTGTCCAGCACTGCTACATCTGTCTGATACCTGCTGATCATTTTCATTTTCTATAATTTTATGTTGCATATTTTAGCGATGGACCCTCCTCTCCCCCATGGGGTGAAACTCTATCTATCTATCTATCTATCTATCTATCTATCTATCTATCTATCTATCTATCTATCTATCTATCTATCTCCTATCTATCTATCTCCTATCTATCTATCTATCTCCTATCTATCTATCTCCTATCTATCTATCTATCTATCTATCTATCTATCTATCTATCTATCTATCTCATATCTATCTATCTATCTATCTATCTATCTATCTATCTATCTCCTATCTATCTATCTCATATCTATCAATCAATCTATCTATCTATCTATCTATCTATCTCATATCTATCTATCTATCTATCTCCTATCTATCTATCTATCTATCTATCTCCTATCTATCTCATATCTATCAATCTATCTATCTCATATCTATCTATCTCATATCTATCTATCTCCTATCTATCTATCTCCTATCTATCTATCTATCTATCTATCTATCTATCTATCTTCTATCTATCTATCTATCTATCTATCTATCTATCTATCTATCTATCTCCTATCTATCTATCTCCTATCCATCTATCTATCTATCTATCTATCTATCTCTCTATCTATCTATCTATCTATCTATCTATCTCATATATATCTATCTATCTATCTCCTATCTATCTATCTATCTATCTATCTATCTATCTTCTATCTATCTATCTCCTATCTATCTATCTATCTATCTATCTATCTATCTATCTATCTATCTATCTATCTATCTATCTATCTATCATCGATGTCTATGATGTATGTAGCCTGTAACTATGTGTATCTGCATATAACTGGATGAATGTACATGACTATGTAATAGGGGATGAGCCCCCCTCCGCCATGGCCCCTGTGGTCTCCCTTTCATATGTAAAGTCCAGTTCTCCCCTTTGAGTCATTTTCCTGCATTTCCATCTCACGACTGATGGACTATGAACAATTTTAGTAAAATCCGTCTCTCTCCTCATCATTCAGCCGTGTAATGCGCCGCCTTTGATCAATATTATCCTGGAATGGCGGCCATTTACCTTTAATATAGCACAAATGAAAAATATCCACTTTAGAATGCGGTGCATTTGGCTGACCGCTCGGAGGATCCGGAGATTGTGATCAGAGGTAATTCATTTCCCTTCTCCTGATGTGAAGATTGTCTCATTTGATACAATGTATGAAACAATCTATTACCGCCATTCCGCGCCATTAGTGTCCGTCTCGCCCATGTAAATGTGTCTGGGGTGGAGAGGAAAGTCTAGCGTAACCTTCATGATGTTATCCACGCCCGGAATATTCCGGGTTTTTCATGTTTTACCCCCCGGGAGTCTTTAATTGCTGCTCAGTGTAGGTTCTGGGGGATATTCTCACAGGGGTAAAGCCTACACGAATATTTATTAGCGCACTTAGTCGGAGGAACGCTCGCTCTTAATTAACGATCTCCTTCATGCTAAGTGGACTTGATTCAGGGCTCGCAAATCCCACTTTTCATTATTTATCGGATGCAGAGATTTTTCCCTTTGATAAAAACCAAAGCGGGAATAAACAAGAGGAGAATTTGTTTCTTGAATGTTCTATGGGGAAGGAAACGGAGCGGTGAGGTCAGAGAGTGCGACTGCTAAGGGCTGCGTCAGGGATTCATTCATTATATTCCCATTTAGTTAAAGGAAATTTCCCATCAATATCCATCCTCATAGATCCGGGCACCGGGACTGTGGTATCTGCTTAAATTTATTACCCATGGCCTCCTCCCTTCTAATATTAACTTTTATAATTAAGCTAATAAGACTTAAGGGCTTCGGGGGGTGTTACCGGAGCCCCTCCATGATGTAGCTTTCAGGCTGTTACACTGTCTCTCCCTCCCCCTGTACCCTCAGCACTTCTCCTCCCTCTGCCTGATGATATCTCACACAGTGTGTGGGGGAATGGCTCATGCACAGTGTAACAGCCTATGAAGCTACAGCATGGAGGGGGACACTGGTAACAGGTTTTGGACACTTACTCATAGATCCAGGCTCTGTGACTGTGGTATCTTCTTATATTTGTTATCCATGGCCTCCTTTCTTTTATAATTAACTTTTATGCTAATGAACCAGAAGAACTCTGGGGGCGTTACTAGAGCCCCTCCAATCTGTAGATTCAGAATCTGTTACACTGTACAGGAACACTTTCTCCCTCCCACTGTGTGAAATTATATTAGGGAGATGGGAACCTGCCAAGCAGAGACAGTGTAACAGCCCGTGAAGCTGCAGCATGAAGGGGCTCTGGTAATACCTCCAGGAAACACCCCAAGTGACACCTTCTGGCTTATGAGCATAATTATAAAAGTAGATATTAGAAGGAAGGAGGCCGTGGATACACCCCATGTCCCATGCTTCTTCTCACCGCTCAGTACTTCACATCATGTGACCAGGATGATGTCATCTAATGTTTTTTACCCCTAACATTTCCATACTACCCCATCTAGCCGATGTATGTATCTGATCACATGAAATCACAGCAGCCTCCATGGAGGATGAGAAATAGTTGATAATTATTGGTAGCAGTGAGACCTCTCAATCAGGACTATGGGGGCAGTGCAGGGCAGTGAACACTGAATATGCAGGACCCCATTATTATCAGTGGACTCATTGGAATTATTATTTTGGGAGGGTTAATTTGAATGGTAGATTCTCTTTAAAGGGGTTGTCTAGTTTCAGTAAATAAATGTTATTGTTTGAATACTGAAAAGTTATACAATTTTGCAGCATAACTTCAGTATGGGAACCCTTCCTCAGGATCTGCTAGATCTCTGCTTGCTGTCATTCTATAGGAAGCTTCATTGTTTACTTGCAGTTATGTATATTTTATCCACAGGAAGTAAACAATGAAGCTTCCAACAGAATGACAGCAAGCAGAGCTCTAGAAAACCCTGAGGAATTGATACAAAAGTTGTCACTTTACAAGCAGGGACCTGGACCCAGCGGAGGAGACGATTGTATCCAGTCTGGATAATTCTAAACTCTTGGACTCCAGACTGATACAACGTATCAAACTATTAGAGAGATGTGTGCAGCTGCTGCTGATGTGCTCATCTCACAGAGCATTGTCCAGATCCAACTGTCTCCACACCTGAGAGCTGGACCCGCTGTGTACAGGATGCTGAGCTGAGGGAGAGGGGTCCTTGGTAAGACCATCCCTGAAGCCCCTCCATTATAGATTTCATAATCTCGGTCCAGTGTAACAGAATTTGTATATGATTAGAATTATATGAAAGCAGCTGAGGAAGAGACCTGCATAGTCTGAAGAGCTCACACTCTTTACATATCATAGTATATAAGGCTGGAAAAAGATGCAAGTCCATCAAGTCCAACCTTTAAGAATATAGGAGTCAATGAGGACCTCATTTCTCTCAGCTTCAACTTCTAGAAAGTACAAATCACGATAAGTATCTGATTTTTATCTTAGAATTATTTATTTTCTTTCATTAATAGCTTCCATCAATCACACCATGACTTCTACTTCATGATTAGCCGGATTCTTGGACTGTACCATTAGGAAAAACTTACCAGGGTGACAGCTCCGCTCTGCGGAGATATAATATGGGGATTGGCGTCGTGTGGCTGGAAATGATGGAGCACAGGGGGTGACTGTCCGGTGTTGCTGGAGATGATGGAGCGCAGGGGGGGACTCTCAGGTTGGTGTATGTGCGGCTGGAGATGATGGAGCGCAGGGGGGGACTCTCAGGTTGGTGTATGTGCGGCTGGAGATGATGGAGCCCAGGGGGGTACTCTTTGGTGCGGCTGGAAATGAGGGAGCTCAGGGGTGACTCTCCGATTGGTATATGTGCGGCTGGAGATGATGAAGCGCAGGGGGTGACTCTCCGGTTGGTATATGTGCGGCTGGAGATGATGGAGCGCAGCGGGTGACTCTCCGGTTGGTATATGTGCGGCTGGAGATGATGGAGCGCAGGGGGTGACTCTCCGGTTGGTTCTGTGTGCGGCTGGACATGATGCAGCGCAGGGGGTGACTGTCCGGTGTGGCTGGAGATGATGGAGCGCAGGGGGGGACTCTCAGGTTGGTGTATGTGCGGCTGGAGATGATGGAGCGCAGGGGGGGACTCTCAGGTTGGTGTATGTGCGGCTGGAGATGATGGAGCACAGGGGGTGACTGTCCGGTGCGGCTGGAGATGATGGAGCGCAGGGGGGGACTCTCAGGTTGGTGTATGTGCGGCTGGAGATGATGGAGCGCAGGGGGGGACTCTTAGGTGCGGCTGGAAATGAGGCGCTCGCTCATCCGTCTCATACTTTGCTTATTATTGGTCGCGTTCCACCCGCTGCTTCTCCGGCAGAGGAATAATATGAGGAAACGCTTTGTGATTCCGGAGAAATACGACAAATACTTTTGCTATAAACACGTCCCAATAACATGCGGCCGTTCCCAAACATTTCCCTTTGATCGGTGATTGATGAGAACTTCTGAGTTTTCTGCGTTTCTTCAATTGTCTTATCTTTATTCGGGCCGGAGATGAGCGCGGCGGCTTTTAGCGGTGATTTATAAGCTCTCAGCGCGTGGGGATTGTGCATCGTTCACCGAGGTGTTTATCTCCGCGATGGCTGAAGAATAACCTTGGCAGGACTCGTATCGCTGGAAATCAGCAGTCAGTTTGATGCTCGGTGGCCATTCATTATCGCAGGAGGTGCCCCAAAGGGTTAACAGTGGGACCCAAACTCTGTCCAACCTCATAAGTCACGTTGTAAGAAAACGGATTTGTAAAACACAACTTCTACCAAGGGAACAACTGCTACTTTTCCTTTAAATTAAAATATGTTGTCACAGCCCCGCCCCTTTTTAAGATCTACCCTGAAAGGGAACAATTTATTGCCTGTACATTGTACATCCAAAGTTTCCAAAACCTCCAGACAAGCATCTGAATAAAATCTGGAAACCGAGAATAACATTTTGATTATTTGCAGAGCACATGGGTCCGGACTCTTCGGAATTGTTACCTATTGCTCAGGCACCGTCCCATGGGATAAGCCTTCAATCACCTGTACTCCGCATGATTGACAGATTGGTCACAAACACTTCCAGTGCTAGAACTTGCTATAATGTACCAATATTAAGACCACCCCCACCACGAGACAGGGGTTAGATGGATCCCACTACAGATCCGGCTCTGCTATTCCAGCTGCAATCTGGCTCTGCTGTACCCCAGTGTCCGTCTCTGTTGTATTGCGTCACCCAGCTGCTACAATCATCTTAAACTTTTACCCTTCATGTTCTTAACTTTGGTGCTGGGCTTCTTGGGATGATGAGGTAATTAAGATTTACTATTTCAGGACTCCTCCCATTACATAGTTTATACATTGCAGGACCTGTCCTACTGCCTGATGGACCTTATCTGATCTTGCATGTGTACGGGTGACTTCAGAGGAGAGGGAATCTGTCAGCAGCTGTGACCATGCAGACTGCAGCCAGTGTTGGTTATTGTCCTCGGAAAGATGTGTAATAAGATCCTTGTATATGTTTTTAGTAGCAGCAGGACTGTGATATATGGATTTATATTTCAGGACTGTAGCTTCTCCAAGTGCACTGGGGTCATTTCCCAGTGCTGTGCTCTTAAAGTGAATCTGTCAACAGCTGTGACCATGCAGACTGCAGCCAGTGTTTGGTATTGTCCCTGGAAGGATGTGTAATGATCTTTGTATATGTTGTTAGGAGCAGCAGGACTGTGAGACATGGATTTATATTTCAGGATTGAACTGGGGCATTGTCCTCACACTGCTGTGCTCTGTGCTCTCTGCAGCTAGTGTTTGGTATTGACTCTGAATGGATGCGTAATCATACCTTTGCGTATGTTGTTAGTAGCAGCAGAACTGTGATATATAGATTTATATGCCAGGACTGTGGCTTCTCAAAGTGCACTGAGGGGGTATCCTCCTTCTGCTGTGCTCTCTGCAGCCAGTGTTTGGTATTGACCCTAGAGGGATGTGTGATCATACCTTTGTGTATGTTGTTAGTAGCAGCAGCACTGTGACACATGGAAGTATACATCAGGATTGCACTGGGGCTGTGTCCTCACACGGCTTATCTTTCTGTATTTAACGCCAGTGGAGCGGCTCATTGCAGAGAGCTAATAGCACAACAGTGTAAGGACTTACCCCAGTACAATTCTGGAATATCAATTCATTCTTCACAGTCCTGCTGCTACTAACAGCTTTCTTGGTCAATGGGTATAGGAGAGTAGACATTACATACTTACCCTTATGTTTGGCAGAGCGTTAGGGAGCTGCCTTGCCCCGTCTGTGAAGCGGATGGTAGGGGGCGCAGGGGGCGTTGGTGTTTGGGGCACTTCAACCCACCAGCAACCCACCGCAGGCAGCTGGCAGGGAATGTAGAGCGTGCGAGCGAGGCTGGAGCGTGACCACAGTCATTCTGTGCCTCCTACTTGATGTAAAATGATGCGAGACATCCCATAAATCTGGTACCCGGGGTCGCAGGTGTCATCTCCGAGAGACCTTCACTGGATCATTACCCAGGGCAGAAGCTGAGAGGAGAATTCCCAGGGATGGAGTGTGCGGTGCCAGGGCACGGAGATGTGCAGCACGGTACTGCGTCCCCTCCTGCGTACCCGCTGCTCCGCCACCACCCCTGGGCTCCAGGTTTGGATTGGATTTGGGTTTATTTTAGGAAGAGCTTTTCCAGTGTCAGGCATGAGGCGCCCCCTAGGTGTCATGCACCTCGTATAACACAAGTGCCCGGGGCTGGTGACGGAACGCGCTCGCTACGGGACGGCGTGCAGGTGCACATAATTAAAAGCCAATGTTTAAGGTTAATTGGTTTTATTTACTCGCTGCTTCTCTTCGCTGCTTTAATGTTTAGAGAACATATTTTGCAGATTTGCTCCTCAATTAGGAGAGGAATGGAAAGTCATTCCCGAAATCTGCGGAGGGCATCTAGCAGTAGACGGAAGGAGGAGAAGCCACCGGCGGCCACGGCTCTGCTGCACGGCATTGTATCAGTGGTGGCACCAACATCACTGCCACCTCCTGCCCCCGGATCTGCCCCGGCCAGGGAATGATAATAACAGGACAAAGCGGAGGGAAAGCGGAGACTGCGGATGGAGGGAGAGATACAAGATACATGAAAACCAATCCGAGATCAGCTGTAATTTTATAAACAGAGCAAAAATGAAACTAGAGCTCTGATTGGTTGCCCTGGACACTTCTGATAAATCTCCCCATGGACAAAGTGACAGTCGGAGACATAGGCAGTCACTGTTATGAGAATGTCAGAGACAGTCACTGGAATGAGAGTGTCAGAGACACACAGTCGCTGGAATGAGAGTGTCAGAGGCAGACAATCGCTGGAATGAGAGTGTCAGAGGCAGACAATCGCTGGAATGAGAGTGTCAGAGGCAGACAATCGCTGGAATGAGAGTGTCAGAGGCAGACAATCGCTGGAATGAGAGTGTCAGAGACAGACAATCGCTGGAATGAGAGTGTCAGAAGCAGACAATCGCTGGAATGAGAGTGTCAGAGACAGACAATCGCTGGAATGAGAGTGTCAGAGGCAGACAATCGCTGGAATGAGAGTGTCAGAGACAGACAATCGCTGGAATGAGAGTGTCAGAAGCAGACAATCGCTGGAATGAGAGTGTCAGAGACAGACAATCGCTGGAATGAGAGTGTCAGAGGCAGACAATCGCTGGAATGAGAGTGTCAGAGACACACAGTCGCTGGAATGAGAGTGTCAGAGGCAGACAATCGCTGGAATGGGAGTGTCAGAGGCAGACACTTTAGCCTAAGGCGGGTGTTCTTAAGTTGGGGACCGCTTTTATTACCATGTATATATATGATATTACCAGCCATACATGTACATCTCATTGCATCAGCAAATACTAGTAGCTGCTGGAAATGTGTATCAGGGCAATAAACTAACAAGAAATAGAATGAGCAGTACCAGAACCCTCCACTCCAGAACCGCCTGATGGTCTCCACTCATATCATGGACTTTCACCATTGAGGTGGCAGTGGCCACTGTTTGATCTGGATCATTTGGAGATTAGTGTTGTGCAGACCCGAGACACAAACTTTGGGTTTGGGTCCCACGATCTCAACCTCAGACTTCATTAGAAGTTGCTTGTTCTGAGGTTCATCTCCGTTAATGGACTGGATCTGTGCTTGAACTGATAGCGGGCAATGACAGGAGCGACGAGCGGCTCCCAAAATGTTAGTGCCGATACGTGCGGCCGCGATAGCTTAACTGTCATTGGTGACTTTGGCAGCGGCACTGATCCCAGGGGTTACTAGTTTGGGTTCGGGTCTGGATTCGTCAGCCAGAACCTCAACTTTTTTTTAAATTTCAGATTTGGCCGAACAATTCCGAATTTGAACGGATCCGCTCACCACTAGTGGAGATAACTGATATCCCCTGATTCTAAGCAATGTAAACACGTACTGTCCCCATGCCACCAATAAATGATAGACGGTCCACATTTGTGTTCTGTGTGTCATCAGTTTGTATCAGTCTGTGCTCATGTCATCCTCTGTTGGTAAAGTCCGGCTGACGATGCGCTGATGATGTCAGTTTGTTTCATTCTCTTTTTGTTAGTGTGAACACTGGTTCATTCCTGACAGCCATGATTGCACCACACCCGTCTCTTACCTGTAAGCCCTGCTCTGGTTCTCTAAGAGTTAACCGGCTGTTATTCCTCTACAATCACCTTCTGGATCAGGACTATGGATTCTCTTATGGTCTCTTCCTCTTCAGAGCTCTTTGCCTGCTGTAGTTTATACTTAGCTCCTGTTCACACTGCCTTTTGCATTCTGAAATCTCTTTGCCATCATCTGACTATCTGCTTGTCTTGTGATTTTGTACTAAGTTTGTCTTCTTGGTTTTGACCTGTTCTTGGTGACCATCCGTCTCTGTTTGAATTGTCTTCTCTTTGTCTCTGTATGAAGGGAACATAGACTAGTTGTCCCTTACCACTTAATGTAAGCCGGACAAATAGGTAGAAACAGCTGGGAAGGGGCGAACATTTCAGGGCTTGCTGTCTCTGTCAGTGTCTCACCCACCTTACATGGAGCTGAGCTGCTGTATCTAAGCTGTCATTATATAGGCATCCACCTTACATAGAGCTGAGCTGCTGTATCTAAGCTCCCATTATATAGGATCCACCTTACATAGAGCTGAGCTGCTGTATCTAAGCTGTCATTATATAGTCATCCATCTTACATAGAGCTGAGCTGCTGTATCTAAGCTGTCATTATATAGTCATCCATCTTACATAGAGCTGAGCTGCTGTATCTAAGCTGCCATTATATAGACCTCCACCTTACATAGAGCTGAGCTGCTGTATCTAAGCTCCCATTATATAGGCATCCACCTTACATAGAGCTGAGCTGCTGTATCTAAGTTGCCATTAGATAGGCATCCACCTTACATAGAGCTGAGCTGCTGTATCTAAGCTGCCATTATATAGGTATCCACCTTACATAGAGCTGAGCTGCTGTATCTAAGCTGTCATTATATAGTCATCCATCTTACATAGAGCTGAGCTGCTGTATCTAAGCTGCCATTATATAGACCTCCACCTTACATAGAGCTGAGCTGCTGTATCTAAGCTCCCATTATATATGCATCCACCTTACATAGAGCTGAGCTGCTGTATCTAAGCTGTCATTATATAGGCACCCACCTTACATAGTGCTGAGCAGCTGTATCTAAGCTGTCATTATATAGGCATCCACCTTACATAGTGCTGAGCTGCTGTATCTAAGCTGCCATTATATAGGCATCCACCTTACATAGAGCTGAGCTGCTGTATCTAAGCTGATATTATATAGGATCCAGCTTACATAGAGCTGAGCTGCTGTATCTAAGCTGCCATTAGATAGGCATCCACCTTACATAGAGCTGAGCTGCTGTATCTAAGCTGCCATTATATAGGCATCCACCTTACATAGAGCTGAGTTGCTGTATCTAAGCTGCCATTATATAGGCATCCACCTTACATAGAGCTGAGCTGCTGTATCTAAGCTGTCATTATATAGGCATCCACCTTACATAGAGCTGAGCTGCTGTATCTAAGCTGCCATTATATAGGCTTCCACCTTACATAGAGCTGAGCTGCTGTATCTAAGCTGTCATTATATAGACATCCATCTTATATAGAGCTGAGCTGCTGTATCTAAGCTGCCATTATATAGGCATCCACCTTACATAGAGCTGAGCGGCTGTATCTAAGCTTCTATTATATAGGCATCAAACTTACATGGAGCTGAGCTGCTGTATCTAAGCTTCCATTATATAGGCATCCACCTTACATGGAGCTGAGCTGCTGTATCTAAGCTGCCATTATATAGACATCCACCTTACATAGAGCTGAGCTGCTGTATCTAAGCTGCCATTATATAGGCATCCACCTTACATAGAGCTGAGGTGCTGTATCTAAGCTGCCATTATATAGGCATCCACCTTACATAGAGATGAGCTTCTGTATCTAAGCTGTCATTATATAGGCATCCACCTTACATAGAGCTGAGCTGCTGTATCTAAGCTGTCATTATATAGGCATCCACCTTACATAGAGCTGAGCTGCTGTATCTAAGCTGTCATTATATATAGGGGGTCATTTACTAAGGGCCCGAATCGTGTTTTTACGGCGGGTTACCCGAATATTTGCATTTGCGCCGATTTTCCCTGAATTGCCCCGGGTTTTTGCCGTGGCCGAACGAAAACCCGACTGATTCGGAGAAACCGCCGGATTTTTAAAAAAAAGTGTCACTGGACTCGCACTTACCTTCACCTAGCAACGGATCGTGAACTCCGGCGGACCTCTGCGGACTTCAGCGCAGCAGCGACACCTGGTGGACGTCGGAGGAACTGCCTTAGTGAATCGCCGGAAGACCCGCAGAGAACGCGCCGCTGGATCGCGAATGGACCGGGTAAGTAATTCTGCCCCATAGTGTTTTATAGTAAGGAAGAAAAGCACATCTTTGGGCCTGTACCGCTAGTTTATGAAGCCCCTTACAATGACCCCTGACCTCTAGTCCTGCATCATGTGATCTGCTGGAAGGTAATGATGTGCAGGAGGGAACGTCCCCCGGGGCTGTAAGCGATACGTTTGCCTGTGAGTCCCAGTTCTGGTCCTGACCTTCCTAGTCCTGGTTCTGGTCCTGACCTTCCTAGTCCTGGTTCTGGTCCTGATCTTCCTAGTCCTGGTTCTGGTCCTGACCTTCCCCTCTGACACTCAGTCGGGTTTTTCCCTGAATCAGATGCAGATGGTAAAGTTTCCGAGTTTTTCGGGTCGTGATAAGGACAAGAAAGTTCTGGGAACATGTCCGATGCCATCAGCGGAGCGTCAGGAGGAGCCGTCTCCTAATTCACACGTTTCCTGATGTGTGATCTCAGATAATGAAGACTTCAGTCTATTGAAATCTTCTCTTCTCCATATCGTCTTATCTTCTATTCGGCAGGCGGAGAGGGACAATGGGTCGCGGGTTTTGTACTTTTTTATTCTTATTTGTCTCATTAATTTCATTTCATAATCTGTGTGCGAGATCCCAACGCAAATAGCAAAAATATTCTCCACAAACTTTTATGGCCGATTCTCTCAACTTGTGGAGTCACAGAAACGAGAATCCAGAACCTTCCTTCTTACCTGCTCCGGGTGTGCTGTTGGATCTGTCTGTTCATAGTCCACGGTCCTGGTTCTGACTCCCAGGGGCTCGTGTATCTTTGGTTTCCTTTTGCTGCAGTCAGATACTTTTGCAATGTTATGTATCTTTCTAAATTTGCCGTTGGGATACGTGTCGTTTTTTTCCTTTGTCTCTGTTTTGCAGGTTTTTAGATTTTTTTTGCAACTTTTTAGGTCCATTTAAGGAACTCAGCATGGGGTCAGTTGTACTTCGATTTGCAAAGTCTCTTATTTCACCTAAAAAGTCCCAAAAAATTTAAAAAAACATGTGACTGTCCTGGATCTACTCTACCTGCCTCCTATGCCTTATCCTCTATCTTCCTGCCCTGCAATATTGTATCAAAATATTTATTGGGCATTAACACATTTTGGATGCCTCCGAAACGCTAATCGCCAAATACTTTTGATAATATTGGAAATGTGCCCCCAAATAGTTTCATAGTTTATACGGTTGAAAAAAGACACTTGTCCATCAAGTTCAACCAAGGAAGGGAAGGGATTGGATGAGGAAGGGATTTAGGGGAAACAATTCTATATAACAGAACCATCAATGTTATTTAGGTATAAAAAGGCATCTAGACCCTTCTTGAAGCTCTCTGCTGTCCCTGCTGTGACCAGCGCCTGAGCTCTCTGCTGTCCCTGCTGTGACCTGCGCCTGAGCTCTCTGCTGTCCCTGCTGTGACCTGCGCCTGAGCTCTCTGCTGTCCCTGCTGTGACCTGCACCTGAGCTCTCTGCTGTCCCTGCTGTGACCAGCGCCTGAGCTCTCTGCTGTCCCTGCTGTGACCAGCGCCTGAGCTCTCTGCTGTACCTGCTGTGACCAGCGCCTGAGCTCTCTGCTGTACCTGCTGTGACCAGCGCCTGAGCTCTCTGCTGTCCCTGCTGTGACCAGCGCCTGAGCTCTCTGCTGTCCCTGCTGTGACCAGCGCCTGAGCTCTTTGCTGTCCCTGCTGTGACCAGCGCCTGAGCTCTCTGCTGTACCTGCTGTGACCAGCGCCTGAGCTCTCTGCTGTCCCTGCTGTGACCAGCGCCTGAGCTCTCTGCTGTCCCTGCTGTGACCAGCGCCTGAGCTCTCTGCTGTCCCTGCTGTGACCAGCGCCTGAGCTCTCTGCTGTCCCTGCTGTGACCAGCCCCTGAGCTCTCTGCTGTCCCTGCTGTGACCAGCCCCTGAGCTCTCTGCTGTCCCTGCTGTGACCAGCGCCTGAGCTCTCTGCTGTCCCTGCTGTGACCAGCCCCTGAGCTCTCTGCTGTCCCTGCTGTGACCAGCGCCTGAGCTCTCTGCTGTCCCTGCTGTGACCAGCGCCTGAGCTCTGCTGTCCCTGCTGTGACCAGCGCCTGAGCTCTCTGCTGTCCCTGCTGTGACCGGCGCCTGAGCTCTCGCTGTCCCTGCTGTGACCAGCGCCTGAGCTCTCTGCTGTCCCGGCTGTGACCAGCGCCTGAGCTCTCTGCTGTCCCGGCTGTGACCAGCGCCTGAGCTCTCTGCTGTCCCTGCTGTGACCAGCGCCTGAGCTCTCTGCTGTCCCTGCTGTGACCAGCGCCTGAGCTCTCTGCTGTCCCTGCTGTGACCAGCGCCTGAGCTCTCTGCTGTCCCTGCCGTGACCAGCGCCTGAGCTCTCTGCTGTCCCTGCTGTGACCAGCGCCTGAGCTCTCTGCTGTCCCTGCTGTGACCAGCGCCTGAGCTCTCTGCTGTCCCTGCTATGACCAGCGCCTGAGCTCTCTGCTGTCCCGGCTGTGACCAGCGCCTGAGCTCTCTGCTGTCCCTGCTGTGACCAGCGCCTGAGCTCTCTGCTGTCCCTGCTGTGACCAGCGCCTGAGCTCTCTGCTGTTCCTGCTGTGACCAGCGCCTGAGCTCTCTGCTGTCCCGGCTGTGACCAGAGCCTGAGCTCTCGCTGTCCCTGCTGTGACCAGCGCCTGAGCTCTCTGCTGTCCCTGCTGTGACCAGTGCCTGAGCTCTCTGCTGTCCTTGCTGTGACCTGCCCCTGAGCTCTCTGCTGTCCCTGCTGTGACCAGCGCCTGAGCTCTCTGCTGTCCCTGCTGTGGCCAGCGCCTGAGCTCTCTGCTGTCCCGGCTGTGACCAGAGCTTGAGCTCTCTGCTGTCCCTGCTGTGACCTGCACCTGGGCTCTCTGCTGTCCCAGCTGTGCTGTGCTCCTGAGCTCTCTGCTGTCCCTGCTGTGACCAGCGCCTGAGCTCTCTGCTGTCCCTGCTGTGACCAGCGCCTGAGCTCTCTGCTGTCCCTGCTGTGACCAGCGCCTGAGCTCTCTGCTGTCCCTGCTGTGAGCAGCGCCTGAGCTCTCTGCTGTCCCTGCTGTGACCAGCGCCTGAGCTCTCTGCTGTCCCTGCTGTGACCAGCGCCTGAGCTCTCTGCTGTCCCTGCTGTGACCAGTGCCTGAGCTCTCTGCTGTCCCTGCTGTGACCAGCACCTGAGTTCGGCTATTCCACAGATTGACAGTTCTCATAGTAAAAAAGCCCTGTCGCCTCTGGTGATTAAACCTTGTTTTCTCCAGACGGAGACAGTGCCCCCTCGTCTTTTGATTTGATTTAATCTGAAACAATTTACCACCATATTTTTTGTATGGACCATTCATATATTTATATAAATTAATCATGTCCCCTCGTAGTCATCTCTTTTCCAGACTAAATAAATCTAGTTGTTTTAATCTTTCCTCATAACTAAGACCCTCCATACCCCTTATCATTTTTATGGCTCTACGTTGAACCCTCTCCAGCTCCAGGGCATCCTTTTTATGGACCGGTGCCCACAATCCCCTGGCGCACTTCCAGCCCCCCCCCCCCTCCTGGTACCTGAACCTTCCAGGTATCTGTGTACCCTGACAAGCATATATGATAGGACATACCTGTCATTGCCTCTACAGGTTTGACCCAGACCATAGCTGTGTATCTGGTTGTCCTACCCCATACTGATCAGGGTGGGTCAGGACCTCTCTTCTTGTTTTTGGTCTAGAAAATAGCTGTAATAGCGCCACCTAGTGGGTACAACAACCACTGTGGATTTAGAAACCACAGAGACCTCAAGTAAAGACAAGAAAAAGTAAAAAACTGACAAGACAGCTGGCTGCAGCGGGAGACTCCCCCATCTGCTGCCCATGTATAACACCTCCACAGTTACATCTCATAACCTGGGATCCCTCGCCATCTCCGCTCAGCCATGTTTTCTGTGTTACCTCCTACAGACGTCTTGCTAATTAAACATCAGAGAGAGCGGCAACAATTATGGAATCTTTGGCAACAAGAGAAAATCTCTGCAACGTGTTAAGAGGTGAAAACGTTCTAAAGAGCAACATTGTATCCAAAATCCGAACACGCAGAACATAACGCGACTCCGCTGCTGCCAACCGTGGGTGGCAGATACCAGGGAGATGATAGCGCTCCATGCTTGGCTCCCAGCGATGGCACCCGTCTACGATTGCATCACGGTAAACTTTAGCCACCACCTGTCATCACATTTTCCAGGGGCTTCAGATGTATAAATATCATTTATTTGTGTCTACAAACAGACGTCTTGTGGGCAGAGGAGAGTTCCCCCAGCTACTACAACGTGTGCGCTCTGGATGGCGCTGCCATGATCAATGTGTCACAGGCTCGGAGCGTTGGGTGGAAAGTCTGGAGATGATGGAGTCAGTGACACATGGAAAACTAGGAGATGACAACATACAACCGAAAGGTCACACTCACCGCGTCATACACAGCGCTGGGGAGAGGGAAGAGGAGCTGGCTCAGAGAATAAGAGCACAGACTCTAAGGGGATTAATAACTCGAGCAAAACTCAGCAACTGAGCAAAAAGATTGTGACATTGTAGAACAAATGGAAAAATGTTTGAAAAATGTTTTTAGATACATTGGGGGTCATTTACTAAGGGCCCGAATCGCGATTTTACGTCAGGTTGGCCGAAAATTACCGTTTCGCGTCGAATTGTGTTTTTGTGTCGAATTGTGTTTTTGGTGCACGCGATCGGATCGTAGCACATCGGCGCGGGCATGCACGCGAGGAAATTGTGTGGGGGGGGGGTCATCGGAAAAAACCCGCCGGACTCGTAAAAACCTCCGTATTTTTTTAAAAAAGTGTCGCTTGACACACACTTACCTGCACCCAGGCTAGCTTGGTGAACTTCAGTGAACTCCGATGGACTTCAGCGCAGCAGCGACACCTGGTGGACATCGGGCGCACTACCTTAGTGAATCGCCGGAAGACCCGAATCAGCGTAGGGGAACCCGCCGCTGGATAGCGAATGGACCGGGTAGGTAAATCTGCCCCAATTTCTTTACCTATTGCCCATCAGGAATGCTAGATAATACACTTATACTTATGAATGGCTGCACCAGTAATAATATTGGTGCATGTTGGTTGTCCATGATTTACCTACCTGCACTAACTGACATGTGACATAGAGCTCCACCATCCACACCTCTAATTAGGGGATTCCATTACTGTACAAAAGTTAGTGGGAGCTGTATATAAATTAGGACATAGTTTATATCCAGGTGACATTATACTGTAAATAACTGTGGTATTTTTAGGGGCGCAGTGTGGAGATGTACTGCACTGAGGCACATTTTCTAAGGGTCCGCGGAAGGCATTTCCGTTGGGTTTCCCAAATTTTTCCGTTTTGCACCGCATTTAACCGCACGCAATTGGATTTTGTTGCATCAGCGCCGGCTTTCACGCAACACAAATCGGGGGGGGGGGGGGGGCGCTGGCTGTCAGACGATCCGACGGATTCGGACAATTTAACATCTCAAATTGTGTTGCAAGCCAAGCACTCACATGCACCAGGAAGAAGAAGGTGAACTCTGGCGGACCTCAGCGGGGAAGCATCACATGCAGGATATCGGGCGCAGGATCTTAGTGAATCGCACCGCACTTCATCTGCGTCGGACCATCTGGATCGGGAATCCCGACAGGACAGGGTAAGTAAATGTGCCCCATTATGTGGTGAATTATGTAGCTATAATTCCTGGGGAATCTTTCCCAAAGATTCTAAATAGAACTTCAATCAACAGAACAAAACAACAAAAAAAAAAACCAATGAAAAAATTTCTCGTCAAAAAAATGTATTAATTGGATGGGGAGGAGGTTTTGATGGAATTTTACTGCAATTAAGAAATATTACATCTTAATTTTTTCGATAAATTATGTAAAACAAAAGGGAAAAAAATAAATGAAATAACTAGTAATAAAAAACAATATTGTTATCATCAACAAAAATCAACCCCTAAAAAAAAAAACACAAAAAAAAGAGACTAATTTAATGCAGAAATCCATTAACCAATGACTGTCGCCTCGGTTTCCCATCAGACGCTGAGTTTTGAGCTCCACACCAGGTGCATCTGGAGAAGACAAGAGACGCGCGGCCTCGTACGAGCCGATTCATCTTTGGGTGAGATGTTGCATTATGGGAAGGCGCATCACCTGCTTGTATTTTTAATTTCTGTTGTCATTTTTTAGGCAATTTGCAAGATGAAAGTATTAGCATGAACACAGCGCGGGATGTGTCGCCTCGCGTCTCCTCCGCAGATCCATCAATTGCCAAATTAAAGACAAAAGGACGTTCGCCCAGAGGGTTTCAAGGTGGAAGCGATTGGAAGGGGAAACGTTTAACCCTTCTATGTCCGGACTATGGGGAATGACTGTCATTTAGGTAAAGAACTTCTCCAGCCACAGAATATGGTATTAGGACTAAACCTGATGATCAAGACCATGAAACCCAAAGGAGACCAAAGCCTTTCCTCCTCCCCATGTAAGAAGACAAGTCCTATAAATGGTAGATAGTGACTGTTACATCCTGTTTCTGGGTCTTTTCCGTTAGTCTGAATAGTGCTCTGTTTGCTGTACTGCTGGCTCTCTGCACTCTTTATTCTGAACCAAGAAGGGTTAACACTCTCGCACCTCCAGAGCTTGGCCCCTCTCACCTGGAGAAGAAGTCCTTCATTGCTGGTCAAAAGTTTGTCTTGCTCTCGTTTGTACCTTTCTTGCTATTCGTTTGTACTTCTGGCTTTTTGATATTTGGCTACGCTCCTGACTATTCTTCTGTCTATATGATTCTGTACTTAATATATAGTTGTGACCCGGTGTGTAGACCTCCCCTTTTTGTTACTTTGTTTGTCTGTTTTGTTACATGTCCACACTTTGTCGCAGGAGGGACTGTCTTTGTGGTTGTCCCATATCACCTAGTATACACAGAGGCAAGCAGGCAGGGCTGTTGTCGGTTGGAGTTTTAGGATTACTTGGTCCTGTCTGTTGTCCCTGAGTCCAGTGTCTCCATCCTATTCTGCACTGGAGTTAAGGCCATTTGTTGGTCCTCTGCACATGCAATATAACCGGTACCATTCCCTCTCAAATTCTAGGAAGATCTAAAGAAGACAAAATCTCCAAAGCTTCCCTGGGGCTCCACCGTTCTCATACAAGAGTTGGGTCACATCCTCACCTCTGACATCACATAACATGTCAGTAGGAATCAATGGAACCAGATGATGCTACTGTATGCGACAGGTGGCTACAAGAACATGGCCGACCCTTGCCGGAGTGTCAACGCCACTTGCCTATTTCTATCTTATTCTGTTATACTTGGGCATTTTTTGTTACATCTGCTTGATTTGTTTAACTCTTTGGATCCTGGTTGCAAGTTCCCTTCTGGCTAATTTTAGTCAATTGGTTGGGCTACAGGTTCTAGGTTAAAATGGACTTCAACCATTAATTGGTAGAACAATAGACTCCAAGTTCAATGTTCAAGATATTCAAGATTTGTCAATCCCATTGTCCCATAGATGTGAATGGAAAGCAGGATGCCCATTGGACCCATAGGACAGCATACAGGATAGCCGTTCCAGGAAGTCCCATTTGGTCAGAGGAATTGCCGCCCCCGTGATTCTAATAGTCATGGGTCCATGAGGTCAGACCCCTAGCGGTTAGATCTGTATCTTCTACACTTACTCATAGATCCAGGCAATGGAACTGTAGTGATCTTATGTAATATTTGTTATCTCTGGCCTCCTTCCTTCTAAAATCCACTTTTAAAATTGTGTTTATGAGCCAGAAGGGCTTTTGGGGGGTGTTACCAGCACCCTCCGTGCTGTAGCTTCACAGGCTGCTACACTGTGCAGGAACACATCACAGGAAAGTGATGAGGGATCAGGGGGAGGGGAGACAGGTTAACAGCCAGTGAAGCTGCATCACAGAGGGGCTCTGGTAACACCCCCAGAGCCCCTCAGTCACATTAGCATAATTTTAAATATTCATTTTAGAAGAAAGATGGCCATGGATAACAAATATAAGCAGATACCACAGTTCCGGTGCCTGGATCTATGAGTAATGTCCCTGGCTTATCATAAGGGATTTTGATGGGAAATTTCCTTTAAGTAGAAAAAATAACTTCTATAGAGACTTCCAGCAGTCTGCAATGTGTCACGTAGAGGCCGTAGAGGAGCACTGCCAGGAAGGAGCCCCTGGGATCCCTTTAATATACCCTCTGCTACACTGCTACAACCTTCCTAATGCTGTGACCCTTTTATAGAGTTCCTCATGTTGTGGTGACCCCCAACCATAAAAGTATTATCTTTGTTAATTCATAACTATAATTTAGCGACTCTTATGAATGGTAATCGTAGTCACAGTGTTCCCCCCAGTAGTCACAGGCATGCCCCCATAATCCAGTAATCACAGTGTCTTCCCCAGTAGTCACAGTGATGCCCACAGTAGCCACAGGAATGCCCCCAACAGTTACAGGAATACTGCCAGTAGCCGGTAATCACATTTCCTCCCCCAGTAGTCACAGTGTTGCCCCCAGTAGCCACAGTGATGCTCCAAGTAGTCACAGTGTTCCCCCAGTAGCCATAGTGATGCTTCTAGTAGCCACAGTGATGCTCCGAGTAGCCAGTGTTCCCCCAGTAGCCACAGTGATGCTCAGAGTAGTCACAGTGTTCCCCCAGTAGCCACAGTGATGCTCAGAGTAGTCACAGTGTTCCCCCAGTAGCCACAGTGATGCTCCGAGTGGTCACAGTGTTCCCCCAGTAGCCACAGTGATGCTCCCAGTAGCCACAGTGTTGCTCTGAGTAGTCACAGTGTTCCCCCAGTAGCCACAATGATGCTCCCAGTAGCTACAGTGATGCTCCTAGTAGTCACAGTGTTCCCCCAGTAGCCACTGTGATGCTCCCAGTAGCCACAGTGTTGCTCTGAGTAGCCACAGTGATGCTCCGAGTAGCCACAGTGATGCTCCTAGTAGTCACAGTGTTGCTCTGAGTAGTCACAGTGTTCCCCCAGTAGCCACAATGATGCTCCCAGTAGCTACAGTGATGCTCCTAGTAGTCACAGTGTTCCCCCAGTAGCCACAGTGATGCTCCGAGTAGCCACAGTGTTTCTCTGAGTAGTCACAGTGATGCTCCCAGTAGCCACAGTGATGCTCCGAGTAGCCACAGTGTTGCTCTGAGTAGTCACAGTGTTCCCCCAGTAGCCACAATGATGCTCCCAGTAGCTACAGTGATGCTCCTAGTAGTCACAGTGTTCCCCCAGTAGCCACAGTGATGCTCCGAGTAGCCACAGTGTTTCTCTGAGTAGTCACAGTGATGCTCCCAGTAGCCACAGTGATGCTCCGAGTAGCCACAGTGATGCTCCTAGTAGTCACAGTGTTCCCCCAGTAGCCACAGTGATGCTCACAGTGATGCTCCTAGTAGCCACCATGATGCTCCCAGTAGCCACAGTGTTGCTCTGAGTAGTCACAGTGTTCCCCCAGTAGACACAGTGATGCTCCCAGTAGCCATAGTGATGCTCTGAGTAGTCCTGATGATGCTCCTAGTAGTCACAGTGTTCCCCCAGTAGCCACAGTGATGCTTTTAGTAGCCACAGTGATGCTCCGAGTAGTCACAGTGTTCCCCCAGTAGCCACAGTGATGCTCCGAGTTGTCACAGTGTTCCCCCTTAACCACAGTGATGCTCCCAGTAGCCACAGTGTTGCTCTGAGTAGTCACAGTTTTCCCCCAGTAGCCACAGTGTTGCTCACAGTAGCCACAGTGATGCTCCTAGTAGTCACAGTGTTCCCCCAGTAGCCACAGTGATGCTCCCAGTAGCCACAGTGTTGCTCTGAGTAGTCACAGTGATGCTCCCAGTAGCCACAGTGATGCTCCTAGTAGTCACAGTGTTCCCCCAGTAGCCACAGTGATGCTCCCATTAGCCACAGTGTTGCTCTGAGTAGTCACAGTGATGCTCCCAGTAGCCACAGTGATGCTCCTAGTAGTCACAGTGTTCCCCCAGTAGCCACAGTGATGCTCCTAGTAGTCACAGTGTTCCCCCAGTAGCCACAGTGATGCTCCTAGTAGCCACCATGATGCTCCCAGTAGCCACAGTGATGCTTCTAGTAGTCACAGTGCATAGCTCCCAACCGTCCCGATTTTGCCGGGACTTTCCCGCTTTTCGTACCCCTGCCCCGCGTCCCGGGCAGCTATGATATTGTCACGAATTTTCCCCCCAGGTCCCGCTTTGTCCCGGCGCTGTGTCCGCATAGTAAATACTTTGAAAGTCTGAACTCACAGTACAGAATGGCTTCTACAGACATCGGGAGGGAATCCTTTTCAGAGAAGTGTCGGGCTTAGCGCAGAGCAGGGACCACGTCATCAGCTTCAGATCTGTCCATATATGGTCACTGCATCTCCTAGGGTTCCCCAGAGCAGACATCGGGCAGGGAATCCTTTTTAGAGAAGTGTCGGCTCAGCCGGAGAGCAGGGACCACGTCATCAGCTCAGATCTCTATCTGTCCATATATGGTCTCCAGGGCTTCCCCAGACACAAGCTCTTTATATAATTAAATTAAATAAAGTTTTGCCCAGGCTGAGATTCGAACCTGGGACCCTATGCACTGCAGACAGGAGCTTAACTAACTGAGCTATAAGCCCAGTGATACAGAGCTGGGGATTTCTGGTAAGTAAGACATGTTATCTGCCATTTACACTGTGACACAGACTAATGCACTGATATATAGAGAGGGATCTTCTCAGAGATTATTATTGTAATTATTCAGACTATTATTATTATTATTATAAATTTTATTATTATGGAGATGATTATTAATAATGGTAAAAATAATAATAATCATCTCAATAATAATAATAATAATAATAATAATAATAATAATAATAATAATAATAATAATAATAGTCTCAATAATTACAATAATCTGAGAAGATCCCTCCCTATATACCAAGGCAGTATATAGTCATAGTTCTTAGTTACCAAAATTCTCCACTTGTTAATCACTGAGGTTATAGCTCAGTGGGTTGAGGCGCTGTGTTATTATTGTACATGGACACTGCAGGTTCTGGGTTCAAATCCCAATGAGGATAATTTTTTTTTTTTTTTAAATTATGATTTTTATTATTTTTAATATGGTTAAAATTTGGGGCGTGGCCAGGGAGTGATTGGGGGTGTGGCTTAGGGGGATCGCCGCGGCACGCTACGCGTGCCGCCATTTTGTCCCTCTTTCCTTTTCCCAAATGTTGGGAGGTATGACAGTGTTCCCCCAGTAGCCACAGTGATGCTCACAGTGATGCTTCTAGTAGCCACAGTGTTGCTCTGAGCAGTCACAGTGTTCCCCCAGTAGCCACAGTGATGCTCTGAGTAGTCCCGGTGATGCTCCTAGTAGTCACAGTGTTCCCCCAGTAGTCTTCTTGGAAGAGTATGAGTCTCTGCCTGAAATTAAAACATGTGAGTTTTTCCACTTATGAACTCTAAATTACACTACACAGGCGACTAAGTAAATGGACTGTTAGGAATTTACACACTCGCGATGTCTATGGTCTAGAAAATTGCAAGCTATACTATGCAGTGAGTTACTATGAAATTGTGTTATACAGCAAAACAAAAGAAAGTGAAGAAAGTTTATTACATATATATATACTGTATATATTGTGGTTATTTTCTTGGACACTTTTCATTTGACTGAAATGGCGCAACTGGGAAGGTGGAAAAAGTTTTGTTAAAAAGATAAAGTAATTTTGCCAGAACTTCATTGTTGAATGATGAGCAGTTCCCTTGATGATGGAGGATCTCCCATTACCCCAGGACACCCAGGAGGTCAGAGACCACGGCAGACAAGTACCTGGAGATCTCATCGTGGTGGTCTGGGCCAAATGGAAAAGAAAATCACTAACAGGAGAAATGTCACTTGTGAGTCAGTGGATTAATCAGATTTAGTAGATTTGTTGTTTGTATAAATGTGTTTACATCTCATTTGTTAGCAATTACTGTCATTTTTAATTAATTCTCCGACAATTTGCCCGGGGGAACCAAAGTACCTTCACACCTTTGTCTGGAAAAACTAAAAACATCTGCATTTCATGGAGCAGAGCTTTATGGGTAACAGATGGAGGTGGTGGAGTCCTATTGTCACCTTGTCTTCAGGATTCTATTATTTATTGTTTATTTTTGTATTTTTGATACATTTGTTTCATTTTCCTGTTTTACATTGACTTTGTATCTGACTTTTCTGACCTCATCCGTGTCCCTGGTTATACGACATCGCTGTCTTTGGATCTGACCACCTGGTTCTGGCTCCTGACCTGTTTGGTGACTTTGATTCCTGCGGATCCTCTGATCACTGCGACTTCCATTCTTCCTATGACTTCTCACTATATTCTTGACTTAGGGGTCGTCCACTTTTAGCAAATAATTGATATTGTTTGTATAATGAAAAGTTATACAATTTTCCAATGTACTTTCTGTATCAATTCCTTATGGTTTTCTAGATCTCTGCTTGCTGTGATTCTATAGAAATGATGACAATGATGATCAAGATAAATGGCCATAAAAATAAATATAGTCCATTACCTGGAAGTCGGTGTTAAAGGGGATCCTACCAGCTCCCAAGTCGTCACACAAGCAAAACCCAAATTTTGTCCGGCTCTTTAATAGCTCTTCATATATATATTTCTTGTTTCCCAATGATCTGTCATTTCAGAGCAAATCTCCTTTTTATATATTTATGCAAATTAACACCTTAGTGCGAGGGGGCGGAGCATTGCTTACTGTTCAATCTTTTGTTCCCATCCCTTTACAAGTAACATATGATCCCTCCCATAGAAATAAGGTACAGATGAGAAAACAGCTGCTCCCGCCCCTGGTGCACCCAGAGGCTCATTTGCATAATGATGCAAATTGAAATGACAGATGACTGGTGAAGAGTTGTGATCTATGTGATAACTGGTGGGCTATATCTGGATGAGTATAAGGTGCCACAATATGGAGGAGCGGTGGACACCGTGGCATCTAGTTGGTGGCTCGTCATCGCACATTGAACCATCTGCAGACGGATTAGAGAAAACTCATGGAAAGTAAACTCTGGGAGTTTGAGAAATTCACTTTCCTGCAAATCCACTTACATTGTTCATCTTCTCTAGATTCCCCGGCAAGACTCAATATCTCGGTCGTACAAAGAGACCTCAGAGACACGAACATTTAGAGCGCATTAAAAATATTGGAAAGGGCATTGGAGCACACGCTGTGTTCTGCCGCTCCCGGAGCCTCCATGATTCTGCTCCGGTGGGACTCGCATGCGGCTCTATTGATTTTTGTATAACATAGAAAGGAGGTGACAGACGGTAGAAAGTAGCCAAAAAAACGGCACAACTTGTTTTTGGACTCCAAGCTTAAAACTCCCTGCGATTCCCTGGGGTCTCGATGCTAGAACCAATTTTTCTAACTGTCCTTCATTGTTAGTAAAGTATTTTTGGAGAATTTACTTCTTGATGCAGAACTTGGGCCGTCGCCAGATAGTAGGAAAATCTGATAGAAAGAAGCAGGAGGCATCTGGGGGGTTGGTGGTTAATGTTGCAGTCTATGACCTATGTTCTGGCAATGAAACGTTGGACCTGTGGGATGTTTCATGCCTGATTCTTAGAGTTGGCTTTGCCTTGTGCCTCAGTTAATCTCTTTAACAGCACCAATCAATGGGGTCTGGGACCTTGGACCTCCATTAATAATAGGTCGGCATTGTTATAGGGGTTATCCCATGAAATACTCTTAATTAACTCTATTGTAACGATTTATATAATAGCTTCCTTGTGTAGATTATGCTGTTACATACTCATTATGGCGCCTCCTGTTGTCCCTGCTTTTTATTCCCTCAATAACTCACTGCTGATAACACATTCTCAGTAGATTAGGACCATTCACAAATGCTCAGTAGCTCAGACTTGGTCTTACTGTGCAGGCTACATGGCTAATTCTGGATCACAAATGGTCATTAGCTCAGTAAGTTCATATTGTACATACGCAGTCGCTCAGCTTTGGTCATACTGCATTTGCTTAGTAGCTCAGCTTTGTTATTTTGTACATGCTCAGTAGTTTAGTTTTGGTCATATTGTACATGCTCAGTAGTTTAGTTTTGGTCATATTGTACATGGTCATTAGCTTAGTAAGTTCATACTGTACATCTTCAGTAGTTCAGTTTTGGTCATATTGTACATGCTCAGTAGTTTAGTTTTGGTCATATTGTACATGGTCATTAGCTTAGTAAGTTCATACTGTACATCTTCAGTAGTTCAGTTTGGGTCATATTGTACATGCTCAGTAGTGCAGTTTTAGTTGTACAGTACATGCTCAGTAGCATAGTATGGGTCACATACTCAGTAGCGCAGTCTGGGTAACACATTCTTGGTAGCTCAGACTTCATCTTGCTGTACATGCTCAGCAGCTAATTCTGGATCACACCTGGTCATTAGCTTAGTAAGTTCATACTGTACATCTTCAGTAGTTCAGTTTTGGTCATGTTGTACATGCTCAGTAAATCAATTTTGGCCATATGTACATGCTCAGTAGCTCAGCATGGGTCATATACTCAGTAGCTCGCTCAGGTAAAACTTGATCTTGCTGTACATGCTCAGTAGGCTATTCTGGGTCACACATTCTCAGTAGCTAAGTCCATGTCACACATGCTCACTTTGGGCCACACATGCTCAGTAGGTTACACTGGTTCTGGGTCACACTTACTCAATAGCTCAGTAAATAAGTCATACTGTACATCCTCAATAGTGTCATACTGTACATGTGCAGTGTCTCTGTCTAGGTCACACATACTCAGGTCATTCATGCTCAGTAACTTGATCCAGGTTACACATGGTCAGTCCAGGTCTTACATGCTTAGTAGCCCAGTCTTGTACACACATGCTCAGTAGTTCAGTCTTGTACACACATGCTCAGTAGTTCAGTCTCGTACACACATGCTCAGTAGTTCAGTCTCGTACACACATGCTCAGTAGTACAGTCTTGGCCACACATGCTCAGTAGTTCAGCCTTGGTCACACATGCTAAGTTGCTCAGTAAAGGTCACAATGTCCAGGCTTTGTAGCTCAGTAAAGGTCACACATGCACAGTAGCTCCGTCCCAGTCACACAAACTCAGTCTTGGTCACCCATGCTTAGTAGCTCAGTCTTCTGTTCATGCTCAGTCTTGGTCACACATTCTTATTAACTTGGTCCCAGACAAACACAACCAGTAACTTAGTGCCAAGGTGTGGTCTTGTTCACACATAATTTATAGCTCTATTCCAGTCCCAAATGTCTTGTAGCTTAATCCTGTTCAAACATACTCAGTCACTCAGTTACACTTACTTAGAGACACTCTCACAAACTCAAGTCGGCTAATACATGTTCAGTCCCAGTCACAAATACTCAGTAGCTTACATCTGGGTCACGCATGCTCAGTAGCACAGACCTACTCACACATGCCTAGTAGAGGAGACCTTCTCACACATGCCCAGTAGCCGAGACCTTCTCACACTTGCCCAGTAGCCGAGACCTTCTCACACATGCCCAGTAGCCGAGACCTTCTCACACATGCTCAGTAGCCGAGACCTTCTCACACTTGCCCAGTAGCTGAGACCTTCTCACACATGCCCAGTAGCCAAGACCTTCTCACACTTTCCCAGTAGCCGAGACCTTCTCACACATGCCCAGTAGCCAAGACCTTCTCACACATGCCTAGTAGCCAAAACCTTCTCACACATGCCCAGTAGCACAGACCTTCTCACACATGCCTAGTAAAGGAGACCTTCTCACACATGCCTAGTAGCCGAGACCTTCTCACACATGCCTAGTAGAGGAGACCTTCTCACACATGCCTAGTAGAGGAGACCTTCTCACACATGCCTAGAAGCCGAGACCTTCTCACACATGCCTAGTAGAGGAGACCTTCTCACACATGCCCAGTAGCGGAGACCTTCTCACACTTGCCCAGTAGCCGAGACCTTGTCACACATGCCCAGTAGCCGAGACCTTCTCACACATGCCTAGTAGCTGAGCCCTTCTTACACATGCCCAGTAGCCAAGACCTTCTCACACATGCCTAGTAGCCGAGACCTTCTCACACATGCCCAGTAGCCAAGACCTTCTCACACATGCCTAGTAGAGGAGACCTTCTCACAGATGCCCAGCAGAGGAGACCTTCTCACACATGCCCAGTAGCTGAGACCTTCTCACACATGCCCAGTAGCCGAGGCCTTCTCACACATGCCTAGTAGTCGAGACCTTCTCACACTTGCCCAGTAGCCGAGACCTTCTCACACATGCTCAGTAGCCAAGACCTTCTAACACATGCCTAGTAGCCAAAACCTTCTCACACATGCCCAGTAGCACAGACCTTCTCACACATGCCTAGTAAAGGAGACCTTCTCACACATGCCTAGTAGCCGAGACCTTCTCACACATGCCTAGTAGAGGAGACCTTCTCACACATGCCTAGAAGCCGAGACCTTCTCACACATGCCTAGTAGAGGAGACCTTCTCACACATGCCCAGTAACGGAGACCTTCTCACACTTGCCCAGTAGCCGAGACCTTGTCACACATGCCCAGTAGCCGAGACCTTCTCACACATGCCTAGTAGCTGAGCCCTTCTTACACATGCCCAGTAGCCAAGACCTTCTCACACATGCCTAGTAGCCGAGACCTTCTCACACATGCCCAGTAGCCAAGACCTTCTCACACTTGCCCAGTAGCCGAGACCTTGTCACACATGCCCAGTAGCCGAGACCTTCTCACACATGCCTAGTAGCTGAGCCCTTCTTACACATGCCCAGTAGCCAAGACCTTCTCACACATGCCTAGTAGCCGAGACCTTCTCACACATGCCCAGTAGCCAAGACCTTCTCACACATGCCCAGCAGAGGAGACCTTCTCACAGATGCCCAGCAGAGGAGACCTTCTCACACATGCCCAGTAGCTGAGACCTTCCCACACATGCCCAGTAGCCGAGGCCTTCTCACACATGCCCAGAAGCCAAGACCTTCTCACACTTGCCCAGTAGCCAAGACCTTCTCACACATGCCCAGTAGCTGAGACCTTCTCACACATGCCCAGTAGCTGAGGCCTTCTCACACATGCCCAGTAGAGGAGACCTTCTCACAGATGCCTAGTAGCCGAGACCTTCTCACACATGCCCAGTAGCCAAGACCTTCTCACACATGCCCAGTAGCCAAGACCTTCTCACACATGCCCAGTAGCCAAGACCTTCTCACATATGCGAAGTAGCCGAGGCCTTGTTACTCATGCCCAGTAGCCAAGACCTTCTTACTCTTGCCCAGTAGCTGAGACCTTTCTGTACATGCCCAGAAACTGAGACTCTTTGACACATCCTTTTTTTTATCTTAATCCTCCTCTAACACGGATTTTTCTAACGTTTTCAAGTCTTAAAATGAGTGTTGTTTCATCTTTAATCGGGAACATATAGATATATTACACCAAGTAAAGGAAAGACTGGGGGGGATTCAAGCTTCCCTCCTATAACAGAAATGACTGTTCTTTGAGAATAATGTAAAGAAAACTACCAAGTAAAACATGGGGAATGCAGCAATTGAGATTTCTAGAATTTTGGTTTTGCTCCTCATTTTCCTCATCTGCTTACTTTTGCTGTTTACATAAATATAATTAGTGTGAATGTGAACGATACGCTAAAGGCCAAAGTCAACACATAGAAGTCTATTGTCTCCATGTATTTATCCCTCCAGCCCTGGACGAGGTCTCCGGCTGCCAGCAGAACGTCAGGAAATCATTTCACAGATTCATTTCAATCTCGTTTATGCCGTTCCAGCCGCCGCCACTGATACCCAAATTTCCTTGGCAGCCATTCCAGATGCTGGAGCGTAGTCATAATCCTGCTGACGGTCAGTGGAAGCTTAAAGCTATTGAAATTGAGAGAATTTATACGTAATGCGTCATAGAGTCCATAGCGGAGGACGGGGGCAATGCCCAGATAATTACAGCCTGAATGTACGACCCATCATTAGCCGCTTAATACAACATTTATTGTCGTCTGGAATATTTATAGAATCTCCTTCTTTACATTGGGAATCAGGAGCCTCGGAGGGTAATTAGAACGTGAAGATGCACAATGCAATAAATTGTAGACATAACGATGACTTCCACCATCACCCGCCTCCTTATTTACCGTGTCTGCACGGCCGACCTCACCGCGTAATAGGGTGAGGAAGAGAAATGTAAAATGTAATTAATTTTTTTGCTGGAGGCAATTACCAGAAAACTTATAATTGTGTAATTGTGGGACGGAGAAGTCATCATGGCTTCAAAGGGAAGACTCGGAGAAAGCAAAAAACAAGATCGTATCGGGATCGTAATTATTGGATTGTCTTAAAGGTAAGTAGCAGCCAAAAAGTGTCCGTTGCATTGTGGGATTGGGTTGTAATCCAGGGAACAAGTTGGCAAAAGTTTTTTTTGGTAAACCCCTAGGGCAGTAATGGCGAATCTTATAGAGATTGAGTGCCCAAACTGCAACCAAAAGCCAATTATTTACTGAAGTGCCAGCATGGCATTGTATGCAGTAACTTATTGCTTCCTTTTCTTCCACAATACTCAATTGTATTGGCCCTCTGAGGCCACCAATACAGTTGAAAGGCAAATTCTGACTCTCATTGTAGCTTCTTTCCAGGGTCACCCTGTACAGTAGAAGGGGTGGGTCCAGCAGGAGGACGGCCAAAGATGATGCACTTCAGTCAACTCCTTCTCACTTTTCCCGCAGTTCAAAACAGCTGCGGGAAAAGCATCTCTAAAGTTGCCTGGGACTGCAGGAAAATTCAGTGGATTTGGTCTTGTTTGGGGAACTCTCTCCTGGGGTCGATGGCCTGAGTTCCTGCAGAAAGGGCTCGGAGTGCCACCTCTGGCACCTGTGCCATAGGTTCGCCATCACTGCCCTAGGGACTTGGACAGGCTCCCCGATCCAACAATGTGTCTTATGATCTATTCAATAACACTAAAGACCTAAAATATCACAAGTAGTCAGGTCACTTGTTACATGTCATCGAAGTCATTGAAACCACCGATTGGCCACGGCAGTCCAATGACCACCAACACTTCTGGTCCAGTCATGAACAGAACGTCAAAACCACGGAGCCGTAGTGGTGTTCATGTAATTTAGTTTTGGTTTTATACTTAACCAAACCCACTTTGGTTACTAAAATCTTTATTAACAATGGTTTCTAGCAGTTTTGAGTTGCAAAATGGTATAAAAGGTTATGGTCTTGTATAAATCCAACTATGTCCAAAAATCACGTATGAATATTGGATAAAATGGGTTCTCTGTTGCAGAAAGCCCATTGTCATATATATGATTAGGGGATTGTAAGTACATAGAGACGTTTTCTCTACTGAAGTGGTTACAAAAGGTCTTGTGGAGGAGCTGTGTGATTGAAGAATGTGTAATGCCCCATTTCTCCTGCGGGTGTGCTGTAGTGAAACTGAGGACTTATTCCCAGATTTCTTCTGATCAATAGGGATTTTTTCACACTTTGTGACCAGATAATTGTCACGGAGTATTAAAGTATATATATATATATATATATATATATATATATATATATATATATATATATAGTTAAGTTGTGAGCAATTTTTGACCATTTAAGTTTGTGCCATTTTTTAGGAGAATATATTGGTATATACAGTAGGTACACTGCCCCTGGGTGTGTTAGAATTTATACTTGTTTAATGAAATAAGGAGGAGTGGCTTTAAAAGGGGGCGTGGTATCACAGAAAAGGGGCGTGCACCAGTATTTATGCAAATGTGCCAGAATTTTTGAGCCTTTTTCTGGTGTAAACTAAGAGAAGGGGCAAATCACGACCAGACAATCTTATACTATCTGGTGTATTCCTCCAGAATCAAGAAGGAGCGCCTCAGATTCATGAGCTACAGTGTGGTCCCAATATTATATAAGGTTTATTAAGCCCAATTATGAACAGACGTCATTCGTCCGGACTCTGTGCGCACGTAACGCCCAACGCGAGACGAAACAATTATACAGCGAGATCCTGGAGAAGACGACTCAATTAGATTGTTCACAGGACGGCGCAACAATGTAACGACAATCCTGCAATAATTGTAGAATGTGCTAATAATGAGGAGTCATGTTAGGAGGCGCCGCCATGGCCGCGATGAGCTGCGGATACTGGCACGTAATTAGCGCAGTGCACTCCACCAGCCCCGTCACGCGTCTCCGTAATGATGATGATGTTTCATTAATCCTAAATATTGTTTCTGCTGCTTGTCACAACATTTCACTGCACAATTCCATTATTACGGGGAAGCTTCTTCACTCCGATATTTGAACCGTCCGTCCACTTACTCTGATAATTATACACATTGGATGTTTAATAAAACGTCTCGCAAAGTCCTGAGATTTACAACAATAAAGATTAAGCCAATTATTTTTTAATTAAGCCTCATGTTCTGATTTCATTTAGGCTTAAGTGAAGTCTGTGAGGATCAGACCCCGGATATGATATTACATCATTAAAGGACTAAGAGCCGGGAGTCACCGGGGTAAGGACACAATTGTCTGTGCACTATTAGGTAATGTCACAGGAGAAGACTCCCTCATTTAAACTCCTTAAATTACAGGAGTATAACAACTATAATACTGCCCCCTATGTACAAGAGTATAACTACTATAATACTGCCCCCTATGTACAAGAATATAACTACTATAATACTGCCCCCTATGTACAATAATATAACTACTATAATACTGCCCCCTATGTACAAGAATATAACTACTATAATACTGCCCCTATGTACAAGAATATAACTACTATAATATTGCCCCCTATGTACAAGAATATAACTACTATAATACTGCTTCCTATGTACAGGGATATAACTACTATAATACTGCCCCCTATGTACAAGAATATAACTACTATAATACTGCCCCCTATGTACAAGAATATAACTACTATAATACTGCCCCCTATGTACAAGAATATAACTACTATAATACTGCTCCCTATGTACAGGGTTATAACTACTATAATACTGCCCCCTATGTACAGGAATATAACTACTATAATACTGCCCCCTATGTAGAAGAATATAACTACTATAATACTGCCCCCTATGTACAAGAATATAACTACTATAATACTGCCCCCTATGTACAAGAATATAACTACTATAATACTGCCCCCTATGTACAAGAATATAACTACTATAATACTGCCCCCTATGTACAGGAATATAACTAGTATAATACTGTCCCTATGTACCAGAATATAACTACTATAATACTGCCCCCTATGTACAAGAATATAACTACTATAATACTGCCCCTATGTACAAGAATATAACTACTATAATATTGCCCCCTATGTACAAGAATATAACTACTATAATACTGCTCCCTATGTACAGGGTTATAACTACTATAATACTGCCCCCTATGTACAGGAATATAACTACTATAATACTGCCCCCTATGTAGAAGAATATAACTACTATAATACTGCCCCCTATGTACAAGAATATAACTACTATAATACTGCCCCCTATGTACAAGAATATAACTACTATAATACTGCCCCCTATGTACAAGAATATAA
Source organism: Engystomops pustulosus (assembly GCF_040894005.1). Taxonomy (NCBI): domain Eukaryota; kingdom Metazoa; phylum Chordata; class Amphibia; order Anura; family Leptodactylidae; genus Engystomops; species Engystomops pustulosus. Next base: position 6,611,573 of record NC_092415.1, on the reverse strand, counting down.
CTACTATAATACTGCCCCCTATGTACAGGAATATAACTACTATAATACTGCCCCCTATGTACAGGAATATAACTACTATAATACTGCCCCTATGTACAAGAATATAACTACTATAATACTGCCCCCTATGTACAGGAATATAACTACTATAATACTGCCCCCTATGTACAAGAATATAACTACTATAATACTGCCCCCTATGTACAAGAATATAACTACTATAATACTGCCCCCTATGTACAGGAATATAACTACTATAATACTGCCCCCTATGTACAAGAATATAACTACTATAATACTGCCCCCTATGTACAAGAATAAAACTACTATAATACTGCCCCCTATGTACAAGAGTATAACTACTATAATACTGCCCCCTATGTACAAGAGTATAACTACTATAATACTGCCCCCTATGTACAAGAATATAACTACTATAATACTGCCCCCTATGTACAGGAATATAACTACTATAATACTGCCCCCTATGTACAAGAATATAACTACTATAATACTGCCCCCCTATGTACAGGAATATAACTACTATAATACTGCCCCCTATGTACAAGAATATAACTACTATAATACTGCCCCCTATGTACAAGAATATAACTACTATAATACTGCCCCCTATGTACAAGAATATAACTACTATAATACTGCCCCCTATGTATAAGAATATAACTACTATAATACTGCCCCCTATGTACAAAAAAATAACTACTATAATACTGCTCCCTATGTAAAAGAATATAACTACTATAATACTGCCCCCTATGTACAAGACTATAACTACTATAATACTGCCCGCTATGTACAGGAATATAACTACTATAATACTGCCCCCTATGTACAAGAATATAACTACTATAATACTGCCCCCTATGTACAAGAATATAACTACTATAATACTGCCCCCTATGTACAAGAATATAACTACTATAATACTGCTCCCTGTGTACAAGAATATAACTACTATAATACTGCCCCCTATGTACAGGGATATAACTACTATAATACTGCCCCCTATGTACAAGAATATAACTACTATAATACTGTCCCCTATGTACAGGGATATAACTACTATAATACTGCCCCCTGTGTACAAGAATATAACTACTATAATACTGCCCCCTATGTACAAGAATATAACTACTATAATACTGCCCCCTATGTACAAGAATATAACTACTATAATACTTCCCCCTATGTACAGGAATATAACTACTATAATACTGCCCCCTATGTACAAGAATATAACTACTATAATACTGCCCCCTATGTACAAGAATATAACTACTATAATACTGCCCCCTATGTACAGGAATATAACTACTATAATACTGCCCCCTATGTACAAGAATATAACTACTATAATAATGCCCCCTATGTACAAGAATATAACTACTATAATACTGCCTCCTATGTACAAGAATATAACTACTATAATACTGCCCCTATGTACAAGAATATAACTACTATAATACTGCCCCCAATGTACAAGAATAAAACTACTATAATACTGCCCCCTATGTACAAGAATATAACTACTATAATACTGCCCCCTATGTACAGGAATATAACTACTATAATACTGCCCCCTATGTACACGAATATAACTACTATAATACGGCCCCCTATATACAAGAATATAACTACTATAATGCTGCCTCCTATGTATAGGAATATAACTACTAGAATACTGCCCCCTATGTACAGGAATATAACTACTATAATACTGCCCCCTATGTACAGGAATATAACTATTATAATACTGCCCCCTATGTACAGGAATATAACTATTATAATACTGCCCCCTATGTACACGAATATAACTACTATAATACTGCCCCCTATATACAAGAATATAACTACTATAATGCTGCCTCCTATGTATAGGAATATAACTACTAGAATACTGCCCCCTATGTACAGGAACTTAACTACTATAATACTGCCTCCTGTGTACAAGAATATAACTACTATAATACTGCCCCCTATGTACAGGAATATAACTACTACAATACTGTCCTCTATGTACAAGAATATAACTACTATATTACTGCCCCCTATGTACAGGGATATAACTACTATAATACTGCCCCCTATGTACAGGAATATAACTATTATAATACTGCCCCCTATGTACAGGAATATAACTATTATAATACTGCCCCCTATGTACACGAATATAACTACTATAATACTGCCCCCTATATACAAGAATATAACTACTATAATGCGGCCTCCTATGTATAGGAATATAACTACTAGAATACTGCCCCCTATGTACAGGAACTTAACTACTATAATACTGCCTCCTGTGTACAAGAATATAACTACTATAATACTGCCCCCTATGTACAGGAATATAACTACTAAAATACTGTCCTCTATGTACAAGAATATAACTACTATATTACTGCCCCTATGTACAGGAATATAACTACTATAATACTGCCCCCTATGTACAAGAATATAACTACTATATTACTGCCCCCTATGTACAGGAATATAACTACTATAATACTGCCCCCTATGTACAGGAATATAACTACTATAATACTGCCCCCTGTGTACAAGAATATAACTACTATAATACTGCCCCCTATGTACAGGAATATAACTACTATAATACTGCCCCCTATGTACAGGAATATAACTACTATAATACTGCCCCCTATGTACAGGAATATAACTACTATAATACTGCCCCCTATGTACAAGAATATAACTACTATAATACTGCTCCCTATGTACAAGAATATAACTACTATAATACTGCCCGCTATGTACAAGATTATAACTACTATAATACTGCCCCCTATGTACAAGAATATAACTACTATAATACTGCCCCCTGGCTGAGAGGTTGTGTGCAGTGTGAGCTCCTGAGGTCTCCTCATGTCTGGAGCTAGCCCAGGGCGGGGCCACCCTGGGTGGGGAACTTCCCCATGCAAGGCCCAGGCTCCAAGGCCTTCTCTGGGGAATAACTCCCAGACACCAAAACTAATGGATGAGAATCCTAAAATCTCCGGTACAGTAAGTCATGTCAGCGGCTCCAGTTCTGCCAGAAGCAGTGAAGTAAAGAATGAAGAGTTTGTGAAGAAAGAAGCAGCAGTAAGTTCCAGTTTGGTGAAGTCACCTACCAGTGTGAATGTGCAGCAGAAGCCAGTGAGTGGGAACACAATGTCGGGTCATCCAGGACAGAGGAGCGAGCAGGTTGTGCAGGAGCAGAGGAAGCCTCCAGCCCAGGCCTCACCTGTGCCGTGTACACCTCCATCAGCCAGGCAGAGGAGGACATCTCTGGAGAAGCAGACCTTGCTGGAGAACCTGCAGCAGCCTGTACTGATCCGCTCTGAGCGCACACGGTATGGGAGTGGAGGCAGCAAGGCCGAGACCAAACTAGCAGGGAGGCCTCAGGCTGCCACAAGTGCTGCTACTGGACAATGTCATCCCCCCGCAGTAAGAGCCGCAGCGCGTCAGAACCCAACAGTGGCGCAGAGGCCCGGACCCAGCAGAGTGCCATCACCTACCACCTGTAAGAAACCTGCAGCAACTCCATGTACAGCGGCTGAGCGTGCACCTGCAGCAACTCCCTATGCAGCGGCTGAGCGTGCACCTGCAGCAACTCCCTATGCAGCGGCTGAGCGTGCACCTGCAGCAACTCCCTATGCAGCGGCTGAGCGTGCACCTGCAGCAACTCCCTATGCAGCGGCTGAGCGTGCACCTGCAGCAACTCCCTATGCAGCGGCTGAGCGTGCACCTGAGCTCCTCCTGGCTGATCAGATCCCAACACTGGTAAAGAGACTGGGAAACCTGAAGGAACAAAAACTGCTGCTACAAAAAAACATTGACTGTGCCTACAAGCTCAAGGCAGCAAACCCGGAGAGACATGAGCTGTTAGACAAGAAGCTGACCACCCTGGCCAAGCAGCTCGCTGACAATGTCGCCCAGACTGAGGCTGTCCTGGAGCAGATGGGTCCCCTGGCAGAGACCTACAGGAACCAGGAGCGCTTCCAGGCCCAGAGACATCATGGAGGAGCATCTAATCCGGCAACTGAGACCAAGGGGAAACCTATACTCCAGCCTGCGACTTTCCCATACCAGCAAGGGGATCTCTACAAGAAAGATAAAGCCATGAAACAGCAACCACCCACAGCAGAGGCACCACAAGTCCCAGTAACCTGCAATCAGCAGAAGGATCACAGCCGTCCCTCTGAAGTTACCAGAGCAGAGCAAACACCACATGTCCCAGCATTCAGCGTGCAACGTGGACATCTGCCTGATGCTAGTGGTGGAGAACAAGCACCACAAGTCCCAGTTGACGGCTCACTGCAGCAGGACTGTGCACCTGATCCTGAAGGTAACACTGTGGCATCTGAGCAGGATCATCAGGACTCTGCTGGGACTGATTGTACTGACATTGATGGGACTTCAGTGCCTGATACTGCTCATACATCAGTGCCTAATGCTGTTTCTAATATCTGTGACACTGCTGCCCCTAATATCTGTGACACTGCTGCCCCCAATGTTGGTGATAATGCTGATGCATCTGTATCTCCTCCTGATAATACCATTGTGTGTGATAATGTTCCAGCAGGGGAAGCGCAGTCTGTGTGGGATGTTGCCATAGAGCAGGCAGAGCAGTGTATGGAGGCTGATGGTGGGGAGGGGGTAGTACAGTCTGATGCTCAGGACTTCCCCCCTCTAGTTGCTGAGGTAGCAGACCCTCAGAGTGCAGGAGCCCAGCAGCCCCCGCAGCGCCCCCAGACACAGCAGGGTACTGGCCCTCACCAGTCTTCTTCTGGCAACGCCTGGAGCCGGGGTGCACCATCTTTTTCATCCGGCTCTCATTACACCGGTCAGGCATTTAAGAGGAGGAATGTGGTGAGATTTAGGCACAAAGGGGCCAAGGAGGACCTACCTGACAGGCGGTTTGTGGTCAGGTCGCTATTGTGTGAACAAATGGGTTTCTCGCCAAGTGACATTTTGGCAGTAATTAACCTCCCCGATCGCCAGGGATATGATGTGAGCTTTAAGCTGATGGGCAACCTGGACCGCTTTTGGGCCATCTTCCCCAGGTTTAGAGATGCAGAGGGGTGGAATAATTTCAGCTTCATCCCCATCTCTAAACTTGGTACAGTCACAGTCACAGTCATCTTCTGGAATGAGTCTGTTCCCCAGCAGGATATTGTCATCTGGCTCAAGAGACACTGTGACCTCATGTCAGAGCTCACCAAGACCCGGGATGAGGACGGGATCTGGACAGGAGGGTGGAAGGTCCTGGTGAAATTAAGACAATATAACAACATAACCCAGCATCTGCCCAACTCCTTCTTCATTGGCCGGGAGAAGGGGGTATGTTTCTATCCAGGTCAGCCCCGTAGATGCTTCAAATGCGGTAGAGTCGGTCACATCGCCAGTAATTGCTCTGTGGTCAAGTGCAGCCTGTGTGGGGATATCGGCCATGTGAGTGCGGACTGCCAAAACATCAGGTGTAACCTGTGCGGTGAGATCGGGCATGCCCACAGGGATTGTCCCAATGCCTGGCACAACATATGTAAGAGCTTCCCTGATGAAGACCTATTGGCAGGGGCAGATGACCTGGGGGAGGAGGAGGCTTTGTTATTAGGGTCAGATCAGGCTACGCCAGAACCTCAGCAGGTCCTAGAATCAAGTGATGCTGTACCAACACCAGACCAGCCTCAGACCCAAACCACAGAGGGAGATATGGAAGTTGTCCAGCAGGTTGCACCACCCTCAGTGCTCATTCCCTCTCCAGCCACAACATCTGCTAATAAGAGGAGGAAAAAAGATAGGTCCACCCGGAAGCCTGAGGGTGAGTGGACCACAGTTCACAAGTCATCTAAGATCAGAGTGGACAGTGGAACAGACACGACCATGACTGTGAATAGATTCAGTGTCCTCTCAGAGTCAGACGCAGAGGAGGAGCTAGAGAGGGAACTGCAGAGGATGGTGGCAGAGTATGATGAGGATCCCGATGGTGACCCCCCCTCAAAACGGAGACCCCATAGGGTGGGGCCAGAGTCTGAATCAGACATGGAGACGGGTGGTGAAGAGGAGGGATCTGATCCAGATTTATGATGATGGGGACACTCTCTCTGCTTCTTGTTATAGCTCTAATGGCGAACTTCAACCTGAAAATAATATCTAGCAATGTCAACAGCATTAGGGCAAGAAGGACAAGACATGCGGTGTATGAACATCTACATTATCTCGATGCCGATGTCTTTTTCCTACAGGAGACTCATCTTAATAGTCTTAGTTTGTTAAAAGAAGCAGAGAGAGAATGGCGCTCCGGGCCGTCCATCTGGTCGCTGTCTGTGGAGCCATGTGCCGGGGTCTCCATACTGTTTAATACCCACGATGTCACCATTCACAGACTAACTGAGGTGTCGATGGGAAGATGTTTGGTGCTGGAGGTTACTATCCGAGGTAGAAGGCTCCGGCTTATCAATATCTATGGTCCACAGACAGTGACTGAGAGAGTCAATCTATTTAATGACGTGAAGCCATATTTATTTACATCTCTCCCAGTCATCATGGCGGGTGATTTCAACGCCACTAGGACAGTGAGTGACAGACCCACTGGTAGGCCTCTTGCTAGGGACTCTAAGGTCTTAAATGATATTATAGCACAGTCAGGTTTGTCTGATGTCTTTGTGCAGGGTGGTAGGAAACCCAAATTTACCTACTCCTGTGCTGGGAGGCATAGCAGAATAGACCTAGCGCTGGTGACTCCCTCGGAGGTCATTGGGGATAGAAGTGAGAAGTCTGTCCCATACTCGGATCACCTGGCCCTATACTTCTACTTAGGTAATACAGAACGGCCAGATATAGGAAGAGGCTTGTGGAGACTAAATTCTACCCTATTAGAAGATGTGTTTGTCCAGGAGCAAGTCCACTCTCTTATACAGGGTGAATCGGAGAGAGTGTATTTCTATAATCATGTATCTGACTGGTGGGAGGACGTCAAGGAGGAGATCCGGTCCCTCTTGAAGAGACTGTCAGTGAAGAAGGGTAAGAATAAATACAGCCAGTATCTCAAGCTGCGGAAAGAATTGGAGTCACTCTATTCGGCGGGTGGGGATGACAAACAAAAGATTGACCGACTGAAATCTGAAATAAAGCAGTATCAGTACAGCCGCTACACGTCCCTGGTTGTGGAGCGTGACTATGGAAACTTAGTCACGCCAGATCCATATGAGAGTTGCCGGGAACGTGTGGCTAAGAAATCGATCACAGGTCTCACTGACTCCCAGGGAGTTTTGCAGGAATCTCGGGAGGGTATCCTGGGGGTGGTGAGATCCTACTATGCTGAATTATTTCAGAAGAAGGTTTTGGATAAAGACAAAATGGCTCAATTCTTGGAGGCAACTCCAGGCCCTGATACTAGAGAATTGGACTTTTCTCCTTTGACAGCAGAAATAACAGAGGAGGAGGTTAAAGAGGCCATTGATAAGTTACATCTGAAGAAGGCACCAGGTCCTGATGGGATAACAGCTGAATTCTATAAGAAGTTCAGAGACCTCTTGGCTCCGATCCTTGTGGATGTTTTTACCAATTGTCTAAAAAATCACCTGATGCCTCCATCCATGAGAGTGTCCTCCCTTATTCTGCTGTCTAAAGGTAAGGAGCCTAGTGACATCAAGAACTGGAGGCCGATCGCCCTCTTGAATGTTGATAGGAAAATTCTGGCAAAAATCCTCTTCTCTAGATTAGTCTGTTTGTCCCCGGCACTGTTGGCAGGCTCTCAGTACGGCACAGTAAAAGGGCGGAACATCTCTGGAGCAGTCATCTCGATTAGAGAGATGTTTGAGAGATGTAAAGCTCTGAGGTGTGGGAGATATGTTGTAGGTCTGGACCAGGCTAAAGCCTTTGACAGGGTTGATCACGATTATCTATGGGCCACTTTGTCAAAGTACGGTATTCCGGGACAATTTATAGATTGGCTGAGAACTTTGTATAGAGAGGCTGAGAGCTTTCCTCTGATCAATGGTTGGCAAGGGGACACTTTCGGGGTAGAGGCTGGGGTGCGACAAGGTTGTCCTCTGAGTCCACTGCTGTATGTGTTTGCTATCGACCCGTTCCTGAGATCACTGCAGCGGTGTGATTTTCAGGGGGTGCCTGTCCCCCATTGCTTGCCTTTGAAGGTAGTCGCCTACGCGGATGATGTGACTGTGGTGATATCTGAACCTCGTGAGGTGGAGATGCTGTCCACAGCCATCAGAAGTTACTCAGAGGCCTCCGGGTCTCTGGTCAACCTTGAGAAGAGTCAAGCTTTCTGGACATTGGATGCTGCTCCTGGCTTTGATCTGCCACAATTCGCCAAGGCCTCCACCCATATTAAGATCCTTGGGGTTAAATTCGGGAGGGAAGATAATGCCAAACTAAATTGGGAAGAGAAGTTGGATACCGGAAATGTAAAGGTTCAGCGATGGAAGAACTGGAGGCTGACCTATAGAGAAAGGGTTACTCTGATGAAGACTTACCTGGTCCCTGTCTTCCTCTACGTCTCTGTCGTCTTTCCTTTGCCAGAATCTTTCTCCGCTAGGCTCTTTAGCTTGTTCTTCCAGCTTTTATGGGGGAACAGGTTGAACCCAGTAAAAAGAGGGATCACCTACCTGCAGAGGAGAGAGGGTGGGCTGGATATGTTAAATCCAAGGGTTTTCTTTGACTCCATGTTTCTGAAAGTCAATTTTGGTTGCCTGGACTCAAACAATGGTCTCCTGTGGGTAAGTAGTGTCAGGGACTGGATATTGCCTTTTGCAGAGTCTTGGGTGCGAGGCGGCAGTCTCAAGAGGGGCCGATGGACTCCTGGCTTCCTCCCCCAGTATCTGGTATATGGTCTGAAGTGTGTCAGGATGTGGAAGCTGGAGAAGTCCTACATTGTCAGTAACACCAGGAGGGATCTCTATACTAGGATATGTCGGGCTTTCTACCACTCCCCACTCGCTCTCAGAGACTGTGTGACCACCACCTTACAGAAGAGTCTCAGGTTCCTCAATGCGAAGCGACTTCCCCCCAAGTTGTTTGATATTTCTTGGTTGTCACTACATGGGAAGTTATTTGTGAGAGGGAACCTAAAGTTTGTGAGTGTGGCAGATAGGAAGTGTCCTCTGGGGTGTCAGCAGGAGGAGACGATGGAACATTTCATCTCTGAGTGCTGGGGAGGGAGGAAGATCTGGAAGGAAGTGTCTGACCTGCTGAACATCCCGAGGCTGCAATTCCTCCAGTACCCGGACATCATCTATGGCGTCCCATCTCCAGATGGTATTATAGATCCGGGAACCATGTATATCATAATAACAGTGATAAAGTATTACCAATGGCATGCCAGAACCCGGGTGTCCCTGCATAGTGAGGACTATAACTACACGGCTGTGGTATCCCAAATATTATCAGAGATAAGGTGGATAAAATCACTAGAAGTCAGGAAAGACCAGAGAAATAGGAAATTATGGAGGAATATATCTGGTGTTTAATTTCTGTATTTATTGATTTAGTTTTCTTCTTTTTCCTTTCCAGCAGCAGCTATGGACTCTAAGTTACATTTACTCTGAGTTTATATTTGTTTGATTCATAATTGTGTATACAGAAGAATGTATTTATGATTTTGTTTAATTGTATTTTGTTGGTTTTTACAATAAAAATTGCCCCCTATGTACAGGAATATAACTACTATAATACTGCCACCTATGTACAAGATTATAACTACTATAATACTGCCCCCTATGTACAAGAATATAACTACTATAATACTGCCCCCTATGTACAGGTATATAACTACTATAATACTGCCTCCTATGTACAAGAATATAACTACTATAATACTGCCCCCTATGTACAGGTATATAACTACTATAATACTGCCCCCTATGTACAGGAATATAACTACTATAATAATGCCCCCTATGTACAGGTATATAACTACTATAATACTGCCTCCTATGTACAAGAATATAACTACTATAATACTGCCCCCTATGTACAAGAATATAACTACTATAATACTGCCCCCTATGTACAAGAATATAACTACTATAATACTGCCCCCTATGTACAGGTATATAACTACTATAATACTGCCTCCTATGTACAGGAATATAACTACTATAATACTGCCCCCTATGTACAAGAATATAACTACTATAATACTGCCCCCTATGTACAGGAATATAACTACTATAATACTGCCCCCTGTGTACAAGAATATAACCACTATAATACTGCCCCCTATGTACAGGAATATAACTACTATATTACTGCCCCCTATGTACAAGACTATAACTACTATAATACTGCCCTCTATGTACAAGAATATAACTACTATAATACTGCCCCCTATGTACAAGAATATAACTACTATAATACTGCCCCCTATGTACAGGAATATAACTACTGTAATACTGCACCCTATGTACAGGAATATAACTTCTATAATACTGTCTCCTGTGTACACGAATATAACTACTATAATACTGCGCCCTATGTACAGGAATATAACTACTATAATACTTTCCCCTATGTACAGGTATATAACTACTATAATACTGCCCCCTATGTACAAGAATATAACTACTATAATACTGCCCCCAATGTACAGGAATATAACTACTATAATACTGTCCAGTATGTACAGGTATATAACTACTATAATACTGCCCCCTATGTACAAGAATATAACTACTATAATACTGCCCTCAATGTACAAGAATATAACTACTATAATACTGCCCCCTATGTACAAGAATATAACTACTATAATACTGCCCCCTATGTACAGGAATATAACTACTATAATACTGCCCCCTATGTACAGGGATATAACTACTATAATACTGCCCCCTATGTACAGGAATATAACTACTATAATACTGCCATCTATATATAGAATATAACTGCTATAATACTGCCCCCTTTGTACAGGAATATAACTACTATAATACTGCCCCCTATGTACAGGAATATAACTCCTATAATACTGTCCCCTATGTACAATAATATAACTACTATAATAATTCCCCTATGTACAAGAAGATAACTACTATAATACTGCCCCCATGTACAAGAATATAACTACTATAATACTGCCCCCTATGTACAAGAATATAACTACTATAACACTGCCCCCTATGTACAGTAATATAACTACTATAATACTGCCCCTATGTACAAGAATATAACTACTATAATACTGCCCCTATGTACAAGAATATAACTACTATAATACTGCCTCCTATGTACAAGAATATAACTACTGTAATACTGCCCCCTATGTACAGGAATATAACTACTATAATACTGCCCCCTATGTACAGGAATATAACTACTATAATACTGCCCCTATGTACAAGAATATAACTACTATAATACTGCCCCTATGTACAAGAATATAACTACTATAATACTGCCTCCTATGTACAAGAATATAACTACTGTAATACTGCCCCCTATGTACAGGAATATAACTACTATAATACTGCCCCTATGTACAAGAATATAACTACTATAATACTGCCCCTATGTACAAGAATATAACTACTATAATACTGCCTCCTATGTACAAGAATATAACTACTGTAATACTGCCCCTATGTACAAGAATATAACTACTATAATACTGCCTCCTATGTACAAGAATATAACTACTGTAATACTGCCCCCTATGTACAAGAATATAACTACTATAATACTGCCTCCTATGTACAAGAATATAACTACTGTAATACTGCCCCCTATGTACAAGAATATAACTACTATAATACTGTCCCCTATGTACAGGAGTATAACTACTATAATACTGCCTCCTATGTACAGGAATATAACTACTATAATACTGCCCCCTGTGCACAAGAATATAACTACTATAATACTGCCCCCTATGTACAGGAATATAACTACTATAATACTGCCCCCTATGTACAGGAATATAACAACTATAATACTGCCCCCTATGTACAAGAATATAACTACTATAATACTGCCCCCGATGTACAAGAATATAACTACTATAATACTGCCTCCTATGTACAAGAATATAACTACTGTAATACTGCCCCCTATGTACAAGAATATAACTACTATAATACTGCCCCCTATGTACAAGAATATAACTGCTATAATACTGCCCCCTATGTACAGGAATATAACTACTATAATACTGCCCCCTATGTACAAGAATATAACTACTATAATACTGTCCCCTATGTACAGGAGTATAACTACTATAATACTGCCTCCTATGTACAGGAATATAACTACTATAATACTGCCCCCTATGTACAGGAATATAACTACTATAATACTGCCCCTTTGTACAGGAATATAACTACTATAATACTGCCCCCTATGTACAGGAATATAACTACTATAATACTGCCCCCTATGTACAGGAATATAACTACTATAATACTGCCCCCTATGTACAGGAATATAACTACTATAATACTGCCCCCTATGTACAAGAATATAACTACTATAATACTGCTCCCTATGTACAGGAATATAACTACTATAACACTGCCCCCTATGTACAAGAATATAACTACTATAACACTGCCCCCTATGTACAAGAATATAACTACTATAATACTGCTCCCTATGTACAGGAATATAACTACTATAATACTTCCCCTATGTACAGGAATATAACTACTATAATACTGCCCCCTATGTACACGAATATAACTACTATAATACTGCCCCCTATGTACAGGAATATAACTACTATAATACTACCCCCTATGTACAAGAATATAACTACTATAATACTGCCCCCTATGTACAGGAATATAACTACTATAATACTGCCCCCTATGTACAAGAATATAACTACTATAATACTCCTCCCTAGGTACAAGAATATAACTACTATAATACTGCCCCCTATGTACAGGAATATAACTACTATAATACTGCTCCCTATGTACAAGAATATAACTACTATAATACTGCCCCCTATGTACAAGAATATAACTACTATAACACTGCTCCCTATGTACAAGAATATAACTACTATAATACTGCCTTCTATGTACAGGAATATAACTACTATAATACTGCCCCCTATGTACAGGAATATAACTACTATAATACTGTTCCCTGTGTACAGGAATATAACTGCTATAATACTGCCCCCTATGTACAGGAATATAACTACTATAATACTGCCCCCTATGTACAAGAATATAACTACTATAATACTGCCTTCTATGTACAGGAATATAACTACTATAATACTGCCCCCTATGTACAAGAATATAACTACTATAATACTGCCCCCTATGTACAAGAATATAACTACTATAATACTGCTCTTACGTACAGGAATATAACTACTATAATACTGCCCCTATGTACAGGAATATAGCTACTATAATACTGCCCCCTATGTACAAGAATATAACTACTATAATACTGCCCCCTATGTACAAGAATATAACTACTATAATACTGCTCCCTATGTACAGGAATATAACTACTATAATACTGCCCCCTATGTACAGGAATATAACTACTATAATACTGCCCCCTATGTACAGGAATATAACTACTATAATACTGCCTCCTATGTACAAGAATATAACTACTATAATACTGTTCCCTGTGTACAGGAATATAACTACTATAATACTGCCCTCTATGTACAAGAATATAACTACTATAATACTGCTCCTATGTACAAGAATATAACTACTATAATACTGCCCCCTATGTACAGGAATATAACTGCTATAATACTGCTCCTATGTACAAGAATATAACTACTATAATACTGCCCCATATGTACAGGAATATAACTACTATATTACTGCTCCTATGTACAAGAATATAACTACTATAATACTGCCCCCTATGTACAAGAATATAACTACTATAATACTGCCCCCTATGTACAGGAATATAACTACTATAATACTGCCTCCTATGTACAGGAATATAACTACTATAATACTGCCCCCTATATACAGGAATATAACTACTATAATACTGCCCCCTATGTACAGGAATATAACTACTATAATACTACCCCTATGTACAAGAATATAACTACTATAATACTGCTCCCTATGTACAAGAATATAACTACTATCATACTGCCCCCTATGTACAGGAATATAACTACTATAATACTGCCCCCTATATACAGGAATATAACTACTATAATACTGCCCCCTATGTACAGGAATATAACTACTATAATACTACCCCTATGTACAAGAATATAACTACTATAATACTGCCCCCAATGTACAAGAATATAACTACTATAATACTGCCCCCTATGTACAAGAATATAACTACTATAATACTGCCCCCTATGTACAGGAATATAACTACTATAATACTGCCCCCTATGTACAAGAATATAACTACTATAATACTGCCCCCTATGTACAGGAATATAACTACTATAATACTGCCTCCTATGTACAGGAATATAACTACTATAATACTGCCCCCTATATACAGGAATATAACTACTATAATACTGCCCCCTATGTACAGGAATATAACTACTATAATACTACCCCTATGTACAAGAATATAACTACTATAATACTGCTCCCTATGTACAAGAATATAACTACTATCATACTGCCCCCTATGTACAGGAATATAACTACTATAATACTGCCCCCTATATACAGGAATATAACTACTATAATACTGCCCCCTATGTACAGGAATATAACTACTATAATACTACCCCTATGTACAAGAATATAACTACTATAATACTGCCCCCTATGTACAAGAATATAACTACTATAATACTGCCTCCTATGTACAGGAATATAACTACTATAATACTGCCCCCTATATACAGGAATATAACTACTATAATACTGCCCCCTATGTACAGGAATATAACTACTATAATACTACCCCTATGTACAAGAATATAACTACTATAATACTGCCCCCTATGTACAAGGATAGAATCATTTCCCCCTGGTCAGTAATCTGGATCGGCAGGTGAAGACTATAACATTTCTGGATAGTGAGGATTTTGCGTGTGATGATTTGCGATAAGATTAGGACATGTGACCGCTGTGTCTCTTACGTATACAGTAATTTGGCCGGTGCTCCGCTCTTATAAACCTGTTATATTGTTTCTCTGTGGTTCACACGATAAATTTTCCAATAATAATTGGACTTTTGTAGATTTTTCTCCCTGATAATGAGAGTGAGGACTTATTTCCCACGGGGACCGGATTAATGAGAAATTCTTGTCAGTCTGAAGAAAATTACCTACTAAATTTTCATTGCTGTAAATATGTTTTATTAGTCAGATTACCTCATGTGCGGAGAAGTCATGCCTCTGCTGATCGGAAGCTACAAGGTGTATTTTCTGCATCAACGCCACAATTATAAAAAGTTGTTCTCATGAAATGAGTTTTCAGAAGAACATAGTTGTGTAGTCCATGTCCTTGACAGAAGAGGTCCCAGATCACATCAATCTTCATCCCTTTCCCCACTTCTCTTCTCAAATTTTGCTTAGTCCTTTGTCAGAGGGGGCATCACCCATCAATGATGTCTTCTTCCACCGGCATCTCAGTCGTGATTGTCCATCTCCATCTTAAGTCTCCACCTGTTCAGGTCACGAACTTGGGACTTCTGTTCTCGTGAGAACCAATAGCTCACGATGTCAACGGTTGAACCACCTATCAAAGATGTCTTCTACTCTCATCTCCATCCTGAAGGTGGTTCTGTATCTGACAACTTCTCCTGTTGGTGTTCATGGACATGGGTCCTCTGTTCTCTTGAGAGCTTTAAGATTGTGCTTGTTTCTTTAGAACCAATTTCTCATGATAGGTGAAGGACACCACCGGCCAATGATGTCTTCTTCTGCCATCTTTGTTGTGAATGTTTGTCTGCACCTTAGGTCTTCGTTGATGTTCCTGAAGATGGTTCCTCTTTTTCATGAGGACTTTCCATTTCTGTTCAGCTCTTTAGAACCAAGTGATGTTAGAAGGTCATCGGGGTCAATGATGTCTTCTGCTCCTATCCTTGTGGTGATGATGATCCAGGATCTTTAGTTTATACATTTAAGGGCTCGTTGAAATGGGTTCTCTGATCTTGTGAGAACTTCTTTTTTTTTTTTTACTCTTTAAAGGGCACCTACCACCACAAATCTACCTATAAAGGTAGATCGGGTGGTAGGTGGATCAATGGGACGCGAGGATATTTTATTATGCGGCTACTGGGGCGTGGAGTAGCCGCATCTGAGGTTACACGAGGCGTCTACTCCAGGCCCCGGTAGTCTCTTTTCTCCTCCTACTTACCATCTTTGGCGCGCAGCTGCTCGTAGCTGCGCGCCCTCGTCCGACGATCCTGCAGTCTGCGCATGCGCAGAACAGCAGGCCCGCGCCTGTGCAGCCCCGGCTTCGGAGCAGTGACCGTGCAGGCGCGGGACTGCTGTTCTGCGCATGCGCAGACTGAAGGATCGTCGGATGAGGGCGCGCAGCTGCCGAAGATGGTAAGTAGGAGGAGAAAAGAGGCTACCGGGGCGTGGAGTAGCCGACTCGTGTAACCTCAGATGCAGCTACTCCACGCCCCAGTAGCCGCATAATAAAATTTGCATAAACATTAGATAAAAGTTACCAAAAAATTGCGGGGACGTGAGGATTAGCCCTTAAAAGAGCTATCCTCACGTCCCATTGATCCACCTACCACCCGATCTACCTTTATAGGTAGATTTGTGGTGGAAGGTTCCCTTTAAAACCAACAATTAATGATTTCAGAGGACTCATCACTCAACTGCATCTTCTGGCTTCTCTTGTATCTTAGGTCTTAGGTCTCCACCTGTTAGAGCTCATGGACATAGATAATTCATGAACCTATGTGTCCAATATGTGCTACCATACAGCCAGATTCTTTGAATAAAAGATCTTCTCCCTAGAAGTGGGAGTAACATTTTTGGTCCATAATGGATTCAGTTCAAGAGGTGTCATGGTTTTTTAATAACATTAACTCATTACCAGAGCGGTTGGCCATGGATTTTAACCAGGCCAATTTTGGGGCCAAGTAGATCTATGGGGCCAAGGTCAACCCAAAAAGTTTCAAGCCAGGGGAAAGTTTCCAAAAAGTTCCATTCTTCTTAGTTTCCATCAAAAATTTGCAACTTTTTGCACTTCTTTTCAAGGAAAAGGGGCACTGCAAACTCCGCCCCTTGTGGTAAACAATGTATATTGCAAATGATAAATCCAATTTTTGAATGCGTTAATCCTCCATCAAATTCGTGATCTATGATTTCCACCATTGTTTTGCATCCTCCATCAGTGTCTCCATATGAACCAGACATGTCGTTGAGATAAATCCTGGGTAATCGGCCTCACTAATTACCTGTAACCGGCGGCTGCGCGGCTCCTGCCATATTTCACCGTTATGGCTATTGATGGCTTAATAGCAGGAGCCTTGCTCGACTTCTCATTGGGGAGATGAAAAACGAGTCCTCCTGCAGAAATCAATGCGAGCCAATGATAGGTGAAACGGTGACGGTGATTTCAGCTGTTTCTCGCAGAGGCCTACAGGCGCGTTTCACGAATCTTCTAAGTAACGGGCGTGACGAGGCGGCCACATCAATTATTCTCATTTACTTATATTATATCACAGCTAATTGGAAGCTGAGCTGTGGATTGTTTTAGGGCTGTGGAAAGGCTTTCCTCAGGCACTTTAATATATGTTACAGGAAAAACAGAGCCGGAGTCCACTGGGCTCAATATTCATCCGGAGAAGAGGCGAAAGCGGCCAATTACCCGACACAAAGCTGAAAATTAATTCCTGCTGAATGAGGCGTCAGACAAGTTCTGCTCTTTGTGAGAATTGAATTTACAAGAATTAAACTTACAGCATGGCCTCGAGCCCCAACTCGCTGCGGGTTATTCTTCAAAAGTGCAGCCTCATCCGTGGAGCCCAGATCCAGGAACGTGGAAGAGTAACGAGACCCCGGTGACTGCTGCAGGGTGAAAACCTTCTCCTCCTGGCAACCGCTTGT
The DNA here is from genome assembly GCF_040894005.1 of Engystomops pustulosus. Lineage (NCBI taxonomy): Eukaryota > Metazoa > Chordata > Amphibia > Anura > Leptodactylidae > Engystomops > Engystomops pustulosus. The sequence continues at coordinate 6,593,545 of NC_092415.1, read as the reverse complement.
CTTCTCATCACGACTCATCAAGGACATGTTCCTCGTCTGCCCTCTGAAATACCATGAAGTGGAGATGATCCATAATTCACAGTCCTGCTGCTACTAACAACATACACAAAAGTCTCATTTCACATCTCTCCTGGGAAAATGTATAACACTGGCCGCACAGAGCACAGCAGTGTGAGGATATGCCTACTGTGCACAATCCTGGAGTGTAAATCCATATATCACAGTCCTGCTGCTACTAACAACACATCTCTCCAGGGACAATACCTAGCAGTGGCGCCAGTCTGTGAGGTCACACCACCTGGGGCTGAGCAGTACGGTACATTTGGTTGCTCTCTGTATAAGGTCCGGGTTATATTCCTGACCTTCTTCTCCTCTGCTTTCCCTACACTTGACCTGACTTGACCGAAAATCTTTCAGTCCGGAGGAGAGGAGCTGATGCCGCGCAGTGTGAGGAGTCCGTGTTGCTGCTGGGGACATCTTGTCTGTATGAAGCCTCCTCGCTGTAGGGTCATCGGGCACATGATACGACCATCACATTCTGCCCTCTAATCCCTGGGTCCCTGAGCTGCTGCCGGGAAAGGTCCTTCTATTCTCCGCTCTGCGGTTCTGTGGTTGTTGGTAATTAGATAATTAGTTATATTACCCAGAAATCTTTACAAGTATAAAGCTTGAGAGCTGCATCTGTGTAACAGTGCTGTGTGCTGGCATCTGTGTGATTGCATCTGTATGGCGGCAGCTGTGTTATGGCAGCTGTGTGATGGCATCTGTGTACTGGCCGCTGTGTGATGGCATCCGTGTGACGTCATCTGTGTGCTGACATATGTGTGACGGTATGTGTGTGATGGCATCTGTGTGATGGCATCTGTGTCCTGACATATGTGTGACGGTATGTGTGTGTGACGGTATGTTTGTGACGGCATCTGTGTGCTGGCATCTGTGTGCTGACATATGTGTGACGGTATGTTTGTGATGGTATCTGTGTGATGGCATCTGTGTCCTGACATGTGTGTGACAGTATGTGTGTGACGGTATGTGTGTGACGGCATCTGTGTGCTGACATATGTGTGACGGTATGTGTGTGACGGCATCTGAGTGACGGCATCTGTGTGACGGCATCTGTGTAACGGCAGCTGTGTGCTGGCATCTGTGTAATTACATCTGTATGACGGCAGCTGTGTTACGGCAGCTTCGTGATGGCATCTGTGTTATGGCATCTGTGTACTGGCCGCTGTGTGATGGCATCTGTGTGATGGCATCTGTGTGACGCCATCTGTGTGACGGCATGTTTATTATGGCATCTGTGTGACAGCATCTGTGTGACGCAGCCCCCCCCCCTGTTTATGATAGAAACATTAGGAGGTAGAAGGTCCTTGAAGCTAAGAAATGTCACCGCCAATCTGCCACCAATATCCCCCTTACCCCCAACCCCTATCAAGGATTCAAAGGCCCATAGATCAACATCCACCTGGTGATGGCCACATATGTATAGATATAAGTTTCCACCACTCCCCAGGACACCACCCAGCAGGAGCCCAAATATTCAGACCACCAATTAGAATCCTTTAAAGGATATAGGTTGAACAGACCACCCTGTTCCCTCTTTTACCATAGAACCACCAACTCCAAGGACCCCTTAACCCTTCATAGTGCCGCAATACCAAACTCCCTTACCACTCTCCCCTTACCCTCACCCCTCTACCAAATGATAACCCACATACCCCCACGGGTGAGGGGCTCTCTAAAATGGTGTCTGTTGCTTTGCATCCCTCATCTATCCACCTCTTTAGCAACCCAATATTTAACCCACCTCCCCTCGCTCCTGGACTCTGCCCTCCATACCACACCATGGCGCCTTCCTCTTATGCTACACTCCGTGTCCAGCCTCCCCTAGATCTGTGGTTCCCGCTATGATAACAGTGGAGACACCACTTGGGTTGGGACAAGTTTTTCTAGAGCAAACAGAATCGACTGGGTCGATATTCAGTTTTGTGTTGACCCAAGTGGTGGATGAGAAGTGATCACCAATCCTGCGCAGACCAGACACCTATGGCTATGGAGTCCTGTCCGCTCCACCTCTTGCCCCTCGCTCTTTAAGTAGAAAGAATTTGGTGGCGAGTCTTGATGAGAACCTACATGTGAAACTTTTAAGAAAACATGGGAAAGTTATCCCACCGACGGCATCCCAAGGAATGGGAGAACGTTACGACCACAGCAGTCACTGGATGTTCCTCATCGTGGAGCTTGATTGAAGAGGTTACATGGATCAGGAGGGGGGTTGACTTTTACTGAGCTCTCCTATTAGTATAGAACAGCGCCACTCCTATCTCAAGTTTCGGTCTGGTATTACAGTTCTCTTTATGGACCCAAGCTGCAGGACCACCCTGAGCTTCGTGTACAACACAACTGCTCAACTCAACGGCTCAATGGGTTGATGATTGTGGGTTTTCTAAGTGGTTCGCATGGCAACAAATTGTCTTTTTTTACCTCTTTTTTATGTGAAATGTTTTTCAAAGGAAAAATGCTTTAGGAAAAAAGCTCTGAACAATGGGTTTGTCACAGCAATTGTCAGGTCCGGCTCCCTCTATAGAAGTGATTCACCGCGTTGTTGTGGTCTATAGACTACAACCTTGTATCCCATACAATACTACAGATCTGCGGGTAAGGGGAGCGAGGACCTGAAATCACCGCGCTCACCAGGACCCACATGTACGGAGAAGAAGAGACGCTCTAATGTCTCCACATAAAACCCCATAACAAAAGAATAAAAAGTCTCAACAAGCAAAACAATTTTCTCCTCTCCAAAAAAAAAAGCCTAATAGCCTCTTCAGCGCCTGGTGAAAGGTAAAGCTTTGATTTGAAGCAGAAAGAAACCCGCTGGGATTTATTAAAGTCTATTAATGGTGTGAAGACGGAGCGGGCGGCGCGGATGGGAAGGTGCCGGCCGCTCCTCTAACATTCTATGCAAAAAATACCAAAATTACTGGAACAACCGAGAGGACAAAAGGAAAAGTCAGAAGCTCCAGATGATCCGTTCATCACATCGAGGAGTGAAAACTCTTTTCTTTATTATAATTTTCATCCATTTTTTCATTTCTCTTTCTGCTTCCATTATTTCCTGTGTGATTATCAGTTTTATTTCCTCTTGTGATTTCCCTTTTCTTTTCTTTCCTGTTTCCATTTTCCCCCTTTCCGTTTCTCTTTTCTTCTTTGCTCATCCATTTCTCTTTTCTTTTCTTTTTCCCCTTTAATTTTAAATTTTTTGACCTTTTCCCTCTTTCATTTCCGCCTTTTGTTCCTTTTCTCTTTCCTGTTCCTTTTCCTGTTACATTAACTTTTCGTTCCTTCTTCCCTTTCCGTTCTTGTCCTTCCCCTTTCTTGTTTCCTTTTTTACTTTCCTTCCCTTACCCCCTTTTCTTTTCTCTTTACTCCTTTGCCCTTCTGCTTTTCCTTTTCTTACCTGTTTCTTTCCTTTCTCTTTCCCATTTCATTTCCTTTTTTGTCTTTTTCTCTTTCCTTTTCCCCTTCTTTCCTTTTTTTCCCTTTTCATTTGTGTTCTTCCCTTCCCCTTTCCTTTTCTCTTTCCTACTTTGCTCTCCCTGTTCCCCTTTCCTTTCCCGTTTCTTTCCTTTCTTTACCTCCTTTCATTCCTTTTTTGTCTTGTTCCCTTTTCCAATTTCATTACATTTCTTTCCCTATCTCTGTAAAGAACCTGTTCAACAACAGGACAACCACAACCAGGTTTGGACTTCGCTGTCAGACTAGGTAAGTGCTGGTGAACTCACCCTGTGACGTCCATGCGGCTATGACCCTGCCTGCAGCAGATAAGCCGCCCTCACAAGGGAGAACCCACTATCAGGAACCTAACTGATGGTCCCTGAGTGACCCAAAAAGGTGACAGGGAAGACTTACTTCGTCTGGCAGCCGCTGGATGGTGGAGCGGACAGGTAACAGGAATTCAGATATAGACCAGTGTTCACACTGGGGCACAGAACAAACAACACACGTCTAGGACAGGGAAATCGGGGTCACACTGGGAGATACACGACACTGAGGGACAAACAACAGATACAGACAGACAAGCGGAGTCGGACAGAACCGGGTCAAAACCGAGATGGCGGCAAAGGTACAGAATCATATAACAATACAATAGTCAGCAGGCAAAGCAGAAGTCAAATACACAGAATAGCAAACAAAGAGATAGCAAGAGCACAAGAGAAAGCAGGAGACTGAATAACCAGTGAAGTCTGATGGGACGGGGCAGGTATATAAGGCAGTTCCTGAACGCGCCTCCATCAGGTGAGTAACCCTTCCAGGACAGGACTGCAGAGAGCACGGAGCGGCTCAATCAATCCAAACACAGGAGAAACCTAAGTCACAGTTCACACACAAGAAACGCAAACAAATTACCGCCTCCTATTCCACCAACTGCCCAAAGAGGGACGTTACAATATCCTTTCCTTCTCCTTTTTACCCTTTCATTTCTTCGCCTTTTTCCTCTTTCCTTCAAACTCTTTCCCCCTTCTTTCGTTTTATTTCTTTTCCTATTAATTCCTCCTCTTTCATTCTTTCCCCTTTCTTAACATTTTATTGTTTTTATGTTGATTTTCTTCGGAAAAAAAAGGAAAATGACCGAAGAAAAGTAAATTAATAAATGGCAACTAAAACAAAATGTTTTCTTATAAACTAAAACTAAAAGGAAAAGTAAAGAACAAGGAATGAGACAAAATGAAGAATATCGGGAAAGGAAGAAGAGAAGTAATGAGAAGATTCCACTATAATATTTTATGGTTTCTGTTTCCTCCACCGTTTCTCTTCTTTCTTGTCCTCTCCTCCCATTATTCATTTCTTATTCTTTTCCTGCAGTTTATTTCCCTCTCATTGCTTGTTGTGTTTGCTTTGGTCCTGTTGTGAATCTCTGTATTCCCCCATCCTCCTTCTTTTTCCATCTTCTTCCTTTTCTCTCCATCCTTTCTCCTTCTTTACTTCCCCTTTGGTTTTGTCTTACTTCCCATTTTATTTATTTACTTCCTTTCCTTACAAAGTATCCAAATCCCTCCGGCACTATGCACTAACTGTGTCCGAACCACAATGAAACATATAATAAAGCATCGAACTTGGTACTTAAAACATACCTTTTACTTAGTCATTTAAAATCACCTTAAATCTTATAAATGCAGTAAATTAAACAAACAAACATTAAGAATAGGGCAGTCTTACCAGGTGGAGTGTCTGGCTGCAGGAAGTGTATCCTTTAGAGACCTAAGGGGGAATGATAGTTCTCTCCCTATCATAGAGCTGTCCCTACTACCCCAGATGCTCCCGTCCTGACAAGGACAGTACCCGGATCGTCCCTGGATAGGTGTACTGTTATGCCCTATAAAAATAAAGCCAAAAGAGTGCTCCCCGTCCCTCCCTACCCTACGCGTTTCATCACCAGTCCTGGTGAATCATCAGGGGATTAGATGAGGACTAACATAGAGTCCTGGAGGGGGAGATATAATCATCGGTCTGGGGTTCCAGAAATCCTGGAGAAAGATCACACACAGGCCTTCCTGGAAATTTCCCCAGAGGGGTCGGGTCCACCTTGTTTCGGTGGTGTACCTTGGCTAGTGAGCATTGACCTATAGTGATAACTTCCTTTTTAAACATTAAATCCCACCCATATGTCAATAACTTAGGGTGGTAAACAATCACCTCTTTAAGGTTACTTACGGCCCTGTTTCCAGGTGTGTACGAGGCTATTCCGGTCTGGTCCTCGTGGTTTATTTTGGGACGCGCGCCGTTTCTCGTATATCGCGCGTCATCCACTGGAGACCGGAAGTTTACATCAGGCACCGGAAGTGTCCGGGAAGATGTGCGCATGCGTTCCATGGGGTCTTGCGTTTCAATCCGTGGAACGCATCGTGTCCGTCTGTTGTGCGCATGCGTACTGACAAAACATGGTTGTATTATCACGGAGCCGTACAGACAATTTGAAAAAATAATAAATAAATAAAACCCCAAACACTATTTTTATGGTGTTTGCTCAGGGTGCATTATGTATCACTTCAGTGAGGGCACCACCACAGTGGTCGGGATTGATATTTTATGAAAGGAAGGAATTATGGTTGAGATTCTTTGTTTGAATGCTCATCATATTTAGGCCAATTTGTAGTTTAAAGTGATTAATAATATGATATATTCCTTATCCTTCCATAAGTTAGGTGGTATGTCCACTGGTATTGCTGGAAGGTAAGTTTATCTTTTTGGGAGATATATCTACATAAAACCCATCTTTTTGGGTATATATGTACTATACCATCTTGGTAAAAGATAGTATTTAGTGGGACTGTATAGGTCCTAGTGTTTTAGCCCTTAGTAATAATTTATTATTGATTGGTCCATTTTTCTGGGCTTGAAGAAGAAGAATTTTGTGGATTATTTTGGCTAGTCTATCTAAAGGGGGGTCCCAAAAAGTACTCTAAAGAAAACATTTAAAATTCAATTGTTCATTGAGTCCAGTAGGGCTCATTGTTTTTAATTCAAAAATCCAAAATGTCTCTTTTTGTAGAGTTATTTCTTCCCAGTTTCCCCCTCTCATTGGTTGCTTCACTATGTCGATCCCTGTGAACGAAACCATTGAGAGGTCACCTGCATGTTCTTGATTTAGGTGTCTTGCTATGGATGTATCATTATCCTTGTCAATATCCAAAAGATGTTCCCCTATGCGTCTCCTTAATTCCCTGTTTGTTTTTCCTATATATTCTAGACCGCATCCACATGTCATTTTGTAAATAACTCCTTTAGTTCTGCAATTAATGAAGTGTTTTATCTTATAATTGCGTCCCGTATTGGTGGAAGTGAAATCCTTACTGGTTTGCATGTATGGGCATGCGATACATCCACTACATCTAAAATTCCCAATGGGTGCGTTTTTGTTCAACCATGTTGTGTTTTGAGGGGCTAGGGCTCCTCCTGGAAGATGACTTTGGACCATGGAAATGACTTTGGACCAACCGGTCCTTCAATGATCTACCTTTTCTGAAGGTGATTTGTGGGGTCTCACTTAACACTTCTTGTATATCCGGATCCATAAGTAAGATATTCCAATGTTTGTAAATAATTTGTGAGGCTTCTTTGGCCCCGTTGTCAAAAGTAGTGATTAATCTAACCTTCTTGTCTGGCTCACATTCATCTTTCTTTTTTAATAAATCCTTGCGATCTTTATCGCATGCTGCTTTAAACGCTTTTCTCAGAATATGGTCAGGGTACCCCCTTTCTCTAAATCTAGTCCTGAGATCCTTAGCTTGGATTTTAAAATCATCATATGTAGAACAGTTTCTCCTCAATCTATAGTATTGCCCCTTGGGGATTCCGCTTTTTAAACGTTCTGGGTGGTGGCTCTCCCATCTTAAAAGTGCATTTGTGGAGGTTGGTTTTCTATAGACTTTTGTGTTCACTTCTCCATTTTCATCCCTCCTGATCTGTAGGTCGAGGAATGGGAGGGTCTCTCTTCCGACTTCAAAAGTAAAACCTAAATTGATCTCATTATTGTTAAGAACTTTTACAAAGTCACTAAAGGATTTTTCATCCCCCCTCCATATCACTAGGATATCATCGATATATCTGACCCACAACTCAATCCTGCTATTCATGGTTGTTCGTTGTTCATTGAAGACCATGGTTTCCTCCCACCAGCCCAGGAGCAAGTTCGCATATGTTGGTGCACAAGGGTTGCCCATGGCAGTGCCCCTGAGCTGGTGGTAGTATTTGCGGTCGAACAGAAAAAAGTTGTGGGTCAGAAGAAAATCGAGAAGTTCTAAAATGAAGTTGTTATGGGGCAAAAATTGATTACCCCTGGAATCCAAAAAATATTTCACCCCCATCAATCCAGCAGTGTGGGGAATTGATGAATATAATGCTTCCACATCAATTGAGCAGAGGATACAATCCTCATCCACATTGATTCCATCAATTCTACGAATTAGATCTGCAGTATCCTGGATGTAGGACGGGAGGGAGAGTACAAAAGGACGCAGGACTTTGTCAAGGTATATACCAATGTTCTGAGATAGACTGTCTACCCCAGATACAATCGGCCTACCTTTCAGTGGGTTTAGGCCCTTGTGTATCTTCGGCAGACAGTAAAATGTGGCCCTTCGAGAAAATTTAGGTAGAAGAAATCCCAGCTCATCGTCACTAATTAGATTATCTTTCCTTGCTTGGACCATGATGTTTTTTAACTCCATTTCATATTTAGATGTGGGATCCCTTTCTAGAATTTCATAGCTGGTGGTGTCTTTAAGGATATCTGTGCAGAGTTTCTTGTATGCATCTATATCCAAAACTACTGTATTGCCTCCTTTATCGGAAGGTTTTATAATTAGTTGCTCATTGTTCTCCAGCTTGTTTAAAGCTTGCATCTCTTGTTTGGTAAGATTATGTCTGTAATGACAGGGTTTTATACTGTTTAGATCTTCAGTTACCAGATTGAGGAACACATCTACCGGAGATGTATCACCTATTGGCGGCATCTTGGTACTTTTATTTCTCAAGTCGGTAAATGGTCCCGTTCCTAATTTCGGTTGGGGTTCCTCATTGAGACTAAATAGTAGTCTCACATCACTCAAGAGATCAGAAGGTATTCCTAATTCCCTACAGGTTTTCAATTCTTGTTTTTTAAAAAATTTATGCCATTTAAGTTTTCTTATGAAGAGGTGTAAATCCTTCATCCATGTGAAGGAATTGTAATCGGATGTAGGAACGAATGATAAACCTTTACTTAGAACTTTTTCCTCACATTCGCTTAGTGTGTATGTGGAGAGGTTTATTACCTGACTTGGCGTTGTGGGTTGAGGTTTTGAGGGGGTGTCGGATTGCGGTTTCTCAGGGGATATGTCTGTTCTAAAAAACGTGTTTCTCCTGTTTGTTGGTTCTCTGGCTTTTTTCTACCCCGTCCTCCTCTACTGTTGCCCCCTCTTCCCCTTGCTCTTCCTCTTTGTGGGCCACTCCTGGATTTACTGTCCGACCTCTCTGTATCAGTTGAAGAAACCCCAGTATCTATACCTTTTTGTGAATGCTCTCCAATAGAGGAGTAGACTTTATTTTCTCTGAAATCTTGAAGATCACTTATAAATTGTTTGTGTTTACGGTCTTTTAGGTGATACTGGAATTTCTCCAATTTTGATTGGAGCTGGGATTCCTTTGTGGTAAAATCAGGTTCGTTGCTAAATTTTTTTGTTACTTTGATTTGTTCTTTTAAGGTTTTTTCAAGTTCATTTAATTTAGTTTTTTCCTCTTCCAGGAGGAGCCCTAGCCCCTCAAAACACAACATGGTTGAACAAAAAACGCACCCATTGGGAATTTTAGATGTAGTGGATGTATCGCATGCCCATACATGCAAACCAGTAAGGATTTCACTTCCACCAATACGGGACGCAATTATAAGATAAAACACTTCATTAATTGCAGAACTAAAGGAGTTATTTACAAAATGACATGTGGATGCGGTCTAGAATATATAGGAAAAACAAACAGGGAATTAAGGAGACGCATAGGGGAACATCTTTTGGATATTGACAAGGATAATGATACATCCATAGCAAGACACCTAAATCAAGAACATGCAGGTGACCTCTCAATGGTTTCGTTCACAGGGATCGACATAGTGAAGCAACCAATGAGAGGGGGAAACTGGGAAGAAATAACTCTACAAAAAGAGACATTTTGGATTTTTGAATTAAAAACAATGAGCCCTACTGGACTCAATGAACAATTGAATTTTAAATGTTTTCTTTAGAGTACTTTTTGGGACCCCCCTTTAGATAGACTAGCCAAAATAATCCACAAAATTCTTCTTCTTCAAGCCCAGAAAAATGGACCAATCAATAATAAATTATTACTAAGGGCTAAAACACTAGGACCTATACAGTCCCACTAAATACTATCTTTTACCAAGATGGTATAGTACATATATACCCAAAAAGATGGGTTTTATGTAGATATATCTCCCAAAAAGATAAACTTACCTTCCAGCAATACCAGTGGACATACCACCTAACTTATGGAAGGATAAGGAATATATCATATTATTAATCACTTTAAACTACAAATTGGCCTAAATATGATGAGCATTCAAACAAAGAATCTCAACCATAATTCCTTCCTTTCATAAAATATCAATCCCGACCACTGTGGTGGTGCCCTCACTGAAGTGATACATAATGCACCCTGAGCAAACACCATAAAAATAGTGTTTGGGGTTTTATTTATTTATTATTTTTTCAAATTGTCTGTACGGCTCCGTGATAATACAACCATGTTTTGTCAGTACGCATGCGCACAACAGACGGACACGATGCGTTCCACGGATTGAAACGCAAGACCCCATGGAACGCATGCGCACATCTTCCCGGACACTTCCGGTGCCTGATGTAAACTTCCGGTCTCCAGTGGATGACGCGCGATATACGAGAAACGGCGCGCGTCCCAAAATAAACCACGAGGACCAGACCGGAATAGCCTCGTACACACCTGGAAACAGGGCCGTAAGTAACCTTAACCCCTTAACGCTCTGCGCCGTAGCTCTACGGCGCAGAGGTATAAGGGCTGTATGAAGAGGGCTCACGGGCTGAGTCCTCTTCATACAGAGGTGGGGGTTTTTGCATATTGCACAAAACCCCCACCGCTAATAACCGCGGTCGGTGCTTGCACCGATCGCGGCTATTAACCCTCTAAACGCCGCCCGCAAAGTCGCGGGCGGCGTTTAAAAGACGGCGGCGCGTGGGCGCCGCCATCTTTTTTTCGATCGCCACGCCCCCGAACGTCATCGGGGGGCGGCGATCGGTTGCTATGGTAGCCTCGTGTCTTCTTTTGACACGAGGCTATCTGGCAGCTGCAGATTCGTTACAATGAGCCAGTGGCTCATTGTAATGAATGTGCTGCAAAAATGCCATATATTGCAATACAGAAGTATTGCAGTATATGGTAGGAGCGATCTGACTATCTAGGGTTAATGTACCCTAGATGGTCTAAAAGATAGTGAAAAAAAAAATGAAAAAAAAAGTTTAAAAAATAAAAAAAATTAATAAAATATTAAAAGTTCAAATCACCCCCCTTTCCCTAGAACGGATATAAAACATAATAAACAGTAAAAATCACAAACATATTAGGTATCACCGCGTCCCAAAATGCCCGATCTATCAAAATATAAAAACGGTTACGGCCGGCGGTGACCTCCGAGGCGGGAAATGGCGCCCAAATGTCCGAAATGCGACTTTTACACCTTTTTACATAACATAAAAAATGAAATAAAAAATGATCAAAATGTCGCACAGACCTCAAAATGGTAGCAATGAAAACGTCGCCTCATTTCGCAAAAAATGACCCCTCCCCCAGCTCCGTGCGCCAAAGTATGAAAAAGTTATTAGCGTCAGAAGATGGCAAAAAAATTTTTTTCTTTTTTGTACACATTCGTTTAATTTTTTAAAATGTATTAAAACACAATAAAACCTATATAAATTTGGTATCACCGCGATCGCACCGAACCAAAGAATAAAGTAGGCGTATTATTTGGAGCGAAGAGTGAAAGTCGTAAAAACTGAGCCCACAAGAACGTGACGCACGTGCGGTTTTTTTTCAATTTTTCCACATTTGGAATTTTTTTTCAGCTTCGCAGTACACGGCATGTTAAAATAAATAACATTACGGGAAAGTAAAATTTGTTACGCACAAAATAAGCCCTCACACAGGTCTGTACACGGAAAAATGAAAAAGTTATGGATTTTTGAAGTTGGAGAGCGAGAAATGAGCCGGAAAACCCTCCGTCCTTAAGGGGTTAAAGAGGTGATTGTTTACCACCCTAAGTTATTGACATATGGGTGGGATTTAATGTTTAAAAAGGAAGTTATCACTATAGGTCAATGCTCACTAGCCAAGGTACACCACCGAAACAAGGTGGACCCGACCCCTCTGGGGAAATTTCCAGGAAGGCCTGTGTGTGATCTTTCTCCAGGATTTCTGGAACCCCAGACCGATGATTATATCTCCCCCTCCAGGACTCTATGTTAGTCCTCATCTAATCCCCTGATGATTCACCAGGACTGGTGATGAAACGCGTAGGGTAGGGAGGGACGGGGAGCACTCTTTTGGCTTTATTTTTATAGGGCATAACAGTACACCTATCCAGGGACGATCCGGGTACTGTCCTTGTCAGGACGGGAGCATCTGGGGTAGTAGGGACAGCTCTATGATAGGGAGAGAACTATCATTCCCCCTTAGGTCTCTAAAGGATACACTTCCTGCAGCCAGACACTCCACCTGGTAAGACTGCCCTATTCTTAATGTTTGTTTGTTTAATTTACTGCATTTATAAGATTTAAGGTGATTTTAAGTGACTAAGTAAAAGTTATGTTTTAAGTACCAAGTTCGATGCTTTATTACTTCCTTTCCTTCTCATATTTTTGCTTTTCCCTTTCGTTTGCCTTCTTAAATTTTTTATTTAGTTTTCTTCTTTATTATCTTCTTTTGTTTGTGTCTTTACTTCCTTCTTCCTTTCCTATTGTCTCCCTTTTTCTCCTTCCTCTCTCTGTATTCACTTCCCATTTTGTGTAGTTTCAATTTTTATTTCCCTTCCTTTTTTTCTTTCATTTGTTCTTCTTTATCCTCCCTTTACTTTTGCCCTTTTCCCTTTTGTTTCTGTTTATATCTTTACTTCCTTCTATTCTTCCTTTACATTGTTCCCCCCTTTCTTCTTTCCTTTGTCCTCCTTTACTTCCTCTTTATTTTGTCCTTTTGCTTCCCTTCCCTTTCCTTTATCTCATTCCTGTTTCTCTTCTTTTCCCCTTTCCCTCTCTTTTCATTTTCCTATTTTCTTCCTTTACTTCCCCTTCGGTTTCCTGTTGTTCTGGTTTATTTCTTTCCTTCCTTCTATTCTTCCTTTCTCTTGTCTTCCCTTTTCCTCTTTCCTTTGTTCTTCTTTACTTCCCCTTTAGTTTGTACTTTTCCTCCCTTTCCCCTTACTCCTTTTCCTTCCCTTTCCTTTATCTAATTCCTGTTTTTCTTCTTTCCCCCTCTTTTCATCTTCCTATTTTCTTCCTTTCTTCCTTTACTTTCTCTTTGGTTTTCTGTTGTTCTAGTTTATTTATTTACTTTATTCCCTTCTTCCTTCCTTCATTTCTTTCCTTTCTTTTTCCTCTTTTTGCTTTCATACTTTCTTTTCTCACAGTTTTCCTTTCTTCTTTATCTTTCCCTCCTTCCCTTTCTATGGAGATTTTACTTTCTTCTTATCTTTTTCTTCCTATTAATGTAGCAAAGATGAAATGTAACGTGTAAGATGTTACAATCCATTGATAGAAATGTGGTGTAACCCTTCCTGTCCTTCCCTCCCTGGTTATGGCGGAGCGGCCCCTCCCTGTGTTTTAGTAGTTGTACCTGCAGGGGGTCTCTGTGCCCCCCGTCCTGAGTCATGTAATCACTGCAGAGAACATCACACCTGTAAAGACTCAGTCATTAACCTCATTGTGCTGGGAGTATGAGGCGCCTTCTCCCGCAGCCGTGTGCCATGTGCGCCATTTTCTGCCTGACTGTGTTGCTATGACGACTCGCAGTCATGTTGCGTTGCACATCAAATGTTTGCGGGATGAGATTTTCTGTTTCTGTACAATGTCCACATCCGCTGCATCGTCTATTGTCACATAATGAAGTGTCACCACATCCCTGGGAGAACACAGGATCCATCACTGACTGCAGCCCGGCATCGCACTGACCTGGGGCTTACTCATCCACATAAACTCACATAATACACACACACTCATACATAATACACATATATGTATACACAATACACATACAATAAGCTCATACATGTGCACATACACAATCTCAGAAATGCACACATACACACAATACACATACATAATACACATATACAACAAGCTTATACATGATACACATCCTGTACATGTACGCATATTACAGACATACACAAGCTCCTACATAATACACATACAGTGGGTACAAAAAGTATTCAGACCCCTTCAAATTTTTACACTTTGTTTAATTGAAGCCAATTGTAAGATCAAAACAAATCTTTTTGCTCATTAATGTGCACTCTGCCCCCAGTAATGTGCTCTGTGCCCCCCCCAGTAATGTACACTCTGCCCCCCAGTAATGTGCCCTCTACCCCCCAGTAATGTGCCCTCTGCCCCCCAGTAATGTGCACTCTGCCCCCCAGTATTGTGCACTCTGCCCCCCAGTAATGTGCACTCTGCCCCCCAGTATTGTGCACTCTGCCCCCCAGTATTGTGCACTCTGCCCCCCAGTAATGTGCACTCTGCCCCCTAGTAATGTGCACTCTGCCCCCTAGTAATGTGCACTCTGCCCCTTAGTAATGTGCCCTCTGCCCTCCCAGTAATGTGCACTCTGCTCCCCAGTAATGTGCACTCTGCCCCCCAGGAATGTACACTCTGCTCCCCAGTAATGTGCACTCTGCCCCCTAGTAATGTGCACTCTGCCCCCCAGTAATGTGCACTCTGCCCCCTAGTAATGTGCACTCTGCTCCCCAGTAATGTGCCCTCTGCCCCCAGTAATGTACACTCTGCTCCCCAGTAATGTGCACTCTGCCCCCTAGTAATGTGCACTCTGCCCCCCAGTAATGTGCACTCTGCCCCCCCAGTAATGTGCACTCTGCCCCCCTAGTAATGTGCACTCTGCCCCCCTAGTAATGTGCACTCTGCCCCCCAGTAATGTGCACTCTGCCCCCCAGTAATGTGCACTCTGCCCCCTAGTAATGTGCACTCTGCCCCCCAGTAATGTGCACTCTGCCCCCCAGTAATGTGCACTCTGCCCCCTAGTAATGTGCACTCTGCCCCCTAGTAATGTGCACTCTGCCCCCCGTAATGTGCACTCTGCCCCCCAATAATGTGCACTCTGCCCCCCAGTAATGTGTACTCTGCCCCCAAGTAATGTGCACTCTGCCCCCCACAGTAATGTGCCCTCTGCCCCCAAGTAATGTGCACTCTGCCCCCCAGTAATATGCCCTCTGCCCCCTAATAATGTGCACTCTGCCCCATAGTAATATGCCCTCTGCCCCCCAGTAATGTGCACTCTGCCCCCAGTAATGTGCACTCTGCCCCCCAGTAATATGCCCTCTGCCCCCTAATAATGTGCACTCTGCCCCCCAGTATTGTGCACTCTGCTCCCCAGTAATGTGCACTCTGCCCCCCCAGTAATGTGCACTCTGCCCCCAGTAATGTGCCCTCTGCCCCCCAATAATGTGCACTCTGCCCCCAGTAATGTGCACTCTGCCCCCCAGTAATGTGTACTCTGCCCCCAAGTAATGTGCACTCTGCCCCCCAGTAATGTGCACTCTGCCCCCTAGTAATGTGCCCACTGCCCCCCAGTAATGTGCACTCTGCCCCCCCAGTATTGTGCACTCTGCTCCCCAGTAATGTGCACTCTGCCCCCCCAGTAATGTGCACTCTGCCCCCCCAGTAATGTGCACTCTGCCCCCAGTAATGTGCCCTCTGCCCCCCAGTAATGTGCACTCTGCCCCCAGCAATGTGCACTCTGCCCCCCAGTAATGTGTACTCTGCCCCCAAGTAATGTGCACTCTGCCCCCCAGTAATGTGCACTCTGCCCCCTAGTAATGTGCCCACTGCCCCCCAGTAATGTGCACTCTGCCCCCCAGTAATGTGCCCTCTACCCCTCCAGTAATGTGCCCACTGCCCCCCAGTAATGTTCACTCTGCTCCCCAGTAATGTGCACTCTGCCCCCCAGTAATGTGTACTCTGCCCCCTAGTAATATGCACTCTGCCCCCCAGTAATGTGCACTCTGCCCCCCTAGTAATGTGCACTCTGCCCCCCGTAATGTGCACTCTGCCCCCTAGTAATGTGCACTCTGCCCCCCAGTAATGTGCAGTCTGCCCCCCAGTAATGTGCACTCTGCTCCCCAGTAATGTGCACTCTGCCCCCCAGTAATGTGCACTCTGCCCCCCCAGTAATGTGCAGTCTGCCCCCCAGTAATGTGCACTCTGCTCCCCAGTAATGTGCACTCTGCCCCCCACAGTAATGTGCACTCTGCCCCCCAGTAATGTGCACTCTGCCCCCCAGTATTGTGCACTCTGCCCCCCAGTATTGTGCACTCTGTCCCCCAGTAATGTGCACTCTGCCCCCTAGTAATGTGCACTCTGCCCCCTAGTAATGTGCACTCTGCCCCTTAGTAATGTGCCCTCTGCCCTCCCAGTAATGTGCACTCTGCTCCCCAGTAATGTGCACTCTGCCCCCCAGGAATGTACACTCTGCTCCCCAGTAATGTGCACTCTGCCCCCTAGTAATGTGCACTCTGCCCCCCAGTAATGTGCACTCTGCCCCCTAGTAATGTGCACTCTGCTCCCCAGTAATGTGCCCTCTGCCCCCAGTAATGTACACTCTGCTCCCCAGTAATGTGCACTCTGCCCCCTAGTAATGTGCACTCTGCCCCCCAGTAATGTGCACTCTGCCCCCCCAGTAATGTGCCCTCTACCCCCCAATAATGTGCACTCTGCCCCCCAGTAATGTGCACTCTGCCCCCCTAGTAATGTGCACTCTGCCCCCCTAGTAATGTGCACTCTGCCCCCCAGTAATGTGCACTCTGCCCCCCAGTAATGTGCACTCTGCCCCCTAGTAATGTGCACTCTGCCCCCCAGTAATGTGCACTCTGCCCCCCAGTAATGTGCACTCTGCCCCCTAGTAATGTGCACTCTGCCCCCTAGTAATGTGCACTCTGCCCCCCGTAATGTGCACTCTGCCCCCCAATAATGTGCACTCTGCCCCCCAGTAATGTGTACTCTGCCCCCAAGTAATGTGCACTCTGCCCCCCACAGTAATGTGCCCTCTGCCCCCAAGTAATGTGCACTCTGCCCCCCAGTAATATGCCCTCTGCCCCCTAATAATGTGCACTCTGCCCCATAGTAATATGCCCTCTGCCCCCCAGTAATGTGCACTCTGCCCCCAGTAATGTGCACTCTGCCCCCCAGTAATATGCCCTCTGCCCCCTAATAATGTGCACTCTGCCCCCCAGTATTGTGCACTCTGCTCCCCAGTAATGTGCACTCTGCCCCCCCAGTAATGTGCACTCTGCCCCCAGTAATGTGCCCTCTGCCCCCCAATAATGTGCACTCTGCCCCCAGTAATGTGCACTCTGCCCCCCAGTAATGTGTACTCTGCCCCCAAGTAATGTGCACTCTGCCCCCCAGTAATGTGCACTCTGCCCCCTAGTAATGTGCCCACTGCCCCCCAGTAATGTGCACTCTGCCCCCCCAGTATTGTGCACTCTGCTCCCCAGTAATGTGCACTCTGCCCCCCCAGTAATGTGCACTCTGCCCCCCCAGTAATGTGCACTCTGCCCCCAGTAATGTGCCCTCTGCCCCCCAGTAATGTGCACTCTGCCCCCAGTAATGTGCACTCTGCCCCCCAGTAATGTGTACTCTGCCCCCAAGTAATGTGCACTCTGCCCCCCAGTAATGTGCACTCTGCCCCCTAGTAATGTGCCCACTGCCCCCCAGTAATGTGCACTCTGCCCCCCAGTAATGTGCCCTCTACCCCTCCAGTAATGTGCCCACTGCCCCCCAGTAATGTTCACTCTGCTCCCCAGTAATGTGCACTCTGCCCCCCAGTAATGTGTACTCTGCCCCCTAGTAATATGCACTCTGCCCCCCAGTAATGTGCACTCTGCCCCCCTAGTAATGTGCACTCTGCCCCCCGTAATGTGCACTCTGCCCCCCGTAATGTGCACTCTGCCCCCTAGTAATGTGCACTCTGCCCCCCAGTAATGTGCAGTCTGCCCCCCAGTAATGTGCACTCTGCTCCCCAGTAATGTGCACTCTGCCCCCCAGTAATGTGCACTCTGCCCCCCCAGTAATGTGCAGTCTGCCCCCCAGTAATGTGCACTCTGCTCCCCAGTAATGTGCACTCTGCCCCCCAGTAATGTGCACTCTGCCCCCCCAGTAATGTGCATTCTGCTCCCCAAGTAATGTGCACTCTGCCCCCTAGTAATGTGCACTCTGCCCCCCAGTAATGTGCACTCTGCCCCCTAGTAATGTGCACTCTGCCCCCCAGTAATGTGCACTCTGCTCCCCCAGTAATGTGCACTCTGCCCCCTAGTAATGTGCACTCTGCCCCCCAGTAATGTGCACTCTGCCCCCTAGTAATGTGCACTCTGCCCCCCAGTAATGTGTACTCTGCCCCCAAGTAATGTGCACTCTGCCCCCCAGGAATGTGCATTCTGCCCCCCCCCAGTAATGTGCACTCTTCCCCCCAGTAATGTTCACTCTGCCCCCAGTAATGTGCACTGTGTCCCCCAGTAATGTGCACTTCGCCCCCCAGTAATGTGCACTCTGCCCCCTCAGTATTGTGCACTCTGACCCCCCGTAATGTGCTCTCTGACCCACAGTAATGTGCACTCTGACCCCCAGTAATGTGCACTCTGCTCCCCAGTATTGTGCACTCTGCCCCCCAGTAATGTGCACTCTGGTCACTCTTCTTCTCCCAATTGGATTTTCTCATTCATTTCCGTCCAGTGGAGAAGAACATCAAGGCTGACACCCTCTTTCGGGCCTCGGATGTCATTGGGGAAGAACGGGCTCCTCGGCATGTCATCCCTCCGTAGCGACTGGTACTGGCCGCGCCTGTTGATCTTCGGCAACTACCTCCTGGCAAGATCTATGTACGACCCGTGGCCATGGACTTCATCACGGACCTGCCACCTTCATCAGACAATACCGTCATCTGGGTGGTGACTGACCGTTTTTCAAAAATGTCCTGTTTTGTTCCTCTGCCAGGTTTGCCATCTGCTCCACGTCTTGCCGGCTATTTCTTCCGTCACATCTTCCGACTCCATGGACTTCCCCAGCATATTGTCTCTGACCGAGGGGCTCAGTTCGTCTCTAAATTCTGGCGTTCTCTCTGCAACCAACTTCAAGTAAAATTGGACTTCTCTTCCCCCTATTATCCCCAGTCTAATGGGCAGGTGGAAAGAGTTAATCAGACCCTGGGCTGCTATCTACGCCATTTTGTTTCTGGCCGTCAGAACGATTGGTCCACTCTCTTGCCGTGGGCAGAGATCTCCCTACAACTCCTTGGACTCAGCATCTGCGGACTCAGCTCCATTTTTTGTCAATTATGGACTCGCTCTCCTCTTCCTCTGCCTGTCTCATCGGATGCTCCTGCTGTTGAGGAATTGGTATGGGACCTGAAGACCATCTGGGAGCAGACTCGCCTTTCCTTATTACAGGCTTGGCCCAAACCAAGCTCCAGACCTAGTCGCACCTGTGGAATGACCTGGTGGTACCCCGCCACATCAAGACCTTCCCGCTTTGCATCGGCTCTGGTGAAGACCAGGTACCACTGGTCCCAGGTGTCGGATAGTACCATCTCCCGCGGTGGTCCAGAGGGTCCACTGATCCCGAATCCTGACGCATATATTATTTTATACACTGATTGAGACTCACTTACCTACTGTAAACGTACACACCTAAATGGATGCATATATATATATACAGTATATACAGGCAGTCCCTGGGTTACATACAGGATAGGTTCTGTAGGTTTGTTCTTAAGTTGTATGTAAGTCGGAACTGTATATTTTATCATTGTAATCCCAGCCAGAACTTTTTTGGTCTCTGTGACAATTGGATTTTAGAAATGTTGGGTTGTCATTAGAGTCAGGATTAACACTAAATCTTCATTACAGACGCCTGTGATACCTGTTACAGCTGATCATTGTAGCCTAGGACTAAAGTACAATAAATAACCAACATCCAGAGGTCCGTTTGTAACTAGGGGTCGTATGTAAGTCGAGTGTTCTTAAGTAGGGTCCGCCTGTATGTGTGTATATATATATATATATATATATATATATATATATATATATACGTTTACATTCACATATATACACACATTTACATACCCAGGGTCCAGAGGGAGACCTGGGAGATCCTTATACTCCGCACCTCAGTGTAACCCATAACCAACCAATTTCTTCCTACTGGATTCTGCCTATGACTCCTGGTGTGCGGCCGCCCGGGGACTGACACGTAGAGTGTTCTGTGTTTGAGCAAGTGTATGATACGGCCCCATACACACAACCTGCGCACACATCGTCTGATAGTAACACATGGATCAATCCGACCACAAGATGCTGCAGATCAACAATGGAGAGCATAAACAGCAACACTTGTATCTATAATAACAAACATAATAATAATAATAATAACCTAATAATAATAAGGATAAATAAGAATAATCAGAGTGTTGGCCCCGGTGGGATACATTGAGTGGCAGCAGGATACATCGAGCTGTGACCCGGCTGAACTCCCTCTGGTATCTCAGATTCTGACACAAAACGTCACTTACCCGCTCATACCCCAAAGTGATGATAAGGTGGTAAGTAATCCTCCGAGACTCCGCTTGTCATGGACGGCAGATATGATGCCTCGATGCTTTTAACAGTTTCCTGTGATTCCTGCGCCCGGCGGACGCTGCCTGTGATATGAAAAGATTCCTCCGGCTCTTCACAGAATTCCGCACTTTTAGCTTTAAACGCAGAGAAATCCAAGGAAATGTTACACAATGATACGGAATCTTAAGAACCATCACCATTATGTCTTAAATTTTTAGATCATTTTTAAAACTCATTTTTGTGCATTTTATGTTTATTGTAGCAGGATAGAAAGTAAGAAAACTGACTGATACAGGATTCCTATACGACTCCGAAACGCCACCTCATTCATAATAAATTACTCAGCTCTAATATGTAACATTTTATTTATTATAATGGATTTAGAATTTTTGGAATTATGTTTAGGCTGTTACACAGGATTAGAGAACAGACTCAATACAAGGACAGCGATCTCTTAGACTAATCCTGATCACAGCAGTTCCTGCCTGTAGCCTGGCCACCCTAGGTAGTAAGGGACAACTAGAGGACTCTCTCTCTATGCAAAGCGCAAAACATAGGCAAAATAGTGCAAACAGATAGAAATAGTTGTCAAAGCCACAGCAAAAAGGGCAACTGCAGTACAAAATCACAAGCCAGTAGAATAGTCAGGACACATGCCAAAAGTTAAGATACTAGAAAAACAATGTGCGGAATCACAGGGACGGCACAGTAGAAGTCTGAGTGCACCATATTATGTCTCCGTACAATTAGGTGGTTGTGTACGGCTAATATACACTCACCGGCCACTTTATTAGGTACACCATGCTAGTAACGGGTTGGACCCCCTTTTGCCTTCAGAACTGCCTCAATTCTTCGTGGCATAGATACAACAAGGTGCTGGAAGCTCCTCAGAGATTTTGCTCCATATTGACATGATGGCATCACACAGTTGCCGCAGATTTGGCGGCTGCACATCCATGATGCGAATCTCCCGTTCCACCACATCCCAAAGATGCTCTATTGGATTGAGATCTGGTGACTGTGGAGGCCATTTGTGTCCAGTGACCTCATTGTCATGTTCAAGAAACCAGTCTGAGATGATTCCAGCTTTATGACATGGCGCATTATCCTGCTAAAAGTAGCCATCAGATGTTACAGGGTACATTGTGCTCATAAAGGGATGGACATGGTCAGCAACAATACTCAGGTAGGCTGTGGCGTTGTACCAAGCGGCCCAAAGAGTGCCAAGAAAATATTCCCCACACCATGACACCACCACCACCAGCCTGAACCGCTGATACAAGGCAGGATGGATCCATGACACCACCACCACCAGCCTGAGCCGCTGATACAAGGCAGGATGGATCCATGACACCACCACCACCAGCCTGAGCCGCTGATACAAGGCAGGATGGATCCATGACACCAGCACCACCAGCCTGAGCCGCTGATACAAGGCAGGATGGATCCATGACACCACCACCACCAGCCTGAGCCGCTGATACAAGGCAGGATGGATCCATGACACCACCACCACCAGCCTGAGCCGCTGATACAAGGCAGGATGGATCCATGACACCACCACCACCAGCCTGAGCCGCTGATACAAGGCAGGATGGATCCATGACACCACCACCACCAGCCTGATCCGCTGATACAAGGCAGGATGGATCCATGACACCACCACCACCAGCCTGAACCGCTGATACAAGGCAGGATGGATCCATGACACCACCACCACCAGCCTGAGCCGCTGATACAAGGCAGGATGGATCCATGACACCACCACCACCAGCCTGACCCGCTGATACAAGGCAGGATGGATCCATGACACCACCACCACCAGCCTGAGCCGCTGATACAAGGCAGGATGGATCCATGACACCACCACCACCAGCCTGACCCGCTGATACAAGGCAGGATGGATCCATGACACCACCACCACCAGCCTGAGCCGCTGATACAAGGCAGGATGGATCCATGACACCACCACCAGTCTGACCCGCTGATACAAGGCAGGATGGATCCATGACACCACCACCACCAGCCTGACCCGCTGATACAAGGCAGGATGGATCCATGACACCACCACCACCACCTGCCTGAGCCGCTGATACAAGGCAGGATGGATCCATGACACCACCACCACCAGCCTGACCCGCTGATACCAGGCAGGATGGATCCATGACACCACCACCACCAGCCTGAGCCGCTGATACAAGGCAGGATGGATCCATGACACCACCACCACCAGCCTGAGCCGCTGATACAAGGCAGGATGGATCCATGACACCACCACCACCAGCCTGAGCCGCTGATACAAGGCAGGATGGATCCATGACACCAGCACCACCAGCCTGACCCGCTGATACAAGGCAGGATGGATCCATGACACCACTACCACCAGCCTGAGCCGCTGATACAAGGCAGGATGGATCCATGACACCACCACCACCAGCCTGAGCCGCTGATACAAGGCAGGATGGATCCATGCTTTCATGTTGTTGTACCAAATTCTGACCCTACCATCCGAATGTCGCAGCAGAAATCGAGACTCATCAGACCAGGCAACGTTTGTCCAATCTTCTACTGTCCAATTTCGATGAGCTTGTGCAAATTGTAGCCGCAGTTTCCTGTTCTTAGCTGAAAGGAGTGGCACCCGGTGTGGTCTTCTGCTGCTGTAGCCCATCTGCCTCAAAGTTGGACGTACTGTGCGTTCAGAGATGCTCTTCTGCCTACCTTGGTTGTAACGGGTGGCGATTTGAGTCACTGTTGCCTTTCTATCAGCTCGAACCAGTCTGCCCATTCTCCTCTGACCTCTGGCATCAACAAGGCATTTCCGCCCACAGAACTGCCGCTCACTGGATGTTTTTTCTTTTTCGGACCATTCTCTGTAAACCCTAGAGATGGTTGTGCGTGAAAATCCCAGTAGATCAGCAGTTTCTGAAATACTCAGACCAGCCCTTCTGGCACCAACAACCATGCCACGTTCAAAGGCCACAAATCCCCTTTCTTCCCCATACTGATGCTCGGTTTGAACTGCAGGAGATTGTCTTGACCATGTCTACATGCCTAACTGCACTGAGTTGCTGCCATGTAATTGGCTGATTAGAAATTAAGTGTTAACGAGCAGTTGGACAGGTGTACCTAATAAAGTGGCCGGTGAGTGTATACTTTCTTCAGGTTTCCATATCTCCCGCACCTGGTTACACTTCCTTTGATGATCCCGGTGGCTTTAGCTCCATATGACATTTATTGGCCAATCGATAAACCTTCATCCCTGACTCTTAGATCTTGTGGACCCCCCATAGACGGATTCTTGATTTTTTTTCCTTTTCTATCAACAGAAACTGTTAAAAAACACAAGATTTTTAATCTTCTTAAACACAAAGAGAATATCCCTTTGATGACTGCTACATATTCCAGAATAAGAGTATCCCGCTGACAGCGCGGCGCTGGAGCCGCTGCCTGATGTTTGGAAGAGGTTCTGGTAAACACATGTCGGGATCAGAGGCTTAAGGGCACAATAATTATGGCTTTATTAAGATGAGATCATCCCCATAACAGGAAAAACATTCCGCTCTTATGATAATGCAGACATCAGGACACATTTATTTGTGCTGTATACAAGAGAAAACTGGCATAAAAGTCTGATACCGGAGAAGTTCCTGGTGTGAAAGGGGCGCGGCCAGGGGTGGAATTGGGGGTCCCTGCCGTACCTGCCACAGACAGGACCCGGCGTAGAACTGCCCCACCAGCGCTGACGCCCCTCAGACTTATCAGGAGGATCCAGAAGGGGGCAACATCATACTTGTGCCCGATTATGTGGACATACCATGAATATACTTCCAAAGATTTCTAACATCATTCCTTAACTTTAAGCTCTGTAAATCTTCTTACAATAAGTTAGTTAGGGTTCAAAATTTTGGTTCCTGAGCCATTAGGATGCTGATTCCTAAAATGTTGTTAATTTTACATCGACCAATAAAAGCATCCCTAATCTTTAAACCTTACTCTGTGCACTGAGATTTATGATGCAAGCTGCCAAATGTGTTCTCCCCTCTCCCATAGGAGATCATAGACCTTTGAATGGCAGAAAGAACAGTAGATTAGTGTATAGATGAGGAGCTGAGGCTAAAGAGAAACCTGCAGCTGCAGGGGTTACCTTGTTCTCCTGCTCCAGTCTCGCTATATTCAGCAGTAGATGTCACAGGATATTACTGGAGCGTAGTCACTTCTTGCTGTGTACAGTTAATGGGGTGAGAGCATTTCAGATACCATCTGGGGATGTAAAGGACCTACAACTATGCCTTGGGGTACTGTGAGCTACACAACCAGAGACATGGCATTTAAAGATGTAGGCATAGGATCTGTACCTTCAGTATTGCTCTGTCTATCACTATCTGTATATATGGGTCTGTAGCACACAGAATATTAATCTACTAAGAGTTTTAAAAGATTAGATTCTTATCTTTAAAATGACACCATAGTTTCAGTGCTACGGAGCAT
Organism: Engystomops pustulosus; assembly: GCF_040894005.1. Taxonomy (NCBI): domain Eukaryota; kingdom Metazoa; phylum Chordata; class Amphibia; order Anura; family Leptodactylidae; genus Engystomops; species Engystomops pustulosus. The sequence goes on along the minus strand of NC_092415.1, from coordinate 6,568,641 downwards.
TGGCATTTAACTTCAGGGGTGATTTTTTTAATAGGTAAAGGGTATAGGTATAGGTAAAGAGATTGTACATAAAAGAGGGAATTCTCATATTTAATGGTCTATCTGAGGGTCATTACATTCAATGGGAGTGGTGCCTGCAGTAACTCAGGTCGGCCACTACACTACAGACGGAACTGTCGACTTCTGGCTTCATTGTGATGTAATGAGCTGATTGGTATCGCAGAAGACAAGTAGGAATCCTCTTCAAGACCAATATATGAGATGCTGGTCTTTAGATATCCCTCCATGTTACCCAGACATCTTGGGTTCTCCAGATAATTACTCCTCTGGATTCTCGACTCCTCCAGAAACAACAAGTAGGAACATTATCAAAGCCCCAAAGATTTTCTGAACAGCAGAAGGATGAAAAATAAGTAAACTTTTATTGAAATGATAGATTCTTCATATTCTGCAAAAATGAGTCAAATTCTTCCACATAAAACATGTTTCATTGCGGGAACATTGTGTCACTGATAATGTACATTACTCACCGCTCTGCACACAGCGCCTTACACTGTATTTAGGGGGAACAGGCAATGTTTGACTCACCGAGACATTTCACACGTAACACGAGGAACGCAGAAGCGATATCACAGGCTACAGGTGTATCACACAAGAGACAATGGGGGTTGTAGTTATTAGGAAGATGGGGGGGCATGGATACAATGTTTCTTTTTTGTGCAGTTGAATATGAGAAAGTAAATATAGGAGAGGAACATCAGCGTCATGTCTGTATTGGAGGGGACAATTGTAATTACATGAGCTATAAATGGAAATTGACATGTAAACAGAATCACCAATTAGGGGCAAAGCTGAAAACCCTAATGAATAATCTGAGACGCCATTCTCCTGTTCTCCTCTGCCCCAATCACTCTGTTCTGCTCTGTCCCAAGTTCTCTGTTCTCCTCTGCCCCAATCACTCTGTTCTGCTCTGTCCCAAGTTCTCTGTTCTCCTCTGCCCCAATCACTCTGTTCTCCTCTGCCCCAATCACTCTGTTCTGCTCTGTCCCAAGTTCTCTGTTCTCCTCTGCCCCAATCACTCTGTTCTCCTCTGCCCCAAAAATAGAACGAGACACGGGCGGCGCCCCTAGTGCAATAGGTCACTTATAAGTGAGATGAGATGTTAGAGAGTATCTGCTCACCTGAAGACACCTTGTGTCTTATGCGTCTAGAGTAGATACTTTTTGTTCTCCGGTAGCTGTGGCTCGGGTGTGCTGTGTCTTCCCGGGGTCCGGTAGAGTGGTAGTGCCGGATAGGAAATCACAGGGATGTATAGGTTTGAAAAAACCGGGTTGGTATAAGACGCGCTGCCCCAATTGAGTTGTATCCGACACGGTAGTGGAGTGCAAGGTATTATTTATTTAGAGGATAAAAAGGACTACGCGTTTCGGGGGTGGTCTACCCCCTTCCTCAGGTCCGTGATAATTGCTAGGCAAAACAACATGATAAAAACTAGTTTAGAGTATATATACATATAAAAGATGATGTTTGTTTTTTTGAAAAGATTATATAAAGAGTAAAAACGTGTCTATAAAGTACAGGTCATTTCGTCGTTTCTTGGTGGAATAAATTCATATCATACAAGTACTAACAAAAATAATTCATAATTGATAGTATCAAGGAAATACATAAACAGGAAATTCATAGTAATATGTAAAAGAAAATTCATAAAAAGAAAATACATGTGGTGCATGTAGGGACGTCTGAATATAAATAATATAAAATATGGTAATAGGGTAAACTGTATAGAATATATAAAATATAATATATAAAAATGTAATATATAAAATATCATACAGGTATGGGGTGGTGGAGAAAAAGATAGTGTAGAGCAGGCGGGATTCCATACTATAGTGGATGCGTGGAACAGATGGGTTTGTGATGCAGATGAATTGGGTAATAGGGAGATGGGTTAATGATATGGTGTGGTGTACAAGTATGTAGTTACCTTGAGCGCCAGGGTTCAGGGTAAACACAGGACGGCTGTTGAAGAGTGAGAGGGGGATTAGGTGCCTTGAATGAGAGCATCTGTATGATAGCGGGGGTATGAGGGGGGAGATAACTTACTGTTCCCGGTGTTCAGGGTGAACACAGGATCGCCGAGGTTCAGGGTCAACACAGGACGGCTGTTGGAGAGTGAAAGTGGGATTAAGTTCCTTGGATGTGAGTATTTGTGGGATAGCGGGGGTGTGGAGGGGAAGGTGACTTACTGTTCCCGGTGTTGAAGGCTGTGTGGCTGGTTTCGGCACAAAGTGTGCGCCCAATGGGAGCAGGAGCCTTTTATGTGTGAGGTGTATGAATAAAGTTGAAGAAAAAAAAAAAAAAATAAATAGTTGTAAGAGGTGTATGAATAAAGTTGAAGGAAAAAAAAAAGTTGAAGAAAAAAAATAAAATAAATAAATAAATAGTTGTAAGAGGTGTATGAATAAAGTTGGAGAAAAAAAAAAAAAAAGTTCAATTCAATAGCAGCATACATAATTAGTTAGATGGATGATTAATGATTAAATGAATATTAGTTAAATGAATAATTAGATAATTAAATAGATCATAAGTGGATGAGTCTGCATATGTGAGTATTGTGGAATCAGGTACGTTCGATTAGTTCATTTAGTCCATTGGGGGTCAGGGTGTTTAATTTAAAGATCCAAAAGTTCTCCCTACGGACCAGTTGGTTAAACCTATCTGGATGTGAGGTAGGGATTTGCTCGATCGGGGTGAGTTTCAATAGGAGTGGGTCTTTGTTGTGATGGGATGCAAAGTGACGGGATACACTGTGTAGGGGGTAACCACAGTTAATTTTGCTCCGATGGGTATTGATGCGTTCTCTGAGATTCTGGGTCGTACGTCCCACATATTCCGGAATTAAAGGGCTGCTACAGGTGCAATAAAGAAAGATGCAAAACTTGTGACATTCTTAATAACAAAACCAAAGACTTCAAAGCCCTATCCACAGGAGAATCATTCAGTATCAACTCATTTATCAATTGTGGCTCAGATTACGTAATTTATGTCCTAGAATGCCCTTGCTCCTTACAATATGTGGGACGTACGACCCAGAATCTCAGAGAACGCATCAATACCCATCGGAGCAAAATTAACTGTGGTTACCCCCTACACAGTGTATCCCGTCACTTTGCATCCCATCACAACAAAGACCCACTCCTATTGAAACTCACCCCGATCGAGCAAATCCCTACCTCACATCCAGATAGGTTTAACCAACTGGTCCGTAGGGAGAACTTTTGGATCTTTAAATTAAACACCCTGACCCCCAATGGACTAAATGAACTAATCGAACGTACCTGATTCCACAATACTCACATATGCAGACTCATCCACTTATGATCTATTTAATTATCTAATTATTCATTTAACTAATATTCATTTAATCATTAATCATCCATCTAACTAATTATGTATGCTGCTATTGAATTGAACTTTTTTTTTTTTTCTCCAACTTTATTCATACACCTCTTACAACTATTTATTTATTTATTTTATTTTTTTTCTTCAACTTTTTTTTTTCCTTCAACTTTATTCATACACCTCTTACAACTATTTATTTATTTATTTTTTTTTTTTTTCTTCAACTTTATTCATACACCTCACACATAAAAGGCTCCTGCTCCCATTGGGCGCACACTTTGCGCCGAAACCAGCCACACAGCCTTCAACACCGGGAACAGTAAGTCACCTTCCCCTCCACACCCCCGCTATCCCACAGATACTCACATCCAAGGAACTTAATCCCACTTTCACTCTCCAACAGCCGTCCTGTGTTGACCCTGAACCTCGGCGATCCTGTGTTCACCCTGAACACCGGGAACAGTAAGTTATCTCCCCCCTCATACCCCCGCTATCATACAGATGCTCTCATTCAAGGCACCTAATCCCCCTCTCACTCTTCAACAGCCGTCCTGTGTTTACCCTGAACCCTGGCGCTCAAGGTAACTACATACTTGTACACCACACCATATCATTAACCCATCTCCCTATTACCCAATTCATCTGCATCACAAACCCATCTGTTCCACGCATCCACTATAGTATGGAATCCCGCCTGCTCTACACTATCTTTTTCTCCACCACCCCATACCTGTATGATATTTTATATATTACATTTTTATATATTATATTTTATATATTCTATACAGTTTACCCTATTACCATATTTTATATTATTTACATTCAGACGTCCCTACATGCACCACATGTATTTTCTTTTTATGAATTTTCTTTTACATATTACTATGAATTTCCTGTTTATGTATTTCCTTGATACTATCAATTATGAATTATTTTTGTTAGTACTTGTATGATATGAATTTATTCCACCAAGAAACGACGAAATGACCTGTACTTTATAGACACGTTTTTACTCTTTATATAATCTTTTCAAAAAAACAAACATCATCTTTTATATGAATATATACTCTAAACTAGTTTTTATCATGTTGTTTTGCCTAGCAATTATCACGGACCTGAGGAAGGGGGTAGACCACCCCCGAAACGCGTAGTCCTTTTTATCCTCTAAATAAATAATACCTTGCACTCCACTACCGTGTCGGATACAACTCAATTGGGGCAGCGCGTCTTATACCAACCCGGTTTTTTCAAACCTATACATCCCTGTGATCTCCTCTGCCCCAATCACTCTGTTCTCCTCTGCCCCAATCACTCTGTTCTCCTCTGCCCCAATCACTCTGTTCTCCTCTGCCCCAATCACTCTGTTCTGCTCTGCACCCAATCACTCTGTTCAGCTCTGCACCCAATCACTCTGTCCTCCTTTGCCCCAATCACTCTGTCCTCCTTTGCCCCAATCTCTCTGTTCTCCTCTGCCCCAATCTCTCTGTTCTCCTTTGCCCCAATCTCTCTGTTCTCCTTTGCCCCAATCTCTCTGTTCTCCTCTGCCCCAATCTCTCTGTTCTCCTTTGCCCCAATCTCTCTGTTCTCCTCTGCCCCAATCTCTCTGTTCTCCTCTGCCCCAATCTCTCTGTTCTCCTCTGCCCCAATCTCTCTGTTCTCCTCTGCCCCAATCTCTCTGTTCTCCCCTGCCCCAATCACTCTGTTCTCCTCTGCCCCAATCACTCTGTTCTCCTCTGCCCCAATCTCTCTGTTCTCCTCTGCCCCAATCTCTCTGTTCTCCTCTGCCCCAATCTCTCTGTTCTCCTCTGCCCCAATCACTCTGTTCTCCTCTATCCCAATCTCTCTGTTCTCCTCTGCCCCAATCTCTCTGTTCTCCTATGCCCCAATCTCTCTGTTCTCCTCTGCCCCAATCTCTCTGTTCTCCTCTGCCCCAATCACTCTGTTCTCCTCTGCCCCAAACTCTCTGTTTTCCTCTGCCCCAAACTCTCTGTTCTCCTCTGCCCCAATCTCTCTGTTCTCCTCTGCCCCAATCTCTCTGTTCTCCTCTGCCCCAATCACTCTGTTCTCCTCTGCCCCAATCTCTCTGTTCTCCTCTGCCCCAATCTCTCTGTTGTCCTCTGCCCCAATCTCTCTGTTGTCCTCTGCCCCAATCTCTCTGTTGTCCTCTGCCCCAATCTCTCTGTTCTCCTTTGCCCCAATCTCTCTGTTCTCCTCTGCCCCAATCTCTCTGTTCTCCTCTGCCCCAATCTCTCTGTTCTCCTCTGCCCCAATCTCTCTGTTCTCCTTTGCCCCAATCTCTCTGTTCTCCTCTGCCCCAATCTCTCTGTTCTCCTCTGCCCCAATCACTCTGTTCTCCTCTGCCCCAAACTCTCTGTTCTCCTCTGCCCCAATCTCTCTGTTCTCCTCTGCCCCAATCTCTCTGTTCTCCTCTGCCCCAATCTCTCTGTTCTCCTCTGCCCCAATCTCTCTGTTCTCCTCTGCCCCAATCTCTCTGTTCTCCTCTGCCCCAATCTCTCTGTTCTCCTCTGCCCCAATCTATCTGTTCTTTTCTGCATCTGATAGCCGATATTCTACCTCCAATCCATATAAATATAAATATACATCCCAGAGGTCAGACAACCATCGATCCCACCTACAGGGTGATGTTATGTGTCTCATTAATACAGAATGTTAGGCTTCTCATGTCTCCAAGATAATGAAGATGAACAGAAGGTGAGGAAAACCAGAAGAGTAAAGTGGATACAAGAGGTCAGGTCCCTTCTCTTATTATAGAATAATGTGAGAATGACCCTGACATGTTTATGCTGGTTCATCAGATATTCATTCGGATGCAGAGGTTGAAGGAACCTAGAAAACCCAAGAGATGCAACTGGACGGGTCCATGACTCCAGTATCAGACTGGGATCCCTTCTAGACAATAGCTTGTTGGTGCCCACCATTGTACAGCGGCATGTAATTGTTACCCATCACCCATTACAAAATCCTGGAGATGTCGCCAAGATGTTGTTCTTGGAGCCCTGTCAGCAAGGGTGCACCAGCCATGAGGCAAGTTGAGCCTCTCGCCTTAAGCAGCATCAACTTCAGGAAGGTGGGGGGCAGTATCAGGGACACAGTCAATGTCAGTGTCTCTTCTCATCTGATATCAGTATGGATGTGAGACACTGTATGAAAAACCCACCCATCTGGATTCGGAGGGGGGTGTTTTATAGTTCACCAGAGGCGGGAGAGGTTTTAGGGTAAACCCCACTGGTAGGTATGTAAATGATTGGCTCTTTCCTCAAACAATGGGGGTCATTTACTAAGGGCCCGATTTGCGTTTTCCCGACGTGTTACCCAAATATTACCGATTGGCGCCAATTTTCCCTGTATTGCCCCGGGATTTGGGCGCACGGGATCGGATTGTGGTGCATCGGCGCCGGCATGCACGCAACGGAAATCGGGGGCGTGGCCGAACGAGAACCTGACGGATTCGGAAAAACCGCCGCATTTTTAAAAAAAAATGTCACTCGGCACGCGCTTACCTTCACTCAGCCCGGCTCGGTGTACTCCAGTGTGATCCAATGCTCTTCAGCGTAGCAGCGACATCTGGTGGACGGCGGAGGAACTGCCTTAGTGAATCGCCGGAAGACCCGAATCCACCGCAGAGAACGCGCCGCTGGATCGCGAATGGACCGGGTAAGTAAATCTGCCCCATTGAGTGCTTTGCTATGCAGTGTTCATGTAGAGCCCGGGGACCAGTGGTGGATTCACCTGGGGTCAGTCCAAGCCTACACTCCTATCCATCAAAGGCTCAGTGTGACCTGGGATATCCCATTCATTCTTTTCAGCTGCTCATGAGTCAGACATTGAAAAGGACTTGGAGAACCAAGTAGATGTAAAAGTTCTTCCCATCAGTCCATGTCCTGGAGTATGATGTCTCTTACATTCCTCATTTAGACAGGATCTCGGCTTTCTGTTTCTTGGATGGTCCATCTCATCAGATGGTGATAAGAAGCAAAACAGACAACACAGTTATTCTATCTTCTCTACCAATTAGCGAAGCAACGTGAGAATGACCTTGGGTAACCTTACACTCTTACTCAGACATGTTGTCAGCTTCTCATGCCGTCAACATTGGTCATCCTCACCCTCCTCTCACTCTACGGGGAATAGTGGGAATGACCGCAGGTAACAATGAGATTTCCCATATTGTGTAATTGTGACAGAGCTCAGGTGCTAAGAAACTGTAGCACCAAGTACTGGAGTTACCACTGGTCATTCTCACTCTCCTATCAATCAATGGAGCCCTGTCCAAATCACATGAGGCAACCTAAATATTCAACCTTCTCTTACACTCATTCAGAGAGAATGTCAACTTTTACTATTCTCAAGACAATAAAATCAGATGTTGAGAAAAACCAGGAAAGCCACTAAGATGCCACGGGTCATCCTCATACCTTTATTAATTATGTAGTGCTGACCCGAGGTCACCTAAGCGTTTCTTCCACATCTCCTTCAGATTCTTATATCGTCATAATAGCTAATAGCTAAGATACAAAGAGCCTAGTGATCCAAATAGATACCACAGGTCATTCACACTCTCCGATCAATCCATGGATCAATATGAGAACGACTTATGGAAATGGTGACATCTCCTATTCTTCTAATCTAGAATATCTGATTCTCATATTCTCCTGATAGCTCAGCGGATCGGGTGGTTAGAATTATAACTGACAAGGAGACACAACAGGTCATTTTTCTATAGTTTAAATCTTTCTTATGGTAAGAGAAGGAAGAAGAAACCAAGAAGAACATGTAGGGGCACATTTACTTACCCGTCCCGTTGACGCCGCTGATCCGGAATGTCCGACGAGGATTCGGACCTGCCGCAATTCTTTATGATCGTGTGTCCAATGTGTCGCTTCCCCCGCTGAGGTCCGCCGAAGTTCACCATCTTCTTCTTCCCAGCATTTGTGAGTGCTGATCTTGCGACACAATTTGCTTTTTAAATTCTGCGGTTTGTTAAAATCCATCAGGTTGTCCGACGTCCACTCCCCCCGATTTGTGTCACTTGCAAGCCGGCGTCCCATGTGCCACAATCCGATCGTGTGCACCAAAAACCCGGGGCAATTCAGGGCAAATCTGAAAATGCGAAAATGAAAATGTGGTGTTCGGACCCTTAGTAAATGTGCCCCATAATTCTCACTCTAATTTCAACCAATGTATCCATGTGATAAGTGCATCCACTGGGACGAGACGCCTAACAGAAAGGTCTCATAGTTCAATAAGTCTTGACCTCCTGGACTTGCCAGGGAGACACAGAATTGACCCCGGAATCATCTCTGAGCAAGGACTAGGACAGAGATATCAGACAAGTTTCAGGCTACGACGGAAGAGCAGGAGGTTGTGGAAGTCCTATCCAACCTCATGGCCAGAATTTCTATGTAGACTGGGAGGCTCTCAAAAAGACGTCTGGGAGTCAGGGATGGCTACTTTCTGAGAAATTCTGCCACAACTGGGCTAAAACGCCATGCCAAGCTGACAAGGGCTCAAGGGAGATTAAAAATTTGACTCTGTCATGAGAGCTTTACTCTCTTTACCCCAGTTCTTGACTCTCTCCTCATTACTACTCCGGAATGAGTTATCATTCCCCCCAAAAATGTAAATTCATTTAATAGGGACTTTCACATTCTCTCCACTATGACCCGGGCAGCACACGCGATGCGTCACGTATAATTTATCCATTGCGCGATGCCGCCCTCGCCAACAAGTGTAGTATATATTTATATCTTTATTGTATTTATTTTATTCCTTCTACATAAAGAGACATCATTTACAGCAGTTAATGAAATTGTGCTTCAATTTTGGATGATGAAATATTTCGGCACTTTCCTTTTTATGGCAAAAACAATAAGCGCCTTCCACGAGGAGCCACGGAACACAAGAACAGAATAAAGAATGCAGATCCTAATTATAGATTTGCTTTACATTTTTATGCAGGAATCTATAGCAGAGGAGATGCTGAGAGTTTTATTGGAGCTGAGAGATTGCGCAGAGAAGATGTTTGTCTGTGCGGAAGGAATCTCATGGTAACACTCAGATCCGACATGATAAACTGCAGCCACCGATGGGGTTCACCTGAGTGTAACAGAGAGCGATCTGATTCTACACCGTGACCTTCTATCCTGGGGGTCATGACCTGGGGTGCCCCTCTATGATACCCCTGTGCCCCAATGGGTAACCGCGGGTGATCCATGTATCAACTATTCTTAATAGTGCGTTTGGTCTGTGCCGAACATTGTGGATTCAGGATGCGGAACCAGAAATTCAGTTCACCCCCAAATATCGGCTGTTTGAATAGACCATTGTATAGTGGCTGTGGTTGGTACTGGAACTCGGTCCCATTCACTTGACTGAGCTGTAAACGGGTCATGTGAAAATGGACATGACATTACATGCCTGTAAAGTGGAGGTGCTACTCCAACAAGTGGGGGAGGTTCGACCCTAGCACATCTCAAATTGAGGTAACCATTAGACCCAACCAAAATGACTAATACTGGAATACCCCTTTCACTTCATTTTTTGCATGAACTTTCATACATTAATGGGATGTTGTCATTTTTTTCGCCGCTACCTGGAAGCTGCTGTTGATGGATCTAATAATTGTGCTGATAAATCATCTATATATCAACAGGTGCTGATGCTCCCTCTTGGCACCTCGCCATTGTGTCCTTCTTAAAGGGACAATGCACCAAAAGAATATCCACTGAGCACCTGCCTCCCTACCTGTCTCTGATATTCCAATCTAACAAAGTTACTTATCTTGGTTGCTTTTAATCTAGGAAGTTGTTATTACATTTTCTGCTTTGGGATTGATATAAACAGGGGTGAATCTAAATTCTCCATGTAGCGTATCACACTCATGTTAAAGTGGGTATAAAGAGATACTATTTTTAAGTGGCAGGTCCTGCTTTGCAGCAGGTGACTGCCTATCTTGCTGCTGTTGGTGCTGTCTGAGGCAAGAGGCTCAACCCGCCCCATGGCTGCTGCACCCTTGGATATAGATAATTTCCTCTTAAAGCATTTAGTATTTCTGCTGATGGTTTCCTTTGGCATTAACCTCAGTATTGTCTCTTTCTTCACAATCAGGGCTCATCTGGAGCGATTTAGACCCAGTGTATTTACTTGGGGCACATTTTACCTTAAAATGTATTAAACTGGCAACAAAGTCTGGAAATGTTACTAAATAGAAAGTACATAGCCTCAGTCCTGGATGAGGAGACCCCAAAGTTTTGGGTCGCAGTGTCTAGGTGGTCTGTGTATCCAATAGTAGAGATCACCTTCACATGTCCAATTTAACATTCACCAAATTAAATACTTTTGTTAAATTCTGAAAAACATGTTTCCTTATTAATAGGTTTTCCTTATAATTAGCGTCTTTTTGGCGCGGCTGTGATTGTTCCATGTTCCCCGCGTTCCAGACAATTGGTTTTCCTTGAGGTTTGTGGACGCTCGATCCATCGTCGTCTTCTGAGCGATATCATGGGACTTCTGCTTTGGCAAAACAAGGGCCCGTGGTGCCAGGATGAACACGTATGATTAAATACAAGTCCCTGGCAATCTGGACCAGCGCCTACACAGAACAGCGCTGAGCGATTGAGTCATGGCAGAGCTGCGGAGGACATGATGTAAAGGAATCTCCATGTGTGGAGCGTTACAATGTGTCGCCTCTCTCATTGCCTCGTCCCCCACTGCAATCTGATAGATACAATGTATCAAACACATGAAGGGCCACATACAGGGGGGATGTTTTTTCTTTCCATTGTTCTATTTTTTGGCTAATCTTTTGAGCTGGGATCTGCGGGAGGACATAATCGGTGCGGTCTGTCACAGAACCATTGAAAAAGTATCTAAAGTCAATCACAATATAAAAACCGGATCAAAAGAAAAGCCGCATTCTGGAGCTCAGGTCCTGGAAGCAATTATTATTTCTTTTTCTTTTGTCAGTGCTGATTTCTGTAGAAGTGGAACAAAAGCTGACAAAATAGGACAGATCAGGGTTTGATAACCTCTGGTGTATGGACTTTATATAGCAGAGGAGATGAGGAGGAAAATGTCAGCCACAGTCTATAGACAATAGTGTGTGACACATGTATAAAACCAACTGCAAAGTCACAGATGATCAGTGTGACCGGATCATGATTACCTTGACCAAGGCAGAGTAAAGGGGGCCAAACCCTGGGGCTTTTGGAGAACAACCCCATTATAAAAGGCTCATTGTAGTTGGGCCTTATGTTAGAATTTGTATTAGGGTCTGTGTTGCAAGCTCTGGGAACAGACTAGAACAATTTAAAAATACAATGGACCATAACACTAAACCCACTTACAGCTGTCCCTACCTGATTGCCTCACAAACCCTAGCAGTAAGGGACTACTAGTACCGAAGTGCAAAAGCACAGATATCAAATACAAGACAAAACAAATACAAAATAGACTCCAGAGTAGGGTCAAAACAAAGGGAGCAGCACGGTACAAAATTGCAAGGCACAAGCAAAGTCTGAATATATGGTAGAAGGTAAGAAAACTAGGAAACAGAGATGAAAGATAACAAAATACCTACATACTAGGACTTTACTACACAACCATGGTCCTAGCCCGGATGATGAATGGAGAGGAAAACTGTCAATCACTTTGGGTTAACTACTGTAGAACCAAGGCAGAGCTGCAGGAGTCTGCCCAACTGCAAACCTTGCAAATGCCCCTGGCTACTAGCCATAGCTATGAGTGGTCAAGGGAACTCCCCTATGGCTAATTGGTAGGGGCGTTTATTTGACAAATTGGCTGCTCCTGAACACCGTACATTGAGTCCGCTCATCTCTAATCACCATCATCTGGTTATGATTCCAACCAGCCGCCAGGATACATACGTCCCATGTCTATAGACATTGGTTACAACCATAGCTGCCCATTCGGATTTGTAACAGAACCTTTGGCTTAAAAGAAGAAAACACCTGCACTATGTAGCACAGAATGCAAAGAAGTGCAATCAAAGGTATATATAGTCCGCTAGGTAGGATAATGGCTATTTGCAGTCAAGGTATGTGTATCGCCAACTGCGTATGTGGGTAACCAAATCCTACCGTGATTCAGAAGTCCTGATACCGGGCTGGGTATCCTGGGGCATAAGGACCTATACTCTCCCTATGAGTACCCCAAGACTCCTGCCCTGACAAGGGCAGTCCACAACTGTCCTTAATAAATAGTACGCATGCCCCCTGTACTGCGCCACCTTCCCTGACGCGTTTCGTCCAATGACTCTTCAGAGGGATTTCAAAAGGACCCGCCGTCCATCCTGGATTGGGGCTGAGTCCGGCATAAAGTGGCATGCACCTGGAACCACTTAGCTGTAAGCTAAATTGTGGAGAGATAGCTCCTGCCAGATCCACAGTCCTGATGGTGGACTAGTGGAGTAGATATGCAGGCAGAACTGGCTAATTGCGCCAGAAAGATGGCACTTCCGCCTTTTATCCTTAGTGGCCCCGCCCCTTAAGGACGCCCATTGGTTACACCCCCGTCTACCGACTTGTCCTATTGGTGGGTGGCGGTGCGCCTTGAACAATACGGCGGACCGCAGTGTAAACCGCCCAGGGCACGATGTGAGAGGGTAGTGCGCATGCGTCCATACTTCAATACGGCGGGCAAGGAAAGTAGACGCGTCTCCATAGAGACGCTGATAAGCCCGTCCCTTAACGGGCGTTTAATCCACTTTGTAGTGGCAGGTAACTCAGACAGGTAAAGAAACAGGCAGAGCGGCCCTAATTGGCGCTCTTAGAGTTTAGTGTCGTACTGGAAAAGGATAATGCAAATCTGTTGGGGACCATGTAGTGTCCAGGGAGAGCTGGGTTCGATTGACCATCATCATGTGACATCTAAACTGTCTTCATAATATCACCATCACTATGAGACATCTATGTGAATTATGAGATACTTATGTGAATTGTTTTTATAACATCACATCACTGCATGCCTACACCTTTACACTGCAGGCTATATAGCGAATAGGGGCTCTCCCTGGACACTACATGGTCCCCAACAGATTTGCATCTGTTGGCGATACACATACCTTGACTGCAAATAGCCATTATCCTACCTAGCGGACTATATATACCTTTGATTGCACTTCTTTGCATTCTGTGCTACATAGTGCAGGTGTTTTCTTCTTTTATAATATTTTGTATCCTGGCGATCATACGGATGCGGTTTTACATAATTATTCATTAAAAGTTATGTTTTATATCCTCCATCACCCTTCACTGCTGTTTTTTTTCCGAATTATTACTGGAGGTTTTCTTGATAACACAGACATTTGGTTGCCCTAAAGAACCTTTGGCTTGCCTAACCATCCTTATATCTACTCCTCCGTACTGGGTACCTGAGCTTCATTGATCTCCATTACTGTCTATCCTGAAATCTCCGGCTTCTCTTTGCAGTGTGTCCTTCGTGATTTTGCCCTTGTTGTTACCCAGGGACCTTGTATTTGCTGCATTGGTCAGAGGTTGTCCATTTTTTGCCTTCTGCTGGATTCACATGATTATTGGTTGGACTTATGTTCTATTTTTAACCCGATCCGCAGACCTTGGATCATCCGGAAACCTCTACATAAACACAAGTAATGGGATTGGGAGATGTTGTAGGTGAAATTGTGCTGTCGCGGCTGTTCTCCTCCAGAATCTCCATGAGCAGAGCTTCTCCCGGCTGCCGAGTCCTGAAACATGTAGTAATTGAATTATCCCCGGTGTTACAATTGTTGCAGTTTTGGGTAATAAGCTGTCACTTGTATCCGGCACTCACAATGTTGACTTTTTCTCTGGATATTAATTTCCAAGTTAACATTTTCACATGAAGAAAATTGTCTTGTCTCAAAGTAAAAAGAGAGAGAACGAGCATAAAAATGTCCGTTTCCCATAAAAGAAGAAAAAGACGAAAGGATTAAGTAGGACAAAAGGAGAAATTTCCACGTCCAGAAGACTCTTTAATAGAAGTGACATGAAATTGTATAGTCATCCCATTAAATACTGCCCGCGCGGGTTATTTAAACCGCCAATAAAACGGCCCAATTATACAACATAATACAGATATTTCCATCGGAGGCTTCACCGAGGAGATGATTGACAGAGGCTATTACTACACTGCAGAAATAGAATGTCTAAGAACATGAAATTTCTGTAAAACGTCTTAAAGTGAACTATAATCACAGAGAAGTGACAGGTTATCTCATCCTCTCCTCCCCCACTACTACTACTCACATCATCCCTGTATCCAACAACCTGCTGCCACACTGCTCCTACCTGGGTCACATGCCAATGCCCCCCGATTAAGACACATGCCCAACATCTTAAAGGGGATCTATCATCAAATCCAACTCTTTGCATCCACTAATAAGGGCCAATCCAGTAATTCTCACCTACTTGGAATTTTCTTTCTAACTGTCCCTGTTCCAGAGTAATTAGTGTCATTTCTTCTGGACCTCTATTGTCAGATGGGTGGAGCTAAGCCAACTGATTGAGCATAGGACGACCCATCTGACAGTAGAGAGCCTAATTAGCATATTGGCTGTCAGATGGGTGGAGCTAAGCCAACTGATTGAGCATAGGACGGCCCATCTGACAGTAGAGAGCCTAATTAGCATATTGGCTGTCTGATGGGTGGAGCTAAGCCAACTGATTGAGCATAGGACGGCCCATCTGACAGTAGAGAGCCTAATTAGCATATTGGCTGTCTGATGGGTGGAGCTAAGCCAACTGATTGAGCATAGGACGGCCCATCTGACAGTAGAGAGCCTAATTAGCATATTGGCTGTCAGATGGGTGGAGCTAAGCCAACTGATTGAGCATAGGACGACCCATCTGACAGTAGAGAGCCTAATTAGCATATTG
This sequence comes from Engystomops pustulosus, assembly GCF_040894005.1. NCBI lineage: Eukaryota > Metazoa > Chordata > Amphibia > Anura > Leptodactylidae > Engystomops > Engystomops pustulosus. Next base: position 6,553,321 of record NC_092415.1, on the reverse strand, counting down.
GCTGTCAGATGGGTGGAGCTAAGCCAACTGATTGAGCATAGGACGGCCCATCTGACAGTAGAGAGCCTAATTAGCATATTGGCTGTCTGATGGGTGGAGCTAAGCCAACTGATTGAGCATAGGACGGCCCATCTGACAGTAGAGAGCCTAATTAGCATATTGGCTGTCTGATGGGTGGAGCTAAGCCAACTGATTGAGCATAGGACGGCCCATCTGACAGTAGAGAGCCTAATTAGCATATTGGCTGTCTGATGGGTGGAGCTAAGCCAACTGATTGAGCATAGGACGACCCATCTGACAGTAGAGAGCCTAATTAGCATATTGGCTGTCAGATGGGTGGAGCTAAGCCAACTGATTGAGCATAGGACGGCCCATCTGACAGTAGAGAGCCTAATTAGCATATTGGCTGTCAGATGGGTGGAGCTAAGCCAACTGATTGAGCATAGGACGACCCATCTGACAGTAGAGAGCCTAATTAGCATATTGGCTGTCAGATGGGTGGAGCTAAGCCAACTGATTGAGCATAGGACGACCCATCTGACAGTAGAGAGCCTAATTAGCATATTGTCTGTCAGGTGGGTGGTCCTAGACTGAAGCAATAAATAAATTGAAACAAAAAAATTCCAGCTGTGTCCAAATCCTTGGAACGGGATCTATTAGAAGGTTTAAAGAGTTGGGGAAGGTGGTGAAAGGATCTCTTTAAGGATTTTGCCTCATTGCTCTATTTCTTGGTTCCTCTTTGAGATTTTCCTGGCCACCTTGACCCATGCATCATGTATCTATCTCCTATCTATCTATCTATCTATCTATCTATCTCCTATCTATCTCCTATCTATCTCCTATCTATCTTCTATCTCCTATCTATCTATCTATCTCCTATCTCCTATCTATCTATCTCCTATCTATCTATCTATCTATCTATCTCCTATCTATCTATCTATCTATCTATCTATCTATCTATCTATCTATCTCCTATCTATCTATCTCCTATCTATCTATCTCCTATCTATCTATCTATCTCCTATCTATCTATCTATCTATCTATCTATCTATCTATCTCCTATCTATCTATCTATCTATCTATCTCCTATCTATCTATCTATCTATCTATCTCCTATCTATCTATCTATCCTATCTATCTATCTATCTCCTATCTATCTATCTATCTATCTATCTCCTATCTATCTATCTATCTATCTATCTATCTATCTATCTATCTATCTATCTATCTATCTATCTATCATTGCCGCCCGTGGCCTTGATGACTTCTGTATTTCCTTTCTGTCTCCCCACCAATCGTTTATGGAGACTCCTCTGGAAGAATCATCTTGGCAGTACCTTGTGGTTACTTATTCAGATGACCCCGGCTTGTGTTCTTGAGCATATCTTCTTATCTTCTGCCCGAAAATATTGACTAACTTGGATTCCTACCTCTGACTTCTGGACTTCTGCCTTTCTAGACGCCTTCCATTGCTATCGGAGACGACTTTGGAGGTTACGACTTCAACAAAGGATTATGGGACTTAATCTCACACTCACCCTGAGCCCTGAGGGAAATTTTGTATCACCCTATTGGATCCATTTTACATAGGAACAAAAATACTGTATCCTACACTACGGTACCCAAAAATAGTCCTGGAAACCTTATGTTAGGGACCAAAGGCGTCCACTGTGGTCAGTAGATTGGAAGCCACGTAATGGGATTGTTGGTTAAAACCATCAATTTTTCTGTTCGGCACAGCAGCATTCTCATGGATATAGCGGAAGAGATCTGCGTTATAAGTAAAAGTTGCAAGCCACAGACATCGGCATCCAACGATCAATGCGTTTCGACACGTGGGGTCTTAGTCAGGATCTATCGTTAGATTGCTACACAATTTAAAAGAACCGCCCATGACGTCACGGAGAGGAGTGGCAATTATGGCGGATAATCACATGACCTACATGGACTCACAGCGGTGACATGGAGGGGCAATTAAAAACGTTGCAAAAATGTTACTTCACCAATAAAGCAGATTTCTTCCACTATATCCATGAGAGTCGCTGTGCCGGACAGAAAAAATACTGGTTTCAATAGGTTATCCGCTAACCTCGGAGGTGTTACGAGCACCACGACGATTTGGAGAGTGAGTTGGGACTAACTTTCTTATGGGTGAGCTGCTTGTGCAGTTTCTTTTTGGCTATTGTTGGTCCGGTATAAATTATACAGATATTAACATCCAGAACCAGTTTCTCCTTATTACATATTGGGGCACATTTACTTACCTGTCCAAGGAGTTCACCCGAAGTGCAATGTTCTGGTTCACTAAGATCGTGCGCCTGATATCCTGCATGTGTCACTTCCCCGCTCAGGTCCCCGGAGTTCCCCTTCTTCTTCCTGGTGCATGTAAGTGTATTGTCCGTGTATAATGCGCTGTGCGGGGAGTCACTAAGATCGTGCACCCGATATCCTGCATGTGTCGCTTCCCCGCTCAGGTCCCTAGAGTTCACCTTCTTCTTCCTGGTGCATGTAAGTGCATTGTCCGTGTATAATGCGCTGTGCGGGGAGTCACTAAGATCCTGCGCCCGATATCCTGCATGTGTCGCTTCCCCGCTCAGGTCCCTGGAGTTCACCTTCTTCTTCCTGGTGCATGTAAGTGTATTGTCCGTGTATAATGCGCTGTGCGGGGAGTTACTAAGATCGTGCGCCTGATATCCTGCATGTGTCACTTCCCCGCTCAGGTCTTGTTAAAGTTAAATCCCGCGCTCAGTCCAAATCAGTCGGATCATCCGGAGGCCTGCCCCTGATTTCTGTTGCATGAAAGCCGGCACGATTGCACCACAATCCGATCGCGTACGACACAATCCCCTTCTAAATACCTGTCCCAGCTGTGCAATCGCTGAAAATGTCGGGAAGTGCAACGGAAATGCGATTCGCGGACCCTTAGTAAATAAGCCCTATTATATCCTATTGTCCCATCATGTTACCTCCTCCTAATGTCATCCCCATGACAATCCATGTAAATGTCAGCCGGTGAGAACATCTGCAATACAACAAAAAGGCAGCGATTATTGTAGCGATTATGTATCATAGTAATAATAGTACATGCACTTTATTGCCCTTCGTGTAACCCACTGAGTGCTCCTTGAGGATCCACCCGGGGTGGGGATGGTTCTGTGATCTGAGCAGTAATAGTTGTATTATTCTTATGTATATACATTATACAGTATGGAGATATAGATAGACATAGATGGACCTTATATACTGTATATACAAATGCACCAACCAGATCCTGCTCACAGCGAGATTATGTATATGTACAGTATAAGCTGCATTACCCCTATATACAGTACATGGACAGTAGCATCAAAGCTTCAGCCTACGAGGCATCGCCTCTGTCCATTGTCCTATTATCTCCCTGCGCTGCTCATATATTACACAACAAGTTATAATAAGAGAGCTGTGACCAGTGTATTCATTTAGGAAATCACAAATTACCCTCATTTAGTAATTATCTGCAAATTACTGATTTATTAAATACTGTATTCCATCAATGTAGGACAATGCAGTGTAAAGGGCGCGGGGAACACACATTTGTCTTCTATAGATAGAAGCTGCCGCCTCGGAGGGGTCAGAGGTCATGCACCCTATAACCTCCCACCTCCAGGCTGTGGATATTATAGGGTTTGGGGATAAGATCACTGGATGATGATCCCTGGTGTCTACAAGTGAAGCTTTTATTTCCTTCTACACTGTTATATGAGGAGCCGACTCCTCTGTACAGATGCAATTGAGGGGAAGTTGCTTAAAAGTACTAAAAGTATTGTAACTTTTGGTATTTTTGCACCCCTCACACCATTTTTGTGTGCATCAGAGATGGGGCATGGAAATGAATTGTAGAGGAATCTGAGGGTTTACTCCTTAGTAAGAATATAGTAACAATCCGGATGTTAGAGATGTAACAATTTCCAGAACAAATGTAACAACATCAATTCATCCAAAGCGAATCAGAAAAAAATGCATTCGGTTTGGTGTTAGAATTTCCAAGATTTGTAAACATTTGTACAAGTCCTCCAGGTATGGATTGTGTTACTGATATCCTACCGACCTCTGAGGCCGGGAGACAGAGGGTGAAATGGAATATAGAGAGAACCAGGTAAGTCCTATGCAGGAGCCCCAGGCAGGGGGTGCATCAGCCGTGTAGCTGTGAATGTGCCTGGACATGACCTGCAGTAATGTGCAGCTTTCCATCCACATTATGTGTAACATTTCTGCAGCACAAAGTGACTTGTAGTGGATAAAAGTTCTCTATTTCTGTGGATTCTGGAACAATTCCATCTCCTGGCCATGAGGTCACCTGAGGTCTTGTCTACCTTTTAGAGGAGGGGCTGGTGCTGCAGTTGGGTGGAAGCTGTGGACTCTGCCTCCATATATTGAGGCAGATTTACTTACCCGGTCCGTTCGCGATCCAGCGGCGCGTTCTCTGCGCTGGATTCGGGTCCGGCCGGGATTCATCAAGGTAGTCCCTCCGCCGTCCACCAGGTGGCGCTGCTTCGCTGAAAAGCATCTGAACGCGCTGGAGTTAACCGGCTCGGGCTGAGTGAAGGTAAGCGCGTCCCAAGCGACACATTTCTTTTTTTAAATGCGGCGGTTTTTCCAAATCCGTAGGGTTTTCGCTCGGCCACGCCCCCCGATTTCCATCGCATGCATGCCGGCGCCGATGCGCCACAATCCGATCGCGTGCGCCAAAATCCCGGGGCAATACAGGGGAAATCGGCGCAAATCGGAAATATTCGGGTAACACGTCGGGAAAACGCGAATCGGGCCCTTAGTAAATGACCCCCATTAACTTTTACAATGTAAATATAGCAATCAGGAGGGAAGTGGAGGATATTTGCTGCAAAAATCGACCTTTTGCGTTTTTTTTTTGTATAGAAGATGTTTAAGCAATTGCATATCCACAGCTGCAATTTTCTCCCCCTTTTCCAAAATCTTGGGTAAACAGATTTTTTTGGGGAACATTTTGTGATGGTTGCTTGCAAATAAATTTGCCAAAAATTAACCTCATCCTTTGGCAGTGATGAAAATTTCTGTTCTACGTTTCCACAGATTCCCATAACAGATTTACCATTGGAACAGGTTAACATGCAGGAAAATACGGCAGAAGCTCAAGGTCAGCTCTGGCCTTCTCATGGGGAATCGGGGGCCTCTCTAAAGCATTGTTTGAGGAAGAAGACCATCTCAAAAGCTGCTCCAAAACATATCAAAGGCACTAGCCATTAGAACTCAAACCACTGGAGAATTCTTCCCACAAGTCCACTTTCCAACCAAAAACATAAGACATAACTTGAAGCTGCTGGGCTCCAAAATCTCTACCAAACCCCCCAACCACTGGTCTCTTCCAATAGGGACACAGACCTAATAGGACCCTAAATAATTCTGGTGATGAACTACACTGTCTAAACCCCCTCATGTTATTCCCATGAAACTGAGTCCATAAATTATGTTGAGGGGGATTCTGATTTGTCATAGTGTTTCATGACATAAGAGAGTATCGACCAAAGTTGGTCAACGAGCCGTCAAGAGTAGGGTTGAATGGACCTTGCCAAACATTGTGGGTTCGGGTCCCCACACTCGGACGTCAGCCAGAAGTTCAGCATTCAGACTAACCCCCACCCGTGATCAGTGCCAGCAACGATCGCAAGTGTTCACCCTTTAAATGCCAGTGTTGCATCTACAAAACCATTATCCCTCGGATTGTTAACCAATGTTGACGTCACAGGGATTGATGATCTTACAGAAAATGGCGAATTTAAAGTGTTAACATCTGGGATCGGTGCCAGGACTGGTTGGCGTTCACATTTGGTTTCCAAATGTAACTTTGGTTCAAAAGTTCGGCCAAGCTTGGAAAACCTGAACGGTTCACTAGTCAGGACGGAAAACAGGATTATAAAGGTTTGGCAATATGGGAGAAAGGCAATGTAACCCGTCACCATAGCTTCAGTATGTGATAACACATCAGAGTCATTCCATAGCCAAGGTTTCCTTATTGTATCTTTAGTCACTGGGAATGAATCATCCACTGGAATGTATACGGGTAAGGACAATGGGGCGATTCCATCCTATCATGTCAGATAATTATCCATACATGATAATAAGACACAACACAATGTACAGTATAGATTACAGGCTCACCAACACACAATCGCTCCCGTCCCATTGGTCCTCGGCCGTGATAACGGCGATACATTTCATTTCCTGTCCCGTTCCGCTCTCCGAGGCGGATATTCTGTGTATATATACAAGAAAGTCTGTGTAATTAGGTAAAGCTTGCTTTATAATTATTCTATTTGTAATATCTGTCATCAGTTTCCTCGGGGGAATGCTGTAATATGATTAAGCTATTTCCAGTGACATTATTCAGTGGAATTCATATCTTTGGGGAGATATTACAGGAACATTGCAATCTGAAGGAGCCAAAACGCAATAGATTAAGACGGTAAAAGGACAAGATATTGGGTAGTGGTGGGGGCTGGCGCATGGACCCTAGCGGGATTCATATAACCAAGGACGAAGAGTATAAGGTCATCTTGGGTAAGACGGAGAGTTGTGCAACACTGAAGTCATAGTAAGATAAGTTTTACCAATGGGCTCAACTGGTGGAGTCTCCATAAAGTCGTTGAGCAGGTTGGCTATTATATTGATATGTTCTAACTCTTCCTCCAATTATAGTGTTGGGTTTTGCCACCCAAGATGTTGTAGGTTATCCCCACTACCATCTTCTCCTGATGTTTGGGCTAATTTCCACTTCTTTACTTTCTTACAACACAAACTCTGGAGAATGTAGTCCTCATGTTTTCATCGACCTGAGGAATGGACAAAAAGGATCTTGGTCATCTTGCCCAACAGTTGCATGTACTACCTAGTCAGTGCATTTTAATTAAATTATTTTTACCATTACTAAGTTCCTGCCATAAGCTTTTTTGTATGACTATTGGAGTATATAAATTTGAACCCAAGGGCACAGTATTTCAGGTTAACCTACTTACATCTATTTTCCTTGGAGAACCAGTTCCACGACAGGATTTGATGCCTCATTCCACTCATTTGAAGTTCTGGATATTCCCTATAACACATTGAAGAAGGTTGATGTTTGGTTGATGACACTCATCCTCCACTGTTCTTGGCTTGGTGTTTGTGTATCATTGCATCAGATCTTTGAGAGCTCCTATCATACTGGTCTTACTCATCGTAGGCTTAGAAATGCAGAAGCTTCTATGCATTAAAGTGACCTTCACATTGACCAAACTATTCAATCCCTGAAAATGTATTGCCCTGTCTGTATGTCAGAGAACCGATAGAATCAGTTGGGGCTCTGACAACTCATAAAAGTTTGACTGGCTATTTCCTTCTTGCTTGCTATAGTCTTATTTTGAGATTGCTGCCCATCATCTTGACTTCTTGGATTCTTTGACCCTTTGCCTGTTTTCTGTCTGTCTGTCCTTTTGGTTCTTACCAATAACTTGTCGACCTTTCTTTGGTGTTTGTTTTGTCTTGTCTAGGAAAAACTTGTCCTAGACAGGGAGGGAATGTCAACCAGTTGTCACACACCACTTAGGGTAGGCAGTACAATTAGGCAGGGACAGCTGGGAAGCGTTTTAGTTTTGGTCTTCCCATACTGTCATTTAGCCCGTTCCCCTACAGCACCAGTTAAATTTAAGTTTAAATGTAACTCAGAAATGGGTTTTACATCACTTGGGGTATAGAACAAACCATCTAAAATATGTGAGTCTGAAGGCAGATGTTTTGGGGTTCTTTTCCCTCCTCGGTATAGAATAGGGCATCAGTTGTGCCTTCAGGAAGTAGAAGTGATGTGCCGTTCATTTCCACAAAGTATCAGTCTCACCCAACCACAACCATCCGAACTGCATTTTGAGTCATTTTAATATGAAGTGTAATTGCTGCACCTCTTGGCTATGCTTCCTGGCAGCCTATTTATGCCCCCTATACTGTCACTTCTGGCGTGGTCACTGTTTACACCTGTTTGGTTTATATTAAGTCGCATGTGCCACAAAGTAAAATAAGGTTCCTAGTTAGTCTTGTCCTGCTACTGTGGTGTATCTTCTTTCTATTGCAGGTGTTTGACCCTTGGCTCGTTCCTTGACCACACTCCTGGCCTGTGGTGTATCTTCTGTCTATCGCAGGTGTTTGACCCTTGGCTCGTTCCTTGACCACACTCCTGGCCTGTGTCTAACCTTAGCTTGTTACTGTTACTCTTATCCTGTGCAACTTCAAGCTACTTTACTACTGGCATGCTGCCTGCCCTGACCTTGGTCTGTACCTGACCATTCTCTTGCCCAATCCTTCAGTGTAATGCACCAGTGTTTTCTGTTATGTATATATATATATATATATATATATATATATATATATATATATATATATATGTATGTATCTCAACTCCAGGCTTTCTAATTAACTAGTCTCATTTTTATTTATCGCTCAAAAATAATCAATAAATCTTGAAAACCAAGAATGTCAGATTTATCTCTGTGTCATTCGTATTCATTGTCGTCGTAAATTTGCTGGGGCTTTGTAATACTGTCCCTGTCATATATTTACTTGTTTCACTGAAAACAGAGAAATGACAATAAAAATCACATTCAAAATAACAACAAAGAACCCGAAGCGGAATCTTAATGACAACAAAGACAACAAAGCATTGGACACAGAGAGGGGTTTTATGTAGAAGGATTACAAGTCTATGGACATATCAGTAGACAGCAGGTTTTAGAAGTCTTCTGCTTAAAAAAGAAGGGAGTGGCTGAGGAGTAGTTGAAAGCACAGAGCACAGCAGTGTGAGGACACTCCACCAATGAACTGGGAAAACCTACAGAATTCAAGGATATAAATCCAAAGTTCACAGTCCTGCTGCTACTAACAACATACACACAGATTTGATTCCACATATCTCCAGGGACAATACCTACCAAGATCTGCAGAGAGCACAGAGCACAGCAGTGTAAGGACATGCCCCCAGTGTTCTTGGAGAACCTACAATCCTGGAATATAAATCCATAACTCACAGTCCTGCTGCTACTAACAACATACACACATGTCTGATTACACAGCTATCTAACATCTGTTTATCTATCTCATGTATCTATACAATTAAAAAATGAACAGATAATCTTTGGTATCAATGTCTTCTCCTTAGTTCATTCTCCTCCAAAACAAAGTGTTTATCTTCCGTCGACACATCTGCCATCTGCTCAGAATTGTACATTAACAAAACTTAATTTCCCTTTCGGCTGGAAAAACCAAAATGCAGACTAAAATTACCATCATTTCAGGAGGAGGATGTGCGAGGGATGAGATGATGAGGTGACTTTACTGAAATAAATTCAATTATTTCCACATTTAACCAGCAAAAGACACAGGAAAGATTGCAAACAATAGAACCAAGGGGTTAAAATGGCCACAGACACCCTACAGGACGACATACTAAAAGATCAGACTAGATCAGATCAGACCTGAGGGGTGAAAGACATGGACACCAAACATCAGACCCAAGGAGTGGAAGCCCCAGACACCACCTGGATCCCATTGCCAAATAACACACCCAAGTAGTAGAAGCTATGGACACCACCTGAATCCTAGCCCAAACATCAGACCCAAGTAGTGGAAGCTATGGACACCACCTGAATCCCAGCCCAAACATCAGACCCAAGTAGTGGAAACTATGGACACCACCTGAATCCCAGGCCAAACATCAGACCCAAGTAGTGGAAGCTATGGACACCACCTGAATCCCAGTCCAAACATCAGACCCAAGTAGTAGAAGCTATGGACACCACCTGAATCCCAGTCCAAACATCAGACCCAAGTAGTAGAAGCTATGGACACCACCTGAATCCCAGTCCAAACATTAGACCCAAGTAGTAGAAGCTATGGACACCACCTGAATCCCAGTCCAAACATCAGACCCAAGTAGTAGAAGCTATGGACACCACCTGAATCCCAGTCCAAACATCAGACCCAAGTAGTAGAAGCTATGGACACCACCTGAACCCCAGTCCAAACATCAGACCCAAGTAGTAGAAGCTATGGACACCACCTGAATCCCAGTCCAAACATCAGACCCAAGTAGTAGAAGCTATGGACACCACCTGAATCCCAGTCCAAACATTAGACCCAAGTAGTAGAAGCTATGGACACCACCTGAATCCCAGTCCAAACATCAGACCCAAGTAGTAGAAGCTATGGACACCACCTGAATCCCAGTCCAAACATCAGACCCAAGTAGTAGAAGCTATGGACACCACCTGAATCCCAGTCCAAACATTAGACCCAAGTAGTAGAAGCTATGGACACCACCTGAATCCCAGTCCAAACATCAGACCCAAGTAGTAGAAGCTATGGACACCACCTGAATCCCAGTCCAAACATCAGACCCAAGTAGTAGAAGCTATGGACACCACCTGAACCCCAGTCCAAACATCAGACCCAAGTAGTAGAAGCTATGGACACCACCTGAATCCCAGTCCAAACATCAGACCCAAGTAGTAGAAGCTATGGACACCACCTGAATCCCAGTCCAAACATTAGACCCAAGTAGTAGAAGCTATGGACACCACCTGAATCCCAGTCCAAAATTTAGACCCAAGTAGTAGAAGCTATGGACACCACCTGAATCCCAGTCCAAACATCAGACCCAAGTAGTAGAAGCTATGGACACCACCTGAATCCCAGTCCAAACATCAGACCCAAGTAGTAGAAGCTATGGACACCACCTGAATCCCAGTCCAAACATCAGACCCAAGTAGTAGAAGCTATGGACACCACCTGAATCCCAGTCCAAACATCAGACCCAAGTAGTAGAAGCTATGGACACCACCTGAACCCCAGGCCATGCACCAAACCTAGGAAGTGGAAACTCTGGACTTTACCTCTACCCCAGGCCAAACATCAAACCCAGGGAGTGGAAGCTTCGGACACCACCTGAATCCCAGGCCAAACATCAGACCCAAGTAGTGGAAGCTATGGACACCACCTGAATCCTAGCCCAAACATCAGACCCAAGAAGTGGAAGCTATGGACACCTCCTAAATCCAACCCACACATCCGACCCAAGTAGTGGAAGCTATGGATACCACCTAAATCCCCCCTCAAACATCAGACTCAAGTAGTGGAATCTATGGAAACCACTTGAATCCCAGCCCAAACATCAGACTCAAGTAGTGGAAGCTATGGACACCACCTGAATCAAACCCACACATCAGACCTAAGTAGTGGAAGCTATGGACACTACCTGAATCCCAGGCCCAGCATCAAACCCAGGGAGTGGATAATAGGTCCACATGCAAAACACATGACCCGGGGGTGTAAGCTGCAGCCATCAGGGTCCACATTCTCCACATCAAACCAAAGGTTGCAAGCTGCACGCACCATCAGGATTTACATGACAAATATTAGATCTGAATGGTGCATTAGCAGACAGGCCAAACATATATGTAAGGGTGAATCATGGGTATGGCCTGGGCCCATGTTTGGAACATCAGAGCTGAGAGCCGCAGACACCTTCTGGCTACATGTCAAAGATCAGATCTGAGGGGTGGACACATCTTGAACCAAATAGCAAACATTAGACCTGATGGAAGCTGTGGACACTAAGGGGTTAAAAACCATGGATATTACTTGTGTTCGCATGTAAAACAACAGACCCACAGGGTGCAGGCCATGGATATAACCCTGGTGCACATTACAGACATCAGACACAAAATGGTATAAGCCATGAACACAACCCAAAACCGCCTACCAAAGAGATGGAAGCCGCAGACACCACCCAGGCCCTCAAGCCCTTCCACGTAGACCGACACATCCGCAATCCATCCATCTCATTTACATGTTCAGGTAGTAAAGTGTTCAGGCATTTATGTAGGTACATGTTGCCCTGACAACCTGATCTGTTTGTATCCCCGCAAGGTAGAGAATTGTCCAACCCTAGTAGAGACAGATGCTTCCAAGGCTCGAGCATCTGTTCTGACTACATCTTCTCGGCTGTGCTGTTATTTCCAGCTATTTTCTGCTATTGTTATCCTCCTTAAAGAGCTTCTATCATTGACTTGATGGATCTGTCATGAAGGCAAAGATAAGGTGCGGGGGTCAACCATCATCATGCAGGACAGCCAAGTATCAGAAGACTGTGGGGTCATCTCTGATATGTTAAGGAAACGCTCCACTGAGACCAAACATAAGACATGGGGCATGGACTTAGGGCAGATACAGCCCCCATAGCAATGTATAATGTAGTCATAGGGTTATTGACCTGTAGTATTGCGGTATGTTGTATATTGTTCCAAAATACCAATATGGTGAAGACATCTCAGAGGGGTTCCCCTTCCAGACTATCTGTTATGTTTCCATGGGATATTTTATAAGTAGATGATAGATGTGGGTCCCATCTCTGTGACTGCACTTATCTCAGGAGTGGAGGTCCTCTGACCCCCTTTCTACAGCCGGGCTGAATTTCAAAATTTGGGTATTGTGGCTCAATGGGAGCGGTGATTGTAAGTGAGACCATACGCTCGGTGACCCACGGGGTTAGATGGCAATTGGCCAATTCTCTGCTGCAAGAAGGGTTTAGATAGATGGGAAAACTTTGTGCAATTTTGCTACCCCCCAAAAATCCAATAAAAAATTATCATAAGGTCATGAAACTCCCTAAATGGTATCAATGGAAGCAACCAAGGTGTAAAACGTTACAGAGGTCAGAGTATGTGTCACAGGAGGGGCAAACTGTCAGAGAGTCTCTGTAGAAAGAGTCTGTGGACCCTCTGGACCACCACAGGGGTCGGTATCAGAGCCGCCAAGGTAACTGATGCAGGAAACAGTCCGAGTCTGGAATGATAGCAGGAACACAGGGAAATACTGGTAACGTTGGTACAGGCTGAAGACACCGCTAGACAGGAATGGACCAAAGGAACGGACCACAGGAACGGACCACAGGAACGGACCACAGGAACGGAGCACAGGAATGGACCACAGGAACGGACCACGGTAATGGACCACAGGAACGGACCACAGGAACGGACCACAGGAATGGACCACAGGAACGGACCACAGGAATGGACCACAGGAACGGACCACAGGAACGGACCACGGGAACGGACCATGGGAACGGACCACGGGAACGGGCCACAGGAATGGACCACAGGAACGGAGCACGAGAATGGACCACGAGAATGGACCTCAGGAATTCAGGACCTCACAGGAGTACAGGACCGCCACAGGAATACAGGAAACACTGGAGTACAGACACACAGAGGAATCCTGGAAATGCTGGAACACAAAGGAACACTAAAAAACACAGGAGGCTTTCACTTCAGGGATAATGACTTGAAGATCTGGCGGTGAGTGAAGGAAGGAGCCGGATTATAAGGGTGAGCCGGATTATCCAGTGCATATTAGGGGGACCCTGGCCCTTTAAATCTTAAAGAGTTGATGCGTCCGCGTTCGCGCTCACTAGGCCTAGTCAGGCAGCAGGATCGTGGCCTAGACGGGACCGGAGCAGAGCCAGGAACCAGGAGAGGTAAGTCCGGGGCAGGGGGGTAACTGCGTCAAAGGGAAGGGCACGGGTGTACCTGCGATCCTCGTGGCCGTGCCCTTCCCTGGCCGTGACGGCATGGAGGGTTTTTAAATTTAAGATTTTAATGTAGAAAGTTGTTTAAACCCTCAGAGTGGAGGAGAGGAGTCGTCTCCATGGACCGGATCTTCATGATCCCGATACAACTGCGGATACATATTCAGTTACTTTGTTGCTTTTCCTCCAAGTCTTGAGTTCCTGGAAAAGTAATGGTAAATGATTACGGACGTCGCCCCATAACTTGTCCCATCACACGGTAAAACTTATTAAAGCATAATTCTAGCAGAGATAAAAGATGCGGAGGAGATGAAAGCTGAAGCGCGTCACATGTGGAGGATCCTGGAGAACGCGGCCGGGTGATGGACTGCGCGCAGGAAATGTTTACTTTTATGAATCGGTATAAATCTGCTCTCAGAATATGTATTTAAGCTCTTTAATCTGCCGCTCATAAATGTTTAATGGCCACTGTATTCCTTTTACCGCCTCTGTAAAGCCGTCCGGTTTTAGGGCCTCTCCTAAATATATGACAGTAAACTGTAGACACATGACAAGGCGTAAATAAAATGCGCTGTCATCACTTTGGGAAAGTTAATAATCCTCCCGAAATCTCCATGTGCTAAAGAACAGAACTTATGTCTGCAACTTTACATATCTATGCATATTACAGAGGAAAGCCACACCCCTGAGGAAGGAGGGCGCCGCCCCTGCTTATGTCTATTCTCTATTCCTTTTGTTAGATCCTCGATCACTGCACTGATGTCATCAACCTAGTTATACAGGGTTTCCAGTGTTCCTCCATTCACACCTCCCCATAAAATGCCTCCCCCTCATACAGTAACATAACTCACCTCCCCTAATATTGTGGACCACTTATGATGCGCCCATATATACAGGATAGGTGTAGTAGTACTGTGCTGTGTCCATATATACAGGATAGGTGTAGTAGTACTGTGCTGTGCCCATATATACAGGATAGGAGTAGTAGTACTGTGCCGTGCCCATATATACAGGATAGGAGTAGTAGTACTGTGCCGTGCCCATATATACAGGATAGGAGTAGTAGTACTGTGCTGTGCTCATATATACAGGATAGAAGTAGTAGTACTGTGCTGTATCCATATATGCAGGATAGAAGTAGTAGTACTGTGCTGTATCCATATATGCAGGATAGGAGTAGTAGTACTGTGCTGTGCCCATATATACAGGATAGGAGTAGTAGCACTGTGCTGTGCCCATATATACAGGATATGAGTAGTAGTACTGTGCTGTATCCATATATGCAGGATAGGAGGAGTAGTACTGTGCTGTGCTCATATATACAGGATAGGAGTAGTAGTACTGTGATGTGCTCATATATACAGGATAGGAGTAGTAGTACTGTGCTGTGTCCATATATACAGGATAGGAGTAGTAGTACTGTGCTGTGCCCATATATCCAGGATAGTAGTAGTAGTACTGTGCTGTGCCCATATATACAGGATAGGAGTAGTAGTACTGTGCTGTATCCATATATGCAGGATAGGAGTAGTAGTACTGTGCTGTGCTCATATATACAGGATAGGAGTAGTAGTACTGTGATGTGCTCATATATACAGGATAGGAGTAGTAGTACTGTGCTGTGTCCATATATACAGGATAGGAGTAGTAGTATTGTGCTGTGCCCATATATCCAGGATAGTAGTAGTAGTACTGTGCTGTGCCCATATATACAGGATAGGAGTAGTAGTACTGTGCTGTGCCCATATATCCAGGATAGTAGTAGTAGTACTGTGCTGTGCCCATATATACAGGATAGGAGTAGTAGTACTGTGCTGTGCCCATATATCCAGGATAGGAGTAGTAGTACTGTGCTGTGCCCATATATACAGGATAGGAGTAGTAGTACTGTGCTGTGCCCATATATATAGGATAGGAGTAGTAGTACTGTGCTGTGCCCATATATACAGGATAGGAGTAGTAGTACTGTGCTGTGTCCATATATACAGGATAGGAGTAGTAGTACTGTGCTGTTCCCATATATACAGGATAGGACTAGTAGTACTGTGCTATGTACATATATAAAGGATAGGAGTAGAAGTACTGTGCTGTGCTCATATATACAGGATAGGAGTAGTAGTACTGTGCAGTGCCCATATATACAGGATAGGAGTAGTAGTGCTGTGCTGTGCCCATATATACAGGATATTAGTAGTAGTACTGTGCTGTGCCCATATATACAGGATAGGAGTAGTAGTACTGTGCTGTGCCCATATATACAGGATAAGAGTAGTAGTATTGTGCTGTGCCCATATATACAGGATAGGAGTAGTAGTACTGTGCTGTGCCCATATATCCAGGATAGGAGTAGTAGTACTGTGCTGTGCCCATATATACAGGATAGGAGTAGTAGTACTGTGCTGTGCCCATATATATAGGATAGGAGTAGTAGTACTGTGCTGTGCCCATATATACAGGATAGGAGTAGTAGTACTGTGCTGTGTCCATATATACAGGATAGGAGTAGTAGTACTGTGCTGTTCCCATATATACAGGATAGGACTAGTAGTACTGTGCTATGTACATATATAAAGGATAGGAGTAGAAGTACTGTGCTGTGCCCATATATACAGGATAGGTGTAGTAGTACTGTGCTGTGCCCATATATACAGGATAGGAGTAGTAGTACTGTGCTGTGCCCATATATACAGGGTAGGAGTAGTAGTACTGTGCTGTACCTATATATACAGGATAGGAGTAGTAGTACTGTACTGTGCCCATATATACAGGATAGGAGTAGTAGTACTGCGCTGTGCCCATATATACAGGATAGGAGGAGTAGTACTGTGCTGTGCCCATATATACAGGATAGGAGTAGTAGTACTGTGCTGTGCCCATATATACAGGATAGGAGTAGTAGTACTGTGCTGTGCCCATATATACAGGATAGGAGTAGTAGTACTGTGCTGTGCCCATATATACAGGATAGGAGTAGTAGTACTGTGCTGTGCCCATATATACAGGATAGGAGTAGTAGTACTGTGCTGTGCCCATATATACAGGGTAGGAGTAGTAGTACTGTGCTGTACCTATATATACAGGATAGGAGTAGTAGTACTGTACTGTGCCCATATATACAGGATAGGAGTAGTAGTACTGCGCTGTGCCCATATATACAGGATAGGAGGAGTAGTACTGTGCTGTGCCCATATATACAGGATAGGAGTAGTAGTACTGTGCTGTGCCCATATATACAGGATAGGAGTAGTAGTACTGTGCTGTGCCCATATATACAGGATAGGAGTAGTAGTACTGTGCTGTGCCCATATATACAGGATAGGAGTAGTAGTACTGTGCTGTGCCCATATATACAGGATAGGAGTAGTAGTACTGTGCTGTGCCCATATATACAGGATAGGAGTAGTAGTACTGTGCTGTGCCCATATATACAGGGTAGGAGTAGTAGTACTGTGCTGTACCTATATATACAGGATAGGAGTAGTAGTACTGTGCTGTGCTCATGTATACAGGATAGGAGTAGTAGTACTGTGCTGTGCCCATATATACAGGATAGGAGTAGTAGTACTGTGCTGTGCCCATATATATAGGATAGGAGTAGTAGTACTGTGCTGTGCCTATATATACAGGATAGGGGTAGTAGTACTGTGCTGTACCTATATATACAGGATAGGAGTAGTAGTACTGTGCTGTACCTATATATACAGGATAGGAGTAGTAGTACTGTGCTGTGCCCATATATACAGGATAGGTGTAGTAGTACTGTGCTGTGCCCATATATACAGGATAGGAGTAGTAGTACTGTGCTGTGCCCATATATACAGGATAGGAGTAGTAGTACTTTGTTGTGCCCATATACAGGATAGGAGTAGTAGTACTGTGCTATGTACATGATAGGAGTAGTAGTACAGTGCTGTACCCATATATAGAGGATAGGAGTAGTAGTACTGTGCTATGTACATATGTACATGATAGGAGTAGTAGTACTGTGCTGTGCCATATATACAGAATAGGTGTAGTAGTACTGTGCTGTGTACATATATACATGATCGGAGTAGTAGTACTGTGCAATTTCCATACTGTATAGGATAGAAGTAGAGACACATACTGACTGCTATGACTTTTATGAACTATCTCCGGTGTTCTGAGGATGAAGATAGAAGTGAAGTTTGGACTGACCGGGACCCAGTGTAGCCATAGACCCTGGAGACAGAACCTCCATTACCTTATAGTTACATGGACCCAGCACCCAGTTTTAGGCCCATGTCCTCAAACCCATCCGGTTCTGTCCGCCCTCCCACCATAAGTACAAATCTACATTTGTGATTCAATTTCCAGCAGATTTATGTTCATCTTTTACGCTTCCAGTATAAACAATGATATAAAATTGATTTCCTGTGGGTCTCCAAACATAAAGTCCACCTCTTCCCGGCACCTCATCAATTCTCAGGCTTTTTAGGCCTTTTCTATATCTGTATAAAAACAATAACATTTTATTAGGAATTACGACCTTTTTCCCCGCCATCGATGGAAGGTGCGGAACGCAAACGGAACTCGCAGTCTTCATCATAAATTGATAGAGCGCCTTTCTGAGGTGTAATAAAAGCCATTCATACTGTCACTTCTCATTTTTCCTTCATTTACGGTGTTAGAGCGAGATGTGTGGCCTCAGATTTAGATTTCTCAGATGCATCTCTGGTCTCCACGAAAAAAAAATTCTTTGTGTAATAACAATGTAATTTGGAAGAATGTCACCGAGGAGGAAGACATATGGTTACCGGGCCGACTGCTCACTATTATATGCTGAGATAAACATCTGGAAACTCCGGTCATATACTTCTTCATCATCTGTGATTCTCTATGTAACAAATCTCATGGAGAATGAGACTAAACCAGGTATAAAAGGATAAAATACACAAAAAGATATATAAAGTAAATTAAATGGATGTTATCTATTTATGTTCTATAATACTGCCCCCTATGTACAGGAATATAACTACTATAACACTGCCCCCTATGTACAGGAATATAACTACTATAATACCGCCCCCTATGTACAGGAATATAACTACTATAATACTGCCCCCTATGTACAGGAATATAACTACTATAATACTGCCCCCTATGTATAAGAATATAACTACTATAATACTGACCCCTATGTACAAGAATATACCTACTATAATACTGCCCCCTATGTACAGGAATATAACTACTATAAAACTGCCCCTTATGTACAAGAATATAACTACTATAATACTGCCCCCTATGTACAGGAATATAACTACTATAATACTGCCCCCTATGTACAGGAATATAACTACTATAATACTGCCCCCTATGTACAAGAATATAACTACTATAATACTGCCCCCTCTGTACAAGAATATAACTACTATAATACTGCCTCCTATGCACAGGAATATAACTACTATAATACTGCCCCCTATGTACAAGAATATAACTACTATAATACTGCTCCTATGTACAAGAATATAACTACTATAATACTGCCCCCTATGTACAAGAATATAACTACTATAATACTGCCCCCTATGTACAAGAATAAAACTACTATAATACTGCCCTCTATGTACAAGAATATAACTACTATAATACTGCCCCCTATGTACAAGAATATAACTACTATAATACTGCCCCCTATCTACAGGAATATAACTACTATAATACTGCCCCCTATGTACAGGAATATAACTGCTATAATACTGCCCCCTATGTACAGGAATATAACTACTATAATACTGCCCCTATGTACAAGAATATAACTCCTATAAAACTGCCCCCTATGTACAAGAATATAACTACTATAATATTGCCCCCTATGTACAAGAATATAACTACTATAATATTGCCCCCTATGTACAAGAATATAACTACTATAATACTGCCCCCTATGTACAGGAATATAACTACTATAACACTGCCCCCTATGTACAAGAATATAACTACTATAATACTGCCCCCTATGTACAGGAATATAACTACTATAATACTGCCCCCTATGTACAAGAATATAACTACTATAATACTGCCCCCTATGTACAAGAATATAACTACTATAATACTACCCCCTATGTACAAGAATATAACTACTATAATACTGCCCCCTATGTACAAGAAAATAACTACTATAATACTGCCCCCTATGTACAGGAATACTGCCCCCTATGTACAAGAATATAACTACTATAATACTGCCCCCTATGTACAAGAATATAACTACTATAATACTGCCCCCTATGTACAAGAATATAACTACTATAATACTGCCCCTATGTACAAGAATATAACTACTATAATACTGCCCCCTATGTACAGGAATATAACTACTATAATACTGCCCCCTATGTACAGGAATATAACTACTATAATACTGCCCCCTATGTACAAGAATATAACTACTATAATACTGCCCCTATGTACAAGAATATAACTACTATAATACTGCCCCCTATGTAAAGGAATATAACTACTATAATACTGCCCCCTATGTACAAGAATATAACTACTATAATACTGCTCCTATGTACAGGAATATAACTCCTATAATACTGCCCACTATATACAAGAATATAACTACTATAATACTGCCCCCTATGTACAAGAATATAACTACTATAATACTGCCCCCTATGTACAAGAATATTACTACTATAATACTGCCCCCTATGTACAGGAATATAACTACTATAATACTGCCCCCTATGTACAAGAATATAACTACTATAATACTGCTCCTATGTACAGGAATATAACTACTATAATACTGTCCCCTATATACAAGAATATAACTACTATAATACTGCCCCCTATGTACAGGAATATAACTACTATAATACTGCCCCCTATGTACAGGAATATAACTACTATAATACTGTCCCCTTTGTACAGGAATATAACTACTATAATACTGCCCCCTATGTACAGGAATATAACTCCTATAATACTGCCCCTATGTACAAGAATATAACTTCTATAATACTGCCCCCTATGTACAAGAATATAACTACTATAATACTGCCTCCTATGTACAAGAATATAACTACTATAATACTGCCCCCTATGTACAGGAATATAACTACTATAATACTGCCCCCTATGTACAGGAATATAACTACTATAATACTGCCCCCTTGCTGGGAGGTTGTGTGTGAGCAGAGCTCCTGAAGTCTCCTAATGCCTGGAGATAGCCCAGGGCGGGGCCACCCTGGGTGGGGAACTTCCCCAAGCAAGGCCCAGGCTCCAAGGCCTTCTCTGGGAGGAAACTCTCAGACACCAAAAACTGAGGATGCAAATCCTAAAGCATAGCTCCCAACCGTCCCGCTTTTGACGGGACAGTCACGGTTTTTCAGACCTGCCCCGCTGCCCCGGATAGATAAGAAAATGTCCCGATAAGTTCTGCATTGTCCCGGACCAATTGGCTTGTGGTTCCGACACAATGCAGAGCGGAGAACACGAGGCAGAAGCTGCAGGGTGTACTACCTGGCAGAGCGGAGTCTTCTGCCTCCTCAGTGCAGGCTCCGCCCCCAGTGTCAGTCTCTGCCGGGGGATGACACAGAGTGGAGACACAATCTCCCGGGTCACAGCAGCAGGAGTTGAGCTGATATGGGGCACAGTGTGAGAGTCTCCTCTGCAGCTCCGTTCAGTTGTCGGGTCACAGAGAGGACAGAGGGAGAGATGCCTGACACCAAGGCTGCAGGTGGGAGCAGCCTCACAAGTAAGAAGTAATCTGCTCCGTGCTGTGTCCTCTCTTCCCCCACATTTAACCCTCTGTTGACTGAGGGCTCCACAGGAGACACCAATAAATAACTGAATAGGTGACTACCACTTATGTCATAGTGTAACATGTCAGTGTATGGTGGAGTACATGTGTCTATGTGTGACTAGAGTGTATTTATATGTGTAGGTATGTGTAACCTGAAGGGGTTGTTATGGAGATAAGCTATTAACCCATTGCCACTGACTGGAGTAACAGTACGTCAGCAGGAGGCAAGGGGGGTATGGAGAGGGGTCACAGACAGAGCTTTCTCCATACAGCAGGGGTAAGTATTGCAGCTAACACCCCAAATTGGTGCGGCCAAGGAGGAGTAAATGTGTAAAGGACTATAGGAGGAGGTGGGAGGACAGGAGGAGGCAAGAGGTTAGGAGGATGAGGCTGGGGGACAATAGGAGGAGGCTGGGGGACAATAGGATGAGGCTGGAGGATGCTGGGGGACAATAGGATGAGGCTGGAGGATGCTGGGGGACAATAGGATGAGGCTGGAGGATGCTGGGGGACAATAGGATGAGGCTGGAGGATGCTGGGGGACAATAGGATGAGGCTGGAGGATGCTGGGGGACAATAGGATGAGGCTGGAGGATGCTGGGGGACAATAGGATGAGGCTGGAGGACAGGAGGAGGAGGGATGGAGGATAGGAGGATGCTGGGGGACAGGAGGATGAGGTTGTGTGACAGGAGGATGAGGCTTCGGACAGGAGCAGGCTGGATGACAGGATGAGGATAGAGGACGGAGGGGCTGGAGGACAGGAGCAGGATGCTGGAGGACGGGAGAAGGAGGCTGGAGGACAGGATGCTGGGGGGCAGGAGAAGGATAGATGACAGAGGGGCTGAGGACGGGAGCAGGAGGCTGGAGGACAGGAGGCCACAGGATGAGGAGGCTGGAGGACAGGAGGAGGCAGGAGGGCACAGGGTGAGAAGGCTGGGGGACAGGAGGGCACAGGGTGAGGAGGCTGGGGGACAGGAGGCCACAGGGTGAAGAGGCTGGAGGACAGGGGGCCACAAGCTGAGGAGGCTGGAGGACAAGGGGCTACAGGATGAAGAGGCTGGAGGACAGGGGGCTACAGGAGGAGGCTGTGGGACAGGAGAAGGATAGAGGACAGGGGGGCTGGTGGAAAGAAGGGAGCACAGGAGGAGGATGCTGGAGGTGGAGGCTGGGGAACAGGATAAGGTCGCTGAAGGAGGAGGAGGATAGAGGACAGTGTGGGCTGAAGGATAAGAGGAAGCTGAGGGACAGCAGGAGGAGACTGGAGAACAGGAGGAGAATAAAGTACAGAGGGGCTGGAGAACAGGAGGAGGCTGGAGGATGGGAGGAGGTGGCTGGGGGAAGGGAGAAGGAGGCTGGAGGACAGGAGGCCACAGGATAAGGAGGCTGGAGGACAGGAGGCCACAGGATAAGGAGGCTGGAGGACAGGAGGCCACAGGATAAGGAGGCTGGAGGACAGGAGGAGGCTGGAGGACAGGAGGCCACAGGATAAGGAGGCTGGAGGACAGGAGGCCACAGGATAAGGAGGCTGGAGGACAGGAGGAGGCTGGAGGACAGGAGACCACAGGATAAGGAGGCTGATGGGCAGGGTGCTACAGGAGGGTCTGGAGGACAGGAGGCTACAGGATAAGGAGGCTGGAGGACAGGAGGCCACAGGATAAGGAGGCTGGAGGACAGGAGGCCACAGGATAAGGAGGCTGGAGGACAGGAGGAGGCTGGAGGACAGGAGGCCACAGGATAAGGAGGCTGGAGGACAGGAGGAGGCTGGAGGACAGGAGGCCACAGGATAAGGAGGCTGGAGGACAGGAGGAGGCTGGAGGACAGGAGACCACAGGATAAGGAAGCTGGAGATCAGGGGGCTACAGCAGGAGCTGGAGGACAGGAGACCACAGGAGGAGGCTGGGGGGGGGGGGGGTTGCCAAAGTTAGGGGCATCATACTATGGACTATGCTTGTGGCTGGGGCAATGGGTGTGGTTTAGAAAAAGGGGAGGGGCTTTTGTCCCTCTTTCTCTCGCCCAAAAGTTGGGAGGTATGCTAAAGTGAAGTCTGTGAGTAAGGTGCAGAGTGTCAGTGGCTCCAGTACAGCCGGAGTTTGTGAGAGAAAGAAGGTGAATGTATTGGAAAAGCAAGAAGCAGCAGTGAGTTCCAATCTGGTGAAACCATCTCCCAGTGTTAATGTGCAGCAAAAAACAGTGAGTGAGACCAGAGCGCTGGGTCAGGCAGCAGGGAAAGTTGTGCAGGAGCAGAGGCAGCCTCCATTACAGGCCTCAGCTGTGCCCTCTACACCTCCATCCAGGCACAGGAGGACATCTCTAGAGCGCCAGACTATCTTGGAGAACCTGCAACAGTCTGTATTCATCCGGCCTGAGAGAACCAGGTCTGGGAGTGGAGGAAACAGGACTGTAAGATCTGTGGAGACCGAGGTGAGACCAGCAGGGAGGCCTCAAGCTGCTACCAGCGCTGTCACTGGCAGGAAAGTGGGACCCAGTCCCCATCATGGACAATGTCATCCCCCAGTAGTGACAGCCGCAGCGCGCCAGAGCCCACCAGCGGCACAGAGGCCCGGACCCAGCAGCAAGTCATTACCCTCAGCATGTAACCAACCTGCAGCCTCTCCCAGTCCTGTGGCTGAGCGTGCACCTGCAGCCTCTCCCAGTCCTGTGGCTGAGCGTGCACCTGCAGCCTCTCCCAGTCCTGTGGCTGAGCGTGCACCTGAGCTCCACCTCGCTGATCAGATCCCAGCGCTCGTGAAAAGACTGGAGAAGCTGAAGGAGCAAAAACTGCTGCTGCAGAAAAACATCGACTGCGCTTACAAGCTGAAGGCAGCGAATCCTGAGAGACACGAGCTCCTGGACAAGAAACTGGCCACACTGGCCAAGCAGCTCGCAGACAACATCACCCAAACTGAGGCAGTCCTGGAGCAGATGGGACCCCTGGCAGAGACCTTCAGGAATCAGGAGCGCTTCCAGGCCCAGACACATGGAGGACCATCATATCCTGCACCCGTGACCTGCCCTGATGTCGTCCAGCAGACCCAACTAAAGCCAATACTGCAGCCGGCAACATTCCCCTACCACAGAGCCAGTGATCAGCCACTTACAGCAGAGGCACTACAAGTCCCAGCAGCCTGCAATCTGCAGCAAGAACAGAGACACCTGACTGATGGTGATGGTGCAGTTGGTGATGGTGCACCACAAGACTCAGATGACGTTCCTGAAGGTAACACTGCAGCAGCGCAGCAGAGCTCCCAGGTGACACCAGAGCAGGACAATCAGGACTCTGCTGTGCCTGTTACTGACTCTGCTGATCCTAATGTTACAGACTCTGCTGGTCCTAATGTGTCTGATACTGCTGACATGTCTGTGGTTATTGCTGCCAATGTCTGTGATATAACTAATCCCTGTATTGATACCTCCGTATTTGATAATATTCCAACGGAAGGGGCTTCACCACCTGTCTGGGATGTTGTTATAGAGCAGTCAGAGCAGTGTATGGAGGCTGGGGACATGGAGGCTGATGGTGGGGAGGTGGTAGAGCAGTCCAGTGCTCAGGACTTTCCTCCATTAGTTCCTGATGGTGGCGCAGACCCCCCTGTTTCAGGTGCTCAGCAGCGCCCCCAGTCACAGCGTGGTACCGGTCCTGACCAGACCTCCTCTGGCAATGCCTGGAGCCGGGGTGCACCATCCTTTACGTCCGGCTCACATTACACCGGTCAGGCTTTTAAGAGGAGGAACGTGGTTAGGTTTAAGCACAAAGGGGCCAAGGAAGACCTACCTGACCGGAGGTTTGTTGTGAGATCTCTGCTATGTGACCAGATGGGTTTCTCGCCAAGTGACATCCTGGCAGTGATAAACCTCCCCGATCGCCAGGGATATGATGTGAGCTTTAAGTTAATGTGTAACTTGGACCGGTTTTGGGCCATCTTCCCCAGGTATAGGGATGCTGAGGGGTGGAATAATTTCAGCTTCATCCCCATCTCTAAACTTGGCCAGGTTACTGTCACCATTATCTTCTGGAATGAAGCTGTGCCCCCGCAGGATATTGTGCTCTGGCTCAGGAGACATTGTGACCTTATGTCAGAGCTCACTAAGACCCGGGATGAGGACGGGATCTGGACAGGAGGGTGGAAGGTCCTGGTAAAATTAAGACAATATAATAACATAACCCAGCATCTGCCCAACTCCTTCTTCATTGGTCGTGAGAAGGGGGTATGCTTCTATCCGGGTCAGCCCCGCAGATGCTTCAAGTGTGGTAGGGTCGGTCACATCGCCAGTAATTGCTCTGTGGTCAAGTGCAGCCTGTGTGGGAATATCGGCCATGTGAGTGCGGACTGCCAAAACATCAGGTGTAACCTGTGCGGTGAGATCGGGCATGCCCACAGGGATTGTCCCAATGCCTGGCACAACATATGTAAGACCTTCCCTGATGAAGACCTATTGGCAGGGGCAGATGACCTGGGGGAGGAGGAGGCTGTGGTGTCAGGGTCAGCTCAGGTTGGGCCAGAACCTCAGTGCGTTGAAAATTATATCATACCAGACCAGCCTCAAATAAACACCAGGCCAGAACCAGACCAGCCTCAGATGAAAACCACACCAGTACCAGACCAGTCCCAAACAAAAATCATTGAGGGGAACAAGCAGGTTGTCCCTCAGGTTGTACCACCCTCAGTGCCCATTCCTTCTCCAGCACCAACTTCTACAAAGAGAAGGAAGAAAGATACATCCACCCGTAAGCCAGAGGGTGAGTGGACCACTGTCCAAAAATCATCTAGGATGAGGGTGGATAGAACTGCAGATGTGACCATGACCGTAAACAGGTTTAGTGTGTTGTCAGAGTCAGATGCGGAGGAAGAACTAGAACATGAATTGCAGAGAATGGTGGCAGAATATGAGGATGAGCCAGATGCAGATCCCCCTTCCAAACGGAGACCTCAGGCAGTAGGGCCAGAATCTGAATCGGATATGGAGACGGGTGGTCAGCAGGAGGGCTCGGACTCAGACTTATGATGATGGGGTTACTCTCTCTGCTTCTTCTTATGGCTCTAATGGCGGATTTTCACCTTAAAGTCATCTCGACTAATGTAAACAGCATTAGGGCAAGGAAGAAAAGACATGCGGTGTATGAACATCTCCAATATCTGGACGCCGATGTCTTTTTCTTACAGGAGACTCATCTCAATAGTCTTAGTCTCTTACGAGAAGCAGAGAGGGAATGGCGCTCAGGTCCATCCTTCTGGTCGCTGTCTGTGGAGCCATGTGCCGGGGTCTCTATACTATTTAATACACGCGATGTCACCATACATAGACTTACCGAGGTATTGATGGGAAGGTGTCTGGTGCTGGAGGTTACCATCCGAGGTAGGAGGCTCCGACTTACTAATATCTATGGTCCACAGACAGTGACTGAAAGGGTAAATCTGTTTAATGAGGTAAAACCCTATCTCTTTACATCTGTGCCTGTAATCATGACGGGTGACTTTAACGCCACCAGAGCATCTAGTGATCGATCCAGTGGTAGACCTCTCACCAGGGACTCCAAGGTCTTGAATGCTATAATCTCGCAGTCAGGTCTATCTGATGTGTTTGTGCAGGGTGGTAGGAAACCCAAATTTACCTACTCCTGTGCTGGAAGATCTAGCCGGATAGACTTGGCGCTGGTGAGTCCTATGGAGGTCATAGGTGAGAGAAGCGAAAAGTGTGTTCCCTATTCAGATCACCTTGCCTTATATTTTTGCTTGGGTGCTAGTGAGCGGCCTGATATGGGAAGAGGGTTATGGAGACTTAACTCTAGTCTCTTGGAAGAAGGTTTTGTCCAGGAACATGTCCATTCTCTTCTACAGGGTGAAATGGAGAGAGTGGATTTCTATAACCACATATCTGACTGGTGGGAGGACGTCAAGGAGGGGATCCGGTCCCTCTTAAAGAGACTGTCAGTGAAGAAGGGGAAGAGCAAGTACAGCCAGTATCTCAAGCTGCGTAGAGAATTGGAGTCACTCTATTCGGCGGGTGGGGATGAAAAACAAAAGATTGACCGACTGAAATCTGAAATAAAGCAGTATCAGTACAGCCGCTACACGTCCCTGGTTGTGGAGCGAGACTACGGAAACGTAGTCACGCCTGATCCATATGAGAGTTGCCGGGAACGTGTGGCTAAGAAAACGATCACAGGTCTCACTGACTCCCAGGGAGTTTTGCAGGAATCTCGGGAGGGTATCCTGGGGGTGGTGAGATCCTACTATGCTGAGTTATTTCAGAAGAAGGTTTTGGATAAGGATAAAATGGCTCAATTCTTGGAGGCAACTCCAGGTCCTGACACTAAAGATTTGGACTTTACTCCTTTGACAGCAGGAATAACAGAGGAGGAGGTTAAAGAGGCCATTGATAAGTTACATCTGAAGAAGGCACCAGGTCCTGATGGTATTACAGCAGAATTTTATAAGAAGTTTAGAGACCTCTTAGCCCCGATCCTTGTGGATGTTTATACAAACTGTCTAGAAAATCACCTGATGCCTCCATCCATGAGAGTGTCCTCCCTTATTCTGCTGTCCAAAGGTAAGGAGCCTAGTGACATCAAGAACTGGAGGCCGATCGCCCTCTTGAATGTCGACAGGAAGATTCTGGCAAAAATTCTATTCTCTAGATTAGTCTGTTTGTCCCCGGCACTGTTGGCAGGCTCTCAGTACGGCACGGTAAAAGGGCGGAACATCTCTGGAGCAGTCATCTCGATAAGGGAGATGTTTGAGAGATGTAAAGCTCTGAGGTGTGGGAGATATGTTGTAGGTCTGGACCAGGCTAAAGCCTTTGACAGGGTTGATCATGATTATCTATGGGCCACTTTGTCAAAGTACGGTATTCCGGGACAATTTATAGATTGGCTGAAAACTTTGTACAGAGAGGCGAAGAGCTTTCCTCTGATCAATGGTTGGCAGGGGGACACTTTTGAAGTAGAGGCCGGGGTGCGACAAGGCTGTCCCCTGAGTCCACTGCTGTATGTGTTTGCCATAGACTTGTTTCTGCGATCACTGCAGCGGTGTGATTTTCAGGGGGTGCCGGTCCCCCATCGCTTGCCTTTGAAGGTAGTCGCCTACGCGGATGATGTGACTGTGGTGATATCGGAGCCTCGTGAGGTGGAGATGTTATCTGCAGCCATCAGAAGCTACTCAGAGGCCTCCGGGTCTCTGGTCAACCTTGAGAAGAGTCAGGCTTTCTGGACATTGGATACTGCTCCTGGCTTTGATCTGCCACAATTCGCCAAGGCCTCCACCCATATCAAGATCCTTGGGGTGAAATTCGGGAGGGAAGATAATGCCAAACTAAATTGGGAAGAGAAGTTGAATACCGGAAATGTAAAGGTTCAGCGATGGAAGAACTGGAGGCTGACCTATAGAGAAAGGGTTACTCTGATGAAGACTTACCTGGTCCCTGTCTTCCTCTACATCTCTGTCGTCTTTCCTTTGCCAGAATCTTTCTCCGCTAGGCTCTTTAGCCTGTTCTTCCAGCTTTTATGGGGGAACAGGTTGAACCCAGTAAAAAGAGGGATAACCTACCTGCAGAGGAGAGAGGGTGGGCTGGATATGTTAAATCCGAGGGTTTTCTTTGACTCCATGTTTCTGAAAGTTAATTTTGGTTGCCTGGACTCAAACAATGGTCTCCTGTGGGTAAGTAGTGTCAGGGACTGGATATTGCCTTTTGCAGAGTCTTGGGTGCGAGGCGGCAGTCTCAAGAGGGGCCGATGGACTCCTGGCTTCCTCCCCCAGTATCTGGTATATGGTCTGAAGTGTGTCAGGATGTGGAAGCTGGAGAAGTCCTACATTGTCAGTAACACCAGGAGAGATCTCTATACTAGGATATGTCGGGCTTTCTACCACTCACCACTTGCTTTCAGAGACTGTGTGACCACCACCTTACAGAAGAGTCTCAGGTTCCTCAATGCGAAGCGACTTCCCCCCAAGTTGTTTGATATCTCTTGGTTGTCACTACATGGGAAGTTATTTGTGAGAGGGAACCTAAAGTTTGTGAGTGTGGCAGATAGGAAGTGTCCCCTGGGGTGTCAGCAGGAGGAGACGATGGAGCATTTCATCTCTGAGTGCTGGGGAGGGAGGAAAATCTGGAAGGAAGTATCTGACCTGCTGAACATCCCGAGGCTGCAATTCCTCCAGTACCCGGACATCATCTATGGCGTCCCATCTCCAGATGGTATTATAGATCCGGGAACCATGTATCTCATTATAACAGTGATAAAGTATTACCACTGGCACGCCAGAACCCGGGTGTCCCTGCACAGCGAGGACTATAACTACACGGCTGTGGTATCCCAAATATTGTCTGAGCTAAGGTGGATAAAATCACTGGAAGTCAGGAAAGACCAAAGAAATAGGAAATTATGGAGGAATATATCTGGTGTTTAATTTCTATATATATTGAATTTACATTTAACTTTTTCCTTTCCAGCAGCAGCAGCTATGGACACTATAAGTTAAATTTACTTTGAGTTAATATTTTGAATACTAATTGTACATACAGAAGAATGTATTTATGATTTTGTATTTTGTTTAATTGTATTTTTGTTGGTTTTCACAATAAAAATTGCCCCCTATGTACAGGAATATAACTACTATAATACTGCCCCCTATGTACAGGAATATATCTGCTATAACACTGCCCCCTATGTACAGGAATATAACTACTATAATACTGCCCCCTATGTACAAGAATATAACTACTATAATTCTGCACCCTATATACAAGATTATAACTACTATAATACTGCCCCCTATGTACAAGAATATAACTACTATAATACTGTCCCCTATGTACAAGAATATAACTACTATCATACTGCCCCCTATGTACAAGAATATAACTGCAATAATACTGTCCCCTATGTACAGGAATATACCTACTATAATACTGCCCCCTATGTACAGGAATATAACTACTATAATACTACTCCCTATGTACAAGAATATAACTACTATAATACTGTCCCCTATGTACAAGAATATAACTACTATAATACTGCCCCCTATGTACAGGAATATAACTACTATAATACTGCCCCCTATGTACAAGAATATAACTACTATAATTCTGCACCCTATGTACAAGAATATAACTACTATAATTCTGCCCCCTATGTACAAGAATATAACTACTATAATACTGCCCCCTATGTACAAGAATATAACTACTATAATACTGCCCCCTATGTACAGGAATATAACTACCATAATACTGCCCCCTATGTACAATAATATAACTACTATAATACTGTCCCCTATGTACAAGAATATAACTACTATAATACTGCCCCCTATGTACAGGAATATAACTACTATAAT
Source organism: Engystomops pustulosus (assembly GCF_040894005.1). Classification (NCBI taxonomy): domain Eukaryota; kingdom Metazoa; phylum Chordata; class Amphibia; order Anura; family Leptodactylidae; genus Engystomops; species Engystomops pustulosus. The sequence continues at coordinate 6,522,577 of NC_092415.1, read as the reverse complement.
ACTGTCCCCTATGTACAAGAATATAACTACTATAATACTGCCCCCTATGTACAAGAATATAACTACTATAATACTGCCCCCTATGTACAAGAATATAACTACTATCATACTGCCCCCTATGTACAGGAATATAACTACTACTAAAATACTTTCCCCTATGTACAGGAATATAACTACTATAATACTGCCCCCTATGTACAAGAATATAAATACTACTAAAATACTTTCCCCTATGTACAGGAATATAACTACTATAATACTGCTCCCTATGTACAAGAATATAACTACTATAATACTGTCCCCTATGTACAAGAATATAACTACTATAATACTGCCCCCTATGTACAGGAATATAACTACTATAATACTGCCCCCTATGTACAGGAATATAACTACTATAATACTGCCCCCTATGTACAGGAATATAACTTCTATAATACTGCCCCCTATGTACAGGAATATAACTACTATAATACTGCCCCCTATGTACAGGAATATAACTACTATAATACTGCTCCCTATGTACAAGAATATAACTACTATAATACTACCCCCTATGTACAAGAATATAACTACTATAATACCGCCCCCTATGTACAGGAATATAACTACTATAATACTGTCCCCTATGTACAAGAATATAACTACTATAATACTGCTCCCTATGTACAGGAATATAAATACTATAATACTGCCCCATATGTACAGGAATATAACTACTATAATACTGCCCCCTATGTACAAGAATATAACTACTATAATACTGCCCCCTATGTACAAGAATATAACTACTATAATACTGCCTCCTATGTACAAGAATATAACTACTATAATACTGTCCCCTATGTACAAGAATATAACTACTATAATACTGCCCCCTATGTACAAGAATATAACTACTATAATACTGCCCCCTATGTACAAGAATATAACTACTATAATACTGCTCCCTATGTACAAGACTATAACTACTATAATACTGCCCTCTATGTACAGGAATATAACTACTATAATACTGCCCCCTATGTACAAGAATATAACTACTATAATACTGCCCCCTATGTACAGGAATATAACTACTATAATACTGCTCCCTATGTACAGGAATATAACTACTATAATACTGCCTCCTATGTACAAGAATATAACTACTATAATACTGCCTCCTATGTACAAGAATATAACTACTATAATACTGCCCCCTATGTACAGGAATATAACTACTATAATACTGCCCCCTATGTACAGGAATATAACTACCATAATACTGCCCCCTATGTACAATAATATAACTACTATAATACTGTCCCCTATGTACAAGAATATAACTACTATAATACTGCCCCCTATGTACAGGAATATAACTACTATAAAGCTGAGCTCCTGAGTCTCTGCATGTCTGGAGCTAGCCCAGGGCGGGGCCACCCTGGGTGGGGAGATTCCCCAGGCAAGGCCCAGGCTTCCAGGCCTACACCGGGAGTGAACTCCCACAAACTTTCTACAAGGGATTCAAATCCCAAAGTGACATGTAATGAAGATTGTGGACATGATGTTGTTGTTGTGAACAAAGAGAAAGATTTGAACATGAATACTGCAGTGAAAGCAGCAAGTGCCATGACCAGCCAGCATGGAGGAGCACAGGTGATGCAGCAGAGTGAGAGATCAGCAGCAGGTGCACAGCCCCCCACTCCTGCACCCAGACAGAGGAGAAGGTCCCTGGAGAGACAGACCCTGCAAGAAAACCTGCAGCAGAGGGATGTGGTGTCCAGCATGGCCGCTACAGGCCGCACCAGGTCAGCAGTAAAGCCGCAGACTGTTACCATGAGCGCTGCTAAGTGTGAACAGGCCCCTGCCAGTGCAAGCCACAAGCCTGGGAAGGAGACGGGTGCACCAAAACCATCTGGAGCTGCACCCCGACCAGCACAGCAGGGGAAGGAGACCGCACGGGCACCGGAGCTGCAGATGGCGGAGGAGATACCGACCCTGGTAAGGAGGATGGGGGAGCTGACTAATCACAAGAAAATGCTGCAGATACAAATTGACTGTATGTACTCTCTTAGAACTGCACACCCTGAAAGCAGCACCCTGTATAACACCAAGCTGCAGGGACTAGGCATAGAGCTGGCACAGGTGATCAGGGATATGGACTGTGTCCTGGAGAGGATGGGACCCCTGGCCGAGTCATACAGGAACCAGGAGCGCTTCTCCCAGCAGAGGCAGAGCTGTGACTCTGGGCCCCGGGCCCCTACAGCACAGGCAGGACCCATGCCCCCAGATGTCCCCCAACGTGTTGCACAGATTATCAAGCCTGCAAGCTTCTCATTCCAGAAGGGACAGACACAAGATCAGCCACAGACCCCCGCAGCGGTCCCAAAGCAGGTGCATGGACCTGTAGTACCACAAGTCCCAGCAGTGTCTGTTGATGGTGAACTTTCATCTATGTGTCTTGGTGATGCGGTGACCCAGGAGAACTCTAATGTACTTGAGACTGGGAACACTGTAGGACATTCTGCTGTACCTGAGGGGTCGGGGGACAGAGGGGACCCACAGTCTATCTGGGATGTTCAGCCACCGGAGGATAACATAGAGGTGGATGGGGGGCAGGGGGTTGTGCAGAATGATGCTTGTGACTTCCCCCCTTTAACATCGAGCCCTCTAGTAGAGTCAGGTCCCTCTAGATCAGATCCTCCACCCAGTAATCAGAGTGAGCCCCGTCAGGAACCTCCTAGAAATGCCTGGAGCCGCGGCGCTCCCTCCTTCACCTCCGGCGCACACTACACAGGGCAGGCATTTAAGAGGAGGAACGTGGTGCGCTTTAAGAATAGAGGCGATAAGGAAGATCTCCCAGATAGGAGGTTTGTGGTGCGGGATCTCCTGTGCCGCCAGATGGGGTTCACGCCTGATGATATCCTGGCGGTCATCAACCTTCCAGACAGACAGGGCTATGATGTCAGCTTTAAGCTTATGTCAAGTCTGGATAGGTTCTGGGATAAACTCCCCCGGTTCAGGGACACCGATGGCTGGTGTAAGTTTATGTTTGTCCCCATATCCAGGCCAGGTACCGTGGCGCTGAATATAATATTCTGGAATGAGTCAGTTCCCGCTCAGGACATTCTATTGTGGCTCAGGCGCCATTGTGATCTGCTGTCAGACCTCACCAAGAACCGAGACGCCGACGGTATCTGGACTGGGGGGTGGAAGGTGCTGGTGAAGCTGAGGCAATGCAACAACATTACCCTGCACCTCCCCAACTCCTTCTATATAGGTAGAGAAAAGGGCGTCTGCTTCTATCCCGGACAACCACGGAAGTGCTTTAGATGTGGTAGGATTGGTCACATGGCTAAAGTATGTACGGTAGTTAAATGTAACCTGTGCGGGGAGGTCGGCCATCTCAGTGCCACCTGTGAGACGGTCAAGTGTAACCTTTGCGGAGAGATTGGGCACCCGCACAAGGATTGCCCGGAGGCCTGGCACAACATCGCCAGAGACTTCTCTGATGATGAGATGGTGCAGGAGTCAGACGCCTTAGAGGAGGAGGCGTTAGTGTCGGGGGAAATTCTGACCAGGCGGGAGGTACAGGGGTAAGGTGATGCAGAACCCCAGCAGTCAGACAGTGCTCAGGGGAGTGTGGAGGTTGTAACTCAACACCAACCTCAGGCCGCCACCTCTGTAGTACCCACTGAATATGAGGAGGTGAAAAAGAATAAAAGGAAGAAAAAAGACAAATCCTCCCGTAAGCCTGAGGAGTACAGTGCGGAGCCTAAGACCAGGAGGAAGTCCAGCGGTGATGCCGGGGTCATGGTCCTTTCCAACAGGTTTGATGCTCTGTCAGAGTCAGATGGGGACTTTGGAAAAGAGCTAGAAAGAATTGACAGTGAGTGTGAGGTGGACACAGGGGATCCTCCAACTAAGAAGAAGCCCCCTCCTGTAGATACCGCTGTAGAGTCAGACATGGAGACAGGTGGAATACAGGAGGACTTTGACTCTGACTCATGATGATGGGGGTCGCTGCTCTGCTTTTTCTGGTTATAATGGCTGGATTCTCTCTAAAAGTTGCTTCTAGCAACGTCAACAGCATTAAAGTAAGAAGGACTAGACACGCTGTGTATGACCACCTGAGATATCTGGACGCTGATGTCATCTTCCTGCAGGAGACCCGTCTGACCACCTTAGGGCATCTCCGTGAGGCTGAGCGTGAGTGGCGGTCTGGTCCTTCTTACTGGTCACTGGCTGTGGAGCCGTACGCTGGGGTCGCCATATTATTTAACACCATAGACATGACGGTGCACAGGCTGACGGAGGTCGCTATGGGGAGGTGCCTGATGCTGAAAGTGACCATCCATGGTAGGCGGCTCCGGCTGATCAACATCTATGGCCCACAGACAGTGACTGAGAGAATCCAGCTGTTCAATGAGGTGAAGCAATATCTTTTCACCTCTATCCCTGTAGTAATGGCGGGTGATTTCAATGTTACCATGACAGGTCCTCGGGCAGAGCAGTGGTCAGAGACTCCAAAGTCCTAAAGAGCATCATATCACAGGCCCATCTGTGTGATGTATTCACCCTGGGTGGTAGGACACCTAAGTACACGTACTCATGTGCTAACAGACATAGCAGGATCGATATGGCGTTTGTCAGTCCCTCAGAGAATGTAAGTGGGATGAGTGAGAAGGTCGTCCCATATTCTGATCACCTGGCCTTATTGTTTTGCATTGGAGCTACTAACCGCTCTGATATTGGTCGGGGGTTATGGAGGCTCAATTCCAGCATTCTGGATGATGTCTATGTCCAGAATTGTGTTCACTCCCTTTTTCAGGACCAGCTCCAGAGAGTAGACTTCTATGACAACATATCTGACTGGTGGGAGAACGTCAAGGAGGAGATCCGGTCCCTCTTAAAGAGATTGTCAGTGAAGAAGGGTAAGAGTAAGTACAGCCAGTATCTCAAGCTGCGGAAAGAATTGGAGTCACTGTATTCGGCGGGAGGGGGGGACAAACATAAAATTGACCGACTAAAGTCTGAAATAAAGCAGTATCAGTACAGTCGCTACACGTCCCTGGTGATCGAGAGAGATTACGGAAAACTGGGAGTTCCCGATCCCTATGAAAATTACCGGGAACGTGTGGCCAAGAAATCGATCACAGGTCTCACTGACTCCCAGGGAGTTTTACAGGAATCTCGGGAGGGTATCCTGGGGGTGGTGAGATCCTACTATGCTGAGTTATTTCAGAAGAAGGTTTTGGATAAGGAGAAAATGGCTCAATTCTTGGAGGCAACTCCGGGCCCTGACACTAGAGATTTGGACTTTTCTCCTTTGACAGCAGAAATAACAGAGGAGGAGGTTAAAGAGGCCATTGATAAGTTACATCTGAAGAAGGCACCAGGTCCTGATGGTATAACATGTGAATTTTATAAGAAGTTTAGAGACCTCTTAGCCCCAATCCTTGTGGATGTGTTTACTAACTGTCTAGAGAATCACCTGATGCCTCCATCCATGAGAGTGTCCTCCCTTATTCTGCTGTCCAAAGGTAAGGAGCCTAGTGACATCAAGAACTGGAGGCCGATCGCCCTCTTGAATGTTGACAGGAAGATTCTGGCAAAAATTCTATTCTGTAGATTAGTCTGTTTGTCCCCGGCACTGTTGGCAGGCTCGCAGTACGGCACAGTAAGAGGGCGGAACATCTCTGGAGCAGTCATCTCGATAAGAGAGATGTTTGAGAGATGTAAAGCTCTGAGGTGTGGGAGATATGTTGTAGGTCTGGACCAGGCTAAAGCCTTTGACAGGGTTGATCACGATTATCTATGGGCCACTTTGTCAAAGTACGGTATTCCGGGACAATTTATAGATTGGCTGAGAACTTTATACAGAGAGGCGAAGAGCTTTCCTCTGATCAATGGTTGGCAGGGGGACACTTTTGAAGTAGAGGCAGGGGTGCGACAGGGCTGCCCCCTGAGTCCACTGCTGTATGTGTTTGCCATAGACTTGTTTCTGCGATCACTGCAGCGGTGTGATTTTCAGGGGGTGCCGGTCCCCCATTGCTTGCCTTTGAAGGTAGTCGCCTACGTGGATGATGTGACTGTGGTGATATCTGAACCTCGCGAGGTGGAGATGTTATCTGCAGCCATCAGAAGTTACTCAGAGGCCTCCGGGTCTCTGGTCAACCTTGAGAAGAGTCAAGCTTTCTGGACATTGGATACTGCTCCTGGCTTTGATCTGCCACAGTTTGCCAAGGCCTCCACCCATATTAAAATCCTTGGGGTGAAATTTGGGAGGGAAGATAATGCCAAACTAAATTGGGAAGAGAAGTTGGAACCCGGAAATGTAAAGGTTCAGCGATGGAAGAACTGGAGGCTGACCTATAGAGAAAGGGTTACTCTGATGAAGACTTACCTGGTCCCTGTCTTCCTCTACGTCTCTGTCGTCTTTCCTTTGCCAGAATCTTTCTCCGCTAGGCTCTTTAGCCTGTTCTTCCAGCTTTTATGGGGGAACAGGTTGCACCCAGTAAAAAGAGGGATCACCTACCTGCAGAGGAGAGAGGGTGGGCTGGATATGTTAAATCCAAGGGTTTTCTTTGACTCCATGTTTCTGAAAGTTAATTTTGGTTGCCTGGACTCAAATAACAGTCTCCTGTGGGTAAGTAGTGTCAGGGACTGGATATTGCCTTTTGCAGAGTCTTGGGTGCGAGGCGGCAGTCTCAAGAGGGGTCGATGGACTCCTGGCTTCCTCCCCCAGTATCTGGAGTATGGTCTCAGGTGTTTGAAAAAGTGGAGGCTAGACAAAACATTTTTGGAGAGTAGGACCAGGAAGGAGCTTTATACCAATATCTGTAGGACCTTCTATACAGTACAGCCAGCTCTGAGGGACTGCACAACGGCCACCCTGCAGGAAAGCCTGAGGCTCCTCAATAGTCCGAGGCTTCCTGCAAAGTTCTATGACATCGCCTGGTTGTCCTTACATGGGAGGCTCTTTGTCAGGGGAAATTTAAAGTTTCTGAGTGTCCCTGACCGTATGTGCCCCTTAGGATGTCAGCTGGAGGAGACTATGGAGCATTTTACCACCGAGTGCCAGGGAGGGAGGCAGATATGGCAGGAGGTGTCCCGCAGGCTTAGAATACCAAGTCTACAGTCTCTCAAATACCCAGATATCATCTATGGTATGACTCCACAAGTAACCGGCATAGACAGGGGGACCATGTACCTGATCATCACCGTTCTCAAATACTACCACTGGCACACCAGGACCAGAGTGTCTGCACACAGCGAGTCCTTCCAGCCTATGACCGCTGTAACCCTAATACTATCTGAGCTGAAGTGTATACGATCCATAGAGAATAGCAAAAAGGGTAATTATGTTGAGTTATGGAGGAACATATATCTGGGGTAATGTCATGTCATTTCCTAATTTCCCTTCTTACCAGTGATGGACTTTGTTTAAGTTAATATTATTATCAATTTATTATATTCTGATATGTATGATTTCTGTTAAATAATTTTTTGGTCATTCTGATGAGAATGTATTGTTATATTTTTTTTTTGTCTGTTTTTACAAATAAAAATTGCCCCCTATGTACAAGAATATAACTACTATAATACTGCCCCTATGTACAAGAATATAACTACTATAATACTGCCCCTATGTACAAGAATATAACTACTATAATACTGCCCCCTATGTACAAGAATATAACTACTATAATACTGCCCCATATGTACAGGAATATAACTACTATAATACTGCCCCCTATGTACAGGAATATAACTACTATAATACTGCCCCTATGTACAAGAATATAAATACTATAATACTGCCACCTATGTACAGGAATATAACTACTATAATACTGCCCCCTATGTACAGGAATATAACTACTATAATACTGCCCCCTATGTACAGGAATATAACTACTATAATACTGCCCCCTATGTACAGGAATATAACTACTATAATACTGCCCCCTATGTACAGGAATATAACTACTTTAATACTGCCCCCTATGTACAGGAATATAACTACTATAATACTGCCCCCTATGTACAAGAATATAACTACTATAATACTGCCCCCTATGTACAGGAATATAACTACTATAATACTGCCCCCTATGTACAAGAATATAACTACTATAATACTGCCCCCTATGTACAGGAATATAACTACTATAATACTGCCCCCTATGTACAGGAATATAACTACTATAATACTGTCCCCTATGTACAAGAATATAACTACTATAATACTTCCCCCTATGTACAAGAATATAACTACTATAATACTGCCCCTATGTACAAGAATATAACTACTATAATACTGCCCCCTATGTACAGGAATATAACTACTATAATACTGCCCCCTATGTACAGGATTATAACTACTATAATACTGCCCCTATGTACAAGAATATAACTACAAAAATACTGTCCCCTATGTACAAGAATATAACTACTATAATACTGCCCCCTATGTACAAGAATATAACTACTATAATACTGCCCCCTATGTACAGGAATATAACTACTATAATACTGCTCCTATGTACAGGAATATAACTACTATAATACTGCCCCATATTTACAGGAATATAACTACTATAATACTGCCCCCTATGTACAAGAATATAACTACTATAATACTGCCCCCTATGTACAGGAATATAACTACTATAATACTGCCCCTATGTACAAGAATATAACTACTATAATACTGCCCCCTATGTACAGGAATATAACTACTATAATACTGCTCCTATGTACAGGAATATAACTACTATAATACTGTCCCCTATGTACAGGAATATAACTACTATAATACTGCCCCCTATGTACAAGAATATAACTACTATAATACTGCCCCTATGTACAGGACTATAACTACTATAATACTGCCCCTATGTACAGGACTATAACTACTATAATACTGCTCCTATGTACAGGAATATAACTACTATAATACTGCCCCCTATGTACAGGAATATAACTACTATAATACTGCTCCTATGTACAGGAATATAACTACTATAATACTGCCCCATATTTACAGGAATATAACTACTATAATACTGCCCCCTATGTACAAGAATATAACTACTATAATACTGCCCCCTATGTACAAGAATATAACTACTATAATACTGTCCCCTATGTACAGGAATATAACTACTATAATACTGCCCCCTATGTACAAGAATATAACTACCATAATACTGCCCCCTATGTACAGGAATATAACTACTATAATACTGCTCCTATGTACAGGAATATAACTACTATAATTCTGTCCCCTATGTACAGGAATATAACTACTATAATACTGCCCCCTATGTACAAGAATATAACTACTATAATACTGCCCCCTATGTACAGGAATATAACTACTATAATACTGCCCCATATTTACAGGAATATAACTACTATAATACTGCCCCCTATGTACAAGAATATAACTACTATAATACTGCCCCATATTTACAGGAATATAACTACTATAATACTGCCCCCTTTGTACAAGAATATAACTACTATAATACTGCCCCCTATGTACAAGAATATAACTACTATAATACTGCCCCCTATGTACAAGAATATAACTACTATAATACTGCCCCCTATGTACAAGAATATAACTACTATAATACTGCCCCCTATGTACAAGAATATAACTACTACAATACTGCCCCCCATGTACAAGAATATAACTACTATAATACTGCCCCCTATGTACAGGAATATAACTAGTATAATACTGCCCCCCATGTACAAGAATATAACTACTACAATACTGCCCCCCATGTACAAGAATATAACTACTATAATACTGCCCCCTATGTACAGGAATATAACTAGTATAATACTGCCCCTATGTACAAGAATATAACTACTATAATACTGCCCCCTATGTACAAGAATATAACTACTATAATACTGCCCCCTATGTACAGGAATATAACTACTATAATACTGCCTCCCTATGTACAAGAATATAACTACTATAATACTGCCCCCTATGTACAAGAATATAACTACTATAATACTGCCTCCTATGTACAAGAATATAACTACTATAATACTGCCCTCTATGTACAAGAATATAACTACTATAATACTGCCCCTATGTAAAAGAATATAACTACTATAATACTGCCCCCTATGTACAAGAATATAACTACTATAATACTGCCCCCTATGTACAAGAATATAACTACTATAATACTGCCCCCTATGTACAGGAATATAACTACTATAATACTGCCCCCTATGTACAAGAATATAACTACTATAATACTGCCCCCTATGTACAAGAATATAACTACTATAATACTGCCCCTATGTACAGGAATATAACTACTATAATACTGCCCCCTATGTACAAGAATATATCTACTATAATACTGCCCCTATGTACAGGAATATAACTACTATAATACTGCCTCCTATGTACAAGAATATATCTACTATAATACTGCCTCCTATGTACAAGAATATAACTACTATAATACTGCCCCCTATGTACAAGAATATAACTACTATAATACTGCCCCCTATGTACAGGAATATAACTACTATAATACTGCCCCCTATGTACAAGAATATATCTACTATAATACTGCCCCTATGTACAGGAATATAACTACTATAATACTGCCTCCTATGTACAAGAATATATCTACTATAATACTGCCTCCTATGTACAGGAATATAACTACTATAATACTGCCCTCTATGTACAAGAATATAACTACTATAATACTGCCCCCTATGTACAAGAATATAACTACTATAATATTGCCTGCAGATAGGACACTATGTACAATCTGCTCAGCTCCTCCTGCTCTATAACATGCTGCCTGCAGGTAGGACACGATGTCCACAATGTAAGTCTTCCAATTATTTTCATGACTTCAGGTTCCCTTTAATACATTTTCTCCTTATATTCGCACAGTTATTTGGAGTGTGAGAACACGGCCCCAGAGCTCGCAGCGTGAATAATAGATGCGCTCGGCTCCCTGCGGCTCTGTCCAGTATAATGAGCCCCATCCCTCCTCACACCACATGTTCTGCTGCTTTACTCCACATCTCTATCAGTGACTGATGACAGTATGGCGGTTACTGAATCCTGTGTTCAGCGGCTGCGATACCTTGATGAAATCCCTGCAGACTTGGGGCACACACAGGAGGAACCACTGCTCCCTGGAGATTGTCTGGGGACATGAGACCCATCACTTAGTCTCAGGGTAGACGTCCTTTCAATAAAGTGCAATGAAAAATAATGTACAGTGCAGCAGTTTTATCAGTTTCAGTTTTCTGAATTGGGGCCCTTTCTCCCCTTAAAAATATACATATACACTCATATACACACACATTAATATACTTCTATATAAAGAATATAGGCATATAGAATGAAGATACATACAATATACACACACCACATATACATACATACATACAGCATACACACATACACACATACAATACCATATACAGACATACAGCATATACACATCACATACAATATACACACACCACATATACATACATACAGCATATACACACACACATACAATACCATATACAGATATACAGCATATACACATCACATACAATTTACACACACCACATACACATACATACAGCATATACACACACACATACAATACCATATACAGATATACAGCATATACACATCACATACAATATACACACACCACATATACATACATATAGCATATACACACACACATACATACACATACATACAATACCATATACACCCACGCAGCATATACACATCACACATACACACACATACATACAATACCATATACAGACATACAGCAAGATACACACATTATATACACACCACACACACATACATACAATATCATATACACCCATGCAGCATATACACATCACATATACACACATACATACAATATCATATACACCCATGCAGCATATACACATCACATATACACACATACATACAATACCATATACATACATACAGCATATACACACATTATATACACACCACACACACATACATACCCAATACCACAGATGCGTGCCCCATAGTGGCGGCTACCCCTGTACTTACACAGCTACTGATGGTATAAATATATGTGTACAGATATGGGGTTTTTTGTAAGGATAAGGGGGCCCCATTCAGTAGTCTGCTATGGGCCCGGCCTCTCCTAGTTACACCCCTGCAGTGGGAGATGCTGCCTATAGCGGATGAACCTGTTGTACTTCCACCTGCAGAGGACACGTAATATCTGTCACAGATGATACAACCCTCTGACCTGCGGCTGGTGCCCACCATGATCAGTGATACATCCCGCAGCAGCGCAGTCACTCCTGCCGCCGTCATAGACATACGCTTCCCTTTCAGCAGCGTCTCCCCTGTTATCTGGAGCTGCCATACATCTGTATACTGTATATTGTGTTATTGGGACAGTTTACATGTTATATTACATTATAGGCAGTCCCCAGGTTGCCTACAAGATCTGTTCTGTAGGTTTGTTCTTAAGTTGAATTTGTAAGTCGGAACTGTATATTTTATAATTGTAACCTCAGGCAGAATTTTTTTGGTCTCTATCACTATTGGATTTTAAAAATGTTGTGTTGTCATAAGAACCAGAATTAACAATAAATCTTCATTACAGACGCCTGTGATAACTGTTATAGCTGCATATTGTAGAGTAAGGATAAAGTACAGGAAATTACCAACATCCAGAGGTCCGTTTGTAACTAGGGGTCGTCTGTAAGTTGGCTGTTCCTAAGTAGGGGACCGTCTGTATATTGTTATGGTCTCACATTTCTTGCGTTATAAAATAGATAATTCTTTTTATTTACGATGAACCATTTTCAGGGCAGATCACTAAATCCTCTGACGTTGTATAAAATGAAAATGATTGATCACCAAAATGTAAAATGTGAACTTTATAGGGAAGTGGTGACTGCCGAGAACATGGAGACCTATGTAAGCAGGTAAGATCCTCCAGAGCACTGCTCGGGGTGCAGAGGTCTGGGCTTAGCTCGGGGTGCTGAGGTCTGGGCTTAGCTCGGGGTGCTGAGGTCTGGGCTTAGCTCGGGGTGCTGAGGTCTGGGCTTAGCTCGGGGTGCTGAGGTCTGTGCTTAGCTCGGGGTGCTGAGGTCTGTGCTTAGCTCGGGGTGCTGAGGTCTGGGCTTAGCTCGGGGTGCTGAGGTCTGGGCTTAGCTCGGGGGTGCTGAGGTCTGGGCTTAGCTCAGGGTGCTGGGGTCTGGGCTTAGCTCGGGGTGCTGAGGTCTGGGCTTAGCTCGGGGTGCTGAGGTCTGGGCTTAGCTCGGGGTGCTGAGGTCTGGGCTTAGCTCGGGGTGCTGAGGTCTGGGCTTAGCTCGGGGTGCTGAGGTCTGGGCTTAGCTCGGGGTGCTGAGGTCTGGGCTTAGCTCGGGGTGCTGAGGTCTGGGCTTAGCTCGGGGTGCTGAGGTTTGGGCTTAGCTCGGGGTGCTGAGGTCTGGGCTTAGCTCGGGGTGCTGAGGTCTGGTCTTAGCTCGGGGTGCTGAGGTCTGGGCTTAGCTCGGGGTGCTGAGGTCTGGTCTTAGCTCGGGGTGCTGAGGTCTGGTCTTAGCTCGGGGTGCTGAGGTCTGGGCTTAGCTCGGGGTGCTGAGGTCTGGGCTTAGCTCGGGGTGCTGAGGTCTGGGCTTAGCTCGGGGTGCTGAGGTCTGGGCTTAGCTCGGGGTGCTGAGGTCTGGGCTTAGCTCGGGGTGCTGAGGTCTGGGCTTAGCTCGGGGTGCTGAGGTCTGGCCTTAGCTCGGGGGTGCTGAGGTCTGGGCTTAGCTCGGGGTGCTGAGGTCTGGGCTTAGCTCGGGGTGCTGAGGTCTGGGCTTAGCTCGGGGTCCTGGATCTCTGGATCTTCTCTTGGATTCCTGTGACTTGGTTTCAGCCTGTAGCTGGATCTCCGTTCCTTGCCTTGAATTTCTGGGACCTTTCTTGTCACCTCTATGTCAGTTTTGATCTTATCCTAAATGGTGCTGTTTCTGTATTACCTGGTGAGCCCTTTCCCTGCCTTCTTGCCCCAGTCTTTGTCTGTGTCATGCACCTCTCGGATGTCACCTTACAGGACTACACCAAGAGGAAGCGATAAGGTGTTCTTCTACAGCAAAGTCCAGGTCCCTGTATATGGATGGAAAAGTAACAACGGGGGACCACTTAAAGGGGTTTTCCTCCCACGAAGACAAGTTTCTTAAATATACTCAGGATAACGAAATAACACATTCTCTAATTCACTGTTATCAACAAAAATTCAGCATTTCAGATATAAATCCAACCTGTCTCTATCAGTCCTGTACACAATTTCAGTTGCCCCTGGTGTCTTCCTGGATCTTCTGACTTTAGGCTTGGCTGCCAATTTGCTTTTCTGTCCGACACTGTGGAGCTGAGCTCTTCTCTTCTCCCCCTGCAGCCCAGGAGGAGCTCACACTGATACACAGACACTGACTTCCTGCCAGCAGCAGCGTGAGGAGAACTACAAGCTACAGGCAGATAAGTTCTTTATCTGGAGAAGGGGAAGCACAGCAAATCTGATGTGTTTGTAGCTGACATGTAACACAGCTCCTTTGCCCTACACTTTGAGAAAGAGTTCTACCCGAAACGTGTCACACCACAAATTTCTGCCAAAACTTTTTCTGTGCTTTTATGTCTAATTTGATCACAAGTCCTTGTTATTGGGACTCTTGGGAAAATCTATTTGGCTAGTGGCTGCTAATTTTTACCAGGACTGAAACAACTCTACGGAAGAGAGACAACGTCCACCCTCAGAACCCCAAATTGGGGTAATTTGCCTTAAATCAAGACGTTGACAGGGGAGCACCCCGAGTAGGGGCTGGTTATGTTTCCTTCTGGCTGGAAGGTATCACCCGAGGCGCCGTGCTCTGTGTTTCAGTTTTTCCTTCATTTCTGCACGTGTAACAGAGCTGAGAGTGTCATTGTAAGTATTATGCATCTCATGGATCTCATCATCTCTCTTTCTATGTGTCAGATAAAAGTGAATGTTCAGAAGCTAAATAAAAGTGTAGATAAACCCTGGACCCTGATAATCTAAGCACATTGTCAGCACACAGCATCTCATAGCACAGAGCGATCATGAAGTGTCTGCTCATAGAGTCCCCGCTCACACTCTGGAATCTTACACTGAGTGATAGGAGCTAAAACAGAAATAACACTGATACACTGAAAGGTAAAACTGATCTTTACTGTGTAAACATCACTAGGGGGTTGAAAATTGAAAATGTTCTTTCATGAAGAAAACCCCTTTAAGTAGCCACTGGTAACGCAGTGGGGGTCATTTATTATTTGTGTTTAATAAATTGGTGCACGAGCAAAAGTGTCTGAACTGACTCCACATTCCTGAAGAAGTTATAGAACTTGTAGACTTACTCTGTCTGGGTATAAGTGTGCGAAATAAATTGTGCCAAAAATAACGTTAGAGAAACTAGAAGAGCAGAAAAATCGTCAGGATTTACAAGTCGCAGCCAAATTGAGCAACAACAAAAAAACCCTGAGTGTCTGAACAGAAGCTAATAAATAAGCAGCACATGGTGCAGCAGCAAAAAGACAAAACGTGCCCAACAAAAATTGGGGGAAATCCTATAGCAAATGACCCCCAGTGGGTCCATCCCTGCTGCCCCAGTGAATTTTGAATCTCCAAAAATTTTTTGCAAGACCAAAGACAAAGATCTTGAAAGATTTGTGTAATATATCAGGCTCAACCCGTGATCTCACCGTCCAATTAACACTAAAGAATCTAAGGTTGTGGTCACACGTTGCGTTTAATGCATGCGTTCAAAAATGCAATGCAAGAGCTGAAGCGAGATTTGCCTAATTAAACAGCTGTCAACACATGTGACGCAACAGTTAACACATTGTTAACCTTGTGTTAACGTGCATGTTTGTTAACACAATGTTAACACGTGCGTTAACAATGTGTTAATGGTTGCATTTTGTAACAGCTGTTTAATTAGGCAAATCTCTCTTCAGCTCTTGCAATACCTTTTTAAACGCATGCGTTAAACGCGACGTGTGAGCGCACCCTCAGGAAGGGAGGGTCTGTGATGGATCCCGGTGTCAGGCAGGTGATGTGCAATGTGTAAGTCCTACTGAAGGACGTCGCATCCCTCTGCTCTGTATCACTAAATGCAGATTAATGCAACCTCTGCGCGGCGCAGGGCTCTACGCTGCGCCCTCTGTTTCCCCCGGTAGGAGAACGCGGCAGAGATTTCCATTTAAATGCTGATTGTGGCCCCGGCCCCGCGATTCTCAATCCTTTTACAGGAGGAGAAGCAGAATATTTCCTTCACCTGGGGACGCGGCTCTTTCCCACTTTACCTCTGATATATTTTTCGCAGCAGGACTCTCATTCACTTAATAAAATAAAGGTTTGCTTTTTTTGGTTGAGTGGAGAAGGCAGTTGAGCAGAAAATAGCCACGGTAAATTATTCTCTGCACAAAAGAAGAATATTGTCTTATTTACGTCGCAGGCGGAGAAGAACCGGAGACAAAAAGTGGCTTCACAGGAGAATCACAATGGCAGGAATTAAAGGGGAAGTACAGAGGGAGACCAGGGCCACACACAGTGTTATAGGACTAACCTGCCATGTGATCCAAGATAGAAACGACATAACGCAACATATAAAATACAAAATGCTACATATAAAATACATAACACAACATATAAAATACATAATACAACATATAAAATACATAACACAACATATAAAATACATAACACAACATATAAAATACATAACACAACATATAAAATACATAACACAAAGTATAAAATACATAACACAACATATAAAATACATAACACAACATATAAAATACATAACACAAAGTATAAAATACATAACACAACGTATAAAATACATAACACAACATATAAAATACATAACACAACATATAAAATACATAACACAAAGTATAAAATACATAACACAACATATAAAATACATAACACAAAGTATAAAATACATAACACAACATATAAAATACATAATACAACATATAAAATACATAACACAACATATAAAATACATAACACAACATATAAAATACATAACACAAAGTATAAAATACATAACACAAAGTATAAAATACATAACACAACATATAAAATACATAACACAACATATAAAATACATAACACAACATATAAAATACATAACACAAAGTATAAAATACATAATACAACGTATAAAATACATAACACAACATATAAAATACATAACACAACATATAAAATACATAATACAACATATAAAATACATAACACAACATATAAAATACATAACACAAAGTATAAAATACATAACACAACATATAAAATACATAACACAAAGTATAAAATACATAACACAACATATAAAATACATAACACAACATATAAAATACATAACACAAAGTATAAAATACATAATACAACGTATAAAATACATAACACAACATATAAAATACATAACACAACATATAAAATACATAACACAACATATAAAATAAATAATACAACATATAAAATACATAACACAACATATAAAATACATAACACAACATATAAAATAAATAATACAACATATAAAATACATAACACAACATATAAAATACATAACACAACATATAAAATACATAACACAAAGTATAAAATACATAACACAACATATAAAATACATAATACAACATATAAAATACATAACAAAGTATAAAATACATAACACAAAGTATAAAATACATAACACAACATATAAAATACATAACACAACATATAAAATACATAACACAACATATAAAATACAAAATGCTACATATAAAATACATAACACAACATATAAAATACAAAATGCTACATATAAAATACATAATACAACATATAACACACATACTAGTAACTTTAATTTGAGCATAAATCTTAGTCACAGTGATTCTTACACACTGGGGCAGAATTTGGCACATGTGGGCGTGGCCTATATTTTCCACATCATCCGTCGCAATTATGTTGAGTTTGTCGGCTTTTTTAGGCGCAATTTTTGGTGCAGAACAGACCAGGAAAAAAACGGTCTGAAATCAAAAGAACAATAGACGCAGCCCTTGTAAGATTTTGGTGCAGAAATCATTTGTGTTAGCATTTTTATGGTACCCAACTGATTAGTTCCGTCTGCGCATAAATTACTTACAGACGTGCGCTACTTTAATGCATCGGGCTGTGGTTTCGATGCCGACAGTCGTGCTTGCGCCAGAATTAGTAAATCCCCCCCCCCCGCTGAGTTATCTTTATAGAATACATACTACGACACAATGCAACGTATAATACATAGAATGCAACAAATATACAACCCTTACAGCTGAATACAACATATTGGGGCACATTTACTAAGGACCTTGCGCCAGTTTTCTGTCGGACTTTGCACGTTCCTTCTAGCGTAAACTGCTTGCACAGGTATATAAGAAGTGTCAGCGCCACATTTGGATCACACGCGACCATCTTGTTGTACGGCTGCGCTATTCTTCATGCAACACAAATTTCTGCACTGAATGGGGTGTTCCGGTGCTCAGTGGGACCGTGCACCAGATTTAACATGCAAAGTCTGACAGATTTGTGTGGCATGTCCAATGTTAAACGTGCACCAAAAAACGTGCGCTAGAAATCCTGAATCTGGCGCCCCCTGCACACTACACAGGCAAACTGCACCTAACACACACTGCACTGGTCTTAGTAAACGTGGGCCATTATGTATATATTGTAAAATCTGTAGTGCAACATATAGTACATCACATGCAACATATAATATACACAGAACAACATATACTGTACATAATGCTACATGATTGCTAAACAGGAATAGATAGAGAGCGCATATAATACAACAAATAATATATATTGTGCAATGTATAATAAATAGAATGTTACAGAGAATATTTACTGTATGTTGCAAAAAATATACACAACACATACATAATGCAACATGTAATATACATGTAGCACAGGTTATACAACAAATGATTGATATGCAACATATTATATACACAGGGCAAAATATAACATACCCCGCATGAGAGATGGATAGCGGCATTACTAGTAGACACTATGGGGCATATTTATCATACGCCACCCCTCGTGCCGCTGCTGCATTGCCCCACCGCTGCTTTTCGCAGCGCGATACATCAATAGGTTTCGGGATATATTTATATGAGTTACAGGGACAAGAGGCTATATGAATTTTTCCTTTTTTTTTTTTAATTTTTTAAAAAATTTTATTTGTAACCTTGGCCAGATCTGTGCCTTGCCACAATTCTGTCTCTGAGCTCCTTGGGCAGTTCCTTGAACCTCAGGATTCTCATGTGCTCTAGCATGCACTGTGAGTTGTGAGGTCTTATAAAGACAGGGGTGCACCGTTCCTAATCAAGTCCTAACAGTTTAAACACAGTTGGACTCCAATGAGGGAGTAGAACCATCTCAAGGAGGATCAGAAGGAAATGTACAGAAATTAGTTAAATATGAGTGTCACAGCAAAAGGGCTGAATACTTAGGACCATGTGATATTTTTTCATGTTTAATCAATTACCAAAAAACATTTGTTATGTTACAGGGTTCTCCGCCAGAAATAACCATTTTTATATTATGATAGATCAGGACTTTTGGGACGCGGCAATACCTTGCATGTTTATGATTTTATTTGTTGAATTTACATGCGTTCTAAAGAAAGGGGGTGATTAGAATTTTTCCTTTTTTTTATTTAAAAATTTTATTTAAATTAATTTTTTTTCATTTGCTCCTTTTTTTAGGCCCCTTAGGGTGTTTGAACACTAGGGGGTCTGATCGCTCATGCTATATACTATATACTACAACTGCAGTATATTGGGAATATACAGCTCTTATATTACAGCCTGCCTATGGCAAACTGTGTGCATTGCTTGGTGACCATAGGAGCCTTGAAGAGCCTCACAGCTGTCATCAGTAACCCCTGGAGATGTTTTGGGGGTTGCTGATTGGCAGCAATGTGGCCGCACCCATTTGAAGCTGATGTTTATGCGAAAGGATGAGCTCTTGAGTATATACAAATGCTAAGGGCAGTACTTAAGAGGTTAAAAAAAACTTGATGAATAAATTCTTTGTGAGTCTATTTATGGGGCCATGAGGAGATCTATGACACTAGAGCCTCCATGTTATACATAGATAGTGGGAACCTCCAGAGCCGGAATGGAAGGACCTTTACCAGCTGTGATAAGGAGTCATCAGTGTGAACAGCGCTGTAATATCTGCCCTCCATCATTAGACTCCCATTCCTCTAACTTCTTCATTTCCTTCATATGTTTATGTAACCAGGGACCAAATACCCTAATGCAATTTTCCTGATAAAATATACAGATTTTTTATATATATATTTTTTTTTGCAAAGAAAATATCAGGATATCAGTTTCACAGAGAAGCAGAGGAGATGAAGTGACAGCAGCGCATACAATCTGCTTCTAATGGATGTAAATAGGGTCTATTATGATCCGCCGCACATTATACAACCAGCCACAAAGAGATACATTGTAGCGAGTGATGGATACAGCGAGTGATGGAAGAGAAATGCAAAAGTTACAGAGAAAGTTCAGATCAGGACAAGAAGACGGATCCAGCTTTCCAGAAGCCCCATGGGATACACACCTGGAGTAAGGATCTGCCATAGGTGGAGGTTACAGCCCAAAACCAAAATAGTAGCTCTGCTCTTACTACTACTATCAGTACTCTTTCTACTATTACTACTACTATTATACCTGCTCTTATTACTACTACCAATACTCCTACTGCTATTAATACTCCAATCACTACTATTACTACATTTACTACTACTACTATTATACTTACTATTACTACTACTATTTTAACTGCTCTTACTATTACTTCTGCCAATGCCCTTACTACTATTAATACTACAATCACTGCTTTCAGTCCTACTACTACTACTAGGGCTATTGTTCTCACTGTTCTTTGTACTATTACAACTATTGCTCTTTCTACTTTTACAACTGCTTTTAGTGCAAATGTTACCAATGCTCTTACTTCTATTATGACTACAATCACTGTTTTTACTACAATTGCTAATACTACTATTATAAAAGATCTTACTATTGCTACTGCCAATGCTCTTCCTACTATTACTACTACAACAACGGCTTTTACTTCTGCTAGTTCTACTGCTCTCACTGTTCTTTCTACTAATACTATTACAGTATTTTTTACTACTATCACTACTAATATCATTGCTCTTGCTACTACTATTACTAAGAATATCATTGCTCTTACTACTACTATTACTATGAATATCATTGCTCTTACTACTACTATTACTATGAATATCATTGCTCTTACTACTACTATTACTAAGAATATCATTGCTCTTACTACTACTATTACTAAGAATATCATTGCTCTTACTACTACAATTACTAAGAATATCATTGCTCTTACTACTACTATTACTAAGAATATCATTGCTCTTGCTACTACTAATACTATGAATATCATTGCTCTTACTACTACTATTACTAAGAATATCATTGCTCTTACTACTACTATTACTATGAATATCATTGCTCTTACTACTACTATTACTATGAATATCATTGCTCTTACTACTACTATTACTAAGAATATCATTGCTCTTACTACTACTATTACTATGAATATCATTGCTCTTACTACTACTATTACTATGAATATCATTGCTCTTACTACTACTATTACTAAGAATATCATTGCTCTTACTACTATTACTATGAATATCATTGCTCTTACTACTACTATTACTATGAATATCATTGCTCTTACTACTACTATTACTATGAATATCATTGCTCTTACTACTACAATTACTAAGAATATCATTGCTCTTACTACTACTATTGCTATGAATATCATTGCTCTTACTACTATTACTATGAATATCATTGCTCTTACTACTACTATTACTAAGAATATCATTGCTCTTACTACTACAATTACTAAGAATATCATTGCTCTTACTACTACTATTGCTATGAATATCATTGCTCTTACTACTACTATTACTATGAATATCATTGCTCTTACTACTACTATTACTATGAATATCATTGCTCTTGCTACTACTATTACTATGAATATCATTGCTCTTACTACTATTACTATGAATATCATTGCTCTTACTACTACTATTACTATGAATATCATTGCTCTTACTACTATTACTATGAATATCATTGCTCTTGCTACTACTATTACTAAGAATATCATTGCTCTTGCTACTACTATTACTATGAATATCATCGCTCTTACTACTACAATTACTAAGAATATCATTGCTCTTACTACTACTATTACTATGAATATCATCGCTCTTACTACTATTACTATGAATATCATTGCTCTTGCTACTACTATTACTATGAATATCATTGCTCTTACTACTACTATTACTATGAATATCATTGCTCTTACTACTACTATTACTATGAATATCATTGCTCTTACTACTATTACTATGAATATCATTGCTCTTGCTACTACTATTACTAAGAATATCATTGCTCTTACTACTACAATTACTAAGAATATCATTGCTCTTACTACTACTATTACTATGAATATCATTGCTCTTACTACTACTATTACTATGAATATCATTGCTCTTACTACTACTATTACTATGAATATCATTGCTCTTACTACTATTACTATGAATATCATTGCTCTTACTACTACTATTACTATGAATATCATTGCTCTTACTACTACTATTACTATGAATATCATTGCTCTTACTACTATTACTATGAATATCATTGCTCTTACTACTACTATTACTATGAATATCATTGCTCTTACTACTACTATTACTATGAATATCATTGCTCTTACTTCTACTATTACTATGAATATCATTGCTCTTACTACTACTATTACTATGAATATCATTGCTCTTACTACTACTATTACTATGAATATCATTGCTCTTACTACTACTATTACTATGAATATCATTGCTCTTACTACTATTACTATGAATATCATTGCTCTTACTACTACTATTACTATGAATATCATTGCTCTTACTACTACTATTACTATGAATATCATTGCTCTTACTACTACTATTACTATGAATATCATTGCTCTTACTACTACTATTACTATGAATATCATTGCTCTTACTACTATTACTATGAATATCATTGCTCTTACTACTACTATTACTATGAATATCATTGCTCTTACTACTATTACTATGAATATCATTGCTCTTACTACTACCATTATTACTGCTCTTAGTACCACTACTTCTATCACTGCTCTTACTACTACTACCATAACTATCATTGCACTTGCTACTGCTTACACTACTACTACTTTTACTGCTACTACTACCAAAGACTACTACTACTACTGTCTACTATAGTACCAGTACTTATACTTATGCTACTTATATTTCACTACTTCTACAATCACTAGCACTACCTCTACCACCACCACTACTACAACAACTACTACCCATGTCTTTCCTTTCCTTCCATCTTACCCATTGTAAGGTAAGTGGCCTGAGTAATGGCACCGATAGCTGAGGAAAGGATCATCTACAGAATCCAGCGGAGCCAAAATTAATGACGGAGAAGCTACTACAGGACGCAAAGTGAATGGAAATGGCGAAAAGTCTTCTTTAAGGGGTTATGATTGACCTGTAATACCAAACTCCACCTGAGCACAGTTGTGGCGCTGTTGTTACCAAACTGCTTTAGTCTTTCCTGTTTTTGGGGACAGAAATATTTGGGACAATGTTCCATGATAAAGGCAGGAGTTGGCGCTCATCCATCATCGTCCTGTTATGTCATTAATTCCACCAGTTGAGACAAACCACGGAAAGATAATTTTCTGCACAATCCAAAGGACTAAATCCGGAGAAGAAAAGCTCTCAGTTGATTTGCAAATTTTTATTTTTTTCCTTTCAATTTTGTCAGACAATGGAAATGTTCCAGAAAATCTCGTTCTCTCCCGACGGTAACAATAGGAGCCGAGAGATAACCGGAGAGGAGATCAATACCCAAGAACGTCTGGCGATCAATAACCTTGCCTTTAATTGTGACTGCTTATTCAGAGGCTCGAAAATATATTATTAATGGAGAATTGCTTTAAAATTGCTGCATTCGAGCGATGTCATTCAACCCCCATTCAATACGCGGCAAACAAAATGTCAAGAGCCTCTTAATACAATACAAAGTGGAGCGCTAAAACCCGAGGCGGCAAAGACACGTCCAGCACCAGCCGAGCAGGTCCAAGAGGAACCCGAGCCACAAACTGAGCATCGATACATAATTGTTACTAAGTACTGGGAAGATTGGGGGCACTGATGTCAGGGAGCGCTCCTTGGAGTGGGCTACATGGCTCCATTGGTACAGAAATGGTACAGATATACAGCCGAAAGTACTGGAACTGTGGACCCAATGTACTGGAACTGTGGACCCACTGTGCCACTTGACCACTTTGAATTCAGTCTTGTGTTTGCAGTGCCAGGATGAGGCATAGGGAGTTAAAACCATGATGGTTAGCTCAGCTGACTCTCAGTTTTCTTATTTGTCAACTGTAAAGCTTTATTGAGGCTGGATTTCCCTGCCAGTAATTTGGTTTACATTCCTAGGTGGTTATTCTGCCTGACTTGGCTTTAAGTTTTCTTTCATCTACTCTGTTTTCTGACCAGCCCTTGCTTCCTGATCCGGTACTGCATTGCCATCTGGTTGTGACTTCATTTTGTACCTCTGACTAGCGTTTTGCTTACCGTTTTGTCCCTGACGTACTCCCTTGGCTTGGCTTGACCTTGGTTTTACCTTCTCTTTACCCCTCATATAAGTGTAGGGTAAATTTCCCAGTTGGAGGAATCTGGGGAGTGCATCACATACACAGTGACATTGGTCACATCATACGTAGACTCACTCTCCCTCTCCTGACCTGACACCTCAACGGGGGCTAGAATTTTTTGCAGTGGGGTCCCCAGGTTGCTATATGGTGAGTAGTCTTAGGACAGTTTGCAGCTGACCCAGAACAGTCCAAGGTTAGGAAAGGAGGAGCTATTGGACTATCTTGGATCAGCACAAAAACATCATTGGTTGTCACAGTGGAGGTCCAGAACAAGCCGGGTTCAGAACATGGAGGATTCACCAGAACTGATCCAGAACTTTTACATGACACCAGCTCTATAGGCACCGGGGCTCATCAAGCATTGGCCTAGTATACATGACAAACATACCCTGAGTAACCCATTAATTGCTGTAGGGTGGGGCATTACATTTACCGATGTGCCCAATTTTAAAGGGGTTCTCCAATATTTGGAAAAGCCAATTAGGAGGCAGATGTTGTGAGAAACATAATTACCTCTCGAGAAGAGATCGGATCTCTACCCCTTCTCTATCTCAGGAGCTTCATGAGTTGTGTCTCCATCGTCCAGTAGTTACACATCAGCCAAGCTGAATAAGGCCGGATACATGTGTTATCAGAATGTAACAACCGGGACCCTGCAATACCCAGAATAACCACAATCACAGGGGGGCACATGAAGCTCCTCGTGTGTGATCGCACAGACAATGGCTTCCAGCCGGGTGTGCATGGGCGACTTATGGAAATATTCAATCTTGTAGATTCTGGACACTGAGTGACTGTCATTGCTATATAAGAAATCTCCTGAGGACTCACTCTTAAAGGGATTCTCAAACATCTGCAAAAAAGTGACAGGACAAAACTCAAAAGTGTATCCCCGCCCCTATAATTAAAGTTCCACTAATCACCAATAACGATGGATCAGTCGTTAATAGTTTTGGTGGACAGGAAACCCCTTTAAGTTGTTGAGTCCATAATAATGTGGATATTTTAAAGGTAACCTGTCAGTAGCTTCAGGGCTGTATGAAGGCGTTTTAGTGTCCAAAACTATTTCACATAACAGGTGCAGTCACTACATTCTGGAGGGGAAACTTCAGATGCCCCGAACATCTGCCGCATGCGCAGTGTAATTAGGTGCACTGACCTTGGCTTCATTATGTGCAGTGAGCAAGCAACAGGAGTTCAAGTAAACTAAAGTCACTGGATCCCCATCGCATGCGCACTGTGTGTGGTGAATGCGCGGTCAGTACATGGTTCTTCACTGCACATGTGCCCGATGATCAGCGCATGCGCAGCAAAGCAAAATGTACTGTTCTCATATCCATTATGCACAGTTCACATGCGCTGGGGTCTGGTGAAGTGGTTAATACGGATCACTGCACTTTGCATCATACACTAACTTGCGCATGCGCAGTAAAGTCAGGTGTAATGACCTTGACTACAGTAAATGCAGTGTGCTTGCAGCAGAGATCCAAGTGAGCTCAAGTCACTAGACCCCCACTGCATATAGCACACTTTTCTTCCTTGCACATGTGCCGATGATCAGCGCATGCGCAGTAAAGTGAGATGTACAGATTACTCTTATTCATTACGCACAGTGTACATGCGCTGGGGTCTGGTGACTTGCATTTGCCTAAGACCCCCAGACATAAGGTCACTAGACTTTGCTCTTGCGCAGTAAAGCAATGTGTACTGACTTTGAACCACACAGTGCACATGAGTCAAGTCACTGGACCCCCTGCCACAACCAACATCTGGAAAGTCCTAAGCTTTGGGACCCTTGACCTGTATTAAGCTCTGCTGGCAGGATCAGGGCTCCACAGGCTGCTGACAGGTTCCCTTTAAGTAATGAATTACATTGTAAAATTCCCCTTTTCTTGGGAATCTATAATTTATGATTTCGGCTCTCAGGCGGTTGGGCTTTATTTACTGCGTGCTGCGAAGACTACACTAATATTTGCAGAGGCAGTAAAGCGAGCGGCAGATATTATAATGCGTGCACAGAATCGCTTGTGTTTTTCATTGGGACTTTGTTGATTTTATGAAGCATCAAAAGTGGTTTCACCCTCCAGCTCTCTCCAGAAATAATTCTGCTCGGGACGTGAAGCGCGCCGGCGGAGAACATTACAGCGCAGAGGATCCTGCAAGGAGACCCTGGGAACAGAGCGGCATCTGCAGGAGCTCAGTACAGATTATATGCACATATGGGATCTATAGGGGACAGGAGCCTGGAAGGGTCAAATCAGCGGGGACACCCGGCATCAAATATCCTGGCAGCCTCTAGAACTACACAGAGCTGAGGGTCAGAAGTACAAGGCTCCATCCAATGTGTAGTGGCCATGGGGAGGTACTGCAGGCCAGTTCTGCCTAGTACAGAATCTCCTGGGTATGTCGGGGGTTGACGAGAAGTTGAGAATATCCCTTCAATCACATTATTAAGGGGTTAACACTTAAGACCAAGTATTAAAAAGGAACCTGTCAGCAGGCGTGACCATACAGACAGCAGTCAGTGTTATGTACTGTTCTTGGAGAGTTGAGCAATCAGACCTTTGTGTATGTTGTTAGTAGCAGCAGGACTATGGATTTATATTCCAGGATTGTTGCTCCTCCAAGTGCTCTGGGGGTCATCCTCACACTGCTGTGTTCTGTTCTCTTTGCAGCCAGTGATATGTATGGTCCCTAAAGAGATGTGTAATCAGACCATTGTATATGTTGTTAGTAGCAGCAGGACTATGGATTTATATTCCAGGATTGTAGCTCCTCCAAGTGCTCTGGGGGTCGTCCTCACACTGCTGTTCTCTGTGCTCTCTGCAGCCAGTGGTATGTATGGTCCCTGGAGAGATGTGTAATCAGACCATTGTATATGTTGTTAGTAGCAGCAGGACTATGGATTTATATTCCACGATTGTAGCTTTTAAATGTGCGCTGGGGGAGTGTCCTCACACTGCTGTGCTCTGTGCTCTCTACAGGCAATTTGAGGTATTGTCCCTGTAGGGATGTGTAATCAGACCTTTGTGTATGTTGTTAGTAGCAGCAGGACTGTGATATATGGATCTATATTCCAGGTTTTAACCTCTCCAAGTGCACGGGGGGCTTGTCCTCACACTGCTGTGCTCTGTGCATTAGATATACACAGTGATAATTCCTTCATCTAGTGTCCAGTACTACCAGTAGTTGCCCTACGTGCCTTAATAATCTGCCCGGCTTTGGTTCTATCTCTCAGCCCTGCAGAACATGTGCAACAGTGTATAAATATATCAATGAAATGAAGTTTCCCAATCTCACATCTGATTTACAATGTGCTGATACAATGTTTATAATAATTGCAGCGGATTACAGAAACAGCGCCACCCTTTCCATAGGTCGTATCTGGTATTGCAGCTCAGTCCTACTGAAGGGAATGCAATACCACCTATGACCTGTGTGGGAGCGTGGAGCAATTTTTGAATAAGAACAGACAATTTTTTTCACATTTTTGAGAGGAGAATAATTTTTCATACTAATAGGTTTTCTCCATGGATTTTTAAGAAAGCTTTGGAATTGAAGGATCAGCCTCCCCGTAGCACATCCTCTCAGCTCCTTACACTCCTCCTCTCGCTCTGTTCACCCTGTGATCCTGTTCCGCTGCCTCGTGTCTTCCTTTGAAGTGATTCCTCTCTCCTTTTTTGCACATTTGTAACATTTGCTTCTTCTGGATACAGCGCCTCCCCTCTGTTTTGGCTGTGCCTGGTATTGCAGCTCAGCTCCATTGAAGTGAATGATGCTGCAGTACCACCTCTGACCTGTGGCGGAGTGTGGTGCTATCTGTTCTTCTGGTCATTTCTAGCTGGATCTTATATCTAGTTGGGGGCTCATCCACCCCTGGCACGTCGTCTCAGCCGTCGCGCTGCGTTCCACCTCTGATCCCGTCCCGCTGCCTCTTGTCTTGCTTTGATTTAATCCGTCTCTCCCTTTCGCTGCCTCTGTCGCAGCTGCTTTACATTCTCTCGCGCTCTCCCCGGGTTTTCTGTCATCTTCCATCCAGTTCCTGCTGCTAGGAAGCAATTTCCGAAGAAGGATGGGAGCCTCGTGTGCCAGCGCCGCCCTCCTCAGCCCTTGTTACGTGCCAGATGGTTGCCCCAAGCGCAGAACCTGTGCCCCTCTCATTGTGTCAGCGCCGATCTATCCAGTCCCTGCCGCTGTCACTCCGCGCTCCCCGGCTGCCGGCTGATTGGGTGTCGCACTGATGTGATGCGTTCTGAAGGTTAAACGGCTCCCGAGTTATTTTAAGGAAAGCTTAAAGGGGAAACGCACTAAAAATAAAGCGATCCTCGCAGATTGCAGGGGGGCGGGGCTGAAATAGAAGCAGGTGCAGGGGGGTCGGGGGTCCCTGCAGATGTCCTCACTCTGCCCCATCCTCTGATCATCACTGTCAGGATCAGCAACACTTCATTAACTGAGAATTTTTCTTAACCCCTTCAGGACGCAGCCTGTTTGTACGCTAAGGGTGATGCCACATGTGGCGTTTTAAAGCCGTTTTTGGTCCGTTTTTAAGCACTCCGTCCAAAAACACATGTCTTTTGAAAACACATCCGTTTTTGACCTGTTTTAATTAAGATAATCGGTAAAACCTATCAAAAACAGATTCATTTTCAAAAAACATGTGTTTTCGGACGGACTGCTTAAAAACGAACCAAAAGCGGGTTCAAAACGCCAGGTGTGGCATCACCCTAAGGCTCAATGTTTTTTTTTTAAAATGTGACCAGTGTCTCTTCCTGTAGTAATAACTTTTCAGCACTTTAAGATTTCCCTGTGATTTTGAGAATGTTTTCTTGTGAGACATTGTAGTTTATGTTAGTTGTATCATTTCGGTGATCCGTTTCCTTTTTGTGGGGGTAAAAATTCAATAATTTAGGAAAAATGTGAAAAAAATTTACAATTTTCAAAGTTTCAAATGTTCTACTTTTTAGACAAAAAGTCACACCACAATTTTTTTGTTAGAAACCTATCTCCACTGTTCTTCTTTTTATTCCCATAATTTGTTTTACGTTTCCATTTTTTTTTTTTTTTCGGATCTGAGAAGGTTTCAAGTTTTAGTAGCAACTTCTCAGATTTTCAAGAGGTTTAAAAAGTGCTAAATTTTTGGTGACCAATTCAGTTTGCAAGTGCCCTATAAAGGATTATGTAATATTTACCCCGACAAGTGACACCATTTTATGAACCTAACCACTCAAACTATTCAAATCAGCATTTAAGAAGTCTGTTAACCCTTTAATTCTTCCTCTGGAAGCAAACGAAAATGGATTGGAAATTATGAAATTTCCATTTTTTAAATAAGATTATTCTAATTTAGCCCTAAAATGGACACATTCAGAAGGAAGTTGTGGCAAATATACATCCCTAAATCTATGCCCTGCTACTTCTGAGTACAGAAATACCAGACATGTGGACGTCAGCTGCTGTTTCATCACACAGTGATGTCCAGAACAGAGTTAGTGCCATTGGGTTTTTTGGCGGCCAATTTGGCTGCAAATGTTTTGTGGTGCCACCGTTTTCCTGGAGAGCCCCTGTAGTAACCGTACAATAGAAAACCCCCAAAGATGTCACCATTTAGGAAACTAGACCACTCAAAGAATTTATCTGGGGGTTGTGGTGAGCATTTTAAACCCCAAAATGCTGGTCCAAATCTAATGCAACGTAAATGGTGCATAGCAAAAATTACATTTTTATCTCAAAAATGGCATTTTAGTGCCTAATATATTGTGCCCAAACCATGGCTCTTTAGACAAATACCCCAAAAATCATTCTGCAGGTCGTCCCGAGTCCGGCAATACCACACATGTGCCAATAATTGACAGGCTGGGCACACAGCAGGGCTGAGAAGGGAAGGAGTGAAATTTAGCTTTTGGAGCTCCGTTTTCACACGTTTGGATTTGGAGTGCCATGTCATGTCCGCAGAACCCGAGAGGTACCAGTGCAATAGAAACCCCCAAGAAATTATAACATTTTGGAAACTACACCCCCTCAAAGAGTTTATCTTTAATATTTTAAAAGCTCCTTTAAGAAAATTTCTCTTTTAATTAACCGTATGAGTGAAGTGCAGTCCGGGGAATCATGTAGATCTGGACACCCCTTTAAGTTGCTATGTATGTCCATGTCATTATCCCCTGTAGGAGGATAAAATTAAAGGGAAGGATCCTGAGCTGTACCCCAGAGCTGCACTCACTGTTCTGCTCACAGCTCAGTGTCTCTATATGTATCTTGTAGCAGTTTACAGTCCAGGGTCTGGGGAATGTAAATCCCTTCAGTGCAGACATTACAATACTTCAGGTAATACTAGGAACTTTCAGCTCTGAAGCAACTCGATTCTTAATATACACTAGGAAAGTATGTGGGCTCCTATATGTCACCATGGCACCGGGATGTGAACATATATCCTTATATCTGAGGGTCCCTGAACCTTCCTATAGAGCAGTGTAGCAGCGGCGCTCTCCTTGGTGCTGAACACTGACAGCTCTGCTACAGATCAGCCTTGTCTATCTCCTATCTATCTATCTATCTATCTATCTATCTCTCTATCTATCTATCTCCTATCTATCTATCTATCTATCTATCTATCTATCCATCTATCTATCTCCTATCTATCTATCTATCTATCTATCTAATATCTATCTAATATCTATCTATCTATCTATCTATCTATCTATCTATCTATCTATCTATCTAATATCTATCTATCTCATATCTATCTATCTCCTATCTATCTATCTCCTATCTATCTATCTATCTTCTATCTATCTATCTATCTCCTATCTATCTATCTCCTATCTATCTATCTATCTATCTATCTATCTATTTCCTATCTATCTATCTTTTCTGTCTATCTGTCTGTCTATTTATCTATCTATCTATCTATCTATCTCCTATCTATCTATCTATCTATCTATCTATCTATCTCTCTCTCTCTCTCTCTCTCTCTCTCTCTCTCTCTCTCTCTCTCTCTATCTACCTCCTATCTATCTCCTATCTATCTATCTATCTATCTATCTATCTCATATCTATCTATCTATCTATCTATCTATCTCCTATGTATCTCCTATGTATCTATCTATCTATCTATCTATCTCCTATCTATCTATCTATCTATCTATCTATCTATCTCCTATCTATCTATCTATCTATCTATCTATCTCCTATCTATCTATCTATCTATCTATCTATCTATCTATCTATATATCTCCTATCTATCTATCTATCTATCTATCTATCTATCTATCTATCTATCTATCATCTATCTATCTCCTATCTATCTATCTATCTATCTATCTATCTATCTATCTATCTCCTATCTATCTATCTATCTATCTATCTATCTATCTATCTCCTATCTATCTATCTATCTAGGGAAGGAAGGCAGCAGCACTCCAGTAGGTAGAATAAATCAGGGTGATCTTTTATTTCAGATGCGACGTTTCGGTGTGTCCACCTTTTTCAAGCATATAACATAGTGATCAGTGTTTCTATATATGGACCAACCCACTTTCTGATTGGTCAAACAATTGTTTGTGCAATAGTTTAGTACAAAGACAATTTCTTAGTATACATTATAGTAGTGCATAGTACATCAATATTTACAGATGAAGTGTCCGTGCTACAATGAAAATTTGTGCAATAAGTGCATTATAAAAACAATAGTAATTCCTTGCTGGTCTAGGACCGCCCCATCGTCATTGATCGAATTTATGTAAATTAACAGGGGGCTGTCTTAGAAACGTGCCGAACCCGGGAAAACAGCGCCTCTTACGTCATATCCGGTTGAAACCGGAAGTCAAGTGGGTCACGTGACCGCTCGTCAGCCGCGCATGCGCACGGCATATTCTGAGATGCAGCGGCCATATTGGTTGAGGGAAACAGGCGGGGCGCCTGAAGGTAAGTATAGTATTGAGATATTTACAGGATTTAGGAGACCAGTTACACACTGCGGAAGCAGTGTGTTCTTGCGGGACAAGTGGGTCGTTGCGGATCCGCGAAATGGCAGGTCCACATGAGCCCTCTTATCGTCCCATTGGTCACCAATAGAAAGAAGGTCAAGAACTGTTCGAGTGAGAACCGCAGTGAGAACCGGACACATACTGTGTGAACAGTATGTTAGCATCGGGACTAGTGGAGCACCTCAGAGTCACAATTTTTGTAACTCTGTGCGTGTCTCCTTATCGTCCCACGGTTCACACTATTCGCGGACCTAGATAAAAGAGAAGGGAAGAAAAAGAGGAGTAAGACAGAGAGGTCGCTATAATTCCGGGAGGGGGTTTCGGTTGCAGCCAATTGATAGCCAATAGATTTTGCCGACGTATGGGGTCTTTTGGGTCCAAATACAGGAGGATCTAAAGTAAAACAAACAAATGTTACAAGATTAATATCGGAGAAAAAAAGGGAAATATCCCCTGCATTAATACACTTATGACTTTCAGAGGAACCAGGGATGGTACAGCGGAGTATACAGAACAGTACCAACCTGTTCACATAAGCATATTATATAACAGTGGTGAGATTAAATTCAATATTTAAACCCTGGGGTTGTAATGATTGAAGGCGGTGTATCCACTCCAGTTCTTTTTTCCGGAGGGTATGTTCCCTATTACCCCCTCTCCTAAGGGGGAGAATGCGGTCAATAATTTGACATTTCAGGTCAGATTCTTTATGGCCCTTATCAGAAAAATGTCTACTGACAGGTAGGTCCAGTCTCTTTTTGCGGATGGTGTACCTGTGTTGTGTCAGCCTGGTTTTCAGGTCAAGAGTAGTTTCACCCACGTAAATCAGATTGCATGGGCATGATAGCTTATAGACTACGAAGTCGCTGTTGCAATCCAAATAATGTTTGATTCTATAGGTGACATCATTGTGAGTGAATGTGTTCCCTTTAACGATATAAGCGCAATTGATACATGAGCGACAGGGAAAACTACCAACCCTAAGTGTGCCGGTAAGAGTTTTTTGTATGGTTCTCCTCAAGGGACCAACATCCGATTTTACCAGATGGTCCCTAATGTTTTTAGATCGTCTATATGAGAGAAGCGGAGGGTTTTTTAGTTCTGGAACACCAGAGGGATCACTGGCCAAAATTCGCCAGTGTTTTCTTATTATACTTGAGACTAGTGTACTATTGTCACTAAACGTGGAGACAAATGGGATTCTGGGGGTCCCTTCTTTCTTTTTGGCGGGCAATAGAAGAGCATCTCTATCTTTATTTTGCGCGGAAATCAAGTTTTTATTGATGACGCGTCTAGGGTAACCTCTTTGTTGAAATTTAGTGATCATTTGTTGTACATTCGTTTGATATTTGTCATCATCAGAAGAGATTCTTTTTACACGTAGAAACTGGCTGAGGGGCAGGGAATCAAGCATGGGACGTGGGTGGCTACTCTCATATCTTAAGATGGTATTCCTGTCCGTAGGTTTTGTGTAAAGGTCCGTGGTTATCTTGTTGTCAGTAAGTATGACTTGTACGTCCAAAAACTGTATTCTTTCGGTCGAATGAACCAGTGTGAATTTTATGTCTTGGTCAATAGTGTTTAGGAATTCCTGAAATTCGAGGAGACTGTTGAGTGGGGCCGTCCAGAGGAGAAATATGTCGTCTATATATCGCCACCACCTCCGGACGTGTTGGAAGTGGTGGGATACATAGACGTTCTCCTCCTCTAGGCCGGCCATGACAATGTTTGCATAGCAGGGGGCCATGCTAGCCCCCATGGCAACCCCTTTCTGTTGAACGAAGAAGTTCTCTCCGAACAGAAAATAATTGTTGAACAGAACCATTTTAAGCAATTCCAAAATAAACAACATTTCTTGTTCATTAAAGTGCGACTGTCTTAGACATTTTTCCACTACTCTCAGGCCGAGCTCGTGGTTAATAGATGTATATAAGGATACCACGTCGAATGAGGCTAAAATGATAGGGGAAGTGTGTTCCAACTGAGTATCCTGTAATTTACAAAGAAAGTCGGACGTGTCCTGTATGTATGAGCGGCTGTTTACAGCAAAATCCCTGAGTACCCGGTCTAAAAAGATAGTGATATGTGAAAAGATGGAATCATTCCCCGATACAATCGGGCGTCCGGGGGGATTTTCTAAGCTTTTGTGGATTTTGGGCAGGACATAAATAACCGGGGTCACCGGATCGTCAATCCATAAGTACTTATGTAGCTCTTTGCTAATAATGCCTGTATGGAGGGCCTCGTCTAAGATATTTCTGATCCTACGTGCTAACTCAAATTTGGGGTCTGCAGAGACCTGTTTGTAAGTAGATGTATCGGCCAGCTGGCGGCGGATCTCAGACACATATTGGGCCTTGTCCATGACGACGACAGCACCACCCTTGTCTGCGGGTTTAATGACGATGTCGTCGTCATGGGCAAGGTCCCTGAGCGCCGCAACCTCCAAACTGGTCATGTTATGGTGTGTTAGACTGTTTTGTTGTTGCTGGCGTAGACAATGAATGTCATGTTTGACAGCTGTAGAGAATGCTTCAATGGCTGGTATCTCTACCGGGGGAGTAAAATTGCTCTTATTGTGCAAACCAAACCTTTTGAGATCAAGAATCCCCGTGGGATAATCGGGGGCTCTCTCAGTGTTAGAATCTGCCGTCTCATGATTATGGAACCAATGTTTGAGTTTAATGTTGCGTACAAGCTTACAAATATCCATTTCAAGTTCAAACCAATTAGTGTAGGACCACGGACTAAATGATAAACCTTTTTGTAACACATTAATCTCATCACATGATAAAGTCTTAGAGGAAATATTTACCACTGCTAGCTGTGTCATTTCTTCTTGTTGGTCGTGGATCGCTGTGGTTGGGTGCGGCCCCTCATAGGTCTGTCTCTTTCGGGATCTGAAATGGTGTTTGCCCCCTCTCCTGGTTCGTCTGGGGCATGAGGTCCTATTCCTAAAAAAGGAGATGATAATTCTTCCCTTGGTGAACTGGTAGATTCCTGGTTGTCGCCTTTTCTGGAGTTTCTGTTGAGAGGGTTTCTGTTATTAGAGCCACGTTTCTTTTTGCCACTTTCTCTGATGGACGAATTGGAAGGTTGGGTATACGAATTCTGCCATGCATATATCTTGCCGGTACGGTAGTCCTCAAGGTCTCGGGTCCACTTCATCCGTTTCGTTTGTTCCAGTTCAGTTTTATTCTGGGTGGTTTTTAATTGGATAGAGTCCATAAATATTTTGTAGTCATCTTCTGTAAGGGTGTCTTTAAGGGTCGAACTCATAAGGGACATGGATTCTTGTACTTTATTGGTTTCTGACTGTAAAAATTCTATATTCAACATTAATAAATCCAGTGAATATTTGTTAGATATTTGCATGAACTTCATGCAAAAGGCTGAGTCCTGTATGAACAAATTAGGTCTGACGTTGGAACGCATCCCTCTTGGGATTCTTTTGGCCTTTAAATATTCACCCAGGGTGGCCAAGTGAAGTTCTAGAGAAATGAATCGTTTAGAGAGTACTTCGTACTTGCGTTTCAGTTCAGATGTTGACGGTGTGCTTAGGAAGGAGGTATCGGACTGAAGACTCGACAATATCCGTTCCTGGTCCTCTTGGGTATAAGTGAAGGAGTGAAATAAATCGCCCGTTGAGCATTCCATGTTTGAGATAATGAGATATTAGAGTAGAGGTGTGCAAAAATCCTGGAAGCCGATATACAAAACAAAGAAAGTCCAAGGCAGCACAACCAAACGGCCTGGGTGCAAAAAATCTGGATATCCGCGGCACGGACCAAATGATATAGGGAAGGAAGGCAGCAGCACTCCAGTAGGTAGAATAAATCAGGGTGATCTTTTATTTCAGATGCGACGTTTCGGTGTGTCCACCTTTTTCAAGCATATAACATAGTGATCAGTGTTTCTATATATGGACCAACCCACTTTCTGATTGGTCAAACAATTGTTTGTGCAATAGTTTAGTACAAAGACAATTTCTTAGTATACATTATAGTAGTGCATAGTACATCAATATTTACAGATGAAGTGTCCGTGCTACAATGAAAATTTGTGCAATAAGTGCATTATAAAAACAATAGTAATTCCTTGCTGGTCTAGGACCGCCCCATCGTCATTGATCGAATTTATGTAAATTAACAGGGGGCTGTCTTAGAAACGTGCCGAACCCGGGAAAACAGCGCCTCTTACGTCATATCCGGTTGAAACCGGAAGTCAAGTGGGTCACGTGACCGCTCGTCAGCCGCGCATGCGCACGGCATATTCTGAGATGCAGCGGCCATATTGGTTGAGGGAAACAGGCGGGGCGCCTGAAGGTAAGTATAGTATTGAGATATTTACAGGATTTAGGAGACCAGTTACACACTGCGGAAGCAGTGTGTTCTTGCGGGACAAGTGGGTCGTTGCGGATCCGCGAAATGGCAGGTCCACATGAGCCCTCTTATCGTCCCATTGGTCACCAATAGAAAGAAGGTCAAGAACTGTTCGAGTGAGAACCGCAGTGAGAACCGGACACATACTGTGTGAACAGTATGTTAGCATCGGGACTAGTGGAGCACCTCAGAGTCACAATTTTTGTAACTCTGTGCGTGTCTCCTTATCGTCCCACGGTTCACACTATTCGCGGACCTAGATAAAAGAGAAGGGAAGAAAAAGAGGAGTAAGACAGAGAGGTCGCTATAATTCCGGGAGGGGGTTTCGGTTGCAGCCAATTGATAGCCAATAGATTTTGCCGACGTATGGGGTCTTTTGGGTCCAAATACAGGAGGATCTAAAGTAAAACAAACAAATGTTACAAGATTAATATCGGAGAAAAAAAGGGAAATATCCCCTGCATTAATACACTTATGACTTTCAGAGGAACCAGGGATGGTACAGCGGAGTATACAGAACAGTACCAACCTGTTCACATAAGCATATTATATAACAGTGGTGAGATTAAATTCAATATTTAAACCCTGGGGTTGTAATGATTGAAGGCGGTGTATCCACTCCAGTTCTTTTTTCCGGAGGGTATGTTCCCTATTACCCCCTCTCCTAAGGGGGAGAATGCGGTCAATAATTTGACATTTCAGGTCAGATTCTTTATGGCCCTTATCAGAAAAATGTCTACTGACAGGTAGGTCCAGTCTCTTTTTGCGGATGGTGTACCTGTGTTGTGTCAGCCTGGTTTTCAGGTCAAGAGTAGTTTCACCCACGTAAATCAGATTGCATGGGCATGATAGCTTATAGACTACGAAGTCGCTGTTGCAATCCAAATAATGTTTGATTCTATAGGTGACATCATTGTGAGTGAATGTGTTCCCTTTAACGATATAAGCGCAATTGATACATGAGCGACAGGGAAAACTACCAACCCTAAGTGTGCCGGTAAGAGTTTTTTGTATGGTTCTCCTCAAGGGACCAACATCCGATTTTACCAGATGGTCCCTAATGTTTTTAGATCGTCTATATGAGAGAAGCGGAGGGTTTTTTAGTTCTGGAACACCAGAGGGATCACTGGCCAAAATTCGCCAGTGTTTTCTTATTATACTTGAGACTAGTGTACTATTGTCACTAAACGTGGAGACAAATGGGATTCTGGGGGTCCCTTCTTTCTTTTTGGCGGGCAATAGAAGAGCATCTCTATCTTTATTTTGCGCGGAAATCAAGTTTTTATTGATGACGCGTCTAGGGTAACCTCTTTGTTGAAATTTAGTGATCATTTGTTGTACATTCGTTTGATATTTGTCATCATCAGAAGAGATTCTTTTTACACGTAGAAACTGGCTGAGGGGCAGGGAATCAAGCATGGGACGTGGGTGGCTACTCTCATATCTTAAGATGGTATTCCTGTCCGTAGGTTTTGTGTAAAGGTCCGTGGTTATCTTGTTGTCAGTAAGTATGACTTGTACGTCCAAAAACTGTATTCTTTCGGTCGAATGAACCAGTGTGAATTTTATGTCTTGGTCAATAGTGTTTAGGAATTCCTGAAATTCGAGGAGACTGTTGAGTGGGGCCGTCCAGAGGAGAAATATGTCGTCTATATATCGCCACCACCTCCGGACGTGTTGGAAGTGGTGGGATACATAGACGTTCTCCTCCTCTAGGCCGGCCATGACAATGTTTGCATAGCAGGGGGCCATGCTAGCCCCCATGGCAACCCCTTTCTGTTGAACGAAGAAGTTCTCTCCGAACAGAAAATAATTGTTGAACAGAACCATTTTAAGCAATTCCAAAATAAACAACATTTCTTGTTCATTAAAGTGCGACTGTCTTAGACATTTTTCCACTACTCTCAGGCCGAGCTATCTATCTATCTATCTATCTATCTCCTATCTATCTATCTATCTATCTATCTATATATCTCCTATCTATCTATCTATCTATTATCTATCTATCTATCTATCTATCTATCTATCTATCTATATATCTCCTATCTATCTATCTATCTATCTATCTATCATCTATCTATCTATCTATCTATCTATCTCCTATCTATCTCCTATCTATCTATCTATCTATCTATCTATCTATCTATCTATTATCTATCTATCTATCTATCTATCTATCTATCTATCTCCTATCTATCTATCTATCTATCTATCTATCTATCTATCTATCATCTATCTATCTATCTCCTATCTATCTATCTATCTATCTATCTATCTATCTATCTATCTATCTATCTATCCCTTGTTCCTGCACTCATTCATAGTAAAGGAGAGGAAACAACCTTCTGGTCCTGGTTGGAGATGGGGGGTAACTTGTGATTGTTGAATTTCGTCTATAGTTTAATATTCTGCTCTGTTCCGGGTTCTTTGTGACTAATAACAATCATTACTGTTAGGACTTTCTTTTGCGTCATCCAGTCCCTGATTTCTGTGGATCCGGAGGATTACCACTGAGCCGGGATCATTAGTTTTGTCCTTTTTTAATGTTTTCTTATTACTAGTGCTGCCAGACTGTATATAAGTGCAGCGCGGTACAAAAGCTGTCAGCGCAGGTGGGTGGCTGCACGGAGCTGCCGTGTGGGAAGTACTTACTGTATGGAACATGAGAATTATGAGAAGGAAGTGAGAAACAGCAAGAAACATGGAATTACTGCATAACATACTCATAGCATAGTCTATCATCTATCATCTATCTATCTATCTATCTATCTATCTCCTATCTATCTATCTATCTATCTATCTATCTATCTATCTATCTATCTATCTATTACCTATCTATCTTATCTATCTATCTTATCTATCTATCTTCTATCTATCACTATCTACCTATCACTATCTATCTATCGTCCATCTATCTATCTTATCTGTCTATCTCTGGTCACAGAACAAGGCTAGATTTAATTACCCTGTGGTTGAATAACATGGAGCATGAGTATAGACTGTACTAATAGGTCTGTGTGTGAGAGTGCTGAGAGGAGACTGTCCCCAGGTATATGTGAGAGGAGGAGCAGTGTGAGAGTGCTGAGAGGAGACTTCCCCAGGTACAGATGAGAGGGGGAGCAGTGTGAGAGTGCTGAGAGGAGACTGTCCCCAGGTACAGGTGAGTGGGGGAGCAGTGTGAGAGTGCTGAGAGGAGACTGTCCCTAGGTACAGGTGAGAGGAGAGCAGTGTGAGAGTGCTGAGAGGAGATTTCCCCAGGTACAGGTGAGAGGGGGAGTAGTGTGAGAGTGCTGAGAGGAGACGGTCCCCAGGTACAGGTGAGAGGAGGAGCAGTGTGAGAGTGCTGAGAGCAGACTGTCCCCAGGTACAGGTGAGAGGGGGAGTAGTGTGAGAGTGCTGAGAGGAGACTGTCCCCAGGTACAGGTGAGAGGGGGAGTAGTGTGAGAGTGTTGAGAGGAGACAGTCCTCAGATACATATAAGAGGCGGAGCAATGTTAGAGTGCTGAGAGGAGACTGTCCCTAGGTACAGGTAAGAGGCGGAGCAATGTGAGAGTGCTGAGAGGAGACAGTCCCTAGGTACAGGTAAGAGGCGGAGCAATGTGAGAGTGCTACACATCTTAAGGACACTACTCTAAGTAAAGGGGAAATATGAAAAACTCAAACGTGTACCCCTGTTATTACATATTACCCCAATCTAAAGGGCAGTAAATGACTTTCTAATTGATGGGAGGTTGATGATTGTGCTATCCTTGTGTCACAAAAATGAAGATCCCGTTTATTCCAGATGAATGGGTGCACAAAAGGGGCTCTCACAATCTCACACTGCTCCTCCTCTCACCTATACCTGGGGACAGTCTCCTCTCAGCACTCTCACACTGCTCCTCCTCTCACCTA
Organism: Engystomops pustulosus; assembly: GCF_040894005.1. Taxonomy (NCBI): domain Eukaryota; kingdom Metazoa; phylum Chordata; class Amphibia; order Anura; family Leptodactylidae; genus Engystomops; species Engystomops pustulosus. Next base: position 6,481,414 of record NC_092415.1, on the reverse strand, counting down.
TACCTGGGGACAGTCTCCTCTCAGCACTCTCACACCGCTCCCCCTCACCTGTACCCAGGGACAGTCTCCTCTCAGCACTCTGACACTGCTCCTCTCCTCACCTATACCTGGGGACAGTCTCCTCTCAGCACTCTCACACTGCTCCTCCTCTCACCTATACCTGGGGACAGTCTCCTCTCAGCACTCTCACACTGCTTCCCCTTACCTGTACCGGGGGACAGTCTCCTCTCAGCACTCTCACACTGCACCCCCTCTCACCTATACCTGGGGACAGTCTCCTCTCAGCACTCTCACACTGCACCCCCTCTCACCTATACCTGGGGACAGTCTCCTCTCAGCACTCTCACACTGCTCCTCCTCTCACCTATACCTGGGGACAGTCTCCTCTCAGCACTCTCACACCGCTCCCCCTCACCTGTACCCAGGGACAGTCTCCTCTCAGCACTCTGACACTGCTCCTCTCCTCACCTATACCTGGGGACAGTCTCCTCTCAGCACTCTCACACTGCTCCTCCTCTCACCTATACCTGGGGACAGTCTCCTCTCAGCACTCTCACACTGCTTCCCCTTACCTGTACCGGGGGACAGTCTCCTCTCAGCACTCTCACACTGCACCCCCTCTCACCTATACCTGGGGACAGTCTCCTCTCAGCACTCTCACACTGCACCCCCTCTCACCTATACCTGGGGACAGTCTCCTCTCAGCACTCTCACACTTCACCCCCTCTCACCTATACCTGGGGACAGTCTCCTCTCAGGACTCTCACACTGTTCCCCACTCATTTGTACCTGGGAACAGTCTCCTCTCAGCACTCTCACACTGCTCCGCCTCTCACCTGTACCTGGGGACAGTCTCCTCTCAGCACTCTCACACTGCTCCCCCTCTCACCTGTACCTGGGGACAGTCTCCTGTCAGCACTCTCACACTGATCCTCCTCTCACCTGTACCTGGGGACAGTCTCCTCTCAGCACTCTCACACTGCTCCCCCTCTCACCTGTACCTGGGGACGGTCTCCTCTCAGCACTCTCACTCTGCTCCCCCTCTCACCTGTACCTGGGGACGGTCTTCTCTCAGCACTCTCACACTGCTCCCCCTCTCACCTGTACCTGGGGACATTCTCCTCTCAGCACTCTCACACTGCTCCCCCACTTTTGCCCACTCTACCCCTAGCATTTAGGTAATATCAGCACACCAAGGTGCTTTCATGATTTGTTTGATTACAGGTTATTTTAGCCTTTATGCTCTGCTTGGATGCATGTATTCTACTAGCACTGGTGTTTGCATGTAATTCATATGTATCTTTTGCTTTTGCACCATTATTGCTATGGGGGTATTGTGCAGAGGTTTCATTGTGGTTGTATTGTAACCAAACCCTGATTTAGCATGTTTAGGGTACATGCTTTGTAAGTGTTTTTAATGGTGTTTGTTTAAGAAAATGGATGATTTTTTGCTACATATCGGTTAGTATGTAGACATTTGTTACACACCACTCTGGTCTTTTGTAAATCTATAAGTGTTTATGGTGTGGGTCCCATTTTATATGGACCTAATGGCAGTTCTTGCCACTGTTAGATATTTCAAAGAGTGCTGAGAGGAGACTGTCCCCAGGTACAGGTGAGAGGGGGAGCAGTGTGAGAGTGCTGAGAGGAGACTGTCCCCAGGTGCAGGTGAGAGTGGGAGCAGTGTGAGAGTGCTGAGAGGAGACTGTCCCCAGGTACAGGTGAGAGGGGGAGCAGTGTGAAAGGGCTAAGAGGAGACTGTCCCCAGGTACAGGTGAGAGGAGGAGCAGTGTGAGAGTGCTGAGAGGACACTGTCCCCAGGTACAGGTGAGAGGGGGAGTAGTGTGAGAGTGCTGAGAGGAGGCTGCCCCCAGGTACAGGTGAGTGGGGAGCAGTGTGAGTTCTGATAGGAGATGGTCCCCAGGTACAGGTGAGAGGAGACTGTCCCCAGATACAGGTGAGAGGGAGAGCAGTGTGAGAGTGCTTAGAGGAGACTGTCCCCAGGTACAGGTGAGTGGGGAGCAGTGTGAGTTCTGATAGGAGATGGTCCCCAGGTACAGGTGAGAGGAGACTGTCCCCAGATACAGGTGAGAGGGAGAGCAGTGTGAGAGTGCTGAGAGGAGACTGTCCCCAGGTGCAGGAGAGAGTGGGAGCAATGTGAGAGTGCTGAGAGGAGACTGTCCCCAGGTACAGGTGAGAGGTGGAGCAGTGTGAGGGTGCTGAGAGGACACTGTCCCCAGGTACAGGTGAGAGGGGGAGCAGTGTGAGAGTGCTGAGAGGAGACTGTCCCCAGGTACAGGTGAGTGGGGAGCAGTGTGAAAGTGCTGAGAGGAGACTGTCCCCAGGTACAGGTGAGTGGGGAGCAGTGTGAGTTCTGATAGGAGATTGTCCCCAGGTACAGGTGATAGGGGAGCAGTGTGGGAGTGCTGAGAGGAGACTGTCCCCAGGTACAGGTGAGTGGGGAGCAGTGTGAGTTCTGATAGGAGACTGTCCCCAGGTACAGGTGATAGGGGAGCAGTGTGGGAGTGCTGAGAGGAGACTGTCCTCAGGTACAGGTGAGAGAGGGAGCAGTGTGAGAGTGCTGAGAGGAGACTGTCCCAAGGTACAGGTGAGAGGGGAGCAGTGTGAGAGTGCTGAGAGGAGAATGTCCCCAGGTACAGGTGAGAGGGGGAGCAGTGTGAGATTGCTGAGAGGAGACTGTCCCCAGGTACAGGTGAGAAGGGGAGCAGTGTGAGAGTGCTGAGAGGAGACTGTCCCAAGGTACAGGTGAGAAGGGGAGCAGTGTGAGGGGAGACTGTCCACAAGTACAGGTGAGAGGGAGAGCAAATCCTGTGATGTAACAGAGAAGATTCTTGTCACCAAAGTCGAGGTACAAAACTCATGGAAGATATCAACATGATAAATGACCTTATATGTTGCAGTAAACTATTATTTGCATGGAATGTTTGTATAATTTTAAATATAATGTTTCCGAGTGCTGACCCGATACTAACTGCCGACGTCATGAGATTGTCCCCCAACGCCTGGGAGCTGACAGCCTCCATTATTTCATGGTTATCTATAAATATATTGTGTCCGCAGTGACAGAAGGCGAGTCCTGCGATCAGCTCAGGCCAACGGTTCACACATCGCAGCATCAGTAGTCACACTTATTATTACCAAAGTGACATCATAAAATGCAGAAGACCCCATCAGGGCCAGGTTTTGGCTACTTGATAACCCAGCAGATTTCCAGTAATTCATTGAGGCAAATCCAGAGACGAGTGAACTCTGACCCTGGGGGGGTTTAACCTGTTCACCCCCTGAATGTCAGTAATTACTATGGTCTGTCACTATAACAAATGAAAGCACTTAGATCCAAAGAGCAGTCAACAGTGGTCAAGTATTTAAAGTACATTACACATTGCTCCACCAGTGCTGACATTTTAATCTGTTTCAGTAAAAGGAAGAAAGATAAAGTCAACTGCTGGAGAAAAATCTGTGCTGTACAAGAATATAACTACTATAATACTGCCCCCTATGTACAAGAATATAACTACTATAATACTGCCCCCTATGTACAAGAATATAACTACTATAATACTGCCACCTATGTACAGGAATATAACTACTATAATACTGCCCCCTATGTACAAGAATATAACTACTATAATACTGCCCCCTATGTACAAGAATATAACTACTATAATACTGCCCACTATGTACAAGAATATAACTACTATAATACTGCCCCCTATGTACAAGAATATAACTACTATAATACTGCCCCCTATGTACAAGAATATAACTACTATAATACTGCCCCCTATGTACAAGAATATAACTACTATAATACTGCCCTCTATGGACAAGAATATAACTACTATAATACTGCCCCCTATGTACAGGAATATAGCTACTATAATACTGCCCCTATGTACAAGAATATAACTACTATAATACTGCCCCCTATGTACAGGAATATAACTACTATAATACTGCCCCCTATGTACAGGAATATAACTACTATAATACTGCCCCCTATGTACAAGAATATAACTACTATAATACTGCCCCCTATGTACAGGAATATAACTACTATAATACTGCCCCCTATGTACAAGAATATAACTACTATAATACTGCCCCCTATGTACAAGAATATAACTACTATAATACTGCCCCCTATGTACAAGAATATAACTACTATAATACTGCCCCCTATGTACAGGAATATAACTACTATAATACTGCCTCCTATGTACAAGAATATAACTACTATAATACTGCCCCCTATGTACAAGAATATAACTACTATAATACTGCCCCCTATGCACAAGAATATAACTACTATAATACTGCCCCCTATGTACAGGAATATAACTACTATAATACTGCCCTTATGTACAGGAATATAACTACTATAATACTGCCTCCTATGTACAAGAATATAACTACTATAATACTGCCCTTATGTACAGGAATATAACTACTATAATACTGCCCCCTATGTACAAGAATATAACTACTATAATACTGCCCTTATGTACAGGAATATAACTACTATAATACTGCCCACTATGTACAAGAATATAACTACTATAATACTGCCCCCTATGTACAGGAATATAACTACTATAATACTGCCCCCTATGTACAGGAATATAACTACTATATTACTGCCCCCTATGTACAGGAATATAACTACTATATTACTGCCCCCTATGTACAAGAATATAACTACTATAATACTGCCCCCTATATACAGGAATATAGCTACTATAATACTGCCCCCTATGTACAAGAATATAACTACTATAATACTGCCCCCAATGTACAAGAATATAACTACTATAATACTGCCCCCTATGTACAAGGATATAACTACTATAATACTGCCCCCTACATACAAAAATATAACTACTATAATACTGCCCCCTATGTACAGGAATATAACTACTATAATACTGCCCCCTATGTACAAGAATATAACTACTATAATACTGCCCCCTATGTACAAGAATATAACTACTATAATACTGCCTCCTATGTACAAGAATATAACTACTATAATACTGCCCCCTATGTACAGGAATATAACTACTATAATACTGCTCCCTATGTACAGGAATATAACTACTATAATACTGCCCCCCTATGTACAAGAATATAACTACTATAATACTGCTCCCTATGTACAAGAATATAACTACTATAATTCTTCCCCCTATGTACAAGAATATAACTACTATAATACTGCCCCCTATGTACAAGAATATAACTACTATAATACTGCCCCCTATGTACAGGAATATAACTACTATAATACTGCCCCTATGTACAAGAATATAACTACTATAATACTGCCCCCTATATACAAGAATATAACTACTATAATACTGCCTCCTATGTACAAGAATATAACTACTATAATACTGCCCCCTATGTACAAGGATATAACTACTATAATACTGCCCCCTACATACAAAAATATAACTACTATAATACTGCCCCCTATGTACAGGAATATAACTACTATAATACTGCCCCCTATGTACAAGAATATAACTACTATAATACTGCCCCCTATGTACAAGAATATAACTACTATAATACTGCCTCCTATGTACAAGAATATAACTACTATAATACTGCCCCCTATGTACAGGAATATAACTACTATAATACTGCTCCCTATGTACAGGAATATAACTACTATAATACTGCCCCCCTATGTACAAGAATATAACTACTATAATACTGCTCCCTATGTACAAGAATATAACTACTATAATTCTTCCCCCTATGTACAAGAATATAACTACTATAATACTGCCCCCTATGTACAAGAATATAACTACTATAATACTGCCCCCTATGTACAGGAATATAACTACTATAATACTGCCCCTATGTACAAGAATATAACTACTATAATACTGCCCCCTATATACAAGAATATAACTACTATAATACTGCCTCCCATGTACAAGAATATAACTACTATAATACTTCCCCCTATGTACAAGAATATAACTACTATAATACTGCCCCCTATATACAAGAATATAACTACTATAATACTGCCCCCTGTGTACAAGAATATAACTACTATAATACTGCCCCCTATGTACAAGAATATAACTACTATAATACTGCCTCCTATGTACAAGAATATAACTACTATAATACTGCCCCCTATGTACAAGAATATAACTACTATAATACTGCCCCCTATGTACAAGAATATAACTACTATAATACTGCCCCCTATGTACAAGAATATAACTACTATAATACTGCCTCCTATGTACAAGAATATAACTACTATAATACTGCCCCCTATGTACAAGAATATAACTACTATAATACTGCCCCCTATGTACAGGAATATAACTACTATAATACTGCCCTTATGTACAGGAATATAACTACTATAATACTGCCCACTATGTACAAGAATATAACTACTATAATACTGCCCCCTATGTACAGGAATATAACTACTATAATACTGCCCCCTATGTACAGGAATATAACTACTATAATACTGCCCCCTATGTACAAGAATATAACTACTATAATACTGCCTCCTATGTACAAGAATATATCTACTATAATACTGCCCCCTATGTACAAGAATATAACTACTATAATACTGCCCCCTATGTACAAGAATATAACTACTATAATACTGCCCCCTATGTACAAGAATATAACTACTATAATACTGCCTCCTATGTACAAGAATATAACTACTATAATACTGCCCCCTATGTACAAGAATATAACTACTATAATACTGCTCCCTATGTACAAGAATATAACTACTATAATACTGCCCATATGTACAGGAATATAACTACTATAATACTGCCCACTATGTACAAGAATATAACTACTATAATACTGCCCCCTATGTACAGGAATATAACTACTATAATACTGCCCCCTATGTACAGGAATATAACTACTATATTACTGCCCCCTATGTACAGGAATATAACTACTATATTACTGCCCCCTATGTACAGGAATATAACTACTATATTACTGCCCCCTATGTACAAGAATATAACTACTATAATACTGCCCCCTATGTACAAGAATATAACTACTATAATACTGCCCCCTATGTACAGGAATATAACTACAATAATACTGCCCCCTATGTACAAGAATATAACTACTATAATACTGCCTCCTATGTACAAGAATATAACTACTATAATACTGCCCCCTATGTACAAGAATATAACTACTATAATACTGCCCCCTATGTACAGGAATATAACTACTATAATACTGCCTCCTATGTACAAGAATATAACTACTATAATACTGCTCCCTATGTACAAGAATATAACTACTATAATACTGCCCTTATGTACAGGAATATAACTACTATAATACTGCCCACTATGTACAAGAATATAACTACTATAATACTGCCCCCTATGTACAGGAATATAACTACTATAATACTGCCCCCTATGTACAGGAATATAACTACTATATTACTGCCCCCTATGTACAGGAATATAACTACTATATTACTGCCCCCTATGTACAAGAATATAACTACTACAATACTGCCCCCTATATACAGGAATATAGCTACTATAATACTGCCCCCTATGTACAAGAATATAACTACTATAATACTGCCCCCTATGTACAAGAATATAACTACTATAATACTGCCCCCTATGTACAAGAATATAACTACTATAATACTGTTCCCTTTGTACAAGAATATAACTACTATAATACTGCCCCCTATGTACAGGAATATAACTACTATAATACTGCCCCCTATGTACAAGAATATAACTACTATAATACTGCCCCCTATGTACAAGAATATAACTACTATAATACTGCCTCCTATGTACAAGAATATAACTACTATAATACTGCCCCCTATGTACAGGAATATAACTACTATAATACTGCTCCCTATGTACAGGAATATAACTACTATAATACTGCCCCCCTATGTACAAGAATATAACTACTATAATACTGCTCCCTATGTACAAGAATATAACTACTATAATTCTTCCCCCTATGTACAAGAATATAACTACTATAATACTGCCCCCTATGTACAAGAATATAACTACTATAATACTGCCCCCTATGTACAGGAATATAACTACTATAATACTGCCCCCTATGTACTGGAATATAACTACTATAATACTGCCCCCTATGTACAGGAATATAACTACTATAATACTGCCCCTTATGTACAGGAATATATTTACTATAATACTGCCCCTATGTACAAGAATATAACTACTATAATACTGCCCCCTATATACAAGAATATAACTACTATAATACTGCCTCCTATGTACAAGAATATAACTACTATAATACTGCCCCCTATGTACAAGAATATAACTACTATAATACTGCCCCCTATATACAAGAATATAACTACTATAATACTGCCCCCTGTGTACAAGAATATAACTACTATAATACTGCCCCCTATGTACAAGAATATAACTACTATAATACTGCCTCCTATGTACAAGAATATAACTACTATAATACTGCCCCCTGTGTACAAGAATATAACTACTATAATACTGCCCCCTATGTACAAGAATATAACTACTATAATACTGCCCCCTATGTACAAGAATATAACTACTATAATACTGCCCCCATGTACAAGAATATAACTACTATAATACTGCCCCATGTGTACAAGAATATAACTACTATAATACTGCCCCCTATGTACAGGAATATAACTACTATAATACTGCCCCTATGTACAAGAATATAACTACTATAATACTGCCTCCCTATGTACAGGAATATATCTACTATAATACTGCCCCCTATGTACAAGAATATAACTACAATAATACTGCCCCCTATGTACAAGAATATAACTACTATAATACTGTTCCCTTTGTACAAGAATATAACTACTATAATACTGCCCCCTATGTACAGGAATATAACTACTATAATACTGCCCCCTATGTACAAGAATATAACTACTATAATACTGCCTCCTATGTACAAGAATATAACTACTATAATACTGCCCCCTATGTACAGGAATATAACTACTATAATACTGCCCCCTATGTACAGGGATATAACTACTATAATACTGCCCCCTATGTGCGGGGCTGTACCCTGTGTCAGCTATTGGACTATGTTCCTGTAGTGCAGATGCGGCTGGCACACTGTACAGGTCTGTGTGGCGCTCGTCTCTCGCCTCTGTGTTGGTGGAGTAATATTTTCTGGTTTTGTGTGCTGCTCAGCGCGTTGCGGTATAATCTGTGTATCAATCTCTGGAGGTTATAATTAATTTATTTCATACTGTGATTTTCCATAACTTAATACAATAATCTGTGACGCAGCAGAAAACCTCTATTATAATGCAGATAATACACTTTTAGGATTTGAAGCATCCGCAGCACTTACTCAGTGGGTGCAGTTAGCCCAAATTTCCAGAGGCAGCGATTGGCAGCGTGCGGTCCCTCCCGGAGCCTCGGGGCTGGACACAAGCCAGGCCAGTGCTCCCTAATACTTCTCCCCCCTGCATGGAGCTCATACAGTATGTGCTATACACCACGTTATCCGGGGGCTCTGCAGCTTCTAGGATCAAAGCCCCAAAATGTATAGAAGTATCAAAAATCTGTAACTATTCATCAAGTTTCCATGTTTATTTCAGCCAACACTTGCTACAATTTACTAAAAGGAAAAAATACTGGATAGAACCGACATGTGAAAGGAATTTAAGATGAATATGAACTTGAGAGGCGATTGACCCCCTCTATTCATCCACGTACCCCTCACCATAGTGCAATGTAGCTGATACTATTGTAGGGAATGAAAGACACTCATTTCCCTGCAGTATAACCATCTCTCTAGACTTCTCTAGGAAAACTATTAATCCCATGGTGCCTCAGCACCACAGCAACCCAGTAGTCATTCTTTGCACATTGGGTCAATTTATAAACTGATGGCAACATCGATTCCATGGATACTGGGTCAACTAATCCACTGATTGCAACAATGTTACTGATGAATCTCATGAAATTTGGCGGCTAGAGACTGCACCATCTTTGCCTGCTGGGAGGACAGTGTCATGTGACTTTAGCATATCACCTCCTATAAATCAAGAAGACTATAAATAGACCAGCGTTATCATCTACTGACTTGGCAAAATCATCAGCATCAGCTATTGCATGAGTTTAAAGAAGTTGGTCACTTTTTATCACATCTCTTCCATTAGACACATTTCTGCATCTACTTGTGTCTACCTCAGCCTTTCCCTGTTCTCCCCTTGCTGCCCTCTGTACATACACAGTTTCCTCTCCATCACTGCTCCGGCCAGTCCTCATGGTGTCTCCCACTGTGTCTCTCTCCTCATAGTTCATCCTAACTGACAAAAACTGGGAGAAGGAAGGGGGAGGGAGCAAGATGAGTCATAACATTCCTGTTACAGCTCCTCCTATTCAGCAGAGCTCTGATATGTAAACAAAGAATCACAGAGAGTCTGCAGACAGCACAAAAAGAAATAGCAAAACCTCTGAATCGGAACATTCAGGGATTATTCATAAGGCAGTAGTGGGACGTTGGCAATTTATGGAAAAGAGTGGCCGACCCCTTTTGCTCGAGTCTGTTTGTTAGAGTCTGGTCAGTCAATGGGCCTGGTGCCTGAGATTACAGTAAAGTATGGGATTTACAAGGGAGTCATTCATTAAAAAGAGGTGTCTGGAGAGGCGGAGCCTGATGTCACAGTATAGAGGTCCCCACCATGACCTCCTCATACCTAGGACTGTAATGTAACGACTGTTATATGTCATATTATAGCCATAGCCAATGACTTACACTAGTGCGGTATACACTGACGCATGGGGGTTCACTCCTCATACAAACTGTTTTATGAAGCTGCGATGTGACTCCATCCTGAGTGCAGCCGGTGTTTATGGTGTTCCCCGCTATAATCTAATAGACGGAGCGTCTGCTATTAAGTGACTTCACTGCTGATTTAACTGCAGCCGCATCATTTTATTAACGCACATCAATTGAGAAATAAAAAGCTCAGATAATTACCAAATAATTTACCCGCTCACAATTACTTCAGGGCTTTGTGTCAAAGCACAAATAAAGACATTACGAAAAAAAATAATGGAATTAAGGAAACGCTCCGGCCTTTACAGTAACGCGCTGAACCCGCTGTCCTTATTCAGGGGATTTGTCATCGCTGACCTCATTTAGGTTTATTAATATTAAGTTATTGTAGACTTAAGTGGATGGAGAAGATTAATTGTTTCCATTTTCTCAGAGCTCAGGGACTTCTGATGAAGAACGAGGACCTGGGCTGGTGGGAAGGATTATAATCAGTGGCTAAGAGGCCCAATGCTGCCTCCAGGGACCTCAACTGATCACAATGTGGTTACCAGAGGAACACAAGAATCCTGGTGCATTCCTTATTATTTGGTGTGTTCCTTATTCTCTGGTGCGTTCCTTATTATTTGGTGCATTTCTTATTCTTTGGTGCGTTTCTCATTCCTTGGTGCGTTCCTTATTCTTTGTAGCGTTCCTTATTCCTTGGTGCGTTTCTTATTCTTTGGTGCATTCTTTATTCCTTGGTGCGTTCCTTATTCTTTGGTGCGTTCCTTATTCCTTGGTGCGTTTCTTATTCTTTGGTGCGTTTCTTATTCCTTGGAGTGTTCCTTATTCTTTGGTGCATTTCTCATTCCTTGGTGCGTTCCTTATTCTTTGGAGCGTTCCTTATACTGTGGAGCGTTCCTTATTCTTTGGAGCGTTCCTTATTCTGTGGAGCGTTCCTTATTCCTTGGAGCGTTCCTTATTCTGTGGAGCGTTCCTTATTCCTTGGAGTGTTCCTTATTCTGTGGAGCGTTCCTTATTCCTTGGAGTGTTCCTTATTCTTTGGTGCATTTCTCATTCCTTGGTGCGTTCCTTATTCTTTGGAGCGTTCCTTATACTGTGGAGCGTTCCTTATTCTTTGGAGCGTTCCTTATTCTGTGGAGCGTTCCTTATTCCTTGGAGCGTTCCTTATTCTTTGGAGCGTTCCGTATTCTTTTGGAGAGTTCCGTATTCTTTGGTGCGTTCCTTATTCCTTGGTGTGTTTCTTATTCTTTGGTGCATTTCTCATTCCTTGGTGCGTTCCTTATTCTTTGGAGCGTTCCTTATTCTTTGGTGCGTTCCTTATTCTTTGGAGTGTTCCTTATTCCTTGGAGTGTTCCTTATTCTTTGGAGCGTTCCTTATTCTTTGGAGTGTTCCTTATTCTTTGGAGCGTTCCTTATTCCTTGGAGCGTTCCTTATTCTTTGGTGCGTTCCTTATTCTTTGGTGCATTCCTTATTCTTTGGTGCGTTCCTTATTCCTTGGTGCGTTCCTTATTCCTTGGTGTGTTCCTTATTCTTTGGAGCGTTCCTTATTCCTTGGTGTGTTCCTTATTCTTTGGTGCGTTTTTTATCCTTTTGTGCGTTCCTTATTCCTTGGTGCGTTCCTTATTTCTTGTTGTGTTCCTTATTCCTTGGACATAGGGGGGAACTAATAAACTGATTCCATCATTGTTACCAAAGGAGAAAACAAACATTCAATGGATCCTAGTATTGTTATGGAAGGAACTAAAGAACTCTGATGGGTTTCCTCATTTTATAGAATCATATGATTACAATGGGGGTCATTTACTAAGGGCCCGAATCGCTATTTTTTTCTGGGGTTTTCCGAATATTACAGTTTTGCGCCATTTTTCCCTGAATTGCCCCGGGTTTTTGGCATGCATACGACGGAAATCGGGGGGGGGGGGTGACGAGCGTCAAATGGTCCGACTTATCCAGACTGAGCTCAGGACTTAACTTTAAAATTGTTTCTCAAGACCAAGCACTTTCATGTACCGAGAAGAAGAAGGTGAACTCCAGGGATCTGAGCGGGGAAGCGAGACATGCAGGATATCGGGCGCACGATCTTAGTGACTCCCCGCACAGCGCATTATACACGGACAATGCACTTACATGCACCAGGAAGAAGAAGGTGAACTCCAGGGACCTGAGCGGGGAAGCGACACATGCAGGATATCGGACGCACGAACTTAGTGACTCCCCGCACAGCACATTATACACGGTCAATGCACTTACATGCACCAGGAAGAAGAAGGTGAACTCCAGGGACCTGAGCGGGGAAGCGACACATGCAGGATATCGGGCGCACGATCTTAGTGACTCCCCGCACAGCGCATTATACACGGACAATGCACTTACATGCACCAGGAAGAAGAAGGTGAACTCCAGGGACCTGAGCGGGGAAGAGACACATGCAGGATATCGGGCGCACGATCTTAGTGACTCCCCACACAGCGCATTATACACGGACAATGCACTTACATGCACCAGGAAGAAGAAGGTGAACTCCGGGGACCTGAGCGGGGAAGCGACACATGCAGGATATCGGGCGCAGGATCTTAGTGACTCCCCGCACAGCGCATTATACACGGACAATGCACTTACATGCACCAGGAAGAAGAAGGTGAACTCCAGGGACCTGAGCGGGGAAGCGGCATATGCAGGATATCGGGCGCAGGATCTCAGTGACCCCCCGCACAGCGCATTATACACGGACAATGCACTTACATGCACCAGGAAGAAGAAGGTGAACTCCAGGAGCCTGAGCGGGGAAGCGAGACATGCAGGATATCGGGCGCAGGATCTTAGTGACTCCCTGCACAGCGCATTATACACGGACAATGCACTTACATGCACCAGGAAGAAGAAGGTGAACTCCAGGGACCTGAGCGGGGAAGCGACACATGCAGGATATCGGGTGCACGATCTTAGTGACTCCCCGCACAGCGCATTATACACGGACAATGCACTTACATGCACCAGGAAGAAGAAGGTGAACTCCAGGGACCTGAGCGGGGAAGTGACACATGCAGGATATCGGACGCACGAACTTAGTGACTCCCCGCACAGCGCATTATACACGGTCAATGCACTTACATGCACCAGGAAGAAGAAGGTGAACTCCAGGGACCTGAGCGGGGAAGCGAGACATGCAGGATATCGGGCGCACGATCTTAGTGACTCCCCGCACAGCGCATTATACACGGACATTGCACTTACATGCACCAGGAAGAAGAAGGTGAACTCCAGGGGCCTGAGCGGGGAAGCGACACATGCAGGATATCGGGCGCAGGATCTTAGTGACTCTCCGCACAGCGCATTATACACGGACAATGCAGTTACATGCACCAGGAGGAAGAAGGTGAACTCCGGGGACCTGAGCGGGGAAGCGACACATGCAGGATATCGGGCGCAGGATCTTAGTGTCTCCCCACACAGCGCATTATACACGGACAATGCACTTACATGCACCAGGAAGAAGAAGGTGAACTCCGGGACCTGAGCGGGGAAGCGACACATGCAGGATATCGGACGCACGAACTTAGTGACTCCCCGCACAGCGCATTATACACGGTCAATGCACTTACATGCACCAGGAAGAAGAAGGTGAACTCCAGGGACCTGAGCGGGGAAGCGAGACATGCAGGATATCGGGCGCACGATCTTAGTGACTCCCCGCACAGCGCATTATACACGAACAATGCACTTACATGCACCAGGAAGAAGAAGGTGAACTCCAGGGGCCTGAGCGGGGAAGCGAGACATGCAGGATATCGGGCGCAGGATCTTAGTGACTCCCCGCACAGCGCATTATACACGGACAATGCACTTACATGCACCAGGAAGAAGAAGGTGAACTCCGGGGACCTGAGCGGGGAAGCGACACATGCAGGATATCGGGCGCAGGATCTTAGTGACTCCCCGCACAGCGCATTATACACGGACATTGCACTTACATGCTCCAGGAAGAAGAAGGTGAACTCCAGGGACCTGAGCGGGGAAGCGACACATGCAGGATATCGGGCGCAGGATCTTAGTGACTCCCCGCACAGCGCATTATACACGGACATTGCACTTACATGCTCCAGGAAGAAGAAGGTGAACTCCAGGGACCTGAGCGGGAATGCGACACATGCAGGATATCGGGTGCACGATCTTAGTGACTCCCTGCACAGCGCATTATACACGTACAATGCACTTACATGCACCAGGAAGAAGAAGGTGAACTCCGGGGATCTGAGCGGGGAAGCGACACATGCAGGATATTGGGCGCAGGATCTTAGTGACTCCCCGCACAGCGCATTATACACGTACAATGCACTTACATGCACCAGGAAGAAGAAGGTGAACTCCGGGGACCTGAGCAGGGAAGTGACACATGCAGGATATCGGGGGCATGATCTTAGTGACTCCCCGCACAGCGCATTATACACGGACAATGCACTTACATGCACCAGGAAGAAGAAGGTGAACTCCAGGGACCTGAGCGGGGAAGTGACACATGCAGGATATCGGACGCACGAACTTAGTGACTCCCCGCACAGCGCATTATACACGGTCAATGCACTTACATGCACCAGGAAGAAGGTGAACTCCAGGGACCTGAGCGGGGAAGCGAGACATGCAGGATATCGGGCGCAGGATCTTAGTGACTCTCCGCACAGCGCATTATACACGGACAATGCACTTACATGCACCAGGAAGAAGAAGGTGAACTCCGGGGACCTGAGCGGGGAAGCGACACATGCAGGATATCGGGCGCACGATCTACGGGGATCGCGACTCGGATGGGTAAGTAAATGTGTTTCCTCATCCTTTGGACATTGGGTCAAATAAACTGATCAGAACATTGTTGCCAAAATAAAACACAAGAAACCTGATGGTCGTCATCCTTCCTATTATAAAATCATTACTGGTAGTTGTCTAGAGGAACATCTCGTGCTCCCTCCATAGCTGTTTGTACAGAATCCATACGTTCCATATGGTACGGCTGTGGGCACCATATGTTCCACCATATGTTTTAGGTGAGAGCATCTCTGTAATTAATGGACAGAATATGAAACTTTCTTTTTCATCCCCATTTTTCTGACCTCTCTAGAGGCAGCTGTAGGTAAGGCATGAACCCACAGAAATCTATAGGTGAATCCATACAGGATGGACTTAGGCTTAGGAAAAGGGAACAGAAGGAATGTGTTGGTCAGATACACTTATAAGTAATCCTTTGGATATGTGATGCACGGAGCCCCCACCCCTGAGCACTAGATTGGGAGACCCCATCTGACCATGGCTACAGGTAGACCGAATGGAGCATTGGGGGGGACAACATGTCCATCAAGAGGTTTCAGGTTTGGATGTGGAAGAACAAAGAGCAGACACATGGGACACAGCGATGTTCTGGGGGTAAAACTAAGTAGTAACTAAATAATAACTAAGCGTCAATTTTCCAAATTTGGGCAAAGATGATCATTAGTATCAGGTGATTCCATAGGAAGCAAAGGGAGATGGAGCCCAAACCCTCCCCATAAAAGCCATAA
The DNA here is from genome assembly GCF_040894005.1 of Engystomops pustulosus. Lineage (NCBI taxonomy): Eukaryota > Metazoa > Chordata > Amphibia > Anura > Leptodactylidae > Engystomops > Engystomops pustulosus. The sequence goes on along the minus strand of NC_092415.1, from coordinate 6,464,989 downwards.
GGTCTCCGGGATCCAGGGCTTTCCTAGATGATGCATCCTTGGGATAGGTCATCATTATCAGATCAATGGGGGCCCAACACCCAAGATCCCACCAATCAGCTGGTTCTGGAACCAGAAGTATCTCTTCCTTCTCTGTGTAAGAACTTAGCTGTGTTACTATAGCTGTATAGGTGTATTACTATATTACTACTATTATCTGTATTACTATAGCTGTATAGGTGTATTACTATATTACTACTATTATCTGTGTTACTATAGCTGTATAGGTGTATTACTATATTACTACTATTATCTGTATTACTATAGCTGTATAGGTGTATTACTATATTACTACTATTATCTGTATTACTATAGCTGTATAGGTGTATTACTATATTACTACTATTATCTGTATTACTATAGCTGTATAGGTGTATTACTATATTACTACTATTATCTGTATTACTATAGCTGTATAGGTGTATTACTATATTACTACTATTATCTGTATTACTATAGCTGTATAGGTGTATTACTAGATTACTACTATTATCTGTATTACTATGGCTATATAGGTGTATTACTATATTACTACTATTATCTGTGTTACTATAGCTGTATAGGTGTATTACTATATTACTACTATTATCTGTATTACTACAGCTGTATAGGTGTATTACTATATTACTACTATTATCTGTATTACTATAGCTGTATAGGTGTATTACTATATTACTACTATTATCTGTATTACTATAGCTGTATAGGTGTATTACTATATTACTACTATTATCTGTATTACTATAGCTGTATAGGTGTATTACTATATTACTACTATTATCTGTATTACTACAGCTGTATAGGTGTATTACTATATTACTACTATTATCTGTATTACTATAGCTGTATAGGTGTATTACTATATTACTACTATTATCTGTATTACTATAGCTGTATTATTATAGGTGTATTACTATATTACTACTATTATCTGTATTACTATAGCTGTATAGGTGTATTACTATATTACTACTATTATCTGTATTACTATAGCTGTATAGGTGTATTACTATATTACTACTATTATCTGTGTTACTATAGCTGTATAGGTGTATTACTATATTACTACTATTATCTGTATTACTATAGCTGTATAGGTGTATTACTATATTACTACTATTATCTGTATTACTATAGCTGTATAGGTGTATTACTATATTACTACTATTATCTGTATTACTATAGCTGTATAGGTGTATTACTATATTACTACTATTATCTGTATTACTATAGCTGTATAGGTGTATTACTATATTACTACTATTATCTGTATTACTATAGCTGTATAGGTGTATTACTATATTACTACTATTATCTGTGTTACTATAGCTGTATAGGTGTATTACTATATTACTACTATTATCTGTATTACTATAGCTGTATAGGTGTATTACTATATTACTACTATTATCTGTATTACTATAGCTGTATAGGTGTATTACTATATTACTACTATTATCTGTATTACTATAGCTGTATAGGTGTATTACTATATTACTACTATTATCTGTATTACTATAGCTGTATTATTATAGGTGTTTTACTATATTACTACTATTATCTGTATTACTATAGCTGTATAGGTGTATTACTATATTACTACTATTATCTGTATTACTACAGCTGTATAGGTGTATTACTATATTACTACTATTATCTGTGTTACTATAGCTGTATAGGTGTATTACTATATTACTACTATTATCTGTATTACTATAGCTGTATAGGTGTATTACTATATTACTACTATTATCTGTATTACTATAGCTGTATAGGTGTATTACTATATTACTACTATTATGTGTGTTACTATAGCTGTATAGGTGTATTACTATATTACTACTATTATCTGTATTACTATAGCTGTATAGGTGTATTACTATATTACTACTATTATCTGTATTACTATAGCTGTATAGGTGTATTACTATATTACTACTATTATCTGTATTACTATAGCTGTATAGGTGTATTACTATATTACTACTATTATCTGTGTTACTATAGCTGTATAGGTGTATTACTATATTACTACTATTATCTGTATTACTATAGCTGTATAGGTGTATTACTATATTACTACTATTATCTGTATTACTATAGCTGTATAGGTGTATTACTATATTACTACTATTATGTGTGTTACTATAGCTGTATAGGTGTATTACTATATTACTACTATTATCTGTATTACTATAGCTGTATAGGTGTATTACTATATTACTACTATTATCTGTAGTACTATAGCTGTATTATTATAGGTGTATTTCTAAATTACTACTATTATCTGTAGTACTATAGCTGTATAGGTGTATTACTATATTACTACTATTATCTGTATTACTATAGCTGTATAGGTGTATTACTATATTACTACTATTATCTGTATTACTATAGCTGTATAGGTGTATTACTATATTACTACTATTATCTGTATTACTATAGCTGTATAGGTGTATTACTATATTACTACTATTATGTGTGTTACTATAGCTGTATAGGTGTATTACTATATTACTACTATTATCTGTATTACTATAGCTGTATAGGTGTATTACTATATTACTACTATTATCTGTATTACTATAGCTGTATAGGTGTATTACTATATTACTACTATTATTTGTATTACTAAAGCTATTTTACTGTTATTAGCTGTATTGCTACTATTGTAATGTGTTACTATAGCTCTATTACTGTTACTATAGCTGCATTATTACTATAGCTATATTACTGTTACTATAGCTGTATTACTTCTATTAGCTGTGTTATTATCGCTGTGTTACTATAGCTCTATTACTGTTACTATAGCTGCATTATTACTATTAGCTGTATTACTACTATTAGCTGTGTTATTATCGCTGTGTTACTATAGCTCTATTACTGTTACTATAGCTCTATTACTGTTACTATAGCTCTATTACTGTTACTATAGCTGTACTACTGTTACTATAGCTGCATTATTACTATTAGCTGTATTACTACTATTAGCTATTAAGTCTCTATTGAATTGAATTTATGAATGCTGAATCCCCTGCATAGTCCATTAATGGGGGGGCTCAGCTGCAGTTACCAGGGATGGCCACTACACGGCGTAGTATTGTACCCCCACCGAGCTGATATGGATAGGACACTACCACAATGCTGAATAGCCCTGCACATGGAAACCTGTTATTGCTGGAAATGTATGAACTATAATATAAGATAATTGATATTTTTGGCCTGGACCCGGTGGCCGTCGCTTGGCACCTATCAGTCCTGTGGAAGAATGTAAGTTCATTATTTGGGGAAGTTGTCTTATAAAGCAGTTTTTCATTTGTCTTTGTGAAGCTCAATCTGACTGTAGAGGAAGAACCTCCTGGAAAAATCTGATAATTGTCATTATTCTTGTTGTCAAGGCGACGTACAATGACGTGACTACGAGCCGCCGTGTAGTCAGACGCTTGTAGGACGCCCCTGGCCTCGTCCTGGAGGCTCCGAGGGTGAAGTCTCGTATAATTTATTTAGATTACAGGGAAAAAGGAAAATCACACAATAAGAAAATCATTTATTATCAACCGGAGTGTAATAAAGTTATAATTCCCATTGCTGGACGATCAGCAGAGCTGCGGGGGAGGGGAATGTCCAGGAGTTAGAGTAAAGGATTAAGAGTATAACAATCATTGATTAGAGGTCAAACAGATGATTGGAAATTACATGCAAATTAATTTCTGCCCAGGTGATGTGTAACATGGCTGCCTGCCTAGGTGATGTGTAACGTGGCTGCCTGCCTAGGTAATGTGTAACGTGGCTGCCTGCCTAGGTGATGTGTAACATGGCTGCCTGCCTAGGTGATGTGTTACATAACAGCCTGCCTAGGTGATGTGTAACATGGCTGCCTGCCTAAGTGATGGGTAACGTGGCTGCCTGCCTAGGTGATGTGTAACGTGGCTGCCTGCCTAGGTGAAGTGTAACGTGGCTGCCTGCCTATGTGATGTGTAACGTGGCTGCCTGCCTATGTGATGTGTAACGTGGCTGCCTGCCTAGGTGATGTGTAACGGGGCTGCCTGGCTAGGTGATGTGTAACGTGGCTGCCTGCCTAGGTGATGTGTAACGTGGCTGCCTGCCTATGTGATGTGTAACATAACAGCCTGCCTAGGTGATGTGTAACGTGGCTGCCTGCCTAGGTGATGTGTAACGTGGCTGCCTGCCTAGGTGATGTGTAACGTGGCTTCCTGCCTAGGTGATGTGTAACGTGGCTGCCTGCATAGGTGATGTGTAACATAACAGCCTGCCTAGGTGATGTGTAACGTGGCTTCCTGCCTAGGTGATGTGTAACATGGCTGCCTGCCTAAGTGACGTGTAACATAACAGCCTGCCTAGGTGATGGGTAACATGGCTGCCTGCCTAGGTGATGTGTAACATAACAGCCTGCCTAGGTGACGTGTAACATAACAGCCTGCCTAGGTGATGGGTAACATGGCTGCCTGCCTAGGTGATGTGTATCATAACAGCCTGCCTAGGTGATGTGTAACATGGCTGCCTGCCTAGGTGATGTGTAACATGTCTGCCTGCCTAGGTGATGTGTAATGTGGCTGCCTGCCTAGGTGATGTGTATCATAACAGCCTGCCTAGGTGATGTGTAACATGGCTGCCTGCCTAGGTGATGTGTAACATGTCTGCCTGCCTAGGTGATGTGTAATGGGGCTGCCTGCCTAGGTGAAGTGTAACGTGGCTGCCTGCCTATGTGATGTGTAACGTGGCTGCCTGCCTATGTGATGTGTAACGTGGCTGCCTGCCTAGGTGATGTGTAACGGGGCTGCCTGGCTAGGTGATGTGTAACATAACAGCCTGCCTAGGTGATGTGTAACATGGCTGCCTGCCTAGGTGATGTGTAACATAACAGCCTGCTTAGGTGATGTGTAACATGGCTTCCTGCCTAGGTGAAGTGTAACGTGGCTGCCTGCCTATGTGATGTGTAACGTGGCTGCCTGCCTATGTGATGTGTAACGTGGCTGCCTGCCTATGTGATGTGTAACGTGGCTGCCTGCCTATGTGATGTGTAACGTGGCTGCCTGCCTAGGTGATGTGTAACGGGGCTTCCTGCCTAGGTGATGGGTAACATAACAGCCTGCCTAGGTGATGTGCAACATGGCTGCCTGCCTAGGTGATGTGTAATGTGGCTGCCTGCCTAGGTGATGTGTAACATAACAGCCTGTCTAGGTGATGTGTAACATGGCTGCCTGCCTAGGTGATGTGTAGCATGGCTGCCTGCCTATGTGATGTGTAACGTGGCTGCCTGCCTAGGTGATGTGTAACGTGGCTTCCTGCCTAGGTGATGTGTAACATAACAGCCTGCCTAGGTGATGTGTAACGTGGCTTCCTGCCTAGGTGATGTGTAACGTGGCTGCCTGCATAGGTGATGTGTAACATAACAGCCTGCCTAGGTGATGTGTAACGTGGCTTCCTGCCTAGGTGATGTGTAACATGGCTGCCTGCCTAGGTGATGTGTAACATAACAGCCTGCTTAGGTGATGTGTAACATGGCTTCCTGCCTAGGTGAAGTGTAACATGGCTGCCTGCCTATGTGATGTGTAACGTGGCTGCCTGCCTATGTGATGTGTAACGTGGCTGCCTGCCTATGTGATGTGTAACGTGGCTGCCTGCCTAGGTGATGTGTAACGGGGCTGCCTGCCTAGGTGATGTGTAACGTGGCTTCCTGCCTAGGTGATGTGTAACATAACAGCCTGCCTAGGTGATGTGTAACGTGGCTTCCTGCCTAGGTGATGTGTAACGTGGCTGCCTGCATAGGTGATGTGTAACATAACAGCCTGCCTAGGTGATGTGTAACGTGGCTTCCTGCCTAGGTGATGTGTAACATAACAGCCTGCTTAGGTGATGTGTAACATGGCTTCCTGCCTAGGTGATGTGTAACGTGGCAGCCTGCCTAGGTGATGTGTAACGTGGCTGCCTGCCTAGGTGATGTGTAACGTAGCTGCCTGCCTAGGTGATGTGTAACGTGGCTGCCTGCCTTGGTGATGTGTAACGTGGCTTCCTGCCTAGGTGATGTGTAACATAACAGCCTGCCTAGGTGATGTGTAACGTGGCTGCATGCCTATGTGATGTGTAACATGGCTGCCTGCCTATGTGATGTGTAACGTGGCTGCCTGCCTAGGTGATGTGTAACGTGGCTGCCTGCCTATGTGATGTGTAACATGGCTGCCTGCCTAGGTGATGTGTAACCTGGCTGCCTGCATATGTGATGTGTAACGTGGCTGCCTGCCTAGGTGATGTGTAACGTGGCTGCCTGCCTATGTGATGTGTAACGTGGCTGCCTGCCTAGGTGATGTGTAACGGGGCTGCCTGCCTAGGTGATGGTTAACATAACAGCCTGCCTAGGTGATGTGTAATGTGGCTTCCTGCCTAGGTGATGTGTAATGTGGCAGCCTGCCTAGGTGATGTGTAATGTGGCAGCCTGCCTAGGTGATGTGTAATGTGGCTGCCTGCCTAGGTGATGTGTAACGTGGCTGCCTGCCCAGGTGATGTGTAACGTGGCTGCCTGCCTAGGTGATGTGTAACGTGGCTGCCTGCCTAGGTGATGTGTAACGGGGCTGCCTGCCTAGGTGATGTGTAACGTGGCTTCCTGCCTAGGTGATGGGTAACGTGGCTGCCTGCCTAGGTGATGTGTAACATAACAGCCTGCCTAGGTGATGTGTAACATAACAGCCTGCCTAGGTGATGTGTAACATAACAGCCTGCCTAGGTGATGTGTAACATAACAGCCTGCCTAGGTGATGTGTAACATGGCTGCCTGCCTAGGTGATGTGTAACATAACAGGCTGCCCAGGTGATGGGTAACATAGCTGCCTGCCTAGGTGATGTGTAACATAACAGCCTGCCTAGGTGATGTGTAACATAACAGCCTGCAGAAATAAATAATAAAATATCCAGGAAAGATGGAAAATGTAACATAAAAATATGGAGGAGCCACCAATACGGCATACTCCCGTATATGCCACAAAGTCACAGAGTCAAAGATAAAATTAGTGCTCTACTCCTTATGCTGTTTTGTCAAATGGCTAGAGCCTCTCACCACCTCTTCATGGACTGGAAATAAAAGATATCCCCGACTCCTTGCATCGCCAATCGTCCTCCTTTAGTGGGTTGAAACACAATCCTCGTCTCGTTACCGTGTCCACGGTGTGTTCCCAATCCTACATCAGGAGGTATGCGAAAGGATAGTGCAGATTGCCAGGTTCAAAAAGGAAATAGTATTTATTGTATATACTCACATATTCCAATTTAAAAGCGCGCACGTAGTAAAAGCATAAGACGCCTAAAACACCTCATCCGACCCAGGTTTCGCCTATTCAGGCTTCTTCCGGGGCATGGTGTTTGGCGTCATCACTGGTGTTTTTATACCAAAATCACATACACCGACACAAAACCACTTCCCCCCTAACTCAGGGAGACCAAAACCTTCCATCCACATAAACATGATGTCATGTATTGCCATACAAGCCGATGTTAATTTGCATATCGAAATACAAAAATACACAAAAGCTTACTTACATGTAAACAAATTTTAAAAAACAAATTTAAAAAACTTTAAATATTCGTTCAATATTGATGCTGTACATATTAAGATCGCCTCCTTCATTCCTATATCATTCCTATATCAGCATTGAAACATTATACAATAATACAGTGATTACTAAAATAATTATACAAGAAAACTTTTTAGTTCGAAGTCTATATTAAGGCCATATGGTTGGAGGGTGTTCAGGTGGTAAATCCAAAAACCTTCCCTGACATTCAATTTCTTGTTCAGGTCTTCTCCCCTCAATGTGCCTCAACTCTTTCCAGACCAAAAAAAATTAAATCTTTAACGTTCTGGTTGTGCTTCTCACGAAAGTGGGCAGACAAACTGTGTGTCTTTAAACCCTTTTTTATATTTCTAACATGCTCGCCGATTCTAATTTTTAGCTTTCTCCCCGTCCTCCCAACATACTTGAGTCCACATGGGCAAACAATCAAATAAATAATGGCGCAAGTATCGCAATTTATAAAATCTTTTATCTTGTATGGGGGTGAGTTCCTGTCTATATTGAATTCCTTTACTACCCCTTTATCCACCCAACTTCTATCCTTGCATCCCTGACATTTTTTGCAACTATAGAATCCTTGCATCCCTGGACCCTTTGTGGTTCCCTCTCTCACAAAGCTTGAGGTGACTAGATCCCTAATATTATGTGCTCTTTTAAAGACAGTCTTAGGTCTAGCGGTGACCGGATCGCTTGTTATGAGATGCCAATGTTTCTCTATTATTTTTTTGACCTCCAGTGCCTCCCTGCAATATTTCGTAACAAAGATGGGGTTAGAGGAGATGCTTTCACTTTTATCTTTTTTTTCCCCCAAAATTTTTTGTCTATTGTTAGATACCTCTTCATATGCCCTCCCCAGAATATCGCTGGTGTAGTTCCTTTCCTTAAACCTATTTAAGATGATTTCAGCCTGTGCAGAAGAATCCTCCTGTTTACTACAATTCCTTTGAATCCTTTTTAGTTGGCCTTTTGGTATGTTGTTAATCCAGGGGCGATGATGGCAACTATTAAATTCAATGAAACTATTTACATTGGTGGCTTTAAAATGATTTCTAGTTAGAATCTTATGATTTTCTATATATATTTCTAGGTCCAAAAAATTTATTTTTTTGGAATCAATTTCGTAGGTAAAATTTAGATTAAAATTGTTTGTATTGAGGTACTTAATAAATCTTTCAAACTCAATAGAAGTACCCAGCCACACAATGATGCAATCATCTATATACCTGCCTATATATAACAGCCTGCCTAGGTGATGTGTATCATGGCTGCCTGGCTAGGTGATGTGTAACGTGGCTTCCTGCCCAGGTGATGTGTAACATAACAGGCTGCCCAGGTGATGGGTAACATAACAGGCTGCCCAGGTGATGGGTAACATAACAGCCTGCCCAGGTGATGTGTAACGTGGCTTCCTGCCCAGGTGATGTGTAACATAACAGGCTGCCCAGGTGATGGGTAACATAGCTGCCTGCCTAGGTGATGGGTAACATAACAGCCTGCCTAGGTGATGGGTAACATGGCTGCCTGCCTAGGTGATGGGTAACATGGCTGCCTGCCCAGGTGATCAGGTGAATTACAAAGTATCACAGCACCAGGTTCTAAAATTCCATTTGAAACAATGAGACAGATTTACTATTAGCGTGTGACAGATTTATACTGAATTCACATCTTACATTTCTGCTGTTGGAAGGTAAGCCAAAACCAATGGAGGTCAGAGGCGCCTATGATGATGGATCTACAATATGGCACAGTGGTTAGCACTACAGCCTTGCAGCGTTGGTCAACATCTGCAAAGGGTTTGTATGTTCTCTCTGTGTTTGTGTGGGTTTCCTCTGGGTCCTCCAGTTTCCTCCCATAATCCAAAACATACCGTTAGGTTGATTAGATTGTAAGCCCCATAGGGACAGGGACCGATTTTTCAAACTCTGTACAGCGCTGCGTAATCTGTGTGCGCTATATAAATACAGGAATTATTATTATTGACTTATGTTTGTTTGATTCACATATTTATTCTTTGTATATTTACATAACACAAATGTAACATTTTTCTATCCTAAAGTTCTATCTATTGTATTGGATCTGAGACAAAGAGACACATGGATGACATCTGTGATGGTTTATAGATCCTAATGGTAATCATTGATTTACAAAAGGGAGCAAAATAGTCTGTTGTTTTATCATCGCCACAAAGTCAATCAATTCATTAAAGTCAATGGACGCGTAAAATGTCCGTCGTGTACACAGACAGCACAAAACATGAAGATGTGAATGAGCCCTAATAATGAAGAACACGGCACATAATCCATAAAGTCACATCTATGACCAAGGCCTCTGGGAACATATATGGAGAATGGAGAGAAACAGAGTTACCTCCCACCTAGTCAGTAAGAGCTTGGTGCCAGGATTTCGGATAGTTACGGTGTCGGTGATGGAAGGGGCTTCTGCTCTGGCACAATGGGAGCCCCACACTATTGCATTACTGTGCATTACCTATATGTTCAAAGCAGCCGTGAGTATAAAGGGGTTAAACATTGACAAATGCCAAACATGAAATGTCACAGTCACGTATATGTTCTGTTCTATTCATCTATGTCTGACCTGCAATTCAGAAGTAAGGTCAGAAAATGGATCCGAAATCTTTCAAGCGTTCTGTAAATGGTGAGTTAATGCTCAGGAGCCGCACGAGGCGCGATAATGGATGAAGAGAAAGAAAACAGGTGGCAATAAAATCAATGTCAAATGTAGAAATTATTCCCAGAGAAAATGCACAACAACACAGCGAAATCATCTCAGATGAAGGAAAGCACAATAAATAACACCTCAAGAACAAAGGCCAATGAGAGGAGCAAGAGAAAATTATAATACTGCCCCCTATGTACAAGAATATAACTACTATAATACTGCCCCCTATGTACAGGAATATAACTACTATAATACTGCCCCCTATGTACAGGAATATAACTACTATAATACTGCCCCCTATGTACAGGAATATAACTACTATAATACTGCCCCCTATGTACAGGAATATAACTACTATAATACTGCCCCTATATACAGGAATATAACTACTATAATACTGCCCCCTATGTACAGGAATATAACTACTATAATACTGCCCCTTATGTACAAGAATATAACTACTATAATACTGTCCCCTATGTACAAGAATATAACTACTATAATACTGTCCCCTATGTACAGGAATATAACTACTATAATACTGCCCCCTATGTACAAGAATATAACTACTATTATACTGCCCCCTATGTACAGGAATATAACTACTATAATACTGCCCCCTATGTACAGGAATATAACTACTATAATACTGCCCCCTATGTACAGGAATATAACTACTATAATGCTGCCCCCTATGTACAGGAGTATAACTACTATAATACTGCCCCCTATGTACAGGAATATAACTACTATAATACTGCCCCCTATGTACAGGAATATAACTACTATAATACTGCCCCCTATGTACAAGAATATAACTACTATAATACTGTCCCCTATGTACAGGAATATAACTATTATATTACTGTCACCTATGTACAGGAATATAACTACTATAATACTGCCCCCTATGTACAAGACTATAACTACTATAATACTGCCTCCTATGTACAAGAATATTACTACTATAATACTGCCCCCTATGTACAGGAATATAAATACTATAATACTGCCCCCTATGTACAGGAATATAACTACTATAATACTGCCCCCTATGTACAGGAATATAACTACTATAATACTGCCCCATATGTACAGGAATATAACTACTATAATACTGCCCCCCTATGTACAAGAATATAACTACTATAATACTGCCCCATATGTACAAGACTATAAATACTATAATACTACCTCCTATGTACAAGAATATAACTACTATAATACTGCCCCCTATGTACAGGAATATAAATACTATAATACTGCCCCCTATGTACAGGAATATAACTACTATAATACTGCCCCCTATGTACAGGAATATAACTACTATAATACTGCCCCATATGTACAGGAATATAACTACTATAATACTGCCCCCCTATGTACAAGAATATAACTACTATAATACTGCCCCCTATGTACAAGAATATAACTACTATAATACTGCCCCCTATGTACAGGAATATAACTACTATAATACTGCCCCCTATGTACAGGAATATAGGGGGCAGTATTATAGTAGTTATATTCCTGTACATAGGGTAAAGTATTATAGGAGTTATGTACAGGAATATAACTCCTATAATACTTTACCCTATGTACAGGAATATAACTACTATAATACTGCTCCTATGTACAAGAATATAACTACTATAATACTGTCCCCTATGTACTGGAATATAACTACTATAATACTGCCCCCTATGTACAAGAATATAACTACTATAATACTGCCCCCTATGTACAGGAATATAACTACTATAATACTGCCCCCTATGTACAGGAATATAACTACTATAATACTGCCCCCTATGTACAGGAATATAACTACTATAATACTGCCCCCTATGTACAAGAATATAACTACTATAATACTGTCCCCTATGTACAAGAATATAACTACTATAATACTGCCCCCTATGTACAGGAATATAACTACTATAATACTGCCCCCTATGTACAGGAATATAACTACTATAATACTGCCCCCTATGTACAGGAATATAACTACTATAATACTGCCCCCTATGTACAGGAATATAACTCCTATAATACTGTCCCCTATGTACAGGAATATAACTACTATAATACTGCCCCCTATGTACAAGGATATAACTACTATAATACTGCCCCCTATGTACAAGGATATAACTACTATAATACTGCCCCCTATGTACAAGAATATAACTACTATAATACTGCCCCCTATGTACAAGAATATAACTACTATAATACTGCCCCCTATGTACAGGAATATAACTACTATAATACTGCCCCCTATGTACAGGAATATAACTACTATAATACTGCCCCCTATGTACAGGAATATAACTACTATAATACTGCCCCCTATGTACAGGAATCTAACTCCTATAATACTGTCCCCTATGTACAGGAATATAACTACTATAATACTGCCCCCTATGTACAAGGATATAACTACTATAATACTGCCCCCTATGTACAAGGATATAACTACTATAATACTGCCCCCTATGTACAAGAATATAACTACTATAATACTGCCCCCTATGTACAAGGATATAACTACTATAATACTGCCCCCTATGTACAGGAATAAAACTACTATAATACTACCCCTATGTACAGGGATAAAACTCCTACAATACTGCCCCTATGTACAGGGATAAAACTCCTACAATACTGCCCCCTATGTACAGGGATAAAACTCCTACAATACTGCCCCCTATGTACAGGGATAAAACTCCTACAATACTGCCCCCTATGTACAGGGATAAAACTCCTACAATACTGGCCCCTATGTACTGGAATATAACTACTATAATACTGCCCCCTATGTACAAGAATATAACTACTACAATACTGGCCCCTATGTACTGGAATATAACTACTATAATACTGCCCCTATGTACAGGAATATAACTACTATAATACTGTCCCCTATGTACTAGAATATAACTACTATAATACTTCCCCCTATGGACAAGAATATAACTACTATAATACTGCCCCCTATGTACAAGAATATAACTACTATAATACTGCCCCCTATGTACAAGAATATAACTACTATAATACTGCCCCCTATGTACAGGAATATAACTACTATAATACTGCCCCCTATGTACAAGAATATAACTGCTATAATACTGCCCCCTATGTACAAGACTATAACTACTATAATACTGCCCCCTATGTACAAGAATATAACTACTATAATACTGCCCCCTATGTACAGGGATAAAACTCCTACAATACTGCCCCCTATGTACAGGGATAAAACTCCTACAATACTGGCCCCTATGTACTGGAATATAACTACTATAATACTGCCCCCTATGTACAAGAATATAACTACTACAATACTGGCCCCTATGTACTGGAATATAACTACTATAATACTGCCCCTATGTACAGGAATATAACTACTATAATACTGTCCCCTATGTACTAGAATATAACTACTATAATACTTCCCCCTATGGAAAAGAAAATAACTACTATAATACTGCCCCCTATGTACAAGAATATAACTACTATAATACTGCCCCCTATGTACAAGAATATAACTACTATAATACTGCCCCCTATGTACAGGAATATAACTACTATAATACTGCCCCCTATGTACAAGAATATAACTGCTATAATACTGCCCCCTATGTACAAGACTATAACTACTATAATACTGCCCCCTATGTACAAGAATATAACTACTATAATACTGCCCCCTATGTACAGGAATATAACTACTATAATACTGCTCCCTATGTACAGGAATATAACTACTATAATACTGCTCCCTATGTACAAGAATATAACTACTATAATACTGCCCCCTATGTACAGGAATATAACTACTATAATACTGCCCCCTATGTACAGGAATATAACTACTATAATACTGCCCCCTATGTACAGGAATATAACTACTATAATACTGCTCCCTATGTACAGGAATATAACTACTATAATACTGCCCCCTATGTACAAGAATATAACTACTATAATACTGCCCCCTATGTACAGGAATATAACTACTATAATACTGCCCCCTATGTACAAGAACTTAACTACTATAATACTGCCCCCTATGTACAAGAATATAACTACTATAATACTGCCCCCTATGTACAGGAATATAACTACTATAATACTGCCCCCTATGTACAGGAATATAACTACTATAATACTGCCCCCTATGTACAAGAATATAACTACGATAATACTGCCCCTATGTACAAGAATATAACTACTATAATACTGCCCCCTATGTACAGGAATATAACTACTATAATACTGCCCCCTATGTACAGGAATATAACTACTATAATACTGTTGTGTGAGGTGTAGAGCACCGATACAGTGATGACATTATTTCGCTGGAAGTTGACATCTCAGGTGCTTGGAGGGGCTTGGAGCTCGGCACACTTGGACCTCCGGGGCTAAGAGATTACTATTGTTTATCAGAATTACGCAGAAAGTTTCTTCCCGTTCCATAACTTCCTCCTGGATGAGGTGCACATCATAGACATTGAGCTGCAGTCGGATCATCAGGTTCTTCTCTCCTGGTGTCGGCGCTTTACATTTTGTATTCCACTTGTGGCCGTACATTAGATGACAGACGGACGGGGACAAGGACGGCTGCAGGGAGGTGATTCTGCCAGAAGATTGGGTATTAGGATCTCGTTACCCTCTTGCTCTCCTCTGGATAAGTTACTCTTCCTCCTTCCCTCATTTACTGCGATATCTTAATCAATTTTATGATGATCAGAGACTAGAAAATGAAAAATTGATTCACAAAGAAATTCAGTGTCACCAAGGCGACGCCTGGTGCACGACGCCATCGATTATATTCCATCAAATCTTACGATGGTGTTTACAGATGACAGGTCTGACATGCGGAGAAGGAGCAGCAGCATAATAACCAGGCACTGAGGAGAAGCCCACCACTCAAGGTCATCTAACCCGTCCAAAAACTGCAAACTGCACCAGTCCTGCCCCTGGGTTACTGCTCTGCTACACCGCTACTCATGTGCCGGGAGCTGAAGCTCTGCTACACCGCTACTCATGTGCCAGGGGCTGAAGCTCCGCTACACCGCTACTCAGGTGCCGGGGGCTGAAGCTCCGCTACACCGCTACTCATGTGCTGGGGGCTGAAGCTCCGCTACACCGCTACTCATGTGCCGGGGGCTGAAGCTCCGCTACACCGCTACTCAGGTGCCGGGGGCTGAAGCTCTGCTACACCGCTACTCATGTGCCAGGGGCTGAAGCTCCGCTACACCGCTACTCAGGTGCCGGGGGCTGAAGCTCCGCTACACCGCTACTCATGTGCTGGGGGCTGAAGCTCCGCTACACCGCTACTCATGTGCCGGGGGCTGAAGCTCCGCTACACCGCTACTCAGGTGCCGGGGGCTGAAGCTCCGCTACACCGCTACTCATGTGCCGGGGGCTGAAGCTCCGCTACACCGCTACTCAGGTGCCGGGGGCTGAAGCTCTGCTACACCACTACTCATGTGCCAGGGGCTGAAGCTCTGCTACACCGCTACTCATGTGCCGGGAGCTGAAGCTCTGCTACACCGCTACTCATGTGCCGGGAGCTGAAGCTCTGCTACACAGCTACTCATGTGCCAGGGGCTGAAGCTCTGCTACACCGCTACTCATGTGCCAGGGGCTGAAGCTCCGCTACACCGCTACTCAGGTGCCGGGGGCTGAAGCTCTGCTACACCGCTACTCATGTGCCGGGGGCTGAAGCTCCGCTACACCGCTACTCAGGTGCCGGGGGCTGAAGCTCTGCTACACCGCTACTCAGGTGCCGGGGGCTGAAGCTCTGCTACACCGCTACTCATGTGCTGGGGGCTGAAGCTCCGCTACACCGCTACTCAGGTGCCGGGGGCTGAAGCTCTGCTACACCGCTACTCATGTGCCAGGGGCTGAAGCTCCGCTACACCGCTACTCAGGTGCCGGGGGCTGAAGCTCTGCTACACCGCTACTCAGGTGCCGGGGGCTGAAGCTCTGCTACACCGCTACTCATGTGCCGGGAGCTGAAGCTCTGCTACACCGCTACTCATGTGCCAGGGGCTGAAGCTCCGCTACACCGCTACTCAGATGCCGGGGGCTGAAGCTCTGCTACACCACTACTCATGTGCCGGGGGCTGAAGCTCCGCTACACCGCTACTCATGTGCCGGGGGCTGAAGCTCTGCTACACCACTACTCATGTGCCGGGGGCTGAGCTGCAATTCCAAACACAACCTCGAAATAGCTATGGCTGTCTGGGTCACTTTAACCATAGGGTCCATCACAGGACCCCTGTCAGTCCCCAAGCAAAGTTAAGTATTAATGATAACTAGAGCTACTCCGCTCCTTACCAAACTCCAACTAACTCTAGCTTCTAACCATATTGCACCTCACTCCAGCTCCTTACCACACTCCACTAGAGATGAGCGAATATACTCGTCCGAGCTTGATGCTCGTTCAAATATTAAGGTATTTGAAACGGCTCGTTGCTCGGACGAGTATTTCCCCTGCTCGATATCGAACATTTAATTAAAAAAACACAGTGAAGAACAATGAAGAATAGAATAAAAACAGTGACCACAGGATCATTTAAGTGAAAAACACAGTGAAGAATAGATTACAGATGTTCGGCACATCTGCTTACTTGTCGGAAGATACGCGCGGAATGGTGCAAACAAAATAGTATGTGAAGAACACATTGAAGAACACGGTGAGCAGGACAGAGACACCGGGGAGCAGCACAGAGACACCGGGGAGCAGCACAGGCAGCGGCAGGCACGGAGACAGCGGGGCAGCGGCAGGCATGGAGACATCGTGGGCAACTGCAGGCACGGAGACATTGTGGGCAGCGGCAGGCACGGAGACATCGAGGCAGCGGCGGGCGCGGAGACAGCGGGGCACCGGCACAGAGACAGGAAGGGCAGAGAGATCGGGGAGACTTCAGTGGAAGAAGAGGAGCGGATCCCGGGACAGCGTATCTCCCGACAAGTAAGCAGATGTGCCGAACATCTGCAATCTATTCTTCACCGTGTTTTTCACTGCATTTTTCACTTAAATGATCCGGTGTGGTCTCAGCAGCTCATGGTGAACAATGTCTCCGGGCACTGAGACCCTTAATTGGCTGAATTAGGTCACATTAAGCTTAAGCACACCACAACATTAAGCTTAAGACCACCACACGCTGGATTCCCTACATGTAAATTTTCATTACATATTGGGGGACATAATATTATACAACTTACTAAACACACTGTTTAAAAACATAAAGGAAACAATTAAACAACACAATATAATATATAAGTAAATCAAACTTCTGTGAAATCAAACTGTCCACTTTGGAAGCAACACTGAGTGACAATCCATTTCACAGGCAATTACAAGACACTCAGTAAAGGAGAGGTTCTTCAGGTGGGGACCACAGACCACTTGACCTCCAGCAGCTACAAATGTCATGTGTCTGCAAAAACAGTTAGAAACTGACACCATGAGGGTGGTATGAGGGCCCGACGCCCACAGATTGGGGGTTGTGCTCACAGCGCAACATTGTGCGGGACGCTTAGCATTTGCCACAGAACACCAGGATTGGTAAAATTGCCACATGCGCCCAGTGCTCTTCACTGGGCTGGTGCGGTTGGCCCTGGATTCCTCCTAATGCAGGAAAATGCTAGACCTTATGTGGCTGGAGTGTGTCATTAGTTCCTGCAAGATAAAGGCATTGAAACTATGGACTGCTCCTGCTCCATCCCCAGACCTGAATCTAATTGAGCTCATAAGGAGCATGCCAAGGCATTGTAGGAGGTCATGCAGGCACGTAGAGGCCACACATAATACTGAGCCTCATCAGGAGCATGACCAGGCATTGTAGGAGGTCATGCAGGCACATGGAGGCCACACACAATACTGAACCTCATCAGGAGCATGCCAAGGCATTGTAAGGAGGTCATAGAGGAACGTGCAGGCCACACATAATACTGAGCCTCATTAGGAGCATGCCGAGACGTTGTAGGGAGGTCATACAGGCACGTGGAGGCCACACACAGTACTGAGCCTCATCAGGAGCATGCCGAGACGTTGTAGGGAGGTCATACAGGCACATGGCGGCCACACACAATATTGAGCCTCATTAGGAGCATGACCAGGCGTTGTAGGGAGGTCATACAGGCAGGTGGAGGCCACACACACTACTGAGCCTCATCAGGAGCATGCTGAGGCGTTATAGGGAGGTCATACAGGCATGTGGAGGCCATATACAATACTGAGCCTCATCAGTAGCATGCCAATGCATTGTAGGGTGGTCATAGAGGCACGTGGAGGCCACACATAATACTGAACCTTATCAGGAGCATGCTGTGGCATTGTAAAGAGGTCATACAGACATGTGGAGGCCACACACAATACTGAGCCTCATCAGGAGCATGCAGAGGCATTGTAGGAAGGTCATAACGGTACGTGGAGGCCACACCCAATATTGAACCTCTTCAGGAGCATGCCAAGGCATTGTAAGTAGATCATACAGACACATGGAGGCCACACACAATACTGAGCCTCATCAGGAGCATGCAGAGGCATTGTAGGGCGGTCATACAGACACATGGAGGCCACATACAATACTGAGCCTCATCAGTAGCATACCGAGGCATTGTAGGGAGGCTATACAGACACATGGAGGCCACACACAGTTCTGAGCCTCATCAGGAGCATGCAGAGGCATTGTAGGGAGGTCATACAGGCACGTGGAGGCCACACACAGTACTGAGCCTCATCAGGAGCATGCGGAGACGTTGTAGGGAGGTCATACAGGCACGTGGAGGCCACACACAGTACTGAGCCTCATCAGGAGCATGACCAGGCGTTGTAGGGAGGTCATACAGGCACGTGGAGGCCACACACAGTACTGAGCCTCATCAGGAGCATGCCGAGACGTTGTAGGGAGGTCATACAGGCACATGGCGGCCACACAAAATATTGAGCCTCATCAGGAGCATGACCAGGCGTTGTAGGGAGGTCATACAGGCAGGTGGAGGCCACACACACTACTGAGCCTCATCAGGAGCACGCTGAGGCGTTATAGGGAGGCCATACAGGCACGTGGAGGCCTCATACAATACTGAGCCTCATCAGTAGCATGCCAAGGCATTGTAGGGTGGTCATAGAGGCACGTGGAGGCCACACATAATACTGAACCTTATCAGGAGCATGCTGAGGCATTGTAAAGAGGTCATACAGACATGTGGAGGCCACACACAATATTGAGCCTCATCAGGAGTACAATAAGGCATTGTAGGAAGGTCATAACGGCACGTGGAGGCCACACCCAATACTGAACCTCTTCTGGAGCATGCCGAGGCATTGTAGGTAGGTCATACAGGCACGTGGCGGCCACACCCAATACTGAACCTCTTCTGGAGCATGCCGAGGCATTGTAAGTAGATCATACAGACACATGGAGGCCACACACAATAATGAGCCTCATCAGTAGCATACCGAGGCATTGTAAGGAGGCGATACAGGCACATGGAGGCCACACACAGTACTGAGCCTTATCAGGAGCATGCAGAGGCATTGTAGGGCGGTCATACAGGCACATGGAGGCCACACACAATAATGAGCCTCATCAGGAGCATGCCGAGGCATTGTAAGGAGGCTATACAGACACATGGAGGCCACACACAATACTGAGCCTCATCAGGAGCACGTCAAGGCATTGTAGGGTGTAGGATGTGTTATTTGAATGATCACTTTTTTTTGGGCCACACCCAATACTGAACCTCTTCTGGAGCATGCCGAGGCATTTTAAGTAGATCATACAGACACATGGAGGCCACACACAATACTGAGTCTCATCAGGAGCATGCAGGGGCATTGTAAGGAGGTCATACAGGCATGTGGAGGCCACACACAGTACTGAGCCTGATCAGGAGCATGCCGAGGTGTTGTAGGGAGGTCATACAGGCACATGGAGGCCACACACAGTACTGAGCCTCATCAGGAGCATGCCGAGGTGTTGTTGGGAGGTCATACAGGCATGTGGAGGCCACACACAATACTGAGCCTCATCAGGAGCATGCCGAGGCATTGTAGGGAGGTCATACAGGCATGTGGAGGCCACACACAGTACTGAGCCTGATCAGGAGCATGCCGAGGTGTTGTAGGGAGGTCATACAGGCATGTGGAGGCCACACACAATACTGAACTTCATCAGGAGCATGCCGAGGTGTTGTAGGGAGGTCATACAGGCACGTGGAGGCCACACACAGTACTGAGCCTCATCAGGAGCATGCCGAGGCATTGTAGGGAGGTCATACAGGCATGTGGAGGCCACACACAGTACTGAACTTCATCAGGAGCATGCAGGGGCATTGTAGGAAGGTCACACTACTGAGCATAATTTTGTCTTGTTTTAAGGACATTTCGTCATAGTTGGATCCGCCTGTATTGTGTTTTTCTACTTTAATTTTGTGGATGCCTCCAAATCCAGGTCTCCATTGGTTAATAAATTTGATTTTCATTTATGATTTTTTTGTGATTTTGCCGTCAGCACATGCAACCTTGTACAGAGCAAAGAATATTTCATTCATTCAGATCTAGGATGTGTTATTTGAGTGATCCCCCTTTTTTTTGAGCAGTGTATATTCAGATAAAGTTCTGCACCATCAAATCAGAATCCACAACTCTGGCCAATACATGGATCCAATATCCATCAAACAGAAACTTACATCTATTGTATGTCCAGGAAGTGTTCACAGAATTTATACAACTCAACAAAACTATTACTTTATTGTAATTGCAACAAAATGTTAATGGAGAAAGAGCAGGAGGATGTATAGAGGAAGACCCCTCTCTGATGACCATAGATCCCCCTTTCTCCAAGACTTAACTCCATTTATTTTGATTAGGAGAGAAGCCAAGACCTCTAGAGGGCGCTGTAATGACAAATGGTTCTGTCGTTGATTCTGACCAATGGACCATGGAAAATGTAGATTATTTTGGTGTAGTCCATGGGATGTAGAATCCATTTACTTCCTTATGGCCCCATAATATGAAGATTGTCTCCTCATTAATATCCCTTCTATAGGAGAATACTTCCACTATATGGTGTCCAAACATGGAAAAGTTTAGATGAAATCCAACAGCAAACTTTCCTTAATGTCCATTAAAAGTATAAAACAAGATCTCACAGACTTCTACTGACCGCATTACACTATGGACCTATACACAGGACTCTACCTGCAGCACATATGATCCCTTTAAGAAGCGATTCAGTTATAATTTTGCCGTTCCCCTCCTATTGATCATCTCCTTCCATAAAAAAAACTTCCTGCTCTTTAAAAAAAAAAATCCATGAAATAAGAATCTGGTGCCAAGAAGTGAGACATGTAGCTAATTAGTAAAATGTAGGGTCATGAAATGTATCAATGTCGTAAATTATGTCACTAAATTTTTTCACTTGCTACTTATCATAACTGGAAGTAAAAAGAAGACTTCATGGTACTGGGAGGTTTCTTCTCTGACATCACTTCCTGTTTTGCTGCTATTGGCTGAAATTGCGCCGCACTGACTTCCTGCTGTGCCAACCCTTTGGAATTCTGGGACATTTCTTCTGCTCTGTACAGGGACAACCCTTCTATGACATCACTTCCTGCTTTGTTGCTATTGGCTGAATTTGCACCTGATAGACTTCCCACTTTCCCTGCCTCTGCATTCTGGGAAATCTCTGCAAGATTGACGGTGTAATTGGTTGGAGAATAATGGTAATACTTTGTGCAGTGCACTGCAGGATGTTTGAATAGGAATTTTCCAGCCAATAGCAACAAAGCAGGAAGTGATGTCAGAAAGGGGGCGCTCCTTCTTTTATATATCCCATTAGTGTGCAATAGAAGTGCTACCAACCTGATACCAAAGATCAAAGCAGTGGAGGAGAGAAGGTCTGGACGACTTTATAGGACTGAGAGCCCTCAGATTGATCTCCTTTAAGTTCAAGGATTGGTTCCCATAAGGTCCACCGAAATTAGAATTAACAGGACTATATTACCTATAACATATATCCTGTAATGATTTTCGGCTAGATGGGGCTTACACATGGTCTATGACTGTACAGACGCCGGGCCCACGGCTCTTAGTCATCCAAATATCTGGATAAAGCCGAAGCAGGAGGTAACATCTGTGCCCCTGGTTGCCCATTGCTCTTCATATACCAGTAGATAAAACAGATCTATGCCCATAAGTACTCCTTACATACCAGGACCTTCTGATTCTTCATCCAGTTAAAAGGATTTTCCCACGAAAGAAAATTCTCATGTTAACCCTTTACTTTACAATTTTACTCAGTTTTATTGCTGTTTTAGCTACTATCACTGCTTCCCAGTGCAAGATTCCAGGGTGTGGACAGGACTCTCTGAGCAGACACATTACTGTATTATCCATCTAGTTCTGTGGGTTGACAATGTGGTTACATTATCAGGGTGCAGGTGTATATACACTTTCATCTGGCTTCTGACATTATACTTACACCATGCCACATAGAGAGAGAGAGATGAGACAGATGAGAGGTTGATAGACCCATGAGACTGTTACACTGTGATCTCTGCTACATCTCACAGATATGTGCCTGCATACCCCTTCCCCCAGGTCACTTATCTCCTTGTAGCTTGTAGTTTGCAGCTTCTCTCTGCTCACCATGTGCTGGCAGGAAGTGATGAGTGTCTCTGAGCTCCGTGCAGGGGGCGGGGCTACAGACTCACAGCAGAGAGAGACTTACACAGAGGACTCTCTGTGACCTTGGTTACTCCTGGACTACAAAACTCCGCGAATAGTTCTAGATATAAGAACACTTTGTTTGTTTTTGTTAGTCTTTTCATGACAACACCTTCCCATGATTCTTCCAGAGGATGGTCCTATACTTTGGGTTGGTGACTTTATGATAGATGCCAGGGCCATTGGGACAAGTAGACACCATCCATCACTTCATGTGTGTAGAGCCCAAAGTAGGGATAACCCAAAACAATCTGTGTGATTATGATTGCCCTATGTCTCCTATACACTAGTAGATGGTGTTGAACTGAGGTTTCGACTGAGGAATTAGATTCTAGTAACCTCCAATTTAGTTCTTCTACTTCTTGACTCCTGATGTCCAGTATAAAGGCTAGAGCTCGCTGAAGGATCCTCTGGTTCTTCTGTGGGCCTGTCCCACGCTGCCACCGGCCCTTTACTCATCCTTTTTGCAGAGGGTAGGGCTAGGCTTGGTATCAGTACCTGGCACATCCATGCAAATGCGAGACCCTCAAGGGGTATATGGCCGGAATATATGGTCACACATCCTCTATGATGGTCAAGTGGGGATAACTAGGGCTCTTTGTGACATTGGTTGCCCAAAGGCTCCACCAGGTCATACATTCTCACCAATCTCTACTTTGGACCCTATGAAGTCGGTGGAAGGTGAAGGATTCTGGACCCAACCATTGCCTCTTCTTATCTTCTGTGTGTGGAGTATTTCTATGGTTCCTTTTGCTCCTGACACCCCCCTGATGCATGTTGTTCCTAAAACTTTTCTGCCTGGATCATTTTTTTTTCGGTAGACGGAAGTGTTTTTTAATAACCTCACGGCGTGGCATAAATCAGATGTTTCCTATTGATGTAGAAATGTGATTTGTTCCAGTCCCATCCGCTGTGAAAGCTCCAAACAGAGAAGACAGGAAGCGGCGTGGTACTAGATCACGCTCCGGTACAGGAGGGGGGCACACTGCTGAGATCAGAATATTTTGCTGAAATTATTGAGGTTGTAATTTTTCTGGTGTCACCGGCTCCCGTTTCCAGAATATTATGCAAGTGCATCGTCCTTACATAAGACGAGGCTCCGAACTAATAGAAACAATCGATCCCCGCTCTGATGTAAAAATGCCAAGATAATGATGTGTCATGTGACTTACAGCCTGCCCAAAATCCAGCAGTGACCCCAGCCGGGACCTCGGGGTGTCTGAACGTTACTCTGCATTATACAACTTAAAGCTCCGGTTTATATTTTAAAAGATACACTAAAAAATGAATATAATTTTACTAGAATTGAAGGAAACCATCAACAGGTGTGAACATGCAGATTGCAGTCTGACTACTGTGTACTACTGTGTAGTCAGACTTTTGTGTATGGTGTTAGTAGCAGCAGGACTGTGATAGATGGATTTATCTTCTAGGATTGTACCTTCTCCAAGGGCACTGGGGGTGTATCCTCACACTGCTGTGCTCTGTGCTCCCTGCAGCCAGTGTTATGTACTGTCCCTGGAGAGATGTGTAATCAGACCTCACACTGCTGTGCTCTGTGCTCTCTGCAGCCAGTGTTATGTACTGTCCCTGGGGAGATGTGTAATCATACCTCACACTGCTGTGCTCTGTGCAGCCAGTGTTATGTATTGTCCCTGGAGAGATGTGTAATCAGACCTCACACTGCTGTGCTCTGTGCTCCCTGCAGCCAGTGTTAGGGATTGTCCCTGGAGAGATGTGTAATCAGACCTCTGTGTATGTTGGTAGCAGCAGGACTGTGAGTTGTGGATTTATATTGCAGGATTGTAGTGTCTCCAAGTAGACTGAGGGGCTTGTGAAGTCATAGAGGGAGGAGATTTGTTCTTAGTGGACAGCTGGTGATGGCATAGAGGGTGGAGATGAGATGTTAGTGGAGGGTTGTGATGTCATAGGGGGAGGAGATTTGTTCTTAGTGGAGGGTTATCATATGATAGGTGCAGGAGCTTGGTGCCTGTTGTAGGGTTGTGATGTCACAGAGCGAGGATATTTGTTCTTAGTCGACAGCTGATGATGTCATAGAAGGAGGAGATGATATTTTAGTGGAGGGTTGTGATGTCATAGAGGGAGAAGCAGGGTCCTCAGTGCACAGCTGGTGATGTCATAGAGGGAGGAGCTTTGTTCCTAGTGGAGGGTTGTGCTGTCACAGAGGGAGGAGCTTTATTCTTAGTGGAGGCTTATGATGTCACAGAGGGAGTAGTGGGGTTGTCAGTGGAAGGTTTGAAGTCATGAGAAATAGGAGGAGAGAGAAAGAAGTTAGCGATGGGGGAGGGGGTTATAATTAGTATTATTAATAATCATTATGTGTAAGGATTTTTATGTGCAATTACCTAATATTGTATAACAGCACAAAGATGGCAAAAAACAGTGTTTGTCAGAATAATTACCTAATTTCCAATATTGTATTATAAAGTTTTATGACTAAATTACAGAAAATGAGCAGCACGGCGGCGGCGGTAATGTCTGACTCATCTCATCGGGTTATTAGTGCTCGGCTAAAGGTGCGGAAGAGGATGTTATGAGCACAGATGAAGATTAGGAAGAAGCTCCTTCAGCTGGAGAAGGACCCTCCCGTCCACCTCCAGAACCACTTCATGTATAACCAACATCATTAGAGACATTTCACATCTCCTCTAAGACAAACCCTACAAGACTGTGCGTTATCTCAGATTAGCCTTCAGAGTCTCCTAATGATTGAACGGGTGATACGGATCCAGTGCTGTCATCAGTTGTGACTTCCCTCGTTACTTCCCATGTGACAGAAGATACAGTCGTCAAAGAATCAGGTCTCAACTTCCAATAATGGGGCACATTTACTTGGTCCCTGTGCGATCCCCGAGGTGCGTTGTCTGACAGAATCCACATCTGCCGCGATTCAGGAAGATTGTGCGCCCGAGTTCCTGCATCTGTTGCTTCCCAGCTGAGGTCCGCCACAGTTCACCATCTTCTTCCCGACTCATGGAAGTGTATGGCTTAGGACACAAATTGCTTTGTTAGATCACGCGCGTAGTCCAAATCCGTCGGATCGATGCACCAAAATCCGATCGCGTGCGCCAAAAACCCTTTCTACATGCGGCGCACATCGGAAATCGATGGCTATTCCGACGATAGTTGGGACCGTGGACCCTTAGTAAATGAGCCCCAATGGGAAACCCGACGAAAGTGCGAGATTTGGACCCTTAGTAAATGAGTCCATATGTGTCTTGACATGAATGTAGATACTTAGGTTTTCCGCTGCTTTGATGCTGGATAGACTAGTGTCCTCTGGTTTTTACCCTTTAACCTTCTTAAGGAGATGAGGACCTGCAGTAACTGCAGGTAGGTCCCTGGGTCTGCTCGCCAAGGACATATCTTTGATGCTGAGGTTGGAACAGGACTGATCAGGAGAACCACCACTTAGCATGAACTGGAGATGAAACCAGGAGCATGGATACCAGATATAGACCAGGAGTAGTGGACCATAAGCTGTAACCAGGAACATCAACACCACTAATGATCCAAAAGCAGGATGAAGAAATTTGGACCAGGAAATAATCAGAAGTTCATCAGGAGCTGGAACCATCAGCAAAGTAACCAAGAACCAACCATAAGATTAGAGCAGGAGCAAACACACCAGCAATGGACCAGAAGCTGAAACAAGAAGCATAAACATCCATATCTGTCCGGAAACTGTAATCGGGTATTTTCTTCTAGGCACAAGTTTTGGCACAAAATGACTCCAGTCTCACCCTGGAGTAGAAATAGGCGAAAAACCACTGCCAAATTAATCAAGACATCAATGGCATGTGCCCCAAAAAAGAACACTTTGCAACAAACGCAATAAAAAAATAAAAAAATAAAAACTAATACAACAACTTACGTAGACTCACTTAATGAATTCAGAAAAAACAAAAATGGAATTGAACTTAGATGACCAAGTCAAAGACAAATTGTAATGATCAATTTGCCCCAATGACACCATAAACTGATCTGGACACTAAATAGGACAACCTGGAATTGACCATGAGTAAAACTAGTAGCAAGAGCAGCTTGGAAATGAACAGAAGATGAAACCAGTAGAAGGGACATGACTAGGAAATGAATCTATTAGTATGGAAGTAAGAAACAGACCGAGTGCTGGAACCAGGAACACATGCACCCAAAATGGACCTTGGGCTGGAACCAAAACATGGACACCAAGAACAGACAAAAAGCTGTAACCATGAACATGGACACCATAAACTGATGAGGAACATGGATACAAAACAGGATAAGCACAAACTGACCAGGAGCCAAACCATAAGGGATAGACCAGCAGCTACAACTATTAAGAGACAAATAGGGGTGAAAACCATTATCATGGACACCAGGAACAGATCAAATGCTGGAACTATGAACATAATCACCAAAAAAAGAGTGGGGACTAAGAGAATGAACACTAGGACGAGACTAGAGGCTGGGATTAAGAACATGGATACCAGGAACAGACCAGGAGCTGGAACCATCAACACTAAGAAAGGATCAAGTGCTGGAACCAAGAACATGGACACCAGGAGCAGACCAGAGGATGGAACCATGAACCAGGCACCAGGAGCAGACCAGGGGATGGAACCATAAACATCATGAATGGATCTGGAGTTGGAACCAAGAACATGGACACCAGGAGCAGACCAGAGGATGGAATCAGCAGCATGGACACAATGTAACATGGATGAAGATAGTTACATAAGCAGAAGAGAAGTATTTTTATATCTCTGTTGCCAGAGTTGAGTGAGAACTTGTTATTTTGTGTAAATTTCATTGGTAACATTTAGGTTCCATACAAACATTCAATCTCTTTTTCTCTCATTTCTGTGAGGCAGGATAGACAGCGTAGACTTCCTTACGTCAATGTCTGTGGTTGTCAGGTTTAGTCTCAATCAGTAGGTTCCTTTGAATGTAGAAAGTAAAGAGCTCGGGTTAATTTCCTGAGCTAATTGGAAATTGCTCGGTTATTGACTTCCTGCACATTTCATATCAATATTTCATGTCTACCACGGGGCAGAGTAAACAAGTTCCGCGCTCGGCTCTCATCGCCGCTGAGATGTCAGCATGTCTTATGCTGGGAAGCCACATAACACTTCTCAAATATTTTGATTAAAGAAAGAGGAAGAAAAAAAACCTTTGGGCAGAAGTCCAAAATTCTGACACCTCGTAATGTCTCAAACAAGACTGAGATGTCTCGGGGAGTTAACAAAGTAAACAAGAACTCTGCGCCCTGAATGCTACATCATCCTTTTTATGTGCATAATTGTCATTTTCCTACCATGATGCTGGGTAGAGGTGGACTGGGATGAAACCAAATCTTCATCAGAGATGGTGCTTGGATGAGGAATAGACGTGTTTCAGGTCCTGTTTA
Source organism: Engystomops pustulosus (assembly GCF_040894005.1). Lineage (NCBI taxonomy): Eukaryota > Metazoa > Chordata > Amphibia > Anura > Leptodactylidae > Engystomops > Engystomops pustulosus. The sequence continues at coordinate 6,436,518 of NC_092415.1, read as the reverse complement.
CCCTGAGATCATCATGTCCACAGGTTACCAATATTTCTGTAATGCATTTTGTGTGGACCCCCTGTGTTGCTGGATATATTAAGCAAGGGACCAGCTCTTAAGTTGTATATTTTTACATGGTCACCGGGTTTTCACTCTTTATCCCCCAAGCATGGACCAGGTCATTGCTGCTGGGAGCCACCAGGTAACTACCTCTTGGAATAGTCACCAGAGAACCAAAACAAGAGACATTGCAATGTGGCATTGAGGAAATTAGCCGGCATGTGGGTGTCACCGGTGCTTCCGCCACCCTTATCATGAGTCATGGGCTCACCCATGCCCCTCACTGCCCGCTGCGCGTCACCGCCTTCTAGGGTGTGCGCATGCTGGCACTTGAAGATTTAAGGGGCCAGCGCACCACTGATTGTTGCTGGCCATCCCATGGAAGTGCATAAAAGCCGGTCTCTCCCAGCATTACCCACCGGATCATTGTGCTCTATGCCTTCGAAAAAGCTTATTTCCTTGCCTTGCATCTGTGTATTGACTTCCTGTTGTGACCCCGGACCTGTTCCCGTTTATGCTCCTCCGCTGCCAGCCCTGACCTTCTGATCTGACCCTGAACTGTTGCCGCCTGTCTTGACCTCCTGCCTGTCCCCAACCACCAACTTGCCTTCCGTTTCTGTACCTTGCCTTGGGTGCCACCGCAGACAAAGTCGCACCAGTTGTGCGACCTGGTGGTATCACACCACCTCTGGTGAAGACCAGGTGCAACTTAGACTCAGGTGTGGGCTTAAGTCATTGTCCGCGGTGGTCCAGGTGGTTCTGGAGCCTGTCAGTGGTTACAGAACAGGTCAATGTTCAGCCTGGAAACTCTGGAGGGTCAGGAGTGGGGAAACAGGTTCAAAGCCTAAAAAGAGGAAGTACAGAGACACATGTTTGCTAGAATGCTAAGAACCTAGTGCTAAGGCAGCTCCCTGTGGGAAAGAATCTGGGCATGCGCTGGGAACTGACTATTTGGGGAACTTGCTTGAATTGAAATCACCATCCACATCAATGTACACACATAAGTACCCAGTACTTACCTACCACCGAGGAAGGTGTAGATATTAATGATGGTTTAAAGTAAGAAACAAGACAATGTATCAATGTACAACTACAAGACCTACGACACAGAGTCAATGGAGGAGAAGAGACAACACAGCAGATTACAAAATCCTTCCCCATCATGGTACCAAGGGTCAAGGGTCTTTCTTCAACTCTCCGACTAATTGTTCCCCCATAGATTTGTACATTCTGGGTATCCACTGGATAATTTCTAGGACCCTGTAGTGAGGAGAATGGGAATGATCGCTCGGCTCCATCGGTAAAGGACCATGCGCTCCCTGGAGAGGTGCAATCATCTCAATGTCAGGAAGGTGCTCTTCAGCCACCTGCTCCTAAGGCTTCTGGTTCTTTACATGAGATGATGAGATAAAAGACTCGGAGCATTGAGGAAAGTGTTGATACTGCACTTAATGATGGTATATGGACACAGAAGGGCTGATGGCTCTATTGTGTCTGGAAGTGGTTATATAACATTCCTTCATGTCTCTTCACCTGCAGTAATAAGAATAAACAGTGTTTAATCAAAGCAACAACTGCAGGTATATAAATATATGTAATTTTATCATAGCAATACAGCCGCATACACACCCTCTGCCGCACACGCTCATACATAGAGTCCTGCAGAGCATGTAGGGTAGGACCACACTCACGGCTTCTCAGGCTCAGGCACTATATGCTGGTAATATTTATATAGAAAGAAAAATAGTGGAATATGCCGTGGCTCCATTGTTTTCTACTAAACTCTTTAGGCACAGATAGTGCTATATCCCTGTTTTACCTGTAAATGTTGTTGTGTGTGTAAATGTGTAGGTTGTGAGCTTCTTTTTTCCTTATCACTCTTCCTATCAATGAAGAAGACACAGATTGTACTGGTTCCATGTTATACACTATTTATGATGAAAGCACAGATAGTACTCCCTCCCCGTGCCTTCCTTTTACATCACAAAGGTACAGACAGTATACTACCCCCAGCCTCTCCTTGTAAACGTATGTATCTACAAATAACATGGCATCCCGGTCTCTACCTACTATGAACTGCTATCCTGTTCCTCTCTCAAAACACAGATAGTGCTGCCTCCCTGTCTCTCCCTGTAAATTATCAAAGCACATATGGTACTGCCTTCAAGTTTCAACATATTAATGATCACAGGACAGGTAGTACTGCCTCCATATTTCTCCATATAAGTGCTTATAACAAAGATAGTGCTGCCTTCTTGTCTCTCAAAACACTGATAGTACTTCCACCTTGTCTCTTTCTGTAAATAATGTTGGTACAGATAATACTGCCTCCCTGTATCCTCCTGTAAATGATAAAGGCACAGATAGTGCTGTCTCCATGTTTCCCCATAAAAATGAACAAAACAAAGATAGGCAGCACCCTTTCTCTTCCTGTAAAGGCACAGATAGTACTGTCTTATTGGAGCACATGTATCATAAGTCAAGTTTTGTCTGTGTGTTTTTGGGTCTTTGGCTTTTCTGCTGGTCAGATGTATCTTAGTGGTTTTTGATACTTATTGAGACATGTGTATTTTGGTCTTTAGTCAATTTGCGCCTTTTTAAAACAAAAGTCTCAAATAGTCTCCAAATGTCGCAATCAGTTCCAATCTAATTCCTACACCTTGTCAGGGACAGCCGTAAATTTGCGCCAAAATTTGCAACTTTTTTTCGACTTCTATGCAACTTTCACATCTGGATTTAAATGATAACTCAGGGAACACTAGACAATGGCCAACTTTGAAGAGAGACAGATTTAGGTGCAAATGAGCACAAGTGCCATGAAAAGTCTCAAAACGCAAGACAAAAGTTTGATGCATGTTCCCCTTTGTCTCCTCCTATAAATGATGTAACATAGGCACAGATAGTGCTGCTTGTTTGTCTCCTCCTATAAATGATGTAACGTAGGCACAGATAGTGCTGCTTGTGTGTCTCCTCCTATAAATGATGTAACGTAGGCACAGATAGTGCTGCTTGTTTGTCTCCTCCTATAAATGATGTAATGTAGGCACAGATAGTGCTGCTTGTTTGTCTCCTCCTATAAATGATGTAACGTAGGCACAGATAGTGCTGCTTGTTTGTCTCCTCCTGTAAATGATAACGGCACAGATAGTACCATCGCCTTCTCTCTCTTCTCTACACATAAAACTAACAAAATATTACAGAAGTCGGCTATGAAAATATACACAGTATTAATGTTCAGTCTTCAGGCCTCTGAAGCACAAAGCTAAGTGGATGTGATTATAAGACAGAATCGCAGAATCTCAGAGAGAACAAATACCCGCAGGGCTCCCACTTGTCCTAAGTGATTCCAGTCCTTCCAGGCTCTTAAAGAGACAGTGGTCACAGAATAAGCCTCCACTCAGGAAGAACAATCTCTTCTTAAGTCCTTTACTGAGCTGAAGATCCGTGTTATTATTTCCTCTCCCATGACATGTAATTCTTAAAATTGTCTTCAGTAAGAAATGTATATCCTGCAGGAGGTGATGAGTCACCTGGTGGCACCGAACTCTGAGGACACCAAGAGATGGGGACACAAAACTTATCTGGTCTCCTGGCAACCTAAAAACCTCTGTCCTGGTGCCGCTCCATGGATATTACATGGTGGAATTTACCGCAAGAGACGAAGCAGAAGGGGGGAAATGTCAGGACAGGGACACGCTGACACTTGGGGGGACAGGACAGGGACACGCTGACACTTGGGGGGACAGGACAGGGACACACTGACTCTTGGGGGGACAGGACAGGGACACGCTGACTCTTGGGGGACAGGACAGGGACACGCTGACACTTGGGGGACAGGACAGGGACACGCTGACACTTGGGGGACAGGACAGGGACACGCTGACACTTAGGGGGACAGGACAGGGACACGCTGACACTTGGGGGGACAGGACAGGGACACGCTGACACTTGGGGGGACAGGACAGGGACACGCTGACACTTGGGGGGACAGGACAGGGACACACTGTCACTTGGGGGGACAGGACAGGGACACGCTGACACTTGGGGGACAGGACAGGGACACGCTGACACTTGGGGGACAGGACAGGGACACGCTGACACTTGGGGGGACAGGACAGGGACACGCTGACACTTGGGGGGACAGGACAGGGACATGCTGACACTTGGGGGACAGGACAGAGACACGCTGACACTTGGGGTACAGGACAGGGACACGCTGACACTTGGGGGACACAGGACAGGGACACGCTGACACTTGGGGGACAGGACAGGGACACGCTGACACTTGGGGGGGACAGGACAGGGACACGCTGACACTTGGGGGGGACAGGACAGGGACACGCTGACACTTGGGGGGACAGGACAGGGACACACTGACACTTGGGGGACAGGACAGGGACACGCTGACACTTGGGGAACAGGACAGGGACACGCTGACACTTGGGGGAACAGGACAGGGACACGCTGACACTTGGGGGACAGGACAGGGACACACTGACACTTGGGGGACAGGACAGGGACACGCTGACACTTGGGGGGACAGGACAGGGACACGCTGACACTTGGGGGACAGGACAGGGACACGCTGACACTTGGGGGACAGGACAGGGACACGCTGACACTTGGGGGGACAGGGACACGCTGACACTTGGGGGGACAGTACTGGGACACGCTGACACTTGGGGGACAGGACAGGGACACGCTGACACTTGGGGGACAGGACAGGGACACACTGACACTTGGGGGACAGGACAGGGACATGCTGACACTTGGGGGACAGGACAGGGACACGCTGACACTTGGGGGACAGGACAGGGACACGCTGACACTTGGGGGGACAGGGACACGCTGACACTTGGGGGGACAGGACAGGGACACGCTGACACTTGGGGGGACAGGACAGGGACACGCTGACACTTGGGGGACAGGACAGGGACACGCTGACACTTGGGGGACAGGACAGGGACACACTGACACTTGGGGGGACAGGACAGGGACACGCTGACACTTGGGGGACAGGACAGGGACACGCTGACACTTGGGGGACAGGACAGGGACACGCTGACACTTGGGGGGACAGGACAGGGACACGCTGACACTTGGGGGACAGGACAGGGACACGCTGACACTTGGGGGACAGGACAGGGACACGCTGACACTATGGGAACAGGACAGGGACATGCTGACACTTGGGGGGACAGGACAGGGACACGCTGACACTTGGGGGACAGGACAGGGACACGCTGACACTTGGGGGACAGGACAGGGACACGCTGACACTATGGGAACAGGACAGGGACATGCTGACACTTGGGGGGACAGGACAGGGACATGCTGACACTTGGGGGACAGGACAGGGACACGCTGACACTTGGGGGGACAGGACAGGGACATGCTGACACTTGGGGGACAGGACAGGGACACGCTGACACTTGGGGAACAGGACAGGGACACGCTGACACTTGGGGGACAGGACAGGGACACGCTGACACCTGGGGGGACAGGACAGGGACATGCTGACACTCAGGATAATAGACAATGACATTTGGGGTGCAGAAAGTTGCATTCTCTCTCCAATGGTCCAGTATCTGTTGATCAGCATCTTATACATTATCCTGTGACTAAGGAGGGTAACATGCAGCCTAGACACAACCCCAATAACAAAAGGGGAACCCAAAGACCAGAAAATTTACCAATGTATAGAAATAAATTTGTGTCTCATAAGAAAAAAAACGTTTTTGAAGATTAGTGGGACAAGACGGATCTTACACTCTGCAGTTGCTTCTTCCATCACTCACTGGATGCAGCGCAGGAGCCGCCGTGTACCGAGGGGCTGATACAGTAACTACCTGCAGACGGATGGCGGCTACAATAGGAAGGCACCGCGACTAGATGAGAGCCAAAGGTCTTCGCTTCCCCAATGAAAATTTAACTGAATGCAACATGAAAAATACTTCAGCGCAGTTTTAAAATGTAAAATGTCATCATCTCAAGTAAAGACTTCATGATTTTCTATAGGACGTGACATTTATGAGGGGGATTATTGTAAATCTTAATGTACAGATCTGGCATATTATCAGACTCCATTTCCTGTACATTATAATAAAGAAAGCAACGACTCACAACCCGCGCTCTTCCACCTACCAGTGATGTTAGATTAATCTCTACCTTAATTCGAACCTCTCATTCACGTCTCCAGGACTTCTCCCGAGCTGCACCAATTCTCTGGAATGACCTTCCCCGGATTATCAGACTAAAACCCACCTTCCAAAGCTTCAAACCTGCTCTTAAAACCCATTTATATAGGCAAATATATGACATCACAAACTGCATGAAATGTCACCTCTCCCTTTAATAATCCATCCTATGTCCTCCTCCCATATGTTATCCAGCAAACACCATATATATATACCAAGCTCCAGGCCTCTCTGCAGCTATTTTCACCTTGGACCCTGTAAATAAGATGTGGCTGATGGCTGGTTCAAGAAGCAGAATTTTTATTAAATTATTTTATACTGTTCTCTTATAAAGAATGGCTAGACATTATACAAACTCTTATACCTATTTTGTCACCCCCTCATCCTCATAGACTGTAAGCTCTTGTGTCACCCCCTCATCCTCATAGACTGTAAGCTCTTGTGTCACCCCCTCATCCTCATAGACTGTAAGCTCTTGTGTCACACCCTCATCCTCATAGACTGTAAGCTCTTGTATCACCCCTCATCCTCATAGACTGTAAGCTCTTGTGTCACCCCCTCATCCTCATAGACTGTAAGCTCTTGTGTCACCTCCTCATCCTCATAGACTGTAAGCTCTTGTGTCCTCCCCTCATCCTCATAGATTGTAAGCTCTTGTGTCACCCCCTCATCCTCATACACTGTAAGCTCTTGTGTCACCCCCTCATCCTCATAGACTGTAAGCTCTTATGCCCCCCCTCATCCTCATAGACTGTAAGCTCTTGTGTCCTCCCCTCATCCTCATAGACTGTAAGCTCTTGTGTCACTCCCTCATCCTCATAGACTGTAAGCTCTTGTGTCACCCCCTCATCCTCATAGACTGTAAGCTCTTGTGTCACCCCCTCTCATCCTCATAGACTGTAAACTCTTGTGTCACCCCCTCATCCTCATAGACTGTAAGCTCTTGTGTCACCCCTCATCCTCATTGACTGTAAGCTCTTGTGTCACCCCCTCATCCTCATAGACTGTAAGCTCTTGTGTCACCCGCTCATCCTCATAGACTTTAAGCTCTCGTGTCCCCCTCATCCTCATTGACTGTAAGCTCTTGTGTCCTCCCCTCATCCTCATAGACTGTAAGCTCTTGTGTCACCCCCTCATCCTCATACACTGTAAGCTCTTGTGTCACCCCCTCATCCTCATAGACTGTAAGCTCTTGTGTCACCCCCTCATCCTCATACACTGTAAGCTCTTGTGTCACTCCCTCATCCTCATAAACTGTAAGCTCTTGTGTCACCCCCTCATCCTCATAGACTGTAAGCTCTTGTGTCCTCCCCTCATCCTCATAGACTGTAAGCTCTTGTGTCACCCCTCATCCTCATAGACTATAAGCTCTTGTGTCACCCCCTCATCCTCATAGACTGTAAGCTCTTGTGTCACCCCCTCATCCTCATAGACTGTAAGCTCTCGTGTCCCCCTCATCCTCATAGACTGTAAGCTCTTGTGTCCCCCTCATCCTCATAGACTGTAAGCTCTTGTGTCACCCCTCATCCTCATAGACTGTAAGCTCTTGTGTCACCCCCTCATCCTCATAAACTGTAAGCTCTTGTGTCACCCCCTCATCCTCGTAGACCGTAAGCTCTTGTGTCACCCCCTCATCCTCATAGACTGTAAGCTCTTGTGTCACCCCCTCATCCTCATAGACTGTAAGCTCTTGTGTCCCCCCTCATCCTCATAGACTGTAAGCTCTTGTGTCCCCCCTCATCCTCATAGACTGTAAGCTCTTGTGTCACCCCTCATCCTCATAGTCTGTAAGCTCTTGTGTCCCCCCTCATCCTCATAGTCTGTAAGCTCTTGTGTCACCCCCTCCTCCTCATAGTCTGTAAGCTCTTGTGTCACCCCCTCATCCTCATAGTCTGTAAGCTCTTGTGTCCCCCCTCATCCTCATAGACTGTAAGCTCTTGTGTCCCCCCTCATCCTCATAGACTGTAAGCTCTTGTGTCCCCCCTCATCCTCATAGTCTGTAAGCTCTTGTGTCCCCCCTCATCCTCATAGTCTGTAAGCTCTTGTGTCACCCCCTCCTCCTCATAGTCTGTAAGCTCTTGTGTCACCCCCTCATCCTCATAGTCTGTAAGCTCTTGTGTCCCCCCTCATCCTCATAGACTGTAAGCTCTTGTGTCCCCCCTCATCCTCATAGTCTGTAAGCTCTTGTGTCACCCCCTCCTCCTCATAGACTGTAAGCTCTTGTGTCACCCCCTCATCCTCATAGTCTGTAAGCTCTTGTGTCACCCCCTCATCCTCATAGACTGTAAGCTCTTGTGTCACCCCCTCATCCTCATAGTCTGTAAGCTCTTGTATCCCCCTCATCCTCATAGACTGTAAGCTCTTGTGTCACCCCCTCATCCTCATAGACTGTAAGCTCTTGTGTCACCTCATCCTCATAGACTGTAAGCTCTTGTGTCATCCCTCATCCTCATAGACTGTAAGCTCTTGTGTCACCCCCTCATCCTCATAGTCTGTAAGCTCTTGTGTCCCCCTCATCCTCATAGACTGTAAGCTCTTGTGTCCCCCCTCATACTCATAGACTGTAAGCTCTTGTGTCACTCCTCTTCCTCATAGACTGTAAGCTCTTGTGTCACCCCCTCATCCTTCCTCATAGACTGTAAGCTCTTGTGTCACCCCCTCATCCTTCCTCATAGACTGTAAGCTCTTGTGTCACCCCTCATCCTCATAGACTGTAAGCTCTTGTGTCACTCCTCATCCTCATAGACTGTAAGCTCTTGTGTCACCCCCTCATCTTCATAGACTGTAAGCTCTTGTGTCACCCCCTCATCCTTCCTCATAGACTGTAAGCTCTTGTGTCACCCCCTCATCCTCATAGACTGTAAGCTCTTGAGTCACCCCTCATCCTCATAGACTGTAAGCTCTTGTGTCCTATCTCATCCTCATAGACTGTAAGCTCTTGTGTCACCTCTCATCCTCAGACTGTAAGCTCTTGTGTCACCCCCTCATCCTCATAGACTGTAAGCTTTTGTGTCACCCCCTCATCCTTCCTCATAGACTGTAAGCTCTTGTGTCCCCCCTCATCCTCATAGACTGTAAGCTCTTGTGTCACCCCCTCATCCTCATAGACTGTAAGCTCTTGTGTCACCCCCTCATCCTCATAGACTGTAAGCTCTTGTGTCCTCCCGTCATCCTCATAGACTGTAAGCTCTTGTGTCACCCCTCAACCTCATAGACTGTAAGCTCTTGTGTCACCTCCTCATCCTCATAGACTGTAAGCTCTTGTGTCACCTCCTCATCCTCATAGACTGTAAGTTCTTGTGCCTCCCCCTCATTCTCATAGACTGTAAGCTCTTGTGTCACCCCTCATCCTCATAGACTGTAAGCTCTTGTGTCCCCCCTCATCCTCATAGACTGTAAGCTCTTATGTACCCCTCATCCTCATAGACTGTAAGCTCTTGTGTCCCCCCTCATCCTCATAGACTGTAAGCTCTTGTGTCACCCCCTCATCCTCATAGACTGTAAGCTCTTGTGTCCTCCTCATCCTCATAGACTGTAAGCTCTTGTGTCACCCCCCTCATCCTCATAGACTGTAAGCTCTTGTGTCCCCCCTCATCCTCATAGACTGTAAGCTCTTGTGTCACCCCCCTCATCCTCATAGACTGTAAGCTCTTGTGTCCCCCCTCATCCTCATAGACTGTAAGCTCTTGTGTCACCCCCTCATCCTCATAGACTGTAAGCTCTTGTGTCACCCCCTCATCCTCATAGACTGTAAGCTCTTGTGTCACCCCCCTCATCCTCATAGACTGTAAGCTCTTGTGTCACCCCCTCATCCTCATAGACTGTAAGCTCTTGTGTCCTCCCTCATCCTCATAGACTGTAAGCTCTTGTGTCACCCCCTCATCCTCATAGACTGTAAGCTCTTGTGTCCCCCTCATCCTCATAGACTCTAAGCTCTTGTGTCCCCCCTCATCCTCATAGACTGTAAGCTCTTGTGTCCCACTCATCCTCATAGACTGTAAGCTCTTGTGTCACCCCCTCATCCTCATAGACTGTAAGCTCTTGTGTCCTCCCTCATCCTCATAGACTGTAAGCTCTTGTGTCACCCCCTCATCCTCATAGACTATAAGCTCTTGTGTCCCCCTCATCCTCATAGACTGTAAGCTCTTGTGTCATCCCCTCATCCTCATAGACTGTAAGCTCTTGTGTCACCCCCTCATCCTCATAGACTGTAAGCTCTTGTGTCCTCCTCATCCTCATAGACTGTAAGCTCTTGTGTCCCCCCTCATCCTCATAGACTGTAAGCTCTTGTGTTTCCCCTCATCCTCATAGACTGTAAGCTCTTATGTACCCCTTATCCTCATAGACTGTAAGCTCTTGTGTCCCCCCTCATCCTCATAGACTGTAAGCTCTTGTGTCACCCCCTCATCCTCATAGACTGTAAGCTCTTGTGTCCTCCTCATCCTCATAGACTGTAAGCTCTTGTGTCACCCCCCTCATTCTCATAGACTGTAAGCTCTTGTGTCACCCCCTCATCTTCATAGACTGTAAGCTCTTGTGTCACCCCCTCATCCTTCCTCATAGACTGTAAGCTCTTGTGTCACCCCCTCATCCTTATAGACTGTAAGCTCTTGTGTCACCCCTCATCCTCATAGACTGTAAGCTCTTGTGTCCCCCCCCCTCATCCTCATAGACTGTAAGCTCTTGTGTCACCTCTCATCCTCAGACTGTAAGCTCTTGTGTCACCCCCTCATCCTCATAGACTGTAAGCTCTTGTGTCACCCCCTCATCCTCATAGACTGTAAGCTCTTGTGTCACCCCCTCATCCTCATAGACTGTAAGCTTTTGTGTCACCCCCTCATCCTCATAGACTGTAAGCTCTTGTGTCCCCCCTCATCCTCATAGACTGTAAGCTCTTGTGTCACCCCCTCATCCTCATAGACTGTAAGCTCTTGTGTCACCCCCTCATCCTCATAGACTGTAAGCTCTTGTGTCCTCCCCTCATCCTCATAGACTGTAAGCTCTTGTGTCCCCCCTCATCCTCATAGACTGTAAGCTCTTGTGTCACCTCCTCATCCTCATAGACTGTAAGCTCTTGTGTCACCCCTCATCCTCATAGACTGTAAGCTCTTGTGTCACCTCCTCATCCTCATAGACTGTAACTTCTTGTGCCTCCCCCTCATTCTCATAGACTGTAAGCTCTTGTGTCACCCCTCATCCTCATAGACTGTAAGCTCTTGTGTCCCCCCTCATCCTCATAGACTGTAAGCTCTTGTGTCACCCCTCATCCTCATAGACTGTAAGCTCTTGTGTCCCCCCTCATCCTCATAGACTGTAAGCTCTTGTGTCACCCCCTCATCCTCATAGACTGTAAGCTCTTGTGTCCTCCTCATCCTCATAGACTGTAAGCTCTTGTGTCACCCCCCTCATCCTCATAGACTGTAAGCTCTTGTGTCCCCCCTCATCCTCATAGACTGTAAGCTCTTGTGTCACCCCCTCATCCTCATAGACTGTAAGCTCTTGTGTCCTCCTCATCCTCATAGACTGTAAGCTCTTGTGTCACCCCCCTCATCCTCATAGACTGTAAGCTCTTGTGTCACCCCCTCATCCTCATAGACTGTAAGCTCTTGTGTCCTCCCTCATCCTCATAGACTGTAAGCTCTTGTGTCACCACCTCATCCTCATAGACTGTAAGCTCTTGTGTCACCCCCTCATCCTCATAGACTGTAAGCTCTTGTGTCACCCCCTCATCCTCATAGACTATAAGCTCTTGTGTCCCCCTCATCCTCATAGACTGTAAGCTCTTGTGTCCCCCCTCATCCTCATAGACTATAAGCTCTTGTGTCCCCCTCATCCTCATAGACTGTAAGCTCTTGTGTCCTCCCTCATCCTCATAGCATGTAAGCTCTTGTGTCACCCCCTCATCCTCATAGACTATAAGCTCTTGTGTCCCCCTCATCCTCATAGACTGGAAGCTCTTGTGTCCCCCTCATCCTCATAGACTGTAAGCTCTTGTGTCATCCCCTCATCCTCATAGACTGTAAGCTCTTGTGTCACCCCCTCCTCCACATAGACTGTAAGCTCTTGTGTCACCCCCTCATCCTCATAGACTGTAAGCTCTTGTGTCACCCCCTCATCCTCATAGACTGTAAGCTCTTGTGTCACCCCTCATCCTCATAGACTGTAAGCTCTTGTGTCACCCCCTCATCCTCATAGACTGGAAGCTCTTGTGTCCCCCTCATCCTCATAGACTGTAAGCTCTTGTGTCATCCCCTCATCCTCATAGACTGTAAGCTCTTGTGTCACCCCCTCCTCCACATAGACTGTAAGCTCTTGTGTCCCCCCTCATCCTCATAGACTGTAAGCTCTTGTGTCACCCCCTCATCCTCATAGACTGTAAGCTCTTGTGTCACCCCTCATCCTCATAGACTGTAAGCTCTTGTGTCACCCCCTCATCCTCATAGACTGTAAGCTCTTGTGTCCTCCTCATCCTCATAGACTGTAAGCTCTTGTGTCCCCCCTCATCCTCATAGACTGTAAGCTCTTGTGTCCTCCCCTCATCCTCATTGACTGTAGTTATTACTATCTGTAACTTTCAGTCTCTGCTCTTACATATAACACATTGTGGTCCGGTTTCTGCCGTTACTTTTTGTGTCCGGAACGTTCTGTCGCCTTTTCTCGGTCTCGCGTTATTATTAGTCCCAGGTGACATCTCATTTGTCGGGGAATAATATGCGACTAATTAGGCGCAAATGAATCGGCCCCTGGACAAATCAGAACACAAAAGCAAAACAACAACAAACATAAATTACAAGAAAAGGAACAAACCAGGCGCAAAAAGGCGAATCTGAGACCCAGGTGTTTCTGTGTTATTGAGACTTTTTGTAGCTTTTTTTGCCTTTTGTATAATCCTGTCTTTTTTTGTGATCTTTATTTGAAACATTTTGTTACAAATGTCTCAAATCAACACAGACAAAAGCCATGCGAGAGTTAATACTACTGTAAATTTTGGATTTGAGGCCGTGACCTGGATTTGTAAGCCCTCTAGCCACACCCCTGGGGGATGACGACGTATGAGGCTGCGGTCTCACGTGGCGTTTCCAATGTATTTTACATGTTACCGTGTATGTAGTTGGTTTGAAAGTGATTTTCTTACTGGAGGTGTAAGCAGCTGTGATAAGACATTTACTGCTGCTTACACTTCCATCAATGTAACCAGCCAGACGCAGGGTGAGATGTAAACCGCATGTGTTCCGCATCGCAAACGCCACGTGTGACCACACCCTAGAATCTAGTAAACCTGGAAATAAAACTTACATAAACACAAGGGGAGAAGTATCACTGCAGGGATTTCAATAAAAATTGCAAATACATCAATTCCACGCCATGTGGGCATGGAGGGGCGTGGCAACATGTGGAGGGGGCGGGAAGGGGGCGTTCCCACCCCGTGCCTGCGTTCTTTTCAGGTTGGACTGGCATAGTTTTGCCCGGCAGTCGCGCCGCCAGCAGGGCAGATTTTGGCCTTTCTGCTGCCTGAGGCTCCTCCACGCCTCGTTCTTTTCCCAGTGCAGGCAGCAGTGCCAGCGCTTACACCGCAGGCGGCAGCCCCCGAGGTCTGACAGCTCTAGCACATGCCCCCTGCCCATGTCACTTTACTGCTCCTCTCCCAGGCTGTATTACATGTGCCTGTACCGGTGCCACCATTCCTGAGAGCCATCACATGTCACCTCTGCAGCCCAGATGAGCGGCAGTGAGAAGTACGATTGCCATGGTCCCCCTGGCAATGGCGGCTCTGTGCCTGTGACTTAAAGGCACAGACGCCATTTATTTTTTTGTTAGGTGATTCGGGCGGCCTTGGGCACTTGAATCACCCACAAACATGGGAGCATGCCGCTCCCCCCAGGGCTTTCACATCTGCCGCCCGAGGTGAGATTCTCACCTCGCCTCATTGCAGATGCGGCCCTGGCCAGCAGATGGATATAAACAAGATGCCTAAGCCTCTCCACCTATGGTGGTCTATGTCTCCACTCACTTCAGGCATTGCCTGCGGTGGTGGAGGTACATCGACGACGTCTTCCTCTTTTGGACAGGTACAGAATCAGAGTTATTTGACTTTCCTGCTTATCTTAATACCATAGAAGAAACAATAAAATGAACTCTTGCACACTCCAGACGTGAGGTTCGATTCTTGGATGTATTAGTGATACTTAATGAAGGGACCGTGGTAGGAGAGCCACCATCCCCGCGCTGTGATAAAATCATCACCATACAGTCAGTTATTGAGAGCCGAACGCATTACTAGCAGAAAGCTCAAATAAATATGCAAAATATGGCCAATAAATTCATACAATGGGGGTTTCCACGTAACGTTTTTGGTAAAAATTTGGTCAAGGCAAATCAGGACAAGTCAATTATCTCCAAATGAGAACAGAAAAATTAACACTAAAAGGGGTTGTCCTTAGCCCAGATACTGCCCTCCCATACCTCCCGTTTACTTTATGTATGTTCTTGTATTCCCCCGACCAACCAGAGATCCTCTATCTCTATCCCTGCAGACTCGGCTTTATAGTCTGTGTATATATATATGTAGAATGGATTTCTCTTTATTTGATCCTAGTTTCTATCTATCTATCTATCTATCTCCTATCTATCTATCTATCTATCTATCTCCTATCTATCTATCTATCTATCTATCTATCTCCTATCTATCTATCTCCTATCTATCTCCTATCTATCTATCTATCTATCTATCTATCTATCTATCTATCTATCTATCTATCTCCTATCTATCTATCTATCTATCTATCTCCTATCTATCTATCTATCTATCTATCTATCTATCTCCTATCTATCTATCTATCTATCTATCTATCTATCTATCTATCTATCTCCTATCTATCTATCTATCTCCTATCTATCTCCTATCTATCTATCTATCTATCTATCTATCTATCTATCTATCTAATATCTATCTATCTATCTCCTATCTATCTCCTATCTATCTATCTATCTATCTCCTATCTATCTATCTATCTATCTATCTATCTATCTCCTATCTATCTCCTATCTATCTATCTATCTCCTATCTATCTATCTATCTATCTATCTATCTATCTCCTATCTATCTATCTATCTATCTATCTCCTATCTATCTATCTATTCCCTATCTATCTATCTATCTATCTATCTATCTATCTATCTATCTACGTATCTATCTATCTATCTCCTATCTATCTATCTATCTCCTATCTATCTATCTATCTATCTATCTCCTATCTATCTATCTATCTATCTATCTCCTATCTATCTATCTATCTATCTATCTATCTATCTATCTATCTATCTCCTATCTATCTATCTATCTATCTATCTCCTATCTATCTCTCTATCTATCTATCTATCTCCTATCTATCTATCTCCTATCTATCTATCTATCTATCTATCTATCTCTCTATCTATCTATCTATCTATCTATCTCCTATCTATCTATCTATCTATCTATCTCATATCTATCTATCTATCTATCTATCTCCTATCTATCTATCTCCTATCTATCTCCTATCTATCTATCTATCTATCTATCTATCTCCTATCTATCTATCTATCTATCTCCTATCTATCTATCTATCTATCTATCTATCTATCTATCTATCTCCTATCTATCTATCTATCTATCTATCTATCTATCTATCTCCTATCTATCTATCTATCTATCTATCTATCTCCTATCTATCTATCTATCTATCTATCTATGTCCTATCTATCTCCTATCTATCTATCTCCTATCTATCTATCTATCTATCTATCTATCTATCTATCTATCTATCTATCTATCTATTCCCTATCTATCTATCTATCTCCTATCTATCTATCTATCTATCTATCTATCTCCTATCTATCTATCTATCTATCTATCTCCTATCTATCTATCTATCTATCTATCTATCTATCTATCTATCTCCTATCTATCATATCTATCTATCTATCTATCTCATATCTATATATCTATCTATCTCCTATCTATCTATCTATCTATCTATCTATCTATCTATCTCCTATCTATCTCTCTATCTATCTATCTATCTATCGATCTATCTATTTATCTATCTATCTCCTATCTATCTATCTATCTATCTATCTCCTATCTATCTATCTATCTATCTCCTATCTATCTATTTATCTATCTATCTCCTATCTATCTATCTATCCATCTATCTCCTATCTCTCTCTATATAGCACAGGGGTCACTGTATTTGTAGCTTATATGTTCTGCAGTATTTCCGTCGCTGTTCCCCGTTGCGGCTGCGGTTGATGGGGTCGTGAAGTGCTTCCTCTGGTGTCGGCGGAGGCCGTCACCATCTCCAGGTCTTTGTGTCTCTGTCTCTGTATTTCGGGATCCCAGCAGTGTGAGCCGCGCAGTAACAGACGATTTTTTTACATTTTTCTTTCTCTTTGACCATCAGATGTCTAGAACTTGTCATTTTCAGGTGATGAGACTTTAAACAACTTATCTTGAGAAAAGTAAGAGCTTCGCACAGACAAGGGCGTCCGCCAGGGAGACGGATACTCAGGAACAGCGGATCACACCGCCGAAAATATCCAGAGGCTTCTTTCATTTTTGTGAAAACAAAAAAACGTAAAGAAAGAGCAATCCAGGAAACATGGAGATGTATTATGTCTCGCGTGACCTTCCCTCCTGGCAGGACCTGTCTACATCTGTGTGAGAAGAGATGAGACGATTTACATTACAAAGTGATTTGGCAACATTGTATCACAAAGTGACGTCCTACACGTGTCTATGAGCGACCACTAGTGGCGGAGCTGTGTACTGCAGCATTGGAGTCTACAACAAATGGAATCCTACAGAAGTAACACTGTGGGGGTCATTTACTAAGGGCCCGAATCACGTTTTACCGGCTGGTTACCCAAATTTTTCCGTTTTGCACCTATTTTCCCGGAATTGCCCCGGGATTTTGGCGCACGCAATCGCCGCCGGCATGCACGCGACGGAAATCGGGGGTGTGGCCGTGCAAAAACGCTGCATTTTTAAAAAGAAGTGTCGCTTGACACGCGCTTACCTGAGCGGAGACACAGGCATAGGCTGCTGGAGCTAATAGTAAGTTTGCATCTCCACCCAAGTGCTTTATTCAGGTCAATATTTCTATTTTTTCCACAATACAGTTTCCTTTTATTGAACAATAAATGTTTATTCCTATGGACACAGTTCTGTATATCTCTATAATGTCTGATATGATCCTGCTGATGCTTCTAAGTTACATATGTGAGACACAGGCACTGACAGAGGCCGCTGGAGATAATATGAAGCTTCTATCTCACCCCAAATGCTTTATTATCATCTGAACAGGACATTACTTCTGTACTATGTCCTATTTGATCCTGATGATACTTCTGATAGAAGAGAGACAGAGGCAGAGATAGAGGCTGCTGGAGATAATAGGAAGTTTCTATCTTACCCCAAGGGCTTTATTCTCAGCAATAAATGACAGTACTTCTGTATAATGAGCTATATGATCCTGCTGAGTGAAAGAGAGCCCCACATAGCTCGTCACCATTCCCATCCATCCTTGGACCATCCGCAGGAACACATAAGGATCCAGCATTATGCAGAAGTTGCTCCGGGTCACAGACTAGAACTTGCTGTAATTCTTGGGGATCCCGGTTGCACAGTTGTCACCAGATTGTGTTAACCTTTCCAGAGTTGCACATTTCTAGAACATTGATAGCGGCTGCAAGAACATTTGCGATTGGGGAAAACAAGAATCCGACACATTGAATTTCAATATCTGCATATTAATAACTGTTTTATGGCCCATATTTTCTCAGAATTATTAAAATTTCACATTCATTTTCTTTAAAACCCAAATTCTCTCTTCTTATGGGTCTCCTGTCAAAGGAGCTTGATTAAGGAGGCACTTAAGGTGTTATGATATTATGTTTAGTGCCGCTCTGGGGGTGACATCCTCCGTCTGATACAGAACAAGGTTAGTAATAAAGTTGTAGAGGCATTTAAGGGAAATTAGCTTTGGTTTCTGTGCCAGAACAGTAGATAATAGTCAGAATACGCGACCCACCGGACACCCAACATGGTGCAATGTCTCTGCCAATGTCTCTGCCAATGTCTCTGCACGCATGTTCCTCCAGTACTCCCATAGTGTGCTTAGGCTATCAATGTAAAAAGGAGCCATGAAGGTTCCTCTACTTACCCTCTGCCATCAAGTTAGACACTCGTCAGACTTCGGCCCCTTTTTCAGGGATTGAGCAGCTTTGACAAGTATTTAACAGGTGTATGCGCTGGGATTTTGGCACACGCGATTGTTTTTTGGCACAACTGCGCTGGCTTCCATGCAACACAATTTAGGGGACTGTGCCGCCGGACGATCCGACTAATCCAGACTGAGCGCAGTATTTAAAATTCAAATTGTGTCGCAAGCCAATGCACTTACATGCACCAGGAAGAAGAAGGTGAACTCCGGAGACCTGAGCGGGGAAGCGACACATGCAGGATATTGGGCGCACGATCTTAGTGACTCCCTGCACAGCGCATTATACACGGACAATGCACTTACATGCACCAGGGAGAAGAAGGTGAACTCCGGGGACCTGAGCGGGGAAGCGACACATGCAGGATATCGGGCGCAGGATCTTAGTGACTCCCCGCACAGCGCATTATACACGGACAATGCACTTACATGCACCAGGAAGAAGAAGGTGAACTCCGGGGACCTGAGCGGGGAAGTGACACATGCAGGATATCGGGGGCAGGATCTTAGTGACTCCCAGCACAGCGCATTATACACGGACAATGCACTTACATGCACCAGGGAGAAGAAGGTGAACTCCGGGGACCTGAGCGGGGAAGCGACACATGCAGGATATCGGGCGCAGGATCTTAGTGACTCCCCGCACAGCACATTATACACGGACAATGCACTTACATGCACCAGGAAGAAGAAGGTGAACTCCAGGGACCTGAGCGGGGAAGCAACACATGCAGGTTATCAGGCGCACGATCTTAGTGACTCCCCGCACATTATACACGGACAATGCACTTACATGCACCAGGAAGAAGAAGGTGAACTCCAGGGACCTGAGCGGGGAAGTGACACATGCAGGATATCGGGCGCACGATCTTAGTGACTCCCTGCACAGCGCATTATACACGGACAATGCACTTACATGCACCTGGAAGAAGAAGGTGAACTCCGGGGACCTGAGCGGGGAAGTGACACATGCAGGATATCGGGCGCACGATCTTAGTGACTCCCCGCACAGCGCATTATACATGGACAATGCACTTACATGCACCAGGAAGAAGAAGGTGAACTCCGGGGACCTGAGCGGGGAAGTGACACATGCAGGATATCGGGGCAGGATCTTAGTGACTCCCCGCACAGCGCATTATACACGGACAATGCACTTACATGCACCAGGAAGAAGAAGGTGAACTCCGGGGACCTGAGCGGGGAAGCAACACATGCAGGATATCGGGCGCACGATCTTAGTGAATCACGACAGATGTGCCTTATAGAAGGACAATGCACTTTCTGTGAACTCCTCCGGACGGGTGAGTAAATGTGCCCGACTGTCTCTCCTCCTCCTATCAAATGCACAGAGCACTGACCATCCCTTTGCCTGCTCCTCTTGCCCCTAGGATCAGCACAGAGGACCTATTATGTCACCTTCCCTTCTTCTCTGTCCATTACACCCATGGATGATAAAGACATCAGTCACTTTTTTTACTTAATTTCTTACCCCAAGCATAGAAACAAATATCACAAATATCAATCTAGAGACACAAGTCATAGGACAACCAGTGAAACTTCCAGATTCCAAGATTCAACCAAAAGGTATTTTTAGGTTTTTGTTATATTATGGATTTCAAAATAATAAAGGGGGAAAGAAGGAAATTTGTTTAAATCATTTTGATAAGACAAAGCCATAAAGATTTACATGAGACACACATAAGTGTTAGACACCAGGAAACCGGGCGCCAAATCACCAGAAATTAGAAACCGAACCTTAAGATACATGAAAACTTGTACAAAAGGCATCAAACCAACAGACACCAGGAGACCGGAGAGCATAGAATCAAATAACTGGGCACTAAGCTGGAGAATCAGTCATCGATCCAACAGAAAGTGGAAACCCTCACATCATAGTGAATGGAAACCATTGCATGCATCAAACCAGGAAACTGGGCATCAAACCACCAGACACTGGACAACTGGAAACCAAAAAAAGAGGATTTCCATGTGGCCCTGTTCGCTTGCAGCTCGGATCCACACGTGATGCACGTGTAACCACGGAAGAAATAATTAGAAGATGTCATCCAGTGCTCGGTTAAAATACTTCAGTGCATTTTATTTACTTTGGTAAAATATCAACACATATTAAGGCTTATTACCAAACAAAACCATAAAACATGAGGAAACTGGACACCAAACCACCAGGCACCAAGAAACTGGACACCAAACCACCAGGCACCAGGAAGCTAAACAACAAACCAGCAGGCACCAAGAAACTGAACACCAAATCCCAGGCAGCAAGAAACTGGACACCAAACTACCAGACACCAAGAAACTGGACACCAAACTACCAGACACCAAGAAACTGGACACCAAACCACCAGGCACCAAGAAACTGGACACCAAACCATCAGGCAGCAAGAAACTGGACACCAAACCACCAGGCACCAAGAAACTGGACACCAAACTACCAGACACCAAGAAACTGGACACCAAACCACCAGGCACCAAGAAACTGGACACCAAACCATCAGGCAGCAAGAAACTGGACACCAAACCACCAGGCACCAAGAAACTGGACACCAAACTACCAGACACCAAGAAACTGGACACCAAACCACCAGGCACCAGGAAGCTAAACGCCAAACCACCAGGCACCAAGAAACTGAACACCAAATGCCAGGCACCAAGAAACTGGACACCAAACCACCAGGCAGCAAGAAACTGGACACCAAACTACCAGACACCAAGAAACTGGACACCAAACTACCAGGCACCAAGAAACTGGACACCAAACCACCAGGCACCAAGAAACTGGACACCAAACCACCAGAGACCAAGAAACTGAACACCAAACCACCAGGCACCAGGAAGCTAAACAACAAAGTAAGAGTGCATAACGCACTCGAAACGCGTAGGAAAGAAACCATAGTCCTCACCGTGGACACAGTGCTTGAGCATATGTAAGTGTACTCTTGTTCATATTGGAGCCAATAAAAAGAGTTTAGAGATTTTCTTCACTACCCTGTGCTGGATCGTTGTATTTTTTCAGACTCTTCCCTGTTATGCACGCTGGTCACGTGGAGATCCGAGCCGCAGAAGTGGAAGCTGGTGTCACGAGGATCCACTGGGTGAGCGTTTTTTGGCTTTCTTTCTACAATGTTTTTTCTTTATCACAAAACAACAAACCACCAGGCACCAAGAAACTGGACATCAAACCACCAGGGAGCTAAACACCAAACCACCAGGCACCAAGAAACTGGACATCAAACCCCATGCACCAAGAAACTAGAAAACCAAACCACCAGGGAGCTAAACACCAAACCACCAGGGAGCTAAACACCAAACCACCAGGCACAGAGAAACTGGATACCAAACCCTATGCACCAGGGAACTAAATACCAAATCACAAAGCAAAGGAAACTACACACCAAACCACCAGGCACAGAGAAACTGGCACCAAACCACCAGGAAACTAAACACCAAACCAACAAGCACCAGAAAACTGAACACCAAACTGCCAGACAATAGGAAACTGAATACTTAACCACCAGGCACAAAGCAACAGGAAATCAAACCACCAGGCACCAGAAATTGGAGACCAAAACATCAGGCACCAGGACACTTGACATAGCCTTGTAAGCCCTGCATCAAAGCACCTAGAAACCAGGACACCAGTCACCAAAGCACCGTGATAGTGGGAATCAAAGCAATAGACAACATCAAGCTGGACATGAAGGCACCAGTCACCAGAGAAAAGGACAAAACCACTATTTGTATGTTTGGTTACTTTGCCCTTACCCTTCCCTTTGTCCCATTATACCCTAGACCAGGGGTGGATTTCACAATAGCACATCCCATGCAACTGTGCCATTTGGGGAACCAGAGAGGAGTGGGATGACATTTTCTCTGCCCAATGTTGCTCTTATCTTGGGATAAAAAACTAGAAGGAGAAAAGCTGCAAAGTCTCAGAAAAGGGGGCAGAGTTAAGCATTAAACAAAAATTAGCTTGAGGCCCCCAAAAAGCAAATCAGCCCCTGGAGACAACAATGAGCGATGGATATATGAATGTGACTCTTTCCCCCTCTCTGTGGTGTAATTATTGGTCTCCTCCGATGCACATAGACATAATATAAGAGGACCAGTTCTCCCAGATTCCCGTAGAGCGCTCCCTCCTCGCGTTCCATCTTCATTGCGGTGACAATGTGTTTGCTGTTTCTACCTGGACTGAACCTTTGTTCTATGTCTATATATTCTAGACTCTTATCCTTCGCCCTTGTACAAATAAAGGTCACTTTCATTTTATAGATGGTGCGTCGGATCGCAGATTCAGCTTTCTCCGGAGATCTTTGCACCCGGGTTGTAATTCAAGCTCTTTATTTTCCAAGCTGCACACTCACCCTGACTTCCATTAAGGATGGTGACCGGGACTGGTGTCAGACTGGAAATAGAGGCAAACACAAAAATATCTTCTGTGTATTGTTACATCAGTGAGGGAAGAGACCAGAGGTTCACCAGATACTGTCTGTCCATCATAATAAGTCCATTATGGTCCTTTGTCATCTTCTGGGACCATGGCTCTTATTGGTGCCAGTGATGTGATCAGGTAGGACCAGGACTACATGTTTGGGTCCTTGGGCTTCCAATCTAAACCACTCTTCGATTGACAACCTTAGAGCATGTTCTCACATGAAAATCCTCCAAATTGTGACATTTAAAGGGATTTACCATAAAATGGACCATCAATACTTGGTCTTTGGGGTGATTTGTCATCTGTCCCCTGCTCCATTCAGCTGGAATCAATATTTCCAGGGTGGTGAATAGTTAATCGGTCGGTGTCACAGAGTTATAATGTAGAGGATGTGGCGTCTTCCTGACTGTATACTTATGGTTTCTTTGATTTGTCAGCACAATTACACATCCCAGCAGATGGATAAGATTATGGCTGTAGCTACCTATGTGAAGCCTTGCTGATGCATCATAGGATAAGGTTATGACTATAGCTACCTATGTGAAGCCTTGCTGATGCATTGTAGGATAAGGTTATGGCTGTAGCTACCTATGTGAAACCTTGCTTATGCATCATAGGATAAGGTTATGACTATAGCTACCTATGTGAAGCCTTGCTGATGCATTGTAGGATAAGGTTATGGCTGTAGCTACCTATGTTAAACCTTGCTTATGCATCATAGGATAAGGTTATGACTATAGCTACCTATGTGAAGTCCTGCTGATGCATCGTAGGATAAGGTTATGGCTGTAGCTACCTATGTGAAGCCTTGCTGATGCATCATAGGATAAGGTTATGGCTGTGGCTACCTATGTGAAGCCCTGCTGATACATCATAGGATAAGGTTATGGCTGTGGCTACCTATGTGAAGCCCTGCTGATGCATCATAGGATAAGGTTATGGCTGTAGCTATCTATGTGAATGCTTGCTGATGCATCGTAGGATAAGGTTATGGCTGTAGCTATCTATGTGAAGCCTTGCTGATGCATCATATGATAAGGTTATGGCTGTAGCTATCTGTGTGAAGCTCTGCTGATGCATCATAGGATTGATAGCATACATCACAAAGAGAAAACTGTCGAAAGGGTATCTTATGAGAACAGGAGGCTACACCTCAGGGAGATGATGGTCTCTCACATCTGGCACTTCTATAATATACATTGCATTCAGTAAAGGGCTGCAAAAATTGAATAACAAATATTGGGTGTCCTTAAAGAAGAGCCAGACAACTCTCTTATTAGTGGCTTAGTCCCATCTAATTAGTTATGGATGTATCCTAGAATATTCCATAATATATCTGACGAGTGTGGTACCAACTTCACAACCTCCACCAGTCTTGTTTGTATCCAGGAAAACCCCTTTAAGTGCGGGAAGGTGATCCATGTGTCTATCCCGCTGAATGTCCTGATGTTTTTGGCTTGTTATAGTCCTGCTCCTACGTGGCTGCTGTCTCCCCCCTCTTTGACCCCTTCTTCGTGGCCTCCAGAATTACGTAGCAGTTTTGTCGCCTCGATACTTGGCGGTTCCGGTCCCCCGATGACTATAATCATTGCACGTATCAGTCTTTGCCGAGTCATTGTGGTTTGGGCTTGTTTACTTATTTTGACTGTTTCATTAATTTTTCGACTGAATCTACTTTTGTCAGAAGAACAAAGAGACTTTAGTGAAGTCCCGGAAATGTGGGGGAGTCTGGCAGCGGGAAGCCGGTGCGCGCCGTGCTATTCAGTGAGATACAGTAAGTAACAATTACAGTATGTTCTGCTCATGAATACAAGTATCATCCGATACACAATGTGCAGAACGCTCAGGCTCATTCACTGGAGACGGGAAAGTAAGGACAGCGCCGGCAGAACGGGCCGGGTCACGGCTCCACCGATCCTCTGCTCATTATGTTGTATCACGGCCACGTCCTCTCTCATCTACACATTCCTATAGAAATGATACATTAATGGAAGATGTGTCGTTCCATCCGCGGGGAAGGTGACATTACTGTACATGGAACAATGGGAGTCATCACATTAAACCTCAAAGTCCTATCAGATTCAGAGGGAGAGTCAGGGAATTTGGGGTTTCCCCCGAACCTCCTGGTGGTGGAGTTATGTCCTAATATCTCAGAATACAGATAGAGAAGGATATAATGATGGAGCAGGAAGCTGTGAACTCCCCGCTTCCCCGTCAAAACCTCTGTTGATGAATGAAGCTGGTAGGTAAGAAGTGATTCATCAAGCTGGACATCTCCGGCAGCAGAGAAGAGAGACGCTATGGGGGAGGGGTGGTGTAGTAATTAGGGGGGGGGGGGGAGTCAGGGGCCATTATAAAAGGGACAGGTATAATTAGGGGCCACATCAAGGGGCTGGTATTTGCATAGATTAGTTTTTACAATGGGAGTGAATTCATGATTTGCAATTTGATGCACATTTCCGTTTTGGCACAAATTTACGCCAGTCCCACCCTGGTCCATGTTCCGCCTTTTGAAGGTTTTTTTTGCGATTGTCGCAAACAACCGACACGACAAGGTACACTGCAAGCAGATTCATCAAGGGCCAAAGCCACTTTACCGGATCTGACTGCAACCGAATAACAAAGACGTAGAAGTGTCGTAAGGAACCGCCTAATGATAAATAACCCCCAAAATAAATTAACCCATTCCCGACCCACGCCGTAATATACAGTAGTATGGTAGTATATGGTAGGATTGATCAGTCGTCAAAGTATCGTAGGGAGTCTGAAAGATAGTAAAAAATTATAATAAAAAACACTAAAAACTCAAATCACCCCCCGCCTTTCCCTAGAACTGATAGAAATATAAATAAACAGTACAAATCATAAACACAATGGGGCAGATTTACTTACCTGGTCCATTCGCGATCCAGCGGCGCGTTCTCTGCGGTGGATTCGGGTCCGGCCGGGATTCACTAAGGCAGTTCCTCCAACGTCCACCAGGGGGTGCTGCTGCGCTGAAGAGCATCAGAACGCACTGAAGTTCAGCGGCCTATTCCTAGTGAAGGTAAGTGCAAGCTCCGCGACACTTTTTTTTAAAAAAATGCAGCGGTTTTTCCGGATCTGTCGGGTTTTCGTTCTGCCACGTCCCCTGATTTCTGTCGCGTGCATGCCGGCGCCGATGCGGCACAATCCGATCACGTGCGCCAAAAACCCGGGGCAATACAGGGAAAATCGGTGCAAATCGGAAATATTCAGGTAACACGTCGGGAAAACGCGAAACAGGCCCTTAGTAAATGACCCCCATTAGGTATCACCGCGTACGAAAATGCCCGATCTATCAAAATGTAATAACAAGTTTTCGCAGTGTTTAACCCCATAACGGAAGATAGCGCCCAAAGTCAAAGATGGCACTTTAAAAAAAAAAAAAAAAAAAATTCAATAAAAAGTGATGAAAATGTCATACAGTCCTAAAAATGGAAGCATTGAACCACCCACAGCTCCGTGCACCAAAGTATGAAAAAGTTATTGGCGGCGGAAGATGGCAAAATCAAAAAATACATTTTTGTACAGGAGGTTTTAATTTTTGTAAATGCATGAAAACTTTATAAAACCTGTACAAATGTGTTATCCCCGTGATCGTGCCGACCCAAAAAATAAAGGAGATGCGTCATTTGGGGCGCACAGTGAAACACGTAATATCCAAGCCCACAAGAAATGGCGCAAATGCGTTTTTTGACCAATATTTCCTGCATTTGGAATTTTTTTCCCGCTTCCCAGTACACGGCAGGGAACAATAAATACCATCACTTGTTACGCAGAGAAAAATACATCACAAAGCTCTGGACATGGAAAAATAAAAAAGTTATAGATTTTTGAAGGTGGAGAGTGAAAAATGGAAATGAAAAAACAAAAAAGGGTCCCGGTCGTTAAGGGGTTAATGTCATTACTTGAGGGGTCACAGTGGTCGGTCCAATTCCACAGAAAAAGGGATAACAATGAAACCTGGAATAACCTCTATAAGGAAAGCTTCTACGTCCCGGGGTGGGGAGGGGTGAGGTCCGGAGCTTGGGCTAAGACGTCTGATGGGACCCACTGTCGCCCTTAGTCGTGTTTGGCTGATTTATATATTTCCACTTTCTTTCCGATTTCTTCCATTTCTTCTAAATCTCTCATTATTTGCTGACGATTTGCACAGGTAAAATGCGTTAGATGGAGCCGGATTCCTCCAGGACGCGAGTCTCTGCGCTCGGGCAGTAATTTCATTGTACAATGTGGTTCTCTTATTATTCTGTGTGATGGGGTCCATCTCCAGGGGAGCCGCAGCCCTAAACTGCTTATGGAAGGATTTTAGGGCCACTAGGGCCCCGCCGGCTCATTACATCCCCACAATATTACTGTCCTGATGTAATGCACCAGGTGTGTAACAATCCTCCACATTCTTCCAATGTAAGAACAATGTACAGGAGCCAAAATGTTATCCTCACAAAGGGGTGAGAGGGGGCGAGATCTCCAAAAGAGCCCACCACAGGGTCACCCCTCCCAAAGATATACACGAGGGGCCAATGTCTGATGAGTAGATTGTTTCAGAAATAATGTAATGTCCATCGATGAACATGTGACGGGTGTAGGGGTCACCAGAACAGGATTTTACACCAAATTACCAAAGTATCAACATAAACATTTGCTTTATAAAAAACCTGATGATGAGAGAACAGCAATGACTGGAGCACAGAGAGATGATACTGACATGTTCTGCAGGTCCCAGTAGGGAGAGCGCAGGACCTCAGCCCCGGCCATAGGACCTCAGCCCCGGCCATAGGACCTCAGCCCCAAGCCACAGGACCTCAGCCCCGGCCACAGGACCTCCACTTCTTGCAGTCTCTTCCAAAGCTCTGTGACTGTTGTGGGGTCCTGGGATCACATCCAGCCCTGCTGGATCACATTCCTGAGACTACACCTGGACCTGCTCCTGAAATCACAACTAGCCCTGCTCCTGAGACCACACCTGGACCTGCTCCTGAAATCACAACTAGCCCTGCTCCTGAGACCACACCTGGACCTGCTCCTGAGATCACAACTAGCTCTGCTCCTGAGACCACACCTGGACCTGCTCCTGAGACCACACCTGGACCTGCTCCTGAGATCACAACTAGCTCTGCTCCTGAGACCACACCTGGACCTGCTCCTGAGATCACAACTAGCTCTGCTCCTGAGACTACACCTGGACCTGCTCCTGAAATCACAACTAGCCCTGCTCCTGAGACCACACCTGGATCTGCTCCTGAAATCACAACTAGCCCTGCTCCTGAGACCACACCTGGACCTGCTCCTGAGATCACAACTAGCCCTGCTCCTGAGACCACACCTGGACCTGCTCCTGAGATCACAACTAGCTCTGCTCCTGAGACCACACCTGGACCTGCTCCTGAGATCACAACTAGCTCTGCTCCTGAGACCACACCTGGACCTGCTCCTGAGATCACAACTAGCTCTGCTCCTGAGACTACACCTGGACCTGCTCCTGAGATCACAACTAGCTCTGCTCCTGAGACTACACCTGGACCTGCTCCTGAGATCACATTCCTGAGACTACACCTGGACCTGCTCCTGAAATCACAACTATCCCTGCTCCTGAGACCACACCTGGACGTGTTCCTGAGATCACACCCAGCCCTGCTCCTGAGACCACACCCAACCCTGCTCCTGAGATCACAACTAGCCCTGCTCCTGAGACCACACCTGGACGTGTTCCTGAGATCACAACCAGCCCTGCTCCTGAGACCACACCCAACCCTGCTCCTGAGATCACAACCAGCCCTGCTCCTGAGACCACACCTGGATCTGCTCCTGAGATCACACCTGGACCTGCTCCTGAGATCACACCCAACCCTGCTCCTGAGACCACACCTGGACCTGCTCCTGAGACCACACCTGGACTTGCTCCTGAGACCACGCCTGGACCTGCTCCTGAGATCACACCCAACCCTGCTCCTGAGACCACACCTGGACCTGCTCCTGAGACCACACCTGGACCTGCTCCTGAGATCACACCTGGACCTGCTCCTGAGACCACACCTGGACCTGCTCCTGAGACCACACCTGGACTTGCTCCTGAGACCACGCCTGGACTTGCTCCTGAGATCACACCCAACCCTGCTCCTGAGACCACACCTGGACCTGCTCCTGAGATCACACCCAACCCTGCTCCTGAGATCATACATGGACCTGCTCCTGAGACCACACCTGTACCTGCTCCTGAGATCACACCTGGATCTGCTCCTGAGATCACACCCAACACTGCTCCTGAGACTACACCTGGACCTGCTCCTGAGATCACACCCAACCCTGCTCCTGAGATCATACCTGGACCTGCTCCTGAGACCACACCTGTACCTGCTCCTGAGATCACACCTGGATCTGCTCCTGAGATCACACCCAACACTGCTCCTGAGACCACACCTGGACCTGCTCCTGAGACCACACCTGGACTTGCTCCTGAGACCACGCCTGGACCTGCTCCTGAGATCACACCCAACCCTGCTCCTGAGACCACGCCTGGACCTGCTCCTGAGATCACACCCAACCCTGCTCCTGAGATCCCACCTGTACCTGCTCCTGAGACCACACCTGTACCTGCTCCTGAGATCACACCTGGATCTGCTCCTGAGATCACACCCAACACTGCTCCTGAGACCACACCTGGACCTGCTCCTGAGACCACACCTGGACTTGCTCCTGAGACCACGCCTGGACCTGCTCCTGAGATCACACCCAACCCTGCTCCTGAGACCACGCCTGGACCTGCTCCTGAGATCACACCCAACCCTGCTCCTGAGATCACACCTGTACCTGCTCCTGAGACCACGCCTGGACCAGCTCCTGAGATCACATTCTAATCCTGGGCTAACTCTCTGACACTGTTCTTCACACAACCTGCTACACCTTCTTGATGTCTCTACCTAGACACTCACCTAGCCCTGCACTGTATGTGTGTATATATATATATATATATATATATATATATACAGTAGAAGTCACTTATGCAGGGAGGTTGTGGCATCCTGAGTAATCCCTCTGCACCTCTTCTTCATGTTCTTTGTCAATCTTCCAGTTTCCATCAGAGATAATATAAAAGAGACTTGGCTGAGTGTCCTCCCTCATTGTATTTCTCCCCTCCAGGAGCCTTCCCTCCGTTTTCATTGCAGATATTCAACTTTCACAGCAGGAATTCAGCAGATTCCCTTCCGGTAATTCCACCAGACGCCTTCCCTAGAGTCAAGGTTAACAATTCAGTAACAAAACTGAAGGAAAATTGATTTCCATGATAAGTGATGGAGAAGTGTGTAAGAGTCACGTGGCTTGTGAGTGGTGTCAGTCCAAGGTTGGTGGTCGCCATGACTGAACGGCACGTTCTGCTTTTCAGCGCATCCACGTCTGTGGAGGGGATCACACAGGACGGGATTAAAGGGATGTTCTTTAAGATGATCAGCCCCACCAATCTTTATCACTAGGATAAGGGCAGCACGGTGGTTAGCGGTTAGCACTACAGCCTTGCAGCGCTGGGGTCCTGGGTTCAGATCCCATCCAGGTCAACATCTGCAAAGAGTTTGTATGTTCTCTCCGTGTTTGCATGGGTTTCCTGCGGTTCCTCCAGTTTCCTTCCACACTCCAAAACATACCGGTAGGTTGATAAGATTGGGAGCCCCATTGGGGACAGGGACCGATTTGGTAACTCTATATAAATAAAGAATTACTATTATTAGGATGGACCATCATCTTATATCCTTCATCCTTTCAGTTTTGATTCCTATTTGTACATTACAAGGGTGAAAGGTTTGGGATAAGATTGTTTTCCTGATACCTGCCATTGGCAGTGGCAGTTCCCAATCTCAGCGCCCCCTAGTGGATTGCACATGCCACTCCTATGACCCCCAAACACTGCAGGAAATAGTTCACGATAACATAAAGTGCATAAGAATAGGATGTCTACTGCAGATCTGCAATGTTTTTTGGTATTATTTTTGCATTTGGAATCCATCCATGAATAAAATGTAACAGCAACATTCAGATCTGTGTGATATGAGATGAGCAGATTCTCAAGACAACATTATTTCGCAACATTGTATCACACAGTGATCTCCTATATGTGTCTATGTGCGGCCACTAGTGGTGCTGATGTGTACTGCAGCCTGTCTCTTTATCTCCTATTGTCCTAGGCAGCAGGATGTATGGTTTAGGCTAAACCCGATAGAGTTGGTTGTTATGATAAAGTTGTTGTCTTCTCACTCTAACATTCTGCCTCCTATGAGTGTGCAGACTTTTCCAATGCATCTCCAAGAAAATGAAAAATTAAACCAAATTAATAATAATAATAATCACCTGGCATTATTAGTTTTCCAATGTACCATGGGATCGGAAACAATCCTACCGTTTTATGCTCATCCAGGAGATCCCACTCACAGCACTTAATATGTGGCACCAACATGGTCATGAGATCAGTCTCGATCATCCACTGGATTTTATAACTTTTCCACCACCCTGCGATGTCTTGGTGGTAGCTAGGACCAAGCAGGTCAGGAGATGCAGATACAAAGTACCATGCAGAATACCATGATGATATATTACAATTGATTATTGCTAGATTTTGTTATGGGGGACCATAGAATAGCCAGTGACAGATTGGATCAGGGCAGAGTTCAGAGTCCAGGTACTAGTCAAAGATCAGGGCAGGCAGCCAAAACCTGATGGTCAGCACCAATGAATGAGAATAAACTGCAGATCAGGGTCAGGATATGGGAATCAGAAAACAACCGAGTAGCAACTCGCAGGGAATTAGGAAACTCGGGACCATAAGGCTCAGACCTTCCAGAAGGGGAGTGTGAGGAACACTCAAGATCTGAGGTGCCAGAATACAGTGTAGGAAGGTCCAACATATAAGGAAACTAGAAAGCCAGGGATCACAGTGCTCAGGCACCTTCCAGTAGGTAACATCAGTGTCATCCAAGGTCTGTGCTGTGTGACAGAGGAGGTGCTGGTTTTATCTCTGTGCTTGCATTCAGTAGTGTGAACATGGGTTTTACTTGCTGTGCTGTTTCCTGTGGTGCTCATCATTCTGTGCTGTCTGGTTCTCTGAGCTCAGACCCAATCATTATTGAGGCCATATCTTTGAGATCATATATTAGTTCTGCCTACCTTTCATTCACTGCTGGCTACAGAAGTTTTTTGCACCATTCCTTCCTTGTGATTTCTGGTATCCTGACTTTGGCTTGTTATTCTGACTTTTCTCCTGTCTTGTGTTTTTGTACTGTGCTGCGCTTTCTGTTGTGACCGGTCTCTGGCAGCTATTCTTATCTATTTGTATTGTACTGTTTTGTCCTTGTGTCTGTGTTTTGCACTTTGGCATAGGGAAGGATTGCCGTCTTGTGATTTTGTATTTCCTAGGGGGCAGGACCTTTGATGGGCTTAGTATCAGGACTCGCTGCCTTGTCCTGTATCTGGTCCCTGGATTATAGAAGGTGCCTTGTATAAGGCAGTATTCCCCAACCACCGGTCCGAGGCCCAATAATGGGCCGTGGAATACCTGGTACCGAGCCACGGCTGACCTCTGTAAAAACAAACAAAAAAAATATTCACCTAATAATGCACTGTTCTATTGACGGTCAGCGTCATGATGTAATCTCATTGGGGCACAATTACTTACCCAGTCCCTGCGCAATCCCCGATCTAAACTGTCCAACGAGGATGAACTCTGCCCCGATTCAC
Source organism: Engystomops pustulosus (assembly GCF_040894005.1). NCBI lineage: Eukaryota > Metazoa > Chordata > Amphibia > Anura > Leptodactylidae > Engystomops > Engystomops pustulosus. The sequence continues at coordinate 6,403,819 of NC_092415.1, read as the reverse complement.
ATGGATTGTGCGCCCGATATCCTGCATGTGTTGCTTCCCCGCTCAGGTCCCCGGGGTTCACCATCTTCTTCCCGGTGCATGTAGGAGCATGGCTTGGGACGCAATTTCAAAGTTAAATCCCACGGTTTGTCCGAATCCATCAGATCGTCCGATGGCCCGCCCCCCCCCATTTGTGTCACATGAAAGTCGGCGCTGATGCACCAAAATCTGATCACATCCGCCAAATTTTTCTGCTAAATGCGGTGCAGATCAGAAATTGTCGGACTATCCGACCAAAGAGCAGCCGCAGGACCCTTAGTAAATGAGCCCCATAGTGTCTACCGACAATAGAACCATGCATTAATGTGGAAGAGAAGACTGCTGCAGGGGAATGCAGAAGGTAAGTATTTTCTTTTTGACAGAGTTCGGCTGGGAAAGCGGACACTGGAAGCAAAGGGTGGAGGAAGCTAAAGGAAAGGGGACATGGGAGGGTGTATGCTACAGGAAAGAGGGGGGTGTTTCTTCAGAAAATGGGACAATATAAGCTAGGCACACAGGGAGCTACGGTGGGGCATGCAAATATACATTTTTGGCTATGAAACCATGACACCAGACTGCATTCCCCCCACCCACCAGTCCCTGGAGAAAATTTATGTTTATAGCCGATCCATGTGTAAAGAAATTGGCTTCAGCTACTCCTTTAGGATGGAGACGTGCACCGTGTAAGCCTGAGGGCAGAGATACAAAGTAGCCCAGCGACTTTACATCTCCGTTCTCCATGGATTCCCAGTTTCCGTGGGTCAGAGAACTCCTGATGAAAGCGCTGGTTTTCCATCCGCCACTTTGGAGGAGAATAGTGATAATTACTCAGTGTTTGTCAGAAATCACATCTTCTTGTTCCGCAGCTGTTTGCCCGTCCTGACAAAGATAACTGATTTTTATCCAGAGCCTTTCATCCCGCTCCCGTCTCAATGCCGGATCGGGGGGTTCTGTTGCCATATTTACTATTATGTTAGTTTAGCGCAGACACAAAAAGTGCCGACGCGTCTTTTAAGTTTTACAATGGATTTGTTGGTTTGTTTATTCGCTCGCGCTAGCAAATCTAAGAGCGCTATTCACGCCGGCTAATGCATAATTACAAAGCAGATTAATACCTACCCCGCTATTCTGGAGCCGCATGGTGCATGCTGGGATATGAATAGAGACACAAGACGCACGGCTCAGCACGGAGACGCGTCTGCAGGCTACACCTCAGGGGGAGGGGCAATAAGTGAGGGTATTACAATTATATGCTGTATTTATTATAAATATTTGTTTATACTTATTTTATACTTATTGCATGTTTTTTTATTTTAGTTTATAAAACTGGACACCAGGACACATAATTAGAGATGAGTGAGTATACTCGTCCGAGCTTGATGCTCGTTCGAGTATTAAGGTACTCGAAACGGCTCGTTGCTCGGACGAGTATTTCCCCTGCTCGAGATCGAGCATTTAATTAAAAAAACACAGTGAAGAACAATGAAGAATAGAATAAAAACAGTGAACACAGTGACCACAGGATCATTTAAGTGAAAAACACAGTGAAAAACACAGTGAAGAATAGATTACAGATGTTCGGCACATCTGCTTACTTGTCGGAAGATACGCGCGGAACGGTGCGAACAAAATAGTATGTGAAGAACAATATATATGTGTGAAGAACACATTGAAGAACACGGTGAGCAGGACAGAGACACCGGGGAGCCGCACAGAGACACCGGGGAGCAGCACAGAGACACCGGGGAGCGGCACGGAGACATCGGGCAGTGGCACGGAGACATCGGGCAGTGGCACGGAGACATCGGGCAGTGGCACGGAGACATCGGGCAGCGGCACGGAGCGGCACGGAGACATAGGGGCACGGAGACATAGGGGCACGGAGACATAGGGGCACGGAGACATCGGGGCACGGAGACATCGGGGCACGGAGACATAGGGGCACGGAGACATCGGGGCACGGAGACATCGGGGCACGGTGACATCGGGGCACGGAGACATCGGGGCACGGAGACATAGGGGCACGGAGACATAGGGGCACGGAGACATCGGGGCACGGAGACATAGGGGCACGGAGACATCGGGGCACGGAGACATCGGGGCACGGAGACATCGGGGCACGGAGACATAGGGGCACGGAGACATCGGGGCACGGAGACATCGGGGCACGGAGACATAGGGGCACGGAGACATCGGGGCACGGAGACATCGGGGCACAGTGACATCGGGGCACGGAGACATCGGGGCACGGAGACATAGGGGCACGGAGACATAGGGGCACGGAGACATCGGGGCACGGAGACATCGGGGCACGGAGACATCGGGGCACGGAGACATCGGGGCACGGAGACATAGGGGCACGGAGACATCGGGGCACGGAGACATCGGGGCACGGAGACATCGGGGCACGGAGACATCGGGGCACGGAGACATCGAGGGGCACGGAGACATCGGGGCACGGAGACATCGGGGCACGGAGACATCGGGGCACGGAGACATCGGGGCACGGAGACATCGGGGCACGGAGACATCGGGGCATGGAGACATCGGGGCACGGTGACATCGGGGCACGGAGACATCGGGCAGCGGCACGGAGACATCGGGCAGCGGCACGGAGACATCGGGGAGACTTCAGTGGAAGAAGAGCAGCGGATCCCGGGACAGCGTATCTCCCGACAAGTAAGCAGATGTGCCGAACATCTGCAATCTATTCTTCACTGTGTTTTTATCTTAAATGATCCTGTGTTCACTGTTTTTATTCTATTCTTCACTGTTCTTCACATCTGCTAACTTGTCGGGAGATAATATACGCGCGGAACAGTGAAGAATAGATTGCAGATGTTTGCATACATCTGATCACTTATCAGAAGACATTCTTTTTCAATTAATTAACACATTTTATTCCCGAACCATGGTCCCTTTGAAAAATGCTCGGGTCTCCCATTGACTTCAATGGGGCTCGTTATTCGAGACGAGCACTCGAGCATCAGGAAAAGTTCGTCTCGAATAACGAGCACTCGAGCATTTTAGTGCTCGCTCATCTCTACACATAATATTTCTAAGCTTTGCTGTGTAGACTGGGGAAGAGCTAACAGGATAATATCCCTAACATTAGAGGGAATGATGAGCTATACCGTATCATTATACTGTGCCATCTTCTCATCATTAGAAGTTCTGCAGATTTATCTTATTTTTAGAATTTGGGTTAAACTGCAGACTCAGAGGAGGTCACATCATTATCAGAGTCATTTCATCATTAGAAGACTAGTGTCACCTTATTATCATATACAGACAGGGTCATATTTTTATCATCAGAGTCATCTCATCATTAGAGAGTAAGCTCAGTAGAATCCTCCTATCAATAAAGAGTGGGTCAGAGCCCCTCCGTGCTGCAGATTCACCAACTGTTATACTGTGCAGGAGAATCTCCCCCTCACACTGTGGGGGTCATTTACTAAGGGCCCGATTCGCGTTTTCCCGACGTGTTACCCGAATATTTCCGATTTGCGCCGATTTCCCCTGTATTGCCCCGGGATTTTGGCGCACGCGATCGGATTGTGGTGCATCGGCACCGGCATGCACGCGACGGAAACCGGGGGGCGTGGCCGAGCGAAAACACGACGGATTCGGAAAAACCGCCGCATTTAAAAAAAGAAATGTGTCGCTTGGGACGCGCTCACCTTCACTTGGTCCGGCCCGGTGAACTCCAGCGCATTCAGATGCTTTTCAGCGCAGCAGGGCCACCTGGTGGACGGCGGAGGAACTACCTTGATGAATCCCGGCCGGACCCGAATCCAGCACAGAGAACGCGCCGCTGGATCGCGAACGGACCGGGTAAGTAAATCTGCCCCTCACACTGTGTGCTGAAACTTCCTCTGCTGCAGTGAGATTACATCAGAAGCAGGGTGAAGTGCTGAAAGGACAGAGGGGGAGACAGTGTAACATCCTGTGAAGCTACTACACAGAGGGGTTCTAGTAACACCACAGACCCTTCTGGTTCATTAGTAAAATTCTAAAAGTAGATATTAGAAGGAAGAAGGCCATGGATAACACATATAAGCAGATCCCACAGTCCCGGTGCCGGGATCTATGAGTAATGTCCCTGGTTTATCAGGATGGACTCTGATGGGAGATTTCCTTTAACATTGGTGATAAAATTGAAACACAAAGTTCGATAGAAAGTTCTAGAACTTTTCAATTTGACGTTAACAAAATGATTTTACCAGCCCCCGTCTCCATTAATTCATAGAAAAATTACAAATCATTTTAACTCTTTCATGCCTGGGCAGTCTTTGCTCTTCCATCTGCTCATTTCCAGGGGATTAATAATAATATGAATAAATCCTGTCATTCCCCCCGCCCCTCCCCCTCTCATTGATGGTATCAGACGTTTCCTCTATCCGGCTCCGGCTCCGGAGGTTAATGCCGGCGGCCTCTGACTATAATACCTTTTATTGTGATTACGCCGTGTAGTCAGTGTTTGCCGGTGATTGGGATTATGGCGTCATTGTAGGGATACGGAGCAGACAGGGGTGAGCAGCGTCTGATTACACCTAACCCCCCGCTGCTGGGATTTAATTAAGTTAAAGCATCGCTTTCACCTTACGTGGCCCTGCGCCGAATCCTGCAGCGCTCATCACTAATACAGGACACCGGCCGGGAATCACAACCCAAAACTGCGAGATCAGGACAAGGCAAAAAGTGGAGACACCGATATACAATACACAAAAATAATAATAATAATGATAAATATTAAACAGAGATCAATCTTTACATGACACAATTTGTTAAGAAAAGTAAAAATACAACCAATATAATAATAATGATAATAATAATATTTTTTAATTTGCCTTTTTTATTCTACTTTATAAACCGGACACAAGGACACAACATGGACATATTTGTAACTTTGCTGTGTAGACTGGGAATGAGCTAACAGGATATTGTCCGCCAAACAGAGCCACATCATTAGCATTAGAGGATGGGGTCAGCAGAGTCATCTCATCGTCATTAGAAGGTCTGCTGAATTATCTTATCATCAATAAAGAATTTGGGTCAGCAGAGTCATCTCTATATTACAGATTAGGGTCAGCAGAGTCATCTCTATATTACAGATTAGGGTCAGCAGAGTCATTGCTATATTACAGATTAGGGTCAGCAGAGTCATTGCTATATTACAGATTAGGGTCAGCAGAGACATCTCTATATTACAGATCAGGGTCAGCAGAGTCATCTCTATATTACAGATTAGGGTCAGCAGAGTCATTGCTATATTACAGATTAGGGTCATCAGAGTCATTGCTATATTACAGATTAGGGTCAGCAGAGTCATTGCTATATTACAGATTAGGGTCAGCAGAGTCATCTCTATATTACAGATTAGGGTCAGCAGAGTAATCTCTATATTACAGATTAGGGTCAGCAGAGTTATTGAGGGATATGGTAACTTTCTTCTCAGGGAAGCATCATCTTATTGTTATTAAAGTTACATTATCATAAGAAAATAGGGTCAGCAGAGTCATCTCATCATTAGAGGACGGGGTTGCCGTGTTGTCATATAAAGGCAGAGTCATTTCATTAGAAAAAAAAGGGTCTGCAGAGTCATCTCCTAAGAGGACAGGTTCACCTCATTATCATATAAAGGTGGGGTCATGTTTGTGTCATTAGAGGACATGGTCATCATTAGAGAGTAAGGTCAGTAGAATTGTCTTATCATTCTACTCATAATAAAAATGTATTATTATTAACAAACACAACCCCAATAATGATAATAATAATGATAATATGATAAACGTTTAGTTATGTCGTTATTACTCCTTACATAACCTAAATATAAATGATAGGTTACTGATTTCTTACTAAGATTAAAAAAATACTTACAAAAATATAATAACTCCATGCAAAATACATAAATGAGTCTAAGCCTAAAACTAAAAATACCAATAATAAAATCATCATCACCATAATAATTGAAATAATAGGATCATTAGCATAAGTCTTGTTGTACACAATTCCCTTTTCCCACATTTCGGAAATTCAGTTCTAACATTTCCAAGCTGTGTGGATTATTTTCCATGTTATCTGTAACTATGTGACCCGGATGTTACAGATCAGCCATCACACGCTCTCTCTTCCTGTGCACCAGTTTGGGAGAACTTTGGTTCCTACAAGAATGAGTGAATCATCCAAGAGTCAATATGCTGACACACAGTCACATCTATGTTTAGGACCTGCACACATAGTCACATGCTCATGTATGTTTAGGACCTGCACACACAGTCACATGCTCATGTATGTTTAGTACCTGCACACACAGTCACATGCTCATGTATGTTTAGGACCTGCACACACAGTCACATGCTCATGTATGTTTAGGACCTGCACACACAGTCACATGCTCATGTATGTTTAGGACCTGCACACACAGTCACATGCTCATGTATGTTTAGGACCTGCACACACAGTCACATGCTCATGTATGTTTAGGACCTGCACACACAGTCACATGCTCATGTACGTTTAGGACCTGCACACACAGTCACATGCTCATGTACGTTTAGGACCTGCACACACAGTCACATGCTCATGTATGTTTAGGACCTGCACACACAGTCACATGCTCATGTATGTTTAGTACCTGCACACACAGTCACATGCTCATGTATGTTTAGGACCTGCACACACAGTCACATGCTCATGTATGTTTAGGACCTGCACACACAGTCACATGCTCATGTATGTTTAGGACCTGCACACACAGTCACATGCTCATGTATGTTTAGGACCTGCACACACAGTCACATGCTCATGTATGTTTAGGACCTGCACACATAGTCACATGCTCATGTATGTTTAGGACCTGAACACAAAGTCACATGCTCATGTATGTTTAGGACCTGCACACACAGTCACATGCTCATGTAAATGTAGGACCTGCACACACAGTCACATGCTCATGTATGTTTAGGACCTGCACACACAGTCACATGCTCATGTACATTTAGGACCTGCACACACAGTCACATGCTCATGTACATTTAGGACCTGCACACACAGTCACATGCTCATGTACGTTTAGGACCTGCACACACAGTCACATGCTCACGTACGTTTAGGACCTGCACACACAGTCACATGCTCATGTACGTTTAGGACCTGCACACACAGTCACATGCTCATGTATGTTTAGGACCTGCACACACAGTCACATGCTCATGTATGTTTAGGACCTGCACACACAGTCACATGCTCATGTATGTTTAGGACCTGCACACACAGTCACATGCTCATGTACGTTTAGGACCTGCACACACAGTCACATGCTCATGTACGTTTAGGACCTGCACACACAGTCACATGCTCATGTATGTTTAGGACCTGCACACACAGTCACATGCTCATGTATGTTTAGGACCTGCACACACAGTCACATGCTAATGTACGTTTAGGACCTGCACACACAGTCACATGCTCACGTACGTTTAGGACCTGCACACACAGTCACATGCTCATGTACGTTTAGGACCTGCACACACAGTCACATGCTCATGTAAATGTAGGACCTGCACACACAGTCACATGCTCATGTATGTTTAGGACCTACACACACAGTCACATGCTCATGTACATTTAGGACCTGCACACACAGTCACATGCTCATGTACATTTAGGACCTGCACACACAGTCACATGCTCATGTACGTTTAGGACCTGCACACACAGTCACATGCTCATGTACGTTTAGGACCTACACACACAGTCACATGCTCATGTACGTTTAGGACCTGCACACACAGTCACATGCTCACCTACGTTTAGGACCTGCACACACAGTCACATGCTCATGTACGTTTAGGACCTGCACACACAGTCACATGCTCATGTATGTTTAGGACCTGCACACACAGTCACATGCTCATGTATGTTTAGGACCTGCACACACAGTCACATGCTCATGTATGTTTAGGACCTGCACACACAGTCACATGCTCATGTACGTTTAGGACCTGCACACACAGTCACATGCTCATGTACGTTTAGGACCTGCACACACAGTCACATGCTCATGTATGTTTAGGACCTGCACACACAGTCACATGCTCATGTATGTTTAGGACCTGCACACACAGTCACATGCTCATGTACGTTTAGGACCTGCACACACAGTCACATGCTCACGTACGTTTAGGACCTGCACACACAGTCACATGCTCATGTACGTTTAGGACCTGCACACACAGTCACATGCTCATGTAAATGTAGGACCTGCACACACAGTCACATGCTCATGTATGTTTAGGACCTGCACACACAGTCACATGCTCATGTACATTTAGGACCTGCACACACAGTCACATGCTCATGTACATTTAGGACCTGCACACACAGTCACATGCTCATGTATGTTTAGGACCTGCACACACAGTCACATGCTCATGTACGTTTAGGACCTGCACACACAGTCACATGCTCATGTACGTTTAGGACCTGCACACACAGTCACATGTTCATGTACGTTTAGGACCTGCACACACAGTCACATGCTCATGTACGTTTAGAACCTGCACACACAGTCACATGCTCATGTACGTTTAGGACCTGCACACACAGTCACATGCTCATGTACGTTTAGGACCTGCACAGACAGTCACATGCTCATGTATGTTTAGGACCTGCACACACAATCACATGCTCGTTTATGTTTGGGACCTGCACACACAGTCACATGCTCATGTACGTTTAGGACCTGCACACACAGTCACATGCTCATGTATGTTTAGGACCTGCACACACAGTCACATGCTCATGTATGTTTAGGACCTGCACACACAGTCACATGCTCATGTATGTTTAGGACCTGCACACACAGTCACATGCTCATGTATGTTTAGGACCTGCACACACAGTCACATGCTCATGTATGTTTAGGACCTGCACACATAGTCACATGCTCATGTATGTTTAGGACCTGCACAGAAAGTCACATGCTCATGTATGTTTAGGACCTGCACACACAGTCACATGCTCATGTAAATGTAGGACCTGCACACACAGACACATGCTCATGTATGTTTAGGACCTGCACACACAGTCACATGCTCATGTACATTTAGGACCTGCACACACAGTCACATGCTCATGTACATTTAGGACCTGCACACACAGTCACATGCTCATGTACGTTTAGGACCTGCACACACAGTCACATGCTCATGTATGTTTAGGACCTGCACACACAGTCACATGCTCATGTACGTTTAGGACCTGCACACACAGTCACATGCTCATGTAAATGTAGGACCTGCACAAACAGTCACATGCTCATGTACGTTTAGGACCTGCACACACAGTCACATGCTCATGTACGTTTAGGACCTGCACACACAGTCACATGCTCATGTACGTTTAGGACCTGCACACACAGTCACATGCTCATGTACGTTTAGGACCTGCACACACAGTCACATGCTCATGTATGTTTAGGACCTGCACACACAATCACATGCTCGTTTATGTTTGGGACCTGCACACACAGTCACATGCTCATGTACGTTTAGGACCTGCACACACAGTCACATGCTCATGTATGTTTAGGACCTGCACACACAGTCACATGCTCATGTACATTTAGGACCTGCACACACAGTCACATGCTCATGTACGTTTAGGACCTGCACACACAGTCACATGCTCATGTATGTTTAGGACCTGCACACACAGTCACATGCTCATGTACGTTTAGGACCTGCACACACAGTCACATGCTCATGTACGTTTAGGACCTGCACACACAGTCACATGCTCATGTACGTTTAGGACCTGCACACACAGTCACATGCTCATGTACGTTTAGGACCTGCACAGACAGTCACATGTTCATGTATGTTTAGGACCTGCACACACAATCACATGCTCGTTTATGTTTGGGACCTGCACACACAGTCACATGCTCATGTACGTTTAGGACCTGCACACACAGTCACATGCTCATGTATGTTTAGGACCTGCACACACAGTCACATGCTCATGTATGTTTAGGACCTGCACACACAGTCACATGCTCATGTATGTTTAGGACCTGCACACACAGTCACATGCTCATGTATGTTTAGGACCTGCACACACAGTCACATGCTCATGTATGTTTAGGACCTGCACACATAGTCACATGCTCATGTATGTTTAGGACCTGCACAGAAAGTCACATGCTCATGTATGTTTAGGACCTGCACACACAGTCACATGCTCATGTAAATGTAGGACCTGCACACACAGACACATGCTCATGTATGTTTAGGACCTGCACACACAGTCACATGCTCATGTACATTTAGGACCTGCACACACAGTCACATGCTCATGTACATTTAGGACCTGCACACACAGTCACATGCTCATGTACGTTTAGGACCTGCACACACAGTCACATGCTCATGTATGTTTAGGACCTGCACACACAGTCACATGCTCATGTACGTTTAGGACCTGCACACACAGTCACATGCTCATGTAAATGTAGGACCTGCACAAACAGTCACATGCTCATGTACGTTTAGGACCTGCACACACAGTCACATGCTCATGTACGTTTAGGACCTGCACACACAGTCACATGCTCATGTACGTTTAGGACCTGCACACACAGTCACATGCTCATGTACGTTTAGGACCTGCACACACAGTCACATGCTCATGTATGTTTAGGACCTGCACACACAATCACATGCTCGTTTATGTTTGGGACCTGCACACACAGTCACATGCTCATGTACGTTTAGGACCTGCACACACAGTCACATGCTCATGTATGTTTAGGACCTGCACACACAGTCACATGCTCATGTACATTTAGGACCTGCACACACAGTCACATGCTCATGTACGTTTAGGACCTGCACACACAGTCACATGCTCATGTATGTTTAGGACCTGCACACACAGTCACATGCTCATGTACGTTTAGGACCTGCACACACAGTCACATGCTCATGTACGTTTAGGACCTGCACACACAGTCACATGCTCATGTACGTTTAGGAACTGCACACACAGTCACATGCTCATGTACGTTTAGGACCTGCACACACAGTCACATGCTCATGTACGTTTAGGACCTGCACACACAGTCACATGCTCATGTACGTTTAGGACCTGCACACACAGTCACATGCTCATGTATGTTTAGGACCTGCACACACAATCACATGCTCGTTTATGTTTGGGACCTGCACACACAGTCACATGCTCATGTACGTTTAGGACCTGCACACACAGTCACATGCTCATGTATGTTTAGGACCTGCACACACAGTCACATGCTCATGTATGTTTAGGACCTGCACACACAGTCACATGCTCATGTACGTTTAGGACCTGCACACACAGTCACATGCTCATGTATGTTTAGGACCTGCACACACAGTCACAAGCTCATGTACGTTTAGGACCTGCACACACAGTCCCATGCTGGACCTCATGTTGTTTTGGACCTCATATATGTTACAGGATCGGCTTTATTTGGTTGGATCTGTATTTGGGACATTATCCATTTTATTAGAACTCAGTATCTGACCCTTTATGGGGCACCTGAAACCTGCCTAGACCTTCTTTGGGTCCCCCAAATCCTTCTTTATTAACACATAAGAAATATATTTCGGGTTTCTAACTTTCTAAAATAATTGATTTATCAACATACCCCAATAATGATAATAATAATGATAAGACTCATATCCGGAATCCCAGGGATAAGCTTTTGATATTTTTTCAAAAAGATTTTTAAAAAAAACAACAAAAACTTAACAAAAAGTTTATTTTACAAATATTTTCTATTTCCTGAGTTCTTTGATCTCATCATTGATATAACTTGTCATTAAAGCTCCCAGTGTTCATCCTCTTTGGGGGTTTTTGGATATCAGACACAGGATTAGGAAATGGTCTTGGGGGCTCGGCTTTCATTACTTGTCTTTCATCTACTGTAACATGTTGTATCTTCATAATGTGTGACTTTTGGGATCTGACCATATAACTGGGAGACACAGCACAGTATTGTTTAGGTTTACTCTATTGATTCTACTTATTTTGGTTTTACCTAAAATCACTGTAGCTCATTGCATATTATCCTTTGAAAATAAGTTTATTCATTGAGCTGTGGTTGGGACAATGTTGCGCTCCATTCATTAAGTTGACACCAGTGGGTCTTGTTCTCTAGAGGCATAAAAGGAACCTTGGGAAACAATATGGGGGTTCCTTGAGTTGAAGTATGAGGGTACATTGGGCTGGATTATGGTGGTACCTTCTAGCCTTGGGCTGGATAGATGGAACACATAAGGCTGGATTATAAGGTAACCTTGGGCTGGATTATGGGGTCACCTAGAACTAGAATATAAGACTTAAAGGGCTTCCCTGTTGGCCCATCAGTGACCCATACAGCTAAGAAACAATGAATTACTGACTGTAGATGGATGTAGATCATGGCCTTTAAATTCTTCTTTAGTCACATAGACATTAGGGGAGATGGTCAATCATCTTAACTGCTAGTGCCTTGGTGTAATATTCTTGTCTCCCAAGGAAATGTTCTTTGTGTCTTGTGAATAATATTTTCATTGATTCTGTAGATATCCTGGAAGTAGGAAGTCATTATAGACTTTATGGACACCTAGGTTTTATCTTGGAGGGTCATGAAGTGGTCCAAAGTGCTACCAGTTTTATCAGCCGGTTTAACCAAAGTCAATAGCTGAATATTGGCTTGAGGTCTGTTCTTTGGCTCCGCTGCACCAGCCATGGCCCAAACAATAGCAGAAATATTTTAAAAAACCTGATCTAGATGTGAAATGCAGAAATTCAGCTGCATACATTAGTGCGCTTCAGTAAAAGCCAGTTATAGAACTAGAAGAAAGCCGGGTGATCTCCACTCTGCGATGGTGTCCATTTTTATGGTGTCGTTTTAAGCCCAGTCCACAGCAACATACTGGATCGTACCAGGACAGACCTCCTGTATACAGTCATGTCCACTGCAGCATGCTGGATCATACCAGGTCAGACCTCCTCTATCCAGCCATGTCCACAGCAACATACTGGATCATACCAGGACAGACCTCCTCTATACAGCCATGTCCACAGCAACATACTGGATCGTACCAGGACAGACCTCCTGTATACAGTCATGTCCACTGCAGCATGCTGGATCTTACCTGTATAGACCGTGGGTTGAGGTACCTATGACTTGAAGTTGTGATGTTTTTGTCTCCCAAGAAAACATATGTCCAGCTTCTGTGTAGATTTCCCAGCACTCGGGGTTGACTTAATGGGGCTCGTTTACTAAGGGTCCGAACACCGTACTTTCATTGGGTTTCCCGAATGTTTCCGTTTTGCGCCGAATTGCCCCTGGATTTTGGTGCATGCGATCGGGTTGTGTCGCATCGGCGCGGGTTTTCATGCTACAGAAATCGTGGGGAAGGGGGGGGGGTGGCCGTCGGACAACCTGACATATTCGGAAAAGCCGTGGAATTTAAAAAAGGCTTTGTGCCGCAAGATCAGCACTTACATGCACAAGGAAAAAAAAGGTGAACTCCGGCGGACCTCAGTGCAGCAGCCACACCTGGTGGATATCAGGCGCACGGACCGTAGCGAATCCCGGCAGACCCGAATCAGCGTCGGACAATGCGCCGCAGAATCACGACTGGACCGGGTAAGTAAATGTGCCCCAATGAGTGTGGGCACCTAGGTCTCCATTTGGAGAGCGCCTTGAAGTGGCCAGAATTGCTTCTTATCAACTGATCTGCTCATAAGATGCCTAAAGGCTAAGGCTGACTATTTTAAAGAATAACTTGAAGTTATGAAGCGCTTGTCTCCCAAGGAAATACAAAATATGTACCATATATTTTTAGCTTCTCTGAAGGCTTAGACTTTATGGAGTTGAACAAGTTTCAAGTCATGAAGTGGCCATAATCACTGCTCATTAACTGATCTACTCATGCTTTAAGTCAATGATGAAGTATTAGGTTCAGTTATCTGCATGATGTTGTGATGTTTTGTATTCCATGGGAATTTCTGTCTAATGGAACACACGTTCAGATCACTCTATGTTCAGTCCTGGCAATCAGAAGTCATGGTGGACATTATGGAGGTGGACACCTTGGTTACAAATTTGGATTTGGGTCATAAAGTGTCCATAACCGCTACTCAGCAACTCATTTATACATGAGATTCCCTGGGTTACAAGCCAAACCTTTGGTTTGTATCTACATGACTTGAAGTTGTGATGTTTTTTACTTATAGGGGAATCCCATATGATATGTGTTTAGCTTTCTCTATAGATATCACGGCCACCAGAAGTCCTGGGGGTAGTTGTGGATGGTCTATTCACAATTGACTCTCAATATCCGAACATTGGGTTCCTGCCTCCCGAAGAAATGTTCTTTGTGTCAGAAGGAATCTGGAAAACCTGGAATATATCCGTATAAGGCAGATTGTAGGCTTTTTCCAGTGATTATGGGCTGATACACACAGAGCGTATTCGGAGGAGGCCTGACAGATCCTTTGTGCTCAGTGACTGCCTCTGACGTACTATGACATCGTTCCCTTCTCCTGCTTCTCCCTCCACCGACTCTCCCACTCCTTGGAAATGACGACTAATTGCAGGTGAGTCAGCGGTACCATGGACGTGCCCCCTCAATTTCATAAATGCCAATGCATTGGCTGAGATGACTAAAAGTGAAGGTCTACAGACTGACTCATTAATTAATTATCACAACTCCGGGAGAACGGACTCTGCGACATTCAACATTGGGATCCAAATATTATCATATCCAGGGGTGGAAGCCGGAGCAGGACAAGAGGAGAAGACAATGGGACATGTCCACACCACAAATCATCCTGACAACCACCCGCTACATGAATGCTCAAAGCCCAGACATCCAACATTCTCAACTATATGTTCTGCTTCTATAATTATTGTGATATGTAATCTAAGAAGTGGGAACAGAAGGGCGGTCCGCAGCGAATGAAATGGACATTGACTAGCTAAGACAAATCAATAGATCAATAGTTAGGTAGATGATGGATAAATAGATATATATGCAACACCCCTGCCAAAGTATAGCCAAGGGGGTAGTTGCGAATAAGGCCTCTACCTGTCAGGATCCATCCGGGGAGCCTGCGCAACTCACCCAAGGGATCATGCCGGGAGAACTCAGGTAATAGCAGCTGTAGCTTCTGCCTGGACAGGCAATAGTTAAATGGGTGTAAGATGTTATCCAATTATGTGACTCTATTGTAAACTGGAGTGTGATTGGAGAGGAGCTACCACCTGAGCAGGGGGAGCACAAGGTCTTACTCCAGTCCAGAGCTCATGGTCTTTCCACAGAGAAGATAGTCAGATCTTCTGTCAGAGTCAGTGCACAGTGCACCTTCAGTGCTGCCACAGATACTAATCCCAGGAACTGAGTCAGGAAACTCTAATCCAGAGCTTCAGCTTCCACAGTTTGGAAGCAGCTCCATGTAAATTATCCCAGCCTGCATCTACTATCAGGCTGGTGCACTATTTCTGCGGACCAATCTCCATGACCACTCCAGTACCAGAATCTGCTGTTAGACCGTTTAGGCCCGTTGCCTGCTACTTGTTTCTCAAAAAAGAACCATGAGTTGATTTGCACAACGTTGTCTCCGTCTGATCCCTGGATACGGCTGTTACCACCACAAGCTTCCCACCCATTACCCAGAGTCATATATTACAGACACTCAGACGTTGCCCCAGGGAGAACCAGTACTAATAAGCCCCAAAGCAACTAGAGAAGGGGCGGAGGCGGTTTTAAAAAGTTCGAGCGCACGTGGGGGGGGGCCTCTTTCCTGGCACTATATACAGCAGGAGGCACATATGATACATTGTATATATTATATATGTGTAGTTACTATAGGACACACTGTCTGTACCCTCTGATATCCCCAGTACAGTACAGGGTGACACAGCCTGGCACTATATACAGCAGGAGGCACATCTGATACATTGTATATATTATATATGTGTAGTTACTATAGGACACACTGTCTGTACCCCCTGATATCCCCAGTACAGTACAGGGTGGCACAGCCTGGCGCTATATACAGCAGGAGGCACATCTGATACATTGTATATATTATATATGTGTAGTTACTATAGGACACACTGTCTGTACCCTCTGATACCCCCAGTACAGTACAGGGTGGCACAGCCTGGCACTATATACAGCAGGAGGCACATCTGATACATTGTATATATTATATATGTGTAGTTACTATAGGACACACTGTCTGTACCCTCTGATATCACCAGTACAGTACAGGGTGGCACAGCCTGGCACTATATACAGCAGGAGGCACATCTGATACATTGTATATATTATATATGTGTAGTTACTATAGGACGCACTGTCTGTACCCTCTGATATCCCCAGTACAGTACAGGGTGGCACAGCCTGGCACTATATACAGCAGGAGGCACATCTGATACATTGTATATATTATATATGTGTAGTTACTATAGGACGCACTGTCTGTACCCTCTGATATCACCAGTACAGTACAGGGTGGCACAGCCTGGCACTATATACAGCAGGAGACATCTGATACATTGTATATATTATATATGTGTAGTTACTATAGGACGCACTGTCTGTACCCTCTGATATCCCCAGTACAGTACAGGGTGGCACAGCCTGGCGCTATATACAGCAGGAGACACATCTGATACATTGTATATATTATATATGTGTAGTTACTATAGGACACACTGTCTGTACCCTCTGATATCCCCAGTACAGTACAGGGTGGCACAGCCTGGCACTATATACAGCAGGAGGCACATCTGATACATTGTATATATTATATATGTGTAGTTACTATAGGACACACTGTCTGTACCCTCTGATAACCCCAGTACAGTACAGGGTGGCACAGCCTGGCACTATATACAGCAGGAGGCACATCTGATACATTGTATATATTATATATGTGTAGTTACTATAGGACACACTGTCTGTACCCTCTGATATCCCCAGTACAGTACAGGGTGGCACAGCCTGGCGCTATATACAGCAGGAGGCACATCTGATACATTGTATATATTATATATGTGTAGTTACTATAGGACACACTGTCTGTACCCTCTGATATCCCCAGTACAGTACAGGGTGGCACAGCCTGGCACTATATACAGCAGGAGGCACATCTGATACATTGTATATATTATATATGTGTAGTTACTATAGGACACACTGTCTGTACCCTCTGATACCCCCAGTACAGTACAGGTTGGCACAGCCTGGCACTATATACAGCAGGAGGCACATCTGATACATTGTATATATTATATATGTGTAGTTACTATAGGACACACTGTCTGTACCCTCTGATATCCCCAGTACAGTACAGGGTGGCACAGCCTGGCACTATATACAGCAGGAGGCACATCTGATACATTGTATATATTATATATGTGTAGTTACTATAGGACGCACTGTCTGTACCCTCTGATATCACCAGTACAGTACAGGGTGGCACAGCCTGGCGCTATACACAGCAGGAGGCACATCTGATACATTGTATATATTATATATGTGTAGTTACTATAGGACACACTGTCTGTACCCTCTGATATCCCCAGTACAGTACAGGGTGGCACAGCCTGGCACTATATACAGCAGGAGGCACATCTGATACATTGTATATATTATATATGTGTAGTTACTATAGGACACACTGTCTGTACCCTCTGATATCCCCAGTACAGTACAGGGTGGCACAGCCTGGCACTATATACAGCAGGAGGCACATCTGATACATTGTATATATTATATATGTGTAGTTACTATAGGACGCACTGTCTGTACCCTCTGATATCCCCAGTACAGTACAGGGTGGCACAGCCTGGCACTATATACAGCAGGAGGCACATCTGATACATTGTATATATTATATATGTGTAGTTACTATAGGACACACTGTCTGTACCCTCTGATATCCCCAGTACAGTACAGGGTGGCACAGCCTGGCGCTATATACAGCAGGAGGCACATCTGATACATTGTATATATTATATATGTGTAGTTACTATAGGACACACTGTCTGTACCCTCTGATATCCCCAGTACAGTACAGGGTGGCACAGCCTGGCACTATATACAGCAGGAGACACATCTGATACATTGTATATATTATATATGTGTAGTTACTATAGGACGCACTGTCTGTACCCTCTGATATCCCCAGTACAGTACAGGGTGGCACAGCCTGGCACTATATACAGCAGGAGGCACATCTGATACATTGTATATATTATATATGTGTAGTTACTATAGGACACACTGTCTGTACCCTCTGATATCCCCAGTACAGTACAGGGTGGCACAGCCTGGCGCTATATACAGCAGGAGGCACATCTGATACATTGTATATATTATATATGTGTAGTTACTATAGGACACACTGTCTGTACCCTCTGATATCCCCAGTACAGTACAGGGTGGCACAGCCTGGCACTATATACAGCAGGAGGCACATCTGATACATTGTATATATTATATATGTGTAGTTACTATAGGACGCACTGTCTGTACCCTCTGATATCCGCAGTACAGTACAGGGTGGCACAGCCTGGCACTATATACAGCAGGAGGCACATCTGATACATTGTATATATTATATATGTGTAGTTACTATAGGACACACTGTCTGTACCCTCTGATATCACCAGTACAGTACAGGGTGGCACAGCCTGGCACTATATACAGCAGGAGACACATCTGATACATTGTATATATTATATATGTGTAGTTACTATAGGACACACTGTCTGTACCCTCTGATATCCCCAGTACAGTACAGGGTGGCACAGCCTGGCACTATATACAGCAGGAGACACATCTGATACATTGTATATATTATATATGTGTAGTTACTATAGGATGCACTGTCTGTACCCTCTGATATACTCAGTACAGTACAGGGTGGCACAGCCTGGCACTATATACAGCAGGAGGCACATCTGATACATTGTATATATTATATATGTGTAGTTACTATAGGACACACTGTCTGTACCCTCTGATATTCCCAGTACAGTACAGGGTGGCACAGCCTGGCACTATATACAGCAGGAGGCACATCTGATACATTGTATATATTATATATGTGTAGTTACTATAGAACACACTGTCTGTACCCTCTGATATCACCAGTACAGTACAGGGTGGCACAGCCTGGCGCTATATACAGCAGGAGACACATCTGATACATTGTATATATTATATATGTGTAGTTACTATAGGACACACTGTCTGTACCCTCTGATATCCGCAGTACAGTACAGGGTGGCACAGCCTGGCACTATATACAGCAGGAGGCACATCTGATACATTGTATATATTATATATGTGTAGTTACTATAGGACGCACTGTCTGTACCCTCTGATATCCGCAGTACAGTACAGGGTGGCACAGCCTGGCGCTATATACAGCAGGAGGCACATCTGATACATTGTATATATTATATATGTGTAGTTACTATAGGACACACTGTCTGTACCCTCTGATATCCCCAGTACAGTACAGGGTGGCACAGCCTGGCACTATATACAGCAGGAGACACATCTGATACATTGTATATATTATATATGTGTAGTTACTATAGGACACACTGTCTGTACCCTCTGATATCCCCAGTACAGTACAGGGTGGCACAGCCTGGCGCTATATACAGCAGGAGACACATCTGATACATTGTATATATTATATATGTGTAGTTACTATAGGACACACTGTCTGTACCCTCTGATATCCCCAGTACAGTACAGGGTGGCACAGCCTGGCACTATATACAGCAGGAGGCACATCTGATACATTGTATATATTATATATGTGTAGTTACTATAGGACACACTGTCTGTACCCTCTGATATCCCCAGTACAGTACAGGGTGGCACAGCCTGGCGCTATATACAGCAGGAGGCACATCTGATACATTGTATATATTATATATGTGTAGTTACTATAGGACACACTGTCTGTACCCTCTGATATCCCCAGTACAGTACAGGGTGGCACAGCCTGGCACTATATACAGTAGGAGGCACATCTGATACATTGTATATATTATATATGTGTAGTTACTATAGGACACACTGTCTGTACCCTCTGATATCCCCAGTACAGTACAGGGTGGCACAGCCTGGCGCTATATACAGCAGGAGGCACATCTGATACATTATATATATTATATATGTGTAGTTACTATAGGACACACTGTCTGTACCCTCTGATATCCCCAGTACAGTACAGGGTGGCACAGCCTGGCACTATATACAGCAGGAGGCACATCTGATACATTGTATATATTATATATGTGTAGTTACTATAGGACACACTGTCTGTACCCTCTGATATCCCCAGTACAGTACAGGGTGGCACAGCCTGGCACTATATACAGCAGGAGGCACATCTGATACATTGTATATATTATATATGTGTAGTTACTATAGGACGCACTGTCTGTACCCTCTGATATCCCCAGTACAGTACAGGGTGGCACAGCCTGGCACTATATACAGCAGGAGGCACATCTGATACATTGTATATATGATATATGTGTAGTTACTATAGGACGCACTGTCTGTACCCTCTGATGTCCCCAGTACAGTACAGGGTGGCACAGCCTGGCGCTATATACAGCAGGAGGCACATCTGATACATTGTATATATTATATATGTGCAGTTACTATAGGACGCACTGTCTGTACCCTCTGATATCCCCAGTACAGTACAGGGTGGCACAGCCTGGCGCTATATACAGCAGGAGGCACATCTGATACATTGTATATATTATATATGTGTAGTTACTATAGGACACACTGTCTGTACCCTCTGATATCCCCAGTACAGTACAGGGTGGCACAGCCTGGCACTATATACAGCAGGAGGCACATCTGATACATTGTATATATTATATATGTGTAGTTACTATAGGACGCACTGTCTGTACCCTCTGATATCCCCAGTACAGTACAGGGTGGCACAGCCTGGCACTATATACAGCAGGAGGCACATCTGATACATTGTATATATTATATATGTGTAGTTACTATAGGACACACTGTCTGTACCCTCTGATGTCCCCAGTACAGTACAGGGTGGCACAGCCTGGCGCTATATACAGCAGGAGGCACATCTGATACATTGTATATATTATATATGTGCAGTTACTATAGGACGCACTGTCTGTACCCTCTGATATCCCCAGTACAGTACAGGGTGGCACAGCCTGGCGCTATATACAGCAGGAGACACATCTGATACATTGTATATATTATATATGTGTAGTTACTATAGGACACACTGTCTGTACCCTCTGATATCCCCAGTACAGTACAGGGTGGCACAGCCTGGCGCTATATACAGCAGGAGGCACATCTGATACATTGTATATATTATATATGTGTAGTTACTATAGGACACACTGTCTGTACATTCTGATAACCCCAGTACAGTACAGGGTGGCACAGCCTGGCGCTATATACAGCAGGAGGCACATCTGATACATTGTATATATTATATATGTGTAGTTACTATAGGACACACTGTCTGTACCCTCTGATATCCCCAGTTCAGTACAGGGTGGCACAGCCTGGCACTATATACAGCAGGAGGCACATCTGATACATTGTATATATTATATATGTGTAGTTACTATAGGACACACTGTCTGTACCCTCTGATATCCCCAGTACAGTACAGGGTGGCACAGCCTGGCGCTATATACAGCAGGAGGCACATCTGATACATTGTATATATTATATATGTGTAGTTACTATAGGACGCACTGTCTGTACCCTCTGATATCCCCAGTACAGTACAGGGTGGCACAGCCTGGCGCTATATACAGCAGGAGACACATCTGATACATTGTATATATTATATATGTGTAGTTACTATAGGACACACTGTCTGTACCCTCTGATATCCCCAGTACAGTACAGGGTGGCACAGCCTGGCACTATATACAGCAGGAGACACATCTGATATATTGTATATATTATATATGTGTAGTTACTATAGGACACACTGTCTGTACCCTCTGATATCCCCAGTACAGTACAGGGTGGCACAGCCTGGCACTATATACAGCAGGAGGCACATCTGATACATTGGGGGTCATTTACTAAGGGCCCGATTCGCGTTTTCCCGACGTGTTACCCGAATATTTCCGATTTGCGCCGCTTGTACATGAATTGCCCCGGGTTTTTGGCGCACGCGATCGGATTGTGGCGCATCGGGGCCGGCATGCGCGCGACAGAAATCGGGGGGGCGTGGCCGAACGAAAACCCGACGTATTCGGAAAAACCGCCGCATTTAAAAACCGAAAATGTGTCGCTTGGGGAGCGCTCACCTTCACCTTCTATGGGATGGTGTATTCCGGGGCGTTAAGATTATTTTCGGCGCTGCAGCGCCACCTGGTGGACGGCGGAGGAACTACCATCTTAAATCCCAGCCGGACCCGAATCCTGTGCAGAGAACGCGCCGCTGGATCGCGAATGGGCCGGGTAAGTAAATGTGCCCCATTGTATATATTATATATGTGTAGTTACTATAGGACACACTGTCTGTACCCTCTGATATCCCCAGTACAGTACAGGGTGGCACAGCCTGGCACTATATACAGTAGGAGGCACATCTGATACATTGTATATATTATATATGTGTAGTTACTATAGGACGCACTGTCTGTACCCTCTGATATCCCCAGTACAGTACAGGGTGGCACAGCCTGGCACTATATACAGCAGGAGGCACATCTGATACATTGTATATATTATATATGTGTAGTTACTATAGGACGCACTGTCTGTACCCTCTGATATCCCCAGTACAGTACAGGGTGGCACAGCCTGGCGCTATATACAGCAGGAGGCACATCTGATACATTGTATATATTATATATGTGTAGTTACTATAGGACACACTGTCTGTACCCTCTGATATCCCCAGTACAGTACAGGGTGGCACAGCCTGGCACTATATACAGCAGGAGGCACATCTGATACATTGTATATATTATATATGTGTAGTTACTATAGGACACACTGTCTGTACCCTCTGATATCCCCAGTACAGTACAGGGTGGCACAGCCTGGCGCTATATACAGCAGGAGACACATCTGATACATTGTATATATTATATATGTGTAGTTACTATAGGACACATTGTCTGTACCCTCTGATATCCCCAGTACAGTACAGGGTGGCACAGCCTGGCGCTATATACAGCAGGAGACACATCTGATACATTGTATATATTATATATGTGTAGTTACTATAGGACACACTGTCTGTACCCTCTGATATCCCCAGTACAGTACAGGGTGGCACAGCCTGGCGCTATATACAGCAGGAGGCACATCTGATACATTGTATATATTATATATGTGTAGTTACTATAGGACGCACTGTCTGTACCCTCTGATATCCCCAGTACAGTACAGGGTGGCACAGCCTGGCACTATATACAGCAGGAGACACATCTGATACATTGTATATATTATATATGTGTAGCTACTATAGGACACACTGTCTGTACCCTCTGATATCCCCAGTACAGTACAGGGTGGCACAGCCTGGCGCTATATACAGCAGGAGACACATCTGATACATTGTATATATTATATATGTGTAGTTACTATAGGACGCACTGTCTGTACCCGCTGATATTCCCAGTACAGTACAGGGTGGCACAGCCTGGCACTATATACAGCAGGAGACACATCTGATACATTGTATATATTATATATGTGTAGTTACTATAGGACACACTGTCTGTACCCTCTGATATCCCCAGTACAGTACAGGGTGGCACAGCCTGGCACTATATACAGCAGGAGACACATCTGATACATTGTATATATTGTATATGTGTAGTTACTATAGGACGCACTGTCTGTACCCTCTGATATCCCCAGTACAGTACAGGGTGGCACAGCCTGGCACTATATACAGCAGGAGGCACATCTGATACATTGTATATATTATATATGTGTAGTTACTATAGGACACACTGTCTGTACCCTCTGATATCCCCAGTACAGTACAGGGTGGCACAGCCTGGCGCTATATACAGCAGGAGGCACATCTGATACATTGTATATATTATATATGTGTAGTTACTATAGGACACACTGTCTGTACCCTCTGATATCCCCAGTACAGTACAGGGTGGCACAGCCTGGCACTATATACAGCAGGAGGCACATCTGATACATTGTATATATTATATATGTGTAGTTACTATAGGACACACTGTCTGTACCCTCTGATATCCCAGTACAGTACATGATGGCACAGCCTGGCACTATATACAGTAGGAGGCACATCTGATACATTGTATATATTATATATGTGTAGTTACTATAGGACGCACTGTCTGTACCCTCTGATATCCCCAGTACAGTACAGGGTGGCACAGCCTGGCACTATATACAGCAGGAGGCACATCTGATACATTGTATATATTATATATGTGTAGTTACTATAGGACGCACTGTCTGTACCCTCTGATATCCCCAGTACAGTACAGGGTGGCACAGCCTGGCGCTATATACAGCAGGAGGCACATCTGATACATTGTATATATTATATATGTGTAGTTACTATAGGACACACTGTCTGTACCCTCTGATATCCCCAGTACAGTACAGGGTGGCACAGCCTGGCACTATATACAGCAGGAGGCACATCTGATACATTGTATATATTATATATGTGTAGCTACTATAGGACACACTGTCTGTACCCTCTGATATCCCCAGTACAGTACAGGGTGGCACAGCCTGGCGCTATATACAGCAGGAGACACATCTGATACATTGTATATATTATATATGTGTAGTTACTATAGGACACATTGTCTGTACCCTCTGATATCCCCAGTACAGTACAGGGTGGCACAGCCTGGCGCTATATACAGTAGGAGGCACATCTGATACATTGTATATATTATATATGTGTAGTTACTATAGGACGCACTGTCTGTACCCTCTGATATCACCAGTACAGTACAGGGTGGCACAGCCTGGCACTATATACAGCAGGAGGCACATCTGATACATTGTATATATTATATATGTGTAGTTACTATAGGACGCACTGTCTGTACCCTCTGATATCCCCAGTACAGTACAGGGTGGCACAGCCTGGCACTATATACAGCAGGAGGCACATCTGATACATTGTATATATTATATATGTGTAGTTACTATAGGACACACTGTCTGTACCCTCTGATATCCCCAGTACAGTACAGGGTGGCACAGCCTGGCGCTATATACAGCAGGAGGCACATCTGATACATTGTATATATTATATATGTGTAGTTACTATAGGACGCACTGTCTGTACCCTCTGATATCCGCAGTACAGTACAGGGTGGCACAGCCTGGCACTATATACAGCAGGAGACACATCTGATACATTGTATATATTATATATGTGTAGTTACTATAGGACACACTGTCTGTACCCTCTGATATCCCCAGTACAGTACAGGGTGGCACAGCCTGGCACTATATACAGCAGGAGGCACATCTGATACATTGTATATATTATATATGTGTAGTTACTATAGGACACACTGTCTGTACCCTCTGATATCCCCAGTACAGTACAGGGTGGCACAGCCTGGCGCTATATACAGCAGGAGGCACATCTGATACATTGTATATATTATATATGTGTAGTTACTATAGGACGCACTGTCTGTACCCTCTGATATCCCCAGTAGAGTACAGGGTGGCACAGCCTGGCACTATATACAGCAGGAGGCACATCTGATACATTGTATATATTATATATGTGTAGTTACTATAGGACACACTGTCTGTACCCTCTGATATCCCCAGTACAGTACAGGGTGGCACAGCCTGGCACTATATACAGCAGGAGGCACATCTGATACATTGTATATATTATATATGTGTAGTTACTATAGGACGCACTGTCTGTACCCTCTGATATCCCCAGTACAGTACAGGGTGGCACAGCCTGGCGCTATATACAGCAGGAGACACATCTGATACATTGTATATATTATATATGTGTAGTTACTATAGGACGCACTGTCTGTACCCTCTGATATCACCAGTACAGTACAGGGTGGCACAGCCTGGCACTATATACAGCAGGAGGCACATCTGATACATTGTATATATTATATATGTGTAGTTACTATAGGACACACTGTCTGTACCCTCTGATATCCCCAGTACAGTACAGGGTGGCACAGCCTGGCACTATATACAGCAGGAGGCACATCTGATACATTGTATATATTATATATGTGTAGTTACTATAGGACGCACTGTCTGTACCCTCTGATATCACCAGTACAGTACAGGGTGGCACAGCCTGGCGCTATATACAGCAGGAGGCACATCTGATACATTGTATATATTATATATGTGTAGTTACTATAGGACGCACTGTCTGTACCCTCTGATATCCCCAGTACAGTACAGGGTGGCACAGCCTGGCACTATATACAGCAGGAGACACATCTGATACATTGTATATATTATATATGTGTAGTTACTATAGGACGCACTGTCTGTACCCTCTGATATCCGCAGTACAGTACAGGGTGGCACAGCCTGGCACTATATACAGCAGGAGGCACATCTGATACATTGTATATATTATATATGTGTAGTTACTATAGGACGCACTGTCTGTACCCTCTGATATCCCCAGTACAGTACAGGGTGGCACAGCCTGGCACTATATACAGCAGGAGGCACATCTGATACATTGTATATATTATATATGTGTAGTTACTATAGGACACACTGTCTGTACCCTCTGATATCCCCAGTACAGTACAGGGTGGCACAGCCTGGCACTATATACAGCAGGAGGCACATCTGAAACATTGTATATATTATATATGTGTAGTTACTATAGGACGCACTGTCTGTACCCTCTGATATCACCAGTACAGTACAGGGTGGCACAGCCTGGCGCTATATACAGCAGGAGGCACATCTGATACATTGTATATATTATATATGTGTAGTTACTATAGGACGCACTGTCTGTACCCTCTGATATCCCCAGTACAGTACAGGGTGGCACAGCCTGGCACTATATACAGCAGGAGACACATCTGATACATTGTATATATTATATATGTGTAGTTACTATAGGACGCACTGTCTGTACCCTCTGATATCCGCAGTACAGTACAGGGTGGCACAGCCTGGCACTATATACAGCAGGAGGCACATCTGATACATTGTATATATTATATATGTGTAGTTACTATAGGACGCACTGTCTGTACCCTCTGATATCCCCAGTACAGTACAGGGTGGCACAGCCTGGCACTATATACAGCAGGAGGCACATCTGATACATTGTATATATTATATATGTGTAGTTACTATAGGACACACTGGGGCAAATTTACTTACCCGGTCCATTCGCGTTCCAGCGGCGGCTTCTCCGCTCTGGATTCGGGTCCGGCCGGGATTTAATAAGGTAGTTCTTCCGCCGTCCACCAGGTGGCGCTGCTGCGCTGAAAGTAAACTCATCGCGCCGGAATGCACCGAGCTGGACCAGGTGAAGGTAAGCGGTCCTTATGCGACACATTTTCGGTTTTTAAATGCGGCGGTTTTTCCGAATACGTCGGGTTTTCGTTCGGCCACGCCCCCCGATTTCCGTCGCGCGCATGCCAGCGCCGATGCGCCACAATCCGATCGCGTGCGCCAAAATCCCGGGGCAATTTAAGTACAAGCGGCGCAAAACGGAAATATTCGGGTAACACGTCGGGAAAACGCGAATCGGGCCCTTAATAAATGACCCCCACTGTCTGTACCCTCTGATATCCCCAGTACAGTACAGGGTGGCACAGCCTGGCACTATATACAGCAGGAGGCACATCTGATACATTGTATATATTATATATGTGTAGTTACTATAGGACACACTGTCTGTACCCTCTGATATCTCCAGTACAGTACAGGGTGGCACAGCCTGGCACTATATACAGCAGGAGGCACATCTGATACATTGTATATATTATATATGTGTAGTTACTATAGGACACACTGTCTGTACCCTCTGATATCCCCAGTACAGTACAGGGTGGCACAGCCTGGCACTATATACAGCAGGAGGCACATCTGATACATTGTATATATTATATATGTGTAGTTACTATAGGACACACTGTCTGTACCCCCTGATATCCCCAGTACAGTACAGGGTGGCACAGCCTGGCACTATATACAGCAGGAGGCACATCTGATACATTGTATATATTATATATGTGTAGTTACTATAGGACACACTGTCTGTACCCTCTGATATCCGCAGTACAGTACAGGGTGGCACAGCCTGGCACTATATACAGCAGGAGGCACATCTGATACATTGTATATATTATATATGTGTAGTTACTATAGGACGCACTGTCTGTACCCTCTGATATCCCCAGTACAGTACAGGGTGGCACAGCCTGGCGCTATATACAGCAGGAGGCACATCTGATACATTGTATATATTATATATGTGTAGTTACTATAGGACACACTGTCTGTACCCTCTGATATCCCCAGTACAGTACAGGGTGGCACAGCCTGGCACTATATACAGTAGGAGGCACATCTGATACATTGTATATATTATATATGTGTAGTTACTATAGGACACACTGTCTGTACCCTCTGATATCCCCAGTACAGTACAGGGTGGCACAGCCTGGCACTATATACAGCAGGAGGCACATCTGATACATTGTATATATTATATATGTGTAGTTACTATAGGACGCACTGTCTGTACCCTCTGATATCCCCAGTACAGTACAGGGTGGCACAGCCTGGCACTATATACAGCAGGAGGCACATCTGATACATTGTATATATTATATATGTGTAGTTACTATAGGACGCACTGTCTGTACCCTCTGATATCCCCAGTACAGTACAGGGTGGCACAGCCTGGCACTATATACAGCAGGAGGCACATCTGATACATTGTATATATTATATATGTGTAGTTACTATAGGACACACTGTCTGTACCCTCTGATATCCCCAGTACAGTACAGGGTGGCACAGCCTGGCACTATATACAGCAGGAGGCACATCTGATACATTGTATATATTATATATGTGTAGTTACTATAGGACACACTGTCTGTACCCTCTGATATCCCCAGTACAGTACAGGGTGGCACAGCCTGGCACTATATACAGCAGGAGGCACATCTGATACATTGTATATATTATATATGTGTAGTTACTATAGGACGCACTGTCTGTACCCTCTGATATCCCCAGTACAGTACAGGGTGGCACAGCCTGGCACTATATACAGCAGGAGGCACATCTGATACATTGTATATATTATATATGTGTAGTTACTATAGGACACACTGTCTGTACCCTCTGATATCCCCAGTACAGTACAGGGTGGCACAGCCTGGCACTATATACAGCAGGAGGCACATCTGATACATTGTATATATTATATATGTGTAGTTACTATAGGACACACTGTCTGTACCCTCTGATATCCCCAGTACAGTACAGGGTGGCACAGCCTGGCACTATATACAGCAGGAGGCACATCTGATACATTGTATATATTATATATGTGTAGTTACTATAGGACACACTGTCTGTACCCTCTGATATCCCCAGTACAGTACAGGGTGGCACAGCCTGGCACTATATACAGCAGGAGGCACATCTGATACATTGTATATATTATATATGTGTAGTTACTATAGGACGCACTGTCTGTACCCTCTGATATCCCCAGTACAGTACACGGTGGCACAGCCTGGCGCTATATACAGCAGGAGGCACATCTGATACATTGTATATATTATATATGTGTAGTTACTATAGGACACACTGTCTGTACCCTCTGATATCCCCAGTACAGTACAGGGTGGCACAGCCTGGCACTATATACAGCAGGAGGCACATCTGATACATTGGGGGTCATTTACTAAGGGCCCGATTCGCGTTTTCCCGACGTGTTACCCGAATATTTCAGATTTGCGCCGCTTGTACATGAATTGCCCCGGGTTTTTGGCGCACGCGATCGGATTGTGGCGCATCGGGGCCGGCATGCGCGCGACAGAAATCGGGGGGCGTGGCCGAACGAAAACCCGACGTATTCGGAAAAACCGCCGCATTTAAAAACCGAAAATGTGTCGCTTGGGGAGCGCTCACCTTCACCTTCTATGGGATGGTGCATTCCGGGGCGTTAAGATTATTTTCGGCGCTGCAGCGCCAACTGGTGGACGGCGGAGGAACTACCATCTTAAATCCCAGCCGGACCCGAATCCTGTGCAGAGAACGCGCCGCTGGATCGCGAATGGGCCGGGTAAGTAAATGTGCCCCATTGTATATATTATATATGTGTAGTTACTATAGGACGCACTGTCTGTACCCTCTGATATCCCCAGTACAGTACAGGGTGGCACAGCCTGGCACTATATACAGCAGGAGGCACATCTGATACATTGTATATATTATATATGTGTAGTTACTATAGGACACACTGTCTGTACCCTCTGATATCCCCAGTACAGTACAGGGTGGCACAGCCTGGCACTATATACAGCAGGAGGCACATCTGATACATTGTATATATTATATATGTGTAGTTACTATAGGACGCACTGTCTGTACCCTCTGATATCCCCAGTACAGTACAGGGTGGCACAGCCTGGCACTATATACAGCAGGAGGCACATCTGATACATTGTATATATTATATATGTGTAGTTACTATAGGACACACTGTCTGTACCCTCTGATATCCCCAGTACAGTACAGGGTGGCACAGCCTGGCACTATATACAGCAGGAGGCACATCTGATACATTGTATATATTATATATGTGTAGTTACTATAGGACGCACTGTCTGTACCCTCTGATATCCCCAGTACAGTACAGGGTGGCACAGCCTGGCACTATATACAGCAGGAGGCACATCTGATACATTGTATATATTATATATGTGTAGTTACTATAGGACACACTGTCTGTACCCTCTGATGTCCCCAGTACAGTACAGGGTGGCACAGCCTGGCGCTATATACAGCAGGAGGCACATCTGATACATTGTATATATTATATATGTGTAGTTACTATAGGACACACTGTCTGTACCCTCTGATGTCCCCAGTACAGTACAGGGCGGCACAGCCTGGCGCTATATACAGCAGGAGGCACATCTGATACATTGTATATATTATATATGTGTAGTTACTATAGGACACACTGTCTGTACCCTCTGATGTCCCCAGTACAGTACAGGGTGGCACAGCCTGGCACTATATACAGCAGGAGGCACATCTGATACATTGTATATATTATATATGTGTAGTTACTATAGGACACACTGTCTGTACCCTCTGATATCACCAGTACAGTACAGGGTGGCACAGCCTGGCGCTATATACAGCAGGAGACACATCTGATACATTGCATATATTATATATGTGTAGTTACTATAGGACACACTGTCTGTACCCTCTGATGTCCCCAGTACAGTACAGGGTGGCACAGCCTGGCACTATATACAGCAGGAGGCACATCTGATACATTGTATATATTATATATGTGTAGTTACTATAGGACGCACTGTCTGTACCCTCCGATGTCCCCAGTACAGTACAGGGTGGCACAGCCTGGCACTATATACAGCAGGAGGCACATCTGATACATTGTATATATTATATATGTGTAGTTACTATAGGACACACTGTCTGTACCCCCTGATATCCCCAGTACAGTACAGGGTGGCACAGCCTGGCACTATATACAGCAGGAGGCACATCTGATACATTGTATATATTATATATGTGTAGTTACTATAGGACACACTGTCTGTACCCTCTGATATCCGCAGTACAGTACAGGGTGGCACAGCCTGGCACTATATACAGCAGGAGGCACATCTGATACATTGTATATATTATATATGTGTAGTTACTATAGGACGCACTGTCTGTACCCTCTGATATCCCCAGTACAGTACAGGGTGGCACAGCCTGGCGCTATATACAGCAGGAGGCACATCTGATACATTGTATATATTATATATGTGTAGTTACTATAGGACACACTGTCTGTACCCTCTGATATCCCCAGTACAGTACAGGGTGGCACAGCCTGGCACTATATACAGTAGGAGGCACATCTGATACATTGTATATATTATATATGTGTAGTTACTATAGGACACACTGTCTGTACCCTCTGATATCCCCAGTACAGTACAGGGTGGCACAGCCTGGCACTATATACAGCAGGAGGCACATCTGATACATTGTATATATTATATATGTGTAGTTACTATAGGACGCACTGTCTGTACCCTCTGATATCCCCAGTACAGTACAGGGTGGCACAGCCTGGCACTATATACAGCAGGAGGCACATCTGATACATTGTATATATTATATATGTGTAGTTACTATAGGACGCACTGTCTGTACCCTCTGATATCCCCAGTACAGTACAGGGTGGCACAGCCTGGCACTATATACAGCAGGAGGCACATCTGATACATTGTATATATTATATATGTGTAGTTACTATAGGACACACTGTCTGTACCCTCTGATATCCCCAGTACAGTACAGGGTGGCACAGCCTGGCACTATATACAGCAGGAGGCACATCTGATACATTGTATATATTATATATGTGTAGTTACTATAGGACACACTGTCTGTACCCTCTGATATCCCCAGTACAGTACAGGGTGGCACAGCCTGGCACTATATACAGCAGGAGACACATCTGATACATTGTATATATTATATATGTGTAGTTACTATAGGACACACTGTCTGTACCCCCTGATATCCCCAGTACAGTACAGGGTGGCACAGCCTGGCGCTATATACAGCAGGAGGCACATCTGATAAATTGTATATATTATATATGTGTAGTTACTATAGGACGCACTGTCTGTACCCTCTGATATCCCCAGTACAGTACAGGGTGGCACAGCCTGGCACTATATACAGCAGGAGGCACATCTGATACATTGTATATATTATATATGTGTAGTTACTATAGGACACACTGTCTGTACCCTCTGATATCCCCAGTACAGTACAGGGTGGCACAGCCTGGCACTATATACAGCAGGAGGCACATCTGATACATTGTATATATTATATATGTGTAGTTACTATAGGACGCACTGTCTGTACCCTCTGATATCCCCAGTACAGTACAGGGTGGCACAGCCTGGCACTATATACAGCAGGAGGCACATCTGATACATTGTATATATTATATATGTGTAGTTACTATAGGACACACTGTCTGTACCCTCTGATATCCCAGTACAGTACAGGGTGGCACAGCCTGGCACTATATACAGCAGGAGGCACATCTGATACATTGTATATATTATATATGTGTAGTTACTATAGGACACACTGTCTGTACCCTCTGATATCCCCAGTACAGTACAGGGTGGCACAGCCTGGCACTATATACAGCAGGAGGCACATCTGATACATTGTATATATTATATATGTGTAGTTACTATAGGACACACTGTCTGTACCCTCTGATATCCCCAGTACAGTACAGGGTGGCACAGCCTGGCACTATATACAGCAGGAGGCACATCTGATACATTGTATATATTATATATGTGTAGTTACTATAGGACGCACTGTCTGTACCCTCTGATATCCCCAGTACAGTACACGGTGGCACAGCCTGGCGCTATATACAGCAGGAGGCACATCTGATACATTGTATATATTATATATGTGTAGTTACTATAGGACACACTGTCTGTACCCTCTGATATCCCCAGTACAGTACAGGGTGGCACAGCCTGGCACTATATACAGCAGGAGGCACATCTGATACATTGGGGGTCATTTACTAAGGGCCCGATTCGCGTTTTCCCGACGTGTTACCCGAATATTTCAGATTTGCGCCGCTTGTACATGAATTGCCCCGGGTTTTTGGCGCACGCGATCGGATTGTGGCGCATCGGGGCCGGCATGCGCGCGACAGAAATCGGGGGGCGTGGCCGAACGAAAACCCGACGTATTCGGAAAAACCGCCGCATTTAAAAACCGAAAATGTGTCGCTTGGGGAGCGCTCACCTTCACCTTCTATGGGATGGTGCATTCCGGGGCGTTAAGATTATTTTCGGCGCTGCAGCGCCAACTGGTGGACGGCGGAGGAACTACCATCTTAAATCCCAGCCGGACCCGAATCCTGTGCAGAGAACGCGCCGCTGGATCGCGAATGGGCCGGGTAAGTAAATGTGCCCCATTGTATATATTATATATGTGTAGTTACTATAGGACGCACTGTCTGTACCCTCTGATATCCCCAGTACAGTACAGGGTGGCACAGCCTGGCACTATATACAGCAGGAGGCACATCTGATACATTGTATATATTATATATGTGTAGTTACTATAGGACACACTGTCTGTACCCTCTGATATCCCCAGTACAGTACAGGGTGGCACAGCCTGGCACTATATACAGCAGGAGGCACATCTGATACATTGTATATATTATATATGTGTAGTTACTATAGGACGCACTGTCTGTACCCTCTGATATCCCCAGTACAGTACAGGGTGGCACAGCCTGGCACTATATACAGCAGGAGGCACATCTGATACATTGTATATATTATATATGTGTAGTTACTATAGGACACACTGTCTGTACCCTCTGATATCCCCAGTACAGTACAGGGTGGCACAGCCTGGCACTATATACAGCAGGAGGCACATCTGATACATTGTATATATTATATATGTGTAGTTACTATAGGACGCACTGTCTGTACCCTCTGATATCCCCAGTACAGTACAGGGTGGCACAGCCTGGCACTATATACAGCAGGAGGCACATCTGATACATTGTATATATTATATATGTGTAGTTACTATAGGACACACTGTCTGTACCCTCTGATGTCCCCAGTACAGTACAGGGTGGCACAGCCTGGCGCTATATACAGCAGGAGGCACATCTGATACATTGTATATATTATATATGTGTAGTTACTATAGGACACACTGTCTGTACCCTCTGATGTCCCCAGTACAGTACAGGGTGGCACAGCCTGGCGCTATATACAGCAGGAGGCACATCTGATACATTGTATATATTATATATGTGTAGTTACTATAGGACACACTGTCTGTACCCTCTGATGTCCCCAGTACAGTACAGGGTGGCACAGCCTGGCACTATATACAGCAGGAGGCACATCTGATACATTGTATATATTATATATGTGTAGTTACTATAGGACACACTGTCTGTACCCTCTGATATCACCAGTACAGTACAGGGTGGCACAGCCTGGCGCTATATACAGCAGGAGACACATCTGATACATTGCATATATTATATATGTGTAGTTACTATAGGACACACTGTCTGTACCCTCTGATGTCCCCAGTACAGTACAGGGTGGCACAGCCTGGCACTATATACAGCAGGAGGCACATCTGATACATTGTATATATTATATATGTGTAGTTACTATAGGACACACTGTCTGTACCCTCCGATGTCCCCAGTACAGTACAGGGTGGCACAGCCTGGCACTATATACAGCAGGAGGCACATCTGATACATTGTATATATTATATATGTGTAGTTACTATAGGACACACTGTCTGTACCCTCTGATATCCCCAGTACAGTACAGGGTGGCACAGCCTGGCACTATATACAGCAGGAGGCACATCTGATACATTGTATATATTATATATGTGTAGTTACTATAGGACGTACTGTCTGTACCCCCTGATATCCCCAGTACAGTACAGGGTGGCACAGCCTGGCGCTATATACAGCAGGAGACACATCTGATACATTGTATATATTATATATGTGTAGTTACTATAGGACGCACTGTCTGTACCCTCTGATATCCCCAGTACAGTACAGGGTGGCACAGCTTGGCGCTATATACAGCAGGAGACACATCTGATACATTGTATATATTATATATGTGTAGTTACTATAGGACACACTGTCTGTACCCTCTGATATCCCCAGTACAGTACAGGGTGGCACAGCCTGGCGCTATATACAGCAGGAGGCACATCTGATACATTGTATATATTATATATGTGTAGTTACTATAGGACACACTGTCTGTACCCTCTGATATTCCCAGTACAGTACAGGGTGGCACAGCCTGGCGCTATATACAGCAGGAGGCACATCTGATACATTGTATATATTATATATGTGTAGTTACTATAGGACGCACTGTCTGTACCCTCTGATATCCCCAGTACAGTACAGGGTGGCACAGCCTGGCACTATATACAGCAGGAGGCACATCTGATACATTGTATATATTATATATGTGCAGTTACTATAGGACACACTGTCTGTACCCTCTGATATCCCCAGTACAGTACAGGGTGGCACAGCCTGGCGCTATATACAGCAGGAGACACATCTGATACATTGTATATATTATATATGTGTAGTTATTATAGGACACATTGTCTGTACCCTCTGATATCCCCAGTACAGTACAGGGTGGCACAGCCTGGCGCTATATACAGTAGGAGGCACATCTGATACATTGTATATATTATACATGTGTAGTTACTATAGGACGCACTGTCTGTACCCTCTGATATCCCCAGTACAGTACAGGGTGGCACAGCCTGGCACTATATACAGCAGGAGGCACATCTGATACATTGTATATATTATATATGTGTAGTTACTATAGGACACACTGTCTGTACCCTCTGATATCCCCAGTACAGTACAGGGTGGCACAGCCTGGCACTATATACAGCAGGAGGCACATCTGATACATTGTATATATTATATATGTGTAGTTACTATAGGACACACTGTCTGTACCCTCTGATATCACCAGTACAGTACAGGGTGGCACAGCCTGGCGCTATATACAGCAGGAGGCACATCTAATACATTGTATATATTATATATGTGTAGTTACTATAGGACGCACTGTCTGTACCTTTTGATATCCGCAGTACAGTACAGGGTGGCACAGCCTGGCACTATATACAGCAGGAGGCACATCTGATACATTGTATATATTATATATGTGTAGTTACTATAGGACACACTGTCTGTACCCTCTGATATCCCCAGTACAGTACAGGGTGGCACAGCCTGGCGCTATATACAGCAGGAGGCACATCTGATACATTGTATATATTATATATGTGTAGTTACTATAGGACGCACTGTCTGTACCCTCTGATATCCCCAGTACAGTACAGGTTGGCACAGCCTGGCACTATATACAGCAGGAGGCACATCTGATACATTGTATATATTATATATGTGTAGTTACTATAGGACACACTGTCTGTACCCTCTGATACCCCCAGTACAGTACAGGGTGGCACAGCCTGGCGCTATATACAGCAGGAGACACATCTGATACATTGTATATATTATATATGTGTAGTTACTATAGGACACACTGTCTGTACCCTCTGATATCCCCAGTACAGTACAGGGTGGCACAGCCTGGCACTATATACAGCAGGAGACACATCTGATACATTGTATATATTATATATGTGTAGTTACTATAGGACATACTGTCTGTACCCTCTGATATCCCCAGTACAGTACAGGGTGGCACAGCCTGGCACTATATACAGCAGGAGGCACATCTGATACATTGTATATATTATATATGTGTAGTTGCTATAGGACGCACTGTCTGTACATTCTGATATCCCCAGTACAGTACAGGGGGGCACAGCCTGGCGCTATATACAGCAGGAGGCACATCTGATACATTGTATATATTATATATGAGTAGTTACTATAGGACGCACTGTCTGTACCCTCTGATATCCCCAGTACAGTACAGGGTGGCACAGCCTGGCACTATATACAGCAGGAGGCACATCTGATACATTGTATATTTTATATATGTGTAGTTACTATAGGACACACTGTCTGTACCCTCTGATATCCGCAGTACAGTACAGGGTGGCACAGCCTGGCACTATATACAGCAGGAGGCACATCTGATACATTGTATATATTATATATGTGTAGTTACTATAGGACGCACTGTCTGTACATTCTGATAACCCCAGTACAGTACAGGGTGGCACAGCCTGGCACTATATACAGCAGGAGGCACATCTGATACATTGTATATATTATATATGTGTAGTTACTATAGGACACACTGTCTGTACCCTCTGATATCCCCAGTACAGTACAGGGTGGCACAGCCTGGCACTATATACAGCAGGAGGCACATCTGATACATTGTATATATTATATATGTGTAGTTACTATAGGACACACTGTCTGTACCCTCTGATATCCCCAGTACAGTACAGGGTGGCACAGCCTGGCACTATATACAGCAGAAGGCACATCTGATACATTGTATATATTATATATGTGTAGTTACTATAGGACGCACTGTCTGTACCCTCTGATATCTCCAGTACAGTACAGGGTGGCACAGCCTGGCACTATATACAGCAGGAGGCACATCTGATACATTGTATATATTATATATGTGTAGTTACTATAGGACACACTGTCTGTACCCTCTGATATCCCCAGTACAGTACAGGGTGGCACAGCCTGGCGCTATATACAGCAGGAGACACATCTGATACATTGTATATATTATATATGTGTAGTTACTATAGGACACACTGTCTGTACCCTCTGATATCCCCAGTACAGTACAGGGTGGCACAGCCTGGCACTATATACAGCAGGAGGCACATCTGATACATTGTATATATTATATATGTGTAGTTACTATAGGACACACTGTCTGTACCCTCTGATATCCCCAGTACAGTACAGGGTGGCACAGCCTGGCACTATATACAGCAGGAGACACATCTGATATATTGTATATATTATATATGTGTAGTTACTATAGGACACACTGTCTGTACCCTCTGATATCCGCAGTACAGTACAGGGTGGCACAGCCTGGCACTATATACAGCAGGAGGCACATCTGATACATTGTATATATTATATATGTGTAGTTACTATAGGACGCACTGTCTGTACCCTCTGATATCCGCAGTACAGTACAGGGTGGCACCGGGTGGATACTTTGTTGCACATTAATAACATTTCCATTTGTCCTTTCCATTCCCTGTTATTTTGCTGCGTGTGATTCATATAATTACAATTGTCTATGTGCCTCCATATGTTCTGTGCAGACGCTGGAGATTTGGGGCACGGAGGGCGGTGGTTTGAATGGACTGGCATTTTAACCTTTCCTCATATACATTATCAGGGCTGGCAGGGTGGCATTGGTGTTGCTGTGGAAACCTGTCATGTTCGCTGGTTTGATCCCGGGCAGACATTGTGTAACTGCTCTGAAAAAGATGTTTACAGAAGAGATGACAGAAATATCAGGTCTGTTCCTCGGCTCCGCAGCTCTAGTTACGGCCAGAAAAATAGCAGAAATACTTCAAAACCTGAACTGGATGGGAAGGGCAGGATTTGAGGGGCAATGTTTGTGCCCCCCTTGGGTGGTTCTTCAGTGAATGCCAAATATAGCATTATAAAAAATCTGGCGTCATCTCCACTGCCCGTTGTCATGTAGTCATAGTCGTAGCTTTTAGAATCACATCTCTTCTACCCTGTCCACACCAGAATACTGCATCATACCCGCACACAAAACCTGCCCCTGGCCGGAACCACAACAACATACTGGATCATAGCAGTACAGAACTCCCCCCCCCCCCCAGCCAGGCCCACCACAACATACTGGATCATATCGTTACAGAACTCCTCCCCCCATCCAGGTCCACAACAGCATACTGGATCATACCAGTACAGACCACTTGAAGGTGGCATAAACTGAGAAGCAAACACTGAGCTCTTGTGCAGAGCAGCTCATCCCCAGCAGCAGAGCTCAGCAGACACTCCAGACAGGACCTGCAGCCTCTGTTTACAGTTCATGACCTTCTATTTACAAACAGTCTGCAAAATCCTTGGCTCAGAGCAAGAGAGAAGAGACATTTGCAGTATTTAGCAGACAGGACAGAGAAGTGTTCCGTATAGCAGGATAGAAGAGAAGTGAGTGGAGATGCAGACAGGACAGAGAAGTGTCCCCCGTGTAGCAGGATAGAAGAGAAGTGAGTGGGAGCTGCAGACAGGACAGATAAGTGTCCCCTGAGCAGGATAGAAGAGAAGTGAGTGGAGCTGCAGACAGGACAGAGAAGTGTACCCTGAGAAGGATAGAAGAGAAGTGTCCCCTGAGCAGGATGACCATACTGGTGTCTGAGGGGGATACTGGCCAGAATTACAGGGGGGCAGCAGAAAATCAGCACCCTAGTATCCCCTTCAGGAGAGGCCAATGCTGAGGAGGTCACTGGGTGCAGGGTGTCACACACCTGGGTGCTGCTGTGGGGGTCATTCTCATGCTGGGGAGCGGGAGAGAAGCAGAAAGGAGCTTATAGCAAAATCACATGTAAAACTGAGCCTACAGTAAAGTGATTAATAAGAGGCAGGAACTCAACTCATCACAGATGTGATGTGATAATTCAGGCGCAACAATTACTCTTAAGCACAGAGCAGTGATACATCTCGCCTACAGTTCTTGCTGTGGAAGGCGGACAAGTTATGGATGAGTTTTGGGCTTTTCTATGGGAGGGTTTGGCTCTTTAGTTTCCAGTGGAGATGAAGCAGGTCAGGGATAGGGGCACTGGGGCAGTGGATGTCCCTCTGTACCTATTTAACATCTCCGCATTCCCACACATTTTATGATCTCTCAGCTTCCGTTAGTTCGATATTACAATTTTGTAAAGGTGAAACCCATTGTAAAGGTCAGCTCCAGTGTTATATTCCACCTCGAACATTGATCCATAAAACTGGAGCGATCAATCCACTACTTGTAGTATATTAACTAACGATTTCATTTACTCATGTCCACCGGGGGGTAAATCACCGGCTTCTGACTGTGATCGGTCCATGAATCAATATCTCAAGGGATCGATCAATGGGCAACATTTCTTTGCCTCATTACATAATATCAGCTGAGGAAGGTCAGAGCTGGAGACGCTGCTCATCGGGGGACTGGTGGATAGGACACCGGGTGCATCTCAACTTACGTCAGGAATTATGTTCCTGGAAATAAAGGAAACATAGAGGATACAAGTGAGAGCTCCAGGATGAAGAAGTTATCATGAGTTGTATCTATAATGATCTATTTCCATCTATAGGAACTCCCATCACATGACTACAGAATGGGTCAAGGAACTCTATGGGTCCTAGTATCATCTGTAGCCCAAGTAAACCTATTGTTTAATTTGAGGTGGAACCAGAATTCACAGAAAAGGTAGATTACAAGTGGTGGAAACAACAGAAAATTAATAGATTTCTCACTCATCCCGATTCCTTTGCTGACTTCCTATTGGTGGCTGTGGCTCCTGTGGTTGCCAAACATGTTGATATATATTTTCTGATCAAGCAATTAATGGGCCATTGCTTTCCTTCTGTGCTTATACAATGTATTATGGCTCCTTTCCCATCTGGTCCATCATATCTCAACCAAGGATGTGTTTTGTGTAACTTGAGCCTGAAAGTTCGGTTCAGGTTCGTTGCTCCCCGTGAAGTGGCAGAAGCATTTAAAGTATTAAAAGAATATAAAGAATCGGTGCTGGTGAGTGTTACTGGTGGAGGGGGAGCCAGAAATCCAAACGTCCCTAGTCTTGACTACTCTACCAGTAGTACCTTGGACTTTGTTCCCTATTTATTCATCTGATAGTGTGACCAATCCATGGCACGTCTACGGACCTTTACTTGAGAACTTCCTGTAGAAAAGTCCATATCTCCTTGCAGCATTTAGGGTAAGAAGGATCCTTTAGATTCCACACTCCACTGTTACACGCACCAAGTGTACTGCGGGTGAGAGAATCAATGTCACAAGACTCTTTACGATAAGAGATGGAAGGAAGACGATGCAGAAATGCCAATGACGCACATTACAAAACATACAGTATGGATATAAGTTACCGAAAGTCCAAATCTAAAGTTTAGAACCTAATATGAAATCAATATTAAGACAACTCTTTCCCCTTCAACTCTTCAAGTTTTGTTAGTTTGCAACTGTGGGCACTGTACACCATGGGGCAGATTTACTTACCCGGTATATTTGCGATCCAGCGGCGTGTTCTCCGACGCTGATTTGGGTCTTCCGGCGAATCACTAAGGCCGTGTGCCCGATGTCCACCAGGTGTCGCTGCTGCGCTGAAGTCTGCCGGAGTTTACTGAAGTTCACCAACCTAGGCTGGGTGCAGGTAAGTGCGTGTCAAGCGACACATATTTAAAAAAAATATGGCTTGGTTTTTCCAAATCCGACGGTCACGCGCCCCGATTTCCGTCACATGCACCAAAATCCAATCGTGTGCGCCAAAAACCCAGGGAAATTCAGGGAAAAACGGTAATATTTAGGAAACACGTCGGAAAAACGCAAATCAGGCCCTTAGTAAATGACCCCCAATGTGTTTAGTCCATCAATCATAACCTTTGAACTAGATGCTACAGGGGTCTATAAATATATAGCCAAAAATGAATTGAAATAAAATGACTCTATACTATCCTGAGGCAAAACCAGACTGGTGTCCTCCATCTAGAGTCCGAGAACTCTGACATGGTCATGGAGCAAAGTTTTTCCCCGTCTATGGAATTTTCATAGGGCAAATTTGGAAAGAGCACTATCATCTACCATGAGATCTCAGGCCCCTGAAAGGTTGACCAGGTCCCAGTTTGCCTCAATATCAAGTCTTAGAATCCAGACCTAGACGAGAGTTTGTAATGTAATGTGGTCATGATGAGCTGTATTGTGCTGTATCGCAATGTCCTGTAACTATGTTTGTATGCAACCAAGGAACTAGCAACATGTAAGAACGAGCCTCTCAAAGTGTATGCATGTAACTGTAATGTTAAGTCTCTCTCTAACTGTGTGTAACAATTTCCGGAACACTGTACGAAAGAATTTCCCCACATGGGATCATTAAAATACTATCGTATTGTATCGTATCATATTTTCTAAGACCACAGAATTTTCCTACTAAGTTTCTTTGGGTTGAAACTCTCACCATGGTAAACCCAGTGTATAGTCCTTGGAATATTCCTTTGACCTAGAGACTAAATAGTTAAGCCAATCCCAGTGATCCAAAAAGAGTGATCCATAAATAGAAAATGCTCTCTGCTCTGTGGTTAGCCATACCATCCCGGGTCTGGGTTTCCTTTTCTAGAGTCCTGGTGCCATGAACAGAATGTTTTCTCTGATCAATGGAAGGATTTGTAGTACAACTGCTCTGAGTACTACGGCCATGGCTGGGCTGACCAGGATCAGGTTCCAATAGGGTTTTGGAACTGGGACCTTGACAGGGACCTTCAGTTTACTCCTTGTTTATGGAAGATTTACTACTAAGCGTTTTGGTCCAGTTTGGCCACGGTAGACTGAACATTGCTTCTGACCTTGTGTCTAAAGGGAACTATAAATGTATTAATAAAATTAGTTACTAATTTATGTAATATATGTTATTATTTTTAGATTAATCCAGTTCT
Organism: Engystomops pustulosus; assembly: GCF_040894005.1. Classification (NCBI taxonomy): domain Eukaryota; kingdom Metazoa; phylum Chordata; class Amphibia; order Anura; family Leptodactylidae; genus Engystomops; species Engystomops pustulosus. The sequence goes on along the minus strand of NC_092415.1, from coordinate 6,360,166 downwards.
TCTGAAGCTCAGAGCACTGTGAGATTGACAATGACTCTTTATCTCCTGTGTGGAGATCTGGACTATGCTGCAGGAGACCACCAAGTTACTACCTCCTGGTTTAGTCTCAGGTTGGTGGCAGCTGACCCCAGTGGTTGAGAAACAGTGGATACTTGCTCTGTGGACCAGCTGAGGTCAGGTTAGGTGATGTTTGGTTTTAGCGGTAAAGCGACAATATTCCAGGGTCACTGGAATCAGGTGGAACAGATTGAGAGTCAGATAAGCAGCTGAAGCTCAAACACAAGTAATCGGAGTACACAGGAGAAGTACTCACTTATCCAGGGACCCAAGTTTTTCCACGGTCTATAGAAGGTTCAAAAGGTTCCTTCATGGGACCTTGACAAGAACCAAAGTTTACTCCTTGTTTATGGACCATTTACTACTAAGTGTTTCGGTTCAGTTTGGCCACGGTAGACTGAGCATTGCTTCTGACCCTGTTTCTAAAGGGAACTATAAATGTATTAATAAAAATAGTTACATTTCTAAATATAATTTCTTTTAATGAATTGATGAGTTTTCTCATCTCGAGTTGGTGTCGCATGGCAACAGATGTATGGTAATGCATATGGCACGATCCCTGCTGACCTTCAGGTCACCTCGGATAACATTCAGTCTATGTATAGATGAGCTTTCCAGGATTCAATGTATTTCAAAGGCACATTCAGCATTTTAATGAAGACATATCCCTGGAGGTATCCCAACCCAAAATAGAGATAGAGACCCCTTTGCTTGTCAGTCTCATTTGGACTTCATGGCTGTCCAAGGAGAAGACATCATTAAGCTTTTATAAGCCAGATGTAGCCCATCCATGTAGATTAGGCTCACCATTTGGCAAAGTAAGATGACATCTGGGCTGAATAAGAATATACATCGCAGACAAGCAAATCCCAAGTCATGTCAGGAGAGATTATTTTCTCATGATTCTCGCTCACTGAACCGGCGCAGTCAAAAATGTCCAAATTTTGGAGCTGTTCATGAAGAGACGTCTTGTGCCTGTTTTCACACATTATAGTTATCTATTCACAAGGCCACAGGAGCATGAAAGGTCATGAAACCTTGTGCATCAAGAGGCAAATCCAAGCAGAAGGGGCTTCAATCCATAAAAATAAAAAAAAAATTTAAATTAATTCCAAATATTTTCCATTTCCTCTGAAGACTGGTAGGGACCCTTTATCCCCTGTGTGGAGATCTGGACTATGCTGCAGGAGACCACCAAGTTACTACCCCTAGGAGTAGTCTCAGGTTGGTGGCAGCTGACCCCAGGGGATGAGAGACAGTGGATACTTGCTCTGTGGACAAGCTGAGGCCAGGATAGGTGATGTTTGGTTTTAGGGGTAAAGCGACCATATTCCAGGGTCACTACAGTAATCAGGAAGAGGTCAGGGCAGGTGGAACAGATTGAGAGTCAGATAATCAGCTGAAGGTCCAACACGAGTAATTGGAGTACACAGGACAAGTACTTACTTATCCAGGAAGCCTACAAAGAAGAAAACCAAGTCCGCACAGTGGAGAGAAACCTCAATAGAGGGGGTGCAGAGCCTCCATGGATCCTGGCAAGATCCTTCAGTAGTGAAGTTGAAAAAAGTGTAGGAAGCACTCGAAAAATCCCAAATTCCAAAGGGTGAAGTTTATTGAAACAGTTGCGACATTTCAGTGTGAACCACCAGGCTTGATGAAGGCGGTTCACACCGAAACGTTTCAACTTTATCCAGGAACCCAAATTTTTTCCTAGTCTATAGAAGGTTAAAAAGGTCACTAACGTCTTTTTGCCGGTATAAGATAATTAGGGGGAGGGTTCTAGGAATCCATCTGCCGACTGCTCAGAGGTCCCTGGCCAAAGTTAGAAGTAGTGGTTCCATGTCTTTCTAGAGTCCTGGAACACTGATCGAGCCAGGGACCCCATTTTTACTCTTTGTTTTTGGAAGGTTTCAATAGGATGACTCTAAGAGGACCCTGACCTGGTAATGCAGATAAGTTGATGGTCGTGTTGGGACACGTCTAGGGTTTGCTTTCTATAATATACTGAAGTTTAATATTTTTCTGACACCTGTTATCATAAACTACTCACTAAACAAAAATATCCCTCTTTTTCATTAAATTTTCACCGGCTTCTGTTCATCTAGAATGAGAGGGGAAGGTAAAAGATGAACCTATCTGCTACAATATTTCTCTTTTATATAGAACACTAGTTGTAGCCCCCGGCGTTGCATGGGATAGTAAATAACTGCTCTTAGATATAACAGAATAGAAGGGGTTAACAAAAATATTTTTTATTTATCTCTCTCTCTCCGACTGTCTCTATGTCTCTTACTGACTGTCTCTATCTCTGATTGTCTCTGTGTAACTGTCTCCGACTGTCTCTGTTAGCGTTTGTCTCTGATTGTGTCTGACTTTGTCTATGGGGGGATTTATAAGAAGTGTCTGAGAGCAGAACTATTCCAGTTGCCATTAGCAACCAATCAGAGCTCAGCTTTCATTTCCCACAGCTGTTAATAAAATGACAGCTGATCTCTGATTGGTTTCCATGGACAACTGAAGCAGTTTTTCCTCAGACACTTCTGATAAATCTCCCCCTATCTCTATGCATCTTACCTCACACATAAGTGTCTGATATTCATTGCCTATAGTAACCAATCACAGCTCAGAGCTCATATTAATGACCTGTAGTAACAAATCACAGCTCAGAGCTCTTATTAATGACCTGTAGTAGTAACCAATCACAGCTCAGAGCTCCTATTAATGACCTGTAGTAGTAACCAATCACAGCTCATATTAATGACCTGTAGTAGTAACCAATCACAGCTCAGAGCCCCTATTAATGACCTTTAGTAGTAACCAATCACAGCTCAGAGATCATATTAATGACCTGTGGCAGAACATCAGCCAATCACGGCTCACTTCTAACTGCCACAGCAGCAGCAGCAGACAATGGTTCTTGTATATGGGGGGGGTAATAAGTGGATATTGGAAAGCGCGGGGTGAAAATTTCATCTCAAAATCAAAACTATGATGTTCCCTGAGTCACAGAGAGCGGATGTGCAAAATTTGGTGATTGTAAACGTGACCCTGCAGATTCCTTTAGCGGACATATATACATACACACACAGAAACATACACACATACACATACATACATACATACATACATACACTTGTACATAAACACACACACACACACATACACTTAGCTTTATATATTAGATTATTCAATTTTTAATGATTTATTTAAAGTGGAAATTTGGAGATCATAACAGTCTCTATTCTATGGTAGAAATTTGCCCCAGTAGTAGTAGTATCACTTAAATGGAAAGTGGGCTGCAGTACCAGCAACAGCCACTCCAATACCCTCCTCCACTCCTGCCAGGGAAACCCATTTCAGACCCTAGAATGGTGCACAGCCAGACCCCAGGAGCCTTACTTCATCTGCAGACACCCAACTTATAAGACTCCATGCCCCTAATTAGTAGGCGGCAGACCCCATTCTATCCAATAATCAGACTACAGACTGCTGCATTACCAGATCCCTACTTCAGTACAATGTGAGACGTGAGATGAGCAGATTTTCAAGTAAACATCGGGCCAGATGTATCACTGTTCTGCATTCAAGTCTCGTGGATACAGCTAAAAGCGGATCTACCATGAAAGAAAATTCTCAAATTGCAATCTAGTGATGTTACACAATAAAGATCATTTTTAACCCTTTAATTTACAATGTTACAATGTTTTATTGCTGTTTTAGCTCCAATCACTCCCTAGGCTGCTCAGTGCAAAATTCCAAGGTGTGGGAGAAGACTCTCTAAGCAGACACATTGGGGCAGATTTACTTACCTGGTCCATTCGCAATCCAGCGGCGCGTTCTCTGCGGTGGATTCGCGTCCGGGCCGGGATTCATCAAGGTAGTTTCTCCGCCGTCAACCAGGTGGCGCTGCTGCGCTGAAAAGCATCTAAACGCGCTGGAGTTCACCGACCCGGACCAAGTGAAGGTAAGCGCGTCCCAAGCGACACATTTCTTTTTTTAAATGCGGCAGTTTTTCTGAATCCATCGGGTTTTCGCTCGACCACCTCCCCCCCCCCCCCCGGTTTCCGTCGCGTGCATGCCGGCGCCGATGAGCCACAATCCGATTGCGCGCGCCAAAATCCCGGGGCAATACAGGGAAAATCGCCGCAAATCGGAAATATTCAGGTAACACGTTGGGAAAACGCGAATCGGGCCCTTAGTAAATGACCCCCATTATGATCCATCTAGTTCTGTGAGCTGACAATGTGGTTTATCTACACTTTCTTTTAGCTTCTGATCATTGTACTAGTATCTGACACATAGGAAGAGATGAGACAGATCAGAGATAATGGAAACCATTAGATGCCTATTGCACATAATGACACAGTTAGCACTGCAACATCACTGCTATTCCACAATACATTAGATCTGCTGTGCTGGGTGGCCCGACCCTAAGCCAGAAGTTACAGGGTCGTGTCTAGGGGCAACTGAAATTATGTACAGCAGGATATGATAGAGACAGGTTGGACTTATATATATATATATGAAACACTGGATTTTTATTAATAACAGTGAATTAGAAAATGTGTTACTTTGTTATCCTGAGTATGTATAAGAAACTTGTCTTCGTGGAAATAGCCCTTTAATTGTGGTGCATTGTTTCGCCAGAATTATCACAAGTTACAACCATCTGTGATGAGTTTGGTTCCTGCCTCTTATTAATCACTTTGCTAGGTGCAGTTTAGGCGCAATGTTAGATCAGGGCTCTTACATGTGATCCTCCTACAAGCTCCTCTCTGCTTCTCTCCCGCACCCCAGCATGAGAATGACCCCCACAGCAGCACCCAGGTGTGTGACACCCTGCACCCAGTGATCTCCTCAGCAGTGGCTTCTCCTGGAGGGGATCCCCCAGTGCTGGTCTCCTGCTGCCCCCTGTAATTCTAGCCAGTATCCTCCTCAGACACCAGTGTGGTCATCCTGCTACACAGGGCACTTCTCTGTCCTGTCTGCAGCTCCCACTCACTTCCCTTCAATCCTGCTACACAGGGACACTTCTCTGTCCTGTCTGCAGCTCCACTCACTTCTCTTCTATCCTGCTACATGGGACACTTCTCTTCTATCCTGCTAGACGGGACACTTCTCTGTACTGTCTGCAGCTCCTACACACTTCTCTTCTATCCTGCTACATGGGACACTTCTCTGTCCTGTCTGAAGCTCCCACTCACTTCCCTTCTATCCTGCTACACGGGGGACACTTCTCTGTCCTGTCTGCAGCTCCTCTATACACTTCTCTTCTATCCTGCTACATGGGACACTTCTCTGTCCTGTCTGCAGCTTCCACACACTTCTCTTCTATCCTGCTACACGGGGACACTTCTCTGTCCTGTATGCAGCTCCCACTCACTTATCTTCTATCCTGCTACACGGGGACACTTCTCTGTCCTGTCTGCAGCTCCTACACACTTCTCTTCTATCCTGTTACACGGAGGACACTTCTCTGTACTGTCTGCAGCTCCTACACACTTCTCTTCTATCCTGTTACACGGGACACTTCTCTGTACTGTTTGCAGCTCCCACTCACTTCTCTTCTATCCTGCTACATGAGGGACACTTCTCTGTACTGTCTGCAGCTCCACTCACTTCTCTTCTATCCTGCTACATGAGGGACACTTCTCTGTCCTGTCTGCAGCTCCTACACACTTCTCTTCTATCCTGCTACACAGGGGACACTTCTCTATACTGTCTGCAGCTCCACTCACTTCTCTTCTATCAAGTTCAGTCGCAACAAAATGTACAATGTTTATTGTAAAATTGCATCTCCTGATCTCTGCAGTGTCTAAAACTGGACCCCCACTGATGAGATATTGATGACTATGGAGACCCCATCAATACTCCAGTCCCAGGAAGGACCCTTTAAGCTTTGTTTACATAAACCCCCTGTAAATGGATGTGGCTCCGGGCCGATCCCCGCGGCGGCGGTGCGGTCCGATGTTTACATGTATTTGTCATGTAGAAATGATGCATAAAGACGTCGTTACTCAGGAACACTCAATAATTGATCAAGGTTCAAAGATCTAATTTCATTACGTTTCAGGAAAAACCTATAGGGCTAAAATTAAAGGCAATGAAAATCGATAGAGGCTGTTACAGTAATTCACTGCCGGAGCGCGTCCCTTTACCTGATGTATTTTATAATGGTGTATGGATTTTCCCCGGATGATGAGGAGCTGAGTGACTCGCTATTAGCTTACTCAAGAATTTTATTCTCCGGTTTCATTTCTATACTAACTCATAGACGTATTCTGCATGTAATGAAAAGACGCAACCAAAATACACAATCATCATCCGAAGAAAGATCCCCAGGTTATACCAGATGTACATATATCATTATATACAGGAGATCCCCAGGTTATACCGGCTGTACATATATCATTATATACAGGAGATCCCCAGGTTATACCAGCTGTACATATATCATTATATACAGGAGATCCCCAGGTTATACCGGCTGTACATATATCATTATATACAGGAGATCCCCAGGTTATACCGGCTGTACATATATCATTATATACAGGAGATCCCCAGGTTATACCAGATGTACATATATCATTATATACAGGAGATCCCCAGGTTATACCGGCTGTACATATATCATTATATACAGGAGATCCCCAGGTTATACCGGCTGTACATATATCATTATATACAGGAGATCCCCAGGTTATACCAGCTGTACATATATCATTATATACAGGAGATCCCCAGGTTATACCAGCTGTACATATATCATTATATACAGGAGATCCCCGGGTTATACCGGCTGTACATATATCATTATATACAGGAGATCCCCAGGTTATACCGGCTGTACATATATCATTATATACAGGAGATCCCCAGGTTATACCGGCTGCACATATATCATTATATACAGGAGATCCCCAGGTTATACCGGCTGTACATATATCACTATATACAGGAGATCCCCAGGTTATACCGGCTGTACATATATCATTATATACAGGAGATCCCCAGGTTATATCGGCTGTACATATATCATTATATACAGGAGATCCCCAGGTTATACCAGCTGTACATCTATCATTATATACAGGAGATCCCCAGGTTATACCGGCTGTACATATATCACTATATACAGGAGATCCCCAGGTTATACCAGCTGTACATATATCATTATATACAGGAGATCCCCAGGTTATACCGGCTGTACATATATCATTATATACAGGAGATCTCCAGGTTATACCGGCTGTACATATATCATTATATACAGGAGATCCCCAGGTTATACCTGCTGTACATATATCATTATATACAGGAGATCCCCAGGTTATACCGGCTGCATATATCATTATATACAGGAGATCCCCAGGTTATACCAGCTGTACATATATCATTATATACAGGAGATCCCCAGGTTATACCAGCTGTACATATATCATTATATACAGGAGATCCCCAGGTTATACCTGCTGTACATATATCATTATATACAGGAGACCCCCAGGTTATACCGGCTGTACATATATCATTATATACAGGAGATCCCAAGGTTATACCAGCTGTACATATATCATTATATACAGGAGATCCCCAGGTTATACCGGCTGTACATATATCATTATATACAGGAGATCCCCAGGTTATACCGGCTGTACACATATCATTATATACAGGAGATCCCCAGGTTATACCAGCTGTACATATATCATTATATACAGGAGATCCCCAGGTTATACCGGCTGTACATATATCATTATATACAGGAGATCTCCAGGTTATACCGGCTGTACATATATCATTATATACAGGAGATCTCCAGGTTATACCGGCTGTACATATATCATTATATACAGGAGATCCCCAGGTTATACCGGCTGTACATATATCATTATATACAGGAGATCCCCAGGTCATACCGGCTGTACATATATCATTATATACAGGAGATCTCCAGGTTATACCGGCTGTACATATATTATATACAGGAGATCCCCAGGTTATACCGGCTGTACATATATCATTATATACAGGAGATCCCCAGGTTATACCGGCTGTACATATATCATTATATACAGGAGATCCCCAGGTTATACCGGCTGTACATATATCATTATATACAGGAGATCCCCAGGTTATACCGGCTGTACATATATCATTATATACAGGAGATCCCCAGGTTATACCAGCTGTACATATATCATTATATACAGGAGATCCCCAGGTTATACCAGCTGTACATATATCATTATATACAGGAGACCCCAGGTTATACCAGCTGTACATATATCATTATATACAGGAGATCCCCAGGTTATACCAGCTGTACATATATCATTATATACAGAAGATCCCGAGGTTATACCAGCTGTACATATATCATTATATACAGGAGATCCCCAGGTTATACCGGCTGTACATATATCATTATATACAGGGGATCCCCAGGTTATACCAGCTGTACATATATCATTATATACAGGAGATCCCCAGGTTATACCAGCTGTACATATATCATTATATACAGGAGATCCCCAGGTTGTACCAGCTGTACATATATCATTATATACAGGAGATCTCCAGGTTATACCGGCTGTACATATATCATTATATACAGGAGATCCCCAGGTTATACCAGCTGTACATATATCATTATATACAGGAGATCCCCAGGTTATACCGGCTGTACATATATCATTATATACAAGAGATCCCCAGGTTATACCAGCTGTACATATATCATTATATACAGGAGATCCCCAGGTTATACCGGCTGTACATATATCATTATATACAGGAGATCCCCAGGTTATAACGGCTGTATATATATCATTATATACAGGAGATCCCTAGGTTATACCAGCTGTACATATATCATTATATACAGGAGATTCCCAGGTTATACGAGCTGTACATATATCATTATATACAGGAGATCCCCAGGTTATACCAGCTGTACATATATCATTATATACAGGAGATCCCCAGGTTATACCGACTGTACATACAGTATATCATTATATACAGGAGATCCCCAGGTTATACTGGCTGTACATATATCATTATATACAGGAGATCCCCAGGTTATACCAGCTATACATATATCATTATATACAGGAGATCCCCAGTTTATACCGGCTGTACATATATTATTATACACAGGAGATCCCCAGGTTATACCGGCTGTACATATATTATTAAACACAGGAGATCCCCAGGTTATACCGGCTGTACATATATTATTAAACACAGGAGATCCCCAGGTTATACCGGCTGTACATATATTATTAAACACAGGAGATCCCCAGGTTATACCGGCTGTACATATATTATTAAACACAGGAGATCCCCAGGTTATACCGGCTGTACATATATTATTAAACACAGGAGATCCCCAGGTTATACCGGCTGTACATATATCATTATATACAGGAGATCCCCAGGTTATACCGGCTGTACACATATGTCACACTGTCACACATGGCAGGGGCACCATCACAGTTTGGGCTGTATTTCAGTGGGGGGTAAAATTGATGGGAAGATGGATGGATCCAAATCCCGGACCATGCTGGAAGAAAACATGTTGGAGTCTACAATAGTCCTGAGACTGGGACAGAGATTTATCTTCCAACAAAACAAAGATCCCAAACATAAAGCAAAATCTACACTGGAAGGTTCACAATTAATAAATGTCTGCAGGTGATAGAACGAGTCACATCCAGACCCGAATCCAATCCAGAATCTCTCCATCCAACCTGAGACCTGATACCCCAAGCAACGTGTAGCTGTAATCCCAGCAGAAGGGGGCGCTACAAAGTATCAACTTAAGGGCTGAAATAACTTTTCAGTTTATTATTTTTTACAAAAGTTTAAAATATCCAATAAATTTCGTTCCTCTTCACAATTGGGTCCCACTTACTGTTGATTCTTCACTCAAAAATTCCAATGTTAAATGTTTATGTTTGAAGTCTGAAATGTGGCAAAAGGTCAAGTTCTTGGGTAGTGATGGCGAACCTATGGCACGCGTGCCAGAAGTGGCACTCCGAGCCCTTTCTGTGGGCACCCAGACCTTCACCCCAACACAAAGGAACATCCTTGGCTGCCAGGGCTACAGGAGGAACGAGAAGCTGTGGATAGAGATAGATTATTGTTGGAGCTCCTGCTCTGGGAACCCCGATTGTATTCAGGGTCCCCTGAAGAGGAACAAGTTCTCCATCTTCTTATTGTATTTGGTGAACTCAGGACAATTGATACAGCAGGGATGAATAAGTTACTGCTTACATTGTCATGTTGGCACTCTGCGACTTATAAGTGGGTTTTGGTTGTATTTTGGGCACTCCATCTCCATAAGGTTCCCATCACTGTTCTAGGGGGTGAATACTTTGGCCAGGTTCTGTATCTATGGAGCTCATATCTCTGTGATATAATAGACAATGTATAAGATTTCCGGCCGCCTCCCCTATTATCTATGGGTAGAAGCATCTGTCACTGGAGCTGATGAGAGCGGCTGCTGAAATGCTCCAATAATTCCAGAACAGATGTCTTCTTGTCAATTATTGGATCTTTTACATATTTGGACCCTAAGTAAATGAAGCGCTGCAATTTATTAAAGAGGCGGCGTTCAATTAGCTGTGAGTTATGAAGAGTGAAGCTTCCGCAGTTCTCCGACGTCTCTCGTCTCTGTACAGGTGTCAGGGCTCATTGCCTGGAGAAGATATTGGGGCAATCGGAAGCCAAAACTATTAACATGAAAGTGGATCTGTAAGCTCCAGGATCGGGTTGTGACTCCAGACTGCAGTATCTGCCGTGGGCGGAATGGGCCGGTACTGGACCATTCATACAGTGTAGGGAGGTTTGGTCCTGCCCACGCTCTACCATCACCACCACCAACGGCTCATCTGGTGCCACCAGTGGCCGATACATAGCAGCTCCTCAACCTCTCCACCATCATTTCTCCATAACATGAACAGAAATAAGGTTGGTGGTTCCTCAACCAGAGCAGGTGCTCCGTGACCCAAACAAGATGGTGACGCCTGTGCATGGCGGCGGGGTCAGGTACCGAGCAGGTCATTTCATTCTAAATGGTTTGATGTGAATGGTGCTGAAGTCTCTCTGTGACTTTTCTAGTCTCTGTATCTCTGGTACAATCTGCTGATGTCTCTGTGACTCTTCCAGTCTCTGTATCTCTGGTACAACCTGCTGATGTCTCTCTGTGACTCTTCCGGTATCTGTATCTTTGGTACAACCTGCTAATGTCTCTCTGTGACTCTTCCAGTCTCTGTATCTCTGATACAACCTGCTGATGTCTCTCTGTGACTCTTCCAGTCTCTATATCTCTGATACAACCTGCTGATGTCTCTCTGTGACTCTTCCAGTCTCTGTATCTCTGGTACAACCTGCTGATGTCTCTCTGTGACTCTTCCAGTCTCTGTATCTCTAATACAACCTGCTGATGTCTCTCTGTGACTCTTCCAGTCTCTGTATCTCTGGTACAACCTGCTAATGTCTCTCTGTGACTCTTCCAGTCTCTGTATCTCTGGTACAACCCTCTGATGTCTCTGTGTGACTCTTCCAGTCTCTGTATCTCTGTTACAACCTGCTGATGTCTCTCTGTGACTCTTCCAGTCTCTGTATCTCTGGTACAACCTGCTGATGTCTCTCTGTGACTCTTCCAGTCTCTATATCTCTGATACAACCTGCTGATGTCTCTCTGTGACTCTTCCAGTCTCTGTATCTCTGGTACAACCTGCTGATGTCTCTCTGTGACTCTTCCAGTCTCTCTATCTCTGGTACAACCTGCTAATGTCTCTCTGTGACTCTTCCAGTCTCTGTATCTCTGATACAACCTGCTGATGTCTCTCTGTGACTCTTCCAGTCTCTATATCTCTGATACAACCTGCAGATGTCTCTCTGTGACTCTTCCAGTCTCTGTATCTCTGGTACAACCTGCTGATGTCTCTCTGTGACTCTTCCAGTCTCTGTATCTCTGGTACAACCTGCTGATGTCTCTCTGTGACTCTTCCAGTCTCTGTATCTCTGGTACAACCTGCTAATGTCTCTCTGTGACTCTTCCAGTCTCTGTATCTCTGGTACAACCCTCTGATGTCTCTGTGTGACTCTTCCAGTCTCTGTATCTCTGTTACAACCTGCTGATGTCTCTCTGTGACTCTTCCAGTCTCTGTATCTCTGGTACAACCTGCTGATGTCTCTCTGTGACTCTTCCAGTCTCTGTATCTCTGGTACAACCTGCTGATGTCTCTCTGTGACTCTTCCAGTCTCTCTGTATCTCTGGTACAACCTGCTGATGTCTCTCTGTGACTCTTCCAGTCTCTGTATCTCTGTTACAACCTGCTGATGTCTCTCTGTGACTCGTCCAGTCTCTGTATCTCTGGTACAACCTGCTGATGTCTCTGTGTGACTCGTCCAGTCTCTGTATCTCTGTTACAACCTGCTGGTGTCTCTCTGTGACTCTTCCAGTCTCTGTATCTCTGGTACAACCTGCTGAAGTCTCTCTGTGACTCTTCCAGTCTCTCTGTATCTCTGGTACAACCTGCTGAAGTCTCTCTGTGACTCTTCCAGTCTCTGTATCTCTGGTACAACCTGCTGATGTCTCTCTGTGACTCTTCCAGTCTCTCTGTATCTCTGGTACAACCTGCTGATGTCTCTCTGTGACTCTTCCAGTCTCTGTATCTCTGGTACAACCTGCTGATGTCTCTCTGTGACTCTTCCAGTATCTGTATCTTTGGTACAGCCTGCTGATGTCTCTCTGTGACTCTTCCAGTCTCTGTATCTCTGATACAACCTGCTGATGTCTCTCTGTGTCTCTTCCAGTCTCTATATCTCTGATACAACCTGCTAATGTCTCTCTGTGACTCTTCCAGTCTCTGTATCTCTGGTACAACCTGCTGATGTCTCTCTGTGACTCTTCCAGTCTCTGTATCTCTGGTACAACCTGCTGATGTCTCTCTGTGACTCTTCCAGTCTCTGTATCTCTGTTACAACCTGCTCGTGTCTCTCTGTGACTCTTCCAGTCTCTGTATCTCTGGTCCAACTTGCTGATGTTTCTCTGTGACTCTTCCTGTCTCTGTATCTCTAGTACAACCTGCTGATGTCTCTCTGTGACTCTTCCAGTCTCTGTATCTCTGGTACAACCTGCTGATGTCTCTCTGTGACTCTTCCAGTCTCTGTATCTCTGGTACAACCTGCTGATGTCTCTCTGTGACTCTTCCAGTCTCTGTATCTCTGATACAACCTGCTGATGTCTCTCTGTGACTCTTCCAGTCTCTGTATCTCTGGTACAACCTGCTGATGTCTCTCTGTGACTCTTCCAGTATCTGTATCTTTGGTACAGCCTGCTGATGTCTCTCTGTGACTCTTCCAGTCTCTGTATCTCTGATACAACCTGCTGATGTCTCTCTGTGTCTCTTCCAGTCTCTATATCTCTGATACAACCTGCTAATGTCTCTCTGTGACTCTTCCTGTCTCTGTATCTCTAGTACAACCTGCTGATGTCTCTCTGTGACTCTTCCAGTCTCTGTATCTCTGATACAACCTGCTGATGTCTCTCTGTGACTCTTCCAGTCTCTATATCTCTGATACAACCTGCTAATGTCTCTCTGTGACTCTTCCAGTCTCTGTATCTCTGGTACAACCTGCTGATGTCTCTCTGTGACTCTTCCAGTCTCTGTATCTCTGGTACAACCTGCTGATGTCTCTCTGTGACTCTTCCAGTCTCTGTATCTCTGTTACAACCTGCTCGTGTCTCTCTGTGACTCTTCCAGTCTCTGTATCTCTGGTCCAACTTGCTGATGTTTCTCTGTGACTCTTCCAGTCTCTGTATCTCTGGTACAACCTGCTGATGTCTCTGTGTGACTCTTCCAGTCTCTGTATCTCTGATACAACCTGCTGATGTCTCTCTGTGACTCTTCCAGTATCTGTATCTCTGGTACAACCTGCTGATGTCTCTGTGTGACTCTTCCAGTCTCTGTATCTGTGGTACAACCTGCTGATGTCTCTGTGTAACTCTTCCAGTCTAGGTATCTCTCGTACAACCTGCTGGTGTCTCTCTGTGATTCTTCCAGTCTCTGTATCTTTGGTACAACCTGCTGATGTCTCTCTGTGACTCCTCCAGTCTCTGTATCTCTGGTACAACCTGCTGATGTCTCCCTGGGACTCTTCCAGTCTCTGTATCTCTGGTACAACCTGCTGATGTCTCTCTGTGACTCTTCCAGTCTCTGTATCTCTGTTACAACCTGCTGATGTCCCTCTGTGACTCTTCCAGTCTCTGTATCTCTGGTACAACCTGCTGATGTCTCTCTGTCACAATTTCAGTCTCTGTATCTCTGGTACAACCTGCTGATGTCTCTCTGTCACTATTTCAGTCTCTGTATCTCTCGTACAACATCCATTTGTCTCTGTGACTCTCTGTCTGTAAACATCCTGCTTGTAACCTTGCAATGGTGCGTTACTGATGATCAATAGTTAGGTGTCCTTTTGTTCCCTCTATTTTAAAATGTGAGCAGCATGATGAGGAGGACTGTCTAAATACCAAAAATGTATTTAATGGGTTATTTATTGAAATTTATTGGATGATTCTTGGATGAAACACCTTTTGTGATTTTTTTTCTGTTAAGCTCCTTGTAAGCAAGTGGTGCAAGAAGTAATAAAACACAAAAAAGTTGGACATTTGTATTCAACTCTTTAAAGCTTAGAGGCATCTTAGGTTCATCCTGAAATTTCGCCCATATACTCAGGTGCAAGTCCCAGGATATAGACACAATGGGGCTGATTTACTTACCCGGTCCATTTGCAATCCAGCGGTGCGTTCTCTGCGGAGGATTCGGGTCTTCCGGCGATTCACTAAGGCAGTTCCTCCGACGTCCACCACGTGGCGCTGCTGCGCTGAAGTTCCCCGGAATGCACTGATCTTCACCAAGCCGGACCGAGTGAAGGTAAGCGCGAGTCCCGCGACACTTTTTTTTTTAATGCTCCTGGGGCCATAGCTACTCCTCCTGATTCTCCTGGGGCCATAGCTACTCTATTTGAGTCCTCCATGGCCATAGCTATACCTCCTGATTCTCATGGTGCCACATCTACTCCTTTTGAGTCCTCCATGGCCATAGTGCCTCCTCCTGATTCTCCTGGGGCCACAGCTACTCCTTTTGAGTCCTCCAAATTATCCTATTGATCATATGGAGAGGGACTGTCCAAAGAGGAGCCCCACTGAGCAAATGATACACGTACATTCTCTCCAGCTGGAGTGTCCCTTTAAGGCCAGACCCTTCTATTCTTGTATCCAGTCTTGTAACAATGTATCCAGGGAATTCTGTACTTTAGGAGCAGATTCCTATGGATGTGGTTACATGGAAGAAGTTGCATTTGTTTTCCTTCCCTTTTCCAGCAGAACCTGTAGCAGTTGCCTGGAGACACACAATATCCTCTTATCTGTCTGTACTCACCGTCTATTAATAACTATGAAAGCCGCTGCGTCTTCTCTTACTTTTTGCCTCAAAAACATGAACATTATTTTGTCCATCACATATAGTGTATAACGCTTGGGTGATATCTGCACATACAGACTCCTCTCCGTTGTGATGTAAAGGGGAAGTTCTGACTTTATTCGGTCTGCATTGTTGAATGTATCTACTTTCCACACTTAGACTTATTAGATAATAGATGGAGAGTTGTTAGATATCTAGATGATATACAGTATATACTTATAGTAGAGGAATACATAGATAACACAAACATAAAAAATAACTGCACCATGTCTAGATGCTTTGTTCTGTTACTGGTTGTACTGTAGATGTAACACTGTATCATAGTTGAGGTTAAAGGATAATATTTCTTCTTTCTGCAGTCACCACTAGGGGGAGCTCTCTATCTTAGTAAACAATGATTACACATTGGCCCATGTTTACTAAGAACAGTGCAGTGTGTACTATGTGCAGTTGCCTGTGTAGTGTATAGGGGACACCAGATTCACAAATTTTGGAACATGTTCTTCATGATGGTATGATGGTTCGTCATGGTATGGCCGGAACACCCATTTCAAGCAAAAATTTTGTCACATGAAAAATAGTGCAGCCGCATTATAAAAGGGTCACGTGTGACACAAACGTGGCTCAGACACTTCTTAAATACCTGTGCAAGCAGTTTCCCCTGAAAAGAAGTGTCCAACAGAAAACAGAAAGTAATTATGGGCCATATAATAATATATGAGTATAATAATATATAACTGTATGCAGTCCGCTCTTTAGCAACCCCTAGTGGTGACTTTTCACATATACAATTGTATTATTTAGTCTTCTTTATATTTATGCAGGATACTTGACCAAAGCTGCTTGCTCGACTTGAATGGAATATGATGCCACAAGCAAGAAGTGAGTGGGACAGAGGCCCACAGACCTCCAATCTCACCACAAATGGAGGACCCAGATATCTCTATTGATATTGACATCATACCCTGTGGATCCAATATGAGTTGGGAAAACCTATTGCTTGTCCCTAGACTACCAATGAATGCTAAGAGTTGTAGTTCTGCAGATGCTGGGGGTTGGAGACCGCCCATAGACACCTTAGATGTGTAAGGTAGAAGGACCTTCCAATACAGCCAGTAATAACTAGTGATACATCATATATTACTATATTCACTGGGGTCACATCCTCACCATCATGGGTTAATCACATCCTGCTTTGATCTTGAGCCCCCTCTTCCCTCCCCCCATCATTGTCACCTGGATAACAAGTCCTAAAAATGGAATCCCAGGGATGGGAGGCCGGGGCTATAAATACACGAGGCGTTCTCCCACATCCTGTAATATCAGTTTCATAATCTCACACACGATGTGACCTGTGATGGGGATCACGTGCAGCGCCGCCGCGTCTCCGCAAGCAAAGAGAGGACAATATCCAGAGGTTCAGCTCTCTCCCATAAACTGCATTTATTATAGCGGCTACCAGACTCAGCAACTAATAGAATTTACTTCTATGTAACATGACAGTACAGGACCCCCTCCCTCCCCCTGCATAATGCAGCCCCCCCCCCCATATCAATAGTTATCCCCTCCAGAACCCTTCGGTCCACTCAGGACTCCTCTGTCCCGTTTAGACTTCTTTATTCACCTCCACCAGACCCCTTGAAGATCCCTCTATCCCCTCCATACTCCTCCACCCCCCTCCAGCCCTTTTGCTCCCCCTCTCGCTCCCCCTTTTCCCACCAACCCCTCCATCCCCTCAGGTCCTCACTGTTCCTTTCATACTGCTCAGTCCCTTCTTCCCCTCACTAGACCCCCCCTACACTCCACCGCCTCCTCCACTTTGTTTCCTGCAATTCCCTTTATTTCCCTGGAGTTCCCATGCAGACCCCCCTGTCCCTGCTTTACTCCCCCTCTAGACTTTTCTATTCTTCTTCAGACCCACCATGTGCCCCACCAAACCTCTGTCCTGTCCAGACCCTTCTGTTCTCGAAATCTTTCTGCCCCCTCCAGACCCCAGTGTTCCATATAGACCCCAATGTCTCACACTGACATCTCTCTCCCCCAGACCCCAGTGTTCCATATAGACCCCAATGTCTCATACTGACCTCTGTCTCCCCCAGACCCCAGTGTTCCATATAGACCCCAATGTCTCATACTGACCTCTGTCTCCCCCAGACCCCAGTGTTCCATATAGACCCCAATGTCTCACACTGACATCTCTCTCCTCCAGACCCCAGTGTTCCATATAGACCCCAATGTCTCATACTGACCTCTGTCTCCCCCAGACCTCAGTGTTCCATATAGACCCCAATGTCTCATACTGACCTCTGTCTCCCCCAGACCCCACTGTTCCATATAGACCCCAATGTCTCATACTGACATCTCTCTCCCCCAGACCCCAGTGTTCCATATAGACCCCAATGTCTCATACTGACCTCTGTCTCCCCCAGACCCCAGTGTTCCATATAGACCCCAATGTCTCATACTGACCTCTGTCTCCCCCAGACCCCACTGTTCCATATAGACCCCAATGTCTCATACTGACATCTCTCTCCCCCAGACCCCAGTGTTCCATATAGACCCCAATGTCTCATACTGACCTCTGTCTCCCCCAGACCTCAGTGTTCCATATAGACCCCAATGTCTCATACTGACCTCTGTCTCCCCCAGACCCCACTGTTCCATATAGACCCCAATGTCTCATACTGACATCTCTCTCCCCCAGACCCCAGTGTTCCATATAGACCCCAATGTCTCATACTGACCTCTGTCTCCCCCAGACACCAGTGTTCCATATAGACCCCAATGTCTCACACTGACATCTCTCTCCCCCAGACCCCAGTGTTCCATATAGACCCCAATGTCTAATACTGACCTCTGTCTCCCCCAGACCCCAGTGTTCCATATAGACCCCAATGTCTCATACTGACATCTCTCTCCCCCAGACCCCAGTGTTCCATATAGACCCCAATGTCTCACACTGACATCTCTCTCCTCCAGACCCCAGTGTTCCATATAGACCCCAATGTCTCATACTGACCTCTGTCTCCCCCAGACCTCAGTGTTCCATATAGACCCCAATGTCTCATACTGACCTCTGTCTCCCCCAGACCCCACTGTTCCATATAGACCCCAATGTCTCATACTGACCTCTGTCTCCCCCAGACCCCAGTGTTCCATATAGACCCCAATGTCTCATACTGACCTCTGTCTCCCCCAGACCTCAGTGTTCCATATAGACCCCAATGTCTCATACTGACCTCTGTCTCCCCCAGACCCCAGTGTTCCATATAGACCCCAATGTCTCATACTGACATCTCTCTCCCCCAGACCCCAGTGTTCCATATAGACCCCAATGTCTCATACTGACCTCTGTCTCCCCCAGACCCCAGTGTTCCATATAGACCCCAATGTCTCATACTGACCTCTGTCTCCCCCAGACCCCAGTGTTCCATATAGACCCCAATGTCTCACACTGACATCTCTCTCCCCCAGACCCCAGTGTTCCATATAGACCCCAATGTCTAATACTGACCTCTGTCTCCCCCAGACCCCAGTGTTCCATATAGACCCCAATGTCTCATACTGACATCTCTCTCCCCCAGACCCCAGTGTTCCATATAGACCCCAATGTCTCATACTGACCTCTGTCTCCCCCAGACCCCAGTGTTCCATATAGACCCCAATGTCTCATACTGACCTCTGTCTCCCCCAGACCCCAGTGTTCCATATAGACCCCAATGTCTCATACTGACATCTCTCTCCCCCAAATGTCTCTTCAGAAGGTGAAGCTGATGAGTCCATAGCTCTTTACATGAATAGCTCTATACATCCACAGCAGTTATTTTCATGTATACAAAGACTTTTGGCGATGTGCAGGAGCCCCTAACATGTAGGAATCCGGATTTTGTGAGCGTATGATCCCCACCAGAGCGAGGAACAGTAATTGCAAACTCAGAAATGAATGAATCGCATGGATTTAGAAGCTTCTTCTGATTTGTCAAAATCATTTTCCAAAAATTTGGTTCTGGTCTGAATCGAATTGGTCCAAACTGATGTTGCTCCATTTATCCTGGAAATGCCCTCTAGCCCTCTTTAGTTCTCTCTGGTTTTGTTAAAGTTTTTTTTCACAAATCAATCTTTCCTCGCTTATTCCCACTCCCTCTGGGGTGAGGACACTATCAGGTGGACTACATTTTAAAAGATTTGTCTGAAGCGAATCAGAAAAAATTGGAATTTGGAATTTATTTGGTGCCTTAAAAATGCCAGATTTATACCAGATCTAATCACCAACTAATAGCTTCACTCATCTCCATCAGACCCGTCAGTTACCCTTCACATCCCACTGTCCTCAGCACACCCCTCCATCCCCTCTAGACCCCACTGTCCTTCCAGACCCTTCTATTCCAATTAGACCCCTTAGTTATTCTTCAGATCGCTCCGTCCCCTTCAGACCCCTCTGTCCTCTCCAGACCCTTCTGTCCCCTTCAGACCCCTCTGTCCTCTCCAGGCCATTCTGTCATCTCCAGACCCATCCGTCCCCTTCAGACCCCAGTGTCCTGTCTAGACCTCTATGTCCTCTCAAGACACTTCCGCCCCCTTCAGGCCCCTCTGTCCTTTCCAGACCCCTCTGTCATCTCCAGACCCCTCTGTCCCCTTCAGGCCCCTCCGTCCCCTTCAGGCCCCTCTGTCCTCTCCAGGCCCTTCTGTCATCTCCAGACCCATCTGTCCCCTTCAGACCGCTCTGTCCTCTGCAGACCCCTCTGTCCCCTTCAGACCCCTCTGTCCTCTCCAGACCCCTCTGTCCGCTTCAGGCCCCTCCGTCCTCTCCAGACCCATCTGTCCCCTTCAGACCCCTCTGTCCTCTCCAGACCCCTCTGTCCTCTCCAGACCCCTCTGTCCCCTTCAGGCCCCTCCGTCCTCTCCAGACCCATCTGTCCCCTTCAGACCGCTCTGTCCTCTCCAGGCCATTCTGTCATCTCCAGACCCATCCGTCCCCTTCAGACCCCAGTGTCCTGTCCAGACCTCTATGTCCTCTCAAGACACTTCCGCCCCCTTCAGGCCCCTCTGTCCTTTCCAGACCCCTCTGTCATCTCCAGACCCCTCTGTCCCCTTCAGGCCCCTCCGTCCCCTTCAGGCCCCTCTGTCCTCTCCAGGCCCTTCTGTCATCTCCAGACCCATCTGTCCCCTTCAGACCGCTCTGTCCTCTCCAGACCCCTCTGTCCTCTCCAGACCCCTCTGTCCCCTTCAGGCCCCTCCGTCCTCTCCAGACCCATCTGTCCCCTTCAGACCCCTCTGTCCTCTCCAGACCCCTCTGTCCTCTCCAGACCCCTCTGTCCCCTTCAGGCCCCTCCGTCCTCTCCAGACCCATCTGTCCCCTTCAGACCCCTCTGTCCTCTCCAGACCCCTCTGTCCTCTCCAGACCCCTCTGTCCCCTTCAGGCCCCTCCGTCCTCTCCAGACCCATCTGTCCCCTTCAGACCCCAGTCTCCTGTCCAGACCTCTATGTCCCCATTAGACCCCTTAGTCCCCCTCCAGGCTCTTCTGTCCTCTTTAGAGCCAGTGACACCCAAATCACACAATCTTTTATAAAGTTTTTTTGACAATATAGTAAATGCCCGGGTCTGAAGAACATGAGACCCCTGTGTGAAGGAGAAGTTAAGCTGAACTTTAGCTAATGCGTCTGATGATTTGCACACTCAGCATATTGAGGGGCGCGGAGCGGCTGACGGAGGAGGCAGAGCAGTTCTGTAGAGTCCATTAACCTAAATACTTTTAAATAGCGCCATTTGTGCTTCTGAGGGGGAGATATTTCTGGAAAGTAAACTCATTAAAAGAAATATACATATGTTAGGCCTTGCTGGGGGCAGCCCCCTCCTCCCCGCTCCATTGTTCCCTATGGCAGTGCGATTCCCTTCTATACCTCATCCATTACACTGCCAGATGGTGGAGACAACTCATTGCCCGGGATGCGACACTTTGATAGAAGTTGAGTTTAGGAAGCAGATCCGCGCTGTCGCTGTGCACTCTGTATCTTTTGGGTTTTAGACAATTGGATCCTGTGGTTCGCACATTAGTCCCTGTGGGTCTATAATAAAGAAGTTATAGTCACCCCCCACCCTGAAGAAAAAACCCATCCGAGATAAATTATACCAATATAATCCACCAAAGTCAGCAGCTCTGCCTTTCTTCAGCGCAATCCTCGTAGGCTCCAGTGTGCCGGGGGGATCACATCCAGACCCATCCAGTGTGCCGGGGGGGATCACATCCAGACCCATCCAGTGTGCCGGGGGGGATCACATCCAGACCCATCCAGTGTGCCGGGGGGGATCACATCCAGACCCAGGGAACTGCCCATGTACAATCCGAGATTCTGAGTTCTCATATTTATAAGTAAGACCAGGCGGCACAGGTCATGCAGAGACAGGTATGAGATTATACTTCCAGCAGGACAGTCCTGGTATTCCCAGTATCCGTGGGACGCCAATAGAGCTGAGTGATAACGCTGCGAGCGGTCAGCTCCCTGCACTATCCCTGTGCTTCTGCTGTGTGATGCACACAGCAGGAGCAGAGGAGAGAAGAAGCTGCAGCAGGAGAATGGAGAAAGGTGAGTATCTGCATTTATTATTTACTGATGGGGGGCACAATGAAGATTACCTACCCGGGAGGTGGATAAGTAGAGGAGCTGCTCGGGGGTACAGAAAGAGGGGGCTTTAATATGAGGGAGAGTTGGGGGCACAATACCAGAGGGGCTACAATGTGTTACAATGTGAGGGGGAGGTAAAGGGCACTATGGGAAAAATTATACTGTGGGTGGGGGAAGGAGTAAAGGGCAGACCAAAAGCTGTGGCTTTGGGCAAAAGCATTTCCTGTGCGCTGCATCTTTGGTCCCTCTGTCTCTGTTCCGGAAGTTGGGAGGTATAAGATGAGGAAATCTGGTGGCACACTCGGTACAATCACCTTTGCAGAACACGTGTAATCTAGGAAGTTATTGCTCAGGAAGATTTCTGTGCACAGCGGCTGAAACAAGGTAAGTGCCTCATAAAGGGTCAGAATTACCCCCCTGGACAACCACGAGCAGAAAGAGTAGTAAGAGCCATAGGAGCAGTAAGAGGAGTGTGATGGGCACAGAGATGATGCCGCAGCCATAGTCAGGTAGGGAACCAGTGTGACTGATCACAATGGGTAATGAGCGGACCTACAGAACACATTGGGGCTTATTCAAGGGTCACGCTGCACTTTCATCGGACTTTCCAATGTTTTCGGGGACAGGTACCTGTGACAGGTATTAGCAGGTGTCTGCGCTGGGAATGTGTCACACAGGATCGGATTTTGGTGTAGTGGTGCTGGCTATCATGCAACAGAAATCTGGGGGCGGCCGTTGGACGATCCGACTTGGACTGACCGTGCAATTTAACTTTCAAATTGTGTCGCAAGATCAAGCACTTACATGCACCAGGAAGAAGAAGGTGAACTCCGGGGACCTGAGCGGGGAAGCGACACATGAAGGATATCGGGCGCAGGATCTTAGTGACTCCCCGCACAGCGCATTATACACGGACAATGCACTTACATGCACCAGGAAGAAGAAGGTGAACTCCGGGGACCTGAGCGGGGAAGCAACACATGAAGGATATCGGGCGCAGGATCTTAGTGACTCCCCGCACAGCACATTATACACGGACAATGCACTTACATGCACCAGGAAGAAGAAGGTGAACTCCGGGGACCTGAGCGGGGAAGCGACACATGCAGGATATCGGGCGCACGATCTTAGTGATTCCCCGCACAGCGCATTATACACGGACAATGCACTTACATGCACCAGGAAGAAGAAGGTGAACTCCAGGGACCTGAGCGGGGAAGAGACACATGCAGGATATCGGGCGCACAATCTTAGTGACTCCCCGCACAGCACATTATACACGGACAATGCACTTACATGCACCAGGAAGAAGAAGGTGAACTCCGGGGACCTGAGCGGGGAAGCGACACATGCAGGACATTGGGTGCACGATCTTAGTGACTCCCCGCACAGAGCATTATACACGGACAATGCACTTAAATGCACCAGGAAGAGGAAGGTGAACTCCGGGGACCTGAGCGGGGAAGAGACACATGCAGGATATCAGACGCACGATCTTAGTGACTCCCCGCACAGCACATTATACACGGACAATGCACTTACATGCACCAGGAAGAAGAAGGTGAACTCCGGGGACCTGAGCGGGGAAGCGACACATGCAGGATATTAGGCACAGGATCTTAGTGACTCCCCGCACAGCGCATTATACACGGACAATGCACTTACATGCACCAGGAAGAAGAAGGAGAACTCCAGGGACCTGAGCGGGGAAGCGACACATGCAGGATATCGGGCGCAGGATCTTAGTGACTCCCCGCACAGCGCATTATACACGGACAATGCACTTACATGCACCAGGAAGAAGAAGGAGAACTCCAGGGACCTGAGCGGGGAAGCGACACATGCAGGATATTAGGCACAGGATCTTAGTGACTCCCCGCACAGCGCATTATACACGGACAATGCACTTACATGCACCAGGAAGAAGAAGGAGAACTCCAGGGACCTGAGCGGGGAAGCGACACATGCAGGATATCGGGCGCAGGATCTTAGTGACTCCCCGCACAGCGCATTATACACGGACAATGCACTTACATGCACCAGGAAGAAGAAGGTGAACTTCAGGGACCTGAGCGGGGAAGTGACACATGCAGGATATCAGGCGCAGGATCTTAGTGACTCGCTGTACCCAGGATTATACACGGACAATGCACTTACATGCACCAGGAAGAAGAAGATGAACTCCGGGGACCTGAGCGGGGAAGCGACACATGCAGGATATTAGCTGCACAATCTTAGGGAATCGTGGCAGAGTGCATGAACGTCGGACAATGCACTTTGTGTGAACTTCATTGGGTAAGTAAATGAGCCCCATGACGTGGACGTGTTACAAGTGCAAGAAAGGAAGACTAATGTGACAAGGGGCAGGAGATGAGTGACGGCTGATTGACACAATGTAAAGAAATAGATGGTATTAGATGATTTTGGCGACTGACCACTTAGGGGGAAAACATTGCAGATGCGCGATGATGGACACGTTCCATGGAGTAATGTATCGCAATGATTGATGGCGGCCGCTATGGTGGGAGGCAGATGTGATTACTGGCTGATAAATGGCAAGAAATAATTGATGAGTTATGAGTGATGATTACTGACAAATGTGACTGCGGTGATGAATGTCATGTTACAAGGATGACACATCACAGGTTACTCATGGAGACATCTGTGATGACGATGGTCCTCACTACGAATCAGATAACACCCTGATAGCAGCGTCTGTGGATCCAGGAAGTCATTTTGTTGCCAAATCAGGGATTGGGAAGGAATTTTCCCTGTTTTGGGCCAATTGGCACCAGGGTTATTTGCCTTCCTCTGGAACAACAGTTGATAAAATAGGAAAAACAATAGTTATTCGCCGCATCAACGTCCTTTCAAGTCACCCAATACCTTTCTCACTGTGTTTTCAAACACGGGTAGGGGTGAAAAACCTCTTATCCACTTGTCCGCTCATCTTCCCGGGGCAGTACTCCGTCGGCCAGAGTTGTTGATGGAGCTCTTGGATCACAACGAGTTCCGGGTGCACAAATCCAGTCTTCCGACTGGAACCTGCACCTTCCTGTTATTGGTTCCGCTACACTCTAGGCAACGCCGACTTCGCTCCCATAGAAGAAAGAAGACGCAATAGTGCAACAGGCTTTTTCATGGGCGAAACTCTGAGTCGGGCAAGTTGAACCGAATGTGCAAATTTATATTGAAGGGCTTTTTAATTTTATGCTGTGTAAGTAGATTGATTCAAATTTTAAAAAATTCTAAAAGAAAAAACCTGTTGCACTATTGCGTCTTCTTACTTCTATGGGAGCGAAGTCGGCGTTGCCTAGAGTGTAGCGGAACCAATAACAGGAAGGTGCAGGTTCCAGTCGGAAGACTGGATTCGTGCAGCTGGAACTCGTTGTGATCCGAGAGCTCAACAACCACATCAACAACTCTGGCCGACAGAGTACTGCCCCGGAAAGAGGAGCGGACAAGTGAATAATAGGTTTTTCACCCCTCATCAGATTTACTTCCCCGGTCCATTTGCGATCCAGCGGCGCATTCTCTGCAGTGGATTCGGGTCTTCCGGCGACTCTCTAAGGCAGTTGCTCCGACGTCCGCCAGGTGGCGCTGCTGCGCTGAAGTTTATCGGATTGCACTGAGCGTCACCAAGCCGGGCCGAGTGCAGGTAAGTGCTTTTCAAGCGACACAATCCCGGGGCAATTCAGGGAAAATCGGCGCAAATCGGAAATATTTGGATAACATGCCGCAAAAGCGCGAATCGGGCCCTTAGTAAATGACCCCCAGTGAGAAAGGTATTGGGTGACTTGGAGGTTTTTGCTACAATTTGTTGTGATTTTTAAGTGCAGCTTGAAAGGACGTTGATGCGGCGAATAACTATTGTTTTTCCCATTTGACTTCTGTGTTTCTGGACTTTTCCACCTTTTGTTTTCCCCTGCGCCGTCTTTTTCAGCTTGATTTGTTTATGTAATTTGTTTTTGCAGTTGGTTAGGTCTTATTGATCATTATGTCTTAGTGTATAAAATAGAAGGAATATGTTGGAACCTTATTTACTGCTATGATACTAATAAACACCATTGGAAAAAGTCAAGTAAAAGTTAGAGGCAATTTACTGGAATGTTTCACTGTTTTAGCCTGGCTGGAGCTTGACCAATGTGCGTCCGTCCGCCCATGGATTTTATGAGTGGGTGCTATAGAATTAGGGTACAAACCTCAGGAGTTGCAATGTGCTTGAACTTCACTTAACTGACCTTGAAATTCGTTAAGGACTTTAATTTCTCAGTTAAATGAATATAATACAATGTTACAACAATCTCACAAAGACTTTGACACTTCACACCTTGACCACTAGTGGAGGCGCATGGACACATATAGGAGGTCACTTTGTCTCCTTTTTATGAAAATCTGCTCATGTCTTGACAAACATATCCGGACATGTCCAGTCAAGAGGAAAGGAAAGTATGGATAACTCTGCTGCCATGTAGGAGCGCTGACGTGGGGCTATGTCTAAGGTTGCAGCCTCTGTGGTCTCCTGGTGTTCACCCTTTAACCCCTGTAGAGTAATGTGCAGTGCAACCGCAATCTCTGTAACTTTTTGAGTTATTTTTGTTCACTGACCACTAATCCCTATGGTTGTTATTCGTGGTCAGTGGACATTACAGGGTCCAGGTTGGGCAGAGTTTCTTCAATACGATGTGTAGAGTCAAGGCAGGTGCTGCAGGTTTAGAGTGAGATAAAGCAGAAAATATCAGAGAGTAGGAAATAAGGAAAAAGAGTCATGGATTCACACGTACAACACAACTGGTAACACAGGAACCTTTTGCTCAAGCAACTTCCCTTGATGAAAGATGCTTCAAATGACCTACAGGTGAAGGAAATTGGCTTGGAGAAGATTATTCCCTGAAGGGTCCATATACCCTACAGGTGAAGACTGGAACACCCATCGCCATGGAGAACAATATGGCGGAAGAGAGAGTATTGGGTACTGCCGCTGGCATGAAACACCTACATTACCTTTCACTCAATGGGGCTCATTTACTAAGGATCCGTACGCCGCACTTTCGTCGGAATTCCCGAATATTTCCGATTTGCGCCGAATTGCCCCAGGATTGTAGCGCACGCGATCAGATTGTGCGACAGAAATTGGGGAGCTTGGCCGTCTGACAACCTAACAGATCCTGAAAAACCGCGGTATTTAAAAAAGAATTTGTGTCGCAAGATCAGCACTTACATGCACCGGGACGGAGAAGGTGAACCCCGGAAGACCTCGGAGCAGCAGGGACACCTAGTGGATATGGGGCACACGGACCTTAGTGAGTCCCGGGAGACCCGAATCAGCGTCAGACAACGTGCCGCTGGATCGTGACTGGACTGGTAAATGTGCCCCAATGCCCATAAAAGGATTCCAAGAGCTACTCCATGTTATCCATGGTCTCCTTTCTTCTGAAATCAACTTTTAAAAATGATGTTAATGAGCGACAAGGGCTCTGAGATGCATTACCAAAGCTCCTCTGTGCTGTAGCTTTATTGGCTGTTACACTGTACTCCTACCACCTGCTCTCCATGGCTACAGGGGAAGTTTAAGAACACAGTGGGAGAGAGAAGTGCTCCCACACAGCACAGAGGGGAACTCTAGGAGCCCTTCAGACTCATTAGCATAATTGTAAAAGTTGATTTTAGAAGAAAGGAAGTCATGGATAACAAGTAGAAGATTATCAAAGTCCCGGTGCCCGGATCTATGAGTAATGTCCCTGGTTTATCAGGATGGATTTTATGGAAGTTTTCTTACAACAAACTTTCTATAACTTTTTTTTTACAAATGTTTCAAACACAAAAATTTAAGTTAAATCAAGAATATACAACAGAGAAACACGTACATATCAGAGGGTTACAGTGTACAGGGGGGATCTAGTAACCTCTTACCACGGAGCCACCATGACAGCTCCTCCAGCAATCTACAGTTATCATCCAAAGGGAAACGTGGCCATGGCCCAGCACCGGATCCTCCGGGGGAAGTTTGGGATTATATAATAGCTTCTCACTTCAAACTCTAAAATATCCTTAAGAGGACGGCGGTTACATAAAAGAGTCTGGATAACAAGTACAATCCTGATGAAAAGAAGAGAAGAAACACCTTTATTTATAATTATGCTTAGACGTAATTTCATTTAGTGTCATTCATTGTGCATATAAATGGCCTCCCACATTGTACCACGAGCCGCATCCATTGTATAACACCGAGCGGAGGAGACCCGGACACACAACTGCCGGAACACAGGAGGGGAACGTTATAGAATCAAACTTTATTCTTCTTTCTTTCTTTATTCTTCTTTACAAAGAATTGTGACATAAAAGTTACATTGTATTACAGTGACTGCACCAACAGAATAGTGAGTGCAGCTCTGGGGTATAATACAAGTTGGTGGCAGCTTACGGCGCCTCTTCATGCTGTTGCTGCTGATCACTTAGGTGGGGGATCGGCGGCAGTGTGGAGGGGTCGTTGAGGCTGAGCGCCCCGGACCTCCGGGACAAAATGTTCTCTTTTGTGTTGGGGATAATACGCATTCTGTGGAGACTGGAGATCAGCGGCGCCTCACACCGGCTAAGGACCAGCAGTGATTGTTTCCAAGTCCCAGAAAAAATAAAATAACGTCTGCTACCTATGATGCAGAGGGCACAAGTGCGACAAGAGTTGGGGTCCTCTTTGGGGCGATGCTCTGCGGGGGGACCCCCGTCCCTTGTGCCTGAAGATGCGGAGGTGGTCATGTCCCCTGATGTTGGTGCTGTACCAGCCAGTGGGAATAGTGTCAGTAATGTTGTGGTGGATAATGTGAGTGGTGCAGAATCATTACCAGCTTTGGGAGTGAGTGATGGAGTGACTGGTGGTCCGGGTGGCGCGGCTGAGAGTAACATGGAGGTGGGTAGTGTTAATGTGGTGGGTGCAGGGGTTGGTCCGGTTGCTCCCCCAGTGGCGGCCCCCGTTAAGAGCTATGCCAGTGTCGCTGCTGGGGGAAGTGGGGTTCCATCATCCTCGTCTCTGGGCTCTGGGGACGGCTTTTTGCAACGGCGCCTCCTGCAGGCCTTACAGAAGGGAGAAAGGACGATCAATATAGCGGGGCAGGAGGTTGATTTGTCATTTTGGAAAGAGAGGTACGGCCTGTCTGCCTTCCGAGAGCAAAGAGGCAGGGAGACACCATGGTCGCTCCCGACAACCAGGCCTTTGCGAATTCAAGAAAGTGATCGTTCTTAACCGTAACGAATCACTATCTTGTTTTGACATCATGACCTGGATGAATCACTATGGAGAGGTGCTGGGATTAGCAGAGAACATTCGGGACGAGTATGGTATCTGGTCAGGGGCCTGGACCTTCATGGTGAAGTTGTGGCGATCTCGGTCACCCGTACAGTCGTTGTCCTCTTTCCTTCGCCAATGCAGGCTCAGCCTCAGCGGGTGAAAGCCATGAGGCTGAATCTGCTGGGGAGGGGACTAGCAGAGGCGGAGGAATGGAGGGGCCAGGGAAGAAAGACAGGAAAAAGGCGCCTGCCCAGCTAAGGCGTCTAGAAAAGCGTCAACAGGAGAGAGAGCGGGGGGAGTCTCAGGCTGCTGGGACAACCTCTGGCGATATCCTGGAGACCACACCTGTCGCTGAGGCCCCAGGGGATGATGTACTGGATGAGGAGGTCAGGAGGATTGAGAGAGAGGAAGATGCCACGTTCTCAGACTACTCAGGGGTACTTGCTATCTTTGGTCTGTCCTTCTGAGGTATGGCCTGCCGGGGGAGTTTGTCAATTGGCTAAAGGTTTTGTACGCAGGGGTGGAGAGTTTCCCGCTTGTGAACGGTTGGATTGGCCGCTCTTTTGAGGTCGGGTCTGGTGTTCGCCAGGGTTGTCCTCTGAGCCCACTACTGTACGTGTTTGTGATTGACCCATTCCTTAGGAGGGTTGATCGTGGGCCGTTGTTCGGAGTCGGGATGGATCGGGCAGCACCGGAAGCCACTCTTAGAGTGGTAGCGTACGCCGATGATGTCACCGTGGAAGGGTTGGTCTTTGACCTTCAGAGAAAGGGTTAATCTGATCAAAACTTACCTGCTCCCGTTACTGATATATCTGGGCAGTGTGTGCATGTTGCCAGAGTCCCTCTGGACTCGGGTGTACAGTCTGTTCTTCCAGCTGTTATGGGGGAATAGGCTGAACCTAATCAAGAGGGAGGTTACTTACCGCACGAGGAGACAAGGAGGGTTGTGTATGGTCAACCCTGTGGTGTTCCTAGTGAATACCTTTCTTAAGATCAATATCGCAAACCTCTGGAAAGAGAGGGCTCCTCCGTGGGTATACTCCTGCAGGGGATGGTTTCGGCCTTTCTTCCAGGAATGGGAGACAGGAGGACAAGTGAAGGATCTTCGCACACCTCATGGGCATCTTCCGGCTTACGCTACCCCGGTTCTGAAGGTGATTCGCCGGTGGGGTCTGGGAATGTGGGAGATCAGGACCATGTCGAGGAAACTCCTTGACAAAAGGGTTCTGTTGACCCATTTCCAGAAGCCTCTGGCCCTCAGGGATTGCCCAAGTCGGGATCTTGGATCTGCCCCAATGTGTTAAGTATCGACGCAGCGTAAAATCCTCCCGGTGGATGAGGTGGTTAGGAACATTCTGGGTGACCTGGTGAAGGTGCGCTCTCTGGAGTATGAGGGGCTGG
The DNA here is from genome assembly GCF_040894005.1 of Engystomops pustulosus. Taxonomy (NCBI): domain Eukaryota; kingdom Metazoa; phylum Chordata; class Amphibia; order Anura; family Leptodactylidae; genus Engystomops; species Engystomops pustulosus. The sequence continues at coordinate 6,329,296 of NC_092415.1, read as the reverse complement.
GCACGGGGAGGACCTCTCTCCTTAGTGTCCCTTAGTCTGTCCTCTCCCTCCTGGTGAAGGTGCGCTCTCTGGAGTATGAGAGGCTGGGCACGGGGAGGGCCTCTCTCCTTAGTGTCCCTTAGTCTGTCCTCTCCCCTCCTGGTGAAGGTGCGCTCTCTGGAGTATGAGAGGCTGGGCACGGGGAGGGCCTCTCTCCTTAGTGTCCCTTAGTCTGTCCTCTCCCTCCTGGTGAAGGTGCACTCTCTGGAGTATGAGAGGCTGGGCACGGGGAGGGCCTCTCTCCTTAGTGTCCCTTAGTCTGTCCTCTCCCCTCCTGGTGAAGGTGCGCTCTCTGGAGTATGAGAGGCTGGGCACGGGGAGGGCCTCTCTCCTTAGTGTCCCTTAGTCTGTCCTCTCCCCTCCTGGTGAAGGTGCGCTCTCTAGAGTATGAGAGGCTGGGCACGGGGAGGGCCTCTCTCCTTAGTGTCCCTTAGTCTGTCCTCTCCCTCCTGGTGAAGGTGCGCTCTCTGGAGTATGAGAGGCTGGGCACGGGGAGGGCCTCTCTCCTTTGGAGGGGGTTCTCCTTTAGTGTCCCTTAGTCTGTCATCTCCTCTCCTGGTGTTGGGCTGATGCTGCACAGTAGATTTTTGTTTTGTGTTCTGGGCGTGTAGTGATGTTGGGCTTGCAGGCGCCGAACTTTTGCTTTATGTGGTTTGTATTTGTTTAGAGATTTGATTATTATTAGTTATTTATAAGGAGAAAAACATAAATAATTAAATAAATTAGGTGTTGGGACTGGGTGAAGGTTTGGTTTTATAATCCTGAGTGTGTGGCTGGGCCAGGAGATTTTGGTAAGTCTCTTTTAGTTTATATTATTGAAACATGATGTATAGAGGGAAACAGTCAAATAAATAGGAATGACACAGGGTTTCGGTCAGTATAGATAGAGCAGCACTAATCTGTGTGTATTCTATATGCCCCAAACCTGGAGATCTGTTAAGGAATCCATATATATCCGTCTGATAGAGAAATTGATCCCTAGAGCTTGCACTCTGCCTGGCATAGTGATGGCACAGGGGTTGCCTGGCATAGTGATGGCACAGGGGTTGCCTGGCATAGTGATGGCATAGGGGTTGCCTGGCATAGTGATGGCATAGGGGCTGCCTGGCATAGTGATGGCATAGGGGTTGCCTGGCATAGTGATGGCACAGGGGTTGCCTGGCATAGTGATGGCACAGGGCTGCCTGGCAAAGTGATGGCACAGGGGTTGCCTGGCATAGTGATGGCACAGGGGTTGCCTGGCATAGTGATGGCATAGGGGCTGCCTGGCATAGTGATGGCACAGGGGTTGCCTGGCATAGTGATGGCACCAGGGCTGTCTGGCATAGTGATGGCATAGGGGCTGCCTGGCATAGTGATGGCATAGGGGTTGCCTGGCATAGTGATGGCACAGATGTTGCCTGGCATAATGATGGCACAGGGGTTGCCTGGCATAGTAATGGCACCGGGGCTGCCAGGCATAGTGATGGCACCGGGGCTGCCTGGCATACTGATGGCATAGGGGCGGCCTGGCATAGTGATGGCACAGGGGTTGCCTGGCCAATTGATGGCATAGGGGGTTGCCTGGCATAGTGATGGCATAGGGGCTGCCTGGCATAGTGATGGCATAGGGGTTGCCTGGCATAGTGATGGCATAGGGGCTGCCTGGCATAGTGATGGCATAGGGGTTGCCTGGCATAGTGATGGCATAGGGGCTGCCTGGCATAGTGATGGCACAGTGGTTGCCTGGCCAATTGATGGCATAGGGGGAGCCTGGCATAGTGATGGCATAGGGGTTGCCTGGCCAATTGATGGCATAGGGGGAGCCTGGCATAGTGATGGCACAGGGGTTGCCTGGCCAATTGATGGCATAGGGGCTGCCTGGCATAGTGATGGCATAGGGGCTGCCTGGCATAGTGATGGCATAGGGGTTGCCTGGCATAGTGATGGCATAGGGGCTGCCTGGCATAGTGATGGCACAGTGGTTGCCTGGCCAATTGATGGCATAGGGCAGTGATGGCAAGCCTTTTAGAGACCGAGTGCCCAAACTACAACATAGACCCGCTTATTTATCGCAAAGTGCCAACACAGAAATGTAATTTGTGATTATACTCCCTTCTCTGTCACAGTTTTCATTGATACCAGCACCTGAGGACACCAATAAAGCAGAAAATAGTCCCACGTACAGCTGTCCCTTTAATATAGCTCTGTGCACAGCAAGTCCTGGGCTGTCTGGGGCTGCAGGAAGATACCTGGAGTCATCTCTGGTGATGGCCTGAGTGCCCACAGAAAGGGCTCTGAGTGCCACCTCTGGCACCAGTGCCATAGGCTAGCCATCACTGGCATAGGGGGTTGCCTGGCATAGTGATGGCATAGGCGCTGCCTGGCATTGTGATGGCATAGGGGTTGCCTGGCATAGTGATGGCATAGGGGCTGCCTGGCATAGTGATGGCATAGGCGCTGCCTGGCATAGTGATGGTATAGGGGCTGCCTGGCATAGTGATGGCATAGGGGTTGCCTGGCATAGTGATGGCATAGGTGCTGCCTGGCATCGTGTTGGCATAGGGGTTGCCTGGTATAGTGATGGCATAGGTGCTGCCTGGCATAGTGATTGTATAGGGGCTGCCTGGCATAGTAATGGTATAGTGGCTGCCTGGCATAGTGATGGCATAGGGGCTGCCTGGCATAGTGATGGCACAGTGGTTGCCTGGCCAATTGATGGCATAGGGGGTTGCCTGGCATAGTGATGGCATAGGGGCTGCCTGGCATAGTGATGGCATAGGCGCTGCCTGGCATAGTGATGGCTTAGGGGCTGCATGGCATAGTTTTGGCATAGGCGCTGCCTGGCAAAGTGATGGCATAGGTGCTGCCTGGCATCGTGTTGGCATAGGGGTTGCCTGGTATAGTGTTGGAATAGGTGTTGCCTGGCATAGTGATTGTATAGGGGCTGCCTGGCATAGTGATGGTATAGGGGCTGCCTGACATAGTGATGGTATAGGGGTTGCCTGGCATAGTGATGGTATAGGGATTGCCTGACATAGTGATGGCATAGGGGCTGCCTGGCATAGTGATGGCATAGGGGCTGCCTGGCAAAGTGATGGCACAGGCTGCCTAGCATAGTGATGGCATAGGGGTTGCCTTGCATAGTGATTGTATAGGGGCTGCCTGGCATAGTGTTGGCATAGGCGCTGCCTGGCATAGTGATGGTATAGGGGTTGCCTGGCATAGTGATGGTATAGGGGCTGCCTGGCATTGTGATAGTATAGGGGCTGACTGGCATAGTGATAGCATAGGGGTTGCCTGGCATCGTGTTGGCATAGGGGCTGCCTGGCATAGTGATGGTATAGGGATTGCCTGGCATAGTGATGGTATAGGTGCTGCGTGGCATAGTGTTGGCATAGGCGCTGCCTGGAATAGTGATGGCATAGGCGCTGCCTGGCATAGTGATGGCATAGGTGCTGCCTGGCATAGTGATGGTATAGGGGCTGCCTGGCATAGTGATGGTATAGGGGCTGCCTGGCATAGTGATGGCATAGGGGTTGCCTGGCATAGTGATGGCATAGGGGTTGCCTGGCATAGTGATGGTATAGGGGCTGCCTGGCATAGTAATGGTATAGGGGCTGCCTGGCATAGTTATGGCATAGGGGTTGCCTGGAATAGTGCTGGCATAGGCACTGTCTGGCATAGTGATGGCATAAGGGTTGCCTGGCATAGTGATGGTATAGGGGTTGCCTGGCATAGTGATGGCACAGGGGCTGCCTGGCATAGTGATGGCATAGGGGTTGCCTGGCATAGTGATGGTATAGGAGTTGCCTGGCATAGTGATGGCATAGGGGCTGCCTGGCATAGTGATGGCATAGGGGTTGCCTGGCATAGTGATGGCATAGGGGTTGCCTGGCATAGTGATGGTATAGGAGTTGCCTGGCATAGTGATGGCATAGGGGTTGCCTGGCATCGTGTTGGCATAGGGGTTGCCTGGCATAGTGATGGCACAGGCACTGTCTGGCATAGTGATGGTATAGGGGTTGCCTGGCATAGTGATGGCACAGGCACTGTCTGGCATAGTGATGGTATAGGGGTTGCCTGGCATAGTGATGGCACATGCACTGTCTGGCATAGTGATGGCATAGTGGGATGCTACATGTAATCTCCGTTGGGTAGACTCCTGTAATCTCTCTGTTCGCAGCCATAAAACATAACAGTTATTGTAATATTTTACGATACTCTGTAACATTTCAGCGCTGAGCCCTTCGGCTGTGGATCCGGGAAGCTCTTGGACCTTTGTTCACTTCCAAAACGTTGTGCCGCCGCCGCCACCTGGACCGTCTGTCAAGTTCTAAACTGCACATTAGTCACAGCTCATTGGCCTCCAACTTCTGTCTGTGATGCATCTGCTAATCGTAACGCGCCATGTCCAGCACCGCCGCCGCTAACGAGCTCCCGCTCCAGCGGATGGAGGATCGGGATGAGGAATGGGACGCACGGACGCAATGTGGAAGATAAATATAACCATCAATAACATCAGCAGCTTCCTGCCACCATAACATCACCGGCTCGTCCGCACCTTCCAGTCATTGAGGATCATAACGACGCTGTCGCGGTCATCAACGATTGGACGGATTCATCATAATTGGGAGGCGAGGAGCATTACAATAATTCCATTAGGTGAACTCTGCGCGTAGCGAATCCGGATAAATGCAGGAGAATATTCTGTCCGCTTTATGTGCAGAAGGAAGAAGTTTGAGATGAATTAGAAATGTGACTGCGGAGCCGAATTATCATCAGTATAGGAGAGGAACTTACAGAAGAGCAGAAGCTTCTACAGGATAGGAGTAGTAGTACTGTGCTGTGCCCATATATACAGGATAGGAGTAGTAGTACTGTGCTGTGCCTATATATACAGGATAGGAGTAGTAGTACTGTGCTGTGCCCATATATACAGGATAGGAGTAGTAGTACTGTGCTTTGCCCATATATACAGGATAGGAGTAGTACTACTGTGCTGTGCCCATATATACAGGATAGGAGTAGTAGTACTGTGCTGTGCCCATATATACAGGATAGGAGTAGTAGTACTGTGCTGTATTCATATATACAGGATAGGAGTAGTAGTACTGTGCTGTGCCCATATATACAGGATAGGAGTAGTAGTACTGTGCAGTGCTCATATATACAGGATAGGAGTAGTAGTACTGTGCTGTGCCCATATATACAGGATAGGAGTAGTAGTACTGTGCTGTGCCCATATATACAGGATAGGAGTAGTAGTACTGTGCTGTGCCCATATATACAGGATAGGAGTAGTAGTACTGTGCTGTGCACATATATACAGGATAGGAGTAGTAATACTGTGCTGTGCCCATATATACAGGATAGGAGTAGTAGTACTGTGCTGTGCACATATATACAGGATAGGAGTAGTAGTACTGTGCTGTGCCCATATATACAGGATAGGAGTAGTAGTACTGTGCTGTGCCCATATATACAGGATAGGAGTAGTAGTGCTGTGCTGTGCCCATATATACAGGATAGGAGTAGTAGTACTGTGCTTTGTCCATATATACAGGATAGGAGTAGTAGTACTGTGCTGTGCCCATATATACAGGATAGGAGTAGTAGTACTGTGCTGTGCCCATATATACAGGATAGGAGTAGAAGTACTGTGCAGTGCCCATATATACAGGATAGGAGTAGTAGTACTGTGCTGTGCCCATATATACAGGATAGGAGTAGTAGTACTGTGCTGTGCCCATATATACAGGATAGGAGTAGTAGTACTGTGCTGTGCCCATATATACAGGATAGGAGTAGTAGTACTGTGCTGTGCCCATATATACAGGATAGGAGTAGTAGTACTGTGCTGTGCCCATATATACAGGATAGGAGTAGTAGTACTGTGCTGTGCACATATATACAGGATAGGAGTAGTAATACTGTGCTGTGCCCATATATACAGGATAGGAGTAGTAGTACTGTGCTGTGCACATATATACAGGATAGGAGTAGTAGTACTGTGCTGTGCCCATATATACAGGATAGGAGTAGTAGTACTGTGCTGTGCCCATATATACAGGATAGGAGTAGTAGTGCTGTGCTGTGCCCATATATACAGGATAGGAGTAGTAGTACTGTGCTTTGTCCATATATACAGGATAGGAGTAGTAGTACTGTGCTGTGCCCATATATACAGGATAGGAGTAGTAGTACTGTGCTGTGCCCATATATACAGGATAGGAGTAGAAGTACTGTGCAGTGCCCATATATACAGGATAGGAGTAGTAGTACTGTGCTGTGCCCATATATACAGGATAGGAGTAGTAGTACTGTGCTGTGCCCATATATACAGGATAGGAGTAGTAGTACTGTGCTGTGCCCATATATCCAGGATAGGAGTAGTAGTACTGTGCTGTGCCCATATATCCAGGATAGGAGTAGTAGTACTGTGCTGTCCCTATATATACAGGATAGGAGTAGTAGTACTGTGCTGTGCCCATATATACAGGATAGGAGTAGTAGTACTGTGCCAATATATACAGGATAGGAGTAGTAGTACTGTGCTGTACCCATATATACAGGATAGGAGTAGTAGTACTGTGCTGTGCCCATATATACAGGATAGGAGTAGTAGTACTGTGCTGTGCCCATATATAGAGGATAGGAGTAGTAGTACTGTGCTGTGCCCATATATACAGGATAGGAGTAGTAGTACTGTGGTGTGTCCATATATACAGGATAGGAGTAGTAGTACTGTGCTGTGCCCATATATACAGGATAGGAGTAGTAGTACTGTGCTGTGTCCATATATACAGGATAGAAGTAGTAGTACTGTGCTGTGCCCATATATACAGGATAGGAGTAGTAGTACTGTGCTGTGTCCATATATACAGGATAGGAGTAGTAGTACTGTGGTGTGCTTATATATGTCAGATGAAGGAAGTAGTACAGGCAGTCGCCCTTTAAAGGGTTAACACTTGGTGTCAGCACAGATCACAGTAGGTTTTCGGGTTCAAAGTTTGGCTGAACATTGCTGTGTAAATGAAGCAAAAAGTTAAACAATGTGAAAGTAAAAAGGGTTTGATGTGTTGGGTCCTCCAGAACATGAGAGATGTTCTAGGTCCTCCAGAACACAAGAGATGTCCCGGGTCCTCCAGAACATGAGAGATGCGCCGGGTCCTCCAGAACATGAGAGATATGCCGGGTCCACCAGAACATGAGAGATGTGCCGGGTCCACCAGAACATGAGAGATGTGCCGGGTCCTCCAGAACATGAGAGATGGGCCGGATCCTCCAGAACATGAGAGATGGGCCGGGTCCTCCAGAACATGAGAGATGTGCTGGGTCCACCAGAGCATGAGAGATGGGCCGGGTCCTCCAGAACATGAGAGATATGCCGGGTCCACCAGAACATGAGAGATGTGCCGGGTCCACCAGAACATGAGAGATGTGCCGGGTCCTCCAGAACATGAGAGATGGGCCGGATCCTCCAGAACATGAGAGATGGGCCGGGTCCTCCAGAACATGAGAGATGTGCTGGGTCCACCAGAGCATGAGAGATGGGCCGGGTCCTCCAGAACATGAGAGATATGCCGGATCCTCCAGAACATGAGAGATGGGCCGGGTCCTCCAGAACATGAGAGATGTGCTGGGTCCACCAGAACATGAGAGATATGCCGGGTCCACCAGAACATGAGAGATGTGCCGGGTCCACCAGAACATGAGAGATGCGCCGGGTCCTCCAGAACATGAGAGATATGCCGGGTCCACCAGAACATGAGAGATGTGCCGGGTCCACCAGAACATGAGAGATGGGCCGGGTCCTCCAGAACATGAGAGATGTGCGGGGTCCACCAGAACATGAGAGATGGGCCGGGTCCTCCAGAACATGAGAGATGTGCCGGGTCCTCCAGAACATGAGAGATGTGCTGGGTCCACCAGAACATGACAGATGGGCCGGGTCCTCCAGAACATGAGAGATGGGCCGGGTCCTCCAGAACATGAGAAATGTGCCGGGTCCTCCAGAACATGAGAAATGTGCCGGGTCCTCCAGAACATGAGAGATGGGCTGGGTCCACCAGAACATGAGAGATGGGCCGGGTCCTCCAGAACATGAGAGATGTGCCGGGTCCTCCAGAACATGAGAGATGGGCCGGGTCCTCCAGAACATGAGAGATGATCCAGGTCCTCCAGAACATGAGAGATGGGCCGGGTCCTCCAGAACATGAGAGATGATCCAGGTCCTCCAGAACATGAGAGATGGGCCGGGTCCTCCAGAACATGAGAGATGTGCTGGGTCCACCAGAACATGAGAGATGGGCCGGGTCCTCCAGAACATGAGAGATGGGCCGGGTCCTCCACAACATGAGAGATGGGCCGGGTCCTCCAGAACATGAGAGATGTGCCGGATCCTCCAGAACATGAGAGATGTGCCGGGTCCTCCAGAACATGAGATATAGGCCGGGTCCTCCAGAACATGAGAGATGCGCCAGGTCCTCCAGAACATGAGAGATGGGCCGGGTCCTCCAGAACATGAGAGATGGGTCGGGTCCTCCAGAACATAAGATTTATACCTGCTGTAGCTTAAACACAAGGGATCTGAATCAGGAATCAGAACTCCCTAGTCGAGTATTTCTACATTATTTGTAAGCAGACAATATATAAGGGGATCAGACATCTGCTAATAATTCCCAGATATTACTGTCATGGAAAATAATAACTAGAATTCCGCTCCCACATTGTCTGATCTTCTAAATCAATGTCAATCTTAGAAAGCAAAAGACCAGACATCATCCTGTCCGCTCAGATATGCATTGTCCATCCTTATCTTCTCCGAGGACCATCCCCCCTTTCATCCCTTGTGATATTATGTGATAATGGACCAAACATCCAGTGACTGACATCTTGTTACATTGGTTTAAGCCCTATAGACAGGGGATCCGAGATTCTCAGCCGCTGCAGCTCATGGAGGTGTCTGGTCATAGATTAGGTGCTCAGAGTGTTAAAGGAAACCTACCATGAGGAATCTAGTAGGAGTGCGGTAGCCTGGCCGGGCCCTGGGAGCTAAGGCTAGGACACGCCCCAGTCACCTTTGCAGTTAATTTACATATTACTAAGAATTATTGAGTTAGAGATAAGGGCAGAGGCAGGAGGAATCTACCATCAGATCTCCTTCTGGTAGTAGATTCCTCATGGTAGGTACAGGATAGGAGTAATAGTACTGTGCTGTGCCCATATATACAGGATAGGAGTAGTAGTACTGTGCTGTGCCCATATATACAGGATAGGAGTAGTAGTACTGTGCTGTGCCCATATATACAGGATAGGAGTAATAGTACTGTGCTGTGCCCATATATACAGGATAGGAGTAGTAGTACTGTGCTGTGCCCATATATACAGGATAGGAGTAGTAGTACTGTGCTTATATATACAGGATAGGAGTAGTAGTACTGTGCTGTGCCCATATATACAGGATAGGAGTAGTAGTACTGTGCTGAGCCCATATATACAGGATAGGAGTAGTAGTACTGTGCTGTGCCCTTATATACAGGATAGGAGTAGTAGTACTGTGCTGTGCCCATATATACAGGATAGGAGTAGTAGTACTGTGCTGTCCCTATATATACAGGATAGGAGTAGTAGTACTGTGGTGTGCTTATATATGTCAGATGAAGGAAGTAGTACAGGCAGACGCCTTTTAAAGGGTTAACACTTGGTGTCAGCACAGATCACAGTAGGTTTTCGGGTTCAAAGTTTGGCTGAACATTGCTGTGTAAATGAAGCAAAAAGTTAAACAATGTGAAAGTAAAAAGGGTTTGATGTGTTGGGTCCTCCAGAACATGAGAGATGTTCTAGGTCCTCCAGAACACAAGAGATGTCCCGGGTCCTCCAGAACATGAGAGATGCGCCGGGTCCTCCAGAACATGAGAGATGGGCCGGGTCTTCCAGAACATGAGAGATGGGCCGGGTCCTCCAGAACATGAGAGATGGGCCGGGTCCTCCAGAACATGAGAGATGGGCCGGGTCCTCCAGAACATGAGAGATGCACCGGGTCCTCCAGAACATGAGAGATGCACCGGGTCCTCCAGAACATGAGAGATGATCCAGGTCCTCCAGAACATGAGAGATGTGCCTGGTCCTACAGAACATGAGAAATGGCTGGGTCCACCAGAACATGAGAGATGCGCCGGGTCCTCCAGAACATGAGATATAGGCCGGGTCCTCCAGAACATGAGAGATGTGCCGGGTCCTCCAGAACATGAGAGATGTGCTGGGTCCTCCAGAACATGAGAGATGTGCTGGGTCCTCCAGAACATGAGAGATGTGCTGGGTCCACCAGAACATGAGAGATGTGCTGGGTCCTCCAAAACATGAGAGATGCACCGGGTCCTCCAGAACATGAGAGATGGGCCGGGTCCTCCAGAACATGAGAGATGTGCTGGGTCCACCTGAACATGAGAGATGGGCCGGGTCCTCCAGAACATGAGAGATGGGCCGGGTCCTCCACAACATGAGAGATGGGCCGGGTCCTCCAGAACATGAGAGATGCACCGGGTCCTCCTGAACATGAGAGATGTGCCGGGTCCTCCAGAACATGAGAGATGTGCCTGGTCCTACAGAACATGAGAAATGGCTGGGTCCTCCAGAACAAGAGAGATGTGCCGGGTCCTCCAGAACATGAGAGATGTGCTGGGTCCTCCAGAACATGAGAGATGGGCCGGGTCCTCCAGAACATGAGAGATGGGCCGGGTCTTCCAGAACATGAGAGATGGGCCGGGTCCTCCAGAACATGAGAGATGGGCCGGGTCCTCCAGAACATGAGAGATGGGCCGGGTCCTCCAGAACATGAGAGATGCACCGGGTCCTCCAGAACATGAGAGATGCACCGGGTCCTCCAGAACATGAGAGATGCACCGGGTCCTCCAGAACATGAGAGATGATCCAGGTCCTCCAGAACATGAGAGATGTGCCTGGTCCTACAGAACATGAGAAATGGCTGGGTCCACCAGAACATGAGAGATGGGCCGGGTCCTCCAGAACATGAGAGATGTGCCGGGTCCTCCAGAACATGAGAGATGTGCTGGGTCCTCCAGAACATGAGAGATGTGCTGGGTCCTCCAGAACATGAGAGATGTGCTGGGTCCACCAGAACATGAGAGATGTGCCGGATCCTCCAGAACATGAGAGATGGGCCGGGTCCTCCAGAACATGAGAGATGTGCTGGGTCCACCAGAACATGAGAGATGGGCCGGGTCCTCCAGAACATGAGAGATGTGCCGGGTCCTCCAGAACATGAGAGATGCACCGGGTCCTCCAGAACATGAGAGATGGGCCGGGTCCTCCAGAACATGAGAGATGTGCTGGGTCCACCAGAACATGAGAGATGGGCCGGGTCCTCCAGAACATGAGAGATGGGCCGGGTCCTCCACAACATGAGAGATGGGCCGGGTCCTCCAGAACATGAGAGATGCACCGGGTCCTCCTGAACATGAGAGATGTGCCGGGTCCTCCAGAACATGAGAGATGTGCCTGGTCCTACAGAACATGAGAAATGGCTGGGTCCTCCAGAACATGAGAGATGTGCCGGGTCCTCCAGAACATGAGAGATGTGCTGGGTCCTCCAGAACATGAGAGATGGGCCGGGTCCTCCAGAACATGAGAGATGTGCCTGGTCCTCCAGAACATGAGAGATGGGCCGGGTCCACCAGAACATAAGAGATGGGCCGGGTCCTCCAGAACATGAGAGATGGGCCGGATCCTCCAGAACATGAGAGATGTGCTGGGTCCTCCAGAACATGAGAGATGTGCCTGGTCCTACAGAACATGAGAAATGGCTGGGTCCTCCAGAACATGAGAGATGGGCCGGGTCCTCCAGAACATGAGAGATGTGCCGGGTCCTCCAGAACATGAGAGATGTGCCGGGTCCTCCAGAACATGAGATATAGGCCGGGTCCTCCAGAACATGAGAGATGGGCCGGGTCCTCCAGAACATGAGAGATGTGCCGGGTCCTCCAGAACATAAGATTTATACCTGCTGTAGCTTAAACACAAGGGATCTGAATCAGGAATCAGAACTCCCTAGTCGAGTATTTCTACATTATTTGTAAGCAGACAATATATAAGGGGATCAGACATCTGCTAATAATTCCCAGATATTACTGTCATGGGAAATAATAACTAGAATTCCGCTCCCACATTGTCTGATCTTCAGATTTCTCCCTTTCTTCTAAATCAATGTCAATCTTAGAAAGCAAAAGACCAGACATCATCCTGTCCGCTCAGATATGCATTGTCCATCCTTATCTTCTCCGAGGACCATCCCCCCTTTCATCCCTTGTGATATTATGTGATAATGGACCAAACATCCAGTGACTGACATCTTGTTACATTGGTTTAAGCCCTATAGACAGGGGATCCGAGATTCTCAGCCGCTGCAGCTCATGGAGGTGTCTGGTCATAGATTAGGTGCTCAGAGTGTTAAAGGAAACCTACCATGAGGAATCTAGTAGGAGTGCGGTAGCCTGGCCGGGCCCTGGGAGCTAAGGCTAGGACACGCCCCAGTCGCCTTTGCAGTTAATTTACATATTACTAAGAATTATTGAGTTAGAGATAAGGGCAGAGGCAGGAGGAATCTACCATCACATCTCCTTCTGGTAGTAGATTCCTCATGGTAGGCTTTGGCCACACTTTATGACACATGTTCTGTGTTCTGCATTGTTAGAATATTGCCACATTGCTGACCCCCAGTGCCATGACCTTTGGGCGTGGGCAGTAGCAGGCAACCAGGCGGCTATGGGCTGACCGCTGCGCCACCTTCTGCTTGCTCTGCGCTGTGAATCTATGCTCATGCTTGTACTGCGGGTCCTGTGCATGGCACCAGTCTTCCAAAAAAGACTCTTATTTCCCCGCTCGTCTACAGAATATCCAGTCTAGGAGTCAGGAGTCCTGGATGCCAAGATGCCAATCAGCAATCAACCAGCTTACGTTTTTTTCCCAAACATGGACCCAGACAACGAAAGGCGGAGCCTGCTCAGCTTCAGGGATTGTGGGTTTAGAGTCCCCCAAATTTTTAAGATTGTTAATTTTAAAACATAGAATGATCCCCGTCCTACGAAGCAAAAAGTCTCCAGTCTCCAGCGTACGGTCACATGTTCTGTATGTTCTCATGTATGAGAGACCCGAGAGCGGCCGCTCCAGACTGACCACGTGACACCGCCGGCCGCACATCCAGACATCTCTGAGCAAAGCAGATAATAACAGTAATAAAATGTCATTTGGGGCAATTCACCGAAATATTGATAAAACTCTCAAGTAAGGAGGGAAATGGGGAAAACGCAGAAACCGCGTGTTCCTGAGAAAATAACAGGTTACAACGTGGCTGAAATATAAGTACCGCAATATCACTGGAGACAAATTGTCTGTTTGGGGGAAAGAAACCTGAGCAAACAGGAAAAGAAGAAGAAAATGTCACAATAAGAAAACAAAGAGCAAATTATTTTATATACAGAGGGGATTATAGCGGATATATTCCTGTACATAGGGGGCAGTATTATAGTAGTTATATTCTTGTACATAGGGGGCAGTATTATAGTAGTTATATTCTTGTACATAGGGGGCAGTATTATAGTAGTTATATTCCTGTACATAGGGGGCAGTATTATAGTAGTTATATTCCTGTACATAGGGGGCAGTATTATAGTAGTTATATTCTTGTACATAGGGGGCAGTATTATAGTAGTTATATTCTTGTACATAGGGGGCAGTATTATAGTAGTTATATTCCTGTACATAGGGGGCGGTATTATAGTAGTTATATTCCTGTACATAGGGGGCGGTATTATAGTAGTTATATTCCTGTACATAGGGGGCAGTATTATAGTAGTTATATTCTTGTACATAGGGGGCAGTATTATAGTAGATATATTCCTGTACATAGGGGGCAGTATTATAGTAGTTATATTCTTGTACATAGGGGGCAGTATTATAGTAGTTATATTCCTGTACATAGGGACAGTATTATAGTAGTTATATTCTTGTACATAGGGGGCAGTATTATAGCAGTTATATTCCTGTACATAGGGTGCAGTATTATAGCGGTTATATTCCTGTACATAGGGGGCAGTATTATAGTAGTTATATTCCTGTACATAGGGACAGTATTATAGTAGTTATATTCTTGTACATAGGGGGCAGTATTATAGCGGTTATATTCCTGTACATAGGGGGCAGTATTATAGTAGTTATATTCTTGTACATAGGGGGCAGTATTATAGCGGTTATATTCCTGTACATAGGGGGCAGTATTATAGTAGTTATATTCCTGCACATAGGGGGCAGTATTATAGTAGTTATATTCTTGTACATAGGGGGCAGTATTATAGTAGTTATATTCCTGTACATAGGGACAGTATTATAGTAGTTATATTCTTGTACATAGGGGGCAGTATTATAGAGGTTATATTCCTGTACATAGGGGGCAGTATTATAGTAGTTATATTCCTGCACATAGGGGGCAGTATTATAGTAGTTATATTCTTGTACATAGGGGGAAGTATTATAGCGGTTATATTCCTGTACATAGGGGGCAGTATTATAGTAGTTATATTCCTGCACATAGGGGGCAGTATTATAGTAGTTATATTCTTGTACATAGGGGGCAGTATTATAGTAGTTATATTCTTGTACATAGGGGGCAGTATTATAGTAGTTATATTCCTGTACATAGGGGGGCAGTATTATAGTAGTTATATTCCTGTACATAGGGGGCAGTATTATAGTAGTTATATTCTTGTACATAGGGGGCAGTATTATAGTAGTTATATTCTTGTACATAGGGGGCAGTAATATAGTAGTTATATTCTTGTACATAGGGGTCAGTATTATAGTAGTTATATTCCTGTACATAGGGGCAGTATTATAGTAGTTATATTCTTGTACATAGGGGGCAGTATTATAGCGGATATATTCCTGTACATAGGAGGCAATATTATAGTAGTTATATTCCTGTAGATAGGGGTCAGTATTATAGTAGTTATATTCTTGTACATAGGGGGCAGTATTATAGTAGTTATATTCCTGTACATAGGGGGCAGTATTATAGTAGTTATATTCTTGTACATAGGGGGCAGTATTATAGTAATTATATTCTTGTACATAGAGGCAGTATTATAGTAGTTATATTCCTGTACATAGGGGCAGTATTATAGTAATTATATCCTGTACATAGGGGGCAGTATTATAGTAGTTATATTCCTGTACATAGGGGTCAGTATTATAGTAGTTATATTCTTGTACATAGGGGGCAGTATTATAGCGGTTATATTCCTGTACATAGGGGTCAGTATTATAGTAGTTATATTCTTGTACATAGGGGGCAGTATTATAGTAGTTATATTCCTGTACATAGGGGGCAGTATTATAGTAGTTATATTTTTGTACATAGGGGGCAGTATTATAGTAGTTATATTCTTGTACATAGGGAGCAGTATTATAGTAGTTATATTCTTGTACATAGGGGGCAGTATTATAGCGGATATATTCCTGTACATAGGGGGCAGTATTATAGTAGTTATATTCTTGTACATAGGGGGCAGTATTATATTAGTTATATTCCTGTACATAGGGTGCAGTATTATAGTAGTTATATTCCTGTACATAGGGGGCAGTATTATAGTAGTTATATTCCTGTACATAGGGGGCAGTATTATAGTAGTTATATTCTTGTACATAGGGGGCAGTATTATAGTAGTTATATTCCTGTACATAGGGAGTAGTATTATAGTAGTTATATTCTTGTACATAGGGGGCAGTATTATAGTAGTTATATTCTTGTACAGAGGGGGCAGTATTATAGTAATTATATTCTTGTACATAGGGGGCAGTATTATAGTAGTTATATTCCTGTACATAGGGGGCAGTATTATAGTAGTTATATTCCTGTACATAGGGGTCAGTATAATAGTAGTTATATTCTTGTACATAGGGGGCAGTATTATAGCGGATATATTCCTGTACATAGGAGGCAATATTATAGTAGTTATATTCCTGTACATAGGGGGCAGTATTATAGTAGTTATATTCTTGTACATAGGGGGCAGTATTATAGTAGTTATATTCCTGTACATAGGGGGCAGTATTATAGTAGTTATATTCTTGTACATAGGGAGCAGTATTATAGTAGTTATATTCTTGTACATAGGGGGCAGTATTATAGTAGTTATATTCTTGTACATAGGGGGCAGTATTATAGTAGTTATATTCTTGTACATAGGGGGCAGTATTTTAGTAGTTATATTCCTGTACATTGGGGGCAGTATTATAGTAGTTATATTCTTGTACATAGGGGGCAGTATTATAGTAGTTATATTCTTGTACATAGGGGGCAGTATTATAGTAGTTATATTCCTGTACATAGGGGGCAGTATTATAGTAGTTATATTCCTGTACATAGGGGCAGTATTATAGTAGTTATATTCCTGTACATACGGGTAGTATTATAGTAGTTATATTCCTGTACATAGGGGGCAGTATTATAGTAGTTATACTCCTGTACATAGGGGTAGTATTATAGTAGTTATGTTCCTGTACATAGGGGTAGTATTATAGTAGTTATATTCCTGTACATAGGGGGCAGTATTATAGTAGTTATAGTCTTGTACATAGGGGGCAGTATTATAGTAGTTATATTCTTGTACATAGGGGGCAGTATTATAGTAGTTATATTCCTGTACATACGGGTAGTATTATAGTAGTTATATTCTTGCACATAGGAGGCAGTATTATAGTAGTTATATTCTTGTACATAGGAGCAGTATTATAGTAGTTATAGTCTTGTACATAGGGAGCAGTATTATAGTAGTTATATTCTTGTACATAGGGGGCAGTATTATAGTAGTTATATTCTTGTACATAGGGGGCAGTATTATAGTAGTTATATTCTTGTACATAGGGGCAGTATTATAGTAGTTATATTCTTGTACATAGGGGGCAGTGTTATAGTAGTTATATTCCTGTACATAGGGGGCAGTATTATAGTAGTTATATTCCTGTACATAGGGGGCAGTATTATAGTAGTTATATTCCTGTACATAGCGGGCAGTATTATAGTAGTTATAGTCTTGTACATAGGGAGCAGTATTATAGTAGTTATATTCCTGTACATAGGGGGCAGTATTATAGTAGTTATATTCCTGTACATAGGAGGCAGTGTTATAGTAGTTATATTCCTGTATATAGGGGGCAGTATTATAGTAGTTATATTCCTGTACATAGGAGGCAGTATTATAGTAGTTATATTCTTGTACATAGAGGGCAGTATTATAGTAGTTATATTCTTGTACATAGGGGGCAGTATTATAGTAGTTATATTCCTGTACATAGGAGGCAGTATTATAGTAGTTATATTCTTGTACATAGAGGGCAGTATTATAGTAGTTATATTCTTGTACATAGAGGGCAGTATTATAGTAGTTATATTCCTGTACATAGGGGGCAGTATTATAGTAGTTATATTCCTGTACATAGGGGGCAGTATTATAGTAGTTATATTCCTGTACATAGGAGGCAGTATTATATTAGTTATATTCCTGTACTTAGGGGGCAGTATTATAGTAGTTATATTCTTGTACATAGGGGGTAGTATTATAGTAGTTATATTCCTGTACATAGGGGCAGTATTATAATAGTTATATTCTTGTACATAGGGGACAGTATTATAATAGTTATATTCTTGTACATAGGGGGCAGTATTATAGTACTTATATTCCTGTACATAGGGGGCAGTATTAAAGTAGTAATATCCCTGCACATAGGAGGCAGTATTATAATAGTTGTATTCCTGTACATAGGGAGCAGTATTATAGTAGTTATATTCCTGTACATAGGGGGCAGTATTATAGTAGTTATATTCCTGTACATAAGGGGCAGTATTATAGTAGTTATATTCTTGTACATAGGGGGCAGTATTATAGTAGTTATATTCTTGTACATAGGGGGCAGTATTATAGTAGTTATATTCCTGTACACAGGGAGTAGTATTATAGTAGTTATATTCTTGTACATAGGGGGCAGTGTTATAGTAGTTATATTCCTGTACATAGGGGGCAGTATTATAGTAATTATATTCCTGTATATAGGGGCAGTATTATAGTAGTTATATCCCTGTACATAGGGGGCAGTATTATAGTAATTATATTCCTGTACATAGGGGCAGTATTATAGTAGTTATATCCCTGTACATAGGGGGCAGTATTATAATAGTTATATTCCTGTACATAGGGGGCAGTATTATAGTAGTTATATTCCATTTATATACAAGGTCTCACTCCCATTCTCTTCTCGCTACATGGATGTGTACTCAGTGCCCAGTAGATGACATGAACAGTATGGGGGTCATTTACTAAGGGCCCGATTCGCGTTTTCCCGATGTGTTACCCGAATATTTCCGATTTGCACCGATTTCCCCTTAATTGCTCTAGGATTTTGGCGCATGCGATCAGATTGTGGCGCATCGGCGCTGACATGCATGCGATGGAAATCGGGGGGTGTGGCCAAACGAAAACCTGACGGATTTGGAAAAACCGCCGCATTTAAAAAACAAAAAGTGTCGCGGAGCTTGCACTTACCTTCACCAGGAATAGGCCGGTGTACTGGAGTGCATTTTAGCGGACTTCAGCGCAGCAGCGCCACCTGGTGGACGTCGGAGGAACTACCTTAGTGAATCCCAGCCGGACCGAATCCACCGCAGAGAACGCGCCGCTGGATCGCGAATGGACCGGGTAAGTAAATCTGCCCCTATGACTTCTGGAATTTTGGTTTCTTTGTGACATTGAGGGGAATGTATCAATGTGGTGCAGGTTACGCCAGGGCAAAGTCAGACAACACTAGTGTTCTGCTGCACCTGATTTGTCACAGTGATGTTACATTCTGGTGCATTTTAGAATTGTCATGTTCCACTTCTCAGAGATGATTTTTTTTTGCTGCGTGGCCTATTTTCCACCCAGCCACTCCTGTTTTTGAGGACCAGGCCCCCTTTAAAAGGCACAAACTTTTAGTCGAACAAAATGGAAAAGTTTTGAAAAGAAGTGTAAGGCCTTGATATATGTGGTGTAAAGCCTGTGTATCTTGCACATTATTTTAGACGTCTCTCCTCATTGTGTCAGTATTTGTTAGATAATGACCAGACCACATTTTACCTGTAATTTGTTTCCACTTCAGACCCAGTTTTTAGAAAGCTCCTGGTATCTAGGTGTTGTGTTATTTCTGATCTCTGGTATCTTGCCCTTGTCCCTATATACAGACTACACTTCTGCCTTGCGATTTTGTATTACATTCTCCCTCTCTGTTGTGACTGGAGCTCTGGAGACTTTTCTTCTGTGTTTGTATCTTCTTGTCTCCGTGCTTTGAACTTTGGAGCAAGGTGGGAATGTCTTCTAGTTGTCCAATACCACCTAGAGTAACTGAGGCAAATGGGTAGGGACAGCTGGAGAGGGAATATGTCTCTGGGCCCACTGTATCTTCCGGTGTCTTTAGTCTATTCCCAGACCCTGCATTACACAAATCTTCTGTGGATATAGGAAATCAGCACAGAGAATGTTCCAGGGATCTTGGAGAACTAAGGGCAGATCTTCTGTGGATGTAGGATTTTGTCAGGTTGTTTAAGACATCTTGGAGAACTTAGCACATGTCTGTTGTGGACGCTTGTACTCGGCAGGAGGGTTGTTTCAGACATCTTGAAGGACTAAGCACGGATCTTCTCTGGATGTGGCCATGCTCCTATTCCAGGATACTGAGGGTGCGATCACATGAACCGCTAGGGCTGCATATACAAACACAGCGCTAACGTACAGGGGCGGACCTCGGGCCAATCACTTATACTTTTCTATGGAAACACAAGCAATTGTTAACCAGAATTGGTAATTAAAACAATTCAAGACACCGGGTTTTGGTTACCGATATGTGATCAGCCCGAGGCCCGACCCTGCACCCTCAAGATAGTTCTTATAGCGCTTGACTAGATATGTGGGACCATTGTCCTGCTGCAGAACAGATTTGTAACACTTATACTTGCATTTTTATTATGTAGCATTTTTTTCACACTTGCTTAAAACTTTTGCACATTACTATATTTTTGCTGATGTTTTGTTACGCACCTCTAGGGAAACCCTTTAAAGGGAACCTGTCAGCAGGAGAGCCATTTTTAGCACTCCCCCAGTCCCCACAGAGCATAGTACAGACACTGCCAAAGTGTTTTTGTATAAAAAATTGATTTTACAGAAAAAAAGATCTGTTATATTGTACCTTTCATTAGCATCTGCTGTGTGACTAGGCAGTTGCCCAATGGGAGGGGCTGGAAAGGAGCAGTCCCCCCCCCCCCACCCTTGGGAAACATGTGACCTTTTCAAATATATGAATAACTCCCCACACTCGGGATTGGCTGCAGAGGAGCAGGGGGCGTCGCTAAGCCCAGTGATGGGTGTTTCATATATTTGAAAAGGTCACATGGAGAAGCTGTTTCCCAAGGGTGGGGGGAACTGCTCCTTTCCCGCCCCTCCCAATAGGCAACTGCCTAGTCACACAGCAGATGCTAATGAAAGGTACAATATAACATATCTTTTTTTCTATAAAACCAATTTTTAATACAAAAACACTTTGGCAGTGTCTGTACTATGCTCTGTGGGGACTGGGGGAGTGCTAAAAATGGCTCTCCTGGTGACAGGTTCCCTTTAAGGATTTCATACAGAATGGAACTGGACCTGGACCTGAAGTTTTTTTTTGATTTTATAGTTTTTGGATTAGCAACAAGAACCGTCCTCATCCTTCAGCCAGATCATAAACGTGTCAGTAACGGCCGGGTCCTGTGGATGGATGTAGATTTTTGTCAGATTTGGCAGCACAATGAGGTGCGGGTGCACCTGCCGTATAAAGTGACTCCGGGAAGCGCCGGTTATTTGTGCTCCCTATAATTGTATTCTGCTCCCTCCGTGTGCGTGGTGGATGTGAGCCGGCAGCGCGGCGCGGGATGACAGCTCCGCACAGCCGCCTCGCGCCCAGAGACAAGACGGGTTTGTGTTTTTGTTGTAAACAGGTGATAAACTATTTTACCCAAACAATGCGGAGACTGCAGGAGGAACACGTGTACCTGAGCCTAATGTATTCCACGCGCCGAGGGCGATCGCAGCGATTCCAGCATCGGGTGATCATTAGTCACATCATCCTCCACTAAACATAATTGGGGAGGGGGATTGGGAGAAGGGAAGAGACGTCTCCAAAAAATCATCCTTCAAAAAAACTAAATTATGACTCACATATGTTTTTTAGTTTCTACTTTATTTTAGTTTAGTCAGTTCAGTAAAATTTTTAAAAACTTTCTGAAAAAAGTAACAAAACGCGATCAACTTGAGTTGAGCTCTTTCATGTTGTTACATTATTACTTATTCAAATTATAGGATTTTTTTTTTTTTTTTTTTGTAAATGTGTCCTGAAAATGAAATCTCCAGCAAAAATTTACTTTTATTAAATAAAAATTGTATTAGTGTTTCTATACTATTTTCTGAGGTATTTTCTTACTTTATACTGTAAGACTTTAAGACATTTCCAAGACTAAATTGTAGCCTCCGCATTTTCCCAACTATCTTAGAAGATTACAAGTGTCTTATTTACTAAATGGTTTCTTTCTGCTTTCCTAAAGCCCAGCTGCTACATTTATTCCAAGATTGCTTTTTTAAATTTTTTTTAAAATTTTTAAGGGATTTCCACGTATTAGAAGATTTTCCTCACTTTTGTATATTTTTTCAAATAAAACCTGACTGTTATCCAAGGCCTGCTTCCTTCTAAAATCAACTTTTATAATTATGCTAATGAGCCTGAAGGGCTCCCGGGTGTTACCAGAGCCCCTCCGTGCTGTAGCTTCACAGGCTGTTACACTCCTCCTTCTCACTCTTCCAGCACTTCCCCCTCCCTCCTCCTGATATAATCTCATACAGTGCTCCTGCACATTTTTAACAGACTGTGAACGTGCAGCACAGAGGGGCTCTGGTAAGAGGCCATGGATAATAAATATAAGAAGATCCCACAGTCCCGGTGCCCGGATCTATGAGTAATGTCCCTGCTTTATCAGGATGGATTTTGAAGGAGACAAAATGAATGAATTGTCAAAGAAAAATATTCAAAAAGTAAAATAAAATAAAGTTTTATCCACAATTATATAAATTTTTTGAAATTGTATGATATTTTTTTCATGTATTTATTGTCTTGTTGATTTATTCATCGATTTATTTTAACTGTGGTTTTAGTTTTTGTAAAAAGTGACATTAATCAAACACCAACATTATGGGGGTCATTTACTAAGGGTCCGATTTGCGTTTTCCCGACGTGTTACTCGAATATTTCCGATTTGCTGCGATTTTTCCTGAATTGCCCCGGAATTTTGGCGCACGCGATCGGATTGTGGCGCATCGGCCCCGGCATGCACGCGACGGAAATCAGGGGGCGTGGCCGAACGAAAACCCGACGGATTCAGAAAAACCGCCGCATTAAAAAAAAAAAAAAGTGTCGCTGGACTCGCGCTTACCTGCACCCAGCAACGGATCCTGAACTCCGGCGGACCTCAGCGGTCTTCAGCGCAGCACCGTCACCTGGTGGATGTCGGAGGAACTGCCTTAGTGAATCGCCGGAAGACCCGAATCCACCGCAGAGAACGCGCTGCTGGATCGCGAATGGACCGGGTAAGTAAATCTGCCCCTATATATTGGGGGTCTGCAAGCAGGTCACATGACTGTGGTATCAGAAGTTTGCATTGGCGGGAGGGGGGTAATTGTGATTCAGCTTTGGTGGGGATTGGAGTATGACCTGGGATTAATGTGACGATCAGTACAAGAGCGGAAACGTTCCGGATGTGGATGTGAGCTGTGAATTGCTCCTCTTCATTATCCCATCCATCACTCGCCCTGTGACAAGGAGGAAGCCTGCGCTGATCTAATAAGTTCTCTTATAATTTTCTTATTGTCAAATATTAATGACTTAGGCAAAGATAACATTTTAATTGGATTAATTATTGCTATAAAAGCCACAGTATAAATTTATGGCACGGGAACACGACACAGTAATGAGTGACCTTTCCACCTATAATCAACCTATCACACGCCAGCGCCCGGGAGACAATATGTAATCTCGGCTGCCTGACACTATTACAGATGTAGCAGAGCTCATTTATCGGCTACTTGTGTGAATAGTCATATAGAACTTCAGCCGTTCTGCCCGGAGATCTGCCCATGGATGATTCCAGTATTGTTACATCGATAGATGTTACAATTTATATCTTTTTAGTATCTATTCAATGACATCCAGCCAATGAGGACACTTCACTAGGTCATGTGCTTGTCTGAGCCCACCCCCGAGGAGTCAGCAATCCTGAGCTTTGGCATTCCTCTCTGGAAATAAGAGGGAGAATCTACTTATGACTCTGTTCACGCTTAATATTGATTGTTGCCCATTTCGTGTACCTTCCCCATCACTTCCTTATACAATGACATTGCTGGGATCCCCAGGTATGACCTCAATACATTGAACATAACAAAACACATTTTTAAGGCTTTTCCTTCATTGCCTATGTTAAGAAACTTATGGATTAGCCCTCAATGTCTCAACTACTCTAGGGACTTCCCAATAATCTGAAAAACTACCGTAGGGTTCTGCAGCGTTATGGTGGTACCTTACATTGTGATGTCCAGGCAGCTGCACCTCAGTCCATTCAAATGAAGCACATGGAGGTTCCAGTAAGTTGGGCTATCCGCTGATAATGTATTGGCAGCCCCCCTTAATTACCATATATACTCGAGTATAAGCCTAGCTTTTCAGCACAAAAAAATGTGCTGAAAACCCAAACTCGGCTTATACTTGAGTAAAAAAATATAGGTTTTACCAGGTCTTTGTGGTAAAATTAGGGGCCTCGGCTTATACTTGGGTCGGCTTATACTTGAGTATATACGGTATATCATAATTTAAAGGGATAAAAAGGTTTCAATGGTTTCTTCTTCTTATACAGTGCCCATAGGTCGGATGTGTTGTGCATTTACTGTAAATCTCCTCCACTTGCATGATGCAAAATTAGACATGTCCTACGGAGAACGGAAACTTTCTATTGAAAAAGAAGATCAGGGAAAACTCCTTCGATCAAACATTGTAGTAAATGTATAGCGATCTTCCAGGCTATCCGCGGCGCCAATCACTCAGAATAATTCCTTTTCATAAATGAATATCTTTATTCATAGGCTGAATAATACGCGTTTCGAGCCCGGACCGGGCTCTTCCTCAGTTATATACAGCATAAAATTACATTAAAACATGTCTGACTTATATAATGACCCTGGTAAAAAAAAAAAATTATGTGCTAGTGACGCTGGAATAATATCAAACATTGGAGCTCATTTATTAAGGGTCTGCGGAATGCATTTTCCCAACGATTTCCGATTTGCGGTGCATTTAACAGGGATTTTGGTGCACGCGATCGGATTTTGGCGCAATCGCACCGCAAATCGGGGGCGTGGCCATCAGACAACCCGATGGATTCGGACTACGTGCGGGATTTAAAATTCAAAATGTGCCACAAGATACGCACTTACAAGCACCGGGAAGAAGAAGGTGAACTCCGGTGGATCTCATCGGGGAAGCGACAGATGCAGGAAATCGGGCTTCATTGGACAACGCACCTCGGGGATCGCGACAGGACCGGTTAAGTAAATTTGCCCCATTGTGTTCAATATATTAAACTACAATTTATAGAACTAATGAAATTGAAAGCAGGGGCTCCTCTTCTTAAAGGAGTCTTCCCATCATGGTCATTCAAGTGATAGTCTCTCAGGTCTTGTCTGATGGACCTCACCTCTCCAGCGACCCACCTTCTTGACTGCGCTCTCTTTTCCCAGCAGTCAACACTATGGTTTGCTGGGTGACCACAAATCGGGACATAGCCACATTTTGCATAGTTGGATCCAGCGTCTCCTCACGTGTCCTCGAATTTATTCCAGGACTCCAGAGTTTTATGGAACAAGCTCAATGTAACTATGTAACAGGCTGTAACACACAACATTACTTATACAAGGCTACACATACACGAAAATTGGATAGACTTTTTATAACAGAGTTCAGCAAAATCATGTTTTTTTTTTTTAAACCAGGTCATGTCATGGCATATATATTAGGAGATAAAGATGGAATATCTCCCAAGTGTCTAAGATGGGAATATCCTTAAACTGGCACTGAGCAATGGATTCTACGACTGCTTCCTTCTTACCTTCTACTGTTGGCCATTGACCTGAATGTTGACCACAATTCATAGACCTCCTAGTCAATCTCTTGGGGACATCATCAAGTTTGATAAATTTTGTCAAACATCCTTTTCTTCTACTCATATTATCCTCTAATCTAACCAACCATCTCCATTGCTCTAGCCACAGTCCAATACCTTGGTGATTGGCCATTTCTCCAATAATAATGATGTATCTCCGTGTATAGAAGGTTTTTGCATAGACGTTCACCTTAGAACCTACTAAGACGTGAATATTTGATAAAATATCCATTGAATTATTGAGCTCCGTCTTCCCGGTATTCTCATTGGTATCAGCCCAACAAGCGCATTACCCAGCGATGACATCCCTCTATGTGACAAGGGAGCTCCTTAGAAATACAGAAAACATGATTGTATCCGACTCCCACAAGTTTCCAGTTCATTAAAGCCGCACCATTAACGCTGCAGGTGGGAGGACTGTCTATCACTTGGGCCTCATCTGCTCCCGGTGAGGCGGGAGCCTTCCTAATATTTACTATATACACATGTCACAGGCGCTAATTCACTCTTATGTTACGGCTGGGAAACATAACATTATGTAATGTCTTCCATGACTAGAAGTGATAGGTGAGCACTTACTGTAAACTCACGGAGGGAAATGGATTTATCTATGGGCCCCGGAGCCATAACTTATCCATAATAAACATACGGCTCTGTGCACACTGCGCCGCTATATACTCATTACAAGGCGACTTATGGAGAGATGACATCAGACTGTAGAATAGAGATATAAAGCCTCGGCTCGTCATCCTGGTTTACTCATTATTGGATACATTATTATTCATTCAATCCCTTTCTGCTGTATCCGCACTTCCCACAATGCATCGTCTTTACGGATTCATGCTCCTATTTACTGCAGGATCAAATAAAAAGATTGTCAGCGCATGTGAAAGAGATAGAAATGGGTTTCACAAGATCGTACATCAATGCCAGGGAGCTGCCTCTAAAGCCGCCGGGATATTGTCCTACTCTAGAGGAGCCACATAGTGAATAGACAGCTGGGAAATTGTGTCTGTACAGAACATTAGTGAGGACTCAGGTACATCTCAGTTCTGGGAACCTGATTGTGATAAGGACCTTGAGTAGAAGATGAAGGATGTCATCAGTTCAGGTGTTTTGTACTGAAATCAAAGAAAACTTAATTTGCTGCCGTAGCTGAAGTGTTCGGATCACAGAGAAGTTTCTAAACTTTATACAATTGTATCTGTGAGAAGTAACAGTTATGTTATGGTTTGTACTGGACTTGTGGAGTCTCAAAGCCCCGATCAGTTGGCTAGACAAGGATACAAAATTTAAGGGTCATGTTGTTACCATTAACCCTAGAAAGAAGTTGTGGACATTGCTGCCGGTGGATCCCCAAGTATATAGCCCAGAATGGTCACAGATTGATGAGAGATGATTTAGAAGAAGAAAAGTCAGGAAGAGAAATATCAGGAGAGTAATCAGAGGACAAGGCAGGAGCGTAGTCAGGAACATAGCCAAGAGTTATTATTAGAAGAACATGTAAGATCCAATAGGTCGGAGGACAAGACAGGAGTATAACCAGGTATACAAACATGGTTGATCACAAGAAGAGAGATGAAGATACAACAAGGCAGAACATAGTTTGGGACATAGCCATGGGTTGTCATTAAAAATGTATCAGAGGACAAACAGCAGCAGAGTTAGAAATGTAGTAATGGGTCACCACCAGGAGTGCGATCAAGATTCAACAGGTCAGAGTACAAGACGGGAGCATAGTCAGGAACATATCCATGGGATGTCATCAGGAGATGGATCAAGATTCAACAGGTCAGAGTACAAGACGGGAACATAGTCAGGAACATAACCATGGGATGTCATCAGGAGATGGATCAAGATTCAACAGGTCAGAGTACAAGACGGGAGCATAGTCAGGAACATAACCATGGGATGTCATCAGGAGATGGATCACGTTTCAGCGGGCTAGGGGACAAGACTGGGGACAGGAACATAACCCTGGGTTGTCATCAATAGATGGATCAAGATGCAGCAGGCTAGGGGACAAGACTGAAACATAGTCAGGAACATAACCATGGGTTGTCAGCAGGAGATGGATAAAGATTCAACAGGTCAGAGTGCAAGACAGGAGCATAGTCAGGAACATAACCATGGGTTGTCATCAGGAAATGGATCAAGATACAGCAGGCCAGAAGACAAGACAGGAGCATAGTCAAGGGTTATTAAGGGAGAGAGAGGGGCAAGACAGGAGCATAGTCAGGACCAAAACCATGGGTTGACATCAAGAGATAAATCAAGATTCAGCCGGCTACGGATCAAGACTGGAACATGGTCAGGAACATAACCATGGGTTGTCATCAGGAGATGGATCTAGATTCAGCAGGCCAGAAGGCAAGACAGGAACATAGCCAAGGGTTATTAAGAGACAGAGAGACAAGACAGGAACATAGTCAGAAACATAGCCAAGGGTTAAGCAAGAGACAAGACAGGAACATAGCTTTGTGTCATTTTGAGGAAATCATAGACCAAGGCAGGAGTGAGGTACAGAACAAAGTCATGATGAGGAACAAGCATCATCAATTTCATCAACATTGAGTGGGAACTAATCATCTGGATGGGTCACGGGTCACCGGCTAGGTAGGTCACTTTCTGCCACCAGTGGCCGCTGTGAAGTATCATGAGGAGCGCTGCAGCCAGAATCGGCAGGAGCTGTAGAGGTACAGTAATATATGTGAGAGGTAAGAATGCGGCTACGGACCTAAGTTCTGGAGAGTAGAAGTCTCGAACTTTCACCAATAATCAGTGTGACGAGCGATACATTCGGCGGTTGAGCCGTTGTTTGGGGGCGGCGCTCTCATTAGGCGGCGCTGGATATAATTACGTGCCCTATTACCGCCCGCGGCCTTTTCAGGAGATTGATTGAAAAATCACATTTTGCTCTAAAGTCAAATAAGTGATTCTGGCACCTCCAGGCGGAGCGGCGCTTAAGTGCTTTATGCCCAATTTACTATGTATCTCCGAGCTGCTGGCTCTCCTGTAAGTAGACCCTTGTCACATCCATAATGGAGACAGATTCTGGCGGCCGTGACTCGCGGCTGCGGACGCATGTGTTGTCTGCTCAGGTGAGGTTTTACTAAATGGGAGGATTTTAACAAGCGGCACGGATGGAGCTCGTTTCTGCAGAGTTTTCACTTTTTCCCCGTGTAACTATTGATTGTGGCCTCGCTACATATTTGGTTAATTAGAGACGAGTGGAGGACGATCCCATCCAGGCGGATTACTAGAGAGAATGTGAGATTAGCGGCCCCTGTAATGCTCCGGATCGCTATAGGGGCTCATATGGATGTAATACCGCATGAAAACATACGCACTGACTATATTTCAGGCTCCATTGATTTCTATGGGGATGTCGATACGGTCATATTCCGGACAGAAGGCAATCGCTTCCGTGACTTCTGTGGGTTGTATCGACTTCATCAGCGCTTGTTATAGGCAGTGATACAGTCTCTCCGGATAATATTCTCCTATCTCCATATATCTTATAGAGAGGAGCCGGAGGAGGCGCAACATCACCCCGGGCAAAAGTTCAATCCTGATCTACTGATGGAGGGAAGTAGTTTATATTCAGTCTTCTCTATTCTGAGCATCAGGGATATTACTTTGTGATAGATAGATAGATAGATAGATAGATAGATAGATAGATAGATAGATAGATAGATAGGAGATAGATAGATAGATAGATAGATAGATAGGAGATAGATAGATAGACAGACAGACAGACAGATAGATAGATAGATAGATAGATAGGAGATAGATAGATAGATAGATAGATAGATAGATAGATAGGAGATAGATAGATAGATAGATAGATAGATAGATAGATAGATAGAGAGATAGATAGATAGATATGAGATAGATAGATAGATAGATAGATAGATAGATAGATAGATAGATAGAGAGATAGATAGATAGATATGAGATAGATAGATAGACAGACAGACAGACAGATAGATAGATAGATAGATAGATAGATAGGAGATAGATAGATAGATAGATAGATAGATAGATAGATAGATAGGAGATAGATAGATAGATAGATAGATAGATAGATAGAGAGATAGATAGATAGATATGAGATAGATAGATAGATAGATAGATAGGAGATAGATAGATAGATAGATAGATAGATAGGAGATAGATAGATATGAGATAGATAGATATGAGATAGATAGATAGGAGATAGATAGATAGATAGATAGATAGATAGATAGATCGATAGATAGATAGATAGGAGATAGATAGATAGATAGATAGATAGATAGGAGATAGATAGATAGATAGATAGATAGATAGATAGGAGATAGATAGATAGATAGGAGATAGATAGATAGATAGATAGATAGGAGATAGATAGATAGATAGATAGATAGATATATAGATATATAGATAGATAGATAGAAGATAGATAGAAAGATAGATAGATAGATAGATAGATAGATAGATAGATAGATAGATAGATAGATAGATAGGAGATGGATGGATAGAGAGATAGAGAGATAGAGCGATAGACATGAGATATATAGATGTCTTTCCATCAGCCTCATCTTTTTCATTTTCTTTACCTCCCTTAGGACTCTTCGCTCTTGTTATGGCGCCACCATTGGGCATACATGTGCCGTGAAGGTGATTTTAATTTCTAGTGCATGTCAGGAAGGGGTTAACCTCTCTATAATAATATATTCGTAATTTCGGATTATTTCTCTAATCTTTCTCTGACTCTGCAAAGGAGCGATAGAAATCTGCCGACATCGGACGGATTCTCCGGCCTCTAATTGGCTCCTCCAGGATGAAGTTTTTGTGATGTTGGGATGAGCTCGGATCTGGACTCGGCATTTCAGCTTATTTTAATATCTTCTCTCTCAGTTCTAATTATAAGGAATCTCTGACGATCGCCCCCGGGGGATCTGCAGCTTGTAGATAATACTGGTTCTAATTGACAGATTCTGCAGGAGGAAACTATGGAAGAGATGGAAAGGCTGATGCACTTTTGGGGGGGTTTAGTTCAGGTAGAATGTTCTAATTAAGTTTTTTGCAACATTAAAGGGGGTCTCCCAGCTTTCACCCCCCACATGTAATAACAGCATTGTGTAAGGCACTGTATTAGCTTCCCAGACATGTCCTATCTGTTTCATTTTAGAGAAAAGTTATTTTTTCTTTATGCAAATGAGGTTCTCAGTGCACTGTGGGCGTGGCCTTGACTACTGGTGCACCTGTTTCCTTCCATCTTCCCCTTATTTCTGTGGGAGATGTTCAATGTTGCATAAAGTGATGGTGCTGTGTAGTGATGGCAGCATGGAGAGAAGTAAACAGGTGCACCGGCAAAAATGACTCCGCCCCCAGTGCACAAGAATCTTATTTACTTAACTGTCAATGCAAACAGTCAAGACAAAGAGAAGCCTTGCCCTTACACAGCCTCAAGGAAATCCTCTATATCTTGGATGATCATCCACTCAATGTCTTCAGTAAACAGCTGAAAGTCAAAATGTCAACGTTGGGAACAATAGTCGGAGACAATTGACAATGACTAATGGTAATTCAGCTTCAGCTACCAGGGATCTGCACCTGTTACAATGTTTCTATGGAAATCAGAGGGATAATAATATGTTTAAGCATGAAATCCTCTTATCCATGGAATCATCGGAAAGTGCAACCCCAGATATGGAAGAGGAAACATGAAAAGATGTTTACATCTTGAGACGTGTCTCGGTTGTCATGAGGTCATCAGATGATGGAGCACAACGTCCTCCGATTCCCCTATTGATGGCTAAAATAAATATATTGTTAGGCTCTAGGGGTGGTGGACCCACTGGACCACCGCGGACAATGACGTAAGCGGGCACCCGGGACCGGAGTCTAAGTGGCACCCGGTCTTCACCAGAGCGCGTCACAAAGCGGGTTGGATTTGCTGCTGTGTTGTGCCACCAAGTCTTTCCATAGGTGCGATTTTGTCCCCGGTGGCAGCCAAGGCCGAGGTACAGAAAGGGAAGGCAGGTTAGTGGTCAGGGACAGGCAGGAGGTCAAGACGGGCAGCAAAGATTCGAGGCAGCGGCAGAGCAAAAGGTCAGTGCTGGCGTAAACGGGAACAGGTCCCGGGTCACAACGGGAAATCAATACACGAGCAGAGGGCGCCAGTACAAGCTTTCACCAAGGCATATAGCAGAAAGATCCGGCAGGGTGTGCAGGGAGAGGCAGGCTTAATGGTCTTCTGGGAAATGGTGAGCACCAATTAATGGTGCGCTGGCTCTCTGAATTTTCTGAAGCCGACGGGGCACCCTAGGAGTCAGGGATGTGCGCACACGGCCGAGGAAGCGGAGATAGGAGGAGGGACAGGTAAGGGTCACGGGCGCTGTGCTAGCGGGGGGAGAGAGGCACTGGTGAGTCCGTGAACCACGATATGGGTCGGGGGAGCACCCGTGACACATATGGAGCTATGGTCCTCACTTGGAGACTTCTGTAAGGATTATCTCAAGGGTTAGATCGATGTCAGAGGATCTGTTGGACTCTAGTCCAAGTGAAGACTTTATTTCCAACTGAGGCTGCTCCGAGGCCACAAACAGTGGACCTGTGCTTATTGGAGGGAGGTCCACTTACATGCCAATGACAGCAGAAATACAGCCTGAGACCCCAGCGCGGGCAGGAATAGGACCTGCTGTGATTTTGTGTCACACACAATCATAGTAATACAGGGGACCGTGTGCTAGACATTGTTACAACACTGGAGGACACAAAGGAAGAATGAAGGGACATGGAAGCCACATCCTTCATTCTACATATCAATATTGATCAGCCCAGCTCATGAACCACCAACAGATGTCTCCATGAGGTTTGGACCCCAAGTCCCTTCTCTCTTAAGAATATTATTTTAACCTTATAAAGGTCTAAGTATAAAAACATGGAGAACCACAGAATGAAGGAGACCTCGTCCCTTGTAGACCTCAGTAGATCATAAGAAGACTTCCCATTGGGTAACAATCTCTAAAGAACCGCAGGAGAATGACCTGACCACATGGCAAGAGTCCATTTAAAAAAAGGCTAAGAAATGTAATTTATCACAAATTGTGCATTAAAAATGCTATTCTGGAGGAATTTGTGGGATCGAGCATCTCCACCAGTGTTTATTGCTGTCACATACAGAGCGAAGTCCTTAAAAGTTACCCAAACTAATGAATTCCATCCACACGCCCTTCTCTTTACCAATCTATTATAAGCCCAAGAGAATCCTCCCCCTTACTTATCAGTGCATCAAAACGATTAACCCTTAGGGTGCAGCCACACTCAGTTTTTCAGATGCAGTTTTTGAAGCTAAAATCAGGGGTGCATGATGATGGGTGAGGACTTATCATTAAGAAGAGCTGCTCCTCCCATATTTTGTTGGCCAATAATAAGACTTAGGGTGCTGCCCTAATATGAATGGGCTGCAATGTATGAATCACATGACAGGTCCTCTTTGTAGGACATCTACCACCAGGATGAAGGACTGTATGCAAATGAGAATGTAAATGGTGCCTGGAGCCCCTCAGGCTCATTTGCATACAGTCCTTCATCCTGGTGGTAGATGTCCTATAAAGAGGACCTGTCATGTGATTCATACATTGCAGCCAATTCATATTACCACCATCTACTGACTATAGCAAAACTTTCCATATGGTTTTTTTTATCACTTTAGACCCCACAGTTACCTTATAAAATTGCTTTGTTTCATAAACTGACATTATACTGGGGAGTATATAATTTGCTTGTCACAGTCTTCATCTCTTTTCTTTCCATCTCCTTCCTTTAAATCTCAGCTCAAATCTCACACATGCGCAGATCTGAGCCTATCAGGATAGAAGCAGTGTGTGTCACATGACCATGTATGTCACATGCACAGATCTGAGCCTATCAGGATAGAAGCGGTATGTCACATGACCATGTATGTCACATGCACAGATCTGAGTCTATCAGGATAGAAGCAGTGTGTGTCACATGACCATGTATGTCACATGCGCAGATCTGAGCCTATCAGGATAGAAGCAGTGTGTGTCACATGACCATGTATGTCACATGCACAGATCTGAGCCTATCAGGATAGAAGCAGTGTGTGTCACATGACCATGTATGTCACATGCACAGATCTGAGTCTATCAGGATAGAAGAAGTGTGTGTCACATGACCATGTATGTCACATGCGCAGATCTGAGCCTATCAGGATAGAAGCAGTGTGTGTCACATGACCATGTATGTCACATGCACAGATCTGAGCCTATCAGGATAGAAGCAGTGTGTGTCACATGACCATGTATGTCACATGCACAGATCTGAGTCTATCAGGATAGAAGCAGTGTGTGTCACATGACCATGTATGTCACATGACAGAGCAGAGCCGCCTTCCAGGACAAGACCATTCCGGCAGGAAGCCAAACTTGTGTGCCGGATGCCATCATTGCCGGCGTCTAACACACAACCGCCAGAACCGCGAACGGGGGGAGTACCTGGACAGCCTCATGAATACACTGGACCCCTAAGGCGAATGTTCCATGTAATTGGACCCCTTAGTATGCAGACCCGCTTAAGGTCACAGGATTGAGGTACAATTATGTAAGTTATACTACAGAGAGGGATATGAAGTCATATCGATAGAAAGGGGCTATGGAGAGGACACTAGTTATGTTTAGTCAGGGGTCTTATTTCAGCTGACAGATGCACCTTTAAAGGGGTTTTCCCATGAAAGAAAATTCTCACATTTCTATCCTCTAGTGAGGGTAACACAATAAAGATCATTTTAACCCCTTACTTTACAATGTTGCTCAGTGTTATTGCTGTTTTAGCTCCTATCACTCCCTTGGCTGCTCAGTGCAAAATCCCAGGCGGAGCCTCTCTAAGCAGACACATAATTATCCATCTAGTTTTGTGGGGGACAATGTGGTTACATTATCAGGGTACAGGTGTATATACACATTCACCTGGCGTCTGACATTGTACTAACACACTGACACATAAAGAGAGAGATGAGAGATGCATGAGATGATTACACAGAGGCTGACAGAATTTTACACTGTTACACTGGGAGCCCTACTACATCTCACAGATATGTGCCTGCCTCCCCCTTCCCCCGGATCACTTATCTCCTTGTAGCTTATTACACTGTGAGCTCTGCTACATCTCACAGATATGTGCCTGCCTCCCCCTTCCCCCGGATCACTTATCTCCTTGTAGCTTGTTACACTGTGAGCTCTGCTACATCTCACAGATATGAGCCTGCCTCCCCCTTCCCCCGGATCACTTATCTCCTAGTAGCTTGCAGTTTGCAGCCTCCCTCTCTCCTCGCGATCTCCTGGCAGGATGTGATCAGTGAGTGTCTCTGAGCTCCGTGCAGGGGGCGGGGCTACAGCCACACAGCAGAGACAGACAGAAATCTAATCTGCACAATCTCACACACAAATCCAAGATGGCGCCCCTGACTTTAAGTCAGAAGTTACAGGGTCGTGTCTAAGGGCAACTGAAGATGTGTACAGCAGGACTGATAGAGACAGGTGGGATTATATCTGTGAAATGCTGCATTTTTGTTAATAACAGTGAATTAGGGAATGTGTTATTTTGTTATCCTGAGTATATATAAGAAACTTGTCTCCGTGGGAGGGAAACCCCTTTAAGTTCATGGTTACTGTTTTGTGGGAATGTGATCTAAACATAAATATGTGGATAGAATAGAGGACACGACGCACGTTCCGGGGGAATCTCACATTGTATAAGATATTATGGGCATAAAAGCTGCAGTGATGCTCCAATAATAACAAGGAGTCAAAGATATGCTCCAATAATAAGTCTATGACACAAATATTGAGAGGGGTCATTTCTGATGAGAATATGGGGGTGTCTGATGTTTGTGTATAAATGTGTTGTAGTATATAATATATATACTGGTTTTATTTTGATATGTGATGTACGGACTCAATCAAGGTCATAGTATATAAGGCTGGAAAAAGACGCAAGTCCAGCAAGTCCAACCTGTAATAAGTAAACAAATGTTTTTCCCCATAACTGTGATGTTTTTGCTCTCCGGAAGCCGCCCAGACATCCAGATGACGATGTTGCTTTGTAACTTGTTGCTGGAGCGGATGACTCCGCCTTTTTCTGTATCACCAGAAAGATACAATAAAGAAACAACAGGTTGACATCACTGCGTTAACAATGCGGTAACAAACGCATGCATTTTGTAAATGTTAATGTTAACAACTGTTTAATGAGGCAAATCTCTCTTCAGCTTTTACAATGCGTTTTTTAGAGTAGCACGGTGGCTCAGTGAGAAGCACTTCTGCCTTGCAGCGCTGGGAGTCCTGGGTTCAAATTCCACCCAGGTCAACATCTGCAAAGAGTTTGCATGTTCTCTCTGTGTTTGCGTGGGTATCCTCTGGGTCCTCCGGTTTCCTACCACACTCCAAAACATACTGTTAGGTTGTTTAGATTGTGAGCTTCATGGGGACAGGGACCAGTTTGTCATGCTTTGTGCAGCGCTGCGTAGTCTGTGTGCACTATATAAAGGAATTATTATTATTAACACATGCATTACACGCGACGTGTGACCTCACCCTCAATTATTTTTCAAAAAATCCCAATCTACTGAATGTGATGTAGTCTGATGCATCTGCATGTGTTAAACTAAATACAAATAACTAGAGATGAGCGAGTATACTGCTTGGTGGAGTATTAGCATACTCGGACCGGCTCGTCACTCGGACCGGCTCGTCACTCGGACCGGCTCGTCACTCGAGATTGAGCATTAAATTAAGTGAAGAACAGTGTTTTTATTACATAATAAAATATTCCAGATGTTTCCAGATGTTTTCCTTTTAAGAACACATTGAAGTAACACTATTCTTCACTTTCCAGTTGTTCGCGCGTGTATCCCGATAGGTTCGGAGATGTTCGGAACATCTGGAATGTGAAGAATATTGTTCTTTCCATGTGTTCTGCACTTAAATGCTCCTGTATTCACAGTTTTTAATGTTTTAATTCTATTCTTCACTTTGCAGCTGTGTGCGCACATCTCCGAACCTATCGGGAGACACGCGCGCACACCTGGAAAGTGAAGAATAAAGTTATTTCAATGTGTTCTTACAAGCAAAACATCAGGAAACATCTGGAATATTTTTTTTGCACTGTTCTTTTAATGTTCTGTTTTACTAAAAAAATGCTCGAGTCTCCCATTGACTTCAATGGGGTTCGTTATTCGAGCATTTTAGTGCTCGCTCATCTCTACAAATAACCCTTTTATTTATTTTAAAATGTTGGCGGTTTCTGCAATTCATCAATTGGGGATGTCAACACATTTAGGCTGACGGCAGGCGTGGTGTTTTTGTCCACGGACAAAAACTGCAAAAACTGCTTAAAAACGGCCCGAAAACGGGTTCAAAACGTCACGTGTGCCGCCGGCCTTAGGGTGTTGCCGCACATGGCGTTTTGAATCCGTTTTTGGTCCGTTTTTAAGCAGTCCGTCCAAAAACACATGCATTAAAAACCGTTTCTACATTTTTGGAAAACGCATCTGTTGACCAGTTTTAATTAAAATAATTGGTAAAACCTGTCAAAAATGGATGCGCATGCGTTTTTTTATGCATGTGTTTTTGGACGGACTGCTTAAAAACGGACCAAAAACGTGTTCAAAACGCCATGTGCGGCATCACCCTTAGGCTACATTCACACTGCCGTTACCTGCCCGTACCGTAGCGGGCAACGGCAGTGCACGGGGAGAGGAGGAGGAGGTGAGCGCAGCTCACCCCCGCCCCTCTCCATAGCAACCTATGGCACACGGCGCCGTATTATGGGAAAAGAGAGGACAGGTCCTTTCTTTTTCCCGGGTACGGAGCGGTACGGTGCCACACATGTGCTGCACCGCACCGCTCCCGTAGGGCACCGTGCGCCCATTGCTGCCTATGGGGGACGTATATCGGCCGTATATATGTCCCCCATACGGTCGTGTGAATTTAGCCTTAGGGTAATTTTTTCCTCCCCTTTCATTTCTGTGGCTAGTGATGTCACACAGATGGGAGGAGGGAATAATCATGGGCGGATCTTCACTTGGCGTCTTTTTGTAACTGTATAGAACATAAGCAGTGGCCAATGTGACCATATATGACCATGTAACTTGCAGGGGGTCACCTGTGGATAGGGGGATACGCTGTTTATGCCCTTAGGGTGGAGATCCCCTTTAACCCCTTCCTGCCGCGGCCCTTTTTCGTATTTGCGTTTTCATTTTTCACTCCCCACATTCAAAAATCTGTAACTTTTTTTATTTTTCCATGTACAGAGTTGTGTGATGGCTTATTTTCTGTGTAACAAATTACACTTCAAAAAGGTGGTATTTAATATTCCATGCCGTGTACTGGGAAGCGGTAAAAAAATTCCAAATGCAGTGAAATTGGTACAAAAACGCATTTGTGCCGTAATCTTGTGGGCTTGGATTTTACGGATTTCACTGTGCGCCCCAAATGACAGGTCTACTTTATTCTTTTGCTCGGTACAATTACGGGGATAACTTATTTATATAGGTTTTAGAATGTTTTCATACATTTAAAAAAATTAAAACCTCCTGTACAAAATTTTTTTGGGGGATTTTGCCATCTTCTGGCGCTAATAACTTTTTATAATTTGGTGTATGGAGCTGTTGGTGGTGCCGTTGTTTGATGACGTTTACAATGTTATCATTCTTGTGACTGTACGACCTTTTGATCACTTTTTATAGAATTTTTTATTTTTTTTAAAACGGCAAAAAAGTGCCATTTTGGAATTTGGGCGCGATTTTCCGTTACGGGGTTAAACACAGTGAAAAACCGTTATTATATTTTGATAGATCGGGCATTTTCGGACTCGTTGATACCTAATGTGCTTATGATTTTTACTATTTATTTATATTTATATCAGTTCTAGGGAAAGGGGGGTGATTTGAATTTTTATGTTTTTTTATTATAATTTTTTTATTTCTACTATTTTTCAGACTCCCTATGGTACTTTAACCCTAGGGCAGGGGTCAGGAACCTTTTTGGCTGGGAGAGCCATGAATGCCACATATTTTAAAATGTTATTCAGTAAGAGCCGTACAATATGCACATGCCCCCCAGTAGATAGGTAGTCCCCGTGTCATGGGTGCCCCTGCGATCTACGTCTCAGATTGGAGGTACAGCCGTGCTACTCTCCATGGCGGCGCCCCTTTCTGAGCTCACTCACCTCTCCATGTCCCTGCTCCCGTCCCGGCTGGCCAGCGCACGCCGAC
Organism: Engystomops pustulosus; assembly: GCF_040894005.1. Classification (NCBI taxonomy): domain Eukaryota; kingdom Metazoa; phylum Chordata; class Amphibia; order Anura; family Leptodactylidae; genus Engystomops; species Engystomops pustulosus. Next base: position 6,290,651 of record NC_092415.1, on the reverse strand, counting down.
ACTCGCAGATTTAAAGGGCCAGCGTGTCGCTGTTGGCGCTACCCACTTTCTGGGTTCCTATAAAGACCGGCAGCTCCCAGCATTCCCTGCTGGATCTTAGTGCTTCATGCCTATGAGGAAGCTTTCTACAGTGTTTCCTTCCCAAGTGTTGACCTCCTGTTGTGACCACAGACCTGTTCTGCTTCTTCGCTGCCAGCCCTGACCTCTTGCTCCGTCCCCGACCTCGCATCATTGCCACCTGCCTTGACCGTCTGCCTGTTCCTTACTACGAGACTGCCTAGTGATCCTGTACCTCGACCTTTGCTTCCACCGTGAACAAGTCACCCCTGTAGTACGTGGTACCACGCGGTGGGCCCTGGTGAAGACCGGGTGCCACTTACATTCTGGTCCCAGTTGTAGGTTTAGATAGGTAGTCCCAGCACATGCCTCCCAAAAGATAGGTAGCCCCAGCACATACCCCCAGTATATAGGTAGCCACAGCAAAAAAAAAAAGTATTCACTTATTAGCGCTCCCTGCAGCCAGCTCCTCATCGCTCCTCTCTTCTCTTTGACCCAGTCTTAGACGATGGCAGCGACATCGCTGCCTGTGTCCAGTGATCAGTCTAAGACACACACAGCAGCCATCACTATTTATTAAAGATCTGTCTGAGAGCCAGATGCAGCCAACAAAAGAGCCATATCTGGCTCCCGAGCCATAGGTTCCCTACCCCTGCCCTAGGGTGTCTGCACGATCCTATCATATACTACAGTATGGCAGTATATGGGGATTTTACTACTCATACATTACAATGTGCTGATAGCACATTGTAATGAATGGGTCAACCCGAAGTAGCTTCGGGTCTTCGTGTGACCCGAAGCTGTCATGGCGATGGAACGCCGCTCCCCGATGACGTCACAGGGAGCGACGATCCTCGGAAAGATGGCGGCACACGGGGCGCCGGCAAACAGCAGGAAAGTGCCGGCACCGATCGCGGGTGTTACCAGTAAACATTTGCTGCAATATGCAGCAAAGACTTACCGGCTATGGAGAGGGCTCGGCACGTACTATTATGTCACATGTCGGTAAGGGGTTAAGCAAAACAGATACATTGGGGCACATTTACTTACCCGGTCCAGTCGCGATCCCGCGGCGCGAGGATTCGGGTCTGCTGGGATTCACTAAGGTCGTGCGCCCGATATTTACCAGGTGTTGCTGCTGCGTGGAGCTCCGCCAGAGATCACCTTCTTCTTCCCGGTGCATGTAAGTGCATGATCTTGCGCCACAAATGGTCTTTTAAATTCCGCATTTTTTCAGAATCCGCCGGGATGTCCGACGTCCACGCCCCCGATTTCTCTTGTGTGAAAGCCGGCGCCGATGCACCACAATCCGATTGGTTGCGCCAAAATCTCGGGGCAATTTGGCGCAAAACGGAAATATTCAGGAAACCCGATGAAAGTGCGGCGTTCAGACCCTTAGTAAATGAGCCCCATGATGTTTGTGCATCTATGTATTGGTTTATTTAGATACATTCTGTGTAAGCGCATAAAGGCGTCCGGCAGGTTTATATAGATGACTGTCAGATTAAGAATGGAAGATTGATGAGATTATGGAGGAAACTCATTACATCTGAAATACTGTCAATAAATATCGGCAGATCCGGATCCATGATGAAGCTGCCGGAGGCGCAGGGGAATTTACACAGTAATGTATTGTGTATTTGTAGCAGCTGAGTGACACGGGCATGTTCTATACAATGTCACCTCCGAGGAATATTCCTCATGTGCCTAAAGGAAATATTATTCAATCCTGAGTCCAGTTCAGTATCGGAAAGAAAGAATTTCTCATAATATATAAAATATAATGAGAAAAAAAAAAGTCATTCAGCAATAGGATTTTTTCCAAAAGCAAAAGTGTTTTCTTTTAAATGATGAATTAAGAAAACAAGTCAAAAAAAAAAAAAAATTATAAATATTTTATTTATGGAGGTGGAATAAACACCACGTTTGTAGCGCTGCTGTTTTCTTTATTTAAATATTTTCTTTTATATAAAAGAATTAAGAAGCTTAATATACGGTATATATATATATATGAAGTATCTGCCCAATCATAATAAGTGGAAGTTTCACTAGTAGCACAAAAAACGAAGTGAAAATCTTTCCCTACATAAAAAAGGGCATTCAAAAAATATATATTTGAAAGAAAAACCGCGGAATTTAAAAAAAAAATTGTGTCGCAAAAATAGCACTCACATACACCGAGACGGAGAAGGTGAACTCCGGCGGACTTCAGCACAGCAGCGACACCTGGTGGACATCGGGCGCATGACCTTAGTGAATCCCAGCAGACCCGAATCAGCGTCGGAGAACGCACCTGGACCGGATAAGTAAATGTGCCCCAGTGCTCTTACCCTCTTATAACTGAGCCTATTAGATTCTCAGGGGACACCTTGTAGAAGAGAGCAGTTCCCTACCTCGTGTATCTCTACACCAGAGCAGTGACTACTTTGCTCATGAAGTAGTAGTGTAGTCAGAAAAGGAGCCAAGGTTGGGCCAAGAATTTGCCACCAGAAGATCAGTCAAGAATTAATAAGCCAAAGGATAAGACAAGGACAATAGTTGGGATGGAGCCAAAGGTCCAGAGAACAAAGAAGAACCTTCAGCAGGGGAATTATGCAAAGGGTTAGGCACAAGCAATAACCAAGATAAAGGTCAAAGACAAGGTCAGGGTCTGCACCAAAGTCAAGAACAGAGTCAAAGAGCAAGCAATGGGAGGCTTATCGGCTTATCAACGACCACCCGAGTCTGATGTTGTGGCTATGGTGGAGAAGAGAGCTAAAGCCAAATCCAGGACGATCTAAACCAAAAGAAGAGTCATGGAGCTTTTCAGCCTCCTGATGTGTCCATAGTCAGTCTAGGACGCATTACTATATTGATGTTAATCACAAGTAAAATCTGTTTTAGATATGGGGTAGCCCTGTCCAGGAATCACAAAATAGGTGCAGAAAAAGGTTCATCCTATGTTCACACTGACCTCAGAAACCCTGTTACTGATATTTTGTGGGACTTATTAGGGTTTGTCTGGAACCATTTGGGGGTCAATACTTGATGGAGCTAGAACCACATCCTTCCTTCTATTGTGTGTATGTCTGTATTGTTGAATGACTCTCATTGGTTCTATTGGTTTATGAGGAGCCATTGGGATTATTGATTGATAATTGATGCTTCTAGACAAGTGTCTCACCCTATTTTGCGTACATGGTATAAGCCATGTCATTTTTTAATGACCCTCATATCTTTATTTGGAACCATTGTGATTGCTGAATGAAGGATCTAGAACAATGTCCTCCCTTCTGCTATATATATGTCATGTGGCTTCTTGTAGGACGCCCCATTATAATCCACACCTGCCTTTGTCTTCAAAAACTTCATCTGAGAACGGTGGGCTGTTCTTGTCTGGAGATCCTGTGGGTTTGTGCTTTGGGCGTGGTGGAGGACGAGTGAAAGTGGTTATTGGGGACATTTGAGGGGGGAGGCAGGTCTTCTGGGGGCATCTGGAACTCCGGTCAGATGGGAAATTTATACACATTTTTATATTTTAACATTGGGACCGTCTGAATTGCCCACATTTGGTGGGGGCCTCTTTAAGGGCAAAGTGGTGGGGGGGCTCCAGGGAGTGCACCCCAGCAGCCCCCCCACCCTGTAATTTGGCGCTGGTCAAGGGCTTTGAGGTCCTGTCTGGTGAACTGTGTGCTGAGTGCCCACAGAGAGGGCTCTGAGTGCCACCTCTAGCACTTTTGCCATAGGTTCCTCGCCATTGCCCTATTCTGTACTAGCAAGGGGTAAATACGTTAAAACTGCCCTGTCTATAGCTAGTATTGTATTCATTCTGAAAGTAACGTACTGGTTCGGCCATTATCCAATTCATGTCACAATGATCAAATCAGGCAGTAATTTATAGGCAGCTGCCTAATTTACTGAAATACCAAAATTATTGTCAATTTCCTCATCTTTTGAAAGGCAACACTGGAATGTCAGCTGTTAGTAAAGTTTAAATTCCTAAAAAAAAAAACCTTAATCTGAAAAACTGAACGTGTTCTGACACAATGATTGAGATCTAGAACCATGTCTGGCTTCCTGTTGTGCACATCCGCCATGTGCCTTATTGAGTGTTTCTCATTGCTCCCAAATAACATTGACTTTGGTTTTAAAGACTGATTGATGATTAGATTGGTGTCCTACCTTCTGTTGTGTACATAAGCCACGCGTCTTCTTAAATGGCCCTCGTTGGTTCTATACAACGTTGGCTAGTATGGAGCCATGGAGGTCAATGTTTGATGGATCTAGAACTTTGTTGTGTACACAAGTTGGTGACTTGTCAAATGCCACCTAATTGGTTCCGTAAATCAGAGGCAAAGAAGGAGTCATTGGGATCATTGGATGATGGATCTAGAATAGAGTCTCATCTTCTATGTGTACATGGGCCGTGTGGCTTCCTTAGTGACCCTCAAAGGTTCCATATATCAGACCCGTAACCTTCTGCCTCTCTCCAGTAAAATGATAAAGCACATTCAGCATCGTAACTGGGAAAACGTTCCCGCCCTGAGCCGCCTAAATCCATCACGGTAGAGTCTCTGCCATCATCCTGCCTGTTCTGGAACATAATTAGAAGATTTGGCTGAGGCTGTGACTTGCACACTCCGCCGTCCCTTACAGCAATCGTTATTTTATAAAGTAAATAGAACATCTGCCGCCGTTCCCCAGCCAGATGTAAAAGAAACTTTCCAAACATTTTAATGAAGCGGGAACTTAACCATACAATGCAAACGTTTCATCCAAGGACATTTCAATCCTCTCAGCATCACGTTCAAGCTTCTGCCGAAACAACATTGTTCCAATATTGCGAATTGAATGACTCCATTAAATCCCGAGCTTTACAAATGGCTCCAGTCCTAAAAATTGAGGTTTTTGTTTCTTTTTATATCTCTGTTTTTACACCCTCTTCATTTAGTGTACTGCAGCTCCAGTCCTTGTGCTACGGTCTCCAGGGCAGGGGCGGGCTACCAGGCTTTAGTTTTTGTTATGACATCACAAAAAAAATTACAAAAAAAAGTAGACTCTCAGGCCCGTATCACACATGTAGGGAAACAAATTATGTGGTACAGACCCAAATCTTTTCAGTGCCGAACATTGAAGGTTGGGGTCCCCGAAACCTAAACCCATACTTCAGTTAGAGGTTTAAGGCTTGGGTCTGGCATCACCATGACCGTGACATCTTGACCGTGGTGTTAACTCTTTAAATGCCACCAGCAAACCATTGGCAAAGTGTGCACCACGTCGTTTGTTCTAGGATCCTCAGGAAAATGGTGGCGCACCAGTACCGATCTCAGGTATTTATGGTTGCGGTAAGGATTCAGGTTTCGGTCTCCAAACCCAACCTGGACTTTCAGGAACTCTGCAAACTCTAACCTGAACAGGTCAGCCCATCCATAGAAACTAATGAAGCAAATACGGGGTACACCAAGACCAGATGATACAGAGATCTGAAAAATCTCAAGATACACCCTCAAACAAGAGAACAAATACCCCCTTGCCAAGTTATTAGTCATGGCTAGGGGGTATTTGTTCTCTTGGTTGGGTTGTATCTAGAGTACAGTTGCCCCTTCCCCAAGGTAAATGGATGCATTAAGAAAGCTCTTTCTGAGGATGTGAAATGTTGGACCAGGGAGCATCACAATTTTCTTAAATAACTTAAACAATTTAGACTTTCTGTGTTCAGCCTCTCCAGGTGAAATACCAGGATCAGAAACTTCTTGGGAAAATACGAGCATCTCTTCTGTCGCTTACAAATCTGCAGTTTAATGTTACCCTTGGAGGACCTTCAAAGATACTGAAAGAACTCATGTCCACAGTTGAACTGGCCAACTACTCTTCCCGAAGAACCGGGCTTTAGAGATCCTGCAAAAGGCAATGAAGTCATGGGACCCACAATCCTACATGTATGGGGACAGCAGAGCTTCAGGTCCTTCTTAGGGTCCCCCTAGGACTGATCTCAAAAAGCACAGTCTGAATTGTATTTTATGGATTTTATTTATTTAATTCCACAATAAAAGAGATTTCACATCGGCAGAAAGAGATGTTGTTGTTAAAGGAAACCTACCATTTATTTTTATGCATTATGAAGCAAACATACCTTGAGACTGCTGTAGCTACACTGATGCAGGAACATATCTTGTTTAATCCCTGAGCTGAGTGGTTTCGCTGAACATTTATAAAATTATTATAATGAGGCTCTGTCGCTCCTCTGGCTGCCGCGGAGCTTCTCCTTTTACCCTAATTTTGCTCCAGAGAATGATGTAATCACTGTGCTGTCCCTGACAGGCAGAAGTAATCAATCGCTGCACCATCCCCCAGCTGCTGTGTATGAGTCATCCAGCTCAGGTTGATTAGTCCTGTCTGGACAGTTCAGGAAGCTCAGTGTAATGTGTTTATGTATGGCAGCCTGCATGCAACCCAGCTTTCCCAATTCCTCAATTTTATAATTGTTTTTTGAGCAAAACCACTCGGACCAGGGTTTAAACAGGATATGTTTCTGCATAAATGTAGCTACAGACATTGTCATGGTACGTTTGGTTCACAATAGAAAACTTGGTGCTCCAAAAGGAACATTAGTTTTGCTTTGTTAGCAGAACCTTTCCAGCCAGAGAAATATCACAAACCAATATTGTTATGGAGCCCATTATTTTTATGGGACACAAGTAGATTGTGAGCTCATACGGCCAGGGTCTTCCTCCCACTTGCAGCTTTGTCCTTCCATTTGTTCATGCTTGATGTAATGTGTATGGAATTAATGCTGCTCTATAATAATATTATAATGTGGTTCTGCTCCAGTGTATCCAAGAGTCAAATTCTGCCGGACTTTAGTGTCCTCAGGGGTTGTGCCACCAAAGTGCCATCGCACCAGGGAGAACCACGTCAGTGACCAAGGTGCTTCCCAGATCCGCTTCAATGTCTTGGGTCCTCGTCAATTTTGATATAACTTGACTTAATACCTTTAATACTTTGTATCCAATACCCAATACCAATAATACTTAATACTTTGACACTGCTATGTGAAAAACCTGGATTAATTAGGAGTTGGAGCTCTGACTGCTCTTAAGACGTCAAGTTTAACTTCTATTCTCATGAGGGAGATGACTCACAAAAGGCAACAATGTTACATGATGACATCATCACACGGCCAACATCATTTGCCTACATAATGACATCACAATAGGAGTTTCCATGTGCCTGAATGTTTCCACTAAACTTCTTATCTCTGGTTTACTTTGCACATACAGGCGGTCCCTTACTTAAGAACACTCGACTTACATACGACCCCTAGTTACAAACGGACCTCTGGATATTGGTAATTTATTGTACTTTAGTTCTAAGCTACAATAATCAGCTGTAACAGTTATCACAGGCGTCTGTAATGAAGCTTTAGTGTTAATATTGATTCTTATGACAACCCAACATTTTTAAAATCCAATTGTCACAGAGACCAAATAAGTTCTGGCTGGAGCTACAATGATAAACTATACAGTTCCGACTTACATACAAGTTCAACTTAAGAACAAACTTACAGACCCTATCTTGTATGTAACCCGGGGGACTGCCTGTATTAGGATAAACTAACAAAACTTGGGGTGAACTTTGCTCCCATCACTGTCCCTCTCAATAAGTGCACACACAACTTCCGCTCTACTGAAATAATAGATACATTTTATCATTTGTACCTATAACCCCGTCTCCTGCTCAATGATGGATGTTAAATAAAAGCTACATAAATATGGCGCATTATCTGCACCTCAATTATATTTTCTGACCTGGAGCTTTTTGCGCTTACTCCTCACATATGTCACACAGAGGAGACGCGGCGAGATGTATCTGAATGTGGCAATTTGAGGAGCCATTCCAGTGTATTATTAAGCTGTTCTGTAATTACATTTTCAATTTAATATACATTTCTTACATGTCGCAATTTGTAGGAAGATGAGAAATGTCCCTTTCCCGTGAATTTGATGCATTGCCGGAGAAGTCACGTCGTAAAATATTCTAATTAAATGGTGTATAACACTTGTATCATTTAAATGGCTTTCGCTGCTTTTAACATTTGGAAACATGAACGGATCGCTGACATTTTTATACGATTTTGGAGGTTTGATAAAATGATATTCATATTCTTTCAATTTTTGTTTCCAATTTTTTTTTTTATTTCGAGGAGGTAAATAAATTTGACCTAGAAATGTATCAAGTAAAAAGGGTTAAGTGTTTCAAAACGAGTTTGTGTTTCATTCACATTTACTGGATTTTTAGGATTAGGAATAAATCGATAAGAAACTCTTCCCCTCTGTGTGTCTCCTGCCCAGGATCCCAGATATACTGCCTGATAACATAGTAAAGGTGTAAACTTAAAGGAAATCTACTAGTTATAAAACGTAACAAAACAGATAAACCCAAACCTTTCGTGTGACGTCACCTTCCTCTCCCAGTATGGGTGCGGGGTCCTGCATAATTACCAGCCCGGACCACCGGACATCTTGTCCCCGCGCTCCGTGCTCCTAATTACTTTTCTAGGTGTCAAGACTATCACCGGACAGAGCCGAGATCAAGATGAAGAGGAACATAGGTAAGAATGTTTAAGATGGCACAACAAGGCAATTGAGAAATCAGGACCCTCCCTGTAGTGATTGTGGTCATTACAAAGAGAAACAGAAGCAGAACTAACTGTATCTGAATGAGTTACAAAGAGAGAAGTAGAAGCAGTACTATCAGTACCTTCATGATTTACAAAAAGAAACATAGAAGCAGTAATATCTGTGCCTACATGAGATACAAATAAAGACATAGAAGCAGTACTATCTGTACCTATATAAGTTACAATTAGAGACATAGAAGCAGTACTATCTGTACCTATATAAGTTACAATTAGAGACATAGAAGCAGTACTATCTGTATCTATATAAGTTACAATTAGAGACATAGAAGCAGTACTATCTGTACCTAGATGAGTTACAAAGAGAGAAACATAGAAGAAATACTATCTGTACACATATGAGTTACAAAGAGATACATAGAAGCAGTACTATTTGTACCGATATGATTTACTAATAGAGACATACACTCAGCGGCCACTTTATTAGGTACACCATGCTAGTAACGGGTGGGACCCCCTTTTGCCTTCAGAACTGCCTCAATTCTTCGTGGCATAGATACAACAAGGTGCTGGAAGCTCCTCAGAGATTTTGCTCCATAGTGACATGATGGCATCACACAGTTGCCGCAGATTTGTCGGCTGCACATCCATGATGCGAATCTCCCGTTCCACCACATCCCAAAGATGCTCTATTGGATTGAGATCTGGTGACTGTGGAGCCATTTGTGTCCAGTGACCTCATTGTCATGTTCAAGAAACCAGTCTGAGATGATTCCAGCTTTATGACATGGCGCATTATCCTGCTGAAAGTAGCCATCAGATGTTACAGGGTACATTGTGCTCATAAAGGGATGGACATGGTCAGCAACAATACTCAAGTAGGCTGTGGCGTTGTACCAAGGGGCCCAAAGACACCATGACACCACCACCACGAGCCTGAGCCGCTGATACAAGGCAGGATGGATCCATGACACCCCCACCACCAGCCTGAGCCGCTGATACAAGGCAGGATGGATCCATGACACCACCACCACCAGCCTGAGCCGCTGATACAAGGCAGGATGGATCCATGACACCAGCACCACAAGCCTGACCCGCTGATACAAGGCAGGATGGATCCATGACACCACCACCACCAGCCTGAGCCGCTGATACAAGGCAGGATGGATCCATGACACCACCACCACCAGCCTGACCCGCTGATACAAGGCAGGATGGATCCATGACACCACCACCACCAGCCTGAGCCGCTGATACAAGGCAGGATGGATCCATGACACCAGCACCACCAGCCTGAGCCGCTGATACAAGGCAGGATGGATCCATGACACCACCACCACCAGCCTGACCCGCTGATACAAGGCAGGATGGATCCATGACACCACCACCACCAGCCTGAGCCGCTGATACAAGGCAGGAGGGATCCATGACACCACCACCACCAGCCTGACCCGCTGATACAAGGCAGGATGGATCCATGACACCACCACCACCAGCCTGAGCCGCTGATACAAGGCAGGATGGATCCATGACACCAGCACCACCAGCCTGAGCCGCTGATACAAGGCAGGATGGATCCATGACACCACCAGCACCAGCCTGAGCCGCTGATACAAGGCAGGATGGATCCATGACACCACCACCACCAGCCTGAACCGTTGATACAAGGCAGGATGGATCCATGCTTTCATGTTGTTGACGCCAAATTCTGACCCTACCATCCGAATGTCGCAGCAGAAATCGAGACTCATCAGACCAGACAAAGATGCTCTATTGGATTGAGATCTGGTGACTGTGGAGGCCATTTGTGTCCAGTGACCTCATTGTCATGTTCAAGAAACCAGTCTGAGATGATTCCAGCTTTATGACATGGCGCATTATCCTGCTGAAAGTAGCCATCAGATGTTACAGGGTACATTGTGCTCATAAAGGGATGGACATGGTCAGCAACAATACTCAAGTAGGCTGTGGCGTTGTACCAAGGGGCCCAAAGACACCATGACACCACCACCACCAGCCTGAGCCGCTGATACAAGGCAGGATGGATCCATGACACCACCAGCACCACCAGCCTGAGCCGCTGATACAAGGCAGGATGGATCCATGACACCACCAGCACCACCAGCCTGAGCCGCTGATACAAGGCAGGATGGATCCATGACACCACCACCACCAGCCTGAGCCGCTGATACAAGGCAGGATGGATCCATGACACCAGCACCACCAGCCTGAGCCGCTGATACAAGGCAGGATGGATCCATGACACCACCAGCACCAGCCTGAGCCGCTGATACAAGGCAGGATGGATCCATGACACCACCACCACCAGCCTGAACCGTTGATACAAGGCAGGATGGATCCATGACACCACCACCACCAGCCTGACCCGCTGATACAAGGCAGGATGGATCCATGACACCAGCACCAGCCTGACCCGCTGATACAAGGCAGGATGGATCCATGACACCACCACCACCAGCCTGACCCGCTGATACAAGGCAGGATGGATCCATGCTTTCATGTTGTTGACGCCAAATTCTGACCCTACCATCCGAATGTCGCAGCAGAAATCGAGACTCATCAGACCAGACAACGTTTTTCCAATCTTCTACTGTCCAATTTCGATGAGCTTGTGCAAATTGTAGCCTCAGTTTCCTGTTCTTAGCTGAAAGGAGTGGCACCCGGTGTAGTCTTCTGCTGCTGTAGCCCATCTGCCTCAGAGTTGTACGTACTGTGCGTTCAGAGATGCTCTTCTGCCTACCTTGGTTGTAACGGGTGGCGATTTGAGTCACTGTTGCCTTTCTATCAGCTCGAACCACTCCGCCCATTCTCCTCTGACCTCTGGCATCAACAAGGCATTTCCGCCCACAGAACTGCCGCTCACTGGATGTTTTTTCTTTTTCGGACCATTCTCTGTAAACCCTAGAGATGGTTGTGCGTGAAAATCCCAGTAGATCAGCAGTTTCTGAAATACTCAGACCAGCTCTTCTGGCACCAACAACCAGGCCACGTTCAAAGGCCACAAATCACCTTTCTTCCCCATACTGATGCTCGGGAGAACTGCAGGAGATTGTCTTGACCATGTCTACATGCCTAAATGCACTGAGTTGCCGCCATGTGATTGGCTGATTAGAAATGAAGTGTTAACGAGCAGTTGGACAGGTGTACCTAATAAAGTGGCAGGTGAGTGTAGATGCAGTACTATCTGTGCCTGTATGAGTTACAAAGAGACACATAGAAAAAGTATTATATGTACATCACTTATTCTTTTGAAGAGACACAGAGGCAGATGTAATAAAAAAGGACATAAACTATTTTGGGGGCCTAGGCTGCAACCAAAATGCTTCCCTGTGGCTGGTTTCTCAATGGATAAGAAGGCAGTACTATCTATATTTACATAAATGGTCAGATAGTACTATCTGTGCTTACATAGACAAACAGACAAAAAGACAGTAATATCTGTGCCCATATACAAGAATAGACAAGCACACATTAACATCTCTGCTTGTGTACATGAAGAGACAAGCAGACAGTAATATCTGTGCCTATATACAAGGCTAGACTAGCACACAGTAATATCTCAGCTTTCATACAAGATTAAACAAGTAGACAATAATATCTATGCCTACATACACGAAGAGACAAGTACAGAGTAATATCTCTGCTTATGTACATGAAGAGACAAGCGCACAGTAATATCTGTGCCTATAAACATAATAAGACAGTTCTGTTAGTGAGCTGCAGGTACAGGAGATCCAGTGCTGTCAGATTTAGGAAATGGGAGGAATCAGACAGATATGAGATCATTTCAGGTAACAGTCTGCAAAATGTCACAACATTATAATCACCGGCTACACACTACAAATCTAATTATAGTCAGTCCAAGAGCAGTGACCAAATGTAACGGTAATTAGGAACTTCACATGACAAACGATGAATCAGTGCAGCAAATATGTGATAATAATCAGAGAACAAAGGAAAACCCACTGCAAGAGGGGAGGGGACACTGCAAGGAATGGATGGAAGTGCTATACATACTGAATGCATTTACATAGGGGGCAGTATTATAGCAGTTATATTCCTGTACATAGGGGCAGTATTATAGTAGTTATATTCTTGTACATAGGGGGAAGTATTATAGTAGTTATATTCCCATACATAGGGTGCAGTATTATAGTAGTTATATTCCTGTACATAGGGGGCAGTATTATAGTAGTTATATTCTTGTACATAGGGGGAAGTATTATAGTAGTTATATTCCCATACATAGGGTGCAGTATTATAGTAGTTATATTCCTGTACATAGGGGGCAGTATTATAGTAGTTATATTCCTGTACATAGGGGCAGTATTATAGTAGTTATATTCTTGTACATAGGGGCAGTATTATAGTAGTTATATTCCTGTACATAGGGGACAGTATTATAGTAGTTATATTCTTGTACATAGGGGGCAGTATTATAGTAGTTATATTCTTGTACATAGGAGGCAGTATTATAGTAGTTATATTCCTGTACATAGGGGGCAGTATTATAGCAGTTATATTCCTGTACATAGGGGCAGTATTATAGTAGTTATAATCTTGTACATAGGGGGCAGTATTATAGTAGTTATATTCCTGTACATAGGGGCAGTATTATAGCAGTTATATTCCTGTACATAGGGAGCAGTATTATAGTAGTTATACTCCTGTACATAGGGGCAGTATTATAGTAGTTATATTCTTGTACATAGGGGGCAGTATTATAGTAGTTATATTCCTGTACATAGGGGACAGTATTATAGTAGTTATATTCTTGTACATAGGGGACAGTATTATAGTAGTTATATTCTTGTACATAGGGGCAGTATTATAGTAGTTATATTCCTGTACATAGGGGACAGTATTATAGTAGTTATATTCTTGTACATAGGGGGCAGTATTATAGTAGTTATATTCTTGTACATAGGGGGCAGTATTATAGTATTTATATTCCTGTACATAGGGGGCAGTATTATAGCAGTTATATTCCTGTACAAAGGGGCAGTATTATAGTAGTTATATTCTTGTACATAGGGGGCAGTATTATAGTAGTTATACTCCTGTACATAGGGGCAGTATTATAGTAGTTATATTCCTGTACATAGGGAGCAGTATTATAGTAGTTATATTCCTGTACATAGGGGACAGTATTATAGTAGTTATATTCTTGTACATAGGGGGCAGTATTATAGTAGGTATATTCTTGTACATAGGGGGCAGTATTATAGTAGTCATATTCCAGTACATAGGGGGCAGTATTATAGTAGTCATATTCCAGTACATAGGGGGCAGTATTATAGTAGTTATATTCTTGTACATAAGGGGGCAGTAGTATAGTAGTTATATTCTTGTACATAGGGGCAGTATTATAGTAGTTATATTCCTGTACATAGGGGACATTATTATAGTAGTTATATTCTTGTACATAGGGGCAGTATTATAGTAGTTATATTCTTGTACATAGGAGGCAGTATTATAGTAGTTATATTCCTGTACATAGGGGACAGAATTATAGTAGTTATATTCTTGTACATAGGGGCAGTATTATAGTAGTTATATTCCTGTACATAGGGGGCAGTATTATAGTAGTTATATTCTTGTACATAGAGGGCAGTATTATAATAGTTATATTCTTGTACATAGGAGGCAGTATTATAGCAGTTATATTCCTGTACATAGAGGACAGTATTATAGTAGTTATATTCTTGTACATAGGGGCAGTATTATTGTAGTTATATTCCTGTACATAGGGGGCAGTATTATAGTAGTTATATTCTTGTATATAGGGGGCAGTATGATAGTAGTTATATTCTTGTACATAGGGGGCAGTATTATAGTAGTTATATTCTTGTACATAGGGGGCAGTATTATAGTAGTTATATTCTTGTACATAGGGGGCAGTATTCTAGTAGTTATATTCTTGTACATAGGGGGCAGTATTATAGTAGTTATATTCTTGTACATAGGGAGCAGTATTATAGTAGTTATATTCTTGTACATAGGGGGCAGTATTATAGTAGTTATTTTCTTGTACATTGGGGGCAGTATTATAGTAGGTATATTCCTGTACATAGGGGGCAGTATTATAGTAGTTATATTCCTGTACATAGGGGGCAGTATTATAGTAGTTATTTTCCTGTACATAGGGGGCAGTATTATAGTAGTTATATTCCTGTACATAGGAGGCAGTATTATAGCAGTTATATTCTTGTACATAGGGGGCAGTATTTTAGTAGTTATATTCTTGTACATAGGGGGCAGTATTATAGTAGTTATATTCTTGTACATAGGGGGCAGTATTATAGTAGTTATATTCCTGTACATAGGGGGCAGTATTATAGTAGTTATATTCCTGTACATAGGGGGCAGTATTATAGTAGTTATATTCTTGTACATAGGGGCAGTATGATAGTAGTTATATTCTTGTACATAGGGGGCAGTATTATAGTAGTTATATTCTTGTACATAGGGGGCAGTATTATAGTAGTTATATTCTTGTACATAGGGGGCAGTATTCTAGTAGTTATATTCTTGTACATAGGGGGCAGTATTATAGTAGTTATATTCTTGTACATAGGGAGCAGTATTATAGTAGTTATATTCTTGTACATAGGGGGCAGTATTATAGTAGTTATATTCTTGTACATAGGGGGCAGTATTATAGTAGTTATTTTCTTGTACATAGGGGGCAGTATTATAGTAGGTATATTCCTGTACATAGGGGGCAGTATTATAGTAGTTATATTCCTGTACATTGGGGGCAGTATTATAGTAGTTATTTTCCTGTACATAGGGGGCAGTATTATAGTAGTTATATTCCTGTACATAGGGGGCAGTATTATAGCAGTTATATTCTTGTACATAGGGGGCAGTATTATAGTAGTTATATTCTTGTACATAGGGGGCAGTATTATAGTAGTTATATTCCTGTACATAGGGGGCAGTATTATAGTAGTTATATTCGTGTACATAGGGGGCAGTATTATAGTAGTTATATTCGCTCATCATTGGGTGACAATGAGCCTTAGAAAAACCAGGTGAGTAGAATGTGAGACGTCTCCTGTATCCTGTGATGTGAGGGTCTGGGATAGGATCCTGTGTATTTGGATGTCCTCTCATTATGTGGACACTGTGTTCTGGAGGGCAGTTCTCTCTCTGGTCTCTTTTCTCTTGCTGGTCTGGGGCTCTGTTCTTCCCCTCTATGTGTTACATTGTAGCGACTCCTCTTCCCCCATGAGCTTGCGCTGCTGTTACTCCCCTGCTGGGCTGGAGGTATATAGTTAGTGTCTTGAGCTTCTCCCCATGTTTCCTCTGCAGTATTTTCCAGGCAATGTTGATGCTTGTTCCAATCTTTACAATGAGAAGATGTCATATAAGTCATAAGGAAAGCAGCGTCTTCCGCCTCCTGTAGCTGCTATAACCCGCTGTGACGGATGATGAAGCGGCTCTACATCTGATGTGTCTTCTTCATAGGGATCCTCGGCCTCTGCTGCTCCTTACATTGTAGAGGTCAGAGGTCGCTCTCTATGTAAAGATCGGATCTTCCTGGTCCATTTCCAGGCTTGGAAAGATGTGTGTATGATGGAGTAGATGTATGACAATGTCGGCACTGCTTCATCCATGTACAGCCCTGACCGCGCTAAACCACTTTTTTGCTTTTGCATTGTTTAAAATCCATAACTTTTTTTTGATGATATTTAATATTTCTTGCCGTGCACTGGGAAGCGTGAGAAAAACTCTCAAATTGACATAAAAACACATCAGCGCCATGTTCTTTACTGTGTGTCCCAAATGACACCTCCCCTTTATTCTTTGGGTCAGCGCAGTCACAGAGACACCAAATTTATAAGAGGTTTTATTTTATTTATAGATTCAACAAATGAAAATCTTTTGTAGAAAAAATTACAGGCGGTCCCCTACTGAAGGACACCCGACTTACAGACAACCCATAGTTACAGACAGACCCCTCTGACCTCTGGTGACCTCTCTGGATGTTACTATAGTCCCAGGCTGCAATGATCAGCTGTAAGGAGTCTGTAATGATTTTGAAAATCCAATTGTCACTGGGAAAAAAAATCTTTTTGTCTGGATCTACAATTATAAAATATACAGTTTCGACTTCCATACAAATTCAACTTAAGAACAAACCTATGGAACCTTTTTTGTACCTAACCCAGAGACTGGCTGTATCTTCAATTTTCCATCTTCTGAGGCCAATAACTTTTTTTTACTCCTCATTGTATGGACCTGTGTAAAGAGTCGTATTTTGTGTTATAAAGTTACGTTTTTATTGTGACCATTTTGGGGACTGTATGAGAAAATAAGATAAAAAAGCAGATGTGTAAGCAAAAGGAATACATTTTTATTGGTACACAGAAAATTAATAAAAAAACATTTAAAAAAACCTTAATAAAGGGGAAAGAACAAATTAACCCTCCCGAAATGGAGTAATATGAGAAAAATATGTCTAATAAATAGTGTAGCTACATAGTACAATCTACCAGAAGATATACAATGATATATATATAGACGTACAATGTATCACATGAAGTGAGATGACTGTGTCTCAGAGTAGTGTGCAATAGTGTAGCCACCAAGTAGAAAAACAAATAAATAAATACAATTAAATATAAATTATATAATTAATATGATTAAATTAATAATGTCATATATTAATATATAAATAATCATAGATCATATTACCATCAGGATGAGATCCAGGTAGGAGGGGAGAGACCAATGGTGCCCCACGCTTATCGCCCGTCGAGCATACTTACTCAGGGGAGGAACATTTTGGGGACTGTACAATGTTTTGATCACTTTTTATGTGTTGCAAAATGGCTAAAAAAAGTGGAGAATCAGACATTTGGCCGCTATTTTGCAGAGAATAACCCGTGTATTTATAATTTGATAGATTTTGGGGACGCGATGATACATGTTTATGATTTTATTTTTATATTAGTTCTATGGAAAGGGGGTTGATTTGAGGTTTTAGGTTTTTATTACTTTTCTTTTTAATTTTTTTACTGTATTTGTAAACCTCCTAGGGTGCTTGAACCCAAAGGGGTCTGATTGATTCTGTAGGGATTGTCCTACTTATCTATAACAGTGTGCCATCGGAACACTGTTACAGATTGCGCCACATGACAGCGTCACATGAGTGTCATATAGATGGCAATGGATCCCCCAATGATGTAACGAGGTGGGCAACAATCCAAACATGGTAACATGGGATATTACATGTAATAAAGTGAAACTGGGGACCGGTTGAGGATGTTAATCTGTATAATTTATACCGTATGGGTGATGGGGTAACCAATGATAGCGTTACGTGGCTCCCAAACCTACTGGCCACAGTGGAAGCCATTGGTTCCTCACATGAGGTTTCCAGGACTATTTTTGGGTACTGTAGTGTAGGATACAGTATTTTTGTTCCTATGTAATATGGATCCACTAGGAGGATACTAAATGTCCCCAGGGCTTTGTGAGTGTGAGATCCTAACCCTAAGTCCCCTGATCCTTTGTTGAAGTCGTAACCTTCAAAGTCGTCTCCGATAGCAATGGAAGGCGTCTAGAAAGGCAGAAGTCAACAACAGAGGTGACCCGGAAATCTCTGCCGCCCGAGGCGATATAATGGCACCTCATCCATCCCATCCAGTAATAATTTATAGGGTTATTTTTTATCATGCAGGTTCTCCATGCAGTGTCCCCTCATCCCTGCTGATATCTGGGGTGTAGAAACACTATTCATAAGTGTCAGGTTCTACTTTGCAGCAGGTGACTCCGCCCCTGATGCTGCCCCCAATGTGGCTGCAGATTGTGTTTCCTGAGGCAAGAGTCTCAAACCGCCTCATGGCTGGTGCCCCCCTGGTCAGCAAATGAAAGGCCGGGATTCTAGATGGATGGCACAGAAGTCAAGGTGTTGTAGACAGTTAGTGAGGATGAGCAGAAGATAAGAAGATAGGGTCAAGAACACGAGCCGAGGACAAAAACCAAATGGAACTTATTGCTCAGGCACAGAAACACTTATTTCCTCTCCCTTTAATCTCATGATGATGCGCTGACTGCAACACGGAATCACCGCTAATTCCAGAGGAGTCTCCATAAACCATTGGCCGGGAGATTATAAGGAAATACAGAAGTGATCGAGGCAGTGAGTGGGATTGTTGATGCATGGGTCAAAGTGAGTGGACGCAAACTACCAACATAGACCAAGGTATGATCATACTTCTTCATAGAGACAACACTGCATGGCAAACAGAGCACAGCAGTGTGAGGATACACCTCCAGTGCACTTGGAGAAGCTACAATCCTGGAATATAAATCCATATATCACAGTCCTGCTGCTACTAACAACATTTACAAAGGTCTGATCACACATCTCTCCAGAAGCAACATCTAACGCTGGCTGCAGGGAGCCCAGAGCACAGCAGTGTGAGGATACACCCCCAGTGCACTTGGAGCAGCTATAATCCTGGAATATAAATCCATATTTCATGGTCCTGCTGCTGCTGTTAATAAAGTGGTAAATTTCCAACCTCCTTCAGATACAGTAAAGATGTCAGATACAATTAATCCCATCTACGAAACACGCGGCTCACGGAAACCTATAGAAATAAAAACATAAACTCTAATTGAATAACTCAGATTGTATCGGAATATTTCCCCTCCCCCCCATGACAGGAGATGTGGAGGGCTGAGACGCGTCGTGTTTGCGCTGCGAGTCATTGAAATAAAAGTTAGTAATATGGAAATATAAGCCCCGGCAATTCATCTCCTGTCACTCGCCTCCATGTTATGAAGTGACAGCCAATATTCCGCGCGCGTCCTCCCGATGATACGATTATAATGAGCGCACGGCTTGTTATTACCATTAGGAATGTTCCGGAAGGAGAAGACAATGCGCTGACTGCACCCACATAAACACAAACACAAAGCGCAGGTAGCACAAAGATAACTGCAACAGTGCAGTAGAAAGCTGCACTCACTATTCTGCTGGTGCAGTCACTGTGTACATACATGACATTACTTATCCTGTACTGATCCTGAGTTACATCCTGTATTATACCCCAGAGCTGCACTCACTATTCTGCTGCTGGTGCAGTCACTGTGTACATACATGACATTACTTATCCTGTACTGATCCTGAGTTACATCCTGTATTATACCCCAGAGCTGCACTCACTATTCTGCTGCTGGTGCAGTCACTGTGTACATACATGACATTACTTATCCTGTACTGATCCTGGGTTACATCCTGTATTATACCCCAGAGCTGCACTCACTATGCTGCTGCTGGTGCAGTCACTGTGTACATACATGACATTACTTATCCTGTACTGATCCTGAGTTACATCCTGTATTATACCCCAGAGCTGCACTCACTATTCTGCTGCTGGTGCAGTCACTGTGTACATACATGACATTACTTATCCTGTACTGATCCTGAGTTAC
This sequence comes from Engystomops pustulosus, assembly GCF_040894005.1. Taxonomy (NCBI): domain Eukaryota; kingdom Metazoa; phylum Chordata; class Amphibia; order Anura; family Leptodactylidae; genus Engystomops; species Engystomops pustulosus. Next base: position 6,270,502 of record NC_092415.1, on the reverse strand, counting down.
ATCCTGTATTATACTCCAGAGCTGCACTCACTATTCTGCTGCTGGTGCAGTCACTGTGTACATACATGACATTACTTATCCAGTACTGATCCTGAGTTACATCCTGTATTATACTCCAGAGCTGCACTCACTATTCTGCTGCTGGTGCAGTCACTGTGTACATACATGACATTACTTATCCTGTACTGATCCTGAGTTACATCCTGTATTATACCCCAGAGCTGCACTCACTATTCTGCTGCTGGTGCAGTCACTGTGTACATACATGACATTACTTATCCTGTACTGATCCTGAGTTACATCCTGTAGATCTTTTATTTTATATAAAAATAAAAAAACATAACAATACAATACAAACATAATATACAAAATATATACAATATCTTACCTGCTGGTCCAGCCACATTCACTCCTAGCTAAAACAATAATTTAAAATACACCGAAATGAATGAAAGCCAAATACCACAACCCCCACCCAACCGATTGTCACACCCTCAACCAAACCAATAAACAATAAGACAAGCCACACCCACAAATAAACATAAATGACTATAAATATACATAAACCCACCCCACACCCTCTAATAACAAACCACCCGACACCCATTTTTTTTTTTTTTTTATAAATATATAATAACAAACACATAATACACATAACACTACACTAAACTAGATCCCTCGCCCGCACCCTCCCCTTCCCCCCAGACACTGGTCTAACGTCCCTAAGTAGTCCAGACCAGTGTCCAAGGTCAGTTCATAAGTCCCACCACCATCACCCCCCTCCCAACCTAACACTATGTCCCAAACCCCACTATATACAATATATACAATATATATACAGTAATTACAACATAACATAAAGAAAACAGAATACAAATAAAGTCTAAACAACATCAATACAAACCACATAAAGCCCAAGTTCGGTGCCTGCAAGCCCAACATCACTACATGCCCAGAACACAAAACAAAAATCTACAGTGTCAGCATCAGCCCAACACCAGGAGAGGAGATGACAGACTAAGGGACACTAAAGGAGAACCCCCTCCAAAGGAGAGAGGCCCTCCCCGTGCCCAGCCTCTCATACTCCAGAGAGCGCACCTTCACCAGGTCACCCAGAATGTTCCTAACCACCTCATCCACCGGGAGGATTTTATGCTGCGTCGATACTAAACACCGTGCGTTCCACGTGTGGTACCTGACCACTAGACTGACTAGGAATAATGTGCAGCGGTCCCGGCCACCCAGGCCTCTGAATGCTCCATAGGCCCACTCCGCATAGGAGAGACCGGCCAACCCGGGCCAATGGATGGAAGCGCCCACCCGGTTGTACACCTCTGTGTTAAAGGGGCACTGAAGCAGGAAGTGGTCCATGCTCTCCAGCAGGCCACCGCACTCCTCCCGGGGACAACCCCTTTCCTCAGAGCTCCTACACTTCAGATTGTCCCTCACACACAGCTTTCCATGGAAGCAGCGCCAAGTCACGTCCCAAAACTTCAAGGGGATCCTGATGGAATTCAATAAACTCAAACCCACCCCCAGATCCCGACTTGGGCAATCCCTGAGGGCCAGAGGCTTCTGGAAATGGGTCAACAGAACCCTCTTGTCAAGGATTTTCCTCGACATGGTCCTGATCTCCCACATTCCCAGACCCCACCGGCGAATCACCTTCAGAACCGGGGTAGCGTAAGCCGGAAGATGCCCATGCGGTGTACGGAGATCCTTCACTTGCCCTCCTGTCTCCCATTCCTGGAAGAAAGGCCGAAACCATCCCCTGCAGGAGTATACCCACGGAGGAGCCCTCTCTTTCCAGAGGTTTGCTACATTGATCTTAAGAAAGGTATTCACTAGGAACACCACAGGGTTGACCATACACAACCCTCCTTGTCTCCTCGTGCGGTAAGTAACCTCCCTCTTGATTAGGTTCAGCCTATTCCCCCATAACAGCTGGAAGAACAGACTGTAGACCCGAGTCCAGAGGGGTTCTGGCAACATGCACACACTGCCCAGATAAATCAGTAACGGGAGCAGGTAGGTTTTGATCAGATTAACCCTTTCTCTGAGGGTCAAAGACCAACCCTTCCACTGGTCCACCTTCTGAGCGGCGATCTTAAGCCTGCCGTCCCAGTTTTGCATGGGGTAATCCCCCTGGCCAAATTCGATGCCGAGAACTTTGGCAGAGTCCTGGGGCCCTGGAAGAGTGTCCGGGAGATCAAAGCCTGGATCCCCCTCTCCCAGCCAGAGACTCTCACACTTATCCCGGTTGATCTTGGACCCAGAAGCCTCTGAGTAGCAGTCAACCTCTGACATCACCCATTGCGCCTCCCCTCCCGAGGACACGAAAACGGTGACATCATCGGCATACGCTACCACTCTAAGAGTGGCTTCCGGTGCTGCCCGATCCATCCCGACTCCCACCAACGGCCCACGATCAACCCTCCTAAGGAATGGGTCGATCGCGAACACGTACAGTAGTGGGCTCAGAGGACAACCCTGGCGAACACCAGACCCGACCTCAAAAGAACGGCCAATCCAACCGTTCACAAGCGGGAAACTCTCTGCCCCTGCGTACAAAACCTTAAGCCAATTGACAAACTCCCCCGGCAGGCCATACCTCAGAAGGACAGACCAGAGGTACTCGTGGTTAACCCGATCAAACGCTTTTGCCTGATCCAAGGACAGCAAGTACCCCTTCCAGTTACCAGCCCTGCCCTGCTCCACTGCCTCCCGGACACAAAGCACAGCACTAAATGTATTGCGGCCTGGAACAGAGCAGTGCTGGGTCCCCGAAAGGAGCCGGGGTGCAAACTGCACCAGCCGATTAAACAGCACCTTTGCCAAAACCTTTCTGTCCGTATTGAGAAGCGCTATGGGACGCCAGTTCTCAACACGAGATCGGTCCTTACCCTTTGACAGAATGATCAGGGCAGACCTCCTCATTGACTTCGGCAGAGCGCCCGAGGAAAGACACTAATTATATACCTCGGTCAAGAGGGTAACCAAGGCGTCCTTAAAGATCTTATAAAACTCGGATGTTAAGCCATCCGGACCCGGCGATTTCTTGAGGGCGAGCCCTTCAATCGCCCGGCTGACTTCCTCTTCCCTGATCATCTCTGTCAAAACATCAAGAGAGGGGTCTACTCCTGGCTCAGGGACAGTTTCAGCCAGGAAAGCCGACATCACATCCCGATCTAGATCCTTCCTGCCCAAGAGGTGTGAGTAGAAGGATCTGACGACCTCCAGAATCCCTGATCTGGACCTTTTCAGGGATCCCGTACTGTCAACCAGTCCTGTGACAACTTTACCATTCACTGACATCTTGCAGTTTCTGTAAGGGTCGGGCGAGCGGTATTTCCCGTAATCCCTCTCAAAAACCAAAGATGCGTGTCTATCGTACTGACACCTCTTCAGCAAGGATTTCACTCTGGAGATGTCCTCACGACTACCTCCAGTCGAGACGAGATGCTCGAGTTTCCTCCTCAGGCCCTGATACAGGCGGTACCTGTCCAGGCTCCTGTGGCTCGAGATCTGGCGGAAGAATCTCGCCACCCTTTTCTTGAGCATCTCCCACCACTCTGACTTACTGCTACAAAGGCCCAGCAATGTTACCTGGCTCTGAAGAAAGTCCTCAAAGGATTGTCTGATCTCCGCTTCCTCCAGGAGAGACGAATTGAGCTTCCAGTAGCCTCTTCCCATCCGGGGGGTCTCTGTAACATTCAGAGAAAACAAAATTAGACAGTGGTCGGAGAACTCCACCTCAACAACAGAAACTGGTGAAGAAATGGCTTCCTCCTTTAAATAAAACCTGTCTATTCTAGACCTGCAGCTACCCCTATAATAGGTGAACCCCGCGTGGCCTGGGGTGTGCCGGATATGGACATCCACCAGGCGAGCCTCACTAGCTATGCTATTAAGAGCGACGCTATCATAAGTCAGCTTGTCTCTGGAACCTCCCCTATCCTGGGACCTCGTGACAGCATTGAAGTCCCCTCCAAAGACCACCTGCCGACTTGTAAAAAGGTAAGGCTTGATCCTCATAAAGAGACACTTCCTGTCCCACTTGGACTGGGGACCATAGATGTTAATAAGACGAAGTGAGGACATCCAGGATCAGGCACCTCCCCATTTCTAACTCAATAACTCGTCGGCATTCTACTGGAGCGGTAAAAAGGACCGCCACTCCGCTATACGGCTCGGCCGCAAGAGACCAATAGGAAGGCCCGTGTCTCCATTCCCTCTTAGCTTTAAACACGGCCGCCAAATCTGGCAGCCTGGTCTCCTGCAAAAATAAAATGTCGGCTTCAACACGGCCGAGAAAATCAAAGGCCGCAAATCTAGCCACATCAGACTTAATGCTGGCGACATTAATGGACGCCAGCGTCAACGGAGTGGGTGCCGCCATCATGAGTGATTGAGTTAGACGGCTTTTTTTTTACCCATCTTACCACCACCCTCGGGAAATGAACACCCCCTTTTTAGACATATTGTGGTGTCCATCTCCCGCACCTCTGATGCTTCAGGGGCAGATCCAGGACCTGCCCCCTCATCCTCGTCTCCAGACTCTGGGCCAGTCTCCCCTCCTGAAGACCCTGACTCCCCAGGGGGAGACTCGGCACCCCCTGCAGGCTTCACCCTCAGCCCCTCCATCGGCAGGAGAGGCTCCATCCAGGGCCAGGAAACGATTTGAAAGTTCGACCAGCGGGGGGTTGGTTGCACCTTCCTTGGGTACCTTAGTCAGGGAGGGAGAAGATCTTACACCTCCCTTCTTTTTACCCTTTTTCTTCTTTTTGGCGCCACGCTTACGCTTTTCCTCTAGCCACGCCCTATTATCCTCATCCATACTCTCATAATGGGAGGAGTCTGAGGACGTGGCACCTTCCTCTCTCTCGATCCTCCTGACCTCCTCATCCAGTACATCATCCCCTGGGGCCTCAGCGACAGGTGTGGTCTCCAGGACAGCGCCAGAGGTTGTCCCAGCAGCCCGAGACTCCCCCCGCTCTCTCTCCTGTTGACGCTTCTCTAGACGCCGTAGTTGGGCAGGCGTCTTTTTCCTGTCTTTCTTCCCTGGCCCCTCCATTCCTCTACCTCTGCTAGTCCCCTCCCCAGCAGATTCAGCCTCATGGCTTTCATCCGCTGAGGCTGAGCCCGCATTAGCGAAGGAAAGAGGACAACGACTGTACGGGTGACCGAGATCACCACACAGGTTACACCTAATCTGCCCTGTACAGGATGCAGCCAGATGGCCGACACCCCCACACAACGCACACTTCTGCACCGTGCAGTTTGCGCTGAAATGTGTGGGGTCACCGCACCTGTGACACAGCTTAGGCTGCCCCCGGTAGAAGATCAGGATCCGATCCCTCCCCAGGAAGGCTGATGAAGGGATGTGGGCGACTGAGTTACCTGAACGCCTCAACTTCACCATGAAGGTCCAGGCCCCTGACCAGATACCATACTCATCAAGATTTTTCTCGTGTACTCCCAGTAGCTCTCCATAACGATTCATCCAGGTCATGATGTCAAAGCAAGATAGTGATTCGTTACGGGTAAGAACGGTCACTTTCTTGACCTCGCTCTGGCGGGACACTGCTTGCACAGCAAAGTCCCGCCACTCGGGCTCGTTGTATCTCAGCTCATAGTTGGACCAGAAGAGCTCAAGCCCCTCCGGCCGAACAAAGCTGATATCAAACTCAGATGTACCATAGGGATGGATCAAGGCAAAGATGTCAGCCGCCTTGAAATCCATCTTCAGCAGCAGCTCAACTACCCGTGCCCGAGGGGGACACACATCACTGCCACGCCACCGAAGACGGACCACATTCCTACGGTTAGCACCCGGCCCGGTTGTCGGGAGCGACCATGATGTCTCCCTGCCTCTTTGCTCTCGGAAGGCAGACAGGCCGTGCCTCTCTATCCAAAACGACAAATCAACCTCCTGTCCCGCTACATTGATCGTCCTTTCTCCCTTCCGTAAGGCCTGCAGGAGGCGCCGTTGCAAAAAGCCGTCCCCAGAGCCCAGAGACGAGGATGATGGAACCCTACGTCCCCCAGCAGCGACACTGGCATAGCTCTTAATAGGGGCCGCCACTGGGGGAGCAACCGGACCAACCCCTGCACCCACCACATTAACACTACCCACCTGCATGTTACACTCAGCCGCGCCACTCACACCACCAGTCACTCCATCACTCACCCCCAAAGCTGGAAAAGATTCAGCACCACTCACACCATTCACATTATCCTGCACAACATTACTGACTCCACTCACACTGGCTGCACCAGCAGCAATATTAGCAGACATGACCACCTCCGCATCTTCAGGCACAAGGGACGGGGGTCCCCCCACAGCGCATCGCCCAGAGGGGACCCCAACTTGTGTCACACTTGTGCCCTCCACATCATCGGTAACAGATGTTATTTTACTTTTCTTAGAGGAAAGTAGGAGTCGCCGCTGATCTTTGGCTGGTATGTGGCACCGCTGATCCCCACCTTCCTCAGCACTCCTCTGCAGACTATCTCCAACACCAACACAAAATAGGACTTTAGGCTTGGGAGGTCCGGAGCCCTCAGCCTCAGCGACCCCTCCACACTGCCGCCGCTCCATAACCGAGTGATTAGCGGCAACAGCATGAAGAGGCGCCGAGGCACCGGAAGCTGCCACCAGTGCCGGGCTATCCCCCCCTCCCACTGGGGGACGCACCACAGCACTGGATTTCGATGGTATCGCCACTGCCGAGCCGCCCTTACTGTCCGGCCTCGCGGCCGATGCCTCCTCTGCTCCCCCACTGTTACCACAAACAGAGACGGAGCCCATCGCCACATCAAATGTCACACCTGTAATCTCCCGCTCCCTGCCACTGCAGGACCCGCGCTGGGCTGGGTAACGGGGCTCGCACAGTGAGCTGACCCTGCGGCCGACTCGGGTTTTACGGGGAGGGGGCTGTAGACTAGACTCACCACTTCCACGGATTTGGTCTTCTTCTTTCGTGGTTTGCTGCCTCCCGGTGCATACTCCGGCAGATCGTCTCCAAAAGTAAAGTCCTGGAGGTGCACAGGGGACTCGAGCCGTCGGATCTCCTCCATCAGCACCCCTCCCTGGTGGCTGTCACTATCCTCACCCGGGCCGGCAGAACCGCAGCCAGATGACATGGCCGCTTGTCCTGCAGGGGGCCCACTGCACGGTACCGGACTTTCCTCCTCCGTCTGACTCTCTGGCTGAAGCCCCATCAGCCGCCTCTGCTTTTCCTCCTCCATCTCCCGGAACCGCTCATCATTAAGAATTTTTTCTTTAAACGGACCGCTCCTCTCCAGCAGGTAAGCTTTCCTCTCCTCCAAGGCCTGGATGTTAGTCTGGAGCCTGGAAATCTCTGCCATAATCTGCTCCTTCTTCCTCTTCTGGGCAGAGCTTGCCCTGGCATGGGCGCACCTGAGCTCCTCCCGCAGTCTCCTCACCGTCTTGCTGGCTTCTTCGTACTCAGAGAGGTGGCCCAGAGCCCGGGAGGCATAGGTGGAAATAGACTCCCGGGTCCTCAGCATTCCCCAGCCCTCTTCACTGAGGTCAGCCTCACCTCTCTGAGCACTCAGCTTTCCTGCGGTATCCAGCTTTCCCGAGGTATCCATCTTTTCTGAGGTCTTGCTGCTTTTTGAAGCCTTAGCTGGCCTTGGGGTACTTGGAGCAGCATTGCTGCTGTTCCTTGCAGATCTTCTTACCCCCAAGGCTTCCGCAGCGCTGGCCGGTTCCTGGCTACCCCTGCCCCCCGCCAGCCTAGACCGGGAAGCAGGAGCCTGGGACTTGCTGCCATGGCTCATGCCTGAAAACCCACTCCCTCCCTGGGAGAGGAGAGAGCAGGCCCCAGGTGGAGGTGGTTTTCCCTGGAGCTCAGGAGCAGCAGCAGCACACAGCCTCTCACAGCAACAGACAGCTAACGAGCTGACGAGCAACACCAGAGATGCACTCACTATCTGCTGCTGGTGCTGTCACTGTGTACATACATGACATGACTTATCCTGTACTGATCCTGAGTTACATCCTGTATTATACTGCAGAGCTGCACTCACTATTCTGCTGCTGGTGCAGTCACTGTGTACATACATGACATTACTTATCCTGTACTGATCCGGAGTTACATCCTGTATTATACTCCAGAGCTGCACTCACTATTCTGCTGCTGGTGCAGTCACTGTACATACATGATATTACTTATCCTGTACTGATCCTGAGTTACATCCTGTATTATACTCCAGATCTGCACTCACTATTCTGCTGCTGGTGCAGTCACTGTGTACATACATGGCATTACTTATCCTGTAGTGATCCTGAGTTACATCCTGTATTATACCCCAGAGCTGCACTCACTATTCTGCTGCTGGTGCAGTCACTGTGTACATACATGACATTACTTATCCTGTACTGATCCTGAGTTACATCCTGTATTATACCCCAGAGCTGCTCTCACTATTCTGCTGCTGGTGCAGTCACTGTGTACATACATGACATTACTTATCCTGTACTGATCCTGAGTTACATCCTGTATTATACCCCAGAGCTGCACTCACTATTCTGCTGCTGGTGCAGTCACTGTGTACATACATGACATTACTTATCCTGTACTGATCCTGAGTTACATCCTGCATTATACCCCAGAGCTGCACTCACTATTCTGCTGCTGGTGCAGTCACTGTGTACATACATGACATTACTTATCCTGTACTGATCCTGAGTTACATCCTGCATTATACCCCAGAGCTGCACTCACTATTCTGCTGCTGGTGCAGTCACTGTGTACATACATGACATTACTTATCCTGTACTGATCCTGAGTTACATCCTGTATTATACTCCAGAGCTGCACTCACTATTCTGCTGCTGGTGCAGTCACTGTGTACATACATGACATTACTTATCCTGTACTGATCCTGAGTTACATCCTGTATTATACCCCAGAGCTGCACTCACTATTCTGCTGCTGGTGCAGTCACTGTGTACATACATGACATTACTTATCCTGTACTGATCCTGGGTTACATCCTGTATTATACCCCAGAGCTGCACTCACTATGCTGCTGCTGGTGCAGTCACTGTGTACATACATGACATTACTTATCCTGTACTGATCCTGAGTTACATCCTGTATTATACCCCAGAGCTGCACTCACTATTCTGCTGCTGGTGCAGTCACTGTGTACATACATGACATTACTTATCCTGTACTGATCCTGAGTTACATCCTGTATTATACCCCAGAGCTGCACTCACTATTCTGCTGCTGGTGCAGTCACTGTGTACATACATGACATTACTTATCCTGTACTGATCCTGAGTTATGACCTTTAATTCTTTTAAGATCCCACTTGGAATGGAACATGTTATAGTTAACAGGATGGTGACTGGGTCTACGGGTTGAATTATTTGGTGGGACAGGGGATATTTGGTGAGTGGTGCTGCTTCTGTATCTTCTGGGTTAGTCCAGGTATTTGTTCTCTATACAGGGGATTCTCTGTATAACTCATGGTCTACACATGCATTGTCTTCAGTCCAGATGACTTGGAGGCTCCAGTCCTGATAACGCATGTTTTATAAGTAGGTCACCGTGAGACTTCAGGTCCTTCACATCTCCTTGTGGTCTTCCCGCAGAATCTCTCCGGACTTCCTACAATGTCGAGATAATATCTCATTTATGGAAAATTACAAGTTTTTTTTATATTGACTGAATCTTTGAGTCACCTCCAGGTTGTGTTTTACTTGGTTTCTTGCCATTTGTCACCAAGTCCCTTAGGACCTCCATGAATTCACGTGATCCTGGCGGACGATGGTGTCACTTGTTCTTCCACCATTGCTCATGCCCGTTAATAAATGATGTGATCAGTTTCTGCATGCGCCGGATCTATTCATCTTGTCTACCCTCTCCAGGCGCGGCTGCAGGTGCTAGAGTTGTGCCCCAGCACCGGGCGTACCGCAGGGAGAGAGTTACTTCTCAAATCTACATAAACCATTAATCTTTCATTTATAAATAGTTGAAGCAATCCACAAGGGCACTTTAAGGCGGCCATTTTTTGTTAAAGTGCTCTCAATATACACTCAACGGCCACTTTATCAGGTGCACCATGCTAGTAACGGGTTGGACCCGCTTTTGCCTTTAGAACTGCCTCATTTCTTCGTGGCATAGACACAACAAGGTGCTGGAAGCTCCTCAGAGATTTTGGTCCATAGTGACATGATGGCATCACACAGTTGCCGCAGATTTGTCGGCTGCACATCCATGATGCGAATCTCCCGTTCCACCACATCCCAAAGATGCTCTATTGGATTGAGATCTGGTGACTGTGGAGCCATTTGTGTCCAGTGACCTCATTGTCATGTTCAAGAAACCAGTCTGAGATGCTTCCAGCTTTATGACATGGCGCATTATCCTGCTGAAAGTAGCCATCAGATGTTACAAGGTACATTGTGCTCATAAAGGGATGGACATGGGCAGCAACAATACTCAGGTAGGCTGTGGCGTTGTACCAAGGGGCCCAAATATACCATGACACCACCGCCACCAGCCTGAGCCGCTGATACAAGGCAGGATGGATCCATGACACCAGCACCACCAGCCTGAGCCGCTGATACAAGGCAGGATGGATCCATGACACCAGCACCACCAGCCTGAGCCGTTGATACAAGGCAGGATGGATCCATGCTTTCATGTTGTTGACGCCAAATTCTGACCCTACCATCCGAATGTCGCAGCAGAAATCGAGACTCATCAGACCAGGCAACGTTTTTCCAATCTTCTACTGTCCAATTTCGATGAGCTTGTGCAAATTGTAGCCTCAGTTTCCTGTTCTTCGCTGAAAGGAGTGGCACCTGGTGTGGTCTTCTGCTGCTGTAGCCCATCTGCCTCAAAGTTCGATGTACTGTGCGTTCAGAGATGCTCTTCTGCCTACCTTGGTTGTAACGGGTGGCGATTTGAGTCACTGTTGCCTTTCTATCAGCTCGAACCAGTCTGCCCATTCTCCTCTGACCTCTGGCATCAACAAGGCCTTTCCGCCCACAGAACTGCCGCTCACTGGATGTTTTTTCTTTTTCGGACCATTCTCTGTAAACCCTAGAGATGGTTGTGCGTGAAAATCCCAGTAGATCAGCAGTTTCTGAAATACTCAGACCAGCCCTTCTGGCACCAACAACCATGCCACGTTCAAAGGCCTCAAATCACCTTTCTTCCCCATACTGATGCTCGGGAGAACTGCAGGAGATTGTCTTGACCATGTCTACATGCCTAAATGCACTGAGTTGCCACCATGTGATCGGCGCAGCATGATGTGGACCTACTTTGCCACTTTGGCTTTCGGCAACTTCCAAGGATGTTGTGCGAGGGATCTGGTCACCCTTATGGAGAGATATGTACTTGGAGATGACCCAGTGTAAGTGGCAATTGACCAAGGTGGGTGGAGTTGGATGCTTACGGGTCATCACCAGAAGAAAATACAGCAGGACTACACTGTTGTGAAGAACCTGGGTCAGGAATACGGAAGCCAAGTGGAACCAGATCAGATGCCTTCAGAATAGGATCTTAATACTCAGACTCCTTCATGTTGGGTGAGGAACCTACTGTATCCAGGGGACAGCAGAACATTGGAGGCCACAATGAGGTTTGGTCCTCGTTGTGGCTACAAGAACCTCTACAATAGTTTGAGAATTGTTGTGGGAGCCAAAAGAACATTTGTAGGGTCAAAACATGATCTTGTAGAACACGGTCTTGCTTGGAACCTTTGAAAACCCCATTTGGGCAAAGAATATAATAGAATTGGGCCAGTCTTCTGGACTTCAGCTTTGACAGATGGAGCATGACTTCCCAGATATTATGACATCACTTCCTCTCACCTTACATGTGACTTCCCTTGTGAAAAGGAGACCACTGATTGACTTAAGAGGGTCCCACTACCCCAGGAACTTCCGTCGGTGCCTGAAACGCAAGACTTGCGCAAGTAACACCCTTTTTCAACCTCCAGGAGATTTCTGGAGAACCCCTTTAATCTTCATCATCCGCACAACTACATACAAGTGTCTTCGATAGAGTCCTATAGTTACTTCACTGGTTCTCTATATCACCTGCCTCTCACTAACCTTTCCCCTTGTGCCCTAGGCAGCTGCCTACTCTGCCTTGGACTTGTCCCGCCCCCGCTTATACCTCACAAATATGGACCACCCGGGAGTAAAGGCAAGTATTGGCTACTGTATAGACCCAGGATCCAATCCAGACTGCGGAGGAGAAGTGAAGCCCTGAAATAGCAGTATAACCGGTGAGTATTAGTATGTAGGGGGAGGGTAATGTATAGATGGCGCTCAGCGCGGAGTGACATATAGCCGTGATTTAATGAAGTCAAGGCCGCACATTCTCACAAAACCTTTTCTCTAGGAGCCGCTTTAATCAATTTTATGGACACTGGAGCGCGGTTTAACATTCATTCCTAAATGTAATATCCATTTTATTACATGTCACCCCGGCCGACCCCGGGATCTTTAATTAGACGCCGAGTCCTGACATCGGAGAAATATTACATTGTAGATAGATTTGCATTTATAAAACTTGATCAAGATTAAATTATTTGTTACTGGAGACCACAATGTTAATCAGGATCAGGACAAATGTATCTCTGGAGTATAATACTGGCAGATATAGGGGAGTGCACCCCCTGCTACGGCACAACCTCCGCTAAGTTATTGCAGCAGTATAGTAAGGAGACCAGTAAAGACGTCCGTGTACTGGATGTGAGATGGAAGTCACAGAGAGGGAGGTCAAAGGTTTATAGGTGAGGAGAATAACATTTACTATGGAAATGCAATTATAATACAACATAAATAATGGCAGCATGTTATAGAGCAATAAAGCTCAGATCTGCATACAGTATTTAATAGAGCAGGAGAAGCTGAACAGATTGTACATAGTGTCCTATCTGCAGGCAGCATGTTATAGAGCAGGAGGAGCTGAGCAGATTATGCATAGTGTCCTATCTGCAGGCAGCATGTTATAGAGCAGGAGGAGCTGAGCAGATTGTATATAGTGTCCTATCTGCAGGCAGCATGTTATAGAGCAGGAGGAGCTGCGCAGATTGTACATAGTGTCCTATCTGCGGGCAGCATGTTATAGAGCAGGAGGAGCAGAGCAGATTGTACATAGTGTCCTATCTGCAGGCAGCATGTTATAGAGCAGGAGGAGATGAGCAGATTGTACATAGTGTCATATCTGCAGGCAGCATGTTATAGAGCAGGAGGAGCTGAGCAGATTGTACATAGTGTCCTATCTGCAGGCAGCATGTTATAGAGCAGGAGGAGATGAGCAGATTGTACATAGTGTCCTATCTGCGGGCAGCATGTTATAGAGCAGGAGGAGCAGAGCAGATTGTACATAGTGTCCTATCTGCAGGCAGCATGTTATAGAGCAGGAGGAGCTGAGCAGATTGTACATAGTGTCCTATCTGCAGGCAGCATGTTATAGAGCAGGAGGAGATGAGCAGATTGTACATAGTGTCCTATCTGCAGGCAGCATGTTATAGAGCAGGAGGAGCTGAGCAGATTGTACATAGTGTCCTATCTGCAGGCAGCATGTTATAGAGCAGGAGGAGCTGAGCAGATTGTACATAGTGTCCTATCTGCGGGCAGCATGTTATAGAGCAGGAGGAGCTGAGCACATTGTACATAGTGTCCTATCTGCAGGCAGAATGTTATAGAGCAGGAGGAGCTGAGCAGATTGTACATAGTGTCCTATCTGCGGGCAGCATGTTATAGGGCAGGAGGAGCTGAGCAGATTGTACATAGTGTCCTATCTGCAGGCAGCATGTTATAGAGCAGGAGGAGCTGAGCAGATTGTACATAGTGTCCTATCTGCAGGCAGCATGTTATAGAGCAGGAGGAGCTGAGCAGATTGTACATAGTGTCCTATCTGCAGGCAGCATGTTATAGAGCAGGAGGAGCTGAGCAGATTGTACATAGTGTCCTATCTGCAGGCAGCATGTTATAGGGCAGGAGGCGCTGAGCAGATTGTACATAGTGTCCTATCTGCAGGCAGCATGTTATAGAGCAGGAGGAGCTGAGCAGATTGTACATAGTGTCCTATCTGCGGGCAGCATGTTATAGGGCAGGAGGCGCTGAGCAGATTGTACATAGTGTCCTATCTGCAGGCAGCATGTTATAGAGCAGGAGGAGCTGAGCAGATTGTACATAGTGTCCTATCTGCAGGCAGCATGTTATAGAGCAGGAGGAGCTGAGCAGATTGTACATAGTGTCCTATCTGCAGGCAGCATGTTATAGAGCAGGAGGAGCTGAGCAGATTGTACATAGTGTCCTATCTGCAGGCAGCATGTTATAGAGCAGGAGGAGCTGAGCAGATTGTACATAGTGTCCTATCTGCAGGCAGCATGTTATAGGGCAGGAGGCGCTGAGCAGATTGTACATAGTGTCCTATCTGCAGGCAGCATGTTATAGAGCAGGAGGAGCTGAGCAGATTGTACATAGTGTCCTATCTGCGGGCAGCATGTTATAGGGCAGGAGGCGCTGAGCAGATTGTACATAGTGTCCTATCTGCAGGCAGCATGTTATAGAGCAGGAGGAGCTGAGCAGATTGTACATAGTGTCCTATCTGCAGGCAGCATGTTATAGGGCAGGAGGCGCTGAGCAGATTGTACATAGTGTCCTATCTGCGGGCAGCATGTTATAGAGCAGGAGGAGCTGAGCAGATTGTCTTATAAAGCAGGAGGTGATAATGCACTAGGATATTTAGAGATAAATTTGGCAGCTCTAAACACTTGTATTGATAGGTTCGTGTCCAAGCAGTGAGACTCTATGGATCTGCAATATGCTGTACTTTGCTCTTTATTTTGACTTTGTGAAATGCAGAATATTTGCCAGAAGTCCTGATCCTAAGAGCTCGCACTCCGGCACTAAGTATCAGATAACCGCGCTGAATTCCTCCCTTATATTCCTTTCGGTTATGGTTTATCTTCCGATTTCTTGATTTATTTTCGCATTGTGGTTACTTTTCTCTGTTTGTTTTGCCTTTTATGTGTAAATGTTGGGTTTTCGGAAGTTTCCCCAGTGGCCGCTGTAAATAGATGTAATAACAAGTTCCATATGTACGTGGGCGTGCGCTGCATATCTTACCCTGCGACGCTTTAATATTTTACCAAACACTGAAGCGGAGAGACTGCAGATGGAGCGGATGGATGGCAGGAGCCGTGTCGTAACATTGTGACAATATACGAGGGATAAAGTCCTGACAACCCGCGATGGGACACATGTGAGTAATTAGCGCTTTATGGAAACGCTCCAGCTCCATTGCCTCTATTTAAGCCGCGTTCTTTCTGGTGCGCAATTTGTAGTTAAAACAGATGCCGGAATAATTTCACCATCTTCATAACGAGTCCCCGCTACTGAAAAACCTCTGTCTTGGCTCAACGTCCAACGTCAACGTAGAATGTGCAAAGTTGCTGCGTCCTTCAGAGCCGTTCGCTCAGCACTCGAGCTCCAGCTTCAAGCCATGTGTATTGATGTTCACTATATGGTCAAAAGTATGTGACCCCCTGCCAAGGATTCGCCTCAGTTTCCTGACTCATCCAATGCAAAGTGCTGCATAACATCAAGCACACAGATATGCGACCTCCATAGACGGCCAGAAGAAGTAGTAGAGATCATATAGAAGTCATGGGAGGCTACTCATTTTTGGATCTGCTAATGCGATGGTCGAGAGCTAAGAATCGATGGACCTTGGGGCGGCAGAGGGAAGATCAAGTTGCCAAAAAATTTACTTGCCCTCGGTTGGGTTAGGGTTAAGCCTTGAGCTAAGAAGGGATGGACCGTGGGGCGGCTGAGCGAAGATCAAGTTGCCTAAAAATTTACTTGCCCTCGGCTGGGTTAGGGTTAAGCCTTGAGCTAAGAAGGGATGGACCTCGGGGCAGCAGAGTGAAGATCAAGTTGCCTAAAAATTTAATTGCCCTCGGTTGGGTTAGGGTTAAGCCTTTAGCTAAGAAGGGATGGACCTTGGGGCGGCAGAGTGAAGATCAAGCTGCCCAAAAATTTAATAGCCCTTGGATGGGTTAGGGTTAAGCCTTGAGCTAAGAAGGGATGGACCTGGGGGCAGCAGAGTTGAGATCAAGTTGCCTAAAAATTGACTTGCCCTTGGTTGGGTTAGGGTTAAGCCTTGAGTAGACCCGATGGTCAGGTTTGAGTTGAGTATTCCAACATGGCTAATCATAACCATGGCTAGTTGTTAGGGACGCCAAATTGCGGCTACCAATCTGGCAATATGTCCGAGTCAGGTGGTCTAACCCAAACCCGACCATCAGGTCCACTTATTTCTAATTGCGGAGATTGAGAGCAGCATCAAAAGTTTTATGAAATCCAAACATACCAACTCTTCTAAGGGATGTGGTCTATGGATCACTAATAGATCGACTTATGGACCCCCTGGTCCGCCACCTTAATATTTGAGGCAGGGATTTGCAGGTTCTCTCCAGGATATACCTGAATTTCAAAATATCATAATGGAATATTAGAGATAATCCTGGGTGAATTTGATGACAAATATGATGAATTGGGTTGGTACAATCTGAGTGCACAATGCCAGGTGTCTGCTGGGTGGGTGTAAAGCACCTCCTCACTGGACTC
Organism: Engystomops pustulosus; assembly: GCF_040894005.1. NCBI lineage: Eukaryota > Metazoa > Chordata > Amphibia > Anura > Leptodactylidae > Engystomops > Engystomops pustulosus. Next base: position 6,253,860 of record NC_092415.1, on the reverse strand, counting down.
TGGAGCTTTGGAAATCTATTATCTGCCATTACATCTCAACATCTTCCAGGATGATGGATGAACCTGGATACACTGAATGTGGAGAATGCACATCCCCCGCTGTGAGATCGGCGGAGGGGGGGTAATGGCCTGCAGGCGTTCTTCAGGATTTGAACCCTTTGACTAGTAGAAGGCTCAAGGAAAAAGTGCACAATTGTTTCTTTTTAATTATGTGGTGACTATGACTGCCCCCTGTGCACAGTCACCCCCAGAGCCAAGTGTAGAAACACTCCCACCAGTGGCCGTGGAAGGTAGTCTGCTCTCTATCATTTAACCCTTTAAGGACAAAGCCAATTTTCCATACTCAATAACTTTTTTTTTTATTTTTCCTCTGACATGGGCCTGTGAGGGCTTGTTTTTTGGTGAGAATTTTATTTTTCATTGGCTTCATTTTAAGGGAAATACAACATAATAATGAAAAATGTACTTCCCTCGCTTTCCTGCAGCAGAATGGAATAAAACATCTACGCCGCCGCTTGTTTCTTGATTTATACCTTGAACCATTCACCTTACAGTATTATGCAGATGTGTTGGTGTGCAGCAAGGTGTGTATGGGTAGGACTCACAAGCTAAGCCCTCTCCAAACAGACCGGGTGTTTGCTGCATGTTGCTGCAAACACCCAGAGTAGCCCCCGCAATCAGTCCTGGCGCGCCGCCTTTCTGGAGAACTGATATGAAAAGAAATAAAATCATAAACATGTCCAGTATTGCTGTGTCCCAGAAAACGGAAAATAGCGCCCTAATGTTCCAAACGCAGTTATTTTGCCTTGATGCAACACTTTTTTTTATAAAAAGTGATCAAAAGGTCGTATAATCCCCAAAACAATAGCAATAGAAACGTCAGGTCATCTCGCAAAAAAATAACACAGCTCCTTCTATTCTGCTGGGAGGTGACTCAGCTGCTGTGACTCATTGCTCCACCTCCCCTCTCCATAGAGGGCTATGTAGTCTGTTGCCTTAATAGCAAGATGGAATGCAGCTGAGAATTCACCGTTATATGACGAATAAGGACTAAAAGAGCGAGGACGCCATGAGCCCAAATATGTGATGAAAGAGGCAATGTGCTCCAATAAAATGGGCCCCCCACACTTAATACAGCCCCCTTCAATGTGACTGCTGTGTCTCTGTCAATGATTTGCTGCTGGGCGGAGACTTAGCTGCTGTGACTCACGGATCCCCCTCCCCTCTCCATAGACTTCTATAAGATAAATAAATTAATAGAAGAAACATTGTAATATAACATTTGTTGAAAAGTTAGTGACCATCTAACAGCAGGAGGTTTGGAGCTCTGTATCAGTCTACTATGAGGATATCGCCTGTTCGTCCGCATGACCATTAAATAATTTACTTCCCATTTTCATGTTATTGTTATCATGGAAGTCGTTACTTTGTATCAGGTAAATAATTGATGCGTCGCCTCCTCCATTGTCTCGTCTGACGCGCTCCGCGTACAGGTAACCGCTCGGTGCCGGCGCCATCTTCCTCCTCCAGGTGATGGACTCTTAGACTTTCACATCATCTTTTGTTGTTGCTTTTATTAGGAACAGCTGCAGGAAGCACCAGCGAGGTGAAGCGTCAGCCCCGAGCCGAGAGCAGATGTTACATTGTGATTTACGGATAGGACGGTTACAATCGCTTGTAAGCCCCCCCAGGCAAATAGCCTAAAGTTAGGGGCTTAAGAAGCGCTGCCAACACGGGGAATAGCGCAGGGAATAAATCTTGTGTGACAGCGCGTCACCGTGCCGCTCAGCGTGAGCCGGTAACGTCCGGGCCACTCTCTCCTTGGCTTCATTAAGATGGAAGATAGCGAGGACCTCAGCGCCTGCGGGCAGTAATATAATCGCATATTACAACGTGGAGACGGAGAGGGGAATCGTCCTCACGCCGGTTTTATTGGAAAAAGAGGCTGGAAAAGTGGTGGAAATTCCCAGCGATGGGAAGTGCAGGACCCGAGCGACATCAATGACAAATGACATCTCCAAAAAGGAGACGGACAACGTGTCACAGCCGCTCCTCCGCTGCTGATGGAGATGTCGTCTCTTCTTAAAGGGATGGTCCAGGGTTTAGATGAAAAAAGCTGCAGCAGAAAAAACATAAAAGTTAGTGAAGTGCAGAACAAGGTCCAGTGGATCCAACTTATTGGTGGTTTATTCACTGCATTTATAGAAACCAACACCTTTAAGAGAGGCTGAGATCACTCCACTTATAATGAGGAACAAGTCATGTCTGATGTTACAGGGACTGCACTACAAGGTAGTCAAGAGGCAAAGTTGCCCTTGTCCTATTCTTTGAAACATATTTACATACTTCAGAGAAACCCCCAGTGGGGCATCAATGGCTGTAACTCTCCACACGTACAGCAAAGTCTCACCGAGGAGCCTTCTACCTACCTCATCCTACTCATACAGAGGCAAAGAAGGCACACAGGCTTCCTGTCAGTGTGTGAGAACCATATTTCTGCAGAATAGTGAGTGCAGCTCTGGAGTATAATACAGGATGTAACTCAGGATCAGTACAGGATAAGTAATGTCATGTATGTACACAGTGACTGCACCAGCAGCAGAATAGTGAGTGCAGCTCTGGGGTATAATACAGGATGTAACTCAGGATCAGTACAGGATAAGTAATGTCATGTATGTACACAGTGACTGCACCAGCAGCAGAATAGTGAGTGCAGCTCTGGGGTATAATACAGGATGTAACTCAGGATCAGTACAGGATAAGTAATGTCATGTATGTACACAGTGACTGCACCAGCAGCAGAATAGTGAGTGCAGCTCTGGAGTATAATACAGGATGTAACTCAGGATCAGTACAGGATAAGTAATGTCATGTATGTACACAGTGACTGCACCAGCAGCAGGATAGTGAGTGCAGCTCTGGGGTATAATACAGGATGTAACTCAGGATCAGTACAGGATAAGTAATGTCATGTATGTACACAGTGACTGCACCAGCAGCAGAATAGTGAGTGCAGCTCTGGAGTATAATACAGGATGTAACTCAGGATCAGTACAGGATAAGTAATGTCATGTATGTACACAGTGACTGCACCAGCAGCAGAATAGTGCGTGCAGCTCTGGGGTATAATACAGGATGTAACTCAGGATCAGTACAGGATAAGTAATGTCATGTATGTACACAGTGACTGCACCAGCAGCAGAATAGTGAGTGCAGCTCTGGGGTATAATACAGGATGTAACTCAGGATCAGTACAGGATAAGTAATGTCATGTATATACACATTGACTGCACCAGCAGCTAATAGTGAGCGCAGCTCTGGAGTATAATACAGGATGTAACTCAGGATCAGTACAGGATAAGTAATGTCATGTATGTACACAGTGACTGCACCAGCAGCAGAATAGTGAGTGCAGCTCTGGGGTATAATACAGGATGTAACTCAGGATCAGTACAGGATAAGTAATGTCATGTATGTACACCGTGACTGCACCAGCAGCAGAATAGTGAGTGCAGCTCTGGGGTATAATACAGGATGTAACTCAGGATCAGTACAGGATAAGTAATGTCATGTATGTACACCGTGACTGCACCAGCAGCAGAATAGTGAGTGCAGCTCTGGGGTATAATACAGGATGTAACTCAGGATCAGTACAGGATAAGTAATGTCATGTATATACACAGTGACTGCACCAGCAGCTAATAGTGAGCGCAGCTCTGGAGTATAATACAGGATGTAACTCAGGATCAGTACAGGATAAGTAATGTCATGTATGTACACAGTGACTGCACCAGCAGCAGAATAGTGAGTGCAGCTCTGGGGTATAATACAGGATGTAACTCAGGATCAGTACAGGATAAGTAATGTCATGTATATACACAGTGACTGCACCAGCAGCTAATAGTGAGCGCAGCTCTGGAGTATAATACAGGATGTAACTCAGGATCAGTACAGGATAAGTAATGTCATGTATGTACACAGTGACTGCACCAGCAGCAGAATAGTTCGTGCTGACTCATTTTGCTGTGAGCTACTGACGGGTGTGGTTGTGTGCTGCTGAGCTCCTGCACCACCTGGAGCAATCTCCATCCACCCAGGCCTGCTCTCTCCTCCCCAGGGAGGGAGTGGGTTCTGTGGGATGAATCCTGCAGGAAAATCCCAGGCTCCTGTCTCCCGGACCAGGCCGGCGGGGGGCAGGAGAAGCCAGTTACCGGCCAAATCGGAGGGTGTAAGAAGATCTGCCCGGAGCCAAGGACGCAGCGATGTGACCTCGGCTGCCACCCCCAAGACCCAGGGAAGCCGCAAGGTCTCCGGAACACAGAAGATCAAGGCAAGTGACATCAGCCTGAGTGCTCCTCCTGGAAAGCTGGATGTATGTGCGGGAAAGCTGGGTGGTTCAGCTGGAAAGCTGGGTGCTCACGGAGGTGTGCAAAAAGCATGGGGTGATCTTAAGGCCCGGGAGTCTGCTTCCATCTATGGCTCCCGGATTGCTGAGCACCTCCGTGAGTACGAGGAAGCTGGCAAGGCGCTGAGGAGACTCCAGGAGGAGATAAGGGAGACCTTGGCCCTAGCGGGGGTGGCTACGCAGAGAAAGAAAAAGTCTGATCTACTTACCACCATAGACAGACTAAAAGCCGAGGTCACCGCTCTGCAGGAGAAGCGACATCTAATCCGCGAGCACAGCGGTCCGTTCCGTGAAAAGTTGGAGAATGATGCCCGGTTTGATGACATGCGCCAGGAGCAGTTAAGAAAACTGAAGGGGCTTCAGATCCAGGCGGATGATGGCGATGATGAGGAGGATGAGGAAGACCTGCCGTGTCCGTCTGGTGGCCTGCACCAACACCAGCAGGCCTCGCACGACAGGCTGCCTGCGGAGCAAGCGCCATTACCATCAGGCTGCGGCTCTGCCAACCTGGAGGAGGAAAGTGATGACAGCGGCCAGGGGGGGGCGCTAATGGCTCAGATCCGTCAGCTTGAGTCTCCAGTTCACCTCCAGAACTTTTCCTTTGGTGATGATATCCCGAGTGACGACCAAAAGAGGAAGAAGACGAGACCCAAGAAGACCAAGGCGTCTCAGGAGGTGAATCTGGTGTTTCGTCCCCTCCCTGTTTCCTCCGGGCGGGCAGCAGTGTCAGCCTGTCGTGTAGGCCCCGTAACCCAGCCCAGCACGAATCCTGCAGTGGACTCGGTGCCAGGGTGCGGGGAGAGTGCAAAGCCACGTTCCATCATGGCGCAGAGCACCAGCCTTGTTTGCAGTAGCAAGGATGGTGCAGGGAAGGCATCGGCCGAAAGGCCGTACAGTGAGGGCGATCCAGCAGGTCCTGGTACTGTGCGCTGCCCCCCAGTGGGAGGGGGGGGTGGCCCGGTGCCAGGGGCAGTGGCGGTGGCTCCTGTGGCCCCTAGCACTGTGGCTGCATCTAGCTCCGGTGAGCAGCGGCAGTGTGATGGGGCTGCTGGGGCTTGTGGTGCGGCGCCTCCCAAGCATCCCGAACAGCCTGCAGAGAAAGGCGCAGGAAAAGTGTTGTTTTGCATTGGATCATCAGACCCTGGAGAGGGCACAAAAAGACTGTCCGGAGTCTGCAAGGGCAAGTGGCCTCTTGCATCCAGCGAGCAGCAGAGCAGAAATATTAAAAAAACTACTGGACAACAAGGGGTTAATGCCAATGAGGCAGAGGGCACCTTTAAGATCGGGGTTGGAGCTGCCTCTTCTCAGGCTGTATCAGCTATGGAGGTGGCTCTACCCCCAGTGCCCAGTGACGCCGAGGCAACCCCAGGTCCTCCTGGCCCAGCTGGTGTGAGTGATGCAAGGAAGCGAGGCAGTAATGCACATAGTGTGGTGAATGTGGGGGTGGTGAATGGTGCTGAGGGGGGTGATCCTGTTGTGCGTGCTGGACCTTCTGCACCCCCAGTGGTGGCCGCTCCCATAAGGAGCTATGCGAGTGTCACTGCTGGGGCAAGTGGGGTTAACTCCTTGTCTCCTGGCTCTGGGAACAGCGTTTTGCAAAGGCGTCTTCTGGAGGCTCTCAGGAGAGGGGAAAAGTCAATCACTGTAGAGGGGAGAGATGTTGATCTGTCCTTCTGGACAGACAGGCATGGCCTGGCAGCCTTCCAAGAGAAAAGGGGGGGAGAGACTGTATGGTCTTTACCCACAACCGGGCCCGGAGCTTCCCGTAGGAATGTGGTTCGTCTTCGCTGGAGGGGCAGTGACGCATGCCCACCCAGGTCAAGGGTGGTGGAGCTCCTCCTGAAGATGAACTTCAGGGCTAGTGACATCTTTGCCCTGATACATCCTTATGGTACTCCGGAGTTCGATGTCAGCTTTGTTCGGCCGGAGGGCTTAGAGCTCTTCTGGTCGAATTATGAGCTGGCAAAGAATGAGCCCGCATGGCGAGACTTTGCTGTGCAAGCAGTGTCTCGCCAAAACGCAGTCAAGAAGGTGACCGTTTTGACCCGTAACGAGTCACTTTCTTGCATGGACATCATGACTTGGCTAAGTCGTTATGGTGAGGTTGTACAGGTACCTCAGAAAAACCGCGATGAATTTGGCATTTGGTCTGGGGCCTGGACCTTCATGATGAAGTTGAAGTGTTCAGGCGGCACAGTCGCCCACATTCCTTCTTCAGCCTTTCTTGGACGGGACAGAATCCTGATTTTCTACCAGGGGCAGCCGAAGGTCTGTCACAGGTGCGGTGACCCCACACACTTTAGCGCCAGCTGGTGGGCTAGGTCATCTCGCTGCATCCTGTAAGGACATTAGGTGTAACCTGTGTGGTGAGCTCGGTCACCCTTTCAGCCGTTGTCCTCGCTCCTTTGCCAATGCGGTTGTGACCCCAGTGGAGGAGAGCCATGAGGTTGCTTCTGCTGGGGAAGGTACCAGCAGAGGTGGAGGAGCTGAGGGGCCTGTGAAGAAAAGCAAGAATAAGTCACCTTCTCAGTTGAGGCGGCTTGAAGCCAGACAAAAAGGGAGAGAACTGGGGAAGCCTCAGGTTGCTGGGGTGACCCTGGGTCCTTCCTCAGAGGCTGGTCTTGCTACTGAGGCCCTGAGGGATGATGAGTTGGATGAGGAGGTCAGGAGGATGGAACGCGAGAAAGGTGCCATGTCCTCCACGTCCTCCCATTATGAAAGTATGGATGAGGATAACAGGATTTGGCTAGAAAATAAGCGCAAGCAGAAAAAGAAAAAGCGCGGCGCATCTAAGGTACCTAAGGAAGGGAAAACTTCCTCCCCTCTGGTTGAGCTTTCCAACCGGTTCCTCACCCTCGATGAGATCGCCTCCTCGGAAGGAGAAGCTGAGGGTGGGGTTCTGGAGGTGGCGGCGGAGCAGCCTGTAGGGGGCGCCGAGTCTCTATCCTCTGGGGAAGCTGGGTCCTCAGAGTCAGGAGACAAGGACGAAGGAGAGGGTGGTCCGGGTGGGTCCTTGGGGTCCAATAATAACATGGACACCACAATTTCATTAAAAAGAAGTTGCCCTAAATCTGATGGGAAAAAAGAAAGGGGATCATCGTCAGAGGAGAGTCGGGGGAGGGGAAGCAATAAGAAAAAAGCCGTCTAACTCAATCACTCATGATGGCGGCACCCACTCCGTTGACGCTGGCGTCCATTAATGTCGCCAGCATTAAGTCTGATGCGGCTAGATTTGCAGCCTTTGATTTTCTCGGCCGTGTTGAAGCCGACATTTTATTTTTGCAGGAGACCAGGTTGCCAGATTTGGCGGCCGTGTTTAAAGCTAAGAGGGAATGGAGACATGGGCCTTCCTATTGGTCTCTTGCGGCCGAGCCGTATAGCGGAGTGGCGGTCCTTTTTACCGCACCGGTAGAATGCCGACGAGTTATTGAGTTAGAAATGGGGAGGTGCCTGATCCTGGATGTCCTCATGAAGGGACAAGAACTTTGCCTAATTAATATCTATGGTCCCCAGTCCAAGTGGGACAGGAAGTGTCTCTTTATGAGGATCAAGCCCTACCTTTTTACTAGTCGGCAGGTGGTCTTTGGAGGGGACTTCAATGCTGTCACGAGGTCCCAGGATAGGGGAGGTTCCAGAGACAAGCTGACTTATGATAGCGTCGCTCTTAATAGCATAGCTAGTGAGGCTCGCCTGGTGGATGTCCACATCCGGCACACCCCAGGCCACGCGGGGTTCACCTATTATAGGGGTAGCTGTAGGTCTAGAATAGACAGGTTTTATTTAAAGGAGGAAGCCATTTCTTCAGCAGTGTCCGTTGTTGAGGTGGAGTTCTCCGACCACTGTCTAATTTTGTTTTCTCTGAATGTTACAGAGACCCCCCGGATGGGAAGAGGCTACTGGAAGCTCAATTCGTCTCTCCTGGAAGAAGCGGAGATAAGACAATCCTTTGAGGACTTTCTTCAGAGCCAGGTACCATTGCTGGGCCTTTGTAGCAGTAAGTCAGAGTGGTGGGAGATGCTCAAGAAAAGGGTGGCGAGATTCTTCCGCCAGCTCTCGAGCCTCAGGAGCCTGGACAGGTACCGCCTGTATCAGGGCCTGAGGAGGAAACTCGAGCATCTCGTCTCGACTGGGGGTAGTCGTGAGGACATCTCCAGAGTGAAATCCTTGCTGAAGAGGTGTCAGTACGATAGACACGCATCTTTGGTTTTTGAGAGGGATTACGGGAAATACCGCTCGCCCGACCCTTACAGAAACTGCAAGATGTCAGTGAATGGTAAAGTTGTCACAGGACTGGTTGACAGTACGGGATCCCTGAAAAGGTCCAGATCAGGGATTCTGGAGGTCGTCAGATCCTTCTACTCGCACCTCTTGGGCAGGAAGGATCTAGATCGGGATGTGATGTCGGCTTTCCTGGCTGAAACTGTCCCTGAGCCAGGAGTAGACCCCTCTCTTGATGTTTTGACAGAGATGATCAGGGAAGAGGAAGTCAGCCGGGCGATTGAAGGGCTCGCCCTCAAGAAATCGCCAGGTCCAGATGGCTTAACATCTGAGTTTTATAAGACCTTTAAGGACGCCTTGGTTCCCCTCTTGACTGAGGTATTCAATGAGTGTCTTTCCTCGGGCGCTCTGCCGAAGTCAATGAGGAGGTCTGCCCTGATCATCCTGTCAAAGGGTAAGGACCGATCTCGTATTGAGAACTGGCGTCCCATAGCGCTTCTCAATACGGACAGAAAGGTTTTGGCAAAGGTGCTGTTTAATCGGTTGGTGCAGTTTGCGCCCCGGCTCCTTTCGGGGACCCAGCACTGCTCTGTTCCAGGCCGCAGTACATTTAGTGCTGTGCTCTGTGTTCGGGAGGCAGTGGAGCAGGGCAGGGCTGGTAACTGGAAGGGGTACTTGCTGTCCTTGGATCAGGCAAAAGCGTTTGATCGGGTTGACCACGAGTACCTCTGGTCTGTCCTTCTGAGGTATGGCCTGCCGGGGGAGTTTGTCAATTGGCTAAAGGTTTTGTACGCAGGGGCAGAGAGTTTCCCGCTTGTGAACGGTTGGATTGGCCGCTCTTTTGAGGTCGGGTCTGGTGTTCGCCAGGGTTGTCCTCTGAGCCCACTCTTATACGTGTTCGCGATTGACCCATTCCTTAGGAGGGTTGATCGTGGGCCGTTGGTGGGAGTCGGGATGGACCAGGCGGCACCGGAAGCCACTCTAAGGGTGGTAGCGTATGCCGATGATGTCACCGTTTTTGTGTCCTCGAGAGGGGAGGCGCAATGGGTGATGTCAGAGGTTGACCGCTACTCAGAGGCTTCTGGGTCCAAGATCAACCGGGATAAGTGTGAGAGTCTCTGGCTGGGAGAGGGGGATCCAGGCTTTGATCTCCCGGACACTCTTCCAGGGCCCCAAGACTCTGCCAAAGTTCTCGGCATCGAATTTGGCCAGGGGGATTACCCCATGCAAAACTGGGATGGCAGGCTTAAGATCGCCGCCCAGAAGGTGGACCAGTGGAAGGGATGGTCTTTGACCCTCAGGGAAAGGGTGAACTTGATTAAAACTTACCTGCTCCCATTGCTGATATATCTGGGCAGTGTGTGCATGTTGCCAGAACCCCTCTGGACTCGAGTGTACAGTCTGTTCTTCCAGCTGTTATGGGGGAATAGGCTGAACCTAATCAAGAGGGAGGTTACTTACCGCACGAGGAGACAAGGAGGGTTGTGTATGGTCAACCCTGTGGTGTTCCTAGTGAATACCTTTCTTAAGGTCAATATCGCAAACCTCTGGAAAGAGAGGGCTCCTCCGTGGGTATACTCCTGCAGGGGATGGTTTCGGCCTTTCTTCCAGGAATGGGAGACAGGAGGACAAGTGAAGGATCTCCGTACACCGCATGGGCATCTTCCGGCTTACGCTACCCCGGTTCTGAAGGTGATTCGCCGGTGGGGTCTGGGAATGTGGGAGATCAGGACCATGTCGAGGAAACTCCTTGACAAGAGGGTTCTGTTGACCCATTTCCAGAAGCCTCTGGCCCTCAGGGATTGCCCAAGTCGGGATCTGGGGGTGGGTTTAGGTCTTTTGAATTCCATCAGGATCCCCTTGAAGTTTTGGGACGTGACTTGGCGCTGCTTCCATGGAAAGCTGTGTGTGAGGGACAATCTGAAGTGTAGGAGCTCTGAGGAAAGGGGTTGTCCCCGGGAGGAGTGCGGTGGCCTGCTGGAGAGCATGGACCACTTCCTGCTTCAGTGCCCCTTTAACACAGAGGTGTACAACCGGGTGGGCGCTTTCATCCATTGGCCCGGGTTGGCCGGTCTCTCCTATGCGGAGTGGGCCTATGGAGCATTCAGAGGCCTGGGTGGCCGGGACCGCTGCACGTTATTCCTAGTTAGTCTAGTGGTCAGGTACCACACGTGGAACGCACGGTGTTTAGTGTCGACGCAGCGTAAAATCCTCCCGGTGGATGATGTGGTTAGGAACATTCTGGGTGACCTGGTGAAGGTGCGCTCTCTGGAGTATGAGAGGCTGGGCACGGGGAGGGCCTCTCTCCTTTGGAGGGGGTTCTCCTTTAGTGTCCCTTAGTCTGTCATCTCCTCTCCTGGTGTTGGGCTGAAGCTGACACTGTAGATTTTTGTTTTGTGTTCTGAGGTTATAGTGATGTTGGGCTTGCAGGCGCCGAACCTGGGCTTTATGTGGTTTTGATATATGCTGGTTTGTTTAATGTGTTTGTATCTTGTGTTATATGTAGTTATAGTTCTTGTGTGTATATAGGTTGTTGGTTTTGGTGTTAGGGTGTTAGGTTGGGAGGGGGGTGGACGGGACTTGGACTATACGATCCTGGGCACTGGTCTGGACTATATAGCGTGAACTTTGGACGTTAGACCAGTGTCTGGGGGGGGGGAGGGTGATGGGCGTGGGATTTAGTTAGTTATATTTATTGTTATTTAATGTTAATGTTATTTCCGTTATATTCATTGTTATTTCTGTGTTTATTTATTGTTTATTTATTTATGTGTATTTTGCTGTGTATTTCGATATAAAAAAAAAAAAAAAAAAAAAATTAGGTGGTGGGATTGGGTGAAGGTTTTGTTTGTTTTCATGCTGAGTGTGTGGTGTGTGTGTGGCTGGGCCAGGAGGTTTTGTAAGTTTATTTTCGTTTATATTTGTTCTTTTGTAATTTTTTTGCCAGAAGTTATGGCTTTATTTATGTTTATTATTGTTATGTTTTTCACTTTTATATAAAATAAAAGATTTACAGGATGTAACTCAGGATCAGTACAGGATAAGTAATGTCATGTAAGTACACAGTGACTGCACCAGCAGCAGAATAGTGACTGCAGCTCTGGAGTATAATACAGGATGTAACTCAGGATCAGTACAGGATAAGTAATGTCATGTATGTACACAGTGACTGCACCAGCAGCAGAATAGTGAGTGCAGCTCTGGGGTATAATACAGGATGTAACTCAGGATCAGTGCAGGATAAGTAATGTCATGTATGTACACAGTGACTGCACCAGCAGCAGAATAGTGAGTGCAGCTCTGGGGTATAATACAGGATGTAACTCAGGATCAGTGCAGGATAAGTAATGTCATGTATGTACACAGTGACTGCACCAGCAGCAGAATAGTGAGTGCAGCTCTTGTCTGTGTCCCGCTCCCTGGTGTCCGCTCTGATAAATCAGGGGATATCCATATGGATCTGTCAGCTGCACATCATTGGGTTTGTTTCTGTGGGTCTCTGCAGTGGAGATACATCCTGTGTAGCAGTAATATACATCTCATACTGGGAGGATGTACAGTAAGTCGGTGTCACAGCAGATAATTCAGTGTTCTCCGCGCTGTCAGGTTACATCCACTTCCTGCAGAATATTAATGTAATATGGATTTTTGAACACAAATAGACGTGGCAGCGGCAGAGGAGGTCGATATAACGTGTAATATCATCACTGGCGGATTGTTAAGGAAAATCCGCAGCTACTATAGACGTATAAATATTAACTACTCGACCGCCATAAATAATTGAGGTCTAAATAAAAAGACGCGGAGGGGGAGGGGCCACGCTCACCACCGACATCATTATAATGGGATGAAATTCCTTATTGATCATCTCAAGTGGAAAGATTTTCTCTCACTCCTCAGGAGCAGCGGCAAAACACAAGCGGGGTAATTATAAGTACAGAAGAAACATCAGGGAAGGGAAAGAGAAGATCCGGGACCAGAGGAAGAAGAGATCAATAAGGAAGAACTCTGACTGTGATCGAAAAGTGTCCTGCACCGAGACTGCGGAATAGAGACCGGGAGTGAGAGAGGACAAGAAGATACCATATACATAGGGGGCAGAATTATAGTAGTTATATTCCTGTACATAGGGGGCAGTATTATAGTAGATATATTCTTGTACATAGGGGGTAGTATTATAGTAGTGATATTCTTGTACATAGGGGGTAGTATTATAGTAGTTATATTCTTGTATATAGGAGGCAGTATTATAGTAGTTATATTCTTGTATATAGGAGGCAGTATTATAGTAGTTATATTCTTGTATATAGGAGGCAGTATTATAGTAGTTATATTCTTGTACATAGGGGGCAGTATTATAGTAGTTATATTCCTGTACGTAGGGGGCAGTGTTATAGTAGTTATATTCTTGTACATAGGGGCGGTATTATAGTAGTTATATTCTTGTACATAGGGGACAGTATTATAGTAGTTATATTCTTGTACATAGGGGGCAGTATTATAGTAGTTATATTCCTGTACATAGGGGACAGTATTATAGTAGTTATATTCCTGTACATAGGGGGCAGTATTATAGTAGTTATATTCCTGTACATAGGGGCAGTATTATAGTAGTTATATTCCTGTACATAGGGGGCAGTATTATAGTAGTTATATTCATGTACATAGGGGGCAGTATTATAGTAGTTATATTCCTGTACATAGGGGACAGTATTATAGTAGTTATATTCCTGTACATAGGGGGCAGAATTATAGTAGTTATATTCCTGTACATAGGGGGCAGTATTATAGTAGTTATATTCCTGTACATAGGGGGCAGTAGTATAGTAGTTATATTCTTGTACATAGGTGGCAGTATTATAGTAGTTATATTCTTGTACATAGGGGGCAGTATTATAGTAGTTATATTCCTGTACATAGGGGGCAGTATTATAGTAGTTATATTCCTGTACATAGGGGGCAGTATTATAGTAGTTATATTCCTGTACATAGGGGGCAGTATTATAGTAGTTATATTCCTGTACATAGGGGGCAGTATTATAGTAGTTATATTCCTGTACATAGGGGGCAGTATTATAGTAGTTATATTCCTGTACATAGGGGGCAGTATTATAGTAGTTATATTCTTGTACATAGGGGGCAGTATTATAGTAGTTATATTCCTGTATATAGGGGGCAGTATTATAGTAGTTATATTCCTGTACATAGGGGGCAGTATTATAGTAGTTATATTCCTGTACATAGGAGGCAGTATTATAGTAGTTATATTCTTGTACATAGGGGGCAGTATTATAGTAGTTATATTCCTGTATATAGGGGGCAGTATTATAGTAGTTATATTCCTGTACATAGGGGGCAGTATTATAGTAGTTATATACTTGTACATAGGGGGCAGTATTATAGTAGTTATATTCTTGTACATAGGGGGCAGTATTATAGTAGTTATATTCTTGTACATAGGGGTCAGTATTATAGTAGTTATATTCTTGTACATAGGAGGCAGTATTATAGTAGTTATATTCCTGTACATAGGGAGCAGTATTATAGTAGTTATATTCTTGTACATAGGAGGCAGTATTATAGTAGTTATATTCTTGTACATAGGGGGCAGTATTATAGTAGTTATATTCCTGTACATAGGGGGCAGTATTATAGTAGTTATATTCTTGTACATAGGAGGCAGTATTATAGTAGTTATATTCCTGTACATAGGAGGCAGTATTATAGTAGTTATATTCCTGTACATAGGGGCAGTATTATAATAGTTATATTCTTGTACATAGGGGGCAGTATTATAGTAGTTATATTCTTGTACATAGGGGCAGTATTATAATAGTTATATTCTTGTACATAAGGGCAGTATTATAGTAGTTATATTCTTGTACATAGGGGTAGTATTATAGTAGTTATATTCTTGTACATAGGGGGCAGTATTATAGTAGTTATATTCTTGTACATAGGGGCAGTATTATAATAGTTATATTCTTGTACATAAGGGCAGTATTATAGTAGTTATATTCTTGTACATAGGGGTAGTATTATAGTAGTTATATTCTTGTACATAGGGGGCAGTATTATAGTAGTTATATTCTTGTACATAGGGGGCAGTATTATAATAGTTATATTCTTGTACATAGGGGGCAGTATTATAGTAGTTATATTCCTGTACATAGGGGGCAGTATTATAGTAATTATATTCTTGTACATAGGGGGCAGTATTATAGTAGTTATATTCTTGTACATAGGGGGCAGTATTATAGTAGTTATATTCTTGTACATAGGGGGCAGTATTATAGTAATTATATCCCTGTACATAGGGGGCAGTATTATAGTAGTTATATTCTTGTACATAGGGGGCAGTATTATAGTAGTTATATTCTTGTACATAGGGGGCAGTATTATAGTAGTTATATTCTTGTACATAGGGGGCAGTATTATAGTAGTTATATTCTTGTACATAGGGGGCAGTATTACAGTAGTTATATTCTTGTACATAGGAGGCAGTATTATAGTAGTTATATTCCTGTACATAGGGAGCAGTATTATAGTAGTTATATTCTTGTACATAGGAGGCAGTATTATAGTAGTTATATTCTTGTACATAGGGGGCAGTATTATAGTAGTTATATTCTTGTACATAGGAGGCAGTATTATAGTAGTTATATTCTTGTACATAGGGGGCAGTATTATAGTAGTTATATTCCTGTACATAGGGAGCAGTATTATAGTAGTTATATTCTTGTACATAGGAGGCAGTATTATAGTAGTTATATTCTTGTACATAGGGGGCAGTATTATAGTAGTTATATTCTTGTACATAGGAGGCAGTATTATAGTAGTTATATTCTTGTACATAGGGGGCAGTATTATAGTAGTTATATTCCTGTACATAGGGGGCAGTATTATAGTAGTTATATTCTTGTACATAGGAGGCAGTATTATAGTAGTTATATTCCTGTACATAGGAGGCAGTATTATAGTAGTTATATTCCTGTACATAGGGGCAGTATTATAATAGTTATATTCTTGTACATAGGAGGCAGTATTATAGTAGTTATATTCTTGTACATAGGGGCAGTATTATAATAGTTATATTCTTGTACATAAGGGCAGTATTATAGTAGTTATATTCTTGTACATAGGGGTAGTATTATAGTAGTTATATTCTTGTACATAGGGGGCAGTATTATAGTAGTTATATTCTTGTACATAGGGGCAGTATTATAATAGTTATATTCTTGTACATAAGGGCAGTATTATAGTAGTTATATTCTTGTACATAGGGGTAGTATTATAGTAGTTATATTCTTGTAGATAGGGGGCAGTATTATAGTAGTTATATTCTTGTACATAGGGGGCAGTATTATATTAGTTATATTCTTGTACATAGGGGGCAGTATTATAGTAGTTATATTCTTGTACATAGGGGCAGTATTATAATAGTTATATTCTTGTACATAGGGGGCAGTATTATAGTAGTTATATTCCTGTACATAGGGGGCAGTATTATAGTAATTATATTCTTGTACATAGGGGGCAGTATTATAGTAGTTATATTCTTGTACATAGGGGGCAGTATTATAGTAGTTATATTCTTGTACATAGGGGGCAGTATTATAGTAATTATATCCCTGTACATAGGGGGCAGTATTATAGTAGTTATATTCTTGTACATAGGGGGCAGTATTATAGTAGTTATATTCTTGTACATAGGGGGCAGTATTATAGTAGTTATATTCTTGTACATAGGGGGCAGTATTATAGTAGTTATATTCCTGTACATAGGGGGCAGTATTATAGTAGTTATATTCTTGTACATAGGGGGCAGTATTATAGTAGTTATATTCTTGTACATAGGGGGCAGTATTATAGTAGTTATATTCCTGTACATAGGGGGTAGTATTATAGTAGTTATATTCTTGTACATAGGGGGCAGTATTATAGTAGTTATATTCTTGTACATAGGGGGCAGTATTATAGTAGTTATATTCTTGTACATAGGGGGCAGTATTATAGTAGTTATATTCCTGTACATAGGGAGCAGTATTATAGTAGTTATATTCCTGTACATAGGGGGCAGTATTACAGTAGTTATATTCCTGTACATAGGGGGCAGTATTATAGTAGTTATATTCCTGTACATAGGGGGCAGTATTATAGTAGTTATAGTCCTGTACATAGGGGGCAGTATTATAGTAGTTATATTCTTGTACATAGGGGGCAGTATTATAGTAGTTATATTCCTGTACATAGGGGGCAGTATTACAGTAGTTATATTCCTGTACATAGGGGGCAGTATTATAGTAGTTATATTCCTGTACATAGGGGGCAGTATTATAGTAGTTATAGTCCTGTACATAGGGGGCAGTATTATAGTAGTTATATTCTTATACATAGGGGGCAGTATTATAGTAGTTATATTCCTGTACATAGGGGGCAGTATTATAGTAGTTATATTCTTGTACATAAGGGGCAGTATTATAGTAGTTATATTCCTGTACATAGGGGGCGGTATTATAGTAGTTATATTCTTGTACATAGGGGGCAGTATTATAGTAGTTATATTCCTGTACATAGGGGGCAGTATTATAGCAGTTATATTCCTGTACATAGGGGACAGTATTATAGTAGTTATATTCCTGTACATAGGGGCAGTATTATAGTAGTTATATTCCTGTACATAGGGGGCAGTATTATAGTAGTTATATTCTTGTACATAGGGGCAGTATTATAGTAGTTATATTCTTGTACATAGGGGGCAGTATTATAGTAGTTATATTCCTGTACATAGGGGGCAGTATTATAGTAGTTATATTCTTGTACATAGGGGGCAGTATTATAGTAGTTATATTCTTGTACATAGGAGGATTTCTCCTCCATTACTCCTTGGTGTATGTGACTGTTCTGTATTAGGTTGTTTATGCTTTTATTCTCTGTTATGTCTCTCTCCTTTGTGGTCTCCTTATCGCTGGTAATATCTTAGTATTGACTCTAGACTTTCCGGTGAGAAATCTCCTTAGATTTGGATTCTCTCTACCACCTGATTGTTTCTATTCCGTGCGATGTCTTGGGTGCTGTATAATAGTCTGGTGCTTGTTGACTAAATTAATTTTACCCAGAAAACAGCTGACTTGTCTGGAGACACAAGATTGATGTGCGTTGTCCTTGTGCTCCTGGTGTCCGGTCACATAAAGTACAAGCCGCAGCAGCAGGGACCTCACTGACCGCAGCAGATTCCAGACAATATTACAAGTTTTGCAGATTTTTAGAACTTATCTCCTTGAGCAGTTGAGTGGAAGAGAAGATAATGGGAGAAGGTATCGCCGCGTCCTCGGGTCCTACACGGTTACACGTCCTCCCTGCGGAGCGCGGACAATGTCCAACTCAAATTAGATTGTAAGAGGAAGCGGTAACGATAGATAATGGAAGATTATGAAGAGATCTCCTCCAAGGCAACAATCTGACTGCACTCATCTTGGAAACGAGTCAAGATGGACGATGGAGGAGCCAAATACTGTGACGAGGAGAGAAGTTGAGTTTTCCACATGAATGAATCTGTATGGGGAGAGGAGGGGAGTGTGTAGTATATATATATACAGGCGCTATACACAGTGGGACACACTTATCAGAGCCCCTGCGCACCTGCGTGTTCCTGTATGTAAGTAGAGTCTGCACCACGTGTGTGTCGCGGCTGCACTGTACCCGACGCAACACAAAATTCTGCACCTAAATGGGTGTTCCTGTGCTCAGACGGACCGTGCGCCAGATTTACCATACAAAGTCCCACAGAATTGTGTTACGCGCCCCATGTTAAAGGTGCACCCTACTACTGAGTATAAGGTCGCTGGAGGTCAGGCTTCTGATGTTATGTGCAGGATCACATGATTTACATATTTTGTATCTTTCTATTTATAATGAGATACAATTAAGGATCTGAATATTTATGATTGATTAGAGGCCAGGGGTACAATGTATCTATTTTGGGAAGCCCTTTATCCTGTGCACTCACAACAGATGAAATGCAGAGCATGGAGCTAAGAGAACAGCAGTGTTAGGAAGGGGATGTATGGAATATCTGGATATAACTGGACCCCCCAGGTCTGCGCCCCCTCCCCCATGCGGTGTCCTCCATGAGAACAGCAGTGTTAGGAAGGGGATGTATGGAATATCTGGATATAACTGGACCCCCCAGGTCTGCGCCCCCCCCCCCCCCATGCGGTGTCCTCCATGAGAACAGCAGTGTTAGGAAGGGGATGTATGGAATATCTGGATATAACTGGACCCCCCAGGTCTGCGCCCCCCCCCCCATGCAGTGTCCTCCATGAGAACAGCAGTGTTAGGAAGGGGATGTATGGAATATCTGGATATAACTGCACCCCCCAGGTCTGCGCCCCCCATGCGGTGTCCTCCATGAGAACAGCAGTGTTAGGAAGGGGATGTATGGAATATCTGGATATAACTGGACCCCCCAGGTCTGCGCCCCCCCCCCCCCCCCCCCATGCGGTGTCCTCCATGAGAACAGCAGTGTTAGGAAGGGGATGTATGGAATATCTGGATATAACTGGACCCCCCAGGTCTGCGCCCCCCCCCCCCCATGCGGTGTCCTCCATGAGAACAGCAGTGTTAGGAAGGGGATGTATGGAATATCTGGATATAACTGCACCCCCCAGGTCTGCGCCCCCCATGCGGTGTCCTCCATGAGAACAGCAGTGTTAGGAAGGGGATCCATGGAATATCTGGATATAACTGGACCCCCCAGGTCTGTGCCCCCCAGGTCTGTGCCCCCCCCCCCCCATGCGGTGTCCTCCATGAGAACAGCAGTGTTAGGAAGGGGATGTATGGAATATCTGGATATAACTGGACCCCCCAGGTCTGCGCCCCCCCCCCCCCCCATGCGGTGTCCTCCATGAGAACAGCAGTGTTAGGAAGGGGATCCATGGAATATCTGGATATAACTGGACCCCCCAGGTCTGTGCCCCCCAGGTCTGTGCCCCCCCCCCCCATGCGGTGTCCTCCATGAGAACAGCAGTGTTAGGAAGGGGATGTATGGAATATCTGGATATAACTGCACCCCCCAGGTCTGCGCCCCCCCCCCCCCCCATGCGGTGTCCTCCATGAGAACAGCAGTGTTAGGAAGGGGATGTATGGAATATCTGGATATAACTGGACCCCCCAGGTCTGTTCCCCCCCCCCCCCCCATGCGGTATCCTCCATGAGAACAGCAGTGTTAGGAAGGGGATGTATGGAATATCTGGATATAATTGGATAACTGGACCCCCCAGGTCTGTGCCCCCCCCCCCATGCGGTGTCCTCCATAAGAACAGCAGTGTTAGGAAGGGGATGTATGGAATATCTGGATATATCTGGACCCCCCAAGTCTGTGCCCCCCATGCGGTGTCCTCCATGAGAACAGCAGTGTTAGGAAGGGGATCCATGGAATATCTGGATATAACTGGACCCCCCAGGTCTGCGCCCCCCAGGTCTGTGCCCCCCCCCCCCATGCGGTGTCCTCCATGAGAACAGCAGTGTTAGGAAGGGGATGTATGGAATATCTGGATATAACTGGATAACTGGACCCCCCAGGTCTGTGCCCCCCCCCCCCCCATGCGGTGTCCTCCATGGTTATATATAACCACATGGCGGTGGAGCGGAGGTAATGCCATGGATTAGATAATGCACATATTACAGAAATATTCAATATCATCATCTCACCCATCGATTGTCTGGAGCAGAACGTGATGAGGAGCCAACGCCTCCCCCCCGATGTGCCGAGACTGAGACAACGAGGGGGGAGGGGCAGTGACTGCTCAGCCGCTAAATATCCCCTAATGCAATGTAATGGACGGCGATAATGATGATTATATAAAAGGCACAAAACACGACCTTCCGGACCAACCCCAAATGTTCTGTGTCTGCTCCACCATCTGACGCCACGACCTTCTCTGTGTCCTTCTCCCTCCAGCAACATCTACCACAACATCAGAGGGAACCCGTCATCATGTGTGACCACACAGCCGGGGATTGTCCCTGGAGCAGGGCTGGTGCTAGACAAAGTGGGGCCCAAATTAAAACTATTCTATGACCGGTCACAGTCAGTAAGAGGCTCCTTTATTATGGTAAAACAAAACTGTATAATGGAATTTTATAGGAGAGATAGATGATAGGGAGATTGATGGGCAGCACGGTGGCTCAATGGTTAACAAAACAGCCTTGCAGCACGACGGCTCAGTGGTTAGCTCTACAGCCTTGCTGGACTGGGGTCCTGTGTTCAAGTCCTAGGTCAACACCTGCAAAGAGTTTGTATGTTCTCTCTGTGTTTGTGTGGGTTTCCTCCGGGTCCTCCGGTTTCCTCCCACACTCCAATACATACTGTTAGGTTGATTAGATTGTGAACCCCATTGGGGACAGGGACTGATGTGACATGCTTTATGCAACGCTGCGGTATCTGTGTGCGCTATATAAATAAAGGAATTATCATTATTATATGAGAGATAAATACAGTAGAAGAGAAATAGAAGATAGATAGATGAATAGAGAAAAAGTGAGATATATAAATGGTCAGATTATAGGAGATAGATAACTACACAGATAGATATATAGACAGGATATAGATGAGAAGCATCTGCACATTAAACCAAGGGGTATTAACCCTTTCACTGCCAGGCATTTCTGGAAATGTTGTCGCCTTATTGACCAGAGGAAATTTTTACAATTTTGACGTTTCCAAATTAAACTGAAATCACAGCAAAACGAATTAAAGAAAACCGCAGCAAACCACATATTTTCTGAAAGCAGACACTTAAAGGGTTTATAGACAGAGGCGCCTTCATGCAATTTTGAATCAAACTGAAACATTTTATGAAAAAATACAAAAAATTTGACTTTGATGGCAAAAAATGTTCTCCAAAATATTTCCCTTCACATCTCCTAAATGTAATAGATGGACTTGTGTAGAGCTCACAAATGTCCCATATTGATCTGTTCACATAAAGAAATCCACAAAATATCACTAAAACTGAAATAACTAAATATCTGCTTTTCAGCTAGAAATTTTAAGACAGTCACATCCCGCAAAATATATCAATAAAACAGATGAAAAAGTAAAGGCGCCCCTAAAATCTATATATTTTTGAAAGCAGATAACCAGGCGATGCATTTGCCTTAATTAACAGCTGACAGCCCGGACCACCCTCATGTAACTTTGTGACAAACACAAATTATTAAAAGAAAAGTGCATTGAAAATGCCTTGATAACGTATGTTTTTACATAAAACTCAGATCAAAGTGGAGGTTTACGCACAAAAAGGGATTTAAATATAACAACACAAAGTGAGCAGATTTATATATATACCACGATACACAACATCTACAAGAATTCACACTACTAAAAATTCAAAAACAAAAACTGTGACATATTTTGTTGCTATCCACAAATGTGTTTAAAAATATATAATGAACAAAATAAAAAGCTCCCATTCTGTCAAAATGTTTTTTTTTCAGAAATCACCATGTAAACGAGAATAACTTTTACATTCATACACACTTGCACCTTCATGCAACTTTGCAGCAAACGGCAAATTCTAAATTTACTCAAAAATATATACAAATCCAGATACTTATATAAAGAAAATATAAACCAGTAAAATGTGAGGAGATGATACAGACCCCACATGTGTATATTCACCAAAATATGCAGCAAAGGGTTACACCCACAGGGGACACCAAACTATTATTGCAGGAGATTGCACTGATGTCACACAGATCTATCACTGTCTGCTCCTTATACAATGTAACAAAATAATAACTATTAGAGATGAGCGAGTATACTCGTCCGAGTATACTGCTCAGTGGAGTATTAGCATACTCGGACCGGCTCGTTACTCGGACGAGTATCTCGCCGGTTCGAGATCGAGCATTAAATTAAGTGAAGAACAGTATTTTTATTACATAATAAAATAACCCAGATGTTTACTGATTAGAGATGAGCGAGCACTAAAATGCTCGGGTGCTCGTTATTCGAGACGAACTTTTCCCGATGCTCGAGTGCTCGTCTCGAATAACGAACCCCATTGAAGTCAATGGGAGACCCGAGCATTTTTCAAAGGGACCATGGTTCGGGAATAAAATGTGTTATTTAATTGAAAAAGAATGTCTTCTGATAAGTGATCAGATGTATGCAAACATCTGCAATCTATTCTTCACTGTTCTGCGCGTATATTATCTCCCGACAAGTTAGCAGATGTGAAGAACAGTGAAGAATAGAATAAAAACAGTGAACACAGGATCATTTAAGTGAAAAACACAGTGAAAAACACAGTGAAGAATAGATTACAGATGTTCTGCACGTCTGCTTACTTGTCGGGGTGATACGCTGTCCCGGGATCCGCTCCTCTTCTTCCATTGAAGTCTCCCCGGGCTGCCCGATGTCTCCCCGTGCTGCCCGATGTCTCCCCCGTGCTGCCCGATGTCTCCCCGTGCTGCCCGATGTCTCCCCGTGCTGCCCGATGTCTCCCCCGTGCTGCCCGATGTCTCCCCCGTGCTGCCCGATGTCTCCCCCGTGCTGCCCGATGTCTCCCCCGTGCTGCCCGATGTCTCCCCCGTGCTGCCCGATGTCTCCCCCGTGCTGCCCGATGTCTCCCCCGTGCTGCCCGATGTCTCCCCGTGCTGCCCGATGTCTCCCCCGTGCTGCCCGATGTCTCCCCCGTGCTGCCCGATGTCTCCCCCGTGCTGCCCGATGTCTCCCCCGTGCTGCCCGATGTCTCCCCCGTGCTGCCCGATGTCTCCCCGCTGCCCGATGTCTCCCCCGTGCTGCCCGATGTCTCCCCGTGCTGCCCGATGTCTCCCCCGTGCTGCCCGATGTCTCCCCCGTGCTGCCCGATGTCTCCCCCGTGCTGCCCGATGTCTCCCCGTGCTGCCCGATGTCTCCCCCGTGCTGCCCGATGTCTCCCCGCTGCCCGATGTCTCCCCCGTTCTGCCCGATGTCTCCCCGTGCTGTCGGATGTCTCCCCCGTGCTGCCCGATGTCTCCCCCGTGCTGCCCGATGTCTCCCCCGTGCTGCCCGATGTCTCCCCCGTGCTGCCCGATGTCTCCCCCGTGCTGCCCGATGTCTTCCTGCTGCCCGATGTCTCCCCCGTGCTGCCCGATGTCTCCCCCGTGCTGCCCGATGTCTTCCTGCTGCTTGATGTCTCCCCCGTGCTGCTTGATGTCTCCCCCGTGCTGCCCAATGTCTCCCCCGTGCTGCCCGATGTCTCCTCCGTGCTGCCCGATGTCTTCCTGCTGCTTGATGTCTTCCTGCTGCTTGATGTCTCCCCGTGCTGCCCGATGTCTCCCCCGTGCTGCCCGATGTCTCCCCCGTGCTGCCCGATGTCTCCCCCGTGCTGCCCGATGTCTCCCCCGTTCTGCCCGATGTCTCCCCGTGCTGCTTGATGTCTCCCCGCTGCCCGATGTCTCCCCCGTGCTGCCCGATGTCTCCCCCGTGCTGCCCGATGTCTCCCCCGTGCTGCCCGATGTCTCCCCCGTGCTGTCCGATGTCTCCCCCGTGCTGCCCGATGTCTCCCCCGTGCTGCCCGATGTCTCCCCGTGCTGCCCGATGTCTCCCCCGTGCTGCCCGATGTCTCCCCCGTGCTGCCCGATGTCTCCCCCGTGCTGCCCGATGTCTCCCCGCTGCCCGATGTCTCCCCCGTGCTGCCCGATGTCTCCCCCGTGCTGCCCGATGTCTCCCCCGTGCTGCCCGATGTCTCCCCCGTGCTGCCCGATGTCTCCCCCGTGCTGCCCGATGTCTCCCCGTGCTGCCCGATGTCTCCCCCGTGCTGGCCGATGTCTCCCCGTGCTGCCCGATGTCTCCCCCGTGCTGCCCGATGTCTCCCCGCTGCCCGATGTCTCCCCCGTTCTGCCCGATGTCTCCCCGTGCTGTCCGATGTCTCCCCCGTGCTGCCCGATGTCTCCCCCGTGCTGCCCGATGTCTCCCCCGTGCTGCCCGATGTCTCCCCCGTGCTGCCCGATGTCTCCCCCGTGCTGCCCGATGTCTCCCCCGTGCTGCCCGATGTCTTCCTGCTGCCCGATGTCTCCCCCCGTGCTGCCCGATGTCTCCCCCGTGCTGCCCGATGTCTTCCTGCTGCTTGATGTCTCCCCCGTGCTGCTTGATGTCTCCCCGCTGCCCGATGTCTCCCCCGTGCTGCCCGATGTCTCCTCCGTGCTGCCCGATGTCTTCCTGCTGCTTGATGTCTCCCCGTGCTGCCCGATGTCTCCCCCGTGCTGCCCGATGTCTCCCCCGTGCTGCCCGATGTCTCCCCCGTGCTGCCCGATGTCTCCCCCGTGCTGCCCGATGTCTTCCTGCTGCCCGATGTCTCCCCCGTGCTGCCCGATGTCTCCCCCGTGCTGCCCGATGTCTTCCTGCTGCTTGATGTCTCCCCCGTGCTGCTTGATGTCTCCCCCGTGCTGCCCAATGTCTCCCCCGTGCTGCCCGATGTCTCCTCCGTGCTGCCCGATGTCTTCCTGCTGCTTGATGTCTTCCTGCTGCTTGATGTCTCCCCGTGCTGCCCGATGTCTCCCCCGTGCTGCCCGATGTCTCCCCCGTGCTGCCCGATGTCTCCCCCGTGCTGCCCGATGTCTCCCCCGTTCTGCCCGATGTCTCCCCGTGCTGCTTGATGTCTCCCCGCTGCCCGATGTCTCCCCCGTGCTGCCCGATGTCTCCCCCGTGCTGCCCGATGTCTCCCCCGTGCTGCCCGATGTCTCCCCCGTGCTGTCCGATGTCTCCCCCGTGCTGCCCGATGTCTCCCCCGTGCTGCCCGATGTCTCCCCGTGCTGCCCGATGTCTCCCCCGTGCTGCCCGATGTCTCCCCCGTGCTGCCCGATGTCTCCCCCGTGCTGCCCGATGTCTCCCCGCTGCCCGATGTCTCCCCCGTGCTGCCCGATGTCTCCCCCGTGCTGCCCGATGTCTCCCCCGTGCTGCCCGATGTCTCCCCCGTGCTGCCCGATGTCTCCCCCGTGCTGCCCGATGTCTCCCCGTGCTGCCCGATGTCTCCCCCGTGCTGGCCAATGTCTCCCCGTGCTGCCCGATGTCTCCCCCGTGCTGCCCGATGTCTCCCCGCTGCCCGATGTCTCCCCCGTTCTGCCCGATGTCTCCCCGTGCTGTCCGATGTCTCCCCCGTGCTGCCCGATGTCTCCCCCGTGCTGCCCGATGTCTCCCCCGTGCTGCCCGATGTCTCCCCCGTGCTGCCCGATGTCTCCCCCGTGCTGCCCGATGTCTCCCCCGTGCTGCCCGATGTCTTCCTGCTGCCCGATGTCTCCCCCGTGCTGCCCGATGTCTCCCCCGTGCTGCCCGATGTCTTCCTGCTGCTTGATGTCTCCCCCGTGCTGCTTGATGTCTCCCCGCTGCCCGATGTCTCCCCCGTGCTGCCCGATGTCTCCTCCGTGCTGCCCGATGTCTTCCTGCTGCTTGATGTCTCCCCGTGCTGCCCGATGTCTCCCCCGTGCTGCCCGATGTCTCCCCGCTGCCCGATGTCTCCCCCGTGCTGCCCGATGTCTCCCCCGTGCTGCCCGATGTCTCCCCGTGCTGCTTGATGTCTCCCCGCTGCCCGATGTCTCCCCCGTGCTGCCCGATGTCTCCCCCGTTCTGCCCGATGTCTCCCCCGTGCTGCCCGATGTCTCCTCCGTGCTGCCCGATGTCTCCTCCGTGCTGCCCGATGTCTCCCCCGTGCTGCCCGATGTCTCCCCCGTGCTGCCCGATGTCTTCCTGCTGCTTGATGTCTCCCCCGTGCTGCTTGATGTCTCCCCGCTGCCCGATGTCTCCCCCGTGCTGCCCGATGTCTCCTCCGTGCTGCCCGATGTCTTCCTGCTGCTTGATGTCTTCCTGCTGCTTGATGTCTCCCCGTGCTGCCCGATGTCTCCCCCGTGCTGCCCGATGTCTCCCCGCTGCCCGATGTCTCCCCCGTGCTGCCCGATGTCTCCCCCGTGCTGCCCGATGTCTCCCCGTGCTGCTTGATGTCTCCCCGCTGCCCGATGTCTCCCCCGTGCTGCCCGATGTCTCCCCCGTTCTGCCCGATGTCTCCCCCGTGCTGCCCGATGTCTCCCCCGTGCTGCCCGATGTCTCCCCCGTGCTGCTTGATGTCTCCCTGCTGCTTGATGTCTCCCTGCTGCCGTTCCGCGCGTATCTCCCGACAAGTAAGCAGATGTGCAGAACATCTGTAATCTATTCTTCACTGTGTTCTTCACTGTCTTTTTCACTTAAATGATCCTGTGGTCACTGTGTTCACTGTTTTTATTCTATTCTTCATTGTTCTTCACTGTGTTTATTTAATTAAATGCTCGATCTCGAGCAGGGGAAATACTCGTCCGAGCAACAAGCCGTTTCGAGTACCTTAATACTCGAACGAGCATCAAGCTCGGACGAGTATACTCGCTCATCTCTATTACTGATGTTTTGCTTGTAAGAACACATTGAAATAACACTATTCTTCACATTGCAGGTGTTCGCGCGTGTCTCCCGCTAGGTTCGGAGATGTTCGGAACATCTGGAATATGAAGAATATTGTTCTTTCAATGTGTCCTGCACTTTGCAGCTGTGCGCGCGTATCTCCGAACCTATCGGGAGACACGCGCGCACACCTGCAATGTGAAGAATAGAATTAAAACATTAAAAACAGTGAAAACACGAACATTTAAGTGCAGAACACATTTAAATAACACTATTCTTCACATTGCTGATGTGCGCGCACATCTCCGACATTATCGGAAGACACGCGCTAACATCTGCAAAGTGAAGAATAGAATTAAAACATTAAAAACTGTGAATACAGGACCATATAAGTGCAGAACACATTGAAAGAACAATATTCTTCACATTCCAGATGTTCTGAACATCTCCGAACCTAGCGGGAGACACGCGCGAACACCTGGAAAGTGAAGAATAAAGTTATTTCAATGTGTTCTTACAAGTAAAACATCAGGAAACATCTGGGATATTTTATTTTGCACTGTTCTTTTACTGTTCTCTTTTACTAAAAAAATGCTCGAGTCTCCCATTGACTTCAATGGGGTTCGTTATTCGAGACGAGCACTCGAGCATCTGGAAAAGTTTGTCTCGAATAACGAGCACCCGAGCATTTTAGTGCTCGCTCATCTCTATCCATAACCCAAGGTAATGAGATAATAAAAGTCACGTTAATTGTGCACCAATGTTTTACCGGCACAATAACAGAACCCTCCGCGCTTCATAAGAATCTGAGTGAGAACGTCATAACATGGGTGTAAGTAATGGAGGATGGTGGGAAATAAACACTTTATTCCAGAACATGTGCGTGTTTATGGTGTTACATGTAACGTTATGGACATGTTCTGGGTCGCGGTGTTAAAGGGGTCGTCCACTTTCAGCAAATAATTGATATGGTTTGTGTATGGGAAAAGTTATACAATTTTCCAATATACTGTCTGTCTCAATTCGTCACAGTTTTCTAGATCTCTGCTTGCTGTCCTGCTATAGGAAGCTTCTATGTTTACATCAGTGGATAGAAATCTGTCCATGTGATGTGACTGATACGATGAACATACATGACATTACTAATCCTGTAGAAGGCAGCGACAGGTTACTCATCGCCATCCAGCGCCCGCACTTGTCATAATGCAGCATAACACGTTTGTTCTGAAATAAATGCCCGGGATGTGAGCGGCCGCCAGCTCCGGGCATTGGTCCAGAGAAACGTTCAGCAATGCCAATCTCTTCCCAAGATCCTCTGTGCATTCCCTCTACACCCCTGACCACTGGACGGCTCCCCGGGGCCCGGGCGGACAAGTGGTGCAGCCAGATACTAAACCATCCTCACGGCTATCACTAAATTACAGAGTGACTGTGTGCTGCAGCTTGGGATGTGACTAGAGTAGTGCCCAGCTGGCACCGTGCAGATTCTCTCATTGGCAATGATGCCAGGGACATTAGTGCAGTAGCGGAGGAGCTGGAGTTGCCGGGCTCCGACAATCTGCAGCCGCTCAGCTCTAGTTACTGTCAGAGCTGCGGATACCCGGGCACAGACTCACCTGACAATCTGCAGCCGCTCAGCTCTAGTTACTGTCAGAGCTGCGGATACCTGGGCACAGACTCACCTGACAATTTGCAGCCGCTCAGCTCTAGTTACTGTCAGAGCTGCGGATACCCGGGCACAGACTCACCTGACAATCTGCAGCCGCTCAGCTCTAGTTACTGTCAGAGCTGCGGATATCCGGGCACAGACTCACCTGACAATCTGCAGCCGCTCAGCTCTAGTTACTGTCAGAGCTGCGGATACCCGGGCACAGACTCACCTGACAATCTGCAGCCGCTCAGCTCTAGTTACTGTCAGAGCTGCGGATATCCGGGCACAGACTCACCTGACAATCTGCAGCCGCTCAGCTCTAGTTACTATCAGAGCTGCGGATACACGGGCACAGACTCACCTGACAATCTGCAGCCGCTCAGCTCTAGTTACTGTCAGAGCTGCGGATACCCGGGCACAGACTCACCTGACAATCTGCAGCCGTTCAGCTCTAGTTACTGTCAGAGCTGCGGATACCTGGGCACAGACTCACCTGACAATCTGCAGCCGCTCAGCTCTAGTTACTGTCAGAGCTGCGGATATCCAGGCACAGACTCACCTGACAATCTGCAGCCGCTCAGCTCTAGTTACTGTCAGAGCTGCGGATACCCGGGCACAGACTCACCTGACAATCTGCAGCCGCTCAGCTCTAGTTACTGTCAGAGCTGCGGATATCCGGGCACAGACTCACCTGACAATCTGCAGCCGCTCAGCTCTAGTTACTGTCAGAGCTGCGGATACCTGGGCACAGACTCACCTGACAATCTGCAGCCGCTCAGCTCTAGTTACTGTCAGAGCTGCGGATACCCGGGCACAGACTCACCTGACAATCTGCAGCCGCTCAGCTCTAGTTACTGTCAGAGCTGCGGATATCCGGGCACAGACCCACCTGACAATCTGCAGCCGCTCAGCTCTAGTTACTGTCAGAGCTGCGGATACACGGGCACAGACTCACCTGACAATCTGCAGCCGCTCAGCTCTCTAGTTACTGTCAGAGCTGCGGATACCCGGGCACAGACTCACCTGACAATCTGCAGCCGCTCAGCTCTAGTTACTGTCAGAGCTGCGGATATCCGGGCACAGACCCACCTGACAATCTGCAGCCGCTCAGCTCTAGTTACTGTCAGAGCTGCGGATACCCGGGCACAGACTCACCTGACAATCTGCAGCCGCTCAGCTCTAGTTACTGTCAGAGCTGCGGATATCCGGGCACAGACTCACCTGACAATCTGCAGCCGCTCAGCTCTAGTTACTGTCAGAGCTGCGGATACCTGGGCACAGACTCACCTGACAATCTGCAGCCGCTCAGCTCTAGTTACTGTCAGAGCTGCGGATACCCGGGCACAGACTCACCTGACAATCTGCAGCCACTCAGCTCTAGTTACTGTCAGAGCTGCGGATACCTGGGCACAGACTCACCTGACAATCTGCAGCCGCTCAGCTCTAGTTACTGTCAGAGCTGCGGATATCCGGGCACAGACTCACCTGACAATCTGCAGCCGCTCAGCTCTAGTTACTGTCAGAGCTGCGGATATCCAGGCACAGACTCACCTGACAATCTGCAGCCGCTCAGCTCTAGTTACTGTCAGAGCTGCGGATACCTGGGCACAGACTCACCTGACAATCTGCAGCCGCTCAGCTCTAGTTACTGTCAGAGCTGCGGATATACGGGCACAGACTCACCTGACAATCTGCAGCCGCTCAGCTCTAGTTACTGTCAGAGCTGCGGATACACGGGCACAGACTCACCTGACAATCTGCAGCCGCTCAGCTCTAGTTACTGTCAGAGCTGCGGATATCCGGGCACAGACTCACCTGACAATCTGCAGCCGCTCAGCTCTAGTTACTGTCAGAGCTGCGGATACACGGGCACAGACTCACCTGACAATCTGCAGCCGCTCAGCTCTAGTTACTGTCAGAGCTGCGGATACCTGGGCACAGACTCACCTGACAATCTGCAGCCGCTCAGCTCTAGTTACTGTCAGAGCTGCGGATACACGGACACAGACTCACCTGACAATCTGCAGCCGCTCAGCTCTAGTTACTGTCAGAGCTGCGGATACACGGGCACAGACCCACCTGACAATCTGCAGCCGCTCAGCTCTAGTTACTGTCAGAGCTGCGGATACCTGGGCACAGACTCACCTGACAATCTGCAGCCGCTCAGCTCTAGTTACTGTCAGAGCTGCGGATACCCGGGCACAGACTCACCTGACAATCTGCAGCCGCTCAGCTCTAGTTACTGTCAGAGCTGCGGATACCTGGGCACAGACTCACCTGACAATCTGCAGCCGCTCAGCTCTAGTTACTGTCAGAGCTGCGGATACCTGGGCACAGACTCACCTGACAATCTGCAGCCGCTCAGCTCTAGTTACTGTCAGAGCTGCGGATACCCGGGCACAGACTCACCTGACAATCTGCAGCCGCTCAGCTCTAGTTACTGTCAGAGCTGCGGATACCTGGGCACAGACTCACCTGACAATTTGCAGCCGCTCAGCTCTAGTTACTGTCAGAGCTGCGGATACCTGGGCACAGACTCACCTGACAATCTGCAGCCGCTCAGCTCTAGTTACTGTCAGAGCTGCGGATACCTGGGCACAGACCCACCTGACAATCTGCAGCCGCTCAGCTCTAGTTACTGTCAGAGCTGCGGATACACGGGCACAGACCCACCTGACAATCTGCAGCCGCTCAGCTCTAGTTACTGTCAGAGCTGCGGATATCCGGGCACAGACTCACCTGACAATCTGCAGCCGCTCAGCTCTAGTTACTGTCAGAGCTGCGGATACCCGGGCACAGACTCACCTGACAATTTGCAGCCGCTCAGCTCTAGTTACTGTCAGAGCTGCGGATACACGGGCACAGACTCACCTGACAATCTGCAGCCGCTCAGCTCTAGTTACTGTCAGAGCTGCGGATACACGGGCACAGACTCACCTGACAATCTGCAGCCGCTCAGCTCTCTAGTTACTGTGAGAGCTGCGGATACCCGGGCACAGACTCACCTGACAATCTGCAGCCGCTCAGCTCTAGTTACTGTCAGAGCTGCGGATATCCGGGCACAGACTCACCTGACAATCTGCAGCCGCTCAGCTCTAGTTACTGTCAGAGCTGCGGATACCCGGGCACATACTCACCTGACAATCTGCAGCCGCTCAGCTCTAGTTACTGTCAGAGCTGCGGATACACGGGCACAGACTCACCTGACAATCTGCAGCCGCTCAGCTCTAGTTACTGTCAGAGCTGCGGATATCCGGGCACAGACTCACCTGACAATCTGCAGCTGCTCAGCTCTAGTTACTGTCAGAGCTGCGGATATCCGGGCACAGACTCACCTGACAATCTGCAGCCGCTCAGCTCTAGTTACTGTCAGAGCTGCGGATATCCGGGCACAGACTCACCTGACAATCTGCAGCTGCTCAGCTCTAGTTACTGTCAGAGCTGCGGATATCCGGGCACAGACTCACCTGACAATCTGCAGCCGCTCAGCTCTAGTTACTGTCAGAGCTGCGGATATCCGGGCACAGACTCACCTGACAATCTGCAGCTGCTCAGCTCTAGTTACTGTCAGAGCTGCGGATATCCGGGCACAGACTCACCTGACAATCTGCAGCCGCTCAGCTCTAGTTACTGTCAGAGCTGCGGATACACGGGCACAGACTCACCTGACAATCTGCAGCCGCTCAGCTCTAGTTACTGTCAGAGCTGCGGATATCCGGGCACAGACTCACCTGACAATCACCGTCCACAGTGAACATTACAGGAGGAGGAGAAGTAATGGAGACAAAATGGGATGTTTAATGTTTGTTTGGACTCCGGATCCATGCATCACTGCTCTACATTGTGTACATGAGCACCTACTGTACCCAACATCACATCACCCGCCATAGTCCCCACTGACCGCACTAACATTATTATATTATTATACACCATGATTGAAAAAAAAATTGTTATCCATGGCCTCCTTCCTTCTAAAATCAACTTTGAAAATTATGCTAAAGAACCTGAAGAGCAGCTGGGGTGTTACTAGAGCCATTCTGTGCTGTGTCTCCCCCTCCTCCTGCTACATCAGCACTTTCCTCCTCCCTCTGCCTCATGTAATATAAAACAGTGGGAGGGGGAAGTGCTTGTGCACATTGTAACAGCCTTCGAAGCTACAGTAAGAAGAGGCTCTGGTAACACCTCCAGGAGTTACTAGGTTTCCTGAGAGTCAGACATAGATGTCTTCCTTATTTGCATAATACTTATTAAGAATCTTAAGTGGAATACCCATGGCCTTTAACCCGTTAACGACCCCTTTTTTGTTTTTCCATTTTCCACTTCCCACTTTCAAAAAACCATAATATGAAATTTTTCTGTGTACCGTGCGGTGTGAGGACTTGTTTTCTGCATAACAAATTGCACTTCATAGTGGAGAATTTTCTGTATCTGCATGACAATAAAAATTGTAGATTCACACTGAAGGCATCAAATCTATGAAATATTACATGTGGAATTATAGACTTACCCAAAAAAAAGTGTGAAACACCTGAAATACTGTCTTATGTTCCCGGTCCTTGTGCTGTGATCACTGCTCTGCACAGTCTTGGCTTCTCTTGATGAGATACAAGAGGTAGTCACCTGGAGAGATACAAGAGGTAGTCACCTGGAGAGATACAAGAGGTAGTCACCTGGAGAGATACAAGAGGTAGTCACCTGGAGAGGTTCTCACATCACAGGTGCCCTGTCAGGGGTAATAAGGGGGATTTCCTGCCCTATAGATGGGGTTGGGAGCATCAGTTGTGCAGGAGTCAGGTGGATACACGGCTGATCTTCCTACTGAAGAGACTGGTAGAATTTGTATTATTGCCAGAAAAAAAGAAGCTAAGTTCCGAAAAACCAGCGGCCGCCATTACTGAAAGAAATGAAGGTCAGTCTGAAAAATTGAGAAAACTTTGAAACTGTTCCCAAGTGCAGCTGCAAAAACCATCAAGCGCTACAAAGAAACTTTAAGCTGTAGCAACCTGATGGACTCCCTGCAGCAAGGTTTGGGTCCCGGTATAGGGGTTAGGGGAGTAACTATGGAGACCGCTAAGAAAGCACCCCTAAGGGTGACCTAAAACCAGACAAGTTAGGTGACACACATGGTCCACCATCTACACAGTGACCATTCACATGACTAGTTGGCTGTGTAGGACAGGACAGATCCTCCAGAGAACTCTCCGCTGTGCACAAGAGATGACTCTTAGGCTATATTCACATGAACGTATGGGGGACGTATGTATGGCTGATGTATATACGGCATATATACATTCCCCATACACTTCAATTGCCTCGCATTGGCCCAACGGGAGCGGTACGGTGCTGGACACGTGCGGCACCGTACCATTCTGTAGCCCATTTCCAAGGATCTCCAGCCCGATGTCTCCGCTGAGGAGAAGATCTTCGATGGTTTGTCTGATCTATTTTCCACGTCTTTACTCTTATTAGTGAATAACTAATGCCGGATTAAAGGGATATTTCCGTAATTATAATCTGATCCAAAACCAACTCTAAAATAAACTTGAGGGGACCTCTGGGTCTCAATATTATACCTGATAATTTGTGTTATTCGGGAGCCAGAAAATGTTATTTCAGTG
The DNA here is from genome assembly GCF_040894005.1 of Engystomops pustulosus. Classification (NCBI taxonomy): domain Eukaryota; kingdom Metazoa; phylum Chordata; class Amphibia; order Anura; family Leptodactylidae; genus Engystomops; species Engystomops pustulosus. The sequence goes on along the minus strand of NC_092415.1, from coordinate 6,219,553 downwards.
GCTGCCTCTATCTGCTCGGCATCCTGGGAAATTGGGGAAGATATATGGTAGCGCTATGCAGATATAATTGAAAAACACATTCCCTGTTGTACCGCTAAAATGTAAAAACCTATTTCCGATGTTGCTAAGTGCGGTGCAGCTCAATGACCGGCGAAGTTTGTGTCGAAGACGAGCCTTGCATGACCTTGAACGAGTCGCTTAGGAAAATTACATTATCAACAAAAAGTGCCAATGACATCTTTCCCCGGGGTCAGAATGAAATAAGATGTAGTGTAATGTAAGCAGCCGCCAGATTAGGAGATAAGAACATCCGTGAACACTGATCACCTAGGGCTTCTTCAGCCCACCGGGAACCTCAGCCATGAAGAAACCTGGTTAAATAATCAGGAGCCATGAAGGATTGAGCTCGTGTGAAGACAAAATAATCGCACAAAAAACACTCTTATCACTTGGCTGAGGGGGATTATGACGTAAGGAAAACGGAACATGGAGAAGGAGTCTATCTCATATTCCTGGAAACAGGGAAGTCTGACTATGGTCTGGAGGAAGGGGAGTCCCTTATAGTTCTGTTCCCCATGGGGAGTTCCAACTTAGTTTCTTCCGCATGGGTAAAGAGTCTTGTGCAGGCTCAGCGTCACCACAATAGGGTCTCTGATCTCCATGGGCACTGTGGAATGAGGGTAAGCTCAACCTTCCCAGAAGGAGGGATCCCCATGGGCACTGTGGAATGAGGGTAAGCTCAACATCCCCAGAAGGGATCCCCATGGGCACTGTGAAATGAGGGTAAGCTCAACCTTCCCAGAAGGGATCCCCATGGGCACTGTGGAATGAGGGTAAGCGCAACCTTCCCAGAAGGGATCCCCATGGGCACTGTGGAATGAGGGTAAGCGCAACCTTCCCAGAAGGGATCCCCATGGGCACTGTGGAATGAGGGTAAGCTCAACCTTCCCAGAAGGGATCCCCATGGGCACTGTGGAATGAGGGTAAGCTCAACCTTCCCAGTAGGGATCCCCATGGGCACTGTGGAATGAGGGTAAGCTCAACCTTCCCAGAAGGGATCCCCATGGGCACTGTGGAATGAGGGTAAGCTCAACCTTCCCAGAAGGGATCCCCTTGGGCACTGTGGAATGAGGGTAAGCTCAACCTTCCCAGAAGGGATCCCCATGGGCACTGTGGAATGAGGATACGCTCAACCTTGCCAGCAGGGATCCCCATGGGCACTGTGGAATGAGGGTAAGCTCAACCTTCCCAGAAGGGATCCCCATGGGCACTGTGGAATGAGGGTAAGCTCAACCTTCCCAGTAGGGATCCCCATGGGCACTGTGGAATGAGGGTAAGCTCAACCTTGCCAGAAGGGATACCCATGGGCACTGTGGAATGAGGGTAAGCTCAACCTTGCCAGCAGGGATCCCCATGGGCACTGTGGAATGAGGGTAAGCTCAACCTTCCCAAAAGGGATCCCCATGGGCACTGTGGAATGAGGGTAAGCTCAACCTTCCCAGAAGGGATCCCCATGGGCACTGTCGAATAAGGCTAAACTCAACCTCACCAGAAGTGATTTCCATGGGCACTGTGGTATTAGGGTAAACTCAACCTTCCAACCTGGTGAGCTCAATCTCCCAAGAAGTGACCCCTGTTGGCATTGTCAAATTAGGGTAAGCTCAACCTCCCTAGGAGTGATCCACACGGGCACTATGGACTTGGCATAAACTCAACCTCCCCACAAGTGATCCCCATGGGCACTGTGGAATCAGGGAGAGCTCAATCTCCAAAGAAGTGACCCCTGTTGGCATTGTCAAATTAGGGTAAGCTCAACCTCCCTAGAAGTGACCCCCATGGGCACTATGGATCTAGAGTAAACTCAACCCCTCAGAAGTGACCCCCATGGGGGGTCCTGAGATCAACCTTCCCAGAAAAACTTAATGTTTCCTTTGTGTGCTGTCAATCTCCTCACCATAAGAGGATCTCACATCACCACTGGCACCGCCCCCAACCAACATGGTTAATGTTCCTAATGACTGTGATGGACTTGAGCTGCTCCCAGTATAACTTTTTAGTGGCAATAGAAACTTGTGCCATCCTAAGCCCAGTCTGAAATTTTTTTCTGGTTTTAAAAATAACTTTTTTGAGCCAAACATCAATGACATCCAAAATTATACAAACAATATCCAGAGATTTTCAGAACAGAATGCAAGATGTACATATACAAGTGTCATTAATAGCTTATAAATTGGCTAAAATTCTACCCTCTAAGCCAAGTGGGGAAGGGGTGAGAAAAGGAGGTGGGTAGAGAGGGTAAAGTGGCTGAAGGTGGCGTCCTGTACAAAATCTAAACACCCTTACATGTATACAATTCTTCCGTATGAAAGATAAAGTTAAGGTAATACAGATCACAGTCTTCAATGGAATATCCAGGAAAAGGATTTCAAAAATTCCAATTCGGGTACTAGAGTCGTGTAGTTCGAGGGGGGGGGGGGCAATAGAAGTCCCTACTTCTCCTGGTGGTTTCCATAGTTTGATGAAAGTATCATGTTTTCTATCTGACCAGCTATTTCCTCTGGCTTGTACATTTGATAAGGCTAGGGGGCCAGGGAAAGGTGGTGGTGCCAGTGAAGAGGTATCGTCAGTTTTTTAGTTGGCGTCCATGATTTATAAGGTGACCATAGCAATACTATGGCTGGAGACAAGGAAATATTCAATGTAGTTGCGAGGTTGGTGATTCTAGCAACTTCTTGCCAGAAAGCCTTCAAATCTGGACATGACCATAGATATGGGTGTGGGTACCTCCTGGTGTGCCACATCTCCATCTCCTGAGCTTGCAGGCCCATGGGAAAGGGAGTTCTCGGCCTTCTATACCGCCTTGTCAAAATTTTTATAGGAATTTTCCTGGAATCTGACAGACCTGGAGAATCCATGGGAATTTAAGTGATATCTTTATCTTCAAATACCTTTCCTAACTCCGCTTCCCACTGCAATAAGTAGGCAGGTTTCCCATCAGGGATAAAAGGTTCTTACACCACAAGAAGATGTTGGAGCTCCTTGAGCAGTAAGAGTTTGGACTGGTCCCACGAGGTCTCTGGGAAGTGTAGACTTGTGTTTGGCTCAACCTTACCAGAAAAATATCTCTACTCCCCAAGGTTATTGTGGACTTTTATTACTTTCCACAAGAGGTTCTTTGATCCCCATGGCCACTAAGTTCAACTTTGCCACAAAAATGTCTTTGCTACTCACGGGGGGATGTGAACTGTGATGAGGTCTTACCTTGCTACAAGAAGGTCCCCATGGCTGCTACAACCTTGCACTGGAACTAACATTAATTCAAGAAAGTCTTCACTCCTCAAGGCAAAGGGAACTTGTACTGGACCAAACCTCACCATGAGGGCCTGTAATGGGCACTTTGGACTTGCTCAGCATAACCTCACCCAACCTTCAGGGGTGGTGCCACATTTTTTGGGTTCAACCTCCCCTGATCCTGAATAAAAGTTTCATTCAGCGGCTCCTTCTTGATGCATTTTTGTGAATGAGTGTATTTTTTATGTTTGTCTACTCATATAGAAGCGCGCTGTATCTAACAATCCTGTATCCCCCCCACCAGACCTCGGTCCTGGGTCATCATAAATATCTCATCAGGAATCCAGAGAAGAAATGGCTCTTATTCTCTTATATAGAAGCAGAACATTTCAGCCTCTCCGGAGACCATCTCTAAGCTCTCTCTATAGACACATGTATCTACTATAGATTACTTTACAATATTATTATTATTGGTGCAATTGTTTGTTCAATGATTGTAACTATTCACTTCACTATTAACCCCCCAGTGTTGTGGCTGATACGCTGGATGGGTTATGTAATTGGGGGACAGCCTGAGAGCCTGGGGGGACTACCCTCAGGAATACTCCATAGCCCCCATTACTCTCTCAAGAAGAGTTCCACTTGTACGTTGTACTGATATCAGCATTGATGTAATGGAATTGTCAGGGCACTAAGCATCTGCAAAAAGATAGGGGGACGAGGGGGTCTAACACATCCACCAAGCCTCAGAATCTGCTGCCCGCATGTTGTAGAGGAATGCACCGTGATTTATATCCTACTTTTATTGTCCCATTTATAAGAAATTCCCAGTAGAATCCATATGCTAATGAGGTAGTTGGTGCACTTGGTTGTGTTCTCAGCCTCTAGAGCACTGCTATTCCCACCCAAATCATTCCATCTTGTGTGTTCCCCCCCCCCCCATTGTCTCTACAAGATTAACCTACTGCATGGGTAGTGGCTCTGGGAAGGAATAGCAGTGCTCCGGGTGCTGAGAACACACCTCGGGGGCACCAACTGCCCCACTGGCATATGGATAAAAATGGGAATTGGGAAGAATGGATAGAAATAATAAAACTTGTTTTGAAATCACATTGCATTTTCTATCTACTTCCTCGAGCTTAACGGCATTGGCTGAGGTGGTAAGATCCCTATAAAATCCCCATTATCATCCAATCTATGTGGCAGAGTCTAGGGCTTCCCCCTGGTGTTCACCATTGTGGGCTTCTTGGCTACAAAGGACCCAGGTTGATGTTATGTCTCAAGGTATTAGACTGTGACTGCCCCCGCTGGTAAAGACAGAAACTACAGGAATAGATGGAGATGAGACTAGACCGGAGTTCACACCAAGTGCAGATAAATCCAAAGAGACAGGAACTACGAAAAACCGAAAGATGCAAACAAAAAGTAAGTAGTAAAGACGCAAAACCAGCAACAAATCAAGGTCAGGTCTGATTTGCCCCGCGCAGGGATAGGACGCGGCGGAATAGAGAGACTTGAGGGTAGAAGGAGTCAGTGACCAATCAGAATATTCCAATGTATCACAGCACGTGGCACCGCCACATGGTCCAGCGGTCACCCCGATCCCGTCACCACATCACATGACAGCCGGGATAAATGATAATATAAGAGCCGCTTACATGGTGAAGGCGACCCCCCCTCCAGCGCCATGAATCAGGGGCCGCGCTCAAGTGTTTCCGGAACGTCTTTGCCTTGTTCTTGAGAATATCCTGAGTGCATAAAACAATGTGTGAACAATCCTCGGGAGCGCGGTATTTCCTGTGCTGAGATGACAGGTTATGGAGATGGCGGAGCGGCGGTCAGCGGATGCTTTACGAGGACGCGTGTGACCCGCGTGTCATTACAATTCCTCGTACCCTGGGGGGGGATTTCTGCAGAACGTTATAAATTCAGAGCGGGAACAGGAACCATGAAATCAGCGGCTGACAACCGGCACGAAGAAAGATGAGAGCCCCGGACCGGGACAGCAAGGCTTTATGGGAAGTTTTTTCAGAATATTTTCGGAGAATGGAATTCTTACTTTTTCTAATAGAGATTGATATAGATTCCAATGCTTAACCCCTTCAGGACTGGGCCGAATCCTTCCTCCAGGACTCCTCTATGAGCCACAACTTTTATTACTTTCTCCTTTAATGCAGATGAATGGGGGCTTGTGTTGTGTGGGATGAGCTGAATTTTTTCATAGGAACCATTTTCGGGGTTTACATAATTTACTGATTGATTTTTATTAAAGGGTTTCTTCCATGAACTGTATTTACAAAGTATCCAAGATGTCCGGAAAGTTTGGTAGATACAGGTCTCGCCTCTAGAACTTGCACGTATCTGTACAACCAGGACCACAGCTGGACTCAGAGATGTCTGCTGCTACTTTGGGGGTTCCCACAGACTCGAATGGAGAGTGGGTGCTCATTCACAATTCAGGCAGGACACAGGGTGGGGCTAGTGTCCCCCGATCTATAGACAGGTGCAGGTCCCAGATGTGAGACCTTAATTATCCAGCATTTATGACAAGCCCTTTAATCATACCTCTGTGAATGTTTTTAGTAGAAGCAGGACTGTGAAAAATGAATTATATTCCGGCACTGTAACCTTGCACTACTGTGCTCTTAGCTCAATGTATTAAACTCCACAACTCAACACCCTCTGTTTTGAGTAAATGTTGTAGTATTCAACCGGAAACCTGCTTAAACCTTTATTTAGAAAAAAGAGGAGGGATTGAGAAATATACTTCACAGCTCTGCTGCTACTAACAACATGCACAAAGGTCTAATTAAACATCTCTCCAGGGACAATATATAACACAGCTTACACAGGGAACAGCAGTGTGAGGACTACCCCAGTGCACCTAAAGAAACAATAATCCTGGATTTTAAATCCATATCCATATATCCACAGTCCTGCTGCTACTAACAACATACACAAAGGTCTGATTACACATCTCTCTAGGGACAATTACTAACACAGTCTACACAGGGAACAGCAGTGTGAGGACATCCCCAGTGCACCAAAAAAAAAAAACAATAATCCTGGAATTTAAATCCATAATTCACAGTACTGCTGCTACTAACAACATACAGAGAGGTAAAATTACATATTTCTCCAGGGGCAATAACTAACACTGGCTGAAGAGAGCACAAAGCAAAGCAGTGTGAGGACATGCCCCAAATGCACCTAAAGAAATAACAATCCTGGAGTATAAATCCATATTTCACAGTCCTGCTGCTACTAATAACGTACACAAAGATCTGATGAGACATCTTTTCAGGGACAATACATAACACTGGCTGCAGAGAGCACAGAGCACAGCAGTGCACTTGGAGAAGCTACAATACTGGAATATAATTACATATTTGTTACAGTCCTGCTGCTACTAACAACATATAAAAAGGCCTGATTACACACTTCTCCAGGGACAATGGGGCACATTTACTTACCCGGTCCATTCGCGTTCCAGCGGCGGCTTCTCGGACGAGCGTTCGGGTCTTCCGGCGATTCATGAAGGTCCTGCGCCCGATGTCCACCAGGTGTCGCTGCTGCGCCGAGGTCCGCCGAGTTGCGTCGGAGTTCACTGATCTCTTCCTGGTGCATGTGAGTATGGCCCGTGCGAGCAATTTTTTTTAAAAAATGCAGCGTTTTTTCCGCATCCGTCGGGTTTTCGTTTGGCCACGCCCCCCGATTTCCGTCGCGTGCATGCCAGCACCGATGTGCCACAATCTGATCGCGTGCGCCAAAAACCCGGGGCAATTCAGGAAAAATTGGCGCAAATCGGAAATATTCGGGTAACACGTCGGGAAAACGCAAATCGGGCCCCCAATGCGTAAGACTGGCTGCAGTCTGTATGGTCACACCTGCTGACAGGTTCCCTTTTCTTGCTCTGTATTATCTGTATTGCTGTTCCAGGAGACGTCTGATTCCTTGTTACCTTCTGATTTATAACAAAGAATAAAGCGACGGTTACAGGAACATCTGTTGTTTTAGATGCCCCATAATCACCAGGTGGGCGCTCCGGGTGGGTCCCTGGTAACAGCCTCCTGACAGGCTCCTGCATTTACATCCCTTTAAGCTTTTAGGCTCTAATTAATATTCATTAAAAACTGTAACAACTCGATACAATTGTTGCTCTTCTTAACCCTTGACGCTCTGAATTTTAAATATAACAGAACATTCCAAACACAACTGATCCTGTATTGTGCCTAGAGCAGGGGGCGGAGCATAGAGGCGACTATAATGATATGCTCCGCCCATTATGGGGCACAAATACTAATAATATCACAGCATAATCTTAGACTACTGTCCTCTGTATCAAACTATAACCTTTACAAGACTGACACATGAGACAAGGATCAAGACCTGCTCGTGATGTCAGCTACATGGGCAGGATCAAGGACTTTTGGAAAACCTGTTTAAATGTTGATAAATCTAGTGGTAGATGCTAGCCCCGCCCGCTTTATATTTTCGCCCCCGCCCATTTTGTGCTTTGGAATGAGGGGGGAACCACCAGGTTTGTAAATGATCAAAAAGGTGGTAACATGAGACTTTTGTTGTTTTAGTTGTTTTGTTGTTTAGACTTTTAGTTTGTGATTTTGTTTTTTATTTCTTTTTTTTTGGGGGGGGGGGGGGTGGATAGTTGCATTCTTTTCCCCGATTGCCTTTAAAAATTATAAAAACATAACAAAACGCCAAAAGTTGCTTGAGATGTTATTTACTATTTTTTTTTTATTAGTGTTTTCAATGCAGAGAAAGGTGAGTGCATGTGGTGTACAAGAAGAAGCCCTTAAAGGGGCGGTCCCACTGCAAGGCGTCTATTTTTGATTTCCAATTTCCAAAAGTAAAGCTCTATTCACACCCAGAGCTGCATGCTTGTAACCTTCCCAAATAATAATAAGACCTAGAACTGCAACATCGCCCCTCCCACAATGCTTTGCCTCTGGTAAATGCAGCTTTGGGAGTGACTGTAGTACTGTAAAGGAGTGATGCTACTAAATCTGCAAAAACTGAGAATTTAGAAACATTTAGAATTGGGAATGTTTTGGACTATGATTTATCAAGTAAAAGCGTCCTGATAAACGTTACAAGTGACGAGACTGACACCAGCAGATCCCACTGTCCGGATTTATGTCTCTGCCTTCAATTCTGCGCCGTCTGCAGAGAGATAAGAGTAATCACAATATTAGCAAGTCTGCCAGTCCTGTTATCTGAGGCGCTGTCCGTGTGCGGCCGATAACTTCACAAAGCGCCGTCCTTAAAGGAATTGTTCTACCTGTCAGTAATGTACAATCCTGGAAGACGACTGAGGGAAAAATACAAGAAGAAGAGAGGAGAAATATAAAAAGAGGTTCAGAGTAAGGAAACCATTTAGGATACTATAATACTGCCCCTATGTACAAGAATATAACTACCACAATACTGCCCCCTATGTACAGGAATATAACTACTATAATACTGCCCCCTATGTACAGGAATATAACTACTATAATACTGCCCCTTATGTACAGGAATATAACTACTATAATACTCCCCCCTATGTACAGGAATATAACTACTATAATACTGCCCCCTATGTACAGGAATATAATTACTATAATACTGCCCCCTATGTACAAGAATATACCTACTATAATACTGCCCCCTATGTACAAGAATATAACTACTATAATACTGCCCCCTATGTACAGGAATATAACTACTATAATACTGCCCCCTATGTACAGGAATATAACTACTATAATACTGCCCCTTATGTACAGGAATATAACTACTATAATACTCCCCCCTATGTACAGGAATATAACTACTATAATACTGCCCCCTATGTACAAGAATATAACTACTATAATACAGCCCCCTATGTACAGGAATATAACTACTATAATACTTCCCCCTATGTACAGGAATATAACTACTATAATACCGCCCCCTATGTACAGGAATATAACTACTATAATACTGCCCCCTATGTACAGGAATATAACTACTATAATACTGCCCCCTATGTACAAGAATATAACTACTATAATACTGCCCCCTATGTACAGGAATATAACTACCATAATACTGCCCTTATGTACAAGAATATAACTACTATAATACTGCCCCCTATGTACAGGAATATAACTACTATAATACTGCCCCCTATGTACAAGACTATAACTACTATAATACTGCCCCCTGTGTACAGGAATATAACTACTATAATACTGCCCCCTATGTACAAGAATATAACTACTATAATACTGCCCCCTATGTACAAGAATATAACTCCTATAATACAACCCCCTATGTACAGGAATATAGCTACTATAATACTGCCCCCTATGTACAGGAATATAACTACCATAATACTGCCCCCTATGTACAGGAATATAACTACTATAATACTGCCCCCTATGTACAAGAATATAACTCCTATAATACAACCCCCTATGTACAGGAATATAGCTACTATAATACTGCCCCCTATGTACAGGAATATAACTACTATAATACTGCCCCCTATGTACAAGAATATAACTAATATAATACTGCCCCCTATGTACAGGAATATAACTACTATAATACTGCCTCCTATGTACAAGAATATAACTACTTTAATACTGACCCCTATGTACAAGAATATATCTACTATAATACTGCCCTCTATGTACAAGAATATAACTACTATAATACTGCCCCCTATGTACAGAAATATAACTACTATAATACTGCCCCCTAGGTACAAGAATATAGCTACTATAATACTGCCACCTATGTACAAGAATATAACTACTATAATACTGCCCCCTATGTACAGGAATATAACTACTATAATACTGCCCCCTAGGTACAAGAATATAACTACTTTAATACTGCCACCTATGAACAGGGATATAACTACTATAATACTGCCCCCTATGTACAAGAATATAACTACTATAATACTGCCCGCTATGTACAAGAATATAACTACTATAATACTGCCCACTATGTACAAGGATATAACTACTATAATACTGCCCCCTATGTACAAGGATATAACTACTATAATACTGACCCCTATGTACAAGAATATAACTACCATAATACTGACCCCTATGTACAAGAATACAACTACTATAATACTGCTCCCTATGTACAGGAATATAGCTACTATAATACTGCCCCCTATATACAAAAATATTTCTACTATAATACTGCCCCCTATGTACAAGAATATAACTACTATAATACTGCCCCCTATGTACAAGAATATAACTACTATAATACTGCCCCCTATGTACAGGAATATAACTACTATAATACTGCCCCCTATGTACAAGAATATAACTACTATAATACTGCCCCCTATATACAAGAATATAACTACTATAATACTGCCCCCTATGTACAAGGATATAACTACTATAATACTGCCCCCTATGTACAAGAATATAACTACTATAATACTGCCCCCTATGTACAAGAATATAACTACTATAATACTGCCCCCTATGTACAGGAATATAACTACCATAATACTGCCCCCTATGTACAGGAATATAACTACTATAATACTGCCCCCTATGTACAGGAATATAACTACTATAATAATGCCCCCTATGTACAAGAATGTAACTACTATAATACTGCCCACTATGTACAAGGATATAACTACTATAATACTGCCCCCTATGTACATTGATATAACTACTATAATACTGACCCCTATGTACAAGAATATAACTACCATAATACTGACCCCTATGTACAAGAATACAACTACTATAATACTGCTCCCTATGTACAGGAATATAGCTACTATAATACTGCCCCCTATATACAAGAATATTTCTACTATAATACTGCCCCCTATGTACAAG